>NC_083342.1:49454379-51994379 GCF_019175385.1 Lycium barbarum
TAGGGGTTTTCGGCCAAGGAGAAAAAAGAAAGAAAAAATTTAAGCCATCAATATTTGATCCAAAAATTATAATTTTCCAGTATTCTTCCTAATTAAAGGGTCCTCTTCAACGTGGTATAATTATTAAAGGAAGAAAACAACTTCTGTGGCAAGTCCAAAAATTCTAGTCAAGAGGAAAAAGGTAAGAATTCATATCCTTTTATCTGTTATGGAAGGTTTATATATGTTGTAGTAAGTAGAATTGAATGAAAATCATGGAAATATTATGTGTTGTGTGTGGGCCGTGTGGGTGTGTGTGTGTTTGTTGTCGTGTGATGTTGTATGGTGAAGGGAAGATGAGTTAATTTTATTTAGCATGTTAGTTGTGTTGTTGTGGCCTTTATGATGTAAATGGAGGTTTAATGGTTCAAGTCGGCATTGAAATTTGTTGTGGGTTGTTGTAGGAAATTAATGCGATTTTAATATGGTATTATGAAATTGTGAAAGTGAAGTTGCTAAAGTGTGAATTGTTGTTGTTGTTTATGAATTTGGAAGAAGAAAATGCGACGTTGTAGTTTTGTTCCAATTGTAGAGACTTCGGGTGGAGTATGGTGTGTTGGTGGAATTGTTTGAATATTGTATAGATAGTTCGAAATGTTCTTGAATTGTGTTTGAATGATCTCGGATTAGTAATGAATATATGAGCATTGATATTGGCTTGAATGTACGTAGTTGAATTGAATGTGATAAGCTACATAGAGAAGAAGGTTACTAATGTTAGAATGCGTTTTAAATCGATTGTTGATGTTATTAGTATGGTTGTTGGTATTGTTGGTATGGTTGTTGATAAATTTGGCCGAGTTAAATTCTCGGGGATGTTGAATTTACAGGGGAGATGCTACCGAAATTTCTGTAGACAAGTACTAGTTAGAATTGAATTTCTAAGTACTAGTAGCTGACGTTTGGTAATTAATAACGTTATTGTAGATATTGGGGAGCCCGAGACTTGGGTCGGGATTTGTTTAGCGAGAGATCGAGGTATGTAAAGCCTAACCTTTCTTTCTTTTGGCATGGTCTTTATGAAATTAGCATTCGACGTATATGTATAATTTCACGAAAATCGTATTCTTAGAGCCACTAGGATGGCCAAATGTCTTTGACATCCATAAGCTATTCCACGTGGTTTGATACGTAATTATGATGTTCGAAGATTCTAGTTGATATGACTAAAGTCGTGGATATATATTTTGATACGTACATATGGTCCTAAAGGCTCTATTTGATTTGATCCGTAAGGATATTTGAAAGTTACCAAATATGATTGTTACTTGAATTTCCCAAAATAGCTTCTGAAACGTTTTTAGAAAGTTTTGTACTTCAAAAGCTCGTAACTTTCGTATACTAATTCCGATTGACCCGAAACTTGTTTCTGAGCCTTCGAATGTCGATAAATATATTTGTTCATCGAGTCATGGAATTTATTTATTTATTTATTTATATGCATATAGTTTCTCACAACTCTGCTCGTGCATACTACTATGATATCATTCGCCGAGTCCCGGGCCGGTTTTGTCTTCGTGCGCACTATGTTATATTCGGCAGTATGATGTGTTCCGGTTCCCGAGACCCTCGCCATAGGGCCGGGTACTGCCTATATACGGAGATATGATGTGTTATGGCATATGATGAGTTATGATGTTGTGATATGTTTTGATGATATGATATGTTCGGGATTGTACGAAGATTTGGAACCTTCTGGAGTATGATGTGTTGTGGCGCCAGCGTCGGAGTGGCGACCACGTTCCTGAGCCTATGCATGATTTTTGTTTGCATTATTTATGTTTTTTAGAAAAGGTTTTGATATACTAACTTTGTATCCATTTTCCGTACTTCTCACTTCAGTTATGGTTTGGATTACTGTATTTCATGCTTTACATACTCAATACATATTTCGTACTGACCCCCTTTCTTCGGGGGCTGCGTTTCATGCCCGCAGGTGCAGACGTTCGTTCTGGTGACCCGCCATTGTAGGATACATACTCTGCTACTTTGGAGTGCTCCCTTTGATCCGGAGCCCATATTTTTTTGGTACATATCTTTCGTTATGCCCATTTCTGTATATATATATGACTATATGGGGTACGGCGGGTCCCTGTCCCGTCATATGTTTCTGTTATGGTTTGTAGAGGCCTGTAGACATATATGTGGGTCATGGGTCATTATTGTTCGCTTAGGTCTGCGATCGGTGTCTTAAGCGGTCCGTTTGCTATTATGGCCGAAACGGCCCATATGTTTGTATATGTGTGTATATTCAGGCGATGTGTATTCCACCAGCCTGCCGACTTTCGTACGATATTTTTGTTGCAGGTGACCGCTTAAGACTACGTCTGTTCTCAGTATCTGTGCAAAATAACGTATGTTAAATATGAATAAGTCTTTGATATGTCGATTTGGTAAGTGAATGTGTATGGGTGTCCAGTTAGGGCACCAGTCACGGCCCACGGGATTGGGTCGTGACAAAAGTGGTTTCAAAGCGGTTTTTCCTCGGAATGTCTACAGGCCGTGTCTAGTAGAATCTTGTTTATCAGTGTGTTGTGCACCACATCTATAAACAGGAGGCTACAGGACATTTAGGGTGTTACCTTTCTTTGGATCTTAGATCGTGCGATAGAGCTGTACTGTTAGGATGATTTCCTTCTGACCGATTGTTATGTTTACAGCGATGCCTCCGACGAAGGCGATGGCGGTCCAGAAGGGCAAAGCGGTTGCAGGAGAAACCAGCCAGATACAGAGAGTCACTCGGGCTCGTGCTCAGACTATACCCGATATTGCACCCCAGTCAGAGGGTTCTGCTACACCTCCACCATTGGAGGAGCCTGGAGCAGCAGCCGCTGCCACCATGGATCAGGGGGCGGCTCCACCAGTAGCTCTAGAGGCTCCAGCGCCCGAGCCTCCGGCTCCCCAGCCAGGGGCGGAGGACAGGGCGATGAGGGTTGCTATACAGCTGTTGTCAAGATTGGTAGCAGGACAGGCTCGCAGACGTGGGATAGAGGGTGATGATGCAGATAGACATGACAATTCGAGGGTTAGCGAGTTCTTGACCTGTAATCCCCCAGAGTTCTATGGGTCTAAGCCCGAGGAGGATCCCCAGGATTTCATTCGACAGATGCAGTGTACACTGAGACTAGTCAGGGCTTCTGAGACTGAGTCTGTCGAGTTCGCTTCACACCGGTTGCGGGACGTAGCGATTAATTGGTATGAGTCCTGGGAGCTGTCCAGAGGTGAGGATAATCCTTCAGCCATGTGGGACGAGTTTACGGCAGCTTTTCTTAGCCACTTTTTGCCTCCAGAGCTGCGGCGAACGAGAGTTGACAGATTTTTACAGCTGAGGCAGAGGGGCAGGAGTGTCCGGGAGTACAGCCTAGAGTTTGATTCGCTGGCCAGATATGCGCCCACCGTTGTAGCTGATATGGCCGACAGGGTGCACCGGTATGTGATGGGTTTGCATCATTATTTGGTCGATAGCTGTATGGCAGTGGCATCCCAGTCTGGGATGGATATTGCTCGAGTCCAGGCGTAAGCACAGGGAATGGAGGACCGACACAGAGGGCGCCAGCCTGATAGAGATCGTGACAGGAGGCAGCCCAAGAGGGCTAGATCAGCTGGTTATTCTGGAGAGTCTCGAGGTGGACAACCTCAGCAGCAGTATAGCAGATATCCCCCTCAGTCAGGCCAGAGTACACATCCACAGTCTACAGGCAGACGATTTGACGGTGCAGGGCACTCAGGAGCGAGCCAGAACTCCAGGGCTTCAGGTTCGCAGGTGAGCCGAGGTTCCAGTCAGGCGAGGCAACCTATGCCTCGGTGTTCTTATTGTGGGAGGTCTCATCCAGGAGAGTGCTACCGAGCTACAGGAGCCAATTTTTCTTGTGGCCGCCAGGGCCATATTATGAGAGATTGTCCGCTGGCGGGTGGTTCTGGTGGTGCAGCTTAGCCGACGGGATCAGTTGCTGGTTCATCTTCCACTTCTGTTGCTATGCGCCCTGTGGGGCGGGGTACGTCAGCACCAGCGGGCCGCGGTAGAGGTCGTGGCGGGGTTTCTGATTCTAGCGGTCCTTCGAACTGCATATATGCCTTGGCTAGCCGACAGGATCAGAAGGCGTCGCCAAATGTGGTCACAGGTACATTATTGGTTTTCTCTCGAGCTGTATATGCATTGATCGACCCAGGTTCTACTTTATCATATATTTCTCCCCTTATTGCTAGTAAAATTGGGATAACACCTAAACCTATAGAACCGTTCGAGGTAGCTACACTGGTCGGGGACTTTATTATAGCGAGGCAGGTATATAAGGATTGTTCTGTAATTATATGTGGCCGTTGCACCAAGGCCGATTTGGTAGAATTAGATATGATGGAATTCGATGTTATTATGGGCATGGATTGGTTAGCCTCTTGTTATGCTAATGTTGATTGTCAGAAAAAGGTAGTTCGCTTCCAGTTTCCAGGGGAACCAGTTATAGAATGGGCAGGAAATACAGCATCGCTGAGAGGTAAGTTTATTTCATACCTCAAGGCCAGGAAGATGATTCAGAAAGGGTATATTTATCATCTGGTTCGTGTGCATGATATTAAAGCAGAAACACCTACTCTCCAGTCAGTCCCGGTTGTTAATGAATTTCCAGATGTATTTCCGGATGAGCTTCCAGGTCTCCCACCTGAACGGTAGATAGAATTTACGATAGATGTGCTGCCAGATACTCAGCCTATATCTATTCCTCCTTACAGAATGGCACCTGCAGAATTGAAGGAATTGAAGGAACAACTGAAAGACTTATTAGAAAAAGGCTTCATCAGACCCAGTACGTCACCTTGGGGAGCACCGGTATTGTTTGTAAGAAAGAAAAACGGGTCGCTGCGGATGTGCATTGATTACAGACAGTTGAATAAAGTGACTATAAAGAATAAATATCCCCTCCCCCGGATTGATGATTTATTTGACCAGTTGCAGCATGCTAAAAATTTTTCGAAGATAGATTTGCGCTCGGGTTATCATCAGGTGCGGGTACAAGAGGCAGATATTCCAAAGACTGCTTTCCGGACCCAATATGGGAATTATGAGTTCAGGGTAATGTCTTTTGGGCTAACTAATGCTCCAGCAGTATTTATGGATTTGATGAATCGGGTATTCAGGCCGTTTCTAGACATGTTCGTGATCGTATTTATTGATGACGTTCTGGTTTATTCACGATCAGCAGAGGAGCATTCAGATCATCTGAGGATAGTACTTGGCATACTTCGACAACAGAAATTATATGCTAAGTTCTCCAAGTGTGAATTCTGGTTAACCTCAATGGCATTCTTGGGGCATATCGTCGGACCTGATGGTATTCGGGTTGATACACAGAAGATCGAAGCTGTAAAGAATTGGCCTAGGCCTACGACACCGACTGAGGTACGCAGTTTTATGAGATTAGCAGGGTATTATAGAAGGTTTGTGGAGAATTTTGCTTTGATTGCAGCACCATTAACGAAGCTAACTCAGAAGGCAGTAAAATTTCAGTGGACCGATGCTTGTGAACGCAGCTTCCAGTTGCTGAAAGAAAAGTTGATTACAGCTCCAGTTCTAACTCTTCCCAAGGGGCCAGACGGGTATGTTATTTATTGTGATGCTTCCGGTATTGGGATAGGTTGTGTATTAATGCAGCATGGTCGAGTTATAGCTTATGCTTCCCGGCAACTCAGACCGCACGAGAGAAATTATCCTACTCATGATCTGGAACTAGCCGCGGTAATTCATGCTTTGAAAATATGGCGGCATTAATTATATGGGGTTCATATTGATATTTATACTGATCACAAAAGCCTTCAGTACATTTTTAAACAAAAGTAGTTGAATTTGCGGCAAAGAAGATGGCTCGAATTATTGAATGATTATGACGTTGACATTTTATATCACCCGGGAAAAGCCAATGTTGTAGCAAATGCACTTAGTCGCAAGTCTATGGGTAGTTTGATCGACGTACAGCCAGAAAGGAAATAATTAGTTCGTGAAATTCATCAGCTAGCCAGTCTTGGAGTCCGTTTGGCCGATTCTGGAAATATTGGGGTTTCTGTCCGAGAAGTTGCTGAATCTTCTATTATGGAAGAAGTAAAACGATGACAGTACGAGGATCATATTTTGGTACAGTACAGAGATACAACCCTTGATAAGGAGAAAACCCAGTTCGAGATTTCACCCGACGGAGTATTATTATATAGAGGCAGGTTATGTGTACTCGACGTTGCAGGGCTGCGGCAACAGATTATGGGAGAGGCACATTATGCTCGGTATTCTGTTCATCCTGGATCCACAAAAATGTACCATGATCTCAGATGTTTATATTGGTGGGATAGTATGAAAAGAGACATCGCAGAGTTCGTCGCGCAGTGCCCAAATTGCCAACAGGTTAAGATCGAGCATCAGAAGCCCGGTGGATTGTTACAGGAAATGGAAATTCCAACTTGGAAATGGGAAATAATTAATGTGGATTTCATTACAGGTTTACCGCGCACTCCACAAAGGTATGATTCTATATGGGTTATTGTTGATAGGCTAACAAAATCAGCCCATTTTCTTCCGGTCAGGACCACCTATTCGACTGAGGATTATGCTCGGTTGTATATTAAAGAAATAGTAAGGCTTCACGGAGTTCCTACATCTATTATATCCGATAGAGATGCACAGTTTACAGCTAACTTCTGGAGGTCATTTCAGGACGGATTAGGGACTCAGGTGAGTTTTAGCACCGCATTCCATCCTCAGTCTGACGGGCAGGCCGAGCGTACTATTCAGACGCTGGAAGATATGCTACGGGCCTGTGTTATTGATTTCAGGGGTAGCTGGGATGATCATTTGCCGCTTATTGAATTTTCTTATAATAATAGTTATCACTCCAGCATCCAAATGGCACCGTATGAAGCCTTATATGGTAGAAAATGCAGGTCTCCGATTGGTCGGTTCGATGTGGGTGAAACTAAATTGATTGGTCCAGATATGATCCAGCAAGCAGTCGATAAGGTGAAACTCATTCGGTAGCGGTTATTAGTAGCCCAGAGTCGACAGAAATCATATGCAGATAAACGACGTCGACCTTTAGAATTCCAGATTGACGATTGGGTATTTCTGAAAGTGTCACCTATGAAGGGTGTAATGAGATTCGGCAGAAAGGGGAAGCTCAGTCCGCGATATATTGGGCCTTATCAGGTTGTTCGAAAGATAGGCAAGGTCGCCTACGAGTTAGACTTACCATCCGATCTGGAAGCAGTACATCCGATATTTCATGTATCAACGCTCTGCAAATGTATTGGCGATCCTTCCAGAATATTTCCTATAGAAGATGTCCAGGTAACAGAGGAACTGTCCTACGAAGAACAGCCTGTAGCCATCTTGGATCGTCAGGTGAGCAGACTACGTACCAAAGATGTGCCTTCTGTTAAGGTCTTGTGGCGGAATAATAACCGAGAGGAAATGACCTGGGAAGCGGAGGATGAGATGAAGAAGAAATATCCCCACTTGTTTCCTATGCCCACAGGTAATCTAAATCCCTTATTTGGCTATTCTGACTGGTGAATGAATTATATGGGATTACTATAAAAGGAAACCTCCTCGATATGTTTGTAAAACCCTATAAGACTAGTTTAACATTCGAGGACGAATGTTCTAAGGGGGGGGGGGGGGGAGGATGTTATATACCGTATTTTGCATATTCGGAAAATTTGAAATAATTGTGACTAGTAAGAGATAAGGAAATATTTTGATTTTATTTAATATATAAGTTGTTCACGGAAAATATTGATGCGGAAATATGGAGGCAGGCTAAGGGAAAAATTGGAAATTTGAAAAATGGTTTCAGGAATTACAAATATTAGACATAAGTAAGTGGGCTTGGAAAATAAAAAAAAAAGGCCCAAGAGGTGGCCGGCCATAGGGCAATGGCCCAAGGCCCATGTAGAAAATTTATCCAAGTATTAAAAGGAAAGGGCCACCACTTATTCATCATTTTAGAACTTTCAAGAAAAAAGAAGAAGAGAGCAAAGAGAGATAGGGGTTTTCGGCCAAGGAGAAAAAAGAAAGAAAAAAATTTAAGCAATCAATCTTTGATCCAAAAATTATAATTTTCTAGTATTCTTGCTAATTCAAGGGTCCTCTTCAACGTTGTATAATTATTAAAACAAGAAAACTACTTTTGTGGCAAGTCCAAAAATTCTAGTCAAGAGGAAAAAGGTAAGAATTCATATCCTTTTATATGTTATGGAAGGTTTTTATATGTTGTAGTAAGTAGAATTGAATGAAAATAATGGAAATATTATGTGTTGTGTGTGGGTCGTGTGGGTGTGTGTGTGTTTGTTGCCGTGTGATGTTGTATGGTGAAGGGAAGATGAGTTAATTTTATTTAGCATGTTTGTTGTGTTGTTGTGTTGTTGTGGCCTTTAAGAAATTGAGGTTTAATGGTTCAAGTCGGCATTGGAATTTGTTGTGGGTTGTTGTAGGAAATTAATGCGATTTTAATATGGTATTATGAAATTGTGAAAGTGAAGTTGCTAAAGTGTGAATTGTTGTTGTTGTTTATGTATTTGGAAGAAGAAAATGCGACATTGTAGTTTTGTTGCAATTGTAGAGATTTCGGGTGGAGTATGGTGTGTTGGTGGAATTGTTTGAATATTGTATAGATTGTTTGAAATGTTCTTGAATTGTGTTTGAATGATCTCGGATTAGTAATGAATATGTGAGCGTTGATATTGGCTTGAATGTACGTAGTTGAATTGAATGTGATAAGATACATAGAGAAGAAGGTTACTAATGTTAGAATGCGTTTTAAATTGATTGTTGATGTTATTAGTATGGTTGTTGGTATTGTTGGTATGGTTGTTGATAAATTTGGCCGAGTTAAATTCTCGGGGATGTTGAATTTACAGGGGAGATGCTGCCGAAATTTTTGTACACAAGTACTAGTTAGAATTGAATTTCTAAGTACTTGTAGCTGACGTTTAGTAATTAATAAAGTTATTGTAGATATTGGGGAGCCCGAGACTTGGGTCGGGATTTGATTAGCGAGCGATCGAGGTATGTAAAGCCTAACCTTTCTTTGTTTTGGCATGGTCTTTATGAAATGATCATTCGACGTATATGTATAATTTCACGAAAATCCTATTCTTAGAGCCACTAGGATGGCCAATGTCTTTGACTTCCATGAGCTATTCCACATGGGTTGATACGTAATTATGATGTTCGAAGATTCTAGTTGATATGACTAAAGTCGTGGATATATATTTTGATACCTACATATGGTACTAAAGGCTCTATTTGATTTGATCTGTAAGGATATTTGAAAGTTACCCAATATGATTGTTACTTGAATTTCCAAAATTAGCTTCTGAAACGCTTTTAGAAAGTTCTGTACTTCAAAAGCTCGTAACTTTCGTATACTAATTCCGATTGACCCGAAACTTGTTTCTGAGCCTTCGGATGTCGGTAAATATATTTGTTCATCGATTCTTGGAATTTATTTATTTATTTATATGCATATAGTTTCTCACTACTCTGCTCGTGCATAATACTATGATATCGTTCGCCGAGTCCCTGGCCGGTTTTGTCTTCGTGCGCACTATGTTATATTCGGCAGTATGATGTGTTCCGGTTCCCGAGACCCTCGCCATAGGGCCGGGTACCGCTTATATACGGAGTTATGATGTGTTATGGCATATGATGTGTTATGATGTTGTGATATGTTATGATGATATGATATGTTCGGGATTGTACGGAGATTTGAAACCTTCTGGAGTATGATGTGTTGTGGCGCCAGCGTCGGACTGGCGACCACGTTCCTGAGCCTATGCATGATTTTTTTTTGCATTATTTATGTTTTTCAGAAAAGGTTTTGATATACTAACTCTGTTTCCATTTTCCGTATTTCTCACTTCAGTTATGGTTTGGATTACTGTATTTCATGCTTTACATACTCAGTACATATTTCGTACTGACCCCCTTTGTTCAGGGGCTGCGTTTCATGCCCGCAGGTGCAGACGTTCGTTCTGGTGACCTGCCAGTGTAGGATACATACTCTGCTACTTTGGAGTGCTCCCTTTGATCCGGAGCCCATATTTTTTTGGTACATATCATTCGTTGTACCTATTTCTGTATATATATATGACTATTTGGGGCACGGCGGGGCCTTGTCCCGTCATATGTTTCTGTTATGGTTTGTAGAGGCCGGTAGACATATATGTCGGTCATGGGTCATTATTGTTCGTTTATGTCTGCGATCGGTTTCTTAAGCGGTCCGTTTGCTATAATGGCCGAAACGGCCCATATGTTTGTATATGTGTGTATATTCGGGCGATGTGTATTCCGCCAGCCTGTCGGCTTTTGTATGATATTTTTGTTGCAGGTGACCGCTTAAGACTACGTCTGTTCTCAGTATCTGTGCAAAATAACGTATGTTAAATATGAATAAATCTTTGATATGTCAATTTGGTAAGTGAATGTGTATGGGTGTCCAGTTAGGGCACCAGTCACGGCCCACGGGGTTGGGTCGTGACAATAATATATTTAATAAAATACTTGAATAAAACGTGAATGTAGAAATATTGGAAACTGAGCAAAACATGGCTACACAACTGTGAGTATCTGACATAACTGACTGACTAGTCTATGAAACCGCTATCATGAATCTGAGCTGTAAAACATACTTGTTGGGACAAGGCCCCAAGCATACCTTAACTGGCTAAACATGACATGAAAATAAATAAGGATGACACCCCGAATAAGATGGGGTTCACCAACAAGCTGATACCCGCAAATCCTATTGAGCAGATGTGTCATCCTGTAAATCCGTACCTGCATCGTGAAATGCATGTGCTTGGGCAATAGAAAACAGACGTTAGCACATTGAATGTACTGGTATGTAAAGCAACTTAATGAAATACACATGGTACATAAAATAACACGATAAGAACTGAAACTGAAACGTAAACCTGGTCATGAGCATGAACATAAACAAATATATAAATAACATGAGTGAAAAAATATCTTTGGGAGAGCATTAGTATAACCGACATGTAACCACCACGTAAGTAGCGTCTGGTATCTGCCCAACTAGCTAGCCATCTTGTACCTTGCAGGGGTACAAGACATGAACATGAACATGAATGGATCCAAAATCCCCCAATGGGAATATACGAAAGAATTTTCCTATTAGGCGGAGTGATCCTTATCCTATGTTGGCATACGTAGTTTCTGGCATAAAACCTTCGCGAAAATTCGTGCAACTCCCAAAAACATGAACATGATATAGTTGGCTAAGAAGCCCATGAATTTCATGAAAACATGATTTGTATTATAACATGGATAAAGTTATATAATTTATTTGCATGAAAACGCATAGACAAGTAGGATATTCATGAAGGTAAGCATAATATTTAAAAAGTTGCATGTAGGAATCCATGGAATGCAATATATGGGTTTTCATGGATTACAGACAGATTCCCAATAACCAAAATGGAAGATTAGGAATACAATAACGAATATATATATTTCAAACGTGGTAAATCATGGTACATGAACTTAGGGTTATCATGGACTCTATTAAAAACCCTAGTTTATTGAAATCTTGCATAATCATGCAAGAACATGGCATGGGGAAGAACAAAGATGTTCCCACACTTAGATAGAAACCATACATAACTGTTAGTGCTCCAAAACTTGTAATAGAATTCAAAAGCTTAAACCTTAAGTGTTGAGATGAATTTTCTTGAAATCCCTAGGTTAGGAACAATGATTTCCTTATTAGGTTACAAGAATATATGTTAGAATTGACTTAGAAGGGCTTGGAATGGCTTACCTTGTTGTTTTGGATTGATGGGAGAAGAAAACCTTCGTGCTAGGGCTTGGGAGTATGAAAAATAGAATAAAAAGGCTGAACTGGGTTATTTATACTTAAATGAGTCGGGGCATTAAATGGTCCATTTATAAGGTCCGTATAAACTAACAGTATTTAACAATGATTAAAATTCCAAAAACATAGAATTTCCCAAAAGAGTTTTACGGACTGAAAGTACGGACACATATATTATTATATGATCACCAAGTATGGTCCGTATAACTTTATATGATCCATATTAAAACATTTTAAAACTTTGGCAGAAACTAGAATTTTCCACCTACTAAACACGGTCTGAAAGTATGGGCCGTATAATGATATACGGTCGTGAAAATAGGATTTTACTGAACTACAACAAATTAAATTCCAACACTTGCCATCTGATATTCTAAGTCCCAAATCATGAATCATAGCCTAGTTTAAAGGTACGAGGTGTTACAATATCTCCCTCATGGGATCATTCATCCTCGAATGATAGGTCATAGTTAAGAATGAAACTGGACATGGCTTGAGTACATAAACGTGAAGAAATATGACATGGAGCATAGAGACTAATTGGCATGACATGGTTATATGGAAACATGAATACTGAGACATGTAATATAAGCACTACGTACATGAGCGTGAAACATGATACATAACATGACATGGACTATGAAAGGGTTGCCTTGAGCGTTCTCTGCTTGTTCTTTAAACAAATATGGATATCTGGATTTCATGTCCTCTTCGACTTTCTGACTTCTCCATAAAACCTTTACTGAGGAAACCTTTTTAGTTCTTAACCTGTGAACCTAACGATCAAGAATTTCTACAGGAATCTCTACATAAGTCAAACCATCCTTAATCGTTATAGAATCAGCAAGAACAACTAACGACGGGTCTCCCACACACTTCCTCATCATAGACACATGGAATACTGGATAAACAGCAGCCAATTCTTATGGCAATTCTAGCTCATAAGCTACTTGACCAACCTTTCGCAGGATCCTATAAGGTCCAATATATCTAGGACTGAGCTTTCCCTTCTTGACGAATCTCATAACACCCTTCATAGGTGAGACTTTAAGGAATACATAATCGTCAACTTGAAACTCTAAGTCTCTTCGCCTTAAATCTGTATAAGACTTCTGCCGACTCTGAGCCGTTCCCAAATGCTCTTGAATCAACTTGACTTTCTCCATAGCCTGATAGACCAAATTTGGTCCCAACAACTCTGCTTCACCAGCTTCAAACCAACCAACAAGTGATCTACATCTGCGCCCATACAAATCTTCATATGATGCAATCCCAATACTAGCATGGTAGGTGTCTGTCATGACCCATGTTTGTGAGTCATGACGAGTGCCTAATCTCTAGTGATCAAAAACCCCTATACTCGTATCTGGATAACAAGGGCCCACAAATCATTCACTCTGAACTATACTAACTCATGAGAGGATGACATCATGAACTCTGCACAAACTGTACATATATATACACTGAAAGAATAGTGCAAGCCGACTAGGACGCTACATATGCTGTACACAAAAGAATAGGAGCAGACAAGGCTACATCATCTGTCACATACATATAACTGTCTGCAGAGCTCTAATGGAATAGAAAACTGTAGAAAGGACGGGACAGGGCCCCGTCATACCCATATGCATATACATCTCAAAAGAATGTCATACCAAAATAGACTGTAGCTCCGGATCAAATGTAGCCCACCAACTACTGCTGAGTAAAGGTCCTGCTGAGCGGGACAGCCAATCTGTCTACCTGTAACTGTGGGCATGAACGTAGCCCCCAAAGCAATAGGGGAGTCAGTATGGATAATGTACTGAGCATGTAAGACATAAGAACATCAAGTACATAAGAATCATGAGAAACATCTGAAATAGGAAAGCTACATCTCCATTTATGAATTCATCTGTAACTTAATATCTGGAACATTTGTATAACATGAAAGTGCCTCGCAGGGCGTATGATATGCATAGGTCATAATATAACTGTTAGTGCCGAGGAACATACGGCCCCATCCAGATATCATTTGTTAGTGCTGAGGAACGTGCGACCCGATCTATATACCATCATCATATATATTACTGCGGAACCTGCGACCCGATACATATATCATCATCTCTATGCACCAGCTGATCAGGTGGTAATGCATATATAACGCCTATCCCTTTCCCCAAACCCCATATTCATTTATTTACGCGTATATAACGCCTTCTGGTCATAGGTCAATGTGCTTGTGAATATATATAAATGCAGTACATGAACAGACTGAATACATAGGACTCTCGGAGTGTCATAAGGTCGTATTACCTTCGATAAACATCCTTAGAGCTAACATCATCACTAATAAAAATCTTAAGACCCAAGAACAGAAGGAACAATCATGAATGGGTATAGGGACATCAAAGATTGAAGTAATCCTAGTGCTTCTAAGAGTAGAGTAATATGGAAGCTCGATTACTCGCTTGTTGGTTCATTTCATGGGATCATGCCAAAAATGGGAGAAAGATTAGCCTTAACATACCTTAACATCTCCTTAATTGCTTAACGTTCCCCTTCCATGTTCGCAAAGTCTACATTCAAAAGGATCATACTAAGGTTAAGTTTTGAAACACGCTTATGTCAAAACTAGCGTAATTTAACGAATTAGCAAAATTCGGGCAGCATTTCCCCTATTTTATTGACTTCCACTATATCATAAAACAGCTTCCAATGAACAATAACATTATCACCCATTCCATAATCAAGAGGCTTCAATTGATACCCAAAACTCTTTTTTCATAATAAATACATAACAACAATTTCAACACAATACTATATCCACTCGTATACCACCCTTCCTCATCATCATTACTAGCATTCATAGAAAGATTATACGCAAAATACCCAACATTAACAACTCAAGTCAATTTGTTACTCAAATATTATCAAACCCTCACATGAACTTCCTCCTTAGTTCCTTTTCTCAATCAAGTTGTTCAACAACAAGGCATTCTTAATAACATGGAAATAAAGATGAAAACTTACCTTAATCACACAAGAGCAAGCTTTGAATCAAATTATCCACGTGAGTGAAACTCCAACTTCAACACCAAAGAAAATCTTGGGTTCTACCAACCCTAGTGTTACACCACGAAAATTTCCGCGTGAACGTACAATGAATAGACTAACGAAGAATACGATGTTTTAGTGAGAAAGGAACGATGTTTGATGACCTTAAGTAAAATTCCAAAGGAAATGGGAACAAGGGATAAGGATTATGCTCCACAATGACTAATTATAGGTTCTGAAGATGTGAAAGTTGCAGATTCGCACTTTGGCCCAGTTGGTCGTTGTCATGACCCAGCTAGGGGCCGCGACGGGTACCCGGGGCTAACCACCGAGCACCACTCGTTCTATTACTCACTTTACTCGATTAATGCCCTTTTTTATTTATTTTAACTCAAAGCATGGAAAAGTCATGGTTTATAGGGAAACATAAATACTTTTACATATATAGGGATCTTTAGTATATCAAAATAATACGTACACATATACATGAAAAATGTGAGACCATACTACCCACACTGCGCATCTACGAGCCTCTACTGACATGTTGCTCATATAGACGGAACAAGACTCCGTCGTGTCCCAAATGTATATATACCAAAGGAATAATCATAAGCACCTCCGAACAATGGAGTGCTTTCAGTCCGCTGACAGCTCCTAAGAATCTGGATCAAGCTCGCCTCCCTGTCTACCTGTGGGCATGAACACAGCGTTCAAAGAAAAGAACGTCAGTACGAATATTGTACCGAGTATGAGAGGCACAAACAATGAAGAAGGACAACAATAATATAATGAGAGCATCAATATGAACATCTGATTCTGAACGATAGTCATGAAAGAGGTGATACAGGCTGTCTTACTCATAGTCATCATCAAATCATGTATGCATGACATGCAAGCTGCCCGTCCTTACCAGAACAGTGTGATAATCAATAATATAAGCCTGCGTCAAGGCCTCCCGCGTTTGGGGTACCATCTCATGCCGCCCACTAGTGGTGTCTGCCCACGCCCGAAGGTCGTGGTGTATCCGTATAGCTGCCCGCCGTAGCGGTGACTGCCCGGCCAACTAGGCGCAGTGTGATGCAATCATGACATGCTCATTATAAAATACTTATAATAATATGTTTATCAAAATATGCTTATCTTAACATAATACATGCATAAGGCTCAAGATCTTACATACTCTATCGGGGTGACCTAAGGTCGTGATCCCCCGATTTCATTATGGAGCAATTATTGTCATTCTGCCTCACCTTGAAGGAATTAGTACATAAGGTGAGTGTAAGCAATCCAGGACATCATTGTCAATATGGCATCATCATATCATATCTCTTATCTTATATAGATATATATGAATATAGGCTTTTAGCTTCTCGGGATACATGAACTCATGAAGAGGAAAGAACTTATACCATAGGAATCATGCCATTGGAAAGAAAGGACTAGCCTCACATACCTTTGTCGTTTAGCTATGTTATCGCTCACTTGTCTTCCTTCGAAGTCACGATGTTACCTTCACAAGAGAATCGTATTAACATTAGTTAACCGACTATAAAAACGCATCGTTATCTCTAAAGAAAATTAAGCGGCATTTCCTTTGTTTCTACTACCTTTTCCCCCGTTCTATTCCAACCCCTAAACATTTACAACAACACTCATAATATTGCAAGAAACAATCATGATTCATATACCTTAAGCAAAATCCACCACCTTCCTCCAATTTCTCCACATTTAATGGTTTTTTGCTTATCATCGTAATTTTTCTTACTTCACACCTATTCCATGGCCTATACGTCATTTATAACGTGTTTATAATCATAACATATCAACTTTCATGATTTCATTCAACTATCATTCCATAGTGACACTATTCACTCAGTAATGGTCCATTTTCCATGTCTTACCACAATTCAAGTGTCTTAGTCTTCTAATGCTTTAAAAACCATGATAAAGTCATGAAACTTACCTTAGATGATGGTTGAACAAGGTTGAATGGGAATACTCCTCTAGCACTAAAACCCTTCTTCACCTCTTTTGGAATTTCTTGAAGAAGATGACCTCCAACTAGGTTTCATACACTTTGTTGCTTGGATTTGGTGTTGATGATCTTAGTTTTCCTTTGATTCTCTTGATTTCTTATGGAGGAAGTGTTTGGAGAGTTCTATAGCATTCTTAAGTTGTGTGGATGAATAATGAAATAAAATGAGGCTTGGGTCCTTTTTTAATAACTCAAAATCTGATTTTTAAAGAACAATTGTCGGGGTGAACAGTGGTCGTAATCCACAGTTTACGGACCGTAAACCAGTTTACGGACCGTATAGTGTGGTCCTATTTAAGCATGTCCAAAACAGAAAGGTTGGCTAGTGATTATGGTAGTTTACGATCGAGGTTTACGGTCCGTAAACCAGTTTACGGGCCGTATACCAAGTCGTATTTAACGATTTCCACACTTAACAGAAAGTTGAGATTTTGGAAGGCTGGAGGACGATGGTGATTTACGGTCCGTGAATCACTTTACGGGCCATAAATCACTTTACGACCACTGGGCTGGATAAAATTCTACCACTTTCTTATTTCCAAAAATTCATGAATCATCACCCCTTACTTAGTAAAACACCACACACTCATACCTTTCGTTGGTCTATTCCTTGTACATGTACGGGGACTTTTCCGTGGTGTAACACTCTTCCCCCCTTTTGGAACATTCGTCCTCGAATGTTAAAATACCTAGGAATCTTAGAAAAATTTTTGCCAGAGTTTCCTTTGTAATTTGACACTACCTACCTGCCACAACAACCCATAATATCTTCGCCTCACAGGGCTACATCACAATAGCAACATATCTATGGCTACACACGACCAAAACATGAAGATAAAGCATACATACCTTACAACATCGGCGTGTCATCATGAACCTCTTCTGGAGATTGGAATAAATGGGGGTACTTGGCTTTCATCTTCTCTTCCGCTTCCCAAGTCATTTCTTCCCTGTTGTTGTTTCGCCATCGAACTTTGACTGAAGCGACTTCTTTAATCCGAAGTCTCTGCACTTATCTGTCTAAAATAGCAATAGGTATTTCTTCAAACGTCAGCTTCTCTGTCACCTACACATCGTCAACCGGGACTATTCTTGTAGGATCCCCAATACCCTTGCGGAGCATCGAAACATGGAATACCGGGTGAACTGATTCAAGCTCCGAAGGTAAATCCAATTCATATGCTACCTGACCACCTTGCGGACAATTTTATAAGGTCCGACGTATCTAGGACTCAACTTCCCCTTCTTGCCAAATCTCATCACCCATTTCATCGGCGATACTTTCAGAAATACCCAATCATTTACCTGAAATTCCAAATCTCGTCGGCGGTTGTCCGCATAAGACTTTTCGCGACTTTGGGCTGTTAATAGTCGGTCTCGAATGACTTTGACTTTTTCGACTGCTTGTTGAATCAGGTCGGGGCCTATCAATTGTACTTCTCCGGTTTCAAACCATCTAATTGGAGATCTGCATTTCCTTCCATACAATGCTTCATACGGGGCCATTTGAATACTGGAATGATAGTTGTTGTTGTAGGCAAATTCAATGAGGGGTAAATGTTCATCCCAACTACCACCAAAATCCAACATGCACGCTCGTAGCATATCTTCCAAGGTCTGAATAGTACGCTCGACTTGCCCGTCAGTTTGTGGGTGAAATGCCATGCTGAACTTAACTTGGGTACCCAGCCCTTCTTGGAAGGACTTCCAAAACTTAGCTGTAAACTGTGATCCCCTGTCAGTGATAATAGATAATGGAATACCATAGAGTCGCATGATTTCTTTAAGATACAGCCTTAAATAATCCTCTGTTGTGTACGTGGTTTTAACTGGGAGGAAATTAGCTGCCTTCGTGAGTCTGTCCACGATCACCCATATAGAATTGTATTTGCATCGCGAGCGAGCTAATCCTACAACAAAATCCATATTAATTTCTTCCCATTTCCATGTAGGAATTTCCATGTCTTGCAATAAGCCTCCTATCTTTTGATGTTCGGCTTTCACTTGTTGGCAATTTGGGCATCGTGCCACGAATGCTGCTATGTCTCGTTTCATGCCATCCCACCAATACAACAATTTGAGATCACGATACATCTTGGTTGCACCTGGATGAATGGAATACCGAGAATGGTGTGCTTCCTCAAGAATCCGTCGGCGTAATCCTGCCACATCCGGTACACACAGTCTGTCTCGGCATCTAAGAACTCCGTCTATGGAAACTTCAAATAGAGACTTCTCTTTTCCACAGGATACATCCCTGTGATGACGCATTTGTGGATCTTCATACTGGCGTTCTTTTATCTCTGCATTCAAGGGCGAGACTGTAGGATCACTAACACTGACTCCTACCTTACCCGAATCAATTACACGTACCCCAAGATTTTCTAGTTGATAGAGCTCACGAACCATTTCTTTCTTTTCTGAAGGGACTTCACTTAAACTGCCCATTGATCGACAGCTAAGCGCGTCTGCTACCACATTCGCTTTCCCGGGGTGGTATAAAATATCCACATCATAATCCTTTAACAATTCTAACCACCACCTCTGCCGTAGATTCAACTCCTTCTGCTTGAAAATATGTTGGAGACTCTTGTGATATGTATAGATATCGACGTGCACAACGTACAGATAATGTCTCCATATCTTCAACGCATGAATAACCGCGGTTAATTCGAGATCATGAGTTGGATAGTTCTGTTCATGCTTCCTCAATTGTCTTGAGACATATGCAATAACCTTCCCGTGCTGCATCAATACACATCCTAGTCCCACACCGGAAGCGTCGCAATACACAACATAGCCATCTGGCCCTTCTAGAAGTGTTAGCATTGGGGCGGAAGTCAGTCTGTCCATTAATTCTTGGAAACTATGCTCACACGCGTCGTTCCATTGAAATTTAGCGGACTTCTGGGTTAGCTTTTTCAATAGGGCTGAGATAGAAGAAAAGCCCTCTACGAATCTTCGATAATAACCTGCCAAACCCAGAAAACTACAGACTTCTGTAGGCATCGTAGGCCTTGGCCAAGTCTTCACAGCTTCTATTTTCTGAGTGTCGACTCGGATGCCATCATTTGAAATAACATGACCTAGGAATGCCGCAGAATTTAGCCAAAACTCGTACTTTGAGAACTTTGCATATAATTCTCGGGCTCGAAGAACGCCAAGAACAATTCTTAGATGATCTGCATGTTCTGATTTTGTGCGAGAATATACCAGAATATCGTCGATAAATACTATCACGACGAGATCCTAGAATGGCCTGAACACATTATTAATTAAATTCATGAACACCGCCGGGGCATTTGTCAACCCAAACGACATCACTCGGAAATCGTAGTGACCATATCTTGTCCTGAATGATGTTTTGGGAATATCTGCTTCTCTAATTCTCACCTGATGATAACCCGATCTCAGATCTATCTTGGAGAACCACTTAGCTCCCTGTAATTGATCAAACAAATCATTGATTTTGGGAAGAGGGTATTTATTCTTTATTTTCACCTATTCAGCTACCTGTAGTCGATGCACATTCGTAGAGATCCGTCTTTCTTTTTTACGAACAGGACTGGTGCTCCCCACGGTGAAGAACTAGGCCTTATAAACCCCTTCTCAAGTAAATCTTTTAGTTGTGCCTTTAACTCTTTTAATTCTGCCGGAGCCATTCGATACGGAGGGATAGAAATAGGCTCGGTGTCTAGTAATACGTCAATAGCAAAATCGATTTCCCTTTCTAGAGGAAGATCCGGGAGTTCATCTGGAAATACATCTGGGAATTCATTTACTACCAGAACAGATTGGAAAACTGGTGGCCTTGCCTCCGTGTCGTGAACTCGAACTAGATGGTAAATGTGGCCCTTGGCTATCATCTTCCTCGCCTTGAGAAAGGAAATAAACCTACCCTTTGGGGATGCTGTATTACCCTTCCATTCAAGTACGGGCTCTCCCGGAAACTGGAATCGAACCATTTTCGTTCGGCAATCAACATTTGCGTAACACGACGCTAACCAATCCATACCCATTATTACGTCGAAGTATATCATTTCCAGTTCAATCAAATCGGCCCTTGTCTGTCGGTCACATATAACAACTACACAATTCTTATATACTTGCCTCGCTATTACGGGATCACCAACCGGAGTGAACACCTCGAAAGGTTTAATTGGCTCGGGTCTCACCCCAATACAATCAGCAATATACAGAGTAATATATGACAAGGTAGAACCCGGATCAATCAAAGCATATACGCCACGGGAAAATATAGTCAAGGTACCTGTGACAATATCTGGGGAGGACTCAAGATCCTGTCGCCCTGCCAAAACATATACGCGGGGCGGAACTACACCTGAAGTAGATGCTCCTCCTCTGTCTCTGCCTCTACCTGCTGTAGTCTGAGAAGTCTGCGCTGTCGGGCGTACTGAAGAAGACCCAACTGCTGATCCAGTAGGCTGAGTCCCAGCTCTACCTCTCGCTGAGAGGAAATCTCTCATCATATGGCCGACTTGCCCGCAGGCATAACAAGCATCGGAACCCTGTCGACACTGCCCGGAATGCAATCTACCGCACTGGCCACACCGCGGTACTAAAGGTCTCCGCTGACCAAATCTCCCCTAGACTGAAAATCTGAGGCCCACGAACTCTGGCCCTGTCCTGACTGAAAAGAACGGTCAACTCTCCTATCCGGGAATCTGGAAGGTGCACTAGTCGCTGACTGACCTAAGTGCCTAGAATGCGTCTGTCTCGGTCCCCCTCTACATTCACTGCTCGCTCCCATAGACCTAGCTTTCTTACCTTGCCTTCTGTCATTATCACGGTCACTTCTTTGCTGCTGTTGTCGTTCCTCAAGATTCTGAGCATGTGCCTGTATTCGGGAAATATCCATCCTGTCTTGGAAAGAGGCCGTCAGACAATATCTAAACAAATGTGGACCTAAACCACTCACAAATCTGTGTACGCGATCACCCATATCAGCCACCATAGTTGGGGCATACTTGGCCAGAGAATTGAATTGGATACTATACTCTCGGGCACTCATACTTCCTTGCTTTAGATTCAAGAACCTGTCTGCTCTAGCTCGGCGGACCTCGGGTGGCAAATAATAACGAATAAAAGCGTCGACAAACTCTTTCCAAACAGGAGGAGGTGCATTTGCTACTCTTGACGCTATCCAGTTGTTATACCACAATACCGCCACATCGCGGAGTCTATAAGAAGCCAACTCTACCGACTCGGTCTCAGAAGCATGCATAAGTTTCAGCGTCCTCAACATCTCATGAACAAAGCCTTGTGGGTCCTCATCCGGCTTCGACCCGAAAAATTCCGAAGGATTTAAAGTCAGGAAGTCACGGGCTCTCGTACTGGCGGAACGATCACTTGGGCCCGCATTCTGCCGCTGTGCCTGGGTGGCAACCAATTGCGTCAGTAAGTGTATGGCCTCGGTCACTTGTTGACCCGAAGCAACTGGTGGAGGAATTGTGACTGAGGCTCCTCCCTGCTCTCCTACATTAGGTGAGGCCTCATTCTGTGATTCACTTTCCTCTACATTCGCCGGAGGCTCCCTTTCTGCCAGCTTCTTCATCGTAGCTTTGCCCTTCTGGGTAGCTGTAGCTTTTCCTTTCGGCCGCATTCTGAAATCATAACGCACTTTTAGGGGAGGATAAAATCTTAGGCATGGCTCTATCGCACGATCTCATAAGAAGAAAGATGGTCATTCTTCCTAAATGCCCTGTATCCTCTTGTTTAGTAGTATGGCGCGCAACACACCATAAACAAGACTCTACTAGACACGGCTCGTAGACACTTCGTAGGACGAACTGCTCTGATACCACTTTTGTCATGACCCAGCTAGGAACCGCAACGGGTACCCGGGGCTAACCACCGAGCACCGCTCGCTTTATTACTCACTTTTACATAAATACTTTTACATATATAGGGATCTTTAGTATATCAAAATAATACGTACACATATACATGAAAAATGTGAGACCATACTAACCACACTGCGCGTCTACGAGCCTCTACTGACATGTTGCTCATACAGACGGAACAAGACTCTATCGTGCCCAAAATGTATATATGCCAAAGGAATAATCATAAGCACCTCTGAACAATGGAGTTATTTCAGTCCGCTGACAGCTCCTAAGAATCTGGATCAAGCTCGCCTCCCTGTCTACCTGTGGGCATGAACACAGCGTTCAAAGAAAAGGACGTCAGTACGAATATTGCACCGAGTATGAGAGGCATAAACAATGAAGAAGGACAACAATAATATAATGAGAGCATCAATATGAACATCTGATTCTGAACGATAGTCATGAAAGAGGTGATACAGGTTGTCTTACTCATACTCATCATCAAATCATGTATGCATGACATGCAAGCTGCCCGTCCTTACCGGAACGGTGTGATAATCAATAATATTAGCCCGCGTCCGGGGTACCATCTCATGCCGCACACTAGTGGTGTCTGCCCACGCCCGGAGGTCGTGGTGTATCCGTATAGCTGCCCGCCGTAGCAGTGACTGCCCGGCCAACTAGGCGCGGTGTGATGCAATCATGGCATGCTCATTATAAAATACTTATAATAATGTGTTTATCAAAATATGCTTATCTTAACATAATACATGCATAAGGCTCAAGATCTTACATACTCTATCGGGGTGACGTAAGGTCGTGATCCCCCGATTTCATTATGGAGCAATTATTGACATTCTGCCTCACCTTGAAGGAATTAGTACATAAGGTGAGTGTAAGCAATCCAGGACATCATTGTCAATATGGCATCATCATATCATATCTCTTATCTTATATAGATATATAGGAATATAGGATTTTAGCTTCTCGGGATACATGAACTCATGAAGAGGAAACAAATTATACCATAGGATTCATGCCATTGGCAAGAGAGGACTAGCCTCACATACCTTTGTCATTTAGCTACGTTATCGCTCACTTGTCTTCCTTCTAAGTCACGACGTTACCTTCACGAGAGAATCGTATTAACATTAGTTAACCGACTATAAAAACGCATCGTTATCTCTAAAGAAAATTAAGCGGCATTTCCTTTGTTTCTACTACCTTTTCCCCCGTTCTATTCCAACCCCTAAACATTTACAACAACACTCATAATATTGCAAGCAACAATCATCATTCATATACCTTAAACAAAATCCACCACCTTCCTCCAATTTCTCCACATTTAATGGTTTTTCGCTTATCATCATAATTTTGCTTATTCACACCTATTCCATGGCCTATACGTCATTTATAACGTGTTTATAATCATAACATATCAACTTTCATGATTCCATTCAACTATCATTCCATAGTGACACTATTCACTCAGTAATGGTCTATTTTCCATGTCTTACCACAATTCAAGTGTCTTAGTCTTCTAATGCTTTAAACAACATGATAAAGTCATGAAAATTACCTTAGATGATGGTTGAACAAGCTTGAATGGGAATAGTCCTCTAGCACTAAAATCCTTCTTCACCTCTTTTGGAATTTCTTGAAGAAGATGACCTCCAACTAGGTTTCATACACTTTGTTGCTTGGATTTGGTGTTGATGATCTTAGTTTTCCTTTGAATCTCTTGAATTCTTATGGAGGAAGTGTTTGGAGAGTTTTAGAGCATTCTTGAGTTGTGTGGATGAATAATGAAATAAAATGAGGCTTGGGTCCCTTTTTAATAACTCAAAATCTGATTTTTAATGAACAATTGTCGGGGTGAACAGTGGTCGTAAACCACAGTTCACGGACCGTATAGTGTGGTCGTATTTAAGCATGTCCAAAATAGAAAGGTTGGCTAGTGATCATGGTAGTTTACGATCGAGGTTTACGGTCCGTAAACCAGTTTACAGACCGTATACCAAGTCGTATTTAACGATTTCCACACTTAACAGAAAGTTGAGATTTTGGAAGGCTGGAGGACGATGGTGATTTACGGTCCGTGAATCACTTTACGGGCCGTAAATCACTTTACGACCACTGGGCTGGATAAAATTCTACCACTTAATTATTTCCAAAAATTGATGAATCATGACCCCTTACTTAGTAAAACACCACACACTCATACCCTTCGTTGGTCTATTCCTTGTACATGTACGGGAACTTTTCCGAGGTGTAACAGTCGTAAAGTGAAATACGAACCGTAAAGTGGTATACGGCCCGTAAACCACCATGTCGTATTCCAACTCACAAAACATCAACTTTCTGCCGAATGTTCTAATGGTTAAATACGGCTTGGAATACGGCCGGTAAATCGAAATACAGACCGTAAACTGCGATCGTAAATCGCCATGATCCTCAGCTTACCTTTCTCGTTTTAATATGCTTAAATACGACCACGGTATATGGCCCGTAAACTGTAATACAGACCGTAAACTAGATTTACGACCACTGTGCACTTTAGTCACTGTTCATTCTGGATTAGATTTTAAGTCCTTAAAAGGAGACCTAACCTCATTCAATTCATTTCCACATCACGATATTTCTCTCAAGAAGCCTCTAGAATACTCTCTACTCTTCATCACTGGAAAACCAAAGGAAATTAGTGATCAACTAAATAAAAACACTCGAAATCAAGTGTAAGAATCATACTAAAGTTCATCTTTTTCAAGAAAACCCAAAAGAAGTAAAGTTGGGTTTTGGTGCTAAAGGAGTAATTCCATCCAAGGCTTGTTCAACCATCATCAAAGGTAAGTTTAATGACTAAATCATGTTGTTTAAGGTATTGGAAGGTTAAGATACTTGAATTGTAGAAAGATATAGGAAATGGGTTATTTATGAGTGAATGGTGTCATGGTTGGATTGTAGTTGAGTTGAACCATGAATGTTGGTGTGTTGTGATTATGAATGCGTTATAAATGAAATTTAGACCATGAAATAAGTATTATATACGAGGAAAAGCGATAGTAAGCTATAACCATAAATATGGAGAAATTGAAGAGAAATGGTGGACTGTGGTCAATGTATATAAATAATGATTATTGATTGCGATATTGTGAATGTTGTGGTGAGCGTGTGGGAGTTGATATAGCATATGGGAAAAGTAGTATAAACAAAGGAAGTACTGCCCAAATTTTCCCTAGAATTAGTAACGCGTTCTTATAGTCGAATTAACTAACGATAGTGCGAATTCTCTCTTGAAGGTAGAAACGTGATATCGAAGGAGAACAAGCAAGAGATAGCTTAGTTAAACGTCAGAGGTATGTGAGGTTAGTCCTTTCTTTCTAATGGCATGAATCTCATAGCATGATTTTCCTTTTTCCTCATGAGTTCCTATATTCCAGAAAGCTAAAAGCCTATGCCTATGGATAGCTATATAAGATAAGAGATATGATACGATGATTCTATAATGTTAATGATGTTATTTATTGCTTACACTCACCTTATGTGCTAGTTCCTTCAAGGTGAGACAGAATGTCAATGATTACTCCATAATGAAATCGGGGGATCACGACCTTACGTCACCCCGATAAAGTAATGTTGTTCTTAAGCCTTATGCATGTATTATGATAAGCATGTTACGATAAGCATATTATGATGAGCATGTATGATGATGATATGACACCGCGCCTAGTTGGCCGGGCAGTCACCGCTAAGGCGGGCAGCTATATGATACACCATGGCCAAATGGCAAGGGCAGACACCACTAGTGGACGGCATGAGATGATACCCCGGACGCGGGAGGCCTGGACGTAGGCTAATGTTATGATTATCACACCGATCCGATATGGACGGGCAGCTTATACATTATTACACCGTACCTATATGGGCGGGCAGCTTATATATTTATGCATACATGACATGATGATGATTATGAGTAAGCCAGCATGCACTATTTCTTTTACACTTGACAGTCAGATACATTTATTCCATATTGATACTTCTTTTATATCATTGCCTTATTTCATTGTTAATGCCTCTCATACTCAGGAAAAAGTTTGTACTGACGTCTGTTTTCCTTAGACGCTGTGTTCATGCCCACAGGTAGACAGGGAGGAGAGCTTGACCCAGATCCGTCGTAGCTGTCAGCTGATTGAGAGCACTCCATTGTTCGGAGGTGCTTATGATGATTATTTTGTGTACAGCCATGTATATGTATATGTAATTTGGGCATGACGGGTCTTTTCCCGTCCTTATGTTTAGAACTCCAGTAGAGGCTCGTAGATGCGCAGTGTGGGTTAGATGATCTCACGAGATGCTATTATATGTATATATTATTTTGATGGCGGAGAGGCATATGTATATAAAAGTATTTATGTTTCCATATAAAATATGATTCTCCTACAATTTGAGTATAAAGATGAAAAAAAAGCATTAAATGAGAAAGATGAGTAGCAGAACGAGTGGTGCTCGGTGGCTAGCCCCGAGTACCCGTCACGGCCCCTAGTTGGGTCGTGACAAAAGTTGTATCAGAGCAGTTCAGTCCTAGGAAGTGTCTACGAGTCGTGTCTAGTAGAGTCTTGTTTATGGTGTGTTGCGCGCCATATCAATAAACAAGAGGCTACAGGGCATTCAGGAAAAATGACCATCTTTCTTCTTATGAGATCGTGTGATAGAGCCATGTATAAGATTTTATCCTCCCTAATAGTGTGTTATGATTTCATAATGCCGCCCCAGGGAAAGGATACAGCCGCCCAGAAGGGAAAGACTAGGGCAGAGAGGCGGGTAGAAAGAGAGCCTCCGATGGATATAGAAAAAGGCGAATCACATAATGAGGCCTTATCTAATACTTCTTCTACCCCGCCTAATGTGGAAGAACAAGGAGGAGCTCCAGCTCCAATTCCTCCACCGGTCGCTTCGGGTCAACAAATGACCGAGGCCATTCAATTATTGACGCAATTGGTCGCCAGACAAGCACAACGTCAAAATGCGAGTTCAAGTGATCGGGCAGCAAGTACCAAAGCCCGTGATTTTATGAGTCTAAATCCTCCGGAGTTTTTCGGGTCAAAGCCTGATGAAGACCCACAAGGTTTCATAGATGAGGTGTTGAGGACATTGAAGATTGTCCATGCCTCCGAAACTGAATCCGTGGAGTTGGCATCTTATAGACTCCGGGATGTGGCTGTTTTATGGTACAACAATTGGGTATTATCAAGAGGAGAGAATGCGCCTCCTCCGGTTTGGCAAGAATTTGTGGATGCATTTATTCATCACTATTTGCCACCCGAGGTCTGCCGAACTAGCGCGGATAGGTTTCTAAATCTGAGGCAAGAAAATATGAGTGCCCGGGAGTATAGCATGCAATTTAATTCATTAGCTAGATATACCTCGGCTATAGTGGCCGACATGGGAGATCGGGTACATAGATTTGTAAGTGGCCTAGGGCCACATTTATTCAGAGATTGTTTGACGGCTTCCTTGCAAGACGGGATGGATATTTCCGGAATACAGGCCCATGCTCAGAATTTAGAAGGGCGACAACAACCACCAAGAAGTGACCGCGATAACGAAAGAAGGCAAGGCAAGATGGCTAGATCGATGGGGGCAGGCAGTGGTTATAGAGGGGGATCAAGGCAGACATATTTTGGTTACTCAGGCCAGTCGGTGACCAGTGCACCTCCTCGATTCGCAGGTAGGAGATTTGATCGCTCCTTCCGCTCAGGACAGGGCCAGAGTTCGAGGACTCCGGATTCCCAGATCAGGGAAGATTATAGCCAGAGGAGATCCCCAGTACCGCGATGCAGCCAGTGCGGTAGATTGCATTCCAGACAGTGTCGCAAGGGTTCGGACGCTTGTTATACTTGTGGCCAGGTGGGGCACATGATGAGAGATTACCCATCGATGAGTGGCAGGGTTGGAGTTCAGCCTACATGTTCAGCAGCTGGTTCTTCCTCAGCACGCCTGACAGAACAGATTCCCCAGATGTCAGTAGGCCGAGGTAGAGGTAGAGGGGCAACATCTACTTCATGTGCCACTCAGCCCCGTGTATATGCTTTAGCCGGACGGTAGGATCTTGAGTCCTCCCCGGATGGGGTTCTACTCTTTCTTATATTACTCCATATGTTGCGGGTTGTATTGGGGTGAAACCTGAGCCGACCAAACCTTTCGAGGTATCTACTCCGGTTGGTAATCCCGTGATAGCAAGACAAGTGTATAAAAATTGTGTAGTTATGATATGTGATCGTCAGACCAAAGGTGATTTGATTGAGCTAAAAATGATAGATTTCGATGTAATCATGGATATGGATTGGTTGGCCTCGTGTTATGAAAATGTTGATTGCCGATTGAAAGTGGTTCGATTCCAATTTCCGGGAGAGCTCGTGCTTGAATGGAAGGGTAATGCAGCATCTCCAAAAGGTAGGTTTATTTCCTACCTTAAAGCAAGAAATATGATATCCAAGGGCTATATTTATCATTTAGTTCAAGTTCATGACACCGAGGCAAAGCCGCCAATTTTCCAATCGGTTCCGGTCTTGAATGAATTCCCAGATGTATTTCCTGATAAACTTCTAGGTCTTCCTCCAGAAAGAGAGATTGACTTCGCCATTAATGTGTTGCCAGACACCAAGCCTATTTCTATTCCACATTACCGAATGGTTCCGGCAGAATTGAAAGAGTTAAAGGCACAGTTGAAAGATTTTCTTGAAAAGGGGTTTATTAGACCCAGTTCATCACCGTGGGGAGCACCGGTCTTGTTTGTGAGGAAGAAAGACGGATCTCCACGAATGTGTATCGACTACAGGAAATTGAATAAAGTAACAATAAAGAACAAATATCCTCTTCCGAGGAATGATGATTTATTTGACCAGTTACAGGGTGCCAAGTGGTTTTCTAAAATTGATTTGAGGTCGAGTTACCATCAAGTGAGGGTGAGAGAAGAAGATATTCCCAAGACGACCTTCAGAACGAGATATGGCCACTATGAGTTTCGAGTGATGTCGTTTGGATTACCTAATGCTCCACCCGTGTTCATGAATTTAATGAATAATGTGTTCAGGCCACTCGTGGATTTATTTGTGATAGTATTTATTGATGATATTCTGGTGTATTCTCGCACGGAATCAGAATATGCAGATCACTTGCGAATTGTTCTTGGCATTCTTCGAGCCCGAGAATTGTATGCAAAATTTTCAAAGTGCGAGTTCTGGCTAAATTCTGTGACATTTTTGGGCCATGTTATCTCAGATGATGGCATTCGAGTCGACACTCAAAAAATTGAAGCTGTGAAGACTTGGCCAAGGCCTACGACGCCTACAAAAGTTCGTAGTTTTCTGGGTTTGGCAGGATACTATAGAAGGTTCGTAGAGGGCTTTTCATCTATTTCAGCCCTACTGACGAAGCTAACCCAGAAGTCAGCCAAATTTCAGTGGAATGATGCTTGTGAGCGTAGTTTCCAAGAGTTGAAAGGCAGATTGACCTCAGCTCCAGTCTTAACACTTCCAGAAGGGTCAGATGGCTATGTGGTATACTGTGACGCTTCCGGTGTTGGACTAGGATGCGTATTGATGCAACATGGGAAAGTTATTGCATATGCTTCGAGGCAGTTACGGAAACATGAAAGGAATTATCCGACTCATGATCCCGAATTGGCTGCGGTTATTCACGCCTTAAAAATATGGAGTCATTATTTGTATGGTGTGCATGTTGATATCTATACTGATCACAAAAGCCTTCAGTACATTTTCAAGCAGAAGGAGTTGAACCAGCGACAGAGGCGGTGGCTAGAATTGTTAAAAGATTATGATGTGAACATTTTGTACCACCCCGAAAAAGTGAATGTAGTAGCCGATGCGCTTAGCCGCCGATCAATGGGTAGTTTATGTGAAGTCCCTCTGGAAAAGAAAACGTTAGTTCATGAGCTCCGCCAACTAGCTAATCTTGGAGTACGAGTAATCGATTCGGGTAATGCGGGGATTAGTATCAATGATCCCATAATTCCATCCTTGAATATGGAAGTGAAAGAACGGCAATATGAAGATTTGCAATTGTGTCATTACAGAGACACATCTTATGGAAAAGAAAAGTCTTCATTTGAAGTTTCTATGGATGGAATTCTTAGGTACCGAGGCAGACTATGTGTGTCGAATGTGGCTGAATTGCGCCAACGAATTCTAGAAGAAGCACATTGTTTTTGGTATTCTGTTCACCCAGGTGCCATCAAAATGTACCATGATCTCAAAATGATGTATTGGTGGGATGGCATGAAGAGAGACATAGAGGAATTTGTAGCGCAATGTCCAAATTGCCAACAAGTAAAGATTGAACATCAAAAGCCAGGAGGCTTATTGCAAGCAATAGAAATCCGTACTTGGAAATGGGAAGTGATGAACATGGATTTCATCGTGGGTTTACCACGTTCTCGAGGCAGGTATGATTCTATATGGGTGATCGTGGATAGATTAACAAAGGCAGCTCATTTTCTTCCGGTCAGGACTACCTACTCAGCAGAAGACTATGCGAGGTTGTATCTCAAAGAAATTGTGCGACTCCATGGTATACCATTATCCATTATCACAGATAGAGGAGCACAGTTCACAGCCAAATTCTGGAAGTCCTTCCAAGAAGGTCTAGGCACTCAAGTGAAGCTTAGCACGGTATTTCATCCGCAGACCGATGGACAAGCCGAGCGTACTATTCAAACCTTAGAAGATATGCTACGAGCATGTATGCTGGATTTCGGTGGAATTTGGGATGATCATTTACTGTTAATCGAATTTGCGTATAACAATTGCTATCATTCCAGCATTCAAATGGCTCCATATGAAGCTTTGTATGGAAGAAAATATAGATCCCCAATCGGATGGTTCGAAATAGGAGAAGCACAACTAGTTGGCCCAGAATTAATTCAACAAGCAGTGGAAAAAGTTAAGGTGATCCGAGATCGATTGTTAACAGCCCAAAGTCGCCAAAAGTCTTATGCGGACAATCGCCGACGAGACTTGGAATTCCAAGTAAATGATTGGGTATTTTTGAAAGTATCACCAATGAAAGGGGTGATGATATTTGGTAAGAAAGGGAAGCTAAGCCCTAGATACATTGGACCCTACAGAATTATCCGTAGGGTGGGTCATGTAGCCTATGAACTGGATTTGCCCTCGGAGCTTGAATCAGTCCATCCAGCCTTCCACGTTTCGATGCTCCGCAAGTGTGTTGGAGACCCCACTAAGATTATCCCGATAAATGATGCGCAAGTGACAGAAAGGCTAACCTATGAAGAGGTACCTATTGCTATTTTAGACAGGCAAGTGCGAAGACTCTTAAATAAAGAGGTAGCTTCAGTTAAAGTTTTGTGGCGAAATAATAACCGGGAAGAAATGCCTTGGGAAGCAGAAGAGAGTATGAAGTCTAAGTATCCGCATTTATTTCGACCCCCAGAGGAGATTCAAGATGAAACGCCAACGATATGAGGTACGTATGCTAATTTTTCATGCTTTTGCTCGTGTGTGGCCACAGATATGTCGATGTGGTGATGTAGCCCTGTGAGGCGATGATATTATGGGTTGTTGTGACAGGTTGGTAGTGCCAAATTACAGGGGAAACTCTACCGAAATTTTCGTAGAATCCCGAGTGCTTAACATTCGAGGACGAATGTTCCAAAAGGGGGGAAGAGTGTTACACCTCCAAAATATCCCCGTGAACGTACAATGAATAGACTAATGAAGAATACGATGTTTTAGTGAGAAGGGAACGACGTTTGATGACCTTAAGTAAGATTCCAAAGGCAATGGGAACAAGGGATAAGGATTATGCTCCACAATGACAAATTATAGGTTCTGAAGACGTGAAAGTTGCAGATTCGCACTTTGTCCCAGTTGGTCATAAAGTGAAATACGGCCCGTAAACCACCATGTCGTATTCCAACTCACAAAACTTCAACTTTCTGCCGAATGTTCAAATGGTTAAATACGACATGGAATACGGCCCGTAAATCGAAATACGGACCGTAAACTGCGATCGTAAATCGCCATGATCCTCAGCTTACCTTTCTTGTTTTGATATGCTTAAATACGACCATGGTATATGGCCCGTAAACTGGAATACGGACCATAAACTGGGTTTACGACCACTGTGCACTTCAGTCACTGTTCATTCCGGATTAGATTTTATGTCATTAAAAGGAGACCTAACCTCATTCAATTCATTTCAACTTCACAATATTTCTCTCAAGAAGCCTCTATAATACTCTCTACTCTTAATCACTAGAAAACCAAAGGAAATTAGTGATCAACTACATAAAAACCCACGAAATAAAGTGTAAGAATCATACTAAAGTTCATCTTTCTCAAGATAACCCAAAAGAAGTAAAGTAGGGTTTTGGTGCTAAAGGAGTAATTCCATCCAAGGCTTGGTCAACCATCATCAAAGGTAAGTTTCATGACTAAACCATGTTGTTTAAGGTATTGGAAGGTTAAGATACTTGAATTGTAGAAAGACATAGGAAATGGGTCATTTATGAGTGAATAGTGTCACGGTTGGATTGTAGTTGAGTTGAACCATGAATGTTGGTGTGTTGTGATTATGAATGCGTTATAAATGAAATTTAGATCATGAAATAAGTATTATATACGAGGAAACGCGATAGTAAGGTATAACCATAAATATAGAGAAATTAAAGAGAAATGGTTGATTGTGGTCAATGCATATAAATAATCATTATTGATTGCGATATTATAAATGTTGTGGTGAGCGTGTGGGAGTTGATATACCATGTGGGAAAAGTAGTATAAACAAAGGAAGTACTGCCCAAATTTTCTCTAGAATTAGTAACGCGTTCTTATAGTCGAATTAACTAACGATAGTGCGAATTCTCTCTTGAAGGTAGAAACGTGATATCGAAGGAGAACAAGCAAGCGATAGCTTAGTTAAACGTCAGAGGTATGTGAGGTTAGTCCTTTCTTTCTAATGGCATGAATCTCATAGCATGATTTTCCTTTTTCCTCATGAGTTCCTATATTCCAGAAAGCTAAAAGCCTATGCCTATGGATAGCTATATAAGATAAGAGATATGATACGATGATTCTATAATGTTAATGATGTTATTTATTGCTTACACTCACCTTATGTGCTAGTTCCTTCAAGGTGAGGCAGAATGTCAATGATTACTCCATAATGAAATCGGGGGATCACGACCTTACGTCACCCCGATAAAGTAATGTTGTTCTTAAGCCTTATGCATGTATTATGATAAGCATGTTACGATAAGCATATTATGATGAGCATGTATGATGATGATATGACACCGCACCTAGTTGGCCGGGCAGTCACCGCTAAGGCGGGCAGCTATATGATACACCATGGCCAAATGGCAAGGGCAGACACCACTAGTGGGCGGCATGAGATGATACCCCGGACGCGGGAGGCCTGGACGTAGGCTAATGTTATGATTATCACACCGATCCGATATGGACGGGCAACTTATACATTATTACACCGTACCTATATGGGCGGGCAACTTATATATTTATGCATACATGACATGATGATGATTATGAGTAAGCCAGCATGCACTATTTCTTTTACACTTGACAGTCAGATACAGTTATTCCATATTGATACTTCTTTTATATCATTGCCTTATTTCATTGTTTATGCCTCTCATACTCAGTACAATGTTCGTACTGACGTCCGTTTTCCTTGGACATTGTGTTCATGCCCATAGGTAGACAGGGAGGAGAGCTTGACCCAGATCCGTCGTAACTGTCAGCTGATTGAGAGCACTCCATTGTTCGGAGGTTCTTATGATGATTCTTTTGTGTACAGCCATGTATATGTATATGTAATTTGGGCATGACGGGTCTTTTCCCGTCCTTATGTTTAGAACTCCAGTAGAGGCTCGTAGATGCGCAGTGTGGGTTAGATGATCTCACGAGATGCTATTATATGTATATATTATTTTGATGGCGGAGAGGCATATGTATATAAAAGTATTTATGTTTCCATATAAAATATGATTCTCCTACAATTTGAGTATAAAGTTGAAAAAAAGCATTAAATGAGAAAGATGAGTAGTAGAACGAGTTGTGCTCGGTGGCTTGCCCCGGGTACCCGTCACGGCCCCTAGCTGGGTCGTCACACCTTGTGAGCTTTCCAACAATTGATTCTCTTGATTTATGCCTTTTGATCTTTGATTTCACTTGGGTTTTGTTAAATATGATAGAAAGAAGGTTCTAGAGCTCTCATGGAGTTGGGAAATGAAGGAAATGAAATAAAATGACGAGGGGTCGGGTATATAGCAAAAATTAAAACTGGGCCAACTCGGTTATATGGTCAACTATACGTACCATATAATTTATACGGTCTGTATAATTGGACCGTAAAACCTGACCAGTGATTCCCCTATTCGGCAATAACTTTACGCTGGGGGCTAGCCAATTTACGGTCTATAAAAATTATACAGTCTGCATAATAGGCCGTAAAATCCACTTTTCCCCCCGAAATATTTTCTCTTCAATTTACTCAACTTAATTCATCCAATACCTGCTAAACATGAACTTAACCCTCTATAACTATGAGATAAGCTTGTCTAATCTTATTTAACCTTGATAACCCCCGTATCTAAGATTAGAACCACTAATGCATGACGAATCTCCAAGTACAAAACCACGGGGTGTAACACTCTCCCCCCCCCCCCCCCCCCCCCAGGAACATTCGTCCTCAAATGTTAAACTCTTAGGGATTTTACAGAAATTTCGCCAGAGTTTCCCCTGTAAATGTAACAAACCAACCTGTACACAACAACCCAAAATAATGCGAGACAGGGCCATATGTGAAAATATACAAAACCATGGCCTCACACGACCAATCACAATAACTATGAATAAAACCAATACCTGGGGAAAATGATGCTTCTGACTGAGCCTCCTAGGACAACGAAAATAAGTGCGGGTACTTAGCCTTCATCTCCTCTTCAACTTTCCAAGTAATTTCTTTAAGATTACTATATCTCTAGAGTACTTTAACATAAGCCACATCTTTAGTTCGCAATCGACGAACCTTTCTATCTAGTATAGCTACAGGGATCTCGTCGTACGATAACTGCTCGGTCACCTGAATATCGTCTACCGGTACCACTCTCAAAGGATCTCCTATACACTTACCGAGCATGGACATGTGAAATAGCAGATGTACTAACTCTAACTGAGACGGTAGGTCTAACTCATATGCCACCTTACCCATTGTACGAATAATTCTGTATAGTCCGATGTACCGAGGACTCAACTTACCCTTCTTGCCAAATCTCATCACTCCCTTCATAGGTGAAACTTTCATGAAGACCCAATCACCTACTTCAAATTCCAACTTTTGTCGTCGATTATCTGCATAGGATTTCTGTCGACTCTGAGCTGCTAGTAATCTTTCTTGAATTACTTTCACTTTGTCAACTGCTTGTTGTATCAAATCTTGACCAACTAACTGATTTTTTCCAACATCAAACCATCCTATAGGGGATCTACGTCTCCGTCCATATAAAGCCTCATAAGGATCCATCTAGCTACTTGAATGGTAACTGTTATTATAAGCAAACTTGATAAGCGGCAAAAGATCATCCCAGCTACCTTGAAAATCAAGTACACAAGCTCTCAGAATATCCTCAAGGGTCTGTATAGTACGCTCGGCTTTTCCATCTGTCTGCAGATGAAAAGTGGTACTAAGATTCACCTGAGTCCCCAATCCATCCTGAAAAGATATCCAGAAATTAGCTATGAACTACGCCCCTCTATCTGAAATGATGGTTATAGGAACACCATGAAGTCGTACAATCTCTCTAAGATAGAGCTTCGCAGAATATTCAGCAGAATAAGTAGTTCTGACAAGTAGGATGTTATACCCCGTATTTTTATACATCAAATGATTCGGAAGCAAATCGACTTAAGTTAAAGACGGGATAATTTTCGGACATGAAATAGGAACCTTTAATTTTCAATTTTTATTTAAAACATAAATTGTTTATAAATTTTATTTAGCATAGAAATATTTTTAGAGATTGGGGACTAATTAAGTGTGATTATATTACTAAGTATGAATTACGGATTAATAAAAAGTAATTAAGCCTCATTACTAAAGTGGGCCCCACCCGAATAAAAATAAAAATAATAAAAAATAAAAAATAAAAAAGAAAGACAATTCATGAATTTGATTAGTGAGTCATAAGGCACGTGTCTAGCTATAAGTAACAATATATATAGGAATAAAGGTGCACACAATTTCAATTTAGATTCATTTTCAAGAAAATCAACTAACGAAAAATCACAAAACCTCCGTGGCTGCTCTCGGCCAGCCATGGTGTTGAAAAAAATTGTGATCTTGAATGTTTTGATAAGTTTCAAGTAAATTGAAAGTTCAAGGAGGTGATAGCAACGTTGGATATTGAGTTGAAGAAGAAGAAATTGTGAAATTGGAGCAATTGAGTGTAGAAATTCCTCCGGGAAAAATTTGGTAAGATTTTCTTATTTTATGGTGTAATTGTGTTGATGGGATTATTAAAATTGGATTGGACGGAATTGGAAGTAAGAAAGTGTATAAAATTGATGTTATAGGAAATCGTGGGTTGAAATGGATTTAGAAAAGTTGTTGGGTTGTTAGAATTGCTATGGACTGAATCGTGAGAATTTTATATGTATCTCTGTTTTTGGTATTTCTGTGTTAACAGGAGAATAATTGGAAATTCGGGTTACGCAAATATATAGGGGAAATGCAGCTCGATTTTTGTTAAGTCCTTAAAGAATGAAAAACCCTTAACGAGAAAGTATAAGCCAAAGAATAAATTCTATAAGCGATGGGCTACAGATTTATGGACTAGAAAGTGTAGTCACTAATGATAACGTTACTCTTATATTAAATAGGCTAAAAGAGCGACAAGGCGAACGGGTTTGCGAATAGTCGCTAACAGGTATGTAAAACTGTCCCTTCTTTCGTTTGGCATGTCTTAGATTTCAGTAATGAATGATATGAAATTTGGAGTAATCTATTCATAAGTCTTGAGAGTGATTGATGATTCTTATTCACTTTTTGATGTTACAACTCTTAAGTGATTGAGTTTCCCTCGAGTCCTATATACGTTGGATAGTAGTTGATGTGTAAGAGTTCCTATTCTTAAAGACTATTTAATGATTAATGTCCTTGACTTCAATTAGCTGTTTTGCATTATCTTGGCACATGACGTATGATTCCTGAGGCTCTATTTGATATAGTTCTTATTGACATCCATACTTACCATGGCTATTGTCTTGATATTTGAGTGTTAGTTAGTCCACTGATTCTATTGAGTCTCAGATGATGATGTAGTGGTATATGGTTTATCATGATATTCTACTCGTGCATACTGGTATTGTATCATTCACCGAGTCCCTTACTAGAGGGCCGGGTACGGTATATGTATATGATGATATGATTATGGCATATGGCACCGAGTCCTATGATGGGCCGGGTATGGTATACGTGTACACGACTTTATTCACCGAGTCCCTTACTAGAGGGCCGGGTACGGTATATGTATATGATGATATGACTATAGCACCGAGTCCCATAATGGGCTGGTACGGAATATGTATATGATGATATGATGATATGACTATAGCACCGAGTCCCATAATGGGCCGAGTACGATATATGATAATGATACGCCTGACTTTGTTTCGTAAGGCACAGGTACAGTGATTTCTTGATTATTATACTGGTCCCCTAGAGCCTCTACTTCAGTTATGGTCTTGTTTTTTTTTACTGCATTTGATGCTTTACATACTCAGTACATATTCCGTACTGACCCCCTTTCTTCGGGGGGCTGCGTTTCATGCCCGCAGGTGCAGATACTCGCTTTGGTGATCTGCCAGCTTAGGATCCCCTTTCTGCTGTCTAGGAGAGCTCCGTTGTTCCGGAGCCTAGATTTTGGTACAGACCTTCTGATATGTATATATATATATATATATATATATATATGTTTGTCTAGGGGTACGACGGGGCCCTGTCCCGTCATATTTCACTGTTGATACTCTTAGAGGTCTGTAGACATATGTGTGGGTTGTGTATGAGTTCTGTTCAGCTGTGTCTATACGATATGCTGTGGTATGATGTTCGTCTATAGTGGCAGCCTTGTCGGCTTGCATATGATATTGATATGTGATGGCAGCCTTGTCGGCTTGCGTATTATTTCATGATATGATTAGTTGTGACTCCTTAGGAGACAGTTGATCTGGAAATATATATATATGACGATGTTACGAACTTTGGAGTTCCTTTATAAGTTTCCGTATTGTCGTAGTTTCAGTTTAATTATATTTAACAGGTTCATGTACGGGTGTCCAGTTCGGGCACTAGTCATGGCCCACGGGGTTGGGTCGTGACAAAAGTGGTATCAGAGCAGTTCATCCTCGGAGTGTCTACAGACCGTGTCTAGTAGAGTCTTGTTTATCGGTGTGTTATGCACCACATATATAAACAGGAAGCTACAGGACATTTAGGATGTCATCTTTTCTTCTTATCCTAGATCGTGCGATAGAGCTATATTATCAGGATAATCCCTTCCTAACAGACTATTATGTTTACAGCTATGCCTCCAATGAAAGCGACAGATGCCCAGAAGGGCAAATTAGTAACAGGGGATACTAGCCAGACTCGGAGAGTTACTAGGGCTCGTGCCCAGTTTATGCCGGAGATTGTGTTCCAGTCCGCGAGTTCTGCTACACCGCCACTTCTAGGGGAACCTAGTACAGCGACAGCTCTAGGCCTGGGGGCGGCTCCACCGCCAGCTCCCGAGGTTCCAACACCTGAGTCTCTAGCTCCTCAGCCAGGGGCGGAGGATAGAGCCATGAGTGATGCAGTTCAGTTGCTCACCAGATTAGTGGCAGGACAGGCTCGCAGGCATGGACTAGGGGTTGACCAGACAGATAGATATGATAGTTTGAGAGCCCGTGACTTCCTAAGCTGTAATCCTCTAGAGTTTTTCGGGTCGAAGCCTGAAGATGACCCGCAGGAGTTCGTTCGACAGATGCAGCGTACGTTGCGGATAATGAAGGCTTCTGAGACTGAATCTGTTGAGTTAGCTTCGTATCGATTGCGGGATGTGGCTGTCAATTGGTATGAGTCGTGGGAGTTGTCTAGGGGTGAGGATGCTCCTCCAGCAGTATGCGATGAATTTGTGGAGGCCTTCCTTGGCCACTTTCTGCCTCCAGAAATGCGGCGAGTTAGAGTTGATAGATTCCTACAGTTGGAACAGAGGGGCAGGAGTGTTCGAGAGTATAGTCTAGAGTTTGACTCATTGGCTAGATATGCACCCACTATTGTAGCTGATATGACGGATAGAGTGCATCGGTATGTGATGGGGTTAGATCGTTATTTGATTGATAGCTGTATGGTAATGGCTTCCCAGCCAGGGATGGATATTGCTCGGGTACAGGCATATGCACAGGGTGTAGAGGATCGACATAGAGGGCGTCAGCCCGACAGAGATCATGACAGGGGCCAGTCATAAGAGAGCTAGATCGGTTTGTTATTCTGGTGAGTTTCGAGGCGGGCAGCCTCAGCAGTATAATAGATATCCTTCTCAGCCAGCCCGGAGTGCACCCCCATAGTTCACAGATGGGAGATTCGATAGCACAGGGTATTCAAGAGCCGGTCAGAGCTCCAGGGTTTCAGGTTCACAGATGAACAGTGGTTCGCGCCAGTCAAGGCCACCCTTGCCTTGGTGTTCTCGTTGTGGTAGGCCCCATTTTGCGGAATGTCATTTTGCTACAGGAGCTTGCTTTACTTGCGGCCGTCAAGGCCATATTATGAGGGAGTGTCCATTCGGGGGTAGTCCAGGTGGTGCAGCTCAGCCTACTGGGTCGGTTGCTAGTTCATCTTCTTCTGTAGCTATGCGCCCTATGGGGCAGGGTGTTCAGGTACCAGCAGGCGTGGTAGAGGTCGTGGCGGAGCTTCCAGTTTTAGCGGTTCTTCGAACAGCATATATGCTTTGGCTAGTAGACAAGATCAGGAGACGTCACCAAATGTGGTTACAGGTATACTATCGATTTTCTCCCGAGACGTATATGCATTGATAGACCCAGGCTCCACATTATCGTATATTTCTCCCTTTTGTTGTTAGTAGAATAGGAATAAAACCTAAATTGATAGAACCATTTGAGGTAGCTACACCGGTAGGAGGTTCTATTATAGCAAGGAAATATATAGAGATTGTTCGGTGCTTATATATAGTCTTTGCACCAAGGCAGACCTGATAGATCTAGATATGACTGAGTTTGATGTTATTATGGGTATGGATTGGAGTAAGTGGAATGTGGCCTTGGGTGAATTGCTACATTGATTACATTACTCAAATACAAATTATCAAATAAGATTTTGTACTATATATCGAAAGGTTCTCGTCGCTTCCTGACTTTGATTAAGGTTTCGTACGTGGATAATCAAGTTATAAGTTATAGAGAAAGACGTGAGTATGGTACAGTATACCAAGTGAATTAAAAGAAGGATCGAGTGAATTTGAGATTAGAAACAAGGACATAGAGCGGAATATAAACGGATGATGGTATAAGTACACCCTTAAGGGGGGAAGCGGACAAAAAAATGTAGGTATGAGATGGAAACAGTTGACACTACAATATATTTGATATAGATACCTAAATATCAGGTGAGATCTCTTGCCGAAACAAGTTAATAAGATCTGAAAGCCAACAATCAATGGATAGAATTCAGGATGGTATTTGAGACAGTGTTGAGAATTATTGGTAGAGATTTGGGATAATACGACATTAGAAATTGGATGCTTATAAAAAGGAAGGATACGACAAGAAAATGGTAACGAGTAACTTAAGAAATATTAAATGGAATACTGGATTAGAGGTTAAGACGTTAGCAATGGGGTTACTTGCTAATGATACTGTAACTTATAAGTGACAAAGGAGAAGGGATAGGAAATCCCCTATAGAAGGATATGAGAAAATCAAATGGTGAATAAGGAAAGGGAAAGGAGCATGACAAGATAGACCGCAACTGAGTTGTAGTACAAATAAGATATGCAAAACAGGATAAACCAGGAGAAGGAAGAACTATGACTATGATTTGATGCACTTTGTATGAATTATACAAAGATAGTTATGCGATCTACGAATATTTGTATACTAAGGATGGGACCAAGTGAGTACTTGATAAGAAGAGCAAGGATTCAGTAATAACAATGTGGTTACGGTATTTTGGATACATTAGGGAACGGTGTAAGATGGTTTGAACCAAGTACCGGGATAGGATTAGTACTGAGGGCAAAAGCCATAATTGATCCCCGATACTATTGAAAGGTATGAGAGAAGAATGCAAGGTAAAGCATACAGACTAGTGAAATGACGCTAAGGTATGCTTAAACATTGCAACATAATGTGTGACAGGAAAACTAGAAACAAAATCTGAATAAAGGGGCAATAGAAGAGTTTGAAGAAAAGATAAAGAAACGACCCAAGATAATGTGCCTAAAATGTTATAAGTTGGATTAAGGGAAGTTGTGAAATGATTTAACCGAGACGATCAGAACAAGCGGGTTACTAGTTACTAGATGACAGTGAAGTTATAACATGAGGGAACCCTAAAGATCGAGATCATGAAGTAAAACCAAGTGATAGTTAAAGACCTTTAATGGAAAGTCAGAAAGTGACACATGATGCTGAGGATTTCAGAATACGGACAGTCACAGCATAGTAAAGCAAGGATATTGGAATACAAAAATGTTACCCTCTGGGAAATTTCATTTTATCCGTAAAGTCTGTGAGGGGTCTACAAATACCGGAGGTATGAAATACTCTAAGAATTGAAAAAAAATAAAACGATGAGGGATGTCTGCGCGTTACAAGATCTTGTTTAAAGATAAGAAGGTAAAGTGAAGTGAACGATACATCATTATAAGAGAGTAACTATAAAAAAAAAAGTCGGGTCCGAATCAATCGATGACAATACAACTGAACGGTATGCAGATAAGAAAGACAGTAACACTTCAGCAGAACAACTCGAAATACAGCTAATAATCAACTGTGAAATAAAGAGGAAAGCAGAGACAACGACGTGGAATAACTACCTTGAGGAGCAACAGAAGAAGGAAATATTACAGGAATGATTCCGTAGAGTCCTGAAATGCATTATGATAGATTAAAGGAAATCGACCAACGAAAGAGTCATGTGAAGAGTGTAATTCAGTGAAAGGACGTTTAAGGCAATATTGGGAGTTCAGGACCAGTATAACATTCGAGGACGAATGTTCTAAAGGGGCGAAGGATGCTATACCCTGTATTTTTATACGCCAAATGATTCCCAAGCAAATCGACTTAAGTAAAAGACGGGATAATTTTCGGACATGAAATATGAACCTTTAATTTTCAATTTTTATTTAAAACATAAATTGTTTATAAATTTTATTTAGCATAGAAATATTATTAGAGATTGGGGACTAATTAATTGTGATTATATTACTAAGTAAGAATTAGGGATTAATAAAAATTAATTAAGCCTCATTACTAAAGTGGGCCCCACCCGAATAAAAAATAAAGATAAAAAATAAAAAAGAAAGACAATTCATAAATTTGATTAGTGAGTCATAAGGAACGTGTCTAGCTATAAGTAACAATATATATAGGAATAAAGGTGAACATAATTTCAATTTAGATTCATTTTCAAGAAAATCAACTAAGGAAAAATCACAAAACCTCCATGGCTGCTCTCGGCCAGCCATGGTGTTGAAAAAAAATTGTGATCTTGAATGTTTTGCTAAGTTTCAAGTAAATTTCAAGTTCAAGGAGGTGATAGCAACGTTGGATATTGAGTTGAAGAAGAAGAAATTGTGAAGTTGGAGCAATTGAGCGTAGAAATTCCTCCGAGAAAAATTTGGTAAGATTTTCTTATTTTATGGTGTAATTGTGTTAAGCGTGTGGTGATGGGATTATTAAAATTGGAAGTAAAAAAATGTATAAAATTGATGTTATAGGAAATCGTGGGTTGAAATGGATTTAGAAAAGTTGTTGGGTTGTTAGAATTGCTATGGACTGAATCGTGATAATTTTATATGTATATCTCTGTTGTTGGTATTTCTGTGTTAACAGGAGAATAATTGGAAATTCGGGTTAGGCAAATATATAGGGGAAATGCTGCCTGATTTCCGTTAAGTCCTTAAAGAATGAAAAACCCTTAACGAGAAAGTATAAGCCAAAGAATAAATTCTATAAGCGATGGGATACGGATTTATGGACTAGAAAGTATAGTCACTAACGAAAACGTTACTCTTATATTAAATAGGCTAAAAGAGCGACAAGGCGAACGGGTTTGCGTATAGTTGCTAACACGTATGTAAAACTGTCCGTTGTTTCTTTTGGTATGTCTTAGATTTAAGTGATGAATGATATGAACTTTGGGGTAATGATATTCATAAGTCTTGAGTGTGATTCATGATTCTTATTCACTTCTTGATGTTAGAACTCTTAAGTCATTGAGTTTCCCTCGAGTCCTATATACGTTGGATAGTAGTTGATGTGTAAGAGTTCCTATTCTTAAAGACTATATAATGATTAATGTCCATGACTTCCAATAGCTGTTTTGCATTATCTTGGCACATGACATATGATTCCTGAGGCTCTATTTGATATAGTTCTTATTGACACCCATACTTATCATGACTATTGTCTTGATATTTGAGTGTTAGTTAGTCCACTGATTCTATTGAGTCACAGATGATGATATAGTGGTATATGGTTGCTCATGATATTCTACTCGTGCATACTGGTATTGTATCATTCACCGAGTCCCGGGTCGGGTATGTTATCGTGCACAATGTCGTCACATTATTCACCGAGTCCCTTACTAGAGGGTCGGGTACGTTATACGTATATGATGATATGATTATGGCATATGGCACCGAGTCCCATGATGGGTCGGGTATGGTATACGTGTACACGACTTTATTTACCGAGTCCCTTACTAGAGGGCTGGGTACGGTATATGTATATGATGATACGATGATATGACTATAGCACCGAGTCCCACAATGGGCCGGGTACGGTATATGTATATGATGATATGACTATAGCCCCGAGTCCCATAATGGGCCGGGTACGGTATATGATAATGATACGCCTGACATTGTTTCGTAAGGCACAAGTACAGTTGTTTCTTGATTATTATACTTGTCCCCTGGAGCCTCTACTTCAGTTATGGCCTTTTTTTTTACTGCATTTCATGCTTTACATACTCAGTACATATTCCGTACTGAACCCCTTTCTTCGGGGGGGCTGCGTTTCATGCCCGCAGGTGCAGATACTCGCTTTGGTGATCTGCCAACTTAGGATCCCCTTTCTGCTGTCTTGGAGAGCTCCGTTGTTTCAAAGCCTAGATTTTGGTACGGACCTTCTGATGTATATATATATATATGTTTGTCTAGGGGTACGACGGGGCCCTGTCCCATCATATTTCACTGTTGATACTCTTAGAGGTCTGTAGACATATGTGTGGGTTGTGTTTGAGTTCTGTTCAGATGTGTCTATACGATGTGTTGTGGTATGATGCTCGTCTATAGTGGCAGCCTTGTCGGCTTGCATATGAAATTGATATGTGATGGCAGCCTTGTCGGCTTGCGTATTATTTCATGATATGATTAGTTGTGACTCCTTAGGAGACAGTTGATCTGGAAATATATATATATATGACGATGTTACGATCTTTGGAGTTCCTTTATAAGTTTCCGTAATGTCGTAGTTTCAGTTTAATTATATTTAACAGGTTCATGTACGGGTGTCCAGTTCGGGCACTAGTCATGGCCCACGGGGTTAGGTCGTGACATAGGAAATGAGGGGACTTTGTAAGCCTATCAACTATGACCCATATTGAATCACACTTCCGCTGAGTACAAGGCAACCCTGTAAGGAAATCCATGTTAATTACCTCCCATTTCCATGTCAGAATCTCCATAGCCTGCAATAAACCTCCCGACTTTTGATGCTCTATCTTAACTTGCTGACAGTTCGGACAGTAAGCGACAAACACCGCTACATCTTTCTTCTTGCCATCCCTCCAATAGACTTCCTTGAGATCATGATACATCTTTGTTGTGTTATATCCCGTATTTTTATACGTCGAACTATTCGCAAGCTAATCGACTTAAGTTAAGGACGGGATTATTTTTGGATATGAAATAGGACTCGTAATCCTCACCTTTAATTAGTACACAAGTTGCTTATAAATTTTATTTAGTGTAGAAATATTATTGGAGATTAGGGACTAATTAATTATGATTAGATTATTAAGTAGGGATTAGTGATTAATTAAAATTAATTAATTTAATTATGTTTTGTGGGCCCCACCCGTTATTAATATATATATATATATATATATATATATATATATATATATATATATATATATATATATATATATATAATCAAGAAACCAAAATTGGTGAGTCATAGGGGGGTAGCACGTGTCCATTGGAGGTACACCATATATATATAGTTGGCATGATGAACAATTCATTTCATTTCACAAAATTAAAGTTAGAGAAAAAAAAGAAAGAACATTTCCATGGCTGCCAAGCTCTCGGCCAGCCATGGTTGTTGAGCAAAAAATATTTTGTTGCTTCTTTTGATCAAGTTCCAAGTGATTTGCAAGTTCAAGGAGGTGATAGCAACATTGGATATTGAATTGAGGAAGACGAAATAGTGAAATTGGAGCAACTAAGCGTAGAAATTCCTCCGAGTAAATTAAGTTAAGATTTTCTTATTTTGTGGTATAATTGTATTAATGGTGTTGTAATGGAAGGATTAAAATTGGATTGGATGAAATTGGAAGTAAGAAATTGCATGAAATCATTGTTATATGGAATTGTTGAGTTGAAAGGATTAAAAGTATGATTTATGTTCATATGTTGTTGTTCGTGTTGTGGTCGTGTTGTCGTTGATGTGGATTCTAAATTTTGAAGAAAGAAGTGTATAATGTATCGTATAGAAAGCGTATGTTGGTTTATTTGGTGTAAAATCTTAAAACGTTAATGATTTAGATTGGAAAAGGATTAAGAAGGGTTGTTGGATTGTTTGAATTTTTTATGGGCTGAATTGTAAGGGTTTTATATGCATATCTCTATTACTGTCATTGTTGGTATTGCTGTAATAACAGGAGGTTAATTGGAAGTTCGGGTTAGGCGAGTATATAGGGGAAATGCTGCCCGATTTCCGTTAATTTCTTAACTAACCAAAATCCTAATCAAGAAAGTATGAATTACAGAATGAGTCCTATAGGCGATTGGTTACAGATTTATAAACTAGGAAGTATAGTCTACTAACGATAGCATTACTTTCATATTAAATAGGCTAAAGGGGCGACGAAGCGAACGTGGTTACGATTAACCTTTAACAGGTATGTAAAGTTATCCTTTCTTTCTTTTTGGCATGATCGTTATGAAACGGACAAACGACGTGTATATGGTTCCAAGGATATTCCTATTCTTAGAGCCACTAGGATGGATAATGTTCTTGATTTCCATAACTTACTTTATTATGCTTTGATACGTATCTATGATTTCTGAAGTTCTATTTGATATGTTCCCTAGTGAAACTCGAAGGATACTTAATATGACTATTGCCCTAGTTTTCAAATGATGGTTCATTTTGATAATTCTATCGAGTTTCAGATATGATTTGGTTTGCATATGGTTGCTCACTACTCTGCTCGTGCATGCCTCAATATGTCTTTCACCGAGTCCCGGGCCGGGTATGTTATCGTGCACAGTTTCACTGCATTGTTCACCGAGTCCCTCACTAGAGGGCTGGGTACGATATATATATATATATGATATGATGATATGATGATATGTTTATGGCGGCCAAGATGGCATATGATGACTTTATTCATCGAGTCCCATAATGGGCCGGGTATGATATATGATATTGACATGCATGATTTATGTTTCAAAAGGCAAGAGTATTGGTATTCTGGATGTTATACTTGTCTCCTGTACTCCCTATTTCAGTTATGATCTTCTTTACTGTATTTCATGCTTTACATACTCAGTACATATCTCGTAATGACCCCCTTTCTTCGGGGGGGGGGGGGGGGGGGGGCTGTGTTTCATGCCCGCAGGTACAGACACTCGATACGGTGATCCCCCAGCTTAGGATTTCCAGTCAGCTGTTTAGGAGAGCTCTGTTGTTCCGGAGCCTTGATTTTTGGTACAGACCTTCTGATGTATATATATATGTTTGTCCAGGGGTACGACGGGGCCCTGTCCCGTCATATTTCACTGTTGATACTCTTAGAGGTCTGTAGACATATGTGTGTGGGTTGTATATAGATTATAATCAGCTGTGTCTATATAGTTTGTTGCGAACGTTTCCGTTTGTTGTGGCAGCCTTGCCGGCTTGCATATGTTATCGACATGTAGTGGCAGCCTTGTCGGCCTGCGTAGTATATTGACATGTAGTGGCAGCCTTGTCGGCTTGCATATTATAATGATATACAGTGACAGCCTTGTGGGCTTGCGTATTTAATTTCGTTGTGATTGGTTGTGACTCCTCAGGAGACGAATTATCATGATATGCGATGTTATGAACCTTTGGGTCTATGTTGATTCCCATGTTGTCTATAGTGTCAGTCTGACTATGTCTAACAGGTACACATATGGGTGTCCAGCTCGGGCACTAGTCATGGCCCACGGGGGTGGGTCGTGACAAAAGTGGTATCAGAGCAGTTCATCCTCGGAGTGTCTACAAACCGTGTCTAGTAGAGTCTTGTTTATCGGTGTGTTGTGCACCACATCTATAAATAGGAAGCTACAGGACATTTAGGATGTTATCTTTCTTTCTTATCCTAGATCGTGCGATAGAGCTATATTGTCAGGATAATCCCTTCCCAACAAACTATTATGTTTACAGCAGGGGATACTAGCCAGACTCGGAGAGTTACTAGGGCCCGTGCCAAGCTTTTGCCTGAGATTATGTTCCAGTCGGCGAGTTCTGCTACACCACCACTTCCAGAGGAACCCAGGGCAGCGACAGCTCCAGGTCAGGGGTCGGCTCCGCCGCCAGCTCCCGAGGTTCCAGTACCTGAGCCTCCAGCTCCTCAGCCAGGGGTGGAGGATAGAGCCATGAGAGATGCAGTTCAGTTGCTGACCAGTTTATTGGCAGGACATGTTCGCAGGCATGGACTAGGGGTTGACCAAGTGGATAGACATGATAGTTTGAGAGCCCGCGAATTCTTAAGTTGTAATCCTCCAGAGTTTTTCGGGTCAAAGCCCGAGGATGACCCGCATGAGTTCATTCGGCAGATGCAGCGTACGTTGAGGATAATTAAGGCTTCTGAGACTGAGTCTATCGAGTTGGCTTCGTATGGATTACGGGATGTAGCTATTAATTGGTATGAGTCGTGGGAGTTATTAATGGACGAGGATGCTCCTCTAGCAGTATGGGATGAGTTTGTGGAGGCCTTACTTGGCCACTTTCTGCCTCCAGAGATGCGGCGAGCTAGAGTTGATAGATTCTTACAATTGAGGCTGAGGGGCAAGAGTGTTCGAGAGTATAGCCTTGAGTTTGACTCGTTGGCTAGATATGCACCTACTATTGTAGTTGATATGGCTGATTGAGTGCATCGCTATGTGATGGGGTTAGATCGTTATTTGATTGATGGTTGTATGGCAGTGGCACTTCAGCCAGGTATGGATATTGCTCGGGTACAGGCTTATGCACAGGGGGTGGAGGATAGACACAGACGATGCCAGCTAGATAGAGATTATGATAGAGGCCAGCATAAGAGGGCCAGATCGGCTGGCTATCCTGGCGAGTTTCGAGGCAGGCAGCCTCATCAGCATATTAGATATCCTTCCCAGCCAGCACAGAGTGCACCTCCACAGTTCACAGGTAGAAGGTTTGACCGCACAGGGTATTCAGGCGCCGGTCAGAGCTCCAAGGCTTCGGGTTCGCAGATGAACAGAGGTTTCAGTCAGTCGAGGCCACCTTTGCCTCGATGCTCTCGGTGTGTTAGGCCCCATTCTGGGGAATGCTGTCTTGTTACAGGTGCTTGCGTTTCTTGCGGCCGTCAAGGCCATATTATGAGAGAGTTTCCGTATGGGGGCGGTTCAGGTAGTAGGGCTCGGCCTACCGGGTCGGTTGCTGGTTCATCTTCTTCTGTAGCTATGCGCCCTATGGGGCAGGGTGTTCAGACACCAGCAGGCCGTGGTAGAGGTCATGGCGGAGCTTCCAGTTCTAGCAGTCCTTCGAACCGCATATATGCTTTGGCTAGTAGAAAGGATCAGGAGGCGTCACCAAATGTGGTTACAGGTATACTATCGATTTACTCTCAGGACGTATATGCATTGATAGACCTAGACTCACCTTATCGTATGTTTCTCCCTTTGTTGCTAGTAGAATTTGGATAAAGCCTGAATTGATAGAACTATTTAAGGTAGCTACATCGATAGGAGATTCTGTTATAGCAAGGCAAGTATATAGAGATTGTTCGGTGATTATATCTATTCGTTGCACCAAGGCAGATCAGATATAGTTAGATATGACTGAGTTTGATGTTATTATGGGTATGGATTGGTTAGCTTTTTGTTATGCTAAAATAAATTGTAGAGACAAGATAGTTCGATTTCAGTTCCCAGGAGAGCCAATTATAGAGTGGATGGGAAATACAGCATCGCCGAGGATTAAGTTTATTTCAGACCTCAAGGCAAAGAAGTTGGTTAGAAAGGGGTATATTTATCATCTGGTTCGGGTGCATGACCTGAAAGCAGAGGTGCCGACTCTTCAGTCAGTTCCGATAGTTAACGAATTCCCAAATGAACTTCCAGGTCTTCCTCCTGAGCGGGAGATAGAGTTTACTATAGATGTGCTGCCAGACACTCAGCCCATATCTATTCCTCCTTATATAATGGCACCTGCAGAACTGAAAGAGCTGAAGGAGCAACTGAGAGACTTGTTAGAAAAGGGCTTCATTAGGCCCAGCATATCACCTTGGGGAGCACGAGTATTATTTGTGAGAAAGAAAGATGGGTCACTGCGGATGTGTATTGACTATAGGTAGCTGAATAAAGTGACAATAAAGAATAGATATCCCCTCCCCAGAATTGATGATCTATTTGATCAGTTTCAGGGTGCTAAGTGTTTCCCGAAGATATATTTCCGGTCAGGCTATCATCAGGTGAGGGTAAAAGAGGCAGATATTCCAAAGACTGCATTCAGGACCCGATACGGGCATTGTGAGTTTAGGGTAATGTCTTTTGGGCTGACCAATGCTCCAGCAATATTTATGGACCTAATGAACCGAGTATTCAAGTTGTTCCTAGATATGTTTGTGATTGTATTTATTGATGATATTCTGGTCTATTCACGATCGGAAGAGGAGCATGCAGATCATTTGAGGACGGTACTTAGAGTGCTCCAGCACCAAAAGTTGTATGCTAAGTTTTCTAAATGTGAATTATGGTTGGCCTCAGTAGCATTCTTTGGGCATGTCATTGGAGCTGATGGCATTCGGGTAGACACACAGAAGATTGAAGCGGTGAAGACTTGGCCTAGACCTATGACACCTACTGAGGTACGTAGTTTTCTGGGGCTAGCAGGATATTACAGGAGGTTCGTAAAGAAATTTACCTCGATTTCAACTCCTTTAACAAGGCTAACACAGAAGGCAACTAAGTTCTAGTGGACTGATGCATATGAACAAAGTTTCCAATTATTGAAAGATAAGTTGACTACGGCTCCAGTTTTAACACTTCCTGAGGGACCAGATGGCTATGTCATTTATTGTGACGCTTCAGCCATTGGGCTAGGTTGTGTATTGATGCAGCATGGCAGAGTTATAGCCTATGCCTCCCGGCAGCTCAGAAAGCACGAAAGGAATTATCCTACTCATGATCTGGAGTTAGCAGCAGTAATTCATGATTTGAAGATAGGGAGACATTATTTATATGGTGTACATGTTGATATTTACACGGACCATAAGAGTCTCCAATATATCTTTAAGCAGAAGGAGCTGAATCTACGGTAGAGAAGGTGGCTAGAGTTGTTAAAGGCTTATGATGTTGATATTCTATACCATCCAGGGAAAGCAAATGTTGTAGCAGATGCTCTGAGCCGTAAATCTATGGGTAGCCTGACAGATGTACAACCAGAACGGAAGGAGATAGCTCGTGAGATTTGCCAGTTAGCTAACCTTGGAGTCCGTTTGGCTAATTCTGATGATGGCGGAGTTTCTGTTCGAGGAGTTGCTGAATCCTCTATCATAGAAGAGGTAAAGAGACACCAGTATGAGGACCCTGTTCTTGTACATTATAGAGATGCAGCCCTTCAAAAGGAGGAAGCCCCATTCGAGATTGCACCTGACGGAGTACTACGATGCAGAGGCAGATTATGTGTACCTGAGGTTGCAGGGTTACGGCTACAGGTTATGGGAGAGGCACACTATGCCCGTTATTCTGTTCATCCAGGGTCAACGAAGATGTATCATCACCTCAGATGTTTGTATTGGTGGGATGACATGAAAAAGGATATAGCGGAGTTTGTTGCTCAGTGCCCGAATTGTCAACAGGTTAAGGTCGAGCATCAGAAGCCCGGTGGATTATTACAAGAGATAGAGATCCCGACTTGGAAATGGGAGGTAATTAATATGGAATTTGTTACGGGTTTACCTCGCACTCCGCGAAGATATGACTCTGTTTGGGTTATCGTGGATAGACTGACAAAATCAACCCATTTTCTTCCAGTCAGGACTATTTATTCAGCTGAGGACTATGCGAGGTTATACCTCAAAGAGATAGTGAGACTTCACGGGGTTCCCACATCTATTATCTCCGATAGAGGATCTCAGTTTACAGCTAACTTCTGGAGATCATTCCAGGAGGGATTGGGGACACATGTGAGTCTTAGCACAACATTCCACCCGCAGACTGACGGACAGGCCGAGCGCACTATTCAGACGCTACAAGATATATTACGGGCCTGTATTATTGATTTCAGAGGTAGCTGGGACGATCATTTGCCACTTATCGAGTTTCCTTATAATAATAGCTACCATTCTAGTATCAGATGGCACCGTATGAGGCCTTGTATGAGAGGAAGTTCAGGTCACCTATTGGTTGGTTTGATGTTGGTGAGACTAAAGTAATAGGCCCAGATATGATTCAGCAGGCTGTTGATAAAGTGAAGCTTATTCAGGAAAGGTTACTGGCAGCCCGGAGTCGACAGAAATCATATGCAGATAACCAACGTCGACACTTAGAGTTTCAGGTTGGTGATTGGGTGTTCTTGAAGGTGTCACCCATGAAGGGTGTCATGAGATTCGGCAAGAAAGGGAAGCTAAGCCCGAGGTACATTGGGCCTTATCAGATTATCCATAGGGTGGGTCGGGTTGCCTACGAGTTGCACCTTCCGTCTAATTTGGAAGCAGTACATCCAGTCTTTCACGTGTCAATGCTTCGCAAATGTATAGGCAACCCTTCCAGAGTATTTCCCGTGGATGATGTCCAGGTGACAGAGGAGTTGTCCTATGAGGAGCAACCTATAGCCATACTTTATCGGCAGGTCAGGAGATTGCTTACCAAGGATGTGGCTTCCGTCAAAGTATTATGGCGAAACAACAACAGAGAAGAGATGACCTGGGAAGGCGAAGAGGAGATGATGAATAAGTATCCTTACTTGTTCCCAATGCCTACAGGTAACTTAAACTCCTCACCTGACTATATTGATTAATAGATGAAACTATATGTTATAGCGATAAGGGAGACTTCCCAGAAATTTTATAAGACTTTACAGGACCAATTTAACATTCGAGGACGAATGTTCTAAAGGGGGGAAGGATGTTATATCCCGTATTTTTATACGTCAAATTATTCGCAAGCTAATCGACTTAAGTTAAGGACGGGATTATTTTTGGATTTGAAATAGGACTCGTAATTCTCAATTTTAATTACTACACAAGTTGCTTATAAATTTTATTTAGTGTAGAAATATTATTGGACATTAGGGACTAATTAATTATGATTAGATTATTAAGTAGGGATTAGTGATTAATTAAAATTAATTAATTTAATTATGTTTTGTGGGCCCCACCCGTTATTAAAAAAAATATATATATAATCAAGAAACCAAAATTGGTGAGTCCTAGGGGGGTAGCACGTGTCCATTGGAGGGACACCATATATATATAGTTGGCATGATGAACAATTCATTTCATTTCACAAAATTAAAGTTAGAGAAAAAAAAAAGAAAGAACATTTCCATGGCTGCCAAGCTCTCGGCCAGCCATGGTTGTTGAGCAAAAATTATTTTGTTGCTTGTTTTGATCAAGTTCCAAGTGATTTGCAAGTTCAAGGAGGTGATAGCAACATTGGATATTGAATTGAGGAAGAAGAAATAGTGAAATTGGAGCAAATAAGTGTAGAAATTCCTCCGAGTAAATTAAGGTAAGATTTTCTTATTTTGTGGTATAATTGTATTAATGGTGTTGTAATGGAAGGATAAAATATGATTGGATGAAATTGGAAGTAAGAAATTGCATGAAATCGTTGTTATATGGAATTGTTGAGTTGAAAGGATTAAAAGTATGATTTATGTTCATATGTTGTTGTTCGTGTTGTGGTCTTGTGGATTCTAAATTTGGAAGAAAGAAGTGTATAACGTATCGTATACAAAGAGTATGTTGGTTTATTTGGTGTAAAATCTTAAAACGTTAATGATTTAGATTGGAAAAGGATTAAAAGAGTTGTTGGATTGTTTGAGTTGTTTATGGGCTGAATTGTAAGGGTTTTATATGCATATCTCTATTACTGTCATTGTAGGTATTCCTGTGAAAACATGATGTTAATTGGAAGTTCGGGTTAGGCGAGTATATAGGGGAAATGCGTCCTATAGTGGAAGTTCTTAACCAACCAAAATCCTAATCAAGAAATTATGAATTAAAGAATGAGTCCTATAGGTGATTGGTTACAGATTTATAAACTAGGAAGTATAGTCTACTAACGATAGCGTTACTTTCCTATTAAATAGGCTAAAGGGGCGACGAAGCAAACGTGATTACGATTAACCTTTAACAGGTATGTAAAGTTATCCTTTCTTTCTTTTTGGCATGATCGTTATGAAACGAACAGACGACGTGTATATGGTTCCAAAGATATTCCTATTCTTAGAGCCACTAGGATGGCTAATGTTCTTGATTTGCATAACTTACTTTATTATGCTTTGATACCTATCTATGATTTCTGAAGTTCTATTTGATATGTTCCCTAGTGACACTCGAAGGATACTTAATGTGACTATTGCCCTGGTTTTCAAATGATGGTTCATTTTGATAATTCTATCGAGTCTCAAATATGATTTAGTTTGCATATGGTTTCTCACTACTCTGCTCGTACATGTCTCAATATGTCTTTCACCGAGTCCGGGGCCGGGTATGTTATCGTGCACAGTTTCACTGCATTGTTCACCGTGTCCCTCACTAGAGGGCCGGGTACGATATATATATATATATATATATATATATGATATGTTTATGGCGGCCAGGATGGAATATGATGACTTTATTCACCGAGTCCCGTAATGGGCCGGGTATGATATATGATATTGACATGCATGATTTATGTTTCAAAAGGCAAGAGTTTTGGTATTCTAGATGTTATACTTGTCTCCTGTACTCCCTATTTCAGTTATGATCCTTTTTACTGTATTTCATGATTTACATACTCAGTACATATCTCGTACTGACCCCCTTTCTTTAGGGGCGGGCTCCGTTTCATGCCCGCAGATACAGACACTCGATTCGGTGATCCCCCGGCTTAGGATTTCCAGTCAGCTGTCTTGGAGAGATCCGTTGTTCCGGAGCCTAGATTTTTGGTACAGACCTTCTGATGTATATATATATATATATGTTTGTCCAGGGGTACGACGGGGCCCTGTCCCGTCATATTTCACTGTTGATACTCTTAGAGGTCTGTAGACATGTGTGTGTGGGTTGTATATAGATTATGATCAGCGGTGTCTGTATAGTTTGTTGCGAACGTTTCTGTTTGTTGTGGCAGCCTTGCCGGCTTGCATATGTTATCGACATGTAGTGGCAGCCTTGTCGGCTTGCGTAGTATATTGACATGTGGTGGCAGCCTTGTCGGCTTGCGTATTATAATGATATACAGTGACAGCCTTGTCGGCTTGCGTATTTTATTTCGTTGTGATTGGTTGTGACTCCTCAGGAGACGGATTATCATGATATGTGACGTTATGAACCTTTGGGTCTATGTCGATTCCCATGTTGTCTATAGTGTCAGTTTGACTATGTCTAACAGGTACACATATAGGTGTCCAGTTCGGGCACTAGTCATGGCCCACAGGTTGGGTCGTGACATGTTGTGCTCGGATAGATAGAATAGGAAGAATAATGGGCTTCCCCCATAACTTGCTGACGAAGGCCTGCAATGTTAGGAATGCATAATCTACCTCGATACTTGAGTACACTATCTCCATTGATCAAGAAAGGTGTCTTTTCTTTTTGAGGAGATGTATCTCAGTAATGAACTAGAACGAAATCTTCATACTGACGTTACTTTATCTCTGCTACCAAGGATGACATCGATGTATCCTGAATTGTAACTCCTGTATCTCCTGAGTCTATCAGTCGAACTCCAAGGCTAGCTAATCGGCGAACTTCGCGGACTATCTCTCTTTTCTCTGGCTGCACATATGATAGACTACCCATGGATTTACGACTAAGAGCATCGGCTACTATATTAGTTTTTCCAGAATGGTACAAAATATCAACATCGTAATCTTTCAACTACTCCAGCCATCACCTTTGACGTAAATTCAAGTCCTTCTGGTTAAAGATATACTGGAGGCTCTTGTGATCAGTATAGATATCAACATGGACACCGTATAAAAAATGCCTCCACAATTTCAAAGCATGGAACACCGCACCAAACTCACGATCATGGGTTGGATAATTCTTTTTCAACTGCCTAGACACATAAGCGAAAAGCTTACAGCGTTTCATCAATACACAACCCAATCCCACACCTGAAGCATCAATATAAATCACATAGCCATTTGTTCCCTCTGGAAGGGTCAAGACGGGTGCTGAGGTAAACTTGTCCTTCAATATTTTAAAACTCCGCTCACATGCATCCGTCCACTAGAACTTAGCTGATTTCAGGGTCAATTTAGTCAATGGGTCTGAAAGAGAAGAAAACCCTTTTACAAACCTTCTATAATAGCCAGCCAAACCTAAGAAACTACGTATCTCCGTTGGTGTCGTGGGACTTGGAAAATTCTTCACGACATCAATCTTTTGAGTATCCACTCTGATGCCTTCATTTGAAACAATGTGACCAAGAAAAGCCACAGAGTTCAACCCGAACTCACACCTAGAGAACTTGGCATACAACTCTCTATCTCAAAGAACTCTAAGCACTGCTCGTAAATGTTCTGTATGTTTAGCCTCCGTCGGTGAATAAACCAGAATATCATCTACAATCACGAATAGGTCTGGGAAGGGTTTGAACACACGATTCATCAAATCCGTGAACACAACTGGAGCATTAGTTAATCCGAATGACATAATATGAAACTCATAGTGCCCATATCTGGTCCAGAATGCCGTTTTACCCTAATCTCAAGTCTATTTTCAAAAAATATTTGGCGTCTTGTAGCTGATCAAACAAGTCATCAATTCTCAGAAGTGGATATTTATTCTTTACAGTCACCTTGTTCAATTGCCTATAATCGATATACATTCGCAACAAGCCATCCTTCTTTCTTACAAATAATACCGGCGCTCCCCACGGCGATGTACTAGGTCTGATAAAGCCCTTCTCAAGTAAATCTCTGAATTGCTCCTTTAATTCTTTCGACTCCGCAGGTGCCATTCTATAAGGAGGAATATATATTGGCCGAGTATCTGGCCATAAATCGATAGTGAATTCAATCTCTCGCTCTGGCGGAATGCCTGGAAGCTCATCTGGAAAACTTCTGGGAACTCATTAACCACAGGAACAAACTGAAGGGTCGGTGACTCTGCTTATACATCCTGAACCCGAACCAGGTGATAAATGTACCCTTTTCTGATCATCTTTCTTGCCTTAAGGTAGGAAATAAACCTACCCCTCGGTGAAGCAGCATTTCCCTTGCACTCTAAGACTGGTTCGCCTGGAAGCTGCAATTGAACTATCTTCGTTCTGCAATCAACATTAGCATAACAGGAGGCCAACCAATCCATACCCATAATAACATCAAAGTTAATCATGTCTAACTTGATTAAATATGCTAGGGCATGGTGATTACAAACTATTAATACACAACCTCAATATATCCGCCTAGCTATGACTGGATCACCAACTGGTGTCAACACCTCAAATAGTTTAATCGATTCAGGCTCTATCCCAAACTTGCCGGCAACAAATGGAGTAATATATGATAAAGTGGAACCTGGGTCAATCATTGCATATACATCATAGGAAGAGACTGATAATATACTTATGACAACATCAGGAGATGACTCATGATCCTGCTTACCAGCTAATGCATAAAAGCGATGCTAAGGCCCACTAGAGCTAGATGCTCCACTCCTCCCTCTACCATGTCCTGCTGGTGTCTGAGAACCTTACCCTTAAGGGCGTACTACAGAAGAAGAACCAACTACGGACCTGGTAGGCTGAACAATACCTACACCACCTCTCATTGGACGCTGTCGCATCACATGCTGTTACACCTTGAAAATTTCCACGCTAATGTACAGTGGATAGGCTAACAAAGGGCATAGCGCATACGATGTTTTAATAAGAAGGGAACGACGTTTGATAACCCTAAGTAAGATTCCAAAGGCCATTGCAATAAGAGATAGGTTATGCTCCATAATGACTAATTATAGGTTCTGAAAATGTCTAAAGTTCCAGATTTGCATTTTGGTCAGTTGCACATACAATGAAATACGGACCGTAAAGTGGTATACGAACCATAAACTGCCATGTCGTATTTTGGCTTCCAAAACTTCAACTTTCTGCCAAATGATCAAATGGTTAAATACGACTTGGAATACGGACCGTAAATTGAAATACGACCCGTAAACTGCGATTGTAAATCACCATGACCTCCAGCATACCTTTCTAGTTTTGATATGCATAAATATGACCACAAAATACGGCCCGTAAACTGGAAAACGGACCGTAAACTGGGTTTACGACCACTGTTCACTTTCGAAGACTGTTCATTTCAGATCAAATTTTGGGTTATTAAAAGGGGACCAAGTTTATTATTTCATTTCATTTCACTTCTACATGACACCCCTTCTCTCTAAAATATCTCTCTACATAAATTCCACAAGGATTCAAGGATATTTGGTGATCAACAACATAAACTAAGTGAATCAAGAGTAAGGAAACCCATCAAAGCTCATTCAAGTCAAGAAATCCCAATGGAGGTAAACTAGGGTTTTTGCTCAAGTGGAGTATTAGCAACCAAGGCTTGTTCCTATAACATCTAAGGTAAGATTTATGGTATTTATATGTTTTTTGAGGTATTTAAGAGTTGACATACTTGGATTGTAGAAGGGTATAGAAAAATGGGTCATGAATGTGGAATAGTGCCATTTTGAGAAATAGTTCGAATTGAGTTATGAGTCTTCATGTATTGTGATGTAAATATGTTATAAATGATGTTCAGAACATGAGATGAGCAATGTACATGAATGGACATAGTCGTGTGTTATAGCCATGGATATGGGTGATTGAAGGTAAACTAAGAAATGTGGATAATGTGAATGAATATTTACTATGGTTAGGGTACTGTGAATGTATTATTGACATTTAGGAGTTGATATACATTATGGAGGAATGTCGTATAAGTAGAGGAGATGCTGTCCGCTTTTCTCTAGCTTTAGTCATATATACTAGCTATCGATTCTAATATGAGTATGCACTTTAATGAAGGTAGAAACGCTAGCATTGGAGGAGAACGCGCAAGTGTAGAATAGTTGAACGGAAAAGGTATGTAAGGCTAACCCTTCTTTCATAAGGCATGGTTCTTTGTTCAAATATCTAAATCTTCTCCGAGACAATGATATCCTTCAAATGATTTGATCTTCCGAGCTAGTAAGCTCACGATTCTTGATACACCTCGATTGTACTAAATCCCTCGTATGATGAGTAAGCCTATAGAGATAAATGTGATGAATGACGATAATAGTAATAATGATGTTGATGACGATTATGATAGTGATGTAAATAGTAAAGATGCTTATGAGCTATTATGTATATGTGTCTATGTATGACTATTATGGAACCCCGAGCTTTTGAGGCCGGGTAAGATATGTAAATAAGTATGTATAGGATTACGTAACGTGCGCACACCTCTGCAGATGGTACGGATAACCCTAACGCCTTGGTAGGGCCAGGTAGATGTAACCCTGAAGTATTGGTAGGGCCAGGTATGTGCAACCTTGAGCCTTGGTTGGCCAAGTATGTATGAAACACCGATCCTGCATGGTCGCGTATGCTATGTAAATGCTATGTACATGATATGATGATGTATATGATATAGAAATGAGTATGAATATGAAAATGATATGATGCGAATGTGAATAAGGATATGTATACGAATACGAATACTAATATGGAACAGATACGATTATAGATACGGATATTGATGTATGAGCACAAACACACATTTGAATGGAAAGTTCCTATGAAAGGCAAGTAAGTGCCCATGACGATGATATTACCATCTCCCATCTTGTGCTATTTTTCATGATGTTCATTATGCTTCTATATTGATATTGATCATGCTTTACATACTCAATACATTCTTCGTACTGACGTCCTTTTGTTTGTGGACGCTGCGTCATGCCCTTAGGTGCACAGGGAGACAGGAATGACCCATAGCTACAATCTCAGGGACTACATAGCAGAGCTCCATTTCATTCGGAGCCATAGCTTTTGGGTACTTATTCTTTTGTGTACATAATTATAGGCATAGCGGGGTCCTGTCCAGCTTATGTGATATGTTATACTATCCTTAGAGGCTCGTAGTCATGTGTATATGGTTAGGTATGTCTGGCCTTGCCGGCCTATATTTTGTATATCATTTTGATAGCCTTGTCGGCTCATGGACATTGATGTGGCATAGATGCCAACGATGATATAAAAACATTTGCTGTCCAATGGGACTAGTATGATGAATGAATAGGACTATGTGTTTAATTATGTGGCTCACCTAGATGTAAGCATAAAAGTAAGACAAGGGGGTGCCCGGGTGGCTAGCACCGGGCTCTTGTCGCGGCCCCCTTGATGGGTCGTGACACATGCCCTGGGCTGACCATAAGCATAACAATCATCCGATCCCACACTGACTTGCGTGTAACTTACCACACTAGGCCCACCGTGGTAACGGGGGTCTCATCTGACTGGACTCTGGTCTGTACTAAAAACCTGATGCTTTAGAACTCTGACCTGCTCCTGGATAAGAAGACTGATAAAATCTTAGACCTGAAAACCGCAGAGGTGCACTCCATGCCGAATGAAATGGATATCGGGAATGCTGATGACTTTGTCCTCCCCTAAACTCACCAACCATATCTAGAGCTCTAGCCCACTTACTATGACCCCGGTCACGCTCACGCACTGTCCTCCACTGACGCTTACGATCCTGTAAATTCTGTGTATATGTCTGTACACGAGAAATATCCATACTTAGTTGTAACACAGCGGTCGTACACTCATCAATCAAATGTGTCCCTAGACCTACCACGAAATGATGAACTCTACCGTTCATCTCAACCACCTTGGCTAGGGCATATCTAGACAATGAATCAAACTACACACAATACTCCTAAACATTCCTACCGCCCTGCTCAATACGCAAAAACCTATATGCTCGGGTCGGTCTAACTTCTGGTGGTAAATAATGTTACACCCCGAACATTTTTGCGTTACCAAGACTGTCGACGACTTAGTATGAGCTCAAGGGAGAGCAAAGTTACACAAGGATTAGGAATAAAGATTATATTATCTGAGTATAAGAATGTATATATATGACATTTGGAGATCGTACGGGGTAAATCGGTTAACAAGTTAACAAGGTGGGGCCCACATATCGGGACTTTATAAAATACATATGAAGAGATATATGGGTAGTACATGCGAGGTTGAGCAAGTCCTAAGAAGGGCCCATAAGCTAAAATGAGTGTAAGCCCTCCAAAAGGACGATTTAAGAAAACGTTTTCGGATGACCTGACTTGGAGGGGCGAAAACGGCATTATACGTTTGGAATTTGGAAAATCACCAAGAAATAAAAGTTGTATATAATTGAAAGTTCTTTCCAACCATAGGTCGTGGGCCCTCACACCATATCGGGATCAAAAGTTATGCCCATTTTAGTAACTGGACCTTAAGCTGCAAAAAAAAAAACAAAGAGAAGCTCCGCGGGCCCCACAAGGGGAGGTCGGTGAAACCGACCTAGGGGGCTTATAAATACCCCATAAATATGTTCTTTTCAGCAAATTAACCTTCTAAAAGTTCCTAGAAAATTCTCTACACCTCTCCCAAATATTATAGTCCAATAAATCAAGAATTTGGCAAGATTACGCCAAACTAGTCCGTGAAAGGTGATTGTTCTTGCTTTTGCTTATGCTTGGTGTTGGAAAAAGGTTGATGTGGCTGAGTTTCTTCAATTTTAAGGTATGTTATTTATTCCATCTCTTATTTTGAATTTATTTGAAGGTCTAGCAAGCTTTAAAAATGAAAATAGTTATGGAGGAAGGGTCATAAAGTGTCGTGTTGTAGTTGTTGCGTTTATGGACTGTTTTGAACATGTTGTGGTCGTGTGGATGAACTGATTTATGCGTATAAAAATGGTATCTAACATTGTTGGTGTGTTGCTGAGATTATATTCCTTGATTGGGATGAAAGGAAGTGCATATTGTTGTTGCATGTTGAAAAACATCGTGTGGGATGTTTATGAAATATATTGGTATGAATAATAGTGTTGTGAGGTTGATATTGTTGGAATAATTGTTGGTATTGTTGTTGGTTTGGTCGGGTTGAATTCCCGGATTGTTGTTGATTAAAATTAGCCGAGCTAGAATCTCGGGGATGGTGTATTTACAGGGGAGATGCTGCCGAAATTTCGGCAGATTATAAATGAATTCATTTGAAGGATTAAGACAAGTGTATGATGCTGAGTCTAATGATTATGTCAATCTTCTTGAATGTAGACAAACAAGTTGGACGAATAGGCGTAGCTAGTAAGGCGCGACACAGGTATGTTAAGGCTCGACCCTTTCCTTCTTCGGCATGATCTCTATGTCGCAAGTTTACGAATGTTTCCATAGTTTCCTTAAAGCATATGATTCACGTCTTATGAAATTTATGATCTTATCCTATGTTATTTGCCATTAGTCTCATCTTATATAATTTTTCCTTCAAGGTGAGACGTGACGACCATGATGATTCGATAATATAATCGGGGGTTACCGACCTTACGTCACTCCGATAGAGTTGTAGTTTTTCTTTGGGCTCTCCTGCATGTTATGATATGATATATGTATATATATGTATATGGGGAAGATGGGAAAAAGGGCAGAGCGCTATAGACGCTTGGATATACACACGGTACATGTATCCGTATTTGACATGATATCATCCCGGACGCGGGGTGCCCGGACGCAGGATATATATAAATAATTATGGTTAAATGGATCGGCTGCCGACGCCTCGGCAACATGACATGTTCTATTTTCATACATATATGAACAAGAAATGCCTTTCAAAGGAAAGATAAGCATGCATGGCATCCGCCCTCAGAGGCACTCACATGTACAGGTTATTCCTTTACCTTATGATATGTTCTATGTTTCCATACAGTTAATATTCATATATTCATCTCTTACTATGTTTCTATTTATGCCTTACATACTCAGTACATTGCTCGTACTGACCCCTCTTCTACGGGGGCTGCGTTTCATGCTGCGCAGGTACACCCAGACGAGCAGAAGCTAGTATAGAAGGGGTTCCAGTGAAGTTGGTAGATCCCACTTGTTCCTGGGAGTGTTGCCGAGTCAGAGCTTGTGTGCTAGAATTTCTGAGTCGATGTTAGAGACTTTGCAGATAAAGTCGTGGGTATCGGGAGTCAGTCTGTCAGCGGCTCCATTAGCTGATGTGTCAGTTTGTATTATGATATAAGTTTTACACAGCTACAGATTTTATTTGATTCAAGAGTAGCAAAAAAAAAAGGGAAAATACTTCAGTAAGCTTTATTATATATACCTGATTTAGAGGTTCAAAGGATTATCTATGTAAGGTGAGTCAGCGGGTTCGCTCGGCTCCGAATATGGGGTCGGGTGCCCATCACACCCTAGTAAAGTCGGGGTGTGACAAATTATGAATAATAAAAGCATCTGAAAACTCTTACCAAACAGTTGGAGGGGCATTCTCTCCCCTAGATAACTCCCATGCCTGATACCACTATACTGCAATATCACGGAGCCTGTACGAAGCTAACTCTACTTACTCGACCTCATCCGCGTGCATAACCCTCAAGGTCCTCAGCACACCATCAATGAAATCTTGGGGGTCCATATTTTTCTTCAACACAGAAAACTCTAGAGGATCTAACCCGAGGAAGGTCTTAACCCTCGAACTACTAGCTCGGTCTGCCTGATCAACACTAACTCCCTGCCGCTGAGCCTGAGCGGCTACCAATCTGGTCAATAACTGTACAACGACCCGCACATGGGGGCATTGGGGCAAGTGCTGGAGACGGGGTATGTGAAGTTTGAGATGGGCTCTCACTCTGTGACTCACCCCGAGCCCTAGTAGTCCGCTGAGTACGGCTAGTGGCCTCACCGGCTGCTCCCTTGCCCTTCTGGGCAACTGTAGCTTTCTTGCGAGGCATCGCTGAAATCAAAACAAATCATTCGAAGGCAAACGCTCAGCACATGTCTCTGTCGCACGATCTAAGAGAGAAGAAATGACAATTTCCTAAATGTCCTGTAGGCTCCTGTTTATAAGTGTGGTGCACGACACACCCATAAACAAGACTCTACTTGACACAGTCTGTAGAAAACCCTAGGACGAAACTCCTTCGATACAACTTCTGTCACGACACATGCCGGTGAGTCGTGACGAGTGCCTGATCTCTAGTGACCAAACACCCATATACTCGTATATAGATAACAAGGGCCCACAAATCATTCACTCTGAACTATACTGACTCATGAGATGATGACATCATGAACTCTGCACAAACTGTACATATATTTTATATACTGAAAGAATACTACAAGCCGACTAGGCCGCTACATATGCTGTACACAAAAAAAAAAAAAAAAAAAAAGGAGCCGACAAGGCCGCTAGATATGCTGTACACAAAATAAAAGGAGCCGACAAGGTTACATCATCAGTCACATACATACAACTGTCTACAGACCTCTAAGGGAAAAGAAAACTGTAGAAAGGACGGGACAGGGCCCCGTCATATCCATATGCATATACATCTCAAAAGAATGGCATACCAAAATAGACTGCAGCTCCGGATCAAATAGAGCGTACCAACAACTGCTGAGTGATGGTTCTACTGAGCGGTACCGCCTGTTTGTCTACCTGCACCTGCGGACATGAACGCAGCTGTTATATCCCGTATTTTGTACATTCGGATAATTCGAGATAATTGCGGGAAGTTAAGGGCAAGGCTATATTTTTGACCTTGTTTAGCACACAAGTTGTTCATCAAAGTTTTGAAGTGGAAATATTAAGAAAGGCTAAGGGTAAAAAGGAAAATTCGCAAGATGATTCGTAGAAATATGGAGGAAGGCTAAGGGCAAATTTGGAATTAGGAAAAATTATTTTTCATGAATTCAAAAACAAAAAAAAAAGGAAGAAAAGTCTTGAATTTCCAAGTGGGCCTTCAAGTTGGATGGGCCAAAGCCCACATGGAAATTTAATAAATAGCCCAAAGGATGAGAATTAGAACACATTCTTCATTCTCCACCCTTAGGAATTTTCAAGAAAGTTGGAGAAAAAGCACAAGGGCCATTTCGGCCATGGCATACCAAATAAAGCCTTGGAGAAATCTTGATCAAAAAAATATTTTCTTCTAACTTTCCTACTAATTAGAAGGTCCTCTCTAACATGGAGAAATTATTGGAGCAAGAAAAACATTCGTGTGCAAGTTGTGGATTCTAGCCGAGAAGAAATTGAGTGAAAAAGGTATGTATCCAATCTTCTTTTACTTGTGTTAGGAATGATTTATGCATGTTGTGGTATGTCGAAATGGATGGAATTCATGAAATATGTATGTGTATGGTGTGGCCGAATAGGGTGTGTTGTGTAGAAAGAATGAAATGGTTTTATCTAGTAGTTTGATTGTTGTGATATGGATTCCATGATGTAAAATGGATGAAAACTATGGAAGTTGTGTGTTGGGGATGGTGGCCGAATATAGGCTACCTTGTATGGCAAGAATGAATTAATTCTATTTAGTATTTTGGGTTGTCGTTGTCGTGGATTCTATGATGTTAATGAAAGTCCAATGATTCAAGTTGGAGTCGTAATTGTTATGGACTGTTTTTGGAGGCCAATGTGATTGTACTTAGCTTTTATATTTATGTGAATAGTGTCGTTAATATGAAAAAAAAATGTTGGTGTAGCTCATGAATATGGAAGAAAGGAAATGTGTTGTAATTGTTCTTGTTGAATTTGGAAGAATTCGAGTAGTGTATGTGTTGGTTAGGCCGTTTGAAATGTTGTGCGGGTTGTTGAAGTGTTCTTGAATATTGTTGAATGGTTTCGGAATTGTATTTGAATATGTGAACAATTATGAATTGGAAATAAAGAAAATTGTTGTTGAATTATATAAAAGGAGCTACTAATGTTGGAGTGTATTTTGGAGTAATTGTTGAAGTTGGAGATATGATTGTTGGTATTATTGTTGTTGTATTTTTGGCCGAGTTAGATTCTCGGGGATGGTGTATTTACAGGGGAGATGCTGCCGAAATTTCGGCAGATTATAAATGAATTTATTTGAAAGAATAAGACAAGTGTCGATTTAAGATTTCATTCTTAAAGGCTTATAATCAATGTTTGGTATTTGTGACCAATTGTATATTTTGGGGCATTCGGGGCTTGAAATTGGAGAAGCGTAAGAAGCGGAAAAGGTATGTAAAGCCTAACCTTTCTTTCTTTTGGCATGTCCTAGACATAATAGGTTATGATACAAGCCTTGGGGGAAACTCTATTCCTAGAAATCTGAGCCTAATTCTGACCCCTAATCGTTCAATGTAATTGAATTAGGTACTTTATATTTTGATAGAAAAATAGTTTAAACATCCGTAACTTTCACAAACGGAACCGGATTGCCTTGAAACTTTCATAAGTGACTTCACATGGCCTACTGTTCGTAACTTATGTACGCCACCTCAACTTGACCCGAGGTGGGCCCACGATTCCCGAGACCCTTTGTGTTGCTCCATTTGACTTATTTCTGTACGATAGTTAAGGGAAACTTTTGGTTAACGTCCCTAGCTTCTGTGGACGGTCTCGAATTGTCTGAAGATGGTCGTAGAGGTTTTATATTGAATGATGTCTGTAATGATACTTGAAAGGCATTTTGTTTCCCACTACTTTGCATATGCATACGGTTGTTAACCTTTTTTTCTTATGCTAACTCGGATTTACTTGAAACGTGTTTGTGGTTTATTAATGATTTCAAGAAAGTTTGTTTTGTATTAAAGGAAACATAAAGACAATTTCCAAAACCACTCCGACGGGGGTGTGAGATTTTATTATTTAAAATTTCCAAAACCACTCCGACGGGGGTGTGAGATTTTAATATATAGACTTTCCAAAACCACTCCGAAGGGGGTGCGATGGCCTCAGCCTATGCATGAGTGTGCTATGGCCTCCGTTTATGTCTGAGCGAGCTATGGCCTCAGCTGATCACTGAGTGTGCTATGGCCTCAGCTTACGCCTGAGTGTGCTATGGCCTCAGCTTATGTCTGAGTGAGCTATTTTTTTTAAAATCACTCTGAAAGGGGTGCGAGGTTTTACTACTTCATTTCTTTTACTACTTATGTTTACTTTATCATTATTGTTATGCCCGAAGGGGCCATTATCATTGTTATTATGCCCGAAGGGGCCATGATTATCATTATGCCGGAAGCGGCATACCCGAAGGGGCCATCTTCATTATTATGCCGGAAACGGCCGTCCGAAGGGACTATTATGTTACTATGCCGGAAGCGGCTGCCCGAAGGGGCTATTATTGATATTGTGCCGGAAGCGGCACGTGTGTTGTGTTGCAATATTTATTTAAAGGAAATGTGCTAGTGCGCATTACTTATTTTGAAAGGCTGGTTGGATTGCATTGTTTACTTAAAGACTGTTTTGAGACTTGTGTACACATTTATGTTCTTCCAGCTAAGGCTACAGGTGTTGGGTATGGTTGTGACTCCTTTCTTTCGTTTCAGGCTACTTACAGTTTGGTTTCTAAACTTGTTCACCGTCGCATTTTCCTGGATTATGACTTGTTACCGCTTTACATATTCAGTACATACTCCGTACTGACCCCCTTTCTTCGGGGGCTGCGTTTCATGCCACGCAGGTACACCCAGATGAGTAGAAGACATTGCTAGAAGATGTTCCAGCTGAATTGGCGAGCTCCATCTCAGTTTGGAGTGTTGCCGAGTCATAGTATTTATGTCATGGTACTTGTATATGTTAGACACTTTGCAGACAGCGTCCCGTGGATAGGGTGTCGAGGAGTGTAAATCATGTATATGTGTTAAAAGAGTATGCATTTTCATATAATTTCAGTTGGTAAGAAGTACATAATTGATGAAAAGTTTTCATAATTTGATTAAAACAGTGATTTCTATTTTGAAATTTTTTCATGTTTTTAATTTTTTTTTTGAAATGACAGATTTTAATAAGAGCGAATGTCTTAGGGTTCGCTCGACTCTGAAGAGAGTCGGGTGCCCATCATGCCCTACCAAGGTTGGGGTGTGACAGCAGCCCCCCCCCCCCCCCCCAAGCAATAGGGGAGTCAGTACGGACAACGTATTGAGTATGTAAGACATAAGAACATCAAGTATATAATAATTATGAGAAACATCTGAAATAGGAAAGCTAAATCTGCATATCTGAATGCATCTGTAACTTAACATCTGGAATATCTATGTAACATGAAAGTGCCTCGCAGGGTGTATGATATGTATAGGTCATAATATAACTGTTAGTGCCGAGGAACGTACGATCTGATCCATATATCATATGTTAGTGTCATGGAACTTATGGCCCGATCCATATACCATCATCATATATATTGCTGAGGAACGTGCAACCTGATCCGTATATCATCATCTCTATACACCACCTGATCAGGTAGTAATGCGTATATAACGCCTATCCCTTTCCCCATACCCCATATACATATAATATACATGTATATAACGCCTTCTAGTCATAGGTCAATGTGCATGTGAATATATATAGATGCAGTGCATGAACAGACTGAATACATCGGACTCTCGGAGTGACATAAGGTCGTACTACCTTCGATAAGCATCCTTTGAGCTAACATCATCACTAATAAAATCCCAAGACCCATGAACAGAAGGAACAATCATGAAGTGGTATAGGGACATAAATGATTGAAGTACTCCTAGTGCTTCTAAGAGTAAAGTAATATGGAAGCTCGATTACTCGCTTGTTGGTTCATTTATTGAGATCATACCAAAAATGGAAGAAAGGTTAGCCTTAACATACCTTAACGTCTCCTTAATCGCATAACGTTCCCCTTCCACGTTTGCAAAGTCTACATTAAGGTTATTTTTTGAAACACTCATAAGTACAAACTATCGGAATTTAACAAATTAGCGAAACTTGGGCAGCATTTCCCCTATTTTATTGACTTCCACTATATCATATAATAGCTCCCAATGAACAATAACATTATCACCCATTCCATAATCAAGAGACTTCATTTGATGCCCAAAACTCCTTTGTCATAATCAATACATAATAACAATTTCAACACAATACTATATCCACTCGTATACCACCCTTCCTCCTCATCATTACCAGCATTCATAGCAAGATTATACTCAAAATACCTAACATTAACAACTCAAGTCAATTTCTTACTCAAATATTATCAAACCCTCACTTGAACTTCCTCTTTTACTTCTTTTTCTCAATCAAGTTGTTCAACAACTAGACATTCTTAATAACATGGAAATAAAGATGAAAAATTACCTTAATCACACAAGATCATGCTTTGAATCAAATTATCCACTTGAGTGAAACCCCAACTTTAACACCAAAGAAAATCTTGGGTTCTACCAACCCTAGTGAGCTTTCCAACACTTGATTCTCTTGATTTATGCCTCTCGATCTTTGATTTCACTTGGGTTTTGCTAAATATGATAGGAAGAAGGTTCTAGAGCTCTCATGGAGTTGGGAAATGATTGAAATGAAATAAAATGAAGAGGGAAGGATATAAATCAAAAATTTAAAACTGGTCGGACTCGGTTATACGGTCAACTATACGGACCGTATAATTTATACGGTTAGTATAATTGGACCGTAAAACCTAACAAGTGATTCCCCTATTGTGGAATCACTTTACGCTGGGGGCCAGCCATTATACGGTCCGTAAAAATTATACGGTCCATATAACATGCCGTAAAATCCACTGTTCCCTCGAAACATTTTCTCTTCAATTTACTCAACTTAATCCATCCAATACCTGCTAAACTGAACTTAAACCTTTATAACTATGAGATAAACTTGTCTAATCTCATTTAACCTTGATAACCCCTGTATCCAAGATTAGAACCACTAATGCACGATGAATCTCCAAGTACAAAACCACGAGTTGTACTGTTATTGTAAGCAAACTTTATGAGAGGCAAATGGTCATCCCAATTACCTTTGAAGTCTAGGACACATGCTCTCAGCATATCCTCAAGAGTCTAAATAGTACGCTCTGCCTAGCCATCTGTATAAGGCGGAAAAGCTGTGTTGAGGTTTACCTTGGTACCCAATCCCTTCTAAACGGACTTCCAAAATTTCTCTATGAATTAAGCACCACGATCTGAGATAATGGACTATAGGGTCCCATGCAATCTGACAATCTCATGAATATACCACTTGGCTTAATCTTCTACCGAATCTATGGTCTTGACTGGAAAAAAGTGCCCTGACTTAGTAAGACAGTCCATAATCACCCAAATCGAGGCATGTCTGCTGGATGATCGAGGTAGACCTGTTATGAAGTCCATATTTATCATCATCCATTTCCAAATAGGAATATTGATATTTTGGGCCAAACTACCAGGCCTCTGGTGTTCAGCTTTCACTTGCTAACAATTCGGACACTTAGCCACAAAATCTGCTACATTCTTCTTCATATTATTCCACTAATAAATCTTCTTAAGATGATTGTCACGACCCGGCTAGGGGCCGTGACGGGTACCCGGGGCTAACCACCGAGCACCACTCGTTCTACTACATATCATGCTCATCAAATGTTCTTTTATCAAAATCATCCTCAAATTATAAGAAAATCATCTTTCATTCGGAAGCATAAATACTTTTATATGCACAAGCCTTTTGGTCATTAAAATAATATATATATATATACATACACAGTAGCAACCTCGTGAGACCATACAACCCACACTATGTATCTACGAGCCTCTACTATAGTACTAGACATACGGACGTGACAAGACCCCGTCGTGCCTAAAATATACATGTACATATATACAAGAAGAATAATCAATGGCACCTCCAGAAAATGGAGTGCTCTTCAAATCAGCTGACAACTACTATGAGTCTGGATCCAGCTCACCTCCCTATCTACCTGTGGGCATGAACATAGCGTCCAAAGATAACGGACGTCAGTACGAATATTGTACTTAGTATGAGAGGCATAAACAATAATGATAAGTCATTTAAATAAAAGAAGCATCAATAAGGAACATCTGCATCTGACTGTCAACTATAAAGGAAATGGTGCATACTGTCTTACTTATAATAATCATCATATCATATATGCATAAATGTATAAGCTGCCCGTCCATATCGGATCGGTGTGATAATCATTAACTTGCGTCCAGGCCTCCCGCGTCCGGGGTATCATCTCATGCCGCCCACTAGTGGTGTCTGCCCATGCCATCTGGCCATGGTGTATATGCTGCCTGCCTTAGCGGTGACTGCCCGGCCATATAGGTGTGGTGTTATATCATCATCAAAATATGCTCATCATAATGCATGCATAAAGACTCCAGGACAACTATGCTTTATCGGGGTGACGTAAGGTCGTGATCCCCCGATTTCATTATGGAGCACTCATTAACATTCTGCCTCACCTTGAAGGGAAAGGTACATGAGGTGAGTGTAGGCAATAAATTACATCATTATTGGGCTCATAACATAACTCTTACCTTGTGTAGCTATTCAAGAACACAGGCTCATAGTTTTCCAGAATTTAAGAGAGTCAAGAAGAGGAAGGAAAGTCATACTATAGGATTCATGCCATAGAAAGAAAAGACTAGCCTCACATACCTTTGTCGTTTAAATATTCTATCGCTTGATCGTCCTCCTTCGATGCTCACGTTTCTACCTTCAAGAGGATTTGCATTAACATTAGTTACACGGCTATAAGAACATTTTACTATTTCTAGGGAAAATTGGCAGTATTTCCTTTGTTCCTACTACTTTCCCCACGTTCTATATCAACTCCCAAACGTTCATAACAATATTCACAATATCACAACTACAATCATCAATCGTTTACATTTACCACAATTCACCATTTCCCTTCAATTTCTCCACAATTATAGTTATAGCCCATTATCGCGTTTTCTCATGTATAATACTTATTCTTTGGTCAAGATGTCATTTATAACATATTTACAATCACAATATATCGATAATCGTGACTCAATCCAAACCTTTACCCAACAATGTCACTATTCCCATATTTATGACCCATTTTCTACCTCCTTCTACAATCCAAGTGTTTCAACTTTTCAACAACTTAAACAACATGTAAATACCATTAAACTCACCTTGGATGGTGGATGAACAACCCTTGAGTGGAACTTCTCTTCTTGCACCAAAACCCTAACTCTCTTCTCTTGAGTTTTCTTGGTGTAGATGAACTTTTAATGGGTTTCATACACTTGTTTTCATGGATTTGGTGTAGTTGATCTTGGTTTTCCCTTAGTTTCTTGTGGATGAATGATGAAGAAGGTTCTAGAGGTTTCTTGATGCGTGAAGGAGTGAGATGAAAATGAAATAAAATGAAGGAGTGGTCCTTATATCAATTCATGAATTCAGTCCCGACCGAGATATGCGGTACGCTCGACGGAGCGTCGATCAGATCGACGGGGTGTCGATCTGATCGTCGAAGTCATTAAATTTCCAGTGAGAAATCTGTCATTTCCTCTCATTCTACGGTGAGAAGGACGGTTCGTCGAACTGATCAACGGAGAGTCGATCTCTTCGACAAATGGTCTTCGCTCTAGCTCGATTCTATGGCACAATCGACGAATCGTCGTCCCGTCCGACGGTACAAAGAATGACCGTCGAACCCCCTTTTCGCAGAACTGCAGTGAAGTTTCATTTAATGAACTTTTCTCCCTTGCCTCTAACTTCTTTGGAATCTTAATTAGGATTATTAAGTATCCCTTCTTACTTGTAGGGACATCATGTACACTTTAACTTGCATTAGTCCCTTCACTACTCAACAACCCAAAGTTTCGAGGTGTAACAATGATGATACATCTTAGTGGACACAGGGTGAATGGAATACCTGGAGTTGTGACCTTCTGAATTGATTCTCTCTCTGCGCCCATCTGCATCTGGAACACATAATCTGCCTCGGTACCTCAAAGTACCAACCCCTTGTTCGAAAGTCGTTGTCTTATGCTTGTGAATCCCCCCTCTTTCAGCAGAAATAAAAAGGGATCATCAAACTTCTTCTCCTTCACTTCAGTCACTGAGGTGGAATAAGCCCTGTTCTGGACAACGACACCACTATCTTCAGAGTGCAATAGTCGAACTCCTAAATTAGCTAAACGGTGAACTTCCTTGGTCAAAGTTCTTTTATCTGCCCCAATGAGAGCTAAACTTCCTATGGAACGCCGACTAAGTACATCGGCTGCCACATTCGCTTTCTCTGGATGATAGAGAATATCCACATAGAGAATATACACATAATAGTCCTTAAGCAATTCGATTCATCTTCTCTGCCTAAGGTTTAGCTCCCTTTGCTTAAAGATATATTGCAGGCTTTTGTGATCCGTGAAAATATCAACATGCACTCCATACAAATAATGACGCCATATCTTAAGTGCAAAACCCACAGCTGCCAACTCAAAGTCATGAGTCAGGTAATTCTTCTCATGAGTCATAAGCTTTCAAGATTCATAAGCAACAACCTTACCATGTTGCATTAAAACACATCTGAGGCCAACTCCCAAAGCATCACAATAAACCACGAACCCTTCAATTCCTTCTGGTAGCGGCAAAACTGGAGCAGAAGTCAATCTCTTCTTCAACTCTTTTAAAATCTGTTCACATGCATCTGACCATGGAAATTTGGATTTCTTCTGAGTCAACTTAGTCAAAGGAGCTGAGATAGAGGATATCCCTTGACAAAACGCCTGTAATAGCTTGCCAGACCTAAGAAACTTTTGATATCTGATGCTGAGGTGACTCTTGGCCAATTCTTCACAGCGTCTATTTTCTGACAATCAACTTTCAAACCTTCACCAGAAATAACATGGCCTAAGAATGCCACTGACTTAAGCCAAAACTTAAACTTTGAGAATTTTGTAAAAAGTTCGCGATCCTTAAGAGTCTGCAACACAATTATGAGATGTTCTACATAATCAACCTCACTACGGGAATATACCAGAATATCATCAATGAAAATAATGACGAGTAGATCGAGATAGGGCTTGAAAACCCTATTCATAAGGCCCATGAAAGCAGCTGGCGCATTTGTCAATCCAAAAGACATGACAAGAAATTCAAAGTGACCGTAACGGGTTCTGAAAGTGGTCTTAGGAATATCAACTTCCTTAACCTTTAACTGATGGTAGCTTGATCTGAGGTCAATCTTGGAATAACACTGAGCACCCTGAAGTTGATCAAATAAGTCATCAATTCTGGGGAGAGGATACTTGTTCTTAATGGTGACCTTGTTCAACTGACAGTAATCTATGCACATGCGTAAGGACCAATCTGTCTTTCAAGCAAACAAGACCGGTGCACCCCAAAGTGAGAGACTTGGTCTAATAAATCCCTTATCAAGATGATCTTTCAACTGAACCTTTAATTCATTCAACTCTGCTGGAGCCACTCTACATGGCGAAATAAAAATTGACTTAGTGCCGGAAAGTAGATCAATTCGAAAGTCAATCTCCCTATCGGGAGGGACTCCGGGTAGGTCATCTGGAAAGACCTCTGGAAATTCAGTGACAACTGGTACTGACTGAAGAGCTGAAGTCTGGACATCTGCATCCCTGACTCGAACTAGGTGATAAATATATCTCTTGGTAATCATCTTTCTGGCTCTAAGATACGAAATAAACCTACCCCTGGGTACTACTAATTACCCTTCTATTCTATAAGTCTATCGGTAAAATTAAAACTTACTATTTTTGTTCTACAACCCACTGACACATTACACGACTCTAACCAATCCATACTCATGATTAAATCAAAGTCTACCATCTCTAGTTCTACTAAGTCTTCTATAGTTCTGGGCTGATAGACCATAACTGGACAACCACTATAAATGCGTCTAGTTATAACTAACTCTCCCTCCCGAATTTCTTAGCAATAAAAGCGGTTGTGTATGATAGATTATATATGGGATCCATGAGAGCATACACATCATGAGTGAAGATGGTTAGCTGTCACAACCCAATCGGAGGGCCATAACGGGCCTTTGGTGATAACCCACCCGGGTACCTCTTATCGTACTCTCATATTCCCATCTAGGTGAGCCACATGGCTTACTCATAATTTATACGCATCAATAGTGCTAATCTTGTTGGGCAACAACATATTTATATCATCATCAATAACAATGCCCATATCCTTACACACAAGCCGACGAGGCTATCAAAATGACATACAAAATATGAGCCGACAAGGCTAAGGATCCTCTAATAAGAGTAGAGTATGTCACATCATATAGGCGGGACAGGACCCCACCATGCCCATAGGATGTGCATAAAAGAATAATACCAAAAGCTATAGCCTCGGATGAAATGGAGATCCTCCATGCAGTCCCTGAATAAGATGTCTATGGATCAAGCCTGTCTCCCTGTCCACCTGCGGGCATGACGCAGCGTCCACAAAAAAAAGGACAACAGTACGAATAATATACTGAGTATGTAAAGCATAATCAACATCATAATAGGAGCATAAGAGACAGCATAAGAATTAACATAAGATGGGAGAATCAGGAGATAGTAGCCATCATCGTAATTACCTACTTGTCTTTCATAGGCACCTTCCATTTCTAATGCGTGCTCGTGTACGTACATATATACATATACAAATAACCATATCCGTATCCATATTCGTATCCGTATTCATATACATATCCGTATCTGTACTCATATACATATTCGCATCAATAACATACCCGACCATGAAGGTTCGGTGGTTTCACATACTCGGCCATGACATGGCTCGGTGTCGTACATACCTGGCCCTACCAAGGCTCAGTATTATTTGTACCCAGCTGCAGGGGTGTGCGCGCAATTGGTATCATACCCGACCATATAAGCTCGGTGTTACATAATAGTCATACATACTTAAATCCGTATACGTAGGAGTTCATGAGTATCATCGTCATCGTTGACATCATCATTTTCATTATATCTATCCTTAGAGGATCAACTATCATATAAAAGAGGCAATAGAATAGTGAACGCATCGAGAATCGTAAGCTTTGCTAATCTTAGAGATAGAGTCATTTGAAAGACATTGTGGAACTCATGAAAGGATACATATTGCAAGGGAACCATGCCTTAATGAAAAAAGGGCTAGCCTTACATACCTCTTTGTCTCCTTAACTATTTAACGTTCCCTATTGAAGCTTGAATAATCTACATTTAGAAAGATTCATAGCATGGTTAAGCCTTAATGATACTCCTAAAATCAAACTAGAATAATTCATGACCTAATGAAAATTGGGTAGCATTTCCCCTATTTCGTCAACTTCCACCATATCACAAAACAACTCCCAACAACCACAATAATATCCACAATATCATAATCAAGTATTCACATTTGATTTAGCCTCCAAAATTCATCATTGTGTTCAACTTGTACCAACAACTTCACACCCATTTAAGCACATTTCCGTACAATGCTTCCTCATCACTATTTATACCTTCCATAACAATATTATATCCAAATTATACTATGAATAATAACTCAAGTTAGCTTACTACTCCAAAACATCATAAAAACTACATTAGAACTCATATTCTACTTTCTTCTTCCACCCAAGTTATTCAACAACTAAACATTCTTGATAATATGTAATAAACATGAAAACTAACCTTTTATCTCATAAGAATGAGCTTTGGAACAAGCTATCAACTTATATGAAAACCCTAGCTTCAATATCCAAAGAATTCTTGGAATCTACTAACCCTAGCAAGACTTGGAACTCATGGGTCTCTTGATTCTTGCCTCTTAATATTTAATCTCCCTTGGATTTTGGCTTGGATTAGTTTATGGAGTTGAAGAGAGGGTTTTTGGAGAGCTTTTGGATCTGATTTGGTAAAATAAAATGTCCAAATGAAGTGGAGTGAAATATATAAGTGGAACTTAAAATCCCGTCGGGCAATTCTGCGCCCATTTTGACGGGCCGTCAAAATTCCTACAGACCGTCAAAATGGTCCGTAGAACTGCCCAGTCAAATATGGTTCGCTGTATCAATTTTACGTTGGGCTGGTGCAGTTTGACGGGCCGCAGAATTTTCTGCGGGGCGTCAAAATTCCTGCGGGCCGTCAAATGGTCCACAAAAATTTTCTTCTCAGACAGTTTGTCTTGAAACACCCATAACATTTTACTCCGACGTCACATTGATGAACGGTTTGTTGCGTTGGAAACTAGACTCGATGAAATTCAATTTGGATGGAAGAAACACACCAAAACTCCTCATATTCTAGGAGATATGCCCCCCACCCAAATCTGGACCAAAATCCTGTCCGAAAAGTTTGCCAAGTTTTACCAAAGTTCCCACATTATTTTCTTCTTCTTAAATCCTTCCATAGCTCATTTCATGGGCGTAAACCCCCATAACCATAATATGGAAACATGTAATCTCATATATCCTAAGGTAACTCCCATTTCCACAGTTAGGACAACCAACGCCTGACGAATCTCAACGGATGAAACTACGAGGTGTAACATTCTCCCCCTCTTAGAAACATTAGTCCTCGAATGATAGACTCTTGGGGATTATACAAAAATTTCGCCAGAGTTTCCCCTGTAATATTGCACTACCATCCTATCACAGCAACCCAAAATATATTTTCTCCTCACAGGGCTACAACAACACATCAACAACCATGGCCACACATGACCAAGAAAACATTGAACAAAGCATCACATACCTGGGGGCAATGGCGTCTCTGCCTGAGTCTCCTCTGAAGGTGGAAATAAATATGGGTACCTGAACTTCATGTCTTATTCCGCTTTCCATGTCATTTCCTCTCTGTTATTATTTCTCCATAAGACTTTAACTGAAGCTACATTTTTTGTTCTGAGTCTCCATACTTGCCTATCTAGACTGGCAATGGGAACTTATTCGTAGGATCATTGCTCAGTGACTTGCGCATTATCTCCCGGTACAACTCTAGAAGGATCTCCAATGCACTTACGAAGCATCGATACATGAAAAATTTGATGGACTGACTCCAAATCCGCAGGTAGGTCTAATTCATAAGCCACTTGGCCTACCTTGCGTATAATCTCATAAGGTCCAATGTACCGGGGACTAAGCTTGCCCTTTTTGTCAAATCTCATGACTCCCTTCATTGGCAACACCTTCAAGAATACCCAATCGTGCACTTGGAATTTTAAGTCTCTCCGACGATTATCTGCATAGAATTTCTGTCGACTCTGAGCTATTAATAATCGATCTTGTATAAGCTTGACTTTCTCTATAGCTTGCTGGACCAAGTGTGGTTCCGCAACTGTCTTGAAGCATACGCAATCACCTTACCATGTTGCATCAACACTGTTATACCCTGCATTTTCAGAGCCTGAGTGACACGTGCTTCCTCAAACATTGACAATCACATTGTTACTACATAATTTAAACTCACGTTGATTGTATTATATTTCGTATTTTTTTTGTACGTCGGATTATTTGTAAGAGGAGGTGGGGCCCACACATCGAGATTTTTTTGGAACACGTGACAATTTATATGAATCACATATGTGAAGTTAAACACAACTCAAGAAAGACCCTTGAGCCAAATCAAAGTGGAAGTCCTCCAAAAGAATATTTTTAAGTAACGTTTTCGGGTGATCTGACTTCGAGGGGCAAAAACGGTATTATACGTTTGGAATTTGCAAACATACCAAGAAATAGAAGTTGTAGATAATTGAATTAGCTTTCCAACCATAGGTTGTGGGTCCACAGGAGACGTCTGGTTAAGGATATATGGACTTTTTAAGGCAGGAAGGTCAGTGGGCTAGGCCCAATCCGGGCCCAACCGGGTTAGGCCCATGACCCATGTTTATTTAAGTGATATATCAGCCTTTTCTCCTCATTTTTCAGAACAAAACACCCAGAAAATTCTGGAGAAAAAGGGAGAAGAGAGCTTAGAGAGAAAGATCAATTTTGACCAAAATCTGAGCCCCGAATCCCGAAGCCCGTGAAGAGAAAAGTGTTCTATGTTGCGTTGCCTCTAATTTGAGCTAAAAATCAACCAAAAAGAAGGGGGTGGACGTGGTGGCCGCACACTTGAGGTAAGATTAAGGTTCATTTTCATTGCTAATAAGTTTATTTAGAGTTCTACCGAACTAGAACGGACAAAATAGTGTGATAAATTCGTTTGTTGGCGTTGTGAATTATGGAATGAGATTTGAAGAGAATTTTGAATGAAAATAAATGTATTCAACTTGTAGAATGTGGAGGATGTCGTAATTGATGTTGTTAGTATTAATTTCGACTCCCTTACGAAAATAAAATTATTAAATAGTTATATCGCAAATTTGGTTGGTTGAGGAATTTAGAAAATAATGTGTGGGCTGTTTTATGGCATACGCTGGTATTGGAAATATTATGATTAATGTTGGTATTGTTGTTGTTGTTGTTGGTTGCTGAATTGAGAATTCGGGCTAGGCATATAAACAGGGGAAATGCTGCCCGATTTTCGGCAGAATATAAAATAGTATGATTTGAAATATGGTACAAATGTGCGACGAAAAGGCTAACATTAGCATAAATTCCTTTAAAATGTAGACTTACAAGCTTGGACGAATAAGCGTAGCTTATAAGCGGTCGAACAGGTATGTAAGGCTTACCCTTTCTTTCTTTTGGCATGATCTTTGTGAAACCAACATGACAAAGTATATGTATGATTTCAAAGAAATTCCTATTCTTAGAGCCACTAGGATGGCTAATGTTCTTGATTTCCGAAGAACTATTTTGCTATGTCTTGATACAAGTGTGTGGTTCCAAAAGTTCTATGTTGATTTGATTCACAGCGATATTCGAAAGGTACTTGATATGATTGTTGCTTTGATTTTCTAAAAATAGCTTCTGGAACGCTCAAAAAGGTTTCTGTAGTAAAATGTCCCTAACTTTCGTAAAAGATCTCAGATTCGCTTTGAAATGTTCGTAAAAATTTTGTGGTAAAAATGTTTGTAACTTTCATATACTAACTCCAATTGACTTGAAACGTGTTTATGATCCTTCGAACCTCGGTAAGTGTATGTATCTATCAAGTCTGGATTTGTGTGCATATGGTTTCGCACTACTCTGTTCGTGCATGTCCCAGTATGTTATTCACTGCGTCCCGGGCCAGGTTATGTTATCGTGCGCCTTCCTCTACATTGTTCACCGCGTCTCTCTCCCTTGCGGGCCGGGTTCTGTTATATGTATATCTGTATATGATGATATGGGGATGGCGGCCAGGATGGCACATGATGATTTTGTTCACCGCGTTCCGCAATAGAGGGCCGGGATCTGTTATATGCACATATGGTATATGATTCTGACGTGCATTGATAATTCTGTTCACCACGTCCCTCACTAAAGGACCGGGATCTGTTACATGCATATATGATATATGATTTTGGCATATGATGATTCTGTTCACCGCGTCCCTTACCAGAGGGCCGGGATCTGTTATATGATTCTGTTCACCGTGTCCCTCACGAGAGGGCCGGGATCTGTTATATGCACACATACGATATAAGATTCTGATATACATAATCTGTGGCTGGAAAACAAACATTCTGACACTCTGGATCCGTACTTCTTCTTACATATGACTTCGGCATATATGATCTGTGCTTGGGAAACAATCATTCTGATATTCTGGATCTGTACTTTTTCTGACATATGACATCTGCATACACGATTTGTGATTGGAAAATAAGCGCTTTGGTAATCTGGATAATGTACTCACTCTTGTAATGTTCGTTTCGATTATGGTTCTGTTTTCTGTATTTCATGCTTTACATGCTTAGTACATATTCCGTACTTACCCCCTTTCTTCGGGGGCTGCGTTTCATGCCGCGCAGGTACACCCAGATGAGTAGAAGTCAATATAGAAGATGTTCCAGCGGCGTTGGCAAGCTCCACTTGCTCCTGGAGTGCTGCCGAGTCAGAGTATATGTGTTATGATTTCTGATAAATGTCAGAGACTTTGCAGACAGAGTCGTGGGTATTGGAAGTCAGTCTGTAAGTGGCTCCATCAGCCGGTGTGTCATTTTGTGTTATGTTATAAAGTCCATGTGGTCACAGATTTTATTTGATTAAAGAAAGATGAAAAGAATATTCTAAAAGCATTTACTATGAATTTCATTTGTATTTGATTTAAAAGTCCAAAGAGATCATGTGTGTAATAAGAGTATGCGGGTTCGCTCGGCCCTAACTAAGGGTCGGGTGCCCATCGCACTCTGTTAAGGTTAGGGTGTGACAAACACACAGCCTAACCCAACTCCTGAAGCATCACAATAGACAGCATAACCTTCCGATCCCTCTGGAAGTGTCAGGACATGGGCAGAAGTGAATCTATCCTTTAGCTCTTGGAAACTACATTCACAAGAATCTGTCCATTAAAACTTAACTAATTTCGGGGTCAGCTTCGTGAGTGGTGCAGAAATAGAAGAAAAGCCTTCTACAAATCTCCTATAATAACCTGCTAAGCCCAGAAAACTACGGACCTCCTTAGGTGTTGTGGGCCTTGGCCAAGTCTTCAGCGCTTCAATCTTTTGGGTATCTACCCGAATACCATCGGCTGAAATAATATGCCCCAAAAAGGTCACTGAGTTCAACCAAAATTCACACTTAGAAAATTTGGCAAATAACTCTCGAGTTTGAAGAACTCTAAGAACGGTACGTAAATGATCCACATGTTTTGCCTCGGACATAAAATATACGAGGATATCTTCAATGAACACAATCAGAAATAAATCTAAGAAGGGCCTGAACACATTGTTTATCAAATCCATAAATACCGCTGGTGCATTAGTTAGCTCGAATGACATTACCCGGAACTCAAAATGACCGTATCTGGTCCTGAAGGCCGTCTTAGGAATATCTTTCTCCCTAACTCGCACTTGATGATACCCGTATCTCAAATCTATCTTTGAAAACCATTTGGCGCCTTGCAATTGGTCAAATAAATCATCAATCCTCAGAAGCGGATATTTATTCTTGATTGTCACCTTATTCAGCTGCCGATAGTTAATGCACATTCGCAAGGAGCTGCCTAGAAGCTCTTCCGGGAATACATTCGGAAACTCATTCACCACGGGGATAGACTGAAGAGTTGGCGATTCAACTTCTACATCATGAACCCGAACTAGATGGTAAATACAACCTTTAGCGATCATTTTCCTTGCCTTGAAATAGGAAATAAACTTACCTTTTGGGGATGCAGTATTTCCTTTCCATTCTAAAACGGGTTCTCCTGGAAACTAGAAGCGAACCATTTTCATTCTACAATCAACATTGGCATAGCAAGAAGCCAACCAATCCATGCCCATGATAACACGAAAGTCCACCATTTTTAAATCATGTAAATCAACCATAGTACGATGGTCACAAATCACAACTACCCAATTTCTATATACTCGGCTAGCTATTACCGGTTCACCAACGGGTGTAGATACCTTAAAAGGTTTGATCGATTCCAGTTTGACCCCAAACCGACCCGCAATATATGGAGTAACATATGAAAACGTGGAGCCCGGATCTATCAAAGCATATACATCATAAGAAAATATCGATAATATACCTGTGACGACATCGGGGTAAGACTCAAGATCTTGACGTCTAGCCTAAGCATAAATACGGTGCTAAGGACCACTAGAACTAGGAGCTCTCCCTCTACCTCTACCATGGTTGACCGGCGCCTATGAACCTTGCCCCATAGGGCGTATCGATGATGAAGACCCGGCTGCCGATCCTGAAGGTTGGACTCTACCCCTACCACCAACCGAGGGACAATCATGCATGATATGGCCTGGCCGACCGCATGTATAGCAAACCTCTGAACCTAGTCGACACTGGACCCAATGTAAATTCCCACACTGGGAACACCATGGAACGGGTGGCCTAGCCTAACCTGAATCACCCCTGAACTGAGAACCCGAAGCCCTGAAACACTGACTCGGCCCCGAATGAGTAGATCTATCAAATCTCTGGCCTGTAAACCGTGGAGGCGCACTAGTCTTAGAATGACTTGAATGCCTAGAAAACTGATGTCTTGGCCCGCCTCTAAACTCACTTGTTGGACCTGAAGATCTAGCCCTCCTGTTATACCCCTTTTCATGCTCACGCTCACTTCTTTGTTGTTGTTGGATTTCTTCTAAATTCTGGGCATGGGCTTGAATGCGTGAAATATCCCTAGTTTCCTGAAGGGACGCAGTCAAGCACCTATCCATCAAATAGGGCCCTAGGCCTCTCACAAATCAGTGCAAGCAATCACCCATATCCGCTACCATAGCCAGAGCATACCTAGCCAAGGAATTGAAGAGGAGACTATACTCTAAAGCACTCATACTTCCTTGCCTAAGATTTAAGAACTTATCGGCTCTAGCTCACCGAACCTCTGGAGGCAAGTAGTGTCGAAGGAAGGCATCCACGAATTCTTTCTATACCGGGGGAGTGCATTGACTCCCCGTGAAGCCATCCAAACTGTGTACCAATGAACCACAACATCCCTCAATCTATAGGATGCTAACTCTACCGATTCAATGTCCGAAGCATGCATTAACCGAAGTGTCCTCAAAATCCCATCAACAAAATTTTGGGGGTCCTCATCTGGCTTAGACCCGAAGAATTCCTGAGGGTTCAAGCTAATAAAATCACGGGCCCTTGCACTAACAGTCCTATCACCCTTGTCATGTACCTTGCCACTGAGTTTGGGCGGTAACCAACTGAGTAAGTAAATGAATGTCCTCTTTTACATCTTAGCCCGACGCATCCGGTGGAGGCTTCCTCATGATCCTCAGAAATAGGGACTGAGTGAGAGGACTGAGATTGAACCACATTCTGGGACTCACTTTTCTCTACAACCGTTGGCGGTGCTCTTTCAGCCTGCTGTCCTGCCACTGTCTTGCCCTTTTGGGCTGCCGTAGCTTTTCTGAAATAAATAATACACGGTTAGAGAAAAAGAAATCCTTATATCATGGCTCTATTGCACGATCATATTACAAAAAAAGGTCATTCATTCCTAAAATACCTGCGGCCTCCTGTTCATAAGTGTGGCGTGCAACACACCCATAAACAAAACTCTACTGGACACAGCTCGTAGACACACCCTAGGACAAAACTGCTTTGATATCACTTTTGTCAAGACCCAACCGGAGGGCCATGATGGGCCCTCGGTGCTAACCCACCCGGGTACCTCTTATCGTACTCTCATATTCCCATCTAGGTGAGCCCCATGACTTACTCATAATTTATATGCATCAATAGTGCCAATCTCGTTGGGGAACAACACATTTATATCATCATCAATAACAATGCCCATATCCATATCCACAAGTCGACGAGGCTATCAAAATGATATACAAAATATGAGCCGACAAGGCTAAGGACATCTAATCATATACAACTGTCTACGAGCCTCTAAGAAGAGTAGAGTATGTCACATCATATAGGCAGGACAGGACCCCACCATACCCATAGGAATTTACACAAAAGAATAATACCAAAAGCTGTAGCCACGGATGAAATGGAGCTCCTCCATGCAGTCCCTGAATAAGATATCTATGGATCAAGCCTGTCTCCCTGTCCACCTGCGGGCATGACGCAGTGTCCACAAACAAAAGGATGTCAGTACGAATAATGTACTAAGTATGTAAAGAATAATCAACATCATAATAGGAGCATAAGAGACAGCATAAGAATTAACATTAGATGGGAGAATTAGGAGATAGTACCCATCATCGTAATTACTTACTTGTCTTTCATAAGGACCTTCTATTTCTAATGTGTGCTCGTGTACATGCATATATACATATACAAATATCCATAGCCGTATCCATATTCGTATCCGTATTCATATACATATTCGTATCCATATTCGTATCCGTACTCATATATATATTCGCATCCATAGCATACCTTACCATGAAGGTTCGGTGATTTCACATACCCGGCCATGACGAGGCTCGGTGTTGTACATACCTGGCCCTTCCAAGGCTCAGAGTTATCCATGCCCAACTATAGTGGTGTGCGCGCAATAGGTATCATACCCGGCCATATAAGCTCGGTGTTACATAATAGTCATACATACTTAAATCCGTATACGTAAGAGTTCATGAGTATCATCGTCAGTATTGACATCATCATTTTCATTATATCTATCCTTAGAGGATCAACTATCATATAAAAGAGGCAATAGAATTGTGAACATATCGAGAATCGTAAGCTTTGGTAATCTTAGAGATAGAGTCATTTGGAAGACATTATGGAACTCATGAAAGGATACATATAGCAAGGGAACCATGCCTTAATGAAAGAAGGGTTAGCCTTACATACCTCTTTGTCTCCTTAACTATTTAACGTTCCTCGTTGAAGGTTGAATAATCTACATTTAGAAGGATTCATAACACGGTTAAGCCTTAATGATACTCCTAAATTCAAACTAGAATAATTCATGACCTAATAAAAATTGGGCAGCATATACCCTATTTTGTCAACTTTCACCATATCACAAAACAACTCCCAACAACCACAATAATATCCACAATATCATAATCAAGTATTCACATTCGATTTAGCCTTCAAAATTCATCCTTGTGTTCAACTTATACCAACAACTTCACACCCATTTAAGCACATTTCCGTACAATGCTTCCTCATCACTATTACTACCTTCCATAACAATATTATATCCATATTATACTAAGAATCATAACTAAAGTTAGCTTACTACTCAAAAACAACATAAAAATTACATTTAGAACTCATTTTCTACTTTCTCTTTCCACCCAAGTTATTCAACAACTAAACATTCTTGATAATATGTAATAAGCATGAAAACTAACCTTTTATCTCATAAGAATGAGCTTTGGAGCAAGCTATCAACTTATATGAAAACCCTAGCTTCAATATCCAAAGAATTCTTGGAATCTACTAACCCTAGCAAGACTTGGAACACATGGGTCTCTTGATTCTTGCCTCTTAATATTTAATCTCCCTTGGATTTTGGCTTGGATTAGTTTATGGAGTTGAAGAGAGGGTTTTTGGAGATCTCTTGGATCTGATTTGGTAAAATAAAATGTCCAAATGAAGTGGAGTGAAATATATAAAGTGGAACTTAAAATCCCGTCAGGCAATTCTGCGCCCATTTTGACTGGCCGTCAAAATTCCTACGGACCGTCAAAATGGTCCGTTGAACTGCCCAGTCAAATATGGTTCATTGTATCAATTTTACGCTGGGCTGGTGCAGTTTGACGGGCCGCAGAATTTTCTGCGGGGCGTCAAAATTCCTGCGGGCCGTCAAATGGTCCACAGAAATTTTCTTCTAAGACAGTTTGTCTTGAAACACCCATAACGTTTTACTCCGACGTCACATTGACGAACGGTTTGTTGCGTTGGAAACTAGACTCGATGAAATTCAATTTGGATAAAAGTAACACACCAAAACTCCCCATATTCGAGGAGATATTCCATGCCCCACCCCCCACCCCTAATCTGGACCAAAATCCTGTCCGAATTTTTTTCCAAGTTTTACCAAAGTTCCCACAAACTCCTTTCCTTTATTTTCTTGTTCTTAACTCCTTCCATAGCTCATTTCATGGGCTTAAACACCCATAACCATAATATGGGAACATGTAATCTCATATATCCTACGGTAACTCTCGTTTCCACGCTTAGGACAACTAACGCCTAACGAATCTCAACGGACGAAACTACGAGGTGTAATATTAGCATAGCTGTGACCACATCTCCACGGGCCTCTGTATCTTGACCGCCTGCCAGCGCATACAAACGGTTCTGACCACCGCCTGTAATGCCGTAATTTGCTGCTCCACACCCCTACTAGGCCTGACTATTATGGGGAGCTGCTGAATTTATGGCCTGAGCCACATTTCCTCCAGTACCTTGCCTATGACTATGTCCCCACTAGCCATAACCATTGCATACATCTATACCCATACGACACTTACCTGGGTGTGTCCTACCACACTTGCTACAAACTGGATTAGTATAGGTCTGCTGACCCACACTAGCCTGAGAGTAGGAACCTGCTGGTCTGAAATTCTATTTCTTCTAATCATTCCTGAACTTTGGGGCTAGGGCACTGGCTGCAGATGGAGCGGGTCCTGCTAACCTGTTCTTAAATAATTATCTACCTCCACCACTATTAAAGTTACTTGATGATTTGGCCTTCTTGCTGAATTCCATATCCTTCTTCTTCTGCAGTGCTTCTTCTTCCTTCAGTTTCTCCTCGTTACATTGCACAAATGCCACAAACATAGAAATAGTCATCTTGTCATTTGAGCTACCGTATTAGCATCCCTGTGCAATTCAAGTTTAAGCCTGAGCACAAACCTTCTAACCAAGGCCCTCAAATCGGGAACCATATGGGGAGCATGTTTGGACAACGACACAAATTTGAGATAATATTCCTGAATAGTCATGTTATTCTTCCTTAGCCTCTCGAACTCCATAGCTTTTGCTTCCCTAACCTTAATTGGCATGAAGTGGTCAATGAAGGCATCTACAAATTCATCCCAAGTAGCGGGAAGTGCATTCTCCCCTCGAGACTGTTCCCAAGCCTCATACCAAATGTGAGCCACATTCTACAACTGATAGTGTCCAAACTCTACTGCCTTTATTTCCGTTGCAAGTATAACACGGAACACCTTCTACAACCCATTAGTGTAATTTTGTAGATCCTTCTCCTTCTCAGACCCCGTGAACACTGGAGGCTTCATGCGAAGAAACTCGTGGGTTCTTGAACTGGTTGACCCACCACTAGCACCTGAGCAAGGAGTCATTTCCTATCGCTACACCTGGTTAGTAAGTATCTTAGTGAGCAACTGAATAGCTCGCCTAATATCCATATCTGAAGTATTAAGAGGTGTGGCTGTTAGGGCTGCTGGGTCTGAAGCAGCTGTCTTAGTCTGAGCGTCTTTTTCCTGAGCTGCATCAGCAGTAGCCCTTTGGCAGGTAGCTGATGTCCTTTTCGTGTAATTTCTTTTCGTAGCCATTTTCTTAAATATATAATTCGCATGAGTTAGAAGAATTCCAAAAAGTACTACTCTAACTGTATGATCTAGAGTATGAAAGAAGTGAGATAATCTTGAATGTCTTGGTGGTCAACTACTTATATTTATTGGGCCCTCACATATGTAAAAGTGACCCCACTGGACACAGTTTCATAGACTCCCTAAGAGGCTTGAACCTAGTGCTCTGATACCAGGCTTTGTCAAGCCCCGAACCATTGCCTAGGCGTAACATGGCACTCGTTACCTGACTACATCTGACCGAGCGAACTACATACCATGCTGAATCAACATGGGGAATAAACATGAGTGGAATATAACATGAAACATGATTAACCTTAACAAAACAAGAGAAATCATAATATATTTAATAAAATACTTGTATGAAATGTGAATGCGAAAATATCGTAAACTGAGACAAAGATGGTTACACAACTCTGAGTATCTAACATAACTAACTGACTAGTCTATGAAACCTCTATCATGAATCTGAACTATAAAACATACTTGTTGGAACAAGGTCCCCAGCATACCTTAACTTGCTAAACATGACATGAAAATAAATAAGGATGCCACCCCGAATAATGTGGGACTCACCAAAGAGCTGATATGAGCAAATCGTACTGAGCAGATGTGTCGTCCTGTAAATCCGTACTTGCATCGTGAAATACAATCCCCCGGGCAATAAAAAAAGGGACGTCAGCACATTGAATGTTCTGGTATGTAAAGCAACTGAATGAAATAAACATGGTACATGAAATAACATGAGTAAAAAATATCTGCAGTAGAGCATTAGTACAACCGATATGTAACCGCCATGCAAGCACGTGGTATCTGGTCTTTGCCTGATCAGCTAAGCCATCTTGTACTTTGCCGGGGTACAAGACATGAACATGAACATCAATGGATCCAAAATCCCTCAATGGGAATATATGAAGGAATTGTCCTACTAGGCGGAGCCATCCTTATCCTAGGTTGGCATACGTATTTTCAGGCATAAAACCTTTTCGGTAATCTGTGCAACTCTCAAAAACATGAACATGATATGGTTGGCTGAGTAGCCCATGAATTTCATGAAAACATGACTTGCATTATAACATGGATAAAGTTATATAATTTATTTCCATGAAAATGTGTGGACATCTAGGATATTCATTAAAGTAACCATAATATTTAATAAACTACATGTAGGAACCCATGGAATGAAATAGATGGGTTTTCATGGATTACAGACGAATTCCCAATAGCCAAAATGGAAGATTAGGAACACAATAACGAATATATATTTTGAACATCGTAAATCATGGTACATGAACTTAGCGTTATCATGGACTTGGCCAAAAACCCTAGTTTAGTAAACACTTGCATAATGATGGAAGAATGTGGCTTGGGGAAGAACAATGATGTTCCCACATGTAGATAGAAACCCTACATACCTGTTAGTGCTCCAAAACTTGTAATAGAATTCGAAAAGCTTAAACCTTGAGCCTTGAGATGGGTTTTCTTCAAAACCCTAGGTTAGGAACAATGATTTCCTTATTAGATTACAAGAATATATGTTAGAATTGACCTGGAAGGGCTTGGAATTGCTTACCTTGTTGTTTTGGATTGATGGGAGAAGAAACCCTTCGTGCTAGGACTTGGGAGTATGAAAAAAAGAATAAAAAGGCTAAACTGGGGTATTTATACTTAACTGAGTCGGGGCTTTATTGTTACATCCGGTATTTTTGTATATTCGAAAAATTCGAGATGACTTGACTTGTAATGAATAAGGCCATATTTGGACCTTACTTGGTATGAATGTGTCGGTCGTGAATACATTGGTGTGGAATTACGAAAGGTGGCCAAGGGCAAAATTGGAATTTTGGAAACTTGCTTCAGGAATTACAAAAATGTAGCCAATTGGACTCAAAAAAAAAAAAGTGAGGCCCAAAATGGGAGGCCCAACCGGCCATACATGGCCCAAGTCCATGGAACTAATTAATTCCCATGTGACATTATATATTCATCTATATCCAAAGAAGATTCAAGAAAAACAAAGAAAGAACAAGAAGAGAAAAAGAAGAAGAGGTCACAGCCAAGAGAGAATGAAAGGAAAGGAAAGGAAATAAATTCTTAGAGCTTAATCCTTGGTTCAAAAATTCATTTCTTGTGGGATTATTACCAAGTGCAAGGTTCCCTACAAAGTGGTACAATTATTTTGGCAAGAAACTATCTTTGGTAGCAAGGAGAATTTGTTGGGAAAAAGGTAAGAATCTTATGTTCTTTTCATGTTATGAAGCTTTGTTTATGTTGTGAAATGTAGGAATGAGTAGAAACTATGAAAATATGGAAGTTTGCACGGTATTTATATATATGCTTGTGTGGCCGTGTGGGTGCCTTGATGTGTAGCCAACATGAATTGAATTTTATGTTGTAGTCTAGTTGTGGTTATGATAGAAATTATATTGGAAATGAAAGTTGAATGAATTCGACGGAAATTGGAAATATGGAGTGTAGCCGTGTGGTGTTGTGTTGATGGTGGAGGATAAATTAATTTTCCTTAGTATGATGATTGTGTTGTTGTGAAGTGAATGGAAGAAAAATGGTTCTTGTTGTTATGGAAAGTTTGTTGTTAAGTTGTTGTAGGAAATATGCAACTTTATTGTAGTTTATGTATATATGGAAATGAAAGTGGTAAGGTGCAAATCATGATATTCATCAATGAAATTGGAAGTTAAGAATGCATTATGAACGATTATGTTGAAGATTGGGAATTTTAGATGAATTATGGTTTTGGTGAAAAGTTTGTATATCGTGTATACCTTGTGAATATATTGTAGAAAGGATATGAAATGCTTCCTATTTGCGTTGTAATGATCATGACTAATGATGAATATGGAAATATTAAGATTGGTTTGGAAGTGTAAGGTCGGAATGAAAGATGTTGTGTTATGTCGGAAAGATGGCTAGTTATGCCATATTATGTGTTTTGTGATATTTGATGTTGTTATCGATGTTGTTGTTGAATTGTTGGGTTGCTGTGTTGATATATTAAGCCGAGCTAAGTCTCGGGGATGTTATATATATAGGGGAAATGCTGCCAAAATTTCGGTAGGCAATTATGTGATTAAGTATGGAATCCTAAAGGCTTGAATTGACCATTTGTAGATTCTGGACGAAATTGGAATCGGAGCCAAGCGAGCGTAAGACGCAATCGAGGTATGTAAAGCCTACCCCTTCATTCTTAGGCATGTTCTAAACATAATAGGCTCGGCCGCGAGCCTTAAGTACGACTCCGTACTTCGGAATTCGAGATGGAAATCCGCTCCAATTCCTACAGTACGATTGAATCATTTTTCTTATAACTTGTTCCTAAAGTGAACTTTTGTATAAAACATTCCTAAAGGGAGTCGAAATACTTCCATATTATTACGGATGACCTCATAAGGTCTATTATCAGTAATTTATGTATGGCGCCTCGAGTTGGTCCGAGGTGGGCCCACGGGGCCCCGATACCTATTGTATGATCTAAATTGTCTCATTTCTGTCCGATTTTCACAAGTAACATCTGGACTATTATTCTGATCACGATATGACTACTTTTTATATAAATCTTACAAAATGGTTTTGACATCTGGAAATATGATTCTGGTGATAATCTGTCGTGCCTTCCCAAGTAGGATATAGGCGCGTATTATGAATACCATCTGAATACTCTGATTTGACTCGCCGCTTGGCATACTTCAGTTTTATTGAGTCTGTATGTGTGTGGTTTCTCATTAATCTGTTCGTGGATGTCTCAATGCTTCCTTCACTGCGTCCCGGGCCAGGTTCTGTTATCGTGCATATTCCTCTGCATTGTTCACCGCGTCCCTCGGTGTGCGGGCCGGGATCTGTTTATATCAGTATGATATTATGATCTGTGTATGGGGATGGCGGCCAGGATGGCACATTATCTTATTCTGTCTGTCCACCGTGTCACGTACTAAGAGGGCCGGGTTCTGTTTACCGCGCCCCCGTGACAGGGCCGGGATCTGTTTGTATGTATGTATGTGCTATCAGCATTTATATAAGCACATGACTCTGTATGATTCTGTATGATTCTGTATGACTCTGCATGCATAATTCTGTCCGGCACACGTCTGTCTGTCCGTATGTATTATGATTCTGTCTGTCAGTCTGGACCATGATTCTGTCTGTCCGTCTGGATTGTGACTCTGTCTGGTATACTTCCGTCTGTCTGTTCGGCTTATGATTCTGTCTATTATATTTCTGTGTTTCTGGTCCAGATTATGATTATGTTTGATACATTTCCGCTTTACATACTCGGTACATTTTTCGTACTGACCCCCGGTTCTTTGGGGGCTGCGTTACATGCCCGCAGGTACAGACGCACCTGGAGATACACCGCCAGTCTAGGACTCAGATTCTGCTATTTTGAAGAGCTCCTTTGATCCAGAGCGAATACTTTTGGTATATATTTTCTGACATCTGTATATTCTGTATGTATGACAATTCTGGGTACGGCGGGGCCTTGTCCCGTCATCTGATTCTGTATGTCTGTTAGAGGCCTGTAGATATGTATGTGGGTTACGGGTTACATCTGTTCAGGTAGGTGCGTATGATTTTGTGACTCCGTCTGCTATGTTAGCCTCATCGGCTTATGCAAAAGTTTCAGTATGCATATGTATATATATTTTCGCGTGCGCCGTATCTGTATTGGCTTGAATCTGTAAACACCTATTTGAAATATTCTGTCTGGTACGCCGATTCTGTCAGGTAGGTACGTATGGGTATCCAGTTAGGATACCAGTCGCGGCCCACGGGGTTGGGTCGTGACATTTATACGGTCCGTATAAAGCTATACGGTTCGTATAAACTGACCGTATTTAACAATGATTAATTTTCCAGAAACTGAAATTTCCCAAAAGAGTTTTATGGACTGAAAGTACGGTCCTTATATTATAATATGATCACTAAGTATGGTCCATATAAATTTATACAGTTCGTATTGAAGCATTTTAAAACTTTGGCAGAAACTAAATGTCACGACCCGAATAGGGGGCCATGACGGGTACCCGGAGCTGACTACTGAGCACCACTTATCACGCTAATCATCATACCTATCCGGGACATACCTAATCTCTAGGGCAATAGTAAATATACAAGCCCTCACGGCTGCAAAAATGATATATAAAAATAGACATTGATGAATTCATGAGACCACTACTACCCACACATACGTATCTACGAGCCTCTACTAGAATCCTGAGACATAAAGACGGGACAAGACCCCGTCGTGACCAAATATGTACACAAAAGAATTTATCAACAAATGGCACCTCCGGAATAGTTGAGTGCTCCTATGTAGCTGCTGATAGAATCCTATGAATCAGTACCACCTCCCTGCCTACCCATGGGCATGAACACAATGTCCATAAAAAGAAAAGACGCCAGTACGAACAATGTACTGGGTATGTAAGGCATGAGCAATAATAGCATGTCGAAGAGATAGGGAAACATCAAAAAAGCAAACAACCTGCAACTGAATGTCTCTTAAGGCAGAATTATGCATGCTAACTTACATCATGAACAACATCATATCGAGTATGCATATATAAGCTGCCTGACCACATAGGTACGGTGTGATAATCATTAGCCTGCGTCTAGGCCTCTCGCATCCGGGGAAAACATCTCATGCCGCCCACTAGTGGTGTCTGGCCGGCACTTCAACAAACTTAATCTTAAGCTACAGCTAATAAAAATTGGGCAGCAATTCTTTTATTTCTATAACTTTCTCCATATAATATAACAACTCTCAAACAAAAACAACAACATTCATAATATCATAATCGATAACTTCAACAATTTCGACATTATCCAATTCTCAAAATTCCCTCTCAAGGTCATTCATAACCATAACCATAAGATAACACCACATTCCTCCCCATATAATGCTTCTCCAGTGTTTTTAATACCATTTATAACAAGATTATACTCATAACATGTCAAGAATCATGATTCATGTCAAACTACTATTTAAGAATACCACTATTCTGATATTTGTAACCAATTTTCTACTTTCTTCCATAATCCAAGTCTTTCAACCAGTCAATACTCCCAATAGAATGAAATGAACATAAAGCTCACCTTTGATTGTGAAGGAATGGGTTTTGGATGGAAATACTTCACTTGGAGAAACCCCTAGCTTCACTTCCAAAGAAATTTCTAGCTTCCATTAACCTTAGTTAGCATTCTTACACTTGATTCTACTAGTTTTTGGTATTTGATCTTTGATTTCCCTTGAATTCATATAAATGAAGTGTGTGGAATATTCTAGAGGTTTATAGAGAAGTGGAGAAAATAAGAAATGAGAAATAAGACCTTGAAGTCATCTTTTTATAAAAATTTAAAATTTCCCGGCGGGAGTTATACGGTCCGTATAAGTGACCGTTTAACTCAATCAGTGATGGACCTTCACTGTAACGGTTATACGCACCATTATATGGACCGTATAATATTATACGGACTGTATAAATGGTTGTATAATCCACCTTTTCTCCGAACTTGTTCTCGTCATTTCATTTGATCTCCAATCCTTATGGAACCTTCTTAGCACTTGTTTAACACTCCGTTAACAACCTAAGGGGCATTATAGCTCTTCCTCAAGACATCATTAAGTCAACATTAGTTTGGTACTTTGCAAAACCATTCCAAAACACGACTTATACCTTACATTCTTCAACGAACTTTCTTATCTTGCCTCAAATGTCTTTGGAATCTTAATTAGAACCGTTAAGTACTACTTCTTACTCTATGTTAGTCTATCTACCAGATGACGACATAAACTTTTCCGAGGTGTAACACTCTTCCCCCTTTTAAAAGAATTCGTCCTCAAATGTTAAGTTCTCGGAAATTCTACAAAATTTTTTCCAGAGTTTCCCCTGTAATATGGCGCTACCGTCCTATCACAACAACCCATAATAACATCGCCTCACTGGGCTACAACACAATAGCAAGAAATTATGGCCACACATGACCAAAAGCATTACATACCTTATACTACTGATGTCTCATCTTGAATCTCTTCCGGGGGTGGAAACAATTGCGGATATTTGGACTTCATGTTTTCTTCCGCTTCCCAAGTCATTTCCTCTCGATTATTGTTTCGCCACAAGACCTTAACTGAGGCTACTTCTTTATTTTTAAGTTTCCGCACATGCATATCTGGTATGGCAATGGGTACCTTCTCATAAGCCAACTTTTTCGTAACTTGAACATCATCTACTGGCACAATTCTAGTAGGGTCTCTGACACACTTACGGAGCATTAAGACATGGAAAATTGGATGGACCCAAGGTCTAGAGATAAGTCCAGTTCATAGGCTACCTGGCCTATCGTGCGGACAATCTTATAAGGTCCAATGTATTGAGGACTTAATTTTCCCCTCTTGCCAAATATCATCACGCCTTTCATTAGTGATACCTTCAGGAATACCCAATCATCAACTTGGAATTCTAATCTCGCCGACGGTTGTCCGTATAAGATTTCTGGTGACTTTGGGCTATCAACAATCGGTCTCGGATAACCTTGATCTTTTCCACTGCTTGTTGAATCAACTCCGGACCTATTAGTTTTATCTCTCCTACTTCAAACCACCCAATTGGGGATCTACACTTTCTTCCATATAGAGCTTCATATGGGGCTATCGGAATACTAGAATGATAGTTGTTATATGCAAACTCAAAAAGAGGTAAGTGGTCATCCCAACCACCACCGAAATCTAGTACACATGCCCGTAACATATATTCCAAGGTCTGAATAGTGGGTTCGTCTTGCCCATCAGTTTGTGAATGAAACGTTATGCTAAGCCTTACTTGAGTACCCAAACCTTCTTGGAAAGACTTCCAGAATTTAGCTATAAATTGTGCTCCTCTATCTATGATAATAGTTATAACTGGAAGAAAATGGGCTAATTTCATGAGTTTGTCCACGATCACCCATATGGAGTCATACTTGCATCGGGAACGAGGAAATCCTACAATGAAATCCATGTTGATCACTTCCCATTTCTAGGCTGGAATTTCCATGACTTGCAACAATCCTCCTAGCTTTTGATGCTCAATTTTCACTTGTTGGCAATTGGGGCATTGAGCTACAAATTCTGCTATGTCCTTCTCCATTCCATCCCACCAATATATTAGCTTAAGATCATGGTACATCTTTGTTGCTCCTGGGTGAATAGAATAGCGGGAGTAATGAGCTTTTTCCAGAATCTGACGACGCAGTCCTGCCGCATCTGGCACACATAGCCTGCCTCGATACTTGAGAACTCCATCTGTAGAAACTTCAAATGGCGACTTTCCTTTCTCGGGAAGTGTATATCTATAGTGGCTCAATTGGGGATCTTCATATTGGCGCTCTCTTAACTCCATATCTAAGGATGAAGCGGTTGGGTTATGAATACCGACTCCCGCATTACTTGCATCATTAAACGAACTCCCAGGCTAGCTAGCTGGTGGAGCTCGCGAACTAATTCTTTCTTCTCTGGAGGGACCTCACATAGACTTCCCATTGATTTGCGGCTAAGTCCATCAGCTACTACATTCGCCTTTCCGGGGTGATATAAAATGCTTATAATCATAGTTCTTCAGCAATTCTAACCATCGCCTCTGCCGTCGATTCAACTCATCTACTTGAAAATATATTGGAGACTGTTGTGATCTGTATAAATATCAACATGTACACCATACAAATAATGTATCCACATTTTAGCGCATGAATAATCGCAGCCAATTTGAGGTCATGAGTTGGATAATTCTTCTTATGTTTCCGCAACTGCCGGGAACCACAGACAATAACTTTACCGTGCTGCATCAGTACACAACCCAACCCAACACCGGAGGCATCACAATAAGCAACATAACCATTTAGCCCTTCTGGGAGTGTTAGGACTGGGGCTGAAGTTAATCTATCCTTCAATTCTTGGAAACTGCGTTCACAAGCATCAGTCCACTGGAATTTTGCTGATTTCTGAGTTAGCTTCATTAATGGTACTGAAATAGAAGAGTGTCCTTCCACAAATCTTCTATAATAGCTTGCTAATCCCAAGAAGCTACGGACCTCTGTAGGCGTTGTAGGCCTTGGCCAAGTCTTCACAGTCTCAATCTTTTGAACATCTACTCGAATGCCATCAGCTGAGATAATATGGCCCAAAAAAGTCAAAGAATTTAGCCAAAACTCGCATTTTGGAAATTTTGTATACAATTCTCGAGTCCGAAGAATTCCAAGGACAATACAAAAGTGGTCTGCATGCTCCATTTCTTACCGAGAATATACTAAGATATCATCGATGAGCACGATCACAAATAGGTCTAGAAAGGGCCTGAATACATTATTCATCGGATTCATAAACACCGCCGGAGCATTAGTCAACCCAAATGACATCACCCGAAATTCATAGTGGACATATCTCATTCTGAAAGCTGTTTTGGGAATATCTTCTTCTCTAACTCCCACTTGATAAAAAACATTCGGCACCCTGTAATTGGTCAGACAAATCATCGATTCTTGGAAGCGGATATTTATTCTTGATTGTCACCTTGTTCAACTGTCTATAATCTATGCACATTCGCAGAGAACCATCCTTCTTTCTTACAAACATTTCCGATGCTCCCCATGGTGATGAACTAGGTCTTATAAATCCCTTCTTAAGAAAATCTTTCAATTGTGCCTTTAACTCGTTCAACTCTGCCGGAGCCATTCTGTAAGGAAGAATAGATATGGGCTCGGTGTCTGGCAACACATCTATAGTAAAATCAATTTCCCGTTCCGGTGGGAGACTTGGAAGTTCATCCAAAAATTCATTTACTACCGGGACGAATTGAAAAGTCAGTGGCTTTGCTTTGGTGTCATGAACTCATACTAGATAATAAATATAGCCTTTGGCGATCATCTTCTTCGCCTTGAGGTAGGAAATAAACCTACCTTTTGGGGACGCTGTATTACCTTTCCATTCAAGTACGGGTTCTCCTGGGAATTGGAATCAGACTATTTTCATTCTTGAATCGACATTAGCATAACAAGAGGCCAACCAATCCATGCCCATAATAACATTTAAATCTAACATTTCCAACTCTACATAATCGACATTAGTCTGATGATCACATACCACAATCACACTATTTTTATGCACTTGTCTTGCTATTACTGGATCACCAACTGGAGTAGATACTTCAAAAGGTTTAATTGGCTCGGGTTTCACCCCAATGTGGCCAGCAATAGAAGGAGTAATATAAGACAGCATAGAACTCAGATCAATCAATGCATAAACGTTATGAGAGAATATGGATAGTATACCTGTAACCACGTCTGGAGAAGACTCAAGATCCTGACGTCCTGCTAAAGCATAAATATGGGGATGGGTGCCACCTGAACTCGATGCTCCTCCTCTGCCCTTACCGCGACCTGCTGGAGTCTGGGGAGTCTGCCCTATCGGGCGCACAGTCGAGGAAAAACCAGCTGCTGAGCCTGTAGGCTGAACCCCAACTCTACCACCCATCGATGGAAAATCACGCATCATATGCCTAACCTGACCACATGCATAGCAAACATTTGAACCTCGACGACACTGACTGGAATGTAATTTACCACACTATCTACATCGCGGCACCGGTGGTCTCCGTCGGCTCAGATAACCTCCAAACAGAGGACCTAAGACTCTCGAACTCTGACCCGGACCAGAATAAATGGGGCGATCAAATCTCCTGCCTGCAAATAGAGAAGGTGCACTCGTCGCAGACTAGCCCAAATATCTGGAATATTGTTGCCGCTGACCCCCTCTATACTTATTACTAGCATCGGCAGATCTGGCCCTCTTGCTCTATCCTCTGTCAATATCACTCGCACCCCTCTATGGCTGTTGTTGCTCTTCTAAATTCTGGGCGTGAGCCTGAATACGAGAAATGTCCATCCCCTCCTATAGTGAAGCCATCAGATAATCCTTGAACAAGTGTGGCCCTAAGCCACTCACAAATCTATGTATTCTATCTCCCATGTCAGTTACCATAGTCGGAGCATATCTAGCCAGTGAATTAAAATGAAGGCTATACTCCCAGGCACTCATATTCCCTTGCTTAAGGTTCAAGAATTTATTAGGTCTGGCCCGACGAACCTCGGGTTGCAAATAATGACAAAGGAAAGCTTTTCACGAACTCTTGCCAAACCGGGGGAGCTGCATCCTCTCCTCTTGATGAAATCCAATTATTGTACCAAACGACCGCTACATCCCGGAGTCTATAAGATGCCAAATCCTCAAATTCAGTATCGGAGGCATGGATGATTCTCAAGGTCCTCAACATTTCATCTATAAAACCTTGCGGGTCTTAATCCGGCTTCGACCCAAAAAATTCTGGGGATTTAAACTCATGAAATCACGGGCTCTAGCACTAGTCGCCCTATCCCCTGGACCCATACTCTGCCGTTGAGCCTAAGCGACAACTAGCTGTGTTAATAGCTGAATAGCTTCGGTCATTTGTTGACCCGAAGCACCCGGTGGAGGAACTGGAGGCATAGGAGCTGGAGCTGAAGCCCCTCCATCATTCTTCTAGGATAGGTGGGGTCTGAGAGGTATTGTATGGATCCTCATTATGGGATTCACCTTCTTCTACATTCCTCGGTGGATCCCTTTCCATTCGCAGCGCTGTAGTAGTCTTGCCCTTCTGGGCGGCGGTGGCTTTTCTCTTTACCGGCATCTCTGAAATCATAACGCACAATTAAGAAAAGGGGAATCTTATAACATAGCTCTATTGCACGATCTAATAAGAAGAAGAACAGTCATTTTTCCTAAATGCCCCCGTAGCCTCTTGTTTATAAATGTGGCACTCTTCACACCCATAAACGAAACTCTGCTGGACACGGCTCGTAGAGAGTATGTGTGAATAATGGTTAATTATGCCAAGTAAATTCCTCTTAATCCTAAGTGAATTTATTAAATAAGGTTTAAAGCCCTGAGTTCTTATTATTTTTTCTTACCTAACCCTAGCTATTCTCTCAGATAAACTAAAGCTTATGGCATTAGCTAATGTTTGCAACCACTAACTATATGATGAAAATGAAGAACAAATAAACCCTAACAATCCATTATGCGTATATCTTTCACGATCCCCAATCACAACACACACATCCTTGGGTTCACATCCTTAGTAAAGGTGTTTAGCTACTCATGGCAACCAGAAAGCAAAAAAAGATTGAAGATTGCATAATTGAATTTTTGTATTGAACTTCTGAATAAAACTTGAAAGTATTGAATATAATTGTCTGGAAATCTTCAAAAGCAATAAAAACTCAAAAGTAATTACTACAAGTCTAAAGCTCCAGATGTCTGAAAAATAATACCTAAACAGGTATTTATACAACCTAAACAGGTATTTATACAAGTCAAACTTTGAATAATCAATCCCAGTCCTATTCTAGCTCGGCTTGCAGTTCGACGGGTCGTCTTTGAACTTCGACGGTCGTCGACAAGCTTGATGACCATATCGATGATCTGAGTATACTTTTTTCACTCTACAGGAACTCCACCGTCGAAGCACTTCAACGGACCGCCGATCATGTCGACGGTGCAAGTCGAGGATCTGATGATTTGTTACTTCGCAGGAACTTATTGACGATGCAATTCGACGGACCGTCGAGCATATTGACGGTCCGTCCTTATGCTTATCAGAATAGATTGCTTATTTTCCTCGTTTTTTCACTTTCCAAGCATTCTAACTTCAAAATACCTGCACAACACAAAAAACACATCAAACTAACACAAAGTTGCTCGAAAACAAGTAAAACTTAGAGTTAAAAAGCATTGGATGTGCCAAAATTCCCGGCACATCAACACTCTCAACTTAAAGTCTTTGCTTGTCCCAAGCAAGTCAACTAACAGACTCAATCTACAAATGTCTCGATATCACAAAATATAGCTGTCTACAGTGGTTGTGGCAATTAACTTCCGACATATCATCTGTATCACTATGACTCTCCCCCTAATAGAGACAAAATCAATCAAGGACTCGTTGCAACTAACAATAAGGCTTCGATTTATGACATCTAGTTATCAAAGGAACCATAGCGCACACGAATCAAGACTCACGAGAAACCAGTCACTTAACAAATTATAATGCTCTCACAAAGACCAAAGAATGTCCCAACATATATATACACAGAGCATGGGACAGAAGACAAATGAGAAGAGGAACACTCACACTCACAAAGAGATTCTCTAGCTATACATGTAAATACCATAAGCTTGCCCTTATTTTCAGCGCCCTCGACTTTGGCCAGTTCGGCTGTGATCATACTAGGACTTTTTCAAGGTTGTAATGTAGTCTTGGGAAAGGGTAGGATAGATATTTGGATAACTGTGACTCACCCTCCTTGAACACTACATCTTATTCTTCTCTTTTACCCTGTTCGCCTTTTGTTTTCTTCCCTTCTTTCTTTTTGTTGCCTCGGTGTGGTTTTAATGCGATTCTACTACTATATATTTTTTCTTTGTTTGCTGTTTTTCTCTTTTTTTGCATATATTTTATTTACACTTACCACACCGTTGTCTTTCAACTAGGTACTTTACTTCAACCATACTTTAGGCTTATGCCTCATCATCCCCTTAGTCCACCTAATACCCCCAACTTAGGAGTTTAGCCTCAATCTTATTATTTTAGTGCCAAGGAGGGGCTGGGTGCCAAGAGATGGATATTCAAAATGGGTATCGGCTTGTTACGGCTAGTCAAAGGACAGGTTTTCAGGCTCAAAATGGGTAACAAGGGATATTAAAATACGGGTATGCTCATATTTAGGTTAAATAGGGGTTCCTAACACAAACAACGCCTAAGATCATTTCACAGCTTCACTTATCTTCAGAATGCAGGCACGACTAACCAGGAAAGTTCTAGATTACATACACAACTAGAGAAGCATGCATGTTAATTAAACAACCAAGTCCATTTTTTCAAAAAATAATTGGAGGGAAGACAACCCTAACTTAATCAAACCACTAGCACATAAGTCAACAATACTCTACTTTATCTAAACATGACCTGAACATTCCAAGTTCAACAAGAAATAAAACCCCTCAGGAAAAGAACCATGGCAAAGAAAAGTCGAGGGGGTCCTAAACACATTTATCCAAATCAAATACTCCCACCCTCAACTGAAAAATTTTGCAATGTCCCCAATGCGGTAAAAGTAAAACCAGGGAGTAGGAATACCTGTGGCGCACTAAGCGCGCTACTCATCTCGCGAATCATCAGTCTACGAGGCATTAAGTGCTGCAACTGCACCAGCAGTAGTCTCTGTAGCAGTGTCAGCAGAAGCCTAAATAGTGGTTCCCGTAAGCACCAACACTGGAGTAGGAAGGGGTGGTGGCAACGTCTCACCAATGGGAGCACTACTAGAGGTGGCTCCTCGAGTCCCAAACTGGACATTCTCCATGAGCGATCTCTGAATGGCCTCTGCCATCTGCTGCTCCTCTATACTCGGGCCCCTAGGGTGAGTGCTCTCTCTCACCTCCTTCTCATCACGGGCCACTCTCTTTCTCTTTCGCCGAACAACAGCTGCGGTAGGCGCAAATAACTGCACCACTAGAAGCTCCTCCTCAATCTCCTCCGCAACAGACGATGGTGTAACTACTAGGCTCGGATCACGGGCCTTCAACAATGAAACATCATCCTTAAGTTGCTATAACTCTGCCCTCAAAGCATCAGTGGAAGTGGTTGGGCGAGCCATCTCCAATGCAGTCAATCTCATCTCAAATCCATCCAGCCAAGCGGACAGTTTCGTCCTCATAGGATCTAATGCCTCGTCCACTCTCGATCTCACCTAATCATCGAGCTGGGCCACTATGATCTTTGACTGCTTGTCTGCTGTAGTCGCCTGTTTTGCAAATTTCCTTAAGTTGTCCATTGAGAAGGCATATGGATCAAATCTGACGGTACCCTGGGGCTGTCTAGCTGGACCCGCTGAATGTGGAGCTGGACTCGGAGGCTGTGGAACTGAAGTCTGTGGCTCAGGAATAGCAGTTTGAGTCTCAACAGAATCATTACCAATATCAGTAGCTGGAGTTTCAGAATCTGCAGCCTGGACAGTCTCAGCAATAGGGGCAGTAGCTGTGGGTAACTCTTGTGCAGACTCACCCCCTAGATTGTCACGCCCCAAAACCCACCCTAGACGTGACCGACATCCGACGTCATGAACAACATCGAAAGAACTTAAACGACACAATAATAACACTTGAACCCGCCAGGTTCAACATTCACCTCTAACAGTTTATAAAATAAAGGTAAACAAATCATGCATATATGAATTAAATCAGCGGCAGTCTTTAGTAATCAATACTTAGTCAAACATAAAAACGTGCTAGAGAGTTAATCAATAATTCAACAACTACCCACAAGAACGTATACTATGGAGCTTCAAAGATGAAGGAATAATAGTTTGACTCATCAGGACGCAGCCCAAAAACTAATAATGAATGAACGAATAAATAGGGTGTCCCACGAATGAACGTGTGGGCTCACCAAATCAGCAGCAACATCAAGTCCTTCCTAAGTGCCCGAAGTATCAAGAACCTGTTCTTATTCGTTCCCTAACATACCATGAAAAACAACAATGGTATGCCTGAGTACTTCGTACTCAGTGAGTGCCTCGGGGACAACAAGTAATACGAAAATAAATTATAATAATACATAAAGAAATCAGTTATGAAAAGAGAGTATAAAAACAGTTATTCCACTTTGTGATTCTTAATATCATTTGTTAAACAGTTTACAAAGCCATTTCAAAATCCCAGTTTCAATTATACTTTAAATCAAACAGGCATAAATGCCAGTTCCATAATAAAGATGGATATCACGATCGCCCACATAGGCCCAACTCAATATCAACAACACTGCGCAATACACCAGAATAATTATTCACGGTGGCTACTCTTCCTCCTGAATAGCAAGGCCACTAATACACCCTAGGTAGCGAACCCGGAAGTGGCCACTCTTCCTCTCGAATGGTAAGGAAATTAATACACTAGAATCCATAGTGGCTACTCTTCCTCCCGAATAGCAAGGCAAAACACAACAACTAGTTTTCGTAGCATAGAGGCCAATTCATAATGCATTTGTAAGGTAGCCACATCATCACTTGTCATTAAGGTTCATTATGCCATATCAAAAGAATAAGTCATTCCAATCAATGCTTTGAAAACGTATATCTTCTTTATAAAAGATTTCCATGTCCCAATTCATCAATGAGAATGTCATTACCAACTCTTAACCATCATTATTATGCATCTCTCATAGACGAAACCATTCATAATATGTTATACATATATAGGGTTTGTTACAATCTAGGTTTAATGTGGGTTTGTCCCCTCACACACATTAACCACCATTTAGACATGAATTAGAGTTCTAGAAACATGAAAAGATTACTTTTCCTTTCATTCGTTAAAGAATATTGAATAAAATTTATATTTCCAACAATAGTTTCAAGAAGTGATTTTCATTCAGAATAAGTTTTCAATAGAGAGACATACAAATCACCTTTATAGTCAAGAATGATTTTAAAAGAGACATACAAATCACCTTTATAGTCAAGAATGATTTTAAAAGAGACATACCTTAATACGTTAAACAAAGTTCAACAATTCACTTTCCTAATGAAGAACACCCAAACCCTAGGTTGAATCACTTTGGGAAGAATTATACTGCAAACCCTAGGTTTTGGTCACAAGAATCATGTTAAGAATCAAGCGTTTGATGTTGGAATGGATTAGTAATGTTAACGGTGTTCTTACCTTTGATTTGAAGACTTAGGAATAATTTTCGTCCTTAGGGTTCGGGAGAATGAAAAAAAAAGGGAACAAAATAAGACCATACCCATTTTAAACCAATTTTTCTGCCAGAAACGGTGATAGTACGGCCACAAAGTAGGTCCCGTACTTTAAAGTACGTCCCGCACTTGTAGCCCTTACTTTTTCTGCCAAAAACGGTGAGGAACGGAAGAAGTACGGCCTAAAAGGACGCCCCATACTTTAAAGGATGTCCCGTACTTTTTGGGCATACTTTGGGCGAAATTTCGAGCTTTTGCGCCCTTCAGTAAAATGAATTTAACTTTTGGTACATAACTTTTCTTGGTCTGGGCGACCAACCATTTGAAAGCTATTTCAAATATATACAACTTTCATCAAGGATGTTTTTCGAAATTCGCAACACATTTTCATGAAAATCGCCCAGAAGACAGACCTACTAAAACTTAGGCGAATTTAAGAGCCCTTAAGAACTTCAATTGTTGGTTTGACTTCAAAACGACCATCCTCCACCCGAATTCATCAAGAATGGATTCATATAGATATAATATAATCTTAACACTAGATTTTTACACATTCACACCTAGTTCAAGTTTACGGGGTGTTACATTATCCCCCCCTTAAGATCATTCGTCCTCGAATGAGAATCGTATTCTAGGAAGTAATCACTAAACCACAAGTTGATTCAACAAACACAGATGATTCACCAAAGAATAGTTACAATTATAGCTCATACCTATCATAGGGAATAAGTAAGGATATCTCTTCTTCATGTCCTTCTCTGCTTCCCAAGTAGCTTCCTCAGTATCATGGTTTCGCCACAAAACCTTGACCGATGCCACATCCTTGGTCCTCAACCTTCTAACTTGACGATCTAGAATCTGAACTAGTTCCTCCTCATAAGATAGCCCTTCATTGATTTCAATCTCTTCATGATTCAATACATGGGAAGGATCAGGTTTGTACAACCTCAACATTGAAATGTGAAACAGAGGGTGCACCATGGCCATATCGGGGGGCAACTTCAACTCGTAAGCCACTGTCCCAATCTTCTTAACAATCTCATAAGTACCAATGAAACGAGGACTAAGATTCCTCTTTTTACCAAACCGCAGTACTCCCTTCATCGGAGACACTTTTAAGAACACCTTGTCCCCAACAGGAAACTCTCGCTCACACCGCCTTATATCTGTATAAGACTTATGTCTACTCTGAGCTGTCTTGAGTCGTTGCACAACAAAATTAACCTTCTCAATTGCTTCATGAACTGAGTTAGGACCCAACATTTCTACTTCAGTTGGTTTGAACCAACCAATTGGACACCGACAACGCCTCCCATAAAGAGCCTCGTAAGGAGCCATCTGAATACTTGCTTGGTAATTGTTATTGTACGTGAACTCCACAAGAGGTAAATGTTCATCCCAATTTCCTCAAAAATCTATCACACAAGCTCTCAGCATATCTTCCAACGTTTGAATAGTTCTCTTTGCCTGCCTGTCAATTTGAGGATGAAAGGAAGTGCTCAATTTCACTCTAGTTCTCAAATCTTCCTGAAAGGATGTCCAAAAACGAGCAGTGAATTGCGTACCTCTGTCAGATATGATGGATGTCGGAATCCCATGCAATCTAAATATATCTTTTAGATATAGCTTGGCGTATTGTGCCGCGACATACGACGTCTTCACACGGAGAAAGTGGGCAGACTTTGTAAGTCTATCCACTATCACCCAAATCGAATCAAACTTGGTCTTAGTGCGGGGTAAACCGACAATGAAATCCATGTTGATCTCCTCCTACTTCCACAGCAGAATCTCAATTTTCTAAGTCAGGCCTCCAGGCCTTTGGTGTTCAGCCTTCACCTATTGACAGTTCAAACACTTAGCCACAAAGTTAGAAATATCAACCTTCATGCTCTTCCACCAGTAGTGTTGTTTCAAATACTTATACATTTTGGTGGATCCCGGATGTACCGAATACTTGGAACTATGAGCTTCAGTCATCAATTCTTATCGAAGGCTATCAACATCAGGAACACACAATCCTCCCTGCAACCGTATAACACTATCGCCAGTCCCAACAGTAAATGAAGTGTACTCACCCCTTTCCACTCCCTCTCTTAGCCTTGCCAGAAGCTCATCATCATATTGCTTGGATTTAATCCTTTCCACAATGTCAGACCGTGATGGAGTGATTCCCACTACCTCTCCATCTTCAGTTTCATCAAGCCTAACCCCAAGACTAGCAAGCCTTCGAATCTCCTTTCCCATAGGCATGTCATGAGCACGCAAATAAGACAACGTGCCCATATATTTCCTACTCAAAGCATCAGCAACCACATTAGCCTTACGAGGATGATACAGAATATTCAAGTCGTAATCTTTTAACAACTCTAACCACCTCCTATGCCTGAGGTTCAACTCTCGCTGCTTGAAAATTTATTGCAAACTCTTGTGATCAGTAAAAACATCACAATGCTCACCATACAGATAATGATGCCAAATTTTCAAAGAAAATACCACAACAGCCAACTCCAAGTCATGAGTCGGATAATTCTTCTCATGCTTCTTTAACTGACGCGAAGCATAAGCAATCACCTTACTGTTCTGCATCAATACACAACCCAAACCAAATCTAGAAGCATTATAATACACCACATATCCACCAGACCCAGAAGCTAAAGTCAAAATAGGAGCAGAAGTCAACCTTGTCTTATGCTCTTGGAAACTCTTTTCACAAGATTTGGACCACTGAAACTTAGCAGTCTTCGGTGTCAATTTAGTTAGTGGAGAGGCTATTGGAAAAAAACCTTCCACAAACTTTCAGTAATAATTCGCCAAACCCAGGAAAGTACGAATTTCAGTTGCACTAGTGGGTCTAGGCCAATCCTTCACCGCTGAAATTTTCTGAGGGTCTACTTTAATGTCGTCACAAGTCACCACATGACCCAAGAAAGCCACAGAATCAAGCCAGAATTCACACTTAGAGAATTTTGCATATAGCTTGTTCTCCTCAATTGTTGTCAAAGTTATCCTCAAATGATTAGCATGATCCTCACGATTCTTAGAGTACACCAAAATGTCATCAATAAACACAATAATGAAGCGGTCTAGATATGTCTTAAACATACGTTTCATCAAATCCATGAATGCGGCAGGCGCATTAGTCAAGCCAAAGGACATGACTAGAAACTCAAAGTGCCCATAACGAGTACGAAAAGCATTTTTTGGGATATCCTCCTCCTTTATCTTCAATTGATGATATCCAGACCTCAGGTCAATCTTCGAAAAGAACTTAGCACCGTGAAGTTGGTCAAACAAATCATCTATCCTAAGCAAGGGATACTTATTCTAAGTGGTCACTTTATTAAGCTGACGGTAGTCAACACACATCCTAAGGGAACCATCCTTCTTCCTAACAAATAAGACTGGAGCACCCCAAGGTGAGGAACTTGGTCGGATGAAACCCTTATCTAACAAGTCCTTCAATTGATCCTTTAATTCCCTTAGCTCCATTGGAGCCATACGATAAGGTGGAATATAAATAGTTTAGGTGTCGGGGATAACATCAATCCCAAAATCAACAACTCTATCAGGAGGAATACCATGAAGATCTTCGGAAATACTTTGGGATAATCACTGTCTATGGGAACATATGCAAATTCGGGTACTGCAGCTTTTGTATCATTGACAGCAACCAAATGGTAAATACACCCTTTAGTAATCATGTTATGAGCCTTAAGATAAGAAATTAATCTACCCCTTGGCTTAGCTATTTCACGCTGCCACATGATAACAGGCTCATTAGGGGAGGACGGGTTTTGGAATTCGCAACACATTTTCATGAAAATCTCCCAGAAGACAGACTTACCAAAACTTAGGCGAATTTAAGAGCCCTTAAGAACTTCAATTGTTGGTTTGACTTCAAAATGACCATCCTCCACCCGAATTCATAAAGAATGGATTCATATAGATATAATATCATCTTAACACTAGATGTTTACACATTCATACCTAGTTCAAGTTTATGGGGTGTTACATGGATGAACAAGCTCCTGCGGTAGGGGTACCCCTCCAAGTGTCACTGGGAACCCATCCGCTTCCCCTTGGCTCTCATCAACGACCTCTTTCTTGCTTTTTTCTACTGAAAAAACTGACGAAGCTATAATTCAGTGGTCGATATCATCTACAAACCACACCTGTGACCTGCGAACAAGCTCTGTAATCAGGCATGGAAATATCAGGGAAGTGTTGGGATGGGAAGCCCTCAACTGTATCTCCGTACTAGCCAATACCTCTAAATCAATCGGGTATCTGGACATCAACACTGCTACAATAATTTTCCTGTCAGTAGTAAAAGCATTATCGGCCTGAGTGGGGAGAAGCTGCAACTGCACCATGCTCCACCAAAACTTGCCCTCCAATGTCCACCATCTATTCACTATCCTCTTGGCCATGTTATTGCACTCGGATTTTATGCTCAGACGACCAATCACTGTGGCTACCTAGTCCCTGACGGACTGCTCCTTGCATCTCAGCAACATGTCTTTCAACTCAATTGTCTGCCACGGAGCGGTGTAATTATCGCCGAAGTATACTATGTTGATGGCCTGGGCAGATATATCAACACTCACCCCTCTGATCTCCACCTCTATAAGCGGCTCTAACTCTCGCAATTTCTGGCGCCACTTTTTGACTTTCTTGATGATGGCCCCATATGCGGCATATATCTCACGTACCAATATTGGGAAATAATCCCCAGACGGCTCTTGCATAAACTCTAACTGATAATGGCGAATGAGCTCTCTTGCCCTGGGTAAGATCTCTAGCCCTTCAAAACTGATACGCCGCTCTTCATTTATGGTGTGGTTCTCATGTTGAGTGTCGTCACCTTTCAATTCTACGCCATACTCATACAGCTGCCTGGGACCATCAACAGAAAAACGATCCTCAAGCCTCTTGGTTTTAAGTTCCTGAGCCCTAGCCGCCTCTGTATCAGTATCAGTATCACCCTCATCATCACCAGGCTGTGGGCTCTGAAGGGTTGGGATCTAGAAGGTGCCAGCAAGGACTGAGCAGCATCCTCACTAGACTGTGCTCGTGCAGCAGGTGAAACATCTCTAGATGCAGCCTATGATCCCTCCCTCTCGGATCCATCACCGGACCCAGATGTAGATGATTCCTCCTCATCAGACTGGAGGAACTGGGAGGTATAGGAGCCGGTACTGTGACCTGCGTGTTCCACGGGGGAGGAGCAGCCCCATTCTTCCTCACAAGCATAACCTCAGGCTCATCATCCCCATCTCTAAGTGTGGGTTGCCCACTGGGCCTCCTTCGACTCGTTGTTCTTTGAGTTTGCCTCATGCGACCCCCTCGGGTGGTTTTTAACTTGGGTGGCGCCATACCTGTAATCATCAAAAATCACAATCTAGTCAATCCATACGAGTGAAATGAAACACAGTGAGAGAAAGAAAAAAAAACTTCTCAGTTCAGCTCTCTGATGTTGGCGGCCTGCAGACCATCGATGTGCTTTGATGGACCGTCGAACCTGTCGACAGACCGTCGATCAGCTCGACTGGACCGTCTTTGCGAAAAGACGGTCCACCAACCTGTCGACGGTGCCGTCGACACGTTTACGGCCCTGGCAGCAGCAACTTATCAGTATGCAGACATCAAGTATTCCCTCGGTTTTGCGTTTTCAACTCCAATTAATCAGAGAACCAACTTTTCATTATTAAGCACATTTGGGGTTTTTGGGCTTCGAGTTGCTCAGATTTCACCCTCATTTTCAACCTTTTTGACTTTAGGAAATTATTCGGGTTTTCTTTGGTGGGAATAACGATATCAAACTAAGATTTGTAATCGAAATACCCTCCGACCCGTTAGAGTTACTCGAACTTCACTCTTCAAGTATTATGTTTCAGCAGTATTCCTCTTTTTTTGGACCATTGGCGGGCATAATGAACTAACAAGTTGTTCAAAATACCAGCCGACTCAATGGGGGCACGATATTCTCGTCCCCACGAGTCCACCTTGCTCTTAGTTTTTCTGTCACACATTATGTTGCAATCTTTACAAGAATATGCGAAGGTGCTCAAATTAGCCCGAGAAATACCTTAACGTCGTCTCAGTAGTCTTCATGCTTAACCTTGCCTTCTCCTCTCTTATCTTACAATCGGTATCGAGATAAATCTTTGGTTCAACAATGGTCATGTCCTATTTGCCCTAGTACTAATTCTATCTCGCTAATTTGGCTTAACCATCTTTACATCTTTCCTTAATGTACCCAAAATATCGCAACCGCATTGTTCTTACTGAATCCTTATTCTTTTTATCACGTACTCACTTGGTCTCATTCTTAGCATCAATATTTGTAGGTTGCATAGCTATTCTTGTACAACTTGTATAAAATACATCCAATCTTAGTCATAGTCTTTCCTTCTCCTGGTTCATTATGCTTTACATAACTCATCCGTACTAAAACTCGCTTGTAGCCTATCTTGTCATACTCTTTTCCCTTCCTTTAGTCACTCCACCTATAGGAGATTTTCTATCCCTTCCATTCGCAACTTATAAGTCGCAATATCATTAGCGCACAACTCTATTGCCCAGTCTTAGCCTCTAATCTAGTATAGCATTGCTATCCTTTACAATATCTCTTAAGTTACTCGTCACCATTCTCTTATCGTACTCTTTCTTTTTATAAGCACCCACTGTTTAATGTCATATCATTCAAGATCTTTACAAATAATTCTCAGCACTGTCTCAAATACCATCCTGACTTCTATCCATTTATTGCTGGCTTTCAGATCTTATTAACTTGTTTCAGCAAGGGATCTCACTTGAAGTTTAAGTATCCATATCCAATATATTGCAGTGTCAATTGTTTCCATCATACATTTGCATTGCTCTCACCCGCTTCCCCCCTTAAGGGTGTACTTATACCATTATCTGTTTATATTCTGCTTTATGTCCCTATTTCCAATCTCAAATTCATCTGATCTCTTTTTTCCAACTCACTTGGTATATTGTACCATATCCATGTCTTTTCTTTATAATTTATAACTTTGATTATCCACGTACGAAACCTTAACAAAATCATGAAGCGACGAGACACTTGCTATATATAGTACAAAATTTCATCTGACCATCTGTACTCGAGTAATGCAACCCATGTAGCAACTCATCCAAGGCCACATTCCACTTACTCCAATCAGTAATTAATTAGTACATATAGTAGTTCCAAATTCTCAATTAGATAGCACTTATGTTTCGATGATAAGTGTCCAAAGTTCTCTTGTAATATTATCTTTATCCCAACCTATATCATCTGTTTCCTTTAATAAATTTACAATACATTATTTGTTCCTCAGGCCTATAGTCTTTGTCCTTTAAGGATTTCATTATTTCCGAGGAGAAGTCATATACACGCAGTACTCCTTTATGCCTTATGCTCTTTTACCCTTATTGTGTACCCAATACTGACTTCTAACTTACTCAAAATCATATCAAGTTCATCTTAATAATGGTCTTATCTTATCACCTTGTCGTCGTACTACACCTTTAAGTTCGTAGCTATATATTTCACTTTTATTTTATACTCGTACTCAATTAATTACGTCTATCTTGGGTGCTTCCTTTAGTATTCCCTTACCATTTCTCTAGTCTATGTCCATCTTTTATTCTGTGCACGAGGAATCCCATGCTACCTCTGTATCCTTCGGAAAACACTACTTCTGCATAATCCCTTTCTCATTTTCAAAACATATTCTGTTCATCCCTATTTGTTCTTATCATCCCAGTCCTTTTTCTGGCACTCATTCTACCTCGTTGCTCATCTTTCTATAGTTTGGTCTTTTACAGTTCCGTCACTTATATTCGCGTTCTCGGCTATACATGTCATAACCTATTACTGCACTGTTATCTCGCTTTCTTCTTATTTCCTTCTGTTACACCTCGGAAAATTTCCCGTTGGTACGCAAGTAAATGAACTAATGATGTGTGCGAGGAGTGCGAGTGTATAATGTTTCATGGGAAATGTATGTAAAGGGATGTGGATGATTAGAATGAAAAGTCGAGAAATGAGAAAAATTGAAAGTTGGCAAAACTGCCCAGTGGTCGTATAGTGCAAAATACGGACCGTAAAGTGCAATACGGTCCGTAAACTTGACGTCGTAAACTGGCATGTCCAACTTCAACTTTCTGCCAGCTGAGGAAATGGCTAAAATACGACCTGGTGGACGGACCCGTAAAGCGATTTACGGCCCGTAAACCATGGTCGTAAATCACCATGCATGCAGGCCAAAGTTTCTGGTTCTGCTTAAGCTTAAAATCGACCACGAGGGACGGTCCGTAAACTGAAATACGGACCGTAAACCTCCATGGACGACCACTGTTCACCCAACACAGATTTTTCAATTCATTAAATATGAGGATCAAGACTTGTCTTATTTCATTTACAACATTACACCACTTCTCTCTAGAACTTCTCTCTACATTTATTTTATGAGTTTTCAAGGATTATAAGTCATCCATAACATTAAGACAAGTAAATCAAGCATAAGGGAATCATCAAGGATCATCCAAGTCAAGAAATCCAAACGGAGAAAAACTAGGGTTTTGCTCAAAGAAGAGTATTATCAACCAAAGCTTGTTCCTACAACTTCTAAGGTAAGATGCATGATTTTTACAAGATGTTTAAGGTATTGGAGAATTAAAATACATGGATTGTAGAAAATGTGGTCAACTAGGTCATGAATGATGAATAGTGACATTTTGAGGAATAGTTTGAATTGAGATATGAATGTTGTTTAGTTGTGATATGAATGTGTTATAATTGGTATTAAGATCATAAACTAAACACTTTAGACGAATGGACGAAGATGGGTGTTATGACCATGAATGTGGGTGGATTAGAGGCAAATTGAGGAATCTAGATAATGTGAATGAATAATGGCCTTTGTTATGATATTAATGAAGGTATAAACGCTAGCATTGGAAGGGAACGTGCAAGTGTAGAATAGTTCGACGGAAAGGTAGGTAAGGCTAACCCTTCTTTCATAAGGCATGGTTCTTGGCCAAATTCCTAAATTCCTCTATATGAGTATGTTGTCTTCACATGGTTGATATTCCGAGCTCATAAGCTCACGACCCTTGATATGTACTATGCTTATACTACGTTCCTCGTATGACGAGTAAGTCTATAATGTAAATGTAATGATAATAATGAGGATAGTAATGATGATGAGAGTAAAATGAGACTAGAGATGCTTACGAGCTACAATATATGTGTATGTGTGCCTATGAAGGGCTATAATAAGACCCCGAGCTTATGACGCCGGGTAAGACTATATGTATATGACTATGTATAAAGTATGTATACGATTACGAAATGCGCGCACACCTCTGCAGAGGGTACGGATAACCCTGATGCCTTGGTAGGGCCAGGTATGTATGACCTTGAGCCTTGGTTGGCCAAGTATGTATAAGACACCGATCCCATGAGGTCGGGTATGCTATGTAAATGCTATGTATATGAAATGACTATGTATATAATATGAATATGAATGTGAAAAGACTATGTATAGGGATACGAATAAGGACATGTATACGAATATGAGCACAAGTATGGTACGAGTATTATTATGGGATACGAACGACGATGTATGCAAGTAAGCGACATGATGATGATATTACTGTCTCCCCTCCTATGCTATCTTCATATGATATCTATTATGCTTCTATATCGATGTTGATCATGCTTTACATACTCAGTACATTCTTCGTACTGACGTCCTTTTGTTTGTGGACGCTGCGTCATGCCCGCAGGTGCGCAGGGAGACAGATTTGATCCTTAGCTGCCTATTCGGAGATTTCATAGAGAGCTCCATTTCCTTCGGAGCCATATCTTTTGGGTACTCATTCTTTTGTGTATATAATTGTGGGCATAGCGGGGTCCTGTCCCGCTAATGTGACATGTTATACTCTTAGAGGCTCGTAGACGTGTGTGTGTGTGGGTAGATGTGTTTGGCCTTGTCGGCCACGTTGGCCCATGTATATTGATGTAGCATAAATGCCTATGATGCTATAAATGTGTGGTTGTCCATATGGGACTAGTTGACGAATCAATGGAAATGCATGTATAATTATGTGGCTCACCTAGATGTAAGCATAAGAGTAAGCTAAGAGGGTGCTCGGGTGGGTTAGCACCAGGTGCTCGTCGCGGCCCTGAGTCGGGTCGTGACAAAAGTGGTATCAGAGCAGTTCAGTCCTAGAATGTGTCTACGAGCCGTGTCTAGTAGAGTCTTGGTTATGGGTGTGTTGCGCGACACACTTATAAACGAGAAGTTGCGGACATCTTAGGAATATATGACCTTCTTTCTTCATCAGAATCGTGCGATAGAGCTATGATGTAAGAAATTCTTGTTCCTAAATCGTGTGTTGTGTATTTCAGAGATGCCTAAAATGAAAAAGGCTACAGCAGCCCAAAAGGGCAAGACGGTGGCAGAAAAGCGGGCTGAAAGAGCACCGCCACCGGTAGTAGAGGAAGATGAGTCCCAGAGTACGGCTCAATCTCAATCCTCCCAGACAGTGCCTATTACTGAGGAGCACGTGGGAGCCTCAACCCCAACTCCAGCTCCTCCACCGAATGCTTCAGGCCAAGACGTACGAGAGGCCATTAATTTGTTGACTCAGTTGGTTGCGGCCCAGACTCAGAGGCCAAGCGCAGGGCAAGGTGACAGGACTGTTAGTGCAAGGGCCCGTGACTTCATTGCTTTGAAACCCCCGAAATTCTTTGGGTCGAAACTGGAGGAGGATCCCCAGGACTTTATTGATGGTATGCTAAGGACGCTCCGGTTGATACATGCTTCGGACACCGAATCGGTGGAGCTTGCGTCATACAGATTGAGGGATGTCTCAATCCAGTGGTATACGGTTTGGATGGCTTCGCGGGGAGCCAATGCACCTCCGCCGGTATGGAAAGAGTTTGTTGATGCTATTCTCCATCAGTACATGCCTCCAGAAGTTCGGCGAGCTAGGGCCGATAAATTCTTGAATCTGAGGCAAGGTAGCATGAGTACTACAGAGTATAGTCTCCGCTTCAATTCCTTGGCTAGGTATGCTTCCGCCATGGTAGCGGATATGGGCGATCGGGTGCACCGGTTTGTGAAAGGCCTAGGACCACACTTGATGGATAAATGCTTAACTGCGTCCCTTCAGGATGGCATGGATATTGCACGCATTCAGGCACATGCTCATGAATTAGAGGAACACCTACTGCAGCGAAGAAATGAACGTGAGCAGGATAGGGGCCATAACAAGAGGGCCAGACCTTCGGGTTCGAGGGGCGAGTCCAGGGGCGGACACAGACAGCAGTTTCCCAACCATTCAGGCTATTCTATGACCAGTACACCTCCACAGTTCACGGGGCAGAGATTTGACAGATCTACTCGTTCTGAGCTGAGTCAGGGTTATTTGGGGTCTCAGTTTAGAGGTGATTCAGGCCAACCAAGGCCACCCGTACCACAATGTTCTCAGTGTGGAAAGTTGCATTGGGGTCAGTGCCGATCAGGTTCAGACGCTTGCTATTCATGTGGTCGGCCAGGCCATATTATGCGTGATTGCCCCTCAGTACATGGTAGAGGTAGGACCCAGCCATCAGGGTCGGCAGCCGGATCTTCGGCATCTGTACGCCCTACGGGGCCAGGTTCACATGCGCCAGTCGGCCATGGTAGAGGTAGAGGTAGAGCTCCCAGTACTAGCGGTCCTTAGCACCGTATTTATGCTTTGGCTGGACGCCAAGATCTTGAGTCTTCTCCTGATGTGGTCACAGGTATATTATCGGTATTTTCTCATGATGTATATGCTTTGATTGATCCGAGCTCGACATTATCATATGTTGCTCCATATATTGCGGGTCGATTTATAATTGAGCCGGAGTCTATCAAACCTTTTGAGGTGTCTACACCCGTGGGTGAATCGGTAATAGCTAGCCGAGTATATAGGAATTGTGTGATTGTGATTTGTGATCGTCGTACCATGATTGATTTGCATGAGCTAGAAATGGTAGATTTTGACGTTATTATGGGCATGGATTGGTTGGCTTCTTGTTATGCCAATGTTGATTGCCGAATGAAGATGGTTCGTTTCCAGTTTCTGGGAGAACCAGTCTTAGAATGGAAAGGGAATGCGGCATCACCAAAAGGTAGGTTTATTTCCTATCTAAAGGCAAGGAAGATGATCACGAAAGGGTGTATTTATCACCTAGTGCGAGTTCAAGATGTAGAAGCTGGGTCGCCGACTCTTCAGTCAGTTCTGGTAGTGAACGAATTTCCGGATGTGTTCCCGGAAGAGCTTCCAGGCCTTCCTCCCGAGTGAGAGATAGATTTTACGATTAATGTGTTGCCAGACACTAAACCCATATCTATTCCTCCCTATAGGATGGCACCCGCAGAGTTGAAAGAGTTGAAGGAGCAATTATAAGACTTGCTTGAAAAAGGCTTCATTAGGCCTAGTTCATCCCTGTGGGGAGCACCCGTATTTTTCGTCCGGAAGAAGGATGGCTCCTTGAGAATGTGCATTGATTATCGACAATTGAATAAAGTGACGATTAAGAACAAGTATCCCCTCCCGAGGATTGATGATTTATTTGATCAATTGCAAGGTGCCAAATGGTTTTCAAAGATTGATTTGAGGTCCGGGTATCACCAAGTAAGAGTTAGGGAGAAAGATATCATTAAGACAGCTTTAAGAACAAGATATGGCCATTTCGAGTTCCGAGTAATGTCGTTTGGGATAACTAATGCACCGGCAGTGTTTATGCACTTAATGAACAATGTATTCAGGCCATTTTCTGGATTTATTCGTGATTGTATTCATCGATGATATCCTAGTGTATTCTAGATCCGAGGCAGAACATGCGGATCACTTGCGTGTTGTCCTTGGAGTTCTTCGAACTCGAGAGTTATTCGCGAAGTTTTCCAAATGCGAGTTTTGGTTGAACTCAGTGGCATTTCTGGGCCACATTGTTGCAGCTGACGGTATTCAAGTGGATAGGAAAAAGATTGAGGTCGTGAAGACCTGGCCAAGGCCCACGACCCCTACGGAGGTTCGTAGCTTTTTGGGCTTAGCCGGTTATTACAGAAGATTTGTTGAGGGTTTCTCTTCTATTTCTGCACCGCTCACCAAGTTGACTCAGAAGTCAGCTAAGTTTCAATGGACAGATGCTTGCGAGCGTAGTTTCCAAGAGTTGAAAGACCGACTGACTTCAGCCCCAGTGTTGACACTTCCAGAGGGATTGGAAGGATATGTTATTTATTGTGATGCTTCGGGCGTCGGGCTAGGTTGTGTATTGATGCAAAATGGTAAGGTGATTGCGTATGCTTCTAGACAATTACGGAAACATGAGAAGAATTATCCTACCCATGACTTAGAATTGGCCGCGGTGGTCCATGCTTTAAAGATATGGAGACATTACTTATATGGTGTCCACGTGGATATTTATACAGATCACAAGAGTCTCCAGTACATCTTCAAGCAGAAAGAGTTGAATTTGCGGCAACGACGATGGCTAGAGTTGCTAAAAGACTATGATGTTGAAATCCTATACCACCCCGGAAAGGCAAATGTTGTGGCTGATGCTCTTAGCCGGAGGTCGATGGGAAGTCTAAGTGAGGTACAACCAGAAAAGAAAGAGATGGCCCGTGATCTTCAGCAGTTAGCTAGCCTAGGAGTCCGAGTGGTAGACTCAGGTAGCAGCGGAGCTACTATTCAGAATTCAGCAGTTTCATCGTTAGTAGCGGAAGTAAAAGAGCGACAATATGAGGATCCCATGCTAATGTAGTACAGAGATACACTCCCTCAGAAGGAGGGGTCATCATTTGACATTTCGAAAGACGGAGTTCTCCGATGTCGAGGCAGGTTATGTGTTCCCGATGTGGCAGGTCTACGCCATCAGATTTTGAGAGAAGCTCATTATTCCCGTTACTCCGTTCACCCCGGAGCGACGAAAATGTATTATGATCTTAAGACTATATATTGGTGGAATGGGATGAAGAAAGATGTAGCAGAATTCGTAGCTCAGTGTACTAATTGCCAACAAGTGAAGATAGAACACCAAAAGCCGGGTGGCTTATTGCAAGCTATAGAAATCCCAACTTGGAAGTGGGAAGTGATTAATATGGATTTCATTACAGGGTTACCCCGTTCTGGACGTAAATATGATTTTATATGGGTGGTCGTGGATAGGCTCACAAAGTCAGCGCATTTCTTACCGGTCAGAACGACCTATGTGGCAGAAGATTATGCCAAGCTTTATCTTAAAGAGATAGTGAGACTCTATGGCGTTCCGATATCTATTATCTCCGATAGAGGGACTCAGTTTACAGCCAAGTTTTGGGGGTCTTTCCAAGAAGGTTTAGGGACCCAAGTGCGCCTAAGCACGGCGTTTCACCCACAGACCGATGGGCAAGCTGAACGTACTATTCAGACTCTTAAAGATATGTTACGGGCATGTATGATAGATTTTGGAGGAAATTGGGATGACCATTTGCCACTCATTGAGTTTGCTTACAATAACAGTTACCATTCTAGCATTCAAATGACACCGTATGAAGCTCTATATGGGAGAAAGTGTAGATCCCCAATTGGGTGGTTTGAAACCGGAGAAGCTAAGTTGATAGGGCCAGACTTGGTCCAGCAAGCAATAGAGAAATTTAAGCTCATACAAGATCGGTTGCTAGCGGCTCAATGTCGTCAGAAGTCCTATGCGGATAATCGTCGAAGAGACTTAGAGTTCGAAGTGAAAGATTGGGTATTCTTGAAAGTGTCGCCTATGAAGGGCGTGATGAGATTTGGCAAAAAGGGGAAGCTCAGTCCCTGGTATATTGGGCCATACGAAATTGTGCGCAAAATAGGTAAGGTGGCCTATGAGATAGATCTACCTCCAGATTTACAGTCAGTCCATCCAGTATTTCATGTCTCAATGCGTCGAAGAGACTTGGAGATCCTACGAGGATCGTCCCAGTGAATGATATTCAAGTGACAGAAAAGTTAACTTATGATGAAATACCCATTGCCATATTAGATAGGCAAGTACGGAGGCTTAGAAACAAAGAAGTGGTCTCAATTAAAGTTCTGTGGAGAAATAACAATCGAGAGGAAATGACATGGGAAGCAGAAGAGAATATGCGATCCAAATACCCACATTTATTTCAGCCCTTGGAAGAAGTCCAAGATGAGACGTCAAAATCATAAGGTATGCATGTTTTCCTTTTATACATTCAGGTCGTGTGTGGCCAAATTTCTAGTGCTGTTGTATTATTGCCCTGTGAGGCATTGTTATTGTGGCTTGTTGTGACAGGGTGGTAGTGCCACATTACAGAGGAAACTCTGGCGAAATTTTTATAGAATTCCCCAAGCCTTTAACATTCGAGGACGAATGTTCCTAAGGGGGGTAGAATGTTACACCTCGGAAAATTTCCCGTTGGTACGTAAGTAAATGAACTAATGATGTGTGCGAGGAGTGTGAGTGTATAATGTTTCATGGGAAATGTATGTAATGGGATGTGGATGATTAGAATGAAAAGTCGAGAAATGAGAAAAATTGAAAGTTGGCAAAACTGCCCAGTGGTCGTATAGTACAAAATACGGACCGTAAAGTGCAATACAGTTCGTAAACTTGACGTCGTAAACTGGCATGTCCAATTTCAACTTTCTGCCAGCTGAGGAAATGGCTAATATACGACCTGGTGGACGGACCGTAAATCGATTTACGGCCCGTAAACCATGGTCGTAAATCACCATGCATGCAAGCCAAAGTTTCTGGTTCTGCTTAAGCTTAAAAACGACCACGAGGGACGGTCCGTACACTGAAATACAGACCGTAAACCTCCATGGACGACCACTGTTCACCCAACACATATTTTTCAATTCATTAAATATGAGGATCAAGACTTGTCTTATTTCATTTACAACATTACACCACTTCTCTCTAGAACTTCTCTCTACATTTATTTTATGAGTTTTCAAGGATTATAAGTTAGCCATAACATTAAGACAAGTAAATCAAGGATAAGGGAATCATCAAGGATCATCCAAGTCAAGAAATCCAAATGGAGAAAAACTAGGGTTTTGCTCAAAGAAGAGTATTATGAACCAAAGCTTGTTCCTACAACTTCTAAGGTAAGATTCATGATTTTTACAAGATGTTTAAGGTATTGGAGAATTAAAATACATGGATTGTAGAAAATGTGGTCAACTAGGTCATGAATGATTAATAGTGACATTTTGAGAAATAGTTTGAATTGAGTTATGAATGTTGTTGTGTTATGATATGAATGTGTTATAAATGGTATTAAGATCATGAACTAAACACTTTAGACGAATGGACGAAGATGGGTGTTACGACCATGAATGTGGTTGGATTAGAGGCAAATTGAGGAATCTAGATAATGTGGATAATGTGAATGACTAATGGCCATTGTTATGATATTAATGAAGGTATAAACGCTAGCATTGGAAGGGAACGTGCAAGTGTAGAATAGTTCGACGGAAAGGTATGTAAGGCTAACCTTTCTTTCATAAGGCATGGTTCTTGGCCAAATTCCTAAATTCCTGTATATGAGTATGTTGTCTTCACATGGTTGACATTCCGAGCTCATAAGCTCACGACCCTTGATATGTACTATGCTTATCCTACGTTCCTCATATGATGAGTAAGTCTATAATGTAAATGTAACGATAATGATGAGGATATTAATGATGATGAGAGTAAAATGAGACTAGAGATGCTTACGAGCTTCGATATATGTGTATGTGTGCCTATAAAGGGCTATAATAAAACCCCGAGCTTATGACGCCGGGTAAGACTATATGTATATGACTATGTATAAAATATGTATACGATAACGAAACGCGCGCACACCTCTGCAGAGGGTACGGGTAACCCTGATGCCTTGGTAGGGCCAGGTATGTATGACCTTGAGCCTTGGTTGGCCAAGTATGTATAAGACACCGATCCCATGAGGTCGGGTATGCTATGTAAATGCTATGTATATGAAATGACTATGTATATAATATGAATATGAATGTGAAAAGACTATGTATAGGGATACGAATAAGGACATGTATATGAATATGAGCACAAGTATGGTACGAGTATTATTATGGGATACGAACGACGGTGTATGCAAGTAAGCGACATGATGATGATATTACTGTCTCCCCTCCTATGCTATCTTCATATGATATCTATTATGCTTCTATATCGATGTTGATCATGCTTTACATACTCAGTACATTCTTCGTACTGACGTCCTTTTGTTTGTGGACGCTGCGTCATGCCCGCAGGTGCGCAGGGAGACAGATTTGATCCCTAGCTGCCTATTCGGAGATTTCATAGAGAGCTCCATTTCCATCGGAGTCATATCTTTTGGGTACTCATTCTTTTGTGTATATAATTGTGGGCATAGCGGGGTCCTGTCCCGCTAATGTGACATGTTATACTCTTAGAGGCCCGTAGACATGGGTGTGTGTGGGTAGATTTGTTTGGCCTTGTCGGCCTATATTTTGTATATCATTTTGTCGGCCACGTTGGCCCATGTATATTGATGTAGCATAAATGCCTATGATGATATAAATGTGCGGTTGTCCATATGGGACTACTTGACGAATCAATGGAAATGCATGTATAATTATGTGGCTCACCTAGATGTAAGTATAAGAGTAAGCTAAGAGGGTGCTCGGGTGGGTTAGCACCGGGTGCTCGTCGCGGCCCTAAGTCGGGTCGTGACACCTTCTTTCAATTAACTCCTTCTTCTCTTGTGCTCGCTATCATTTCCGTTATCATATAATCTTTATTCTGAACTTTCCCTATAGAAGAACTTTATAAGTCTTTCTTATTCGTTCTATAGCTCGCCTTTATGCTTTAGTCACATAGATCACGTTATATCTTTTAGTCACTTCCTCGCTAGGCTTTACTCATTTTCATAACAATCCTTATTATTTTCACATTATATCCTATTCGTAATTAATCCTATAGTGTAACACTGTCACGACCCAACCCCGTAGGCCATGACTAGTGTCCGTGCTGGACACCCAAACGTACCCCATAGCCCCAACTGGCATTTTAGCATAATATATCAATATAAGATTCAACTGGCGTTACTAAATATCGCATAGGCGCAAGTATAACACGTGGAAGCCGATAAGGCCATCACAGATCATAACAACCCAAAAGCATATACAAAACCCACATGTATGTCTACAGACCTCTACAGAACAAAACAGAATCCTAAGACGGGACAGGGCCCCGTCGTACCCCTGAATAGCATACATATACACAATAACAGAAGACTGTACCAAGATATAGGCTCCGGATAAAAGAGCGCTCCAAAATAGCAGAACAAAGTCCTAAGCGGGCGGTTCAGCAAATCTGTCGTCTGTACCTGCGCGGCATGAAAACGCAGCCCCCGAAGAACAGGGGGTCAGTACGGAATATGTACTGAGTATGTAAAGCAGGGAGTGTAGTAAGCAAGTCAGCACAGAAACTGAAAATGTGGATATGAACATAATGGATATAGAACGTACCCGGCCCAATAGGGGACTCGGTAGTATAGGTACATCATAATCATATGCATGAGCATGTATAACTGTATGTCAATATCATAAACCGTACCCGGCCCACTACGGGACTCGGTAACGTAAGAAAATCATACCATATGCATGCACATATATATATATATATATATATATAAATACCGTACCCGGCCCTCTAGTGGAGGACTCGGTGAATGGAATCATCAGATGCCCTTCTGGCCACCGTAGCCCGTCATTACATCACCACATCATTATCAGATCACATATACATACCGTACCTGGCCCTCTAGTGAGGGGCTCGGTGAATAGTGCAGTAGAAAATGCACTATAACATACCCAGCCCGGGACTCGGTGAAAGAGATCATAGCACATGCACGAGCAGAGTAGTGAGAAACTGATGCACATAATCAAGACTCAATGAAATGATCGAACGTATTATCAGAGTGTTCATAGCGGACCTTTCACATAAGATATTTGTGCCAGAATACTTATACCGGAATACTTGTATCAAATACTCGTATCAGAAGATTCATATCTAAATAATCATACCAGAGTACTTATGTGCGAATGCTTATGTCGGAACATTTACACCCAACTACTTATGTCGGAAAACTTATATCAAAATGCTTATACCGGAATATTTGTAGCGGAGATCTTGTGTCAAAGAGGGCGTACAATTCATAACAAACTTGGAATGGTTAGAATACCACCATTTAGTAGTCGGAACGGTAACCAAGAGTTTCCTTTAATTATCGTATAGAAGTAAGTCAAATAGAACAATAAGAGGGGATTCGGGAATAATGGACCCACCTCGGGTCAAATGAGGTGGCGTACATAATTTTACGTATTTTACACTTTATAATATCCCTTATGAAAGTTTTAGAGTAATCGGGTCCTATTTGCTCGAGTTCTAGGTGTGTAGACAACTTTTCTAATCATTAGCAACATAATCGATTCAATTCCACTGAATGAAAAAGGGAGAAATTTAATCGTGGATTCCGAAGAGTAGAGTTATCCCCGAGGTCCAAGTTCAAACCTAATACGTCTAGGACATGCCAAGAGAAGAAAAGGTGGAGCTTTACATACCTTTCTTGCCCTTTGCGTTCGCCAAAGCTCGAATCCCGTTTCGTCAGAAACTTACAAATGGTCACATTTACCAATTACTATTCATAAGGCTTAGAGTTCCAATTTTTAATTTAGTATTTGTCTACCGAAATTTCGGCAGCACCTCCCCTATAAATACAACATCCCCGAGAATTCAACTCGGCCAAATTCATCAACACAATACCAAAGAAACACCAACAACATCAAGAATCACAACAAAAATACATTCTAACATAAATGTTCCTCTTTTCTACATTATGCAATAACTCCCATTCCAACTTCACACTTCCAACTTCATGTCAACGTTCTCATTTTTAATTACTAATCCAAAACCATTCAAATACAATTCGGAAACATTTCATATCATTTCTACAAAATATTCACAAAATATACAAAATATACAAACTTTCCACCAAGGCCATAATGCATCCAAAACTTCTAATCTTTAACATACATATTCATAACATGTTTCCATCTTCTAATTTCCTCAACAACCCTCCTAACTTGCACCTTAGCAACCTAATTTCCATAATGACATAAAATCATTCTAAGACGACATAAGCTCCTACATTCCATTTCAATGCAAATTTACCTCATTTAACCTTCATTTACATTGCAAGGGTCACAACAACACAACTAACATATTAAACAACATTATTCCATTTCCATTCCAACTTCAATGTACCACACGGCTATACCCTATACTTCCAACTTCAACCAACTTATTTCAACTTCCATTTCCAATATAATTTCCATCATAACCACAACTAGAATGCAACATGAAATTCAACACACTATAGATATACACATATATACATACACGGCTACACATATATATATATATATCCACTTTGTAAACTCCCATATTTTGCCTCCCTTCAAAATTTTTCCTCAAACGTTACCATTACTGTGCCCTTCTACGTACTCGCTTTCCCTTTTATTCCCAAACATCGTTGTGTTAGAACTTCCCAGCCTTGGTTGGTGGTGACATCAGTGTCAGTCTACTTTGTAATATCTGCATCAGGTCTTTTGCTCCGTCTCTTAAATTTCATTTGATTAATGTCTTTCACATATCGCGACACTGGCCACTGGGGCCCATCTGCCGATCGGTGCATTCATGAATGGGATGTCACATGCACACATATATATTTACCACTATGATGTTTACAAAACATTTCTCGGATGCTCATTCGCACTCACTCTCGTTCCCAAACTGCGTTGCACTATCGTCTCCTTCACCGACATATTTGTCTTAGGCTACCCGACCTCTTTAGGGTTTCTAGCAACTCTGGACATTCTTATTTCCTTTAAGTTATCCCAAAGATCCCATCTGTCTATTTGTATCGACATCTATGAAAATTGGATTCTCTTCCCAGGGGGTCACCCATCCCAGAATTTCTCCGGCCCTAGCACGCTTAACCTCGGAACTTTAGTGAATTTTGATACACTAGTGCTGACGTAATCGCGCCCACTACGCCGCACGAGCTTTGTCGCGTAAGTTTAGGTAGGTCGGGGTCTTAACAAATTTTCGGAAAATTTTCTTAGTGGGTCCCACTACGATTCGAAGAGGGACTTTTATTTCTCTAACTTAAGGGATTACCGAATTAGCCTTTTAAACTCTTAACGTTCACCTTTTATTTGTATGAATAGTTACCTTTGAGGATCCTACCATTTCAGGTTTTATCCAGATTCTATTAGCAACTAGAAGGGGAAAATACATCCCAAGATAGCGCCTAGACTTAACAATGCATATATATATATATATATATATATATTTCGAGAAAAGGTCAATAATGTACCTGCGTCCGCGTCTGATGGTGCTCCTGGGTCCTGTCGACCGGGCAAGGCATAGATGCGGTGCGAAGGACCGCTAGAACTGGAACCCCCGCCGCGACCTCTCCCGCGGCCTACTGGTATCGGCGCACTCTGCTCCGTAGGGCGCATGGCTACGGAAGGGGCAGATGTGCCAGCAACTGACCCGGTGGGATGGGCTGAACCACCTGAACCACCCCTAAACGGGCACTCTCTCATAATATGGCCTCGACGGCCACAAGAAAAATAGGCATCCATAGTATAACGACATTCTCCGAAGTGGGACTTACCACAGCGAGAACATCGGGGCAGGGGTGGCCTCGTCTGATCTGGGCCTCTGCTCGTCCGTGAGTCTGAAACCCTGGAGCTCTGGCCTGCTCCTGAATACCCGGCATAATCTGGTCTTCGGCCCGAGGGCTGTGGGGGTGTGCTCCGTGCTGGCTGGGAAGAATATCTGCTACCCTGCTGCAGAGATGGTCTGCTACGTAACCCCTCAGAATACCCAGCTGATCTGGCCCTCTTGGGCCGACTCTCATCCTGAATCCTATCAGGCTGACGCCCCTTATGCCGGTCCTCCATGCCCTGGGCGTGCGCTTGTATACGGGCGATATCCATCCCGGTCTGAGCGGCCAGCACCAGACAACTATCGATCAAATAATCATCCAGCCCCACTATATACCGGTGCATCCTATCAGTCATAGTAGCTACCATGGCAGGTGCATACCTAGCCAATGAGTCAAACTCCAGGCTATACTCCCGGACACTCCTACCATTCTGTCTCAATAGCAAAAATCTGTCGGCCCTAGCCCGCCGTAGCTCCGGAGGCAGAAAATGACCAAGAAAAGCCTCAGCAAACTCATCCCAAACTGCTGGGGGGGCACCGTCGCCTCTAGATAACTCCCACGACTCGTAGCAATTTGCTGCTACATCATACAACCGGTACGAAGCTAACTCAACTGACTCTGTCGCAGAAGCCTTAATCAAATGTAACGTGCGCCGCATCTTTCTGATAAACTCCTCTGGATCCTCCTCGGGCTTTGTCCCGAAGAACTCTGGTGGATTACAGGTCAGGAACTCACGAGCTCTCGAACTGTCCCGCCTGTCTGCACGGTCACCTCACAATCTGTGCCCTTGTACCTGCCCTGCTACTAGTCTGATCAACAACTGGACCGCCTCTCGCATAGCCCTATACTCCGCCCCTGGCTGTGGAGCTGGAGGCTCGGGTACTGGAACCTCGGGAGCTAACGGTGGAGTCGCCCCCTGATCAGCAGGTGCGGCTGCCCCAAGATCCTCCGGTATGGGCGGTGTAACAGAACCAGCCGATGGGGGTATATCCTCCAGTACAGGCTGGGTACGGGCCCTGGTAACTCTCTGGGCCCGGCTGGTCTCTCCCACCTCCATCATCGCTTTTCCCTTCTGGGCAGCCGTTGCCTTCTTCGGAGGCATCGCTGAAAACATAACAAGTTGTTAGAAAGGAATCATCCTAACAATACAGCTCTATCGCACGATCTAAGATCAAAAGAAGGGTAACATCCTAGATGTCCTGTAGCCTCCTGTTTATAGATGTGGTGCACGACACACCGATAAACAAGACTGTACTAGACACGGTCTGTAGACACTCCGAGGACGGACCGCTCTGATACCACTTTTGTCACGACCCAACCCCGTAGGCCATGACTAGTGTCCGTGCTGGACACCCAAACGTACCCCATAGCCCCAACTGGCATATTAGCATAATATATCAATATAATATTCAACTGGCGTTACTAAATATCGCATAGGCGCAACTATAACACGTGGAAGCCGATAAGGCCATCACAGATCATAACAACCCAAAAGCATATACAGAACCCACATGTATGTCTACAGACCTCTACAGAACAAAACAGAATCCTAAGATGGGACAGGGCCCCGTCGTACCCCTGAATAGCATACATATACACAATAATAGAAGACTGTACCAAGATATAGGCTCCGGATAAAAGAGCGCTCCAAAATAGGAGAACAAAGTCCTAAGCGGGCGGTTCAGCAAATCTGTCGTCTGTACCTGCGCGGCATGAAAACGCAGCCCCCGAAGAACAGGGGGTCAGTACGGAATATGTACTGAGCATGTAAATCAGGGAGTGTAGTAAGCAAGTCAGCACAGAAACCGAAAATGTGGATATGAACATAATGGATATAGAACGTACCTGGCCCAATAGGGGACTCGGTAGTATAGGTACATCATAATCATATGCATGAGCATGTATAACTGTATGTCAATATCATAAACCGTACCCGGCCCACTACGGGACTCGGTAACGTAAGAAAATCATACCATATGCATGCACATATATATATATATATATAAATACCGTACCCGGCCCTCTAGTGGGGGACTCGGTGAATGGAATCATCAGATGCCCTCCTGGCCACCGTAGCCCGTCATTACATCACCACATCACCACATCATTATCAGATACACATATACATACCGTACCCGGCCCTCTAGTGAGGGGCTCGGTGAATAGTGCAGTAGAAAATGCACGATAACATACCCAGCCCGGGACTCGGTGAAAGAGATCATAGCACATGCACGAGCAGAGTAGTGAGAAACTGATGCACATAATCAAGACTCAATGAAATGATCGAACGTATTATCAGAGTGTTCATAGCGGACCTTTCACATAAGATATTTGTGCCAGAATACTTATACCGGAATACTTGTATCAAATACTCGTATCAGAAGATTCATATCTAAATAATCATACCAGAGTACTTATGTGCGAATGCTTATGTCGGAACATTTACACCAAACTACTTATGTCGGAAAACTTATATCAAAATGCTTATACCGGAATATTCGTAGCGGAGATCTTGTGTCAAAGAGGGCGTACAATTCATAACAAACTTGGAATGGTTAGAATACCACCATTTAGTAGTCGGAACGGTAACCAAGAGTTTCCTTTATTATCGTATAGAAGTAAGTCAAATAGAACAATAAGAGGGGATTCGGGAATAATGGACCCACCTCGGGTCAAATGAGGTGGCGTACATAATTTTACGTATTTTACACTTTATAATATCCCTTATGAAAGTTTTAGAGTAATCGGGTCCTATTTGCTCAAGTTCTAGGTGTGTAGACAACTTTTCTAATCATTAGCAACATAATCGATTCAATTCCACTGAATGAAAAAGGGAGAAATTTAATCGTGGATTCCGAAGAGTAGAGTTATCCCCGAGGTCCAAGTTCAAACCTAATACGTCTAGGACATGCCAAGAGAAGAAAAGGTGGAGCTTTACATACCTTTCTTGCCCTTTACGATCGCCAAAGCTCGAATCCCGTTTCGTCAGATACCTACAAATGGTCACATTTACCAATTAGTATTCATAAGGCTTAGAGTTCCAATTTTTAATTTAGTATTTGTCTACCGAAATTTCGGCAGCACCTCCCCTATAAATACAACATCCCCGAGAATTCAACTCGGCCAAATTCATCAACACAATACCAAAGCAACACCAACAACATCAAGAATCACAACAAAAATACATTCTAACATAAATGTTCCTCTTTTCTACATTATGCAATAACTCCCATTCCAACTTCACACTTCCAACTTCATGTCAACGTTCTCATTTTTATTTACTAATCCAAAACCATTCAAATACAATTCGGAAACATTTCATATCATTTCTACAAAATATTCACAAAATATACAAACTTTCCACCAAGGCCATAATGCATCCAAAACTTCTAATCTTTAACATACATATTCATAACATGTTTCCATCTTCTAATTTCCTCAACAACCCTCCTAACTTTCACCTTAGCAACCTAATTTCCATAATGACATAAAATCATACTAAGACGACATAAGCTCCTACATTCCATTTCAATGCAAACTTACCTCATTTTACCTTCATTTACATTGCAAGGGTCACAACAACACAACTAACATATTAAACAACATTATTCCATTTCCATTCCAACATCAATGTACCACACGGCTATACCCTATACTTCCAACTTCAACCAACTTCCATTTCCAATATAATTTCCATCATAACCACAACTAGAATGCAACATGAAATTCAACACACTATAGATATACACATATATATATACACGGCTACACATATATATATATATATATCCACTTTGTAAACTCCCATATTTACATAGTTTCTACTCATTTCCATATACTACAACACAAACTAACCTTCATAACATAATAAAACGGAATTGATTCTTACCTTCTTCTCCAATATTCTTTACTTGAATAAATTGTCAACTTGAAGAAACAAGTCCTCTTCCTTCCAAACCAACTACACCAAGTTGTAGAGGAGCCTTGAATTAATGGAAATTCAACAAGAAAATAATTTTTGAATCAATATTTCGAGGGGCAAATTTTTGGAGTGGTGGCCGAATGGCCCTTCTCTTGTGTTCTTGGTTTTTCTCTTGTTTCTCCTTCTATTCTTTCTCTTGAAAGTTCTAGGGAATTTAATGAATAAGTGCCCCTTTATTAATTAGCACATGGAAATTAAATAAGTCAAATGGGCTTGGCCATTACATGGCCGGCCACCCTTCTCCTTTGGGCCCTAATTTTTAACATTTATTTTGAGCCCAATGACTCATGGATCACATTTCGTAATTCCCGAAACAAATTTCCAAAGTTCCAATTTCGCCCTTGGCCTTTACCCGCGTTTCCACATCAATATTTTTCATGAACAACGCACACATATCTTAATCCAAATCAACATATAACCATATTCCTTGCAAATCAAAATTATTTTAAGTTTCTCCGAATATGCGAAACTACGGGGCATAACATACACTCCTTAACCTTTTACCCTTTCTGGTCGATCTTATCCTTAATACCTCACAAGTTGTCATATCAATACATTCATACTCTTCACAATTCTTCTTCCTCTGTACTCTTGTCTCAATCATACTATTACTTCTTCTAACTATAACTCGTCGTAATTTACTCCTGCTTGTCAATTCAGTTGATACCTCAATATAACACTCTATTAAAATTTGCCAGCCTTTTCTAAATCTTCTCTTATTATCACAAGCCCTTCCAAATTGTCCTAGCATTTCCTTTTTACCATATTGATATCGACCTCATAATTACCATTACCATCAATTCAACGGTTAACTTATTTCTCGAAGTCAGCCGTACTCACAACTTAGTCAAATCTTATCATTACTATTGACATGACCTTTCAAGACTTTTTACGAACCTATATCTCATTCTCTTTTTATTTCTAGGAAACTTTTGGCAGAGTTTCCTCTGTATTTCTTACTACCCCAAAACCTGCACGCAGGAAATACCAACAATGCCTCACAGGGCCAACATATATACATATATATCATATCATAGCCACATAGGGCTCCCCATATCAATAACTGTCACGACCCGACTCGGGGCCGCGACGAGCACCCGGTGCTAACCCACCTGAGCACCCTCTTAGCTTACTCTTATACTTACATCTAGGTAAGCAACATAATTATACATACATTTCCATTCATTCGTCAACTAGTCCCATTTGGACAACGGTACATTTATATCACCATAGGCATTTATGCCACATCAATGTGCGTGGGCCAACGTGGCCGACAAAATGATATACAAAACATAGGCCGACAAGGCCGGACATGTCTAACCATATACACAGGACTACGAGCCTCTACGAAGAGTATAACACATCACATGAGCGAGACAGGACCCCGCTATGCCCATAATTATACACAAAAAAATAAGTACCCAAAAGCTATGGCTCCGAAGGAAATGGAGCTCCGCTATATAATCTCTGAATAAGCAGCTATGGATCAAGTCTGTCTCCCTGTGCACCTGCGGGCATGACGCAGCGTCCACAAACAAAAGGACGTCAGTACGAAGAATGTACTGAGTATGTAAAACATGATCAACATCAATGTAGAAGCATCATAGACAATATATGAAGTGGCATAGGAGGGAAGACAATAATATCATCATCATGGCACTTACTTGCTTTTCATAGGAACTTTCCATTTCTCATGTGTATTTCATAATAAGGCTCGTATTCGTATACATAGTCTTTTCACATTCATATTCATATTATATACATAGCCATACACTTATATACATACATAGCGTACCCGACCATAAGGTTCGGTGTTTCATACGTACTTGGCCAACCAAGGCTCAATGTTATTTCTACCTGGCCCTACCAAGGCTACAGGGTTATCCGTACCATATGCAGATGTGTGTGCGCGTTACGTAATCATATACATATATATATATATATATATATATACATCCATATACATATATTCTACCCGGCATTATAAGCTCGGGGTGTCATTATAGCCCTTCATAGGCACATGTGAATATAATAGCCCGTAGGCACCTTTAGCATCATTATTATCATCATCGTCATCACTATCATCATTGTTTTCGCTACATCTCTATCTTATGCTTACTCGTCAATGGGGTGCGTAGTACATTCGTAGCACGTATCGAGGGTCGTGAGCTTATGAGCCCGGAGTGTCAGTCACTTGAATACAACATACTCATATAGAGGATTTAAGAGTTTGGCCAAGGAACCATTCCTTACGAAAGAAGGGTTAGCCTTACATACCTTTTCGTAGGACTATTCTACACTTGCACGCTTCCTTCCAATGCTAGCGTCTATACCTTCATTAATATCATGAAAATGGCCATTAGTCATTCACGTTATCCACATTATTTAGATCCCTTAATTTCCCTCTAATTCACCCATATTCATGGTCATAACATCCAACTTCGTCCATTCGTCTAAAGTGTCTAGTTCATGATCTTAATACCATTTATAATGCATTCATATCACAACACAACAACATTCATGATTCAATTCAAACTATTCCTCAAAATGCCACTATTCATCATTCATGACCTACTTGACCATATTTTCTACAATCCATGTATTTCAACTCTTCAATACCTTAAACATCATGTAAAAATCATGAATCTTACCTTAGAAGTTGTAGGAACAAGCTTTTGATTGATAATACTTCACTTTGAGAAAAACCCTAGTTTTTCTCCATTTGCATTTCTTGACTTGAATGGTATTTAATGGCTTGCTTACACTTGATTCACTTGTTTATGTTGTTGGTCACTTATAATCCTTGAAAACTTATGAAATAAATGTAGAGAGATGATTCTAGAGAGAAGTGGTGTAATGTAGAAATGAAATAAACCAAGTCTTGGTCCTCATATTTAATGAATTAAAAATTTGTGCTGAGGTAAACAGTGGTCGTCCATGGAGGTTTACGGTCCGTATTCCAGTTTACGGACCATCCCTCGTGGTCATCTTTAACCTTAAGCAGAACCAGAAACTTTGGCTGCATGCATGGTGATTTACGACCATGGTTTACGGGCCGTAAATCACTTTACGGTCCGTCCACCAGGTCGTATTTTACCACTTCTCAACTGGGCAGAAAGTTGAAGCCTTGAATGGTAGTTTACGACCGCCAGTTTACGAACCGTATTCCATTTTATGGTCCGTATTTTGCACTTTACGACCACTAGGCTGTTTTGCCAACTTTCAACTTTTCACATTTCTCGACTTTTCATTCTAATCATTCTCGTCCATTTACGCACATTGCTCATGAAACATTATACACTCGCACTCCTCGCACACATCACTAGTTCATTTACTTGCGTACCAACGGGAAATTTTTTCGAGATGTAACATTCTTCCCCCGTTAGGAACATTCGCCCTCGAATGTTAAAGTCTCGGGGAATTCTACAAAATTTCGCCAGAGTTTCCTTTGTAATGTGGCATTACCATCCTGTCACAACAACCCACAATAGCAATGCCTCACAGGGCAACAACACAATAGCAAATAGAAATTTGGTCACACAGGACCTAAATGCATAAAAAGGAATCATACATACCTCATGATCTCGACGTCTCATCTTGGACTTCTCCCAATGGCTGAAATAAATGTGGGTATTTGGATCGCATATTCTCTTCCGCTTCCCATGTCATTTCCTCTCGATTGTTATTTCTCCACAGAACGTTAAGCCTCCGTACTTGCCTATCTAATATGGCAATGGGTATTTCATCATAAGTTAACTTTTCTGTCACTTGAATATCATTCACTGGGACGATCCTCGTAGGATCTCCAACACACTTCCGAAGCATCGAGACATGAAATACTGGATGGACTGACTCCAAATCTGGAGGTAGATCTAGCTCATAGGCCACTTTGCCTATTTTGCGCACAATCTCATAGGGTCCGATATACTGGGGACTGAGCTTCCCCTTTTTGCCAAATCTCATAAAGCCTTTCATTGGCGACACTTTCAAGAATACCCAATCCTTAACTTGGAACTCTAAGTCCCTTTGACAATTATCCGCATAGGACTTCTGGCGACTTTGAGCCGCTAACAACCGATCTTGTATGAGCTTGACTTTCTCTATAGCTTGCTGGACCAAATCTGGCCCTATCAACTTGGCCTCTCGAGTTTCAAACCACCCAATCGGGGATCTACACTTTCGCCCATATAAAGCCTCATACGGTGCCATTTGAATGCTAGAATGATAATTGTTATTGTAAGCAAACTCAATGAGTGGCAAATGGTCATCCCAATTTCCTCCAAAATCTATCATACATGCCCGTAACATATCTTCAAGAGTCTGAATAGTACGTTCAGCTTGCCCATCGGTCTGGGGGTGAAATGCCGTGCTAAAGCGCACTTGGGTCCCTAAAACCTCTTGGAAAGACCTCCAAAACATGGCTGTAAACTGAGTTCCCCTATCGGAGATAATAGATACTGGAACACCGTGGAGTCTTACTATCTCTTTAAGATAAAGCTTTGCGTAATCTTCAGCCACATAGGTCGTCCTGACCGGTAAGAAATGAGTTAATTTAGTGAGTCTATCCACGATCACCCATATGGAATCATATTTACGTCGAGAACGGGGTAAGCCTGAAATGAAATCCATATTAATCACTCCCCACATCCACGTCGGGATTTCTATAGCTTGCAATAATCCACCCGGCTTTTGGTGCTCGATTTTCACCTGTTGACAATTAGGACATTGAACCACGAATTCCGCTATATCTTTCTTCATACCATTCCACCAATATACGGACTTAAGATCATGATACATTTTCGTCGCTCCAGGGTGAATGGAGTAACAGGAACAATGAGCTTCTCTCAAAATCTGGTGGCGTAGACCTGCCACATCGGGAACACATAATTTGCCCCGGCATCGGAGAACTCCGTCTCCTGAAATATCAAACGATGACTCTTCTTTCTGAGGGAGTGCATCTCTGTACTGCATTAGCGTGGGATCCTCATACTGTCGCTTTTTTACTTCCGCTACTAGCGATGAAACTGCTGAATTATGAATAGCAGCTCCGCTGCTACCTGAGTCCACCACTCGGACTCCTAGGCTAGCTAACTGCTGAAGATCACGGGCCATCTCTTTCTATTCTGGTCGTACATCACTTAGACTTCCCATCGACCTACGGCTAAGAGCATCAACCACAACATTTGCCTTTCCGGGGTGGTACAGGATTTCAACATCATAGTCTTTTAGCAATTCTAGCCATTGTCGTTGCCGCAAATTCAAATCTTTCTGCTTGAAGATGTACTGGAGACTCTTATGATCTGTATAAATATCCACGTGGACACCATATAAGTAATGTCTCCATATCTTTAATGCATGGACCACCGCGGCCAATTCTATGTCATGGGTAGGATATTTCTGCTCATGTTTCCGTAACTGCCTGGAAGCATACGCAACCACCTTGCCATGTTGCATCAATACACAACCTAGCCCAACACCTGAAGCATCGTAATAAACAACGTATCCTTCCAATCCCTCTGGAAGTGTCAGAACTGGGGCAGAAGTCAATCGACCCTTTAACTCTTGGAAACTACGTTCACAAGCGTCTGTCCATTGAAACTTGGCTGACTTCTGAGTCAACTTTGTAAGCGGTGCAGAAATAGAAGAGAAACCCTCAACAAATCTTCTGTAATAACCTGCTAAGCCCAAAAAGCTACGAACCTCCGTAGGGGTCGTGGGCCTTGGCCGAGTCTTCACTGCCTCAATATTTTGGCTATCCACTCGAATACCATCAGCTGCAACAATGTGGCCCAGAAATGCCACTGAGTTCAACCAAAACTCGCATTTGGAAAACTTCGCGAATAACTCTCAAGTTCGAAGAACTCCAAGGACAATACGCAAGTTATCCACATGTTCTGCCTCGGATCTAGAATACACTAGGATATCATCGATGAATACAATCATGAATAGATCCAGAAAAGGCCTGAATACATTGTTCATTAAGTCCATAAACACTGCCGGTGCATTAGTTAACCCAAATGACATCACTCGGAACTCAAAATGACCGTATCTTGTTCTGAAAGCTGTCTTAGGGATATCTTTCTCCCTAACTCTTACTTGGTGATACCCGAACCTCAAATCGATCTTTGAAAACCACTTGGCACCTTGCAATTGATCAAATAGATCATCAATCCTCGGAGGAGGATATTTGTTCTTAATCGTCACCTTATTTAATTGTCGATAATCAATGCACATTCTCAAGGAGCCATCCTTCTTTCGGACAAACAATACAGGGGCACCCCACGGGGATGAACTGGGCCTAATGAAGCCTTTATCAAGCAAGTCTTTCAATTGCTCCTTCAACTCTTTCAGTTCTGCGGGCGCCATTCTATAGGGAGGAATAGATATGGGTTTAGTGTCTGGCAACACATCAATCGCAAAATCAATCTCCCGCTCGGGAGGAAGGCCTGGAAGCTCTTCCGGGAACACATCCGGAAATTCATTCACTACTGGAACTGACTGAAGAGTCGGCGACTCAGCTTCAACATCTTGAACTCGCACTAAGTGATAGATACACCCTTTCGTGATCATCTTCCTTGCCTTCAGATAGGAAATAAACCTACCTTTTGGTGACGTCGTATTTCTTTTCCATTCTAAAACTGGTTCTCCCGGAAATTGGAAGCGAACCATTTTCATTCTACAATCGACATTGGCGTAGCAAGAAGCCAACCAATCCATGCCCATAATGACATCAAAATCTACCATATTTAGTTCATGCAAGTCAGCTACAGTGCGGCGGTCATATATCACGACTACACAGTCTCTATACACTCGGCTAGCTATGACCGATTCGCCAACGGGCGTAGACACTTCAAAAGGTTTGATCGACTCCGGCTCGACTATAAATTGACCCGCAATATATAGAGTAACATATGATAATGTGGAGCCCGGATCAATCAAAGCATATACATCATGAGAGAGTACCGATAATATACCTGTGACCACATCAGGAGAAGACTCAAGATCTTGGCGTCCAGCCAAAGCATAAATACGGTGCTGAGGACCGCTAGTACTAGGAGCTCTGCCTCTACCTCTACCATGGCCGATTGGCGCATGTGAACCTGGCCCCGTAGGGCGTACAGATGCTGATGATCCGGCTGCCGACCCTGCTGGCTGGGTCCTACCTCTACCCTGTACTGAGGGGAAATCACGCATGATATGGCCTGGTTGACCACATGAATAGCAACCATCCGATCCCAATCGGCATCGACCCCAATGGAACTTCCCACACTGGGAACATCGTGGTACAGGTGGCCTTGACTGGCCTGAATCATCTCTAAACTGAGACCCCGAGTAACCTTGACTCGGCCCAGAATGAGTAGATCTGTCAATTCTCTGCCCCGCAAACTGTGGAGGTGTACTGGTCGTAGGATAGCCTGAATGCCTGGGGAACTGTTGTCTGTGCCCGCCCCTGGACTCACTTATCGAACCTGAAGGTCTAGCCCTCTTGCTATGTCCCCTGTCTTGCTCACGTTCATTTCTCTGCTGCTGTAGGTGTTCCTCTAATTCCTGAGAATGTGCCTGAATACATGCAATATCCATGCCATCCTGAAGGGACGCAGTCAAGCATTTATCCATTAAGTGTGGCCCTAGGCCTTTCACAAACCGGTGCACCCGATCGCCTATATCCGCTACCATGGCCGAAGCATACCTGGCCAAGGAGTTGAAGCGGAGGCTATACTCTAGGGCACTGATACTACCTTGCCTCAAATTTAAGAATTTATCAGTCCTTGCTCGCCGAACTTCTGGAGGCATATAGTGACGGAGGAAAGCATCGACAAACGCTTGCCATACCGGGGGAGGTGCATTTTCTCCCCGTAAAGCCATCCATACCGTATACCACTGGATCGAGACATCTCTCAATCTATATGACTCTAGCTCTACCGACTCGGTGTCTGAAGCATGTATTAAACGGAGCGTCCTTAGCATTCCATCAATAAATTCCTGGGGATCCTCCCCCAGCTTTGACCCAAAGAATTTTGGGGGGTTCAAAGTAATGCAATCACGGGCCCTTGCACTAACAGCCCTATCACCATACCCTGAACCTTGCCTCTGAGCCTGGGCCGCAACCAACTGGGTCAACAAATTAATGGTCTCTTTCATATCTTGGCCCGAAGCATCTGGTGGAGGAGTTGGAGGTGCTGGAGCTGGGGCTGAGGCTCCCTCACGCTCCTCAGTAATAGGCACTGTCGGGGAGGACTGAGATTGAGCCGCACTCTCGGACTCACCTTCCTCTACTACCGGTGGCGGTGCTTTCTTAGCCCGCTTCTCTGCCACCGTCTTGCCCTTTTGGGCTGCCGTAGCCTTTTCCTTTTTAGTCATCTCTGAAATACACAACACACGATTTAGGAGAAAGAATTTCCTACATCATAGCTCTATCGCACGATTCTTATGAAGAAAGAAGGTCATTTATTCCTAAAATGTCTGTAGCTTCTTGTTTATAAGTGTGGCGCGCAACACACCCATAACCAAGACTCTACTAGACACGGCTCGTAGACACACCCTAGGACTGAACTGCTCTAATACCACTTTTGTCACGACCCGACTCGGGGCCGCGACGAGCACCCAGTTCTAACCCACCCGAGCACCCTCTTAGCTTACTCTTATACTTACATCTAGGTGAGCCACATAATTATACATACATTTCCATTCATTCATCAACTAGTCCCATTTGGACAACGGTACATTTATATCACCATAGGCATCTATGCCACATTAATGTATGTGGGCAAACGTGACCGACAAAATGATATACAAAACATAGGCCGACAAGGCCGGACATGTCTAACCATATACACATGACTACGAGCCTCTAGGAAGAGTATAACACATCACATGAGCAGGACAGGACCCCGCTATGCCCATAATTATACACAAAAGAATAAGTACCAAAAAGCTATGGCTCCGAAAGAAATGGAGCTCCGCTATGTAATCTCTGAATAAGCAGCTATGGATCAAGTCTGTCTCCCTATGCACCTGCGGGCATGACGCAGCGTCCACAAAGAAAAGAAAGTCAGTACGAAGAATGTACTGAGTATGTAAAACATGATCAACATCAATGTAGAAGCATCATAGACAATATATGAAGTGGCATAGGAGGGAAGACAATAATATCATCACCATGGCACTTACCTGCCTTTCATAGGAACTTTCCATTTCTCATGCGTATTTCATAATAGGGCTCGTATTCGTATACAGTCTTTTCACATTCATATTCATATTATATACATAGCCATACACTTATATACATACATAGCGTACCCGACCATAAGGTTCGGTGTTTCATACGTACTTGGCCAACCAAGGCTCAATGTTATTTCTACCTGGCCCTACCAAGGCTTCAGGGTTATCCGTACCATCTGCAGATGTGTGTGCGCGTTACGTAATCATATACATACATATATATATATACATCCATATACATATATTCTACCCGGCATTATAAGCTCGGGGTGTCATTATAGCCCTTCATAGGCACATGTGAATATAATAGCCCGTAGGCACCTTTAGCATCATTATTATCATCATCGTCATCACTATCAACATCGTTTTCGCTACATCTCTATCTTATGCTTACTCGTCAATGGGGTGCGTAGTACATTCATAGCACGTATCGAGGGTCGTGAGCTTATGAGCCCGGAGTGTCAGTCACTTGAATACAACATACTCATATAGAGGATTTAAGAGTTTGGCCAAGGAACCATGCCTTATGAAAGAAGGGTTACCCTTACATACCTTTTCATCGGACTATTCTACACTTGCACGCTTCCTTCCAATGCTAGCGTCTATACCTTCATTAATATCATAACAATGGCCATTAGTCATTCACGTTATCCACATTATTTAGATCCCTTAATTTCCCTCTAATTCACCCATATTCATGGTCATAACATCCAACTTCGTCCATTCGTCTAAAGTGTCTAGTTCATGATCTTAATACCATTTATAATGCATTCATATCACAACACAACAAAATTCATGATTCAATTCAAACTATTCCTCAAAATGCCACTATTCATCATTCATGACCTACTTGACCATATTTTCTACAATCCATGTATTTCAACTCTTCAATACCTTAAACATCATGTAAAAATCATGAATCTTACCTTAGAAGTTGTAGGAACAAGCTTTGATTGATAATACTTCACTTTGAGCAAAACCCTAGTTTTTCTCCATTTGCATTTCTTGACTTGAATAGTATTTAATGGCTTGCTTACACTTGATTCACTTGTTTATGTTGTTGGTGACTTATAATCCTTGAAAAATTATGAAATAAATGTAGAGAGATGATTCTAGAGAGAAGTGGTGTAATGTAGAAATGAAATAAACCAAGTCTTGGTCCTCATATTTAATGAATTGAAAATCTGTGCTGAGGTGAACAGTGGTCGTCCATGGAGGTTTACGGTCCGTATTCCAGTTTACGGACCGTCCCTTGTGGTCGTCTTTAACCTTAAGCAGAACTAGAAACTTTGGCTGCATGCATGGTGATTTACGACCATGGTTTACGGGCCATAAATCACTTTACGGTCCATCCACCAGGTCGTATTTTACCACTTCTCAACTGGGCAAAAAGTTGAAACCTTGAATGGCAGTTTACGGACCGTATTCAATTTTACGGTCCGTATTTTGAAATTTACGACCACTGGGCAGTTTTGCCAACTTTCAACTTTTCACATTTCTCGACTTTTCATTCTAATCATTCTCGTCCATTTACGCACATTGCTCATGAAACATTATACACTCGCACTCCTCGCACACATCACTAGTTCGTTTACTTGCGTACCAACGGGAAATTTTTCCGAGGTGTAACAATAACAGTATGAAAATGATGAACTTACCTCGTATATCTAACTCAAACTGTGCCTGTTATACTTTCCTATTTACTTTCCCTTTCAATCTTTAACTGCAGGTCTCAATCATACCTGCAACATTCATAGAAAATTTGACATATACCCTGCTTACCGTTACTTATCTTTTTACTGTTTCCTTCAGCTCCTTCTGTTCACACCTTATAACTAAACTTATCATTAATATATATACATTCAATCCATTTTCTTACTATACTTACAATAACTTACCTTGATGATGACCGGTTCGCCATTCTGTATATACAAATTTTGATAACGTAACCTCAATGAAATATCTGGCCTCTGTAACTCCCAGTATCATCATTTACCTCCTCTTGTCGACACTCCCTTGCTGAAATCAAAGGTTAGTATATAAGGGATATCATTTCCTATCTCTTGGCTCTATCGCACGATACTACGATATGAAGGAAAAGGTAACATCCTAAATGTCCTGTAGCTTCCTGTTTATAGATGTGGTCCACAACACACCGACAAACAAGACTCTACTAGACACGGTATGTAGACACTTCGAGGATGAACTGCTCTGATACCACTTTTGGCACGACCCAACCCCATGAGCCGTGACTAGTGCCCGAGCTGGACACTCATATACGAACCTGTTAGATATAGTCAAACTGAAACTAAGGACGGAATGGAAACTTATAAAAGCAACTATAGATTCACAATGCCATATATCATCATAAACCTGTCTCCTGAGGAGTCATAGCTGATCAAAGCATAACACAATACACAAGCCGACAAGGCTACCACTATACACGGGAATGTCTAAAACAAACCATATCGATACGGCGGCCCAAAACCTACTCACAACCCACATGTGTCTACAGACCTCTAAGAGTATAAAAGTGAAATATGACGGTACAGGGCCCCGCGGTACCCCTGGATATGTATAAGTCTACATCAAAAGATCTGTACCAAAATAATCTAGGCTCTGGAACAATGGAGCTCTCCGAACAACTGAGCAGAAGTCCTAGGCTGGAGGATCGCCAAACTGAGTGTCTATACCTGCAGGCATGAAACGCAGCCCCCCGAAGAAAGGGGGTCAGTACGAGATATGTACTGAGTATATAAAGCGTGAAATACAATAAAGAAAATCATAACCGAATAAAAGATTACAGGAGGCAAGTATGATAATCAAAGATACCAATGCACCTGTGCCTTACGAGATGAGAATCATGCATGTCTATATCATATACCATATCCAGCCCATTATGGGACTCGGTGAATAAAGTCATCATATACCATACCCGGCCCATCATGGGACTCGGTGCCATAATCATATCATCATATATATACATACATACCCGGCCCTCCTGTGAGGGGCTCGATGAACAATGCAGTGAAACTGTGCATGAAAACATACCCGACCCGGGACTCGGTGAAAGATATATTAAGAGCATGCATGAGCAGAGTAGTGAGCAACCATATGCAAACTAAATAATCATCTGAGACTCAATAGAATAAGTAGAATGAACTAATACTTGAGTATCAAAGGCAACAGTCATGTCAAGTACTCCTCGAATGTCACTATGGATTATATCAAATAGAACTTCAAGAATCATAGACACGTATCAAGACAATGTGAAATAGGTTCTGGATATTAAGAACATTAGCTATCCTAGTGTCTCTAAGAATAGGAGTTTCTTTGGAGCTTATACATTCGTCGTCTGTTTGTCTCACATAGATCATGCCAAAAAGAAAGAAGGGATAGCTTTACATACCTTTGACGTTTAATCCGTGATTCGATATGTATACGCTGCCCGAAGTACCTCAACCTATATTAAGACGTTAGGAACTATAGCTAAGCTACGGAAAGGCTTAAAATGTATTTTCAAGTTAGTAGCTCATTTCTGTCACGACCCGTCTAGAGGGCCGCAACGAGCGCCCGGTGCTAGCCCACCCCGGGTACCCCTTGGCTTACACTTCACTTACCTTTAGGTAGGCCACATAATTAAACATACATTTCTAATCACCATTCATGCTAGTCCCATTGGACGACAATGCTTTCATATCATGGTTGGCATCTATACCACGTCAAAGTACATGAGCCGTCAAGGCTAGCAAAATAATATACAAAATATAGGCTGACAAGGCCAGACACATCTAACCATATTCACAAGTCTACAAGCCTCTAAGAAGAGTGTAACATATCACATAAGCGGGACAGGACTCTGCTATGCCCATAACTATGTACACAAAAGAATAAGTACCCAAAATCTATAGCTCCGAATGAAGTGGAGCCCTGCTATGTAGTCTTTGAGAATGTAGCTTTGTATCAAGCCTGTCTCCCTGTGCACTTGCGGGCATGACGCAGCGTCCACAAACAAAAGGATGTCAGTACGAAGAATGTACTGAGTATGTAAAGCATGATCAATATCAATATAGAAGCATAATGAACATCATGAAAAGTAGCACAAGATGGGAGATGGTAATATCATCGCCATGGGCACTTACTTGCCTTTCATAGGAACTTTCCATTCAAATGCGTATTTGTGCTCCTACATCAATATCCGTATCCATAATCGTATCTATTCCATATTAGTACCCGTATTCGTATGCATGTCCTTATTCACATTCATATCGTATCATATTCATATTCATACTCATTTCTATATCATATACATCATCATATCATATACATAGTATTTACATAGAATACCCGACCATGGAGGATCGGTGTTTCATACATACTTGGCCAACCAAGGTTCAAGGTTACTCAAACCTGGCCCTACCAAGGCTTCAGGGTCACATCTACCTGGCCCTACCAAGGCGTCAGGGTTATCCGTACCATCTGCAGTGGTATGCGCGCATTACGTAATCATATACATACTTATTTACATATCTTACCCGGCCTCATAAGCTCGGGGCTCCATAATAGTCATACATAGACACACATACATAATAGCTCATAAGCATCTTTACTATTTACATCATTATCATAATCGTCATCAACATCATTATTACTATTATCGTCATTCATCACATTTATCTCTATAGGCTTACTCGTCATACGAGGGATTTAGTACAATCGTGGCGTATCACGAATCGTGAGCTTACTAGCTCGGAAGATCAAATCATTTGAAGGATATCATAGTCTCATAGAAGATTTAGATATTTGGCCAAAGAACCATGCCTTATGAAAGAAGGGTTAGCCTTACATACTTTTTCCGTTCAACTATTTTACACTTGCGCGTTCTCCTCTAATGCTAGCGTTTCTATCTTCATTAAAGTCATACTATCATTAGAATCGATAGCTAGCCTATATGACTAAAGCTAGAGAAAATCAGGCAGCATGTCCTCTATTTATACAACATTCGTCCATAGCGTATATCAACTCCCAAACGTCAATAATAAATTCACAATTCCATAACAATAGTCATTATTCATTCACAGTACCCATATCTCGAGACTTTCTTTCAATCATCCATACCCACGGTCATATCACACGACTATGTCCATTCACGTACATTGCTCAACTCATGTTCTCAACATCATTTATAACACATTTACATCACAATACATCAAAACTCATAACTCAATTCAAACTATTTCTCAAAATGGCACTATTCCACATTCATGACCCATTTTGCCATACCTTTCTACAATCCAAGTATTTCAACTCTTAAGTACCTTAAACAACATACAAATATCATGAATCTTACCTTAGATATCATAGGAACAAGCCTTGGTTGATAATACTCCACTTGAGCAAAACCCTAGTTTATCTCCAATGAGATTTCTTGACTTGTATGATCCTTAATGGGTTTTCTTATGCTTGATTCACTTAGTTTATGTTGTTGATCACCAAATATCCTTGAATTCTTGTGGAATTTATGTAGAGAGATGTTTTAGAGAGAAGGGGTGTCATGTAGAAGTGAAATGAAATAATAAACTTGGTCCCCTTTTTAATAACCCAAAATCTAATCTGAAATGAACAGTCGTCGAAAGTGCACAGTGGTCGTAAACCCACTTTACGGGCCGTATTCCAGTTTACGGTCCGTATTCAGTGGGCATATTTAAGCATCACAGAACCAGAAAGTATGCTGGGGATCATGGTGATTTACGATCGTAGTTTACGGGCCGTATTTCAATTTACGGTCCGTATTCCAAGTCGTATTTAAACATTTGGACATTTGACAGAAAGTTGAAGTTTTGGAAGTCAAAATACGACATGGCAATTTACGGGCCGTATACTACTTTACGGTCCGTATTTCATTTTACGTTCAACTGGCCAAAGTGAAAAGCTGCAACTTTCCACAGTTTTAGAATCTATAGTTAGTCGTCATGGAGCATAACCTATCTCTTATTACAATCGCCTTTGGAATCTTACTTAGGGTCCTCCATGTCATTTCATACTCATGGAAATATCGTATACTTGTTCTCCTCACTAGTTCATTCACTTGCGTACCAACGGAAAATTTTCCAAGGTGTAACATTCTTCCCCCCTTAAGAACATTCGTCCTCGAATGTTAAACACTCGGGATCCTGCGAAAATCTCGCCAGAGTTTCCCCTGTAATTTGGCACTACCAAATTTTCACAACAACCCATAATATCATTGCCTCACAGGGCTACATCACAATATCAACATATCTATGGCCACACACGACCAAAAGCATGAAAAGTAAGTATTTATACCTTATATCGGTAGCGCTTCATCTTGAATTTCTTCTGGGGGTTGTAATAAATGCGAGTATCTGGATCTCATACTTTCTTCCGCTTCCCATGTCATCTCTTCTCGTTTACTGCTTCTCCATAGAACCTTAACTGAGACCACCTCTTTGTTTCTAAGCCTCCGTACTTGCCTATCTAGTATGGCAATGGGCACTTCTTCATAAGTCAACTTTTCTATCACTTGCACATCACCTATTGGCATGATCGTAGTAAGATCTCCAACACGTTTTCGAAGCATCGAAACATAAAAAATGGATGGACTGACTCTAAATCCGGGGGTAGATCTAACTCATAGGCCACTTTTCCCACTTTGCGCACAATCTCATAAGGCCCAATGTATCGGGGACTAAGTTTCCCTTTTTGCCAAATGTCATTACACCCTTCATCGGTGACACTTTCAAGAATACCCAATATTTCACTTGGAACTCTAAGTCTCTTCGACGATTATCCGCATAGGACTTTTGACGACTTTGGGCTGCTAACAACCGATGTTTTGTAAACTTGACTTTCTCTATGGCTTGCTGGACCAACTCTGGCCCTATCAATCTAGTCTCTCCTGTTTCAAACCACCCAATTGGGGACCTACATTTTCACCCATATAAAGTTTCATACGGTGCCATTTGAATGCTAGAATGATGACTGTTATTATAAGAAAATTCAATGAGTGGCAAATGGTCATCCCAATTTCCTCCAATATCTAGTATCATGCCCGTAACATATCCTCAAGAGTCTGGATGGTACGCTCAGCTTGCCCGTCAGTCTGCGAGTGAAATGCCGTACTAAGGCTCACTTGGGTGCCAAAACCCTCTTGGAAGGACTTCCAAAAATTGGCTGTAAACTGAGTCCCTCTATCAGAGATAATAGATACTGGAACACTATGGAGTCTCACTATCTCCTTAAGATAGAGCTTTGCATAATCTTCTACCACATGCGTCGTTCTGACTGGTAAGAAATGAGCTGACTTGGTGAGTCTATCCACAATCACCCATATGGAATCATACTTACGGCAAGAACGGGGTAAGCCTGTAATGAAGTCCATGTTAATCAGTTCCCACTTCCAAGTTGGGATTTCTATAGCTTGCAACAATCCACCCGGCTTTTGGTGCTCGATTTTCACCTGTTGGAAGTTGGGACATTGAGCTACAAATTCCGCTATATCTTTCTTAGTCCCATTCCACCAATATACATACTTAAGATCATGATACATCTTCGTCACATCGGGGTGAACAGAGTAATGGGAACAATGAGCTTCTCTCAATATCTGGTGGCGTAAACCTGCCACATTAGGAACGCATAATATGCCTCGCCATCAGAGAACTCCGTCTCCTGAAAGCTCAAATGATGACTCCTCTTTCTGAGGAAGTGTATCTCTGTACTGCACTAGCATGGAATCTTCGTATTGTCGCTCTTTCACTTCTGCTACTAGCGACGAGACTGCTGAATTCTAGATAGTAATTCCCCCTGCCACCTGAGTCCACTACTCGAACTCCTAGGGTAGCTAGCTGCTGGAGCTCACGAGCCATTTCTCTCTTCTCTGGTCGCACATCACACAAACCTCCCATAGGTCTGCGGCTAAGATCATCGGCCACAACATTTGCCTTTCCGGGGAGATACAAGATATCAACGTCATAATCTTTTAGCAATTCTAACCATCGTCATTGCCGCAAATTCAATTCTTTCTATTTGAAGATATACTAAAGACTCTTATGATCTATATAAATATCCACATGGACACCATATAAATAATGTCTCCATATCTTTAACGCATGAACCACTGCGGCCAATTCTAAATCATGGGTTGGATAATTCTGCTCATGTTTCCGTAATTGCCTTGAAGCATATGCAATAACTTTACCATGTTGCATCAATACACAGCCTAGACCAACACCTGAAGCATCGCAATAAATAACATATCCTTCCAATCCCTCTGGAAGTGTCAAGAGACTGGGGCGGAAGTTAATCTACTTTTCAACTCTTGGAAGTTACGCTCACAAGCATCTGTCCATTGAAACTTTGCTGATTTCTGGGTCAACTTTGTGAGTGGTGCAGAAATATAAGAAAAACCTTTGACGAATCTCCTGTAGTAACCTGCTAAGCCCAGAAAGCTACGAACCTCCGTAGGAGTCGTGGGCCTTAGCCAAGTGTTCACGGCCTCAATCTTTTGACTGTCTACTCGAATACCATCGGCTGCAACAATATGCCCCAGAAATGCCACTGAGTTCAGCCAAAACTCGCATTTGGAAAACTTTGCAAACAACTCTCGAGTTCGAAGAACTCCAAGGATAGTACGCAAATGATCCGCGTGTTCTGCCTCAGATCTAGATACACCAAGATGTCGTCGATGAATACAATCACAAATAGATCTAGGAAAGGCCTGAACACATTATTCATCAAATCCATAAATGTCGCCAGTGCATTAGTCAGCCCAAATGACATTACCCGGAACTCAAAATGGCCATATCTTGTTCTGAAGGCTGTCTTAGGGATATCTTTCTCCCTAACTCTCACTTGATGATACCCGGACCTCAAATAAATCTTTGAAAACCATCTAGCACCTTGCAATTGATCAAATAAATCGTCAATCCTCGGAAGAGGATACTTGTTCTTAATCGTCACCATATTCAACTGCCGATAATCAATGCACATTCTCAAGGAGCCATCTTTCTTTCGGACAAACAATACGGGTGCTCCCCACGGGGATGAACAAGGCCTAATAAAGACTTTTTCAAGCAAGTCCTTCAATTGCTCCTTCAACTCTTTCAATTCTGCGGGAGCTATTCTATAAGGAGGAATACATATGGGCTTAGTGCCTGGCAGCACATCAATGGCAAAATCAATCTCCCGTTTGGGAGGAAGGCCGGGAAGCTCTTCCGGGAACACATCCGAAAATTCATTTACTACGGGAACTGACTGAAGAGTCGGCGATTCAGCTTCTATATCTTGAACCCGGACTAGATGGTAAATGCAGCCTTTTGTGATCATTTACCTTGCCTTTAGATAGGAAATAAACCTACCTTTTGGTGACGCCGTATTCCCTTTCCATTCTAAGACTGGTTCTCCCGGAAATTGGAAACGAACCATTTTCATTCTACAGTCAACATTGGCATAACAAGGAGCCAACAAATCCATGCCCATAATAACATCAAAATCCACCATTTCTAGCTCATGCAAATCAATCATGGTACGACAATCACAAATCACAATTACGCAATTTCTATATACTCGGCTAGCTATTACCGATTCACTAACAGGTGTAGACACCTCAAAAGGTTTAATCGATTCCGGCTCGACTCTAAATCAACCCGCAACATACGGAGTAACATATGACAATGTGGAGCCCGGATCAATCAAAGCATATACATCATGAGAAAATACCGATAATATACCTGTAACCACATCAGGGGAAGACTCGAGATCTTGGCGTCCAGCCAAAGCATAAATACGGTGCAGAGGACCGCTAGAACTGGGAACTCTCCCTCTGCCTCTACCATGGCCAACTGGCACATGTGAACCTGGCCCCATAGGGCGTACAGATGCTGAAGATCCGGCTACCGACCCTGAAGGCTGGGTCCTACCTCTACCATGAACTGAGGGGCAATCATGCATAATATGGCCTGGTCGACCACATGAATAGCAAACATGTGAACCCATTCGGCATCGACCCCAATGCAGCATCCCACACTGAGAACATCATGCTACGGGTGGCCTTGCCTGACCCGCATCATCTCTAAATTGAGACCCCGAATATCTTTGACTCGGCCCAGAACGAGGAGGTCTATCGAATCTCTAGCCTGAAAACTGTGGAGGTGCACTAGTCATAGAATAGCCTGAGTACCTGGAAATCTGCTGTCTGTGCCCACCTCTGAACTCACTCATCGGGCCTGAAGATCTGGCCCTCTTGCTATGACCCCTATCCTGCTCGCGTTCACTTCTCTGCTATTGTAAGCTTTCTTCTAAGTTCTGAGCATGAGCCTGAATGCGTGCAATATCCATATTATCCTGAAGGGACGCAGTCAATCACCTATCCATCAAATACGACCCTAGGCCTTTCACAAATCGGTGTACCCGGTCGCCTATGTCCGCTACCATGTCCGAAGCATACCTAGCCAAAGAATTGAAGCAGAGACTATACTCTAGAGCACTCATGCTACCTTGCCTAAAATTCAAGAATTTATCGGCCCTAGCTCGCCGAACTTCTGGAGTAATATAGTGTCGGAGGAAAGCATCAACAAACTCTTGCCATACCGGGGGAGGTGCATTGGCTCCCCGTGAAGCCATCCAAACTGTGTACCATTGGATAGAGATATCTCTCAATCTATATGACGCTAGCTCCACCGACTCGGTGTCCGAAGTATGTATCAATTGAAGCATCCTCAACATACCATCAATGAAGTCCTGAGGGTCCTCCTCTGGCTTTGACCCAAAGAATTCCGGAGTTTTGAAAGTAATGAAGTCACGGGCTCTTGCACTAACAGCCCTGTCACCTTGCCCTGTATTTTGCCGCTGAGTCTGGGCAGCAACCAACTGAGTAAGCAAGTGTATGGCCTCTTTTACATCTTGACCCGAAGCATCCGGTGGAGGAGCTGGAGGTGCTGAAGCCGGGGCTGAGGCTCCCTTATGCTCCTCTAATATTGGTACTGAACGGGAGGACTGAGATTGAGCCGCACTCTGGGACTCACTTTCCTCTACTACCGGTGGCGGTGCTTTTTCAGGCCGCTTTTCTACAACCGTCTTGCCCTTTTGGGCTGCTGTAGCCTTTCTCTTTACAGGCATTTCTGAAATACACAACACACGATTAAGGGACGAGAATTTCTTATATCATAGCTCTATCGCACGATTCTTATGAAGAATGACGGTCATTCATTCCTATAATGTCCGCAGCTTCTTGTTTGTAAGTATGGCATGCAACACACCCATAACCAAGACTCTACTAGACACGGCTCGAAGACACACCCTAGGACTGAACTGCTCTGATACCACTTTTGTCACGACCCGTCTAGAGGGCCCCGACGAGCGCCCAGTGCTAGCCAACCCCGAGAACCCCTTGGCTTACACTTCACTTACATTTAGGTGGGCCACATAATTAAACATACATTTCAAATCACCATTCATGCTAGTCCCATTGGACGACAATGCTTTCATATCATGGTTGGCATCTATACCACGTCAATGTACATGAACTGTCAAGGATAACAAAATAATATACAAAATATAGGCCGACAAGGCTAGACACGTCTAACCATATTCACATGTCTACGAGCCTCTAAGAAGAGAGTAACATATCACATAAGCGGGACAGGACCCTGCTATGCCCATAACTATGTACACAAAAGAATAAGTACCCAAAGGCTATAGCTCCGAATGAAGTGGAGCCATGCTATGTAGTCGCTGAGAATGTAGCTATGGATCAAGCCTGTCTCCTTGTGCACCTGCGGGCATGACGCAGCGTCCACAAACAAAAGGACGTCAATATGAAGAATGTACTGAGTATGTAAAGAATGATCAATATCAATATAGAAGCATAATGAACATCACGAAAAGTAGCACAAAATGGGAGATGGTAATATCATCGTCATGGGCACTTACTTGCCTTTCGGAGGAACTTTCTAGTCAAATGCCTATTTGTGCTCATACATCAATATCCGTATCCATAATCGTATCCGTTCCATATTAGTGCCCATATTCGTATACATGTCCTTATTCACATTCATATCGTATCATATTCATATTCATACTCATTTCAATATCATATACATCATCATATCATATACATAGTATTTACAGAGCATACCCGACCATGGAGGATCGGTGTTTCATACATACTTGGCCAACCAAGGCTCAAGGTTACTTATACCTGGCCCTACCAAGGCTTCAGGGTCACATCTACCTGGCCCTACCAAGGCGTCAGGGTTATCCGTACCATCTCCAGAGGTGTGCGCGCATTATGTAATCATATACATACTTATTTACATAGCTTACCCGGCCTCATAAGCTCGGGGTTCCATAATAGTCATACATAGACACACATACATAATAGGTCATAAGCATCTTTACTATTTACATCATTATCATAATCGTCAACACCATCATTATTACTATTATCGTCATTCATCACATTTATCTCTATAGGCTTACTCGTCATACGAGGGATTTAGTACAATCGTGGCGTATCATGAATCGTGAGCTTACAAGCTCGGAAGATCAAATCATTTCAAGGATATCATAGTCTCATAGAAGATTTAGATATTTGGCCAAAGAACCATGCCTTATGAAAGAAGGGTTAGCCTTACATACCTTTTCCGTTCAACTATTTTACACTTGCGCGTTCTCGTCCAATGCTAGCGTTTCTACCTTTATTAAAGTCATACTATCATTAGAATCGATAACTAGCATATATGACTAAAGCTAGAAAAAATCGGGCAGCGTCTCCTCTATTTATACGACATTCCTCCATAGCGTATATCAACTCCCAAACGTCAATAATACATTCACAATACCATAACAATAGTCATTATTCATTCACACTACCCATATCTCTAGACTTACTTTCAATCATCCATACCCACGGTCATATCACACGACTATGTCCATTCACGTATGTTGCTCATCTCATGTTCTCAACATCATTTATAACACATTTACATCACAATACATCAAGACTCATAACTCAATTCAAACTATTTCTCAAAATGTCACTATTCCACATTCATGACCCATTTTGCCATACCTTTCTACAATCCAAGTATTTCAACTCTTAAGTACCTTAAACAACATAGAAATATCATGAATCTCACCTTAGATGTCATAGGAACAAGCCTTGTTTGATAATACTCCACTTGAGCAAAACCCTAGTTTATCTCCAATGAGATTTCTTGACTTGTATGATCCTTAATGGGTTTTCTTATACTTGATTCACTTAGTTTATGTTGTTGATCACCAAATATCCTTGAATTCTTGTGGAATTTATGTAGAGAGATATTTTTAGATAGAAGGGGTGTCATGTAGAAGTGAAATGAAATAATAAACTTGGTCCCCTTTTTAATAACCCAAAATCTGATCTGAAATGAACAGTATTCGAAAGTGCACCGTGGTCGTAAACCCAATTTACGGGCCGTATTCCAGTTTATGGTCCGTATTTTGTGGGCGTATTTAAGCATCACAGAACCAGAAAGTATGCTGGGCATCACGGTGATTTACGATCGCAGTTTATGGGCCGTATTTCAATTTACGGTCCGTATTCCAAGTCGTATTTAACCATTTGGACATTTGACAGAAAGTTGAAGTTTTGAAAGTCAAAATACGACATGGCAATTTACGGGCCGCCCGTATACTACTTTATGGATCATATTTCATTTTACGTTCAACTGGCCAATGTGAAAATCTGCAACTTTCAACATTTTTAGAATCTATAGTTAGTCGTCATGGAGCATAACCTATCTCTTATTGAAATCGCCTTTAGAATCTTACTTAGGGTCATCCATGTCATTTCATACTCATGGAAATATCGTATACTCGTACTCCTCACTAGTTCATTCACTTGCGTACCAACGGAAATTTTTTTGAGGTGTAACAATTTCTAGAAAACTGGGCGGCATTTCCCCTATTATTTAACAACCACCACCTAATCAAAAAAACCAACAACAACGACGACAACCCAATAACCTCTCTTAATCCCTTTTAAACTCAAATCATTAACATCTAAGATTATACACCACACAGACCAACATACGCTTCATATACGATACCTTATACACTTTTTACTTCCAAATTTATGAGCCATTGTCACGACCCAGCTAGGGGCCGCGACGGGTACCCGGAGCAATTACCGAGCACCGCTCACTCTATTGCTTGTCTTGCTCATTTAATACTCTTTTATCAATTTTACATACCAATTATAGAAAAATCATATTTAATCGAAACATAAATACTTTATATACATTTGCCTCTGTGCCATCAAAATAATATACATACATATGAGAACATCTTGCGAGACCATCTAACCCACACTGCGTATCTACGAGCCTCTACTAACATAATGAATACGTAGACGGAACAAGACTCCGTCATGCCCAAAATATGCATTTTTGAATGTACATCAAAAGAATAGCCATAAGAACCTTCGAACAATGGAGTGCTATCTATCAGCTGACAACTACTGGGGACCTGGGCCAAGCTCTCCTCCCTGCCTACCTGTGGGCATGAACACAGCGTCCGAAGAAAGGACGTCAGTACGAATATTGTACCGAGTATGAGAGGCATACATAATGAAAGGAGACATCAATAATATGGGAATAACATCAACATGAGACATCTGAATCTGACTGATAATCATAAATGAAGTAATGCATGCTGTCTTACTCATACTCATCATCATAACCTGTATGCATCATATGCAAGCTGCCCGTCCATGTTGGAACGGTGTGATAATCAATAATATTAGCCCGCGTCCAGGCCTCCCGCGTCTGGGGTACCATCTCATGCCGCCCACTAGTGGTGTCTGCCCACGCCCGTAGGTCGTGCTGTATCCGTATCGCCGCCCGCCGAAGCGGTGTCTGCCCGGCCAACTAGGCCCGGTGTGAAATGCTCATGACATGCTCAATGTAAATGCTCATAGTAATATTCTTATCATAAAATACATATCTTATCATAATGCGTATATATGACTCATGATCAACTTTACTCTATCGGGGTGACGTAAGGTCGTGATCACCCGATTGCATTATGGAACCATCATGGACATTCTGCCTCACCTTGAAAGGACTAGTACATAAGGTGAGTGTAGGCAAGGAATAACATCATCATCATTCTAGCGTCATCATATCGTATAACCTATCTCATATAGACATTCATAAGTATAAGCTTTTATCTTCTTAGAATGTAAGAACTCACGAAAGAAATCGGGATTCTAGTTAAAAGATTCATGCCTTTAGAAAGAAGGACTAGCCTCACATACCTTTTTCGTTTAGCTAAGATATCGCTCACTTGTTCTCTGTCGATATCACGTCGTTACCTTCATAAGAGAATTCGTATCAACATTAGTAACTGACTATAAGAACGTGTCGCTAATTCTAGGAGAAGTCGGACAACGCTTCCTTCGCTCATACTACTTTTCTCACGTTCTATATCAACTCCCAATATTCATAATATTATTCGCAATATCATAAAAGACAATCGTCATTTACATGCGTTTGGTGAAATCCACCATTTTCCTCCAATTTTCCCTTATTTCTGCTTCTAGCTTATCCTTGCGTTTTCATGCATTTAATGCTTGTTTCATGATATAAACATCATTTACAACTTATTAGTATTCACAACACTTCAATATTCATAGTTCGATTCCACTATCATTCATTTATGTCACTATTCACTCAATAATGACCCATTTCTATGTTCTTCTACATTTCAAGTGTCTAAGCTTTCCAATACTTCAAACAATATGGAATAATCATGAAACTTACCTTGGAGGATGGTTGAACAATCCTTAAGTTGGAATACTTCAATTAGCCAAAACCCTAGTTCCACCTTCTTGGGAATTTCTTGACTTAGAAGATCCTTTGATGTGTTCTTACACTTATTCTCATGAATTTGGTGTTGATAATCTTAGGTTTCCTTGTATTTTCTTGCTATTCTTAGAGTTGAAGTGTTGAAGAACACTCTAGAGGTTTCTTGAAGTGTTGGATGAAAAATGACGTGAAATGGGCTTAAGTTCCCTTTTAATAATTCAAAATCTGATCTTTAATGAAAACTTGTCGGGATGAACAGTGGTCGTAAACCACCATATACGGACCGTATTTTGATTTACGGTCCGTCCACTGTGGTCGTATTTAACCATTTCAAAGACAGAAAGTTTTGGCTGATGGACATGGTAGTTTACGACCTGGTTTACGGTCCGTAAACCAGTTTACGGGCCGTAAACTGGGTCGTATTTAACCATATTCAACATTTACAGAAAGTTGGGATTTTTTGACAAGCTGGAGGACGATTGCACTATACGGTTCGTAAATCACTTTACGGGCCGTATAGTGCCATATACGACCACTGGACAGAAAATTTTTCCACAACTTTCTTATTTCCAAAAATTCATAATTAGCCATTCCCGACTTAACAAAACATCATACACTCAAACTCTTCATCATTCCACTCATCATACAAGTACGGAGAAATTTCCGAGGTGTAACATTCTTCCCCCCTTTTGGAACATTCTTCCTCGAATGTTCGACACTCGGGGATCCTGGAAGAATTTAGCCAGAGTTTCCTTTGTAAATTGGACACTACCTTTCCATTACAACAACCCACAATATCTTCGCCTCACAGCGCTATATCACAATATCAACACATTTATGGCCACACACGACCAAAAGCATAAAACTAAAACATACATACCTTATATCGTCGACGTCTCATCTTGAATCTCTTCTGGGGATTGGAACAAATGGGGGTATATGGATTTCATCTTCTCCTCTGCTTCCCAAGTCATTTCTTCCTGATTATTGTTCCGCCATAGAACTTTGACTGAAGCAACCTCTTTATTCCGAAGCCTTCGTACTTGTCTATCCAAAATGGCAATGGGCATTTCCTCGTAGGTTAGCTTCTCTGTTACTTGCACATCATCAACCGGAACTATTCTTGTTGGGTGTCCAATACACTTGCGGAGCATCGAAACATGGAATACTGGATGCACGGATTCGAGCTCTGAAGGCAAGTCCAATTTATAGGCTACTCGACTCGCCTTGCGAATGATTTGGTAGGGTCCGATATATCTGGGACTCAGCTTTCCCTTCTTGCCAAATCTCATCACTCCCTTCATCGGCGATACCTTTAGGAACACCCAATCGCCCACTTGAAATTCCAAATCTCGTCGGCGATTATCTGCATAAGACTTTTGGCGACTTTGAGCTGTTAACAGTCGGTCTCGAATCACTTTAACCTTTTCAACTGCTTGTTGGATCAAGTCGGGGCCTATCAATTGTACTTCTCCGGTTTCAAACCATCCAATTGGAGATCTGCATTTTCTTCCATATAAGGCTTCATACGGGGCCATTTGAATGCTGGAATGATAGCTGTTATTATAGGCAAATTCAATAAGAGGCAAATGCTTATCCCAACTACCGCCAAAGTCCAATACACATGCCCGTAGCATATCCTCTAAGGTCTGAATAGTGCGCTCGGCTTGTCCGTCAGTCTGCGGATGGAACGTCATGCTGAGCTTAACTTGGGTACCTAGACCTTCTTGAAAGGACTTCCAGAACTTGGCTGTGAACTGTGCCCCTCTGTCTGTGATAATTGCCAAAGGAATACCGTGAAGTCATACAATCTCCTTGAGATACAAATTAACGTAATCCTCCGCTGAATATGTGGTTCTAACGGGGAGAAAATGAGTTGCTTTCATGAGTCTATCCACGATCACCCATATAGAATCATACTTTCCTCGCGTACGGGGTAATCCTACCACAAAATCCATGTTAATTTCTTCCCATTTCCACGTAGGAATTTCCATTGCTTGCAATAACCCTCCTGGCTTTTGATGCTCGGCCTTCACTTGCTAGCAATTCGGACACTGTGCTACAAATTCTGCTATGTTTCGCTTCATGCCATCCCACCAGTATACCAATTTGAGATCGTGGTACATCTTGGTTGCACCTGGATGAATAGAATACCGGGAATAATGTGCATCCTCTAAAAACCGTTGGCGCAAGTTTGCCACATTCGGTACACATAGCCGGCCTCGATATCTAAGAACCCCTTCTATGGAAACTTCGAATGGAGACTCTTCCTTTTCCTGAGATAGATCTCGATAGTGGCTTAACTGAGGATCTTCATATTGTCATTCATTCACTTCTAGATTCAATGATGAAACTGTGGGGTCATTGACGCTAATACCTGCATCTCCTGAATCAATGGGCCGTACGCTGAGACTTGCTAACCGATGGACTTCACGAACCATTTCTCGCTTTTCCGAAGGAAATCCACATAAACTACCAATCGATCGGCGGCTAAGTGCATCTGCTACTACATTCGCCTTCCCTGGATGATATAGAATGTTCACATCATAATCCTTCAGTAATTCTAACCATCTCCTTTGCCGCAGGTTCAACTCCTTCTGTTTGAAAATATATTGAAGGCTTTTGTGATCCATATAGATGTCCACGTGCACACCATATAAGTAGTGTCTCCATATTTTCAATGCATGAATGACCGCAGCTAGCTCAAGATCATGAGTGGGGTAATTCTGTTCATGTTTTCGCAACTGTCTCGAAGCATATGCAATAACTTTCCCATTCTGCATCAATACACATCCTAATCCCACACCGGAGGCGTCACAATACACTACATAGCCATCTGATCCTTCTGGAAGTGTTAGCACTGGCGCTGAGGTCAACCTATTTTTCAGCTCTTGGAAGCTACGCTCACAGGTATCACTCCACTAGAATTTATCCGACTTTTGGGTTTACTTTGTCAATGGGGCTGAAATAGATGAGAAGCCCTCTACAAATATTCTATAGTATCCTGCTAACCCAAGGAAACTATGAACTTCTGTAGGCGTCGTAGGTCTTGGCCAAGTCTTCACAGCTTCTATTTTCTGAGTGTCAACTCGGATACCATTATCTGAAATAACATGACCTAGAAATGCCACTGAGTTTAGCCAAAACTCGCACTTCGAAAACTTTGCATACAATTCCCGATCTCGAAGAACGCCAAGAACAATTCTTAGATGATCTGCATGTTCTGACTCTGTGCGAGAGTACACCAAAATATCGTCAATGAACACTATCACAAAGAGATCCAAAAATTGCCTGAACACATTATTCATTAAATTCATGAACACCGCCGGGGCATTCGTCAACCCGAACGACATTACTCGAAACTCGTAGTGACCATATCTTGTCCTGAAGGCGGTCTTGGGAATATCTGGTTCCCTAATTCTCACCTGGTGATAACCCGATCTCAGATCTATCTTGGAGAACCATTTAGCACCTTGCAAATGATCGAACAAGTCGTCAATTCTAGGAAGAGGGTATTTATTCTTTGTTGTCACCTTGTTCAACTGCCTGTAGTCGATGCACATTCGTAGAGATCCGTCTTTCTTCCTTACGAACAGGACTGGTGCTCCCCATGGCGAGGAACTAGGCCTTATAAACCCCTTCTCAAGTAAATCTTTTAGTTGTGCTTTTAGCTCTTTCAGTTCTGCTGGAGCCATTCGATATGGAGGAATAGAAATAGGCTCGGTGTCTGGTAGTACATCAATAGCAAAGTCGATCTCCCTTTCTGGAGGAAGGCCTGGTAACTCGTTGGGAAACACATCTGGGAATTCATTCACTACCGGGACAGACTGGAAAGTTGGCACTTTCGCATCCGTGTCATGATCCCGAACTAGATGACAAATATAACCCTTGGCTATCATCTTTCTCGCCTTAAGGTAGGAAATAAACCTACCCTTTGGGGAAACTGTATTACCCTTCCACTCGAGTATGGGCTCTCCCGGAAATTGGAATCGAACTACCTTTGTCCAGCAACAAACATTAGCATAGCATCATGCTAACCAGTCCATACCCATAATTACGTCAAAATCTATCATCTCAAGTTCAATTAGATCAGCCCTTGTTTGACGATCACCTATAATGACTACACAGTTCTGATATACTTGCCTCGCTATTACAGGATCACCAACCGGCGTGAATACCTCGAAAGGTTTAATTGGCTCTGGTCTTACCCCCAACACAATCAGCGATATACGGAGTAATATATGAGAAGGTAGAACCTGGATCAATCAGAGCATATACGTCACGGAAAAATATAGTCAAGGTACCTGTGACAACATCTGGGGAAGACTCAAGATCCTGTCGCCCAGCTAAAGCATACACACGGGGCTGAACAGCACCTAAAGTAGATGCTCCCCCTCTACCTCTGCCCCTACCTGCTGTAGTCTGAGGAGTCTGTGCTGTCGGGCGTGCTGAAGAAGAACCCGCTGCTGAACCTGTAGGCTGAGTCCCAGCTCTATCTCTTGTTGAGGGGCAATCTCTCATCATGTGACCAACTTGCTCGCAAGCATAACAAGCATCCGAACCCTGACGACACTGTCCGGAATGTAGTTTGCCACACTGGCTACACCGCGGTACTGGAGGTATCTTCTGTCACCCTCACGATCACTTCTCTGTTGTCGTTGTCGTTCCTCGAGGTTCTGAGCATGGGCCTGTATCCGAGAAATATCCATCCCGTCTTTCAAAGAGGCTGTCAGGCAATCTCTGAACAAGTGTGGTCCTAAACCACTCACAAATATATAGACTCGGTCCCCCATGTCAGCCACCATAGTCGGAGCATACCTGGCCAATGAGTTGAATTGCATACTATACCCTCGGGCACTCATGCTTCCCAGTTTCAAATTCAAGAACCTGTCCGCTCTAGCTCGGAGAACTTCAGGTGGCAAGTAGTGACGAATAAAGGCATCTACAAACTCTTGCCACATGGGAGGTGGTGCATTCTCCCCTCTTGTTATCACCCAATTCTTATACCACAGTACCGCCACGTGGCGAAGTCTATATGAGGCCAACTCCACGGATTCGGTCTCAGAAGCATGCATAAGTTTCAGCGTCCGCAACATCTCATCGATAAAACCTTGTGGGTCCTCATCCGGCTTCGACCCAAAAAATTCTGGAGGGTTTAGAGTGAGGAAATCACGGGCTCTTGTACTAGCCGAACGATCACTTGGGCCCGCATTCTGTCGTTGTACCTGAGCGGCAACCAACTGTGTCAATAAATGTATGGCCTCGGACACTTGTTGACCCGAAGCACCCGGTGGAGGAATCGGAGCTGAGGCTCCTCCCTGCTCTTCTACATTGGGCGCGGCCTCACTTTGCGATTCACTTTCCTCTACATTTTTTGGAGGCTCTCTTTCCGCCTACCTCTTTGTCATAGCTTTGCCTTTCTGGGCAGCTGTAGCTTTTCCTTTTGGCGGCATTTTTCTGAAACCATAACGCACTTTTAGGAATGATATAATCCTAGGCATGGCTCTATCGCACGATCTCATGAGAAGAAAGATGGTCATTTTCCTAAATGCCCTGTAGCCTCTTGTTTATTAGCGTGGCGCGCAACACACCATAAACAAGACTCTACTAGACACGGCTCGTAGACACTTGCTAGGGCGAACTGCTCTGATACCACTTCTGTCACGACTTAGCTAGGGGCCGCGACGGGTACCCGGAGCAATTACCGAGCACCGCTCACTCTATTGCTTGTCTTGCTCATTTAATACTCTTTTATCAATTTTACATACCAATTATAGAAAAATCATATTTAATCGAAACATAAATACTTTATATACATTTGCCTCTGGGCCATCAAAATAATATACATACATATGAGAACATCTTGCGAGACCATCTAACCCACACTGCGTATCTACAAGCCTCTACTAACATAATGAATACGTAGACGGAACAAGACTCCGTCATGCCCAAAATATGCATATATGAATGTACATCAAAAGAATAGCCATAAGCACCTCCGAACAATGGAGTGCTATATATCAGCTGACAGCTACTGGGGACCTGGGCCAAGCTCTCCTCCCTGCCTACCTGTGGGCATGAACACAGCGTCCGAAGAAAGGACGTCAGTACGAATATTGTACCGAGTATGAGAGGCATACATAATGAAAGGAGACATCAATAATATGGGAATAACATCAACATGAGACATCTGAATCTGACTGATAATCATAAATGAAGTAATGCATGCTGTCTTATTCATACTCATCATCGTAACCTGTATGCATCATATGAAAGCTGCCCGTCCATGTCGGAACGGTGTGATAATCAATAATATTAGCCCGCGTCCAGGCCTACCGCGTCCGGGGTACTATCTCATGCCGCCCACTAGTGGTGTCTGCCCACGCCCGTAGGTCGTGGTGTATCCGTATCGCAGCCCGCCGAAGCGGTGTCTTCCCGGCCAACTAGGCCCGGTGTGAAATGCTCATGACATGCTCAATGCAAATGCTCATAGTAATATGCTTATCATAAAATACTTATCTTATCATAATGCGTATATATGACTTATGATCAACTTTACTCTATCGGGGTGACGTAAGGTCGTGATCCCCCGATTGCATTATGGAACCATCATGGACATTCTGCCTCACCTAGAAAGGACTAGTACATAAGGTGAGTGTAGGCAAGGAATAACATCATCATCATTCTAGTGTCATCATATCGTATAACTTATCTCTTATAGACATTCATAAGTATAAGCTTTTAACTTCTTAGAATGTAAGAACTCACGAAAGAAATCGGGATTCAAGTTAAAAGATTCATGCCTTTAGAAAGAAGGACTAGCCTCACATACCTTGGTCGTTTAGCTAATATATCGCTCACTTGTTCTCCGTCGATATCACGTCGTTACCTTCATAAGAGAATTCGTATCAACATTAGTAACTGACTATAAGAACGTGTCGCTAATTCTAGGAGAAGTCGGACAACGCTTCCTTCGCTCATACTACTTTTCTCATTTTCTATATCAACTCCCAATATTCATAATATTATTCGCAATATGATAATCAACAATTGTCATTTACATGCGTTTGGCGAAATCCACCATTTTCCTCCAATTTTCCCTTATTTCTGCTTCTAGCTCATTTTTGCGTTTTCATGCATTTAATTCTTGTTTCATGATATAAACATCATTTATAACGTATTAGTATTCACAACACTTCAATATTCATAGTTCGATTCCACTATCATTCATTTATGTCACTATTCACTCAATAATGACCCATTTCTATGTTCTTCTACATTTCAAGTGTCTAAGCTTTCCAATACTTCAAACAATATGGAATAGTCACGAAACTTACCTTGGAGGATGGTTGAACAATCCTTAAGTTAGAATACTTCAATTAGCCAAAACCCTAGTTCCACCTTCTTGGGAATTTCTTGACTTAGAAGATCCTTTGATGTGTTGTTACACTTATTCTCATGAATTTGGTGTTGATAATCTTAGGTTTCCTTGGATTATCTTGCTATTCTTAGAGTTGAAGTATTGAAGAACACTCTAGAGGTTTCTTGAAGTGTTGGATGAAAAATGACGTGAAATGGGCTTAAGTTCCCTTTTAATAATTCAAAATCTGATCTTTAATGAAAACTTGTCGGGATGAACAGTGGTCGTAAACCACCATATACGGACCGTATTTTGATTTACGGTCCGTCCACTGTGGTCGTATTTAACCATTTCAAAGACAGAAAGTTTTGGCTGATGGACATGGTAGTTTACGACCTGGTTTACGGTCCCGTAAACCAGTTTACGGGCCGTAAACTGGGTCGTATTTAACCATATTCAACATTTACAGAAAGTTGGGATTTGTTGACAAGCTGGAGGACGATTGCACTATACGGTCCGTAAATCACTTTACGGGTCGTATAGTGCCATATATGACCACTGGACAGAAAATTTTTCCGCGACTTTCTTATTTTCAAAAATTCATAATTAGCCATTCCCGACTTAACAAAACATCATACACTCAAACTCTTCATCATTCCACTCATCATACAAGTACGGAGAAATTTCCGAGGTGTAACAGCCATATCAGCAACAACACGACAAAAATATCAACTACCATCCATATACAAGAAAACTACTTCAATATCATTTTAATAACGAGCTCACAATAGTCCACCGAACTACAACATCGAAAATACAATTTTCGACCTTTACTTCGCAAGATCACAAATACATGGAAAAGAGTATAATATCACCATGAACAACAAGAACAACGACACATACACATACTTATAACTATATTCCCATGCCTTCAAGACAACCAGATCATCCTCAAATACTACATGAACCTCTAATCCAATTCATGTCCCAACAATACCATATAAATAATTACAACTTTAGTTATCAAGATTCCTTCACTTTTAACACATAATAAATAACAACAACAACAATCAAAACCAATTTAATTGAAACAACTCCAATTCAGCCCAATTACAACACTAACGAAATCATGCATTTTCTTACTTCCAATTCCACTTAATAAGAGTTAATCTTACCTTTTTGTTAGCTAGATCAGATCCTATAACCACACGCACCAATTTCACCACTTCTCCTTCCTCAATTCAACTTCCAACGTTGCTGCCTCCTTTGGACGTGTAGAACATAAAAAAAAATTAGCATTCCTCCCAACATTTGAATTGGCTGTAAGCTCAAGTGGCAGTCATGGATGTTTGTAGCTTTCTCTCTCAAAATGGAGTTTTTGATGATGAATTCTGATGATGAATATGTATTTTGAGGAGTCATCAACATATATATATATATAGGCAGCCAGCCTTGTTGACATGTGGCCAGCCCACTTGACATGTGTCCCATTAGCATGTCATCATCCATGCTCCAATCAAATTCAGCCACGTTTTGTGGGGCCCACTTAGTGGTCTAATTAAGTTAATTAATCATTAATCCCCACTTAATAATCTGATCATAGTTAATTAATCCCTAATCTTCAATAATGTTTCTACACTAATTGTAATTAATGTGCAAACTGTGCACCATCAAAATCGGGATTAAAAAGTCCTTGTCTCATATCTCAAAATAATCTTGTCCTTGAACTTATGTCGATTAGCTTACGAATGATCCAACGTACAAAAATACGAGATATAACAACAACACACCCATCCTTGGCTTCACAACCTTAGTAAAGGTGTTTAGCTACTCATGGCAACAAGAAAACAATAAAAGATTGAAGATTGCATAATTGAATTTTTGTATTGAACTTACGAATAAAACTTGGAAGTAATGAATGTAATTGCCTGGAAATCTTCAAAAGCAATAACAACTCAAAAGTAATTACTACAACTCTAAAACTCTAGATGTCTGAAAAATAAAAACTAAATAGGTATTTATACAAGTAAAACTCGGAATAATCAATCCCAGTCATGTTCCAGCTCGGCCTGCACTTCGACGGGTCGTCTTTGAACTTCGACGGTCGCCGACATGCTCGACGATCTGAGTATGCTTTTTTCACTCTGTAGGAAACTCCACCATTGAAGCACTTTGACGGACCGTCGATCATGTCGACGGTGCAAGTCGACGATCTGATGATTTTTTACTTCGCAGGAACTTATTGACGAGGCAATTCGATGGACCATCGAGCATGTTGGCGGTCCGTCCTTATGCTTATCAGAACAGATTGCTTATTTTCCTCGTTTTTTCGCTTTTCGATCATTCTAACTTCAAAATACTGGTACAACACACAAAAAACATCAAACTAACACAAACTTGCTTGAAAACAACTAAAATGTAGAGTTAAAAAGCATTGGATGTGCAAAAAGTCCTAGCACATCAACATACTTAAGCTTAAGCTAATAAAAATTGAGCAATACTTCCTTTGTTTCTATAACTTTCTCCATATAATATAACAACTCTCAAACATCAATAACAACATTCACAATATCATAATCGATAACTTCAACAAGTCCAACATTATCCAATTCTCAAAGTTCCCTCTCAAGGTCATTCATAACCATAGCCATAAGATAACACCACATTCATCCTCATATAATGCTTCTCCAATATTCTTAATACCATTTATAATAAGATTATACTCATAACATGTCAAGAATCATGATTCATGTCAAACTACTATTCAAGAATACCACTATTCTCATATTTGTAACCCATTTTCTACTTTCTTCCATAATCCAAGTCCTTCAACCACTCAATACTCCCAACAGCATGAAATGAACATAAAACTCACCTTTGATTACTAAGGAATGGGTTTTGGATGGAAATACTTCACTTGGAGAAAACCCTAGCTTCACTTCCAAAGAAATTTCTAGCTTCCATCAACCCTAGTTAGCATTCTTACACTTGATTCTACTAGTTTTTGGTATTTGATCTTTGATTTCCCTTGAATTCATGTAAATGAAGTATGTGGAATATTCTATAGGTTTAGAGAGAAGTGGAGAAAATAAGAAATGAGAAATAAGACCTTGAAGTCATCTTTTTATAAAAATTTACAACTGCCCGACTAGAATAAAGGTCCGTATAATTTTATACGGTCTGTATAAGTGACCGTATAACTCCATCAGTGATGGCCCTTCACTGTAACGGTTATACGGACCATTATACAGACCGTATAATATTATACGGACCGTATAAATGGTCGTATAATCCACCTTTTCTCTGAACTTGTTCTCGTCGTCTTGTTCGATCTCCAATCCTTATGGAGCCTACTTATCACTTGTTTAACACTTCGTTAACAACCTAAGGGGCATCATAACTCTTCCACAAGACATAATTAAGTCAACATTAGTTCGGTACTTTGCAAAACCCTTCCAAAACACGACTATATCTTACATTCTTCAACGAACTTTCTTCTCTTTCCTCAAATGTCTTTGGAATTTTAATTAGAACCGTTAAATACTACTTCAGACTCTACGTGTTATATCCTACATTTTCGAACGTCGAATTATTTGTAAGCTGAGGTGGGGCCCACACATCAATATTTTTTTTGGGACATGTGAAAAGTTATATGAATCGTATATGTAAAGTTAAACACAACCCGTGAAGGGCCCTGGGGCCAAATCAAAGTGGAAGCCCTCCAAACGAATATTTTTAAGAAAACGTTTTCGGATGACCTGACTTGGAGGGGAAAAAACGGCATTATAAGTTTAGAATTTGGGAAAATGCCCAGAGATAAAAGTTGTAGATAATTGAAATAGCTTTCCAACGGTAGGTCGTGGGCTCCCAGGCGACGTCGGTACAAGGAGATATGGACCTTTTAAGGCGGAACGGTCAAGCTGGGCAGTGAAATGGGCCCAACCCGATTCCAATCCGGGTCAGGCCCATTTCCTTATTATTTAAGGGAGTTTTCAGCCTCCTCCTCCACATTTCAGATCAGAAAAGATCCAGAAAATTCCATTAGAGAGAGAGAGAGAAAACTTCAAGGCTAAGAAGGTCATTTTGATCAAAATCCGAGCTCCAAATCCCGAAGCTCATGAAGAGAAAAACGTTGTACGTTGCGTTGCCTTCAATTTGAGATAAATATTGGTCTTGGGGGATGAAATTTTCGTGGTGGATCTTCTGATAAGGTATTTATAAAATTCCTTTTATGTTATTAAAGTGTTTATTTAGAGTTTTAACGAATTAGAACGGAGAAAACAGCATTATAAACTCGTTTGTTGTTTTGTTGAAATTTATGGGTGAGGGGCTGTTTTAATTGAAATTGATGGACTGATTTGAATTAATATTTTGGTTGTTTTAATCATGGATTATGTGAGGAGAGTGAAGGAACTTAATGGTTATTAAGTTGTTGTAGGAAAACATACAACTTTGTTATGGTTTATGTAAAAATGGAAATGAAAGTATCAAGAGGAAAATTATGATTATTGTGGATGAATTTGGAAGATGGAAATGTATAATGAACTTGTATGTTGAAGGTTAGGCAAAATTGGAAAAGTAGTGGCTTAATGGAAAGTTTGAATGTTCGCATACCTTATGAATATTGGGTGAAAATGGTATGGATGCTTCTGATGTATGTTGTAATGAATTTGGTGGGTGATGAATATCAAAATAACAAGTTTGGTTTGGAAATGTAAGTTTGAAACGAAAGATGTGTCGTTATGCCGAAACGATGGCTAGTGATGCCATAGTGTGTGTTTTAATGTCTGTTGTTGTTTTTGCTGTTGTTCTGGGTTGTTGTGTAGTGAATTGAGCCGAGCTAAGTCTCGGGGATGTCTTATATACAGAGGAAATGCTGCCGAAATTTCGGTAGGCAAACATGTGTTAAGTTGGATTATTGAAAAGTTTGAAACTAACAAATGGTAAACTTGACCATTTCTAGATTTTGGACGAGATTGGGATCGACGCCAAGCGAGCGTAAGGCGCTATCGAGGTATGTGAAGCATTTTACTTTGTTCCTAGGCATGTTCTGGATGTGATAGGCTCGGCCGCGAGCCTTAAGTACGACTCCGTTCCCCGGAATTCGAGACGGAAAACCGCTCCAATTCCTTCAATTCAATTGAAGCTATTTTCTTACAAATTGCCTTTAAAGTGAATTTTTGTACAAAACTCCCCTAAACGGAGTCGGAACACTTCCAAACGATTATGGATGACCTCATAAGGCCTATTAGCGATAATTTACATATGTTGCCTCAAGTTGGTCCGAGGCGGGCCCGCAAGGCCCGATATCTTCTGTAATACTTTAAATACTTCCGTTTTGTCCGATTTTCTCAGAAACCATCTGAACTATTATTTTGATTATGATACAACTATTTTTATGAAATTCTTATAAAATAACTTCTGAACATCTGAGAATCCGATTCTGATAATAATCTGTCGTGCCTTCCCAAGTAGGATATAGGCGCGTACTATGCATACTATCCGTATACTCTGATTTTGGCTCGCCGTTTGGCACCCTTTAGTCTGATTGAGTCTGTATGTATGTGGTTTCCCATGGATCTGTTCGTGGCTGTCTCAATGCATTCCTTCACTGCGTCCCGGGCCAGGTTCTGTTATCGTGCATATTTCTCTGCATTGTTCACCGTGTCCCTCGGCGTACGGGCCGGGATCTGTATGTTTGTATGATACTATGATCTGTGTATAGGGATGGCGGCCAGGATGGCATATGATCTGATCTGATTCTGTCTGTCCACCGCGTCCCGTACTAAGAGGGCCGGGTTCTGTTACCGCGCCCCCAGACAGGGCCGGAATCTGTATGTCTGTATGCATGTGCCATCAGTATCTATATAAGCACATGCCTCTGTATGATTCTGTATGGTTCAGTATGACTCTGCACTACTCTGCATGCATAATTCTGTCCGTCCGTCTGAATTACGACTCTGTCTGTATGTCCGTATGGCTTCTGATTCTATATGTCCGTATGGATTCTGATTCTGTATGTCCGTATGGATTCTGATTCTGTATGTCCGTATGGATTCTGATTCTGCTCGTCTGTCCGGATTATGATTCCGTCGGTCTGTCCGAACCATGATTCTGTTTATCTGTATGGACCACGATTCTGTATGTCTGTCTGGATCATGACTCTGCCCGTCTGTCTGATGTATGGTTCTGTCCGTTATGTTTCTGTGACTCCGGTTCGGACTATGATTGTATCTGTTATGTTTCTGCTTTACATACTCGGTACATTTTTCGTACTGACCCCCGTTCTTCGGGGGCTGCGTTACATGCCCGCAGGTACAGGCACACTCGGTGACACGCCGCCAGTCTAGGGCACAGGTTCTGCTATCTTGAAGAGCTCCTTTTGATTCGGAGCATGTACTTTGGTATATATATCTTCTGTTTTACGTATGTTCTGTATGTATGGAAGTTCTGGGTACGGCGGGGCCCTGTCCCGTCATATGATTCTGTATGTCTGTAGAGGCCTGTAGATAGATGTGTGGGTTACGGGTTTCGTCTGTATGTTAGCCTTATCGGCTTATCTGTAAATGTCTGCATGTTCAGGTATATATATATGTTTGCGCGCGTGCCGTATCTGTATCGGCCTACTTCTGAAATATCCGTTTGAAAAGAAAAATCTGTACGATACGAAATTCGGTCAGGTAGGTATGTACGGGTACCCAGCTAGGGTGCCAGTCGCGGCCCACGGGGTTGGGTCGTGACACTACGTTAGTCTATCTACCACATGACGACATGAAATTTTCCGAGGTGTAACACTAAAATTTTCCACCTAAACACAGTCATTATAAGGTCCATATAGACGGCCGTGAAAATGGGATTTTGCTGAACGACAGCAAATTAAATTCCAACACATCCCGTCTAATATTCTAAGTCCCAAATCATGAATCATAGCCTAGTTTAAAGGTACGAGGTGTTACAGCTGGACTACAGACTACTTGGGTGATCCTTTCATCACTTTTAACTTGAAAATGAAGAAGTTAAAATCTACATTATCCACCTGGAGTAGGGAAACATTTGGAGACTTATTTAAACATATGACAATAAGGGAAGACATTGTTTAGATAAAGGAGCAACTATTTGAGGAATTTCCTTTAGAAGAGAATAGAATGGTGCTTCAAAAGGCTCAGGCTGAGTTCAAGAATTATTTGCACTTTGAAGAGGAATTTTGGAGACAAAAAGCTGGCATTCAGTAGCAATCAGAAGGTGACAGAAACACTAGATACTTTCACAGCTTGGTGAAGGGGAGAATAAAAAGATTACCTGTGTCAAGAATTCAAAATGTAGAAGGAGAATGGAAATAGGATGCTGATCAAATTGCAGTAGCAGCAATAGACTTTTACCAGAGTGAATCTACAAAAGAAGAGACATATCAAGACTGTAGATTGTTATATATTATTGCTCCTAAAGTTACACAAGAGCAGCATTCCATTCTATGTGCTATGCCAACCCTGGAAGAAGTGAAAAATGCTAGTTTTGAATTATCAAGTGATAGTGCTTGTGGACCTGATGGATTTTCTGGTATCTTTTATCAGAAGTGTTGGAATATAGTAGAAGCAAATGTGTATAATGTGGTAAAAGCTTTCTATGAGGGTTAGACTATTCCTAAATCTTATCACTCATACAAACTTTGTTTTACTACCAAAGAAATCTTTCATAAACACTTTTTCTGATTTAAGGCTAATGAGCTTCAGTAACTTCATCAACAAGGTGATTTTTAGAGTGATTCTTGATAAACTAGAATCATTTTTACCTTCCTTAATCTCTGCTAATCAATCTGGTTTCTTAAAAGAGAGGAACATCATTGAAAATGTGTTACTTAATCAAGAGTTTGTAGCTGACATTAGAAAGAGGGGGAAACCAGCTAATCTGATTATTAAGAAAGTTATGGCAAAGGCATATGACAGAGTTTCTTGGAGATTTCTTATTCAGGTCATTAGGAGAATGGGTTTTACAGATATGTATATAAATATGATTTTGAGGTTGATAGCAAACAATTGGTATTCCATACTTATTAATGATCAGTCTCATGGTTTTTTTCATTCCACAAGAAGAGTAAAGCAAGGTGATCCCTATCTCCAGCTTTGTTCATGTTGACACCTGAGTTCCTGTCTATTTTTTTGAATGTATTGTTTGATAATTGCATGTTTAGAGGGTATGGGATACCAAAGTGGAGTGCAAATTTAAACCATCTTTCCTATCCTGATAATACCATAATTTTTGCTTCTGCTGAGATAGAATCTTTGCAAATGATCATGGGGGTTTTGCATGAATATGAGAAGGGATCAAGGCAGAAAATTAATAGAGACAAGAGTGCATTTTATATGCATGCAAAAGCGGCTGTTGAGTTGAGTTAGGAAGTGCATCAGATATTGTCACGACCCAACCTCGTGGGCCATGACTAGTGCCCGACCTGGACACTCGTATACGTACCTGTTAGACATAGTCAAACTGAAGCTAAAATCAATATGGAAACTTGCAAAAGAACTCCAAAGGTTCATAACGTCATCATATATACATATATCCAAATAACCGGTCTCCTGGAGAGTCACAACTGATCAAAACATAATATGATACGCAAGCCGACAAGGCTGCCACAAAACATCAACATGATACGCAAGCGGACAAGGCTGCCACAATACATCAACATGATACGCAAGCCGACAAGGCTGCCATTACAGAAGAACATATCCATAGCACATCGAATAGACACAGCTGAACAAACTTATACACAACCCACACATATGTCTACAGACCTCTAAGAGTATCGATAGTGAAATATGACGGGACAGGGCCCCGTCGTACCCTTGGATAAACATATACATATACAACATAAGATCTGTACCAAAAGTCTAGGCTCCGGAATAATGGATCTCTCCAAGACAGTTGAGTAGAAGTTCTATGCTGAAGGGTCACCAAACCGACTATCTGTACCTGCGGGCATGAAACACAGCCCCCCCAAAGAAAGGGGGTCAGTACGGAATATGTACTGAGTATATAAAGCATTTGATACAGTAAAGAGGATCATAATTGAAATAGAGATCACAGGAGACAAGTATGACATTCAAAATACCAATACATTTGCCTTATAAAATGTAAATCATGCATATCAATATCATATATCATACCCGGCCCATTATGGGACTCGGTGAATAAAGTCATCCTTGGCGCCATAATCACATCATCACATCATCACATCATCACATCATAATATCATTATATATATATACCGTACCCGGCCCTCTAGTGAGGGACTCGGTGAACAATGCAGTGAAACTGTGCACGAAAAAATACCCGGCCCGGGACTCGGTGAAAGACATATTGAGGCATGCACGAGCAGAGTAGTGAGAAACCATATGCAAACTAAGTCATAGCTGAGACTCAATAGAATAATCAAAATGAACCATCATTTGATAATCAAGACAATAATCATATCCAGTACCCTTCGAATGTCACTATGCATTATATCAAAATACAACTTCTGGAATCATAGACACGTATCAGGACATAATGAAATAGCTTCTGGAAATCAATAACATTAGCCATCCTAGTGGCTCTCAGAATAGGAACTTCTTTGGAATCATATACACGTCGTCTGTTTGTTTCATAAAGATCATGCCAAAAGAAATAAGGGTTAGCTTTACATACCTTTAACGCTTATTTAAATGTCCAACGTCTACTTCTCGAGCTCTTAGGTCTAAAATTAAGATAACATAAGCCACAGTTATATTATCCACATCACTTACTAACCAATCCAAGTACGAATGAAACTTAACGAAATTCGGGCATCATTTCCCCTGAAAACTTAACAATCCTCGAGATTCCAATTTAGCCAAACATCAATAAAAATACCAACAACAACAACACCAACAATTTAATATCAAACTAGAATTAAATCCATTCTTAAATCACTTCCAAAACAGCCCAATATACATTCGTATACCAATGCTTGTATACACTTCTTTATTTTCGTATATCTATAATATAACAACAAACACAACAACAACAACAACTACAGCCAATCCCACGATATTCCAGCCCACAAAACAATTCATAACAACCACCAAACAGCCCCAAAATATTGTCACAAAACAGCCACGAAAATCATATAAAAACAGCCCGGTATACGCTCTGTATATGATATTATCATACACTTTATTCTCCCAAATTCAAGAACAGAAACTTGTCAACAACATCAACAATTATTATACATCATAACTCAGCCAATTCCATCCATTTAATCCAACTAAAACATCCCCCGATCCATAAATCTCAACAAAACTAAAAACGAATTTATAACGTTATTTTCTCCGTTCTAATCCGTTAAAAGTCTAAATAAACTTGTTAACAATGAAAAAGGGACCTTACTCTTACCTTAAGTATGAAGAAACCACGTCAACACTCTTCTTCTTGGCTGATTCTTAGCTCAAATTGAAGGCAACACAACGTACAACACTTTTCTTTTCATGAGCTTCGGGATTCGGGGCTCAAATTTTGATCAAAACTTTGTTTTTCTCTCTAAGGCTTTCCTCCCTCTCTCTCTCTAGAATTTTTTGGGTCTTTTTTGTCTGAAAATGAGGAGGAGAAGGCTGAAATTTCCCTTAACTAGCAAGGGAAATGGGCCTGACCCGGATTGGAATCGGGTTGGGCCCATTTCACTGCCCAACTTGACCATTCTGCCTTAAAACGTCCATATCTCCTTATCCCGAAGTCACATATAGGCCCACCACGTATGGTTGGAAAGGTATTTTAATTATCTATACCTTTAATTTTAGGAGGTTTCCCAAATTCCCAAATACTGATGGGGTTATGGCCTCCCAAAGTCAGATTACCCAAAACGTAACTTAAAAACATCTTTTTGGAGGGCTTACACTTGGATTTGGCTCAAGGGTCCTTCTTGAGTTGTGTTTAACTTCACATATATTATCCATATAACTTGTCATATGTATATATGTTTTTTTAAATCTCAACATGTGGACCCCACCTCAGCTTACGAATAATCCAACGTACAAAAATACGGGGTATAACATCCTTCCCCCCTTTGGAACATTCGTTGTCACGACCCAACCCCGTGGGCCGCGACTGGCACCCTAGCTGGGTACCCGTACATACCTACCCGACCGAATTTCGTATCGTACAGATTTTTTTTTTGAAACAGAAATTACAAAAGTAGGCCGATACAACTACGGCACGCGCGCAAACATATATATATATATCTGAACTTACAGAAACATACGGATAAGCCGACAAGGCTAACATACAGACGAAACCCGTAACCCACACATCTATCTACAGGCCTCTACAGACATACAGAGTCATATGACGGGACAGGGCCCCGCCGTACCCAGAATATCCATACATACAGAGTATACAGAAGACAGGAGATATATACCAAAAATATACGCTCCGGACCAAAGGAGCTCTTCAAAACAGCTGAATCAGAAACCTACGCTGGCGGCGTATCACCTGGTGCGTCGGTACCTGCGGGCATGTAGCGCAGCCCCCGAAGAACGGAGGTCAGTACGAAAAATGTACCGAGTATGTAAAGCAGAACATAACAGATATAAACATAGTCCGAACCGGAGTCACAGAAATATAACGAACAGAACCATAAATCAGACGGACGGACAGAGTCATGATCCAGACAGACATACAGAATCGTGTTCTTTACAGATAAACAGAATCATGGTTCGGACAGACAGACAGAATCATAATACGGACAGATGAGCAGAATCAGAATCCATACGGACATACAGACGTAGTCGTCTTTCAGACGGACAGACAGAAGTATGTCGGACAGACTTATGCATGCAGAGTAGTACAGAGTCATACAGAGGCATGTGCTTATATAAATACAGATGGCACACGCATACATTCATACAGATCCCGACCCTGTCTGGGGGCGCGGTAACAGAACCCGGCCCTCTTAGTACGGGACGCGGTGGACAGACAGAATCAGATCAGATCATATGCCATCCTGGCCGCCATCCCCATACACAAATCATAATGTCATACATACATACAGATCCCGGCCCGTACGCCGAGGGACGCGGTGAACAATGCAAAGCAATATGCACGATAACAGAACCTGACCGGGTCGCAGTGAAAGAATGCATTGAGACAGACACAAACCGATAAATGAGAAACTACTTACATACAGACTCAACATACAGACTCGATCAACCTGAAGGGTGCCAAATGGCGAGTCAAATCATAGTATCCAGATAGTATGCATAGTACAAGCCTACATCCTAGTCGGGAAGGCACGACATATTATTATCAGAATCAGAATCTCAGATGTTCAAAAATCATTTCGTATAAATCGCACAAAATGGTTATATCATACACCAAATAGTAGTCCAAAGGTTTTTAGAGAAAATCGGACAAAACGGAAATATTTAAAGTTTTACAGAAGATATCGGGCCTTGTGGGCCCGCCTCGGACCAACTCGAGGCTACATAGGTAAATTATTGCTAATAGACCTTATGAGGTCATCCATAGTCGTTTGGAAGTGTTCCGACTCCGTTTGGGGAAGTTTTGTACAAAAATTCACTTTAAAGGCAATTTGTAAGAAAATAGCTTCAATTGAATTGAAGGAATTGGAGCGGTTTTCCGTCTCGAATTCCGGGAAACGGAGTCGTACTTAAGGCTCGCGGCCGAGCCTACCACATCCAGAACATGCCTAGGAACATAGGGAAATGCTTCACATACCTCGATAGCGCCTTACGCTCGCTTGGCGTCAACCCAAATTTCGTCCAAAATCTGGAAATGGTCAAGTTTACCATTTGGTTAGTTTCAAACTTTCAATATTCCAACTTTACACATATTGCCTACCGAAATTTCGGCAGCATTTCCTCTGTATATACGACATCCCCGAGACTTAGCTCGGCTCAATTCATCAACACAACAACCCAGAAATGACATCCAAACAACAACAACAAACATCAAGACATACACTAAGGCATCATTAGCCATCTTTCGACATAACGAAACATTTTTCGTTTCAAACTTGCATTTCCACACCAAACTTATTATTTTCATATCCATTATCCATCAAAATCATTACGACATACACCGGAGGCATCCATCCCATTTTCACATAATATTCATAAGATACACAAACATTCCAACTTTCCATTAAATCACTACTTTTCCAATCTTTTCCTAACTTTCAACATACAAGTTCATAACACATTTCCATTTTTTCCAAATTCATCAACAATAATCATAATTTGCCTCTTGATACCTTCATTTCCAGTTTTACATAAATCATAACAAAGTTGCATACTTTCCTACAACAACTTGATAACCATTTTTCCAAAACAATAAAGATTGTTATCTTTTCCATTCACTTCACCATAACATACTTAATATACAAACAAGATCAAATTCATACTCCATCAACACATGACCCTACCACACGGCCACCTCCTACATTCTTCAATTTTCACTAATTCATTCCACTTTCATTTCTAATATAATTTCTATCATAACAACAACTAGAACACATCATAAAAATTCAACTCATTACATTAATACATCAACACACACACGGCCACTTTCCAACAAACACACCCACTTTGCAAACTTCCATATTTTCACAAATTCTATTCATTTCTACATTCCACAACATAAACAAAGCTCCATAACATAATAAGAAGGGATGGATTCTTACCTTTTCCCAACTCTTCCACTTGCCACAATTGGTAGTTTCTTGCCACAATAATTATACCAACTTGAAGAGCACCTTGAGCTTAGTAGAAATTTTAAAAGAGATGAATTTTTTTGAATCAAGATTGAAGCTTGGAAATTTTTTTTCTTTTCTTTTCTTTCTTTCTCTCTTGGAGCCGAAACCCCCTCAAGTTTCTTGCTTTGTTTTTTTCTTGCTCTTTCTTGAACATTCTTGATATTTATCCACTATAAATGATTAATATATCACAAATTAATTTTCATGGGTTTGGGCCCCTCCCTTGGCCGGTTGGGCCTCTCCCATTTGGGCCTTACTTATCATTTTTTTTTAGCCCAAAATGGTTGGTTACATATTGTAATTCATGGGGCAAGTTTCCAAAATTCCAATTTTGCCCTTGGCCTCGTTCCGTAATTCCACACCAACGTATTCATAACCTACACATTCATACCAAGAAATGTCCAATAGTGGCCTTATTCATCACAAGTCCATTTATCTTGAATTTTTCGAATAAGCGAAAATGTCGGATGTAACATCCTCCCCCCCTTTAGAAACATTCGTCCTCGAATGTTAAATTGACCTTATGGGGCGTCGTACTACTTTGGGAGGGTCCTCTTTATAATTGTCCTTCGTGGACTTCCCGACATGGCTTCTTCACCTACATGAGGGGGTAATTCTTCTCGTCACTGATTCAAATAACTTCATAATCTATATTTTTATACCCCACATAATTATCGGACCATAAACTATATTCTTGTAACAGACGAACGCTTCCCAGATATCATAGTCAATATCATTTCTTGTTACTCTGCTGAGTTCCCTACCACCTTATCGTGATCCCTCTTCATACCAGACACTTCATACCAGCAGCTTCCGAATTAGGACCGGACGCGTAGAAGCATATCGGACGGATTCGTAATCGGGGGCAGACGTACTAAACTATGGCGGACGGATTCGTAGTCGAAATCAGAGGTACGGAAGTGTGTCAGACAAATCTGAGATCGGAGTCCAACGTACAGAGAGGTATCAGACAGATTCGAAATCAGAATCAGACGTACAGAGGCATATCAGACGGATTCATATCCAGAGTCAGACATACAGAGGTGTCAACCAGAAACAGATTCAGAATCGGATGTGCAAAGATCTATCAGATGGGAACGTAATCGAGTTCAGGAGCATAGAGGCGTAATAGACGGAGCCCTATCAGAATCGGAAGTGCAAAAGTATAACAGAGAGAATCCGAATTAGGGTCAGATCACTTCTATTAAGGCTCTAGTGATTCATGGAAATTTCCCTTTATTCGTAAACTTGTTCGCCAAGTGGTCATACAGATCGTCGTCCCTTCTTCGCTTTATATATTCGGTTTAATAAAATCTTCCGTCTATCACAACATCAGTCGCCGGGACTCGGCTCTGGATCCATACAGGCATCAGACGAAAATCGTACACATACACATTCACATAAACATACACACATACAGATATATCTACTAATATCTTACTGGCAAACGTCTCTGACTGTCATTCGAATTCGCTCAATTTCCCGAGCGGTATTGCACCTTTTTATTTCCGCCCATTTAGTCCGCATCAGTCTGCGCGACTTCTGTAAGGGCACTAATTACTCCACACATTCTATTTTCCTTTTGGTTACCCCAAATTTCCATTTATATCTATCATACTTACACTTGGGCAAAACTTTGCATTACTTCCCAGGGGGTCACCCATCCTAGAATTGCTCTGGCTTGAGCACGCTTAACTCCGAAACTTTCATGCATTTTGACGCGTTAGGGCTAATATAATTCCGTCGATTATCCCGCAGGGCCTTTGTCACATAATTTTAGGGCAGATCGGGGTCTTAGCAAATTTTCGGAAAATTTTTGTAGCGGCTGCCACCCCCGGCTAAGTCGTACCATTACCATGTCGCCTTTCTGAATCTTAAACATTCACCTTCATACACATATACATGTGATTACGGATAACCCACAGATTTAAGTCTTCGTCCCACGAATTCCGCCTCCAAATAATCGGTGGAATCTGATAAAATATCACCGTAAGGTGTTCTCCGGCCACTGGCAGAAGAAAACTAAAGTCCGACAAGTATTGCGGGACCTTTTTGTACTTAGTCTACATATTTACTTCCATATTTCTGGAAAAATTTGGGCAGAGGTTCCTCTGTTTTTCTTACTATCCGAAACCTGTACACCAGAAATACCAATTATGCCTCACAGGGCCAACACATATACACACACATACATATCATATCATGTCGTATCGTAGCCACACGGGGCTGATAACCTCAAGTAAGAATTATAACGTCATCGACACCTACCACACGTGCCCAACTCAACAGCATCGGAGGCACTTTCCTGTTTACTTTCATCCGGGATTTCTAGACTCACATTGACGGTGGGGACATCTCAGTCGCCCTTGCCTTTGGTCACTAGGTCTCTAATCCTTTTAAATTTCCGTCGTCTTCATAGAACAACGTTTTACAGATATCATACACATATCAAAAATTCTAGGAAACTTACGTACTCATAACTGATCAACTCGGGTCTAACCTGGGGAGCTGCCGTGGGAACTGTGTCCCTCATCATCGTCGTCGGTCTGGCCCCCACTGTTACCTGCATCTGAATCGGAGGAGTGTAGGTAGCCTGGCAATTCTTGGTTCACCGACGGCCAGGACAAAGGGCTGGAATAGGGCGTAACACTCTCTGGGGAAGCCTGTCTAACATACTGCTCCACTACCGGAGCTGCTGGCACATCCTCGGGAATCTCCTCCTCCGGCGTCCCAGAGGAGTGCTCTAGTGGCTCAGCCTCGGGGCTATCCTCCTCCCTGGGAGTAAGAAACTCTGGAGGTATCGTCGCTGGGTCCTCCGAAGGGTCGGTATCATAACTGTCTTCCCTAGGAGCCTCTGCTCTGGGGATCAAAAACTCTGGAGGAATTGTCTCTGGATCCTCCGAAGGATCTGTCTCAATCGAGTAGCTGGGGATCTGCCTATTCGGTCCTGGTGATGTCCTAGGGGCCTTATTAGCACCCCCATCCCCATCATCCAAAGCACTCCTCTTTATTATTTATCAACCTACGATCACCTGCAGGAAGAGGGTCAGAAACATTTTCCCCAAATACCGACACTTCTGCTCTTCTGGAGCCTCGCTATAGATACAGCAATTCGTAGGGGAGAATCATCCTAATCATATAGCTTTATCGCACGATCTAAGAATCCAAAAAAGGGTAACATCCTAAATGCCCTGTAGCTTCCTGTTTATAGATGTGGTGCACAACACATCGATAAACAAGACTCTACTAGACACGGCCTGTAGACATTCCGAGGACTAACCGCTCTGATACCACTTTTGTCATGACCCAACCCCGTGGGCCGCGACTGGCACCCTAGCTGGGTACCCGTACATACCTACCCGACCGAATTTCGTATCGTACAGATTTTGTTTTTTGAAACAGAAATTACAAAAGTAGGCTGATACAACTACGGCACGCGCGCAAACATATATATATATATATCTGAACTTACAGAAACATACGGATAAGCCGACAAGGCTAACATACAGACGAAACCCGTAACCCACACATCTATCTACAGGCCTCTACAGACATACAGAGTCATATGACGGGACAGGGCCCCGCCGTACCCAGAATATCCATACATACAGAGTATACAGAAGACAGGAGATATATACCAAAAATATACGCTCCGGACCAAAGGAGCTCTTCAAAACAGCTGAATCAGAAACCTACGCTGGCGGCGTATCACCTGGTGCGTCGGTACCTGCGGGCATGTAGCGCAGCCCCCGAAGAACGGAGGTCAGTACGAAAAATGTACCGAGTATGTAAAGCAGAACATAACAGATATAAACATAGTCCGAACCGGAGTCACAGAAATATAACGAACAGAACCATAAATCAGACGGACGGACAGAGTCATGATCCAGACAGACATACAGAATCGTGTTCTTTACAGATAAACAGAATCATGGTTCGGACAGACAGACGGAATCATAATACGGACAGATGAGCAGAATCAGAATCCATACGGACATACAGACGTAGTCGTCTTTCAGACGGACAGACAGAAGTATGTCGGACAGACTTATGCATGCAGAGTAGTACAGAGTCATACAGAGGCATGTGCTTATATAAATACAGATGGCACACGCATACATTCATACAGATCCCGGCCCTGTCTGGGGGCGCGGTAACAGAACCCGGCCCTCTTAGTACGGGACGCGGTGGAAAGACAGAATCAGATCAGATCATATGCCATCCTGGCCGCCATCCCCATACACAAATCATAATGTCATACATACATACAGATCCCGGCTCGTACGCCGAGGGACGCGGTGAACAATGCAAAGAAATATGCACGATAACAGAACCTGGCCCGGGTCGCAATGAAAGAATGCATTGAGACAGACACGAACCGATAAATGAGAAACTACTTACATACAGACTCAACATACAGACTCGATCAACCTGAAGGGTGCCAAATGGCGAGTCAAATCATAGTATCCAGATAGTATGCATAGTACAAGCCTACATCCTAGTCGGGAAGGCACGACATATTATTATCAGAATCAGAATCTCAGATGTTCAAAAATCATTTCGTATAAATCGCACAAAATGGTTATATCATACACCAAATAGTAGTCCAAAGGTTTTTAGAGAAAATCGGACAAAACGGAAATATTTAAAGTTTTACAGAAGATATCGGGCCTTGTGGGCCCGCCTCGGACCAACTCGAGGCTACATAGGTAAATTATTGTTAATAGACCTTATGAGGTCATCCATAGTCGTTTGGAAGTGTTCCGACTCCGTTTGGGGAAGTTTGTACAAAAATTCACTTTAAAGGCAATTTGTAAGAAAATAGCTTCAATTGAATTGAAGGAATTGGAGCGGTTTTCCGTCTCGAATTCCGGGAAACAGAGTCGTACTTAAGGCTCGCGGCCGAGCCTACCACATCCAGAACATGCCTAGGAACATAGGGAAATGCTTCACATACCTCGATAGCGCCTTACGCTCGCTTGGCGTCAACCCAAATTTCGTCCAAAATCTGGAAATGGTCAAGTTTACCATTTGGTTAGTTTCAAACTTTCAATATTCCAACTTTACACATATTGCCTACCGAAATTTCGGCAGCATTTCCTCTGTATATACGACATCCCCGAGACTTAGCTCGGCTCAATTCATCAACACAACAACCCAGAAATGACATCCAAACAACAACAACAAACATCAAGACATACACTAAGGCATCATTAGCCATCTTTCGACATAACGAAACATTTTTCGTTTCAAACTTGCATTTCCACACCAAACTTATTATTTTCATATCCATTATCCATCAAAATCATTACGACATACACCGGAGGCATCCATCCCATTTTCACATAATATTCATAAGATACACAAACATTCCAACTTTCCATTAAATCACTACTTTTCCAATCTTTTCCTAACTTTCAACATACAAGTTCATAACACATTTCCATTTTTTCCAAATTCATCAACAATAATCATAATTTGCCTCTTGATACCTTCATTTCCAGTTTTACATAAATCATAACAAAGTTGCATACTTTCCTACAACAACTTGATAACCATTTTTCCAAAACAATAAAGATTGTTATCTTTTCCATTCACTTCACCATAACATACTTAATATACAAACAAGATCAAATTCATACTCCATCAACACATGACCCTACCACACGGCCACCTCCTACATTCTTCAATTTTCACTAATTCATTCCACTTTCATTTCTAATATAATTTTTATCATAACAACAACTAGAACACATCACAAAAATTCAACTCATTACATTAATACATCAACACACACACGGCCACTTTCCGACAAACACACCCACTTTGCAAACTTCTATATTTTCACAAATTCTATTCATTTCTACATTCCACAACATAAACAAAGCTCCATAACATAATAAGAAGGGATGGATTCTTACCTTTTCCCAACTCTTCCACTTGCCACAATTGGTAGTTTCTTGCCACAATAATTATACCAACTTGAAGAGCACCTTGAGCTTAGTGGAAATTTTAAAAGAGATGAATTTTTTTGAATCAAGATTGAAGCTTGGAATTTTTTTTTCTTTTCTTTTCTTTCTTTCTCTCTTGGAGCCGAAACCCCCTCAAGTTTCTTGCTTTGTTTTTTTCTTGCTCTTTCTTGAACATTCTTGATATTTATCCACTATAAATGATTAATATATCACAAATTAATTTTCATGGGTTTGGGCCCCTCCCTTGGCCGGTTGGGCCTCTCCCATTTGGGCCTTACTTATCATTTTTTTTTAGCCCAAAATGGTTGGTTACATATTGTAATTCATGGGGCAAGTTTCCAAAATTCCAATTTTTCCCTTGGCCTCGTTCCGTAATTCCACACCAACGTATTCATAACCTACACATTCATACCAAGAAATGTCCAATAGTGGCCTTATTCATCACAAGTCCATTTATCTTGAATTTTTCGAATAAGCGAAAATGTCGGATGTAACATTTGTCCTCGAATGTTAAACTGGTACTGAACTCCCAATACTTTCTCAAGTGTTTCTTTATTCAATTATGCCCTTCACATGCTTTTTCATTGGTCGATTCCCTTTAATTCACTATAACGCATTCCAGGTCTCTAAGTAACCATTCCTGTAATATTTTCTCTTTCTCTCGCCTCGCGAGGTAATAATTCCACGTCGTTGTCTTTACACTCGTCCTTATTTCGCAGTCGGTTGTCAGTTGTATTGCGAGCGCTTTTGTTGAAATGTTACTATCTCTCTTGGTGCACGTAGTCTTAAATCGACTCCTTCTTCTTCTATAGTTACTCCTTTAAGACGTATCATTCACTTCATCTTACCTCTCACGCGTAGACGTCCCTCGTCGATTTATTAGACTTTACAATCCCTGGAGTATTTCATGCCTCTGGTAACTTGTAGACCCTTCGCAGACTCTACGAATAAGACGACATTTCCCAGGGTGTAACATTATTTTACTCCAATAACCTTGCTTTGTCCTGCTGTTACAGTCCGAATTCTGAAATCTTCCGCATCATGTATCACTTCTTGACTTTCTCTTAAAGGTTTTTAACTGTCACCTTGCTTTTAGCTCTTAATCTCAATCCTTAGAGTTGGCTATCAAGTAGCGCTGGAGTTTACTCATTTTATAACTTTACATAGCCGCTCTGTGATCTGTCTATTATTAACTGGTATAATTCCGAAAGAATTTCTCTTGATTTGACATATAAATTCACTATCACCCAGTAACCAGTGACCCGCTTGTTCTGATCATCTCGCTTAAGCTAATTCACAATTTCTCTTAACCCAACTTGTAACACTTTAGGCGTATTCTATTGCCCCTTTACCAAGATTTTGCTTTTAGTTTTACTGTCACACATTATGTTGCAATGTTTACGCAAATATGTGAATGTCACGACCCAGCTAGGGGCCGCGACGGGTACCCGGGGCTAACCACCGAGCACCGCTCGTTCTGTCGCTCATCTTACTCATTTTATACTATTTTTATCATATTTATACTCATAGCGTAGGAAAATCATATTTCATATGAAAACATAAAATACTTCCATATACATGTGCCCTTAGGCTATCAAAATAATGTGTATGTGTATACAGCAGCGATCTCGTGAGACCATCTAACCCGCACTGCATATCTACGAGCCTCTACTGGTGTACTGAACGTAGGGACGGGACAAGACCCCGTCGTGTCCAAAAAATACATATACATGGCTATATATACACCAAAGAATAATCATAAGCACCTCCGGGAAAATGGAGGGCTTCCAATCAGCCGATAGCTACTACAGATCTAGATCGAGTTCTCCTCCCTGTCTACCTGTGGGCATGAAAACAGTGTCCAAAGAAAACGAACGTCAGTACGAACATTGTACTGAGTATGAGAGGCATAAACAATGAAATAAGACAATGATGTAAAGGAGATACTCATATGGAACATCAGAATCTAGCTACCAAGTATAAGAAAAACAAGTCATGCTGTCTGTTATAGCCCGTATTTTGTACGTTCGGATGTTTCGGGGTAGTCGTGGTAAGTTAAGGGCAAAACCATTTTTCAAAATTATTTTAATGTGCAAGTTGTTTATAAATATTATTTATGAACATTATTAGTATGGAAATATTGAGAAAGGGAAAGGGTAAAAAGGGAAATTCGCAAGATGGCTCATAGAAATGTGGAGGAAGCCTAAGGGCAAATTTGGAACTTGGAAAAAATTAATTTTTCATGAAGTGCAAAACAAAACAAAAAAAATGGGCTTGGAATTAAAGGGGCCAATTGGGCCGTCCAATTGGAGTGGGCTTAGGCCCACCCAGAAGTTAATGGACAAAATAAAAAGATGACTAAGTCATCTTATTCATCTTTATCTTTAGAAATTTCAAGAACCTTAAAGAACAAAAGAGAAGGAGAAAAAAACAAAAGGCCATTCGGCCATGTCCAAACCAACAAGGACAATGGAAATTTTTTATCAAAAATTATTTTCTTCTAGCTAAACAATCCATTAAAGGGTCCTTAGCAAAGTGAAGTGATCATTGGAGCAAGAAAAACACATATTCTTACAAGTTACAAATCTTAGCTAAGTGAGAAGTTAAGGGGAAAAGGTAAGGTTTAATCCTTTTCTTATATGTTATGGATGATTATGTATGTTGTAGTATGTAAAAGTGAATGAAATTCATGAAAATATGGATGTTGTGTTGTGGCCGTGTGGGTGGTGGTGTTGTGCAGGAATGATGAAATTATTTTACTTAGTATTTTAATTGTTGTGGTGGTAGATTCTATGACGTAAAACAACGATTTAATGGTTGGAAATGAAGTTCTAATCGTTTGTGGATTATGGAAGAAGTTAATGTGATATTAGTATGGTTTCTTATGGTTATAAGAATGCATGATAATCCTAAAGTATAGATTATTGATGTAGTCTATGAATTTGGAAGAAAGGAAATGTGTAGTAATTGTTCTTGTTGAATTTGGAAGAATTCGGGTAGTGTATGTGTTGGTTGGGCCGTTTGAAATGTTGTACGGGTTGTTGAAGTGTTCTTGAATATTGTTGAATGGTTTCGAATTAGTATTTGAATATGTGAACAATTATGAATTGAACATAAAGGAAATGTTATTGAATTATGTAAAAGGAGCTACCTATGTTGGAATGTATTTTGAAACAATTGTTGAAGTTGGAGATATGATTGTTGGTATTATTGTTGATAATTTGGCCCAGTTGAATTCTCGGGTTTGTTGTTGTTAAATTGGCCGAGCTAGATTCTCGGGGATGTTGTATTTTCAGGGGAGATGCTGCCGAAATTTCGGTAGAATATAAGTGAATTCATTTGAAAGACTAAGACAAGTATATGTCGATGAATCTAATGATTATGTCAATTCTCTTGAATTTAGATTAGCAAGTTTGGACAAATAAGCGTAGCTAGTTGGTCGTGGGACAGGTATGTAAGGCTTACCCTTTCTTTCTTTTGGCATGTCCAAGAGCTAAGTAAGGTATGACATGACACGCACCTTGGGGTAATTCTACTCTTTGATTCCGAGCTTGGTTACGATGCTTAATTTCTTTTGTCATAAGAATGTTTTGTATGGTTGAGTCTATTGTATGATTAATAAATGAATAAGCTACTTCATATGGTTTTGATATGTTTCCGAGACCGTCTATGACTCTGATTCACTTCTGATATAAGTATGTCTGATATGATCGAGCTTATTATATGATTGAGCAACAGGATGAGCATAAAGAGTTTTGTTTCTAAAAGAGTTCTGTGAGTCTTAATGTCCCTAACTTTCGCAAAAGATCTCGGATGTGTTTTGAAATGTTAGTAAAAGTTCTATGGTAAAAATGTCTGTAACTTTCATATACCAACTCCGATTGACTTGAAACGTGTTTATGATCCTTCAAATGTCGATAAGAGTACGTATTTATCGAGTCTTAAAAATTTATTTGGTGTGCATACAGTTTCCCACTACTCTGCTCGTGCATGTGTCATTGCCTCCTCACCGAGTCCCGAGTCGGTATGTATCGTGCGTATGGTTCGGCGAGTCCCTTGCTTGAGGTCCGGGTTCCATATATATAATTCCAGAGTATGATGTGTCCGGTTCTGGGGTACTGTGTATATGTGTCCGGTCCCCGGTTACCGTGTATATGTTATGGAGTATGATGTTTTCCGGTTCCCGAGTTCTCGTGTATATATGTCCGGTTCCCGGGTACCGTGTATAAGCTATGATATGTTATGTGTGACGGAGATTACGGAGTAAACCTTCTGGAGTATGATGTGTGTGGCGCCAAAGACGGGGTGGTGACCACGTTCCCCGGGTCCCGCAAGGGACCGGACGCCGTTTCTGACATGCATGATTTGTGTTTCGAGTAAGCATTTTGATATTCTGGATAAGCCACTTATCTTCTGTACTTCTTCTGGCATATGACTTCGGCATATATGATTTGTATTTGGAAAAAAACAAGTATTTTGATATTCTGGATGATTTACTTACTTTCTGTACTCCTTCTGACATATGACATCGGCAGATACGATCTACGTTCTGAGAATTAAGTAGCTTGGTAATCTGAATAATGTACTTATGTTTGTACTGCTTGTGTCGATTATGGTTCTGTTTTCTGTATTCTTGCCTTACATGCTCAGTACATTTTCCGTACTGACCCCCTTTCTTCGGGAGCTGCGTTTCATGCCGCGCAGGTACACCCAGATGAGTAGAAGTCATTACAGAAGATGTTCCAGCGAAGTTGGCAAGCTCCATTTGCCTCTGGAGTATTGCCGGGTCAGAGTATTATGCTATGATGTTTTGTTCGAAGTTAGAGACTTTGCAGACAGAGTCTTGGTATTGGTTGTCAGTTCTGTAAGCGGCTCCATCGGCCGATGTGTCATTTTTATGTTACGATATAAGTTCTCTATGATTACAGATTTTGTTTGATTCGAAAACTACGAGAAAGAATATTTCTGAAAGTTTTTCTATGTAATTCATACTTATTTGATTTAAAAGTTTGACACGATTATGTGTGTACTAAGGGTCAGAGGGTTCGCTCGGCCCTAAGTAAGGGTCGGGTGCCCATCACACCCTAGTAAGGTTAGGGTGTGACAAAGTGGTATCAGAGCAGGTTTGTCCTAGGGGTTGTCTGCAAAGTCGTGTCCAGTAGAGTCCTGTTTATGGTGTGAAGCGCGACACATTTATAAACAGGAGGCTACGAGGCATCTAGGGATTGTTGACCTTCTTTCTGTCTTAGATCGTGCAATAGAGCCAAGTCACAGGAAATAAGATTCCTTATATAAGCCTTACATACGACGGAAGGAGGTAAGTGATGATATGAAAAGCCACTGCGGTAAGTATTGATATATTTGATCTGTTACCTGAAATTGGCAGTTCCGGATAGCTAGAATGTGATATATAGCCGAATTCTCTGTGAGGCATTGTTGATATTTGCTGTGTATAAATTTTGAAAGGAGAGAATGGTATAAGAGGAGCAAGGTCTGTTGGAAGATTCAGAGAAAGTCGACAATCGGTTTTGCTGTAGATTATTATGTAAGGATGGTGAGTGGAAATCCGAACAGACTGATACCTGAGTACTTATAAGTAACGACGACGAAGGCGTGTTCCCCACCATCGGGAATCTGGAAATCTGGGATAAAAGATAACCATACTCATGGGGGAAAGGTGAATATTGAAGATCGAAAAAGGGTAAAATAGTAATGGTAAAAGAAAGGACGTGTTACGAACATGTCTCGGAATCTGTAAGACTTAAATTTGCTCTAGATCATGTGATAAAGGTCATGTGATGAAGCGGACGCGATTATATCAGCATTAAGGCACCGGATATCACCAAAGTTTCGAGGTTAATCGTGCTAAGGTGGGAGAAATTTTAGGATGGGTGACCCCCTGGGAAGTATGCAAGGAATTCTATATATCTAGACATAAGAGACAAATGAAAAGTTAGAGTAACCTAAGGGAAACTAGGGTATACGGGGTGGTTGGAGACCATAAGAGGTACAGGATGAGGCAGACTAGACTGGTGAAGAAACAGAGAGTGCGTCACAACTATGGAATTTGGATAGGCTTGAATAGCGTTTGGAAGTATTTTGTGGGTTAGTTGATAATAATTGTATATATATGAATGCATATGATATCTTATATATGATTGTATCAGTGGAAATGAGAGTCCCGGTAACCGGCGCTACGGTAAGGAAGGCCTCAATCGAGTAAAGGATACCGACGCCCGAGTGACAGTAAAAATAAATGGTGCAAGTGTTATAAGATAAGCTGCTATTTTCACTACAGGTTAAGATGGGAAAACTCCAATACAACGATACTTGGAAAATAAAGAGAGTGAGTTAATGGAAGGCAAGGAGATCAAAAGGTCGGGAAAAATGAAAAGTAAGAAAACTCAGTGAGGGAAGCCCCCGAGAGAAACTACCGACAAAGCATGAGACTGCTTGGGCAGAAATTCAAAGATAGGTACGTGAAAAGGGTAAAGTGTGGTAATATAGAACCAAAGAGGAATATGTGAGGCTCGAGAACCGATTCCAATAAGTGGGACTAGAGGAATAGCGACTATAACGAGAGATGTGAAGCAAGAAAAGAACGATTAGGCCTTATGACAATGTTAGGGGATTTAGACCCTCGAAAGGTATATAAAGGAATAAAATGTGCAGCTATGTTGATGTGGTTGCCTCAGATATGGAAATGCTTTCCTAAAAGGATGACTTCAGAATAAGACGGGCTTGCACGTTTAAGGCAAAATTTCACGAACTCCAGAGCCGATGCCACAAATGGCAAAAGAAGAAAAGTGTTCGAGGAGGAATAAAACTAAGGAAGGTTAGGGACAAAAGTAGGAAACATATACTAACGGATTAGTCGAAGGAAGAGGAGGACCTTTGGAGCGAAACAATTGGAAATCATTAATCATAGGAGTAAGAAGGATACTTTGACAAGTTAGTAATAGGAGACCGCTCGGTTATAGCATCATAAATATAGTTAAAGACTCGATGAATAAGGACAAAGAGAGTGAAAATTGTAAGGATTCTGTGCTAAGAATAAAAGTAGTGGGATGCTTGAGAAATATGGACGCACAGCTGCGATACAAGCGCATAGTTAAGAAGACTTACGAGTAAGCGAGCTAAATGTGCGAAAGGACTAATAGTGGATAGAAAGGTATGGGAATATTGACAAGAATGATGGTGTAGACAAAACTTATGGTAAGAAGTTTTCGATATGTTATGCACAAAGTTGGGAAGAAGGACGAGAAGTAAGGTAATTAACGTAGACGAAGGTCCTCGAAGACTGTTGGTACATAAGGAGCCCCTTAAAGGGGGGGGGGGGGGAGACCATATTATATTAGTCCAAAAAGGGATCACAATATTTTCAAGCGCCAGAAAAGGAAATTTATTAGCTCGGGGCTAAAGTTCGAAACATATCGGCATACCAAGAGAATACATGAAAGAAGTAGAAACGAATTGACAATGAGTATACCGTGAGGCTGACATGAAGGGAAAGGATGAAAGACACCTTAAGAGAATACTTTATGCTGACATGAATTATGACATGGTTGGACCATAATTTGAATCCCCCGTATCGAGCAAAAATTGTGTAGTATCTAAGTACGCAGCGACATGCAGAAAAGAGTAATAAAAAGAGCAAGAAAATGCTTACAAGCTAAGTTTACAAAGAATAACGGAGAAAATGATAAGACGCAAAGGATATTTCGGATGACGACGACTATGGTAATAAGAGTACCTACGATTGGTGGATTGGAAATTTTTGAAAACAAGAAAGAACGCAGCGTTGGTGAAGGAGATAAAAGGGTTCATTGGATACTAGAAAATAGTTCATGGACCATTAATGATACGGAGTATCGGAATATACGTTATAAATTTATATGAACTATTGACGTGAAGCAATGCTCGATCATATTTGTAAGGAATCCACACCGGAGGACCAACAAGGAATAACGATGGATGAAATGAGCGTCAATACAAAGAAATCAAAGGCAAGTATACTTGTGTTAAGAGATGTGAGAAAAAGAAGTAAAGAAAAAGTTGTAGTAAGAACTCAAAGATGCTGCGAACTAAGAAGTTAAGTGAACTCGGATTATAAGTTACCATAAGTGTAGCTGGACTGCGAAGGATAATAAATGGCGAAGAAACATTACGTACATACGTTTTTGGATAAATAGTTAGAATGAAAGATTAAAAGGGACAGTGACAAAGACGTAAAGGAACAGGGAGCAAAGAAAAGAGAACACCAAAAGCCGATGGATATTTATAGCATGATAAGCGAAATTGCAATACTGAAGATTAGATAAAAACAAGGAACAACCTGTGGCCATATCAGACCATCAAGTAGAGATTACGTGCCAAAGATATGACTTTTGTTAAGGTATTGTGACGAAACAATAACCAAGAAGAGATGACCTGGGAAGGACAAGGATAATAAGTTGGCACAGTGGATTAGGAAACCCATGATACAGAATGAGGACTCATGTAAAGACCGAGGAGTTCGATTATAACGAAGATAGGGTGAAAGAAAAAGAATGGGCATGAAGGAAAGGACAACTATAAAAGGGACCCACCCGAAGTATTATGATACCCCATGAGGTCAGTTGAACATTCGAGGACGAATGTTCTAAAGGGGGGAAGGAAGTTATAACCCGTATTTTGTACGTTCGGATGTTTCGGGGTAGTCGTGGTAAGTTAAGGGCAAAACCATTTTCCAAAATTATTTAAATGTGCAAGTTGTTTATGAATATTATTTATGAACATTATTAGTATGGAAATATTGAGAAAGGCAAAGGGTAAAAAGGGAAATTCGCAAGATGGCTCATAGAAATGTGGAGGAAGCCTAAGGGCAAATTTGGAATTTGGAAAAAATTAAATTTTCATGCAGTGCAAAACAAAACAAAAAAAAATGGGCTTGGAATTAAAGGGGTCATTTGGGCCGTCCAATTGGAGTGGGCTTAGGCCCACCTAGAAGTTAATGGACAAAATAAAAAGATGACTAAGTCATCTTATTCATCTTTATCTTTAGAAATTTCAAGAACCTTAAAGAACAAAAGAGAAGGAGAAAAAAACCAAAGGCCATTCGGCCATGTTCAAACCAACAAGGACCTTGGAAATTTTTTATCAAAAATTATTTTCTTCTAGCTAAACAATCCATTGAAGGGTCCTTAGCAAAGTGAAGTGATCATTGGAGCAAGAAAAACACATATTCTTACAAGTTACAAATCTTAGCCAAGTGAGAAGTTAAGGGAAAAAGGTAAGGTTTAATCCTTTTCTTATATGTTATGGATGATTATGTATGTTGTAGTATGTAAAAGTGAATGAAATTCATGAAAATATGGATGTTGTGTTGTGGCCGTGTGGGTGGTGGTGTTGTGCAGGAATGATGAAATTATTTTACTTAGTATTTTAATTGTTGTGGTGGTAGATTCTATGATGTAAAACAAGGATTTAATGGTTGGAAATGAAGTTGTAATCGTTTGTGGATTATGGAAGAAGTTAATATGATATTAGTATGGTTTCTTATGGTTATAAGAATGAATGATAATGCTAAAGTATAGATTAATGATGTAGTCTATGAATTTGGAAGAAAGGAAATGTGTTGTAATTGTTCTTGTTGAATTTGGAAGAATTCGGGTAGTGTATGTGTTGGTTGGCCCGTTTGAAATGTTGTACGGGTTGTTGAAGTGTTCTTGAATATTATTGAATGGTTTCGGATTAGTTTTTGAATATGTGAACTATTATGAATTGAACATAAAGGAAATGTTATTGAATTATGTAAAAGGAGCTACTAATGTTGGAATGTATTTTGAAACAATTGTTGAAGTTTGAGATATGATTGTTGGTATTATTGTTGATAATTTGGCCGAGTTGAAATCTCGGGTTTGTTGTTGTTAAATTGGCCGAGCTAGATTCTCGAGGATGTTGTATTTTCAGGGGAGATATTGCCGAAATTCGGTATAATATAAGTGAATTCATTTGAAAGACTAAGACAAGTATATGTCGATGAATTTAATGATTATGTCAATTCTCTTGAATGTAGATTAGCAAGTTTGGACAAATAAGCGTAGCTAGTTGGTCGTGGGATAGGTATGTAAGGCTTACCCGTTCTTTCTTTTGGCATGTCCTAGAGCTAAGTAAGGTATGACATGACACGCACCTTGGGGTGATTCTACTCTTTGATTCCGAGCTTGGTTACGATGCTTAATTTCTTTTGTCATAAGAATGTTTCGTATGGTTGAGTCTATTGTATGATTAATAAATGAATAAGCTACTTCATATGGTTTTGATATGTTTCTGAGATCGTCTATGACTGTGATTCACTTCTGATATAAGTATGTCTGATATGATCGAGCTTATTATATGATTGAGCAACGGGATGAGCATAAATAGTTTTGTTTCTAAAAGAGTTCTGTGAGTCTTAATGGCCCTAACTTTCGCAAAAGATCTCAGATTTGTTTTGAAATGTTCGTAAAAGTTCTATGGTAAAAATGTCTGTAACATTCATATACCAACTCCGATTGACTTGAAACATGTTTATGATCCTTCAAATGTCGGTAAGAGTACGTATTTATCGAGTCTTAAAAATTTATTTGATATGCATACAGTTTCCCACTACTCTGCTCGTGCATGTGTCATTTCCTCCTTACCGAGTCCCGGGCCGGTATGTATCGTGCGTATGCTTCGGCGAGTCCCTTTCTTGAGGGCCGGGTTCCATATATATAATTCCGGAATATGATGTGTCCGGTCCCCGATTACCGTGTATATGTTATGGAGATGATGTGTCCGGTTCCCGAGTTCTCGTGTATATATGTCCGGTTCCCGGGTACCGTGTATAAGCTATGATATGTTATGTGTGACGGAGATTACGGAGTAAACCTTCTGGAGTATGATGTGTGTGGCGCCAAAGACGGGTGGTGACCACGTTCCCCGGGTCCCGTAAGGGACCGGACGCCGTTTCTGACATGCATGATTTGTGTTTTGAGTAAGCATTTTGATATTCTGGATAAGCCACTTATCTTCTGTACTTCTTCTGGCGTATGACTTCGGTATATATGATTTGTGTTTGGAAAAAAACAAGTATTTTGATATTCTGGATGATTTACTTACTTTCTGTACTCCTTCTGACATATGGCATCGGCAGATACGATCTGCGTTCTGAGAATTAAGTAGCTTGGTAATTTGAATAATGTACTTATGTTTGTACTGCTTGTGTCGATTATGGTTCTATTTTCTGTATTCTTGCCTTACATGCTCAGTACATTTTCCGTACTACCCCCTTTCTTCGGGGGCTGCATTTCATGCCATGCAGGTACACCCAGATGAGTAGAAGTCATTACAGAAGATGTTCCAACGAAGTTGGCAAGCTCCATTTGCCTCTGGACTGTTGTCGGGTCAGAGTATTATGCTATGATGTTTTGTTCGAAGTTAGAGACTTTGCAGACAGAGTCGTGGGTATTGGTTGTCAGTTCTGTAAACGGCTCCATCGGCCGATGTGTCATTTTGTGTTACGATATAAGTTCTGTATGATTACAGATTTTGTTTGATTCGAAAACTACGAGGAAGAATATTTCTGAAAGTTTTGCTATGTAATTCATCCTTATTTGATTTAATAGTTTGACAAGATTATGTGTGTACTAAGGGTCAGAGGGTTCGCTCGGCCCTATGTAAGGGTCGGGTGCCCATCACACCCTAGTAAGGTTAGGGTGTGACACTGTCTTACTCATGCTCATCATCATATCATATCATATATGCATCATTTATATACTGCCCGTCCGTATCGAATAGGTGTGATAATCATAACATGAACCTACGTCCAGGCCTCCCGTGTCCGAGGTAACATCTCATGCCGCCCACTAGTGGTGCCTGCCCATGCCATTTGGCCATGGTGTATCGTATAGTTGCCCGCCTTAGCGGTGACTGCCCGGCCAAATAGGCGGGGTGTAATAGTGATATCATCATATGCTCATCATAATATACTTAACTTATCATAATACATACATAAGGCTCAAGACCAATCATACTCTATCAGGGTGACGTAAGGTCGTGATCCCCCGATTGCATTATGGAACAATCATGGACATTCTGCCTCACCTTGAAGGGATTAGCACATAAGGTGAGTGTAAGCGATAAATAACACCATTAGACTTTCTATATTCTAACTCATTAGCTTGTGTAGCAAATTATAGATATAGGCTCATGGATAAGAAAGAAGTTACGCTATAGGATTCATGCCATTAGAAAGAAGGGACTAGCCTCACATACCTTTGACGTTTAACTACGCTATCGTCCGCTTGTCCTCCTTCGATATCACGTCTCCACCTTCAAGAGGGAATTCGCACTATCAGTAGTTAACTAACCATAAGAATGCACTACTATTTCTAGAGAAAATTGGGTAGCACTTCCTTTGTTTCTACTACTTTTCCCGTATTCTATATCAACTCTCAAATGCCCACAATAACATCCACAATATCGAAATCATCAATCATCATTTACATGCATTAACTGCACTCCATCATTTCTCTCTAATTTCTCAACATTTATACATATAACTCATTATCACGTTTTCTCTTATATGATACTTATTCCATGGTCTAAACATCCTTTACAACATATTCATAATCATAGCACATAACCATTTATGATTCCATTCAACTACCATTCAACTGTGACACTATTAATCCATTTAAGACCCATCTTCTATGTTTTTCTACCATTCAAGCGTCTTAGCTTTCCAATACTTTAAACAACGTGATGAAGTCATGAAACTTACCTTAGATGATGGTTGAACAAGTCTTTAGTGGAGTTTCTCCTCTAGCACCAAACCCTACCTCCTCTCTTTTTGGTTTTCTTTGAGGAAGATGAACCTTACTTAGGTTTCATACACTTTGATTCATGGATTATGTGTTGTTGATCTTGGTTTTACTTTGATTCTCTTGAATTCTTGTGGATGAAGTGTTTTGGAGTATTCTAGAGAGATCTTGAATTGGAAAGATGAGAAATGAAATAAAATGAGCATGGGGTCTCTTATACTTAACTTAAAAATCTAATTTTTTTGACCAGTAGTCGGGGTGTACAGTGACCGTAAACCCACTTTACGGGTCGTATTCTGGTTTACGGTCTGTCCTTCGTGACCGTATTTAAACATATCAAAACCAGAAAGGAATGCTGGAGATCGTGGCAATTTACGACTCAGTTTACGGGCCGTATTTCAATTTACGGTCCGTATTCCAAGTCATTTTTAACCATTTGAAGCATTTGACAGAAAGTTGAAATTTTGGAAGGTTGGAGGACGATAGCAGTTTACGGTCCGTAAATTACTTTACGGGCTGTATTCCACTTTACGGCCGACTGAGCCAAAGTGCAAACCTGCAACTTTTCACTATACGTTCACGGGGAAATTTCCGAGGTGTAACACTCTCCCCCCCTTCTGGAACATTCGTCCTCGAATGTTAAGCACTCCGGATTCTACAAAATTTCGCCGGAGTTTCCTCTGTAATTTGGCACTACCCGCCTGTCGCAACAACCCATAATATTATCGCCTCATAGGGCTACATCACAACGTCGATATATCTATGGCCACACTCGACCAAAAGCATGACAAATAAGCATACGTACCTTATATCGTTGGCGTTTCCTCTTGAATTTCCTCTGGGGGTTAGAATAAATGCGGATACTTAGACTTCATATTCTCTTCTGCTTCCCAAGTCATTTCTTCCCGGTTATTGTTTCGCCATAAGACTTTTACTGAAACTACTTCTTTATTTCGGAGTCTCCGCACTTGCCTACCTAAAATATCAATAGGCACCTCTTCATAGGTAAGTCGTTTTGTCACTTGCACATCATCTATCGGGACAATCTTGGTGGGGTCTTCAATACACTTGCGGAGCATCGAAACATGGAAGACTTGATGGACTGATTCAAGCTCCAAAGGCAAATCTAGTTCATAGGCTACATGACCTACCTTGTGGATAATTTTATAGGGTCCAATGTACCTAGGACTTAGCTTCCCCTTCTTACCAAATCTCATCACCCCTTTCATTGGCGATACTTTCAGAAATACCCAATCATTAATCTGGAATTCCATGTCTCGTCGGCGATTGTCTGCATAAGACTTTTGGCGACTTTGGGCTGTCAACAATCGATCTCGGATCACCTTAACTTTTTCCACCGCTTGTTGAATCAATTCGGGGCCTACTAGTTGTACTTCTCCTATTTCGAACCATCCGATCGGAGATCTACATTTCCTTCCATATAAAGCTTCATACGGAGCCATTCGAATACTGGAATGGTAGCTATTGTTATATGGGAACTCGATGAGGGGTAGGTGATCATCCCAGCTACCACCGAAATCCAATACACATGCCCGTAGCATATCTTCTAAAGTTTGAATGGTACGTTCGGCTTGCCCATCAGTTTGCGGATGAAATGTCGTGCTAAACTTCACTGCCGTGCCCAAACCTTCTTGAAAAGACTTCCAGAACTTAACTGTAAACTGTGCTCCTCTATCTGTGATAATCGATAATGGAATTCCATGGAGTCGTACAATTTCCTTGAGATATAACCTCGCATAATCTTCTGCTGAGTAGGTAGTTCTAATCGGAAGAAAATGAGCTTCCTTTGTTAATCTATCCACGATCACCCATATAGAATCATATTTCCCTCGGGAACGAGGTAATCCCACCATGAAATCCATGTTGATCACTTCCCATTTCCAAGTAGGGATTTCCATTGCTTGCAATAAGCCTCCTGGCTTTTGGTGTTCAATCTTTACTCGTTGGCAATTTGGACACCGTGCAACAAATTCGGCTATGTCTCTCTTCATGCCATCCCACCAATACATCATCTTGAGGTCATGGTACATTTTAGTTTCACCTGGATAAATAGAATACCGAGAACAATGTGCTTCTTCTAGAATTCGGTGGCGCAATTCCGCCACATTCGACACACATAGTCTGCCTCGGTATCTAAGAATCCTATCCATAGTAACTTCAAATGAAGACTTCTCCTTGCCATGAGATGTGTCTCTATAATGACACAATTGGGGATCTTCATACTGTCGCTCTTTTACTTCAACGTCCAAGGACGAAATTGTAGAATCATTGATACCAATCCTTGCATCGCCCGAATCAATTATACGCACTCCCAAATTTGCTAATCGGTGAAGTTCTTGAACCATCTCTTTCCTTTCCGGAGGGATTTCACATAAACTGCACATTGATCGGCGGCAAAGCGCATCGGCTACTATATTTGCTTTACCGGGGTGGTACAGAATATTTACGTCATAATCCTTCAATAATTCTAACCACCGCCTCTGCCGTAAATTCAGCTCCTTCTGGTTAAAAATTTACTGAAGACTCTTGTGATCTTTATAGATATCAACGTGTACACTGTATAAATAATGTATCCATATTTTTAGGGCATGAATAACCGCAGCCAATTCGAGATCATGAGTTAGATAATTCTTCTCATGTTTCCGTAATTGTCTCGAAGCATATGCAATAACTTTCCCGTGCTGCATCAATACGCATCCTAGTCCAAAACCGGAAGCATCACAATATATCACGTAGCCATCTGAACCTTCTGGAAGTGTTAAGATCGGAGCTGAGGTCAACCTGTTTTTCAACTCTTGGAAGCTGCGTTCACAAGCATCATTCCATTGAAATTTGGCTGACTTCTAGGTTAGCTTCGTCAATGGAGCTGAAATAGATGAAAAGCCCTCTACGAATCTTCGATAATAACCTGCCAACCCCAAAAAGCTACAAACTTCTGTAGGCGTCATAGGCCTCGGCCAAGTCTTCACAGCCTCAATTTTCTGAGTGTCGACTCGAATGCCATCATCTGAAATAACATGGCCCAGAAATGTTACAGAATTTAGCCAAAAATCGCATTTTGAAAATTTTGCATACAATTCTCGGGCTCGAAGAATGCCAAGAACGATTCGCAAATGATCAGCATGTTCCGATTCTGTACGAGAGTACACCAGAATATCATCGATAAACACTATCACGAATAAATCCAAGAGCGGCCTGAATACGTTGTTCATCAAATTCATGAATACAGCCGGATCATTTGTCAACCCGAATGACATCACTCAGAATTCATAATGGCCATATCTCGTTCTGAAAGCTGTTTTGGGAATATCTGCTTCTCTAACTCTCACTTAATGATAACCCAACCTCAAATCTATTTTGGAAAACCACTTGGCACCTTGCAACTGGTCGAACAAGTCATCAATCCTTGGAAGAGGATATTTGTTCTTTATCGTCACTTTGTTCAATTGCTTGTAGTCGATACACATTCGTAAGGACCAGTATTTCTTTCTCACGAACAAGACTGGTGCTCCCCACGGCGATGAGCTGGGTCTGATAAACCCCTTGTCAAGCAGATCTTTCAGCTGTGCTTTTAGCTCTTTCAATTCCGTCGGGGCAATTCGATAGGAAGGAATAGAAATGGGCTTGGTGTCCGGCAACACATCAATGGCGAAGTCAATCTCTCTTTCTGGTGGAAGACATGGAAGTTCGTCCGGAAACACATCTGGGAATTCAGTCACTACCGGAATTGACTGAAAAGTTGGCAGCTTTGCCTCGGTGTCATACACCCGAACTAAGTGATTAATATAGCCCTAGGCTATCATCTTCCTTGCCTTGAGGTAGGAAATAAACCTACCCTTTTTCGATGCTGCATTACCTTTCCACTCAAGCACGGGCTCTACCAAAAATTGAAATCGAACCACTTTTGTGCGGCAATCAACATTTGCATAACACGACGCCAACCAATCCATACCCATGATTACATCGAAATCTACCATCTTTAGCTCAATCAAGTCAGCTTTAGTCTGACGATCACATATCACAACGACAAAAGTTTTGTACACTTGTCTTGCTATCACGAGATCACCAACCGGAGTGAGTACCTTAAAGGTTTTAATGGACTCGGGTTTCACCCCAATACAACCAGCAACATATGGGGTAATATAAGAGAATGTAGAACCCGGATCTATCAATGCATAGCAATCACGGGAGAATATAGACAATATACCTGTAACTACATCCGGAGAGGACTCGAGATCCTGTCGTTCGGCTAAAGCATATACACGGGGCTTTGGTACTTGCTTCCCGATCGCTTGAACCCACATTCTGCTGTTGTGCCTGTGCGGCAACCAATTGTGTCAATAGCTGAATGGCCTCGATCATTTGTTGACCCAAAGCAGCCGGCGGAGGAATTGGAGCTGGGGCTCCTTCTCGCTCTCCCACTTTGGGCGAGGTAGAGGAAGTATTAGACGGAGCCTCGTTATGCGATTCGCCTTATTCTATATTCATTGGAGGCTCTCTTTCTACCCGCCTCTTTGTCATAGTCTTGCCCTTCTGGGCGGCTGTAGCTTTCCCTTTGGCGGCATTCTGAAATCATAACGCACTATTAGGGAGGATAAAATCTTACACAGGGCTCTATCGCACGATCTCATAGAAGAAGAATGGTCATTTTTCCTAAATGCCCTGTAGCCTCCTGTTTATTGATATGGCGCGCAATACACCATAAACAAAACTCTACCAGACACGGCTCGTAGACACTTTCTAGGACCGAACTGCTCTGATACCACTTTTGTCACGACCCAGCTAGGGGCCGCAACGGGTACTCGGGGCTAACCACTGAGCACAGCTCGTTCTGTCGCTCATCTTACTCATTTTATACCATTTTTATCATTTTTATACTCATAGCGTAGGAAAATCATATTTCATATGAAAACATAAAATACTTCCATATACATGTGCCCTTAGGCTATCAAAATAATGTGTATGTGTATACAGCAGCGATCTCGTGAGACCATCTAACCCGCACTGCGTATCTACGAGCCTCTATTGGAGTACTGAACGTAGGGACGGGACAAGACCCTGTCGTGTCCAAAAAATACATATACATGGCTATATATACACAAAATAATAATCATAAGCACCTCCGGGACAATAGAGGGCTTCCAATCAGCCGACAGCTACAACGGATTTGGATCGAGCTCTCCTCCCTGTCTACCTGTGGGCATGAACACAGCGTCCAAAGAAAACGGACGTCAGTACGAACATTGTACTGAGTATGAGAGGCATAAACAATGAAATAAGACAATAATGTAAAGGTGATACTCATATGGAACATAAGAATCTAGCTACCAAGTATAAGAAAAACAAGTCATGTTGTCTTACTCATGCTCATCATCATATCATACCATATATGCATCATGTATAAACTGCCCGTCCGTATCGAATCGGTGTGATAATCATAACATGAGCCTGCGTCTAGGCCTCCCGCGTCCGGGGTAACATCTCATGTCGCCCACTAGTGGTGTCTGCCCATGCCATTTGGCCATGGTGTATCGTATAGCTGCCCGCCTTAGCGGTGACTGCCCGGCCAAATAGGCGCGGTGTAATAGTGATATCATCATATGCTCATCATAATATACTTAACTTATCATAATACATACATAAGGCTCAAGACCAATCATACTCTATCGGGGTGACGTAAGGTCGTGATCCCCCGATTGCATTATGGAACAATCATGGACATTCTGCCTCACCTTGAAGGGATTAGCACATAAGGTGAGTGTAAGCGATAAATAACACCATTAGAATTTCTATATTCTAACTCATTACCTTGTGTAGCAAATTATAGATATAGGCTCATGGATAATAAAGAAGTTACGCTATAGGATTCATGCCATTAGAAAGAAGGGACTAGCCTCACATACCTTTGACGTTTAACTATGCTATCGTCCGCTTGGCCTCCTTCGATATCACGTCTCCACCTTCAAGAGGGAATTCGCACTATCATTAGTTAACTAACCATAAGAATGCACTACTATTTCTAGAGAAAATTGGGCAGCACTTCCTTTGTTTCTACTACTTTTCCCGTATTCTATATCAACTCTCAAATGCCCATAATAACATCCACAATATCGAAATCAGCAATCATCATTTACATGCATTAACCGCACTCCACCATTTCTCTCTAATTTCTCCACATTTATACATATAACTCATTATCATGTTTTCTCTTATATGATACTTATTCCATGGTCTAAATATCCTTTACAACATATTCATAATCATAGCACATCAACATTTATGATTCCATTCAACTACCATTCAACTGTGACACTATTCATCCATTTAAGACCCATCTTCTATGTTTTTCTACCATTCAAGCATCTTAACTTTCCAATACTTTCAACAATGTGATGAAGTCATGAAACTTACCTTAGATGATGGTTGAACAAGTCTTGAGTAGAGTTTCTCCTCTAGCACCAAACCCTACCTCCTCTATTTTTGGTTTTCTTTGAGGAAGATGAACCTTAGTTAGGTTTCATAAACTTTGATTCATGGATTATGTGTTATTGATCTTGGTTTTCCTTTGATTCTCTTGAATTCTTGTGGATGAAGTGTTTTGGAGTATTCTAGAGAGTCCTTGAATTGGAAAGATGAGAAATGAAATACAATTAGCTTGGGGTCCCTTATACTTAACTTAAAAATCTGATTTTTGTGAACAGTAGTCGGGGTGTACAGTGACCGTAAACCCACTTTACGGGCCGTATTCTGGTTTACGGTCCATCCTTCGCGACCGTATTTAAGCATATCAAAATCAGAAAGGAATGCTGGAGATCGTGGCAATTCACGACTCAGTTTACGGTCCGTATTCCAAGTCATTTTTAACCATTTCAAGCATTTGACATAAGTTGAAATTTTGGAAGGTTGGAGGACGATAGCAGTTTACGGTCCGTAAATTACTTTACGGGTCGTATTCCACTTTACGGCCAACTGAGCCAAAGTGCAAACCTGCAACTTTTCACTGTACATTCACGGGGAAATTTCCGAGGTGTAACAATGAAGGTGCTCAAATTAGCCCTAGAAATACCTTAGCGCCGTTTCACTAGTCTTTATACTTTACCTTGCATTCTCCTCTCATATCCTTCAATTGATATCGGGGCTAAACTATGGTTATTGCCCTCAGTACTAATCCTATCTCGGTACTTTGGTTCAAACATCTTACACCTTTCCTTAATATATCCAAAATCTCACAACTGCATTGTTATTACTGAATCCTTACTCTTCTTATCAAGTACTCACTTGGTCTCATTCTTAACATACAAATGTGCGTAGATTGCAAAACTATTCTTGTATAACTTGTACAAAGTACATCCGATCTTAGTCATAGTCTTTCGTTCTCCTGATTCATTCTGCTTTACATATCTTATTTGTACTAAAACTCACTTGCTGTCTATCTTTTCGTATTCATTTCCCTTCCTTTATTCACCATTTGATTTTCTCATATCCTACTATAGAAGATTTCCTATCCCTTCTCCTTTGCTACTTATAAGTTACAGTATCATTAGCAAACAACCCCATTGTCGACGTCTTAACCTCTAATCCAGTATAGCATTGCTATCCTTTATAATATCTCTTAAGTTACTCGTTACCATTCTTTCGTCGTACTCTTTCTTTTCGTAAATACCCACTTTTTTAATGTCATATCATTCAGGGTCTTTACAAATAATTCTCAGTCCTGTCTCATATACCATCCTAACTTCTATCCGTTTATTGCTGGCTTTCAGATCTTACTAGCTTGTTTCAGCAAGGGATCTCACTTGAAGTTTACTTCCAGATTTATTCTTGGGTCATGAACGAACTATTTAGTTCAAAAACTACTTGTTTTATGCTTTGTACTCTTCAAATAAAAGTGAAACTTAATTGTGGACGTTTTTGCTCTTCAACATGAGCCTCTTCTAAGGTGACATGTGGCTGGAAAGTATTCTGGTCCATTCAAATGAATTCCAAACATTGCTGCTCATATATGCTTCTTCGAAATAAAATTTTCCAAATAAGAATGATGCCTCTTATGGATGACATGGAGGGTATCTCTTAAAGCTTTAATCCAACATGATAAATTTACCCTATCGATATCAACTCATACTTACTATTACTATCAATTCAGTAGTTAACTTTATTTCTCGAAGTCAGACTTGCAACTTAGTCAAATCCTATTATTACTGTTGACATAGCTTTTCAGGACATATTACAAACTTATATCTCATCCTCTTTTTATTTCTAGGAAAATTTTGGCAGAGGTTCCTCTGTATTTCTTACTATCCCAGAACCTGCATGCAGGAAATACCAACAATGCCTCACAGGGCCAATATATATACGTATGCATCATATCATATCATAGCCACACAGGGCGCCCAATTTCAATTAAAAGTATAAAGATATCGAAACTTACCTCACATATCACACCTCGAGACGTACCTGATCCTTTAATGATCTATCCTGTTATACCTTCTTATCTACCTTCCTTTTCATTCTTCAACTTTACATTTCAATCATACTTCAATATTCTTACCTTATCCGACATGCATCTTTCGCACCGTTTCTTACCAGTGCACTTTGTAACTTCCAATATCATCAGCCACTTTCTTCTGTCGATGCCGTTCTTCAGCTGAAATCAAGGGTTAGTATAAGGAATTTCATTTCCTATGGCTGGGCTCTATCGTACGATCTTAGATATGAAAGAAAGGTAACATCCTAAATGTCCTATAGCTTCCTGTTTATAGATATGGTGCACAACACACTGATAAACAAGACTCTACTAGACACAGTCTGTAGACACTCCGAGGATGAACTGCTCTGATACCACTTTTGTCACGACCCAACCCCATGGGCCATGACAAGTGCCCGACCTGGACACTCGTATACGTACCTGTTAGATATAGTCAAACTGAAGCTAAAATCAATATGGAAACTTGCAAAAGAACTCCAAAGGTTCATAACGTCATCATATATACATATATCAAAATAACCGGTCTCTTGGAGAGTCACAACTGATCAAAACATAATATGATACGCAAGCCGACAAGGCTGCCATTACAGAAGAACATATCCATAGCACATCGTATAGACATAGCTGAACAAACTTATACACAACCCACACATATGTCTACAGACCTCTAAGAGTATCGATAGTAAAATATGACGGGACAGGGCCCCGCCGTACCCCTGGATAAACATATACAAATACATCATAAGATCTGTACCAAAAGTCTAGGATCTGGAACAATGGAGATCTCCAAGACAGCTGAGTAGAAGTCCTATGCTGAAGGGTCACCAAACCGACTATCTGTACCTGCGGGCATGAAATGCAGCCCCTCCCCCCCCCCCCCCCCGAAAAAAGGGGGTCAGTACGGAATATGTACTGAGTATATAAAGCATGTGATACAGTAAAGAGGATCATAACTAAAATAGAGGTCACAGGAGACAAGTATGACATTCAAAATACCAATACATTTGCCTTATAAAATGTAAATCATGCATATCAATATCATATATCATACCCAGCCCATTATGGGACTCGGTGAATAAAGTCATCCTTGGCGCCGTAATCACATCATCATATCATCATATCATCACATAATAATATCATTATATATATATATATATATATACCGTACCCGACCCACTAGTGAGGGACTCAGTGAACAATGCAGTGAAACTGTGCACGAAAACATACCCGGCCCGGGACTCGATGAAAGACATATTAAGGCATGCACGAGCAGAGTAGTGAGAGACCATAGGCAAACTAAGTCATATCTGAGACTAAATAGAATAATCAAAATGAATCATCATTTGATAATCAAGACAATAATCATATCAAGTACCCTTCAAATGTCACTATGGATTATATCAAAATAGAACTTCTTGAATCATAGACACGTATCAAGACATAATGAAATAGCTTCTGGAAATCAAGAACATTAGCCATCCTAGTGGCTCTAAGAATAGGAACTTCTTTGGAATCATATACACGTCGTCTGTTTGTTTCATAAAGATCATGCCAAAAGAAAGAAGGGTTAGCTTTACATACCTTTAACGCTTATTTAAATGTCAAACGTCTACTTCTCAAGCTCATAGGTCTAAAATTAAGATAACATAAGCCACAGTTAGATCATCCACATCACTTACTAACCAATCCAAGTACGAATGAAACTTAATGAAATTCGGGCAGCATTTCCCCTGAAAACTTAACAATCCTCGAGATTCCAATTTAGCCAAACATCAATCAAAATACCAACAATAACAACACCGACAATTTCATATCAAACTAGAATTAAAGCCATTCTTAAATCACTTCCAAAACAGCCCAATATACATTCGTATACCAATGCTTGTATACACTTCTTTATTTTGGTATATCTATAGTATAACAACAAACACGACAACAACAACAACTACAGCCAATCCCGCGATATTCCAGCCCACAAAACAATTCATAACAACCACCAAACAGCCCCAAAATATTGTCACAAAATAGCCACGAAAATAATATAAAAACAGCCCGGTATACGCTTTGTATATGATATCTTCATACACTTTATTCTCCCAAATTCAAGAACAGCAACTTGTCAACAACATCAACAATTATTATACATCATAACTCAGCCAATCCCATTCATTTAATCCAACTAAAACATCCCACAATCCATAAATCTCAACAAAACAACAAACGAATTTATAACGTTATTTTCTCCGTTCTAATCCGTTAAAACTCTAAATAAACTTGTTAACAATGAAAAAGGGACCTTACTCTTACCTTAAGTATGCAGCAACCACGTCAACACTCTTCTTCTTGGCTGATTTTTAGCTCAAATTGAAGGAAACGCAACGTACAAAACTTTTCTCTTCATGAGCTTCGGGATTCGGGGCTCAGATTTCGATCAAAACTTTGTTTTTCTCTCTAAGGCTTTCCTCCCTCTCTCTCTCTCTAGAATTTTTTGGGTCTTTTTGGTCTGAAAATGAGGAGGAGAAGGCTGAAATTTCCCTTAAATAGCAAGGGAAATGGGCCTGACCCAGATTGGAATCGGGTTGGCCCATTTCACTGCCCAACTTGACCTTTCTACCTTAAAACGTCCATATCTCCTTATCCTGATGTCACATACAGGCCCAAGACCTATGGTTGGAATGGTATTTCAATTATATACAACTTTCATTTTAGGAGTTTTCCCAAATTCCCAAATACTGATGGGGTTATGGCCTCCCGAAGTCAGATTACCCAAAACGTAACTTAAAATCATCTTTTTGGAGGGCTTACACTTGGATTTGGCTCAAGGGTCCTTCTTGAGTTGTGTTTAACTTCACATATATTATCCATATAACTTGTCATATGTATATTTTTTTAAAAAAAAATATCTCGACATATGGACCCCACCTCAGCTTACGAATAATCCAACGTACTAAAATACGGGGTATAACAGATATCTTGTTATAATAGGGGTAAATTTCCTGATGTCATATCTTTCATGCATGGAGACAAAAGCTTTTTTTTAAGGATATGTTGATGAAATTCAGAGATAAATTACAAGCTTGGAAAGGAAAATTATTGTTATTTGGTTGAAAAGTAGTATTGATCACTAGTGTATTGCAAAGTATTCCTATATACTTGTTATCTGCAATGGTTCCACCTAAATGTATCATCAAAGAGCTGCACAAGTTATTTAACAAGTATTTTTGGCAAACAAAGGAGGATGGCAGTAGTAAACACTAGTCAAAATTGGAGAAGATGTGCTTTCCGAAGAAAGAAGGTGGAGTTGGCATTAGGTCTTTGTTTGACATCTCCAAAGATTTATTTGCTAAACTTTGGTGGAGGTTTAGAACTAGTAACACATTGTGGGAAAGTTTCATGTGGAATAAATACTGCAAAAGAGTTAGACCTTCTGTGGTTCAATGGAAAGGTGGAGGAACACAAACATGGAAAATGATGTTACAAGCAAGGGATGAAACGGAGCATAAAATTTGGTGCGAACCACATAATGGTTCTTCTTCTATCTAGTTTGACAATTGGACTAAACTAGGAGCTTTGGGTGATTACTTACCATCTCAATGTAAGTTAGATGAATGTGTTGATGAAGTTGAACAATTGATGATTGAAGGTCAATGGAATTATACTAAGCTACAGGGTTTATTTCCAAATGACATTGTTGAGCACATCAAACAAGAGTTAGGTCATATTGTGAGATCAGATGGTAAAGACAAATCCTTGTGGATGGAAACAAGTTCTGGGAAATTTACTGTTAAAAGTGCATGGGATCTCCTCAGAAAAAAGAGCAATAATTTCTCCACATTATGAGAAATTTAGGATAAAAGGAGTGTCCTACAAGGTGTCATTTTTCTTATGGAGAATCTAGTTTCAGAAATTGCCAATAGATGATGTGTTAAAGAGACTGAGGATATAAAGAGTGTCAAGACACTGTTGTTGTCATACTTAGGAAGAAACAATGGATCATTTATTTATATCAGGTCTTTTGGCTAGCAAGTTATGGAAATATTTTGCATCTGCAGCAGGTATCACAACTCATTTGGTACAGATAAAGCAGACAATCATGGTTTGGTGGAATGCTCATTGTGTTACTAGACTTAAACCATTATACCAAGCAGCACCAGCATTGATCATGTGGCAGATATGGAAGAGTAGAAATACAATGAGGCATGGTGGATATATCTCATAAAATAAGGTGATTCACGAGATAACAAGGAGTTTATACTTCTTAACTCAGAAGAGATACCCAATGATACATCCCAAAAATCTGGCAGAGTATGATTCAGTTTATGGAAAGTCTTAAGGTGCCATTGGTGTGTATGCAAGTTTGTTGGAAGAAACCAAGCTTAGGATACAAATGCAATACAGATGGAGCATCAAGAGGGAATCCAGGTCCTAGCTCAGTAGATTTCTGTATTAGAAATCATGTAGGAGATCTGATATATGCAAAGGCTAAGAGATTGTCAAACACCACAAACCTGGTGGCAGAGGCAGTTGCTATAGAGGAAGGATTAGAATATTGTTGTAATCAACAACTATTTCCAGTAATCTTAGAAACTGATTCATTGACAATGAAGAAAGTCTTGGATGAGATATGGGAAGTTCCTTGGAACATTTCATTGGTAGTTCAGAGAATTCAACACATGAAGAAAGACCAAGCAGTTCAAGTGGAGCATGTGTTGAGAGAAAAGAACTGCTTGGCAGATTATTTTGCTAACTTAATTTTTTATTTTGCTGGTACAAATGTTATTCAATGAAGAAACTTTCATGAAGTTCCAACTCAAGGTAGAAGATTCATTAATCTGGACAAAGCACAAGTTCCAAATCTCAGAATAAGATCATTTTCAAGATAATACACTATTCAGTGAAGGGATCAAACTAATCATAGACTCATCTTCAGTGTGTGGTATTAATCTTTGGATTCATTCCACTGAAGGTGTTTTTATGATTGGTTTAGGGATGCAGCACAAATTAGTTTGGTTTCGGTGCATTCATGCATGCAGGGTCTACTGTAAATAGTACACAAGCTAACTCTGCTCAATACAAAAATAGGTTACTTCTGATATTGGCATCATCAGCAGATTGATTCAACTTCATCCATAACAATCGGAAAATTTCTTCAAGAGATTTGATCCATTCCACCGGTGAGACTTGTTGGTATGAAAGAAGGATACAAATCAAGACATGGAGTATTAGTTGCAAGATTTTTGCTAATTTTGTCATGGTTTGGCAGTTGACTTGTCTTCAATTCCTCTTGTATAGTTCTTTAGAATTTTTGATAGCTTATTTTCTTTTTACTGCAGTTTCTGTAGATTATGTACAGAGACTGTTTTCATTTGGAATAAAGTCCCACCTCTTTGGTGGATTTAACAAAAAAAAATATTAGAAGACTATACTGGTGTATTTATAGTTAATTGCATCGGGAGCAATACGGACCAAAAATACAGTCTGTATTTTGAGATACGGTCGGTGTTTATGGACCGTATTTTATCATGGAACCAAACAGAATGTCGAGGATGAATTTTTAACAAAATACAACAACAAAATATGGACTATATCTCAAAATACAGACCGTATTAACGGACCTATCTCAAAATACGGTATTGTGGGTCGTATTTCATTAGACAATTCTACAACCCTTCAGTAAAACGGCAATAACCTTTTTTACAGATATGCGTTTGACCTCCATAATATACCGTTGAAAAGGTATTTCATAGGGCTATAACTTTCATCAAGGACGTTTTCCCAAATTTCTAATTGATTAAGGGGTTATAGTCGCTTGAACTAAGACCTTCTATAAACTCACTTGAAAACATGCTCTGTAGTGTGGCTTCCAACTTTGCTTTGTCCAAAGACTCTTCTTATGACTTGATTAGTTTTCGCAACTCCTCCTATACTCCTCATAACTAGTCGAACTCTAGCCCAAATGCACGTGTTGACACACAACAGTACCCATATTTCTATACATTCATTTGGATCAAAATCAACTAAGTAAAAGAGGGAAATCAGGTATTTCAAAGATGGAATTGGTAACCCAATGTTCTAGAAGTTCAATTCTACTCTCTAATTGCTAAATTAGCTCAAGTTTTGATCAATTTCACCATTCAAAGCAAAAACCCCCAATTTAGACATAAAGCCTAGTTTTTCCATATTCAATTTTTTAACTCAAATGGAAAATTCAAGCCTATTGGTTACTAATTAATGAAATTCCATGCTTAGATTAGCCAAATCCATCAATTAATCTCATATTGGAAGAAAAAGCTTCAAATAACATGGTAAATGTTAAAACTCATCTTCTTCCTCTAGTTCTCAAGATTTCCACCACTAATTCAAGCTTAGGAAAGTTAAATAATGGAAGCAAGCGTAGAGAGACTTACCCCAAGAAGAATCCACCAAGAACCACTTCAAATCACCTTAAAGACACTTAGGAGAATAATTTTTGGGAATGAGAAATCAAGGGCTACACTTATCATTAAATAACTCTCTGATTCAGTGTTTCCCATCACGACTAAAATGGTCTGCTACAGCGGATCCGCTCCAGCAGTTTACTTCCGCCATAGAGCATCCGCTCCAGCAGGATACCGTCCGCTGGATCGATGCCCCAAGAATCCACAAAGCCCACATCTGCGGACTAAGCCTCGCTGAGGAGGGTCTACTGTGGCGCACCCAATCTCGCTGGGGCGAGACACAAGACAACAGAAACTTTATGTTTTTTCGCCAAATTCTTCTTAAAACCCGACAATCAGCCAAGACCTCCCAGATGCAAACCAAACATGTATACACATATAAAAACATTCTAAGGACTCACTTGTGGTCTCGGAATTCCTAACGGAGGTCTATTTGACCGGGTAAACGCCCAATGGCCAAAAACCAACTTTCCAACCTTTAACTCAAAATGCTCCTCAGTGCCTCGGGAACCGAACTAAACATCCCACTAAATAATAATTGACCCTTTGAACCTTACAGAATCGACAGATTTCCAAAAACGTTCCTATTACCCAAAAGTGAACTATTGATCAATCGTTTTTTGTTTAAAGTTCTATTTCTCATAAGTCATCATAAAACTCACCTGATTACCTCATGAACTGTGCCACCCATCCCCGCGAGTCAAAAACATACTAATAGGGCTCGGGGAAGGGTCAATGGGGGTCATTACAGATTACTTATCATTTGACAACTGATACAAGTTCCAGGACAGGGAGCCGAGCTACCCATAATCTCTAACATCAATGAAAACTTTAGACTTGACTCATTCCCAGGTAGAATTGGAGCGTATAACCTTTTCGCCAAACATCCGCACTTCCTATCAAGATGGTCTGCCAACCTGTAAATCTGAACCTGCAATGTGGAAAATAACAAATGTAGCGCCCCTGGCCAAGGGACATCAGTATGAGAATATTATACCGAGTACGTGAGGTAGACATGAAACATATATAAAGACATCAGTGTAAAGAGGATAAGAAATAACTTGAAACTCTAAATGCCACTGAGGGCTCATGATATGCATGCCTATACTTTATATGTGTATGTAATGCCTTGGTAAAAATACATAAATGTTTATATAACGCCTTGGCCTGTGTGGGCATAACATCATATCGTAATAGCCTTTGTGGACATCATTATCTAACAAAAGGATCAGTGGTGGTGCGTATATAATTCCATTGCCTTTCCCATTGTCACACCCCAAATTTAGAGCAGTGTGACCAGCACTCGGTGCCAAACTAGGCCCGAGCGAATCACTCTAAATCTGAAACTCTGCTAAGGCCTACCTGCACACCGACAATATTAAGCAGCCGACGGGGCCGATATATAAACAAATTCTGTATATCTCATCCGAACTGGGAACACACACACCTAAAATATATATACACAACTGAGCAAGCCGACGAGGCTGCTATGTAAGATGAACAACAAAACTGAGAGCCAACATGGCTACATACCATCCCAACTGCATACAACTGTCGACAGAGCTCTAGGGAACACGAGCTGCAGAAAGGACAGGACAAGGCCCCGTCACACCCATATATACATGTAAAAATAGCGTACCACCAAAGGGACTGCCGCTTCGGACCAAGTGGAGTGCACTGACTGCGGTTGAGTGGAAGGTCTACCGAGCTGAATCATTTGTCCGACTACCTGAATCTGCGGGCATAAACGCAGCGTCCCCAGACAAAGGGACGTCAGTATGAATAATGTACTGAGTATGTAAGGCAAGATAACAACTGAAATGAAATAACAAACTATACTCTGGATATTTCATGAAAGTATCTGAAGGTACTCTACCTGGGTTGCCTCTCATCAGAGGCAAGACAACATCACTCTATAGATATAACTTCGTGACTCGAAGGTTAGGTATAGAGAACATAACTCTATAAGTAGCACTCTGTGACTCATAAGCCAGGTATAATCAACTCCATGACCCGTAGGTCAGGTATAAGCAACTCCACGACCCGTAGGTCAGGTAACAACTCCACGACCCGTAGGTCAGGTAACAACTCCACGACCCATAGGTCAGGTAACAACTCCACGACCCGTGGGTCGGGTAACAACTCCACGGCCCGTAGGTCAGGTAAAAACTCCATGACCCATAGGTCGGGTAACAACTCCACAGCTCATATGCCAGGAAACAACTCCACGGCTCATAGGCCATGCACCAACTCCATGGCTCATAGGCTAGGCATATACAAACATATAATGATAACTTAAAGGTAACATGATAGCATATAGGTAACCTATACGCTAGTTATACCTCCTGGCAGTCAATTGTGTCATAACTCAATTGTTCTTATGCTAGCTCTTAACTAGAGAGAAGTAGTACAATAGGGTTATGGTAACCCAAGTATAATCTTCGTGAGTAGCACATATTTGTGCGGATAGTCAAAGATGCCTCAACAGTAGGAATCATGCCAATAACAAGAAGGAACAACCTTAACATACCTGGAAGCTTACTTCTCGACTTTTTTGCAACTTTCTTTCTGTCTTGCAATCTATATAAGATCATTCGTAGTCTCGTAATCTACATACAAAACCATTCATACTATTGTTAGGCTCATTATCATATGCTTGTCTTAAGCCTTCAAATTAAATTCTCTTAAAATTTGCCGAAATTCGGGCAGCATCTCCCCTGTTTATATCCCTAGCCGGAAATCACAATACCAACAAAACAACAACTACAACAGCACCAACATCAACAACATCATCATCAATACCAAAATATTCCAAAAAACATCCCACATGTTGTTTGTCCAATTTCTCAACCAACAACTTCATTATACAACCATTTAATCACTCTATCTTCAATATCAATCGTGAATCCAACGGAAAATGATACTAGAATCACATCTATGTGTTATCCGAGCTTCGATTAATACTCCACCACTTGAAAATCATGCAAACCCTCAACCATTTATGACATAATTGCCCTTTATGTTGCTGAGCCTTAAAATCTGATTTTGGGTGAAAAATATGGGGTTTTTCCCATTTTATATGGTTCAAAAGTCGGGTCGGGGGCACTGTAGCATATCGGTTACTGTAGCAATTACTGTACCCATTTCTTCTCTATCAGCCTAACTTGTAAGGTCCATAATTCTATACTCCAATGTTGTACCGACGAGCGGTTTATTGTGTTGGAAACTAGACTCGACGAACTTTATTTTAGGCTTTTGTTTTACTTCCAAACTCCTCATATACCATGAGATATCCTTTCCTCAAATGGGACCAAAACCATCCTACGAATCCTTGCCCATCTTTTCTCCAAAGTCATGCTACTCAATTTCTTCCACTCACTTCCTTGTAAGACCTTCCAGTATTCCTTATATACATCTTTTACTCCTAAAATATACGTAATAATGCTTCGCTCCTTATATTCCAAAGTTGTCTTACTCAACCACAGTTCAACATACCTATGCTTAAATTTGACAAGTGCTTCTTCTGAAGTACGGGGTGTAACATCCTTCCCCCCTTAGGAACATTCGTCCTTGAAAGTTGAAGGAGAGTTCTTTTTGACGTTGATGTCAATTTTCTCACCGGCATTTGCTGGTATTTAATTTACATGCAGTCATATTCGCTCATTCAGAACAAAACTTATTCGCAACTTATGATCCTCTTCGCGTTGCCTTTGAGGCTATACATCTTAAGTTAATAAGTCGTAACCATAATTTGTAGACTGATGACGCTATATCGATTTGTTGGAGCGGCAATCCTCTCTTACTACAGTGTTACTCTATCTCTTGTCTGCATACCATTCAGTTGTGTCGGCGCTAATTGATTCTGCTCCACTAGTTAATATTCCTTACTTCTTTTGGGTTTTCTTACACTGAATCTGTGGCATTTCAGTAGCACTCGATAATTCCATATAATGGAGCGCCTCAATTTCTGACGATTAATCTTCCTTGGATTCCTTGGTTCCTTTGTATGAGCAATAACATGGTTTCTTCTTAACATATATAGTTCTCCCTTGTGCAATTACTAGCTCATCATCCTCACGTATATGTAGACTCTATATGCATGGTTTCACGAATCCTTTGGTGTTTCTTGACTACTGTTGATGTGCTATCAATGGGTGTATTCCTAGGTTCACTGAATTCCTTGCCCAATCAATTCTTGGATATTATTTTCCTCCTTTTGTGGCTAAAATTTTTGTTCGTACTCACAGTCATCTCTTTTTCGTATCACTCATCTGCCGACTAGCTCGTCATACTTTATCATCCTCATTATCTCTTCAACTTCTATCGTTAACATCCTCATATACTCGTTTATCCAATACTTATCATATACTTTTATCAAATTTTGGTCTTATCTTCCCTTTTATCCTAATATACCAGAAATTCTTGTTTATTTTAATCTGCATGTATCCATCTTACGCTTCACAGATGTTTTGTGCCCTCATCTTCTTGGGATTTAACTTATTCTTCCCCCCTTAAGGATAACTTTAGAAACTGGTAATGTAGTATCCTTTGCTTTCCTGTAGCTACTGAATCGATCCTTGTGGTATTTTATCTTCCAGCTAATTCACGCCGAAATTTCCTTTCATCCGTATACTTTACATAATCCTCTCTTGTTCTTGATAAATCTTCTTATGCTCGGTCTGGCTATCAGTAATTACTGTGCCTATTCCAAGAATATCTCAAATCTCTTCTTCAAGGATCCTTTTCTTTCAATTTATTCTTAACGTTGCTAATCCCTTAATCTGGCTGATAAATTAGGGATAATTTGGAAATTTTCCAAAATGCGAACAAGGCTCTTTATCACGCAGCGAATTCAAATCATTTCACTCTTTCCTTTGTCTGCAGTTTTTAATCATAGACATTTCCTTTCAATAAAAACCATTATTTTGCTTGTTCTATGAGAGTTCATTGTCGCCAGCTTTGTTCCAATCAGACGCGTCATTTCTCTATTACCTCCTTTGAGGTTCTTCGTTGACTATTGGCCTTCTCTTAATTTTTACCTAATAAGTCTTCCCCATAGTATGGCATACCCTATTTGTTGTTTGAGTTTATCAGTTGCATAGATATCTGATGTTCTTAGATACTTCTTTTCTCTGTTTAACTTGGCGATTTAAGGCTTTTGTCTGTTCCCTCTCTTACACTAACCTTCTCTTTTAGCCAACCAAATCTGGTTTCTTCTTTCAATACCATCGTAAGTCAATGTACGATCGCATCTATTTCCCGCGACCCGCTATTTCATTTGCCTAGCTCATACTGTTCCGTAGTTCGTCTTTACTAAGTGGTTGTACCATAGTCAGGGGTCATAGTTTTTCCGATATCTTGTCAATCCTTGTCCTACTCATAAATACTTATAAAATATATCCTTTTTTTCCTCCTTTCATCCCTTCCTTATCTTTCCTTTTGATGACTTGTTCATAATCATACATACCTCTCGTATATTCATCTTATTTACTTTATAATCAAATCTCTATACTCCCTATCAAAACTCTTCTCCCATGAAATATATGTTTTACCTCTTGGCCAAACTTCTTATCTTATTAATCTTCCATAAAATCTGATCATGCTTTCTCAGGTTACATCAATATCCATCGTATACTTCAATCCTATTTATCGAGATCTATTTTCGGGATCTTCGCATTCGCCCTTTACCACGTGTTGCCATACTCTACCCCTCCTTCTTATTTACTTTTAAAATTTTTTATCCGAATATCCCTTCGCCTCTACCGCCGCCTTAAACCTTTCCTCGAAAACTTTATTTGACCCTTACTAGCAACATACTTCCCTTACTTACTCTTCTCTTCTTCTCATGACATCACAATCTTCTTACTCTTATGTACACATATTTTCCTTCTCCTTGATATTGTTGCATCATGACCATCCAACGTTAACATTCGAAGAAACAGTATCAATCTGCCCTGTAGCAGTTGCCGCCTTAATTTCAATACCCAGCTCAATCAATACCTTTAGCATATTGCAAGACCAATCATAAGGTCACACGTGACTTTTAATGTGGCCACACATGAATTACCGTTTACATCTCTTCTCAATATCTTACTTACAAAATACTCCCTTTGTTTTTTAACTCTGTCCTAAGTCTGTGACTTATTATATTTCCTGTGTTTTTGACCTACTAGCCAGACTCCTACCTTACAATCATTTTGAAATTCTAATCGTAAAGCTCATATGCTCCTAATTTCCCTAGGCTATTATGAATTTTCATATCTTTCGCACATCTGAATTTGTAGGACGTCTTAGCATATTTTTCTAAGTCCTGATTATGAGTTTCTGGCGATATAGCCTTATTGAATAATCTCCACTCTAACACCAACTCCACTTTTTCTGTTATGTCCCGTATTTTTGTATAGCGGGAAATCAAGAAATAAAGAAGACTTGTGTGCGTTGAGGAAATATTTTGATTTTGGTGAATATGAACATGTTGGTTATGGAGTCATAAATGTTAAGACCTCGGGGAAGGCCGAGGGAAAAATTTGGAATTTCGGAAATTAGTTTCGGGAATTACAAAACGGGACATAACATGAATTGGGCCAAGAAAATGGAATACAAAATGAGGCCCAAAGAAAGTGAAGTGGCCGGCCCAAATGGAGCAAGTCCAAGCCCATCTTTTTTGGTCATGTGCTATGCACATGACCAATTGTGGATATATATCAATGCATTATCTTGATTTAGCAAGAAAAACCAATTGAACTTTGACTCCAACAAGAAAACCCATTCGGCCGAAAAAAAAAAAAAGAGAAAAAAATTTGTGGCTTGTTTTTAATCCAATCACATAGTCTCTTTTGAAATAATTGATGAGTTCGAGGTGCTCTTCGTGGTGATACAATTAGTTTGACGAGAGGACGACGTTTGCGGCGAATCGGAATTTAAAGAAAGAGGTAAGATTTCAATGTTTTTATGTTATGAAAGGGATACATATGTGTTAGTGATTGAATTAGTGTAAAGGTTATGGGATGGGGTTGTGTTTGTGTGTGGCGTGTGTGTGTGAAAAGAGTGTGTTTGGCCGTGTGCCTTAAGATAGGAGAACAAGTGTGAATTGATTTTGTTTAAGGTTGTTAGTTGTGTTGTCATGACCTTTGTATCGTAAATGAATGTTTGGAGAATTGAATTGGTGTTAGAAAATGATTTCGGACGTTATCGGAAAAAATGTATACCTTTGGGATATTGGTGTATATCATAGTATATTTATGACACTAAAGACCTTAAATAAGGTTTATGGTTGATAATAACGAATTTGGAATGAAACGACGCAAGTTAGAACGCTCGTCGTAACTTTTGGTGTTTTGAATGAAAATTTGAAAGTAGTGAACTTTGGGGATGTTTGTATATGGTTTGGAACTTGTTTGTTATGTAGTGAAATAATCTTGAATGAATGAATACAATAATGTGGGTATTAGTTGAAATTGTGAAGTTTGGAAATAGGATTACCAACTTATGTATTAAGGTGAAATTTCGAATCTAGTGTGGTTTGTAATGTATAATGATGTTTGGGTTGTTGTTGTTGTTGTATTTTGAGCCGAGCTAAGTCTCGGGGGCGTTGGATATATAGGGGAAATGCTGCCGAAATTTCGGTAGCCAAGTATAGCCCAAAAATGAAAATGTCAACTCTCATGAATAGTAACTGGTAAAAGTGACCATTTGCAGCTTCTGGACGAAACGGGAATTTCGATTTGAGGAGCGTAAGGCGCCAACCAGGTATGTAAAGCCTACCTCTTATTCTTTTGGCATGTCCTAGACCTACTAGGTAAATTTCGGAATCTCGGGAATAACTCTGCTCTCGGAAATCGAGGTTCAAGTTCGAGCACTATTCATTCAGCGCGATCGAAACCTTTTGGTCCCATTTGGGTAAAAGAACACTCGTACCTCCATAGCTTGTGCTGTTGAGTCCGAAACTCTTCGAAACTTTTGTAAATGACTATATGAAGCCAAAAATCTGCGATTTGTGTCCGCCGCCTCAATTTGCCCCGAGGTGGGCCCGCGAGCCCCGAGGCTCCCCTTATTCGGTTGGTTTGATTCGTTTGTGTCTATTTTAATCTGCGACTGTTTGTTTATGACCCAAGGATGCGTTGGAAACTTCCTGTGCCATCAATGCACGTTCTGTACTTTGGATGATGTGAGAATTCCGAAAGAGTGACTCATGAGCAGTTTTCTTACGAATTTGACAGCTCGGCACTTCGTAACCTCTATATGCCTACTTTTATCAATCCGATTCCTACTTCGAGCCTCTTGGTGTCAGTGTATACTTATATGTAAATTATATGTTGAGTTCGGTAAACTATTTTTGATATGCATATGGTTTCTGCACTACTCTGTTCGTGCTGTCTGCTATGACTTCGTTCGTCGGTACCCGGGCCGACTTTGTGATCGTGCGCACTATGTTATATTCGGGAGTTATGATGTGTTACGGTTTCCGAGGCCTCGCCATAGGGCCGGTCACCGTTTATGGAGTTATGATGTGATATGGCATTTGATATGTTCTGATGATATGATGTGTGTGTGGTATGATGTGTCTGGAGATTGTACGGAGATTTGAAAACTTCTGGAGCTATGATGTGTTGTGGCACCAGCGTCGGGGGGTGACCACGTTCCTAAACCCTATACATGATTTGATTTGCATTTGTACGTTCGCCTCCCGCACAGGTTTGCTTTGTTGCGATAACGGTGTGTTTGTTCCTTCTGACTCCCGCTGTGTTTGTGATTTCTGTACCCTCTGCTTTACATACTCAGTACTTCTCCCGTACTGACCCCCGTTTCTTCGGGGGCTGTGTTTCATGCCCGCAGGTACAGAAGCTCGTCTGGGTGGTCCTCCGATTTAGGCTACTCAGTCTGCTGTGTTGGAGAGCTCCCCTTGATCCGGAGCCTACTTTTGGTACATATCTTTTGTTGTGTCTGTATTCTGTATACTTGGATGAGTGGGTACGGCGGGGCCCTGTCCCGTCCTATGTTCATATGTCTTATGTTCTGTTTTGTCTAGAGGCCTGTAGTCAGATTTGTGGGTCGTGGGTCCGGTGTGTTCGTATGTGAGTCTGTTTTGTGTTCTTAAGCGGCCCGTACACTACTATGGCCAAGTCGGCCTCTGATTTTGTATGTATGCGTATGCTTTTGGGGGCGATGTACATTCCGCCACCCTTCGGATGTGTGTGTGTGAAAATTTGGCGAAGTACATTCCGCCTCTTTTCTGATTTGCGATTTGTTTGATCTGTACGGGCGACTGCTTAGGATTAGTATTCGGTAGATGTCTGATTACGATGTTGAGTCTGAATATCGTATGTTGTGTTTGGACGAGTCTGATTACGATGATATGGGTGTGAGTTTGTTTGGGGTGTCCCTGTAGGGCACCAGTCGCGGCCCACGGGGTTGGGTCGTGACAAAAGTGGTATCAGAGCGGTTTGTCCTCGGAATGTCTACAGGCCGTGTCTAGTAGAGTCTTGTTTATCGATGTGTTGTGCACCACATCTATAAACAGGAAGCTACAGGACATCTAGGATGTTGTGTTGCCTTTTCTTTGAAATCTTAGATCGTGCGATAGAGCTGTGTTATTAGGGTCATTCTGATCTGACCCGTTGTTGTGTTTGCAGTGATGCCTCCGAAGAAGGCAACGGCGGCCCAGAAGGGCAAGGCGAAGGTGGGAGAGACCAGTCAGGCACAACGGGCTACTCGGGCTCGTGTTTATGATTTGCCTGAGGTTACACCTCATTCTGAGGGGTCTGCTACACCCCCATTAGTACGGCCTGGAGCGGGACCCTCTGCAGCTCCAGAGGTCCATGTACCCGCTCCTGAGACTCCAGCTTCTCAGCCAGGGGCGGAGGATAGGACCCTGAGGGAGGCCGTACAGTTGTTGACCACGATTGTAGCCGGCCAGGCTCGCAGACGCGGGCGGAGGGACGATGATGATGAGGACAGGCGGGAAAGACTGAGAGTTCGGGAGTTCTTGTTATGCGGCCCTCCAGAGTTTTTCGGGTCTAAGCCCGACGAGGACCCCCATGACTTCATTCGGGGGATGCGGCGTGCATTAGACTTGGTCAGGGCGTCATAGACCGAGTCGGTTGAGCTAGCTTCGCATAGACTTCGGGATGTTGCCGCGCATTGGTATGAGACTTGGGAGCTATCCCGGGGTGAGGGCGCTCCTCCAGCTATGTGGGATCAGTTTGTGACTGCTTTCACCCGCCACTTTCTGCCCCCAGAGTTACGACGGGAGCGAGCTGATCGGTTTTTGCATCTACAGCAGAGGGGTCGGAGCGTCCGTGAATATAATTTGGAGTTTGATTCCCTGGCCCGGTATGCCCCTGCCGTGGTGGCAGATATGACAGATCGGATGCATAGATATGTTATGGGGCTAGATCGTTACTTGATTGACGGTTGTATGGCGGTGTCATTGCAGACAGATATGGACATTGCCCGTCTACAGGCCTACGCCCAGGGGATGGAGAACCGGCACCGAGCAGATCGACCCAGTAGAGAGTATGATGGGAGACGGCCCAAGAGGGCCAGATCAGCAGGGTATTCTGGAGATTCCCGGGGCGGGCAGCCTCAGCATCAGTCCAGTGGGTACTTTCCTTCGTCAGGCCGGGACACACAGTTTGTTGGTAAGAAGTTTGATGGAGCAGGACCGTCCAGGGCAGACCCGAGTTCCAGAGCCCCAGGTCCTCAGGCGAGCAGGGGTCCCAGTCAGTCTAGGCCACCCATACCCCAGTGTTCGTATTGTGGGAGATCGCACCCAGGTGAGTGCTTCAGGGCCACGGGGGCCTGTTTTGCTTGCGGCCGCTAGGGCCATATCATGCGGGATTGCCCGTGGGCAGGTGGTTCCGGTAGCGCAGCACCGCCGATGAGGTCCGCTGCTGGTTCGTCATCTACACCTCTGGCCACGCGCTCTACGGGGCGAGGTATGCCAGCACCAGCGGGCCGCGGTAGAGGCCGTGGTGGGGGTTCAGATTCTAGCGGTCCTCCGAACCGCATCTATGCTTTGACTGGTCGTCGGGACCCAGAGGCACCCCCAGACACAGACCCAGGTATATTACTACCCCCTTCTCTGAATAAATATGTGCAATGATAGGTTTGTACCTCGGTATTATGCGATATTCTTTTGTGTGTGTCAGTAAAGGTAGGGTAAGAATCTGAATTAATGAAAATATCCGAGGCAGTTATCTGTACGTGTGTGAGGAAAATATATGGGAGTTGGAAGGCTAGAACGATAGACCACACAGCCAGAAAAGCAAACGACTTCTTTGGGACAAAGTGGGACCCGCTACGAAAAATTTCCGAAAAATTTGCTAAGACCCCGTTTGGCCTAAAATTGCGTGACAAAGGTAGTGCGGGGCAATTGACGAAATTATATCAACCCTAACGCGTCAAAATACGTAAAAGATTCGGGGTTAAGCGTGCTCAAGCCAGAGCAATTCAGGGATGGGTGACCCCCTGGGAAGTAATGCAAAATTTTGCACAAGTGTAAGTAGGATTAATGTAAATGAGAATTTGGGGTAACCAAGGATAAATAGAATGTGTGTGGAATAATTAGTGCCCTCGCGAGAGCCGCGCGGAACGAGGCAGACTAAATGGGCAAAAAGGAAAAGGGTATGACACCGCTTGGGAAATTGAACGAATTTGAATAACAGCCAGAGATGTTCGCCAGTAAGGTATGAGTGAGCGTGTGTATGTGTATGTGTGTGCGTATGATTTTTATCTTGTGCCTATGCGGGGTAAGAGCCGAGCCCCGGCAATTGATGTTGAGATAAATGAAAGGTGAGCAGTGTGAATGGATAGAATCTTTGAAAGAGTTGATACGTAAGACGCAAGGTAAATTGTGTGACGACCGATGAGTGAGTTTGCAAATAAAGAGGAAATTCTCATGAATTATTGGAGCCTTAATGTGAATGATTTGATCCTAAATTGACAATCTATCTGTGGTGCTTCTGCATTTCCGATTCCGATGAGGCTCTACCTAGTACACCTCTGTACCTCTGCGTTCGACTAGGTTCCCGTCCGATGAACCTTTTGTGCGTTTGATTCTGAATCCGTTTCTGTCTGGCACACCTCTGTATGTCTGACTTTGGATATAAATCTGTCTGATATGCTTCGGTGCGTTTGATTTTGACCGCGCGTGTGTTTGATATGTTTCGGTTTGTCTGATCACGACTCTGTATGAAACAATTCCGTATCTTTGATTCTGATTTTGGGTTTGTTCGATGTGAGTCCGTACGTCTGACTTCGACTGTGAATCTGTTTGGTATATCTCTGTGTGTCTGATTCTGCCTACGAATTCGTTTGATACGCCTTTGTACGTCTGACTCCGATCTCAGATGTGTCTGATATGCTTTCGTACCTTCGATGTTGACTACGAATCCGTCCGCCATAGTTGAGTATGTCTGCCTCCGATTATGAATCCGTCTAGTTTTAGTTCTGAATCTGTTCGGTATGAAGTGTCTGATAGGAAGTAGAGTGAGATTACGACGATGTGGTAAATAAACTCAGAAGGGTGAAAAGGAGATGATACTGACGATGGTGTCTGGAAAGCGTCCGTCCCTTACAAGAATATAATGCAGAGTTCGGTGATTACGTGGAGTATGAGAATAGGTACTATGAAGGTATTTGAGTCAGTGATGTGAAAAATCTACCCTAGTATTGGTAAAGAAGACATGTCAGAGAAATCAATAAAGGACAACTATCAAGAGAACCCTCCCGGAGTAGTACGACACCCATGAGTTTGATTCAACATTCGAGGACGAATGTTCTTAAGGGGGGAGGAATGTTATGTCCCGTATTTTTGTATAGCGGGAAATCAAGAAATAAAGAAGACTTGTGTGCGTTGAGGAAATATTTTGATTTTGGTGAATATGAACATGTTGGTTATGGAGTCATAAATGTTAAGACCTCGGGGAAGGCCGAGGGAAAAATTTGGAATTTCGGAAATTAGTTTCGGGAATTACAAAACGGGACATAACATGAATTGGGCCAAGAAAATGGAATACAAAATGAGGCCCAAAGAAAGTGAAGTGGCCGGCCCAAATGGAGCAAGTCCAAGCCCATCTTTTTTGGTCATGTGCTATGCACATGACCAATTGTGGATATATATCAATGCATTATCTTGATTTAGCAAGAAAAACCAATTGAACTTTGACTCCAACAAGAAAACCCATTCGGCCGAAAAAAAAAAAAAGAGAAAAAAATTTGTGGCTTGTTTTTAATCCAATCACATAGTCTCTTTTGAAATAATTGATGAGTTCGAGGTGCTCTTCGTGGTGATACAATTAGTTTGACGAGAGGACGACGTTTGCGGCGAATCGGAATTTAAAGAAAGAGGTAAGATTTCAATGTTTTTATGTTATGAAAGGGATACATATGTGTTAGTGATTGAATTAGTGTAAAGGTTATGGGATGGGGTTGTGTTTGTGTGTGGCGTGTGTGTGTGAAAAGAGTGTGTTTGGCCGTGTGCCTTCAGATAGGAGAACAAGTGTGAATTGATTTTGTTTAAGGTTGTTAGTTGTGTTGTCATGACCTTTGTATCGTAAATGAATGTTTGGAGAATTGAATTGGTGTTAGAAAATGATTTCGGACGTTATCGGAAAAAATGTATACCTTTGGGATATTGGTGTATATCATAGTATATTTATGACACTAAAGACCTTAAATAAGGTTTATGGTTGATAATAACGAATTTGGAATGAAACGACGCAAGTTAGAACGCTCGTCGTAACTTTTGGTGTTTTGAATGAAAATTTGAAAGTAGTGAACTTTGGGGATGTTTGTATATGTTTTGGAACTTGTTTGTTATGTAGTGAAATAATCTTGAATGAATGAATACAATAATGTGGGTATGATTTGAAATTGTGAAGTTTGGAAATAGGATTACCAACTTATGTATTAAGGTGAAATTTCGAATCTAGTGTGGTTTGTAATGTATAATGATGTTTGGGTTGTTGTTGTTGTTGTATTTTGAGCCGAGCTAAGTCTCGGGGGCGTTGGATATATAGGGGAAATGCTGCCGAAATTTCGGTAGCCAAGTATAGCCCAAAAATGAAAATGTCAACTCTCATGAATAGTAACTGGTAAAAGTGACCATTTGCAGCTTCTGGACGAAACGGGAATTTCGATTTGAGGAGCGTAAGGCGCCAACCAGGTATGTAAAGCCTACCTCTTATTCTTTTGGCATGTCCTAGACCTACTAGGTAAATTTCGGAATCTCGGGAATAACTCTGCTCTCGGAAATCGAGGTTCAAGTTCGAGCACTATTCATTCAGCGCGATCGAAACCTTTTGGTCCCATTTTGGTAAAAGAACACTCGTACCTCCATAGCTTGTGCTGTTGAGTCCGAAACTCTTCGAAACTTTTGTAAATGACTATATGAAGCCAAAAATCTGCGATTTGTGTCCGCCGCCTCAATTTGCCCCGAGGTGGGCCCGCGAGCCCCGAGGCTCCCCTTATTCGGTTGGTTTGATTCGTTTGTGTCTGTTTTAATCTGCGACTGTTTGTTTATGACCCAAGGATGCGTTGGAAACTTCCTGTGCCATCAATGCACGTTCTGTACTTTGGATGATGTGAGAATTCCGAAAGAGTGACTCATGACCAGTTTTCTTACGAATTTGACAGCTCGGCACTTCGTAACCTCTATATGCCTACTTTTATCAATCCGATTCCTACTTCGAGCCTCTTGGTGTCAGTGTATACTTATATGTAAATTATATGTTGAGTTCGGTAAACTATTTTTGATATGCATATGGTTTCTGCACTACTCTGTTCGTGCTGTCTGCTATGACTTCGTTCGTCGGTACCCGGGCCGACTTTGTGATCGTGCGCACTATGTTATATTCGGGAGTTATGATGTGTTACGGTTTCCGAGGCCTCGCCATAGGGCCGGTCACCGTTTATGGAGTTATGATGTGATATGGCATTTGATATGTTCTGATGATATGATGTGTGTGTGGTATGATGTGTCTGGAGATTGTACGGAGATTTGAAAACTTCTGGAGCTATGATGTGTTGTGGCACCAGCGTCGGGGGGTGACCACGTTCCTAAACCCTATACATGATTTGATTTGCATTTGTACGTTCGCCTCCCGCACAGGTTTGCTTTGTTGCGATAACGGTGTGTTTGTTCCTTCTGACTCCCGCTGTGTTTGTGATTTCTGTACCCTCTGCTTTACATACTCAGTACTTCTCCCGTACTGACCCCCGTTTCTTCGGGGGCTGTGTTTCATGCCCGCAGGTACAGAAGCTCGTCTGGGTGGTCCTCCGATTTAGGCTACTCAGTCTGCTGTGTTGGAGAGCTCCCCTTGATCCGGAGCCTACTTTTGGTACATATCTTTTGTTGTGTCTGTATTCTGTATACTTGGATGAGTGGGTACGGCGGGGCCCTGTCCCGTCCTATGTTCATATGTCTTATGTTCTGTTTTGTCTAGAGGCCTGTAGTCAGATTTGTGGGTCGTGGGTCCGGTGTGTTCGTATGTGAGTCTGTTTTGTGTTCTTAAGCGGCCCGTACACTACTATGGCCAAGTCGGCCTCTGATTTTGTATGTATGCGTATGCTTTTGGGGGCGATGTACATTCCGCCACCCTTCGGATGTGTGTGTGTGAAAATTTGGCGAAGTACATTCCGCCTCTTTTCTGATTTGCGATTTGTTTGATCTGTACGGGCGACTGCTTAGGATTAGTATTCGGTAGATGTCTGATTACGATGTTGAGTCTGAATATCGTATGTTGTGTTTGGACGAGTCTGATTACGATGATATGGGTGTGAGTTTGTTTGGGGTGTCCCTGTAGGGCACCAGTCGCGGCCCACGGGGTTGGGTCGTGACATTTTCATATGCCAACATCGCCCTTATTTTTCTGTCGACATGTGACCTTCACAACATCCGTCTGAAAAATCAAGGTGAAACCTTCTTATATGGATCAACTATACACGCACGACCTATGCCTGAAATTGGTATGATCTTCATTTCTTTAATCGGCCAGCATCATCGCATGTTAGGAATTTTATGAGCAACGTAGAAGGCAATCATAATTGTAATCTAACTTACATAACAATTTCTCATGCCTGGATCCGAGGTCGTCGTTAATATCAGAAGTAATTTGGTCATAATGACTCTCAGAATAGTACCAACTATCGAATACTCAGAATCCCCTTGAAGTTAAATAACATGTGACTTCTGAATCCCAAAGCAAACTTACATCATATAGGGAAGTTCAATAAAAAGAGTACATGTGTCTACCATCAAATAAAACCTTCCCCTTCTCATTAACTTCCTTTTTCCATATCAATATCCCTTCGTTATCTCTTACTTGTCAATCCATGAATCGTAATACTATACTTGAGTTCTTACCGTCAACTTTCCTTATATCTTCAATAAGTCTCAATCCTCTAAAATCTCAAATGCAACTCATTCCAATTTCTCTAGCTACTAATCACTTTTCCTCCTTGGTTCATCCCTTAAATCAAATTAGAATCATCCTAATACTCCTCTTTAAAAGTGTCTCATAATTGTTTATTCACTCATAGCTTACCAAACGTCTCGTTATGACATTTCCCTTTACACTTTCTCTATGGCATAGACATTCAAATAATTCAATTTGTAAAAATTTTGGTAGAGTTTCCTCTATAATTCTTACTACCTCAACCCATCACACAACCCAGAAACACATCCAATGTCTCTTCGGGCAATCACAAATACATGTGGCATCCCACTCATGTACTAGTCGTCCATATACATCAATATCAATAAAGTAGGAACACACCTTTCGGGTCAACAAACTTCAATTCTCATCAATTTCCCCAAGCTGTATAATTAACTGCTCATCCACAACCCAAAATATTTAGGGTTAGAATCAGGGACTTCATATCCTATGGCTTAGCTCTGCAGCACGATCTAAGATAAGAAAGAAGAGTAACCATCCTAAATGCCCTGTAGCTTCCCATTTATAAAAGTGGCGCGCTTCACACCCATAAACAAGACTCTACTGGACACGGTCTGTAGACAACCCTATGACAGAACTGCTCTGATACCAAGTTTGTCACGCCTAAAATTTGGAATGGCGTGACCGGTACTCGGTGACAAACTAGGCCCCGAGCAAACCACTCTAAATCTGAAAATCTGCTAAGGCCTACCTGCACACCGACAATATTAACCAGCCGGCGGGGCCAATATATAAACAAATGCTATATATCTCGTCTGAACTGGGCACCTACACACACACACCTAAAATATATATACACAACTGAGCAAGCCGACGAGGCTGCTATGTAAGCTGAACAACAAAACTGAGCGCCAACATGGCTACAGAATATCCCAGCTACATACAACTGTCGACAGACCTCTAGGGAACACGAACTGCAGAAACGACAGGACAAGGCCCTGTCACACCCATATATACATGTCAAAATAGCATACCACCAAAGGGACTGTAGCTCTGGACCAAGTGGAGTGCACTGACTGCGGCTGAGTGGAAGGCCTAATGTGCTGAATCATCTGTCCGACTACCTGAACCGGCGGGCATGAACGCAGCGCCCCCAGACAAAGGGACGTCAGTGCGAATAATGTACTGAATATGTAAGGCAAGATAACAACTGAAATGAAATAACAAACTATACTCTGGATATTTCATGAAAGCATCTGGAGGTACTCTACTTGGGTTGCCTCTATTCGAAGGCAAGATAACATCACTCTATAGATATAACTTCGTGACTCATAGGCCAGGTACAATCAACTCCATGACTCATAGGTCAAGTATAAGCAACTCCATGACCCGTAGGTCAGGTATAATTAACTCCACGACCCGTAGGTCGGGTAACAACTCCACGACCCATAGGTCGGGTAAAAACTCCACGGCTCATAGGCCATGCAACAACTCCATGGCTCATAGGCCAGGCAACAACTCCATGGCTCAAAGGCCAAGCACATAAAAACATATAATGATAACTTAAAGGTAACATGATAGCCTATAGGTAACCTATACGCTAGTTATACCTCCTGGCAGTCAATTGTTTCATATAACTCAATTGTTCTTATGCTAGCTCTTAAATAGAGAGAAGTTCTACAATAGGGTTATGGTAACCCAAGTATAATCTTCGTGAGTAGCACATATTTGTGCGGATAGTCAAAGATGCCTCAACAGTCGGAATCATGCCAATAAAAAGAAGGAACAACCTTAACATACTTTGAAGCTTACTTCTCGACATTTCAAACATACTTTCTGTCTTGCAATCTACATAAGATCATTCGTAATATACATATAAAACCATTCATACTATTGTTAGGCTCATTATCGTATGCTTGTCTTAAGCCTTCAAATTAAATCCTCTTAAAATTTGCCAAAATTCGGGCAGTATCTCCCCTATTTATATCCCTAGCCCGAAATCAGAATACCAACAAAAAACAACTACAACAGCACCAACATCAACAACATCATCATCAATACCAAAATATTCCAAAAAACATCCCACGCGTTGTTTTGTCCAATTTCTCAACCAACAACTTCATTATACCACCATTTAATCACTCTATCTTCGTAAATAAACCAAAAGTAATATTAATAAAGAGAGATTCATACCTTATTTTTTTTAAATTAGCGATATCTTCAATATCCACCGTGAATCCACTCAAAATCATACTAGAATAACATCTATGCGTTGTCCGAGCTTCGATTAATACTCCACCACTTGAAAATCACGCAAACCCTCAACCTTTTATGACATAATTGCCCTTTTATGTTGCTGAGCTTTAAAATCGGATTTTAGGTGAAAAATATGGGGTTTTGTCCCTTTTATAAGGTTCAAAAGTCGGGTCAGGTCACTGTAGCACGCATTTCAGCTCTGTCAGCTTAACTTGTAACGTCCATAATTCTCTACTCCAGTGTTGTACCGACGAGCGGTTTGTTGCGTTGGAAACTAGACTCGACGAACTTTATTTTACGCTTTTGTTTTACTTGAAAACTCCTCATATACCAGGAGATATCCTTTCCTCAATTTGGACCAAAATCATCATACGAGTCCTTGCCCATCTTTTCTCCAAAGTCATGCTACTCAATTTCTTCCACACACTTCCTTGTAAGACCTTCCAGTATACATCCTATACTTGTAAAATATACGTAATAATGCTTCACTCCTTGTATTGTCTTACTTAACCATAGTTCAACATACCTACGCTTAAATTTGACAAGTGTTTCTTCTGAAGTACTGGGTGTAACACCCGTAAACCATATATGAGTATCGTTCATTTACATTTCGTTCATTCGAAATCATGCCAAAAGAGAGAAAGAAGGTGTCTTAACATACTTTCTGCTCTTATGATAGATCTAAGACCCTTGTAACATATGAACTCCATAATAATGAGAGTTGAATCACTTATAAAAAATTGATAAATAACATCTCATATAGGGAATAACTGTCTAAAAGTAGAAGACTTGTGATGCTCATTCTTTGGAACACATCTAAAGAACGGAACATATGATAATACTTCTTGTCGGAGAAGATGAATACGATCTAAACATATGCACTTACTGTTCTACAAACCATATTTGATACTTCCCCGAACTTGTAATCTAGTCCTTTGAATCTTTCACGACACATTTTAACTAAGTCGTGCAAGCACCTACCTTTCCCACCTCGGTAGGTGAACCCTTAACCCAACAATCATAAAAACATAAGTGAAGCAAAAGCAGATAAAATAACGTAAGTCATACGATAATAATATGAGAAAATGCAGAAGTAAATAAAGTACACCCCAGTATCTTGTCTGGTCATACAAGAGCATCTAACTAAATACTATAAGTCTAAATAATAGTAATACATAAATTGCCCTAAGATCATGTCTCGGGATGGAAAGAAAAACATAATAGAAAGAAGAGTCTTCGGGCAGCGAACGTCCTCATGCCCACTCTAAAAGACTAGAATAAAAAATCCTCGAATATCAGCCACGAGGAGTAGAAGTCGATCCTACCTAGTACTCTGCATTTATTAAAGAATGCAGCAAGTGCAGGTCAGTACAAACAACAAGTACTGCTACGTATCGTAGGTCGACTAAGACTAGCTAATGTATATAGAGACAACAAGCAAGATAAACACCTAAACCAACAAGTACAAGTCAACACGAATCCATATCCACAATACAATTCATAACCTATGTTAGAGCATCTAAACCCAACTGTGTCAAGTATCAGTATAATCAATCCGAGCTAGTATATCACAATAGTGTCACAACATATAACCAAAAGGTACAATGCAATGAAATAATGTATGTATCATGAATGCAATGCAAATGCACCTTTATACAACATGTCCCGGACGGAATAACTCCACATCTCGACGATCATGACCCATGGGGGATGTCACACCCTAACCTTACCAGGGTGCGATGGGCACCCGACCCTTAGTTAGGGCCGAGCGAACCCGCAGACTCTTATTACACACATGATCGCTTTGGACTTTTAAATCAAATACAAATGAAATTCATAGTAAATGCTTTCAGAATATTCTTTTCATCTTTCTTTAATCACATAAAAGCTGTAACCACATGGACTTTATAACATAACACAAAATGACACACCGGCTGATGGAGCCGCTTACAGACTGACTTCAAATACCCACGACTCTGTCTGCAAAGTCTCTAACATTTATCAGAAATCATAACACTTATACTCTGACTCGGCAGCACTCCAGGAGCAAGTGGAGCTTGCCAACGCCGCTGGAACATCTTCTATATTGACTTCTACTCATCTGGGTGTACCTGCGCGGCATGAAACGCAACCCCCGAAGAAGAGGGGGTCAGTACGAGCAATGTACTGAGTATGTAAGGCATGAATAGTAACATAGTGAGGAATATAAATATGAATAATAACAGAATGGAAATATAGCGCATATCACGAGGTAAGAGAGTAACCTGTACATCTGAGTGCCTCTTAGGGCGGATGCCATGCATGCTAGCTTTCTTTAAAAAAAAAACATGTAAATATTTGCAAATAAACTGCCTGACCATATAGGTACGGTGTAATGCTGCCCGGCCATTTAGGCACGGTGTGATCATCATTAGCCCGCGTCCAGGCCTCCCGCGTCTGGGGTAATCATAAACTGCCCACTACAGTGGTGTGTCTTCCCGGCCGCCTATTGGACGGCGCGGTGTTATACTGCCCGGCCATGTAGGCACGGTGTTATTAAAATACATACATAATTATAAAGCATGCATGAGAGCTCAAGGAAAGTCGTGTATCTATTGGAGTGACGTAAGGTCGGTAACCTCCGAATATATTATGGAACAATCATCATGACTTTGTCTCACCTTGAAGGAACGATTACCATAATATGAGACTAGCAACGAATAACAGCGTTAAGAGGACATAGAATAAGATCATAACCATGTTTTGAGCTAATCCGAGTTAGTATGAAAAAGTTATGAACGTTTGAAGTACAGAACTTTCTACGAACTTTTCAGAAGCCATTTATTTTGGAAAACCGAAACAAAAATCATATCAAGTACCTTTCGGGTATCGTATGGGTCAAATCAAATATATCTTTTGGAGCCATATATACGTATCAGAACATGTCAAAGATTCATTGGAACTTACATAACTCTTTTAGGAACCAAACTCTTTATGCACATCTCATTGTTCAATCATATAGTAGGCTCGAACATATTAAACATACTCATATCCAGAAGTACGTGAGAATCGTAGACAGACTCGGGAACGTATCAAATAGAACTTCGGAAATCATAGATACGCATCAAACAATATGAAACTACGTATTGAAATCAAGAACGTTGCCATCCTAGTGGCTCTAAGAGTAGGAATTTCTTTGAAGTCATACATATAAGTCATTTGCTCATTTCATACAGATCATGCCAAAAGAAAGAAAGGGTAAGCCTTACATACCTGTTCCACGTCCTATTAGCTACGCTTAATTTCCCAAGCTCGCTACCGCTATTCTACATTCAAGAAGATTGACGCAATCATTAGATTCATTACCATACACACTTGTCTTAGTCTTTCAAATAAATTCACTTATGATCTGCCGAAATTTCGGCAGCATCTCCCCTGTAACTACACCATCCCCGAGAATCTAACTCTGCCCAAATCATCAATCAACAATCCGAGAATTCAACTCGGCCAAACTATCAACAACAATACCATCAATCATACCAACAACATCAACAACCAATTCAAGACGCATTCTAACATTAACAACCTTTGTCATACAATTTAACGACATTTCATTTATATTCAATTCAATTCACATAACATTCAAAACGACTCAATCAACATACTACTCCACCCGACACCTTCCAATTCCAACAAGGACAATAACAACCCAACTTACAATCTTCCAAACAAATGTCTCACTTCCAATTTCATGAATTCCACCAACATTTTACATTAACAACTTCATTTATACAAACATAAGAATTCATGCTAGTGTTACATTAGCTTCCACAACGACACCACAACGATTACAACTTCATTTCAAGCCATTACACTTTCATTTTACATCACATAATCCATAACAGCAACAACTAAAATACTACGTAAAATCATCTCAACGTACCCAACTAGGGCAGCCCCTATATGGCCACCACCACACACCCACATATTTCATGAATTTCATCCAATTCCACATACTACAACAATCAAATTACTAAATAAAATCAATTCATCATATCTTACACCACACCACCTCTATTCGGCTACAACCAAGACACACATAATTCATGAGTTTCATCCATTTCTTCATATTACAACATGCACAAATCATCCATAACACATGAAAGAGAAGGTCAACCCCACCTTTATACTTGGACTCCTTCATTCGGCTAGGCTTGTGAGTTGACCAAAGGGATGCTTTGCTTGTTCCAACAACTACTCCATGTTAATAAGGGCCTTCAACTTGGTTGGAATACTAGAAGAAGAATATTTTTCTTGATCAATTCTTCATGGCCCTAGGCTTGGCTAGCCTTGGCCGAATGGTGCCCTATTTTTTTTCTTGAAATTTCTTGAATGCTTGTGGGAGAGAATTGTGTCTTGCTATGCATGACTTGTCCATATATATAATTACTCCAAACAAATAGAAGAGTGGACACATGTCCCTTCTCTATTTTTCTTGAGGTTTCTTAAAAATTAAAATAAAAGATGACTAATTATTGTATTTTTGTCATCTCTCTTTCACAATTATATGTATATGTATACATACATGCCACACGGCCAAGTGGCCTTCTTCAAGAATTTTTCTTGAACATTTTGTGAAATTCCCATTTTGCCCCTAGCCTTCCACAATATTACCATGGACCCTTTTGTAAATTTCCCTTTTTACCCTTGGCCTTTCCCAATATTTCCATACTAATAATGTTCATAAATAATATTCATAACAACTTGTACATTAAAATAATTCTTGAAAATGGTCTTGTCCTTAACTTGCCATGTCTCGGAATATCCGAATGTATAAAATACGGGATATAACAGGGGATCCGCGAAGTCCATGTACCACTATCACGATCTCGGCAAATACCTCAGTCATCGTCAGTACCATAACCATGCATATATAAATGTATCATGGAAATGCGTATGAATACGCTGCAATGCAATATCAACAACCAATTCAATCTGAAATAGTACCACACATGGCACAAAAGTAATATCAATAGTAAGGCTACACAATAAGCCCCAATGGAATCACTATTCTCACCTCAGTATCAATCAAGCAAAGTATCGCAATGTCATAGCCATGATATATCACTAGTCCCAAATACACAATGTCTCAATGTGGCAACGAGCCAACAAGTAAATAGATCAAGATAAGTCAACAACACAGCGGGGTGGCTAGCCCCCAAATCATACAACAAGTCCCAACCAAAGACAATATTCAACCCAACTTCTTACCCAAAGGCATACATGCATTCTCTAACAACATCATCTAAACATACACTTCGCTAGTCGAAGTGTCACCATAAGCTAAACTATAACCTACCTGGAGAGCTGAACCGCAAAGTCTCCAACAATCAAACCTTAGTCTTTCCCTTCCTTTGAGCCTCGAGATAATGGAAGTCTAAACATATCCGAATCATGAAATTAGAATCAAGAAGAAACATCATTCAAACCTTACTTCTATTTAACACCCAAATCCCAACCTATGGAATGGGGTTTATGAACTCGAAAGAAGGAATAAGGAATCAATAGGTCTCAATATGAAATTAATTTTCTAGGTGATCAATTCCCATCAATTTTAAGCTAGGAGAACTAAGAAATCACTTAAATTCAGATTCTAGGCAAAACTCCCAAATTTGGGTATGAACCCTAACTTTAAATCTCACAAATTGGTCAGTAATAATGAAGGAATCATGTTTATATAGCTACTACTTATCAATTCCATGCTTAATCAAGCTTAATCCACCAACAACTCAACGTTTTCTAATTAACAACTTATTGAAGAAAGAAACCCAAAACCCCTCTCTTATTCTCCAAGTTCTATGGAGTTACTAGCATAAATTCTTACTAAGGAAAGGTAATGAAAGAGATTGAGATTAGAGAACTTACCCTCAAGAGAAATCTGACCAAATCCTCTTCAAACCGCCTCCAAGATGCTAAGGAAATGTAATATAAGGGATTGAAGGAAATAAGGGTTTCCAAACGCATTTAAATAAGAAAACTGCCTGTCGGCCGCTTTTGCGGTCACCGGACCGCTTTATCGGTCACCAGACACCAGAATTTTTCTGGTGTCTTCCAAATTTTCCAAAAGTCACATCCAAACTCACTCCAATGCCTAGGGAACTGTGTCACCTATCCCCGCGAGTCAAAATGGTACTAATAAGGCGCTGGGACAGGTCAACGGTTGCAAAATGGGGAAAAAATGCAATAACGACCGAACGGGTCGTTGCATCAGTTACTACTTAAAATATCGCTCGTCCTCGAGCGACAAGGAGGAGAATGGGGATAGATACATGTGCCCGCAACAACTGGGGACATCTCGAACACATATCAGACTTCTTGTAATAGAAAAGATTCTCATCGAACAAACTGAATCCCAACGAAATATATAGGAGCCATTAGAATGACACTTCTTCAACATAGAAACATGGAAGACTGGATGAACACCTGATCGGCCTAGTGAAAAACTAAATCATGGCACACAAGATCAATACAACGAATAGTCTCAAACAGACCAATACCCCTCAGGCTCACTTGCCCTCCTTCCCACATCGCATGACACCCTGGTTGATTGTAACATTCAGAAAAACTTGATCGCTCACTTTACCAGTCACTACTCCCTAAACTTAGCTCAAGCTCCAATTCTCATATCTCCGCATTCGAATTTCTCTCGCAACTGATCCTCAAATAAACAAATTGCTTTGCTTGAATTCTCTGATTTGATAAAATCGTAACTCTGAACGCAATCAATAGGCCCCACAAACACCTTCCCAAACCCACCCAATCCTCTGAAACATGGCCAAAAACCATAGCATATTCTAAACCGATAAAATACTCTGATTCCGCTACCTCTTTCTCCCACATCTTCTAATGCCTTTACTCGCACCGCGATTTCTTAGAAACACATGAACATACACACCATAGCCTGAAACCATGACTTACTCTCGCCAATAAGAATCCTTGATTCATCTAAGTTCTCTACGTAATCCCATCAAAATTGATCTTACTGACAGCCAACTTGGCTAGTTCCAAGTCTTCATAAACCTTCAAATCAAAATACAGGAGCCATACCACTGAATATCTATCCGAGCAAAGTCTGTCGGAACTCGACTGGTCACTATAAAGACCTCTCGGACAATAGCACCTCCTCGAATCTGTACTAAGGTCGTTGTAAACCATTATTCTGTCCATGTAACTGTTGTCATAAATTATCATTAAATCCACTACAAAATCCTGAAAAAGCCCAGTAAATCTGTCATACCTCAAATCTGAGCCAAAATGTATCGAATCCTTAAATATCTTCTTGGGAAAAAATATGCATAGGCCATTAAGCTTAACTCGAACAATGTCACCCTGAATAAATGTACAACTCACGAATACCACCAATAGCCATTTGAACTGACTCCGATGTTCCGAAACCAATCACAGTACTATCGCATATCTTTGGCGGCCCATTCTAATCTTTTCCTCACACATAACAAATCATGTATGTCACCTTCAACTCCACAAGTTGAGTCATATCCAAGCTGTCAACTTGGCACCGAAGACTATATCTTATGATTTCAATCTTCATGTTTCTCAACCTTTACCCGATACGCAAATCCGATACAACTCCGAACGTTTTGACACAAAACCTGAAGCCTCATATATAATAATCATTTAACCATCGAACCTCTCATTGTATCACCTCTATATGCCCATAAATTTTTCGAAAGGATCTAATCTTATACTGTCGTTCTAAATCTCACACAACTACCCCTAAGTCTTTAATAACCAAAAGCGCTTACCTAGACTATCCATTCAATATTATTTGCAACATAATACACTACCACGAATATGGTCGCACTCGAAAATATAACTCTAGTCCTCACATGATAGGGATTCCACAAATCATTTCTCTTAAAGCACACTAACTCATCCACTGTAAAATGTTATGAGACTTATACAACGGTGTACAACCAAGCCACTTCTTATAAACCTCAACATGTTGGTTCACTGAAATATGCTTATAACTAGTTGCCGATCACGAACCTCACAGAATTTTCCTCATATCACTTAGTCCATTTCTGTAGACTTCCTCCCTTAAGCTCACACAATCTAAATAGACTCAAGTAATCCCAAGATATACCTTATTCTTGCCGACTCTCGATGAACTATACCTTTTATCGACTCGTCAATTTCCCGATTTCTAATCAATTCACGATCACCGATACCGTAATCAAATCCTCAAATCCACTCAATCAAACCGCGCAATCATAAGTTTTGAAATCCAGTCGAATCAATCCTGGAGATAGGATCATACCACACACTCTGCATATTAAAGTTTCTTAACGCTTACAACTCTAAATTGAACACTCTCAAAATCTAGCGTATCATATAATAGTCTTACACGTATCCTCATATACCCAACTGAATCTTCGTTGCCTGAATTGTCTTACTCAATCTACAAAATGTTATCCCGAACTTAACTCAGTTAACCCATTGTTGACCTACCATTTTGTCACACCCTAACCTTGCTAGGGTGTGATGGGCACCCGACCCCATATTCGGAGCCGAGCGAACCCGCTGACTCTTATTACACACATACTCTCTTGGACTCCTAGCTCTGATAAAACGAAATACATAATAAGAGCTTTCAGAAACATTATTTTCGTCGTTCTAAGGTCAAACAAAATCTGTAATCATATGGAATCTGTAACATAATATATAAAGACACATCGGCTGGTGAAGCCGCTTAAAAGACTGACATTCTTTACCCACGACTCTGTCTACAAAGTCTCTAACATCGACCAAGATACCATAGCATGAATACTCTGACTCGGCAACGCTACAGGACCAAATGGAGCTTGCCAATTCCGCTGGAACATCTTCTATAATGGCTTCTAATCATCTGGGTGTACCTTGCGGCATGAAACGCAGCCCCCGAAGAAAGGGGTCAGTACGAAATATGTACTGAGTATGTAAGGCATGGAATACAGAAAACAGAACCATAATCGAAACAAGCAGTAAAAAAGGTAAGTACATTATTCAGAATACCAAAAAGCTTATTTTCCAAACACAAATCACGTATGCCGAAGTCATATGTCAGAAGAAGTACAGAAGGTAAGTAGCTTATCCAGAATATCAAAATGCTTACTTTTGAAACACAAATGATGCATATCAAAATCATGCATAGGTCACAGGAACATGGTCGCCACTCCTATCTTTGGCGCCATAACACATCATACTCTAGAAGATCTCATATCACCGTAACATCTCCGTAACACATAACACATCATGACATATACACGGTACCCGACCCTCTAGCAAGGGACCCGGGAAACCGGACACATCATACTCCATAACATATACACGGTACCCGCGAACCGGACACATCATACTCCAGAATTTATATATATGGAACCCGACCCTCAAGCAAGGGACTCGGTGAACCATACGCACGAGACATACCGGCCCGGGACTCGGTGAAAGAGGCAATGACACATGCACGAGCAGAGTAGTGAGAAACTATATGTCATTTAAAACAAATTTTAAAACTTGATGATTAAGTACATAGATCGACACTTGAGGTTCATAAACACGTTTCAAGTCAATCCGAGTTAGTATACGAAAGTTAGGGACATTTTACTACAGAAACCTCTTTGAACGTTTCAGAAGCTATTTTTGAAATTCAAAGCAATAGTCGTACGAAGTACCTTTTGAATATCACTATGGACCAAATCAAAATAAAATTTTGGAACCATACACGCGTATCAAGACATAGCAAAACAATTTTCGGAAGTCAAGAACGTTAGCCATCCTAGTGGCTCTAAGAATAGGAGTTTCTTTGAAATCATATATATACTTTGTCTGTTGTTTCACAAGGATCATGCCAAAAGAAGGAAAGGGTAAGCTTTACATACCTGCTCCACGTCCTATTAGCTACGCTTAATTGTCCAAGCTCGCTATCGCTAGTCTACATTCAAGAAGATTTACACAATCATTAAACACATCGTCACACACTTGTCTTAGTTTTTCAAATAAACTCATTTATAATCTGCCGAAATTTCGGCAGCATTTCCCCTGTAAATACAACCATCCCCGAGAATCCAACTCGGCCAAATCATCAATCAACAATCCGAGAATTCAACTCGGCCAATTTATCAACAACAATACCAACAATCATACTAACAACTTCAACAATCAATCCAAAATATATTCTAACATTAACAACCCTTGTCACACAATTCCACGGCATTTCATTTATATTCAATTCAATCACATATTGTCAAGCTAACACCAATGATCTCACATTCAAGTATTAATCCAAAATCATTCTAACATGATTCAAGAACACTTCAAACAATTCACACAATATTCAAAACAACTCAACCAACATACCACTTCACCCGAAACCTTCCAAATTCGACAAGAACAATAACAACGCATTTGCTTTCCTTCCAAATTCATAAACTACACCAACAATCTACACATTAACAACTCCATTCTCATAATTATAAGAAACCATACTAATGTCCCATTAACTTCTTCAACAATCCTTCAACAATTAAAACTTCATTTCAAGCCATCAAATCTTCATTTTTATTATGGAATCCACAACAACAACAATCAAAATACTAAATAAACTCAATTCATCACATCCTACCAACATCACTCCTATTCGGCCACACCATACACATACATATTTCATTAATTTCAGCCATTTCTACATACTACAACATTCACAAATCATCCATAACACATGAAAGGGAAGATTAAACCTTACCTTTATCCTTTGATTCCTTCACTCGGCTAGGGTTCATAACTTGCCCAATGGATGCTTTGCTTGCTCCAACAACCACTCAATGTTAAAGAGGGCCTTCCAATTGGTTGGATTGCTAGAAGAGAATAATTTTTCTTGATCAATTCCATGGACACAATTTTTTGAAACCATGGCCGAATGGCCCTTATTTTTTTTCTCCAAGTTTTCTTCTTGAAGTTTCATGAATAATTTGTCTTGCTTGTAAGCTCTTATATATATATATATATATGTATAGTCCACACAAGGGTGGCCACATGTCCCCACCCTTGGCTTGAGTCAAGTGGCCAAGACTTGGAGTGGGGCCACACCCACACACCACACGGCCAACATGGCCCTTTCAAGAAACTTCTTGAATATTTTGTGAAATTCGCATTATGCCCCTAGCCTTCCACAATATTACCATGAACCTCCTTGTGAATTTCCCTTTTTACCCTTAGCCTTTCTCAATATTTCCATACTAATAAACAACTTGTACATTAAAATAATTTCTTGAAAATAGTCTTTCCCTTAACTTACCACGACTACCTTTAATTATCCGGATGTACACAATACGGGATATAACATCCTCCCCCCCCCCCCCCTTTAGAACATTCGTCCTCGAATGTTCAACTGGCCTCATGGGGTGCTATAATACATCAGGAGGGTTCCTCTTGTAGTTGTCCTTTTCTTCATACTCATTCCTTATCTTTCACCTATTTCCTTTATAATCGAACTCCTTGGTCTTTACATGAGTCCTCATTCCGTGTCATGGGTTTTCTAGTCCACTGCGCCAACTTATTATCCTTGTCCTTCCCAGGCCATCTCTTCTCTGTTATTGTTTCGTCACAATGCCTTAACGAAAGCCACTTCTTCGGTACGTAATCTTCACTTGACGATCTAGTGTGGCTATAGGCTGCTACTCTATCCTCATGTCTGCCTCATGGTATACTTATTGTCGATTTGTTTTTATCACTTTCAGGTATCCTTCTGATGTGCCGATATATTTTGAACTCTGGCCCCGAGCTAATAAACTTTCCCTCTCTGGAGCCTGACAGTGTTGCGATTCCTTTTAAGTCCAATATAATATGTTTTTCCCCTCTTTTTAAGGGGCTCCTTATACGCCAACAGTCTCCGAGTATCCTTGTCTACGATAATTACCTACCGCCCTTCACTTTCTTCTTAAGGCTGGGGTTCCGTCATCGTATAGTCTGGCCTCTCTATTTTCTTGATACTTACACTCTTGTGTTTAACTAGAATACTTATAAGGGTATCCAATTCCGCTGCCTTCTTTTTCGTCTTTCCATACCTTTCAAGGGCCGAAGTCTTCTAACATCGTCACAAGGCTTAATCATTATTTCTCTTACTTCACGTTCCTTGTCGTAGTCACTATTCCTTTAGCCCCACTCATTGAAATCGGTTTTTGAACTCCACACATTCCTCTTTTGTTCCATATTACCATACTTTATCCTTTTCACGTGCCTACCTTTGAATTTTTATCCAAATAGTCTCATGCTTTTCCAGTAGTTTCTCTCGGGGGTTTCACTCACCGAGGTTTCTTACCTTTCACCTTTTTCCGACATTTTGATCTCCTTGCCTTCCATTTACTCACTTTCTTTCTTTTCCAAATATCGTTGTATTAGAACTATCCAATCTTAACCTGTAGTGAAAATAACATTAGCTTACCTTGTAACACTTGTACCATTTATTTTTGCTGTCACTTGAACTTCGGTACCCTTACTCGATTGATGCCTTCCATACCGTAGCACCGGTTGCTGGGACACACATCACATGCCCGCCGATACAATCACATATCGAATATCATACGCATTCATATATATATATATATATATATATAAATATATATATATATATAATTACTACCAACTCGCCCACAAAATACCTCCAAACGCTATTAAAGCTTATCCTAATTCCAGAGCTGTGAGTCACTCCCTGTCTCTTCACCAGTCCAATCTGCCTCGTCCTACACGACCTCTTATGGTCTCCTACCGTTTCGTACACTCTAGTTCCCCTTAGGTCACTCTAGCTTGTCATTTGTCTCTTATGTCTAAATCTATAGGATTTCTTGCAAACTTCCCAGGGGGTCACCCATCCTGAGATTTCTCTCACCTTAGCACGCTTAACCCTGAAACTCTGATGAAATCCGGTGCATTAATGCTGATATAATCGCGTCCACCTTTCCGCATGACCTTCATTACATGATCTGGAGCAAGTCGAAGCCTTACAGATTCCGAGATATTTTCGTAACACGTCCTTCCCTTTACAATTACTATTTTACCCTTTCAATCCTCAATATTCACCTTTCACTTATGTGTATAACTACCCTTCGTCCTAGAATCCTAGATTCCCGATGGTAGGGAACACACCTTCGTCGCCATTTCTTATAAATACTCGATTATCCATCTCCTTGGGCTTCTGCTCGCCACTCTTATATAATAATCTACAGCAGGACCCATTTGTCGACTTTCACTGAATCCCCCAAGAGACCTTGCTCCTACTACACTTGAAGATAACCCATTTTAATCATTCAGACTGCTAATCGTCTTTCTCACAATCATTTTTTTGCGCCATGCTCAAATCCGTAGCTCCTCTAAAATATCACATCCCACTTATTGTCTATTTACGATATTTCCTTTCCACGCTTCTTCCAGTTAGGCGTACCCATCAATTCTGGCAGAATCTCCTTTACCATTCTTACTATTCAAAATCTGTACACAGCAAATATCGGCAATACCTCACAGAACATATGGCTATATGACACAGTTCAGCCATCCAGTGCTTCCAGTTTCAGGTAAAAGAACAAAATATCAACACTTACCCCTGTGACTTTCCATATCGCCACTCACCTTCTTCCGTCGTATGTAAGGCTTATGTAAGGAATCTCATTTCCTATGGCTTGGCTCTATCGCATGATCTAAGACAGAAAGAAGGTCAACAATCCCTAGATGCCCCGCAGCCTCCTATTTATAAATGTGGCCGGTTTCACACCCATAAACAGGATTCTACTGGACACGACTTTGTAGACAACCCCTAGGACGACCTGCTCTGATACCACTTTGTCACACCTAACCTTGCTAGGGTGTGATGGGAACTCGACCCCATATTCGGAGCCGAGCGAACCCGCTGACTCTTATTACACACATACTCGCTTGGACTCCTAGCTCAGATAAAACGAAATACATAATAAGAGCTTTCAGAAACATTCTTTCCGTTGTTCTCAGGTCAAACAAAATCTGTAATCATATGGAATCTGTAACATAATATATAAAGACACATCGGCTGGTGAAGCCGCTTACAAGACTGACATTCTAAACCCACGACTCTGTCTGCAAAGTCTCTAACATCGACCAAGATACCATAGCATGAATACTCTGACTCGGCAACGCTCCAGGAGCAAATGGAACTTGCCAATTCCGCTGGAACATCTTCTATAATGGCTTCTACTCATCTGGGTGTACCTGCGCGGCATGAAACGCAGCCCCCGAAGAAAGGGGGTCAGTACGGAATATGTACTGAGTATGTAAGGCATGGAATACAGAAAACAGAACCATAATCGAAACAAGCAGTACAAAAGGTAAGTACATTATTCAGAATACCAAAAAGCTTATTTTCCAAACACAAATCACGTATGTCGAAGTCATATGTCAGAAGAAGTACAGAAGGTAAGTAGCTTATCCAGAATATCAAAATGCTTACTTTTGAAACACAAATGATGCATATCAAAATCATGCATAGGTCACAGGAACATGGTCGCCACTCCTGTCTTTGGCGCAATAACACATCATACTCCAGAAGATCTCATATCTCCGTAACATCTCCGTAACACATAACACATCATAACATATACACGGTACCCGGCCCTCTAGCAAGGGACCCGGGAAACCGGACACATCATACTCCATAACATATACACGGTACCCGGGAACCGGACACATCATACTCCGGAATTTATATATATGGAACCCGGCCCTCAAGCAAGGGACTCGGTGAACCATACGCACGATACATACCGGCCCGGGACTCGGTGAAAGAGGAAATGACACATGGACGAGCAGAGTAGTGAGAAACTATATGCCATTTAAAACAAATTTTAAGACTCGATGATTAAGTACATAGATCGACACTTGAGGTTCATAAACACGTTTCAAGTCAATCCGAGTTAGTATATGAAAGTTAGGGACATTTTACTACAGAAACCTCTTTGAACGTTTCAGAAGCTATTTTTGAAATTCAAAGCAATAGTCGTACCAAGTACCTTTTGAATATCACTATGGACCAAATCAAAATAAAACTTTTGGAACCATAAACGCGTATCAAGACATAGCAAAACAATTTTCGGAAGTCAAGAACGTTAGCCATCCTAGTGGCTCTAAGAATAGAAGTTTCTTTGAAATCAGATATATACTTTGTCTGTAGTTTCACAACGATCATGCCAAAAGAAGGAGAGGGTAAGCTTTACATACCTGCTCCACGACCTATTAGCTACGCTTAATTGTCCAAGCTCGCTATCGCTAGTCTTCATTCAAGAAGATTTACACAATCATTAAACACATCGTCACACACTTGTCTTAGTTTTTCAAATAAACTCATCGAAAATTCGGCAGCATTTCTCCTGTAAAAACAACCATCCCCGAGAATCCAACTCGGCCAAATCATCAATCAACAATCTGAGAATTCAACTCGGCCAATTTATCAACAACAATACCAACAATCATACTAACAACTTCAACAATCAATCCAAAATATATTCTAACATTAACAACCCTTGTCACACAATTCCACGGTATTTCATTTATATTCAATTCAATCACATATAGTCAAGCTAACACCAATGACCTCACATTCAAGTATTAATCCGAAATCATTCTATGATTCAAGAACACTTCAAACAATTCACACAATATTCTAAAAAACCCAACCAACATACCACTTCACCCGAAACCTTCCTAATTCGACAAGAACAATAACAACGCATTTCCTTTCCTTCAAAATTCATAAACTACACCAACAATCTACACATTAACAACTCCATTCTCATAACTATAAGAAATCATACTAATGTCACATTAACTTCTTCAACAATCCTTCAACAATTATAACTTCATTTCAGGCCATCAAATCTTCATTTTTATTATGGAATCCACAACAACAACAATCAAAATACTAAATAAACTCAATTCGTCACATCCTACCAACATCACTCCTATTCGGCCACACCATAAACATACATATTTCATCAATTTCACCCATTTCTACATACTACAACATTCACAAATCATCCATAACACATGAAAGGGACGATTAAACCTTACCTTTATCCTTTGATTCCTTCACTCGGCTAGGGTTCATAACTTGCCCAATGGATGCTTTGCTTGCTCCAACAACCACTCCATGTTAAAGAGGACCTTCCAATTGGTTGGATTGCTAGAAGAAAATAATTTTTCTTGATCAATTCCATGGACACAATTTTTTGGAACCATGGCCGAATGACCCTTATTTTTTTTCTCCATGTTTTTCTTCTTGAAGTTTCATGAATAATTTGTCTTGCTTGTAAGCTCTTATATATATATATATATATATATATATATATATATATATATGTATAGTCCACACAAGGGTGGCCACATGTCCCCACCCTTGGCTTGAGTCAAGTGGCCAAGACTTGGAGTGGGGCCACACCCACACACCACACGGCCAACATGGCCCTTCCAAGAACCTTCTTGAATATTTTGTGAAATTCCCATTTTGCCCCTATCCTTCCACAATATTACCATGAACCTCCTTGTGAATTTCCCTTTTTACCCTTAGCCTTTCTCAATATTTCCATACTAATAAACAACATGTACATTAAAATAATTTCCGGAAAATAGTCTTGCCCTTAACTTACCACCACTACCTTGAATTATCCGGATGTACAAAATACTGGATATAACATCCTCCCCCCCTTTAGAACATTCGTCCTCGAATGTTCAACTGGCCTCATGGTGTGCTATAATACTTCAGGAGGGTTCCTCTTGTAGTTGTCCTTTTTTCTTCATACTCATTCCTTATCTTTCACCTATTTCCTTTATAATCGAACTCCTCGGTCTTTACATGAGTCCTCATTCCGTGTCATGGGTTTTCTAGTCCACTGCGCCAACTTATTATCCTTGTCCTTCCCAGGCCATCTCTTCTCTGTTATTGTTTCGTCACAATGCCTTAACGAAAGCCACTTCTTCGGTACGTAATTTTCACTTGACGATCCAGTGTGGCTATAGGCTGCTTCCCTATCCTAATGTTTGCCTCCTGGTATACTTATTGTCGATTTGTTTTTATCACTTTCAGGTATCCTTCTGATGTGCCGATAAATTTTGAACTCTAGCCCCGAGCTAATAAACTTTCCCCCTCTGGAGCCTGACAGTGTTGCGATTCCTTTTATAGATCGACACTTGAGGTTCATAAACACGTTTCAAGTCAATCCGAGTTAGTATACGAAAGTTAGGGACATTTTACTACAGAAACCTCTTTGAACGTTTCAGAAGCTATTTTTGAAATTCAAAGCAATAGTCGTACCAAGTTCCTTTTGAATATCACTACGGACCAAATCAAAATAAAACTTTTGGAACCATAAGCGTATCAAGACATAGCAAAACAATTTTCGGAAGTCAAGAACGTTAGCCATCCTAGTGGCTCTAAGAATAGGAGTTTCTTTGAAATCATATATATACTTTGTCTGTTTGTGTTATATCCCGTATTTTTGAACGTCATATTATTAACTGAGGGCCCACACGTCAATATTTTTTTTGGGACACGTGACAAGTTATATGAATCGCATGTGTAAAGTAAAACACAACTTGTGAAGGGCCTTGGGGCCAAATCAAAGTGGAAGCCCTCCAAACGAATTTTTTAAGAAAACGTTTTCGGATGACCTGACTTGGAGGGGCAAAAACGGCATTATAAGTCTGGAATTTGGGAAAACGCCCAGACGTACAAGTTTTAGATAATTGAAATAGCTTTCCAACGGTAGGTCGTGGGCCTATAGGTGACATCGGGATAAGGAGATATGAACATTTTAAGGCGGAAAGGTCAAGCTGGGCAGTGAAATGGGCCCAACCCGATTCCAATCCGGGTCAGGCCCATTTCCTTGTTATTTAAGGGAGGTTTCAGCCTCCTCCTCCACATTTTCAGATCAGAAAAGATCCAGAAAATTCTATAGAGAGAGAGGGAGGAAAGACTTAGAGAGATAAATAAAGTTTGATCAAAATCTGAGCCCCGAATCCCGAAGCCCATGAAGAGAAAAGTGTTCTACGTCGCGTTGCCTTCGATTTGAGCTAAAAATAAGAGGGTGGACGTGGTAGCTGTGCACTTAAGGTATGATTAAGGCTCTTTTTCATTGCCAACAAGTTTATTTAAAGTTTCAACGGAATAGAACGGGAAAATAGCGATATAAATTCGTCCGTTGGCATTGAAATTGATTGTAGAAGATTATGTCATTTTAATATGATTTTATAATATTATGGAAATGAAGTTGTTAAGATGTGAATTATGATTATGGTTGATGAAATTGGAAGGTGGAAATATGTTATGAATATGTATGTTGAAGATTTGAAGTTTTGGATGGATTATGGTTTGGTGGAAAATTTGTATATTTTGTATATCATGTGAATATTGTATAGAAATGATATGAAATACTTCCAAATCACATTGTAATGGTCTTGATTAATGATGAATATGGAAATGTTGATACTTGTTTGGGTTTGTGAAGTTGAAGTGGAAGTTGTTGGACCATGTGGAAAACAGGGCTAGTTATGCCATACTATGTGTTTTGTAATGCTTGTTGTTGTTAGTGATGTTGTTGTTGGGTTGCTGTATTGATATATTAAGCCGAGCTAAGTCTCGGGGATGTAATATATATAGGGGAAATGCTGCCGAAATTTCGGTAGGCAATTATGTGATTAAGCTTAGATTCTCGAAAAGCTTGAAATTGACAATTGGTAAACATGACCATTTGTAGATTCTGGACGAAATTGGAATTGAAGCCAAGCGAGCGTAAGGCGCAATCGAGGTATGTAAAGTCTTCCCCTTTGTTCTTTGGCATGTCCTAGATGTACTAGGTCAAGATCGGAGCCTCGGGGGCGATTCTGCTCATAGAAACTCAAGTTGATTTTTTATACTATTCATTCAATTCAATTGAATTTCAAAAGGCGCATTTTGCTAGAAAAGTGGTTAAACCTCCATAACTTGTACAAATGTAACCCGATCACTATGAAACCTTCCTGGATGACTCCGTAGAGTCTAATGGGCGTGATTCTTGTCCGCCGCCTCGACTTGGCCCGAGGTGGGCCCGCTATTCCCCGATGCCTCTCTTATTGTTCTGTCTGTCTTATTCCCATACGATAAGTCGAGGAAACTTATGGCTATTGTTCCGACTACTAAACGAGAGTTATTTTAACGAACCTGAATTGATTTAATGTTCATGGAAACAATTATGGGGACAGAAACCCTGATATAAATTCTGTATGGCTTTAGCCAATGTACTCGTGTCCGGAGCTCGCAGGTAGCTCCTGGTTATTATGTTGTTTACTATACGATAGGTGCTATGACCACCTTTATGAGCTTTATAAAATATTTTTTTGACATCTAAAACGTTTTGAAAATATTACCCTGATATTTTGGATAAACTACTTACCTCCCGTACTTACTGATATACGATTTTGGTATACCTGAATCTTGTGTGATGTATGATCCTGGCGTGTGTGATTATGTTGGGAAAGTGATAATTTGGCATTCTGTATGGTTGTTTTCTGTTTTACCGAGTCCCGGGCCGGTTATGTGAATATGCGCATATGTAATATTGGCCGCTGGACCCTCGACCGCGGCGTGTCCGACATTGACAGCTGGACCCTTGACCGCGTCATGCCGGACGTGTGGCATTGACTGCTGGACCCTTGACCGCGTCTGCCGCACTTGTGATTGTGCCTGACATAGACCGCTGGACCCTTGACCACGGTATGTCAAATGTGTGATTGTGACCGCTGGACCCTCGACCGCGGTATGTGTGATTGTAACCGCTGGACTTTCGGTCGCGGTATGTGTGATTGTAACCGCTGGACTTTTGGTCGCGGTATGTGTGATTATAACCGCTGGACCCTTGGCCGCGGTACGTGTGATAGTGACCGCTGGGTACTTGGCGGCGGTATGCGTGGTAGCGACCGCTGGACTTATGGCCGCGGAAATTGTGCGTTGATTCCTTTATATGTGTGAAACAAAAATGTTTTTCAAAAGAAAGTAAAGCATTTTGACATTCTAACTGTCGTATTTGCCTGCTGGAACCTCTTGGGTATGACTTGTGCACTAGAGGCGACCCTGTGGTGACCTGGTTATTCGTGCACACCCCAGTGCACTGCGCCCCTCGCTAAAGGGCCGAAACCTGAGGTAAATATATACTACCTGTGCTTGTGTAAGTTTATGATTCTGCATGCATGGTTCTGCCTGTTACATTTCTGGACAGCGGATTCGGAGAATGATTCTGTTGGTGTTGCTTCTGCATGATTGAGCCGGACTATGCTTCAGTCGGCTATAGTTCTACACCCCTAGCTTCAGTTGCGGGTATGTCAGTAGCACTCTGTGCCCCGATCCGCACGATGATCCTGCCAGTTAGGCTTTGTACCTCTGTTTCATATCACGATTCAGACGGCTACACCCCGTGCTTATGATATATATCGTGGTCCTGGCCACACACTCTGTATTTCCGTTTCGGACTTGGATCCGATACTACCTGTTCTATTTCTATACTTCTGGCTCGGTTTTGCTTATATTGTTATATTTCCGCTTTACATACTCGGTACATTTCCGTACTGACCCCCTGTTCTTCGGGGGCTGCGTTTCATGCCGCGCAGGTACTCCCAGTTGAGTTGAGGACAGATGGAAGATGTTCCAGTGCAGATGGCAAGCTCCATTTTTTCCCGGAGTGCTGCCGAGTCAGATTCTGTATGTTATGCTTTTGGGATCTTATTAGAGACTTTGCAGACAGTGTCGTGGGTATTGGTTGTCGGTCTGTGTACGTAATGAATTTTGTATGATCACAAGTTTGTTCGGCTTGAAAGCCACGAGAAAGAATATTTCTGAAAGAAAAGTTTTGCTATGTACTTTATTATTTGTTTTAAAGAAAAAAAAAGAGTTGACGTGATTTTATGTGCAGCGAGAGTCTGAGGGTTCGCTCGGCCCTAAGTAAGGGTCGGGTGCCCATCACACCCTAGCGAGGTCGGGGTGTGACAGTTTGTTTCACAAGGATCATGCCAAAAGAAGGAAAGGGTAAGCCTTACATACCTGCTTCACGTCCTATTAGCTACGCTTAATTGTCCAAGCTCGCTATCGCTAGTCTACATTCAAGAAGATTTACACAATCATTAAACACATCGTCACACACTTGTCTTAGTTTTTCAAATAAACTCATTTATAATCTGCCGAAATTTCGGCAACATTTCCCCTGTAAATACAACCATCCCCGAGAATCCAACTCGGCCAAATCATCAATCAACAATCCGAGAATTCAACTCGGCCAATTTATCAACAACAATACCAACAACCATACTAACAACTTCAACAATCAATCCAAAATATATTCTAACATTAACAACCCTTGTCACACAATTCCACGGCATTTCATTTATATTCAATTCAATCACATATAGTCAAGCTAACACCAATGACCTCACATTCAAGTATTAATCCGAAATCATTCTAACATGATTCAAGAACACTTCAAACAATTCACACAATATTCAAAACAACCCAACCAACATACCACTTCACCCGAAACCTTCCTAATTCGACAAGAACAATAACAACGCATTTGCTTTCCTTCAAAATTCATAAACTACACCAACAATCTACACATTAACAACTCCATTCTCATAACTATAAGAAATCATACTAATGTCACATTAACTTCTTCAACAATCCTTCAACAATTATAACTTCATTTCAAGCCATCAAATCTTCATTTTTATTATGGAATCCACAACAACAACAATCAAAATACTAAATAAACTCAATTCGTCACATCCTACCAACATCACTCCTATTCGGCCACACCATAAACATACATATTTCATCAATTTCACCCATTTCTACATACTACAACATTCACAAATCATCCATAACACATGAAATGGACGATTAAACCTTACCTTTATCCTTTGATTCCTTCACTCGGCTAGGGTTCATAACTTGCCCAATGGATGCTTTGCTTGCTCCAACAACCACTCCATGTTAAAGAGGACCTTCCAATTGGTTGGATTGCTAGAAGAGAATAATTTTTCTTGATCAATTCCATGGACACAATTTTTTGGAACCATGGCCGAATGGCCCTTATTTTGTTTCTCCAAGTTTTCTTCTTGAAGTTTCATGAATAATTTGTCTTGCTTGTAAGCTCTTATATATATATATATATATGTATAGTCCACACAAGGGTGGCCACATGTCCCCACCCTTGGCTTGAGTCAAGTGGCCAAGACTTGGAGTGGGGCCACACCCACACACCACACGGCCAACATGGCCCTTCCAAGAACCTTCTTGAATATTTTGTGAAATTCCCATTTTGCCCCTATCCTTCCACAATATTACCATGAACCTCCTTGTGAATTTCCCTTTTTACCCTTAGCCTTTCTCAACATTTCCATACTAATAAACAACATGTACATTAAAATAATTTCCGGAAAATAGTCTTGCCCTTAACTTACCACCACTACCTTGAATTATCCGGATGTACAAAATACGGGATATAACATCCTCCCCCCCTTTAGAACATTCGTCCTCGAATGTTCAACTGGCCTCATGGTGTGCTATAATACTTCAGGAGGGTTCCTCTTGTAGTTGTCCTTTTTTCTTCATACTCATTCCTTATCTTTCACCTATTTCCTTTATAATCGAACTCCTCGGTCTTTACATGAGTCCTCATTCCGTGTCATGGGTTTTCTAGTCCACTGCGCCAACTTATTATCCTTGTCCTTCCCAGGCCATCTCTTCTCTGTTATTGTTTCGTCACAATGCCTTAACGAAAGCCACTTCTTCGGTACGTAATCTTCACTTGACGATCCAGTGTGGCTATAGGCTGCTCCCCTATCCTCATGTTTGCCTCCTGGTATACTTATTGTCGATTTGTTTTTATCACTTTCAGGTATCCTTCTGATGTGCCGATAAATTTTGAACTCTAGCCCCGAGCTAATAAACTTTCCCCCTCTGGAGCCTGACAATGTTGCGATTCCTTTTATAGATCGACACTTGAGGTTCATAAACACGTTTCAAATCAATCCGAGTTAGTTTACGAAAGTTAGGGACATTTTACTACAGAAACCTCTTTGAACGTTTCAGAAGCTATTTTTGAAATTCAAAGCAATAGTCGTACCAAGTTCCTTTTGAATATCACTACGGACCAAATCAAAATAAAACTTTTGGAACCATACGCGTATCAAGACATAGCAAAACAATTTTCGGAAGTCAAGAACGTTAGCCATCCTAGTGGCTCTAAGAATAGGAGTTTCTTTGAAATCATATATATACTTTGTCTGTTTGTTTCACAAGGATCATGCCAAAAGAAGGAAAGGGTAAGCCTTACATACCTGCTTCACGTCCTATTAGTTACGCTTAATTGTCCAAGCTCGCTATCGCTAGTCTACATTCAAGAAGATTTACACAATCATTAAACACATCGTCACACACTTGTCTTAGTTTTTCAAATAAACTCATTTATAATCTGCCGAAATTTCGGCAACATTTCCCCTGTAAATACAACCATCCCCGAGAATCCAACTCGGCCAAATCATCAATCAACAATCCGAGAATTCAACTCGGCCAATTTATCAACAACAATACCAACAACCATACTAACAACTTCAACAATCAATCCAAAATATATTCTAACATTAACAACCCTTGTCACACAATTCCACGGCATTTCATTTATATTCAATTCAATCACATATAGTCAAGCTAACACCAATGACCTCACATTCAAGTATTAATCCGAAATCATTCTAACATGATTCAAGAACACTTCAAACAATTCACACAATATTCAAAACAACCCAACCAACATACCACTTCACCCGAAACCTTCCTAATTCGACAAGAACAATAACAACGCATTTGCTTTCCTTCAAAATTCATAAACTACACCAACAATCTACACATTAACAACTCCATTCTCATAACTATAAGAAATCATACTAATGTCACATTAACTTCTTCAACAATCCTTCAACAATTATAACTTCATTTCAAGCCATCAAATCTTCATTTTTATTATGGAATCCACAACAACAACAATCAAAATACTAAATAAACTCAATTCGTCACATCCTACCAACATCACTCCTATTCGGCCACACCATAAACATACATATTTCATCAATTTCACCCATTTCTACATACTACAACATTCACAAATCATCCATAACACATGAAATGGACGATTAAACCTTACCTTTATCCTTTGATTCCTTCACTCGGCTAGGGTTCATAACTTGCCCAATGGATGCTTTGCTTGCTCCAACAACCACTCCATGTTAAAGAGGACCTTCCAATTGGTTGGATTGCTAGAAGAGAATAATTTTTCTTGATCAATTCCATGGACACAATTTTTTGGAACCATGGCCGAATGGCCCTTATTTTGTTTCTCCAAGTTTTCTTCTTGAAGTTTCATGAATAATTTGTCTTGCTTGTAAGCTCTTATATATATATATATATATATGTATAGTCCACACAAGGGTGGCCACATGTCCCCACCCTTGGCTTGAGTCAAGTGGCCAAGACTTGGAGTGGGGCCACACCCACACACCACACGGCCAACATGGCCCTTCCAAGAACCTTCTTGAATATTTTGTGAAATTCCCATTTTGCCCCTATCCTTCCACAATATTACCATGAACCTCCTTGTGAATTTCCCTTTTTACCCTTAGCCTTTCTCAACATTTCCATACTAATAAACAACATGTACATTAAAATAATTTCCGGAAAATAGTCTTGCCCTTAACTTACCACCACTACCTTGAATTATCCGGATGTACAAAATACGGGATATAACATCCTCCCCCCCTTTAGAACATTCGTCCTCGAATGTTCAACTGGCCTCATGGTGTGCTATAATACTTCAGGAGGGTTCCTCTTGTAGTTGTCCTTTTTTCTTCATACTCATTCCTTATCTTTCACCTATTTCCTTTATAATCGAACTCCTCGGTCTTTACATGAGTCCTCATTCCGTGTCATGGGTTTTCTAGTCCACTGCGCCAACTTATTATCCTTGTCCTTCCCAGGCCATCTCTTCTCTGTTATTGTTTCGTCACAATGCCTTAACGAAAGCCACTTCTTCGGTACGTAATCTTCACTTGACGATCCAGTGTGGCTATAGGCTGCTCCCCTATCCTCATGTTTGCCTCCTGGTATACTTATTGTCGATTTGTTTTTATCACTTTCAGGTATCCTTCTGATGTGCCGATAAATTTTGAACTCTAGCCCCGAGCTAATAAACTTTCCCCCTCTGGAGCCTGACAGTGTTGCGATTCCTTTTATAGATCGACACTTGAGGTTCATAAACACGTTTCAAATCAATCCGAGTTAGTTTACGAAAGTTAGGGACATTTTACTACAGAAACCTCTTTGAACGTTTCAGAAGCTATTTTTGAAATTCAAAGCAATAGTCGTACCAAGTTCCTTTTGAATATCACTACGGACCAAATCAAAATAAAACTTTTGGAACCATACGCGTATCAAGACATAACAAAACAATTTTCGGAAGTCAAGAACGTTAGCCATCCTAGTGGCTCTAAGAATAGGAGTTTCTTTGAAATCATATATATACTTTGTCTGTTTGTTTCACAAGGATCATGCCAAAAGAAGGAAAGGGTAAGCCTTACATACCTGCTTCACGTCCTATTAGCTACGCTTAATTGTCCAAGCTCGCTATCGCTAGTCTACATTCAAGAAGATTTACACAATCATTAAACACATCGTCACACACTTGTCTTAGTTTTTCAAATAAACTCATCGAAATTTCGGCAGCATTTCTCCTGTAAAAACAACCATCCCCGAGAATCCAACTCGGCCAAATCATCAATCAACAATCCGAGAATTCAACTCGGCCAATTTATCAACAACAATACCAACAATCATACTAACAACTTCAACAATCAATCCAAAATATATTCTAACATTAACAACCCTTGTCACACAATTCCACGGTATTTCATTTATATTCAATTCAATCACATATAGTCAAGCTAACACCAATGACCTCACATTCAAGTATTAATCCGAAATCATTCTAACATGATTCAAGAACACTTCAAACAATTCAGACAATATTCAAAACAACCCAACCAACATACCACTTCACCCGAAACCTTCCTAATTCGACAAGAACAATAACAACGCATTTGCTTTCCTTCAAAATTCATAAACTACACCAACAATCTACACATTAACAACTCCATTCTCATAACTATAAGAAATCATACTAATGTCACATTAACTTCTTCAACAATCCTTCAACAATTATAACTTCATTTCAAGCCATCAAATCTTCATTTTTATTATGGAATCCACAACAACAACAATCAAAATACTAAATAAACTCAATTCATCACATCCTACCAACATCACTCCTATTCGGCCACACCATAAACATACATATTTCATCAATTTCACCCATTTCTACATACTACAACATTCACAAATCATCCATAACACATGAAAGGGACGATTAAACCTTACCTTTATCCTTTGATTCCTTCACTCGGCTAGGGTTCATAACTTGCCCAATGGATGCTTTGCTTACTCCAACAACCACTCCATGTTAAAGAGGACCTTCCAATTGGTTGGATTGCTAGAAGAGAATAATTTTTCTCGATCAATTCCATGGACACAATTTTTTGGAACCATGGCCGAATGGCCCTTATTCTTTTTCTCCAAGTTTTCTTCTTGAAGTTTCATGAATAATTTGTCTTGCTTGTAAGCTCTTATATATATATATATATATATATGTATAGTCTACACAAGGGTGGCCACATGTCCCCACCGTTGGCTTGAGTCAAGTGGCCAAGAGTTGGAGTGGGGCCACACCCACACACCACACGGCCAACGTGACCCTTTCAAGAACCTTCTTGAATATTTTGTGAAATTCCCATTTTGCCCCTAGCCTTCCACAATATTACCATGAACTTCCTTGTGAATTTCCCTTTTTACCCTTAGCCTTTCTCAATATTTCCATACTAATAAACAACTTGTACATTAAAATAATTTCTGTAAAATATTCTTGCCCTTAACTTACCACGACTACCTTGAATTATCCGGATGTACAAAATACGGGATATAACACATTTCACGAATCCTTGTTTACTAACTCCTACTCAAAATCCTTAACGTTGCTAGCCCTCAAAGAATCACCTCTTAACTCATTTATCGAATATGAACACCTCTAACCACTCACACGACTATCCCTTATATTCAATCACATAAGCCGAGTAATAACACCACTAGTAGAGAGATCTAGTCAAATTTTAACAATGAACAAGGCCCTCAACCTTAGTCCAACATTAGGTGCAACACCTAATTGACCCTCCTAAGTACTAACTTTTAAACGGGCCCAACACTGATAATCGTTCCATTAGTCAATCCCTGGCCGTATTAGCTCATGACACAATTCAAAGTTCTAACTCATCCTTAAACTCTCAAGCTCACTCTAGACTGAACAATTGCAAGTAAGCTCTCATATCACTAATTCTCGTCTCAATGAGTTCCTTTCTGCCCTTAACCTCAAAGATACTAATGAACCTCATCGGTTACCCTTTTACAGTACATCATAATATAATGCCCCCGCAATCCAAACACTACTCAAGTGCCCATATTACCTCACCTCAAGTCTTACGAACCTTAATCCCATGAACTCGATAGCAAGATGCCTCATCGTAATCCTTCAGTTCCCATATTTCATTTCAAATCACTTTTGTCACTATCAACCAACAACCACTCAAATCCCCTCGATCCTCTAAACTAATCATCCATCTATGCCAAACGAACCACAAAAAAATATCCATAGTTTTCCTCAAATATAAGTGAAACACCCAATAAATCCTCAAGTCATTAACTCATCGCATTCGCCCATAATTGAAGTCATTTCTATTCGCCGATTACTAGCTACTCAAAAGTCTACAACCCAGTAAAATTTACCGATCAACCGATGAGCCCATAACATTCCCTTCATAGCTGATTAATCCTTTAACACCAACAAGCCCATAACAAGTATGACCCTTAGCACCAGTCGCAACCTTATCCTGACAGCCATGTTAGATAATAATTTTTTCCTTCCCGATCTCACGGAAGTACCTATGTCTAAGATATTCTATGAAGTCTCACTTCGCTACACGCTATCCACAAAAGTCTTCCTTTATGTCCTTATTGTCAATTTCTTTTCTTTATTACACGTGATCACAATATGTTTGACCAATTCAATAGTCTTTACAGAACTTACCCTTGTCCTCTGCTATCGACGTCTAATACTCTACTGCTGTTGAATCATCGACCCGCCATTGGTACACCAGTGTCACGTACACCATTATAAGGCATTGATGAAAGTGAATTTTTTCCCAAACTGATCATATCATCGAGCAACCCACTATTGGTAAGCCATCAAAGCACTTTGTCACTTCCGACCAACCCAACGCTGAAACACGGAGATCATGTAACCCTCTTAAATCTTTCGCATTTCTCACGAACTCCCACAATACACAAGTCTAAGAGACTCCACACAATCGAATCCTTGGGCCATAACTAGAGACTGAACTTGATCACGTGTCCGAATCAGAATAACACATATCTTGCCATACCACAATACGTCATAGATTAACCATTCGCATAAGAATTTAAGGACGAGTTTCCACCCTGCGTGGGTGATCAAGATAAGAAAGTCTAGATACCAATTGGAATCGACTAGATACTAATTTGAATAAAGTCGCACGGGAGAATGAAAGAATTGAAAGTTTCCCAAATGTCTTATAGCATCTCACAGATAAATATAGAGCTCTTCGTACCAATCCACGAGACTCTACTAGACACACTCTTGTATTATAGACCGGGTAACCTTTGGCTCTGATACAAACTTGTCACGACTTATTTTCACTAAGTCGTGCGGGCACCACCTTTCCCACCTCGATAGACGAACCCTTAACCCAACAATCATAAAAACTTAAGTAAAGCGAAAGGAGATAGAATAACATAAGTCTTACAATAATAATATAAAAAAAATACGAAAGTAAATGAAATACACCCTAGTATCTGGTCTGGTTATACAAGAGCATCTAACTAAATACTATAAGTCTGAATAATAGTAATACATAAATAGCTCAAGATCATGTCCAAGGATGGAAATAAAGACATACTAGAAAGAAGAGTCTTCTAGCAATTACAGCCCTTATGCTCACCCTGAAAGACTCGAATAAGCAATCCTTGAATATCAACCACGAGGAGTAAAAGTCGATCCAACCTGGTACTCTGCATTCATAAAAGAATGCAGCAAGTGCAGGTCTGTACAAACAACAAGTACTGGTAGGTATCATAGGCCGACTAAGACTAGCTAATGTATATAGAGACAACAAGCAAGATAAACACCTAAACGAATAAATACAAGTCATAACCTATGTTATAGCATCTAAACCCAACTGTGTCAAGTCTCAGTATAATCAATCTGAGCTAGTATATCACAATAGTATCACAACATATCGCCAGAAACAAAAAAGGTACAATGCAATGCAATAATGCATATATGATGAATGCAATGCAAATGCATCTTTGGACAATATGTCCCGGACGAAATAACTCCACGTCTAGGCGATCATGACCCATGGAGGACCCGCGAAGTCCATGTACCACTTTCACGATCCCAGCAAAGACCTCGGGCATCGAACACTCTAATGATCCCGGCAAAGACCTCGGGCATCGGACACTCAATCATTCCCGGTAAGAAACCTCATGCAATATACACTCATCTCTATTTTACGCTCTCTGGCAAAGACCTCGGAGGCTAGACTCTCTCGCTTATCTTCATCAGTTCCATAACCATGCATATATTAATGTATCATGGAAATGCGTATGAATACTATAAAATGTAATATCGACAACCAATTCAATCTGAAACAGTACCACACATGGCATACAAGTAATATCAGTAGTAAGGTTACACAGTAAGCCACAACGGAATCACCATTCTAACCTCAGTATCAATAAAGCAAAGTACCGCAATGTCATAGCCATGATATATCACTAGTCACAAATACCCAATATCTCAACGTGGCAACGAGCTAAGAAGTAAATAGATCAAGATAACTCAACAACACAATAGGGTGGCTAGCCCCCAAATCATACAGCAAGACCCAACCTAAGACAATATCCAACCCAACTTCATACCCGAAGGCTTACATCCATTCTTTGACAATATCATCTTAACATACGCTTTGCTAGTCGAAGTCTCACCATAAGGTAAACCATAACTTACCTGGAGAGCATAACTGCAAAGTTTCCAACAATCAAACTTTAGTCTTTCCCTTCCTTTGAGCCTCGAGATAATGGAAGTCTAAATATATCCGAATCATGAAATTATAATCAAGAAGAAACATCATTCAAACCTTCTATTCAAGGCCCATATCCCAACCTATGGAATGGGGTTTATGAACTAGAAAGAACGAATAAGAAAAATATAGGTCTCAACATGAAATTAATATTCTCGGTGATCAACTCCCATCAGTTATAAGCTAGGAGAACTAACAAATCACTTAAATTCAGATTCTTGGCAAAAACCCCAAATTTGGGTATGAACCCTAACTTTAAATCTCACAAATTGGTCAATAATTATGAAGGAATCATGTTTATATAGCTACTATGTTATATCCCGTGTTTTCACACGTTTGGAAAAATTCGATAAATAATGGATTCTTGAGATACGAGGTCAAATTTGATATTTTGTTGAACGTAGGAGTTATGCATGAAAGAATAGAGTCATGAAAGTGTGGGACAAGGTTAAGGGTAATTTTAGAATTTTGGAAATTAGTTTCGGGAATTATAAAATACGATCCATAAGTTATTGGGCTCAAAAATTGAATTGTAAGTGAGGCCCAAAAAGGGGTGTATGGCCGGCCACATTAGGCCATGATCCAAGCCCAATTTTAGTTGGTCATGTGCTTGGTCATGTGACCAAGCACTTCAACTACATATACCATAGAAGACTTAAGAAATTAGAGATAAGAACAACAAAGAAAATAGAAGGAGAGAAAGAAGACCATTTCGGGTTTGAGGTGCAAAAATAGCCACCATACATATTGTTCTAAAAATTCAATTCTTGTTGTTTTCCTACTAAGTCAAGGTTCCTTTGCATCTTGGTATAGTTGGTTTGGAGTGGGAAGCATTAGATTCCTCAAAGTGAACACAAGTTCAAGTGAAGAAGACTTGAAGAAAAGGTAAGAATTTCTACCTTTTTATTGTGTTATGAAGTTTTGATTGTGTTGTAGTATATAGAAATGTGTTGATTGTATGGAAAAATGGAAGTTTGCAATGTGGGTTTGGTATATGGCTTGTAGCTGTGTGTATATATGTGTTGTATAGCCAAGTTGTGTTGAATTTATGTTATATTCTAGTTGTAATTGTGATGAAATGCATATGGGAATTGAAAGTTGGATGAATTTAGTTAATATGGAAAAATAAGCATATGGCCGTGTGGTATATTTGGCTTGGGAATGAAATGGATTAAGTTTGTTTAGTGTATTGGAGTGTTGTTGTAATGCTTGGCATGGAAATGAAGTTAGAATGATATAAGGTTGTATTGAATTGGAATGTAAACACTTATGTCGTTTTAGTATGATTTTCCGACATTAAGGAAATGAAGTTGTTTGGTTGTGAATTAAGATGATTATTGATGAATTTGGAAGTTGGAAACTTGTTATGAAGTTGTATGCCAAAGATTTGGTGTTTTGCATAAGTTATGATTTTGGCGGAAAGTTGTATATTATGTATATCGAGTGTATATCTTAAGGAAAATGATATGAAATGTCTCTAAATCTATATTGTGATGATCTTGAGTGATAATGGATGTGAAATCATGATGTTAGTTCGAAAGTTTGGGTTGAATTGAAGATTATGTCAACTTGTGAGAAAAATGACTAGTTGAAGGATATTTGTGTTTTTAATGTTCATTGTTGATATTGTTGTTGTCGTTTGGGTTGTTGTTGATGATTTATAGCCGAGTTGAATTCTCGGGGTGCTATATGTATAGGGGAAGTGCTGCCGAAATTTCGGTAGCCAAATATGCATTAAGTTGGAACTTTGGTATTCATAGCTTACAATTGGTAAACTTGACCAATTGCAGTTTTTTGACGAAACGGGAAGTGAGTTTGGAAAGGCTTAAGGAGCGTGAAAGGTATGTAAAGCAAACCCAATTCTTCCCTTGGCATGCCCCTAGTGTGTTAGGGTCGGATCCGGGCCTCGAAGGACCTCTTGGCCCTCGGAATCCGCAAGACAAAATTTCAGTTTTTCCTTCAGTAGAATTGAACCATTTTGATACGCTTTTTCTGAAACTATGCAATTTTGCTCTAAATGATTCAGAAAGTCATAGAATGTCTGTATAACCTTTTTAGGTGATACTATATGCTTAGAGGGCACAATTTGAGCCCGCCGTCTTGTTTGTCCCAAGGCGGGCCCGCTATTTACGGTTTTTCCCCTAATATGCTAAAGCTTCCTTTTTAAGCGATTTTTGAAAGAAATGTTTTAATTACCCTACTAATCGCTTAACGAATATTATTTTAAATATTCTGTTAAATATTATAAATTATTTTGACACTCGGAATGACTTCGGGAAAGTTATACTTCTGTAATTTATTATGATATCCGAAATACATTTATTATGATTCCGTCTGACTCCATTTGATTTGTTTGTCTTTGCTACGCTTCATCGAGTCTTTGAAAACATTTATGATATTTTTAAATTGCATTAGTCTCTCACTACTCCATTCGTGGATGTCCCAATGTTTCCCACACTGAGCCCGGGCCAGGATATGTTGTCAAGCGTAATTCTCTGCATTGTTCGCCGCGTCCCGATGTGAGGGGGCAGGTATACGCGTACATGGGTCTGTGGAGTATGATGTGCCATGTCCGCCTATTCTGATCTGATCTGTTATGGCCATTTTGATATGACATTATATGATACGGGGCCACGCCCCTTTTTCTGATTCCTCTGTATTGTGGCACCAGTGTCGGGAGGGTGACCACGTTCTGTCTGCCGAGTCCCATGGCAGGGGCCGGATATGATATGACATATGTTTCTGTACACATTCTGTCTGTTTTGGGAAATATGCATTTGACACTCTGGATTTTGTACTCATTTTCTGTAACCATTATGATTTGACTTCTGTGATTCCGCTTTACATATTCAGTACATATTTCGTACTGACCCCCTTCCTTCGGGGGTTGCGTTTTCATGTCGCGCAGGTACAGACGACAGGTTCACTGATCCACACATTTAGGATCCCATTTCTGCTATTTTAGGGCGCTCTCTTCTTCAGAGCCCATCTTTTGGTACAGTCTGTCACTGCTATCTGGATATGTACTTTGTTCTGGGTATGACGGGGCCCTGTCCCGTCTTATGATTATGATATGTTCTGTAGAGGTCTGTGGATACATCTGTGTGGGTTCTGTACATATGTTTGGGATGTTTTGTTTTATGATAGCCTTATCGGCTTCTGTGTGCCAAGTCTGCTCTTTTGCTAAATTCTGTAGCATCCACTAATGTTATTACTATATTATTATTTCTGATAATATGCTAATTTGGGTATCGGGTACGTATAGGTGCCCAGCTAGGGCACTGGTCGCGGCCCACGGGGTTGGGTCGTGACAAAAGTGGTATCAGAGCGATTCGTCCTCGGATTGTCCACAGACCGTGTCTAGTAGAGTCTTGTTTATCGGTGTGTTGTGAACCACACCTATAAACAGGAGGCTACAGGGCATTTAGGATACTAACCTTCTTTCTGTCTTAGATCGTGCGATAGAGCTGTGTTATCAGGATGACCCCTCCCTAACGAGTGGCTATATTTGCAGATATGCCTCCAAAAAAGGCAACAGCGGCCCAAATGGCCAAGTCAGCAGCCTTGGGAGAGACTAGCCGGGTCCAGAGGATTACCAGGGCCCAGGCACATATTGCTCCGGAGACTTTGCCCCAGACAGAGGGTTCTTCTACACCGCCACTCGTGGAGGAGATAGGGGCAGTCGTAGCTGCAGATCGGGGGGCGGCTCCACCGCCAGCTCCCGCAGTTCCAGTACCTGAGCCTCCAGCTCCACGACCAGGCACTGAGGATCAGTCTATGAGGGAGGCAGTCCAGTTGCTGACGAGACTTGTGGCAGGGCAGGTTCAGGGGCATGGACTGGGAGGTGACCGGGCAGTCAGGCGTGATAGTTCGAGAGCCCGTGAGTTTTTGACTTGTAGTCCTCCAGAGTTCTTCGGGACAAAGCCCGAGGAGGATCCTGAGGAGTTTATCAGGAAGATGCGGCGCACTCTAGATTTGATTAATGCTTCCGAGACAGAGTCAGTCGCGTTAGCTTCGTACCGGTTATATGATGTGGCGACAAACTGGTACGAGTCATGGAGGCTATCCAGGGGGGACGGCGCTCCTCCAGCAGTTTGGGGCGATTTTTCTCAGGCATTTCTTGGACATTTTCTGCCCCCAGAGTTACGACGAGCCAGAGCTGATAGGTTCTTATTATTGAGGCAGAAGGGCCGCAGTGTCCGGGACTATATTTTGGAGTTTGATTCCTTGGCCCGATATGCACCTTCTGTGGTGGCTACTATGGCGGATCGGATGCACAGATATATTGTGGGGCTGGACCGGTATTTTGTTGATAGCTGTTTAGTATTGGCTGCTCAGCCCGGTATGGACATTGCCCGTATTCAGGCCCACGCCCAGGGCATGGAGGATCGGGGCAGAGGAGGACATCAGCCTGACAGGGGCCAGGATCGGAGACAGCCCAAGAGGGCCAGGTCATCTGGAGATTTTCGGGGCAGACAGCCCCAACAGCCGCAGCAGCCTAGCAGATTTTCATCTCAGCCGGCGCAGAGCGCGCCTCCCCAGTCTACAGGTAGCAGGTTCGATAGCCCAGGGTATTCAGGAGCGGGCCAGAGCTCTAGGGCTTCAGGTTCGCGGACAGATAGGGTTTCTGGTCAAATGAGGCCACCCAGGGTTCAGTGTTCTCTTTGTGGCAGATATCATCCGGGAGAGTGCTACAGAGCCACCAGTGCATGCTTTTCTTGTGGTCGTCAGGGCCATTCTGTGAGAGATTGCCCGTATAAGGGTAGTTCGAGTGGTGCAGCGCAGCCTACCGGATCAGTCGCTGGGTCTTCATCATCGTCAGTGGCTATGCGCCCTACGGGGTAGGGTTTTCCAGCACCAGCTGGTCGCGGCAGGGGCCGTGGTGGAGCTTCTGGTATTAGCGGTCCTTCGAACCGCATTTATGCTTTGGCCAGCCGCCAGGATCAGGAGGCATCTCCTAATGTCGTCACAGGTACTTTATTGGTCTTCTCTCGATCTGTGTATGCACTAATTGATCCAGGTTTGACTTTATCATATATTTCACCCCTTGTTTCCAGTGAAATTGGTATTATGTCTGAACCTATAGAGCCATTTGAGGTAGCCACACCGATAGGGGATTTTGTTGTAGCGAAACAGGTTTATAAAGACTGTTCTGTGATTGTTTGTGACCGTGACACTAAGGCAGATCTGGTAGAGTTAGATATGACTGAATTTGATGTTATTATGGGTATGGATTGGCTAGCTTCCTGTTACGCTAATGTTGACTGCCAGAATAAGGTAGTTCGCTTCCAGTTTCCCGGGGAGCCAGTTATAAATTGGGCTGGTAATACAGCATCGCCGAAAGGTAAGTTTATTTCATACCTTAAGGCAAAGAAAATGATCAAAAAGGGTTATATCTATCATCTGGTTCGGGTGCAAGACTTGAACGCCGAGACGCCGACACTTCAGTCAGTCCCCGTGATTAATGAGTTTCCAGATGTTTTCCCCGACGAGCTTCCAGGTCTTCCTACAGAGCGGGAGATAGATTTCTCTATTGACTTACTCCCAGACACTTAGCCTATCTCTATTCCTCCGTATAGAATGGCGCCTGCAGAGTTAAAGGAGTTGAAGGAGCAGCTGAAAGATTTGTTGGATAAGGGCTTCATCAGACCCAGTACTTCGCCTTGGGGAGCCCCGGTATTATTTGTGCGTAAGAAGGACGGGTCGCTGCGTATGTGTATTGATTATCGGCAGCTGAATAAGGTAACTATAAAGAATAAATACCCCCTCCCCAGGATTGATGATTTGTTTGACCAGCTGCAGGGCGCTAAGTATTTTTCGAAGATAGATCTTCGATCCGGCTACCACCAGGTACGAGTACGAGAGGCCGATATCCCTAAGACAGCTTTCCGGACCCGATATGGGCATTATGAGTTCAGGGTTATGTCTTTTGGGCTTACTAATGCCCCCGCAGTATTCATGGATTTGATGAACCGGGTATTCAGGCCATTCTTGGATATGTTCGTAATTGTATTCATTGATTATATCCTGGTTTATTCTCGGTCTGAGGCGGAGCACGCAGATCATCTGAGATCGGTATTAGGGGTACTCCGGCATCAGAAATTATATGCGAAATTTTCTAAGTGTGAATTCTGGCTGTCTTCAGTGGCTTTCTTGGGGCATGTTATTGCAGCTGATGGTGTCCGGGTGGACACACAGAAGATTGAGGCCGTGAAGAATTGGCCCAGACCTACGACGCCCACAGAGGTACGCAGTTTCCTGGGGTTAGCAGGTTATTACAGGAGGTTTGTGGATAAGTTTGCTTCGATTTCAGCGCCTTTGACAAGGCTGACTCATAAGGGAGCTAAGTTCCAGTGGTCTGACGCTTGTGAACGGAGCTTCCAGTTGCTGAAGGAGAAGCTGACTACAGCCCCAGTTCTGACTCTTCCAGAGGGACCGGACGGGTATGTTATTTATTGTGACGCTTCTGGCATGGGGTTGGGCTGTGTATTGATGCAGCACGGCAGAGTTATAGCGTATGCTTCCCGGCAGCTCAAAAAGCATGAGAAGAATTATCCTACCCACGATCTGGAGCTCACAGCGGTGATTCATGCTCTGAAGATATGGAGACACTATTTATATGGCGTTCATGTGGATATCTATACTGATCATAAGAGTCTCCAGTATATTTTCAGACAGATAGAGCTTAATTTGCGGCAGCGGAGGTGGCTGGAGCTTCTGAAAGATTATGACGTGGATATTCTGTATCATCCGGGTAAGGCTAATGTTGTTGCTGATGCGCTCAGTCGGAAGTCTATGGGCAGTTTGGCCGACTTACAGCCAGACAGGAGAGAGATAGCACGTGATATTCAGCAGTTGGCTAGTCTCGGGGTTCGTCTGGCCGATTCTGGAGATACACGGATTTCTGTTCGAGGGGTTTCTGAGTCATCCATCAGGGACGATATTAAGCGGCATCAGTTCGAGGATCCTGTCTTAGCTCGGTATAGGGACACAGCCTATGATAAGGAGAGGACTCCGTTCGAGTTTTCACCGGACGGCACTATGTTATATAGAGGCAGGTTGTGTGTACCTGATATTGCAGGCCTTCGGCAGCAGGTCATGAGCGAGGCACATTATGCTCGCTATTCGGTCCATCCGGGGTCTACGAAGATGTACCATGATCTTCGATGCTTATACTGGTGGGACGGTATGAAGCGGGATATTGCAGAATTCGTCGCCCAGTGTCCTAATTGCCAGCAGGTCAAGATTGAGCATCAGAAGCCGGGTGGACTGTTGCAGGAAATGGAAATCCCGACTTGGAAGTGGGAGGTTATTAATATGGACTTCATTACAGGTTTGCCTCGCACTCTACGGAAGTATGATTCCATCTGGGTCGTTGTGGATAGGTTGACGAAATCAGCCCACTTTCTTCCCGTCAAGACTACTTATTCCGCCGAGGATTATGCCAGGCTCTATATTAGAGAGATTGTGAAGCTTCACGGAGTTCCTCTATCTATTATTTCTGACAGAGGCGCCCAGTTTACGGCGCATTTCTGGAGGTCTTTTCAGGAGGGTCTAGGGACTCAGGTGAGTCTGAGCACAGCCTTTCATCCTCAGAGCGACGGACAGGCCGAGCGCACTATACAGACGCTGGAGGATATGTTGCGGGCCTGCGTTATTGATTTCAGAGGCAGCTGGGATGATCACTTGCCGTTGATTGAGTTTGCATATAATAACAGTTACCATTCTAGCATCCAGATGGCTCCGTACGAGGCTTTATATGGCAGGAAGTGCAGATCGCCGATCGGCTGGTTTGATATTGGCGAGACAGAGTTGATTGGCCCAGATATGGTCCAGCAGGCCGTGGACAAGGTGAAACTTATTCGAGAGCGACTGTTGGCAGCCCAGAGTCGACAGAAGTCATACGCGGATAAACGGCGTCGACCGTTGGAGTTTCGGGTAGGCGATTGGGTATTTCTGAAGGTATCGCCTATGAAAGGCGTGATGTGGTTCGGCAGAAAGGGTAAGCTCAGTCCGCGTTATATTGGGCCTTATCAGATTGTTCGGAAGGTTGGAAATGTCGCCTATGAGTTAGATTTGCCATCTGATTTGGAAGCGGTACATCCGGTGTTCCATGTCTCTATGCTCCGCAGATGCATTGGTGACCCTTCCAGAATTTTCCCTGCGGATGATATTCAGGTGTCGGAGCAACTATCGTACGAGGAGCAACCCGTATCTATTTTGGATCGTCAGGTAAGGAGGCTCCGGAATAAAGATGTAGCCTCTGTTAAGGTACTGTGGCGGAACGAGAATAGGGAGGAAATGACATGGGAGGCCGAAGAGGAAATGAAGAAGAAATATCCTCATCTGTTCCCTATGCCCACAAGTAACCTTAAATTCCTGCTTAATTTCATTTCAATATCAATCGTATGTCACATGTGTCGTTTATAAGCATGAACTCCCCCAAAGTATTTTCCATCCCTATAAGATTAATTTTACATTCGAGGACGAATGTTCTAAAAAGGGGGGAGGATGTTATATCCCGTGTTTTCACACGTTTGGAAAAATTTGATAAATAATGGATTCTTGAGATACGAGGTCAAATTTGATATTTTGTTGAACGTAGGAGTTATGCATGAAAGAATAGAGTCATGAAAGTGTGGGACAAGGTTAAGGGTAATTTTGGAATTTTGGAAATTAGTTTCGGGAATTATAAAATACGATCCATAAGTTATTGGGCTCAAAAATTGAATTGTAAGTGAGGCCCAAAAAGGGGTGTATGGCCGGCCACATTAGGCCATGATCTAAGCCCAATTTTAGTTGGTCATGTGCTTGGTCATGTGACCAAGCACTTCAACTACATATACCATAGAAGACTTAAGAAATTAGAGATAAGAACAACAAAGAAAATAGAAGGAGAGAAAGAAGACCATTTCGGGTTTGAGGTGCAAAAATAGCCACCATAAATATTGTTCTAAAAATTCAATTCTTGTTGTTTTCCTACTAAGTCAAGGTTCCTTTGCATCTTGGTATAGTTGGTTTGGAGTGGGAAGCATTAGATTCCTCAAAGTGAACACAAGTTCAAGTGAAGAAGACTTGAAGAAAAGGTAAGAATTTCTACCTTTTTATTGTGTTATGAAGTTTTGATTGTGTTGTAGTATATAGAAATGTGTTGATTGTATGGAAAAATGGAAGTTTGCAATGTGGGTTTGGTATATGGCTTGTAGCCGTGTGTATATATATGTTGTATAGCCAAGTTGTGTTGAATTTATGTTATATTCTAGTTGTAATTGTGATGAAATGCATATGGGAATTGAAAGTTGGATGAATTTAGTTGATATGGAAAAATAAGCATATGGCCGTGTGGTATATTTGGCTTGGGAATGAAATGGATTAAGTTTGTTTAGTGTATTGGAGTGTTGTTGTAATGCTTGGCATGGAAATGAAGTTAGAATGATATAAGTTTGTATTGAATTGGAATGTAAACACTTATGTCGTTTTAGTATGATTTTCCGACATTAAGGAAATGAAGTTGTTTGGTTGTGAATTAAGATGATCATTGATGAATTTGGAAGTTGGAAACTTGTTATGAAGTTGTATGCCAAAGATTTGGTGTTTTGCATAAGTTATGATTTTGGCGGAAAGTTGTATATTATGTATATCGAGTGTATATCTTAAGGAAAATGATATGAAATGTCTCTAAATCTATATTGTGATGATCTTGAGTGATAATGGATGTGAAATCATGATGTTAGTTCGAAAGTTTGGGTTGAATTGAAGATTATGTCAACTTGTGAGAAAAATGACTAGTTGAAGGATATTTGTGTTTTTAATGTTCATTGTTGATATTGTTGTTGTCGTTTGGGTTGTTGTTGATGATTTATAGCCGAGTTGAATTCTCGGGGTGCTATATGTATAGGGGAAGTGCTGCCGAAATTTCGGTAGCCAAATATGCATTAAGTTGGAACTTTGGTATTCATAGCTTACAATTGGTAAACTTGACCAATTGCAGTTTTTTGACGAAACGGGAAGTGAGTTTGGAAAGGCTTAAGGAGCGTGAAAGGTATGTAAAGCAAACCCAATTCTTCCCTTGGCATGCCCCTAGTGTGTTAGGGTCGGATCCGGGCCTCGAAGGACCTCTTGGCCCTCGGAATCCGCAAGACAAAATTTCAGTTTTTCCTTCAGTAGAATTGAACCATTTTGATACGCTTTTTCTGAAACTATGCAATTTTGCTCTAAATGATTCAGAAAGTCATAGAATGTCTGTATAACCTTTTTAGGTGATACTATATGCTTAGAGGGCACAATTTGAGCCCGCCGTCTTGTTTGTCCCAAGGCGGGCCCGCTATTTACGGTTTTTCCCCTAATATGCTAAAGCTTCCTTTTTAAGCGATTTTTGAAAGAAATGTTTTAATTACCCTACTAATCGCTTAACGAATATTATTTTAAATATTCTGTTAAATATTATAAATTATTTTGACACTCGGAATGACTTCGGGAAAGTTATACTTCTGTAATTTATTATGATATCCGAAATACATTTATTATGATTCCGTCCGACTCCATTTGATTTGTTTGTCTTTGCTACGCTTCATCGAGTCTTTGAAAACATTTATGATATTTTTAAATTGCATTAGTCTCTCACTACTCCATTCGTGGATGTCCCAATGTTTCCCACACTGAGCCCGGGCCAGGATATGTTGTCAAGCGTAATTCTCTGCATTGTTCGCCGCGTCCCGATGTGAGGGGGCAGGTATACGCGTACATGGGTCTGTGGAGTATGATGTGCCATGTCCGCCTATTCTGATCTGATCTGTTATGGCCATTTTGATATGACATTATATGATACGGGGCCACGCCCCTTTTTCTGATTCCTCTGTATTGTGGCACCAGTGTCGGGAGGGTGACCACGTTCTATCTGCCGAGTCCCGTGGCAGGGGTCGGATATGATATGACATATGTTTCTGTACACATTCTGTCTGTTTTGGGAAATATGCATTTGACACTCTGGATTTTGTACTCATTTTCTGTAACCATTATGATTTGACTTCTGTGATTCCGCTTTACATATTTCGTACTGACCCCCTTCCTTCGGGGGCTGCGTTTTCATGCCGCGCAGGTACAGACGACAGGTTCACTGATCCACACGTTTAGGATCCCATTTCTGCTATTTTGGGGCGCTCTCTTCTTCAGAGCCCATCTTTTGGTACAGTCTGTCACTGCTATCTGGATATGTACTTTGTTCTGGGTATGACGGGGCCCTGTCCCGTCTTATGATTATGATATGTTCTGTAGAGGTCTGTGGATACATCTGTGTGGGTTCTGTACATATGTTTGGGATGTTTTGTTTTATGATAGCCTTATCGGCTTCTGTGTGCCAAGTCTGCTCTTCTGCTAAATTCTGTAGCATCCACTAATGTTATTACTATATTATTATTCTGATAATATGCTAATTTGGGTATCGGGTACGTATAGGTGCCAAGCTAGGGCACTGGTCGCGGCCCACGGGGTTGGGTCGTGACATACTACTCTTCAATTATTTACTTAATCAAGCTTAGTCCACCAACAACTCAATGTTTTATAACAATTTATTCAAGAAAGAAACCCAAAAACCCTCGCTTATTCTCCAAGTTCTATTGAGTTAGTAGTATGAATTCTTATTTAGGAAAGGTAATGAAAGAGATTGAGATTACAGAACTTACCCTCAAGAGAAATCTCATCAAACCCTCTTAAAATTGCCTCCAAGATTCTAAGGAAATGTAATATAAGGAATTGAAGGAAATAAAGGTTTCCAAAGGCATTTAAATCAAAAAACTGCCCGTCGTCGCTTTTCAGGGCACCCGACTGCTTTTGCGGTCACCAGATACCAGAATTTTTCTGGTGTCTTCCAAACCTTGAATCGACACTCGAAACTATCCCGGAACCTCCCGAACACAAACCAAATATGCATATTCACATAAAAATTCGCTACGAACGCACTCGTGGCCTAGGAATTCCCATCAGATATCTCGTTGACCAAGTCAACCCCTGATACCTCAAAACTAACTTTCCAACCCAAGTCCAAAAATGCACCCGAGTGCATTTGAACCAAACCGAATATACACAGAAGTTCTAAATGACTGTGTGGACCTCTCGGAATCGATGGATATTTGAAAAAGTTCCGTTTACCTGAGATTCAACTATGAGTTAAATGATTTTCACTTAAAAGTCAAATTTTCCGAAAGTCATATCAAAACTCACTCCAATGCCTAGGGAACTGTGCCACTTATCCCCACAGCTCAAAATGGTAATAATAAGGCTCGGGGATGGGTCAACGGTGGGAAAATGGTCAAAAATGCAATAACGACCTAACGGGTCGTTAAAGAATCTTCTTACGGAAAGAAATATGTCCATATATGTCACTATGATTCATCTTTATAAGGCGTTCTACACCTCAATAATGGTAACCTTAGTACTGCCCACTTGGTTCATTTTAAATTAAGGTCAATAAGTTAATAACAACCATCTAACACCGTCAATCTTATTTACCTGAAGTGGTCATCTAGAATACATCAACAATACTCTAACTCAACCATATAATTAAACCTTAATAGAATATAAAGTCTATCGATGAACCCCCTCGAGCTCTTTACAGAATTCATCTTACCTTACAATCTATAACCCTTTAACAATCGTGCTAGTCAGATGATTCCACTTAAGTAACGACCTTTTGCACGCTATTTCCATAATTCATCCTCGATAGGGACCATAATCCATCTTAAGTAGGATACTCTAATCCCATAATGGTAAACCATAAGATATCTATATGATTCATCTAAATTAGGAACTATAATCCATTAACGATAACTTAGAAACCATCCTGTTAGTCGACAATCTTATTCCCATGAAAGCTTGGCATAAATATTCGGATACCATTCACCTCATGTTTTTAACTAAAACCCTGATGACGGTAATCCTTAAACCATTTATACAATTCATCCTACGTACAATATATAATCCCTTAGCAATCACTTGAATACTAGCCATATGATTCCTCCTATGTATCCTTATATCCTTTCTTAACTCTATTTAGACGCTATCATCGTAGTTTACCTTAAGCGAGCTGCTACATCTCATTTTTTATCACATAAAACTATCAACATGTTCATCTTAAACAACAACCTATAATCCCTTTGGCCACACCTCCGAAACCATCAGTCTCATTTCATCCTAAGTGACGATCTACCACCCATCAACATTAGTAAAGAGTCATCAATAAAATTCACCTTAATTAGATATATTAACCTCCTCATGCCAAATTAGGAGCTTGACCCTAAAATGAAAACATCATATAGGAATACCGATTCACTTATTTTTATATTAATATGGCTCATCCTTAAAGATGCTCTATGGCTCAATAGTGGCACCTGAATATCATCAGTATGTTTCACTTTACATTACACTCTACATCCTGCAACGTTTACTTGGACATTAGCCATAAGAAAACATTTACCGTAAATGATGGTCTATAGTCCCATAATTATCCCTGTAAATTCTCTGTAATGACGCGCTAGGTCGTTATGTGAGTTTTGACCATTTTACCCCTATCGGTTCAATTTCGAGACTAGGAGCGAGTCTAGTGAAAACTTAAAAATTTAGAATTCTAAAACGAAGGCATTTGATTGTATTTTGTGCACTTGGTTGAGAACTTGTTTTATTCTATTTGGGGTTTGACTTAGAAAATTAGACCTCTGGTGGGAACTCTAATGAAATGGGTGAGTCCGTAGCGTGTTTTTACATATGTGTATAGATCTGGTTTATGTATGTAAGGCCTCAGATTGATGTCGAGATTTTGGGAAAACTTGGTGAAAAATAAGAGGATTCTGGTTCTGGTGTGACCGCAGCAGCGGGAAAGGGGCCGCCACAAGGGGTTCACCACAGTAGAAATTTGGCCACCCTTGTGGGAGATCGAGTTTAGGGAGCTTCTGCCATGGTGGATAGTGGACCTCTATAGCGGGACCTATACGACGATGTATTGACCGCTACAGCAAGTGGGAGCATTTAATGAACTCCGCCGCAGTGGAGGGTCTAGCCGCTTCAGTGCGATAGCTACAGCACACCTAGTGACCACTGCAGTGATCGATAGGAGGGAGAAACCCAATTTAATAGTGCTAAGTACGAACCATTAGTCACATAACTCAAAAAATAGTTTTCAAGAGAGAAAAAGGGCAATTATTCTAAAGCTTTAGTGGACTCTTCTTTGAGGGTAAGTTCTAACTATCATCTTGTTCACTTCCATTCCTCCTTTAAGCTCTATGACTAGTTTAAGCTTCTTTAATGATGGATGAAAGTCCAAGAACCCTAGAATCAGGAAACACTTGAATAAATTGTGAATTGTTGGTTTTATTACTGCTCTATCATCTAGAAGTGTAGGTTACCACTTTATAAGATGGGAACTCCTTAATTATTGTGAAAATTATATATTGAGACTTAGGGTTCAACACAAAATTGAGATTTTTTCCTACAATCTTACTTGAAAGGGTTAAATTGATTAGGAACCTATAGGTTGGAGGATTCTAATTGTTTGGACTGAGGGTAGGATAAATTCACCCTTAAATACTGGTTTCGCCCATTCGAATGGTCATGGGTGGTTTGGGGTATTCTTTCCCAATATTGATTTCTATGTTGATTGGATGGTCTAGTAGCTTTATACTGCTATACTTTGAGTGTTCCGAGGCGTTACGAAAGGGGAAAGCTCTAATGGAGTAGCTTGCATTGTTCCAATTTTGCATATGAGGTAGGTTATGGTTTACTTGAGTTATACTTTGATTAGTTAATTGTATATGTAGTGTAATTGACGGGAGAAACCATGATTAGGTCTTTGGACATGACATCTGGTTGGATATTACTTAGGTTGGTATGATTGCTGATTATGTGGGCTTGCCGCCATTACTTTATGTACTGAAATCGAGGTGTATGTGTTGTAATATGGGAAGGAAGGAATTGACATATATACACTTCTTGTTGATTTAGATGACTTATACATTTATGTTGTTGTTGAGTTGATTTATCTAAGTCTTGTTGTGACTTGTGGCATGATGCCCTGTATTCCTTGACATTGATATTATTGACTAACCATGCTTCATATGAGTGTTGAACTGGAAGTACGTTGAGATTCATCTGGTGATCAGATATAGAAATATATATATAAGGCACATTTGACAAGGGGTGAGGATGTGGCCTAGTTATGGGCTTAAAATCCGAGGTCAGTTCTGAAGCGAGTGGTACATGGACATCATGGGTCCTCTGCAGGTCATGATTATTGTGCGAAAACTTCCATTAGCATGCATGTACGATTGAGATACTATCATTGGTTGCATTTCATTGCATTATGTCTTACCTTATTTTTGTGATTGGCAGATGACTTGTTGTTGATACTATTTGATTGTTGTACTGTTGTGCCTATCTGCCAATTCTATTGATTTTATGAACGTATGCATGATATTAATCTTAGTCGGCCTACTAGCACATAGTGTTTGTACTGATACTACCGTGCTACATCCTTTTTGAGTACTAATTGTGTGCCAGACACTTCGTCCAGACCTCACCTTTAGCCTAAGGCCATTTCCCGTTTAGATCAGAGGGTGAGCTCCTATACAGGCCATGCTGCCTGAAGATCTTTCCTTATTGATGTATATCTCATTTCTAGAAACTTATGCGATTTCAAAGATTTATTTATTCTTTAGACAGCTTTATGTTTCAGAGTCCTTGTATGATGACTGTTGGATACTTAGGGTTGTTATAGTTTAGAATTCCACACTTTTACTTTATTATGGCATGACTAGACAGTTTTATGATTATATTCTAGTTATTGATTTATAAATGGGTTAAATGAATGAGAATTTGGTTAAGGGGATGGTTCGCCCTCCAGGGGGTTAGTGTGGGTACCATCACGATAGGTTGGGTCATGACAAAGTGGGTATCTAACCCCTAGGTTCTTCGATCTCATTGTACAAGGACATGTCTATTAGATTCTTGCAGATCAGTACGGACGTCTATACTTATCTTCGAGAGGCTATAGGACAATAGGAAAATTCAAGTTCTTTCTTTCTTTCTTTCTTTCTTTCTTTTGTGCTACTTGATTCCAATTGGTATCTAGATGATTTAAATTGGTATCTGACTTTTCATTTTATTCTCTCACAGATGGTGAGGAGTCATGCGAGGGTAGCAGTAGATGAGGTACTCGAGTAGGCCGCTGGGGCGGCAGCTCATGGCAGAGGTCGGGTTAGAGGCGGTGGTTGAGGTAGAGGCCGGGAAGTAGCACCAGCAAGGGGCAGGGTTCCGTAGCTGGTCAGGCTCGCGCTGGATCCCTCGAGCCTCAGGTAGTTCACGATGAGGCAGTAGAGTTTGCAGCGGTACCAACTCAGCCAGACGTTGTAGCTTCTCCAGTGTTGACCGATTTTATGGGCCGAGTGTTGAACCTATTGAACGATTTGACTGAGACAGGTGTGTTAACAGCCGCTCCAGCTAGCCATGGTATGTGATTAGGTGATCCAGCTCCAAACAGAGTCCGTGGTCAATGGTCTCAGCACGCCGCAGCTGTGGCCTCACGTTTAGATGAGGCTTGAGGACCTAAGGTATTTTCTAGACCAGTGGAAGGGTCGATGATTACCCGTGAGGAGCATGATTTATTTTGGAGGTTTACTAAGATGAAGCCTCAAGTTTTCTATGGCACTGAGTCTCAGGATGCTTATGAGTTTAATATTGATTGTCCTGACAGGCTCCATAAGTTGGGGGCAGTTGATAAGCATAGGGTTGGGTTTGTGACCTTCCAGCTCTCGGGTGATGCCAAGGTATGGTTGAAGGCTTATGTGGAGTGTAGACCAGCTGGGTTGCCTCCATTGACTTGGACTCAGTTCTATTCAGTCTTCTTGGAGAAGTACGTTTCGCGTACTTTGAGGGATGGGAGACATGATGATTTCTGTAACATTGAGCATGGTAATTCGTCAGTTACTGCTTATTAGGCCCAACCCCATTATTCGTCTCGTTATGCTCTCCAGCTATTACCTACTGAGGAGAAGAGAGTTAGGTGATTTGTGAAAGGGTTGAACACTGCTCTTCAGTTGTCAACTCTTCAGCTTATGGCTTCCGGTTCTTCTTTCCAGGAGGTGGTGGATCATGTTACGACCGTTGAAGGTGTTAGGCAGGATGGTTATATAAAGTATGCATAGAAGAAGGCCCACAAGGGTGGTAGTTTCAGTGGTTCATTATGCTGAGGACAGAGTTCCCAGGTTTATTTGGGACGTCCTATTCAGCCAGCTATGCAGGTTTCTGCTAGAGGCCCATCAGGGACCAGTTGTTACTGTTCTAGCTAGCCAAGCGGTTCACAACCCCAATTTTCAGACTATGGTGGTTATTCGGCTTAATTTGTTTCTGTTCAGTGGCCTACGCTAGACTGTGCATGTTTTGAGTGCGATGAGCTGGGCATTTCCAGAGGAACTATCCCACACTTAGACAGGGTGGACTGGGTGCTCAGTATCAGCCTTCCAGGGCTCTAGTTTTAGTAGCTAGAGGGGGAGGATTGTATGGTAGGGACCGAACTCAGACTGGGCGTGGTAGCCACAAAGCTGGCTGAAGTGGCACCAAGCACAACCGAGGCGGATCCTAGTCAGGCAGAGGTGTACATCAGCCGGGTAGGGGAAGAGCTCAGACAGGATAGGGTGATCGTGCAGGTTCGCAGGCTAGCTTTCCTGGTAGATAAAAGGTCGAGGGTTTAGATGCAGTCATTACAGGTAACCTCTCAGTCGATTACCGGGCTTCTTTGTTGTTTGATTCAGGTTCTACATAATCTTATGTGTCTACATATTTCTCTATGGGTCTTGATATGATTTGTGAGCTTCTTGATGCCCCCATTCATGTATCTACTCCAATTGGAGACACTGTGGTTGTAGATAGAGTATATCGACCTTGTAATGTCACATTTATGGGGTATAGCACATAGGTTGATTCAGTGATTCTTGGCATGGTGTTGACACCAAATTTTAACCTCATAAAATGCGTATTTTAGTTTTCTCGAGTCCAAGACGGAGTAAGGATGCCCTTAAAAAATTTAAAAATCTCGAGAAAATTGCAAAGATTGACGTTTAGTTATTTTTTTCCTAAAAATTAGCAATTACAAGAAATTGCGAGTTATTTACTTTCATAAATATAATTCAGAAAGAAAATAGGTATGCCGCTCCGTTTAGCTCAGAATGTTTTTTAATCAAGACGACGTATGAATTATGACTTATTTTTTACCGCATTTTTCACATTCTTAAATATCCTCTGGAACTATATCAATATTAGGCTCGTTTTGAAGCTAATGTTTTAAATTTTAGTTAACACAAATAACTATTTTCTTTAGTTATATATGTTATTTATATTACTTAATCATTATTTTATTTAAATTGGAAGGAGGGCTGATTTAAATTTCTTAAAAATTGAAGGGGGGGGGGGGGGGGGAGTTTATTAAACTTCCACCCCACTCTTTTGTTTTCAGTTGCCTGACTCCTCTTCTCCTCTTTGAGGCGAAATGGCGACGACATTAGGGTTTACTTTATCAGTCCAATTAGTCGTGTTTCATGGCTGTTGTACGCCAGATTTTTTAGGGTTTCTGTCCTCTACCATGTTTTCTTATGGTTACCATGTTTATTTTTGTATAACTCATTTGTTTTGATCTTGAAATTGACTCGAATTGGAATGTTGCTCGGTTTCTTCATGTATGTGGTTGCCATGGGCGGAGAATTGAAGCTCTTAGCCATCTTGTGCACTACACACAACAAATGAAAGAACTAGGGATAATTTCCCATGAGTCCGTTAAAGTTGAGTACCTTGCTTTGGGGATTTTATCTTGTTTTGTACAATTCTAGTACTATTATACCGTAAGAATGTAGCATTTTGTTTTATTAGTGACGAGGCGTACTATCCTATTTTTTTCTGATTTTTATTTGAAATTTTAGGGTACAATTAGTAAGATTATAGTTGTCTTATGTGATTTATATGAAGTTTTGTTAGATATGGCACGAATTAGTACAATTTGCTGGAAAATTTGTTTGTCTTTTACTGAATTTTGAGATTTTTTGAATTAAGGTTTAAGAATTGCGGGGAAACTCGGTTATTGGCCTGAAATTCATTCCATTTCTATCCCTAAACCCTATTCTAGTGCTATAAATAGAAGAGTTTGGTTGCCATTTGCGGGAACCTTTTTTCAGAAATTTTTTGGAGGATTTGAAAAGGGTTCTCTGAAAATTTAAGCCTTCTATTACTAAAAATACTATCAATATACCATCACTATACCAAGAAATACTACAATATACCAATATACTATATTGTACTATTGATATACCAGCCAAAAATAAAAAACCAATCTTTGTTTTTTTTAAAAGGACAAGTGTTGGTTTTGAAGTGTTTTGATCCAACCCCTCCTTTTGATCTTTTGGTTGCCCCTACAGAAGGTAAATCCTTTCCCAATCCCAAAGTTTATTTTCAGTTTTGAATATTTACTACTCTAGCTTATATATTATGTAAAATGTTATAACTGATAATTTCTTACTTACAATGATGATCTTGTCCATGTTTTGATTATTTAGGATATGGAATTAATTAAACGTGTGCTTATTATAACTAAATAGGTGTTAAAACCTGTTAGGTTTAAAAATGTGAAGAAATAGGTTTAAAAAAGTAGGGTATTAGTCTCAGTTCTGTGCTGTGCCTTCTTTTTTTTTTTTTTGAATTTTTTATGTTTGAGACCTTTTTTAATGAAACAGTGAAATGGATTTTTTGATATTGGACTTCGTTTGGCCTTTAACTTAGCCAAATGTGATCTTTTTTGGTCTTCTTTTTTCATTTTAGTTGTCACGACCCAACCCCGTGGGCCGCGACTGGTGTCCTAACTGGGCACCCATACTTACCTACTTGACAGAATTAGCGTACTAACCTACTAATCAAATTCGACATATATAGGTTCATACGGATATAGCATACATCGCACAAAATATATGTGCACACATAGACTTTTACATTATACATAAGCCGTTGAGGCTATCATAGCAAGCAGGGTCATTTAAGTCGCAATCTTACACATACCTACCAGAACAGTGACAACCCACAACCCACAAACATGTCTACAGGCCTCTAACAGACATAACAGAATCATATGACGGGACAAGGCCCCGCCGTACCCCAAATGACCATATGTACAGAAGATGAAAACAACAGAAGATATATATACCAAAATATAAGCTCCGGATCAACAGGAGCACTCCCAAGTAGCGGAACAGGTGTCCTAAGCTGGTGGCGTATCAAAAGGAGCGTCTGTACCTGCGGGCATGTAGCGCAGCCCCCGAAGAACAGGGGGTCAGTACGGAAAATGTACCAAGTATGTAAAGCAGAAATGTAACAAATAAAATCATAGTTAAGAACAGAAGTACAGAATTATAACTGTCAGAACCACAGTCAGAGCCGGAGGTACAAAGATATAGGTAGCAGAATCATACTCGGAGTCGAAGATCCAAAAATAAAACAGACGGAGCTATAGTCAGAGTCCGAAGTACAAAAGGTGAATACCTTATCCGAGACCTCAGAAAAGTAATGTCAAAGCATAGATGGTGCATGCCAAATCATATAACATCATATAAACACATATAACGTGTCCCGGCCCTCTGATAAGGGACTCGGTGGATGAAATCATGTATAACAAAATCATATACCATATATGCAAATAGCGTGTCCCGGCCCTTTGTTAAGGGACTCGGTGGTGAAATCATGCATGTCAGAATCATGTACTGTGTATACATAACGTGTCCCGGTCCTCTACTGCGAGTCTCGGTGAATAATCATCATGTGTCATCCTGGCCGCCATCCCCATATCATCATATCATAAGCATATATAAATAACGTGTCCCGGCCCGCAAGTACGAGGGACTCGGTGAGTAATGCAGAGGAGTGCGCACGAGATCATGTCCTGGCCCGGGCTCAGTGAAAAGACATACTATAACTTGCACGAACAGAGTAGTGCAGAAACATATGCATATAAATCCAGACTCACTAGACAAACCAAACCATAAATCATAGAATGTACCTTTCGTAATTTGTGACGGATTATGTCGAGCAGAATTTCTGAGATTGTTCGTACATAACAAATATACCATGGGGTTCAACAGGATAGTCAGAATGGTCGTTCTTTGACGAATGGAACAGTTCAAATGACAAACCATTTGAAAGAAGACGGACGTTAGTCATAGTGTACATGTATGCCCTTTTTGGGGATGGCACGATTCATTATATCAAATCATGTTTCTAGAATCATAGCACGTATCAAAGTATAATACAGATTATTCACATTTATTATTTGATAAACAGAACAATAATCCAAAGTTTCCTTTAAGCACTGTATAGATATAAGACAAATAAGGCAATAGTAGGAGGTCTCGGAATCTACGGGCCCACCTCGGGTCAATCGAGGTGGTAAATTCAAGTTATGAATCATAGACCTTATAGAGTTATTCCTGAGAGTTTTGGAGCCATTCGACTTCAGTTGGGAAGGTTTCATACACATAAGTTATTTTGACGACAATTTGTAAGGAAACTAATTCAATCTTACTGAATGAAATGAGGCCAATTTCAATTTCGGATTCCGAGAGACTGAGTCATATCTAAGGCTCGCGACCGAGCCTGTTACGTTTAAAACATGCCTAAGAATGAAGGGAAAAACTTTACATACCTTAGTCGTGCCTTACGCTCGTCCAATCTCAATTCTCATTTCGTCCAAAAGCTGCAATTGGTCACAGTTACCAATTACTATTCATGAGACTTAAAATTTCAATCTTAACCAATGATTGCCTACCGAAATTTCGGCAGCACTTCCCCTATAAATGCGACACCCCGAGAATATAACTCGGCTCAGAATAGCAACAACCAACCCAACAACAATACCAACAACAACTACAAAACGCAATAAGGCATAACTAGTCCTCCTTCCAACCTAGTACAATAACTCTCATTTCGAACTTCACATTTCCAACTCCATCTCAATATTTTCACCTTCATTATTAATCAAGGTCATTACAATGCCATTCGGAAGCATATCATAACATTTCTACAATATATACACAAGATATACACAAGATATACAAAACATGCAAACTTTCCATCAAAGCCATAATTTATCCAATTCTCCTAATCTTTAACATACAAGTTCATAACACATTTCCATCTTCCAAGTTCATCAACATTAATCATAATTTGTACCTTAACCGCTTCATTTTCTTAATTTCATAAGATCATACTAAAACGACATACTTTACGACAACAACTTAACAACAAATTCTTCATATTAGCTTAAACCATTATTCTTCCATCCACTTCACAAGGCCATAACAACACAATTAACATATCAAACAAAGTTAATTCATTTTCATTTCAATTCCCATACCACACGGCCAACATCTATTTTTCCAACTTCCATAAATTTCATTCCACTTTCATTTCTAATATGAATTACACCATATCTACAACTAGAATTCAACATAAAAATTTAACTCATCCTAACTACATAGCAATGCATGTACACGGCCACATATATATATATATATATATATATATATATATATATATATATACATACATATATACACGGCTCACACTACATACACCCCAATTCCATGATTTTCATTCAATTCCACTTATCACCACATTTATAAATCTTCCATAACATGAAAGAAAACTTGAAATTCTTACCTTCTTCCAATGAATTCTCCTTGCCAACACAAGCACTTTCTTGATTAAAAATTATACCACCTTGAAGAGAATCTTGAACTTAGTAAGATTACAAGAAAGTTATAATTTTTGGATCAAAATTGGAGACTTGGAATTTTTTTTCTTTCTTTTCTCTCCTGGCTGTTGTTCTCTCTTCTCTCTCTTTTTTTTTTTTTTTTTGTTCTTGTTTTTACTTTGTCTTTCTTGAAGTTTCTTGAACCCAACCTCTCTTATATAATTAATCACATGGATTAATTAAAATCCATGGACTTGGGCCATGAAGTGGCCGGCCAAGCCCCCTCAAATTGGGCCTCAATTCTTCATTATTTTTTTTTGAGCCCCATTGGTCCAAATTCTTATTTCAAAATTCCCGAAACAAATTTCCAAAATTCCAATTTTTTGCCCTTGGCCTTCTTCCACACTTCCACACCAATATTTTTCATGAACAACATACATATATAAGTTCAAATCCACATATGACCTTATTCCTTACAAATCGTAATTATTTCGAGTTTTCCGAATATGCAAAAATACGGGGTATAACATTAGTGATATATTTGTTCTATGTGTGAAAACTGTCTCAGCTTGATGAGATTCTGCCTTCAAAATTAATGTTGGAATCACTTGTTAGGATTAATCGAGCTTCTTGTGAACACAGCCTAATACCTTGAATGTTTGGGTTTAAGATTTAAAGCTTAACACTCTATTGCTATTTAAACTGGTAAAACATGATACCAAAACTCTGCTAAGTGTTTAATGACTTAATCTGTGGACTATGCATTCTCAGTTTTCTGTAAAAGGGAAAGAGATTTCAAAGGGTTTCAAAAACATGTTAGAGCTTGGCCTGTAAACTTAGGACTTTGAAAACTATCTAAATGTTCATGCTATTTTAAGAAGTGTAAACTGGATGGCTTTGTTGATTTTCTTCTTGTCTAAGTTGCTTAATAAGAACAAGAAAAGTGGATTTATTATGAATCTTGTAAAAACTTGAAAATCTAGAAATTGTATAAGTGAGTTAGTTAAGAAGTTGGGATCTTTCCTGATAAATGGAATCCCATTAGTCTACATAGACCTATATTTGTGCTTATTTGAAACCTTGAAAGCTAAGCAATAGAGCAAGATTGGAAATCCCTTTTCATTTGGATTTTCATACTGTTTAAAATTATCTAAGCTATGTAGTCTTTGGAAGTGAATCTGGTTTTCAAAAGAGAGCATAAAAGGTGTAAGTTGGTGTCATAATGGTTATGAAACCTCAAGATTGTAAGATAATTATTGTCTTTTTTTTTTCTTTTTTTTTTTTTGTGTGTGAAGTTGTTTCTCCTTATAACTTAATTTCCCTCCAGATGACTTAGTTGGCCCTTGGCTTCAAAAGTAACTTGTTCCTCTTCAGGAATTTGCATAAATAGACCTTACTGAGTAAGAACATGACTTCTAAGTAAAGGAAAATCCTACTGGATTGTAGTTTTGCCTATCTTTACTTATAAAAATCTGAAAAGGTGAATTTGTGTATCCTGATTTTGTACAAATTTTCATGTGCTCATTTTCCTCTTTTGACCTTACAATAAAGACTATGCACCTCTGAGTTCTTTTCTCTGAATTTTTTGCAATTTGATATAGTTTTATGGAAATTGGTTGGCTGAATAAAAGAAGGGAAACTTGCTATGAAACTGTCACGACCCAACCCGCCATGACTAACACCCAACTAAATCTTGTGGGCGAACCAACACAAAAGTCATCTATCTAACAAAGTCCGATTTTATATTAACTAAGTTAATCAGTTATTATTCATTCAAGCATCAAATAAACAAGATAAGGCATGCCATAAATACTAAAATAAATGCGGAAGTTCTAACTATAACAAAATACCCAACAATCTGAGAATTCAACTCGGCCAATTTATCAACAACAATACCAACAATCATACTAACAACTTCAACAATCAATCCAAAATATATTCTAACATTAACAACCCTTGTCACACAATTCCACGACATTTCATTTATATTCAATTCAATCACATATAGTCAAGCTAACACCAATGATCTCACATTCAAGTATTAATCCGAAATCATTCTAACATGATTCAAGAACACTTCAAACAATTCACACAATATTCAAAACAACCCAACCAACATACCACTTCACCCGAAACCTTCCAAATTCGACAAGCACAATAACAACGCATTTCCTTTCCTTCCAAATTCATAAACTACACCAACAATCTACACATTAACAACTCCATTCTCATAATTATAAGAAACCATACTAATGTCACATTAACTTCTTCAACAATCCTTCAACAATTACAACTTCATTTCAAGCCATCAAATCTTCATATTTATTATGGAATCCACAACAACAACAATCAAAATACTAAATAAACTCAATTCATCACATCCTACCAACATCACTCCTATTCGGCCACACCATACACATACATATTTCATCAATTTCACCCATTTCTACATACTACAACATTCACAAATTATCCATAACACATGAAAGGGAAGATTAAACCTTACCTTTATCCTTTGATTCCTTCACTCGGCTAGGGTTCATAACTTGCCCAATGGATGCTTTGCTTGCTCCAACAACCACTCCATGTTAAAGAGGACCTTCCAATTGGTTTGATTGCTAGAAGAGAATAATTTTTCTTCATCAATTCCATGGACACAATTTTTTGGAACCATGGCCGAATGGCCCTTTTTTTTTTTCTCCAAGTCTTTGGAACCGCTTTTCCCTTCTGGGCGGCCGTCGCCTTCTTTGGAGGCATCGCTGAAAACATAACATTTCGTCAGAAAGAGAAACATCCTGATAACACGGCTCTAACGCACGATCTAAGATTCAAATAAAGGGTAACACCCTATAGGTCCTGGAGCCTCCTGTTTATAGATGTGGTGCACAACACACCGATAAACAAGACTATACTAGACACAGTCTGTAGACATTCAGAGGACAAACCGCTCTGATACCACTTCTGTCACGACCCAACCCCGTGGGCCGCGACTGGTGTCCTAACTGGGCACCCATACTTACCTACTTGACAGAATTAACGTACTAACCAACTAATCAAATTCGACATATATAGGTTCATACGGATATAGCATACATCGCACAAAATATATGTGCACACATAGACTTATACATTATACATAAGTCGTTGAGGCTATCATAGCAAGCAGGGTCATTTAAGTCGCAATCTTACACATACCTACCAGAACAGTGACAACCCACAACCCACAAACATGTCTACAGGCCTCTAACAGACATAACGGAATCATATGACGGGACAGGGCCCCGCCGTACCCCAAATGACCATATGTACAGAAGATGAAAACAACAGAAGATATATATACCAAAATATAAGCTCCGGATCAACAGGAGCACTCCCAAGTAGTGGAACAGGTGTCCTAAGCTGGTGGCGTATCAAAAGGAGCGTCTGTACCTGCGGGCATGTAGCGCAGCCCCCGAAGAACAGGGGGTCAGTACGGAAAATGTACCGAGTATGTAAAGCAGAAATGTAACAAATAAAATCATAGTTAAGAACAAAAGTACAGAATTATAACTGTCAGAACCACAGTCAGAGCCGGAGGTACAAAGATATAGGTAGCAGAATCATACTCGGAGTCGAAGATCCAAAAATAAAATAGACGGAGCTATAGTCAGAGTCCGAAGTACAAAAGGTGAATACCTTATCCGAGACCTCAGAAAAGTAATGTCAAAGCATAGATGGTGCATGCCAAATCATATAACATCATATAAACACATATAACGTGTCCCGGTCCTCTACTGCGGTCCCGGCCCTTTGTTAAGGGACTCGGTGGTGAAATCATGCATGTCAGAATCATGTACTGTGTATACATAACGTGTCCCGGTCCTCTACTGCGGGTCTCGGTGAATAATCATCATGTGTCATCCTGGCCGCCATCCCCATATCATCATATCATAAGCATATATAAATAACGTGTCCCGGCCCGCAAGTACGAGGGACTCGGTGAGTAATGCAGAGGAGTGCGCACGAGATCATGTCCTGGCCCGGGCTCAGTGAAAAGACATACTATAACTTGCACGAACAGAGTAGTGCAGAAACATATGCATATAAATCCAGACTCACCAGACAAACCAAACAATAAATCATAGAATGTACCTTTCGTAATTTGTGACGGATTATGTCGAGCAGAATTTCTGAGATTGTTCGTACATAACAAATATACCATGGGGTTCAACAGGATAGTCAGAATACCAAAAGCTGTAGCTCCGAATGAAATAGAGCTCCGCTATGTAGTCCCTGAGTAATAAAGCTATGGATCTGTTATATCCCGCGCTTTTGTACAGTCGGATAATTTAAGACAATTGCGGGAAGATGACAAACAAGGCCTTACTTTTATTTTTCTAAGTACATGAGTTGCGTATGAAGAATTTGGAAGCGAAAATATTAAGAAAGTCTATGGGTAAAATGGTAATTTCACAAGTGTTCAAGAAAAATTCTTTGAAAATTCCAAGATTGGCCGTGTGGCATGTGTGGCATATGTCCACATTTCTATTAATTAGTGGGGGCTAATTACAAATTATAAGGACATGTGGACCAAATCTTACAAAGGAAGACACCTAGTCTTCTTTATTTATTTTTAAGAAAATCCAAGAAAATGGTAGAATTTTCTAGAGAAGGAAAGAAAGGGATCATGTAGCCATTTTTTTATGTTGAGGGACCTATTTGTAAAATGTAAAAAAATTGGTGAAGAACTTGTATGTATTTATGTAGAGAGTCATCTTATATTCACCAAAATCCTCTAGAGATTTCAAGAAGATAAGAACAAGAGAAAGAAGGAGAAAACTTCAAAGGCCATTCGGCCAAGTGAAGAAATTCCAAGGAAATTTACAAAAATTTCTCCAAAAATAATTTCCTACCAATTAAAGGGTCCCTAGCAAGTTGGAGTGTTCATGGGAGCAAGAAATCACATGTTCTTGTGAGTTGCAAGTTGTATTCAAGAAGGAAGATTAGAAGAAAAGGTAAGAATTTATCATCCTTTATATGTTTTGGATGTTTGTGTATGATGTGGTGCATGAAAATGGATGAAATTCATGTGATGGAAGAGTGAAGGTGTGTGTGGCCGTGACTTGCACAGTCAAGCCGTGTGTGTGTGTGTGTGTGTGTTGTGTTATGTTGTGTGTTGGTTATTGTTGTGAAGTATAGATAATATGGAAATTCACAAAAACATGCATATAGGGTGTGTTGGCCGAATGGTGTAGGTTATGGAAGGGTGTAGTGAATTAATTTTACTTAGCATTGTAATTGTTGTTATGGTAAGTTCCATGATGTAAAATAAGGATTCAATGGTTAAGGAATGAAATTGTGTTGGTTGTGGATTATGGGAAGAGTTGGTATAATGCTAGCATGGTCTTTGTATTGTGGAGATAATATTGCTAAGTGTATGTGTTATTGTTGTTTCATTGAAGTTAAAAGGTTTTGGGTAAGAAGTATGTTGCTTAAGTTGTTGGAGTATCATATGAATTTAATTGAGTTGCATTGAATTGTGTTGCCTTGAAATGAATAAATGGCTTATTGATTTTGTGGTCAAGATTTTTGGTATTGATGTTGTTGGAATATATATATTATAAGGTTGTTGTTGTTTTATTGGAATTAGAAAGTCTTGAAGGAAGTAGAATGCTACTTTGAAGTGTAGGGATATATCTTGAATTGAATACGTGAATCGCTAGTGTGGTTGTTGAGTTTATGTTGATAGTTTGGCCGGGTTTGAGTTCCCGGATTGTGATTGATTGGAATTTGACTAAGTTGAATGTTGAGGATGGTATATTTACAGAGGAAGTGCTTCCGAAATTTCGGTAGCCAAGTGTTACCTTAAGATTCCAACTTTAAGTACCCTAATGAAAGTTTGGGTAAATGTGGCCAAATTGCAGATTTTGGCGTATTTGCTACGTGAATTCGGGATAGCATACGGAGCGGCAAGAGGTATGTAAGGCTTTATCCTTCCTTCTATGGCATGTCTTAGACGTAATAAGTCGGGTACGAGCCTCGGGGACAACCCTATTCTCCGGAATCCGCACCTAAAGTTTTCCCTTCAGTAGAATTGAACTTTAAATTGTGCAAAATGCTGAAAAACCTTTCTAACCCTCTAGAACTCGCATAAATAGGACCCGACTATCCTTAAAACCCTCATAAGTAACGCCATGACACGTAACATATGTAGATGGTGTACGCTATCTCATTCGGCCCGAGGTGGGCCCATTGTTCCCGGATTTTTCCTATCGCTTCGTTTGACTTGTTTTGGAGTAGAATCCTAAGGAAACTTTTGATCCTTGTTCTGATCATCAAACGATAAGTACAACACCATCCTAATGTAAATATGTCTACGATAGATATGTTGACGATATGTTCTGCTATAAAAATGGAAATATGGAAATGTTAAACTATTTCTTGATATCTCAACTCTATTACCTATAACGACTGCACTAAAGGTTCTAAGTAGATGAAACTATACCTTATGACCCTATTTGATGTTTTTCTCATAATGACACTTTTCATTGGTAGTCTCGCCTTATAACACTCGTCCCTTCAAGGTGAGACGAAGCGACTATAGCCGTTCCATAATATAATCGGAGGTTACCGACCTTATGTCACTCCGATGGACATGTATCTTTCCTTGGGCTCCCATGCATGCTGTTTATATGATACATGTATGTGTGTATGGATATGTATATGTATATGTAAATGTATACGGGAAAAGGGAAAGGGCAACTGTTTTACCACCACCTGATTCAGCTGGATTCCGTCCCGAACGCGGGATGCCCGGACGCGGGATATGGGAGATCCGTACGCGGCGTCTGTATATGTGATGCGTGATATATAAACGATATGATATGTGGGGACACCGTTGGGGAGGGGGGTGGGAGAGCCGATGTATTCGGCGTCTGTAAATGTGGGCAAAAGATACCGTTTCCTGAAATGTACTGTTTTCTGTGTACGAGAATAAGAAACACCGTGTTCTGAAAAATGGGCTAAGCTCGCATGGTATCCACCTACTAGGCATACATATGTACAAGTTACTTCTACTCCAGGATGAGCTCTGTATGTTTATTCTGTTATTATTTACACTCTATATGCAGTTACTATGTTATCATTCATGCCTTACATACTCGGTACACTATTCGTACTGACGTCCCTTCTTGTGGACGCTGCGTTTCATGCCGCGCAGGTCAGCAGGTAGACGGACCTGATTTCTAGAAGTTCTATCAGCAATTATCGGTAGCGCTCCAGTTATCCCGGAGCCTCAGTTCTTGGTACTATTTTGTGTATATATGTTCGGGCACGGCAGTACTCGGCCCTTCCTATGTATACATATACTATGTTTAGAGGCTCGTAGACAGATATGTACAGTTAGATGTCTTGTACTTTTGCTGGTCCTCGTTGTTGTATAAAGTGCAAACTGAGTTGGTTAGCCTATGTTTATAACTAGGCTACTAGTGTTAATGGTAAGTAGAACAGAAAAAAAATATATATATGGTGCAGTTCATATGGCCCACTTAGTAACAAGAATACGATACGAGAAAGGGGGTGCTCGGTACAAGTATCGGGTACTCGTCACGGCCCCTAGTTGGGTCGTGACAGAAGTGGTATCAGAGCAGTTCGGTCCTAGGGGTTTGTCTACGAGTCGTGTCCAGTAGAGTCTTGTTTATGGGTGTGTAGCGCGCCACACTTATAAACAGGAGGCTGCAGGGCATTTAGGAAATATGATCTTCTTTGTATTCTGAGATCGTGCGATAGAGCTATGCTACCAGGTTTCCGTATTCCTTTCCTAATCCTATGTTATGGTTTCAGTAATGCCGCCGAAGAAGAAAGCTAGGGCAGCCCAGAAGGGCGGGACAGTGGCTGGAAGCAGAGTTGAACAGGAGCCAGAAGAAGACGAGTCCTATACTGAAGCTCCCCCTCAGACTCCTCCTGCTTCCCCTGTATCAGCAGAGCAGGAAAGACTTCCAGCTCCAGCCCCAGCACCTCCAGTTCCACCGCCAGCAGCTCCGGGCTAGCAGATGACAGAGGCTATCCAGTTATTGACTCAGCTAGTTGCCGCACAGGTTCAGCGGCAAGATGTAGACCCGGGAGACAGGGCGGTGAGTGCAAGGGCTCGTGACTTTATTACCCTGAAGCCTCCGGAGTTTTATGGATCAAAACCAGAGGAGGATCCACAGAGCTTTATAGACGAGATGCTGAGGACTCTGAGGATCATGCATGCTTCAGATACGGAGTCCGTAGAGTTAGATTCATACAGGCTGCGGGATGTGGCAGTTTTGTGGTATAGTAGCTGGATATCCTCGAGGGGAGCAAATGCACCCCCTCCGGTTTGGCAGGAATTTACTGAGGCATTTCTACGACATTTTCTACCCCCGGAGGTTCGACGGGCTCGAGCCGATATGTTCTTGAACCTTCGACAGGGAAATATGAGTGTACGTAAGTACAGTCTTCGTTTTAACTCGTTAGCCAGGTACGCCCCAACCATGATAGCTAACATGGGGGATCATGTGCACCGATTTGTGAGTGGGCTGGGGCCACATTTAGTCAAGGAGTGCTTGACGGCTTCACTCCAGGATGGGAGGACTATTACTCATATTCAGGCCCACGCCCAAAACCTGGAGGAACAGTATCAGTTACGGAGAGAGGAGCGTTATTCAGATAAGGGTTCCAGAAAAAGGGGCAGATTTTCCGGGACTAGAAGTGAGTATAGAGGGGGGGCAGGCAGAGGGGCAACCTAGGTATTCAAGCCAATCAGTGGTCAGTGCGCCACCTCGATTTGCAGATAGGGGGTTTGATCATCCTACCTATTCAGGACCAGGTCAGAGTGCCAAGGCTTCAGGATCCCAGTACAAAGCTGATTTTAGTAGGACGGGGCTGCCCCCACCACGATGTGCTCGGTGTGGCAAGCCACACTCGGGGCAGTGTTACCTGGAAACAGGTGGTTGTTTTGCCTGCGGTCGAACTGACCATTTGGTGCGTGATTGCCCACTAAAGGATGGAAGAGGCCAAACTCAGCCAACCGGATCAGCAATTGGTTCATCGTCGACCGTGCGCCCTCGTGGATAGACTTCCCAGGCCCCAGCGGGCCGCGGCCGAGGTAGAGGAGGGGCACCCAGTTCAGCCGGCCCTCCGCACCGTATATACGCATTGGCAGGACGGCAGGACCCTGATCCTTCCCCAGATGCGGCTACAGGTACATTATCGGCATTTTCCTATTATATGTATGCGTTAAATTGATCCAGGTTCTACTCTACTGTATGCTACTCTTGTGTTACTAGACATAATGGAAATTTGCAATTCTGGACGAAAAATAGCCGCACACATAGGAAAACGACGAATACTGAGCATTGCGAAAGCTAAAATAGTAATTGAAAGGAAAAGATACGTTACGAGAGCGGTTCGAAAATTGTCAAGATTCCAACTCGCCCCCATATTACGGGATATAGACAGTACGGAGGAGTGGGGGCTAGTAGACTAGCACTAAGGCACTAAACCGCACTGAAGTTTTGAGGTTAAGCGTGCTAGGGTGAGGGCAATCTCAGGATGGGTGACCCCCTAGGAAAATATGCTGAAAATTTCATAAATATGGAAACTAAGGAAGAATGTGAAATTAGGTAGTCTGGGGTAAACTAAGGTGTACGAAGTGGTTAGAAACCTTATAGAAGTCGTGTAAGTAGGGACAGACTAGACTAGCAGGAGGGAGTTGCAGTTGTAAAGGATCGCGGAAGGCGACGAATATCTAAAGGGCATAGGCGTGTGTAGACCCCCTTATTAAAGTGGGGGAAGACGTGTTAGGCCAAAAATGGACCACGACGATTCAAGACCCAATAAAGGGGATTTATTAACGCAGGGCCAGCATTTGGAGCTAGTACAATGGACCTACGACATAAAGGCAACCTAAGCTCCTAAAATGGATATGTTAAGCGACATGTGAGATGTCTACAAAGGAGACCTCCCCGAAGTATTATGATACACTATAAGGCCAGTTTAACATTCGAGGACGAATGTTCTAAAGGGGGGGAGGATGTTATATCCCGCGCTTTTGTACAGTCGGATAATTTAAGACAATTGCGGGAAGATGACAAACAAGGCCTTACTTTTATTTTTCTAAGTACATGAGTTGCGTATGAAGAATTTGGAAGCGAAAATATTAAGAAAGTCTAAGGGTAAAATGGTAATTTCACAAGTGTTCAAGAAAAATTCTTGGAAAATTCCAAGATTAGCCGTGTGGCATGTGTGTCATATGTCCACATTTCTATTAATTAGTGGGGGCTAATTACAAATTATAAGGACATGTGGACCAAATCTTACAAAGGAAGACACCTAGTCTTCTTTATTTATTTTTAAGAAAATCCAAGCAAATGGTAGAATTTTCTAGAGAAGGAAAGAAAGGGATCATGTAGCCATTTTTTTATGTTGAGGGACCTATTTGTAAAATGGAAACAAATTGGTGAAGGACTTGTATGTATTTATGTAGAGAGTCATCTTATATTCACCAAAATCCTCTAGAGATTTCAAGAAGATAAGAACAAGAGAAAGAAGGAGAAAACTTCAAAGGCCATTCGGCCAAGTGAAGAAATTCCAAGGAAATTTACAAAAATTTCTCCAAAAATAATTTCCTACCAATTAAAGGGTCCCTAGCAAGTTGGAGTGTTCATGGGAGCAAGAAATCACATGTTCTTGTGAGTTGCAAGTTGTATTCAAGAAGGAAGATTAGAAGAAAAGGTAAGAATTTATCATCCTTTATATGTTTTGGATGTTTGTGTATGATGTGGTGCATGAAAATGGATGAAATTCATGTGATGGAAGAGTGAAGGTGTGTGTGGCTGTGACTTGCAAAGTCAAGCCGTGTGTGTGTGTGTGTTGTGTTATGTTGTGTGTTGGTTATTGTTGTGAAGTATAGATAATATGGAAATTCATAAAAACATGCATATAGGGTGTGTTGGCCGAATGGTGTAGGTTATGGAAGGGTGTGGTGAATTAATTTTACTTAGCATTGTAATTGTTGTTATGGTAAGTTCCATGATGTAAAATAAGGATTCAATGGTTAAGGAATGAAATTGTGTTGGTTGTGGATTATGGGAAGAGTTGGTATAATGCTAGCATGGTTTTTGTATTGTGGAGATAATATTGCTAAGTGTATGTGTTATTGTTGTTTCATTGAAGTTAAAAGGTTTTGGGTAAGAAGTATGTTGCTTAAGTTGTTGGAGTATCATATGAATTTAATTGAGTTGCATTGAATTGTGTTGCCTTGAAATTAATAAATGGCTTATTGATTTTGTGGTCAAGATTTTTGGTATTGATGTTGTTGGAATATATATATTATAAGGTTGTTGTTGTTTTATTGGAATTTGAAAGTCTTGAAGGAAGTAGAATGCTACTTTGAAGTGTAGGGATATATCTTGAATTGAATATGTGAATCGCTAGTGTGGTTGTTGAGTTTATGTTGATAGTTTGGCCGGGTTTGAATTCCCGGATTGTGATTGATTGGAATTTGACTAAGTTGAATGTTGAGGATGGTATATTTACAGAGGAAGTGCTGCCGAAATTTCGGTAGCCAAGTGTTACCTTAAGATTCCAACTTTAAGTACCCTAATGAAAGTTTGGGTAAATGTGACCAAATTGCAGATTTTGGCGGATTTGCTACTTGAATTCGGGATAGCATACGGAGCGGCAAGAGGTATGTAAGGCTTTATCCTTCCTTCTATGGCATGTCTTAGACGTAATAAGTCGGGTACGAGCCACGGGGACAACCCTATTCTCCGGAATCCGCACCTAAAGTTTTCCCTTTTTCCTTCAGTAGAATTGAACTTTAAATTGTGCAAAATGTTGAAAAACCTTTCTAACCCTCTAGAACTCGCATAAATAGGACCCGACTATCCTTAAAACCCTCATAAGTAACGCCATGACACGTAACATATGTAGATGGTGTACGCTATCTCATTCGGCCCGAGGTGGGCCCATTGTTCCCGGATTTTTCCTATCGCTTCGTTTGACTTGTTTTGGAGTAGAATCCTAAGGAAACTTTTGATCCTTGTTCCGATCATCAAACGATAAGTACAGCGCCATCCTAATGTAAATATTTCTATGATGACCGTGATAACGATGGAGTCAAAGATTAGAAAATGCCTACGATAGATATGTTGACGATATGTTCTACTATAAAAATGGAAATATGGAAATGTTAAACTATTTCTTGATATCTCAACTCTATTACCGATAACGACTGCACTAAAGGTTCTAAGTAGATGAAACTATACCTTATGACCCTATTTGATGTTTTTCTCATAATGACACTTTTCATTGGTAGTCTCGCCTTATAACACTCGTCCCTTCAAGGTGAGACGAAGCGACTATAGCCGTTCCATAATGTAATCGGAGGTTACCGACCTTATGTCACTCCGATGGACATGTATCTTTCCTTGGGCTCCTATGCATGCTGTTTATATGATACATGTATGTGTGTATGGATATGTATATGTATATGTAAATGTATACGGGAAAAGGGAAAGGGCAACTGTTTTACCACCACCTGATTCAGCTGGATTCCGTCCCGGACGCGGGATGCCCGGACACGGGATATGGGAGATCCGTACGCGGCGTCTGTATATGTGATGCGTGATATATAAACGATATGATATGTGGGGACACCGTTGGGGAGGGGGTGGGAGAGCCGCTGTATTCGGCGTCTGTAAATGTGGGCAAAAGATACCGTTTCCTGAAATGTACTGTTTTCTGTGTACGAGAATAAGAAACATCGTGTTCTGAAAAATGGGCTAAGCTCGCATGGTATCCACCTACTAGGCATACATATGTACAGGTTAGTTCTACTCCAGGATGAGCTCTGTATGTCTATTCTGTTATTATTTACACTCTATATGCAGTTACTATGTTATCATTCATGCCTTACATACTCGGTACACTATTCGTACTGACGTCCCTTCTTGTGGACGCTGCGTTTCATGCCGCGCAGATCAGCAGGTAGACGGACCTGATTTCTAGAAGTTCTATCAGCAGTTATCGGCAGCGCTCCAGTTGTCCCGGAGCCTCAGTTCTTGGTACTATTTTGTGTATATATGTTCGGGCACGGCAGTACTCGGCCCTTCCTATGTATATGTATACTATGTTTAGAGGCTCGTGGACAGATATGTACAGTTAGATGTCTTGTACTTTTGCTGGTCCTCGTTGTTGTATAAAGTGCAAACCGAGTTGGTTAGCCTATGTTTATAACTAGGCTACTAGTGTTAATGGTAAGTAGAACAGAAAAAAAATATATATGGTGCAGTTCATACGGCCCACTTAGTAACAAGAATACGATACGAGATAGGGGGTGCTCGGTACAAGTATCGGGTACTCGTCACGGCCCCTAGTTGGGTCGTGACAGGATCTAGCCTGTCTCCCTGGCCACCTGCGGGCATGACGCAGCGTCCACAAACAAAAGGACGTCAGTACGAAGAATGTACTGAGTACGTAAAGCATGATCAACATCATTATGAAAGCATAGTAGACACCATAAGAAATAGCATAAGATGGGAGGTAGTAGAATCATTGTCATAAACACTTACTTGCTTTTCATAGGGACCTTCCATTTCTAATGCGTGATTGCGTACATACATCCATATCCGTATCCGTATTCGTATCCGTACTCATTTACATTTCGTATCGATATTCACATTCGTATTCATATTCGTATTCATAATTAGTTTACATATTCATATTCATAGCATACACGACCATGAAGGATCGGTGTTTCACATACCCAGCCATGGCAAGGCTCGGTGAGTATACATACCTGGCCCTACTAAGGCTCAGGGTTATCCGTACCCAACTGCAGTGGTGCGCGCGCAATATATATTCTACCCGGCCATATAAGCTCGGGGTTTCATAATAGTCATACATAGATACATGTACATAAAAGCTCATAAGCATCTTTAGCATCATTCTTATCGTCGTTCATTACATCTATCCTTAGATGATTACTCATCATATAAGGAATTTTAGTACAATCATAACATATCGAGAATCATGAGCTTAGTAGCTTTTAAAGATAGAATCATTTGGACGACATCATAGGCTCATAGAAGAATAGATATTTGGCCAAGGAACCATACCTTATGAAAGAAAGGTTAGCCTTACAGACCTTTCCGTTCAACTATTCTATCACTTGCACGTTCTCCTTCAATGCTCACGTTTCTACCTTCATTAGAGTTTATACTAACATTAGAAAATCGATAACTTTGCATGCTAAACTAAAGCTAGAGAAAATTGGGCAGCATCTCCTTTCTTTATACAACTTCCTCCATATCATAAATCAACTCCCAAACATCTATAATAACATTCATAACATCATAACAATAGTCTTCATTCTCCTACATTATCCATATTCCTCAATTCATTTCAAGTCATCCATATCCATGGTCATAGCACACCATTACATTCACTCATGTACAATTTTTATCCCATGTTCTTAATATCATCTATAACATGATTATAATCATAACATATGAAAAATCATGAATCAACCCAAGCTACTACTCACAAACATCACTATTCCCACATTCATGACCCATTTTCTATTTCCTTCTACAATCCAAGTCTTTCAATCTCTCAATACCTCAAACAACATGGAAATGCCATAAAACTTACCTTAGATGGTGTAGGAATGAACCTTGGGTGAAAACACTTCACTTGAGCAAAACCCTAGTTTCACCTTCACTTGAATTCCTTGTCTTGGATGAACTTTAATGGGTTTCTTACACTTGATTCTCTTGGTTTGATGAAGTTGATCACTAATATCTCTTGAATTCTTGTGGGAGAAGTGTGGAGAAATATTCTAGAGAGTTTTAGAGAGAAAGGAAGTGAAGGGGAAATGAAATGAAATAAACTTGGACCCCTTATTAATAATACTCCATCTGCCCCGACCATTTTCTACGGACCAACATACGGTCCGTATAAATTATACTGACCGTATGTCTGGCCGTAGATTTGGTCCAGTGAGGTGTGCTAATTTGGGATGATTATACGGCCAAACATATGGCCAGTATATTTTATACGGGCAGTATGTTGGGCCGTATAATGCCAGTTCTTCCGAACTCATTCTCGTCGACCCGTTTGATCCCCAATCCTTATGGAACCTTCTGAACACTTGTTTATCACCTCATTAACAATCTAAGGGACGTTATAACTCTTCTCCAAAATGTCATTCATTAATCATTAACTTGTTACTCGTAAATCCTTTCCGATACATATCGTATGTCGTGCCTTCTTTTGGCAAACTTTCTCCTCTTACTTCGAATGTCTTTGAAATCTTAATTAGGGTCATCAAACGTCATTCCTTAATTATTGAAATACCGTACACTTCGTGCTCTTTGTTAGTCTATTCACTGTGCATAAACGGAAAATTTTTTGAGGTGTAACAGTCATACCCGCAGGTGGACAGGGAGACAGGCTTGATCCATAGATATCTTATTCAAGGACTACATAGAGGAGCTCCATTTCATCCAGAGCTACAGCTTTTGGTATTATTCTTTTGTGTACATACCTATGGGCATGGCGGGGTCCTGTCCCGCCTATATGATGTGACGTACTATTCTTAGAGGATCGTAGACAGTTGTATATGATTAGATGTCCTTAGCCTTGTCGGCTCATATTTTTTATATCATTTTGATAGCCTCGTCGGCTTGTGTATATGGATATGGGAATTGTTATTGATGATGATATAGATGTGTTGTTGCACAACGAGATTAACACTATTGATGCATATAAATTATGAGTAAGCCATGTGGCTCACCTAGATGTGAATATGAAAGTACGATAAGAGGTACCCGGGTGGGTTAGCACCGGGTGCCCGTCATGGCCCTCCGGTTGGGTCGTGACACTTATTGTCCCCGAGGCACTCACTGAGTACGAAGTACTCAGACATACCATTATTGTTTTTGATGGTATGTTAGGTAACGGAGAAGACCAGGTTCTTGATACTCCGGGCGTTTAGGAAGGACTTGTTGTTGCTGCTGATTTGGTGAGCCCACACATTCATTCATGGGACACCCTGTTTATTTATTTATTTATTCATTATATTAGTTTTCCGGGCTACATCCCGATGAGTCAGACTATTGATCTTTTATCTTAGAAGCTCCATAGTATACATTCTTGTGGGTAGTTGTTGAGTTATTGATTAACTCTCAGGAACGTTGTTACGTTTGATTAAGTATTTGATTAATAAATACTTCCGCTGATTTAATTCATATATTCCTGATCTGTTGTGTTTACTTTAATACACTGTTGGAGGCGAATGTTAAACCTGGCAGGTTCAAGTGTTATTATTGCATCGTTTCGGTACTTCCGATGTTGTTCTGTCACGACCCATCTAGAGGGTCGCGACGAACGCCCGGTGCTAGCCCACCTGGGCGCCCCTTGGCTTACACTTATGCCTACATCTAGGTGAGCCATACAATTAAACATATGAATCTATTCGTTCATCATACTAGTCCCATTGGACGACAATGCCTTTATATAATGATTGGCATCTATGCCACATCAACGTACATGAGCCGACAAGGCTATCAAAATGATATACAAAATATGGGCCTACAAGGCCAGACATATCTAACCATATACAAGTGACTACGAGCCTCTAAGAAGAGTATAACATATCACATGAGCGGGACAAGACCCCGCTATGCCCATAATTATATACACAAAAGAATAAGTACCCAAAAGCTATGGCTCCGAATAAAATGGAGCTCTGCTATGTAATCTCTGAGTAAGCAGCTATGGATCAAGCCTGTCTCCCTGTACACCTGCGGGCATGACGCAGCGTCCACAAACAAAAGGACGTCAGTACGAAGAATGTACTAAGTATGTAAAGCATGATCAATATCAATATAGAAGCATAGATAGCAACATAAGAAATAGCATCGAATGGGAGATGGCAATATCATCGTCATATGCACTTGCTTGCCTTTCTTAGGAACTTTCCATGTCTAATACGTGTTTGTGTACATACATTATTATCCGTATTCATAATAGTACCCGTACCATATTTGTACTCGTATTCATATACATGCCCGTATTTACGTTCATATACATAGTCATATCATATTCGTATTCATATCCTATACATGGCATTTACATAACATACCCGACCCCGAAGGTTCGGTGTTTCGCGTACCCGGCCATAGCTAGGCTCGGTGGTCATACATACCTTGCCAACCAAGGCTCAGTGTTACACATACCTGGCCCTACCAAGGCTCAGTGTTATCCGTACCCAACTGCAGTGGTGCGCGCGCGTTACGTAAACATACATACATATACATCTATACATATACTACCCGGCCATATAAGCTCGGTGTTTCATAGTAGCCATACAAGGGCATACATACATATAGCTCATAAGAATCTTTACTATTATCATTACTATCATCGTCATCATCGTTATCATCATCGCTATTACCATTATAGTCGTCATCAATATCATTATCACTATTATCATCATTCATCACACTAATCTTTATAGGCTTACTCGTCATACAAGGAACTTAGTACAATCGTAGCATATCAAGAATCGTGAGCTTAATAGCTCGGAAGATCGAATCATTTATGAGACATCACAGACTTATGGAAGATTTAGATGTTTGGCCAAATAACCATGCCTTATGAAAGAAGGGTTAGCCTTACATACCTTTTCCGTTCGACTATTTAAAACTTGCATGTTCTCTTTCAACAGTTGCGTTTATACCTTCATTAAAGTCATACTATCGTTAGAATCGACAACTAGCACACATGGCTAAAGCTAGAGAAAATCGGATAGCATCTACTTTATTTATACAACATTCCACCATATCGTAATTCAACTCCCAAACGTCAACAATACATTCACAATACCATAACAATGGCCATTAATCATTTATGTTAACCACATTATCTAGATTTCTCAATTCGCTCCCAATTCACCCATATTCATGGTCATATCACCCGACTTCGTCCATTCATATAAAATTCCCATTTTCATGATCTTAACATCATTTATAACACATTTATATCACAACACAACAAGAATCATGGTTCAATTCAAACTATCTCTCAAAATGTCACTATTCATCATTCATGACCCATTTTTCTATACTCATCTAATGTACAAGCATTTTAACTCTCAAATACCTTAAAAAACATATATATACCATAAATATTACCTTAGATGTTGTAGGAACGAGCCTTGGTCGAAATACTCCACTTGAGTAAAAACCCTAGTTTTCCTTCAATAAGATTTTCTTTACTTGAATGATCTTAATGGGTTTCCGTACACTTGATTCACTTGATTTGTGTTGTTGATGACTAATAATCCTTGAAATCTTGTGGAATAAATGTAGAGAGATGTTTTAGAGAGAAGGGATGAAATGTGGAAATGAAATAATAAACTTGGTCCCTTATTTAATAACCCAAAATCTGATCTTAAATGAACAGCACAGTGGTCGTAAACTTGGTTTACGGTCCGTATTCCAGTTTACGGACCGTCCTTCATGGTCGTGTTTAATCGTATCAGAACCAGAAACTCAGGGTGAGACGTGGTGATTTACGGACACAGTTTACGGGCCGTAAACCACTTTACGGTCAGTATTTTGGGTCGTATTTAACCATTTGCTCATTTGGCAGAAAGTTGAAGTTTTGGAAGCCAAAATACGACATGGAATTTACGGGCCGTATACCACTTTACGGACCGTATTTCATTTTACGTGCAACTGGCCAGAATGCAAACCTGCAACTTTTCACATTTCCAAAACCTATAATTAGTCTTTGTGGAGCGTAACCTATCTCTTATTGCAATTGCCTTCGGAATCTTTCTTAGGGTCGTCAAACGTTGTTTCTTACTTATGGAAATATCGTATACTCGTACTCCTCACTAGATCATTCACTTGCGTACCAACGGAAGATTTTCCGAGGTGTAACATTCTCCCCCCCTTAAGAACATTCGTCCTCGAATGTTAAAGTCTTCGGGGATTCTATAGAAATTTCGCCAGAGTTTCCCCTGTAATATGGCACTACCAACCTGTCACAACAACCCAAAAATATCATCGCCTCACAGGGATACGTCACAATATCAAAATATCGATGGCCACACACGACCAAAAGCATGAAAAGGAAATCACACATACCTCATACCGCTGATGTTTCATCTTGAATCTCTCCCAAGGGCTGAAATAAATGAGGGTATCTGGATCGCATACTTTCTTCCGCTTCCCATGTCATTTCTTCTCATTTACTGCTTCTCCATAAAACCTTAACTAAGGCCACTTCTTTGTTTCTAAGCCTCCGTACTTGCCTATCTAGTATGGCAATGGGTACCTCTTCGTAAGTCAATTTCTCTGTCACTAGCACATCATTTACTGGGACGATCCTAGTAGGATCTCCAACACATTTTCGAAGCATTGAGATATGAAAAACTGGGTGAACTGACTCTAAATCCGGAGGTAGATCTAACTCGTAGGCCACATTGCCCACTTTGCGCACAATCTCATAAGGTCCAATGTACCGGGGACTAAGCTTCCCCTTTTTGCCAAATCTCATTACACCTTTCATCAGTGACACTTTCAAGAATACCCAATCTTTCACTTGGAACTCTAAGTCTCTTCGCCGATTATCCGCATAGGACTTCTGACGACTTTGGGCTGCTAATAACCGATCTTGTATGAGCTTGACTTTCTCTATGGCTTGCTGGACCAAGTCTGGCCCTATCAGTCTGGCCTCTCCTGTTTCGAACCACCCAATTGGGGACCTACACTTTCGCCCATATAAAGCTTCATACGGTGCCATTTGGATGCAAGAATGATAACTGTTATTGTAAGCAAATTCAATGAGTGGCAAATGATCATCCCAATTACCTCCAAAATCTATCATACATGCCCATAACATATCTTCAAGAGTCTGAATAGTACGTTCAGCCTGTCCATCCGTCTGTGGATGAAATGCCGTGCTAAGGCTCACTTGGGTCCCTAGACCCTCTTGGAAAGACTTCCAAAAGTTAGCTGTAAACTGAGTCCCTCTATTGGAGATAATAGATACCGGAACACCATAGAGTCTCACTATCTCTTTAACATAAAGCCTTGCATAATCTTCTGCCACATAGGTTGTTCTGACCGGTAAGCATTGTTTTAAAAGGCAGTGTCAGGACTCGCCCTGGTGCTCGCCTCGGGGCAGAGCAGTGGCAAAACGCCCTGGGGATAACGTGCGGGGCTTAGTTCCTATGAGGCTTACGCCATAAACGTCCGATCGTATGCCCTAAACACGCCTAACGCCCAACGCCCAGGGCTCGCCTAACAGTTCTTACACAAATTATATTTTAAATTCCTTAATTAAAATCATTCACCCTCATAATTGTTTATCAAAATAATGATACTTAATAGTTTTTTATCTATAGAAATAGAAGATTGGGTGTAACTCATATAACAAGTCGTAGTATTGGATATTTACTATTTGAGAACGTCGTGAGGGTGAATATCACTTAATTTTTGTTAAAACAAACACATAGCGGAATTGTACATTTTCACTTGTCATTGGTCATAAGTCCTATGTATCAGAATTATCATATAATTTTATTTTTTGTTCATGAAGAAGTTATGTTTTAATAGTAATATTGATAAATTTTATTGATTATTTGCTTATAGGGAGATAAAATGAATAGTATGATAGTAATAGTGTTTTAAGAAACTGTGTTTTTTTCCGTGTTTGAAAGTTAAAATGTTAGAATCGTTTTGCATTTCATAATAGCTTTTATTTCATTGTATTGTTTATACTTGTAAAATTATGTTATATATAATTACAAGTTATAAGCGGTGTATAATGGATTGCTTTGATCATTTTTTTGTGAGGATCAAGCAAGCGCGCTCACACACACACACACACACACATATACATATATATATATATATATATATATATATATATTTCATTTATTTACAGTTTTCTTTTATTTTTTTATGTAATTTTACCTATTTAAAAATATTTATTGTAATTATATTATTTTAAGAAATACTAAAAATTAAATACCCATGGGGCTTACGCCCCGTGCCTCAAGGCTTACGCCTCGTCGAGGCGTATGTAAAACGCCCCGCCTTTTAAAACACTGCCGGTAAGAAATGAGCTGCCTTTGTGAGCCTATCCACAATCACCCATATGGAATCATACTTACGTCGAGAACGGGGTAAGCCTGAAATGAAGTCCATGTTAATCACTTCTCATTTCCAAGTTGGGATTTCTATAGCTTGCAACAATCCACCCGGCTTTTGGTGCTCGATTTTCACTTGTTGACTTGTTGACAATTGGGACATTGAGTTACGAATTCCACTATATCTTTCTTCATTCCATTCCACCAATATATAGACTTAAGATCATGATACATTTACCGTCGCACCGGGGTGAACAGAATAACGAGAACAATGAGCTTCTCTCAAAATCTGGTGGTGTAAACCTGCCACATCGGGAACATATAATCTGCCTCGGTATCGGAGAACTCCGTCTCCTGAAATATCAAATGAGAACTCCTCTTTCTGAGGGAGTGTATCTCTGTACTGCATTAGCATGGAATCTTCATATTGTCTCTCTTTCACTTCTGCTACTAGCGACTAGACTGCTGAATTCTGAATAGTAGCTCCCTTGCTACCTGAGTCCACTACTCGAACTCCTAGGCTAGCTAACTGTTGGAGCTCATGAGCCATTTCTCTTCTCTCTGGTCATACATCACATAAACTTCCCATAGATCTGCGGCTAAGAGCATCAACTACAACATTTGCCTTTCCAGGGTGATACAAAATATCGACATCATAATCCTTTAGCAATTCCAACCATCGTCGTTGCCGCAAATTCAACTCTTTCTGCTTGAAGATGTACTGAAGACTCTTATGATCTGTGTAGATATCCACATGGACACCATATAAATAATATCTCCATATCTTTAACGCATGAACCACTGCGGCCAATTCTAGATCATGGGTCGAATAATTCCGCTCATGTTTCCACAATTGCCTTGAAGCATACGCAATCACTTTACCATGTTGCATCAATACACAGTCTGACCCAACACCAGAAGCATTGCAATAAACAACATATCCTTCCAATCCCTCTGGAAGTGTCAAGACTGGGGCGGAAGTCAACCTATTTTTTAACTCTTGGAAGCTACGTTCACAAGTATCTGTCCATTGAAACTTTGCCGATTTCTAGGTCAACTTTGTGAGTGGTGCAGAAATAGAAGAAAAACCCTCAGCGAATATCCTGTAATAACCTGCTAAGCCCAGAAAGCTACGAACCTCCGTCGGAGTTGTGGGCCTTGACCAGGTCTTCACGGCCTCAATCTTTTGACTATCCACTCAAATACCATCGGCTGCTACAATATGCCCCAGAAATGCCACTGAGTTCAACCAAAACTTGCATTTGGAAAACTTTGCAAACAACTCCCGGGTTCAAAGGACTCCGAGGACAGTACGCAAATGATTCGCATGTTCTGTCTCGGATCTAGAATATACAAGATGTCGTCGATAAATATGATCACAAATAAATCCAGAAAAGCCTTGAACACATTATTCATCAGATCCATAAATGCCCGCCGGCGCATTAGTTAGCCCAAATGACATCACCCGGAACTCAAAATGACCATATCTTGTTCTAAAGGCTGTCTTAGGGATATCTTTCTCCCTAACTCTCACTTGATGATACCCGGACCTCAAATCAATCTTTGAAAACCACTTGGCACCTTGCAATTGATCAAATAAGTCATCAATTCTCGGAAGAGGATACTTGTTCTTAATTGTCACATTATTCAATTGTCGGTAATCAATGCACATTCTCAATGAGCCTTCTTTCTTTCGGACGAACAATACGGGTGCTCCCCACGGGGATGAACTAGGCCTAATGAAGCCTTTATCAAGCAAATCCTTCAATTGCTCCTTCAACTCTTTCAATTCTACGGGTGCCATTCTTTAGGGAGGAATAGATATAGGCTTAGTGTCTGGTAACACATCAATAGCAAAATCGATCTCCCGCTAGGGAGGAAGGCCTGTAAGTTCTTCCGGGAACACGTCCGGAAACTCACGTACTACGGGGACTGACTGAAGAGTTGGCGATTCAGCTTCCACATCTTGAACCCGAACTAAGTGATAGATACATCCCTTTGTGATCATTTTCCTTGCCTTTAGATAGGAAATAAACCTACCTTTTGGTGACGCCGTATTCCCCTTCCATTCTAAAACAAGTTCTCCTGGAAATTGGAAACGAACCATCTTCATTCTACAATCAACATTGGCATAGCAAGAGGCCAACCAATCCATGCCCATAATGACATCAAAGTCTACCATCTTTAGCTCATGCAAGTCAACTATAGTACGACGGTCACAAATCAAAACTATGCAATTTCTATATACTCGACTAGCTATTACCGATTCACCAACGGGTGTAGACACCTCAAAAGGTTTGATCGACTCTGGTTCGACCCTAAATCGACCCGCAATATATGGAGTAACATATGACAATGTGGAGCCCAGATCAATCAAAGCATATACATCATGAGAGAATACCAATAATATACCTGTGACCACGTCAGGAGAAGACTCGAGATCTTGGCGTCCAGCCAAAGCATAAACACGGTGCTGAGGACCGCTAGAACTGGGAACTCTTCCTCTGCCTCTACCATGGCCGACTGGCCCATGTGAACCTGGCCCCATAGGGCGCATGGAAGATGAAGATCTGGCTAGTGACCCTGAAGGCTGGGTCCTACCTCTACCATGAATAGAAGGGCAATCACGCATAATTTCCAATCACCGTCATTATACTTTTAAGTCCTAAATCATTTCAGGACCTCATCCTCTTATACACCGATCTCTTTATTTGCATACTTGAATATGACCAAATCTTTCGGGCTCGGGTAAATTTATTCATATTGGATGGTTCAATTTCCTAGTCCAAAAATACGGGATGTTATAGCTTGGACCGTATTTCATTCAAATAAATTTCGAACCTCAACGAAGCATATTTTCTTCGATTGGTTTAATTCTAATCCTTACGATACATCTGTACCACTACTCTAACCACCTATAAGCTTGAGGGATAACCTCGCTTCCGTTACTGTCATTTAACTTGCACGCTTTCCAACGCATGAAAACATGGGATGTAATAGATTCACCTTGAAGTGTCCTCCAAAACCCCTACCAAGAGGAGGAACAAGCTTCCATAATCACTTTAGAACCTTTAAACACTTGATCTTCTCTTTTGATCCTTGATTTTTCTTAGGAATTGATTAGATATTGTTGGAGAGGTTTTTCTCGAAGGTTGAAGATCAGGGGAAGTGGAGAAAATAAGATAAAATGAGGGGTACATGAAACATATAACAGAACAGAGCTGGAACCGACTTAAAAATACAGCCAGAAAATACTGGCTGTATATATATTGCGATCCAAGATACTGGCCGTATATATATTTATATATATATATATATATATATCGGTCCGTATTTTTGGGCCGTAATTCCCCTCATTAAATTTGACCTCTCTGCCAAGAGAAGTATGGACCGTATTTCCAAGTATGGTTCGTATTTCTCAAGATAGGGTCTATATTTTTCCCCTCAATATCAAATTTCGACGAAATGTATTCTCTTCGATTTGTTCATCCTCTAATCCTTCCAACACTTGCCAAACATGAACTTAAACCCTCGTATACTCAAGATGAACACGTCTAACCTCACATATCCTCGAAAATAGTTCCGCTTTCCGAATCTATAGCAACCAAATCATGAAGAAACTTAACGTACACAAGTACGGGGTGTAACATTTCTGCTCCCAAACAAATGTGAAAGTAATTTGAATTTTCGTGAAAAATTGGAATAACCTTCAAATCCAGTCTTAGATCCTCTGAATGTTCTGCCATTAAAAAAAAAAAAACTAATTACATTCATATTTAAAGCAAACTAATAATAACAATCTTTACTTTAAACATCTAACCATGGTTAATTCATGTGAATTTAATCTCAATTTACTTAATAAATACTCTATGCATTTCAATTTGTTCGTCTTACTTTCCTTTTTAGTTTAAAATAGAATGTCTCTTTCTTATTTTTGCAATCCTTTACTTCGAACTTTTCACATAGCATGTTTAAGATCACTAGATTAAGTGCGTGTTCGGTATGGAGGAAAACATTTTTCGATTTTCTCATGTTCGGTTGATCAAAATATTTTCTTTAGGAAAACAAGTTTTTTTAAAAATAAGGAAAATGACTTTCCTAAAGTAAGTAGGGAAAACAAGTTCCACAAATAGCAATTCATATTTGTCTCCTTCCTACCCTAGAACTCACCCCCACCCCACTCCACCCACCACCACCACCCAACCCCCCAACAACCCACCCCACCAAAGCCCAACCACCCCCACCACCCCTTCTCACCACACCACACCACCCCTACCCCCACCCCAACCATTCAAGCCACTCCTCCAAAAGAATAATTTAAAAGAAGTTATTATTATTTTTTTTTTTTTTGGCTTTTTACACCATTGGCTTCGAAAAATATTTTTTACTAACCAACCGGACATGAGAAAATAAGTACGAAATTCATTTATTTTCGAAGAAATTTTTCGGAAAACACTTTGCGTGAATAAAATATTTTCCTCCATACGGAACACACCTAAATGAAATTTTGGCCTCCATACGAAACCCACCTAAATGAAATTTTGGCCTCCATACGAAATCCACCTAAATGAAATTTTGGTACATTCTATATATCATTAATTTAAAATTATAAAATTATAAAACCTTCTTTACTTTTTTAAATTCGTGTTAATTAAAAATCAGACAAACAAATTGAATGGGAGTATGATTAAGTAACCTGATTTTGTGTCCACCTGACTATTCACAATATTTTATTTTTATGTGAGTGCCCGTTTGGATTGGCTTATAAGTTATCGAAAATAGCTTATAAGTTATTTTTAGCTTTTTTGAGTGTTTAACTGACCAACTTATAAGTTATTTTGTGCTTAAAATAAGCATGAACTTATCTGCTTTTTTTTTAAGCTAAGTGGAACGGCCGTAAGTCTTTTCTGCTCTTCAATATGCTGCTGTAGAGTTTCCGAATGCGAAACGCGTAGATACCCTTTTGACTCAACTAATGTAGCAGCATATAATTTTTTATTTTTTATTTTTTATAAAGAATTACTTTCTCATTTGTTTTGCTGTCATACATATGATTGCTGCAGAGCACCTACCCTTTCAAAAAGTCAATATTCCTGAGCCTGCATTAGTTGAAGCTTTCAATATTTTAAAAACAGCAGAAGTGAAAGGGAAAGAAATTATTGGGGTTGGCTGCTGCTCTCATCAGCCATTCCATCATGCTTCTTTATCTACCACCTCCAATGGTGACCAAGTCAGCATTTCCATGTCTTACTTTTTGGTTCCTGTCTTTACCAACAATTAACCAATCCCATTTTTCTCGTCATTTCTCTACTTACACCCACTGTAGTAAGTTAATAAATACAATTCAAAAATACAATTCAAACTTGTCCTTTTTAGATTACTTTTGGTGATTACTCAATACCCAAAAAATAATGTTTCTTTAGTTGTTGTAATTTGTTTCTAACACTTTGCTAAATGGGGTTTTGTTTTTACTCTATCAGGGAGAAGGGGCTGAAATCATAGTCTTTTCGTTTGTGCTTTTCTTAAAATCTTGGGAAATTAGTAATTTCTGCGATGTCTGGTTCTAAGCTTTCTCTTATGGGGATCACCTTGGTTCTATGTGTTTGTTGGTCTCTGCTATTTACTGGGGCAGATAGCCAAGTTACTCATCCAGATGAAGGTAATCTTTGAATCTTTTCATTGTTACCACACTGATTATCTTTACTTCTACAGCCTTAGCTGAGTGCCCATTTAAGGTTGATTCTATTGGATTACATAATTTGTAAAATTATTACTAGATAACATTATTTAATGATTGTCCAAGGTCTAGTAATTTGTTAGACCCAGTAGTAAGGAAGAAGCTGTTGATGTACCGAATTTATTTGTTTTCGATATTTTCTTGCTTGGCGGGGGACCTTTCTTTTTTCTTTCTGTTAGATATATGATGCTGGGGTGAGGGGGCGGGATTTCCGAACAGCTTTAATAGTGTAAAGAGGTATATAACTGAACTACAAAAGGGCTATCAGAATTTCGCAATCCAAAGCAAGTGCCCTTATGTAGCTGGGAAGTGCTATAGATATCCAAGTGCAGAAGTTTTTATAATGCTGCAGTTCTTCTTACTTTGACACGAGAAGGATGGTCACTTATGAATTTATGTGCAGTAAAAGCATTGCGTGCCATCAAGAAAAGTTTGGTTGATCCAAATGGGAATCTCAGTAATTGGAGGAGAGGAGATCCATGTATGTCAAATTGGACTGGGGTTCTGTGCTACAATGAAACAAACAAGGATGGCTATCTTCATGTTCGAGAACTGTAAGACCTTTATCATACTTGAGACTACTTCTTACTCCTGGATCAAGAGCTTCGATGTTCTCAACATGCTTAACTTTTCCAACACAGTTCTAAATCTATGGATTGCTTCAGAATAAATGTGCTCTCTCTAATTTGGTTCTCAATAATGTATATCACATTGTTTATTCTTCTGAATTTAGGTCGTTTTGCCTTTCTTACTTGCTTCCAAATCTTTTGCTGAATTGGGGTATGGTAGTTGAATCTCTCTGTTCCCTGGTAGTTAGTTGCTATCTCACACTAAAAGAAGTTCACTCTAATTGGTCAAGTAGGTAAAGCAAGCATATAAACCACTTTTGCATAGACTCAATGTTAACAAAGCAAAGGAGGGGGATTAGAGAAAGGGGTCAAGCTTTAATTGAAGGAGGGGCGGAGCTCCTGAACGAGACTTAGAATGCGCCACATAGTTCTGGAGGACATGAATGGAGAATTGTCAACATATTTGATACAAAAGTTCATGACCTATCGGATCCTGGCATAACTGTAGATACCAGCGTGATTGATATCATCACTGTAAACCATTCTAAATAAGTCTATTCCAATTTGCCTCATCTAGTAGGTGGCATAACTTTTTTGGTTCTATTTTGGATCCTACAGATATAAGTAAAGACAAGGCATCGGAACTGAACTTGGAGAATTTAAATTGATTTAATAACACGAAAGTAATGATTGAGGGAAAGTGAAGCCATCATGTTATGTCTCAAATTCACACTTTGGTCCCAAGAGGAGACCTCAGAAGTTGCTTCAGACTCGTATTCAGATAGCTGAAAGTAGAAATTATGGCTAGTGAAAATCTATTGAGCATCCCACTATCTCATATCACTCCTTTTCAAGGATCTAAACCGAGGAGCCTGCACATCATCCTGCATTCCTGCTGTAGGTTAATTCATGCTATGCGGGTCTACACATGAGCTTGGTGCTATCTTGTACGAGTCTCATCATATCACATGCTTGAATTTGAGAATAGGAGATTTCCTGAAGAATTGGGAGAAATCTCCCAATTGGCCTTGTTATCTACTTGGTGTACCATGGACTCCAAAGTCATCAAGCACCTATTGTCTAGGATGCATATTTTGGCATAAAATTGACTTGACTTCAACAAGGTCACGGGGGTTTAAATTAACAGATCATTGCATCAAAGTTTTTATGAGGGGTGTAAAACAAATAGATTATATTGTCAACATAGAGACTATCTATTTGACTTGATGAGCTTGCTGACCTTTGCAAGTCCATAAAGAAAAATGAAATGATCCGTAACAAGAATCAATTAAACAAGCTTTGCAAACATTGGTTTTCTTGAAGAAGAAAGATGAAAAGTGCTGCTAGCGTAAAAGAAGCGGTGGACATGGACGAGGTAGAGGAAGATCTAAGAAAGAATGAGCTTGAGTTTTTGAAGTAACAAGATCAAGTTGTGGATGCCTTGACTTACCAAAACATTTTTTAGGAGTGATGAATCAATTTTAAAAGGGGGTGTTGAAAAAATAAACTAGATTCATCTCAAGTACATGAATTTACCTAGTTCATTTAATAAGAAATTAATGCTAAAGATATATGCATAGTTTTATTCATGAACTAGAAAAAAGAAAAGTCTCGAATTAAAATATGATAATACTAGACTAGGTACATGTTAGAAGAATACCTATTAATTCCTAGGCACTATAGCCGTTTTAAGGAAGCAAGTTGAGTGGAGGAAAAAGGAATCATTTCCTCCGATTCTCTTCAACAGAATTCGAGAGATTGAGAGTTCTCGTTCTCTCCAAAATTTCCAACAAGTTCTACATTTGTAAATGAATTAATAAAAATATGATTGGGATGTGCGTACTAGCTAATTTTCAATAGTTGGAAGGAAGCTTCGAAGTGTAGATACTATAATTGAGAAGCCCTCTTACCTTATAGGATTCTGGTTGTCTAGATGGAGCACAGACTTCGGATACTTTGTGATTTTACAAACTTTTTCTGCGTAGAAAGATGATAGTCTCACATAAATTTTAGTGTCTGAAGTTTTAATTCTTGACCTGAGATGCTTTGGTTGTTATGAGGTTTACAAACATTTTAATGTTTCTTGAAACAAGTGATGGACGATGATTCTGGAGATTGATGACATTCCAGTAGACTAAAAGAGTAAAAGGGCAGCCCGGTGCACAAAGCATCCCCGTTAGCAGGGTCCGTGGAAGGACCGCACCCTAAGGGGTGTGATGTAGACACCCTACCCTAATGCAAGCATTAGTGGCTGCTTCCACAGCTCGAACCCGTGACCTATAGGTCACACAGAGACAACTTTACCGTTGCTCCAAGGCTCCCCTTTAACTTCACCCGTGACCTATATGTTTCAATAATCTGCAATGTGATAAGTCCTTGAGTTTCTCCTCTTAACAGGGAATTACTGGATATGAATCTGTCAGGAAATTTGTCACCGGAGCTTGGTCGCTTATCTTACATGAAAATATTGTAAGTCTGGATACTTAACAACCTCTCTTCTGAGAGGTTTCTGCTTTGCAAATTTTTTTCAGTAATAGTTTCTTTACAATGTATTTTTTTCCCGTCCTTACTTTTTCTGCAACTTTTTGTTTCCTAAAAGGGATGTAATGTGGAATGCAATTAGCGGGACAATCCCAAAGGAGATAGGAAATATCAAAACACTTGAACTATTGTAAGTTTAAACTTCTTTTTTACTATCCCTTTCTTTTTACTGAAATTATGGCCTCTTTTTTGTTGTTCACTCTTCCTTGAGGTTCTCCCCATGGAGAATGAGCGAATATCTGTGGATTGGGACAATTCCCACGTATATATATTCAGGAAATATTACATCTAGCTACCTAATAATTTTCTTTGGTTGTTACCTATATATTTTTTCATTTTTATTTTATGGTTTCAGGCTTCTAAATGGAAATAAATTGACCGGTTCTTTGCCTGAAGAGCTTGGTTATCTTCCCAACTTGAACAGGATACAAATTGATCAAAATCGCATATCAGGGCCCTTACCTGTATCAATTGCGAATTTGGACAAAGCAGAACATTTGTAAGAGTTTTCAGATTTGTCATTTCTTATTTACTGATATGTATTTTCCATAATGTGATTTTGTTTTTCTGTCCAGCCACATGAATAACAATTCGATTAGTGGACAAATTCCACCGGAGCTATCTAAACTTCCAAAGCTACTTCACTTGTAAGTGTCAATAAGATTCTTTGACGTTTTTAGTGCCTGCACAGTCCTGGTGGTGTGAATTGAGATGTTTCTCAATGCTTAACTAGAAATGTTGCTTATATGAATGATACATATAGAGTCCTTTCATCATTCTCAAAAAAAAAAAAAACATACAGAGTCCTTTCGTCTTGGATTCTTTACCTTTTGCTATACTCCTTGATACGGCCAATTTGGCCATGCTTATAAATGAAATACATTTACCTGGAAGAAAAAATACAGAGTCCATTCCTATCAGGAAAAATAAAAGGATTTCTTTGTCTCTCATCAGTGGCTGATGGAGAGTATTTTTACCGGGTTCAACTGAACCCAGCGTTTTCAACACGGAATATGAATATATATGTAAACAATCACAAAATTTTCAATAAATATTAGATTCTGAACGCATAATTTCAGAAGTGTAAGGGGTTCATTGCTAAGAACATAAAGGTGGAACCCATAACATTAAAATCCTGGAACCGCCTCTGTCTCTCATAGCTTACTCTTTGTTTGTTCAAGGAAAAGGAGGGTACTAAATGATTATATCTATCTCTTCTTACTATTTGCAAGGAACTCGTCCTTTCTTTCTTTTTGAGGAATTAAAACACCCGTTCACTCTTACTGAATGACTGCTTCTGTGTTATCACCAAAGAAGTCTGTATTCATTTGATAAATACAGCATAAGTTGAGACCAAAAAGATCAGCTAGAAATATTCAGCTGAAATCAAACCTTGATTACCATGATGCAAAGGCCTTATTAATATCAATTATTGCACCACTAATATTGTACATAGAATATTAGAAATGACTTTTTTTGGATAGGTTAGATAAAGATGACTTGTTAACCTTAGAATGTAGTGTGGTGTTGATGAATTTTATAAAAGGGTAGCCTGGTGCACTAAGCTCCCGTTATATGTGAGGTCCACAAAGGTTCTGACCACGTCGGGTCTATTCTACGCAACCTTACCTTGCAATTGTCATGTGCCTTTTATCTATTTAATTTGATAAATATTATTTAGAGGTGTGTTTTGCATTATAAAGGACTTATTACCCTTTTCTTCCATTTTCCAGGCTGCTTGATAATAACAACTTATCGGGTTACCTTCCACCAGAGCTTGCTCAAATTCCAAATTTGCGCATACTGTATGCCATCTTTCTTTGCTATGTGTAAAATACTATTTGGATTACTGATACGATAATACCTTTTCATTGGTGATAACTTTGGTGCTGCGGTACTTTTCTCTTGATTGTGGAAGAGGTTTCCCTCATGATGAGTTTGGGGAAAGGTGACGTAAATTGTCAAACACCTACAGATCCTTAGCTCAAGCTTTGTTTGTTGAAGTGGCTATTGATTAAGAAGTGTGACGTTCATCACATAAGACTATTCTTGATGCACACAGATGGAAATACTAAATTGCTAAAGTATGTTCGAAGTGTAAAGACAGGATATATTAGATTTAGCTTTTCGATCTCTGCTAAAGAAAAACTTGGTAAAGTCAATAAAGAAATAACAATCTTGAGAGTTGCCACTGGAATAGTATGCTGACACTGCAATAGAGAACCTTCATGACTTTCAGCCAATCAAAAGATTTTATGGTACTAGCAAATGATGAAAAAGTTCTGGTTATTGTTAGTGAGGCTTTATTTATCAAGGAACCAGTTGAGAACTGTTTATTTCGGGTAGAAAAGATTAGCGCTCATAATGAATAAAAGATCAGCAATAAATAGTATGAAGTTGAATCAATTTTCTGGGCATAGTTATCACCTATTCACCTATAAGATTTTTCTATAGATAAGAAATGTCATGTTGTGTATACATGTTAGTTCTAATGGAGATTTGACATTAAAGGGATGCAGCTCATAAAATGGACTAATCCTTTGTAGAGCTGTCTATGTACATATCTGTTTTTGTTTATTCTCTCTGACAAGTTCTTTTACTGTCTCAATATCTGTTCTTTCTGCTATAACTTCCTTTTATTCCCTAAACAGACACTTCTCATAATTGATTTTACTCTTATTTTGTAGTCAGCTTGATAATAACAACTTTGAAGGAAGTCAGATACCCGATTCATATGGGAATATGTCACGTTTGTTGAAACTGTAAGTCCATTAAAATCTCTTGTTTGTGTTGAATTAGAATTTATGGCATGATGATAGAACTTATTATTTATGTCCAGGGGTGCATGAACCATAACATCAAAAGATTTGTGTCACAGCTCTTATATAATCTTCTTGCGAATAGGCATAACTGTTTAAACACTTTTCTATCAACATTAGTTTTCATGTTTTTTTTATATCTACTATGGGTTCAGAAGACTGCATTGGGTGTATACGAATATACATGTAGAATCTTTGATATGGTTAGAACTCCTATTTAAGTTATTATAGAATTGCTAGCATAAATGAATGATAAAGCATATTATCTTCAAATATAGAAGTAATGCAGTATATAACCTATAATTTCAAGTTAATTTTGTCATTAGAACAATGATTCAAAGTTGATTGTGATTTCCTGTTGGAGATTCTTCCAATGGAGGTTCACCTTGTTACTATTCGGCAGCAAAGGAATAGCCATTATTTGAAGCAACCAGTGGAATTACGCTGAAGTTACCAATCAAAAGAAAACAAAAGGGGACTGAAGAACAGGATGAGAAAACTAAGAAAGAAGAAAACATTAATTTATCATAACCTCAAATAGTAGTTACAAGTAACATGAAGCAAATACGACAAGAGATAATTTACTCACCTGTAAAGCTTACATATATCAAGCTAAAAACTTTTAAGATCAGATACTCTGGAACCACTGATTATTTTTACAATTTCAGTAGCTTATATTTTTTCATCTTCCTGATTGTAAGCGAGTATTTTTGCTTTCTCATGCTTCATTTGTTTCGAAGTAGTAAAAACCTCATTTGTTTCAAGAAAGTAGTGAAAACCTCGCATTGAAATTAGTACTATTCCTGAGATCTTATATTAATTTGAAGTGATTCTTCTTTTCCATTCTTCCAGGAGTCTGAGGAACTGTAGCTTACAGGGACCGGTTCCAAATATGGGCAACATACAGAACCTTACTTACATGTAAGAATTATCCCAGGTTCTATGTCTGTGCACACTATAAGGGCATTTATACTCTTTTTACATTACAATGCTGTTTCCATGGAGAAATCAAATGCTAATAATCAGGAATCACTCGAGGGAACACAGGTTCTTTGCTTTAGGCTAACAGCGGCATCACTTAAGATCATTATCGAACTTAAATACCCTTTTTGGTCATTACTTGCTTTTACAACTATGAATATTCTAATTAATTAATTTCATATTTCAGAGATCTCAGCCTTAACCAGCTAAGTGGATCCATCCCGTCGGACAAGCTTAGTGACAATATGACGACAATGTAAGAGCTTGATCCAGTTTTTCTGTAAGCTTTATAATGAGATATTATTATCTAGCTACTACTTCCGTAAATGATATTGTCCGGTCTATGATACTGTTGATCTGTTATTTACTGAAGCAATATCTTACTTCTGCTTGTGGCAGTGATCTGTCATACAACAATCTCAACGGAACTATTCCTTCAAACTTTTCAAGCCTTCCTCATTTGCAGAAATTGTGAGCATTATTTCCTCTGCTCTTTATCATTTGTTTTACTCTAGAGACCGGTCTTTTATTAAATAATTTTGTTAGTCGTTTACCATTCAACAACATAAATAGCTCGCTCCAAATGTCATTAATTTATTACTTTATTCTGCTGCTCAGGTCACTAGAAAACAATTCATTAAGCGGTTCTGTTCCATCAATAATTTGGCAAAATAGGACATTCAACGCAACGGAGACACTTATCATGTAAGAACTGAAATTTGGGGAGATCCACATTTGCTTCTAAATTTATCATGAAAACAAAAGATTTGTTCCCATAACAGCATGTTCCTTTTTGCTACCCTAAGTTTTAATTTTTCCTATCTGTCTAGTCTTTTGATAACTCCATACTTTGTGATCAGTACGACTGTAGTTAAGATGTATCTGCTGCAATACTGCAGGGATTTGCGGAACAATAAGCTTTTGAATATCTCAGGAACTCTGGTTGTCCCACAAAATGTCAATGTTAGGTTTGTTTTTGTCATAATCGCCATCTTCAATAATTCCTCTTCGTTTAAAGATACAATGTGAACATTTTACATTCTCATATTATTTTTCTTCTAGTCTTGAAGGAAATCCATTGTGTTCAAATTCTATATTAATCAATTTTTGCGGACCTTACAATGGAGATGCCGGTGGTACCGTGCAATTGGCAAACAACACAGATTGTCCTCCTTTGGCGTGTCCTCCACCCTATGAATATGCCCTGCCATATCCTACTTGCTTTTGTGCTCTACCTCTGCTTGTAGGATACAGGCTGAAGAGTCCTGGATTTCGGGATTTTCGATCATATGTGGATAAGTTTCAGTGGTATATCATGTTTGGTCTTAAGCTAAATCTATCTCAATTACACATTAATACATTTGCATTGGAAGCTGGTCCTCGGGTGAGGATGTACTTGAGGATTTTCCCCATCTATGTTGATAATAGCAGCTCTCATTTGTTCAATAAAAGTGAGGTCCTAAGACTCCGGAGCATGTTCACTGGATGGCTGATTCCTGATAATGATCTTTTTGGGCCTTATGAACTTCTAAATTTCACCCTGCTTGCAGATTATAGAGAATGTATGTATGCCTCCTTTAATTAAACATAGTTCCAAGGAGTAGTCGCTGGAGAGGAATTAATCCCTCCACCTCTTGATTGCTTTACTTTCTTCAGATATGTATCTGATTTTTGTTTTCTATGATTTTCTCTTAACTGACACTAGTTTGCTACAAGTGAACTTTCAATAATCTTTAGCATGATTGAATCTGTTCTCTTGCCTTTGTCAGTACAAGATATATATAACTTGACTACGTAAACTTATTTTGACGAGTAAATAATTTGGTGTATCTCTTGGTTCTTCTCGTACTTCTGTTTTTGTTGGTGTGATCTCCTTTTATGATGCCTTAAAATTGTTGGGCCAGACTGAATTTGGTGGCTTACCAATCCTTATTGCAATTATGGAAGACAACAATAGATATCATATCATATTTGTGTCGTTGTGATATGTCGTGTTTATTGTTCTTTTGCAGTCATCCCCCCTCCCTCATCATCTGGTATTAGCAAGGGAGCTCTTGCTGGCATCATACTAGGGGTAATTGCTGGTTCAGTCACAATATCGGCATTTGTATCACTTGTCATATTGAGATTGCATATGAAGAAGCACCACCGTGCCGGTTCAAAACGGAGCCTATGTGAGTATACTACAGTTACTGATCTTGAAGTTGGTATTCGAAGTCATCCTTTCTTTTTTCATTTTAATTTAGGACCTTTTATGTTCTGTTGCTTTCTGCAATTGTCGCATTTTGGATCATTGAAGACTATATATTCTCATACGTCTTTACCACTTGGATTACACTTTTTACCAAGATACAGTAATCATGAAACTGAAAGAAACATTGAATTATATATAAACATGTTTATATAGAATGATGAAGATACAGTGACAAATTATATTTAGAACGATGAAGATACAGTCTCCAGTTGAAAATACTGCAATTTCAAAGAGTATGATAATAAGCATGTCATCTCTGCGAAGAAATATGAGATGTTAGATCCAGCAAGAGTTTTCATTTGTAAATATCCTTGGGAACAAGATCTTCTCTTTCATCTAGAAAGTTGGCCTAGTTCATGAGCTTACTGATCAACAGCATAATCATCTCTTGTTAGCATATCTTATCTTGCATATTAATCAACTAGTTCGCATTTGAATAACACATATTGCTTTTAGGCCTGCAAGTTAGGTTAACCTCAATCTCAACTCTGATGCCATGAAGGTTGAGATTATAGTATACTGTCTCAAACTAAAGCTAAGTCCGCGTCCTTATTTTGCAGTGTCGAGAATCTCTGTCAAAATTGATGGTGTTAAGGAGTTCAATTTTGAAGAATTGACACTGGCGACCAAAAATTTTAACAACTCCAGCCTTGTTGGACAAGGAGGGTATGGAAAAGTTTATAGAGGTACTTTAGCTGATGGGACAGCTGTAGCCATTAAACGAGCTCAAGAGGGATCATTACAGGGCCAAAAGGAGTTTCTTACAGAAATTGAACTACTATCTAGGCTACATCACCGAAACCTTGTGTCTTTGCTTGGATATTGTGGCGAAGAAGGAGAGCAGGTACACCTTATTACTTCAATTGTCTTATCATCATGAACAAATATCAAATGGAGGAGTACGCTGAGTTTAGTGAAACCAAAAGATTGGTTTTTTATGCTGGAAGGAAAAGATGATCTTTCTTACACCGATCCTACACACACATGCACCCACACGCATAAAGATTACCAAAGGGATACAGATCTAAGAGATGATTTTGAGCTAGCAAATAATTGATGGACTACTTTAATGTTGTGATAGCTGATATTATTTCGCCTCTGGCCGAGTATGGGTGTTTTTCTTTTTCATCTTCTTTCTACCTACACATGCCTTTCTTTCTTTTGAATCCCCAAATTTGAACATTTTGTCAATATTGTGCTTTACCTGCAGATGCTGGTATACGAATTTATGCCGAATGGTACTCTGAGAGACTACCTATCTGGTAAATAACTATATAATTCACATTATTCTTGCCTCCATTTATTTTTAGCACTTCATTTTGATAAGTAAAGCAACATTTAAGCATGCAAATGATAAACTGATCAAAAATCAAATTTTCTGCTAGTTATCTTAGGGGATTGCTTTGGGGAAAAAGCACTAGCAGAAATCAAGTCTTTCACCATATCAGCTGAGATTTAATGGATTAACTTGTGACGTGACAGGTAAATGTAAAGAACATCCAAGTTTTGCTATGCGATTGAGAGTTGCCTTGGGTTCAGCTAAGGGCATACTCTACTTGCACACGGAGGCTGATCCTCCCATATTCCATCGAGATATCAAGGCAAGCAATATCCTGCTTGACTCTAAATATGTTGCGAAGGTGGCTGACTTTGGACTTTCACGGCTCGCTCCAGTTCCAGATGTTGAAGGGACTCTGCCTGCTCATGTATCAACAGTTGTTAAGGGCACTCCGGTGAGCATTCATTGTTCAAGAAAGATATTATTTTGACCAAAACCATTCTCTAATATGATGTTTATATTTGTCACCCTACCTTCTGATATACTTGAGAATCCTGTAGACGAAAGTAAGTGACAAACTTGTAAATCTAATGCCTGTTCTCTGCAGGGATACCTTGACCCGGAGTATTTCCTGACTCATAAATTGACAGACAAGAGTGACGTTTACAGCCTTGGTGTTGTATTCCTTGAGCTGCTCACTGGAATGCAGCCAATTTCACATGGCAAGAATATTGTTAGGGAGGTACCGTCTTATTGCTTCCCTGTCCATGAGTAGGGTAGAAAATGTTCTGTCTAAATACCTTTGTCATCTACACATTTCCATATTCTCCAGACAAGGCTAGGATTCATTATCTTGGAAGTGTTAAAACATAGGGGATTTGAGGAATAAGATCAAGGTTATTGGTTCAAATTCCACCTTCAAAACGGGCTATGATTTCCTCTTCCCGAAAATAACTAATTCAAAGAAACTTGCTAAATTTGATATGATTCAGTCCCTGTTCTATGATCTCATGGATATGTTGTACTACATATCTACAGGTCAACCTTGCATATCGTTCTGGTATGATATTCAATGTCGTTGATGATCAGATGGGATCTTATCCTTCAGAATGTGTAGAGAAATTCATAAATCTGGCTCTCAAATGTTGCCAAGAAGAGACAGAAGCTCGGCCATCAATGGCAGAAGTGGTTCGAGAACTGGAGAACATACGGCTTATGATGCCCGAGTCAGACTCTATAATTAGAGATTCCCTGGTCACTGATAGTGAAAAGGATAGCAGCACTCCATCTTCAGCCTCAGCTATGAAATATCCTTATGTTTCAGCTGATGTATCTGGTAGTGACCTTGTTAGTGGAGTTGTTCCCTCCATTCATCCTAGGTGATATTTCAGCCTCTTCTCCTATGTACAGCCAATTATATCTGGAAATATTACTTTAACATACGGCGCTATATTCTAACACATACCCATGCTTGTAACATTATTTATGTATGGCATCCAACATAGTTGATGTGTGATTTTTGTGCTTGAATATCTTGATTGAACTAGTCAAGTCAGATTCAACATAGTTAATATTGAATAGGAGTAATATAGTTATGTTTTCTTTGTTTCCACTCTCTTCAGTCAGAATCAAGATTTGACCTTGTACAAGTGACTGAGATGCACTAGTGATACGCTTAAATTACACCTCTTAAATGACGTAAGGCGATTGATGTCAAATATAGTAACGCCACAAGGTTGGGTCAAATCCCATAGGGAATAAAGTGTGAAAAGGTTACTTTTAATAGTGATGCTTGACTTTAGTCGTAATCCTATTCCGGTAAGTTGCAAAAGAATTTGGTATGTCTAATTGCTATTTTGACTCAAGATTAATCAATTGGAATGAGAAGCCAAGGTTGTGTTCCCGTTAATGAAATGCAATGTTATAGGTGTTAATATGATATATTTTTAATGGGTCGTTGTATGGTGTGCACAATAGTCAGAAAGTATTTCCTTTTTATGATTTTTCCAAATACAAAATAGTTTGATTAAGAATGATCGATCAATTTATGTCAAGTAAACTCATCTTATTCTTAAGCGAGCCTATTATATGAGGGTTAACACCCCGAGTTATTGTTTTTCAATTCTATCAAATCTTAACTCACTTTTCCAAGTAAAAAAAAGAGTAAAATGCATAGGCTAATGTTTTCAACCACTAACCAACAATAAAGGATGAGAAATGAATAGAACACCCATTAACATAACACACATCGTTGAGTCCACAACCTTAGTATTTAAACTTAGCAACTCATGTTTAAAAGTATAAAACAAAGCATTAAAAAGTCCCTAAAAGCTTACCGTGAATGGAAGATGATAACAAGATGGAATATTCTCCCATAAAGCTCCAATGAAAAGTGCATTCAATGCTATGGAATATTGTGTCTAAAATTCTCAACACGATGACCCACAAAAACCCTACAAAAACAATTTATAATGGTCTAGGATGAGGAAATACTTGTGATAAAAATGCCCTTGGCGGATACTTCTACGGACCGTGAAAGAGAGGTATGGTCCGAAGGCCATGTGCTGGCTGTCGTAGCTGGATTTCCTTCATTTCTAGGGTTTCTTTTACCCCCAACTTTTGCAGAACATAAACAAGTAATATGGTCCGTAGATTTCTGCCTTAGTTGGATCCTCTAATGGTCCCTCGTTATGGATAAGACTCATAGTAGGTTTATGGCCCGTAGATGTGTTTTATGGTCTGTGGATTTCTTCCATAAGTCATGTTTTCAGAAGTCTGAATCACCGAAACTTCAAACACTTCAGCCTTTTTCTACACCGTAAAGTACGGTTCGTACATGAAGTGTACGGCCCGCAAAATCCTTCAGAACTGGGCTTTTTGTGCAACTTTCCTTGTGTTTGCCATTTTATCTCAAAATACAACACAACAAATAAAATAACATAAAACACACTTAAAAACAATAAAAACTCTACGTAAAAGATATCAAATGTGCCGTAATTCCACAACACATCAACACCCCAACTTAAAGTTTTTCCTTGTCCTCAAGCAACTAAAACAACACACACTACCATCACAAACACTTACATATAACAAAGCAAAATTGTCTACAATGGTATTGGCAAGTAAATACAAACACATACTTCTAACAAAGACCAACCCCTCACTCCACGTTTGCAAGCAACATTCATCACTCAAAACAATTACGACTCACAATGAAGCCTCAATGAATGACATCATGATATTAGTTTGAAAGATGTGCACAAGAGTCTTAGTTCGAGGAGTCAATCAATTTATGTTATAGCCCGTATTTTGTACGTTCGGATATTTCGAGATAGTCGTGGTAAGTTAAGGGCAAGACCATTTTCAAAAATTATTTTAATGCACAAGTTGTTTATGAATATTATTTATGAATATTATTAGTGTGAAAATATTGAGAAAGACTAAGGGCAAAAAGGAAAATTCGCAAAGTGACTTATGGTAATATTGTGAAAGGCTAGGGGCAAAGCGGAAATTTCACAAAATGTTCAAGCAAAAATTCTTGAAGGAGGCCACTTTGGCCGTGTGTGTATATATATATATATATAGAAAAAAAAAGTGATGACAAAAATAAAATAGTTAGTCATCTTATTTTAATAGTTAAGAAACTTCAAGAAAGAGACGTGTTCAAATGGTATTGGAAGGAGCTATGTTTCTACTATATTAGAAGCACTGGATGGTGCACTTTTTCGTCGTCCGTTTGTGGGCCCAAAAAAATTGTGGACCCACATATTAAACACAAACCAACCAATATTAAAAAAAAAAAAAAAAAAGTAAAAAAAGTAGAACACACCATCTCCAAATTCACGGAAAAAAATGTGGACCCCATATTAACAAAATCAAACAATATAAAAAAAAATGAGTCCCATACTAAAAAAACAAACAATGTCAAAAACAAAAACGTGCAGACTTTGTATTCGTAGCAAACACTAATATAATAAAGTTTTAGATACGGAGCACAAATTATAATGTTATATTAATCGTGTTTTGAACATTAAAAAAAAAAAGTAAAAAAAAGTGGAACCCGCCATCTCCAAACTCACAGGGAAAAAACTGGGCCCCATATTAACAAAATCAAGCAATATAAAAAAAAAAGTGAATCCCATATTAAAAAAACAAACAATGTCAAAAAACAAAAACGTGCAGACTTTGTATTCGTAGCAAACATTAATATAATAAAGTTTTAGATACGGAGCACAAACCACAATGTTAATTGTGAGCCCACATATTAAACACAAACCAACCAATATTAAAAAAAAAAAGTAAAAAAAGTGGAACCCACCATCTCCAAACTCAAGGGGAAAAAAAGTGGACCCCATATTAACAAAATCAAGCAATATAAAAAAAAGTGAATCCCATACTAAAAAAAACAAACAATGTCAAAAACAAAAACGTGCAGACTTTGTATTCGTAGCAAACACTAATATAATAAAGTTTTATATACGAAGCACAAACTACAATGTTATATTAATCGTGTTTTGAACATTAAAAAAAAAAAGTAAAAAAAGTGGAACCCACCATCTCCAAACTCAAGGGGAAAAAAAGTGGACCCCATATTAAAAAAATCAAGCAATATAAAAAAAAGTGAATCCCATACTAAAAAAAACAAACAATGTCAAAAAAAAAAAAAAACGTGCAGACTTTGTATTCGTAGCAAACACTAATATAATAAAGTTTTATATACGAAGCACAAACTACAATGTTATATTAATCGTGTTTTGAACATTAAAAAAAAAAAAAAAAAAAAAAGTGGAACCCACTATCTCCAAACTCACGGGGAAAAAAAGTGGACTCCATATTAACAAAATCAGGCAATATAAAAAAAAAGTGAATCCCATATTAAAAAAACAAACAATGTCAAAAAAAAAAAAACGTGCAGACTTTGTATTCGTAGCAAACACTAACATAATAAAGTTTTAGATACGGAGCACAAACTACAATGTTATATTAATCGTGTTTTGAACATAGTAGGGCACTTTTTTGTCGTCTGTTTGTGGGCCCGAAAAAAAAATTGTGGGCCCACATATTAAACACAAACCAACCAATATTAAAAAAAAAACAAAAAGGTAAAAAAAAGTAGAACCCATCATCTCCAAACTCACGGAGAAAAAAAAAGTGGACCCCATGTTAACAAAATCAAGCAATATAAAAAAAAGTAAATCCCATATTAAAAAAACAATGTAAAAAAAGAAACACTAGCAGACTTTGTATTCGTAGCAAACACTAATATAATAAAGTTTTAGATACGGAGCACAAACTACAATGTAATATTAATCGTGTTTTGAATATTAAAAAAAAAAGTAAAAAAAGTGGAACCCACCATCTCCAAACTCACGGGGAAAAAAAACTGGGCCCCATATTAACAAAATCAAGCAATATAAAAAAGGTGAATCCCATATTAAAAAAATAAACAATGTCAAAAAAAAAACGTGCAGACTTTGTATTCGTAGCAAACACTAATAATAAAGTTTTAGATACAGAGCACAAACTATAATGTTAATTGTGGGCCCACATATTAAACACAAACCAACTAATATTAAAAAAAAAAGTGTGGTCCCCATATTAAACACAAACCAACCAATATTAAAAAAAAAAAAGTAAAAAAAGTGGAACCCACCATCTCCAAACTCACGGGGAAAAAAAAGTGGACCCCATATTAACAAAATCAAGCAATATAAAAAAAAGTGAATCCCATATTAAAAAAACAAACAATGTCAAAAAAAAAAAAAACGTGCAGACTTTGTATTCGTAGCAAACACTAATATAATAAAGTTTTAGATACGGTGCACAAAGTATAATGTTATATTAATTGTGTTTTGAACATTAAAAAAAAAAGTAAAAAAAGCGGAACCCACTATCTCCAAACTAATGGGGAAAAAAAGAAGTGGATCCCATATTAACAAAATCAAACAATATAAAAAAAAATGAGTCCCATACTAAAAAAACAAACAATGTCAAAAACAAAAACGTGCAGACTTTGTATTCGTAGCAAACACTAATATAATAAAGTTTTAGATACGGAGCACAAATTATAATGTTATATTAATCGTGTTTTGAACATTAAAAAAAAAAAGTAAAAAAAAGTGGAACCCGCCATCTCCAAACTCACAGGGAAAAAACTGGGCCCCATATTAACAAAATCAAGCAATATAAAAAAAAAAGTGAATCCCATATTAAAAAAACAAACAATGTCAAAAAACAAAAACGTGCAGACTTTGTATTCGTAGCAAACATTAATATAATAAAGTTTTAGATACGGAGCACAAACCACAATGTTAATTGTGAGCCCACATATTAAACACAAACCAACCAATATTAAAAAAAAAAAGTAAAAAAAGTGGAACCCACCATCTCCAAACTCAAGGGGAAAAAAAGTGGACCCCATATTAACAAAATCAAGCAATATAAAAAAAAGTGAATCCCATACTAAAAAAAACAAACAATGTCAAAAACAAAAACGTGCAGACTTTGTATTCGTAGCAAACACTAATATAATAAAGTTTTATATACGAAGCACAAACTACAATGTTATATTAATCGTGTTTTGAACATTAAAAAAAAAAAGTAAAAAAAGTGGAACCCACCATCTCCAAACTCAAGGGGAAAAAAAGTGGACCCCATATTAAAAAAATCAAGCAATATAAAAAAAAGTGAATCCCATACTAAAAAAAACAAACAATGTCAAAAAAAAAAAAAACGTGCAGACTTTGTATTCGTAGCAAACACTAATATAATAAAGTTTTATATACGAAGCACAAACTACAATGTTATATTAATCGTGTTTTGAACATTAAAAAAAAAAAAAAAAAAAAAAGTGGAACCCACTATCTCCAAACTCACGGGGAAAAAAAGTGGACTCCATATTAACAAAATCAGGCAATATAAAAAAAAAGTGAATCCCATATTAAAAAAACAAACAATGTCAAAAAAAAAAAAACGTGCAGACTTTGTATTCGTAGCAAACACTAACATAATAAAGTTTTAGATACGGAGCACAAACTACAATGTTATATTAATCGTGTTTTGAACATAGTAGGGCACTTTTTTGTCGTCTGTTTGTGGGCCCGAAAAAAAAATTGTGGGCCCACATATTAAACACAAACCAACCAATATTAAAAAAAAAACAAAAAGGTAAAAAAAAGTAGAACCCATCATCTCCAAACTCACGGAGAAAAAAAAAGTGGACCCCATGTTAACAAAATCAAGCAATATAAAAAAAAGTAAATCCCATATTAAAAAAACAATGTAAAAAAAGAAACACTAGCAGACTTTGTATTCGTAGCAAACACTAATATAATAAAGTTTTAGATACGGAGCACAAACTACAATGTAATATTAATCGTGTTTTGAATATTAAAAAAAAAAGTAAAAAAAGTGGAACCCACCATCTCCAAACTCACGGGGAAAAAAAACTGGGCCCCATATTAACAAAATCAAGCAATATAAAAAAGGTGAATCCCATATTAAAAAAATAAACAATGTCAAAAAAAAAACGTGCAGACTTTGTATTCGTAGCAAACACTAATAATAAAGTTTTAGATACAGAGCACAAACTATAATGTTAATTGTGGGCCCACATATTAAACACAAACCAACTAATATTAAAAAAAAAAGTGTGGTCCCCATATTAAACACAAACCAACCAATATTAAAAAAAAAAAAGTAAAAAAAGTGGAACCCACCATCTCCAAACTCACGGGGAAAAAAAAGTGGACCCCATATTAACAAAATCAAGCAATATAAAAAAAAGTGAATCCCATATTAAAAAAACAAACAATGTCAAAAAAAAAAAAAACGTGCAGACTTTGTATTCGTAGCAAACACTAATATAATAAAGTTTTAGATACGGTGCACAAAGTATAATGTTATATTAATTGTGTTTTGAACATTAAAAAAAAAAGTAAAAAAAGCGGAACCCACTATCTCCAAACTAATGGGGAAAAAAAGAAGTGGATCCCATATTAACAAAATCAAGCAATATAAAAAAAAAGTGAATCCCATATTAAAAAAACAAACAATGTCAAAAAAAAAAAGTGCAGACTTTGTATTCGTAGCAAACACTAATATAATAAAGTTTTAGATACGGAGCACAAACTACAATGTTATATTAATCGTGTTTTGAACATAGTATGTATATATATATATATATATATATATATATATATATATATATATATATATATATATATTATATGCATAAAAATAGTTCAAACTAATAATGTCCAAAAGGATGAGCCCCATACTAAACAACACCAAGCAATATAAAAAATGGACCCCATATTAACAAAATCAAGCAATATAAAAAAAAAGTTAACCCCATATTAAAAACAAATAATGTAAAAAAAAAAAGCAGACTTTGTATTCGTAGTAAACACTAATTTCCAAAGTATCTCATTAAGTCAATAATGATGGATTCATTGCCACGCGCGTATCAATCTATTAGTGGGAGCAAATGAAACCGTTTTTCTTCAAAAGGTTAAGTAGTTAAACCATACAGTTTTCTTTCTTTTTTTATATTAGCCTGAGATCTAATCTAAATATTAAACTGTTGTATTTGCTATTCCGCCATGTCATTTATTTGTAATGTTCACTAAAATAAATATACTTAAAATATTTATATTTTAAAATAAGATAGAATAATGTGAAAAGAGATTAATGTCGTAAAAAAATATATCAAATAGAGATTAACTAATGAATAAGGTAAATTAGTCAAATTATAATTCTAATCGACGTTTTCTTAAAAAAACATGCAAAAGACAACATGACAAGTAAAATGAGCTAAACCGAGAATATTTACCAAAAATTAAAAAATAGTATTTCGTCGTTTAAATAGAAAATCAATTTCTACTTTGTTTCATTGTAAACATGTAAAATTAATTTAATAATTTGAATTAGAATTATCCAAATCAAAATTTGATAAAAAATAACAAGTATTTTACACCTTTAAATTAATCGAATTAAAATTGAAAGTATCAACTGATGCTTAAATATTGCTATTTTTTTTATCTCAAAGAGAGGAAAATAGTTTCCTTTTAAATAAGTTTTCTCTTTGAAAAAATATTAATAAATTTGCCGATTTTGTATTTGTAGCAAATATTAATATAATAAAATTTTAGATACGAAGCAGAAACTATAATATTATATTAATCGTGTTTTGAACATAATATATAGTGTATATATATATAATCACTGTTCAAAGACAACTACATACACATAGATGCACTATAGTCTAAAGTGTTGGGCCCGTGCGCAGCACGGGCCTAGGCCATCTAGTATATATATATATATATATATATATATATATGGGAGAGAGAGCTTACCAAGCAAGACTTACTCTTCATAAAAAAATTTCAAGAAACTTGAAAGAGAGAAACACAAGGTATTCGGCCATGGAAAATTTGGTCAAGAAAAATTATTTCTTCTAGTATTCCAAGCAATTGGGAGGCCCTAATTAACATGGAGAGGTTGTTGAAGCAATAAAATCATTTATTTGTGCAATTTCAACCCTAGCCGAGCAAAAAGGATGGATGGAGAAAGGTAAAGTTCAACCTTCTTTTATATATGTTATGGATGATTTGTATATGTTGTAGAGTGAGGAATGAATGAAATTCATGAAATATGTGTGCATAGGGGTTGGCCGAATGAGGGTATGTTCCTAAGATGAGATGAATTGATTTTTTTATTTAGTAGTTTGATTGTTGTGTTGTGGATTCCATGATGTAAAATGAAGATTTGATGGTTTGAAATGAAGTTGTGATCATTGTGGGATTATTGAAGGAGCTAATGTGACACTAGCATGAAATCTTATACTTGTAGGAATAATGTTGTCAATGTGTAGTTATGGGTATAATGCATGAATTTGGAAGGGAGAAATCTGTTGATTTTATTGAGTTTGGATGGTTGTAAGTTGGTTGTTGTGATTGAATTGAACATAAGAAAAGTGTTGTCGAATTATGTAAAAGAAATTACTAACGTTAGAATGTATTTTGAATTGATTGACGAAGTTGTTAATATGTAGATTGTTGGTGTAGTTCATGAGTTGGAAGAAAACAATGTGGTTATTGTCCTTACTAAGTTTGGAAGATTTCGGATTATTGTTAATAATGTGGCCGAGTGGAATTCTCGGATTATTGTTGATAAATTGGCCGAGTTGCATTCTCGGATTTGTTGTTGGTGATTTGGCCGAGTTAGATTCTTGGGGATGGTGTATTTACAGGGGAAATGCTGCCGAAATTTCGGTAGAATATAAATGAATTCATTTGAAAGACTTAGACAAGTATATGTCGATGAATCTAATGATTATGTCAATTCTCTTGAATGTAGACTAACAAGTTTGGACGAATAAGCGTAGCTAATAAGGCGTGGCACAGGTATGTAAGGCTTACCCTTTCTTTCTTTTGGCATGATCCTTATGAAATAAACAGACGATGTGTATATGACTCCAAATAAATTCCTATTCTTAGAGCTAATAGGATGGCTAATGTTCTTGATTTCCATAAGTTGTTTCATATGGTTTTGATGCGTATCTATGATGTCCGAAGTTCTGTTTGATATGTTTCCGAATGACATTCGAAAGATAATTGATATGACTAAAGTTTTGATCTTCAAATGCTAGCACGTTCGAGTATTCCATTGAGTCTTTGATATATTTTGATATGTACATATGGTTCCAAAAGCTATATTTGATTTGATCCATAACGATATCCGAAAGGTGCTTGATATGATTGTTGCCTTGATTTTCCAAAAATGGCTTCTGAAACGTTTGTAGAAGGTTCTGTACTAAAACGTCCATAACTTTTTCATACTAACTCGGATTGACTTGAAACGTGTTTATGACCCTCAAGTGTCGATTTATGTACGTACTCATCGAGTCTTGAAATTTGTTTTATATACATATGGTTTCTCACTACTCTGCTCGTGCATGCCTCAATATGTCTTTCACCGAGTCCCGGGCCGGGTATGTCATCGTGCGCACTTCACTGCATTGTTCACCGAATCCCTCATTAGAGGGCCGGGTACGGTATATGTATATGATGATATGATGAGATGATGATGTGTTATGGCGGCCAGGAGGGCATATGATGATTTAATTCACCGAGTCCCTCACTAGAGGGCTGGGTACGGTATGTATATGATATATGATATTCACATGCATGATTTTATCCACCGAGTCCCTGAATGGGCAGGGTACGATATGATTTCATTCACCGAGTCCCTCACTAGAGGGCCGGGTACGGTATATATATATATATATATATATATATATATATATATATATATATATATATATATATATATATATATATATATATATATATATATATATATATATATATATGTATATGCATATGCATGTATGATGATATGAAAGTATGATGACATGATTTTATCCACCGAGTCCCTCAATAGAGGGCCGGGACACGTTATATGTATACATGATATATGATGTTGACATGCATGATTCTATCCACCGAGTCCCTCAATTGAGGGCCGGGACACGTTACACATATATGATGTATGATGTGGACATGTATGATTTCATCCACCAAGTCCCTCACTGGAGGGCCGGGACACGTTATCTGTATACGTGACATATGATATGGATATGCATGACTTTCATTTAAAAAGACAAGTACTTTGATGTTTTAAAAGGTCATACTTGATTTTTGTAATTCTCCGTTTCAGTCATGATTCTGCTTCCTATATTTCATGCCTTACATGCTCAGTACATTTTTCGTACTGACCCCCTTTCTTCGGGGGCTGCGTTTCATGCCACGCAGGTACACCCAGATGAGTGGAAGATATTACAGAAGATGTTCCGGTGAAGTTGGCAAGCTCCACTTGTTCCTGGAGTACTGCCGAGTCAGAGTATATGTGCTATGATGTCTGATTAATGTTAGAGACTTTGCAGACAGAGTTGTGGGTATAGAATATCAGTTCTGTAAGCGGCCCCATCAGCCGATGTGTCAGTTTGTGTTATGATATGAATTCCATATAATTACAGATTTTGTTGGATTTGATAAGCAAAGAAAAAGAGAAGATTTCTGAAAGCCTTAATATGTATTTCATGCTTATTTGGTTTAAAAGTCCAAAGAAGTTATGTGTGTATTAAGAGTCAGAGGGTTCGCTCGGCCCTAAGTAAGGGTCAGGTGCCCATCACACCCTAGGGAGATTAGGGTGTGACAATTTATAACCGCATTTTCAATCCATAAGCCCTCACACAGACAAAAGAAAGTCTGTAAAACACACATACAAGTAATAATAGGGACAATAGATGAAAGAAAAGAGAAACACTCACACTCACAAAAAAGTTCACATGCCACAAATGCAAATACCATAAGCTTGCCCTTATTTTCTAATGCCATTATCTCGGGAATGCTCAATTGAGATCACATAAGGACCTTTTCACGGCTTGTAATGTAGGCTTACGAACAGATATTTGGATCAAAGTGACTAAACCCTCATTGAACACTACGGTACATTCAACCAAATTTTCACCTTATTTTTCCTTTATTCCTTTAGTTCCCGAAACCTCGGTGTGATTTTTCCATCTTTTATTTCTTCAGTCTTTTTGTGCAACATTTTCTAACTTTCAGATTTTCTCATATTTTGACTCTTTTTTTAATTAACCACACCGGATCATAGCCTAGGCAATTCATCTCCACCTCAACTTAGGCTTTAAGCCTCATATTCGTCACTACAAGTGTCAAGGAGGGAAGGGTACACAAACGGGAATAGTTTCAAACAAAGGATAGAGGTGCATTAGTAGCTAACCAAGAAAAAGGTTTATAGGCTCAAAATAGAAGACTAAGGAAACATATATGTACACAGGTACACTCATAGAGATAAAAAAGGCTTCAAAATCATTCCAAATAAAGCCTAAGATCGTCTCTACAATCAAACCATCCTTAGAAAATTGGCATGACTAACTAGGGCAAGTTCTAGATTACAAGTGAAGCAAATGAACATATTCTATAAAAGTCACAACAAGTTGGCATACAGATTGCTTATTTCATTTTGATTTGACTCCCATACACGTATTTAAGGCAACACAAACTCCCAATAATCATAATGTCATAAAAAGAGCCAAACATGTCAATAAATTACACATTTTAGTATAAAACCTTTTTCGGAGGAGTCCATTTCAAAGACAAAACATTGTACATGCCATAAATTACTTAAACCAATACCACATACATCAAAACTACTTTATTCTATCTAAACAACAACCTACGTGTGCCTGTTTCAACAAAAATTAAACACTCTTGGTCCTTCAAAGAAATTTTGATTTGGTTATAACTGGAATCCCTATCCAAGAAACAATAGTAAGACCTTACTACTAGCCGATCAAGCATTTGATCAATAAAAGACATAGGGAAATTGATACGATACTAACGGGCACCACTCCTTCAAGGCCATTCACTCGTAGCCAAGCCAAGGAACTCCAAGACTTGCAAGTGATGTTTATGAAGAGATGGGCATTGGAGGCGCTTGAAGAACCCCTCTCAAGAGTGTATAATGTGTGGATGATTGCTTGGGAGGATGTTGAAGATGAAGGCATAAGAAGGGAAGCCGTAAAAAGTGGCTAGAAGTGCAAATGGCCAAAGAAGAGCCAATGTTGGCTATTTTCAGCCAACTTGTGGCTAATTTTACAAAAGGTCACTTTTGGGATTTAGTTGTAAAATACAAGGCTATATATAGTTGCCTTAGTCATTTCATTAGTCTTTAGTTTGATTATTGAAGAAAACCTCTTATGAGTGATAGTTTGTTTAGTTAGTTAATTAGAGATTATCTTAGTGACTAGTTGTGTGGATCTTTGGTTGGTAATCTAAAATTCTTGTCCTTGATTTTCTACATTGAATTTCTCATTTGTGGATTCATTGAGTCTTCCTTGTTGATTATCAATTAGTATAGGTTCATTAGTAGGAATCAATTAGGAGGATTTAGGTTTAACATACCTAGATTTTCCTATAACCTTTACTAATTGGGTCTTGCTTTTATCTTAATTCCTTGCTTTTTAATTCCTTTTTGAATTTCTAGAGTTTCCATTAGGAATCTTATCATTTAGTATCAAGTGCTTGGTAGAAGAATTGTTCCATCAATTCTTCATCCTTGTTTCTACAAAATAAAATAATATATATATAAAATTCGAAATTCTTCAAAACCCAAAAAAAAAAATTGTGTTTGTTTCGTTGATTTGACACTAGATTCTTGTTCCCTAGTGTTATTTGAGTCAAAATTCAAAGTTTCAAGCTAATTGGATTTTTTTTGAGTCATCCACCATTAATGGAGTTTGAAGGTGGAAGAACTTGAAGGTGGTCTTGGAGAAGAAGAAGACATTAGGGTTTGAAAATTATAGGGCTTGTTTTTATTAGTGGAGGGGAACCTAGATTCGAATTTTGAGAATTTTTGGAGTTGATTTGAAGGTGATTGGAAATTTGGAGTTCTTGGTGTTCTTGAAGAACTTCAAATCTTCATAGAAAAGAAAATCTCAAAGGGTGTGTTTAATCCAAAAATGTTCAAGTCAAAAGTGTTTGTGGGCCAAAAGAAAAAAAAAATACTAAGTTGATAGGCCCTCAAATTAGCAAAATCTGAAATTTAAAAAAAAAAAAAAAAAACTGATGCACGCTGACGTCAGCCCGCCCCCACGCGCATACCCAGGCCCAGGCGCAGTCTGAGAGCGCGTGAAGGCCAGTTTCAGAGCCTGTTTTGCTTTGTTTTGGCCCTGTTTCAGCCCAGTTTTTCTCCCCTGTTCACCAAATTTTCCCCCTGTTTTTTTTTCCAGCCCCAAAATAAAAATAAAAAATCTTTCTTCTTCAAGGTTTGTCTCTTCTTCTAGTTTCTTTTCTTTGATTCTTCTAACTAATTAACAATTAGTAATTGTTCTTACTTGATTGTTAAATTAGTTCTTGAGTCCGAATTTATTTTTTACCAATTTCTTCAAGCTTTTTTTGTTTTATTTCGTTGAACATTTATTGGCTCTTATCCGTTTGTTTTGAGTCGTCCGTCATTCCTAACACAAGAATCCATTCTTCCACAAAGCTTAGCAATCATGAGGCTTGATTGGACAAGTGGTTTTCATTCCCAACCTTGGCCGAAGCACTAGGTTGAGTGGTAAACTTTGAGAGTTAAATACGAGCGACATGAGGAACTTTGCTACTAATATTGTTTGTTGAGTTTTGTAGGTACCATGACTAATTTCGGAGGACAATCTCATGATGGAGGGGACTCAATGGCTCTCTTACTTAGGAAGTTTGCAAGGATGACCACGCAGATGAGTGCAATGAGGGCGGATGTGGGAAGTATCAATGTTAGGTTGGAAAATGTGGAGCAAACTAGTAGGTTGGTCACTCCCCAATCAAAAGATGGGAATGTGAATGTTGGAGATGACGTGAGTAGGAACCCCAACACCTCACCAACTGTAACCCTGGGACAAATGCGTGCGTTATACTATCCCCAAGCTAACCTCAATCCTTCCTCATCCATTCAACCCCCTACTAATCCAAATGCCAACACCTCGGGATATGTGAGGCGAACCAACCCCCTTAACCAACCCCAATTATACCAACATGCTCAAGAGGAACGTCCACCACATGTGACCCCGCGAGTCACTCCATCAATTGTTTCCCACATAAACCCAAATGCACCAACTCTACAAAACTTAACCTCGGAACCATTTCCAACCCAATACCACAGTCCCACTTATGAAGAAGAAGTTAAGGCGTATGAGCGGGAGAGATGGTGGGAGGAGATACGTTATGTAGGGAGACATGGGTATGATGCCCAAAGGGGACGAGGGAGGAGAGGAGGTTTTGGTAGACCCTATGAGGAGCGGGGTAGATGGCAAGGTCATGATGACCGTGCTAGATGGCAAGGACATGATGACCGAGCGAGATGGCAAGGGTATGAAGATAGGGGAGGTCAAGACCGCAACTTGCATACTATCAAGGTGGAACTTCCCAAGTTCAAAGGTGGGAGTGACCCGGAAGAGTTCTTAGAATGGAAATTGCAAAGCGAGAGGATCTTCCTTACTAACAACATCTCGGATGCGTTGAAAGCAAAGTATGCTCTCACCAAATTTGAGGGGTATGCATCCACTTGGTGGGAATCCAAGAAACATGAGAGAGCTCAACGACATATATTTGATGTGTCAACTTGGCAAGAGTTGATTGATCTCATGGAAGCAAGGTATGTAACACCCGACTATTATCAATGTGTTATCAAAAGAGTATACATGTTGAGGCAAGCTAGGAAGAGTGTGGAAAAATACTTCGATGTGTTTGAGAACTTGAGGTTGGAATCCAAGATCGAAGAGCACTTGAACTACACGATGATCCGATTTGTGGCCAATTTGAACCATGATATCTCCAAACCCATGAGGCTTCATTCCTATACCACACTTGAGGAAGCATTTCATGATGCAACTAAGGTTGAAGCGGATTTGAAAACGGAGAAATCTTACAAGGCTAAGAATGTGTCATCCTCATCATGGAGCAAGGATAGATGGGAAAAGCCAAAGATCACTACTCCAACTCCTCAAGCCAAGTTCGACTACAAAGCCAAGGGTGAAGACAAGGCTAAAGGAGGTAACAATGCTAAACCTAAATTTCCTCGTCCTTCTACTATTCAATGTTTCAAATGTCAAGGTAGGGGACACATTGCAAGTAAATGTCGTAATAGAAGGGCAATTGTGGCCATGCTTGATGGTTATCGAACCGATGAAGAGGAAGAGGGTGGTGGAGGAGGTATTGATGGTGAACCGAAAGGTGAACATGAGAGAGAATTTAAAGAGGAGGATCATGAACGGCAACTAGAGGAGAATATTAATTTGGGTTATGTGTTGCGAAGGATCATGGGAGCAATGAATAGAGAGGACTTGATCAAAGGGAAAACCTCTTACATATTGGTGGTAGTTGCACAAATGTGGTGAGCATGACATTGGTTGACCATATGAAATTTCCAACAAGGAAACATCCTAGACCCTACAAGCTTCAATGGTTCAATGATTGTGGAGAAGTGAGGGTCACGAAACGGGTTGTAGTGAAGTTTAGCATTGGCAAGTACCAAGATGAAGTCTTATGTGATGTGGTGCCAATGCAAGCATGTCATATGTTACTTGGGAGACCATGGAAATTTGATAGGGATACTTTGTTGACACCCAATTTTGTCCCGTCTTTCTTCCAAATATTTATTTGCGATAGCTTAAGAGTAGTCGTTTATACTTTACCACAATTTAATAAATATCGTCGTGTTTCTCATTATTATTATTATTATTATTATTATTATTATTATTATTATTATTATTATTATTATTATTATATTTACCATTATTATGATTTTGCATTACGACCGCTTTTAACATTTTCTATTTACCGTCTTATGCACGCACGCATCGCATTTATTTTACGCAATTAAGCAATAACATTTACTTACTGTAAAACTTTAAAATATTATCACACCGCTATCACGATATCGTATCATTTTATTTGAGTAGTAATAAATGTATTTTATAGTAAGTAATATTTTAGCGCACGTTAATACATAATTAATTGAAAAAGTTCTTTTATTTAAATTTAGAAGCCCAAAGCAGTATAAGAAGGAAAATATTTTCAACCCAAGAAAGCCTCACATCAGCCCAATGGAGAGCCTAAATCCGAGCCCATTCGGTCCAAATAATAACTAGCCCAAACCCCACTAGCCCACTATCCGTTCAACGACCCGGCCCAACGAAGTAAATATACTTCCATCTTCCTAAACCTAATACTCAATATTCAGCAGCGCCTGCCTTCTCTTTCTCTCCCTTTCTCCATTTTTGGTTACACTCCACTTCTCTTTAGCCATGGACAGAAATTGTCTTCCCATTTCCGTGTAAACCTGCACTACCCAGAACCTTTCCATTCCTTTGGTGAATATAGACACATAAAATCTTCAAGGACCAGAGAAAATCGGTCCATTTTGAGCAAAGCCTGAACCATCACATGAAGATCTGCAACGTTTGGATTTAGAAGGTTGAGGGTTTGATTTCAAATTTTGATTCAAATCACGCCTAAATCTAGAACCCTAGCCCTAATCGTTCATCTATAAATACCTATCTGTGTTTCAGCCGAGAGGAGGGGTTTTTTTCTTTAGTCGCTTTTAGTCCCTAAAAATATTAATCCTCTTTAGTCCCAATACCCCTTGGTATTCATTCGAAGCGCTGAGTCATTTCGTTCTCTTTTTTCTTCTGCCATCGCTTTGAATCCGAGCGCATTCAAGCTCGGAGTTTTTCCGCGTTCGAGCGTAGATCGGATATTCAAAGCCCCTGTTCGCTGCACCCAAAAAAGGTCAGTGCAATCCCTTTATCCCCCCCTTTTAGTTTGATTTGATTTTTGATATGTATTCACGATTTCTTATTTGTGTGTGTAAAAAAAATGCTTTAGTATATTACGTAATCTTTTCATTCTTTAGTATTTGTTTCATAGTTTTGTATGCCTCTCTATTAAATTTCATTATTAGTTTAGGTGTAGTTCCTTCGTGATAATTATATTAGTGTGGTAGCTCAGTGATTCTCCTTCTATTCTTGTTGGTTGTCGATTCTTACGATTGATATTTGATTAGAATTCGATCCTTAGTGTGAAATGGATGTTTAGTCGACTTCAGTTGCGTATGAAAGCATGAGTAGCATTTTCGCGTTAAATGTTGAACATTTGCATTTTTTCTTTCCTACTAAGCTAAAAATGTATCAGCAGATTAAAGAAAACTGTGCGTGAGGTTAAAATAATTTTTGGTTTCCTCCTTTCTTTATGCTTTAAATATTCACAAGCATGCTCATTTCGATGTATTGTTATCATTATCAGTATAGCATGATGTGAATTAACATACTATAAGATGGTTCGTAAATATTTGAGATAGGTTCTGTTTGGTTTAGAAAAATAGGTTCAATAGGTTCAAAATTTATATGTTAGTCATTTTAGTTTAAGACTGGAATGAGGTCCATTACTCACTTTCTTTTTTTGTGGTTTTAAATGTTCATCTTTGGTTTAAGGAAAAGATAAATGGTTCCCTAACCCGTGGCAATCTTTTCATAACTAAGTATAAAGCCTCAATTCATTTTTTGCTAGTTAAAGAAAGGAGTAGCATTAACTTGTTATGTCCTTTTATTGGTTTTTCAGCATCTTTCCAAACTTTGTGTAGAACCATAATACTCCTCACCCTTTAATTTAGTTCACCATGGTATTTTAAGAGAGCTGGTTTTGGTCATAAATCTTGCAACTGATTAAGTGTGGAAATGATCACTATGAGTTATGTCCAAAGAGCTCAGTCTACTCCCTGATTAGTCTTTGTTGTGACAAGTTAACTCATGCGCTATGTGGTTATGTGACAGAAGGTTAGTTTAGTTATGTTTAAATCCAGAAACAAGGTTTAAGGGGTTGTACTATAAGAAATCAAAACGTAGCAGGCCATGTTTGTGGCCTATTTCAAACTTGTTTAGTTGGGTTTTTGTTTGGAAGTTGCATCACTAGTATTGTGTAGTATATTTTTTTTTTTGATGAATCTGTTGTGAGTATGATTGTAACCATTTCTCATTCAATATCCTGCTTGGAAATTGTGAAAGGGATATAGGTACTGATCCTGCTTCTAGCTTATCTTAATATGATTTGGGAATTTAAGAATATGTCCCGTTTTAATAATTAAACTTAGTGTTTTCCTTAAAGTGTTTATCTTACCGACTTGAAATTAGTGGTTAAGTCTTTGGAAAGTATAGAATCTGGTGCTAGTTCGTTTATTAATCTAGAAATGTGACTTTATAAGCGATGTAATGTTTATTACTTTACTATAATGTAGAGAAGCATATTGTCCAGATATTATGTTAAAATTATCACTTTCCCGCTTGAAGATTTTACCCTTTTTCATGAGAAGGACAGATCTTTGAACGATAATATTTTGCCTGAAATCCGAGTATGAATTAAGCCGTATGTTTCTGTTAAACCTGAGGAATAAATGTTGGTATCAGGTCATGCACAACTTTACATATCTTACGTGATGTTCTACTCTCCTGTTAGTTATCTATCGCATTTCGATATCCCTTTTCTAATGTCTTTTCTTTTTGTTTCATGATTTGTCGGAGCAGCAAGGAGTTTCGTTTTGAGACTCGATGATGCTGCCAGGCCCAAACTTGCATCCATTTTCCTCGTCTGTTTCATTCCATTGAAATACCTCCGAACCAAAGCAACCAGAGGAAGGAAAAAGAAAAATAGTTGCAGCATTTTTCGTTTTGATCTTCCTGGCGTGGATTCTTTTTTTTTTTTAATAATTTCATTTCCTCTGCTTATGTCTGCTTGCTTGATCTGTTTAGAAGATAATAGCCTAAAACGATTTGGAACCTAATTGGTTAGATGATAAGGGGAAATCGACAATTAACTTTCTTTGTTTAGAGTCCATAATAGCTATAATAATGTTTTCAACATTCTGAGAATTCAGGTGTTTATTTGCACAACGAAAGGGTGATTTGATAATGTTATTTGCACAAAGAAGATGAGATTTACACAAACAATTGTTAGGTTGATAGGGAGAAATAGCTTCTGTTTTCCACAATTGAACTTGCATCCCTTTCTATGATGTTTTTGAGCCAAATTTCAGATTCTATTCAACCCTTCTTTTATTAAAATCAATTACTTTAAATTCACATCAGTAACTCCTTTCAAGATGTAACCATTTCTACCGAGTTTCTTTGTTAACAGAAAGATGAAGTGAGAAGGCTCGTTTTTCCTGTTTTTTTTTTTTAAAGATTTTTGTTGACTATTCACTCAAAATTGCTTATTAAGTTTTTTTTTTCTTTCTAAAATTTAAAGTGATTAGCACTGAGGTTATCACGTTACCAAGGTAGATTTTTTTTAACTTAACTAAAATATCCGGTCATGGTTACTTTTTCTTTCCATTAATGAAAAGGGTATCAAGATACTATTTTTTTCATAATTCATTATATTAACCGAAGTTTGGTCGGTAACCATAATTAATGAATTTTAAAGGATGCCTAACCCCTTCCCTTTATGATAATCAAGAACCCTTACCTAGAATCACTAATTAAGTAGATCATTAACGGAGGTTTAGTTAGGCTTTACCTTAGTTAATAAATTAGGTGTCCTAATTCACCGTTAAACTAATTAGGTGGCGACTCCTTAAAATAAAACAAATAGGAATCACCAATATTTTGTACTCTACTTTGACCCATTTAAATGGGGTATAACAGCTTGGCGACACCGCTGGGGAATTTAGGTTCTAATCATAACAGACTTAGGTTAATAAAATATTTATTGGATGTTTTGTTTGTTTATTTTGCCTTTATTGTTGCTTTATATGGTTTTAAATGTTTTTATTATTGTTTTATTCCTTATTTGCCTTTTCTATGTAATATGTATATTTTTGCTTTTATTAAATTGACATTCCGCTCATACTTCCTCCACTCCTGGAAAATTCACACAAATTCACACACTTAAAGAGGTTTCGCGGTTCGCGGCCGTGCACTACTAAATCACCCTTTAGTTGGATCGGTCTTGTGGATTTAGTCGATCGGCGGTGCAGTCGACAGCCACAGACTTTCCACTCCCAAGTTGTCCACTTGGGGGAACCTTGCGTCATAGGAAATCAACTCCTAGTCAGCCTAAGATAGAGCTAAACCAAAACCCCTCTTTACGGGCATGCATCATGCAAACTTAGGAGGCTTAATACCCAAGGTGTATTAAGTCCATTAGTCAACCTTACCCAACTGTCCAAGTGGGTTCACGACCCCAAGCGACGCTTATCATATTATGTGTGCATTATTTGAAGGTTGATTGTGCCAACAATATGGACCATTGTTCTAAATTAATTAAACTTTAGGAGGGCGAGTTTGACTAACCTTTTTGTGATGCAGATAGCCATGAAGATCGCAAGTTTGGTGAAAATTAAAAATCTCCTTGGCACACATAATCATTGGAGGAAGGATCTTGAACGCGACGAAGGGATGAATTTAGCTTATTTAGATTAGGAATTTTTTCTTTGGCATGTAATAAAGCTTAAAGCTATTCTTGTACCTCATTTTGGGAATAGAGTTGTTTAATTGATTAAAGAACAATGGGATGATATATAATGGCACATTCGTCTTTCAAATATACGCTAGGCCTACCTCTAGCATAAAGAGGTACCTGCATATTAGGACGTGTTCGTGTTATAAACTTTGTAAGTCGTTTGCTTACTTACTTGCTAAGTGATTTACTTGAATTTATTTGTAATATGCCCGCTCTTGAATTTATTTGCGATTACTTGATTTGTGCTGTTACTTGAATTTATTTGTGATATGCTATATTTACTAACGTCTTCTTCGTTTCTCTTGATAAAAGAAGAGAATATTGAATCCATATTTGCTTATCTTTTTATTTTGATATATAATTGCATGCATCACCTTCACGATTTTTAAAATAATAGTAATCAAATTATTCCGCGATTAGCGCACTTTAGCGACTCTAGAGCACCTTTAAGATCATTCACATTCTCAGCATGATTCCCGTTTTTCTTATAAAGTAGGACGTTTTGCTCGAAAAGTTCTAATCGTCTGAGGAAATTTCCTAATTTTCGCATCCATGAACTAGCCTTAAAAAATTCATTTTGCCAACACTTGAAGTTAATTCCTGTCATTCCAGCTTTGTTTTAATAGTCATTCTCCTATAATTGTCCTTCCCATCATTATTTGCTTAGTTAATCAAATCTATTAGTGTCAAATAATTTGTCTCACATCAAACTGCAAATTCCAGAGCTTCTCCGTGTCCCTCCTTTACGGGTATGATCTTCTATCTCAAACGACAAAACATTTGGCCTGTTAGTTCCACGCCTAGTAGAATCCATTTAGCGCTCGATCTACATCGTAGAACTGTTACTTACTCTCAAATCCTTCCATTTATTACCATTTATCGCTTCTTAAATTGGTAGATGTCTTATTTATGCAATCTATCAAATGGCACTTATTGAAATTTATTCGACAGTTCCCATCAAGTTGTTCAAGAGTAACTTTTCAAGTACTTTACTTCTGCGGAGGCTTCACTCGTTTAATCGAGTCATTCTTATTTTGGGTCACCGAGATTTATCTGCACGCACCCATTAATTTCAAGTTTTGGCATGCAAGTCGAGGGACAATCTCATAGGTCTCTCGTCCTTGACATTTTCAACCCGCCAATGCTAAAATAATTTTAGAGCCGTTCGTAGGTATATTAAGTTCAACTCTCGTGTGCTCGATCAATCATAATTTTTCTATCTTAATCCCGAGTTTGTCTATCGTATGTCCAAACAAGCACCAAAATATGTCCAAAGCCATAACTTGCCTTCGGCCGCTTTTAAAATAACCTTTATAGGACGCAATCCGTCGGTTTCTTCTTATGCACCCATTTCTAAATGCTCTACTCTTAGCTACTCTACGCTTACCAAATATTTTGTTTCTAAAGGTTAACTTAAGTTGAACACCGAAGGAAACCCAAGTTCCTCCTCAAGATCAAGCAATTATTGGACCGAGGTTAATTGCGCGTCTGCTACAAGTACTTGTGATATAGATGGATAAAGCACCAATAATGATTTCATTAAGAAAGAACGTTGGGCTTATGGAGGGACTTTAGAAGATTGATATAAAGTATGATAGTTTTTTCGGGTAGCATTCTTATTAAAAAAATCCCTTTTTATGTAAGGCGAACCATCGTTTGATCTGATTTGGATACATAGGCAACCTATATAAGGCTTGGTCATATTATTTTAATATTTCTCAAAAGTAGGAGCAGAAAAACTGGAGCATTTTTGGCATGTAAGACAAGTTTTCTTCATCAGAAATAACCTTAAATACTGGGGCAAATTTTTGGCATCTTTATCAAAAGCGGGGCAAATGTTTTTTGAATACGTTGGAGTTAGCAAAGGATAAGAATCAAGTCAGGGCCAAGCTTTGGTGTTCAACATAAGTTAGCTTTTCTTCAAACTTCAAATTTTCAGATTTTCTTCAAGCTTCAAATTCTACTCCAATGTAGTTTGCTTTTTCTTTCATTAATGCTCAAGCGTTAGAGCCTACTAGCCAATAAGTCGTTCTCCTCCGCTCGTGCTACGACTTAGGTCATCTATTTTTGCTTAATCAAATCACGAACTAATATTTTATTGTGCATCTAATTCCTATGAATATTCTCACGCACTAACATTTTATTTTGTGTTTGTTTAGTTTTATTGCATTCTTTAGAGGTTGCCTAGCACTGAACATTGTTTTGGTTGCGCATCTGCATTAAGGACGGGACCAAAATGGCAAAGAGATTTGAATCATTCAACACTGGCATGGGGTTGGTGCGAGAGCAAAATGATGATAGCAAAAAGAATGTGGTTCAAAGAAGCATTTTGGTCAATTTAGGAAATACCTTCAGCCTTCTTCCTAACACAACTTCAACTTCCAGCTCAACCCAAAACATTTCCTTCGCTATTTCTCCTCACCCAACTCCTACATATATACGGCCAAGATACTCTATTAAACCAGAAGCTTTGCAAGTCATGTTGATGCCTAATGTCCAACAGCCTGCACTTGCAGCACCCTTCACAGAAAGCCAGCAAAATCAGCTAGCGGTATGCCCATACAAGAGATTGAGAAATGAAACGAATGCAATCAATTGGGATGACTCGGATAGAGAGCTTCACAATTTAAGGAGAATTATCGAAGAAGAGATGCGGGCAAGAAATGTCCAAAGTTTAAGATATGAAAGCTTGTGCATGCTTCCAAATGTTGAGTTGCCGCCAGGATTCAAAGTGCCAAAATTGAACACCTTCAATGGCAGAGGAAATCCTGTTACGCACTTGAAGGACTATTGTAGCAGATTAATGGGAATTGGACAAGATGAAGCCATACGAATGAAATTTTTTATTTAGAGCCTATCAGGGTTAGCATTAGATTGGTACACAGAACAAGACTTTCGCAAATGGTACACATGGGACGACATGGCCCATGACTTTGTAGAACAATTTAAGTTTAACATCGGGGTTAGTCCAAATCTTTATGATATGCGTGAGATAGAAAGAATGCCACATGAGTCTTTTTAGGAATATGCCATCCGATGGAGATTGGAAGCTTCAAAAATATGCCCTCCATTGCCCGAGAATGAGTTGATTTCAACTTTCATCCAAATGCAAAAAGGCATATATTATGAAAAGTTGTTATGTGCGCAGTTACGTGACTTTTCTGATCTAATTCAAGCTAGGAAGCAAGTAGAAGCGGGCGTTCGAGTAGGAAGAATTGTTGACACTTCATTAGTACAAGCAACTTTTCAAGCTGAGGCATTCAACAACTCGCAAGGCAAAAAGAGAGAAACCGACTCAGCTGTCAGGTCTACATATCAGCTGCAATCACGACAGAACCATCAAGTTTCGCGTGATCATATGTCTCTTCACCAACGAGGCTTTCAATATCAACCCGATCAAGCACATTCTAGCCTACGATAGTCAGAGCACGTAAAATTCTGCACTTTTACTCCTCTTGAAGAGTCATTAACCAGCATATTTGAGAAAATGAAAGCCAAGGGACTCCTGAAGCCAAAGAAAGGATGGATCCCTAAAAGCCTACCGCCAGATTTTGATTAGTCCAAGAGTTGTGCTTATCACTCTAATATTCCAGGTCATGACACAGAAGATTGCCCAGCACATAAGCATAAGATCCAGAACATGATTGAAAAGGTTAAGATAAGCGTGCAACAAAATAAATTGTGCGACAATGGTGGCCCTCCAGTTGCAAATGCAATTATTATTACCGGTGATCCATCAAAATTGGCACCAAGACATTTGAAAAGGAAGCGTGGAACTAAGTAGGTTGATTGAAAGGATCTACCGTCACTAGCATTCTCCACCCACTTGCCTTATGATCAGCTTTCTTTCTTGTAATTTTGCTAAAGCTTTGTATGAACTATGTTCGGCCTGATTCTTGTTAGTAGCAGGATATGTAGGCGCCCATGTTGGGTTCGGTCTTAATATAATGAAAATTCTATTGTCCCCATAAACAAAACTAGGGCAGAGTTACAAATGGCCTATCAGTATTCGACAAAAGTAGAGATCGAAATCACGAGCAATATATTAGCATCGCCAGACTGCTACAATACCATCACCACGAGAAATGCAGATTTAACGCCAAAGCTTCAATGTATAATGCAAGGCAACCGCGTTCTTTATACTAACAAATGTTCTTTGAGTAGCGCAGGGGCATATTCTAGAATGATATTGCACGCTATCCTAAAGCTCTTCATCAAGTTAGAAGTTGCAAGATTTAAACGAAGCAAAGGACAAATCAAAGTCACACTTTGAAACTCACAAATTTCTTTGAGTGCAGGAACTTTTTAACTGTAAATTTTGGCAGGGTAGAAGATCCCCAAATCATTGCATTGCATCATGAATATTTGCTACTACAAGTTACGCACTGCGTCAAGCTCTTCTCACTGCATAGGAATGTTCGCTACTACAGATCAAGCATCACATCAAGCTCTTCGCTCCGCACCAATTTTTTTTTAGTAATCATAAATCGAGCACCACATTTAGGCTAGTTCGCCTTTAATAGGACATTTTAGGCTCGTCCACCTTTAATTGGACATTGTAGGCCCGTCCGCCTTTAATAGGACATTTTAGGCTCGTCCATCTTTAATTGGACATTGCAGGCTCGTCCTCCTTTAATAGGACATATTAGGCTTGTCCGCCTTTAATTGGGCATATTAGGCTCGTTCGCCTTTAATAGGACATATTAGGCTTGTCCGCCTTTAATTGGGCATATTAGGCTCGTTCGCCTTTAATAGGACATATTAGGCTTGTCGGCCTTTAATTGGACATTTTAGGCTTGTTCGCCTTTAATTGAACATTTTAGGTTTGTTCGCCTTTAATTGAACATATTAGGCTTGTTTGCCTTTAATTGATCATTTAGGTTTGTCCACCTTATAATAGGACATCATTATTTATTTGAATTTGTCCCCCTTAAATTTGGACGCAATGTTATTAGGTTTGTCCACCTTATAATAGGACTTAATTATTTCATCTAGTTTGTCCACCTTAAAATTGGAAGAAATGTTATTAGGCTTGTCCGCCTTACAATAGGACTTAATCATTTTTATTTGGGTTCGTTTGCCTTATAATAGGAATTGATTAATTTATTTGGGGCATGTCCGCCTTAAAATGGGACATATTAAGTTTTACAAAAGCGCACTGATGTTGCACTTGCACTTGCACTATTTTTACCTCGAATAATTTTTTGTACTAATCTCGCACCAATACTACTTTTATCTCAAATATTTTGTACTAATCTCGCATTTGCACAATTCTTAGCTCAAATATTTTGTACGAATCTCACACATGCATTATTACTTTCAAATGCCCTGCAAATGCACTGCATCAATGCTCGCAAACGCACCGCACATGCATTGCATTCTTACTTTCAAATGCCCTGCAAAGGCACTGCATCAATTCTCGCAAACGCACCGCACATGCATTGCATTATTACTTTCAAATGTCCTGCAAACGCGCTGCATCAATGCTCGCAAACGCACCGCACCGCACATGCATTGCATTATTACTTTCAAATGCCCTGCAAACGCACTGTATCATTGCTCTCAAACGCACCGCACATACATTGCATTATTACTTTCAAATGCCCTGCAAACGCACTGCATCATTGCTCTCAAACGCACCGCACATACATTGCATTATTACTTTCAAATGCCCTGGAAGCGCACTACATCAATGCTCGCAAACGCACCGCACATGCATTGCATTATTACTTTCAAATGCCCTGCAAACGCACTGCATCATTGTTCTCAAACGCACCGCACATACATTGCATTATTACTTTCAAATGCCCTGCAAACGCACGACATCAATGCTCTCGAACGCACCGCACATGCGTTGCACTATACTTTCAAATGCCCTGAAAATGCACTGCATCAATTCTCTCAAATGCACCGCACGTACATTGCATGACTGCCTTCAAAAGGCTTTGCACCGCACACGCATCGCACAAATTCTTTCATCTGCAGCGCAGAAATGCTTGCAAACGCACATGCACCGCATAAATGCTTTAAATTCACTGCACAAATGCTCTGCACCATGAATCATGTTGGTTTAAAAACCTCATTTTCATCAATCATTGGGTTTCGGAAGAAAATCTCATTATGCCGGCTTAGAAAGCCTCATTTCTCATAAATCATTCGGCTTAAATAGCCCATACTCATATCCGGTTCGAGGCCTCATTTTCATTAATCATCGCCAAAAGCATCATTCTCATGAATCATCGGCCTAGAACCTCGTTCGCATTAGCCTCAGCTAAGGCTATCATTTTATTACATCATTGCAGCATTTCATGGGTTTATTTTACATCACTTTACTTTCTAAGGCTATCATTTATTATCATTGCAGCTTTTCATGGGCTTATTTTACATCGCTTTACTTCTGATATTTATTTTTACTGATTATTTTATCTAGTTTAAGTTTCGCAGGAGCTTTAGCGCAACATGGAACTATTTCTTCGGCAGTGAACTGGGGCAATTTGTTGGGAAGGATAATCAGACTTCCTGACAAGGGTCAAGGATCTACCTCGAACACGCGTCTCCAACCCCAAATATTCCACATGCATACCAACACACTCATATTTCAGAATTCTTGAGTTCGATCATAATACCCAGTGTCATCACAATCCGACACTGGGACAATATTTTGCAAAGATTCGCACCAATCGGGATTTGTTATTCATAGGTGTCTTAGTTATCCCAGAGCTACACACGGCCTGATTCTCGTGCAACCCGAGATATGTAGGCAACTCAGAGACCGGAGTTCGGCCACAATTCTCTCAAATTTTCTTTACCCTTAGTCTCCCAAAATTCTTTTAGTCGGGACAAAATAGGCTACTAAGTCAACGTCTTTGCCCGAAAATTCTTTTATCATTACCGGTCAAAGAGGGACAAGTTGTTGACACCCAATTTTGCCCCGTCTTTCTTCCAAATATTTATTTGCGATAGCTTAAGAGTAGTCGTTTATACTTTACCACAATTTAATTAATACCATCATTTTTCTCATTATTATTATTATTATTATTATTATTATTATTATTATTATTATTATTATTATTATTATTATTATTATTATTATTATATTTACCATTATTATGATTTTGCATTACGACCGCTTTTAACATTTTCTATTTACCGTCTTATGCACACACGCATCACATTTATTTTACGCAATTAAGCAATAGCATTTACTTACTGTAAAACTTTAAAATATTATCGCACCGCTATCACGATATCGTATAATTTTATTTGAGTAGTAATAAATATATTTTATAGTAAGTAATATTTTAGCACACGTTAATACATAATTAATTGAAAAAGTTCTTTTATTTAAATTTAGAAGCCCAAAGCAGTATAAGAAGGAAAATATTTTTCAACCCAAGAAAGCCTCACATCAGCCCAATGGAGAGCCTAAATCCGAGCCCATTCGGTCCAAATAATAACTAGCCCAAACCCTACTAGCCCACTATCCGTTCAACGACCCGGCCCAACGAAGTAAATATACTTCCATCTTCCTAAACCTAATACTCAATATTAAGCAGCGCCTGCCTTCTCTTTCTCTCCCTTTCTCCATTTTTGGTTACACTCCACTTCTCTTTAGCCATGGACAAAAATTGTCTTCCCATTTCCGTGTAAACCTGCACTACCCAGAACCTTTCCATTCCTTTGGGGAATATATACACATAAAATCTTCAAGGACCAGAGAAAATCGGTCCATTTTGAGCAAAGCCTGAACCATCACATGAAGATCTGCAACGTTCAGATTTAGAAGGTTGAGGGTTTGATTTCAAATTTTGATTCAAATCACGCCTAAATATAGAACCCTAGCCCTAATCGTTCATCTATAAATACCTATCTGTGTTTCAGCCGAGAGGAGGGGTTTTTTTCTTTAGTCGCTTTTAGTCCCTAAAAATATTAATCCTCTTTAGTCCCAATACCCCTTGGTATTCATTCGAAGCGCTGAGTTATTTCGTTCTCTTTTTTCTTCTGCCATCGCTTTGAATCCGAGCGCATTCAAGCTCGGAGTTTTTCCGCGTTCGAGCGTAGATCGGATATTCAAAGCCCCTGTTCGCTGCACCCAAAAAAGGTCAGTGCAATCCCTTTATCCCTCCCTTTTAGTTTGATTTGATTTTTGATATGTATTCACGATTTCTTATTTGTGTGTGTAAAAAAAATGCTTTAGTATATTACGTAATCTTTTCATTCTTTAGCATTTGTTTCATAGTTTTGTATGCCTCTCTATTAAATTTCATTATTAGTTTAGGTGTAGTTCCTTCGTGATAATTATATTAGTGTGGTAGCTCAGTGATTCTCTTTCTATTCTTGTTGGTTGTCGATTCTTACGATTGATATTTGATTAGAATTCGATCCTTATTGTGAAATGGATGTTTAGTCGACTTCAGTTGCGTATGAAAGCATGAGTAGCATTTTCGCGTTAAATGTTGAACATTTGCATTTTTTCTTTCCTACTAAGCTAAAAATGTATCAGCAGATTAAAGAAAATTGTGCTTGAGGTTAAAATAATTTTTGGTTTCCTCCTTTCTTTATGCTTTAAATATTCACAAGCATGCTCATTTCGATGTATTGTTATCATTATCAGTATAGCATCATGTGAATTAACATACTATAAGATGGTTCGTAAATATTTGAGATAGGTTCTGTTTGGTTTAGAAAAATAGGTTCAATAGGTTCAAAATTTATATGTTAGTCATTTTAGTTTAAGACTGGAATGAGGTCCATTACTCACTTTCTTTTTTTGTGGTTTTAAATGTTCATCTTTGGTTTAACGAAAAGATAAATGGTTCCCTAACCCGCGGTAATCTTTTCATAACTAAGTATAAAGCCTCAATTCATTTTTTGCTAGTTAAAGGAAGGAGTAGCATTAACTTGTTATGTCCTTTTGTTGTTTTTTCAGCATCTTTCCAAACTTTGTGTAGAACCATAATACTCCTCACCCTTTAATTTAGTTCACCATGGTATTTTAAGAGAGCTGGTTGTGGTCATAAATCTTGCAACTGATTAAGTGTGGAAATGATCACTATGAGTTATGTCCAAAGAGCTCAGTCTACTCCCTGATTAGTCTTTGTTGTGACAAGTTAACTCATGCGCTATGTGGTTATGTGACAGAAGGTTTGTTTAGTTATGTTTAAATCCAGAAACAAGGTTTAAGGGGTTGTACTATAAGAAATCAAAACGTAGCAGGCCATGTTTGTGGCCTATTTCAAACTTGTTTAGTTGGGTTTTTGTTTGGAAGTTGCATCACTAGTATTGTGTAGTATAATTTTTTTTTTTTTGATGAATCTGTAGTGAGTATGATTGTAACCATTTCTCATTCAATATCCTGCTTGGAAATTGTGAAAGGGATATAGGTACTGACCCTCCTTCTAGCTCATCTTAATATGATTTGGGAATTTAAGAATATGTCCCATTTTAATAATTAAACATAGTGTTTTCCTTAAAGTGTTTATCTTACCGACATGAAATCAGTGGTTAAGTCTTTGGAAAGTATAGAATCTGGTGCTAGTTCGTTTATTAATCTAGAAATGTGACTTTATAAGGGATGTAAATTTTATTACTTTACTATAATGTAGAGAAGCATATTGTCCAGATATTATGTTAAAATTATCACTTTCCCGCTTGAAGATTTTACCCTTTTTCATGAGAAGGAAAGATCTTTGAACGATAATATTTTGCCTGAAATCCGAGTATGATTTAAGCCGTATGTTTCTGTTAAACCTGAGGAATAAATCTTGGTATCAGTTCATGCACAACTTTACATACCTTATGTGATGTTCTACTCTTCTTTTAGTTATCTATCGCATTTCGATATCCCTTTTCTAATGTCTTTTCTTTTTGTTTCATGATTTGTCGGAGCAGCAAAGAGTTTCGTTTTGAGACTCGATGATGCTGCCAGGCCCAAACTTGCATCCATTTTCCTCGTCTATTTCATTCCATTGAAATACCTCCGAACCAAAGCAACCAGAGGAAGGAAAAAGAAAAATAGTTGCAGCATTTTTCGTTTTGATCTTCCTGGCGTGGATTTTTTTTTTTTAATAATTTCATTTCCTCTGCTTATGTCTGCTTGCTTGATCTGTTTAGAAGTTAATCGCCTAAAACGATTTGGAACCTAACTGGTTAGATGATAAGGGGAAATCGACAATTAACTTTCTTTGTTTAGAGTCCATATTAGCTATAATAATGTTTTCAACGTTCTGAGAATTCAGGTGTTTATTTGCACAACGAAGAGGTGATTTGATAATGTTATTTGCACAAAGAAGATGTGATTTACACAAACAATTGTTAGGTTGATAGGGAGAAATAGCTTCTGCTTTCCACAATTGAACTTGCATCCCTTTCTATGATGTTTTTTGAGCCAAATTTCAGATTCTATTCAACCCTTCTTTTATTAAAATCAATTACTTTAAATTCGAATCATTAACTCCTTTCAAGATGTAACCATTTCTACCGGGTTTATTTTTTAACAGAAAGATGAAGTGAGAAGGCTCGTTTTTCCTATTTTTTTTTTAAAACAGATTTTTGTTGGCTATTCACTCAAAATTGATTGTTAAGTTTTTTTTTCTTTCTAAAATTTGAAGTGATTAGCATTGAGGTTATCACGTTACCAAGGTAGATTTTTTTTAACTTAACTAAAATATCTGGTCATGGTTACTTTTTCTTTCCATTAATGAAAAGGGTATCAAGATACTATTTTTTATCATAATTCATTCTATTAACCTAAGTTTGGTCGGTAACCATAATTAATGAATTTTAAAGGATGCCTAACCCCTTCCCTTTAGGATAATCAAAAACCCTTACCTAGAATCACTAATTAAGTAAACCATTAATGGAGGTTTAGTTAGGCTTTACCTTAGTTAATAAATTAGGTGTCCTAATTCACCGTTAAAATAAAACAAATAGGAATCACCAATATGTTATACTCTACTTTGACCCGTTTAAATGGGGTATAACATGCGCAACATAGTGGAAGATCTAACAAGTATTCCTTCGTCTTTGGGGTAGAAAGCATACTCTTACCCCATTGACACCCTATCAAGTGAGTGAGGACTATAGAATCATGAAAGAACTCCGGAAGAGAGTGCAAAATAAAGAGGTTGAAAAGGAGTCCTTACTTAGCCAAGAGGGTCAAGGGGTAACAAAGGGGAAAGCCAAGATGACACTTGCCAAACCAAGCAATTGCTTGAAAGGTGTTGATGAGGGGCGCTTCATGGTGTGCCTTGTCAACAAGGATCTCTTATTGCATACTAACTAAGATACTAGCACTTTGCCTAGTATTGTTTCTTCTCTTTTGCAGGAATATGACCAGCTATTTTCGAAGGAGATGCCCAAAGGATTGCGTCCATTGAGGGGTATTGAACATCAAATTGATTTTGTGCCAGGATGCCAAATTCCCAACAAACCGGCATATAGGAGCAATCTGGGGGAAACTAAGGAGTTGCAAAGGCAAGTTGAAGAGCTCCTTGAGAAGGATCTTGTCAAAGAAAGTCTTAGTCCATGTGCCGTACCGGTGATTCTTGTTCCAAAGAAAGATGGAACTTGGAGAATGTGCATTGATTGTAGAGCCGTCACCAAAATCACGATAAAGTATCGACATCCTATTCCTAGACTTGATGATATGTTGGATGAGATATGTGGCTCGAGTGTATTTTCGAAGGTTGATCTTAGAAGTGGCTATCGCCAAATTCGTATGAATCCGGGTGATGAGTGAAAAACGGCCTTCAAAACCAAGTTTGGTCTCTATGAGTGGCTTGTTATGCCATTTGGCCTAACCAATGCACCTAGAAATTTTATGAGGTTGATGAATCATGTCTTGAAGCCCTTTATCAATAAATTGGTGGTTGTCTATTTTGATGACATTCTTGTGTATAGTAAAACAATGGAGGAGCATGTATTCCATTTGAGACAAGTGTTTGATGTCTTGTTGCATGAAAAGTTGTTTGCTAATCTCAAGAAGTGTTCCTTTGGGGTTAATAAAGTGGTATTCTTGGGTTTTGTTGTGAGTGTGAATGGTGTGGAGGTTGATAAAGAAAAGGTGGAGTCCATTAGAACTTGGCCAACTCCTAAAAATGCAACCGATGTGAGGAGTTTCTATGGGTTTGCAAGTTTCTATAGGCGATTTGTGAAGGGATTTAGTACTTGTCACGACCCAACTAGGGGCCATGACGGGTACCCGCGGCTAACCACCGAGCACCGCTCATACCATTACCCATCATACATATCAAGCGTTTGTTCATTAAACTTATACTTAAATCATAGGAAAACCATTTTTCACTTGAAACATATTTACCTTATATACATAAGCCCTCCGGCTATCAAAATCAAAATAATGTATATACATACGAGGAGAGACTGTGAGTCCATACTATCTACACATACGTATCTACGAGCCTCTACTAGAGTGCTAGACGACGGGACGGGACAGGACCCCGTCGTGCCCAAAATACATATATATATATATATATACACACACACACACACACAAAATAATAAGTCAATAGCACCTCTGGAACAATGGAGTGCTCCCAAGTCAGCTAATAGCTCTTACGAGTCCGGATCACCTCCCTGTCTACCTGTGGGCATGAACACAGCGTCCAAAGAAAACGGACGTCTATACGAACATTGTAATGAGTATGTAAGGCATGAATGAAATGAACATGATAGAGAAATCATAAGACATAGGATGAAGATATAACCTACGTAACTTTTATGGGTGGATACATTTCATACATATATCATATATATAATCATAGTACATGTATCATCATAGCGCATACATCATCGCATCATATAAATCATCATCGTTAACCCGCGTCCGGGTAACCATCATATGCCGCCCACTAGTGGTGTTATGCTCGACCCTCTAGGCTCAGTGTAAACATAGCAGCCCGCCTTAGCGGTGACATGCCCGGCCATTTAGGCACGGTGGAATCGTATGCAGCCCGCCTTAGCGGTGACATGCCCGACCAACTAGGCACGGTGGAATCGTATCGTCATATAGTCAACATAAACTTATTTAAAAATTCAAAATCTGTCCTGACATAATTATACGGACACTTATACGGTCCATATAAGTGATCGTGAAATCGTTTCCGGAACCATCCTTTTCTGTGTCAATTATACGGCACATTATACGGTCCGTATAAATTTATATGGTCCGTATAAGTGACCGTGAAATCACTTCATCAACATCTCGCTTCTGTGACCATTATACGACACATTATACGGTCCGTATAATTTTATGTGGTCCGTATAAGTGACTGTATAATCCCATCAGTGAGGGATTTCACTGTGATGATTCTGCGGACCATTATACGGACCGTATAACGTTATACGAACCGTATAATTGGTCGTATAATTTATCTTTTCTCCGATTTTGTTCTCGTCACGTCGTTTGATCTCAAATCCTTATGGAACCTTCTTGATACTTGTTTATCACCTCATTAACAATCTAAGGGACGTTATGACTCTTCTCCAAAACATCATTAAGTCATCATTAATTCGATACTCATAAATCTTGCCCGACACACACATATACCTTGCTTTCCTGAGCAGCTTTCGTCTCCTACCTCAAATGTCTTTGAAATCTCACTTAAACCCATCAATTGTTATTTTTTACTTATCAAAACATCGTATACGTCGTGCCCTTCGTTAGTCTATTCACTGTACGTTAACGGAAAATTTTCTGGGGTGTAACATCCTCCCCTCCCCCCTTTTTGGAACATTTGTCCTCGAATGTTAAACACTCGAGAATTCTATGAAAATTTTGCCAGAGTTTCCTCTGTAATGTGGCACTACCATCCTGTCACAACAGCTCATAATAATATTGCCTCACAGGGCCACAACACAATAGTAATATAATTTGGCCACACACGACCCATATGTATAAAAAAAACATACATACCTCAAATAATCTCGATGTTTCATCGTGGATCTCTTCTAGAGACTGAAATAAGTGCGGGTATTTAGATTTCATACTCTCTTTTGCTTCCCAAGTCATCTCTTCTCAGTTGTTATGTCGCCATAAGACTTTAACTGAGGCCACTTCCTTATTTTGAAGTCTCCGTACTTGCCTGTCTAATATGGCAATGGGCACTTCTTCATAGACTAGCTTTTCTATTACTTGAACATCACCTATTGGGACAATCGTCATAGGATCTCCAACACACTTGTGGAGCATTGAGACATGGAAAACTGGATGGACCAATTCAAGTTCTGGAGGCAAGTCAATTCATAAGCTACTTGAGCCACCTTGCAGATAATCTTATAAGGTCCAATGTATCGAGGACTTAACTTTCCTTTCTTACCAAATCTCATCACTCCTTTCATTGGTGACACCTTTAAGAATACCCAATCATCAACTTGAAATTCTAAGTCTCGCCAGCGGCTGTACGCATAAAATTTTTGGCGACTTTGGGCTGTTAACAATCGATCTCGGATCACCTTGACTTTTTCTACTGCTTGTTGAATCAACTCAGGGCCTATTAGCTGTACTTCTCCTATTTCAAACCATCCAATTGGGGATCTACACTTCCTTCCATATAAAGCTTCATACGAAGCCATTTGGATACTGGAATGGTAGCTATTGTTGTACGCAAACTCAATAAGAGGTAAGTGGTCATCCCAACTACCACCAAAATCCAGAATACATGCTCTTAACATATCCTCCAATGTCTTAATGGTACGTTGGGCTTGCCCATTATGTTACAAATTTCATATGATTACAGATTTTACTTGATTTGAGAAAGACGAAAAGAATGTTTTTGTAAAGCTTTCATTATGCCTTTCACTTTGTGATTTAAGGGTCCAGTGAGATTACGAATATAATGAGAACCAGCGGGTTTGCTCGGCTCTAAGTAAAGGGTCGGGTGCCCCTCATGCCCTATCAGGACTGGGGTGTGACAAAAAGAATGCCTTGGAGGAGATTGGAGAGAAGACTTCACGAATTTACAACGTTTGGGAGTTGGCATTGGAAGAGTTGCAAAGTGGCTAGAAGTGCAAAATGGCTAAAAGTGCAACTATGGGGCTAAGATTGCAATTGGAGGTCATACGTGCAAGTTATGGGGTTAGAATGGCAATTGGAGGTCATAATTGCAAGTTATGAGGCTTTGGATGCAATTGAAGACCCATGTGGGTATTTTTGCAAAAGAGCCTGTTACACCTTGGAAAAATTCCCATTAACGTATAGTGAATAGGCTAGCTAAGGGCACGACGTATACGATGTTGTGATAAGAAAGAAATAGCATTTGATGATCCTAATCGAGATTCAAAGACATCTGACGCAAGGGAAGAAAGTTGTTAAGGGAAGCAAATGATATGTTGTGTGTCGGGTAAGAATTATGAGCGACAAGTTAATGATGGCATAATGATGTCTTGGAGAAGAGTGATAATGTCCCTTAGATTGGTATTGAGGTGTTAATCAAGTGTCAAGAAGGTTCCATAAGGGTTGGAGATCAAACGAGTCGGCGAGAACGAGTTTCAGAGAACTGGGCATTATACGGCCAGACATACTGGCCGTATAAAACATACGGACCGTATGTCCAGCCGTATGCCTTGACCAGAATAAGGGTCCTCACTGGACCAAACATACGGCCAGACATACGGCCCGTATAAAATGTACGGACCGTATGTTTGTCCGTATGTTCCGGTCGGGACAGATTTGAAGTGTTAATATAAGGACCCTCTCTCATTTTATTTCATTTCATCTTACTTCTCCACACTTCAAGAAACCTCTAGAGCTCTCTCAATTATTCATCCACAAGCAACCAAGAGAAATCTATGATCAACTACGTCAAACCCACAAAATCAAGTGTATGAAACCTAATAAAAGTTCATCTACACCAAGAAAACTCAAGGGAAGTGAGCGAGGGTTTTGGTGAAAGAAGAGAAGTTCCACTCAAGGCTTATTCTCCCATCATCTAAGGTGAGTTATATGATCATTCCATGTTGTTTAAGGTATTGGAAGGCTAAGACACTTGAATTGTAGAAAGATATAGAAAATGGGTCATGAATGTGGAATAGTGTCATTGTTGAATAGTAGTTTGGGGTGAATTATGAATATTGGTATGTTGTGATTACAATTCCGCTATAAATGACATTTACAACATGGAATAAGTATTATGTGTGAGAAAATGCAATAGTGAACTATGACCATGATTATGGAGAAATGGGAGTGAAATGGTGAAATGTGGATAATATAGATGGATGATGATTGTTGCTTGTGATATTGTGAATGTTGTTATCAATGTTTGGGAGTTGATATAGAATATGGGGAAAGTTGTATAAACAAAGGAAATTATGCCCAATTTTCTTTAGCTTTTGTAAGCACATTTAAGTAATCGATTAGCTAATGTTAATGTGAATTCTCTTGAAGGTAGAAACGTGGGCATTGAAGGAGAATAAGCAAGCGATAGATTAATTAAAGGAAAGAGGTATGTGAGGCTATTCCTTTATTTATATGGCATGAATCCTATGGCATGATTCTTCATTCTTTTCCATGAATCCTTTACATCCCGGAAAGCTAAGAGTCTATGTTCATGAATAGCCATATGAGATAAGAGATATATTATGAGTCCAATAATGATGATGATGAGCTTAAGTCTAAAGATTCTAGAGCTCATGATATGATGTCCCTATATAGTTAATGATTTCGTTTATTGTATACACTCACCTTATATACTATTTCCTTCAAGGTGAGGCAGAATGCTTATAAATGCTCCATAATGGAATCGGGGGGTTCACGACCTTATGTCACCCCTATAAAGTATAATTGTCTTAAGTTTCCAGTCATGTATTATGGTAATAGTATGATGATAATATGATAAGTCTATGATATGTACATGATGCTATCACACCGCGCCTACATGGCCGGGCAGACACCGCTAAGGCGGGCAGCGTATACACCATGTCCAGATGGCATGGGCAGACACCACTAGTGGGCGGCATGAGATGGTACCCCGGACGTGGGAGGCCTGGACGCAGGCGAATGATTATCACACCGTATCTATATGACGGGCAGCTTATACATTTATGCATAAATGATATGATGATGATTATGAAGTAAGCCAGCATGCATTATTTCTTTTATAAGTGACAGTCAGATACAGTTGCTCCTTATTTGATGCTTCCTTTATCTCATCGGCGTATTATTAATACTTATACCTCTCATACTCAGTACAATGTTCGTATTGACGTCCGTTTTCTTTGGACGCTGTGTTCATGCCCACAGGTAGACAGGGAGGTGAATTTGAGCCAGACTCGTAGGAGCTGTTAGCTGACTTGAGAGCACTCCATTGTTCCGGAGGTGCCTTTGATCATTCTTTTGTGTATATATGTATATTTTGGGCACGGCGGGGTCCTGTCCCGTCCCTATGTCTGTCACTCTAGTAGAGGCTCGTAGATAAGAAGCTACAGGGCATTTAGGAAAAATGACCATCTTTCATCTTAAGAGATTGTGCGATAGAGTTGTATTATAAGATTTTCTCCTCCCTAATAGTGTGCTATGATTACAGAAATGCCGCCAAAGGGAAAAGCTACAGCCGCCCAAAAGGGCAAGATTACGATGAAAAAGCGAGTAGAAAGGGAGCCGCCAATGAATGTAGAAGATGTGAATTACATAATGAGGCCCCATCTAATACTTCCTTCACCCCGCCTAATGTAGAAGAACAAGGAGGAGCTTCAGCTCCAGTCCCTCCACCGGTCGCTTCGGGTCAACAAGTGACCGAGGCCATTCATCTATTGACACAATTAGTTGCCGCTCAGGCATAACGACAGAATGTGAGTTCAAGTGATCGGGCAGCTAGTACCAGAGCCCGTGATTTTATGAGTCTGAATCCTCCGGAGTTTTTCGGGTCAAAGCCGGATGAAGACCCGCAAGGTTTTATTGATGAGATGGTGAGGACCTTGAGGATTATTCATGCCTTCGAAACTGAATCTGTGGAGTTGGCATCTTATAGACTCTGAGATGTGGCGGTATTGTGGTACAATAATTGGCTAGCATCAAGAAAAGAAAATGTGCCTCCTCCCGCGTGGCAAGAATTTGTAGATGCTTTTATCCGCCACTATTTGCCACTCGAGGTCCGTCGCGCTAGAGCAGATAGGTTCTTAAATCTAAAGCAAGGAAATATGAGTGCCCGGGAATATAGCCTTCAATTTAATTCATTGGCTAGATATGCCCCGACTATGGTGGCCGATATGGGAGATAAGGTACATAGGTTTGTGAGTGGCTTAGGGCCACATTTATTTAAGGATTGTTTGATGGCTTCGTTACAAAATGGGATGGATATTTGTTACACCTCGGAAAATTTTTCCGTTGATGCATTGTGAATAGACTAACGAAGAGCACAAAGTATATGGTATCTCGATAAGTAAGGAATGATATTTGATGACCCTAGTTAAGATTTTAAAGACGTTAGAGGTAGGGAAAAAAGTTTTCCAAGAGAAGGCAAGGCATACGATAGGTATCGAAAAGGAATTACGAGTAACAAGTTAACGAGGATTTAATAATGCTTTGGAGAAGAGTTATAACGCCCCTTAGATTGTTAATGAGGTGACAAACAAGTGCTAAGAAGGTTCCATAAGGATTGGCGATGTTACACCTCAGAAATTTCTCCGTGAACGTACAATGAATAGACCAACGAAGAGTATGAGTGTACGATGTTTTACTAAGAAGGGGATGACTACTTATGAGTTTTGAAAATGCAAAAGTTGCAGATTTGTACTTCAGCCCAGTTGGTCATAAAATAGAACACGGCCCGTAAAGTGGTTTACGGACAGTAAACTGCTATTTTCCTCCAATATACAAAATTTCAACTTTCTGCCAAATGTCTACATGGTTAAATACGACTCAGAATACGGACCGTAAATTGAAATACGGCCCGTAAACTGTTACCGTAAACCACCATGACTCCAGCAAACCTTTCTGGTTCTGTTATGCTTAAATACGATCGTGAAGGACGGACCGTAAACTAGAATACGGCCCGTAAACTGGGTTTACGGCCATTGTGCACTTCTACTATTGTTCATAAAAATTAGATTTTAAGTTAAGTAGAAGGGACCCTTTTTCATTCCATTCATTTCATTTTCACTCCACACTTTAAGAAACATCTAGAATACTCTCTAATATTCATCCACAAGAGAAGCAAAGAAAAATCAAGATCAACAACACTAAAACCATGAAATCAAGAATGTGAGACTCATCAAAGTTCATCTACACCAAGAAATTGCAAAGGAAGTGAAGTAGGGTTTTTGGCATAGAAGAGTATTGCTACTCAAGGCTCATTCCTACCACATCTAAGGTAAGTTTTATGACTTTCTCATGATGATTGAAGTATTTATACGTTGAAACACTTGGATTATAGAAGAGTGTAGTAAATAGGTCATAAAATGTGAATAGTGCCATAGTTGAATGATAGTTGGATTGAATCATGAATGTTGATGAGTTGGGAGTATAAATATGTTATACATGACGTGTATACCATAAGATAGGTGTGAGGTATGAGAAAATGTGATGATGAGCTAAAACCATAAATGTGGAGAAATTGGAGAAAAATGGTGGAGTGCGGTAAATGTAGATAAATGACGATTGTTGATACGACATTGTGAGTGTTATTGTGAATGTTTGGTAGTTGAAATTAAACACGGGAAAAGTAGTAGAAACAAAGGAAATGCTGCCCAATTTTCCCTAGAAAATAGTCACGCGTTCTTATGACTAGTGCCCGAGCTGGACACCCATATGTACCTGTTAAACATAGTCGGACTGATACTATAGGTCCTCAATCAATCACAACGAAATAACATACGCAAGCCGACGAGGCTGCCACTATATATATATCATTATGCTACGCAAGCCGACAAGGCTGCCAGTACATATCATTATATTACGCAAGCCGACAAGGCTGCCACTACGAAACGATAACATATGCAAGCCGGAAAGGCTGCTACAACAACAGAACTTCCACAATAACTATATAGACACAGCTGATCATAATCTGTATATAACGCACACACATGTCTACAGACCTCTAAGAGTATCAACAGTGAAATATGATGGGACAGGGCCCCGTCGTACCCCTAGACAAATATATATATATATATATATCAGAAGGTCTGTACCAAAATCTAGGCTCCGGAACAACGGAGCTCTCTAAGATAGCTGAAAGGAAATTCTAAGCTGGGGGACCACCAAATCAAGCGTCTGTACCTGCGGGCATGAAACGCAGTCCCCCGAAGAAAGAGGGTCAGTACGGAATATGTACTGAGTATATAAAACATGAAATACAGTAAAAAGGATCATAACTGAAATAGGGAGTACAGAAGACAAGTATAATGTCCAGAATACAAAAACACTTGCCCTTTTGAAACATAAATCATGCATGTCAATATCATATATCATACTCGGCCCATTATGGGACTCGGTGAACATGGTCGCCACATACCATCCTTGGCGCCATAACACAGCATAACACCATAAACACATTATAACGCCATAAACACATCATAAAACCATCACATCATCACACCATCACGCCAACCCAGCATAACACCATTATATATATATATATATATATATCATATTCTGGCCCTTTCGTGAGGGACTCGGTGAACAATGCAGTGAGACTGTGCACGATAACATACCCGGCCCGGGACTCGGTGAAAGACATATTGAGGCATGCACGAGCAGAGTAGTGAACAACCATATGTAATTTAAATCATTATCAAGACTCAAACAGAATAAGAAGAAGAGATTAACACCTGAGTATCAATAGCGACAATCATATCAAGTATCCCTCGAATGTCATTGTAGAGTATATCAAAAGAGCCTTAGGAATCATAGACATGTATCAAGATAATATGAAATAGCTTATAGAAGTCAAGGACATGAGTTATCGTAGAGTCTTCCAAGAATAGGAGCTTATATATATCGACTACTATCCAACGATAGAAAACTTGAGAGGGAAGCTCAATCATTTTAAGAGTTCTAACATCAAGAAGTGAATAGGAATCATGAATCACACTAGAAACTTATGAATGGAATTACCCCAAAGTTCATATCATTCGTCACTTATATCTAAGAAATGCCAAAAGAAAGAAGGGACAACTTTACATACCTGTTAAAGATTAATCGTAATCTCGTTCGCTTCGTCGCCCCTTTTAGCCTATTTAATATAAAAGTAACGCTATCGTTAGTAACTATACTTTCTAGTTCGTAAATCTGTAGCCCATCGCTTATAGAACTCATTCTTTAACTTATACTTTCCCGATTAAGGTTTTTCATTAGTTAAGGACTTAACGGAAATCGGGCAGCATTTCCCCTATATATATCCGCCTAACCCAAATTTTCAATTATGCTCCTGTTATCATAGAAATACCAATAATAACAGCAATAGAGATATACATACAAAATTCTTACAATTCAGCCCATAAACAATTCTAACAATCCAACAACCCTTCTGAATCATTTTCAACCCACAATTTCATATAACAACGATTTCATGCATTTTCTTACTTCCAATTTCATCCAATCCAATTTTTATAATTCCATTTCAACACTATTAACACAATTATACCACAAAATAAGAAAATCTTACCTAAATTTTCTCGGAGGAATTTCTACACTCAATTGCTCCAATTTTATAATTTCTTCTTCCTCAACTCAATATCCAATGTTGCTATCACCTCCTTGAACTTGTAATGCACTTGAAATTTGATCAAAACATTCAAGAACACAAATTTTTCTTCAACACCATGGCTGGCCGAGAGCAGCCATGGAGGTTTTGTATTTTTTCTTAACTTATGTAAGGCTAGTCCTTTCTTTCCAAGGCATGAATCCTATGATATGATATTATTTTCATACACTTCCATGGCTTCCTTATATTCCGGAACCAAAAGCCTATGTTCATGGGTAGCCACGTGAGATAAGAATAAGAGACATGTTATGAGCATGATAACTGAGATGATAAGCTTAAGACTAAAGATTCTAGAGTTCATGGTATAATGTTTAAACAAAGCTAAAGACATTAACTACGATCTATTGGTAATGCTTGATGTATACACTCACCTTATATACTAATTCCTTCAAGGTGAGGCGGAATACCTATGAATGCTCCATAATGTAAGCGGGGGGCTCTCGACCTTACGTCACCCCGACATTGTTATAGATTGTTCATAAGCCTCAATGCTTTTCCTACGACCAATGTTTCGAGAAACTACGAGTCTATGTTCATAAAGGATTTCATGTGAGATAAAGGTAAGAGATACGCTATAGAAATGATAATGGAAATGATGAGCTTAAGCCCAAAGATTAGAAAGACTATCATACGATATTTATACGAAATTCATGCTATGAATATGATGTGATTTTAATAGATTGCCTTTAAATTTAAATGTGTGCATTAATGAAAGGTTACGATAAGCTTATAAGATTTATGTGATGGCAATGATAATGATGAGATATATTGATCCTTTTCTGATGCATGTGATATGGTCGAGCCACTACGTGGCCAAATACGGAAGATATGTATGTGATATTGTCGAGCCACTACGTGGCCGAATACGGATGTTGTCGAGCCCTACGTGGCCGAATACGGATAATGTTTTATGTGTATGAGAAGCTACGGTACTATGATGATGAATTATATGACATGATGATGTATACGCTATAATGGTTCATGTACGACGATTATGTATATGTGATATATGTATGAAATGCATTCATCTTTAAAGGTCGCGCAGGTTTTGCCTTCACCTCATGAATTATGATTTCTCTATTATGTTTGTTTCATTCATGCCTTACATACTCAGTACAATATTCGTACTGACTTCCATTTTCTTTGGACGCTGTGTTCATGCGCACAGGTAGACAGGGAGACGGTGCAGACCTTTAGGAGCTATCAGCAGATTTGCAGAACCACTCCATTATTCCGGAGGTGCTAATCGGGTTTATACTTTTGTGTATATATATATGTATAAATATTTTGGGCACGACGGGGTCTTGTCCCGTCCATATGTCTAGTACTCTAGTAGAGGCTCGTAGATACGTATGTGTGGGTTACATGGTCTCACAAAATCACTACTATATACACGTAGATATGTGTACATTATCTTTTGATAGCCAAAGGGCTTATGTATATAAAAGTATTTACGTTCTTTAATGAAAAATGATTTTCTTATGACTATGAGTTTATAAACGAAAAATGAGGCTTAATGAGTATGATGAGTAGTAGAACGAGCGGTGCTCGGTGGTCAGCCCCGGGTACCCGTCACGGCCCCTAGCTGGGTCGTGACAGGCGATCAAATGAGTCGACGAAAATGAACCTCGAAAAACTACGGATTATACAGCCAAACATACTGGTCGTATAAAACATACGGACCGTATGTTGGACCGTACAATCAGTCCAGATTGACACCCCTCTCTGGACCAAATCTATGACCAGACATACGGTCAGTATAAATTATACGGACCGTATGTTGGTCTGTAGAACTGGTCGGGGCAGATTTGGTGTATTTAATGAGGGATCCAAGTTTCATTTCATTTCATTTCCCTATCACACCCCTTCTCTCTAAAACATGTCTCTACATTTCTTCCACAAGAATTCAGGAGATATTAGTGATCAACAACATAAACTAAGTGAATCAAGTGTAAGAAACCCATTAAAGATCATCCAAGTCAAGAAATCACATTGGAGATGAATTAGGGTTTTGGCTCAAGTGAAGTATTTCCACCCAAAGCTTGTTCCTACAACATCTAAGGTATGATTTATGGTATTTCGATGTTGTTTAAGGTATTTGAAAGTTGAAACACTTGTATTGTAGAAGGATATAGAAAAATGGGTCATGAATGTGGAAATAGTTCCATTTTGAGTAATAGCTTGAATTGAGTCATGATTCTTGATGTGTTGTGATATGGATATGTTATAAATGATGTTAAGAATACGAGATAGGCAATGTATATGAATGAACGTAGTCGTGTGTTATTGTCACACCCCGACTTTACTAGGGTGTGATGGGCACTCGACCCCATTTTTTGGAGCCAAGCGAACCCGCTGACTCTTATTACATGCATAATATCTTTGGACTCTTAAATCGAATAAGAATGAAATACATAGTAAGCTTTCAGAATATTTCTTTTTCCCTCGTACTCAAATCAAATGGAATCTGTAGTCATATGGACTTTATAACATAACATAAGATGGCACATCGGCTGGTGGAGCCGTTTACAATACCGACACTCTATACCCACGACTCTGTCTGCAAAGTCTCTAACTTCGAACAAGACATCATAGCATAGTACTCTGACCCGACAACACCCCAGAGCAAATGGAGCTTGCCAACTCCGCTGGAACCTCTTCTATAATAGCTTCTACTCATCTGGGTGTACCTGCGTGGCATGAAACGCAGCCCCCGAGGAAAGGGGGTTAGTACGAGCAATGTACTGAGTATGTAAGACATGAATAGTAACATCGTACGGAATATAAATATGAATAATAACAGAATGGAAATATAGAGCATATCATGAGGTAGAAGTGTAACCTGTACATATGAGTGCCTCTTAGGGCGGATGCCATGCATGCTTAGCTTTCTTTGAAAAACATTTCTTGTCCATATGTAGAAAATAGAACATATCATAGCGCCGAACCACGTCGGCTCCCCCACATATGTCCCGCGTCTGGGCATCCCGCGTCCGGGGTGATAAGTTACGCCAAATGACCAGGTGGCAATGCGTCTATAGCGCAACATATGTCCCTTTTCCCCATCTTCCCCATATACATATACATATACATATATCATATAAGCAGCATGCAGGAGAGCCCAAAGAAAGTCATGTATATATCGGAGTGACGTAAGGTCGGTAACCTCCGATTATATTATGGAATAATCATCATGACTTTGTCTCACCTTGAAGGAACAATTATTATAAGGTGAGACTAGCAACGAATATCAGCGTTAAGACTCGATGGGTACGTATATAAATCAACACATGAAGGCTCAGAAACAAGTTTCGGGTCAATCCGACTTAGTATAAGAAAGTTATGAGCGTTTGAAATACAGAACCTTCTACGAACGTTTCGGAAGCCATTTTTGGAAAATCAAAACAATAATCATATCAAGTACCTTTTGAACATGAAATCGTTCTTATCATAGTTATCATAGAAATATTCTCATCCTTGACATTATCATTGTCATTGTGAAACATATCCATCATCATTGTCATAGGAGCTTACAAAATCATAAACCTCTGTTTTGGTAGAATACGGACACTTTGGAAAAACATTTATGAGTTAGCGGGAAGAGAATCATGCCTTGGAATCATAAACATCTAACTTTTGAAAACAAGGAAAATATGGAAACAATTATGAAATCATAACATCGGGATCATGCCTTTGAAAGAGAGAGGCGAGCCTTAACATACCTGTTCCACGTCCTATTAGCTACGCTTAATTTTCCAAGCTCGTTATCGCTAGTCTACATTCAAGAAGATTGACGCAATCATTAGATTCATCACCATATACTTGTCTTAATCCTTCAAATGAATTCATTTATAATCTGCCGAAATTTCGGCAGCATCTCCCCTGTAAATACCCCATCCCTGAGAATCTAACTCGGCCCAAATCATCAATCAACAATACCATCAATCATACCAACAACATCAACAATCAATTCAAGACGCATTCTAACATTAACAACCTTTTTCATACAATTTAACGACATTTCATTTATATTCAATTTAATTCACATAACATTCAAAACGACTCAATCAACATACTACTTCACCCGAAACCTTCCAATTCCAACAAGGACAATAACAACCTATTTAATTCTTTCAAATTCAATCACAACAACCCAACTTACAATCTTCCAAACAAATGTCTCACTTCCAAATTCATGAATTCCACTAACATTTTACATTAACAACTTCATTCATACAAATATAAGAATTCATGCTAGTGTCATATTAACTTCCACCACGACACCACAACGATTACAACTTCATTTCAAGCCATTAAATCCTCATTTTACATCATGGAATCCACAACACAACAATCAAACTACTAAATAAAATCAATTCATTTGTTCTACACAATGCAACTATATTCGGCCAACACCCCAACATACCAAATTCATGATTTTTATCTATTTCTACACACTACAACATACACAACCATCCATAACATATGTAAAAGAGGATTGAACACATACCTTTCTCACTCAACTTCTTGGCTTGGTTAAGGTTTCCAACTTGCACAACAAATGCTTTGCTTGCTCCAACAATCACTCCATGTTAATTAGGGCCTTCAAATTAGTTGGAATACTAGAAGAAAATATTTTTTCTTGATCAATTTTTATGGCATCATTTGCCCTAGCCATGGCCGAATATGACCCTTCTTTTTCTTCAAGTTTTCTTGAATTTTCATGACAATTATGTCTTGCTTGGTAAGCTCTCTCTCATATATATATATATATATATATATATATATATATATATATATATATATATATATATATATATATATATACCCCACGGCCAAAGTGGCCTTCTCCAAGAATTTTCTTGAACATTTTGTAAAATTCCCATTTTGCCCCTAGGCTTCCACAATATTACCATAAGCCACTTTGCGAATTTTCCCTTTTTGCCCTTAGCCTCTCTCAATATTTCCTTACTAATAATGTTCATAAATAATATTCATAACCAACTTGTACATTAAAATAATTTTGAAAGATGGTCATTTGTCACGACCCAGCTAGGGGCCGCGACGGGTACCCGGGGCTAACCGCCGAGCACCGCTCGCTCTATTACCCTCCTTACCCGATTAATTCCTTATCATCACATTTATGCTTAAAAAATGGAAAAAGATCATAACTTATATGGAAACATAAACACTTGTGTATATAGAAAGGTTTGGTACACCAAAATAATGAGTGCACGTATACATGAAAGATGTGAGACCATGATACCCACACTACGCATCTACGAGCCTCTACTGACATACTATACAATGGACGGAACAAGACTCCGTCATGCCCAATATATATATATATATATATATATATATATATATATATATATATATATATATATATATATATATATGTACCAAAAGAGAAATCACAAGCACCTCCGAACAATGGAGTGCTCTCAACAGCTGACAACTCCTAAGTATCTGGATCAAGCTCGCCTCCCTGTCTACCTGTGGCCATGAACGCAGCGTCCAAAGAAGGGACGTCAGTACGAATATTGTACTGAGTATGAGAAGCATGAACAATGAAGAAAGGCATCAATAATATAATGAGAGCATCAATATAAAGCATATGGATCTGACCGATAATCATAAATGGAATAATGCATGCTGTCTTACTCATACTTATCATCGTAACATGTATGCATCATATGCAAGCTGCCCGCCCATGTCGGAATGGTGTGATAATCAATAATATAAGCCCGCGTCCAGGCCTCCCGCGTCTGGGGTACCATCTCATGCCGCCCACTAGTGGTGTCTGCCCACGCCCGAAGGTCGTGGTGTATCCGTATCGCCGCCCGCCGAAGCGGTGTCTGCCCGGCCAACTAGGCCCGGTATGAAATGCTCATGCCATGCTTATCATAAAATAATCATAATAATGTACTTATTGTAAAATACTTATCTTATCATAACACATGTGTAAGGTTTGAGAACAACTTTACTCTATCGGGGTGACGTAAGGTCGTGACCCCCCCGATGAATTTATGGAGCAATTACGGACATTCTGCCTCACCTTGAAAGGACTAGTACATAAGGTGAGTGTAGGCAAGGACTAACATCATCATATCGTATAACTTATCTCATATAGACATTTAACTTTTTGGAATGTAGAAGCTCATGGAAAGATGGTAATTCGGACTATAAGATTCATGCCATTGGAAAGAAAGGACTAGCCTCACATACCTTGTCGTTTAGCTAAGTTGTTGTCCACTTATTCTCCTTCGATACCACGTCGTCACCTTCATGAGAGAATTCGTATTACATTAGTTAATCGACTATGAGAACGCATGGTTATCCCTAGAGAAAATTAGGCGGCATTTCCTTTGAGTTTAACACTTATATCATGACCTATACACCATTTGTAACGTATTCATAATTATAACACGTCAACTTCTATGATTCCATCCAACTACCATTCCATAGTGACACCATTTACTCAATCATGACCCATTCCTATGTTCTTCTACATTTTAAGTATCTAATCCTTCTAATACCTTGAATCACGTGGTATAGTCATTAAACATACCTTAAATGATGATTGAACAGGCCTTGAGTTGAAATACTTCACTTAGCCAAAACCCTAGTTCCACCCTTTTAAGGATTTCTTGACTTAGATGATCCTTTGATGCGTTCTTACACTTGTTTTCATGAACTTAGTGGTGTTGATCTTGATGTTCCCTTTGATTCTCTTGAATTCTTATGGAGGAAATATTTGGAGAGTTCTAGAGCATTCTTGAGTTGTATGGATGAATAATGAAATATAATGAAGCCTAAGTCCCTTTTAATAATCACAAAACTGATCTTTAATGAAAAATTGTCGGGATGAACAGTGGTCGTAAACCACAGTTTACGGACCGTATTGTGGTTTACGGTCCGTCCTCCGCGATCGTCTTTAAGCTTTTCAAAAACAGAAAGTTTGGCTGAGGGACATGGCAGTTTACGACCGAGGTTTACGGTCCGTAAACCAGTTTACGGGCCGTTCTCAAAGTCGTTTTTAGCCATTTCAACACTTTGACAGAACTTGAAATGTTTGGACAGCTGGAGGAAGATTGCACTATACGGTCCGTAAATCACTTTACGGGCCGTATAGTGCCCTTTACTACCACTGTGCTGAAAATTTTTCGCCACCTTCTTATTTCCAAAAATTCACAATTAGCCATTCCCGACTTAATAAAACATCATCCACTCAAGCCCTTCATTGTTCTACTCATCACACAAGTACAGAAAAATTTCCGAGGTGTAACATCATTCCCTTAACTTACCATGACTACCTTGAAATATCCGAACGTACAAAATATGGGATATAACAGTTATGACCATGGATATGGGTGATTGGGAGTGAATTGAGAAATGTAGATAATACAGATAAATAAAGACTATTATTATGATATTGTGAATGTATTATTGACGTTTGGGAGTTGATATACAATATGGAGGAATGTCGTATAAATAAAGGAGATGCTGTCCAATTTTCTCTAGTTTTAGTCGTGTATGCTAGCTATCGATTTCTAATGATAGTGTAACTTTAATGAAGGTAGAAACGTGAGCGCTGAAGGAGAACGCGCAAGTGGTAAAATAGTTGAACGGAAGGGTATGTAAGGCTAACCCTTCTTTCATAAGGCATGGTTCTTTGGCCAATCATCTAAATCTTGTATAAGTCTATGATGTCCTCTAAATGACTCTATCTTCAAAAGCTACTAAGCTTATGATTCTCGATATGTTACGATTGTACTAAGTTCCTCATATGACGAGTAATCCTATAAGGATAGATGTAATGAACGACGATGATAGTGATAACAATAATGACGACGATGAAAATGGTAATGATGCTAAAGATGCTTACCAGCTATTATGTATATGTATCTATGTATGACTATTATGGAACCCCGAGCTTATAAGGCCGGGTAGAATATGTATACATTTATGTAACGCGCGCGCACCTTTGCAGTTGGGTACGGATAACCCTGAAGCCTTGGTAGGGCCAGGTATGTGTAACCCTGAAGCCCTGGTAAGGCCAGGTATGTGTAACCTTGAAGCCTTGGTAGGGCCAGGTATGTGTAACCCTTAAGCCTTGGTTGGCCAGGTATGTATATGATATAAATATGTATATGATATAGATATGTATATGATATAAATATGAGTATGAATACGGACATGATACGAATATGAATAAGAATAGGCATATGAATACGATTATAGATACGAAATGTAAGTGAGTACGGATATGAGTACGGATACGAATACGGATGTATGTACACAACCTCGCATTAGAAATGGAAAGACCCTATGAAAAGCAAGTAAGTGCTTATGACGATGATTCTACTATCTCCCATCTTATGCTGTTTCGGATGTTGCTTATTATGCTTCTATATTGATATTGATCATGCTTTATATACTCAGTACATTCTTCGTACTGATGTCCTTTTGTTTGTGGATGCTGCGTCATGCCCGCAGGTGGCCAGGGAGTCAAACTTGTTTCATAGCTACATTACTCAGGGACTACATAGCGGAGCTCCATTTCTTTCGGAGCTAAAGGTTTTGGTACTTATTATTTTATGTTTATATATTTATGGGCATAGCGGGGTCCTGTCCCGCCTATATGATATGACATACTCTCTTTAGAGGCTCGTAGACATGTGTATATAGTTAGATGTGTTTGGCCTTGTCGGCCTATATTTTGGATATCATTTTGTTAGCTTCGTCGGCTTATGTACATTGATATGGGCTTAGTTGCTAATGTTGATATAAAGGTATTGTTGCCTAATGGGATTCGTATGATTGATGAATAGAAATGTATGATTTAATATGTGGCTCACCTAGATGTGAATGTAAAGGTATGTTAAGAGGTGCCCGGGTGGGCTAGCACCGGGTGCCCGTCGCGGTCCTCCGGTTGGGTCGTGACAAAAGTGGTATCAGATCAGATCTGTTCTAGGGTGTGTCTACTAGCCGTGTCCAGTAGAGTCTCGGTTATGGGTGCGTTGCGCGCCATACTTATAAACAAGAGGCTGCGGGCATTTTAGGAATGATTGACCTTCTTTCTTCATAACATCGTGCGATAGAGGTATGATATAAGAACTTCCTTCTCCTTAACCGTGTATTGTGTATTTCAGAGATGCCTGTAAAGAGAAAGGCTATAGCAGCCCAAAAGGGCAAGACAGTGGCAGAAAAGCGGGCTGAAAGAGCACCGCCAGCAGTTGTAGAGGAAAGTGAGTTCCAGAATGCGGCTCGATCGCAGTACTCCAGCACCTCCGGCTCCTCCACCGGATGCTTCGGGCCAAGATGTAAAAGAGTCCATTCATTTTCTTACTCAATTGGTTGCTGCTCAGACTCAGCGGCAAAGTACAGGGCGAGGTGATACGACTGTTAGTGCAAGGGCCCGTGATTTCATTAGCTTGAACCCTCCGAAATTCATTGGATCAAAGCCAGATGAGGTCCCTCAGAATTTTATTGATGGAATGCTAAGGACCCTTCGTTTGATACATGCTTCGGACACCGAATTGGTGGAGTCTGCCTCATATAGATTGAGGAATGTCTTGATCCATTGGTACACGGTTTGGATGGCTTCACGGGGAGCCAATGCACCTCCCCCGGTATGGCAAGAATTTGTTGATGCTTTCCTCCGACACTATATGCCTCCAGAATTTCGGCGAGCTAGAGCCGATAAGTTCTTGAATTCGAGGCAAGGAAGCATGAGTGCTTTAGAGTATAGTCTCTGCTTCAATTCTTTGGCTAGGTATGCTTCGTCCATGGTAGCGGATATGGGTAACCGAGTGCACCGATTTGTACAAGGCCTAGGGCCACATTTGATGGATAGGTGCTTGACTGCGTCCCTTCAGGACAATATGGATATTTCACGCATTCAGGCCCATGCTCAAAATTTAGAAGAAAGTCTACAACAGCAAAGAAGTGAACGCGAGCATGATAGGGGATATAGAAAGATGGCTAGATCTTCGGGTCCGATGAGTGAGTTTAGAGGTGGGCACAGACAACAGTTTTCTAGGCATTCAGGCCTTTCTATGACTAGTGCGCCTTTACAGTTTTCAGGCTAGAGATTTGATAGTTTTACTCGTTCCGGGCCGAGTCAGAGTTTTTCGGGGTCACAGTTCAGAGGTGATTCAGATCAGGCGAGGCCACCCATAGCACGATGTTCCCAGTGTGGGAAGTTACGTTGGGGTCAGTACCAATCGGGTTCAGAGGTTTGCTATTCATGTGGCCGATCGGGCCATATTATGCGTGATTGCCCCTCAGTTCATAGTAGAGGTAGGACCCACCCTTCAGGGTCGGTAGCCGGATCTTCATCGTCTGTATGCCGTATGGGGCCAGGATCACATGCGCCAGTCGGCCATGGTAGAGGCAGAGGGAGAATCCCCAGTTCTAGCGGTCCTCAGCACCGTATTTATGCTTTGGTTGGACACCAAGATCTTGAGTCTTCTCCTGATGTGGTCACAAGTATATTATCGGTATTTTCTCATGATGTATATGCTTTGATAGATCCAGGCTCCACATTGTCATACGTTACTTCGTATATTGCGGGTCGATCTAGAATCGGACCAGAGTCAATCAAACCTTTTGAGGTGTCTACACCCGTTGGTGCATCGGTAATAGCTAGCCGAGTATATAGAAACTGTATAATCGTGATTTGTGACCGTTGTACTATGATTGACTTGCATGAGTTAGAAATGGTAGATTTTGATGTTATTATGGGCATGGATTGGTTGGCTTCTTGCTATGCCAATGTCGATTGTAGAATGAAAGTGGTTCGTTTCCAATTTCTGGGAGAACCAGTTTTAGAATGGAAAGGGAATACTGCATCACCAAAAGGTAGGTTTATTTCCTATCTAAAGGCAAGGAAAATGATCATGAAAGGTTGCATTTATCGTCTAGTGCGGGTTCAAGATGTAGAAGCTGAATCGCCAACTCTTCAGTCAGTCCCCATGGTGAATGAATTTCCGAATATGTTCCCAAAAGAGCTTCCAAGCCTCCGTCCTGAGCGGGAGATTGATTTTGCTATTTATGTGTTCCCAGACACTAAGCCTATATCTGTTCCTCCTTATAGAATGGCTCCCGTAGAATTGAAAGAGTTGAAGGAGAAATTGAAAGACTTGCTTGAGAAAGGCTTTATTAGGCCTAGTTCATCCCCGTAGGGAGCACCCGTATTGTTTGTCCGAAAGATAGATGGATCCTTGAAAATGTGCATTGACTATCGGCAATTGAATAAGGTGACGATTAAGAACAAATATCCTCTTCCGAGGATTGATGAATTATTTGATCAATTACAAGGTGCCAAATGGTTTTCAAAGATAGATTTGAGGTCCGGGTATCATCAAGTATTAGTTAGGGAGAAAGATATCCCTAAGACAACCTTCAGAACAAGATATGGCCATTTTGAATTCTGGGTAATGTCATTTGGGCTAACTAATGCACCGGCAGTATTTATGGATTTGATGAACAATGTGTTTAGGCCCTTCTTAGATCTATTTATGATCGTATTCATCGATGATATCTTGGTGTATTCTAGATCCGAGGCAGAACATGCGGATCATTTACGTGCCGTCCTTAGAGTTCTTCAAACTCTAGGGTTGTTTGCAAAATTTTCTAAGTGTGAGTTTTGGTTGAACTCAGTGACATTCCTGGGGCACATTGTTGTAGCCGATGGTATTCCGGTAGATAGCTAAAAGATTGAGGCCGTGAAGACTTGGCCAAGGCCCATAACTCCTACTGAGGTTCGTAGCTTTCTGAGCTTAGCAGGTTATTACCGGAGATTTGTTGAAGGTTTTTCTTCTATTTATGCACCACTCACAAAGTTGACCCAGAAATCAGCAAAGTTTCAATGGACATATGCTTGTGAACGTAGTTTCCAAGAGTTAAAAGATAGATTGACTTCTGCCCCAATCCTGACACTTCCAGAGGGATTGGAACGATATGTTGTTTATTGTGATGCCTCAGGCATTGGGCTAGGCTGTGTGTTGATGCAACATGGTAAGGTGATTGCGTATGCTTCAAGGCAACTACGAAAACATAAGAAGAATTATCCAACCCATGATGTAGAATTGGCTGCAGTGGTTCATGCATTAAAAATATGGAGACATTATTTATATGGTGTCCATGTGGATATTTATACAGATCATAAGAGTCTTCAGTATATCTTCAAGCAGAAAGAGTTGAATTTGCGACAACGACGATGGTTGGAATTGCTAAAGGATTATGATGTTGATATCCTATATCACCCCGGAAAGGCAAATGTTGTGGCTGATGCTCTTAGTCGTAGATCTATGGGAAGTTTTTATGATGTACCACCCGAGAAGAGAAAAATGGCTCGTGAGCTCCAGCAGTTAGCTAGCCTAGGAGTTCGAGTAGTGGACTCAGGTAGTAGGGGAACTGCCATCCAGAATTCAGCAGTCTCGTCACTAGTAGCGGAAGTGAAAAAGAGACAATACGAAGATTCCATGCTAATGCATTACAAAGATACACTCCCTCAGAAGGAGGAGTCATCATTTGAGACTTCAGAAGATGGAGTTCTTCGATGCCAAGACAGATTATGTGTTCCCGATATGGTAGGTTTACGCCACCAAATATTGAGAGAAGCTCATTGTTCCCATTATTCTGTCCACCCCGGAGCAATGAAAATTTACCCTGATCTTAAGTCTATATATTGGTGGAATAGGATGAATAAAGATATAGCGTAATTTGTAGCTCAATGTCCCAACTGTCAACAAGTGAAAATCGAGCACCAAAAGCCGGGCGGATTGCTAAAAGCTATAGAAATTCCAACTTGGAAGTGGGAAGTAATTAACATGGACTTCATTACAGGCTTACCCCATTCACGACGTAAGTATGATTCTCTATGGGTGATTGTAGATAGAATCACGAAGTCAGCTCATTTCTTAACAGTCAGAACGACATATGTGGCGGAAGATTATGCAAAGCTTTATGTTAAAGAGATAGTGCGACTCCATGGTGTCCCAACATCTATTATCTCTGATAGGGGGACTCAGTTTATAACTAATTTTTGAAAGTCCTTCCAAGAGGGTTTAGGGATCCAAGTGAGCCTTAGCACGGCATTTCACCCGCAGACTGATGGACAAGCTGAGCATACCATTCAGACTCTTGAAGATATGTTACAGGCATGTATGACAGATTTTGGAGGTAATTGGGATGATCAATTACCCCTCATTGAATTTGCTTATAATATCATTCTAGCATTCAAATGGCACCGTATGTGTTATATCCCATATTCTGTACATTCGGATATTTCAAGATAATTGCGAGAAGTTAAGGGCAAGGCTATATTTTGATCTTGCTTAATATACAAGTTGTTTATGAAAATTTTGATGTGGAAATATTAAGAAAGGCTAAAGGTAACAAGGAAAAATTACAAGGTGGTTTATTGTAATATTGAGGAAGGCTAAGGGAAAATTTGGAATTAAAAAAATAATTTTCATGAATTACTAAACAAAAAAAAACGATAGTCTTGAAATAGAAAGGGGCCATGTGGCCGTCCAAGTTGGGGTGGGCCTTGGCCCACATGGATGAATTAAACATGTGTATATTAGAAGATTAAATAGCCATATTTTCATCTTCATCCTTAGAAATTTCAAGAAACTTGGAGACAAAGAAAAAAAAAGAAGGCCATTCGGCCAAGCCAAGCAAAAATTGAACCCTTGAAAATCTTGATCAAAAATAATTTTCTTCTAGCATTCCTACTAATTGGAAGGTCCTCTTTAATGTGAGATAGTTGTTGGAGAAATTAAAGCACTCCTTGTTGCAAATTCATAACCCTAGCCAAGTGAAAAGGTGTGGTGAAAAGGTAAGGCTTAATCTTCTTTTATATGTTATGGATGATTGTGTATGTTGTAGTATGTAAACGTGGATGAAATTCATGAAAATATGGATGTTAGGTTGTGGCCGTGTATATATAGTGTTGTGGCCGTGTGGATATTGTGTAGTGTAGAAGAGAATGAATCAATTTTTCCTAGTATTTTGGTTTTTATTGTAATGGGATCTATGATGAGAATGAAAGTTTAACAATTCTAGTTGAAGTTGTAAGTGTTGGAGAGTTGTTTTAGAAGCTAATGTGATCTTAAAACCGCTTCTTGTATTTATGGAAAATAATGTTGCTAGCATGTGAATTGTTGGTGAGGTTCATGAATTTGAAAGAAGGAAATGTGTTGTTATTGCTCTTGTTGCATTTGGAAGGTTTCGGGTGGAGTAGAGTTTTAGTTGGATTGTTTTGAATATTGTGCGGATTATTTTAAATGTTCTTGAATCTTGTTTAAATGACTTCGGCTTAGTATGTGAGTATGCGAGCATTGGTGTTGGTTTGATTGTATGTAGTTGAAGTGAATGTAAACGGAATGCCGTTGAATTATGTTAAAGCGGGTTACTAATGTTAGAATGCGTTTTAAATTGATTGTTGGTATTCTTGGAATGACTGTTGGTAAATTTGGCCGAGTTGAATTCTCGGGGTGGTTGTATTTACAGGGGAAATGCTGCCGAAATTTCTGTAGACAAGTACTAGCTTAGGATTGAATTCCTAAGTACTCGTAGCTAACGTTTGGTATTTAATGACGTTATTGTAGATCTTGGGGAGCCCGAGACTTGAGTGGAGATTAGCTTAGGAAGCGAACAAGGTATGTAAAGCCTAACCTTTCTTTCTTTTGGCATGTCCTAGTTGCAAGTAAGCTATGATACGAGCCTCGGGGTAACTCCATTCTTAAGATCCGAGCATGCCGACGATTTTTATTCACTTCTTGATGTTAGTATTCCTAATATAGCCGAGCTATGGTTTTTGTGCCCTTTGTATGATTGGATAACAAATGTGAGTAGAGAATTTTTATTCTTAAAAGCCTTATGTCGAATGATGTCTCTAACTTTCTTTGACGAGCTCGGATCGCTCCGAAACATGCTTAGGGAGTTCTAAAGCATATTATGGTTGTAACTTTCGTAGGCGGGCTCGGATTGGGTTGCTACTCATCCGTGGTCCCCGAGACTTACCTTTGTATAACTCTAACGACTTTTGAAAGGATTTCACATGATTATCGTCTTAACCCTCGAGCGTCGGTTAGTTTACTTATTTGTTGAGTCTAAAGTAATAATGTTTTTAAATTGCATATAGTTTCTCACTACTCTGCTCGTGCATACTGTATTTACTTCTTTCGCCGAGTCCCGGGCCGGTTTGTCATCGTGCACACTATGTTATATTCGGCAGTATGATGTGTTACGGTTTCCCGAGTCCCTCGCCATAGGGCCGGGTACCGTTTATATATGGCGTTATGATGTGTTATGGCGTATGATGTGCTATGATGTTATGATGTGTTTCGGGGTTGTACGGAGATATGAAATCTTCTGGAGTATGATGTGTTGTGGCGCCAGCGTCGGAGTGGCGACCACGTTCCTGAGCCCTATGCATGATTTGATATGCATTATTTGTGTTTCAAAAGTAAGCATTTGGTATACTGCTTTTTGTACCTGTTTTCCATACTTCTTATTTCAGTTATGATTCTGAGTTTTGTCCTTCATGCTTTACATACTCAGTACATATTTCGTACTGACCCCCTTTCTTCGGGGGCTGCGTTTCATGCCCGCAGGTACAGACGCTCGTTCTGGTGACCCGCCAGCTTAGGACACCTGTTCTGCTGTTTTGGAGTGCTCCTTTTGTTCTGGAGCCCACATTCTGGTATAGCCTCTTCCATTGTGTATATGTATGTTTGTATATGTTATATCCCGTATTTTGTACATTGGGATATTCCGAGCTAACTACGATAAGGCTATTTTCCGGTTTTGTCTTAATGCACAAGTTGCTTGTAAGTATTGTTAGTATGGAATATTAAGGAAGGCTAGGGGTAAAAAGGGAAATTCACAAGGTGGTATATGGTAATATTGAGGAAGGCTAAGGGAAAATTTGGAAATAGGAAAATAATTTTTCATGAATTACAAAATACAAAAAAAAAAAAAGATTAGTCTTGAATTAAGGGGCCATGTGGCCGTCCAAGTTGGGATGGGCCTTGGCCCACATGGATAAATTGTGCATGTGTATAAAAGATGACTTAATAGTCATATTTTCATCTTCATCCTTAGAAATTTCAAGAAACTTGGAGAGGAAAAAATGGAGAAGGCCATTCGGCCATAGAGCAAAAAAATTGAACCCTTGAAAATCTTGATCAAAAATTATTTTCTTCTAGCATTTCTACTAATTGGAAGGTCCTCTTTAACGTGAGATAGTTGTTGAAGCAATTAAATCACTCCTTGTTGCAAAATTCATAGCCCTAGCCAAGTGAGAAGCGTGGTGGAAAAGGTAAGGTTTAATCTTCTTTTTATATGTTATGGATGGTTGTGTATCTTGTAGTATGTAGAAATGGATGAAATTCATGAAAATATGGATGTTATGTGTGGCCGTGTATATGTAGTGTGTGGCCGTGTAGGTATGGTGTGGTGTGGAAGAGAATGAATCAATTTTTCTTAGTATTTTGGTTGTTGTAATGGAATCTATGATGAAAATGAAAGTTTAATGATTCTAATTGAAGTTGTAAGTGTTGGAGAGTTGTTTAGAAGCTAATGTGATGTTAAAACCATTTCTTGTATTTATGGAAATTAATGTTGCTAGCATGTGAATTGTTGGTATAGCTTATGAATTTGAAAGAAGAAAATGTGTTTTTGTTGTTCTTGTTGCATTTGGAAGGTTTCAGGTGGAATGGAGTTTTTGTTGGATTGTTTTGAATGTTGTGCGGATTGTTTGAAATGTTCTGAAATTTTGTTTAAATGATTTCGGATTAGTATTTGAGTATGCGAGCATTGGTGTTGGTTTGATTGTATGAAGTTGAAGTGAATGTAAACAGAATGCCGTTGAATTATGTTAAAGCGGGTTATTAATGTTCGAATGCGTTTTAAATTGATTGTTGGTATTGTTGGAATGACTGTTGGTATGGTTGTTGATAAAGTTGGCCGAGTTGAATTCTCGGGGTGGTTGTATTTACAGGGGAGATGCTGCCGAAATTTTTATAGACAAAGTGATTAGTTTAGAATTAGACTCTTAAGATCTATAGCTAATGAATTTGAAAGAAGAAAATGTGTTGTTGTTGTTCTTGTTGCATTTGGAAGGTTTCGGGTGGAATGGAGTTTTTGTTGGATTGTTTTGAATGTTGTGCGGATTGTTTGAAATGTTCTGAAATTTTGTTTAAATGATTTCGGATTAGTATTTGAGTATGCTAGCATTGGTGTTGGTTTGATTGTATGAAGTTGAAGTGAATGTAAACGGAATGCCGTTGAATTATGTTAAAGCGGGTTATTAATGTTCGAATGCGTTTTAAATTGATTGTTGGTATTGTTGGAATGACTGTTGGTATGATTGTTGGTAAATTTGGCCGAGTTGAATTCTCGGGGCGGTTGTATTTACAGGGAAAATGCTGTCGAAATTTCTGTAGACAAGTACTAGCTTAGGATTGAATTCCTAAGTACTCGTAGCTAACGTTTGGTATTTAATGACGTTATTGTAGATCTTGGGGAGCCCGAGACTTGAGTGGAGATTAGCTTAGGAAGCGAACAAGGTATGTAAAGCCTAACCTTTATTTCTTTTGGCATGTCCTAGTTGCAAGTAAGCTATGATACGAGCCTTGGGGTAACTCCATTCTTAAGATCCGAGCATGCCGACGATTTTTATTCACTTCTTGATGTTAGTATTCCTAATATAGTCGAGCTATGGTTTTTGTGCCCTTTGTATGATTGGATAACAAATGTGAGTAGAGAATTTTTATTCTTAAAAGCCTTATGTCGAATGATATCTCTAACTTTCTTAGACGAGCTCGGATCGCTCCGAAACATTCTTAGGGAGTTCTAAAGCATATTATGGTTGTAACTTTCGTAGGCGGGCTCGGATTGGGTTGCTACTCATCCGTGGTCCCCGAGACTTACCTTTGTATAACTCTAACGACTTTTGAAAGGATTTCACATGATTATCGTCTTAACCCTCGAGCGTCGGTTAGTTTACTTATTTGTTGAGTCTAAAGTAATAATGTTTTTAAATTGCATATAGTTTCTCACTACTCTGCTCGTGCATACTGTATTTACTTCTTTCGCCGAGTCCCGGGCTGGTTTGTCATCGTGCGCACTATGTTATATTCGGCAGTATGATGTGTTACGATTTCCCGAGTCCCTCGCCATAGAGCCGGGTACCATTTATATATGGCGTTATGATGTGTTATGGCGTATGATGTGCTATGATGTTATGATGTGTTTCGGGGTTGTACGGAGATATGAAATATTCTGGAGTATGATGTGTTGTGGCGCCAGTGTCGGAGTGGCGACCACGTTCCTGAGCCCTATGCATGATTTGATATGATTATTTGTGTTTCAAAAGTAAGCATTTGGTATACTACTTTTTGTACCTGTTTTCCATACTTCTTATTTCAGTTATGATTCTGAGTTTTGTCCTTCATGCTTTACATACTCAGTACATATTTCGTACTGACCCCTTTCTTCGGGGGCTGCGTTTCATGCCCGCAGGTACAGACGCTCGTTCTGGTGACCCGCCAGCTTAGGACACATGTTCTGCTGTTTTGGAGTGCTCCTTTTGTTCTGGAGCCCACATTCTGGTATAGACTCTTCCGTTGTGTATATGTATGTATATATTCAGGGGTACGGCGGGGCCCTGTTCCGTCATATGATTCTGTTGTCTGTATTAGAGGCCTGTAGACATACATGTGGGTTGTGAATAGTTACTGTTCGGTTGTGTCTTAAGCGGTTCCGTTTGCTGTGACAGCCTCATCGACTTATATGTATATGCATATGTATGTATTTGTGGGATGATATGTTTTATGATTGCCTTGCCGGCTTCCTTGTGATACATCTGATTATATGCAACCGCTTAAGATAATATCAGGCCTTTGTATCTGTATAAGTCAGTGTACGTCAAATCTGGTAAATAGGTTAGTACGGGTGCCCAGCTCGGGTACCAGTCGCGGCCCACGGGGTTGGGTCGTGACAGTATATATTCAGGGGTACGGCGGGGTCCTGTCCCGTCATATGATTATGTTGTCTGTATTAGAGGCCTGTAGACATACATGTGGGTTTTGCATAGTTACTGTTCGGTTATGTCTGTGTGCTTTATGTCTTAAGCGGTCCCATTCGCTATGACAGCCCTAACGACTTATATGTATTCCTGTATGTATATATTTTGGGGCGATGTGTTTTATGACAGCTTTGCCGGATTTTGTGTGATATATTTGTTTATATGCGACCGCTTGAGATGATGGCTGACCTTCGTATCTGGATAAGCTATTTGTATGCCGATTTTAGTTAGTGGGTGTGTACGGGTGCCCAGCTCGGGTACTAGTTACGGCCCACGGGGTTGGGTCGTGACAGTATGAGGCTTTATATGGGCGAAAGTGTAGATCCCCAATTGGGTGGTTCGAGGTAGGACAGACCAAGTTGATAGGGCCAGACTTGGCCAGCAAGCCATAGAGAAATTCAAGCTCATATAAGATCGGTTATTAGCAGCTCAAAGTCGTCAAAAGTCCTTGCGGATAATCATCGAAGGGACTTAGAGTTCCAAGTGAAAGATTGGGTATTCTTAAAAGTGTCACCAATGAAGGGTGTAATGAGATTTGGCAAAAAGGGGAAACTTAGTCCTCGACATATTGGGCCTTATGAGATTATGCGCAAAGTAGGAAAAGTGGCCTATGAGTTAGATCTACCTCCTGATTTGGAGTCAGTTCACCCAGTTTTCCATGTCTCGATGCTTCGTAAATGTGTTGGAGATCCTACTAGGATCGTGCCAATAAATGATGTTCAAGTGACGGAAAAGCTGACTTATGAAGAGGTACCCATTGCCATATTAGATAGGCAAGTACGGAGGCTTAGAAACAAAGAGGTGGCCTCAGTTAAGGTTTTATGGAGAAGCAATAAACGAGAAGAAATGACATGGGAAGCGGAAGAAATTATGAGATCTAAGTACCCGCATTTATTTCAGCCCCTAGAAGAGATCCAAGATGAGACATCAAGATCATAAGGTATGTATGTTTCTTTTTATGCTTCTAAGTCGTGTGTGGCCAAATTCTATTGCTGTTATGCTGTGGCCCTGTGAGGCATTGTTATTATGGGTTGTTGTGACAGGATGGTAGTGCCATATTACAGGGGAAACTCTGGCGAAATTTTTATAAAATCCCCAAGGACTTAACATTCGAGAACGAATGTTCTTAAGGGGGGAAGAATGTTACACCTCGGAAAAATTTTCCGTTGATGAACCGTGAATAGACTAACGAAAAGCACAAAGTATACGGTATCTCGATAAGTAAGGAATGATATTTGATGACTCTAGTTAAGATTTCCAAGACGTTAGAGGTAGGGGAAGAAAGTTTGCCAAGAGAAGGTAAGGCATACGATAGGTATCGAAAAGGAATTACGAGTAACAAGTTAACGGGGATTTAATAATACCTTGGAGAAGATTTATAACGTCCCTTAGATTGTTAATGAGGTGATAAAAAAGTGCTAAGAAGGTTCCATAAGGATTGGAGATCAAACGAGTCGACGAAAATGAACCTCGGAAAACTAGGGATTATACGGCCAAACATAATGGCCGTATAAAACATACGGACCGTATGTTGGACCGTACAATTAGCCCAGATTGGCACCCCTCTCTGGACCAAATCTACAGCAAGACATACAGTCAGTATAAATTATACGGACAGTATGTTGGTCCGTAGAAGTGGTCGGGACAAATTTGGTGTATTTAATGAGGGATCCAAGTTTCATTTCATTTCATTTCCCTATCACACCCCTTCTCTCTAAAACATATCTCTACATTTCATCCACAAGAATTCAGGAGATATTAGTGATCAACAACATAAACTAAGTGAAACAAGTGTAAGAAACCCATTAAAGATCATCCAAGTCAAGAAATCTCATTGGAGATGAATTAGGGTTTTGGCTCAAGTGAAGTATTTCCACCCAAAGCTTGTTCCTACAACATCTAAGGTAAGATTTATGGTATTTCCATGTTGTTTAAGGTATTTGAAAGTTGAAACACTTGGATTGTAGAAGGATATAGAAAAATGGGTCATGAATGTGGAAATAGTGCCATTTTGAGTAACAACTTGAATTGAGTCATGATTCTTGATGTGTTGTGATATGGATATGTTATAAATGATGTAAAGAATACGGGATAGGCAATGTATATGAATTAACGTAGTCGTGTGTTATGACTATGGATATGGGTGATTGGGAGTGAATTGAGAAATGTAGATAATGCGGATAAATAAAGACTATTGTTATGATATTGTGAATGTATTATTGACGTTTGGGAGTTGATATACGATATGGAGGAATGTTGTATAAATAAAGGAGATGCTGTCCGATAGTCTCTAGTTTTGGTCGTGTATGCTAGCTATCAATTTCTAATGATAGTATAACTTTAATGAAGGTAGAAACGTGAGCGTTGAAGGAGAACGCGCAAGTGGTAAAATAGTAGAACGAAAAGGTATGTAAGGCTAACCCTTCTTTCATAAGGCATGGTTCTTTGGCCAATCATCTAAATCTTGTATAAGTCTATGATGTCCTCCAAATGACTCTATCTTCAAAACCTACTAAGCTTATGATTCTCGATATGTTACGATTGTACTAAGTTCCTCATATGACGAGTAATCCTATAATGGTAGATGTAATGAACGACGATGATAGTGATAACGATAATGACGACGATGAAAATGGTAATGATGCTAAAGATGCTTATGAGCTATTATGTATATGTATCTATGTATGACTATTATGGAACCCTAAGCTTATAAGGCCAGGTAGAATATGTATATATTTATGTAACGCGCGCGCACCTCTGCAGTTGGGTACGGATAACCCGGAAGCCTTGGTAGGGCCAGGTATGTATAACCCTGAAGCCATTGTAGGGCCAGGTATGTGTAACCCTGAAGCCTTGGTAGGGCCAGGTTTGTGTAACCCTGAAGCCTTGGTTGGCCAGGTATGTATATGATATAAATATGTATATGATATGGATATGTATATGATATAGATATGAGTATGAATACGGACATGATACGAATATGAATAAGAATAGGCATATGAATACAATTATGGATACGAAATGTAAGTGAGTACGGATATGATTACGGATATGAATACAGATGCATGTATACAACCTCGCATTAGAAATGGAAAGTCCCTATGAAAAGCAAGTAAGTGCTTATGACGATGATTCTACTATCTCCCATCTTATGTTGTTTCACATGTTGCTTATTATGATTCTATATTGATATTGATCATGCTTTACATACTTAGTACATTGTTCGTACTGACGTCCTTTTGTTTGTGGACGCTGCGTCATACCCGTAGGTGGCTAGGGAGACAGACTTGATTCATAGCTACATTACTCAGGGACTACATAGCGAAGCTCCATTTCTTTCGGAGCTAAAGCTTTTGGTACTTACTCTTTTGTGTATATATATTTATGGGCATAGCGGGGTCCTGTCCTGCCTATATGATATGACATACTCTCCTTAGAGGCTCGTAGACATGTGTATATAGTTAGATGTGTTTGGCCTTGTCGGCCTATATTTTGGATATCATTTTGTTAGTCTTGTCGGCTTATGTACATTGATATAGGCTTAGTTGCTAATGTTGATATAAAGGTATTGTTGCCCAATGGGATTCGTATGATTGATGAATAGAAATGTATAATTTAATATGTGGCTCACCTAGATGTGAATGTAAAGGTATGCTAAGAAGTGCCTGGGTGGGCTAGCACCGGGTGCCCGTCGCGGCCCTCCGGTTGGGTCGTGACAATATTTCCCGAATACAAGCCCACGCCCAGAATTTAGAAGGACAACAACCTCCGCAAAGGGGTGATCGTGATATCGATAGAAGGCAAAGCAAGAGGGCTAGATCTATGGGGGCATGCAGTGATTATAGAGGGGGATCAAGGCAGACACAATCTAGACACTCAGGCCAGTCAGTGACTAGTGCACCCCCACGATTTGCAGATAGGAGATTTGATCACTCATTTCATTTAGGACAGGGTCAGAGTTCGAGGGCCTCATATTCTCAGTTCAGGGGAGATTATAGCCAAACTAGATCCCCATTACCGCGATGCAATCAGTGTGGTAGATTGCATTCCGGACAGTGTCGCCAAGGTTCAGATGCTTGCTATTCCTGTGGCCAGGTTGGGCACATGATGCGAGATTGCCCGTCGATGAGTGGTAGAGTTGGGGTTCAGCCCACAGGATCAGCGACTGGTTCCTCTTCAGTGCGCCCGGTAGGGCAGACTCCCCAGATTTTAGCAGGTCGAAGTTGAGGTAGAGGGGGAGCATCTACTTTGGGTGCCACTCAGCCCCGTGTGTATGCTTTAGCCGGACGACAGGATCTTGAGTCCTCCCCAGATGTGGTTATAGGTACATTATCTGTATTTTCGCACGATGTGTATGCATTGATAGATCCGGGTTCTACTTTGTCTTATATTACTCCGTATGTTGCTGGTTGTATTGGGGTGAAACCTGAGCCAATTAAACCTTTTGAGGTATCTACTCCGGTTGGTGATCTCGTGATAGCTAGATAAGTGTATAAAAATTGTGTACTTGTGATATGCAATCGCCAGACCAAAGCTGATTTAATTGATCTGGAAATGTTAGATTTTGACGTGATTATGGGAATGGATTGGTTGGCTGTTGATTGCCGAATGAAAGTGGTTCGATTTCAATTTCCGGGAGAGCCCGTGCTTGAATGGAAGGGTAATACAGCATCTCCGAACTGTAGGTTTATTTCCTACCTTAAGGCAATAAAGATGATGGCTAAAGGCTATATTTATCATCTAGTCCGAGTTCATGATACCAAAGCAGAGTCACCAACTTTCCAGTCCGTTCCGGTAGTGAATGAATTTTCGGATGTATTTCCAGATGAACTTCCAGGCCTTCCTCCAGAAAGAGTGATTGATTTCGCTATCGATGTGTTGCCGGACACCAAGCCTATTTCCATTCCTTCTTATCGAATGGCTCCAGCAGAATTGAAAGAGCTAAAGGCACAGTTGAAAGATTTGCTTGAGAAGGGGTTTGTTAGTGTTACATCCGGCATTTTTGCATATTCGAAATTTTTTTTTGAGATAACTTGACTTGTAATGAATGAGGCTATATTTAGACCTTACTTAGTATGAACGTGCCGGCTATGATAACATTGGTGCGGAAATACCGAGGAAGGCTAGGGACAAAATTAGAATTTCGGAAATTTGTTTTGGGAATTACAAAACAAGATTTGTAGCCAATTGGGCTAAAAAAAATATAAGAAAATGAGGCCCAAAAGAGAGAGGGGTGGCCGGCCATGCAATGGCCCAAGCCCATGCATTTTAATTAATTTTCCATGTGCCAAATATGATAAAGAGGGCTATATATTTCATCTCTATCCTTAGAATTTTCAAGAACCTTGAAGAGAAAGAAAGACCACTCCAATTTCGGCCATGGAGAGAAAATATTGGAGCCTCCAAATTTGATCCAAAAAAATAAATTTCTTCTAGTATTCCACTAATTTGAAGGCCCTCTTCAGCATGGTATGATTGATGGAAGGAGAGAACTACTCTTTGGAACAAAATTCTAACCCTAGCTAAGTGAAGAAGTTGTGAAGAAAGGTAAGATTTCATTCCCTTTTATATGTTGTGAAGGTTTTGTTTATGTTATGGTGTGTAGAAATGGATAGAATTCATGAAAATATGGAAGTTTGCATGGTAGGTATGTATGTGTGCATGAGCCGTGTAGGTGCAAAGTTGTATTGATAATATGAGTTGAATTTTATGTTGTAATATAGTTGTGGCTATGGTGAAATCTATATTGGAAGTGAAAGTTGAAGGAATTTGGTTGAAATAAGTTGTATGTCGTTATGGGGAATTTATGTGATTTTTATATGATTTTTGTATAATTGTGAAAATAAGAATTTAAATGTGGACTTTGGTAGTTGTTGATGAAATTGGAAGATGGAGACATACTATGAATATGAATGTTAAAGATTACAAGTTTTGGAGGCATTATGGCTTTGGCGGAAAGTTTGTACATTTTGTATATTTTGTGACTATTTTGTAGAAATGGTATGAAATGTTTCCAAATGGTATTGCAATGATTTTGATTAGTAAGGAATATGAAAACATTGAGTTTGGTTTGGAAATGGGAAGTCGGAATGGAAGTTAGTACATTATGTTGGAAAAGAAAAGGGGGACTAGTTGTGTTATGTTGTGTTTTATAGTGGTTGTTGTTACTGTTGATGTTGTGTTGGGTTGTTGTTGATTGTTTTGAGTCGAGTTAAATTCTCGGGGCGTTGTATTTACAGGGGAGGTGCTGCCGAAATTTCGGTAGACAAGTACTAATTCAAGATTGAATGCCAAAGCCCTATAGTCAACATTTGGCAAAGATGACCAATTGCAGATTTTTGACGAAACAGGAATTGAATTTGGCGAGCGTACAAGGCAAGAAAGGTATGTAAAGCTGTACCCCTCCTTCTTTTGGCATGTCCTAGGTATGTTAGGTTTGGATTTGAAGCCTCGGGGGTTACTCTACTCGTAGAAATCCGAGTTGGATTTTAGGTACTATTCATTCAATGGCATTGAAGCACAATTGCTACATTTTGTTGGAAACTATTCAAACATCTATAAATTGCGCAAATGTGAGAGAATCGCTTTGAAACTTTTGTGGATGACCTGTTATGACCAAACAATTATAGTCTGACATATGTCACCTCGACTTGACCCAAGGTGGGCCCACCACCCCGAGACCTATTTGTATTGTTTTATTTGCCCTACTTCCGTATGATAATTAAGAGAAACCTTGGCTATTGCTCCGAGTTTGCTATAAGTATTTAGTAACTCAGGTATAAGTATTCTGACTCGACTATTTTGATATAAACATCCCGATACGAACGATCCGATTCGAATATTTTGATATAAGCATTCTGATGTAAATATTCAGATATAAGTATTTTGATATAAGTACCCGATATATATATATATAAATAATTCGATATGAATATTCTGATATAAGTATTCTGAGTTAGGTATACTGGTACGAGTGTCTGGTATAAGTGTTCTGATACGGGTATTCCGATATAAGTATTCCGATATAAGTATTCGGCTATGAATATCGGGATATGAGTTTTCTGGTCTGAGTATTCTGATATGAGTATTCTCTGTAAGCCTTAACGTTCATTATGTACGATCTCGGATCGTTTAAAAGTCCGAAGAGGTTTCTGTATTCCAAATACTCATAACTTCCTGATACTAACTAGGAAGAGCCCGAAACTCGTTTCTAAGTCTTCGAATGTCGGCAAGTGTGCCTATTCATTGAGTCTGGATTTATGTGCATATGGTTTCTCATGACTCTCCTCGTGCATGACTTAATGTCTCTTTCACTGCGTCCCGGGCCAGGTTCTGTTATCGTGCCCTTCTTCTGCTTCATGCATGACTTAATGCCTCTTTCACTGCGTCCCGGGCCAGGTTCTGTTACCGTACATTTCCTCTGCATTGTTCACCGCGCCCCTCGGTGGGAGAGCCGGGTTCTGTTATCTGTATATGATGATATGGGGATGGCGGCCAGGATGGCATATGATTCTGTTCACCGCGTCTCTTCCCAGAGGGCCGGGATCTGTTACCGCGTCCCTTATCACAGGGCCGGGATCTGTTATCTGCTATCTGCATATGTATACTTTGACATATGATTTTGACATATGATGATTCTGTTACCGCGTCCCTTATCACAGGGCCGGGATCTGTTATCTGCTATCTGTATATGTATACTTTGACATATGATTTTGACATATGATGATTCTGTTACCGCGTCCCTTATCACAGGGCCGGGATCTGTCATCTGTGAAAAAAATTACATGTTTTTGATATGTATAATTTTGTCCGGAAAATAAGCATTCTGGTATTCTGTACGCTCTGTATTCCGTTTGATACATGACATCATCTGAGCATTCTATACGTTCTGCATTCCGTCCGATATATGACATCGTCTGAGCATTCTGTACGTTCTGTATTTCGTCCGATACATGACATCATCTGAGCATTTTGTACGTTTTGCATTCTGTCCGATATATGACATCGTCTGAGTATTCTGTACGTTTTGTACCTCGTCTGGCGTATGACATCACCTCTGTACGTTCCGTACTCCGTTCTGTATTCTGTATCTTCGGTACCTCTTCGGACATGCGATCTGTAATTGTAGAATAAGTATTTTGGTACTTTGGTTAATACCCTTACTTTCTGTGTATGCTTATGACTCTGCATGCATGACTCTGTCTGTTGCATTTCTGAAAGTCTGATTCGGATATGAATTCGGTCTGTCATACTCTATACCTCTGATTCATATTACGACTCTGCCTGTCATACCCTGTACTCACTATATATATTTATATTTTATTTTTCTGATTCGGATTCGGGTTTGATTCTGTCCGCTATATCTCTATACTTATGGTTCAGTTTATGATTATATTTGTTACATTTCCGCTTTACATACTCAATACATATTCCGTACTGACCCCCTTTCTTCGGGGGCTGCGTTTCATGCCGCGCAGGTACTCCCAGCTGAGTTGAAGACAATATAGAAGATATTCCAGTGCAGATGGCAAGCTCCTTTTGTTTCCGGAGTGCCGCCGAGTTAGAGTTTGTATGTTATGCTTCTGGACTTATGTTAGAGACTTTGCAGACAACGTCGTGGGTATTGTTTGTCAGTCTGTCAGCGGCTCCGTCAGCCGATATGCCAGTCTGTGTTATGTATTGAATTTTGTATGACTGTAGATTTGTTCTGCTCGGAAGCTACGAGAAAGAATATCTCTGGAAAAAAATTTTTACTACGTACTTTATCTTGTTTGATTTAAAAAGTTTGACGTGAGTTTTATGTGCAGCAAGACTCTGAGGGTTCGCTCGACCCTAAGTAAGGGTCGGGTGCCCATCACACCCTAGCGGAATTAGGGTGTGACAGTTAGACCCAGTTCATCACCGTGGGGAGCACCAGTCTTGTTCGTGAGAAAGAAAGATGGTTCCCTACGAATGTGCATCTATTATAGGCAATTGAACAAGGTGACGATAAAGAACAAATATCCTCTCCTAAGGATTGATGATTTGTTTGATCAACTACAGGGTGCCAAGTGGTTTTCTAAAATTGACTTGAGGTCGGGTTATTATCAAGTGAGAGTTAGAGAAGAAGATATTCCCAAAACAGCTTTCAGAACGAGATATGGCCACTATGAGTTCCAAGTGATGTCGTTTGGGTTGACCAATGCTCCGGCAGTGTTCATGAATTTGATGATTAATGTATTCAGGCCTCTCTTGGATTTATTTGTGATAGTATTCATTGATGATATTCTGGTATAATCTCGCACAGAATCAAAACATGCAGATCACTTACGTATTGTTCTTGGAATTCTTCGAACCCGAGAATTGTATGCAAAATTTTCAAACTGCGAGTTTTGGCTGAATTCTGTGACATTTTTGGGCCATGTTATTTCAGACGATGGTATTCGAGTCGACACTTAGAAAATTGAAGCTGTGAAGACTTGGCCAAGGCCTACGACGCCTACAGAAGTCCGTAGTTTTTTAGGATTGGCAGGGTACTATAGAAGATTCGTAGAGGGATTCTCCTCCATTTCATCCCCATTGACGAAGCTAACCCAGAAGTCAGTTAAATTTCAATGGAATGATGCTTGTGAACGTAGTTTCCAAGAGTTGAAAGACAGATTAACCTCAGTTCCGATCTTAACACTTCCAGAAGGGTCAGATGGTTATGTGGTGTACTGTGATGCTTCCGGCGTTGGGATAGGATGTGTGTTAATGTAGCACGGTAGAGTCATTGCTTATGCTTCGAGATAGCTGCGGAAACATGAAAAGAACTATCCAACTCATGATCTCGAATTGGCTGCAGTCATTCATGTATTAATAATGTGGAGACATTACTTGTATGGTGTGCATGTCGATATTTATATAGATCACAAGAGTCTTCCGTATATTTTCAAACAAAAGGAGTTGAATCTGCGGCAGAGACGGTGGTTAGAACTATTGAAGGATTATGACGTGAGCATTTTATACCACCCCGGAAAAGCAAATGTAGTAGCTGATGCACTTAGCCGCCGATCAATGGCAGCCTATGTGAAATTCCTCCGGAGAAGAAAGAATTAGTTCATGAGCTCCACCAACTAGCTAATCTTGGAGTACGTTTAATTGATTCAGGTGGTGCAGGAATCGATATTAATGATCCCACAGTTTCGTCCCTGAATATGGAAGTGAAAGAGCGTCAGTATGAAGATCCTCGATTGTGCCATTACAGAGACATATTTCATGAAAAAGAGAAGTCTCCATTTGAAATCTCCACAGATGGAATTCTTAGATACCGAGGCAGGCCATGTGTTCCGAATGTTGCAGGATTGCGCCGTCGAATTCTAGAAGAAGCCCATTACTCTCGGTATTCTATTCACCCTGGTGCAACAAAGATGTATCATGATCTCAAGTTGATATATTGGTGGGATGGCATGAAGAGTGACATAGCAGAATTTGTAGCTCAATGTCTAAATTGCTGGCAAGTGAAAATCGAACATCAAAAACCAGGAGGATTATTGCAAGCAATGGAAATCCCTACTTGGAAGTGGGAAGTGATCAACATGGATTTTATTGTGGGGTTAGCTCGTTCTCGAGGCAAGTATGATTCTATATGGGTGATTGTGGACTGATTGACGAAAGCAACACATGTTCTTCCAGTCAGAACCACGTACTCAGCAGAAGATTATGCGAGGTTGTATCTCAAAGAAATTGTGCAACTCCATGGTATTCCAATATCCATTATCACAGATAGAGGAGCACAGTTTACAACCAAGTTCTGGAAATCTTTCCAAGAAGGTCTAGGTACTCAAGTGAAGTTTAGCACCGCATTTCATCCGCAGACTGATGGACAAGCCGAACGTACTATTTAGACCTTGGAGGATATGCTAAGAGCATGTGTTCTAGATTTCGGTGGTAGTTGGGATGATCATTTACCTCTGATTGAGTTCGCATTTAACAATAGCTACCATTCCAGTATCCAAATGGCTCTGTATGAAGCTCTATATGGAAGGAAGTGCAGGTCTCCAATTGGATGGTTTGAAATAGGAGAAGTGCAGCTAACAGGCCCTGAATTGATCCAACAAGCAGTGGAAAAAGTCAAGGTGATCTGAGATCGGTTGTTGACATCCCAAAGTTGCCAAAAATCTTATGCGGACAACCGCCGGCGAGATTTAGAATTTCAAGTTGACGACTGGGTATTTCTGAAGGTGTCGCCAATGAAAGGGGTGATGAGATTTGGCAAGAAAGAGAAGTTGAGTCCTCGATATATCAGAACCTATAAGATTATCCGCAAGGTGGGTCAAGTAGCTTATGAATTGGACTTGCCTTCAGAACTTGAATCAGTCCATCCAGTTTTTCATGTCTCAATGCTCCGCAAGTGTGTTTGAGATCCCACGAAAATTGTTCCAATAGATGATGTGAAAGTGACCGAAAAGCTAGCATATGAAGAAGTGACCGTTGTCATATTAGACAGGCAAGTACGAAGGCTTCGAAATAAGGAAGTAGCTTCAGTCAAAATCTTGTGGCGAAACAACACCCGAGATGAAATGACTTGGGAGGAAGAAGATAAAATGAAATCCAAATACCCGCATCTATTTCAACCCCCAGAAGAGATCCACGATGAAACGTCAGGATTATGAGGTATGTGTACTTTCTTTTTATGCATATTTGTCGTGTGTGGCCAATTTATAGTGCTATTGTGTTGTGGCCCTATGAGGAAATATTATTATGGGTTGTTGTAACAGGATGGTAGTGCCATATTACAGGGGAAACTCTGGCGAGATTTTCATGGAATTCCTGATTGTTTAACATTCGAGGACAAATGTTCCAAAAGGGGGGAAGAATGTTACTCCTTGGAAAATTTCCCATTAACGTATAGTGAATAGGATAGAGAAGGGAATGACGTATATGATGTTGTGATAAGAAAGAAATATCATTTGATGATCCTAATCGAGATTCAAAGACATCTGACGCAAGGGAAGAAGGTTGTCAAGGGAAGCAAAGGATATGTTGCGTGTCGGGTAAGAATTATGAGCGACAAGTTAATGATGGCGTAATGATGTCTTGGAGAAGAGTGATAATGTCCCTTATATTGGTATTGAGGTGTTAATCAAGTGTCAAGAAGGTTCCATAAGGATTGGAGATCAAACGAGTCGACGAGAACGATTTTTGGAGAACTGGGCATTATACGGCCAGACATACTGTCCGTATAAAACATAAGGACCGTATGTCCAGCCGTATGTCTTGACCAGAATAAGGGTCCTCACTGGACCAAACATACGGCCAAACATACGGCCTGTATAAAATGTACGGACCGTATGTTCCGGTCAGGACAGATTTTAAGTGTTAATATAAGGACCCTCTCTCATTTTATTTCATTTCATCTTACTTCTCCACACTTCAAGAAACCTCTAGAGCTCTCTCCATTATTCATCCACAAGCAACCAAGATAAATCTATGATCAACTACATCAAACCCACAAAATCAAATGTATGAAACCTAATAAAAGTTCATCTACATCAAGAAAACTCAAGGGAAGTGAGCTAGGGTTTTGGTGCAAGAAGAGAAGTTCCACTCAAGGCTTATTCTCCCATCATAAGGTAAGTTTTATGATCATTCCATGTTTTTTAAGGTATTAGAAGGCTAAGACACTTGAATTGTAGAACGATATAGAAAATGGGTTATGAATGTGGAATAGTGTCATTGTTGAATAGTAGTTTGGGGTGAATTATGAATATTGGTATGTTGTGATTATAAGTCCACTATAAATGACATTTAGAATATGGAATAAGTATTATGTGTGAGAAAATGCAATAGTGAACTATGACTATGATTATGGAGAAATTGGAGTGAAATGGTGAAATGTGGATAATATAGATGGATGATGATTGTTGCTTGTGATATTGTGAATGTTGTTATCAATGTTTGGGAGTTGATATAGAATCTGGGGAAAGTTGTATAAACAAAGGAAATGCTTCCCAACTTTATTTAGCTTTAGTAAGCACGTTTAAGTAATCGATTAGCTAATGTTAATGTGAATTCTCTTGAAGGTAGAAACGTGGGCATTGAAGGAGAACAAGCAAGCGATAGATTAGTTAAACGAAGTAGGTATGTGAGGCTAGTCCTTTATTTCTATGGCATGATTCTTATTTCTTTTCCATGAATCCTCTACATCCCGGAAAGCTAAGAGTTTATGTTCATGAATAGCCATATGAGATAAGAGATATATTATGAGTCCAATAATAATGATGATGAGCTTAAGTCTAAAGATTCTAGAGTTCATGATATGATGTCCCTATATAGTTAATGATGTCGTTTATTGTATACACTCACCTTATATATTATTTCCTTCAAGGTGAGGCAGAATGCTTATAAATGCTCCATAATGGAATCGGGAGGTTCACGACCTTATGTCACCCCGATAGAGTATAATTGTCTTAAGTTTCCAGTCATGCATTATGGTAATAGTATGATGAGAATAGGATAAGTCTATGATATGTACATGATGCTATCTCACCACGCCTACATGGTCGGGTAGACACCGCTAAGGCGGGCAGCGTATACACCATGTTCAGATGGCATGGGCAGACACCACTAGTGGCCGGCATGAGACGGTACCCCGGACGCAGGAGGCTGGACGCAGGCTAATGATTATCACACCGTACCTATATGGACGGGTAGCTTATACATTTATGCATATATGATATGATGATGATTATGAAGTAAGCCAGCATGCATTATTTCTTTTATAAGTGATAGTCAGATACAGTTGCTCCTTATTTGATGCTTCCTTTATCTAATCGACGTATTATTAATACTTATGCCTCTCATACTCAGTACAATGTTCGTACTGACGTCCGTTTTATTTGGACGCTGTGTTCATGCCCCAGGTAGACAGGGAGGTGAACTTGATCCAGACTCGTAGGAGCTGTTAGCTGACTTGAGAGCACTCCATTGTTCCGGAGGTGCCTTTGATCATTCTTTTGTGTATATATGTATATTTTGGGCACGACGGGGTCCTGTCCCGTCCCTATGTCTATCACTCTAGTAGAGGCTCGTAGATACGCAGGTGTGGGTTATATGGTCTCACAATGTTACTATTGCATATGTATATACTATTTTGATAGCTGAAGGGCTTATGTATATATATATATATATATATATATGTAAATTAATCATGTTTCCAAATGAAAAATGATTTTCTTATGATATGAGTACGATAAGTAAGGGAATGAGTGGTACTCGGTAGTTAGCCCCGGGTACCCGTCACGGCCCCTAGTCGGGTCGTGACAGAGCCACTTTAGGGCCTTTTGGTGTAATAGGCATTAGTATAAATAGTTCTTTTCATCCATTTGGAAGACTTAGCTTGGATATTGTGTGAATTTATATTTTGAGAGATTTAGCTAATAAATAGTTTGTTTAAATGGTTACTGACTAAGTGTAATTTCTTAGTTGTGCATTGAATTGCAATTTCCATTGAATTCATATTAGGTTTCTCATTTGTGGAATCATTTGAGTCCTTTATTTAAATTCAAATTACTTAGGTTCTTAGGGTTGAATCAAATTGGGAGGGATTGGGTTTGATATACCCAATTTTGCACATAGATTTACTATCATTTGGGTCTAGTATCTATCCTTCTATCTCTTTTTTCCAATTTATCCAAGTTCCTTTTATTTTCTTTTGTTGTTTTTGAATTCTTAGAGTTTCCTTAGGTTGAATATTATCAACATAACACTTTTGTTTCCCATTCCTTCACTTCTTGTTCCGAAGCACTTTTGAGGAGATTCTTGGTTGATTCCTCTTGAGGGTAAGTTACCTAAGCTTGAATTCTTTCATTTACATTCATTAAGCATGAATCCATGATAGGAAATTCATAGAACTTACGAAAGAAGATGGGTTTTGATGTTTTCTTTATTATTAGAGTTGTAGTCTTCAAAAAATGGATTTTTTTGGTGGAAGTGACTAATCTAAGCATGGAAATTGATGAATTAATGTCTAATAGACCTGAATCTTCCATTTATGTTGATGAATTTGAATGTTGGAAAGTTAGGGTGTATACCCAAATTGGGGGTTTTCACTTGATAACGAAATTGACCCATTCTTTAGTTATTTTAGCAATTGATTAGTAGGATTGAACTCCTAGAACATTGAATTTCATATTTCACCTTTAAAATACCCGTTTTACCCTTGTGGGTCCGCTCCCCCCTTTCTCCATAGTTGAATTTGATTCGAAAGATATGTATAGCAATATGGGTGTTGTTATTTCTTATTCCTACTATAGAATTCAATTATGAATAGACTTTGAGTATTTAGAGGTGCTATGAAAGGACAAAGCAAAGGTGTGATTGTTCATGGCTCCCGCTCGGCTACCATGTAGGTTACGACTTACCTTTCGGTTAGACTTCAGTTAGCGAAGCATATGTAGAAGTTTGTTATTGACAGAAAGCATGTTAAGCCTTCGGGTTTGAAGTTGGGATGGACATTCTTAAGTTGACATTTTTGATTGACTATGTGGGCTCGTCGCCATGATTGTTGAGATTGGGCCTCTACTGGCTATATGTGATATTGTTGTAACTGACATACTTGTTCTCTCCCTCTTGTTATTCTGTTGTCATATGAAAGAAGACTGTTGTTATTGAGAATTGAAATGTTGATCTGCATATTATAATATAACTTGAGAGCTTTTGTGGTTGATGTGTCTAATTGAGGCTGAGGTAGTGTACGACATACATTCCACACTTCATATGTGACCGTTGCCGCTTGTTGTGTATTAGCTGGTTGCCATATTGTGATTATGAACCCGTATCTATCATTATTTTGGTTATTATCTTGTAAAGAGGAAGAAATTAACTTATTGGTGATATTGTGATATGTGTCCATGTGTGGCACGATTGGTATTGATAGGTTCTAACTTATTCGTGATACGGTAAGATGTATCCATGTGTGGCACAATTGAGATTAATATACTCTTATTGTCATTTGATATCATTTATGCATTCATACTCAAACATTTAGATCGGGTTGCACATTCCGCAATATTTATTGGACTAGGTTGCACGTTCCGCAACATATATTGTACTGGGTTGCACGTTCCGCAACATATATTGGATATGGCTGTACGCCACAGCAGGTACATGGACTTTGCGGGTCCCCCATGGGTCATGACTGTTGATGCATGGAGGTATTCTGCCCGAAGCATGTGTGTATCATTTCATTGCACTGCATCATATATGCATTCATATTCACATATTTGTATTGTTCGATTTGGACTTGGTATTTCATTACTTGTGGTAATATTCAGACTTGGCATTTCTATACTTGTGGTGATATTTGGACTTGGTATTTCTGTACTTGTGGTGATATTCAGACTTGGTGTTTCCGTGTATATTTGGGAATTGATGGACTCAAGGATTAGAGACTTTCTCCTGGGCTATGACTGGTGGTTATAGATAACCGTTGTGGTTCTTATTACCATGAGATGACTTGTATTTGCTTAGTAACCATACATGATTGTTTACTTGCCTATTTGTTGATTTCTTTCTTTTATATATGTGAACTACCTGTTGTAGGCCTATGATGCCTACTCAATACGTGTTGTTTGTATTGATGATACCTTACGACACTCCTTTTCGGGGTGTAGAGTGTGTGATAGGCTATGTTTCTGATCCTCGAGAGTGTTTGCCGAGATGGCGTTATTAGAGACTTAGGGTGAGCTACTGCCAGGTCTGCAGCCCGAGTCTTCATTCTTCGTATACTTGTCATCTATTTCCAGACAGTATTCCTTTGATGTTATGAGCCTTGCATGGCAACATTCAGATAGTTTTTGTTATATATTCAGATATATGTGTTTATTAGTAGCTCTTGTGTTGACTTAGACCAGATACCTTGGGTAGAAGATATATTTCTCACTTATTCTCTTTAAATTGGTATTGAGATTTATTATTATTTACATTGTTCTTCCACGTAAGGGAAGAGTTCGCCTACCAAAGTAGAAAATGGTAGGTGCCCGCACGACTAATGATTTTGGGTCGTAATAAGTTGGTATCAGAGCCCTAGGTTACCCGGTCTATAAGTACAAGAGCATGTCTAGTAGAGTCATAAGGGTCTGTACGATGATCTCTGTACCTATCTGCGAGAGGCTATAGGACATTTAGGAAACTTCCAATTATTTCATTCCTTCATGCTACTTCATTCGAATTGGTATCTGAATATATCTTTTTCTTATTCTCTTATGAATGGTGGAAACTCATTCTTAAATTCTTATGCGAGCTTTTTTATGACGTGGCTTGGTATGGTAAGATATATGTCATGCTGATTCGGACGCGTGACCAAGTTCAGTTTCTAGCTATAGTTTGAGGTTTCAGTTGTGTGGGATCATGGTTAGACTTGTTTATTATGGGGGTTTCTTGAGAAAAGGAAAGATGGTACAGGGGGTCAAATGATCTCCATGTTTTCAGCATTGGGTTGCTCGGAAGTAGCAAAAGTGAATTTGTGGCCTAACAAGAGTGATTTGTTCGATGATATAATTGGTTTGGGAAAAGTTTCAACTTCATCAGGGTATTATGATTGTGTGCGTGGCACGAGTGTAAGTTGGGTACGGATCATTGGATTTGGGAAAAGTGCAGTGATCACATGTAATAAGAAGGGAAGTTGAGAATAAGGAAATGAAGGATGACTTTTGTGGGAAACGTAAAACGAAGTAAGATTTCTTAAGGTTTATTGGTAAGAGTACTTTGTGTTTCAGGACAAAGGAGTAAGGAAAAGAATTGGGATAGATCACTCTCCGTTTTTAGGAAGGGAACAATTAGTATCTGACGTGCCCATCAAGATAAGGTTGCAATTTTTACAAGAGTGGATTTCATAATCGGTCGAGAAAAGTTAAGTTGGGCTTCGATGTGACTGTATGGTAGTAGTGTGTGAGTTCTTCTAGGAAAATGGTTATCGGTTCTAGATCAAAAATCAAGGTTACTTGTGATGAGTGCAAACTTAAGATGTTGGGCAACTGTGGTCCTGGTCCTTCAGTAAAGGATATGTTCATTGGGTCTTTGTGTTTAAAGGAAGGATAAGGATATCGTGGAATCAAGAGCTAGTTGATTTGAGAGTTATATTGCGGTCATACATGGTAGGATAGACAAGGGTTCAGTGTTGAGTTGGTATGTTTGGCTATGCCGTGAGCCAGTGGGTGATTCATAAAAATGAATCTAGTGTTGGACGAGTGTAAAGTTTTAGTACTCAAGGGGTTATCAGATATTGCATCTAATGTTATATTAGGGTTGAGAGCTTTGTACCTGTTGTGTTAGTTTCGGCTAGTTCCTGCTATTACTGGTGTTGCTACTCCGTTGAGTTGATTGAATGAAAGGGATAATCGCGCTAATGGTTAGAGGTGTTCTGGTTCGACAATGGGGACGTTCGAAGTGGTAAATCGATGATGAGGTTTGAATTAATTTGAGTTGTGAAGAACATTTCAGAATATACGTTCATGGAATTTGAGCAAAGGCACCTTAGAAGAGGAATATGGGGACATTAGTAGGACTGTGTATGTGATACGCTGGATTTGGAAATTATTCAGTATTAGAGTTGAGTGAGTTAAGGGAACCCTAGTGTGTATAGTGTGTGGCATACTACTATCTTTAGGATTGACTCAGCTAGTTTGCAGGACTTGTGATTACGCGGTATTCTATTTAGTGGTTTCGAGAAAATGTTAGATGGTAATGATGATTTTGATTTGATTGGAATTAGGGAATTGAAGAGTCAAGGAAAGGTATCGTTTATTGAGAATTGGTGAGAATGAGGCAGATCTTTAGGATTACTTGGGTCAGTATGGATTGTGATGTTGTTTTCTTGCATATTTTAGATGGGTGTGATTGTTGAGTATGCTTAATGAAGGAAGTCTACAGAAATGGACTAAGTGATATGACCAAGTTTCTTGAGGTTCCACGTTCCGCAACATATATTGGAGCGGGCTGTACGCTACAACAGGTACATGGACTTTGCGGGTCCCCCATGGGTCATGACTGTCGAGGCCTGGAGGTACTCCGCCTGGAGCATACGTGTGTCATTGCATTGCACTGCATCACATATGCATTCGTATTCACATATTCGTATTGTTGGATTTGGACTTGGTATTTCTGTACTTGTGGTGATATTCAGACTTGGTATTCTGTACTTATGGTGATATTCAGACTTGCTATTTCTGTACTTGTGGTGATATTCGGACTTGGTATTTCCGTACACACTTGGGAATTGATGGAGTCGAGGATTAGAGACTTTCTCCTAGGCTATGACTGGTGGTTACATATATCTATTGTGGTTCTTATTACCATGAGATGAATTGTATTTGCTTAGTAACCATACAAGATTGTTTACTTGCCTATTTGTTGATTTCTTACTTTTATATATGTGAACTACCTGTTGTTGGCCTATGATGCCTATTCAGTACGTGTTCTACTCAGTACGTGTTGTTTGTACTGATGCTACCGTGCGACACTCCTTTTCGGGGTGTAGAGTGTGTGATAGGATTTCTGATCCTCGAGAGTGTTTCCTGAGACAGCGTTATTGGAGACTTAGGGTAAACTACTGCCAGATCTGCAGCCTAAGTTTCCATTCTTCGTATACTTGTCATCTATTTCCAGACAGTATTCCTTTGATGTTATGAGCATTTTATGGCAACATTCAGATAGTTTTGGTTATATATTCAGACCTATGTTTTTATTAGTAGCTCTTGTGCTGACTTAGACCAAATGCCTTAGGTAGAAGATGTATTCCACACTTATTCTCTTTAAATTGAGATTGAGATTTATTATTATTTACATTGTTCTTCCCCATTGATAGATTGCATGTTGGGTAAGGGAAGGGTTTGCTTACTAAGGTGGAAAATGTTAAGTGCCCGCACGACTAAGCAATTTTAGGTCGTGACAATAAGGTCCATGAAAGCAACTGGTGCATTGGTCAACCCAAATGACATGACAAGAAATTCGAAATGACCATAATGGGTTGCTAAAGCGGTCTTTGGATATCAACTTCTTTAACCTTTAATTGATGGTATCCCTATCTGCGGTCAATCTTGAAATAGCACTGGGCACCCTGAAGTTGGTCAAATAAATCATCAATTCCGGGGAGAGGATACTTGTTCCTAATGGTGACCTTGTCAACTGACGGTAGTCAATGCACATGCGCAAGGAACCATCTTTCTTTCGGACAAACAAGACTGGCGTGCCCCATTCTGTATGGCAAAATAGTTATTGGCTCAGTGCTGGAAAGTAGATCAATTCCAAAGTCTATCTCCCTGTTGGGAGGAACTCCAGGAAGATCTTCGGGGAAGAATTCTGGAAACTCATTGACGACTAGTTTGGACTGGAGAGCTGAGGTCTGGGTATCTTTATCCCTGACTCGGACTAAGTGATAGATATATGTCACGACCCAACCGGAGGGCCATGACGGGCACTCGGTGCTAACCCACCCGGGTACCTCTTATCGTACTCTTATATTCACATCTAGGTGAGCCATATAGCTTACTCATAATTTGTATGCATCAATAGTGCTAATCTCGTTGGGCAATAACACATCTATATCATCATCAATAACAATGCCCATATACATATACACAAGCCGACGAGGCTATCAAAATGATATACAAAATATGAGCCGACAAGGCTAAGGACATCTAATCATATACAACTGTCTACGAGCCTCTAAGAAGAGTAGAGTATGTCACATCATATAGACTGGACAGGACCCCGCCATGCCCATAGGTATGTACACGAAAGAATAATACCAAAAGCTGTAGCTCCGGATGAAATGGAGCTCCTCTATGCAGTCCCTGAATAACATATCTATGGATCAAGCCTGTCTCCCTGTCCACCTGCGGGCATGACGCAACGTCCACAAACAAAAGGACGTCAGTAAGAATAATGTACAGAGTATGTAAAGCATAATCAACATCATAACAGGAGCATAAGAGACAGCATAAGAAATAGCATAAAATGGGAGAATCAGGAGATAGTAGCCATCATCGTAATTACTTACTTGTCTTTCATAGGGACCTTCCATTTCTAGTGTGTGCTTGTCTACATACATATATACATATACAAATATCCATATTCGTATCCGTATTTATATACATATTCGCATCCATAGCATACCCGACCATGAAGGTTCGGTGGTTTCACCTACCCGGCCATGACCAGGCTCGGTGTCGTACATACCTGGCCCTACCAAGGCTCAGTGTTATCCATACCCAACTGCAGTGGTGTGCGCACAATAGATATCATACCCGGCCATATAAGCTCGGTGTTACATAATATTCATATATACTTAGACACACATACATAAAAGTCCATAAGTATCATCAATATTATTGCCATCATCGTTTTCGTTACATCCCTCCTTATAGGATCAACTAACATATAAAAGAAGTACTAGGATCGTGAAAGTATCGAGAATCATGAGCTTTGGTACTCTTAGAGGTAGAGTCATTTATAAATCATTATGGAACTCATGAAAGGATATATATACATATATAGCAAGGGAACCATGCTTAATGAAGAGTAGAGTATGTCACATCATATAGGAGGGACAGGACCCCGACATGCCTATATGTATGTACACAAAAGAATAATACCAAAAGCTGTAGCTCCTCTATGCAGTCCCTGAATAAGATATCTATGGATCAAGCCTGTCTCCCTGTCCACCTGCGGGCATGACGCAACGTCCACAAATAAAAGGATGTCTGTACGAATAATGTACTAAGTATGTAAAGCATAATCAACATCATAACAGGAGCATAAGAGACAGCATAAGAAATAGCATAAAATGGGAGAATCAGGAGATTGTAGCCATCATCGTAATTACTTACTTGTCTTTCATAAGGACCTTCCATTTCTAGTGTGTGCTTGTGTACATACATATATACATATGAAAATATCCATATTCGTATTCGTATTTATATACATATTCGCATCCATAGCATACCCGACCATGAAGGTTCGGTGGTTTCACCTACCCGGCCATGACAAGGCTCGGTGTCGTACATACCTGGCCCTATCAAGGCTCAGTGTTATCCATACCCAACTGCAGTGGTGTGCGCACAATAGCTATCATACCCGGCCATATAAGCTTGGTGTTACATAATAGTCATATATACTTAGACACATATACATAAAAGTCCATAAGTATCATCAACATCATTGCCATCATCGTTTTCGTTACATCCCTACTTATAGGATCAACTAACATATAAAAGAAGTACTAGTATCGTGAAAGTATCGAGAATCATGAGCTTTGGTACTCTTAGAGGTAGAGTCATTTATAAATCATTATGGAACTCATGAAAGGATATATATACATATATAGCAAGGGAACCATGCCTTAATGAAAGAAGGGTTAGCCTTACATACCTCTTTGACTTCTTAACTATTTAGCGTTCACCACTGAACTTGAATAATCTACATTTAGAAGGATTCATACCATGGTTAAGCCTTAATGATACTCTTCAATTCAAACTAGGATAATTCATGTTCTAATGAAAATTGGGTAGCATTTCCCCTATTTCGTCAACTTCCACTATATCACAAAATAACTCCCAACAACCAGAATAATATCCATAATATCATAATCAAGTATTCACATTTAGCTTAGCCTTCAAAATTCATCCTTATGTTCAACTTATGCTAGCCACTTCATTCCTATTTTATCACATTTTCATAATAATGCTTCCTCATCACCATTATTACCTTCCATATCAAGATTATATCCATATCATACTTCAAGTTATCTTACTACTCAAAAACATCATAAAAACTACATTTAGAACTCATCTTCTACCTTCTCCTTCTACCCAAGTTGTTTAACAACTAAACATTCTTGATAATATGTAATAAGTATGAAAACTAACCTTTTTATCTCATAAGAATGATCTTTGGAGCAAGCTATCAACTTATATGAAAACCCTAGCTTCAATATCCAAAGAATTCTTGGAGTCTCATAACCCTATCAAGGCTTCTAACACATGGGTATCTTGATTCTTGCCTCTTGATATTTAATCTCCCTTGGATTTTGGCTTGGATTAGTTTATGGAGTTGAAGAGAGGGTTTTTGGAGAGCCTTTGGATCTGATTTGCTGAAATGAAATGTCCAAATGAAGTGGAGTAAATTATATAAAACGGAACTTAAAATCCCATCGGGCAATTCTGCGCCCATTTTGACGGGCCGTAAAAATTCCTAAGGACCGTCAAAATGGTCCGTAGAACTGCTCAGTCAAATATGGTTCACTGTGACCATTTGACGCTGGGGTGGGTCAATTTGACGGACCGTAGAATTTTCTGCGGGGCGTCAAAATTCCTGCTGGCCGTCAAATGGTCCACAAAAAGTTTCTACTCAGACAGTCTATCATACAACATGCATAACTTTTTGCTCAGGCATCACATTGATGAACGGTTTGTTGTATTGGAAACTAGACTCGATGAACTTCAATTTGGAAAAAATAAACACACCAAAAATCCTCATATTCTAGGAGATATGCCTCCCCAAATCAGGACCAAAATCCTGTCCGAAAAGTTTTCCAAGTTTTACCAAAGTTCCCACAAACTCCATTCCTTTATTTGTTTGTTCTTAAATCCTTCCATAGCTCATTTCATGGGCTTAAACCCCTCATAACCATAATATGGGAACATGTAATCTCATATATCCTAAGGTAACTCCCGTTTCCACAATTAGGACAACTAACGCCTAACGACTCTCAACGGATGAAACTACGAGGTGTAACAATATACCCCTTGGAAATCATCTTTCTGTCTTTGAGATAGGAAATAAATCTACCCCTGGGTACTACTGAATTTCCCTTGTACTCTATGACTGGTTTATTAGGAAACTCAAATCTTACTATTTTGGTTCTACAACCTACGGTGGCATAACATGAAGCCAACCAATCCATACCCATGATTACATCAAAGTCTACCATCTCCAACTCTGCTAAGTCGGTTATGGTTCTGCAATGATAGACTGAAACTAGGAAACCCCTAAAAATACATCTAGCTATAACCGACTATCTAACTAGAGTGGAACTTTCAAAGGGTTCATGCAACTTTTCTAGTTCTATCCCAAATTTCTTAGCAATAAATGGGGCTACATCTGATAAGGTGGATCCTGGGTCAATAAGGGCATAAACGTCGAAAGTGAAAACTATTAATGTACCTGTGACAACATCTGCACATGCCTCTGCATCCTGATGAACAACTAATGTATAAAAGAAGTTTCAACCTTCGCCTGCATTGCCAGACTTAGCTGCACCATGCCCTGTCTAGGCTTGAGAATTTCGAGGAGCTGCTGAATTGGTAGATTCAGCCACATTACCTCCGGTACCTTGTCTAACTGATGGACAGTCCCTTTGAAAATGATCCCGCTGACCACACCTATAGCATATATCCATAACCATATGACACTCCCCTGGGTGTCTCTTACCACACTTGCTGCAGACCGGATTATCATAAGTTTTCTGACCCACACTAGCCTGAGAATAGGAGCTTGCTGGCTTGAAATTCGTTCTCTTCGGATCATTCCTGAACTTTAGGGCTAGGGCACTGGCTGCAGGTGGAGCGGGTCCTGATTGTCACGACCCAACTAGCGGCCGTGACGGGTAACCGATACTTGTACCGAGCACCTTTTATCTCGTATCGTATTCTTATTACTAAGTGGGCCGTATGAACATCACCGTACTTTTTTTTCTGCTTAACATTAACATTGGTAGCATAATTATAAACATAGGCTAGCAAACTTTACTAGCACATTACACAGCGACGAGGACCATCAAAAGTACAAAACATCTAACTGTACATATCTGTCTACGAGCCTCTAAACATAGCACACATATACATAGGAAGGGTCGGGTTCTGCCGTGCCCGAATATATACACTGTTACGTCCCGTATTTTTATACATTGGGACAACCCGGTTTATTATGATAATTTAGAGCCAAGACTATTCCGGGATTCGAAGTCGGGACTTTTGACCTTTGATTTTATTTCGAGGCATAAGTTATATATGAAATTGTTGGCATTGAACACTTAGGAAAAATTTGGGACCATAATTCATAAATTGGAATTAAAAAAAAATTCTTGCAAATGAGGCCTTGTGGCCCCTCAAATGGTCCCACACATTGTGTGGCCAATTTTAATTGGTCCAACACTTGTGTGGGCCATGGGACACATGGATAAATATTGTGGAAGCTTAAAAGATGACCTTAAGTCATCTTTTCCACTTCAACACTTAGCAAATAAAACAAAAAGTTGAAGAGCTTCAACAAGAAGCTCACGGCCAAGACTAAGGAAAATCAACTCCATTTCAAGCCATCCCAAAATTATTTCTTTGGTGTAAACCCACTATTTTGAGGTCCCTAAGTAGCGTGGAAGCATCGTTGGAGCGATCAAACCATCATTTTTCATCTTTTGGAAACCCTAGGCTATTGGAAAGTTGAAGAAGAAAGGTAAGAATCCATTATGTTTTGTATGTTATAAAGGTTGTATGCTTGTTGTAGTATCTTATAATGGAGGAAAATCATGAAATAAAGTATGTTGAAGTTGAGGCTATATGTATGAGGCTTGGCCGTGGGATGGGTGTGTGTGTTGTGTTGTATTAGAGTGATGAATTAATGTCTAGTTAGTATATTATGATCATTGCAAGGTGAAGAACGGTTGAGAATCATCCATATATGTATATGTGTAGTGTTAGTCGAAATGGGTCATATTATATGACAATGAACGAATTGATATCACTTAATGTTTTAGTCGTCGTCGTTGTGAATTCTACGTTGGAAATGAATGTTTATTGACTCAAACTGATATTGTGATTGTTGCGGACTGAATTGGAGATTATTGTACATTTAATGTATTTTGTACATTGATGAAAATAGCATTGTTAGAATGTGAATTGTGGATACAAATCATGATTCGAAAATGAAGAAAAGGGTTATAGGGGTGTCTCGGTTTGGGGCTGAATTCGGCTGCTTTCGGGAAAATTTTGGATTGTTGGAAATGTTATATGAATTGTTTAGAATGTCCTATAATATTGTTGGTAAAGATTCGGGTTGATAATTAAATGTGTGAGCGATGTTGTGGCTTGAATGTAAGTCGTCGAATTGAATTTATGAAAGTTGATAAATGATGACAAGAGAGCTATTATTGTTGAATTACCTTTCGGATTAATTATTAATGTTGTTAGGTTGGTTGTTGTGGTTGTGTTGATCGATATGGCCTAGTTAAATTCTCGGGGCAGCCTATTTGCAGGGGAAATGCTGCCCAAATTTCTGTAGAACTAAGGGCGAAATTGGAATTTAATGCCCAAAAAGTCTTTAGCTAATGTTTTGCATTTTATGACTTGTTTATAGATCGTGGGCAGCCCGAGACGTAGGTTGGACTTATCTTGCGTTTGGATTATTATTGGAGAGCGTTTGAGGTATGTAAAGTAACCTTTCTTTTTGGCATGGCTTAGTTAAAGTAGGCCATGATACGAGCCTCTAGGAAACTCTATTCTCGCAAATCCGAGCTTGTCTATGATTCGTAATTGTTTCCTTGGTATTCTTGGGCGCATATGCCATAACATTGATCCTTATATCCTTGGAGTTTATAATTTGTAAAGATTTCATGAAAGCTGATTTTCGGTTCCAAAGCTTGTTCTTTAGCTATTCCAAAAGTTCAAACGCCCGTAACTTCCTCAGAAAAGCTCGGATTGCTTTGAAATTTTCGTAGGAGTTTGTATGATATAAAATGAGTGTTTTTCATAGGCGGGCTTAGTTCGGGTCTATACTCGTCCGTGGGTCCCGCGACGCCCTTTATGTAATTTCGATAACTTTGGGAAGAAAATGTTATAATTATTGTTTCGATTTTAAATATGACTATTTTGCTTATCTTTGGATTTATGATAATGATTTTATGCATATGATTCCTCACTACTCCGCTCGTGCCCTATGATATCGTTCGCCGGTTCCCGGGCCGGTTCGGTTGTCGTTCGTATTATGATACATTCCGATGTTATGCTGTGTTTATGGTTCACCGAGCTTCTCGCTCGAGGGCTGGGTTCCACATATGTTTGGCGTTATGCTGTGATTGGCGTTATGCTGTGTTGTGATGTGTGCCGGGGATTCGGAGATTTGAAACTTTCTGGTGTTATGCTGTGTTATGGCGCTATCGACAGGCGGGCGACAATATTTTCCTGTGCCCTATGCATAATTTATACTTTGGAAATAAACATTTTGATATTTTTGGATATGTATTATTTTCCATACTTCTGATTCGATTACTGTTCAAGATTTATTTCTGTACCTTTTGCTTTGCATACTCAGTACATATTTCATACTGACCCCCTCCTCCGGGGGCTGCGTTTCATGCCCGCAGGTATAGACGCACAGCATGGTGATCCACCTGTTTAGGACACCCCCTTCTGCTATTCGGAGTGCTCCTCTCATTCCGGAGCTTATATTTTTGGTATATATATTTGTTAGTGCATTTATGTATATTCGTTCATGGGTACGGCGGGGCCCTGTCCCGTCATATGATTCTGTCGGTCTGTTTAGAGGTCTGTGGACATGTTTGTGGGTTAGGGTCTTTCTGTACGGATGCGTGTGTATGTTGTGTTTGGGCGATCCCATTCGCCGCGGCGGCCGGTCCGCATATGTTTAAATGTTGCTTTGTTGGCCCTGTGTGGCCTTTGTTGGTATTATCTGTGCGCAGGGTTAATTTGGATAGTTTGTAAAACAAAGGAAACTCTGCCGAAATTTGTCTGGAAATTATCTAAATTTGAAACACCGCCTTGTCGGCTTCTGTTATATACTTAAATGCGTTTGATAAACTTTGAGATAGCATTTGATAGATGTGTTTAGGTGTCCAGATCGGGCACTAGTCACGGCCCACGGGGTTGGGTCGTGACAGAAGTGGTATCAGAGCGGTTGTCCTCGGAATGTCTACAAACCGTGTCTAGTAGAGTCTTGTTTATCGGTGTGTTGTGCACCACATCTATAAACAGGAAGCTACGGGACATTTAGGGTGTTTCCTTCCTTTGAATCTTAGATCATGCGATAGAGCTGTGCTATTAGGATGATTCTGTTCTGATCCGTTGTTGTTTTCTTTCAGTGATGCCTCCGAAGAAGGCGACGGCCGCCCAGAAGAAAAAAGGCGTGGTAGGAGAGACCAGCCGGGCTCAGAAGGGTACTCGGACCCTTGCTCAGATGATGCATGATATTGCGTCCCGACCAGCAGACTCTACTACGTCTTCATCATCAGAGGAGTCTGGAGCACCAGTCGCTGCCACTAGGGGTCGGGGGGCGGCTACACCATTAGCTCCAGAGGCTCCAACGGCTGCGCCTCCAGTTCCCCAGCCAGGGGCGGACGATGGTACCCTGCGAGAGGCAGTTCAGCTATTGACTCGACTGGTAGCAGGGCAGGTTCATAGACAGGGAGGAGGAGATGGTCGGGCAGACAGGCGCGACAGTTCGAGGGCCCGTGATTTTCTGACCTGTGGCCCTCCAGAGTTCTTCGGGTCAGAGCCTGCAGAGGACCCTCATGAGTTTATTCGACAGATGCAGCGAACCCTGCGACTGATTAGTGCTTCTGATACAGAGTTTAGTTGAGTTGGCGTCATACCGGTTGCACGACGTAGCAGCCAATTGGTATGAGTCTTGGATACTGTCCAGAGGTGAGGGTGCCACTCCAGCTGTATGGGATGGGTTTACAGAGGCCTTCATGGCCCACTTTCTACCTCCAGAGGTGAGGCGCGCCAGGGTGGACCGATTCCTGCTGTTGAAGCAGCGGGGCAGGCCGATTCGGGAGTACAGCTTAGAGATTGATTCACTGGCCCGATATGCGCCCACATATGTAGCTACCATGACTGACCGGATGCACCGATATATAGTGGGGCTGGATCTGTATTACGTTGACAGTTGCCTGGTATTGGCGGCCCAGCACGGTATGGATATTGCCCGTATACAGGCCCACGCACAGGGCATGGAGGATAGACGCAGGGGGCGCCAGCCTGACAGAGTTGACGATAGGGGCCAGCCCAAGAGGGCTAGATCGTCCGGGTATTCTGGGGATTTCCGAGGCAGACAGCCTCAGCAACAGCAGCAGAGCAGATATCCTTCTCAGGCATCACGGGGTACACCCCCGCAGTTTACCGGCAGGAGATCTGAGGGTGCCGGATATTCAGGGGCAGGCCCGAGCTCCAGGGCTTCAGGTTCACAGTTGGACAGAGGTTCCAGCAGTCAGATGAGGCCACCCAGACCTTCGTGTCCCTACTGTGGGACACAGCACCCGGGGGAGTGTTTCCGAGCTACGGGTGCATGCTTTGTTTGCGGCCATCAGGGCCATCAGATGAGATATTGTCCGGTCAGAGGCGGTACAGGCAGTTCAGCTCAGTCTACCGGGTCAGCCGGTGGTTCATCTTCAGCCTCAGTAACCATGCGTCCTACTGGACGGGGTACACTAGCATCAGCAGGCCGAGGCAGAGGTCGTGGTGGAGTTCCTGGTTCTAGCGGTCCTTCGAACCGCATTTATGCATTAGCCAGCCGACAGGACCAGGAGGCGTCGCCTAATGTCGTCACAGGTATATTACTGGTTTTCTCTCGATCTGTGTATGCATTGATTGATCCTGGTTCGACTTTATCATATATTTCCCCACTTGTTGCTAATGAGATTGGGATAGAATCCAAGCCGATAGAGCCTTTTGAGGTAGCTACACCTGTAGGGGATTCTGTTATAGCCAGACAGGTTTATCGGGATTGTTCTGTTATCATATCTGATCATTGTACTAAAGCTGATTTGATAGAGTTAGATATGCTAGAGTTTGATGCTATTATGGGCATGGACTGGTTAGCATCCTGTTATGCTAATGTTGACTGCCAGCAGAAGGTAGTTCGTTTCCAGTTCCCAGGGGAACCAGTTATAGAGTGGTCCAGGAGTACAGCGTCGCCGAGGGGTAAGTTTATTTCATACCTCAAGGCTAAGAAGATGATTCAGAAGGGTTATATTTATCACCTGGTCTGTGTACATGATACTACAGCCGAGGCACCTACTTTGCAGTCAGTTCCGGTTGTCAATGAATTTTCAGATGTATTCCCAGATGAGCTTCCGGGTCTCCCGCCTGAGCGGGAGATAGACTTTGCTATTGATTTGTTGCCAGATACGTAACCCATTTCTATTCCTCCGTACAGAATGGCACCAGCAGAATTAAAAGAATTGAAAGAACAGTTGAGAGATCTATTGGAGAAGGGTTTCATTCGGCCTAGTGCGTCACCCTGGGGAGCTCCGGTATTATTTGTGAGGAAGAAAGACGGCTCGCTGAGGATGTGCATTGATTATCGGCAGTTGAATAAGGTAACCATCAAGAATAAATACCCCCTCCCCAGGATTGATGATTTGTTTGATCAGCTGCAGGGTGCCAGGTACTTCGCGAAGATAGACCTGCGGTCAGGCTATCATCAGGTACGGGTACGAGAGGCTGATATTCCCAAGACAGCATTCAGGACCCGATATGGGCACTATGAATTTAGAGTCATGTCTTTTGGGCTGACAAATGCCCCAGCAGTATTTATGGACCTGATGAGTCGGGTATTCAGACCGTTCTTGGATATGTTTGTGATCGTATTTATCGATGATAATCTGGTTTATTCTCGGTCAGAAGCAGAGCATGCGGACCATTTGAGGACGGTACTTGGCACACTTCGGCACCAGGAATTATATGCTAAATTTTCTAAGTGTGAATTCTAGTTATCTTCAGTGGCATTTCTGGGACATATTATTGGGGCTGATGGCGTCCGAGTGGATACCCAGAAGATCGAGGCCGTAAAGAATTGGCCTAGACCTACGACGCCGACAGAGGTGCGTAGCTTTCTGGGATTGGCTGGTTATTATCGGAGATTCGTGGAGAAATTTGCTTCCATTTCAGCGCCTTTGACAAGGCTGACTCAGAAGGGAGCTAAGTTTCAGTGGTCAGATGCTTGCGAGCGTAGCTTCCAGTTGCTGAAAGAGAAGTTGACTACGGCTCCAGTCCTGACTCTTCCCGAGGGTCCAGATGGGTATGTAATTTATTGTGATGCCTCTGGAATTGGTTTGGGATGTGTGTTGATGTAGCACGGCAGGGTGATAGCTTATGCTTCCCGGCAGCTCAGAAAACATGAAAAGAATTATCCTACTCACGATTTGGAGCTGGCCGCGGTCATTCATGCTCTGAAGATGTGGAGACATTATTTATATGGGGTTCACGTTGATATTTATATAGATCATAAGAGCCTTCAGTACATCTTTAGGCAAAAGGAGCTGAACTTGTGACAGAGGAGGTGGTTAGAGTTGTTAAAAGATTATGATGTTGATATTCTATACCATCCGGGGAAAGCTAATGTTGTGGCAGATGCACTTAGTCGCAAGTCTATGGGTAGCCTAGCAGACGTGCCATCAGGGAGGAAAGAAATGGTTCGCGATATTCATGAGTTGGCTAGTCTTAGAGTTCGCTTGGCTGATTCTGGAGATGTTGGGGTTTCTGTTCGAGGTATTCCTGAGTCCTCTATTACAGAAGATATTAAGCGGCATCAGTATGAGGATCCTATTCTGGCACAGTACAGAGATGTAGCTCCGACACAGGAGAAGACTCCGTTTGAGATTTCACCTGATGGAGTGTTATTTCACAGAGGCAGATTGTGCGTACCTGACGTTGCAGGGTTGCGACGACAGGTTATGGGCGAGGCACATTATGCTCGATATTCTGTTCACCCAGGGTCGACGAAGATGTACCATGATCTCAGATGCCTATATTGGTGGGACGGTATGAAAAGAGATATAGCAGAGTTCGTTGCTCAGTGTCCAAATTGCCAGCAGGTTAAGATTGAGCACCAGAAGCCCGGTGGGCTATTGCAGGAGATGGAGATACCGACGTGGAAGTGGGAGATCATTAATATGGACTTTATTACAGGTTTACCTCGCACTCCACGGAGGTACGACTCCATTTGGGTTATCGTTGATCGGCTGACAAAATCAGCCCATTTTCTTCCAGTTAGGACTACATACTCACCTGAAGATTATGCCAGGCTATATATTAAGGAGATTGTGAGACTGCACGGAGTTCCTGTGTCTGTTATTTCCGATAGAGGTGCCAGTTTACAGCTAAGTTCTGGAGATCATTTCAGGAGGGATTGGGGACCCAGGTGAGCCTGAGTACAGCCTTCCATCCCCAGTCCGACGGACAGGCCAATCGCACTATTCAGACATTGGAAGATATGTTGCGTGCATGTGTTATTGATTTCAGGGGTAGCTGGGACGACCATTTACCGCTTGTTGAGTTTACTTATAATAACAGCTACCACTATAATATTTAGATGGCACCATATGAGGCTGTGTATGGCAGGAAATGCAGATCTCCGATCGGTTGGTTTGACGTGGGTGATACTCAATTAATGGGCCCAGATGTAGTCCAGCAGGCGGTCGATAAAGTGAAACTGATCCGAGAGCGACTATTAGCGGCCCAGAGCCGACAGAAATCTTATGCCGATAAGCGACGATGACCGTTAGAGTTTCAGATTGGCGATTGGGTGTTCCTGAAAGTGTCACCGATGAAAGGTGTTATGCGATTTGGCAAGAAAGGAAAGCTCAGTCCGAGATATATTGGACCTTATCTGATTATTCGCAAAATAGGAAAGGTGGCCTACGAATTGGATTTGCCAGCTGACTTGGGAGCGGTTCACCCGGTATTCCATGTTTCCATGCTTTGTAAGTGTATTGGTGACCCTTCCAGAATTTTTCCTTCAGATGAGATACAGGTCACAGAGAAGCTATCTTACGAGGAGCATCCTATAGTCATATTGGATCGTCAGGTGAGAAAGTTGCGGAATAAAGATGTGGCTTCGGTTAAAGTGCTGTGGCGGAATAATAACCGCGAAGAAATGACCTGGGAGGCTGAGGAGCAGATGAAGGAAACGTATCCTCACTTATTCCCAGTACCTTCAGGTAATTCAAATTCTTTGTCTGACTATGTTGATTTATGAATGATTTGTATGTGATGGCTATAAAAGCAACTCCCCCGAATTTGAGTAAGATCCGTAGAACTAATCCAACATTCGCGGACGAATGTTCTTAAGGGGGGGAGGATGTTACGTCCCGTATTTTTATACATTGGGACAACCCGGATTAATTATGATAATTTAGAGCCAAGACTATTCCGGGATTCGAAGTCGGGACTTTTGACCTTTGATTTTATTTCGAGGCATAAGTTATATATGAAATTGTTGGCATTGAACACTTAGGAAAAATTTGGGACCATAATTCATAAATTGGAATTAAAAAAAAATCTTGCAAATGAGGCCTTGTGGCCCTCAAATGGTCCCACACATTGTGTGGCCAATTTTAATTGGTCCAACACTTGTGTGGGCCATGGGACACATGGATAAATATTGTGGAAGCTTAAAAGATGACCTTAAGTCATATTTTCCACTTCAACACTTAGCAAATAAAACAAAAAGTTGAAGAGCTTCAACAAGAAGCTCACGGCCAAGACTAAGGAAAATCAACTCCATTTCAAGCCATCCCAAAATTATTTCTTTGGTGTAAACCCACTATTTTGAGGTCCCTAAGTAGCGTGGAAGCATCGTCGGAGCGATCAAACCATCATTTTTCATCTTTTGGAAACCCTAGGCTATTGGAAAGTTGAAGAAGAAAGGTAAGAATCCATTATGTTTTGTATGTTATAAAGGTTGTATGCTTGTTGTAGTATCTTATAATGGAGGAAAATCATGAAATAAAGTATGTTGAAGTTGAGGCTATATGTATGAGGCTTGGCCGTGGGATGGGTGTGTGTGTTGTGTTGTATTAGAGTGATGAATTAATGTCTAGTTAGTATATTATGATCATTGCAAGGTGAAGAACGATTGAGAATCATCCATATATGTATATGTGTAGTGTTAGTCGAAATGGGTCATATTATATGACAATGAACGAATTGATATCACTTAATGTTTTAGTCGTCGTCGTTGTGAATTCTACGTTGGAAATGAATGTTTATTGACTCAAACTGATATTGTGATTGTTGCGGACTGAATTGGAGATTATTGTACATTTAATGTATTTTGTACATTGATGAAAATAGCATTGTTAGAATGTGAATTGTGGATACAAATCATGATTCGAAAATGAAGAAAAGGGTTATAGGGGTGTCTCGGTTTGGGGCTGAAATCGGCTGCTTTGGGGAAAATTTTGGATTGTTGGAAATGTTATATGAATTGTTTAGAATGTCCTATAATATTGTTGGTAAAGATTCGGGTTGATAATTAAATGTGTGAGCGATGTTGTGGCTTGAATGTAAGTCGTCGAATTGAATTTATGAAAGTTGATAAATGATGACAAGAGAGTTATTATTGTTGAATTACCTTTCGGATTAATTATTAATGTTGTTAGGTTGGTTGTTGTGGTTGTGTTGATCGATATGGCCGAGTTAAATTCTCGGGGCAGCCTATTTGCAGGGGAAATGCTGCCCAAATTTCTGTAGAACTAAGGGCGAAATTGGAATTTAATGCCCAAAAAGTCTTTAGCTAATGTTTGGCATTTTATGACTTGTTTATAGATCGTGGGCAGCCCGAGACGTAGGTTGGACTTATCTTGCGTTTGGATTATTATTGGAGAGTGTTTGAGGTATGTAAAGTAACCTTTCTTTTTGGCATGGCTTAGTTAAAGTAGGCCATGATACGAGCCTCTAGGAAACTCTATTCTCGCAAATCCGAGATTGTCTATGATTCGTAATTGTTTCCTTGGTATTCTTGGGCGCATATGCCATAACATTGATCCTTATATCCTTGGAGTTTATAATTTGTAAAGATTTCATGAAAGCTGATTTTCGGTTCCAAAGCTTGTTCTTTAGCTATTCCAAAAGTTCAAACGCCCGTAACTTCCTCAGAAAAGCTCGGATTGCTTTGAAATTTTCGTAGGAGTTTGTATGATATAAAATGAGTGTTTTTCATAGGCGGGCTCAGTTCGGGTCTATACTCGTCCGTGGGTCCCGCGACGCCCTTTATGTAATTTCGATAACTTTGGGAAGAAAATGTTATAATTATTGTTCCGATTTTAAATATGACTATTTTGCTTATCTTTGGATTTATGATAATGATTTTATGCATATGATTCCTCACTACTCCGCTCGTTCCCTATGATATCGTTTGCCGGTTCCCGGGCCGGTTCGGTTGTCGTGCGTATTATGATACATTCCGGTGTTATGCTCTGTTTATGGTTCACCGAGCTTCTCGCTCGAGGGCCGGGTTCCACATATGTTTGGCGTTATGCTGTGATTGGCGTTATGTTGTGTTGTGATGTGTGCCGAGGATTCGGAGATTTGAAACTTTCTGGTGTTATGCTGTGTTATGGCGCCATCGACAGGCGGGCGACCATATTTTCCTGTGCTCTATGCATAATTTATACTTTGGAAATAAACATTTTGATATTTTTGGATATGTATTATTTTCCATACTTCTGATTCGATTACTGTTCAAGATTTATTTCTGTACCTTCTGCTTTGCATACTCAGTACATATTTCGTACTGACCCCCTCCTCCGGGGGCTGCGTTTCATGCCCGCAGGTACAGACGCACAGCCTGGTGATCCACCTGTTTAGGACACCCCCTTCTGCTATTCGGAGTGCTCCACTCATTCCGGAGCTTATATTTTAGGTATATATATTTGTTAGTCCATTCATGTATATTCGTTCATGGGTACGGCGGGGCCCTGTCCCGTCATATGATTCTGTCGGTCTGTTTAAAGGTCTGTGGACATGTTTGTGGGTTAGGGTCTTTCTGTACGGATGCGTGTGTATGTTGTGTTTGGGCGATCCCATTCGCCGTGGCGGCCGGTCCGCATATGTTTAAATGTTGCTTTGTTGGCCCTGTGTGGCCTTTGTTGGTATTATCTGTGCGCAGGGTTAATTTGGATAGTTTGTAAAACAAAGGAAACTCTGCCGAAATTTTTCTGGAAATTATCTAAATTTGAAACACCGCCTTGTCGGATTCTGTTATATACTTGAATGCGTTTGATAAACTTTGAGATAGCATTTGATAGATGTGTTTGGGTGTCCAGATCGGGCACTAGTCACGGCCCACGGGGTTGGGTCGTGACATACACAAAAAAGGTACCAAGGAACTGAGGCTCCGGAACAACTGGAGCGCTGCTACGATACTGCTGACGAAGCTCCTAGGAGTCGAATCTGTCTACCTGCTGACCTGCGCGGCATGAAACGCAGCGTCCACATGAAGGGACGTCAGTACGAATAGTGTACCGAGTATGTAAGGCGTGGAAGATAATACAAACGGAAACAGAAGGTATGATTAACAATATCATGGGATCATAGGACATATAGTGAAATAAGAAAGTAACCTGTACATAGGAATACCCTTTCAGGCCGGATACCATGCATGCTTGTCTTTCCCTTTTTAAAAAAACATTTCTTTTTCATAGGCATAGAAAATAGAACTTATTTCATATCATGTCTTATCATATCATATCATATCGTATCATATCATATGAGATCATGTCATATCATGTCATACCATATCAGGTCATAGCGTATCAGGTCATAGCATAGCAGGTCATAACGTATCAGGTCATAGCATAGCACCGATCAATGTCGGCTCACCCACATAGCATCGAAATATATCGGCTCGCCCATATATCCCGCGTCCGGGCATCCCGCGTCCGGGATGATAAGCCAGCTGACCAGGTGGCAATGAAACATGTTTCCATTCCCATCCCCCATATACATATACATATCTCATATACATATATCATATAAGCATGCAGGAGAGCCCAAGGAAAATCATGTATCCATCGGAGTGACGTAAGGTCGGTGACCTCCGATTACATTATGGAATAACCGGGATCGCCTTGTCTCACCTTGAAGGAACGAGTATTTTAAGGCGAGACTATCAACGGAGAATATCACTAGAAGATAACATAGTATGAAACCAGGGGCATCATAGACATCAATTCATGTTTTGAAATCTTTAGAAAATAGTGTCATGACCAAGGAATAGAATTAAAGATCAAGAACTAGTTGGACACTTTCATACTCATATTGAATCCTTAGCTTAAGACTCTTAGTCATGGAATCATTCTTGTCATACTTATCATAGATGTATTCTCTTCCTTAGCATCATCGTCATCAGAGTCATCATAGACATATTTCCATTAGAATGGTACAGTACTTATCGTTTGATAATCGGGATAAGGATCAAAAGTTTCCTTTGGATTCTACTTCAAAATAAGTCAAACGGAACAATAAGGAAAATTCGGGAACATTGGACCCACCTCGGGCCGAATGAGGTAGCGTACACAATTTGCATATGTTACATGTAATGGCGTTACTTGTGAGGGTTTTAAGGTAGTCGGGTCCTATTTATGCAAGTTCTAGAGGTTTAGGAAGTTTTTCCAACATTTCACACAATTTCTAATTCAATTCTTCTGAATGAAAAAGGGGTAACTTTAGGTGCGGATTCCGGAGAATAGAGTTGTCCCCAAGGCTCGTATTCGACCTATTACGTCTAAGACATGCCATAGAAGGAAGAGTAAAGCCTTACATACCTCTTTCCGCTCCTTATGCTATTCCAAATTCAAGTTGCAAATCCGGCACAATCTACAAATTGGTCATATTTACCAAACTTTGGTTAGAGCATTAGGAATTGGAATCTTAAGATAATACTTGGCTACCGAAATTCCGGCAGTATTTCCCCTGTAAATACACCATCCCCAACATTCAACTTAGCAAATTTTTAATCAACAACAATCCGGGAATTCAACCCTGGCCAAACTATCAACATAATGTCAACAACCATACTAACAATTTCAATATTCAATCCAAGATACATTATAACCACTCAATCAATATGCTACTTCCTTCAAAACCTTCCAACTCCAATAAAAACAATAACAACCTTATAATATATATTCCAACAACACCATACTAATATCATTGTCTTCCATACATGTAAGTACATAATATTCAATTTACATAAACCCCAACAACAAGTCTCCAACTTCTACCATTTCCCTAAGATTATTAGGCTTTTATTAGAAATATAGAATCCACACAACAACAACCAATATACTAAATAAAACTTGCTCACCATTCCTTCATGATTCACCAAATATACACGGCTATACATGTGATATACAACCCACGGCCAACATCATGCACACATGGCTACAACTTCACTAAAATCATTAAACTTCCATTATTAACATAACATTCATTAAAACCACAACTAACCACTAGATAAAATAATTAAAACGTGATTTCTACACACACATACCACCTCACGGCCACCACATGGTTTTTTTTTCTTTTCCATGAATTTCATCCACTTTTACATGCTACAACACACAAAATCATCCATAACATATAAGAAAGGATTAAACCTTACCTTTTTCTTCAATTCTTCACTTGGCTAGAAATTTCAACTTGCATGAATATGTGCTTTTCTTGCTCCACAATCACTTCACCTTACTCGGAACCCTTTGTTGAATCACTTAGCTAGAAGGAACAAGTTGAACAACCTTTCTTTTTTTTTTCTTTTCGGTTTTAGAGGGGCCGAATGGCCTTGGAGTTTTTTTGTCTCGTCCGTTTCTCTTGTTCTTGCTTCTTGAAACTTCTAGGAGATATTATGATTATTAAGATGACTAATTCATCTTTTAATACCATTCATTAATTCTTTTATGGGCCCAAGCCCACCCATATGGATGACTAGGTGGTCCATTTTAATTTCCAAGCCCATATATTATTTTGGTCTTGCAACTAATGAAAAACTATTTTTCTCCAAATTCCAAATTTGCCCTTAGTCTTCCTCCATGCTTCCACGAGTCATATTGCGGATTTTCCCTTTATACCCTTGACCTTTCTTAATATTCCCAGTCCAAAATTTTCATAAACAACTCATATGCCAAACAAAATAAAAATAAGGTCTTGCTTGTTGTCTTCCTGCGATTATCTTAAATTATCCGATTGCACAAAAATGCGGGATATAACATCCTCCCCCCCTTTAGAACATTCGTCCCCGAATGTTAAACTGGCCTCATAGTGTATTATAATACTTCGGGGAGGTCTCCTTCGTAGATATCTGTTATATCCCGTATTTTATACGTTTGGATATTCCAAGGTAGTCGTGACGAAGTTAAGGGAATGACCATTTTCAAAATCTATTCTAATGTATAAGTTGTTGAGAATATTATTTACGCACATTGGTATAATGGGAGTAGTGAGAAGGACTAAGGATAAATAGGGGAATTCGCAAAATGGTCAATGGAAATAATGTGGAAGGCTAGGGGTAAAATGGGAATTTCGCCAAGTTCATGAAAATTCAAAAGAAGGCCACATGGTCACATGGTGTGTAGTGTATGCCATATTTAATTAATAAGGGTAATTTTGCATGTGCATGGTTGAGGCTTGCAAGAGAAGACACTTGGTCTTCTTGAATTAATTTTAAGAAAAAGGAGGAATTTTCTAGAAAAGAATGGAAGGGGTCATGTGGTCATATTTTTGTGTTGAGGGACTTAAAAATAAATATGAGTAAGAGGTGGAGGATATATATATATGTAGGGAACCTTCAAGAAATTTGGAGAAAGAAAACAAACCAAAAGAGAGAGCAAGAAGATTAGGGGTTCGGCCAAGGCTACAAGAAAATAAGGCCATGGAATTGATCAAGAAAAATTATTCCCTTCTAGTATTCCAAGCAAGTTGAAGGCCCTAATTAACATGGAGTGGTTGTTGGAGCAATAGGATCATTCATTCTTGCAAGACACAATTTTAGCCAAGTTGAGAAATTAAGTGGAAAAGGTAAGGTTTGATTCTCTTTTACAAGTTATAGATGGTTTGCATATGTTGTTGTATGGAGAAATGAATGGAAAACATGAAACCTTGCATGTTGAAGTTGTAGCCATGCATGGTGTGTGTTGTGTGTTGTGTTACATGGAAGATTGAATTAATGTTATGTAGTGTGTTGGTTGTTGTTGTAATGTGTAGGAAAAGAAAGGAAATTCATGAAATATGTTGTTGTTGTGGTATGGCCGAATGGGGTGTGGCTTGACAAACCATGATGATTTAATTCTATTTGATATTTTAGTTGTTGTTATTATGGATTCTATGATGAAAACTGCAAGTTTGGTGGTTTGGAACAAAATGGTAATTGATATGAAAATGGTTGTAGGTTGTTATGGGAAATTATGTGATTTTAATGAAGATTTTATAATCATGAAAATGAGATTCTAAAATGTGAATTGTGATTGTTGGTAATGAACTTGGAAGGAAATAATGCGACTTTGTTGTTTCGTTGCAATTGTAGAAGTTTCGGATGGAATATGGAATTGGCGGGGTGGCTTGAATCTTTGAATACTGATTGGAATACCATTGAATTATGTTTAAATAATCTTGAGTTGGTTAATGAAAATGGAAAGATGTTGATATTAGTTTAATAGTGTGAAGTTGGAATGGAAGTGTTGCATTATGTAGAAAAGAAGAATAGATATGTTAGGATGTGTTTTGTTGTGGTTGATGATGTTGTTGGCATTGTTATGTTGTTGTTGATGTTGGTTTGGGCCGAGCCATATTCTCGGGGATGGTACATTTACAGGGGAAATGCTGCCGAAATTTCGGCAGACAAAGTGTTACCTTAAAGAATCAACTTCTAAAATGCTCTAATTAAGTTTTGGTAAACATGACCAATTTGTAGATTTTGGCGGATTTGGAACGTGAATTTGGAGTAGCACAAGCAGCGGAAAAAGGTATGTAAGGCTTCACCCTTCTTTCTATGGCATGTCTTAGACATAATATGTTGGCTAAGAACTTCGGGGACCCTCCTATCCTCCAGAATCCGCACCTAAAGTTTTCCCTTTTTCATTCAGTAGAATTGAACTAGAAATTGTGCAAAATGTTGAAGAACCTTCCTAACCCTCTAGAACTCACATAAATATGACCCGATGACCCTAAACCCTCACAAACAACGCCATGACATGTAATATATATATAAATTTGGTACACTGCCTCATTTGATCCGAGGCGGGCCCACTGTTCCCGGATTTACCTTATTGTTCTGCTTGACTTACCGTGAAGCTAAATTCAAAGGAAACCTTCGACCCTTATTCCTTTACAAAATTACAAGTACTAAACCTATCCTAACGAGAATACTTCTATGATGATAATGATAATGATGATGTAGAAAAGATAATATGTCCACGATGAGTATAACTAGAATGATTCCATGACCAAGATTCCTAAGTAAAGGATTCAATGTGAATACGAAAGTGACAAACTAGTTCATGATTCTTATCTCTATTGCTTAGCTATGACACTATGTTCTAAGGATTTCAAAGTCCATGAATTGACGCCTATGATGCCTATGATCCCATACCATGTGTTCTCTCAGTGCTATTCCTCGTTGATAGTCTCGCCTTAAAATACTCGTTCCTTCAAGGCGAGGCAAAGCGATCCCGATCATTCCATAATGTAATCGGAGGCTACCGACCTTACGTCACTCCGATAGTGTTATAACTTTTGATTGGGCTCTCTTGCTTGCTTAAGATATAACAATTACACAGCGCCTAAATGGCCAGGCACGACCACCGCTATGGCGGGCTGCTATGTTTACACAGAGCCTATATGGCCAGGCACGACCACCGCTACGGTGGGCTGCTATGTTTACACAGAGCCTATATGGCCGGGCATGACCACCACTAGTGGGCGGCACGAGATGATTACCCCGGATGCGGGAGGCCCGGACGCGGGATAATGATGTTATGTGATGCAGACAGATTATGAATGTATATATATAAAGGTGAAAGTGAGCATGCATGATTCCGCCTTAAGGGGCACTCCTATGTACAGGTCACCGCTTATCATGATATATTTCACACGCATAAGTTATAGCTCTATACATGACATGTTCCATATGTACAGGATACCCTCTTTTACATGATATGCTCTACCCTTCATATTATGTTACTATTCTTGCCTTACATACTCAGTACATTGCTCGTACTGACCCCTCTTCTTTGGGGCTGCGTTTCATGCCGCGTAGGTACTCCCAGATGGTTAGAAGACCTTACTGAAGATGTTCCAGCGGAGATGGCGAACTCCATTTGTCCCGGAGGATTGCCAAGTCCAAGTACATGCTATGATATTCTGTCCTATGATAGAGACTTTGCAGACAGAGTCGTGGGTATAGAGTGTCAGCTTGTAGATGACTTCGCCAGTCGATATTACTATGTGTCATGTCACGGGTCCCACATGATGATAGTCTTTACTTATGAAAAAAAATAAAAAAATTTGGAGAGCTTACCATGTATTTTATTCTTAATTGATACAAGAGCTTATATATGTAATAAGAGTCAGCGGGTTCGCTCGGCTCCAGAGACGGGGTCGGGTGCCCATCACACCCTAGTAAGGTCAGGGTGTGAATTTTGGAGAGCTTACCATGTACTTTATTCTAAATTGATACAAGAGCTTATATATGTAATAAGAGTCAGCGGGTTCGCTCGGCTCCAGAGACGGGGTCGGGTGCCCATCACACCCTAGTATGGTCAGGGTGTGACAATATCCCACATGTCTCTTAACGCATCCATTTTAGGAGCTTAGGTTGCCTTTATGTCGTAGGTCAATTGAGTTAGCTCCGAACGTTGGCCCTGCGTTAATAAGTCCCCTTTATTGGATCTTGAATCGTCATAGTCCATTTTAGGTCTAACATGTTCTCCCCCCTTTTATTAAGAGGGTCTACGCACGCCTATGCCCTTTAAATAATCGTCGCCTTCTGCGATCTTGTACAATTGTAATTCCTTCTTCGTGGAGTCTGCCGCGTCTATCCCTTGCTAGATATGTTCCCGTATATCACCGCATTAGAACTTTCTAACCTTAACTAGTGTGGATTCAATATCGGTCTTACCCTGTAACCTCCGTACTTATATCCTTCATCACGTCTTTCGAATTTCATCCAGCTAGCATGTTCTATGTATCGCGACACTGTTTGTTAGGGTTCTACAGTCACAGATAAGATGCCATGTACATATACACATTTCCACCACTCTTTTATTTACAAACACTTCCAAAAGCTAATCAAACTTTCTTTAGTCCTGAAGCTCTGTCATGCTTTCTCCCCTTCTGCTGGTCTAGTCCGTCCCAGCCTACCCGACTTCTATAGAGTTTCTAACCACTTCACACACTCTAATTTACTTTAGGCTACCTAATTTCACATTCGTCTCTTGTTCCCACATTTATGAAATTTTCAGCATATTTCCCAGGGGGTCACCCGTCCTCCTACCTTAGCACGCCTAACCTCGAAACTTCAGTGCATTTTAGTGTCTTAATGCTAGTCTATTTGCCTCCACTCCCCCGCACTGCCTATATCACGTAATATGGGGCGAGTTGGGATCTTGACCATTTTCGAAACACGCTCGTAATGTATCTTTTCCTTTTAAGTACCATTTTAGCCTTCGTAACCTCCAGTATCCGCCCCTTACCTCTGAGTACAGCTACTCTTGTCCCAAAGTTCCAAATTCTGAGTACGATCAGCAATACAAAGAACAGTATACGATAGAGTGGAATCTAGATCAATTAACACATACATATCATAGAAAAGTGCCGATAACGTACCCGTGGCCGCGTCTGCGGAAGGTTCAGGATCCTGCCGTCCTGCCAATGCATATATGCGGTGCGGAGGGCCGGCTGAACTGGGTCCCCCTCCTCCTCTGCCTCGGCCACGGCTTGCTGGATCTTGGGAAGTCTGTCCAGGAGGGCGCACGGTCGACGATGAACCAACCGCTGATCCGGCGGGCTGGGTTCTGCGTCCCTCATTCCTTAGCAGGCAATCACGCATCAAATATTCAGTCCGACCGAAGGAAAAACATGCACCAGTATCCCGGCAACACTGTCCAGAGTGTGGCCTGCCACACCGAGCACACCGTAGTGGGGGTCGTCCCGTCCTGTTAGATTCAGCTCTATACTAGGACCCCGAAGCTCTGGCACTCTGATCTGGCCCTGAATAAGTAGAACGATCAAATCCCCTATCCGCAAATCGAGGAGGTGCACTGGCCACTGATTGGCCTGAATACCTAGATTGCTTCTGTGCCTATCCCCCTCTATACTCGCTTCTAGTCCCGGAGGATCTGCCCCTTTTTCTAGAACCCCTATCCGAATAGCGCTCCTCTCTCCGTAACTGATATTGTTCCTCCAGGTTTTGGGCATGGGCTTGAATGCGAGTAATAGTCATTCCGTCCTGGAGCGAAGCTGTCAGACACTCCTTAACTAAATGTGGCCCCAATCCACTCACAAATCGGTGTACGTGATCTCCCATATTAGCTATCATGGCTAGGGCATACCTGTCCAACGAGTTAAAACAAAGACTGTATTCTCGAACGCTCATATTTCCCTGTCTAAGGTTCAAGAACATATCGGCTCGAGCCCGTCAAACCTCCGGTGGTAGAAAATGTCGCAGAAATGCCTCAGTAAATTCCTTCCAAACCGGGGGAGGGGCATTTGCTCCCCTCGAAGATATCCAACTACTATACCACAGAACTGCTACATCCCGCAATCTGTATGAAGCCAATTCCACTGACTCTGTATTCGAAGCATGTATGATTCTCAGTGTCCTCAACATCTCGTCTATAAAGCTCTGCGGGTCCTCCTCCGGTTTCGATCCATAAAACTCCGGAGGTTTCAGGGTAATAAAGTCACGAGCCCTTGCACTCACCGTCCTGTCTCCCGGGTCTACATCTTGCCGCTGAACCTGTGTGGAAACTAGCTGAGTCAATAACTGGATGGCCTCTATCATCTGCTGGACCGGAGCTGCTGGCGGTGGAACTGGAGGTGCTGGGGCTGCAGCTGGAACTCTTTCCTGCTCGGCTGATACAGGGGAAACAGGAGGAGTCTGAGGGGGAGCTTCATTATAGGATTCGTCTTCTTCTGGCTCCTGTTCAACTCTGCTTCCAGCCGCCAACTTGCCCTTCTGGGCCGCCGTAGTCTTCCTCTTCTTCGGCATTACTGAAACCGTATTGAAAGACGATAGCAGTTTACGGTCCGTAAACCACTATTTTACGACCAACTGGGCCGAAGTGCAAATCTGCAACTTTCGCATTTTCAAAACTCATAAGTAGTCATCCCCTTCTTAGTAAAACATCGTACCCTCATACTCTTCGTTGGTCTATTCATTATACGTTCACGGAGAAATTTCCGAGGTGCAACATTCTTCCCCCCTTTTGGAACATTCGTCCTCGAATGTTAAGTCAGCGGGGATTCTACGAAAAATTCGCCAGAGTTTCCCCTATAATATGGTACTACCACCCTGTCACAACAACCCATAATATCATTGCCTCACAGGGCCACAACATAATAGCAACATATCTATGGCCATACATGACCCAAAAGCATGAAAAGAAAAAGTACATACCTTTTTCAAGCTTGGTTCTTAACTAACATCTTTCCCATTCCCTTTTCATCATATAGTAAATTCTTCTAGGACATTTCTCATGTCCTTTATTGATTATGCTGCCTCGCACTACTAACTCCATAATCATGTAGTGGTAACTTCTAAAGTTCTATAACTCATGTCTCGTATATTTTCCTCACACTCACATCTTCATAAAATATATATTGACAATATAGTCTGCACGATAAGGAAGCTTTCATCAATAACTAACTTGCTCGGTAGCGCATGTCACTCTCTTACTTTTTTCTAACTGACCCTATCTTTTCTCTATTCTTTAGCAACTGCTACCTTGGAGGTTCTACCCTTCACAGCCTACTTCCTTAAAGCTTGTGTAGCATCGTCCTCACAATCCCCTTTAAGTCTTATCGGTAGTATTTCTAAAGGTATTTCATATAGATTACCAGTGGTGGATCAATACTATCCTCAAGGATATATATATAAAAAACTGTTAATACCACATATTGTACTTTACCGATTACTGTCGCTACATAGCATAAAACCTCTCAATTCATACTTGTTTAATATGATAAATATTTATTTCTCCTTTCACACATTATCAAAGCTACAGATATACCTGTGACGGCATCGGGAAATGACTCTGGATCCTGTCGCTCAGCTAAAGCATATATACGGGGCTGAGTGTTACCTGAAGTAGTTGCTCCCCCTCTGCCCCTACCTCGCCCTGTCGGAACCGGGGAAGTCTGCCCTCCCGGGAGCACCGAAGAAGAACCAGCCGCTGATCCTGCGGGCTGAACCGCGTGCCTACCGCCTCGAAACGGGCACTCTCTCATAATGTGACCTGATTGGCCGAAAACATAACAAACATCCGAGCCCAATCGGCATGGCTCCCAATGTAGCTTACCGCACTGGGTACATTGTGGTATAGATGATCTCCTCTGGCCTGAATCACTCCTATACCGAGAGCCTGACTCGGTGAAACTCTGATCCGGTCCGGGATGGCTAGAGAAGTTGGACCCCTGGTCAGTAACTCGTGGAGGTATACTAGTCACCGACTGACCTGAGTGCCTAGAATACGTCTGCCTCGATCCCCTTCTATGGTCGCTATCAGCACCTATGGATCTGGCCGTCTTACTTGGCCCCTGATCCACATCACGCTCGCCCCTTTGCGGATGTCGTTGCTCTTCTAGATTTTTAGCATGGGCTTGAATGCGGGAGATATCCATCCCGTCTTGCAATGAAGCCGTTAAGCAATCTTTGAACAAATGTGGCCCTAGGCCACTCACAAACCTATGCACTCTATCTCCCATATCGGACACCATAGCCGGGGCATATCTAGCCAATGAATTGAATTGAAGGCTATACTCCCGAGCACTCATATTTTCTTGTTTCAGATTTAAGAACCTATCCGCTCTAGCTCGGCGGACATCGGGTGGCAAGTAGTGGCGGATGAAGGCATCTACAAATTCTTGCGAAACCGGAGGAGGTGCATTCTCTCCTCTTGATAATACCCAATTATTATACCATAAGATTGCCACGTCCCGGAGTCAGTAAGATGCTAACTCCATGGATTAAGTCTTAGAGGCATAGATAATTTTCAATGTCCTCAACATCTCATCAATAAAGCCTTGCGGGTCTTCGTCCGGCTTTGACCCAAAGAACTCTGGAGGATTTAAAGTCATAAAATCGCGGGCTCTAGTACTAACGGTCCTATCACTTGAACTCGAACCCTGTAGCTGTGCCTGGACGGCAACTAGTTGTGTCAATAAGCAGATAGCCTCGGTCACTTGCTGACCCGAAGCAACCAGGGGAGGAATTGGAGTTGGAGCTCCTCCTTTTTCTTCCACATTAGGTGGGGTAGAGGAAGTATTAGATAAGGCTTCATTATGTGACTCGCCCTCTTCTACATACATCCGAGGCTCTCTTTCTACCCGCCTCTTTGCCGTAGTCTTGCCCTTCTGGGCGGCTGTAGCTTTTCCCTTTGGCGGCATTCTGAAATCACAACACAATATTAGGGAGGATAAGATCTTATACACGGATCTATCGCACAATCTCATAAGAAGAAAGATGGTCATTTTTCCTAAATGCCCTGTAGCCCCTTGTTTATTGATGTGGCGCGCAACACACCATAAACAAGACTCTACTAGACAGGGCTCGTAGACACTTCATAGGACTGAACTGCTCTGATACCACTTCTGTCACGACCCAGCTAGGGGCCGTGACGGGTACCCGGGGCTGACCACCGAGCACCGCTCGTTCTACTACTCATCATACTCATTAAGCCTCTTTTTTTCGTTCATAAACTCATAATCACAAGAAAATCATTTTCATTAAAGAACATAAATACTTTTATATACATAAGCCCTTTGGCTATCAAAAGATAGTGTACACATATCTACGTATATAGAGTAGTGACCTTGTGAGACCATATAACCCACACATACGTATCTACGAGCCTCTACTAGAGTACTAGACATATGGACGGGACAAGACCCCATCGTGCCTAAAATACTTATACATATATATATACACAAAAGTATAAAATCGATTAGCACCTCCGAAATAATGGAGTGCTTCTGCAAATCTGCTGATCGCTCCTAAAGGTATGCACCGTCTCCCTGTCTACCTGTGGGCATGAACACAGCGTCCAAAGAGAACGGACGTCAGTACGAATATTGTACTGAGTATGTCAGTCATGAATGAAACAAACATAATAGAGAAATCATAAGTCATGAGGTGAAGGCAAAACCTGCGCGACCTTTAAGGGTGAATACATTTCATACATATATCACATATACATAACCGTCGTACATGAACCATCATAGCGTATACATCATCATGTCATATAATTCATCATCGTAGTGCCGTATCTTCTCATACATATAAAACATTATCCGTATTCGGCCACGTAGGGCTCGACAATATCCATATTCGGCCACGTGGTGGCTCGACAGTATCCGTATTCGGCCACGTAGTGGCTCGACAATATCACATACAAATCTTCCATATTCGGCCACGTAGTGGCTCGACCATATCACATGCATCATACAAGGATTAATATATCTCATCATTATCATTGCCATAACATACATCTTATAATCTTATCGTAACCTTTCATTAATGCACACATTTAAATTTAAAGACAATCTATGAAAGTCACATCGTATTCGTAGCATGAATTTGGTATAATTATCGTATGATAGCCTTTATAATCTTTGGGCTTAAGCTCATCATTTCCATTATCATTTCTATAGCGTATCTCTTACCTTTATCTCACATGAAATACTTTATGAACATAGACTCGTAGTTTCTCGAAACATTGGTCATAGGACATGCATTGAGGCTTATGAACAATCTATAACAATGTCGGGGTGACGTAAGGTCGAGAGCCCCCGCTTATATTATGAACGTTTATGAGTATCGTGCCTCGCCTTGAAGGAAAGAGAGCATAAGGCAAGTGTTAACAAAGATAACATCATTAGCCTTATAGGAACACCATGCCACAATATCTTGAATCGCTATACTCTAGCTCATTATCATCACCATCATATTTGTATGTAATTCAATATATTGAAGGACTCATAGGCTTCGTTTTGTAGAAGGATTATATAAGACTTGAAGGATTCATGCCTTTTGAAAGAAAAGATAAGCCATACATACCTTTTCCTTTAGCTATTCTACCGCTTGATCGTTCCTCTTCAATATTCGTGTCTTTACCTTCAAGAGAATTCGCATCAACGTCTGTTAATCGACTATAAGAACGCGTGACTATTTTCTAGGGAAAATTGGGCAGCATTTCCTTTGTTTCTACTACTTTTCCCCTGTTTCATTTCAACTACCAAACATTCACAACAACACTCACAATTTCGTATCAACAATTGTCATTTATCTACATTTACCACATTCCACCATTTTTCTCCAATTTCTTCACATTTACGGGTTTTAGCTCATCATCACATTTTCTCATACATCACACCTATTTTATGGTCTACACGTCATTTATAACATATTTATACTCCTAACTCATCAACATTCATAATTCAATCCAACTATCATTCAACTATGGCACTATTCACATTTTCTGACACATTTACTACAGTCTTCTATAATCCAAGTGTTTCAACGTATAAATACTTCAATCATCATGAGAAATTCATAAAAATTACCTTAGATGTGGTAGGAATGATCCTTGAGTAGTAATACTCTTCTATGCCAAAAACCCTACTTCACTTCCTTTGCAATTTCTTGGTGTAGATGAACTTTGATGAGTTTCACACTCTTGATTTCATGGTTTTAGTGTTGTTGATCTTGATTTTCCTTTGCTTCTCTTGTGGATGAATATTAGAGAGTATTCTAGATGTTTCTTGAAGTGTGGAGTGAAAATGAAATTAATGGAATGAAAAAGGTTCCCTTATACTTAACTTAAAATCTGATTTTTATGAACAGTAGTCGAAGTGCACAGTGGCCGTAAACCAGTTTATGGGCCGTATTCTGGTTTACGGTCCTTCCTTCACGACCGTATTTAAGCATAACAGAACCAGAAAGGTTTGCTGGAGGTCATGGTGGTTTACGTTCACAGTTTACGAGCAGTATTTTGATTTATGGTCCGTATTCTGAGTAGTATTTAACCATGTAGACATTTGGCAGAAAGTTGATGTTTTGGAGTATTGAAAGACGATAGCAGTTTACGGTCCGTAAACCACTTTACGGGCTGTATTCTATTTTACGACCAATTGGGCCGAAGTGCAAATCTGCAACTTTCGCATTTTTAAAACTCATAAGTAGTCATCCCCTTCTTAGTAAAACATCGTACACTCATACTCTTCACTGGTATTTTCATTGTACGTTCACGTAGAAATTTCTGAGGTGTAACATCCTCCCTGTCTACCTGTGGGCATGAACACAGCGTCCAAAGAAAACGGACGTCTATACGAACATTGTACTGAGTATGTAAGGCAGGAATGAAATGAACAATGTCATAGAAGCATCATGACTCATAAGGAAAGATATAACCTGCTTGAGTGTTATAAGCAATATACTTTTTACTTATATCATATTTTACATCATCATAGTATATGTTTTGTCATATCCCATATATCATCACATACATCATCACATACTTCATCACGTACATCGTCACATCGTACTCCGCATAATTACCCGCGTCCGGGTAATCCTCGTATGCCGCCCACTAATGGTGATCATGCCCGACCTTCTAGGCTCGGTGTAAACATAGCAGCCCGCATTAGCGGTGACATGCCCAGCCATATAGGCTCGGTGGAATCATACGCAGCCCGCATTCGCGGTGACATGCCCAGCTATGTAGGCACGGTGGAATCTTATCATCACAAAATCAATCATAACACATCACTATTACACATCTCGTAACATAGCATCATCTTATCATTTCTTAGTATCTTATACATATCATCATCATATTACAAACTAGCATTGTTAATCATCTTATACACATATCATATATTAGCATTAAGAGCATACGTTAAGCTTTAAGGGCAACCACACTATGTCGGGGTGACCTAAGGTCATGAACCCCCGATTATATTATGAGCGTTTATGAGTATCGTGCCTCGCCTTAAAGGAAATAGAGCGTTTACTTGTTGGCAATTTGGACATTGTGCTACAAATTCTGCTATGTCCCTCTTCATGCCATCCCACCAATATATCAATTTGAGATCATGATACATTTTTGTCGCACCTGGATGAATGGAATACCGAGAATACTGTGCTTCCTCTAGAATTCGCCGGCGCAATTTTTCCATATTCGGCACACATAGTCTGCCTCGGTACCTAAGAATTCCATCAATAGAAACTTCAAATGGAGACTTCTCCTTTTCATGAGATAGGTCTCTGTAATGGCACAATTGGGAGTCTTCACATTGTCGCTCCTTCAATTCCACATTCAAAGATGAAACTGCAGGATCGTTAATGCTTACCCTCACACTACCTGAATCGATTACACGTACTCTAATATTAGCTAATTGATGGAGCTCATGAATCATTTCTTTCCCTTCTGAAGTGTTACACCTCGGAAAATTTCCCGTTGGTACGCAAGTAAATGAACTAATGATGTGTGCGAGGAGTGCGAGTGTATAATGTTTCATGGGAAATGTATGTAAAGGGATGTGGATGATTAGAATGAAAAGTCGACAAATGAGAAAAAAATTGAAAGTTGGCAAAACTGCCCAGTGGTCGTTTATTGCAAAATACGGACCGTAAAGTGCAATACGGTCCGTAAACTCGCAGTCATAAACTGCCATGCAAAAGCTTCAGCTTTCTGCCAGTGGTCGTAAAGTGCAAATACGGACCGTAAACTGGTATACGGTCCGTAAACGGCCAGGTCGTAAACTGGCAAGCCAAACTTCAACTTTCTGCTAGCTGAGGAAAAGGTATAATACGACCTGGTGGACGGACGGTAAAGTGATTTACGACCCTTAAAACCATGGTCGTAAATCACCATGCATGCAGGCCAAAGTCTCTGGTCCTGTTTAAGCTTAAAGACGACCACGAGGGACGGTCCGTAAACTGGAATACGGACTTTAAACCTCTATGGACGACCACTGTTCACCCAGCACAGATTTTCCAATTCATTAAATATGAGGATCAAGACTTATTTTATGTCATTACAACATTACACCACTTCTCTCTAGAACTTCTCTCTACATTTATTATATGAGTTTTCAAGGATTATAAGCCATCAATAACATTAAGACAAGTGAATCAAGGATAAGGGAATCATCAAGGATCATCCAAGTCAAGAAATCCAAATGGAGAAAAAACTAGGGTTTTGCTCAAAGAGGAGTATTATCAACCAAAGCTTGTTCCTACAACTTCTAAGGTAAGATTCATGATTTTTACAAGATGTTTAAGGTATTGGAGAATTAAAATACATGGATTGTAGAAAATGTGGTCAACTAGGTCATGAATGATGAATAGTGACATTTTGAGAAATAGTTTGAATTGAGATATGAATGTTGTTGTGTTGTGATATGAATGTGTTATAAATGGTATTAAGATCATGAACTAAACACTTTAGACGAATGGACGAAGATGGGTGTTATGACCATGAATGTGGGTGGATTAGAGGCAAATTGAGGAATCTAGATAATGTGGATAATGTGAATGACTAATGGCCATTGTTATGATATTAATGAAGGTATAAACGCTAGCATTGGAAGGGAACGTGCAAGTGTAGAATAGTTCGACGGATAGGTATGTAAGGCTAACCCTTCTTTCATAAGGCATGGTTTTTGGCCAAATTCCTAAATTCCTCTATATGAGTATGTTGTCTTCACATGGTTGACATTCCGAGCTCATAAGCTCACGACCCTTGATATGTACTATGATTATACTACCTTCCTCGTATGACGAGTAAGTCTATAATATAAATGTAACGATAATGATGAGGATAGTAATGATGATGAGAGTAAAATGAGACTAGAGATGCTTACGACCTATGATATATGTATATGTGTGCCTATGAAGGGCTATGATAAGACCCCGAGCTTATGATGCCGGGTAAGACTATATGTATATAACTATGTATAAAGTATGTATATGATTACGTAGCGCGTACGCACTTCTGCAGAAGGTACGGATAGCCCTGATGCCTTGGTAGGGCCAAGTATGTATGATCTTGAGCCTTGGTTGGCTAAGTATGTAAGAAACACCGATCCTATGAGGTCGGGTATGCTATGTAAATGCTATGTATGTATATAAGTGTATGGCTATGTATATAATATGAATATGAATGTGATAAGACTATGTATACGAATACGAATAAGGACATATATACGCATATGAGCACAAGTATGGTACGAGTATTATTATGGGATACGAACGACGATGTATGCAAGTAAGCGACATTATGATGATGATATTACTGTCTCCCCTCCTATGCTATCTTCATATGATATCTATTATGCTTCTATGTTGATGTTGATCATGCTTTACATACTAAGTACATTCTTCGTACTGATGTCCTTTTGTTTGTGGACGCTGCGTCATGCCCGTAGGTGCACAGGGAGACAGACTTGATCCATAGCTGCTTATTCAGAGATTGCATAGCAGAGCTTCATTTCTTTCGGAGCCGTAGCTTTTGGGTACTTATTCTTTTGTGTATATAATTATGAGCATACCGGGGTCCTGTCCCGCTCATACGATATGTCATACTCTTAGAGGCTCGTAGTCATGTGTATGTGGGTAGAGATGTTCGGCCATGTCGGCCCATATTTTGTATATCTTTTGTTAGCCACGTCGGCCTTGTACTTATCATGTGGCATAGATGCCTATGATATGTCAAATGATGATGGTCATCTAATGGGATCAATATGATTAACGATAAGAAAAGCGCGAATTGATTTATGGTTCACCTAGATGTTATGCTATGTACGATAAGGGGGTGCTCGGGTGGGGTAGCACCGGGTGCTCGTCGCGGCCCTCTAGCCGGGTCGTGACAAAAGTGGTATCAGAGCAGTTCAGTCCTAGGATGTGTCTACGAGCCGTGTCTATTAGAGTCTTTGTTATGAGTGTGTTGCGCGCCACACTTATAAACGAGAAGTTGCGGACATTTTAGGAATATATGACCTTCTTTCTTCATAAGGATCGTGCGATAGAGCTATGATGTAAGAAATTCTTGTTCCTAAATCGTGTGTTGTGTATTTCGGAGATGCCTAAAAAGAAAAAGGCTACAGCAGCCCAAAAGGGCAAGACGGTGGCATAAAAGTGGGCTGAAAGAGCACCGCCACCGGTAGTAGAGGAAGATGAGTCCCAGAGTGCGGCTCAATCTCAGTCCTCCCAGACAGTGCCTATTACCGAGGAGCACGTTGGAGCCTCAGCCCCAGCTCCAGCTCCTCCACCGAATGCTTCGGGCCAAGACGTGAGAGAGGCCATTAATTTGTTGACTCAGTTGGTTGCGGCCCAGACTCAGAGGCCAAGCGCAGGGCAAGGTGACAGGGCTGTTAGTGCGAGGGCCCGTGACTTCATTGCTTTGAAACCCCCTGAATTATTTGGGTCGAAACCGGAGGAGAATCCCCAGGACTTTATTGATGGTATGCTAAGGACGCTCCGGTTGATACATGCTTCAGACACTGAGTCGGTAGAGCTAGCATCCTATAGATTGAGAGATATTTCGATCCAGTGGTATACAGTATGGATGGCTTCGCGGGGAGCCAATGCACCTCCGCCGGTATGGCAAGTGTTTGTCGATGCTTTTTTCCGTCACTACATGCCTCCAGATGTTCGGCGAGCTAGGGCTGATAAATTCTTGAATCTGAGGCAAGGTAGTATGAGTGCTACAGAGTATAGTCTCCGCTTCAATTCCTTGGCTAGGTATGCTTCGGCCATGGTAGCGGATATGGGCGATCGGGTGCACCGGTTTGTGAAAGGCCTAGGGCCACACTTGATGGATAAATGCTTAACTGCGTCCCTTCAGGATGGCATGGATATTTCACGCATTCAGGAACATGCTCAGGAATTAGAGGAACACCTACAGCAGCGGAGAAATGAACGTGAGCAGGATAGGGGCCATAACAAGAGGGCCAGACCTTCGGGTTCGAGGAGCGAGTCCAGGGGCGGACACAGACAACAGTTTCCCAGCCATTCAGGCTATTCTATGACCAGTACACCTCCACAGTTCACGGGGCAGAGATTTGACAGATCTACTCGTTCCGAGCCGAGTCAGGGTTATTCGGGGTCTCAGTTTAGAGGTGATTCAGGCCAGCCAAGGCCACCCGTATCACGATGTTCTCAGTGTGGAAAGTTGCATTGGGGTTAGTTCCGATCAGGTTCAGACGCTTGCTATTCATGTGGTCGGCCAGGCCATATTATGCGTGATTGCCCCTCAGTACATGGTAGAGGTAGGACCCAGCCATCAGGGTCGGTAGCCGGATCTTCGGCATCTGTACGCCCTACGGGTCCAAGTTAAAATGCGCCAGTCGGCCATGGTATAGGTAGAGGCAGAGCTCCCAGTACTAGCGGTCCTCAGCACCGTATTTATGCTTTGGCTGGACGCCAAGATCTTGAGTCTTCTCCTGATGTGGTCACAGGTATATTATCGGTATTCTCTCATGATGTATATGCTTTGATTGATTCGGGCTCCACATTATCATATGTTACTCCATATATTGCGGGTCGATTTATAATTGAGTCGGAGTCTGTCAAACCTTTTGAGGTGTCTACACCCGTGGGGTGAATCGGTAATAGCTAGCCGAGTATATAGGAATTGTGTGATTGTGATTTGTGATCGTCGTACCATGATTGATTTGCATGAGCTAGAAATGGTAGATTTTGATGTTATTATGGGCATGGATTGGTTGGCTTCTTGTTATGCCAATGTTGATTGCCGGATGAAGATGGTTCGTTTCCAGTTTCTGGGAGAACCAGTCTTAGAATGGAAAGGGAATGCGGCATCACCAAAAGGTAGGTTTATTTCCTATCTAAAGGCAAGGAAAATGATCACGAAAGGGTGCATTTATCACCTAGTACGAGTTCAAGATGTAGAAGTTGAGTCGCCGACTCTTCAGTCAGTTCCGGTAGTGAACGAATTTCCGGATGTGTTCCCATAAGAGCTTCCAGGCCTTCCTCCCGAGCGAGAGATCGATTTTGCTATTGATGTGTTGCCAGACACTAAACCCATATCTATTCCTCCCTATAGGATGACACCCGCAGAGTTGAAAGAGTTGAAGGAGCAATTAAAAGACTTGCTTGAAAAAGGCTTCATTAGGCCTAGTTCATCCCCGTGGGGAGCACCCGTATTTTTCGTCCGGAAGAAGGATGGCTCCTTGAGAATGTGCATTGATTATCGGCAATTGAATAAAGTGACAATTAAGAACAAGTATCACCTCCCGAGGATTGATGATTTATTTGATCAGTTGTAAGGTGCCAAATGGTTTTCAAAGATTGATTTGAGGTCCGGGTATCACCAAGTAAGTGTTAGGGAGAAAGATATCCCTAAGACAGCTTTCAGAACAAGATATGGCCATTTCGAGTTCCGAGTAATGTCGTTTGGGCTAACTAATGCACCGGCAGTGTTTATGGACTTAATGAACAATGTATTCAGGCCTTTTCTGGATCGATTCATGATTGTATTCATCGATGACATACTAGTGTATTCTAGATCCAAGGCAGAACATGTGGATCATTTGCGAATTGTCCTTGGAGTTCTTCGAGCTCGAGAGTTATTCGCGAAGTTTTCCAAATGCGAGTTTTGGTTGAACTCAGTGGCATTTCTGGGCCACATTGTTGCAGCTGACGGTATTCGAGTGGATAGCCAAAATATTGAGGCAGTGAAGACTTGGCCAAGGCCAACGACCCCTACGGATATTCGTAGCTTTTTGGGCTTAGCCGGTTATTACAGAAGATTTGTTGAGGGTTTCTCTTCTATTTCTGCACCGCTCACCAAGTTGACTCAGAAGTCAGCTAAGTTTCAATGGACAAATGCTTGCGAGCGTAGTTTCCAAGAGTTGAAAGACCGACTGACTTCAGCCCCAGTCTTGACACTTCCAGAGGGATTGGAAGGATATGTTATTTATTGTGATGCTTCAGGCGTCGGGCTAGGCTGTGTATTGATGCAAAATGGTAAGGTGATTGCGTATGCTTCTAGACAATTACGGAAACATGAGCAGAATTATCCTACCTATGACTTAGAATTGGCCGCGGTGGTCCATGCTTTAAAGATATGACGACATTACTTATATGGTGTCCACGTGGATATTTATACAGATCATAAGAGTCTCCAGTACATCTTCAAGCAGAAAGAGTTGAATTTGCGGCAACGACGATGGCTAGAGTTGCTAAAAGACTATGATGTCAAAATCCTGTACCACCCCAGAAAGGCAAATGTTGTGGCTGATGCTCTTAGTCGTAGGTCGATGGGAAGTCTAAGTGATGTACGACCAGAAAAGAAAGAGATGGCCTGTGATCTTCAGCAGTTAGCTAGCCTAGGAGTCCGAGTGGTGGACTCAGGTAGCAGCGGAGCTACTATTCAGAATTCAGCAGTTTCATCGTTAGTAGCGGAAGTAAAAGAGCGACAATATGAGGATCCCATGCTAATGCAGTATAGAGATACACTCCCTCAGAAGGAGGAGTCATCATTTGACATTTTGGAAGATGGAGTTCTCCGATGTCGAGGCAGGTTATGTGTTCCCGATGTGGCAGGTCTACGCCATCAGATTTTGAGAGAAGCTCATTGTTCCCGTTACTCCGTTCACCCGGGAGCGACGAAAATGTATCATGATCTTAAGACTATATATTGGTGGAATGGGATGAAGAAAGACGTAGCGGAATTCGTAGCTCAGTGTCCTAATTGCCAACAAGTGAAGATAAAACACCAAAAGTCGGTTGGCTTATTGCAAGCTATAGAAATCCCAACTTGGAAGTGGGAAGTGATTAATATGGATTTCATTATAGGGTTACCCCGTTCTCGACGTAAATATGATTCTATATGGGTGATCGTGGATAGGCTCAAAAAGTCAGCGCATTTCTTACCGGTCAGAACGACCTATATGGCAGAAGATTATGCCAAGCTTTATCTTAAGGAGATAGTGAGACTCCATGGCGTTCCGGTATCTATTATCTCCGATAGAGGGACTCAGTTTACAGCCAAGTTTTGGGGGTCTTTCCAAGAAGGTTTAGGGACCCAAGTGCGCCTAAGCACGGCATTTCACCCACAGACCGATGGGCAAGCTGAACGTACTATTAAAACTCTTGAAGATATGTTATGGGCATGTATGATAGATTTTGGAGGAAATTGGGATGACCATTTGCCACTCATTGAGTTTGCTTACAATAACAGTTACCATTCTAGCATTCAAATGGCACCGTATGAAGCTCTATATGGGCGAAAGTGTAGATCCCCAATTGGGTGGTTTGAAACCGGAGAAGCTAAGTTGATAGGGCCAGACTTGGTCCAACAAGCAATAGAGAAAGTTAAGCTCATACAAGATCTATTGTTAGCGGCTCAAAGTCGCCAGAAGTCCTATGCGGATAATCATCGAAAAGACTTAGAGTTCGAAGTGAAAGATTGGGTATTCTTGAAAGTGTCGCCGATGAAGGGCGTGATGAGATTTGGCAAAAAGGGGAAGCTCAGTCCCCGGTATATTGGGCCATACAAAATTGTGCGCAAAATAGGCAAAGTGGCCTATGAGCTAGATCTACCTCCAGATTTGGAGTCAGTCCATCCAGTATTTCATGTCTCGATGCTTCGGAAGTGTGTTGGAGATCCTACGAGGATCGTCCCAGTGAATGATATTCAAGTGACAGAAAAGTTAAATTATGATGAAATACCCATTGCCATATTAGATAGGCAAGTACGGAGGCTTAGAAACATAGAAGTGGCCTCAATTAAAGTTCTGTGGAGAAATGACAATCGAGAGGAAATGACATGGGAAGCAGAAGAGAATATGCGATCCAAATACCCACATTTATTTCAGCCCTTGGAAGAAGTCCAAGATGAGACGTCAAAATCATAAGGTATGCATGTTTTCCCTTTTATACATTCAGGTCGTGTGTGGCCAAATTTCTAGTGCTGTTGTATTATTTCCCTGTGAGGCATTGTTATTGTGGGTTGTTGTGACAGGGTGTTAGTGCCACATTACAGAGGAAACTCTGGCGAAATTTTTATAGAATTCCCCAAGTCTTTAACATTCGAGGACGAATGTTCCTAAGGGGGGTAGAATGTTACACCTCGGAAAATTTTCCGTTGGTACGCAAGTAAATGAACTAATGATGTGTGAGAGGAGTGCGAGTGTATAATGTTTCATGGGAAATGTATGTAAAGGGATGTGGATGATTAGAATGAAAAGTCGAGAAATGATTAGTATTGCACTTTACGGTCCGTATTTTGCAATATATGACCACTGGGCAGTTTTGCGTAAACTGGCAGTCGTAAACTGCCATGCAAAAGCTTCAGCTTTCTGCCAGTGGTCGTAAAGTGCAAATACGGACCGTAAACTGGTATACGGTCCGTATACTGCCAGGTCGTAAACTGGCATGCCAAACTTCAACTTTTTGCCAGCTGAGGAAAAGGTATAATACGACCTGGTGGACGGACCGTAAAGTGATTTACGGCCCGTAAACCATGGTCGTAAATCACCATGCATGCAGGCCAAAGTCTCTGGTCCTGTTTAAGCTTAAAGACGACCACGAGGGACGTTCCGTAAAGTGGAATACGGACCGTAAACCTCCATGGACGACCACTGTTCACCCAGCACAGATTTTCCAATTCATTAAATATGAGGATCAAGACTTATTTTATTTCATTACAACATTACACCACTTCTCTCTAGAACTTCTCTCTACATTTATTATATAAGTTTTCAAGGATTATAAGCCATCAATAACATTAAGAAAAGTGAATTAAGGATAAGGGAATCATCAAGGATCATCCAAGTCAAGAAATCCAAATGGAGAAAAACTAGGGTTTTGCTCAAAGAGGAGTATTATCAACCAAAGATTGTTCCTACAACTTCTAAGGTAAGATTCATGATTTTTACAAGATGTTTAAGGTATTGGAGAATTAAAATACATGGATTGTAGAAAATGTGGCCAACTAGGTCATGAATGATGAATAGTGACATTTTGAGAAATAGTTTGAATTGAGATATGAATGTTGTTGTGTTTTGATATGAATGTGTTATAAATGGTGTTAAGATCATGAACTAAACACTTTAGACGAATGGACGAACATGGGTGTTATGACCATGAATGTGGGTGGATTAGAGGCAAATTGAGGAATCTAGATAATGTGGATAATGTGAATGACTAATGGCCATTGTTATGATATTAATGAAGGTATAAACGCTAGCATTGGAAGGGAACGTGCAAGTGTAGAATAGTTCGACGGAAAGGTATGTAAGGCTAACCCTTCTTTCATAAGGCATGGTTCTTGGCCAAATTCCTAAATTCCTCTATATGAGTATGTTGTCTTCACATGGTTGACATTCCGAGCTCATAAGCTCACGACCCTTGATATGTACTATGATTATACTACGTTCCTCGTATGACGAGTAAGTCTATAATGTAAATGTAACGATAATGATGAGGATAGTAATGATGATGATAGTAAAATGAGACTAGAGATGCTTACGAGCTATGATATATGTATATGTGTGCCTATGAAGGGCTATGATAAGACCCCGAGCTTATGATGCCGGGTAAGACTATATGTATATAACTATGTATAAAGTATGTATATGATTACGTAACGCGCGCGCACTTCTGCAGAAGGTACGGATAACCCTGATGCCTTGGTAGGGCCAGGTATGTATGATCGTGAGCCTTGGTTGGCTAAGTATGTATGAAACACCGATCCTATGAGGTCGGGTATGCTATGTAAATGCTATGTATGTATATAAGTGTATGGCTATGTATATAATATGAATATGAATGTGATAAGACTATGTATAAGAATACGAATAAGGACATGTATACGAATATGAGCACAAGTATGGTACGAGTATTATTATGGGATACGAACGACGATGTATGCAAGTAAGCGACATTATGATGATGATATTACTGTCTCCCCTCCTATGCTATCTTCATATGCTATCTATTATGCTTCTATATTGATGTTAATCATGCTTTACATATTCAGTACATTCTTCGTACTGACGTCATTTTGTTTGTGGACGCTGCGTCATGCCTGCAGGTGCACAGGGAGATAGACTTGATCCATAGCTGCTTATTCAGAGATTGCATAGCAGAGCTCCATTTCTTTTGGAGCCGTAGCGTTTGGGTACTTATTCTTTTGTGTATATAATTATGGGCATAGCGGGGTCCTGTCCCGCTCATACGATATGTCATTCTCTTAGAGGCTCGTAGTCATGTGTATGTGGGTAGAGATGTTCGGCCATGTCGGCCCATGTTTTGTATATCTTTTGTTAGCCACGTCGGCCTTGTACTTATGATGTGGCATAGATGCCTATGATATGTTAAATGATGATGGTCATCTAATGGGATCAATATGATTAACGATAAGAAAAGCAAGAATTGATTTATGGTTCACCTAAATGTTATGCTATGTACGATAAAGGGGTGCTCGGGTAGGGTAGCACCGGGTGCTCGTCGCGGCCCCCTAGCCGGGTCGTGACATGAAGGAACTTCACATAGACTGCCCATGGATCGGCGGCTAAGCGCGTCGGCTACTACATACGCTTTTCCGGGGTGGTACAAAATGTTCACATCATAATCTTTCAACAATTCCAACCACCGCCTCTGCCGCAGGTTCAACTCCTTCTGCTTGAAAATATGTTGGAGACTTTTGTGGTCTGTATAGATATCGACGTGCATACCATAAAAATAATGTCTCCACATTTTCAGCGCATGAATCACTGCTGCCAATTCAAGATCATGATTCAGATAATTTTTTTCATGTTTCAGTAATTATCTCGAAGCATATGCGATAACTTTTCCATGCTGCATCAATACACATCCTAATCCCACACCGGAAGCATCACAATACACAACATAGCCATCCGGCCCTTCTGGGAGTGTTAAAACTGGAGCTGAGCTCAATCGGTCTTTCAACTCTTGGAAACCACGCTCACAAGCATCGTTCCACTGAAATTTTACTGACTTCTGGGTTAGCTTTGTCAATGGGGCTGAAATAGACGAGAACCCTCTACGAACCTTCTGTAATAACCTGCCAACCCCAGAAAACTACGGACTTCTGTAGGTGTCGTAGGCCTTGGCCAAGTCTTCACAGTCTCAATTTTCTGAGTATCGGCTCGAATGCCATCATTTGAAATGACATGGCCCAGAAATGTTACCTAATTCAGCCAGAACTCACACTTTGAAAATTTCGCATATAATTCCCGGGTTCGAAGAATGCCAAGAACAATTCGCAAATGATCTGTATGTTCTGATTCGGTGCGATAATATACCAGAATATCATCAATAAATACTATTACAAATAAATCCAAGAGTGGCCTTAACACATTATTCATCATGTTCATAAACACGGCCGGAGCATTAGTCAATCCAAATGACATCACTCGGAATTCATAGTGGCCATATCTCGTTCTGAAAGCTATTTTGGGAATATCCGCTTCTCTAACTCTTACTTGATGATAACCCGACCTCAAGTCGATTTTAGAAAACCACTTGACAACCTGCAACCGATCAAACAAGTCATCAATCCTCGGAAGAGGATATTTGTTCTTTATCATCACCTTGTTCAGCTGTCTGTAATCAATGCACATTCATAGGGAACCGTCCTTCTTTCTCACGAACAAGACTGGTGCTCCCCACGGTGATGAACTGGGTCTAATAAACCCCTTGTCAAGCAACTCTTTCAGCTGTGCCTTTAGCTCCTTCAATTCTACCGGAGCCATTCGATAAGGATGAATAGAAATGGGCTCGGTGTCCGGCAACACATCAATGGCGAAATCAATTTCTCTTTCTGGGGGAAGACCTGGGAGTTCATCTGGAAATACATCCGGAAATTCATTCACCGCCAGAACAAATTGAAATGGTGTCGACTTTTCTTCTGTGTCATGCACCCGAACTAGATGATAAATATAGCCTTTTGCTATCGTCTTCCTCGCCTTAAGGTAGGAAATAAACCGACCTTGTGGGGATGCCGTGTTACCCTTCCATTCAAGTACCGGCTCTCCCAGGAATTGAAATCGAACCACTTTTGTGCGGCAATCAACATTTTCATACCACGAGGCCAACCAATCCATACCCATGATTACATCGAAATCTATCTTTTTCAGCTCAATCAAATCAGCTTTGGTCTGACGATCACATATCACAATGACACAATTTTTATACACTTTTCTTCCTATCATAGGATCACCAACCAGAGTAAACACCTCAAAAGGTTTGATTGGCTCAGGTTTCACCCCAATACAACCAGCAACATATGGAGTAATATAAGAGAATGTAGAACCGGGATCTATCAATGCATACACATCACGGGAGAATATAGACAATATACCTATAACCACATCCAGGGAGGACTCGAGATCCTGTCATCCGGCTAAAGCATATACGCGGGGCTGGGTGGCACCTGAAGTAGATGCTGCCCCTCTGCCTCTACCTCGGCCTGCCGATATCTGCGGAGCTGACCTACCGGGCGCGCTGACGAGGAACCAGCTGCTGAGCCTGTGGGCTGATCCCCACCTCTACCATACCGTTAGGGACAATCTCGCATCATATGCCCAGTCTGCCCACAAACATAACTGGCATCGGTGTCCTGGCGACATGGCCCTGAGTGTAATTTGCGGCACCGACTACATCGTGTAACTGGGGGTCTCCCTTGACTATAATCACCCTCAAACTGGGAACCTGAAGCCCTCGAGCTCTGACCTTGTCTCGAGCGAAAGGAGCGGTCAAATCTTCTATCTGGAAATCTGGGAGGTGCGCTAGTCGCCGTCTGGCCTGACTGCCTAGAATAATTCTGCCTCGATCCCCCTCCGTACTCGCTGCTCGCTCCCATAGATCTAGCCCTCTTGCTTTGCCTCCTGTCCATATCACGGTTACTCCTCGATGGTTTCTATCACCCCTTTAAGTTCTGGGCATGGGCCTGTATATGGGAAATGTCCATCGCATCTTGCAATGAAGCCATCAAACAATCTTTGAATAAATGTGGTCTCAAACCACTCACAAATCTGTGAAAACGATCTCCCATGTCGGCCACCATAGCCGGGGCATACCTGGCCAAAGAATTAAATTGCATACTATACTCCCAGGCACTCATACTTCCTTGCTTCAAATTTAGAAATCTATCCGCCCTAGCTCGGCGAATCTCGGGTGGAAAATAGTGACGAATAAAAGAATCCACAAATTCTTGCCATATGGGTGGAGGCGCATTCTTTCCTCTTGATAATACCCAATTATTATACTATATGACTGCCACATCCCGGTGTCACGACCCGAATAGGGGCCGCAACGGGTACCCAGGGCTAACCACCGAGCACTGCTCGTTCTATCACTCGTCATACTCATTTACACTCTTTTATCAAATTTTATTCAAATCATAGGAAGATCATCTTTCATTTGAAACATACACACTTTCGTATACATTGGCCTTTCGGCTATCAAAACAATATATATATATATATACATATATCCATAATAGCAACTTCGTAAGACCATATAACCCACACTGCATATCTACTAGCCTCTACTAGAGTACTAGACATATGGACGGGACAAGACCCCGTCGTGCCCAAAATACATATAACTATCATTTGAGAATCAAGACATTTTGTCACACCCTAACCTTATTAGGGTGTGATGGGCACCCGACCCCATATTTGGAGCCGAGCGAACCCTCAGACTCTGATTACATACATACTCTTTTCAGATTTTCAAATCAAATCACATGAAACATACAGTAAGGCTTTCAGAAACTTTCTTTCTATCGTTCACAAATCAAACAAAATCTGTAGACATATGGAATCTGTAACATATCACAAAATATCACATCGGCTGATGAAGCCGCTTACAAACGGATTTTCTGTACCCACGACTCTGTCTGCAAAGTCTCTAACACAAATCAGAAATCACAACTTATGTACGCTCTGACTCGACAACGCTCCGGAGGGAAGTGGAGCTCGCCAATCCCGCTGAAACACCTCCTAGTAAAGTCTTCTGCTCATCTGGGTGTACCTGCGTGGCATGAAACGCAGCCCCCGAAGAAAGGGGGTCAGTACGGAATATGTACTGGGTATGTAAAGCATGGAATAAAATGAACAGAATCACAAGCGAAACAAATAGTACAAAAGATTAGTACAGCAGTAAGTGCGATATGCAAATTAATAAAAATAACTTACTGGAAACACAGACCATGCATGCCAAGAATGGTATCCGGTGCCTTGCGGGACCTAGGGAAAATGTGGCGCCGCCCTGCCTTCGGCGCCACACACATCTAACTCCAGAAGTTTTGCTCCGTAATCTCCGTCACAAATCATAATATCATATCATAATAACATATCATATCTTGTTCGGCGAACCATAACACATCATAACACCATAACACATCTAACTTCGGAATACATATATGGCACCCGGCCCTCAAACGGGGAACCCGGTGAACCATACGCACGATACATACCAGCCCGGGACTCGGCGAAGGAAATCATGACATATGCACTAGCAGAGTAGTGAGAAACTAAATGCACATAAATCAAGACTCGATGGAATAATCGAACGTGCTATCAGGATATTCGTAACAGATTACTCAAACAGAATACTTATATCAAAATGCTTATATCAGAATACTTATGTCAGAATACTTGTATTAGAATACTTATGTCAACATACTTATATCAAAATACTTATATCAGAATACTCATATTAGAATACTTACATCAGAATACTTATGTCAGAATACTTGTATCAGAATACTTGTGTCAGAATACTTATATCAAAATACTTATATCAGAATACTTACGTCCGAATTGGGAATACTCATATCAGATTACTCGTATCTGAGTACTTATATCAGAGAGGGCATACCAATCATAACAAACTCGGAATTAAGGAGTAGGGTTACCTCAAAATACATATCATAACTTACTTGGCTCTAAGACATGCCAAAGAAATAAAGGGTAAGCCTTACATACCTGTTCCACGTCATGTTAGTTATGCTTATTTTTCCAAGCTTGTTAGTCTACATACAAAAAAATTCACATAATCATTAAATCCATTGTCATTCACTTGTCTTAACTTCTAAAATAAATTCACTTATATTCTGCCAAAAATTCGGCAGCATCTCCCCTCTAAATATACCATTCCCGAGAATCTAACTCGGCCAATTTATCAATACAATCCGAGAATTCAACTCGGCCAAACCAACAACAATGCCAACAATTATTCTAGCAACACTACAATATTCAAAATGATCCAATCAACATACAATGCTGCCCACACCTTACCAACTTTAATGAAAACATTGGCAACACATTTTATCTCATACTAGATTCATAACCATATCAATAACCACACATTAACAACGTCATGTTCATACAAATACGAGAATTCATACTAATGTCACATTGACTTTCACAACAATACCACAACGATTACAACTTCACTCCAAACCAACAAACCTTCGTTTTCCTCATAGATTCTACATCGACAACCATCAAAGTACTAAATAAAATTGCCTCGTTCTTCTTCTACACCACACAAGAACCCCACGGATACAACACCACATGCATATTTCCATAAATTTTCCATCTTTTCTATGCATTATAACAACAAACAACATACTACATAAAATTAATTCAAGATCTTTATTCACTATAACACACGCACGGCTACACTCCACGACACGCATATTTTCATATATTTCATCCCTTCCTACACTCTACAATACTCACAATCATCCATACACATGAAAGAGAATTGAATACATACCTTTTTACTTAACTTCTCCTTACTCGGCTAGGCTCCAAACTTGCACAACAAGTGTTCTACTTCTTCCAACAATCACTCCACGTTAAAGAGGACGTGCTAATTAGTTGGAATGCTAGGAGAGAATATTTTTTCCTTGATCACCTTCCATGATCCATGTTCGGCCATGGTGGCCGAATCTCTCCCCTCTCCTCTTCTTTTTTTTTCTTCTTTTTCTCTTCTTTCTCTCCAATTTCTTAAATTAAAAGATGACCTCTCATATATATATACTTAGCTTCTTCCAATATCATATGAGCACATGGCCTTCTTCTTCATTTTTCTAGAGTTTTCTTTAAATTAAAATAAAGATGACAAATTTTCTTATTTTACCATAACTTTTCCATATTTACAAAGAAGACTAATCTCTTCTTTCTTTTCCTTTTTTTTTTCTAGAACTTTCTCAAAATGACAAATATGACCACTTATCTTATTATTATTTAAACTTTAATCCATACATAGATATAAGTAGCACTATTTAATAAAATGTGACCATATGCCACACGGCCAACATAGCTCATTCAAGAAGGTTCTTGAATTATTTGTGAAATTCCCATTTTGCCCCTAGACTTTCCTCAATATTACCATGAACCATTTTGCAAGTTTCCCTTTTTGCCCTTGGCCTTTCTCAATATTTCGATACTAATAATATTCATAAATAATACTCGCCAACAACTTGTGCGTTAAAATAATTTCGGAAAATAGTCTTGCCGCTAATTTTTCACAAGTATCTCGGATTTTCCGAACGTACAAAATACGGGCTATAACATCCTCCCCCCTTTAGAACATTCGTCCTCGAATGTTCAACTGACCTTATGAGGTTTTATAACATTTCGGTGGAGTTCTTCTTGTAGTTATCCTTTGTTGACTCTCCGATGTGGATTCTTTACAAATATGATTGAGTATCGCTTCACGTCGATGATTCATATACTTTCATAGCGTATTTTCTCATATTCCACACAGTCACTTGGCCATGAACTATCTTCTAGTAATCGACGAATCATTTTTGCCCATTCACAAACGCTGTGTTCTTTCTTTCTTTCAAGAAATTCCAAACCAAACATAGGTACAATAGTCGTTGCCATCCGAAATATCCTTTGAGTCTTATCATTCTCTCCATTATTCTTTGTAAACTTAGCTTGTAGCTATTCTCTTACTCCTTTTTGCTATTCTTTAAAACATGTCGTCGCGCGCTTAAGTACGGTGCAACCTTGTCCAATATGAAAGATGCAAGTTATGTTCCAAACATATCATAATTCATGTTGACAAGGAGCATTTTCTCAACGTATCCTTCATTCTTCCCCTTTACGGCGGCCTCACGGTACACTCATTGTCGTTTCATTTCTACCTTTTCCATGTATCCTTTTTATGTGCCGACATGTTTCGAACTCTGGTCTCGAGCTGATAAATTCTCCTCTTCTGGAGCCTGAAAATGTTGCGAGTCCTTTTTAAGTCTAACCTAATATGTTCTCTCCCCCCCTTTATAAGGGGTCCCTTATATGTCACAATCTTCGAGTACCTCGTTTTCGGTTATATTTCATTCCTCGTCCTTCTTTCCAACTCTGTGCACAACATAGCAAAATTTCTTACCGTAAGTTTTCCTTTCATTTTCTGTCGATATCATCATTCTTGTCGACATTCCCATATCTTTCCATCCACTATTGGTCCTTTCGCACATTTAGCTCACTTACTTACTTGTAATTTTTCTTAACCGTGCACTTGCGTTGCAACGGCGCATCCATATTTTCGAGCATTCCGCCACTCTTGTTCTTAGCACAAAATCCTTACGATTGGTACCTTCTCCTTTCTTGTTATTTGCAGCATCGACTTGAAGTTCATAAAATATTCCTTCTAGTGCACAAATCTGTCATATTCTTAAGTCACCTTTTTAGGAGAGCTCTTCCACACCCGAGGAAATCGTATTAGTATAACTGCCCATTTATTCCCTTATATACCTTTCAAGAGCCGGAATCTTCTAACATCGTCACAAGGCCTATTCGTTCTTTTCTCTTACTTCACGTTCCTTGTCGTGGTCGCTATTCTTTTGGCTCCACTTATTTAAATCGGTTTTCGAACCTCACACATTTTTCCTTTGTTTCATATTACCACACTTTATCCCTTCCACGCACCTAGGCTTGCAGTTTCATCCAAATAATCCTGTGCTTTACCAGTCGTTTCTTTTCTGGAGGTCTTGCTCAATCATGTTTCTTACCTTTCACTTCTTTCCGATATTTGATCCTTTTATTTCCCACCTACTCACTCACTTTCTTTTTCAAATATCATAGTATTAAGACTTTTCTATCCTTAACCTGTCGTGAAAATAGCGGCTGATCTTATAGCACTTTCACCATTCGTTTTCTTACTACCGCTCAAGTTTCGGTATCCTTTACTTGGTTGAGGCCTTCTTTACCGTAGCACAGGTTGTTGGGACACACATGTCCACTAATACCCTCACAGATGAGATATCATACATATTCATATACATATATACATATAATTAGTATCAACTAACCCACAAAATACTTCCAGACGCTATTCAGGCCTATCCAAATTCCAGAGCCGTGACGTACTTTCTGTCTCTTCTCTAGTCTAACCTATCGCGTGCTATGTGGCCTTTTATGGTCTCCAACCATCCCGTATATTCTAATTTCACTCAGGCTATTCTAGCTTTCCATTCGTCTCTTATGTCGGAATATATAGAATTTCCTGCGCACTTCCCAGGGTGTCACCCATCCTCCCACCTCAGCACGCTTAACCTCGAAACTTTGGTGGGATTCGGTGCCTTAATGCTGATATAATCGCGTCTGCTTCCTTATATGACCTTTATTACATAATCTAGAGCAAGTCGAGGTTTTACAGATTCCGGGACATGTTCGCAACACGTCCTTTCTTTTACAATTACCATTTTAACCTTTTCAACCCTCAATGTTCACCTTTCACTCTTATGTATAATTACTTTCCGTCCCGGGTTCCCAGAGTCCAAATGGTAACAAACGTACCTTCGGCGCCGTTACTTATGCATACTCGATTATCAGCCAGTTCGGACTTCCTCTTACCGTTCTCATATCATAATCTACGGCAAAGCCGATTGTCGACTTTCTCTGAATCCTCCAGCAGACCTTGTTCCTACTAAACCTCGAATGTTATCCATTTTAACCCTCTGGACAGCTAATCATCTTTCTCGCAAACCCATAACCTTTCTAAAACACTCACCCCACTTATCGTCCTTTTTCGATATTTCCTTTCCACACTTCTTCCTGTTAGGCGTACCCAACAATTCTATCAGAATCTCCTTTACCGTTCTTATCTTTCAAAACCTGCACACGGTAAATACCAACAATGCCTCACAGGACACACACACACACACACACATATATATATATATATATATATATATATATGTATGACATATTCCAGCCACCCAGAGCTTCCAACTTCAGGTAACAGAACAAATATATCAATACTTACCCCTGTGTCTTTCCATGTCGCCACTTACCTTTTTCCGTCGTATGTAAGGCTTACATAAGAAAATTCATTTCCTATGGCTTGGCTCTATCGCACGATCTAGGACAGAAAGAAGGTCAACAATCCCTAGATGCCCTGTAGCCTCCTGTTTATAAATGTGGCCGGCTTCACACCATAAACAGTACTCTACTGGACACGACTTTGCAGACAACCCCACGGACAGACCTGCTCTGATACCACTTTGTCACACCCTAACCTTATTAGGGGGTGATGGGCACCCGACCCCATATTCGGAGCCGAGCGAACCCTCAGACTCTGATTACATACATACTTTTTTCGGATTTTCAAAAATCAAATCACATGAAACATACAGTAAAGCTTTCAGAAACATTCTTTCTATCGTTCACAAATCAAACAAAATCTGTAGACATATGGAATCTGTAACATATCACAAAATATCACATCGGCTAATGAAGCCGCTTACAATCCCGCTGAAACACCTCCTAGTAAAGTCTTCTGCTCATCTGGGTATACCTGCACGGCATGAAACGCAGCCCCCGAAGAAAGGGGGTCAGTACGGAATATGTACTGAGTATGTAAAACATGGAATAAAATGAACAGAATCACAAGCGAAACAAATAGTACAAAAGATTAGTACAGCAGTAAGTGCGATATGAAAATTAATAAAAATAACTTACTGGAAACACAGACCATGCATGCCAAGAACGGTATCCGGTCCCTTGCGGGACCCGGGGAAAACGTGGCGCCGCCCTGCCTTCGGTGCCACACACATCTAACTCCAGAAGTTTTGCTCCTTAATATCCGTCACAAATCATAATATCATATCATAATAACATATCATATGTGGTTCGGCGAACCATAACACATCATAACACCATAATACATCTAACTTCGGAATACATATATGGCACCCGGCCCTCAAAAGGGGAACCCGGTGAACCAAACGCACGATACATACCGGCCCGGGACTCGGCGAAAGAAATCATGACATATGCACTAGCAGAGTAGTGAGAAACTAAATGCACATAAATCAAGACTCGATGGAATAATCGAACGTGCTATCAGGATATTCGTAGCCGATTACTCAAACAGAATACTTATATCAAAATGCTTATATCAGAATACTTATGTCAGAATACTTGTATTAGAATACTTATGTGAGCATACTTATATCAAAATACTTATATCAGAATACTCATATCAGAATACTTACATCAGAATACTTATGTCAGAATACTTGTATCAGAATACTTATGTCAGAATACTTATATCAAAATACTTATATCAGAATACTTACATCCGAATTGGGAATACTCATATCAGATTACTCGTATCGGAGTACTTATATCAGAGAGGGCATACCAATCATAACAAACTCGGAATTAAGGAGTAGGGTTACCTCAAAGTACATATCATAACTTACTTGGCTCTAAGACATGCCAAAGAAATAAAGGGTAAGCCTTACATACCTGTTCCCCGTCCTGTTAGTTATGCTTATTTTTCCAAGCTTGTTAGTCTACATACAAAAAAAAATCACATAATCATTAAATCCATTGTCATTCACTTGTCTTAACTTCTCAAATAAATTCACTTATATTCTGCCAAAATTTCGGCAGCATCTCCCCTCTAAATATACCATTCCCGAGAATCTAACTCGGCCAATTTATCAATACAATCCGAGAATTCAACTCGGCCAAACCAACAACAATGCCTACAATTATTCTAGCAACACTACAATATTCAAAATGATCCAATCAACATACAATGCTGCCCACACCTTACCAACTTTAATGAAAACATTGGCAACACATTTTCTCTCATACTAGATTCATAACCATATCAATAACCACACATTAACAACGTCATGTTCATACAAATACGAGAATTCATACTAATGTCACATTGACTTTCACAACAATACCACAACGATTACAACTTCACTCCAAACCAACAAACCTTCGTTTTCCTCATAGATTCTACATCGACAACCATCAAAGTACTAAATAAAATTGCCTCGTTCTTCTTCTACACCACACAAGAACCCCACGGATACAACACCACATGCATATTTCCATAAATTTTCCATCTTTTCTATGCATTATAACAACAAACAACATACTACATAAAATTAATTCAGGATCTTTATTCACTATAACACACGCACGGCTACACTCCACGACACGCATATTTTCATATATTTCATCCCTTCCTACACTCCACAATACTCACAATCATCCATACACATGAAAGAGAATTGAATACATACCTTTTTACTTAACTTCTCCTTACTCGGCTAGGCTCCAAACTTGCACAACAAGTGTTCTACTTCTTCCAACAATCACTCCACGTTAACGAGGACGTGCTAATTAGTTGGAATGCTAGGAGAGAATATTCTTTCCTTGATCACCTTCCATGATCCATGTTCGGCCATGGTGGCCGAACCTCTCCCCTCTCCTCTTCTTTTTTTTTTCTTCTTTTTCTCTTCTTTCTCTCCAATTTCTTAAATTAAAAGATGACCTCTCATATATATATACTTAGCTTCTTCCAATATCATATGAGCACATGGCCTTCTTCTTCATTTTTCTAGAGTTTTCTTTAAATTAAAATAAATATGACAAATTTTCTTATTTTAACATAACCTTTCCATATTTACAAAGAAGACTAATCTCTTCTTTCTTTTCCTTTTTTGTTTCTAGAACTTTCTCAAAATGACAAATATGACCACTTGTCTTATTATTATTTAAACTTTAATCGATACATATTTATAAGTAGCACTATTTAATAAAATGTGACCATATGCCACACGGCCAACATAGCTCATTCAAGAAGGTTCTTGAATTATTTGTGAAATTCCCATTTTGCCCCTAGACTTTCCTCAATATTACCATGAACCATTTTGCAAGTTTCCCTTTTTGCCCTTGGCCTTTCTCAATATTTCCATACTAATAATATTCATAAATAATACTCGCCAACAACTTGTGCGTTAAAATAATTTCGGAAAATAGTCTTGCCGCTAATTTTCGCAAGTACCTCGGATTTTCCGAACGTACAAAATACGGGCTATAACACATTTGTCATACCAAATATCATTCGAATGCCACTCAGAAACATATCAAACATCATAAGCACATCAAGAGCCATATGGATCATAGTCATATATCAAACCGATCCGAGACCATATACCAAAGTTAGGGACATTGATACTTACGGAATTCTTTTAGGAACAGAAACTCTTTGAACTCTTCAGAAGCTTTCTTTGGAGAATCAAAACAATAGTCATATCAGTAGCTTTTCGAATCTCATTATGGATCAAATCAGATAGGTCTTTTGGAACCACACATACGTATCAAAACATAGTAGACTATTTTTAAAAGTCGAACACACTAATTCTTACAGTACTCTTTTAAGAACATATCAAAAGTGCATACGAATCATAATCGAGCTCGGAATCACAGAATAGGGTAACCCCAATGTGCATATCAACATCATACCTTACTTGGCTCTAGGACATGCCAAAGAAAGAAAGGGTAAGCCTTACATACATGTGCCACGCCTTATTAGCTACGCTTATTTATTCAAGCTTGCTATTCTACATTCAAGAAGATTTTACATAATCATTAGATTCATTGTCATTCACTTGACTTAGCTTCTCAAACAAATTCACTTATAATCTGTCGAAATTTTGGCAGCATTTCCCCTGTAAACGCATCATCCCCGAGAATTCAACTCGGCCAAAAATACAACAACAAACCCGAGAATTTAACTCGGCCAAAATATCAACAACAATACCAACAATCATGTCTTCCAACTTTAACAATTATTTCAAAATACATTCTAACATTAACAATTCTTTCTACACAATCCGACGACATTCGATTTATACTCAATTCAATCACATGAAATCAAGCCAGCATCAATTCTTACACATTCAAATACTTGCCCAAGACCTTACAACACAATCCAAGAATACTTCAAACAAGTCATGCAATATTCAAAACAATCTAGCCAATATGCCATTTCACCCGAAACCTTCCAAAAGCAACAAGAACCATAACAACACACTTCCTTCTTTCAAATTCAATTTCAACAACCCAACTTACAATCTTCCAAACACATGTCTCACTTTCAAATTCATGAATTATATTTTACAACCTACACATTAGCAATATCATTCCTACAAATATAAGAAACCATACTAATGTCAAATTAACTTATTCAATAATGCACAAACGATTTCAATTTCATTTCAAGCCACCAAACCTTCATTTTACATCATGGAATCCACAACACAACAATGAAACTACTAAATAAAATTATTTCATCTTTTCTACACAACACCACTATATTCGGCCACCCCTCAGACATGCATATTTCATGACCCATTTCCACATACTACAACATTCAACAACATGCATAGACCATCCATAACATATGAAAGAGAGTTAACCCTTACCTTTTCCTCTTAGCTCTTCAACTTGGGTAGATTTGATCCTTGTAAAAATGGATGGTTTCCTTGCTCCAACAACTATACCACGTTAAAGAGGACCCTTGAATTGGTAGGAATAGTAGAAGATATAATTTTTTGGATCAAGATTTTTGGTCTTCAATTTCTCCCTCACTTGGCCGAATGGCCCTTGTTGTTGGTCTTCTCTTTTTCTCTCCAAGTTTCTTGATTATTCTAGTGTTGAAGATGACTTTGTCATCTTTTGTAGCATATATTTAACTCCCACATGGGCCTTGGCCCATTAGCTTGGCCGGCCACCTTGGCCATTTTCTTAAGCCCAAATATTTTTTTTCTTTTTTTTGTTTCAAGCCCATTTGTTTCATAACCAATTTTTGTAATTCATGAAAACTATTTTCCTAATTTCAAAATTTTCCCTTAGCCTTCCTCAATATTTCCGCATCAATATTTTCATAGACAACTTGTGTGCTAAACAAGATCAAGAACATAGCCTTGCTCTTAACTTCCCGCAATTATCTTGAATTATCCGAATGTACAAAATGCGGGATATAACATCCTCCCCCCCCCCTTTAGAACATTCGTCCTCGAATGTTCAACTGACCTTATGGGGTGTCATAATACTTCGGGAGGGTCTTTTTTTTTTAATTCGCCGCGCCAACTCATTATCGTTGTCATTTCCAGGTCATTTCTTCTCTGTTGTTGTTTCATCACCACACCTTAACAGAAGCCATGTCTTTGGCGCGTAATCTTCACTTAACGATCCGATATGGCCACTGGCTGTTCCTTGCTCTCATTTTTTCTACCGTATTGCAGTCTCGCTTACCATGCCATAAGTATCCCTCGGCCTTTGGTGTTCTCTTTTCTTCGCCCCCTATTTCTTTATGTTTTTGTCACTATCCCTTTTAATGTTTCTTTACCATTTATCACCCTTCACAGTCCAGTTATCCTTATGGTAGCTTATGATCCGAGTTCACTTAACTTCTTAGTTCGCAACATTTCTAAGTTCTCATTACAACTTTTTCTTTGCTTCCTTCCCTCACAAGTATACATGTCCTTTGGTGCCTTCGTATTGGCGCTCGTTTCAGCCATCGTTATTCCTTGTCGACTCTCTGGTGTGGATTCCTTACAAATATAATCGAGCACCACTTCACGTCGATGGTTCATATAAATTCATAGCGTATATTCTTATGCTCCGTATCATTAATGGTCCATGAACTATTTTCTAGTATCCAAAGAACCCTTTTAGCTCCTTCACAAACGCTGCTTTCTTTCTTTCTCTCAAAGATTTCCAAACCACCAATCGTAGGTACTTTTATTACAATAGTCGTCATTGAAATATCCTTTGAGTCTTATCATTCTCTCCATTATTATTTGTAAACTTAACTTGTAAGCATTTTCTTGCTTTTTTTTTTTACTCTTTACCGCATGTCGCTGCGTACTTAGATACTACACAATTTTTGCTCGATACGGGGGATTAAAATTATGGTCCAACCACATCATAGTTCATGTCGGCATAAAGCATTCTCTTAAGGTGTCTTTCATTCTTTCCCTTCATGTCGGTCTCACGGTACACTCATTGTCAATTCGTTTCTACTTCTTCCATGTATCCTTTTGATGTGCCGACATGTTTTGAACTCTGGTCCCGAGCTAATAAATTTCATTTTGTGGCGCTTGAAAATGTTGTGATTCCTTTTAAGCCTAATATAATATGGTCTCCCCCCCCTTTAAGGGGCTCCTTATATACCAACAGTCCTTTTGTGAAGTCTTCGTTTATACCTTACTCCTCATCTTTCTTTCCAACTCTGTGCACAACATATCGAAACTTTTTACCATAAGTCTTTCTTTCTCTTTCTTCACATTCCTTGTCATAGCCACTATTTCTTCAGACCTACTTATTGAAATTAGTTCTCAAGCCTCACACATTCCTCTTTTGTTATATATTACCACTCTTTGTCCTTTTCGCATGCCTACTTTGAATTCTTACCCAAATAGCCTCGTGCTTAGCCGGTAGTTTCTCTCGGGAGCTTCGCTCACTGAGGTTTCTTACCTTTCATTTTCTTTCGACACTTTGATCTCATTATTTTCCATCTACTCACTCACTTTCTTTTCCAAATATCGTTGTATTAAAACTTTCCAATCTTAACCTGTAGTGAAAATAATAGCGGTTTACCTTGTAACACTTGTACCATTTATTTTTGTTGTCACTCGAACTTCGGTACCCTTACTTGATTAAGGCCTTCTTTACCGTAGCGCCAGTTGCTGGGACTCACATGTCCGCCGATACAATCACATATAGGATATCATACGCATTCATATATACATATATAATCACTACTATCTCACCCACAAAATGCCCCCAAACGCTATTCAAGCCTATCCTAATTCCAGAGCTGTGATGCAGTCTATGTATTTTCACCAGTCTAGTCTGCCTCGTCCTACGCGACCTCTTATGGTCTCCAACCATCCCGTATATTTTAGTTTCCCTTAGGCTACTCTGACTTTCACTTGTCTCTTATATATGAATTTACAGAACTTTAGTGCACTTCCCAGGGGGTCACCCATCCTAAGATTTCTCCCACTTTAGCACGCTTAACCTCGAAACTTTGATGGAATCCGGTGCCTTAATGCCGATATAATCGCGTCCACTTCCTCGCATAACTTTTATTACATGTTCTGGAACAAGTCGAAGTCTTACAGATCCCGAGACATCTTCGTAACACGTCCTTTCTTTTACAATTTCTATTTTGCTCTTCGATCCTCAATATTCACCTTCCACTTATGTGCATAACTACCCTTCGTCCTAAATTCCCAGATTCCTGATGGTGGCGACTATGCCTTCATCGCCGTTACCTTTGAGCCAAACACTTGGTTATCAGTCTGTTCGGATTCCCACTCACCATCCTTACATAATAATCTATAGCAAAACTGGTTGTCGACTTTCTATGAATCCTTCAACAGACCTGGTTCCTCTTATACCATTCTTTCCTTTCAAAATCTGTACACAGCAAATATCAACAATGTCTCACAGAGCATATGGCTATATATCACATTCTATCCATCCGGAACTGCCAATGTCAGTTAACAGATCAAATATATCAATACTTATCGCAGTGACTTTCCATATCATCATTCAAATTCTCCCGTCGTATGCAAGGCTTACATATAAGGAATCTCATTTCCTATGACTTGGCTCTATCGCACGATCTGAGACAGAAAGAAGGTCAACAATCCCTAGATGCCCCGTAGCCTCCTGTTTATAAATGTGGCGCGCTTCACACCATAAACAGGACTCTACCGGACACGACTTTGCAGAAAAACCCTAGGACAACCTGCTCTGATACCACTTTGTCACACCCTAGTCCCGCTGGGGTGTGATGGGCACCTGACCCTTACTTAGGGCCGAGCGAACCCTCTGACCCTTAGTACACACATAATCTTGTCAAACTTTTAAATCAAACAAACGTAAAATACATAGTAGGCTTTCAGAAATATTCTTTTTCTTTATTCTCAAATCAACAAAATCTGTAATCATATGGGATTTATCATATAACACAAAATGACATATCGGCTGATGGAGCCGCTTACAAAACTGACAACCAATACCCACGACTCTATCTGCAAAGTGTCTAACTTCGAACAAAACATCATAGCACATATACTCTGACTCGGAAACACTCCAGGAGCAATTGGAGTTTCCAATCCAGCTGAAGCATCTTCTAGCAATGTCCTTTACTCATCTGGGTGTACCTGCGTGGCATGAAACGCAGCCCCCGAAAAAAAGGGGGTCAGTACGGAATATGTACTGAGTATGTAAAGCATGAAATACAGAAAACAGAACCATAACCGAAACAAACAGTACAAGAGTGAATACATTATCCAGATTACCAAAGCGCTTATTTTTCCAATCACAAATCGTGTATGCAGAGGTCACATGTCAGAAAAGTGCAGATCCAGGATATCGGAGTACTTGTTTCCCATACACAGATCATATATGCCGAAGTCATATGTCAGAAGGAGTACGGATCCAGAATGTCAAAATATTTGTTTTCCAGGCACGGATCATGTATGCCGATATCGTATATCAGATGAAGTACAGAAGGTACAGAATGCCAAAATGCTCACTTTCCAAACACAAATCATATATGCCAGAATCATATATCGTATATATGCATGTAACAGATCCCGACCCTCTCGTGAGGGACGCGGTGAACAGAATCATCATATGCCAAAATCATATATCATATATGCATGTAACGTGTCCCGGCCCTCCAGTGAGGGACTCGGTGGATAGAATCATGTATGCAACATCATGTATCATATATACATATAACGTGTCCCGGCCCTCTAGTGCGGGTCTCGGTGAATAGAATTATCATATGCCATCGTGGCTGCCATCCCCGTATCATCACATTATCATATACATATTCATATAACGTGTCCCGGCCCGCCTATGAGGGACTCGATGAACAATGCAGTGGAGTGCGCACGAGAACATGTCCTGGCCCGGGACTCAGTGAAAGATGCATCGAGGCGTGCACGAGCAGAGTAGTGAGAAACCATATGCACATAAATCAAGACTCGACAGAAAAGTATACTTACCAACATCTGATGGCTCAGAAACAAGTTTCGGGTCAATCCGACTTAGTATGCGAAAATTATGAGCGTTTAAAGTACAGAACCTTCTACGAACGTTTCAGAAGCCATTTTTGGAAAATCAAAGCCATGATCATGTCAAGTACCTTTCGGATGTCGTTATGGATCAAATCAAATGGAACATTTGGGACCATGCATACATATCAAATTATATCGAAGACTCGATGGAATAATCGAACGAACTATTATTTGAGAATCAAGATATTTGTCATACCAAATATCATTCGAATGCCACTCAGAAACATATCAAACATCATAAGCACATCAAGAGCCATTGGGATCATAGTCATATATCAAACCGATCCGAGACCATATACCAAAGTTAGGGACATTGATACTTACAGAATTCTTTTAGGAACAAAAACTCTTTGAACGCTTCAGAAGCTTTCTTTGGAGAATCAAAACAATAGTCATATCAGTAGCTTTTCGAATCTCATTATGGATCAAATCAGATAGGTCTTTTGGAACCATACATAAGTATCAAAACATAGCAGACTGTTTTTAAAAGTCGAACACACTAATTCTTACAGAACTCTTTTAAGAACATATCAAAAGTGCATACGAATCATAATCGAGCTCGGAATCACAGAATATAGTAACCCCAATGTGCATATCAACATCATACCTTACTTGGCTCTAGGACATGCCAAAGAAAGAAATGGTAAGCCTTACATACCTGTGCCACGCCTTATTAGCTACGCTTATTTATCCAAGCTTGCTATTCTACATTCAAGAAGATTTTACATAATCATTAGATTCATTGTCATTCACTTGACTTAGCTTCTCAAACAAATTCACTTATAATCTGCCGAAAATTCGGCAGCATTTCCCCTGTAAACGCATCATCCCCGAGAATTCAACTCGGCCAAAAATACAACAACAAAGCCGAGAATTTAACTCGGCCAAAATATCAACAACAATACCAACAATCATATCTTCCAACTTTAACAATTATTTCAAAATACATTCTAACATTAACAATTCTTTCTACACAATCCGACGGCATTCCATTTATACTCAATTCAATCACATGAAATCAAGCCAACATCAATACTTACACATTCAAATACTTGCCCAAGACCTTGCAACACAATCCAAGAATACTTCAAACAAGTCATGCAATATTCAAAACAATCTAGCCAATATGCCATTTCACCCGAAACCTTCCAAAAGCAACAAGAACCCTAACAACACACTTCCTTCTTTCAAATTAAATTTCAACAACCAAACTTACAATCTTCCAAACACATGTCTCACTTTCAAATTCATGAATTATATTTTACAACCTACACATTTGCAATATCATTCCTACAAATATAAGAAACCATACTAATGTCCAATTAACTTCTTCAATAATGCACAAACGATTTCAAATTCATTTCAAGCCACCAAACCTTCATTTTACATCATGGAATCCACAACACAACAATCAAACTACTAAATAAAATTATTTCATCTTTTCTACACAACACCACTATATTCGGCCACCCCTGACACATGCATATTTCATGAATTTCACTCATTTGCACATACTACAACACTCAACAACATGCATAGACCATCCATAACATATGAAAGAGAGTTAACCCTTACCTTTTCCTCTTAGCTCTTCAACTTGGCTAGAGTTGCTCGTAAAAATGGATGGTTTCCTTGCTCCAACAACTATACCACGTTAAAGAGGACCCTTGAATTGGTAGGAATACTAGAACAAATAATTTTTTTGGATCAAGATTTTTGGTCTTCAATTTCTCCCTCACTTGGCCGAATGGCCCTTATTGTTGGTCTTCTCTTTTTCTCTCCAAGTTTCTTGATTATTCTAGTGTTGAAGATGACTTTGTCATCTTTTGTAGCATATATTTAACTCCCACGTAGGACTTGGCCCATTAGCTTGGCCTGCCACCTTGGCCATTTTCTTAAGCCCAAAATTTTTTTTCTTTTTTTTTTTGTTTCAAGCCCATTTGTTTTATAACCAATTTTTGTAGTGCATGAAAACTATTTTCCTATTTTCCAAATTTTCCCTTAGCCTTCCTCAATATTTCCGCATCAATATTTTCATAGACAACTTGTGTGCTAAACAAGATCAAGAACATAGCCTTGCTCTTAACTTCCCGCAATTATCTTGAATTATCCGAATGTACAAAATGCGGGATATAACATTATGCTTTACATACTCTGTACATTATTCGTACTGACGTCCTTTTGTTTGTAGACGCTGCGTCATGCTCGCAGGTGGACAGGGAGACAGGCTTGATCCATAGATTTCCTATTCAGTGACTGCATAGAGGAGCTCCATTTCATCCGGAACTACAGCTTTTGGGTATTATTCTTTTGTGTACATACATATGGATACGGCGGGGCCCTGTCCCGCCTATATGATGTTACATACTCTTCTTAGAGGCTTGTAACAGTTGTGTATGGTTAGATGTCTTGTAGCCTTGCCAACTCATATTTTGTATATCATTTTGATAGCCTCGTCAGCTTGTGTATATAGCTATGGGCATTGTTATTGATGATGACATAAATGCTCGTCATGGCCCTATGGTTGGGTCGTGACATGGCGGCTCTACTTCTGCATTCCGAACTCGAACTATATGATAGATACAACCCTTCGAAAACATTTTCTTCGCCTTGAGATAGGAAATAAACCTACTTCATGGCGAAGTCGTATTACCTTTCCATTCTAGAACTGGTTCCCCCGGGAAGTGGAACGTGGAAATCTTCGTCCAACACCCACAGAAGCTGACCATTCCATCCCCATAATAACGCCAAAGTCGACCATGTGTAATTCTATAAGATCCGCTATGGTCTGACAACCACAAACAACTATAGAACAACCACAATATATCTTCCTAGTAATAATAGGTTCACCAATAGGTGTAGACACAGAAAATGGCTCACTCACCGATTCTGCCACTATACCGAATTTTCTCGCAATAAATGGAGTGACATAAGACAAATTGAACCCCGAATCTATCAACGCGTAAACACTATATGGACAGGCTGTCAATGTACCTATCATAACGTCTGGTGAGGATTCCAAGTCCTGACGACCTGCCAAAGCATAGATGAAGGTCTAAGCACTGCCTGCACAAGAACCTCCACCTTTCCCTCTGCCTCTACCTGTTGAAGACTGTGACCTGCGCCCAGAAGGATGCACAGAGGCTGATGACCCTGCTATAGAACCTGTCGGCTGAGCGATACCAGTAGGCCTCCTCTGTAGGCAATCCCTCGTGAAATGATCTACCCTGCCACAAGTATAACAAGCCTTCAACCCATACTGATATCGCTTATAGTGCGCTCTACCACAATTACCACACTGCTTTGGTAGTGATCTAGCCTGTCCCGCAACCTTCTGCTGCTGTGACCCGAACGTACGGGAACTCTCACCTAGTCCAGATGGAATATAATACCCTGATCTGTATCCTTGAGACTGAGCTGGTGATGGCCTAAATGACCTACCTTGGGGTTGGGGTCTGAAACTCCCCTTACTATCACCTTGCTAACCAGTAGTCCTAGCCCTCTTATGATGCTCTCTCTTTATCCTCCCAGTCGCCTGCCATTAGCATCTACGATGCTCACATTTCTGCACGAATGCCTAGATACGAGCAAGGTCCATATTATCACTCACCGCCACAGTGGTACAAGCCTCAACATACTCAGGGTGCAGACCCGCTATGAACCTGTGAATCCTAGCCCTCGATGAATCAAAGAATGATGGAGCATATCTATCCAAGGAATCAAATCGGAGACAATAATCATAAACACTAGAACTACCTTGCTGGACAGTCAAGAACTGATCTACCCTCGCCTCCCTTATCTCCAACGACAAATAATGATCAAGAAAGGCCTCTAAAAACTCAGGCCAATGCGCTGAAACCCTGAAAGCCGCTAACTCTATTGCCTCGGTCTTGGTAGCATGCATGACCCTGAAAATATGGTGAAGCTTATCGACGAAATTCTACAGATCCTCATCCCGTCTAACCCCTGAGTTCTCTGGGGGGTCAAGTGCTAGGAAGTCACGAACTTTCAAACTGCTGGACCCGTCAGTGGTTACTGTACTAGCAGGTACTCTCGGCTATCTCTGTGTCGCCACAAGCTTAGTCAATAAGTGCACCACACTATTAAGATCCTGGTCTATTGGTGTGGGAGGGGGTACTGGAGGTGCTGCCTCCCTAGGAAGCTCCTTGAGCAGTGGAGTCGTCGATGATAGCTGGGATAGTGTTACACCTTGGAAAATTATCCGTTCGTGCACAGTGAATAGACTGACGAAGGGTACGACGTATGCGATGTTTTGATAAGTACGGAATAACATTTGATGATTCTAAATGAGATTTTAAAGGCATTCGAAGTAAGAGAAGAAAGTTTGCCAAGAGGTGGCAAGACATACGAGATGTACCAGAAAGGATTTACGAGTAACGAGTTAATGATGATTTAATGATGCTTTGGAGAAGAGTTATAACTTCCATTATATTGTTAATGAAGTGATAAACAAGTGTCAAGAAGGTTCAATAAGTATTGGAGATCAAACGAGTCGACGAAAATGATTTTCGGAAAAAACTATGGATTGTACGGTCCATTACACGGACCGTAGGTATGGCCGTATAACCTGTCCAGCGAAGAGACTCCACTGGAACCATTATACGGTCACACATACGGACCGCATGTGTGTCCGTATAAATGTGTCTGGAGAGATTTGTGTATTTATTAAGGGTTCAAGTTTCATTTCATTTCATTTTCCCTTCACACCCCTTCTCTCTAAAACATCTCTCTACACTTCTCCAACAAGAATTCAAGGGGTGTTTGTGATCAATTACATCAAACCAAGTGAATCAAATGTAAGAAACTCATTAAAGTTCATCCAAGACAAGGAATTCAAGTAAAGGTGAAACTAGGGTTTTGCTCAAGTGAAGTTTTTGCACTCAAGGTTCATTCCCACACCATCTAAGGTAAGTTTTATGGTATATACATGTTGTTTAAGGTATTTTAAAGTTGAAACACTTGGATTGTGAAAGGATATAGAAAATGGGTCATGAAAGTGTGAATAGTGTCATTTTGAGTGATAACTTGAATTGAGTCACGATTATTGATGTGTTGTGATATGGTTATGTTATAAATGATATTAAGGACATGGGATAAGCATTATATGTGAGAAAACGTACTAGTATACTATGACCATGATTATGCATGAATTGAGGTGGGATTGTGTTATATCCCGTATTTTTGACCGTCAGATTATTAACTGAGGTGGGGCCCACACGTCAATATTTTTTTTGGGACACGTGACAAGTTATATGAATCGCATGTGTAAAGTAAAACACAACTTGTGAAGGGCCTTGGGGCCAAATCATAGTGGAAGCCCTCCAAACGAATTATTTTAGAAAACATTTTCGGATGACCTGACTTGGAGGGGAAAACACGGCATTATAAGTCTGGAATTTGGGAAAACGCCCAGAATTAACAGTTGTAGATAATTGAAATAGCTTTCCAACGGTAGGTCGTGGGCCTATAGGTGACATCGGGATAAGGAGATATGAACATTTTAAGGCGGAAAGGTCAAGCTGGGCAGTGAAATGGGCCCAACCCGATTCCAATCCGGGTCAGGCCCATTTCCTTGTTATTTAAGGGAGGTTTCAGCCTCCTCCTCCACATTTTCAGATCAGAAAAGATCCAGAAAATTCTATAGAGAGAGAGGGAGGAAAGACTTAGAGAGATAAATAAAGTTTGATCAAAATCTGAGCCCCGAATCCCGAAGCCCATGAAGAGAAAAGTGTTCTACGTCGCGTTGCCTTCGATTTGAGCTAAAAATCAACTAAAAGTAAGAGGGTGGACGTGGTAGCTGTGCACTTAAGGTATGATTAAGGCTCTTTTTCATTGCCAACAAGTTTATTTAAAGTTTCAACGGAATAGAACGGGAAAATAGCGATATAAATTCGTCCGTTGGCATTGAAATTGATTGTAGAAGATTATGTCATTTTAATATGATTTTATGATATTATGGAAATGAAGTTGTTAAGATGTGAATTATGATTATGGTTGATGAAATTGGAAGGTGGAAATATGTTATGAATATGTATGTTGAAGATTTGAAGTTTTGGATGGATTATGGTTTGGTGGAAAATTTGTATATTTTGTATATCATGTGAATATTGTATAGAAATGATATGAACTACTTCCAAATCACATTGTAATGGTCTTGATTAATGATGAATATGGAAATGTTGATACTAGTTTGGGTTTGTGAAGTTGAAGTGGAAGTTGTTGGACCATGTGGAAAACAAGGCTAGTTATGCCATACTATGTGTTTTGTAATGCTTGTTGTTGTTAGTGATGTTGTTGTTGGGTTGCTGTGTTGATATATTAAGCCGAGCTAAGTCTCGGGGATGTCATATATATAGGGGAAATGTTGCCGAAATTTCGGTAGGCAATTATGTGATTAAGCTTAGATTCTCGAAAAGCTTGAAATTGACAATTATTAAACATGACCCATTTGTAGATTCTGGACGAAATTGGAATTGAAGCCAAGCGAGCGTAAGGCGCAATCGAGGTATGTAAAGTCTTCCCCTTTGTTCTTTGGCATGTCCTAGATGTACTAGGTCAAGATCGGAGCCTCGGGGGCGATTCTGCTCATAGAAACTCGAGATTGATTTTTGGTACTATTCATTCAATTCAATTGAATTTCAAAAGGCGCATTTTGCTAGAAAAGTGGTTAAACCTCCGTAACTTGTACAAATGTAACCCGGTCACTATGAAACCTTCCTGGATGACTCCGTAGAGTCTAATGGGCGTGATTCTTGTCCGCCGCCTCGACTTGGCCCGAGGTGGGCCCGCTATTCCCCGATGCCTCTCTTATTGTTCTGTCTGTCTTATTCCCATACGATAAGTCGAGGAAACTTATGGCTATTATTCCGACTACTAAACGGGAGTTATTTTAACGAACCTGAATTTATTTAATGTTCATGGAAACAATTACGGGGACAGAAACCCTGATATAAATTCTGTATGGCTTTAGCCAATGTACTCGTGTCTGGAGCTCGCAGGTAGCTCCTGGTTATTATGTTGTTTACTATACGATAGGTGCTATGACCACCTTTATGAGCTTTATAAAAATTTTTTTTTTTTACATCTAAAATGTTTTGAAAATATTACCCTGATATTTTGGATAAACTACTTACCTCCCGTACTTACTGATATACGATTTTGGTATACCTGAATCTTGTGTGATGTATGATCCTGGCGTGTGTGATTATGTTGGGAAAGTGATAATTTGGCATTCTGTATGGTTGTTTTCTGTTTTACCGAGTCCCGGGCCGGTTATGTGAATATGCGCATATGTAATATTGGCCGCTGGACCCTCGACCGCGGCGTGTCCGACATTGACAGCTGGACCCTTGACCGCGTCATGCTGGACGTGTGGCATTGACTGCTGGACCCTTGACCGCGTCTGCCGCACTTGTGATTATGCCTGACATGGACCGCTGGACCCTTGACCGCGGTATGTCAAATGTGTGATTGTGACCGCTGGACCCTCGACCGCAGTATGTGTGATTGTAACAGCTGGACTTTTGGTCGCGGTATGTGTGATTATAATCGCTGGACCCTTGGCCGCGGTACGTGTGATAGTGACCGCTGGGTACTTGGCCGCGGTATGCGTGGTAGCGACCGCTGGACTTATGGCCGCGGAAATTGTGCGTTGATTCTTTTATATGTGTGAAACAAAAATGTTTTTCAAAAGAAAGTAAAGCATTTTGACATTCTAACTGCCGTATTTGCCTGCTGAAACCTCTTGGGTATGACTTGTGCACTAGAGGCGACCCTGTGGCGACCTGGTTATTCGTGCACACCCAGTGCACTGTCCATTGCGCCCCTCACTAAAGGGCCGAAACCTGAGGTAAATATATACTACCTGTGCTTGTGTAAGTTTATGATTCTGCATGCATGGTTCTGCCTGTTACATTTCTGGACAGCGGATTCGGAGAATGATTCTGTTGGTGTTGCTTCTGCATGATTGAGCCGGACTATGCTTCAGTCGGCTATAGTTCTACACCCCTAGCTTCGGTTGAGGGTATGTCAGTCGCACTCTGTGCCCCGATCCGCACGATGATCCTGCCAGTTAGGCTTTGTACCTCTGTTTCATATCACGATTCAGATGGCTACACCCCGTGCTTATGATATATATCGTGGTCCTGGCCATACACTCTGTATTTCCGTTTCGGACTTGGAGCCGATACTACCTGTTCTATTTCTATACTTCTGGCTCGGTTTTGCTTATATTGTTATATTTCCGCTTTACATACTCGGTACATTTCCGTACTGACCCCCTGTTCTTCGGGGGCTGCGTTTCATGCCGCGCAGGTACTCCCAGTTTAGTTGAGGACAAATGGAAGATGTTCCAGTGCAGATGGCAAGCTCCATTTGTTCCCGGAGTGCTGCCGAGTCAGATTCTGTATGTTATGCTTTTGGGATCTTATTAGAGACTTTGCAGACAGTGTCGTGGGTATTGGTTGTCGGTCTGTGTACGTAATGAATTTTGTATGATCACAAATTTGTTCGGCTTGAAAGCCACGAGAAAGAATATTTCTGAAAGAAAAGTTTTGCTATGTACTTTATTATTTGTTTTAAAGAAAAAAAAAGTTGACGTGATGTTTTGTGCAGCGAGAGTCTGAGGGTTCGCTCGGCCCTAAGTAAGGGTCGAGTGCCCATCACACCCCAGCGAGGTCGGGGTGTGACAGATTGTGAAACGAGGGTAATGTAGATGAATGAAGATTGTTGGTTACGATATTGTGAACGTTATTATAAATGTTTGGGAGTTGATATACAATATGGGAAAAGTCGTATAAACCAAGGAAATGCTGCCCAATGTTGTCTAGCTTTAGTAAGCACGTTCATGTAATCGATTAGCTAATGTGAATGTGAATTCTCTTGAAGGTAGAAACGTGAGCATTGAAGGAGAACAACCAATCGATGGAAATTGTTAAACGAAAGAGGTATCTAAGGCTAGTCCTTTCTTTCTAAGGCATGAAAATTATGGTATGCATCCTTCTATCTTTCCATGATTTTCCTACATATCGAGAATTATGAATCTACGAGTATAAAGAGCTTCATACGAGATAAAGAAAAGAGATACATTGCGAACATGACAATACCGATGATGAATCTAAGTCTAGAAGTCATAAAGCTCATGATATTATATTCCTACAAAGCTAAGGATCCTTATATGATTCCTATGATAGTATTTTCCTTACCTCTCCATGACTTTCCTACCTTCCGGAAAACTAAGAGCCTATGTTCATGAATAGCCATATGGGATAAGATAAGAGGTATGTTACGAATGCGATAATGATGATGATGAGTCTAAGTCTAAAGATTCTAAGGCCTATAATATTATGGTTCTACAAGGCTAATGATCGATATTATGATCCATTGATGTTGATCATTGAATACACTCACCTTATATGTTAATTCCTTCAAGGTGAGGCAGAATTCTTATGAATGCTCCATAATGGAACCGGGGGTTCTCGACCTTATGTCACTCCGACATTGTTGTAGATTGTCTATAAGCTCTAATACATGTCCTATGACCAATGTTCCGAAACGTTATGAGTCTATGTTCATAGGGGGTTCCATATGAGATGATGGCAATGATGAGCCTAAGTTAGAGATTATAAAGTCTATTATGCGATATTATTACGAAGTTCATGCTACGAATATGATGCGATTCTCATAGATTGTCTTTAAATCCAAATTTATGCTCTATGAAAAGTTATGATAAGTTTATGAGATATGTGTGATGATAATAATGATGATGTTGATAGTGATGATGCTAATGATGACGATGATAATAGTGATGACGCTAAAGATATTTATGGGCTTTTATGTATATATGTGCCTATGTATGGCTATTATGAAACCTTGAGCTTATATGGCCGGGTAGAATGTTGATGTATATATATAAATTTATGTAACACGCGCACACCTCTGCAGTTGGGTAGATATAACCCTGAAGCCTTGGTAGGGCCAGGTATGTATAACCTTGAAGCCTTGGTAGGGCCAGGTATGTATAACCCTGAACCCGTGGTAGGGCCAGGTATGTATAACCCTGAAGCCTTGGTAGGGCAAGGTATGTGTGACCCTGAAGCCTTGGTTGGCCAGGCATGTAAATGATATAAATATGTATATGATATGAATATATACGTGATATGGATATGTACATGATATAGATATGTATATGATGTATGTAGGAAAGGCCCGGAAAATATGTATGTGATATTGTCGAGCCACTACGTGGCCGAATGCGGATAACGATTAATGTGTATGAGCAGATACGGTATTATGATACATGTATGATATGATGATGTTTGCGCTCTGACGATACATGTACTGTGATTATATATGATATAGGCATGAAAGGTATCCTCCCTTAAAAGTTACGCAGGTTATGTCAACATCTTATGTCCTATGATTTCTTTAACATGTTCATTTTATTCATGCCTTACATACTCAGTACAATATTCGTACTGACGTCTGTTTTCTTTGGACGCTGTGTTCATGCCCACAGGTACACAAGGAGGAGACCCAGATTAATAGAAGTCGATAAGCAGAGTTTTGAAAGCACTCCATTAGTCCGGAGGTGCCATTGATTTACCCTTTGATGTACATGTATATTTTGGGCACGACGGGGTCCTGTCCCGTCCATATGTCTAGTACTCTAGTAGAGGCTCGTAGATACGTATGTGTGGGTAGTATGGTCTCACGAATTTTGATGAGCGTATATGTGAATATATATATATGCATGTGTGTATTATTTTGATAGCCGAAGGGCCTATGTATTTAAAGTTTATTATGTTTCCAAATGAAAAACGATTTTTTTTCTATAATTTGAGTATGAATTTGATGAATGAACGCTTAACGAGTATGATAAGTAGTAGAATGAGCGGTGCTCGGTGGTTAGCCTCGGGTACTCGTCATGGCCCCTAGTCGGGTCGTGGCAAAAGTGGTATCAGAGCAGTTCAGTCCTAGGAAGTGTCTACGAGCCGTGTCTAGTAGAGTCTTGTTTATGGTGTGTTGCGCACCACATCTATAAATAGGAGGCTACAGGGAATTTAGGACGGTTACTCTTCTTTCATCTCTAAGATCGTGCGATAGAGCTAATCCATAGGAAATGAGATTCCTTATACTAACCCCTGATTGCACCAAAAGAAAGTGATTGATGACATTGAAAGTTACGGAGGTAAGCCCCTTCGTTGAGGCTACGTTATCGAAATATGTAATTATATGATGCTGAATTGATTGTCGTGGAGGTAAGTCAGTGCTCATATGATAGAGAAATTGATTAAATGTGTCTCTTGATGATGAGTTCAGCTATAAGTTGAGAACCAAGCAAATTGAATGAATCAGAACAAAGGTGAGCAACGGTACGAAAGATGTGTGTCGAATAAAGTAAGAATATTGAGATATGATTGAAATGTAAAGCCGAAGAATGAAAGAGAAAGTAAATAGGGGGAGGTAATGGGGCAGATCGCTAAAGGATCAGGTGCATCTCGAAGTGCGATATATTAAGTAAGTTTCAACATCTTTGTGCTCTTATTTGAAAGTGGGAGCCCTGTGTGGCTGAGATATGTCGTATACATATATATATATATATATATATATATATATATATATATTGGCCCTATATATATATATATATATTGGCCCTATGAGGCATTGTTGGTATTTGCTGCGTGCAGGTTTTGGGATAGTAAGAAATATAGAGGAAACTCTGTCGAAATTTTCCTAGAATCCAAAGGAGATAAGATATAAGCTTGTAATATGTCCTAACAGGAAAAGATGTTGTGCAAAAAAAACGTAATGGCAAGACGAGATTAAGTTAAGAGTATCGTTACCAACTACAAGAGATAAGTTAAATACTATTGAATTGATAGTAACAATAGTTATAAGATCGACATTGATACGGTAAAGAGAAATGCTTGGTAGCACTAAAATATGACATAGAAGAGAAAGGGTAACTCCAATAGAGTGTGATACGGAAGTATTGATTGGATGGATAAGTATAAGCAAAGTACGACAAGTTTATTGGCAAAATAGAGTAACAACTTGACTGAGGAAGGGGTACGACGAATGTGAATCGATTGGTAAAACAACTTATATGGTAGAGTGTAAGAGGGTTGATTAGAAAGAGTAACGGATTGAGTATGCTTACTTCGTAAGGTTTATTTTATTTTATGAGCAGGCTTGCGAACGAGGTAAAGAAGTATCACTCTATAGCGTTGATTATGATCAAGAGATAATGATAGCGTGGCAAGAACTGTAATACAAAGTATAGCGAGGAAACGACTAAAGACGTGACATGTTCTATATGAATAAAGAGTGAATACAAGTGTGAAACCAAAAAGCGAGGCATGGGTCAGTAGATGAGGAAGCTTATAAGACCTTGTTAGGGGAAAGTCCAGCATAAGGGTTCCTCAATGATAGAAATGCTAGCAAGCGTAAGGGGAAAAATCAACTTGAAAAAGAAATCAGAGAAAAGTGATATGGAAAAGTAGTAGTAGTCGTGATTGGCATAGTCAAGGGTACGAGTGATATCTTTAGCTGGATGTAAAAGACCAAGACTACATAAAGATGAATAACGAAATAGGATGATTGTTAGAAAAGGATCAACACAATAAGGATGAGAGGGGATGATCAGAATGAACAGGACAAGTTTTGATACGAAGAATGGATTGTACAAAGGTAGTATATTCTAAAGGACAAAGCAGTGCTAAGTTGAGAATAAGGTTCCTCGTGTGAAGAATCAAGGATTGATTATAAAACGGGAGAAAACAAGATAAATTGAGGAGGAAGGTATGTAAAGGAATAAGAATGAGAATAGAGAGAAAAGGAAATATACGAAGTACGCGTGCTTAAGAAGTACAAATATCCTATACCAAGTTAGAACGAGTAGAGCATATTAAGTAATAAGTTGAAAGGAAAAGATGATCATGAGTTATGAGTTTACCGTACGACGACAAAACGATAGAGTAAAGCTATCATCAACGACAGATACAATGCGATTATGATTGGTTTTGAAATCAATGTTGAGTGCAACACAAGAGTAAAAGAGCATGAGGCATAAGGGGTAGTCGCGCATGAGACTTAGGCCCTGGAGAACAAAGATGACGTTACAACTGAACTTTGAGCACCAAAGAAGAGGGTAAGTGACATTATATGGAAGGTGTGGATAACTATACCTACTACTCTTGTGGGCATCCCTATGGGGCAAAAAGGTTGTTAATTGGAGCGGATTTACACCTTGAATGATAACTACCAAATGAGCTAAGTAAAATACATTCTTGTTCGGATTGTTATGCCGGTTGTATTACTTGATTACAAAACTGCAAGATGAGCATGTTAAGACCTCCCACATGAATTATCGTAGTTGTAAATGATGGGAAACAACATAAATGAGATGTAGTATAGTAAGGGATATATGAATTCATGATTTGAAGGTGAGGCAACAGATTTGAGAATGGTACAAGTAAGACCCTTAAAAGGGGGGAAGCGAGTAAAGAGAATACGAGTGTAGAGATTGAAATGATGAACTCTAAAATGTGACAGATATGGACTCTAAAACAAAGAATGAGAGTTACGTAGAAATGAGTCTAATGACGAGTAAATAAACGAACCTAAATTGAGCAAGCATCTGAGACTGTACGGGAAATCATTCGTGAAGACCTTGAACCACGTGACATTGAGAGAAAATAACTCAAGAGGTATTGCAAAGGATGGTGATGTGATACTAGAATGGAGGCAAAGGCACTAACGGTAGAGTCGTTGTTAATGATATTGCTATTTATAAGTGACAATGAAGAAAGAGACTTAAAGTTTCTATAGTAGAACATAAGATATGATAATCAAGGGGAAAAATAAAGGAAGGAAGAGAGCATGACGAGACAAGTTACTATAGATAGATAAAAGAGTTTAGGTATATATGATCACCGACCCTAGCCATGGTCGGGCACGCGAAACACCGAACCTTCGTGGTCGGGCATGCTATGTAAATGATATGCATATGAATATGACTATGGATACGACGGGTAAATGAGTACGATTACGAATACGGGTACGAATGTGGATACTTGTATATGTATAGAAATGTATGTACACGAATCACGCAAGAACGATTATGCAACTTGAAAGTATTTATGCGTCACCGATGAAACCGAGTGGGTACTTAAAAGGAGGAGTAAGAGGTAATCAACAATAGTGCGGTCATGATACTCCGGGTCAGTTGAAGGAAAATATATGGCAAAATTTTCGTAGAATCCCGGATAGCTTAACATTAGAGGACGAATGTTCCCAAGGGGGGAAGAATGTTACACCTCGAAAAAAAATTCGTTCGTGCACAGTGAATAGACTGACGAAGGGTACGATGTATGCGATGTTTTGATAAGTAAGGAATAACATTTGATGATTCTAAATAAGATTTCAAAGACATTCGAAGTAAGAGAAGAAAGTTTGCCAAGAGCAGGCAAGACATACGAGATATACCGGAAAGGATTTACGAGTAACGAGTTAATGATGATTTAATGATGCTTTGGAGAAGAGTTATAACATCCCCAGGATTGTTAATGAAATGATAAACAAGTGTTAAGAAGGTTCCATAAGGATTGGAGATCAAACGAGTCGACGAAAATGATTTTCGGAAAACTGTGGATTGTACGGTCCATTATACGGACCGTACAAAAGATACGGACCGTAGGTATGGCCGTATAACCTGTCCAGCGAAGAGACTCCACTGGAACTATCACGACCCAACCCCGTGGGCCATGACTAGTGCCCGAGCTGGACACTCGTACACGTACCTGTTAAATATAGACAACTGATTCTTAAGAAAAATATGGAAACTTTGCAAAAGAACCTCAAAGGTTCACAACGTCATCATATATAGGTATCCAGATAACCTGTCTCCTGAGGAGCCACAACTAATCAAAATATAATATGATACGCAAGACGACAAGGCTGCCACTACATGTCAATATGATACGCAAGCCGACAAGGCTGCCACAACATGTCAATACCATACATAAGGCGACAAGGCTATCATAATATGTCAATACTATACATAAGCCGACAAGGCTATACAAACATGTCAATACTATACATAAGCCGACAAGGCTATCACAATATGTCAATAGTATACATAGGCCATATAGACACAGCTGAACAAAACTTATACACAACCCACACATATGTCTACAGAACTCTAAGAGTATCGATAGTGAAATATGACGGGACATGGCCCCGTCGTACCCCTGGATAAACATATATATATACATCAAAAGATCTGTACCAAAAGTCTAGGCTATGGAACAATGGAACTCTCCAAGACAGCTGAGTGGAAATCCTAAGCTGGAGGATCGCCAAATTGAGTATCTTTACCGGCCGGCATGAAACATAGCCCCCCGAAGAAAGGGGGTCAGTACGAGATATGTACTGAGTATATAAAGCGTGAAATACAACAAGAGAATCACGATTGAAATAGAGATTATAGGAGACAAGTATGACATTTAAAAAACCAATACTCTGGCCTTATGAAACGTAAAACATGCATGTCGTTATCATATATCGTACCCGGCCCATTACGGGACTCGGTGAATAAAGTCATCTCATACCATCCTTGGCGCCATAATCACATTATCATATCATCACATCATCATATATATACATATACCGTACCCGGCCCTCTAGTGAGGGACTCGGTGAACAATGCAGTGAACTGTGCACGAGAACATACCCGGCCCGGGACTCGGTGAAAGATATATTAACAGCATGCACGAGTAGAGTAGTGGGCTACCATATACAAACTAAATAATCATCTGAGACTCAATAGAGTAGGTAGAATGAACAAATACTTGAGCATCAAAGATAACAATCACATCAAGTACCCCTCGAATGTCACTATGGATTATATCAAATAGAATTTCAAGAATCATAGACAGGTATCAAGATAATGTGAAATAGGTTCAGGATATCATGAATATTAGCCATCCTAGTGTCTCTAAGAATAGGAGTTTCTTTAAAGTTATATGCTCGTCGTCTATTTGTTTCATAAAGATCATGCCAAAAAGAAAGAAGGGTTAGCTTTACATACCTGTTATAGGTTAATCGTAACCAAGTTCGCTTCGTCGCCCCTTTAGCCTATTTAATATGAAATTAATGCTATCGTTAGTAAACTAGACTTTCTATCTTATAAATCTACAAACAATCACTTATAGGAATCATTCTTTAGTTCATACTTTCTTGATTAGGATTCTGGTTAGTTAAGAACTTAACGGAAATCGGGCAGCATTTCCTCTATATAATTCGCCTAACCCGAACTTCCAATTAATCTCCTGTTATCACAGCAATACAAACAACAACAATAATAGAAATATTCATATCAAATTCTTAAAATCCAGCCCATAAGCAACTCAAACAACCCAATAACCTTTCTTAATCCTTTTCCAATCCAAATCATTAACATCTAAGATTATACACCAAACAGACCAACATCACCAACAACCTAACAACAACAAGAACAACAACACATGAACATAAAACCACACTTTTAATCTTTCAATTCAACAAGAACAGCCCACAACTTTATGAACATTTAGTCCAATTCATATTTCAACAATTTCGTATAACAACTACAACCTTAATTATCATAATTCCTTCACTTTCATCACAATCAACAACACCAACAACAATTAAAATTAGCTCATCATTACTTGCTTGAAACAGCCCCATATACGGCCAAAGCAAAGTTTCAACATCAACATCCACAATTCTTGCATTCAATACTACCTCCACCAATTCATACAAAGAACAAATCATTTCTAAAACATGAAAAAGAGAGTTAAATCATACCTTAGAAACTAAGCTCTTATTATCAAAAATGTAAACTCCTTCAAGAACAGCCATGGCCGTGAGTTGCCATGGCTGTTGTAACCTCTATTTTTTTCGTCCAATTGGATCGTGAATCACTAACTAATTGTGTAGAAGGGGGGGGGGGGGGGAGGATAAACTGGCCATGAGCTCAAAGTGTGGATGCCATAGCCATGGCCGTGGCTTTCCTTCTCTCTAGTTTGAGAGCTTCTCTCACATATCTTAATTTGGGTGAAGATGAATTGAATTTTTGTTGATGAATTAGTCATCAATTTGACTTATATAGGCTGCCTGTAAAGTGGAAAAGTGTCCCACTATAAAAATACATTAATACTCTAATCAAATTTTGTTATTATGTTTGGTGGGGCCCACTTAATACACTAATTCGGCTAATTAATCCTTAATCCCCACTTAATAATCTATTCATGGCTAATTAATTCCTAATATCCACTAATATTTCTACACCAATTGAATTTTACAAGCAGTCGTGCACTTCTTAAAAATCGTGGATTAAATGCCCTTGTCTCTTATCCCAAAAATAATTTCGTCCTTAAACTTATGTCGATTAGCTTACAAATAATTCGACGTACAAAAATACGGGATATAACATCCTTCCCCCCTTTAGAACATTCGTCCTCGAATGTTAAATTGGTCCTATAAAGTCTTATAAGAATTTCGGGGAAGTCTCCCTTATCGCTATAACATGTAGTCTCATGTACCAATCAATATAATCACGTGAGGAGTTTAAATTACCTGCAGGCATAGGGAACAAGTAAGGATACTTATTCTTCATCTCCTCTTAAGCTTCCCCGGTCATCTCTTCTCTATTATTATTTCGCCATAATACTTTGAAGGAAGCCACATCCTTAGTACGCAATCTTCTAACTTGCCGATCAAGTATAGCTATAGGGTTCTCCTCATAGGACAGCTCCTCCATCACCAGGACATCATCCACAGGGAATACTCTAGAAGGGTCACCAATACATTTGCGAAGCATCGACACATGAAAGACTGGATGTACTTCTTCCAAATCAGATGGTAGATCCAGCTCATAGGCAACCCTGCCTACCCTACGGATAATCTGATAAGGCCCAATGTACCCCGGGCTAAGCTTTCCTTTCTTGCCGAATCTTATTACCCCCTTCATGGGTGACACCTTCAAGAATACCCAATCACCAACTTGAAACTCTAAGTGTCGACGTTGATTATCTGCATATGACTTCTGTCGACTCTGGGCTGCCAATAACCTCTCCTGAATAATCTTCACCTTATCAATAGCTTGCTGAATCATGTCTTGGCCTATTAATTTAGTCTCACCAACATCAAACCAACCAATAGGTGACCTCCAGTTCCTCCCATATAAGGCCTCATACGGTGCCAACTGAATGCTAGAATGGTAGCTATTATTATAAGCAAACTCGATAAGTGGAAAATGATCATCCCAGCTACCTCTGAAATTAATAATATAGGCCTGTAACATATCTTGTAGCGTCTGAATAGTACGCTCAGCCTGTCCGTCAGTCTGATGGTGGAAGCTGTGCTAAGACTCACATGTGTCCCTAATCCCTCCTGGAATGATCTCCAGAAGTTAGCTGTAAACTGAGCTCTGCCGTCGGAGATAATAGATGTAGGAACCCTGTGAAGTCTCACTATCTCCTTGACCTCGCATAGTCCTCAGCTGAATAAGTAATCCTGACTGGAAGAAAATGGGCTGATTTTGTCAGCCTATCCACAATAACCCATAGAGAGTCATATTTCTGCGAAGTGCGAGGTAAACCTGTAATGAAGTCCATATTAATTACCTCCCATTTCCAAGTCAGGATTTCTATCTCCTGTAATAATCCACCAGACTTCTGATGCTTGACCTTAACCTGTTGACAATTCGGGCTCTGAGCGACAAACTCCGCTATATCCTTTTTCATGCCATCCCACCAATATAAACATCTGAGGTCATGATACATCTTCGTTGACCCTGGATGAACAGAATAACGGGCATAGTGTGCCTCTCCAATAACTTGTTGTCGTAGCTCTGCAACCTCAAGTACACATAATCTGCCTCTGTATCGTAGTACTCCGTCAGGTGCAACCTCGAATGGGGTCTTCTCCTTTTGAAGAGCTGCATCTCTATAATGTGCCAGAACAGGGTCCTTTATTGTCACTTTATTCAGCTGTGTTACATCCCGTATTTTATACGTTCGGATATTTCAAGGTAGTCGTGGTAAGTTAAGGGGATGACTATCTTCCAAAATTATTTCAATGAACAAGTTGGTTATAAATATTATTTACGAACATTGGTAGTATGGAAATACTGAGAAAGGTTAAGGGTAAAAAGAGAAATTCGCAAAATGAATCATGGAAATAATGTGGAAGGCTAGGGGCAAAATGGTAATATTGAAGAAAGTCGAGGGGCGAAACGGGAATTTCACACAAGGTTCATGAAAGTTCCAAAAGGGGGCCATATTGGTCATGTGACAAAAAAAAAAGAGAAAAGAAAAGATGACAAAAATAAGTCATCTTTCCTAGAGAATTCTAGAGAGAGAGGGCATGTGCCCCTCACATGATATATATATATATATATATGATTATTATTCATATTTCTTACAAGAAAAGAAGACTTGGAAAAAAAAAAAGAGAAGAAGAAGGAGAGAAGAGAGGGGTTCGGCCCTATGGCCAAAAAATTGAACCCATGGAAGACTTATCAAAAAAATATTTTCTTCTAGTTTTCCAAGCAATTGGAAGGTCCTCATTAACATGGAGTTGTTGTTGGAGCAAGAAGAACACATATTCTTGCAAGTTACCAACCATAGCCAAGTAAGGAGCTAAGAAGGAAAGGTAAGAATTCATCCTCTTTTATATGTTATGGATGTTTGTGTATGTTGTGGTATGTGGAAATGAATGGAATTCATGGAAATATGGAAGTTGTGAATGTGGCCGAGTGTGCATGGCATTGGCCGTGTGTGTGTGTGATGTTGTGCTAGAAGATTGAATTAATTTTATGTAGTGTGTTGCTTGTTGTTGTAATGTATAGAAAAAGATGCAAAAGATTCATGGAAATATGTATGTAATGTTGTGGCTGAGAATGGTGATGTTTTGGTAAGCTATGATGAATTGATTTCATTTGATATTCTAGTTGATGTCGTTGTGAATTCCATGAGGTAAAATGAGAATTTAATGGCTAGAAGTGAAGTTGTGATTGTTTGTGGATTATGGAAAAATTTAGTGTGACATTGGTATGGTTTCTTATATGTGATAGTGTGTAGGATATAAATATAATGCATGAACTTGGAAGTGAGACATTTGTTTGAAAGGTTGTAAGTTGGGTTGTGGTGATTAAATTTGAAAGAAGGAATTAAGTGGTTATTGTTCTTGTGGAAATTCGAAAGTGTTGGACGAATTAGTATGTTGATTGAATCGTTTGAAAGATATGTGAATTGAATTGAATTGAATTGAATGGAATTGAATATTGAAGTGTTGCTAGAATAATTGTTGGTATTGTTGTTGACAGTTTGGCCGGGTTAAATTCCCGGATTGTTGTTGATTAAAATTTGGCCGAGTTAGAATCTCGGGGACGGTGTATTTACAGGGGAGGTGCTGCCAAAATTTCGGCAGACCATAAGTGAATGTACTTGAAAGGCTAAGACAAGTATATGTCGATGAATCTAACGATAGTGTCGATCTTCTTAAATGTAGACTAACAAGTTGGACGAATAAGCGTAGCTAGTAAGGCGCGGCACAGGTATGTAAGGCTCGTCTCTTTTCTTCCAAAGGCATGATCCCCAAGTCGTAATGTCTCAAATGTTTTTTATATCTTCTTTACTTGCAAAATCTATAAGTCTATGACTCCAAGGTATAAGTCTTTTCCTAATAGTTCATAATTTTTTTTTTCAAAATGTCCATATTTTCCGAAAACCAAGTTTTAAGAGATAGGAAGCTCTTATGACTAAGATGATGAATATGATCTTACAACGACAACGATGAAGTCAAATATGAGAAAATGTCTATGATAGATATGTTGACGATATGTTCCTACCATGAATATGACAATATGATAATATCTCAACTCTATTATGGATAATGACTACTTTAAAGGTTCCAAGTAAATGAAACGATGCCTTATGATCCTATTTTATGTTTTCTCATGATGACACTCTTCATTGATAGTCTCGCCTTATAATACTAGTTCCTTCAAGGTGGGACACGGCGCCCATGACTATTCCATAATATAATCGGAGGTTATCGACCTTACGTCACTCCGATGGATACATGACTTTCTTTGGGCTTTCATGCATGCTATAGATGTATATGTATATGTATATGTATATGTACATGGGAGAGGGAGGGAGATATGGAGGGGAAGGGACATATGTTGCGCTATAGACACATTGCCACCTGGTCAGTTGGCGTTATATCATCCCGGACGCGGGATATATGGGCGAGCAGACGTATTTCGGCGCTATGTGGGCGAGCCGACGTTGTTCGGCGCTATGATATGATATGATATGATATGATATGATATGATATGCTATGCGATGATATGATATGATATGATATGATATGACCAGATAAGCATGCATGGCATCCGCCCTAAGGGGCACTCACATGTATAGGTTACTCCTTTCTCTTATGATATGTACTATATTCTCATACAATTAATATTCGTATGTTCATCTTTTACTATGTTACCATTTATGCCTTACATACTCAGTACATTGCTCGTACTGACCCTTCTTCTTCGGGGGCTGCGTTTCATGCCGCGCAGGTACACCCAGATGAGCTGAAGCTAGTATAGAAGACGTTCCAGCAAAGTTGGCGAGCTCCATTTAGCCCGGGAGTGTAGCCGAGTTAGCGTACATGTGTCATGATTTTCGATTGCAGTTAGAGGCTTTGCAGATAGAGTCGTGGGTATTGGGGAGTCAGTCTATCAGTGGCTCCATCAGCCGACGTGTCAGTTTGTATTATGATATAAGCTCTACATGGTTACAGATTTTATTAGAGTTGGAGGCTTGATTATGTATTTCGTGTTTATTTGATTTAGATGTCCAAAAGATTATGTATGAATTAGGAGTCAGCGGGTTCGCTCGGCTCCGAGTATGGGGACGGGTGCCCATCACACCCTAGTAAAGTCGGGGTGTGACAAGCTGCCCATAATCGATACACATCCGCAGCGACCCATCGTTCTTTCTCACAAATAGTGCTGGTGCTCCCCAAGGTGATATGCTAGGCCTGATGAAGCCCTTTTCTAATATGTTACACCTCGGAAAATTTTCCGTTGGTACGCAAGAGAACGAACTAGTGATGAATATGAGTGCATGATGTCCATGAGCAAGAAACGACGTTTGATGACCTTAGGCGAGATTTCAAAAGTATCCGATGTGAGACGAGGAAGTTGGCTAAGTTAAGATGAGATACAAGGTGAGCAATGCATGTGCATGGATGGGGGTGATTGAAATGAGAAGTATAAGAAATATGGGCAGTTGCAGAACTGCAATTGCCCAGTGGTCGTATATTGCAAAATACGGACCGTAAAGTGCAATACGGTCCGTAAACTGCCAGGTCGTAAACTGGCATGCCAAACTTCAACTTTCTGCCAGCCGAGGAAATGGCTAAACACGACCTGGTGGACGGACCTTAAAGTGATTTACGGCCGGTAAACCATGGTCGTAAATCACCATGCATGCAGGCTAAAGTTTCTGGTCCTGCTTAAGCTTAAAGACGACCACGACGGACGGTCTGTAAACTGTAATACGGACCGTAAACCTCCATGGACGGCCACTGTTCACCCAACACAGATTTTCCAATTCATTAAATATGAGGATCAAGACTTATTTTATTTCATTACAACACTACACCACTTCTCTCTAAAACTTCTCTCTACATTTATTATATGAGTTTTCAAGGATTATAATTCGTCAATAACATTAAGACAAGTGAATCAAGTTTAAGCAAGCCATTAAATACCATTCAAGTGAAGAAATGCAAATGGAGAAAAATTAGGATTTTGCTCAAAGAGGAGTATTATCAACCAAAGTTTGTTCCTACAACTTCTAAGGTAAGATTCATGATTTTTACATGATGTTTAAGGTATTGGAGAATTAAAGTACATGGATTGTAGAAAATATGGTCAACTAGGTCATGAATGATGAATAGTGACATTTTGAGAAATAGTTTGAATTGAGTTATGAATGTTGTTGTGTTGTGATATGAATGTTGTCACGACCCAACCCCGTAGGCCGTGACCAGTGCCCGAACTGGGCACCCGAACACAATCATCAAATCCAAATCACATACAGATAGCGTATACGGGCACAAATATCACACGCTGCCTCAAATTATATCAAACTGTCTCAGACACATTTCAAACACAACCATATATGTACATATATATCAGAAGCCGACAAGGCTATTGTTATATCCCGCATTTTCGTGCAATCGGATAATTCAAGACAATCGCGGGAGGACAACAAGCAAGGCCATATTTTTATTTTGTTAAGCATATGAATGGCTCATGAAGAATTTAGAAGTAGAATTATTAAGAAAGGTCAAGGGCATGAAGGGAAATTCGCAATATGCCTCGTGGAATTATGGAGGAAGACGAAGGGTAAATTTGGAATTTGAAAAAAATAATATTTCATGACTTGCAAAAAAAAAAAGTAAAATATAGTGGGCTAGGGTGTTGGGCCAAGGGTGGCCATCCAACACCCCTAAGGACCCAAGCCCATATGGAAATTAAATGGGTTGTATAAAAGATGACTTAGTAGTCATCTTTATCACAATTCTCTCTAGAAATTTCAAGAACATAAAAGCAAGAAAGGAAGGAGAACCTACTAGGGCCATTCGGCCAAGTAGAAAATTCCAAGGAAATTTACAAAAATTCTCCAAAAATCATTTTCTACCTATTAAAAGGGGCCTTAGTATGTTGGACTGTTCATTGAAGCAAGAAACCACATGTTCTTGTGAGTTGCAAGTGTTGCTCAAGAAAGAAGATTAGAAGAAAAGGTAAGAATTCACTTCTTTTTTTTATATTATGGATGTTGTGCATGTTGTAGTGGGTGAAAAGTGGATGAAATTCATAGAGGAATGAAACCATGGTGTGGCCGTGAATGCATGTGCATGTGTAGGAATCATGTGTTGATTATTTTGTTTAGTATTTGGTTGTTATTGTTGTGAATGTTATGTGGATGATGGGAGTTGAATGATTTTGGAGAGGTTGTAGTTGTGTATGTAGGGTGGTGGCCGTGTAGTGTATATTATATGTATAGCCGTATATATGTGTTAAGTAGTGAGAGACGATGAGCCAATTTTATTTAGTGTTTTGGTTGTCATTGTGTTGCGGATACTATGTTGTTGATGAATGCATAATAATCTTGTGAAGTTGAAGAAGTTGGAGACTTGCGGTTGGAGTATTTAAAATTGAATACTATGTTCTTGCATGTATGGAAGATAATGTTGTTAGTGTGGTGTTGTTGGTATATGAATTATAATGTTGTTAATGTTCTTATTGGAGTTGGAAGGTTTTGAAGGAAGTAGTATATTGATTGAGTTCTTACAATGTAACTTGGAATGAATATGGAAATTTTTAGTATGGTCGTTGATATTGTGTTGTTAGTTTGGCCGGGTCGAATTCCCGGATTGTTGTTGATTGAAATTGGCCAAGTTGAACTTGGTGGGATGGAGTAGTTTACAGGGGAAGTGCTGCCGAAATTTCGGTAGCCAAGTATCATTTTAAGAATTCAATTCTAAAGGCACTAATCATGTTTGGTAAACTTGACCAATTTGTAGATTTTGGCGGATTTGCGAGTTGAATTCGGGATAGCCAAAGGAGCGGAAAGAGGTATGTAAGGTCTCACTTTCCTTCTTCGGCATGTCTTAGACGTAATAGGGTTGAATACAAACTCCGGGGATGATCTTATTCCTAGAAATCCGAGATTGAAATTAACCCTTTTTCATTCAATAGAATTGACTTAAATTTTTCATATCTTGTTGTAACAATGGCTCCTACTTCTATAACTTTCCATATGAAACTGGATTATAACAAAACCTTCATAAGTGACTCCATGAAACTTATTATATGCAATTTGGATACGCCACCCCGGTCGACCCGAGGTGGGCCCTCTATTCCCAAATTCCCTCCTATTGTTCCATTTAGCTTATTTCCGTACTATAATTAAGGGAAACTTTTAGTTACTATTCCGACTACTAAACAATACTTGTTTAACTAATCTATTTATCCTAAGGTATGATCTTCTCCCCAATAGCTCGTAAATGTTTTCCAAACACCCGCATTTTCCCAAAACAAAGGTTATGGAAAAGTATGTTTTTTTGCCAATGACGATGAGTATGTTCTACAATGACATGGATGATGTCAGGAAAGAAAATGTTTACATGATGAATATGACAATGATGATTCCATGATTAAAGATTCCATAGTACATGAAACGATACCTTATGATCCTGTTCTATGTTCTCTCGTGATGTTATTCTTTATTGATAGTCTCGCCTTATAATTATTGTTCCTTCAAGGTGAGACCTGACTACCATGACGATTTCATAATGTAATCGGAGGCTACCGACCTTACGTCACTTCGATAACGTTATAGCTTCTCTTTGGGCTCCCTTGCATGCTATGATATATATGTATATATGTATATGTATACGGGGAAGAAGGGAGCAGGGTAGAGCGCTATAGACGCTGGGATATACACACAGTACATGTAGCCGTATTTGACTTGATATCGTCCCGGACGCGGGATGCCCGGACGCGGGATATTTACACACATTCATGGCTAAATGGATCGGCTGCCGACGCCTCGGCAATACATTATGTTTTATATTCATATATGAACATGAAATGTTTTTTTTAAAGACAGCTTGGCATGCATGGCATCTGCCCTGGGTGGCACATACATGTACAGGTTGCTCTATTATCGCTCTATATGTCCTATGATTTCATTATGTTATTGGTTGCAATTTATATTCCTCTCCTTACTATTTTCATGGCCTACATACTCGGTACACTATTCGTACTGACGTCCCTTCTTGTGGACGCTGCGTTTCATGCCGTGCAGGTAAGCAGGTTGACGGACTTGATTCTTAGAAGCTCCACCAGCGGTTCATAGAGAGTGCTCCAGTTGTTCCGGAGCCACTGTTTATTGGTACTACTTTTGTGTATATATATATTCGGGCGTGACAGTGCTCGGCCCTTCTTGTGTATATGTGTATTATGTCTAGAGGCTCGTAGACAGATGTGTACAGTTAAATGTTTTGTACTTTTAGCAGTCCTAGTCGATGTATAATGTGTTAGTAAAGGTTGTTCGCCTATGTTCACAACTATGCTACTAATGTTAATGTTAAGTAACAAAGAAAAGAAATGGTATAGGTCATACGGCCCACTTAGTAATAAGGATATGAGACAAGATAAAGGGTGCTCGGTACAAGTACTGGGTACTCGTCACGGCCCCTAGTCGGGTCGTGACAGCTATCAAATGGCGCAACGGCCCAAAACATATACAAAAGGACGCCGACAAGGCTGCCATGGCAAGTGGGATCATACAAACACACCCGTACAGAAGTAGGCACAAAACCCACATATACGTCTACAGACCTCTAAACAGACAGACCAAATCATATGGCGGGACAGGGCCCCGCCGTACCCCTGAACAAATACATACACATGCAACGAACGAAGATATATACCAAAATGTAGGCTCCGGAATAAGAGGAGCACTCCAAACAGCAAAAGAGGGTATCCTAAACGGCTGGATCACCAAACTGTGCGTCTGCACCAGCGGGCATGAAACGCAGCCCCCCGAAGAAAGGGGGTCAGTACGAAATATGTACTGAGTATGCAAAGCAGAAGATACATAAAACAAATCTGAGGCATAAATGAAATAGAAGTACAGAACATAAGTGCAAACCCAAAATATCAAAATGTTTACTCTCAAAATATAAGTCATGCATAGGGCACAGAGAATATGGTCGCCCGTCCGTCGATGGCGCCATAACACAGCATAACACCAGAAGGTTTCAAATCTCCGTATCCCCATCACACATCATCACAACATATCATAAGCCATATCACAGCATAACTCCATAAACGGAACCCAGTCCTATGGCGAGGTCTCGGGAACCGTAACACAGCATACTGCCGAATATATCATAGTGCGCACGATCACAAAACCGGCCCAGGAACCGGCGAACGATATCATAATAATGGGCACGAGCAGAGTAGTGCAGAAACTAATGCAATTTACATATCAAAACATTTATGAGACTGGACATAATCATATGACAACCCGTTAGGCAAACTAGTCCGGACAACTGATCAATACGGAGTTTATCTCACAAAAATACTTTTGAAATCGTATTCATAGTTCAAAATGTAAATCAGAATATCATGGAGTAATCAAAACATTATTCTTTAATAGCTAAAGTCATAAGCAAAAGTCTCTTTTCGATATCGAACAAAGTTAAGTCAATTAGGGCAACGAAGGAGACTCGGGGCTAGAGGGCCCACCTCGGTCCAAGTCGAGGCAGTGTACAAATTTTACAGACATTTGACCTTATGGAATCAACCATGAAAGCTTAGGGGTGATTCGATCATGTTCACAAAAGTTACGAATGTTTGAACGTTTCTTTTCAACAAAGCATAAGTTTCTAATTCAATCCCACTGAATGGAATAGTGCTAAAAGTAAACTTGGATTTCTATGAATAGAATGATCCCCGAGGTTCAAACTCAAACCTAGTACTTCTAGGACATGCCAAGAGAAGAAAAGGGATAGCTTTACATACCTCACTTGCGCCTTACGCTCGTCCAAACTCAATCCCCGCTTCGCCCAAAATCTACAATTGGTCATAGTTGCCCAATATGAGTTTAAGCTTCTAGAATTTAAATCTTAAATTCATATTGTCTACCGAAATTTCGGCAGCATTTCCCCTATAAATTCAGCATCCCCGAGACTTAGCTCGGCCATAATATCAACAACAACAACCACAACAATAGCAACAATCATCAAAATCACAACAAAACGCATTCTAACATAATTTTCCCCTTCCTTTCCACATAATGTAACTCTTCCATTCTTACTTCACACTTCCAACCCAACATCAACGTTCTCATATTCATTTACTAATTCAAAGTTGCCCAATCATAATTCAATAACATTTCAAGCAATACTCAAGGATTCAAACAATCCGACAATTCCATATTCTATCCAAAACTTCTATAAATATAAAAGTTGCATTAATTGCACATAATTCTCCAAATCAGTCCGCAACACTTACCATATCAACTTGCGACATTAAACTCTTATTTCCAACATAAAAGTCATCACAACAACCACTAAAACATTAAGCGACATTAATGCGTTCTTTGGCATATAGTATGACCCACATTCGGCTATCACCACACATGCATATATTAGTGATTCTTAGCCACCTACACACTACAACAATCAAACATGCTACATAAGATCAATTCATCACCTCCACACCACACAACATACACACACCTCACACGGCTAACACACCAAGCACACGACCCACTTCCAACATACCCTATCTCATGAATTTCATCCATTTTAGCATACTACAACATGCATACAATATTTATGACACATAAAACAATATCAAATCTTACCTTTCTTCTTCAACTCCACACTTTGCCTAGGCTTTCCGATCTACTAAACGGATGGCTTGATCGCTCCAACAACAGTTCCACGTTACTTAGGGACCTCCAATTAGTGGATTTGCACCAAACAAATATTTTTGGAATGGCTCAAATTGGATTTGGTTTTTCTTGTTCTTGGCCGAAAGTTTGGTGTTGTTCTTCAACTTTTTTTTGTTTCTTGAAAGTTCTATGGATGAACATGAGTAATTATCCCCTTATATTAAATAATCACATGGACCATTTAATTGTGGGCTTGGGCCAAAGGCCTCTTGGCCGGCCACCCCTTGTACTTGGGCCTCAATTTCACCTTATTTTCTTTGAGCCCAATTCATTGAAGATCTTATTATATAATTCACGTAACAAATTTCCGGAAATTCCAATTTTTGCCCTTGGCCTTATTCCGCACTTTCGCTTCAATAATTTTCATGAATATCACACATATGTTAAATAAAATAAGAACATAGTCTTATTCCCTACAAGACAAGATTGCTCCAAATTTTTCAAGTGCGCAAAAACACGGGATATAACAAATGTATTATAAATGGTATTAAGATCATGAACTAGATACTTTAAACGAATGGACGAAGTTGGGTGTTATGACCATGAATGTGGGTGAATTAGGGGCAAATTGAGGAAATCTAGACAATGTGGATAATGTGAATGACTAATGGTCATTGTTATGATATTAATGAAGGTATAAACGCTATCATTGGAAGGGAACATGCAAGTGTACAATAGTTCGACGGAAAGGTATGTAAGGCTAACCCTTCTTTCATAAGGCATGGTTCTTGGCCAAATTCCTAATTCCTCTATATGAGTATGTTGTCTTCACATGGTTGACATTCCGAGCTCATAAGGTCACGATCCTTGATATGTACTATGATTATACTATGTTCCTCGTATGACGAGTAAGTCCATAATGTAGATGTAACGATAATGATGAGGATAGTAATGATGATGAGAGTAAAATGAGATTAGAGGTGCTTACGAGCTATGATATATGTATATGTATGCCTATGAAGGGCTATGATAAGACCCCGAGCTTATGATGCCGGGTACGACTATATGTATATGACTATGTATAAAGTATGTATACGATTACGAAACGCGCGCACACCTCTGCAGATGGTACGGATAACCCTGACGCCTTGGTAGGGCCAGGTATGTATGATCTTGAGCCTTGGTTGGCCAAGTATGTATGACACACCGATCCTACGAAGTTGGGTATGCTATGTAAATACTATGTATATGATATGACCATGTATATAATATGAATATGAGTGTGATAAGACTTAGTAAGGGCATGTATACGAATATGAACACAAAGTGGTATGGCTATTATTATGGGATACGAACGACGATGTATGTAAGTAAGCGACATGATGATGATGATATTACTGTCTCCCCTCCTATGCTATTTCATATGATATATATTATTCTTCTATATTGATGTTGATCATGCTTTACATACTCAGTACATTCTTCGTAATGACGTCCTTTTGTTTGTGGACGCTGCGTCATGCCCGCAAGTGCAAAGGGAGACAGACTTGATCCATAGCCGCTTATTCAGAGATTGCATAGCAGAGCTCCATTTCTTTCGGAGACGTAGCTTTTGGGTACTTATTATTTTGTGTATATAATTATGGGCATAGCCGGGTCCTGTCCCGCTCATACGATATGTCATACTCTTAGAGGCTCGTAGTCATGTGTATGTGGGTAGAGATGTTCGGCCATGTCGGCCCATGTTTTGTATATCTTTTGTTAGCCACGTCGGCCTTGTACTTATGAGGTGGCACAGATGCCTATGATATGTTAAATGATGATGGTCGTCTAATGGGATCAATATGATTAACGATAAGAAAAGCACGAATTGATTTATGGTTCACCTAGATGATATGTTATGTACGATAAGGGGGGTGCTCTGGTGGGGTAGCACCAGGTGCTCGTCGCGGCCCCCTAGCCGGGTCGTGACAAAAGTGGTATCACAGCAGTTCAGTCCTAGGATTTGTCTACGAGCTGTGTCTAGTAGAGTCTTGGTTATGGGTGTGTTGCGCGCCACACTTATAAACGAGAAGCTGCGGACATTTTATGAATATATGACCTTCTTTCTTTATAAGAATCGTGCGATAGAGCTATGATGTAAGAAATTCTTGTTCCTAAATCATGTGTTGTGTATTTCAGAGATGCCTAAAAAGAAAAAGGCTACAGCAGCCCAAAAGGGCAAGACTGTGGCAGAAAAGCGGGCTGAAAGAGCACCGCCACCAGTAGTAGAGGAAGATGAGTCCCAGAGTGCGGCTCAATCTCAGTCCTCCTAGACAGTGCCTATTACCGAGGAGCACGTGGGAGCCTCAGCCCCAGCTCCTCCACCGAATGCTTCGGGCCAAGACGTGAGAGAGGCCATTAATTTGTTGACTCAGTTGGTTGCGGCCCAGACTCAGAGGCCAAGCGCAGGGCAAGGTGACAGGGCTGTTAGTGCAAGGGCCCGTGACTTCATTGATTTGAAACCCCCAGAATTCTTTGGGTCGAAACCGGAGGAGGATCCCCAGGACTTTATTGATGGTATGCTAAGGACGCTCCGGTTGATACATGCTTCGGACGCTGAGTCGGTAGAGCTAGCGTCCTATAGATTGAGAGATATCTCGATCCAGTGGTATACAGTATGGATGGCTTCGTGGGGAGCCAATACACCTCCGCCGGTATGGCAAGAGTTTGTCGATGCTTTTCTCCGTCACTACATGCCTCCAGAAGTTCGGCGAGATAGGGCCGATAAATTCTTGAATTTGAGGCAAGGTAACATGAGTGATGCAGAGTATAGTCTCCGCTTTAACTCCTTGGACAGGTATGCTTCGGCCATGGTAACAGATATGGGCGATCGGGTGCACCAGTTTGTGAAAGGCCTAGGGCCACACTTGATGGATAAATGCTTAACTGCGTCCCTTCAGGATGGCATGGATATTGCATGCATTCAGGCACATGCTCAGGAATTAGAGGAACACCTACAGCAGCAGAGAAATGAACGTGAGCAAGATAGGGGACATAGCAAGAGAGCTAGACCTTCAGGTTTGAGGAGCGAGTCCAGGGGTGGACACAGACAGCAGCTTCCCAGCCATTCAGGCTATTCGATGACCAGTCCACCTCCACGGTTTTCAGGCCAGGGCCTTGATAGATCTGCTCGTTCAGGGCCGAGTTGGAGTTATACAGGACCTCAGTTTAGAGGTGATTTGGGTCAGTCAAGGCCACCCGTACCACCGTGTTCCCAGAGTGGGAAGATGCATTGGGGTCGATGCCGATTTGGTTCAGATGATTGCTATTCATGTGGTCGGCCAGGCCATATTATGCGTGATTGCCCCTCAGTACATGGTAGAGGTAGGACCCAGCCATCAGGGTCGGTAGCCGGATCTTCGGCATCTGTACGCCCTACGGGGCCAGGTTCACATGCGCCAGCTGGCCATGGTAGAGGCAGAGGAAGAGTTCCCAGTACTAGCGGTTCTCAGCACCGTATTTATGCTTTGGCTGGATGCCAAGATCTTGAGTCTTCTCCTGACATAGTCACAGGTATATTATCGGTATTCTCTCATGATGTATATGCTTTGATTGACCTGGGCTCCACATTGTCTTATGTTACTCCATATATTGTGGGTCGGTTTATAGTCGAGCTGGAGTCGATCAAACCTTTTGAGGTGTCTACGCCCGTTGGCGAATCGGTGATAGCTAGCCGAGTGTATAGAGATTGTGTAGTCGTGATATGTGACCACCGTACTATAGCTGACTTACATGAACTAAAGATGGTAGATTTTGATGTCATTATGGGCATGGATTGGTTGGCTTCTTGCTACGCCAATGTTGATTGTAGAATGAAAATGGTTCACTTCCAGTTTCCGGGAGAACCAGTCTTAGAATGGAAAGGAAATACGGCATCACCAAAAGGTAGGTTTATTTCATATCTAAAGGCAAGGAAGATGATCACGAAAGGGTGCATTTATCACCTAGTACGAGTTCAAGATGTAAAAGCTGAGTCGCCGACTCTTCAGTCAGCTACGGTAGTGAACTAATTTCCGGATGTATTCCCGGAAGAACTTGCAGGTCTTTCTCCCGAGCGAGAGATCGATTTTGCGATTGATGTGTTGCCAGACACTAATCCCATATCTATTCCTCCCTATAGGATGGCACCCACAGAGTTGAAAGAGTTGAAGGAGCAGTTAAAATACTTGCTTGAAAAAGGCTTCATTAGGCCTAGTTCATCCCCGTGGGGAGCACCCGTATTGTTCGTTCGGAAGAAGGATGGCTCCTTGAGAATGTGCATTGATTATCGGCAATTGAATAAAGTGACAATTAAGAACAAGTATCCCCTCCCGAGGATTGATGATTTATTTGATCAATTACAAGGTGACAAATGGTTTTCAAAGATTGATTTGAGGTCCGGGTATCACCAAGTAAGAGTTAGGGAGAAAGATATCCCTAAGACAGCGTTCAGAACAAGATATGGCCATTTCGAGTTCCGATTAATGTCGTTTGGGCTAACTAATGCACCGGCAGTGTTTATGGACTTAATGAACAATGTATTCAGGCCTTTTCTGGATCTATTCGTGATTGTATTCATCGATGATATCCTAGTGTATTCTAGATCTGAGGCAGAACATGCGGATCACTTGCGTATTGTCCTTGGAGTTCTTCGAACCCGAGAGTTATTCGCGAAGTTTTCCAAATGCGAGTTTTGGTTGAACTCAGTGGCATTTCTGGGCCACATTGTTGCAGCTGACTGTATTCGAGTGGATAGCCAAAATATTGAGGCAGTGAAGTCTTGGCCAAGGCCCACGACCCCTACGGAGGTTCGTAGCTTTTTGGGCTTAGCCGGTTATTACAGAAGATTTGTTGAGGGTTTCTCTTCTATTTCTGCACCGCTCACCAAGTTGACTCAGAAGTCAGCTAAGTTTCAATGGACAGATGCTTGCGAGCGTAGTTTCCAAGAGTTGAAAGACCGACTGACTTCAGCCCCAGTCTTCACACTTCTAGAGGGATTGGAAGGATGTGTTATTTATTGTGATGCTTCAGGCATCGGGCTAGGTTGTGTATTGATGTAAAATGGTAAGGTGATTGCGTATGCTTCTAGACAATTACGGAAACATGAGTAGAATTATCCTACCCATGACTTAGAATTGGCCGCGGTGGTCCATGCTTTAAAGATATGGAAACATTACTTATATGGTGTCCACGTGGATATTTATACAGATCATAAGAGTCTCCAGTACATCTTCAAGCAGAAAGAGTTGAATTTGCGGCAACGACGATGGCTAGAGTTGCTAAAAGACTATGATGTTGAAATCCTGTACCACCCCGGAAAGGCAAATGTTGTGGCTGATGCTCTTAGCCGTAGGTCGATGGGAAGTCTAAGTGATGTACGACCAGAAAAGAAAGAGATGGCCCGTGATCTTCAACAGCTAGCTAGCCTAGGAGTCCGAGTGGTGGACTCAGGTAGCAGCGGAGCTACTATTTAGAATTCAGCAGTTTCATCGTTAGTAGCGGAAGTAAAAGAGCGACAATATGAGGATCCCATGCCAATGTAGTACAGAGATAGACTCCCTCAGAAGGAGGAGTCATCATTTGACATTTCGGAACACGGAGTTCTCCGATGTCGAGGCAGGTTATGTGTTCCCGATGTGGCAGGTCTACGCCATCAGATTTTGAGAGAAGCTCATTGTTCCCGTTACTCCGTTCACCCCGGAGCGACGAAAATGTATCATGATCTTAAGACTATATATTGGTGGAATGGGATGAAGAAAGACATAGCGGAATTTATAGCTCAGTTCCTAAATGCCAACAAGTGAAGATAGAACACCAAAAGCCGGGTGGCTTACTACAAGCTATAGAAATCCCAACTTAGAAGTGGGAAGTGATTAATATGGATTTCATTACAGGGTTACCCCGTTCTCGACGTAAATATGATTCTATATGGGTGATCGTGGATAGACTCACAAAGTCAGCGCATTTCTTACCGGTCAGAACGACCGATATGGCAGAAGATTATGCCAAGCTTTATCTTAAAGAGATAATGAGACTCCATGGCGTTCCGGTATCTATTATCTCCGATAGAAAAACTCAGTTTACAGCCAAGTTTTGGGGGTCTTTCCAAGAAGGTTTAGGGACCCAAGTGCGCCTAAGCACGACATTTCACCCCCAGACCGATGGGCAAGCTGAACGTACTATTCAGACTCCTGAAGATATGTTACGGGCATGTATGATAGATTTTGGAGGAAATTGGGATGACCATTTGCCACTCCTTGAGTTTGCTTACAATAACAGTTATCATTCTAGCATCCAAATGGCGCCGTATAAGGCTCTATATGGGCGAAAGTGTAGATCCCCAATTGGGTGGTTTGAAACCGGAGAAGCTAAGTTGATAGGGCCAGACTTGGTCCAGCAAGCAATAGAGAAAGTTAAGCTCATACAAGATCGGTTGCTAGCGGCTCAAAGTCGTCAGAAGTCCTATGCGGATAATCGTCGAAGAGACTTAGAGTTCGAAGTGAAAGATTGGGTATTCTTGAAAGTGTCACCAATGAAGGGCGTGATGAGATTTGGCAAAAAGGGGAAGCTCAGCCCCCGGTATATTGGGCCATACGAAATTGTGCGCAAAATAGGTAAAGTGGCCTATGAGCTAGATCTACCTCCATATTTGGAGTCAGTCCATCCAGTATTTCATGTCTCGATGCTTCGGAAGTGTGTTGGAGATCCTACGAGAATCGTCCCACTGAATGATATTCAAGTGACAGAAAAGTTAACTTATGATGAAAGAACCATTGCCATATTAGATAGGCAAGTACGGAGGCTTAGAAACAAAGAAGTGGCCTCAATTAAAGTTCTGTGGAGAAATAACAATCGGGAGGAAATGACATGGGAAGCGGAAGAGAATATGCGATCCAAATACCCATATTTATTTCGGCCCTTGGAAGAAGTCCAAGATGAGACGTCAAAATCATAAGGTATGCATGTTTTCCCTTTTATACATTCAGGTCGTGTGTGGCCAACTTTCTAGTACTGTTGTATTATTGCCCGGTGAGGCATTGTTATTGTGGGTTGTTGTGACAGGGTGGTAGTGCCACAGTACAGAGGAAACTCTGGCGAAATTTTCATAGAATTCCCCAAGCCTTTAACATTCCAGGACGAATGTTCCTAAGGGGGGTAGAATGTTACACCTCGGAAAATATTCCGTTGGTACGCAAGAGAACGAACTAGTGATGAATATGAGTGCATGATGTCCATGAGCAAGAAACGACGTTTGATGACCTTAGGCGAGATTTCGAAAGTATCCGATGTGAGACGAGGAAGTTGGCTAAGTTAAGATGAGATACAAGGTGAGCAATGCATGTGCATGGACGGGGGTGATTGAAATGAGAAGTCTAAGAAATATGGGAAGTTGCAGAATTGCAACTGCCCAGTGGTCATATATTGCAAAATACGGACCGTAAAGTGCAATACGGTCCGTAAACTGCCAGGTCGTAAACTGGCATGCCAAACTTCAACTTTCTGCCAGCCGAGGAAATGGCTAAACACGACCTGGTGGACGGACTGTAAAGTGATTTACGGCCCGTAAACCATGGTTGTAAATCACCATGCATGCAGGCCAAAGTTTTTGGTCCTGCTTAAGCTTAAAGACGACCACGAGGGACGGTCCGTAAACTGAAGTACGGACCATAAACCTCCATGGACGACCACTATTCACCCAGCACAGATTTTCCAAATCATTAAATATGAGGATCAAGACTTATTTTATTTCATTACAACACTACACTACTTCTCTCTAAAACTTCTCTCTACATTTATTATATGAGTTTTCAAGGATTATAAGCCATCAATAGCATTAAGACAAGTGAATCAAGTGTAAGCAAGCCATTAAATACCATTCAAGTCAAGAAATGCAAATGGAGAAAAATTAGGGTTTTGCTCAAAGAGGAGTATTATCAACCAAAGCTTGTTCCTACAACTTCTAAGGTAAGATTCATGATTTTTACATGATGTTTAAAGTATTGGAGAATTAAAGTACATGGATTGTAGAAAATATGGTCAACTAGGTCATGAATGATGAATAGTGACATTTTGAGAAATAGTTTGAATTGAGTTATGAATGTTGTTGTGTTGTGATATGAATGTGTTATAAATGGTATTAAGATCATGAACTAGATACTTTAGACGAATGGACGAAGTTGGGTGTTATGACCATGAATGTGGGTGAATTTGGGGCAAATTGAGGAAATCTAGACAATGTGGATAATGTGAATGACTAATGGCCATTGTTATGATATTAATGAAGGTATAAACGCTAGCATTGGAAGGGAACGTGCAAGTGTAGAATAGTTCGACGGAAAGGTATGTAAGGCTAACCCTTCTTTCATAAGGCATGGTTCTTGTCCAAATTCCTAATTCCTCTATATGAGTATGTTGTCTTCACATGGTTGACATTCCGAGCTCATAAGCTCACGACCCTTGATATGCACTATGATTATATTATGTTCCTCGTATGACGAGTAAGTCCATAATGTAGATGTAACGATAATGATGAGGATAGTAATGATGATGAGAGTAAAATGAGATTAGAGGTGCTTACGAGCTATGATATATGTATATGTATGCCTATGAAGGGCTATGATAAGACCCCGAGCTTATGATGCCGGGTAAGACTATATGTATATGACTATGTATAAAGTATGTATACGATTACGAAACCCGCGCACACCTCTGCAGATGGTACGGATAACCCTTACGCCTTGGTAGGGCCAGGTATGTATGATCTTGAGCCTTGGTTGGCCAAGTATGTATGACACACCGATCCTACGAGGTTGGGTATGCTATGTAAATACTATGTATATGATATGACCATGTATATAATATGAATATGAGTGTGATAAGACTTAGTAAGGGCATGTATACGAATATGAACAGAAAGTGGTATGGCTATTATTATGGGATATGAACGACGATGTATGTAAGTAAGCGACATGATGATGATGATGATTTTATTACTGTCTCCCCTCCTATGCTACTTCATATGATATCTATTATGCTTCTATATTGATGTTGATCATGCTTTACATACTCAGTACATTCTTCGTACTGACGTCCTTTTGTTTGTGGACTCTGCGTCATGCCCGCAGGTGCACAGGGAGACAGACTTGATCCATAGCCGCTTATTCAGAGATTGCATAGCAGAGCTCCATTTCTTTCAGAGCTGTAACTTTTAAGTACTTATTCTTTTGTGTATATAATTATGGGCATAGCGGGGTCTTGTCCCGCTCATACGATATGTCATAATCTTAGAGGCTCTTAGTCATGTGTATGTGGGTAGAGATGTTCGGCCATGTCGGCCCATGTTTTGTATATCTTTTGTTAGCCACGTCGGCCTTGTACTTATGAGGTGGCACAGATGCCTATGATATGTTAAATGATGATGGTCGTCTAATGGGATCAATATGATTAACGATAAGAAAAGCACGAATTGATTTATGGTTCACCTAGATGTTATGTTATGTACGATAAGGGGGGTGCTCGGGTGTGGTAGCACCGGGTGCTCGTCGCAGCCCCCTAGCCGGGTCGTCACATAATAAGTCCCTCAGTTGCTCTTTTAACTCCTTCAGCTCTGCCGGTGCCATTCTATAAGGAGGAATAGATATGGGCTGAGTATCTGGCAGTACATCTATAGTAAACTCTATCTCCCGCTCAGGAGGAAGACCTGGAATCTCGTCTGGGAATACATCTTGAAATTCATTAACTATCGAGACTGACTGAAGATTCAGTACCTCTGCTTTCAAATCATGCACACGAACCAGATGATAAATATAACCCTTTCTAACTATCTTCCTTGCCTCGAGGTATGAAATAAACTTACGTCTTGGAGATGCTGTATTCCCCATCTATTCTATCATCGGCTCCCCTGGGAACTGGAATCGGACTACCTTTTCTCTACAATCAACGTTAGCATAACAAGAAGGTAACCAGTCCATACCCATAATAACATCAAACTCCGTCATATTTAACTCTATCAGATCTGCCACGGTATGATGACTATATATAATCACCGAACAATTTCTATATACTTGCTTTGCTATAACAGAATCTCCTACCGGTATAGGCACCACAAATGGTTCTATCAATTCAGGTTTTATCCCGATTCTACTAGCAACAAAGGGAGAGATATACGATAAGGTGGAGCCTGGGTCTATCAATACATATACGTCCCGGGAGAAAATCGATAATATACCTGTAACCACATTTGGTGATGCCTCCTGATCCTGTCTATTAGCCAAAGCATATATGCAGTTCGAAGGACCGCTAGAACTGGAAGCTCCGCCACTACCTCTACCACGGCCTGCTAGTGTATGAATACCCTGCCCCATAGGGCGAATAGCTACAGAAAAAGATGAACTAGCAATCAATCTAGTAGGCTGAGCCATACCACCTGAACCGCCTCCATACGGACACTCTCTCATAATATGCCCTTGACGGCCGCAAGAAAAACAAGCACCTGTAGCAAGACGACACTCCCCAAAATGGGGCTTACCACACCAGAATATCGAGGCAAAGGCGGCCTCGACTGACTCAAACTCTGTTCATCCGCGAACCCGAAGCTTTGGAGCTCTGACCGGCTCCTGAATACCCTGTGCTATCAAATCTCCTGCCTGTAAACTGTGGGGGTGCACTCCGTGCTGGCTGGGAAGGATATCTACTATACTGCTGAGGCTGCCTGCCTCGAAACTCGCCAGGATAACCAGCCGATCTAGCCCTCTTATGCTGACCTCTGTCATAATCGCTATCTGGCTGACGTCCTCTATGTCTATCCTCTACCCCCGGTACATATGCCTGTATCCAAGCAATATCCATACCTGGATGAAGAGCCACAGCGGTACAACCATCAATCAAATAGCGATCCAGTCGCATCATACAACGATGCACTCAATCAGCCATATCAGCTACAATAGTGGGCGCATATGTGGCCAACGAATCAAAATCAATACTGTACTCTCGAACGCTCCTGCCACTCTGCCTCAGATGTAAGAATCTATCAACTCTCCCTCGTCTCATCTCTGGAGGCAAAAAGTGGCTAAGGAAGGCCTCCACAAACTCATCCCATACTGCTGGAGGAGCATCCTCGCCCCTAGATAACTCCCACGACTCATACCAATTAATAGCTATATCACACAGCCTATACTAAGCCAACTCAACAGACTCAGTCTCAGAAGCCTTGATTATTCTCAATGTACACTGCATCTGCCGAACAAACTCCTGCGGATCGTTCTCGGGCTTTGACTCGAAAAATTCTGGAGGATTACAACTTAAGAAGTCGCAGGCCCTCAAACTGTTATGTCTATCAGCATGGTCAGTTCCCAGTCCATGCATGCGAGCCTGCCCTGCCACTAATCTGGTCAGCAACAGAACTGCATCTCTCAAGGCCCTATCCTCCGCCCCTGGCTGAGGAGCTGGAGGCTCAGGTACGGGGGCCTCAGGGGCTGGCGGTGGAGCTGCCCCCTGATCTGGAGCTGCTACTGCTCTAGGTTCCTCCGGAAGTGGCGGTGTAGCAGAACTCGCCGACTGAAGCACAATCTCATGCATAAGCTGGGCACGGCCCTAGTAACTCTCCCTGTCTGGCTAGTATCTCCTGCTACCGATTTGCCCTTCTGGGCAGCTGTCGCTTTCTTTGGAGGCATAACTGTAAACATAATAATCTGTTATGGAGGGATTATCCTGATCATATAGCTCTATCGCACGATCTAGAGTAGGAAAGAAAGACAACATCCTAAATGTCCTGTAGCTTCCTGTTTGTAGATGTGGTGCACAACACACAGATAAACCAGACTCTACTAGACACGGTCTGTAGACATTCCGAGGATGAACTGCTCTGATACCACTTTTTTCACCACCCAACCCCTTGGGCCATGACTAGTGCTCGATCTAGACACTCGTATACGTACTTGTTAAATATAGTCAGCTGATTCTTAAGAACAATTGGAAACTTTGAAAAAGAACCTCAAAGGTTAACAACGTCATCATATATAGGTATCCAGATAACCTGTTGTTATATCCCGCATTTTGTGCAATCGGATAATTCAAGACAATTGCGGAAGGACGACAAGCAAGGCCATATTTTATTTTGTTTGGCATATGAGTTGCTTATGAAAAATTTAGAAGTGGAAATAATGAGGAAGGTCAAGGGCATAAAGGGAAATTTGCAATATGACTCGTGGATATACAGAGGAAGACGAAGGGTTCTTAACATAGTGAAGAGTTCTTTGGAGCAAGGAAAATACAAAGCTTGACAAGTCTTCAATAGTAATCTAAGTGAAGGTTCAAAGTAAAAAGGTGAGGTTTGAACTTTTTCTTATGTGTTGTGGATGCGTAAGTATGTGGTGGTGTATGAAAATGGATGAAATTTATGTGATGGAAGTGTGTATGTGTGTGGCTGTGACTTGCATAGTCAAGCCGTGTGTGTGTTGTGTGTTGTGTTGTGTTATGTTGTGTGTTGGTTATTGTTGTAAAGTGTAGAAAATATGGAAATTCATGAAAATATGTATATGGGGTGTGTTGGCCGAATGGTGTGGGTTATGGAAAGGTGTGGTGAATTAATTTTACTTAGTATTGTAATTGTTGTTATGGTAAGTTCCATGAAGTAAAATAAGGATTTAATGGTTAAGGAGTGAAATTGTGTTGATTGTGGATTCTAGATTGCTAATGAAAAGCTTAATGGTGTTAGAGAAATCATGGTAGTTGGAAACTTGCTTTAGAGATTATGTAAATTGAAAATAATGTTCTTGAATGTATGGAAGATAATGTTGTTAGTGTGGTGTTGTTGGTATATGAATTATAATGTTGTTAATGTTATTATTGGAGTTGGAAGGCTTTGAAGGAAGTAGTATATTGATTGAGTTGTTACAATGTAACTTGGAATGAATATGGAAATATTTAGTATGGTCGTTGATATTGTGTTGTTAGTTTGGCCGGGTCGAATTCCCGGATTGTTGTTGATTGAAATTGGCCAAGTTGAACTTGGTGGGATGGAGTAGTTTACAGGGGAAGTGCTGCCGAAATTTCGGTTGCCAAGTATCATTTAAGAATTCAATTCTAAAGGCACTAATCATGTTTGGTAAACTTGACCAATTTGTAGATTTTGGCGGATTTGCGAGTTGAATTCGGGATAGCCAAAGGAGCGGAAAGAGGTATGTAAGGTCTCACTTTCCTTCTTCGGCATGTCATAGACATAATAGGGTTGAATACAAACTTCGGGGATGATCCTATTCCTAGAAACCCGAGATTGGAATTAACCCTTTTTCATTCAATAGAATTGACTTAAATTTTTCATATCTTGTTGAAACAATGGCCCCTACTTCTATAACTTGCCAAATGAAACCGGATTTTGATAAAACCTTCATAAGTAACTCCATGAACCTTATTATATGCAATTTGGATACGCCACCCCGGTTGACCCGAGGTGGGCCCACTATTCCCAAATTCCCTCCTATTGTTCCATTTAGCTTATTTCCGTACTATAATCAAGGGGAACTTTTAGATTACTATTCCGACTACTAAACAATAGTTGTTTAACTAATCTATTGACCCTAAGGTATGATCTTCTCCCCAATAGCTCAAAAAGTTTTCCAAACGCCCGCATTTTCCCAAAACAAAGTCTGTGGCAAAGTAAGTTTTTTGTCAATTACGATGAGTATGTTCTACAATGACATGGATGATGTCAGGGAAGGAAATGTTCATATGATGAATACGACAATGATGATTCCATGATTAAAGATTCCAAAGTACATTAAACAATACCTTATGATCCTGTTCTATGTTCTCTCATGATGTTATCCTTTATGGATAGTCTCGCCTTATAATTGTTGTTCCCTCAAGGTGAGATCTGACGACCATGACGATTTCATAATATAATCGGAGGCTACCGACCTTACGTCACTCCGATAACGTTATAGCTTCTTTTTGGGCTCGCTTGCATGCTATGGTATATATGTATATATGTATATGTACACGGGGAAGAAGGGAGCAGGGCAGAGCGCTATAGACGCGGGGTTACACACGGTACATGTAGCGGTATTTGACTTGATATCATCCCGGACGCGGGATGCCCGGACGCGGGATATTTACACACATTCATGGTTAAATGGATCGGCTGCCGACGCCTCGGCAATATATATTATGTTTTATTTTCATATATGAACACGAAATGTTTTTTTTAAAGACATCTTAGCATGCATGGCATCTGCCCTGGGTGGCATATACATGTACAGGTTACTCTATTATCGCTCTATATGTCCTATGATTTCATTATGTATTGGTTGCAATTTATATTCCTCTCTTTACTATTTGCATGCCTTACATACTCGGTACACTATTCGTACTGACGTCCCTTCTTGTGGACGCTGCGTTTCATGCCGCGCAGGTAAGCAGGTAGACGGATCCGGTTCTTAGAAGCTCCACCAGCGGTTCATAGAGAGTGCTCCAGTTGTTCCGGAGCCACTGTTTATTGGTACTATTTTGTGTATATATATATATTCGGGCGTGACAGTGCTCGGCCCTTCTTGTGTATATGTGTATTATGTCTAGAGGCTCGTAGACAGATGTGTACAGTTAAATGTTTTGTACTTTTAGAAGTCCTAGTCGATGTATAATGTGTTAGTAAAGGTTGTTCCCCTAGGTTCATAACTATGCTACTAAAGTTAATGTTAAGTAACAAAAAAAATGGTATAGGTCATACGACCCACTTAGTAATAAGGATATGAAACAAGATAAGGGGTGCTCGGTACAAGTACCGGGTACTCGTCACGGCCCCTAGTCGGGTCGTGACAGAAGTGGTATCAGAGCAGTTCGGTCCTAGGGGTTTGTCTACGAGCCGTGTCCAGTAGAGTCCTGTTTATGGGTGTGTAGCGCGCCACACTTATAGGCAGGAGGCTGCGGGACATTTAGGAAATATGACCTTCTTTGCATTCTAGATCGTGCGATAGAGCTATAGTAAGGGTTTTTCCTTCTTCCTAATCCGGTGTTATATTTTCAGCGATACCTGCGAAGATGAAAGTGACAGCCGCCGAGAAGGGCAAGACGGTAGCGGAAAGGCGGACTAAATGGGAGTCACCTGTAAATATTGAAGAAGGCGAATCTCATAGTAAGGCCCCCTCTCGTGCTGATCGCACTCCGCAGACATTAGGGGAGCAAGAAGGGATTTCCATTCCAGTTTCAGCACTCCCCGCTCCCCTACCTGATGCTTCACTTCAGGAGATGAGATGGGCCATCCTTCTGCTAACTCGGATAGTAGCTACTCAAGCCCAACAACAAGGCATAGATTCTGGTAATAAGGATCGCAGAAAAAGGGCTAGACCTTTCGGAACGAGAAGTGAGTATAGAAGGAGGCAGGCACCGCAGTAGTCGAGGTATTCAGGACCAGATCAGAGTACTCGAGTTTCGGGGCCCCAGCATAGAGCCAACGTTAGTAGCACGGGGCTACCCCCACCGCGGTGCGCGCGATGTGGCAGGCCGCACTCTGGGCAGTGTTACTTAGATATAGGTGCCTATTTTGTCTGTGGTCGGGCTGACCATTTGATGCGTGATTGCCCACGGAGGTACGACAGAGACCAAACTCAGCCCGCCGGATCAGGTCAGGGCTATGGAGTTTTGGGTTCCCAGTGTGGCGGTGAGCTTAATCAGCGGAGACCACCCGTATCACGCTGCCCTCAGTGTCGTAGATTCCATGCAGGGCCGTGTCGCGCGGGTTTGGGTATTTGTTATACTTGTGCTAACTCAGGTCATTATATGCGCGACTGCCCATTTCGCCATGACAGAGGGAGGGTTCAGCCCACGGAGGTAACACGCGACTCACAATCATTGGCGCACCCTCCAATGCAAAGGTCCCAGATAGCAGTAGGCAGCGAAAGAGGCCGAGAAGGAACACACAGTTCAAGTGGACCCCAGCATCATACCTATGCACTAGCTGGCCGACAGGATCCTGAGCCATCCCCTGATGTCGTTCCAGGTATATTATCAGTATTTTTCTACAATGTACAAGTATCGATTGATCCAGGTTCTACGTGTCAGATATCGCACCCTAAATCGCTGAACATATTAGGGAGGGGAAACCCGAGCTAAATCAAACGAGCTGGGATGTCTATGCCTGTTGCGACTAAGGTGTTTTCGCCACTACTGGGAATGTGGAGATTTAGGACAAAAATTAGCCATAGACATAGGAAAAAGGACGAATACTGGGGACTGCGGAGGTTAGAATTGTAATTAAAAGAAAAGATGTGTTACGCGGACGATTTGAAAACTGCTAAGACCCCAACTGGTCCCATATTAGGTGATATAGGTAGTGCGGGGCAGTCGATATAATTATACCAGCATTCACGCACAAAAATGCACCAAAGTTTCAAGGTTAAGCTTGCTAGGGTGAGAGCAATATCAAGATGGGTGACCCCCTGGGAAAAAAATGCTGAAAATTTCATAAATGTGGAAACAAGAGACGAATGTGAAATTAGGTAGCCTAATGTAAATGAGAGTGTGTGGAGTGATTAGAAACCCTACAGAAGTCATGTAAGCTGAGACGGACTAGACTAGCAGAAGAAGAGAAAGCATGACAGAGCTTCAGGATTAAAGAAAGTTGATTAGTGTTTGGAAGTGATTGTAAAGAAAAAAAAAATAATGGTGGAAAGGTATATACGAACATGACATCTTATCTGTGACTGTAGAACCCTAACAAGCAGTGTCGCGATGCATAGAATGTGCTAGCTGAATGAAATTCAAAGGACGTAATGAAGGGTATGAGTATGGATGTCACCGAGTAAGACCGATGCCGCACCCACAAGGCTAGAACGGCCTAATGCGATGATATACGTGAACATATCTAACAAGGGGATAAACGTGACAAACCCTATGCAGAGGGAATTACGACTGTAAAAGATCGCGGAAGACAACGATTTCTTAAAGGGCATAGGCGTGTGTAGGCCCTCTTAATAAAGGAGGGGAGAACATGTTGGACCTAAAATGGACTATGACGATTCAAGAACCAACAAAAGGGACTTGTTGGCGCAGAGCCAGCGTTCGAAGCTAGCTCAATTGGCCTGCGACATAAAGGCAATCTAAGCTCCTAAAATGGATATGCTAAGCGACATGTGAGATATCTACGAAGGAGACCTCCCCGAAGTACTATAATACACTATGAGGCCGTTTAACATTCGAGGACGAATGTTCTAAAGGGTAGGAGGATGTTATATCCCGCATTTTGTGCAATCGGATAATTCAAGACAATTGCGGGAGGACGACAAGCAAGGCCATATTTTATTTTGTTTGGCATATGAGTTGCTTATGAAAAATTTTGAAGTGGAAATAATGAGGAAGGTCAAGGGCATAAAGGGAAATTTGCAATATGACTCGTGGATATATGGAGGAAGACGAAGGGTAAATTTGGAATTTGGAAAAAAATAAATTTTCATGAAGTGCAAAACACAAAAAAAATGGGCTTGGCTAATTGGGCCATGTTTGGCCATCCACCTAGTAGGGGGCATAAGCCCACATGGGGCTTTAATGAACAAATTTAAAAGATGACTAAGTCATCTTTATTTGTCATAATTCTCTAGAAATTTCAAGAGTCTTGAAGAATAAGAGAGAGAGAGAAACACTTCAAAGGCCATTTCGGCCATAACAAGAGCAACAAGAACTTTGGGAATTTTTCATCAAAAATCTACCTCTTCTAGCTAAACAATTCCTTGAAGGGTTCTTAACATAGTGAAGAGTTCTTTGGAGCAAGGAAAATACAAAGCTTGACAAGTCTTCAATAGTAATCCAAGTGAAGGTTCAAAGTAAAAAGGTGAGATTTGAACTTTTTCTTATGTGTTGTGGATGCGTAAGTATGTGGTGGTGTATGAAAATGGATGAAATTTATGTGATGGAAGTGTGTATGTGTGTGGCCGTGACTTGCATAGTCAAGCCGTGTGTGTGTTGTGTGTTGTGTTGTGTTATGTTGTGTGTTGGTTATTGTTGTAAAGTGTAGAAAATATGGAAATTCATGAAAATATGTATATGGGGTGTGTTGGCCGAATGGTGTGGGTTATGGAAAGGTGTGGTGAATTAATTTTACTTAGTATTGTAATTGTTGTTATGGTAAGTTCCATGATGTAAAATAAGGATTTAATGGTTAAGGAGTGAAATTGTGTTGATTGTGGATTCTAGATTGCTAATGAAAAGCTTAATGATGTTAGAGAAATCATGGTAGTTGGAGACTTGCTTTAGAGATTATGTAAATTGAAAATAATGTTCTTGAATGTATGGAAGATAATGTTGTTAGTGTGGTGTTGTTGGTATATGAATTATAATGTTGTTAATGTTCTTATTGGAGTTGGAAGGTTTTGAAGGAAGTAGTATATTGATTGAGTTGTTACAATGTAACTTGGAATGAATATGGAAATTTTTAGTATGGTCGTTGATATTGTGTTGTTAGTTTGGCCGGGTCGAATTCCCGGATTGTTGTTGATCGAAATTGGCCAAGTTGAACTTGGTGGGATGGAGTAGTTTACAGGGGAAGTGCTGCCGAAATTTCGGTAGCCAAGTATCATTTAAGAATTCAATTCTAAAGGCACTAATAATGTTTGGTAAACTTGACCAATTTGTAGATTTTGGCGGATTTGCGAGTTGAATTCGGGATAGCCAAAGGAGCGGAAAGAGGTATGTAAGGTCTCACTTTCCTTCTTCGGCATGTCTTAGACATAATAGGGTTGATAACAAACTTCGGGGATGATCCTATTCCTAGAAACCCGAGATTGGAATTAACCCTTTTTCATTCAATAGAATTGACTTAAATTTTTCATATCTTGTTGAAACAATGGCCCCTACTTCTATAACTTGCCAAATGAAACCGGATTTTGACAAAACCTTCATAAGTGACTCCATGAACCTTATTATATGCAATTTGGATACGCCACCCCGGTTGACCCGAGGTGGGCCCACTATTCCCAAATTCCCTCCTATTGTTCCAGTTAGCTTATTTCCGTACTATAATCAAGGGGAACTTTTAGATTACTATTCCGACTACTAAACAATAGTTGTTTAACTAATCTATTGACCCTAAGGTATGATCTTCTCCCTAATAGCTCAAAAAGTTTTCCAAACGCCCGCATTTTCCCAAAACAAAGTCTGTGGCAAAGTAAGTTTTTTGTCAATTACGATGAGTATGTTCTACAATGACATGGATGATGTCAGGGAAGGAAATGTTCATATGATGAATACGACAATGATGATTCCATGATTTAAGATTCCAAAGTACATGAAACGATACCTTATGATCCTGTTCTATGTTCTCTCATGATGTTATCCTTTATGGATAGTCTCGCCTTATAATTGTTGTTCCCTCAAGGTGAGACCTGACGACCATGACGATTTCATAATGTAATCGGAGGCTACCGACCTTACGTCACTCCGATAACGTTATAGCTTCTTTTTGGGCTCGCTTGCATGCTATGGTATATATGTATATATGTATATGTAAACGGGGAAGAAGGGAGCAGGGCAGAGCGCTATAGACGCGGGGTTACACACGGTACATGTAGACGTATTTGACTTGATATCATCCCGGACGCGGGATGCCCGGACGCGGGATATTTACACACATTCATGGTTAAATGGATCGGCTGCCGACGCCTCGGCAATATATATTATGTTTTATTTTCATATATGAACACGAAATGTTTTTTTTTAAGACAGCTTAGCATGCATGGCATCTGCCCTGGGTGGCACATACATGTACAGGTTACTCTATTATCGCTCTATATGTCCTATGATTTCATGATGTATTGGTTGCAATTTATATTCCTCTCTTTACTATTTGCATGCCTTACATACTCGGTACACTATTCGTACTGACGTCCCTTCTTGTGGACGCTGCGTTTCATGCCGCGCAGGTAAGCAGGTAGACGGATCCGGTTCTTAGAAGCTCCACCAGCTGTTCGTAGAGAGTGCTCCAGTTGTTCCGGAGCCACTGTTTATTGGTACTATTTTGTGTATATATATATATTCGGGCGTGACAGTGCTCGGCCCTTCTTGTGTATATGTGTATTATGTCTAGAGGCTCGTAGACAGATGTGTACAGTTAAATGTTTTGTACTTTTAGAAGTCCTAGTCGATGTATAATGTGTTAGTAAAGGTTGTTCGCCTAGGTTCATAACTATGCTACTAATGTTAATGTTAAGTAACAAAAACAAATGGTATAGGTCATACGGCCCACTTAGTAAAAAGGATATGAAACAAGATAAGGGGTGCTCAGTACAAGTACCGGGTACTCGTCACGGCCCCTAGTCGGGTCGTGACACCTGTCCCCTAAGGAGTCACAACTAATCAAAATATAATATAATATGCAAGCCGACAAGGCTGCCACTATATGTCAATATGATACGCAAGCCGACAAGGCTGCCACAACATGTCAATACCATACATAAGCCGACAAGGCTATCACAACATGTCAATACTATACATAAGCCGACAAGGCTATCACAACATGTCAATACTACACATAATCCGACAAGGCTATCACAACATGTCAATACTATACATAAGCCATATAGACACAACTGAACAAAACTTATACACAACCCACACATATGTCTACAGACCTCTAAGAGTATTGATAGTGAAATATGATTGGACAGGGCCCCGTCGTACCCCTGGATAAACATATATATATATACACATCAAAAGATATGTTCCAAAAGTCTAGGCTCCAGAACAATGGAGCTCTCTAAGACAGCTAAGTGGAAATCCTAAGCTGGAGGATCACCAAATCGAGTATATGTACCTGCAGGCATGAAACGCTGCCCCCTGAAGAAAGGGGGTAAGTACGAGATATGTACTATGTATATAAAGCGTGAAATACAACAAGAGAATCACGATTGAAATAGAGATTATAGGAGACAAGTATGACATTTAAAATACCAATACACTGGCCTTATGAAACGTAAAACATGCATGTCGGTATCATATATCGTACCCGGCCCATTACGAGACTCGGTGAATAAAGTCATCTCATACCATCATTGGCGCCATAATCACATCATCATATCATCACATCATCACATCATCATATCATCATATATATACATATACCGTACTCGGCCCTCTAGTGAAGGACTCGGTGAACAATGCAGTGAACTGTGCATAAGAACATACCCGGCCCGGGATTCGGTGAGAGATATATTAACAGCATGCACAAGCAGAGTAGCAGGCAACCATATAAAAACTAAATCATCATCTGAGACTCAATAGAGTAGGTAGAATGAACTAATACTTGAGCATCAAAGATAACAATCACATCAAGTACCCCTCGAATGTCACTATGGATTATATCAAATAGAATTTCAAGAATCATAGACAGGTAGCAAGATAATGTGAAATAAGTTCAGGATATCATGAACATTAGCCATCCTAGTGTCTCTAAGAATAGGAGTTTCTTTTAAGTTATATGCTCGTCGTCTATTTGTTTCATAAAGATCATGCCAAAAAGAAAGAAGGGTTAGCTTTACATACCTGTTATAGGTTAATCATAACCAAGTTCGCTTTGTCGCCCCTTTAGCCTATTTAATATAAAAGTAACACTATCGTTAGTAAACTATACTTTCTATCTTATAAATCTAAGAACAATCACTTATAGGAATCATTCTTTAGTTCATACTTTCTTGATTAGGATTCTGGTTAGTTAAGAACTTAACGGAAATCGGGCAGCATTTCCTCTATATAATTCGCCTAACCCGAACTTCCAATTAATCTGCTGTTATCACAGCAATACCAACAACAACAATAATAGAAATATTCATATCAAATTCTTAAAATCCAGCCCATAAACAACTCAAACAACCCAATAACCTTTCTTAATCCTTTTCCAATCCAAATCATTAACATCTAAGATTATACACCAAACATACCAACATATGCTTTGTATACGATACGTTATACACTTATTTCCTCCAAATTTAGGAGCCACATCACCAACAACCCAACAACAACAAGAACAACAACACATGAACATAAAACCACATTTTTAATCTTTCAATTCAACAAGAACAGCCCACAACTTTATGAACATTTAATCCAATTCATATTTCAACAATTTCATATAACAACTACAACCTTAATTATCATAATTCCTTCACTTTCATCACACAATCAACGGCACCAACAACAATTAAAATTAGCTCATCATTACTTGCTTGAAACAGCCCCATATACGGCCAAAGCAAAGTTTCAACATCAACATCCACAATTCTTGCATTCAATACTACCTCCACCAATTCATACAAAGACCAAATCATTTCTAAAACATGAAAAAGAGTTAAATCTTACCTTAGAAACCAAGCTCTTATTATCAAAAATGTAAACTCCTTCAAGAACAGCCATGGCCGTGAGTTGCCATGGCTGTTGTAACCTCTATCTTTTTTCCTCCAATTGGATTGTAAATCACTAACTAAAACATTTCATAAGCCATATTTGGAAATTCAAGTATCATTCATATTAGGAAACTTTCAAATGACATTATGGATCAAATCAAATGGAGACTTAGGTCCATATTTACATATCAAAGTATTCATCAAGGACTTTAGTCATCTCGATTTTCCTTCGAACAACATTCGCAAACATAACAACTAGAATCTTCGAACATCATAAAATACGTATCAAGCCATATGGAATAGCTTATGGAAGTCAAAGATGTTAGCCATCCTAGTGGCTCTAAGAATAGGATTTTCTTTAGAGGCATACATGTATGTTATTTGTTCATTTCATAAAGTCATGCCTAAAGAAGGAAAGGTAGGCTTTACATACCTCGATCGCTCACTAACAAAATCCCGACTCAAGTCTCGGGCTCCCCAATATCTACAATAACGTTATCAATTACCAAACATTAGCTACAAGTACTTAAAAATCCAATTCTAACTAGTACTTGTCTACAGAAATTTCGGCAGCATCTCCCCTGTAAATTAAACATCCCCGAGAATTTAACTCGGCCAAATTCATCAACAACCATACCAACAACCATACTAGTAACATCAAGAATCAATTTAAAGCGCATTCTAACATTAGTAACCTTCTTCTCTACGTAGCTTATCACATTCAATTCAACTACGTACATTCAAGCCAATATCAACGCTCACATATTCATTACTAATCCGAGATCATTCAAACACAATTCAAGAACATTTCAAACAATCTATACAATATACAAACAATTCCACCAACACCATACTCCACCCGAAATCTTCTCAAACGCAACAAAACTACAACGACGCATTTTCTACTTTCAAATTCACAAACTACAACAACAATGCACACTTTAGCAACTCCATTTCCACAATTACATAAAACCATATTACAATCGCATTAATTTCCAACAACAACCTACAACCAATTTCCATGCCAACTTGAACCATTAGTATTTCATTTACATCATAAAGGCCACAACAACACAACTAACATGCTAAATAAAATTAATTCATCCTTCCTCCACCAATTAGCACCACACGGCCACACACACACATAACACATAACATTTCTATGATTTTCGTTCAATTCTACTCACTACAACATATATAAACCTTCCATAACATGAAAAAGAATGGAAATTCTTACCTTCTTCCTCAATTTTCCACTTGAATAGAATTTTTGCACTTGTCACAAAAGTAATTTTATTGCTCTAATAATTATACCACGTTAAAGAGGGTCTTGAAATTAGTAAGAATTCAAGAAGAAATGAATTTTTGGACCAAGGATGGAAGGCTTCAATTTTTTTTTTCTTCTTTTTCTTTCTTGGCCGAATGGCCTATTCTTTTTTGCTCTCAATCTTTTATCTTCTTGAATGTTCTAAAATGGGGGATAATAATAGTGGCCCTCTCTATTTATTTGTTCCATTAAATTTCACATGGGCCTTGGGCCATGCCCTATGGCCGGCCACCTTGTTGGGCCTTTTTTTATTTTATTTTCCAAGCCCACTTACTTATGGTTAATATTTTGTAATACATGAAACCATATTTCAAATTTCCAATTTTTGCCCTTGGCCTTCCTCCATATTTCCGCATCAATATTTTTCATGAACAACATATATGTTAAATAGAATCAAAATATTGCCTTACCTCTTACTAGTCACAATTATTTCAAATTTTTTGAATATGAAAAATACAGGATATAACATCTTCCCCCCCCCCCCCTTTAGAACATTCGTCCTCGAATGTTAAACTAGCCTTATAGGGTCTTGCAAGCATTTCGAGGGAGCTTCTTTTTATGGACAACACATATAATTCATTCACCAATTAGTGTAACCAATTAAGGAATTTAGATTACCTGTAGGCATAGGAAACAAGTGAGGGTACTTCTTCTTCATCTCGTCCTCCGCTTCCCAGGTCATTTACTCTCGGTTATTATTCCGCCACAAGACCTTAACAGAAGGCACATCTTTGGTACGTAGTCTCCTCACATGACGATCCAAGATAGCTACAGGATATTCTTCATAGGACAATTCCTCTATTACCTGGATATCTTCTATGGGGAATATTCTGGAAAGATAAGATCACCAATACACTTACGGAGCATTGATACATGAAATACCGGATGTACTACTTCCAGATCGGATGGTAAGTCTAAATCGTAAGCGACCTTGCCTATCTTTCGAACAATCTGATAAGGCCCAATATATCTCGGACTGAGCTTTCCTTTTCTGCCGAATCTCATTACACCCTTCATAGGCGACACTTTCAGAAATACCCAGTCACCAATCTGGAACTCTAAAGGTTGACGTCGTTTATCTGCATATGATTTTTGTCGACTCTGGGCTGCTAATAACCGCTCCCGAATGAGTTTCACCTTATCGACTGCTTGCTGGATCATATCTGGACCAATCAATTTAGTTTCACCCACATCGAACCAACCAATCGGAGACCTGCATTTTCTACCATGTAGGGCTTCATACGGCGCCATCTTAATGCTGGAATAATAACTATTGTTATAAGCGAATTCAATAAGTGGCAAATGATCATCCCAGCTATCTCTGAAATCAATAACATAGGCCTGTAGCATATCTTCCAGCGTCTGAATAGTACGCTCGGCCTGTGCGTCAGATTGAGGATGGAATGCTGTACTAAGGCTCACCTGGGTCCTTAATCCGTCCTGAAACGACCTCCAGAAGTTAGCTATAAACTGTGCACCTCTGTCGGATATGATAGATGTAGGAACTCCATCAAGCCTTACTATCTCTTTAATATACAACTGGGCATAATCCTCAGCCGAGTAGGTGGTCCTGACCGGAAGAAAATGGGCTGATTTTGTCAGCCTATCAACAATAACCCATATAGAATCATACCTTCGTGGAGTACGTGGTAAACCTGTAATGAAATCCATATTAATTATTTCCCATTTCCAAGCTAGAATTTCCATTTACTGTAACAATCCATCGGGCTTCTGATGCTCGATTTTAACCTGTTGGCAATTTGGACACTGAGCAACGAACTGTGCAATGTCTCTTTTCATACTATCCCACCAATATAAACATCTGAGGTCATGGTACATTTTAATGGATCCAGGATGAACAGAATACCGAGCATAATGTGCCTCTCCCATAATCAGTCGCCGCAGCCCTGCAACGTCAGGTACACATAACTTGCCTCTATATAATAATACTCCGTCAGGTGAAATCTCGAACTGGGTCTTCTCCTTATCAAGGGCTGTATCTCTGCACTGCACCAAAATAGGATCCTCGTATTGGTGTCGTTTCACTTCTTCCATAATAAACGATTCAGCCACTTCTCGGACAGAAACCCCAATATTTCCAGAATCGGCCAAACAGACTCCAAGGCTGTATAACTGATGAATTTCACGAACTAATTCTTTCTTCTCTGGCTGCACATCAGTCAAACTGCCTATGGACTTGCGGCTAAGTGCATCGGCTACAACGTTGGCTTTTCCAGGATGATACAAAATGTCATCGTCATAATCTTTCAATAATTCGAGCCATCTTCTTTGCCGCAGATTCAGCTCCTTTTGCTTAAAAATATACTGAAGGCTTTTGTGATCCGTATAGATATCAACATGAACCCCATATAAGTAATGCCGCCATATCTTCAAAGCATGAATTACCGCGGCTAGTTCCAGATCATGAGTAGGATAATTTCTCTCGTGCGGTCTGAGCTGCCAGGAAGCATAGGCTAAAACTCGACCATGCTGCATTAGTACACAACCTATCCCAATACTGGAAGCATCACAATAGATAACATACCCATCTGGCCCCTCGGGAAGATTTAGAACCGAAGTTGTAATCAACTTTTCCTTCAGCAACAGGAAGTTGCGTTCACAAGTATCGGTCCACTGAAATTTTCCTGCCTTCCGAGTTAGCTTCGTTAATGGTGCTGCAATAGAAGCAAAATTCTCCACAAACCTCCTGTAATACCCTACTAATCCTAGAAAACTGCGTACCTCAGTCGATGTCGTAGGCCTAGGCCAATTCTGTACAGCCTCGATCTTCTGTGTATCGACCCGAATACCATCTGCTCCGACGATATGCCCCAAGAATGCCACTGAGGTTAACCAGAATTCACACTTGGAGAACTTAGCATATAATTTCTGTTGCCGAAGTGTGCCAAGTGCTGTCCTCAGATGATCTGAATGCTCCTCTGCTAATCGGGAATAAACAAGAATATCATCAATAAATACGATCACAAACATGTCTAAAAACGGCCTGAATACCCGATTCATCAAATCCATAAACACTGCTGGAGCATTAGTTAGCCCAAAAGACATCACCTTGAACTCATAATGCCCGTATCGGGTCCTGAAAGCAGTCTTTGGAATATCTGCCTCTCGTACCCGCACCTGATGATAACCCGAGCGCAAGTCTATCTTCGAAAAATATTTAGCACCCTGCAACTGGTCAAATAAATCATCAATCCGGGGGAGGGGATATTTATTCTTTATAGTAACTTTATTCAGCTTTCTATTATCAATGCACATCAACAGCGACCCGTCTTTCTTTCATACAAACAATACCGGTGCTCCCCAGGGTAACGTACTGGGTCTGATAAAGCCTTTTTCTAATAAGTCTTTCAGCTATTCCTTCAATTCCTTCAATTCTACAGGTGCTATTCTGTAAGGAGGAATAGATATAGGCTGAGTATCTAGCAGCACATCTATCGTAAACTCTATCTCCTGTTCAGGTGGGAGACCTGGAAGCTCATCCGGAAATACATCTGGAAATTCATTAACAACCGGAACTGACTGGAGAGTAGGTGTTTCTGCTTTAGTATCATGCACACGAACCAGATGATAAATATACCCTTTCTGAATCATCTTCCTGGCCTTGAGGTACGAAATAAACTTACCTCTCGGCGATGCTGTATTTCCTGCCCATTCTATAACTAGTTCCCTTGGAAACTGGAAGCGGACTACCTTTTTCTGACAGTCAACATTAGCATAACAAGAAGCTAACCAATCTATGCCCATAATAACATCGAATTCCATCATATCTAATTCTATCAAATCGGCCTTAGTGCAACGGCCACATATAATCACAGAACAATCCTTATATACCTGCGTCGCTATAATAAAGTCCCCAACTGGTGTAGCTACCTCGAACGACTCTATAGGTTCAGGTGTTATCCCAATTTTACTAGTAATGAGGGGAGAAATATATGATAAAGTAGAACCTGGGTCTATCAATGCATATACAACTCGAGAGAAAACCAATAATGTACCTGTGACTACATTTGGCGACGCCTCCTGATCATTTCGGCTAGCCAAGGCATATATGCGGTTCGAAGGACCGCTAGAATCAGAAGCCCCGCCACGGCCTCTACCGCGGCCCGCTGGTGCTGACGTACCCCGCCCCATAGGGCGCATAGCAACAGAAGTGGAAGATGAACCAGCAGCTGATCCCGTCGGCTGAGCTGCACCACCAGAACTACCCGCCAACGGACAATCTCCCATAACATGGCCCTGGCGGCCACAAGGGAAACAGGCACCCGTAGCTCGATAACACTCTCCTGGGTGAGACCTCCCACAATAAGAACATCGAGGCATAGGTGGCCTCGCCTGGCTGGAACCTCTGCTCACCTGCGAACCTGAGGCTCTGGAACTCTGGCCTGCTCCTGAGTGCCCTGCACCATCAAACCGTCTACCTGTAGACTGTGAATGTGCACTCCGGCCTGACTGAGGAGGATATCTACTATACTGCTGCTGAGGCTGCCCGCCTCGAGACTCCCTAGAATAACCAGCTGGCCTAGCCTTCTTAGGTTGTCTCCTGTCACGGTCTCTATCGGGCTGACACCCTCTGTGCCGGTCCTCCATTCCTTGCGTATATGCCTGTAACCGGGCAGTGTCCATACCAGTCTGCGATGCCATTGCCATACAACTATCAACCAAGTAATGATCCAAACCCATCACATACCGGTGCATCCTGTCGGCCATATCAGCTACAATGGCGGGCACATATCTGACCAGAGAATAAAACTCTAAGCTGTACTCTCGGACACTCCTGCCTCTATGCCTCAGCTGTAAAAATTTGTCAACTCTCGCCCGCCGCAACTCTGGGGCAAAAAGTGGCTGAGAAAAGTTGCTGTAAACTCATCCCACACAGCTGGAGGAGCATCCTCGCCTCTGGACAGCTCCCAAGACTCGTACCAATTAATCGCTACGTCCCGCAATCTGTGTGAAGCCAGCTCGACAGACTCAGTCTCAGAAGCCCTGACCAGACTCAGTGTGCGCTGCATCTGTCGAATGAAATCCTGGGGGTCCTCCTCGGGCTTAGACCTGTAGAACTCTGTGGGATTACTGGTCAAGAAATCACGGACCCTCAAACTGTCACGTCTGTCACCATCATTACCCCTAGCCCGCGTCTGTGAGCCTGTCCTGCAACTAATGTGGTCAATAACTGCACAACATCTCTCATCGCCCTATCCTCCGCCCCTAACTGAGGAGCTGGGGGCTCGGGCGCTGGAGCCTCCGGAGCTAATGGTGAAGCCGCCCCCTGATCTATAGTGGCAGCGGCTGCTGCTCCAGGCTCCTCCAATGGTGGGGGTGTAACAGAACCCTCTGACTGGGGTGCAATATCGGGCATAGTCTGAGCACGAGCCCTAGTAACTCTCTGTATCTGGTTGGTCTCTCCTGCCACAGCTTTTCCCTTCTGGGAAGCCGTCGCCTTCTTCGAAGGCATCACTGTAAACATAGCAATCGGTCAGAAAGAAATCATCCTAATAGCACAGCTCTATCGCACGATCTAGAATCGAAAGAAAGGTAACATCCTAAATGTCCTGTAGCCTCCTGTTTATAGATGTGGTGCACAACACACTGATAAACAAGACTCTACTAGACACGGCCTGTAGACATTCCGAGGACAAACCGCTCTGATACCACTTTTCTCACGACCCAGCCCCGTGGGCCGTGACTAGTGTCCTAATTGGACACCCAAACCCATTCGCTTACCAAATCGACATATCAAAGACTTATTCAAATTTAACATACGTTATTTTGCATAGATACTGAGAACAGACGTCATCTTAAGCGGTCACCTGTGACAGAAATATCATACAAAAGCCGGCAGGCTGGCGGAATACACATCGCCCGAATATACATACATATACAAACATATGGGCCGTTTTGGCCATAATAGCAAACAGGACCGTTTAAGGCACAAGTCACAGACATAATCGAACAAACACGACCCATGACCCACATATATGTCTACAGGCCTCTACAAACCATAACAGAAACATATGACGGGACAGGGCCCCGCCGTACCCCCAAATAGTCATATATACAGAAATATGTACAACGGAAGATATGTACCAAAAATGTAGGCTCCGGATCAAAGGGAGCACTCCAAAGTAGCAGAATACGTATCCTGCACTGGCGGGTCACCAGAACGAACGGCTGTACCTGTGGGCATGAAACGCAGCCCCCGAAGAAAGGGGGTCAGTACGAAATATGTACTAAGTATGTAAAGCATGGAATACAGTAATTCAAATCAAAACTGATGTGAGTAGTACGGAAAATGGATACAGAATTAGTACATCAAAACCTGCGTTGAAAACATAAATAATGCAAATAAAAATCATGCATAGGGCTCAGGAACGTGGTCGCCACTCCGACGCTGGCGCCACAACACATCATACTCCAGAAGGTTTCAAATCTACGTACAATCCCCGAACATATCGTATCATTATAACATATCACAACATCATAACACATCGTATGCCATAACACATCATAACTCCGTATATAAGTGGTATCCGGCCCTATGGCGAGGGTCTCGGGAACCGTAACACATCATACTGCCGAATATAACATAGTGCGCACGAAGACAAAACAGGCCCGGGACCCGACGAACGATGTAATAGTAGTATGCACGAGCGGAGTAGTGAGGAAACCATATGCATATAAGTAAATAAATTCCAGGACTCGATGAATAAATATATATACCGATATCATAAAGCTCAGAAACAAGTATCGGGTCAATCGGAATTAGTATAAGAAAGTTGCGAGTTTTTCAAGTACAGAACCTTCTAAAAACATTTCATAAGCCATATTTGGAAATTCAAGTATCATTGATATTAGGAAACTTTCAAATAACATTATGGATCAAATCAAATGGAGACTTAGGACCATATTTACGTATCAAAGTATTCATCAAGGACTTTAGTCATCTCGATTTTCCTTCGAACAACATTCGGAAACATAACAACTAGAATCTTCGAACATCATAAAATATGTATCAAGCCATATGGAATAGCTTATGGAAGTCAAAGATGTTAGCCATCCTAGTGGCTCTAAGAATAGGATTTTCTTTAGAGGCATACATGTATGTTATTTGTTCATTTCATAAAGTCATGCCTAAAGAAGGAAAGGTAGGCTTTACATACCTCGATCGCTCGCTAACCAAATCCTGACTCAAGTCTCGGACTCCCCAATATCTACAATAACGTTATCAATTACCAAACATTAGCTACAAGTACTTAAAAATCCAATTCTAACTAGTACTTGTCTACAGAAATTTCGGCAGCATCTCCCCTGTAAATTAACATCCCCGAGAATTTAACTCGGCCAAATTCATCAACAACCATACCAACAACCATACTAGTAACATCAAGAATCAATTTAAAGCGCATTCTAACATTAGTAACCTTCTTCTCTACGTAGCTTATCACATTCAATTCAACTACGTACATTCAAGCCAATATCAACGCTCACATATTCATTACTAATCCGAGATCATTCAAACACAATTCAAGAACATTTCAAACAATCTATACAATATACAAACAATTCCACCAACACCATACTCCACCCGAAATCTTCTCAAACGCAACAAAACTACAACGACGCATTTTCTACTTTCAAATTCACAAACTACAACAACAATGCACACTTTAGCAACTCCATTTCCACAATTACATAAAACCATATTACAATCGCATTAATTTCCAACAACAACCTACAACCAATTTCCATGCCAACTTGAACCATTAGTATTTCATTTACATCATAAAGGCCACAACAACACAACTAACATGCTAAATAAAATTAATTCATCCTTCCTCCACCAATTAGCACCACACGGCCACACACACACATAACACATAACATTTCTATGATTTTCGTTCAATTCTACTCACTACAACATATATAAACCTTCCATAACATGAAAAAGAATGGAAATTCTTACCTTCTTCCTCAATTTTCCACTTGAATAGAATTTTTGCACTTGTCACAAAAGTAATTTTCTTGCTCTAATAATTATACCACGTTAAAGAGGGTCTTGAAATTAGTAAGAATTCAAGAAGAAATGAATTTTTGGACCAAGGATGGAAGGCTTCAATTTTTTTTTTCTTCTTTTTCTTTCTTGGCCGAATGGCCTATTCTTTTTTGCTCTCAATCTTTTATCTTCTTGAATGTTCTAAAATGGGGGATAATAATAGTGGCCCTCTCTATTTATTTGTTCCATTAAATTTCACATGGGCCTTGGGCCATGCCCTATGGCCAGCCACCTTGTTGGGCCTTTTTTTATTTTATTTTCCAAGCCCACTTACTTATGGTTAATATTTTGTAATACATGAAACCATATTTCAAATTTCCAATTTTTGCCCTTGGCCTTCCTCCATATTTCCGCATCAGTATTTTTCATAACAACATATATATTAAATAGAATCAAAATATTGCCTTACCTCTTACTAGTCACAATTATTTCAAATTTTCCGAATATGCAAAATACGGGATATAACAGAACTGGTTTGATACCACTTTTGTCACCACCCAACCCCTTGGGCCATGACTAGTGCCCGAGCTGGACACTCATATACGTATCTGCTAAATATAGTCAACTGATTCTTAAGAACAATATGGAAACTTTGCAAAAGAACCTCAAAGGTTCACAACGTCATCATATATAGTTATCCAGATAACCTATCTCCTGAGGAGTCACAACTAATCAAAATATAATATGATACGCAAGCCGACAAGGCTGCCACTACATGTCAATATTATACGCAAGTCGACAAGGCTGCTGTCACACCCTAGCCTTACTAGGGTGTGATGAGCACCCGACCCTTACTTAGGGCCGAGCGAACCCTCTGACCCTTAGTGCACACATAATCTTTTTGGACTTTTAAATCAAATAAAGATGAAATACATAGTACAACTTTCAGAAATGTACTTTTTCGTTATTCTCAAATGTAACAAAATCTGTAATCATATGAAATTCATGTCATAACACAGAATGACACATCGGCTGATGGAGCCGCCTATAACACTGACATTCTATACCCACGACTCTGTCTGCAAAGTCTCTAACTTCGAACAAAACATCATAGCACGTATACTCTGACTCGGCAACACTCCAGGAGCAAATGGAGTTGCCAATCCAGCAGAAGCATCTTCTAGTAATGTCCTTTACTCATCTGGGTGTACCTGCGTGGCATGAAACGCATCCCCCTAAGAAAGGAGGTCAGTACGGAATATGTACTGAGCATGTACGGCATGGAATACAGAAAAGAGGATCATAACTGAAACAGAGATTTACCAGAATCAAGTATGACCTTTTAAATCATCAAGCACATGCCTTTTTAAATGAAAATCATGCATATCCATATCATATATCATATATACAGATAACGTGTCCCGACCCTACTATGAGGGACTCGGTGGGTAAAGTCATACATGTCCACATCATATATCATATATGCGTAACGTGTCCTGGCCCTCCAGTGAGGGACTCGGTGGATAGAATTATGCATGTCACATCATATATCATGTATACATATAACGTGTCCCGGCCCTCTATTGAGGGACTCGATGGATAGAATCATGCATGTCAGGGTCATATACCATATATACATAACGTGTCCCGGCCTTCTATTGCGGGTCTCGGTGAATAAAGTCATCATATGCCATCCTGGCCGCCATCCCCATATCATCATATCATCATATACATATACATATAACATGTCCCGGCCCGCAAGTGAGAGGGACTCGGTGAACAATGCAGAGGAGTGCGCACGATAACATACCCGGCCCAGGACTCAGTGAATAGACATATTGAAGCTTGCACGAACAGAGTCGTGAGAAACTATATGCATATAAATCCAGACTCGATAGAGGAGTATACTTATCGACATCTGAAGGCTCGGAAACACGTTTCGGGTCAATCCGACTTAGTAAGAGAAAGTTATGAGCGTTTGAAGTACAGAACCTTCTACGAACATTTCAGAAGCCATTTTTGGAAAATCGAAGCAACAATCATATCAAGTACTTTTCGGACATCATATGGATCAAATCAAATATAGCTTTTGGAATCATATGTACATATCAAATGTATCAAAGGCTTAACGGAATAATCAGACGTGCTATCATTTGAAAATCAGGACATTAGCTAGATCACTTATCTCTCGAATGCCAATTCGGAAACATACCAAGTAGATCGGTTGACATCATAGATACGCATCAAAATCATATGAAACATCTTGTGGGAATCAAGGATATTAGCCATCCTAGTGGCTCTAAGAATAGGAATTTCTTTGCAATCGTACATATACGTAATTTGTTCGTTTCATAAAGATCATGCCAAAAGAAAGAAAGGGTAAGCCTTACATACCTGCTCCGCGTCCTATTAGCTACGCTTAATTGTCCAAGCTTGCTAGTCTACATTCAAGAACATTCACATAATCGTCAGATTCATCATCATATACTTGTCTTAGTCTTTCAAACAAATTTATTTATAGTCTGCCGAAATTTCAACAGCATCTCCCCTATAAATACACCATCCCCGAGAATCTAACTCGGCCAATTTATCGACAACAATCCGAGAATTCAACTCGGCCAAATTATCAACAACAATACCAACAATCATACCAAAAACATCAACAATCAATCCAAAATATATTCTAACATTAACAACTTTCGTCACACAATTCAACGGCATTCCATTTGTATTCAATTCAATCACACATAATCAAGCTAACACCAATGATCCCACATTCAAGTATTAATCTGAAATCCTTCTTACATGATTCAAGAACTCTTTAAACAATTCACATAATATTCAAAGCAACCCAATCAACATACTACTCCACCCGAAACCTTCCAAATTCCACAAGAACACTAACAACACATTTCCTTTCTTCCAAATTCATAAACTACCTCAACAATCTATATTTTAGCAATATCATTCATTCGTATAATCATAAGAAACTATTCTAATATCACATTAACTTCTTCCATAATCCACAAACGATTACAACTTCATTTCAAACCATTAAATCCTTATTTTACATCATAGAATCTATCACAACAACAATTAAAATACTAAGTAAAATCAATTCATCACATCTCACCCACATAGCTCCTATTCGGCCAACACCCACACACATATATTTCATGAATTTCATCCACTTCTACACACCACAACATACACAATCATCCATAACATATGAAAGAAGGGGTTAAACCTTACCCTTATTCTTTGACTCCTCTTATTCGGCTAGGGCTTCCAACTTGCACCATGAATATTTTGCTTGTTCCAACAACCACTCCACATTAAAGAGGACCTTCAAATTGGTTGAATTTCTAGAAGAGAATTATTTTTCTTGGTCACTTCCTCATGGCACCAATTCAGCCAGCCATGGCCGAATATAGCTCTCTCTTGCTGTTGAAGTTCCTTGAATTTGTGGAGGTGAATTATATGCCTTGCTATGTAATTACTCATCTATATATATATATATATATAATTAGTCCCCAAAAATGAAAATATGAACACATGGACATGGGTGGGACCTACCCACACCACACGGCCACAAGGGGTTCTTCATGAACCTTCTTGAAATTTTTTTCTTGTGAAATGTCCTTCTTGCCCTAGCCTTCCTTAATACTACCATGAACCCTCTTGTGAATTTACCTTTTTACCCTTATCCTTTCTCAATATTTCCATGCTAATAATGTTCGTAAATAATATTCATAAACAACTTGTATATTAAAATAATTTTGGAAAATTGTCTTGCCCTTAACTTACCACGACTACCTCGAAATATCCGAACGTACAAAACACGGGCTATAACATCCTCCCCCCCTTTAGAACATTCGTCCTCGAATGTTCAACTAACCTCATGATGTGTCATAATACTTCGGGAGGGTCCCTCTCATAGTTATTCTTTTCTTTATGCCCATTCCTTATCTTTCACCTTATTTTCTTTATAGTCGAACTCCTCGGTCTTTACATGTGTCCTCATTTCGTGTCATGGTTTTTCTAACCCACTGTACCAACTCATTATCCTTGTCCTTCCCAGTTCATCTTTTCTATGTTACTGTTTCGTCACAATGCCTCAATAGAAGTCATGGTTTGGCACGCAATCTTCACTTGACGATCCAATATGGCCACAAGCTGTTCCTTACTCTTATTTTATCTATAGTGTTGACGTCTTGCTTAACATGCTATAAGTGTCCATCGACCTTTGGTGTTCTCTTTTCTTCACCCCCTGTTTCTTTATATCTTTGTCACTATCCCTTTTAATCTTTCATTCTAGATATTTGTCCAAAAATGTATGTGCGTAATGTTTCTTTACCATTTATTATCCCTTGCAGTCCAGTTACACTTATGGTAACTTATGATCCGAGTTCACTTGACCTCTTAGTTCGCAACATCTTTGAGTTCTTACTACAACTTTTCTTTACTTCCTTCCCTCGCATTTCTCAACCCAAATATACTTGTCTTTGATTTCTTTGTATTGGCACTCGTTTCATACATCGTCCATTATCTCCTTGTATGGGTTCCTTACAAATATGATCGAGCATCGTTTCACACCGATGATTCATATAAGTTCATAGCGTATATTCTCATGCTCCGTATAATTAATGGTCCATGAACTATTTTCTCGTATCCGATGAACTCTTTCATTTCATTCATAGACACTGCGTTCTTTATTCCTTTCAAAAATTTCCCAGACACCCAATTGTTGATACTTTTATTACAATAGTCGTTGTTGTCCGAAATATCCTTTAGATCTTGTCATTTTTCTCCATTATCCTTTGTGGACTTAGCTTGTAGTCCTTTCCTGCTCTTTTATTACTCTTCAAAACACGCCGCTGTGTACTTAGGCACGGCACAAATTTGCCCGTCATGAGGGATTCAAATTATGTTCTAAGCATATCATAACCCACGTTGGCATGAAGCATTCTCTTAAGGTATCTTTCATCCTTTCCCTTCATGTCGGCCTCACGGTGAACTCATTGTCAATTCGTTTCTACTTCTTTCATGTTTCCTTTGATGTGTCGACATGTTTCGAACTCTGATCTTGAGCTAATAAATTTCCTTTCTTGGCGCTTGAAAATGTTGTGAGTCCTTTTTTAAGCCTAATATAATGTGGTCTCCCCCCCCCCCCCCCCCTTTAAGGGGGCTCCTTATACGCCAACAGTTCTTTTGTGGAGTCTTCGTTTATACCTCATTCCTCATCTTTCTTTCCAACCCTGTGCACAACATATCAAAACTTCTTATCCTAAGTTTTTCTTTTAATTTCTGTCTATATCATCATTTTTTCAACATTCCCATATCTCTTCATCCACTATTAGTCCTTTCACTCATTTAGCTTACTTACTTGTAATTTTTCTTAACCATGCACTTGTGTTGCAACTGCGCGTCCATATTTTTCGAGCGTCCTACTAATTTTGCCCTTAGCATGGAATGCTTACAGTTTATACTCTCTTTATCCTCGTTCATCGAACCCTTAACTATATGTATGATGTTATGACCGGGCGGTCTCCCCCGCACGTTCCTTGCATTTCATTCCATTTCCTCTAAGATCAAATCTTTCAGACCTCACGTGAACACTCATTCCCTATCATTAATTTCCTAATCAACAATGTCGTCCCATCATCCTTATTTTTCTCTTAATACATAATCGAGTTCCTATTATTTTACTCCCAAACGTTCTCTTCTTCCTTCGACTAACCCATTAGTATACTTTTCCTACTTTCATCCTTAACCTTTCTTAGGTTCCTTCCTCCTCTAACACTTTTTTTCTTTTTCCATTTGTGGCATCGGCTCTGAAGTTCGTGAAATTTTTACCTTAAACGCGCAAATCCGTATTATTCCCAAGTCATCCTTTCAGGAAAAGCATTTCCATGTCCGAGGCAACCACATTAATATAGCAGCACATTTTATTTCTTTACATACCTTCCAAGGACCTAAATCTCCTAGCATCGTCGCAAGGCCTAATCATTCTTTTCTTGCTTCACATCCCTCGTCATAGTCACTATTCCTTTAGCCCCACTTATTGAAATTGGTTCTCGAACCTCACACATTCCTCTTTTGTTCTATATTACCACACTTTACCCCTTTTATGTATCTACCTTTGAATTTTTATCCAAATAGTCTCGTACTTTGCCGGTAATTTCTCTCGGGGGCTTCACTCACTAAGGTTTCTTACCTTTCACCTTTTCTGACATTTTAATCTCCTTGTCATCCATTTACTCACACTCTTTCTTTTCCAAATATCATTGTATTAAAATTTCCAATCTTAACTTGTAATAAAAATAACACCAGCTTACTTTATAATACTTGTACCGTATCTATTCTTGTTACTTGAACTTCGGTACCCTTGCTTTATTGATTCCTTCTTTACCGTAGCGCCGGTTGCTGGAACTCGCATGTCCACCGATACAATCACATATGAGATATCATACGCATTCATATATATATATATATATATATATATATATATATATATATATATATATATATATATATATATATATATATATATATATATATATATATATATATATATATATATATATATATATATATATAATTACTATCGACAAGCCCATAAAATACTTCGAAACGCTATTCAAGCCTATCCAAATTCAAAGCTATGACGTACTTTCTGTCTTTTCTCCAGTCTAGCCTGTCTCGTCCTATATACCCTTTTGTGGTCTCCAACCATCCCGTATACTCTAATTTCCCTTAGGCTACTCTAGCTTCCCATTTGTTCCTTATGTCTGGATTTATAGGATTTCTTGCACACTTCCCAGGGGGTCACCCATCCTAAGATTTCTCCTACCTTAGCACGGTTAACCTCGTAACTTTGATGAAATCTGGTGCCTTAATGCTGATATAATCGCGTCCTCTTCCTCACATGACCTTTATTACGTGATTTGGAGCAAGTTGAAGTCTTACAGATTCCGAGACATTCTCGTAACACGTCTTTCCCTTTATAATTACTATTTTACCCTTTTTAATTTCCAGTGTTCACTTTTCACTTATGTGTATAACTATCCTTCGTCCCAGATTCCCAAATTCCCGATGGTAGCAATATACCTTCATCGCCATTACTTATGAATACTTCAGGTATCAACCTATTCGGATTTCCACTCACCATTCTTACATAATAATTTACAGCAAAACTGATTGTCGACTTTTTCTGAATCCTTCAATAGACCTTGCTCTTACCAAACCTCGGATGTTATCCATTTTAATCCTTCAGACTGCTATTTGTCTTTCTCACAATCATTTTTCACGCCATGCCCAAATCCGAAGCTCCTCTAAAATATTACATCCCGCTTATTGTCTATTTACGATATTTCCTTCCCACGCTCTTCCTATTAGGTGTTCCAGATCAAATAACCTGATTTTGAAAAATTTCTGATCGGGTCTCCTTTACAAATTCTTACCATTCAAATTTGTACGCAGCAAATACCAACAATGCCTTACAGAGCATACGGCTATATGTCACATTCTAGTTATCTAGAACTTCCAATTTCAGATAACAGAACAAGTATATCGAGGTTTACTTTTATAACCTTCCATATCATCACTTACCTCTTTCCGTCGTATGTAAGGCTTATATAAGAAAATTCATTTTCCTATGACTTGGCTCTATCGCACGATCTTAAGACAGAAAGAAGGTCAACAATCCCTAGATGCCCCGTAGCCTCCTCTTTATAAATGTGGCCGACTTCACACCACAAACAGGACTCTACTGGACACGATTTTGCAGACAACCACGAGGACAAACCTCCTCTGATACCACTTTGTCACACCCTAACCTTACTAGGGTGGGATGGGCACCCGACCCTTACTTAGGGCCGAGCGAACCCTCTGACCCTTAGTGCACACATAATCTTTTTGGACTTTTAAATCAAATAAAGATGAAATACATAGTACAGCTTTCAAAAATGTACTTTTTCGTTATTCTCAAATCAAACAAAATCTGTAATCATATGAAATTCATGTCATAACACAGAATGACACATCGGCTGATGGAGCCGCTTACAACACTGACATTCTATACCCACGACTCTGTCTGCAAAGTCTCTAACTTCGAACAAAACATCATAGCACGTATACTCTGACTCGGCAACACTCCAGGAGCAAATGGAGTTGCCCATCAAGCTAAAGCATCTTCTAGTAATGTCCTTTACTCATCTGGGTGTCCCTGCGTGGCATGAAACGCAGCCCCCGAAGAAAGGGGGTCAGTACGGAATATGTACTGAGCATGTAAGGCATGGAATACAGAAAAGAGGTAACTGAAACAGAGATTTACCAGAATCAAGTATGACCTTTTAAATCATAAAGCACTTGCCTTTTTAAATGAAAATCATGCATATCCATATCATATATCATATATACAGAAAACGTGTCCCGACCCTCCTGTGAGGGACTCGGTGGGTAAATTCATACATGTCCACATCATATATCATATATGCGTAACGTGTCGCGGCCCTCCAGTGAGGGACTCGGTGGATAGAATTATGCATTTCACATCATATATCATGTATACATATAACGTGTCCCGGCCCTCTATTGAGGGACTCGGTGGATAGAATCATGCATGTCAGGGTCATAGACCATATATACATAACGTGTCCCGGCCTTCTATTGCGGGTCTCGGTGAATAAAGTCATCATATGCCATCCTGGCCGCCATCCCCATATCATCATATCATCATATACAGATACATATAACGTGTCCCGGCCCGCAAGTGAGAGGGACTCGGTGAATAATGCAAAGGAGTGCGCACGATAACATACCCGGCCCAGGACTCGGTGAATAGACATATTGAGGCTTGCACGAACAGAGTCGTGAGAAACTATATGCATATAAATCTAGACTCGATAGAGGAGTATACTTATCGACATCTGAAGGCTCGGAAACAAGTTTCGGGTCAATCCGACTTAGTAAGAGAAAGTTATGAGCGTTTGAAGTACAGAACCTTCTACGAACATTTCAGAAGCCATTTTTGGAAAATCGAAGCAACAATCATATCAAGTACTTTTCGGACATCATATGGATCAAATCAAATATAGATTTTTGAATCATATGTACATATCAAATGTATCAAAGACTTAACGGAATAATCAGACGTGCTATCATTTGAAAATCAGGACATTAGCCAGATCACTTATCTCTCGAGTGCCAATTCGGAAACATACCAAGTAGATATTTGGACATCATAGATACGCATCAAAATCATATGAAACATCTTATGGGAATCAAGGATATCAGCCATCCTAGTGGCTCTAAGAATAGGAATTTCTTTGCAATCGTACATATACGTCATTTGTTCATTTCATAAAGATCATGCCAAAAGAAAGAAAGGGTAAGCCTTACATACCTGCTCTGCGTCCTATTAGCTACGCTTAATTATCCAAGCTTGCTAGTCTACATTCAAGAAGATTCACATAATCGTTAGATTCATCATCATATACTTGTCTTAGTCTTTCAAACAAATTCGTTTATAGTCTGCCGAAATTTCGGCAGCATCTCCCCTATAAATACACCATCCCCGAGAATCTAACTCGGCCAATTATCGACAACAATCCGAGAATTCAACTCGGCCAAATTATCAACAACAATACCAACAATCATACCACCCACTTCAACAATCAATCCAAAATATATTCTAACATTAACAACCTTCGTCACACAATTCAACGGCATTCCATTTGTATTCAATTCAATCACACATAATCAAGCTAACACCAATGATCCCACATTCAAGTATTAATCCGAAATCCTTCTTACATGATTCAAGAACACTTTAAACAATTCACATAATATTCAAACCAACCCAATAAACATACTACTCCACCCGAAACCTTCCCAATTCCACAAGAACACTAACAACACATTTCCTTTCTTCAAAATTCATAAACTACATCAACAATCTATACTTTAGCAATATCATTCATTCTTATAATCATAAGAAACCATACTAATATCACATTAACTTCTTCCATAATCCACAAACGATTACAATTTCATTTCAAACCATTAAATCCTTATTTTACATCATAGAATCTATCACAACAACAATTAAAATACTAAGTAAAATCAATTCATCACATCTCACCCACATAGCTCCTATTCGGCCAACACCCACACACATATATTTCATGAATTTCATCCACTTCTACACACCACAACATACACAATCATCCATAACATATGAAAGAAGGGGTTAAACCATACCCTTATTCTTTGACTCCTCTTATTCGGCTAGGGCTTCCAACTTGCACCATGAATATTTTGCTTGTTCCAACAACCACTCCACGTTAAAGAGGACCTTCCAATTGGTTGAATTGCTAGAAGAGAATAATGTTTCTTGGTCACTTCCTCATGGCACCAATTCGGCCAACCATGGCCGAATATAGCTCTCTCTTGCTGTTGAAGTTTCTTCAATTTGTGGAGGTGAATGATATGCCTTGCTATGTAATTACTCATCTATCTATATATATATATATATATATATATATATAATTAGTCATCACAAATGAAAATATGAACACATGGCCATGGGTGGGACCTATCCACACCACACGGCCACAAGGGGTTCTTCCTGAACCTTCTTGAAATTTTTTTCTTGTGAAATCTCCTTCTTGCCCCTAGCCTTCCTTAATACTACCATGAACCCTCTTGTGAATTTTTCTTTTTACCCTTAGCCGTTCTCAATATTTCCATGCTAATAATGTTCGTAAATAATATTCATAAACAACTTTTTTATTAAAATAATTTTGGAAAATGGTCTTTCCCTTAACTTACCACGACTACCTCGAAATATCCGAACGTTCAAAACACGGGCTATAACAGCTGCCACAACATGTCAATACCATACATAAGCCGACAAGGCTATCACAACATATCAATACTATAAATAAGCCGACAAGGCTATCACAACATGTTAATACTATACATAAGCCGACAAGGCTTTCACAACATGTCAATACTATACATAAGCCATATAGACACAGCTGAACAAAACTTATACACAACCCACACATATGTCTACAGACCTCTAAGAGTATCGATAGTGAAATATGACGTGACAGGGCCCCGTCGTACCCCTGGATAAACATACATATACACATCAAAAGATATGTACCAAAAGTCTAGGCTCCGAAACAATAGATTTCTCCAAGACAGCTGAGTGGAAATCCTAAGCTGGAGGATCGCCAAATCGAGTATATGTACCTGCGGGCATGAAACGCAGCCCCCCGAAGAAAGGGTGTAAGTACGAGATATGTACTGTGTATATAAAGCGTGAAATACAACAAGAGAATCACGATTGAAATAGATATTATAGGAGACAAGTATGACATTTAAAATACCAATACACTGGCCTTATGAAACGTAAAACATGCATGTCGGTATCATATATCGTACCCGGCCCATTACGAGACTCGGTGAATAAAGTCATCTCATACCATCCTTGGCGCCATAATCACATCATCATATCATCATATCATCACATCATCATATCATCATATCATTATATATATACATATACCGTACCCGGCTCTCTAGTGAGGGACTCGGTGAACAATGCAGTGAACTGTGCACGAGAACATACCCGGCCCGGGACTCGGTGAGAGATATATTAACAGCATGCACGAGCAGAGTAGCGGGCAACCATATACAAACTAAATCATCATCTAAGACTCAATAGAGTAGGTTGAATGAACTAATACTTGAGCATTAAAGATAACAATCACATCAAGTACCCCTCGAATGTCACTATGGATTATATCAAATAGAACTTCAAAAATCATAGACATGTATCAAGATAATGTGAAATAGGTTCAGGATATCAAGAACATTAGTCATCCTAGTGTCTCTAAGAATAGGAGTTTCTTTAAAGTTATATGCTCGTCGTCTATTTGTTTCATAAAGATCTTGCGAAAAAGAAAGAAGGGTTAGCTTTACATACCTGTTATAGGTTAATCGTAACCAAGTTCGCTTCGTCGCCCCTTTAGCCTATTTATTATGAAAGTAACGCTATCGTTAGTAAACTATACTTTCTAGCTTATAAATCTACAAACAATCACTTATAGGAATCATTCTTTAGTTCATACTTTCTTGATTAGGAATCTGGTTAGTTAAGAACTTAACGGAAATCGGGCAGCATTTCCTCTATATAATTCGCCTAACCCGAACTTCCAATTAATCTCCTGTTATCACAGCAATACCAACAACAACAATAATAGAAATATTCATATTAAATTCTTAAAATCAAGCCCATAAACAACTCAAACAACCCAATAACCTTTCTTAATCCTTTTCCAATCCAAATCATTAACATCTAAGATTATACACCAAACAGACCAACATACGCTTAGTATACAATACGTTATACACTTATTTCCTCCAAATTTAGGAGCCACATCACCAATAACCCAACAACAACAAGAACAACAACACATGAACATAAAACCACACTTTTAATCATTCAATTCAACATGAACAACCTATAACTTTATGAACATTTAATCCAATTCATATTTCATCAATTTCATATAACAACTACAACCTTAATTATCATAATTCCTTCACTTTCGTCACACAATCAACGGCACCAACAATAATTAAAATTAGCTTATCATTACTTGCTTCAAACAGCCCCATATACGGTCAAAGCAAAGTTTCAACATCAACATCCACAATTCTTGCATTCAATACTACCTCCACCAATTCATACAAAGACCAAATCATTTCTAAAACATGAAAAAGAGAGTTAAATCTTACCTTAGAAGCCAAGCTCTTATTATCAAAAATGTAAACTCCTTCAAGAACAGCCATAGCCGTGAGTTGCCATGGCTGTTGTAATCTCTATCTTTTTTCCTCCAATTGGATTGTAAATCACTAACTAATTGTGTAGAAGGGGGAGGGGGGGAGGAGAAGCGGGCCGTGAGCTCAAAGTGTGGCTGCTATAGCCATGGTCGTGGCTTTCCCTCTCTCTAGTTTGAGAGCTTCTCTCTCTTATCTTAATTTAGGTGAAGATGAAATACATTTTTGTTGATGAATTAGTCAACAATTTGACTTATATAGGCTGCCTATAAAGTGGACAAGTGTCCCACTATAAAAATACATTAATACAACAACAACAACAACAACCCAGTGAAATCCCACAACGTGGGGTCTGGGGAGGGTAGAGTGTACGCAGACCTTACTCCTACCAAGGTAGGACGGCTGTTTCCGAGAGACCCCCGGCTCAATAAAAACATAAAAAGAGGTCAGATACGGCTAAGAGATTCAAAGCGATATGGAAATGAAGTAACGCAAGCGACACAGATAACATAGAATAATCAAAGCACAGGAAATAACAGATAATAGCATAATAGCATAAATTAGAGCACAAGAAATTATACTACGATAATGCGACTACTAATAAGGCAGGGTAATGAGACTATCTACTAGACTTTTACCCTAATGTGGGTCCTCCAAACCCTCCTATCTAAGGTCATGTCCTCGGTAAGATGTAACTGCGCCATGTCGTGTCTAATTACCTCTCCCCAATACTTCTTTGGCCTACCCCTACCTCGTTTGAAACCATCCATGGCCAACCTCTCACACCTCCGCACTGGGGCATCCGTGTCTCTCCTCTTCACATGCCCAAACCATCTCAATCTCGCTTCTCGCATCTTGTCTTCCACCGAGGCCACTCCCACCTTGTCCCGAATATCCTCATTCCTAATCCTGTCACTCCTGGTGTGGCCACACATCCATCTCAACATTCTCATCTCAACATAAAAAAATAAAAAAAATAAAAAAAAAATACATTAATACACTAATCAAATTTTGTTATTATGTTTGGTGGGGCTCACTTAATACACTAATTCGGATAATTAATCCTTAATCCCCATTTAATAATATAATCATGGCTAATTAATTCCTAATCTCCACTAATATTTCTACACCAATTGAATTTTACAAGCAGTCGTGCACTTATTAAAAATCATGGATTAAAAGCCCTTGTCACTTATCCTAAAAATAATCTCGTCCTTAAACTTATGTCGATTAGCTTACGAATAATTCGACGTAAAAAAATACGGGATATAACAAGAACCATTATACGGTCACACATACGGACCGTATAAATTGTACGGACCGTATGTGTGTCCGTATAAATGTGTCGGGACAGATTTGTGTATTTAATAAGGGTTCAAGTTTCATTTCAATGCATTTTCCCTTTACATCCCTTCTCTCTAAAACAACTCTCTACACTTCTCCAACAAGAATTCAAGGGGTGTTTGTGATCAATTACATCAAACCTTGTGAATCAAATGTAAGAAACTCATTAAAGTTCATCCAAGACAAGGAATTCAAGTAAAGGTGAAACTAGGGTTTTGGTCAAGTGAAATGTTTGCACTCAAGGTTCATTCCTACACCATCTAAGGTACGTTTTATCGTATTTACATGTTGTTTAAGGTATTTGAAAGTTGAAACACTTGGATTGTGAAAGGATATAGAAAATGGGTCAAGAAAGTGTGAATAGTGTCATTTTGAGTGATAACTTGAATTGAGTCACGATTATTGATGTGCTGTGATATGGTTATGTTATAAATGATATTATGGACATGGGATAAGCATTATATGTGAGAAAACGTACTAGTATACTATGACCATGAGTATGGATGAATTGAGGTGGGATTGTGAAACGAGGGTAATGTAGATGAATGAAGATTGTTGGTTACGATATTGTGAACGTTATTATAAATGTTTGGGAGTTGATATACAATATGGGAAAAGTTGTATAAACAAAGGAAATGCTGCCCAATTTTCTCTAGCTTTAGTAAGCACGTTCATGTAATCGATTAGCTATTGTGAATGCGAATTTTCTTGAAGGTAGAAACGTGAGCACTAAAGGAGAACAACCAAGCGATGGAAATTGTTAAATGAAAGAGGTATCTAAGGCTAGTCCTTTCTTTCTAAGGCATTAATCTTATGGTATGAATCCTCCTATCTTTCCATGATTTTCCTACATATCGAGAATTATGAATCTACAAGTATAAAGAGCTTCATACGAGATAAAGAAAAGAGATACGCTACGAACATGACAATACCGATGATGAATCTAAGTCTAGAAGTCCTAAAGCTCATGATATGATATTCCTACGAAGCTAATGATCCTTATATGATTCCTATGATAGTATTTTCCTTACCTCTCCATGACTTTCCTACCTTCCGGAAAACTAAGAGCCTATGTTCATGAATAGCCATATGGGATAAGATAAGAGGTATGTTACGAATGCGATAATGATGATGATGAGTCTAAGTCTAAAGATTCTAAGGCCTATAATATTATGGTTCTACAAGGCTAATGATCCATATTATGATCCATTGATGTTGATCATAGAATACACTCACCTTATATGCTAATTCCTTCAAGGTGAGGCAAAATGCTTATGAATGCTCCATAATGGAACCGGGGGTTCCCGACCTTATGTCACCCCGACATTGTTGTAGATTGTCTATAAGCTATAATACATGTCCTATGACTAATGTTCCGAAAAGTTATGAGTCTATGTTCATAGGGGGTTCCATATGAGATTAAGGTAGGAGATATGCCATAGATGCGATGATGGTAATGATGAGCCTAAGTTAGAGATTATAAAGTCTACTATGCGATATTATTACGATGTTCATGCTACGAATACGATATGATTCTCATAGATTGTCTTTAAATTCAAATGTATGCTCTATTAAAAGTTATGATAAGTTTATGAGATATATGTGATGATAATAATGACGATGTTGATAGTGATGATAATAATGATGACGATGATAATAGTGATGACGCTAAAGATATTTATGGGCTTTTATGTATATATGTGCCTATGTATGGCTATTATGAAACCTCGAACTTATATGGCCGGGTAGAATGTTTATATATATATATATATATATATAGATTCATTCATGTAACGCGCGCACACCTCTACAGTTGGGTAGATATAACCCTGAAGACTTGGTAGGCCCAGGTATGTATAACCGTGAGTCCTTGGTTGGGCCAGGTATGTATAACCCTGAAGCCTTGGTAGGGCCAGGTATGTATAACCCTAAAGCCTTGGTAGGGCCAGGTATGTGTAACCCTAAAGCCTTGGTTGGCCAGGTATGTAAATGATATAAATATGTATATGATATGAATATGTACGTGATATGGATATGTACATGATATAGATATGTATATGATATATGCAGGAAAGGCCCGGAATATATGTATGTGATATTGTCGAGCCACTACGTGGCTGAATGCGAATAACGATTAATGTGTATAAGCAGATACGGTATTATTATACATGTATGATACGATGATGTATGCGCTATGATGATACATGTACTGTGATTATATTTGATATAGGCATGAAAGGTATCCTCCCTTAAAAGTTACGCAGGTTATGTCTACATCTTATGTCCTATGATTTATTTAATATGTTCATTTTATTAATGCCTTACATACTCAGTACAATATTCGTACTGACGTCTGTTTTCTTTGGACTCTGTGTTCATGCCCACAGGTAGACATGGAGGCGACCAAGATTTATAGAAGTCGATAAGCAGAGTTTTGAAAGCACTCCATTAGTCTGGAGGTGCCATTGATTTAATATTTGATGTACATGTATATTTTGGGCAAGACGGGGTCCTATCCCGTCCATATGTCTAGTACTCTAATAGAGGCTCGTAGATACGTATGTGTAGGTAGTATGGTCTCACGAATTTTGATGAGCGTATATGTGTATATATATATGTATGTGTGTATTATTTTGATAGCCGAAGGGCCTATGTATTTAAAGGTAATTATGTTTCCAAATGAAAAATGATATTTTTTCTATAATTTGAGTATGAATTTGATGAATGAACGCTTAACGAGTATGATAAGTAGCAGAATGAGCAGTGCTCGGTGGTTAGCCCCGTGTACCCGTCATGGCCCCTAGTCGGGTCGTGACAGATAGGGTCTCACCCTGGCCCTTAGACCGGGCATCAACTGCTATGTGTGCCCTACTATTCCCCTCACCAGCTGCCGTATCAACTCTTCGGCTAGCTATAGTCTTCCTAGTCACCAGCATAGCTGTGTACAAACATAGAAGGGTAAGTTTAACTCAAATCTCCTATGACTTGGCTCTATAAGATGATTTAGATTTGAAAGAAGGGTAACCAATTCCTAAATGCCTGTAGCTTCCTGTTTATATGATGTGGTGCATTGTCACGACCAGTCTAGAGGGCTGCGACGAGCACCCGGTGCTAGCCCACTCGGGCGCCCCTTAACTTACACTTATGCTTACATCTAGGTGAGCCACATAAGTTAACATACATTTCTATTCATCAATCACACTAGTCTCATTGGACGACAATGCCTTTATACTATATTCGGCATCTATGCCACATCAACGTGCATGAGCCGACAAGGCTGTCAAATGATATACAAAATATAAGCCGACAAGGCCAGACATATCTAACCATATACACGTGACTACTAGCCTCTAAGAAGAGTATAACATATCACATGAGTGGGACAGGACCCCGCTATGCCCATAATTTTGTACATAAAAAAATAAGTACCCAAAAGCTATGGCTCCGAATGAAATAGAGCTCTGCTATGTAATCTCTGAGAAAGCAGCTATGGATAAAGCCTGCCTCCCTGTGCACCTGCGGGCATGACACAGCGTCCACAAACAAAAGGACGTCAGTACGAAGAATGTACTGAGTATGTAAAGCATGATTAATATCAATACAGAATCATATATAGCAACATAAGAAATACAATAGGATGGAGATAGCAATATCATCGTCATATGCACTTACTTTCCTTTCATAGGAACTTTCCATTTCTAATACGTATTTGTGTACAACATCGTTATCCATATTCCATAATAGTACCCGTACCATATTTTTGCTCGTATTCGTATACATTCCCTTATTCACATTCATATCATATCATATTCGTTTTCATACTTATCCATATCATATACATAATCATATCATATACATAGAATTTACATAACATACCCGACCCCGAAGGTTCGGTGTTTCACGTACCCGACCATAGCTAGGCTCGGTGATCATACATACCTGGCCAACCAAGGCTCAGTGTTACACGTACCTGGCCCTACCAAGGCTCAGTGTTATCCATACCCAACTGCTGTGGTGTGCGCGCGTTACGTAAACATAAATACATATACCTCTATACATATACTACTCGGCCATATAAGCTCGGTGTTTCATAGTGGCCATACAAGGGCATACACACATATAGCTCATAAGCATCTTTACTGTTATCATTACTATCATCATCGTCATTGTTATCATCATCGCCATTACGATTATAGTCGTCATCAATACCATTATCGCTATTACCATCATTCATCACACTTATCTTTATAGGCTTACTCGTCATACGAGGAACTTAGTACAATCGTAGCATATCAAGAATCGTGAGCTTAATGGCTCGGAAGATCGAATCGTTTATGAGACCTCATAGACTTATGGAAGATTTAGATAGTTGGCCAAAGAACCATGCCTTATGAAAAAAGGGTTAGCCCTACATACCTTTCTATTCAACTATTTACCACTTGCGCTTTCTCCTCCAATGCTAGCGTTTCTACCTTCATTAAAGTCATACTATCGTTAGAATCGACAACTAGCACACATGGCTAAAGCTAGAGAAAATCGAACAACATTTCCTTTATTTATACGGCATTCCTCCATAGCGTATATCAACTCCCAAACATCAATAGTGCATTCACAATACTATAACAATAATCATTATTCACCCACATTATCCACATTTCTAGACTTACTATCAATCACTCATATCCATGGCTATAACACACAAATGTGTCCATTCACGTACATTGATCATCTCATGTTCTCAACATCATTTATAGCACATTTACATCACAATACCTCAAGACTCATAACTCAAATTAAACTATTTGTTACACCACAAAAAATTTTCGTGAGCCAACAATGAATAGACCAACGAAGGGCATGAGTGTGCGATGTTTTACTAAGTAAGGAATAACTATTTATGAACTTTGGAATTAAGAAAGTTGCAGAATTTCATTTCAGCCCAGTGGTCGTAAAATGGAATACTGCCCGTAAAGTGATTTAAGGACCGTAAAGTGCCATCGTCCTTCAACATTTCAAAAATTTCAAATTTCTGTCAAATGCTTCGAATGGCTAAAAACGACTTGGAATACGGACCGTAAATTGAAATACAACCCGTAAACTGAGTCGTAAACCGCCATGATCTTCAGCCAACCTTTCTGTTTCTGATATGCTTAAATACGGCCGGGGGGGATGGACCGTAAACCAGCATATGGCCCGTAAAGTGGGGTTTATGACCACTGTGCATTTCAACCACTGTTCATAAAAATCAGATTTTAGCTATTAAAAAGGAGGGACCCAAGTTCATTTTCTCATTTCATCTTCACGAAATTTCTCCCTAGAAATCTCTAGAACACTCCAAACACTTCAACCACAAGAATACCAAGGAAATCAATGATCATCAACACCAAATCTATGAAACAAAGTGTATGAAACCTAATTGGAAGTCATCTCCTTCAAGAAATTCCAAAAGAGGTGAAGAGGGGTTTTGGTGCTAAAGGAGTGATTCCACTCTAGGCTTATTCCACCATCATCTGAGGTATGTTTCATGACTTTATCATGTTATTTAAGGTATTGGAAAGCTAAGAAGCTTGAAATGTAGAAGAATATAGAAAATGGGCCATTACTGAGTGAATAGTGTCACAATTGAATGATAGTTGAATGGAATCATGAACGTTGATATGTTGTGATGATGAATACGTTATAAATGGCGTATATACCATGGAATAAGTGTGAAGTAAGCAAAATTAAGATGATGAGCTAAAACCATTAAATGTGGAGAAATTGGAGAAAAATGGTGGATTTTGCTAAATATAGATAAGTGATGAATGATTGATACGATATTGTGAGTGTTGTGGTAAATGTTTGGGAGTTGAAATAGAACATGAGAAAAGTAGTAGAAAAAAAGGAAACACTGCCCAGTTTTCTCTAGAAATAACGATGAGTTCTTATGGTCGATTGACTAACTATAATGCATATTATCTCGTGAAGGTAGCAACGTGATATTGAAGGAGAACAAATGAACGATAGCTTAACTAAGCGACAAAGGTATGTGAGGCTAATCCTTTTATTTCTATGGCATGAATCCTATGATATGATTCTTCTTCCTCTCCATGATCCTCTTATATTCCGGAAAGCCAAGAGCTTAAGATCATGAATAGCTATATGAGTCAAGAGATATGATATGACGTTCCTATAAAGTAAATGATGTCGTCTATTATATACACTCACCTTACATACTAATCCCTTCAAGGTGAGGCAGAATGTTCATGAATGCCCATAATGGGATCGAGGGTTCACGACCTTACATCATCTCGATAAAATACACTTGTTCAAGAGTCCCTATGCATGCACAATGATGAGCATATTTTGATAAGCATATTATTATAAGTATTTCATAATGAGCATGTCATAATCATATTACACCGAGCCTAGTTGGCCGGGCAGTCACCGCGAAAGCGGGCAGCTATACGATACACCATGGCCAGTTGGCATGGGCAGACACCACTACTGGGCGGCATGAGATGGTACCCCGGACGCGGGAGGCCTGGACGCGGGCTAATGTTACTGATTATCACACCGCACCTATATGGTCGGGTAGTTTATGTATATATATATATATATGATATGCATACATGAGATGATGATAAGCATAAAAGTAAGTCAGCATGCATTACTTTTCATACGATTCCTAGCCAGGTACAGTTGCTCCATACTTGATGCTCCCTTTATTTTCTTGATGTGTTGTTATTGTTCATGCCTCTCATACTCAGTACAACATTCGTACTGACGTCCATTTTCTTTGGACGCTGTGTTCATGCCCACAGGTAGACAGGGAGGTGAGCTTGATCCGGATTCTTAGGAGCTGTCAGCTGATTGAAAACACTCCATTGTTCGGAGGTGCTTATGATTATTCTTTTGGTACATATGTATATTTTGGGCATGACGGAGTCTTGTTCTGTCTACATGTATAGTATATCAGTAGAGGCTCGTAGATGCGTAGTGTGGGTTAGATGGTCTCACAAGTCTACTACGGTATGCATAAATATATTACATATATTATTTTGATAGTCTACTGAGGCATTTATATATATATGTATAGACTAATTGTGCTTTCCACCGAAAAATGATTGTCATGCGATTATGAATTTGTGAATGATAAAGAAGCATAAATGACTATGATAAGTGAGGGAATAAGGGGTGCTCGGTGGTCAGCCTCGGGTACCCGTCGCGGCCCCTAGTCGGGTCGTGACAGAAGTGGTATCAGAGCAGTTCGTCCTAGAAAGTGTCTACGAGCCGTGTCTAGTAGAGTGTTGTTTATGGCGTGTTGCGCGCCACATCAATAGACAGGAGGCTACAGGGCATTTAGGAAAATGACCGTCTTTCTTCTTATGAGATCGTGCGATAGAGCCATGCATAAGACATTGCTCCTCCTAAAAGTGTGTTGTGATTTCAGAATGCCGCCAAAGGGAAAAGCTACAGCCACCCATAAGGGCAAAGCTACGACAAAGAGGCGGGCGGAACGAGAGCCTCAAATGAATGTAGACGAGGGAGAATCACAAAATGAGGCCTCGCCCAATGTAGAAGAGCAAGGATGAGCCTCCGCTCAAATTCCTCCGCCAGCTGCTTCGGGTCAACAAGTGACCGAAGCTATTCATCTATTGACACAATTGGTTGCCGCCCAGGCACAGCGTCAGAATGTGGGCCCGAGTGATCGTTCCGCTAGTACGAGAGCCCGTGATTTCTTGACTCTAAATCCTCCGGAAATTTTCGGGTCGAAGCCGGATGAGGACCCACAAGGCTTTATTGATGAGATGCTGAGGATGCTGAAACTCATGCATGCTTCTGAGACTGAATCGGTAGAGTTTGCTTCTTATAGACTCCGTGATGTGGCGGTATTGTGGTATAACAACTGGATAGCATCGAGGACATAAAATGCACCTCCTCCCGTTTGGCAAGAGTTTGTTGATGCTTTCATTCGCCATTATTTTCCGCCCGAGGTCCGCCGAACTAGAGCGGACAAGTTCTTGAATCTAAAAAAAAGAAGCATGAGTGCTCGAGAGTATAGCCAGCAATTTAATTCTCTGGCCAGGTACGCCCCGACTATGGTGGCCGACATGGGGGATCGAGTGCACAGGTTTGTGAGTGGTTTGGGACTACATCTATTCAAAGATTGTTTAACGACTTCATTGCAAGATGGGATGGATATTTCCCGTATACAGGCCCATGCTCAGAATTTAGAGGGACGACAACAGTCGCCAAGGAGTGATCGTGATATTGACCGAAGGCAAGGTAAGAGGGCTAGGTCTATGGGAACGAGCAGCGATTATAGAGGGGGATCGAGACAGATGTATTCTAGGCACTCAGGACAGTCAACGACTAGTGCGCCTTCCAGAATTCCAGATAGGAGGTTTGATCATTCCTCCCAGTCAGGAAAGGGCCAGAGTTCAAGGGCCTCATATTCTCAGTTTAGGGGAGGTTTCAGTCAGAGGAGACCTCCAGTACCGCGGTGTAGCCAGTGCGGTAAATTGCATTCCGGACGATGTTATCAGGGTACGGATGCTTGTTATACTTGTGATCAGACCGGGCACATGATGAGAGATTGCCCGTCGGTGAGAGATAGGGTTGGGACTCAGCCCACAGGTTCAGCAGCAGGATCTTCTTCAGTATGTCCGACAGCACAGACTCATCAAACTCCAGCAGGTAGAGGTAAAGGCAGAGGGGGAGCGTCTACTTCAGGTGCTGTTCAGCCCCGCGTATATGCTTTGGCTGCGCGACAGGATCTTGAGTCCTCCCCAGATGTGGTCACAGGTACATTGACTATATTTTCCCGGGATGTATATGCTCTTATCGATCCGGGTTCCACTTTCTCTTATGTTACTCCTTATATTATTGATTGTATTGGGGTGAAACCCGAGCCAATTAAACCTTTTGAAGTGTTCACTCAGGTTGGTAATCCCGTGATAGCCAGACAAGTGTATAAGGATTGTGTCATTGTGATATGTGATCGTCAGACTAAAGCTGACTTGATTGAGCTGGAAATGACAGACTTTGATGTGATTATGGGCATGGATTGGCTAGCGTCATGTTATGCTAATGTTGATTGTCGGGCGAAAATGGTTCGGTTCCAATTTCCGGAAGAGCCCGTACTTGAATGGAAGGGTAAGACGGCATCCCCAAAGGGTAGGTTTATTTCCTACCTCAAGGCAAGAAAGATGATAGCCAAGGGCTATATTTATCATCTAGTTCGGGTTCATGATATAGAAGCAAATTCGCCAACTCTTCAATCTGTTCCGGTGGTGAATGAATTCCCAGACATATTTCCAGACGAACTCCCAGGTCTTCCTCCAGTTACTGCTATACCTATCAGTATCAGACAACGCTTTCGGATGCGTGTTAGGATAACACGACGAAACTAGCCAAAAGGAGCGTGTAATTTACTATCTGAGCAAAAAGTTTACTGCCTGCAAGGCAAGGTATACTTTGGTAGAAAAGACATGCTGTTCTTTAACATGGGTAGCCCAGAAGCTGAGGCACTACCTATCATCATACACCACCGATTTCATTTCCAAGATGAATCCACTAAAATATATTTTCCGCCAACCATGCCTATAGGGAAATTTGCCAAGTGGAAAATGCTATTGAGCGAGTTTGACATTACATACATGGTACAAAAGGCCATCAAAGGGCAAGCACTAGCCGACCTCCTGGTAGAAAGCTTAGTCGACAAGGATCTCGAACCACTTCAAACTTACTTTTTCGGATGAAGAGATATTAACAGTGGACCAAGACATAGTTGAGCCCTATTCGGGCAGGAGAATATTTCTGGATGGGGCTGTCAACTACAAGGGTTTAGGAATCAGAGCAGTCTTAGTGTCAGAAGCAAGGAAACATTATCCGATTGCCACGAAGCTCAAGTTTCGATGCACCAATAATATGGAAAAATACGAGGCCTACATCTTAGGCCTCAGAATGGCACTCGACGTGGACATCCATGAGTTATTTGTATTAGGCGATTTAGATTTGCTAATTAACCAGGTACAAGGAGAATGGGCTACAAACAACGCCATAATCTTTCCATATGTAAACCTCACATTAAGTTTGTACAAAAAGTTTAAGAAAATTGAATTCAAGCATATGCCAAAGGATAAAAATGAATTTGTTAATGTTCTTGCTACCATAGTGTCCATGATACGGCATCCCAAAAGCAGCCACATTGGCCACTTGAGCTAAGCTTAAGGGAAGAACATACTTACTATTCTCATGTGGAGGCGGAACCCAATGGTAAACCTGGTACACCAATATAAAGATGTACTTGGAAAAACGAGAATATCCTGAAAATATTACGGGCAATCAAAAGACAACTATTCAAAGAATGGCAATGAATTCATTCTAAATAAGGAGATACTTTAGAAAAGAACACTAGATCTTGGATTTCTCAGATACAGGGATGCTGCAGAGGCCACAAAATTGCTAGAAGAAGTACATGTTGGGACTTGTAGGCTTCACATGAATGGGTTTGTTCTAGCTAAGAAGATTTTACGAGCAGGCTACTATTGGATAACAATGGAAACCAACTGCAGTAAGTTCGCGTAAAGATCCCATCAATGCCAAATCCACGGAGACCTGAACAGAGTCCCACTAAGAGAACTTAATGTCATGACCTTGCCTTGGCCATTCATCGCCTGGAGCATGGACGTCATTGGACCCATCGAACTAGTCACATCTAATAGACACAAATTCATCTTAGTCGCCATAGATTACTTCACCAAGTGGGTGGAATCGACATCACACAAATCAGTCACAAAGAAAGTGGTAGTTGATTTAGTGCGAAACAATATCATCTGCTGATTAGGCATACCAGAGTCCATCATAACGAATAATGGAGCAAATATGAACAGTCATCTGATGAAAGACATCTGTGAACAATTCCAAATAACCCATCAAAATTCCACTGCTTACCGGCCATAAATGAATGGAGCCGTAGAGCCAGCTAACCAAAATATCAAGAGGATATTGAGGAAAATGATGGACAATTACAAGTGCTGGGATGAACAGTTACCTTATGCATTGCTAGGATACCGAACAACAGTTCGGACTTCCACGGTGGAAACTCCGTACCTACTTGTTTATGGAACCGAGGCAGTCATACCTGCCGAAGTGGAAATACCATAGCTCAGAATCGTACAAGAAGTAGACATGGACAATGCAGAATGGGTCCGAAGCCAATACGAGTAATTGTCTTTGATCAATGAGAAAAGAATGATCGTTGTATGCAACAGTCAATTATACCAACAAAGAATGGCTCGTGCTTTAAAGAAATGAGTCAGAGCCCAACTTTTCCAAATAGGGAAAATGGGACTCAAGTGAGTGTTCCTATACAAAGACGAGTACAAAGGAAATTTTACACCAAATTGGCAAGGCCCGTATGTGGTCCACATTGTACTATGCGGAGTAGCACTGGTCTTAGCTGAAATGGAAGGTCAATAATGGACCAAAGCAATCAATTCAGATGCGATCAAGAGATACTATGCGTGAGACATGCTTTTCAATTTGTAATCGTACTTTTTTCTTGTAATCACTACATTAAGAAATATCTCTTAGGGCAGAGATACGTAAAAAATCCATATCGAATTTGGTCTTCCTTTTGTAATAGATAAAGCAACCAAATTATTTCCTTGTAAAATAAACTACACGATGACCTGATTTCGCAATGCGGGATACGTAGGCAGTCCATATAGGACTCGGTCACGTTATAAAAAATCAATTATTTTATTCTGAACTACTTTCGTCTAGATTCCTAGAGCGACAGGATACGTAGGCGCTCCATGAGCTCGGTCGTACCAATCAAAAAACCCAAGAAACCCCTAAGAAGCCACAGGGACAGAATTTTTTAGAGAGATCTAAAAATTTCCAAAATTCAGAGTTGGTTCAAGAGATCGCCAACACATCTTAAACTAGGGCAGAAGTTTTGCAAGGATCTGAAAATTTTCTTCATGAAAAAGTGGCACCAGAGTCAGCCGACCCAAACTTTCAACTAGGGCAGAATTTTTGATATTAAATTACAATGCGAGAGTTCACCGAAACAAACCTTAAACTGGGGTGGAATTTTTTATAGGGTCTCAAAAATTCCACAAAGTAAACCCAGATGCCGCCGCAAGATGTCGCGGACAACCAAAGATTCTGACTCAAATGCACATGTCATGGTGACAAACATGGATATTTTTCAAAAAATATATTCTGTTTTTACAATCAAACATTTTGAAAATGCCTATGATCAACGACTTGAATTTTTTTACTATAGTTTACTCTAAAACAAAATTTATCTCTCACAGAACCGAATCCAAGAGGGTAAGGGCCGAGAGCGCGACCAAGCAAGCAAAGAAACGATGCTACAAGAAAGTCGATGACATGAATCGACCTTATAAAAAACTAACACTCTTTCTTTGAATGCAGGTTGTTAGCTTTGCACGACCTAAGTGTCTGTCCCAATGTGTATCTACTTCTCGCCTGTGGATAGAACAAGTTACCTAACTTGTTTGTGGAATAAAAACAAAGAGGAAGGTAAAATACACATTATTTTTACGTGGAAACCACCCGTCTCAAAGGTGATAAAAACCACGACCTACAGACCTGTAGGATTTACCTCAAACTCCACTACAACTGAGCCAACTACAAATTAAGTAACAAACTCTGCAACCTAATTTCTACAACAGCCTTGCTACCCAAACTCTGACTAGCAAGCTATCTTCAAGTAGTAAACTGCTACTTGAAGTTATAATGTTTTGTATCTACTTTTATGCTTCTTAATAAGCTGATAAAGATACAACTCAATATAACAAACCTAATACAATATATCAAGACTTTTGAACTAGAGAACATTATACAGTAAAACAGTTCCTTCAATCATTCTTCTTGTCCTAGGGACGCAACCTTGGATTTTTGAATATGATGGATATAAATTCTTCGCTCAATATTCTGAATTCTCTCTTTGTGGGTGTGAAAATTTCATCATGGAAAGACCTGGGTATTTATAACATTATGCTCCGCAGGTCCGTTGAACACAAAACCCTTTCCTACTTGGTCAAAGACATGCACATAGGGTTTGTGTTGTACTTTCATTCTTACCTTGTTGAGTCAGCTTCTTTTCCTTGTATAAGGCTTACTAATCCCTACAAATATGGCAAAGAATCTTTCATACTTGACCGCCAAGTTCTTTCCATAATTCTGCAAATCCTAGTTGTTGTAGGACATACCCTGGAACATGTTCACAAACCTATTTCAACCACCTAGTCTATCTGTCTCTGAACCTCTGCACTGTCTGATGTACAACATGTTCTTGTACCTATTGCACAATTCTCTTTCACTCTTCATGTTGACAGACCTATTTCATATAATTGTAAACTCTGTGATTGCAACTGCTCAACTCACATCAGATCACTTTAAGTTGTTTCGTATACAACGTCTTCACTTCTAGGTCATTCATCCATTACACCTGATGACCTGTGATCATTCCTTCTTCTACATATGATGAATCTTTGGTATAGAACTTCTTTTGCATACTTGCACTATTTCTTCAACGAACTGCTTTTTTCACTGAGTCATTTTCTCTCCCTTTGTTAGCTTGTTAAGTTTTATTATTCATATATCAATGGTTCTGTCTGGATAGATCATGTTTTTGAACTTGGTTCGATGATAATGCCTTGTCATCTTGTTTTGTCACTCATCAAACTTAACAATGTCAACAACTTCCCTCTTTTTGATGATGAAAAACTCTATGTTGAGCATTTTACTGTATAGCATCCACAATTATCCTATTCATCCAAGTTAACAATCTCTATTAACAGTTTTACTTGTTTCTTTCTTTTCATTCCTTCCCCCTTTTGGCACCATAAAAAAGGAGACAAGTAAAAATAATTTCTTGAATGTTATATAAATTGAAGGGTTAGAACCATTCAAAAGTAAGTATATTAACTGACAGTAGGCACCAACGCAGAGATATTAAACAACTATACAGACCAATGAAAAACAAAAAGGAAAACAGTAGTTGAACATAGGACACATGTGATTTCCTAGGTAAGACCAAGTAGATGGTTTTGAGGTTGAGGAAGTGTCTTTGGGTAGTGCTGCAACCCATTCCTAAATATTTTTTACATTTTCTTTCCTTTCCTTATCCAGTTCAGTCTGCGAACGCAAAAGTTGAGCATTTAGTTCTTCGTTATCTTGCTCATACTTAGCTTGTAGCATCCCCAGTTAATAGAGCTATTTTTCTTTTAAAACAGTAGTTTCTGCCTCCTTGTCTGCCAGATGATTCCTTAACATTTGCAGCTCTTCCTCTGCATTCTCAGCTAGAATAGGTTGATCAGTTTGTTTCAAAGTTGTAATAACATCCTTTGTTGTCTGATATTGCCATACGTTGAGAGGTATTGCAAAGTGGTCAAAGATTCCACCCAACCAAATTCCATATGCTAATCCATGCCCTTATTTTGCCCGGAGAGATATGTTATGCATGTGTTGAATTATGAGACTGGGTAGGTTTATCTGGACCCTGGTGTCAAGAAGCTCCATAAGTTTCATAGCCAAGAAACTTGTCATAGCCATTCCTTTCTTTCTTGGTACTATCATGCGATGCACAACTTCAAAATACAGCTGATAGAGGTTGGGCATCTCATTCTTTGGCTCTCTATTATGCTGTTTAGCTGTTGGGTTACTTAAGAATATCCTTTTTACCACTACAACACTTTCCATTCGTTGATGTGAAGGCAACTCATTCGTGCGCCCATCCTATAAAGGGTAATTGCAAAATCCCCCCCCCCCCCCCCCCCATGCATTTGGGCATTCAACATGATCTTAATTTTCAATACACTGCTGGTGAGTTGTTCCTCTACACATCCTTCTCTTCTCATTTCTTTGAGAAAATAGATTTCTCCACTTCTGATACTCAATTCTTTCTAAAAGCTCATCCATCTTAGGCCCCCATGACCAGTGACCACCCTTTCTCTGAGCACTGATTATCTTTCAATGAGCAGCATCGTTCTCAGTGCTTGCTCCTCTGAATCCTCTAGATCATAATAATTTTTTATATCTTTGAGGTCTTGGTCTTGCAACTCTGATGACTTATCCTTCTCTCTTTCAGTTAGTTCATCCCTAAATTTCAACTTACCCTTTTCTCTTGTGAAATTAAGCTGTTTTCAACTTACCCTAAATTTCAACTTACTTTTGCAGTAGCTGTTTTGCACCAATAGGCTCTTGTGTCTTTACTTTTCCCCTTTTTATAAGCTTTTGATGCTGATTTCTCTGTTGATTCAGTGTGACGGACTAAAGCAGATTTGATGATTTTTGCGTTTTATCTAGAACCTCTTTTACTGGCCGTCATGGCTTTGTTTAGTTCTTCTTCAGCCTTTCTCTTGCGTACTCTGGTGTTTGGTTTCTCGTAACCTACTGAGGGACCCTTGCGTTCCATCCCTTCATCATCAGGTCTTAGAACTGGCTCACCTGATGCCTTTCTAAGTTTGGATCTGACCTTTTTTCCTACAAATTTTTGATGAGCACATCACTTTCATTATCTATTACATACTCTTTCTTGTTTGAGTTTTGGTGAGGCGTCCATTTTTCTTGTTTACTAGGTTCATCAACCTGTTCCATGGACATCAGTAGTAGCAGTGTACATTTGTTCCATGATGTTGACAGAAGGTTCATGGTTTCTTTCTTCTTCAGTTACTCTTGCTTCTCCTTCACCCAAACTTTCTAGTGCTTCAGCGACAATCTTTTCTACTAATTTGCAGTTTCAAATAATTCATCTTTCTCATCAGTTTCTTTTCCAGCATCAGCACAACTTACTCTATCTTCAGCACCTTTGATTAAGCAGCCATATCAGTTTCATCAGTAGATCATTGCAAGTGTTCCCCCTTATTGTGTGCTTCCTCAATTTCCTCTTTTGGTGTATATACTTTCAATTCACTTATAGAGGTCACTACATGGGCTTCCCCTATTTCTTTATGATCTAAATTTTTGAAGTAACCACTGGGTTTATTTGTTCAAGAGGTTCTGTGTGATAGGTTCCTTGTAATTCTGACATCTAGCACACTAAACTTTTACATTCTTCTTCGCTTATTTCAAATAGGCCACCAGGAGTCTCTAGAACATCAATGTGATCAGAGAAGGATGCCATGGAAGGGTCAAATTGAGAGTTATCTGAGGGGATTGGTTCATCTGTGCGACATGCCTTTGCTTTGGTTGTCTTAGGGATTTGGCTTCTGGCATGGGAGTTCTAAGTTTCAGTTGTGGGTGTCCCTAAAGTGGATGACTCATAAATGTTAGGGTTTACCATGGTGTCTGTGCTAGGAGTACTATGATGTAGTGGGTTGGTGGAGGTAGATGTCTTTCATTCCATAGAAAAGGAGGATGATTCTACGATTTTTTTTTTCAATTGTCCGAGAGAATGGGGATGTTTGAAGGAAGGCTCGGTCAGGAGGAGGTCTTTGAAATTCAAATAATTTGGAAGAGAACCAATTTATGTGGTCTGGATGAGTTGCCCTATGTACTTTGGTATATTAAGCTGGAACAGAAAAACAATTTCATATGGTCTACATATTTGTTTAAAACATAAGGATGGTGCGCATTCTAGCCCTTGAGGGATTCTTCATGATTATATTTCATATCCTTGCTTCTATTCCCCTTGTCATTTTGCCTCCACGTTTTATTAGGCTAAATAGACTCCCTTTGGATTAATTTTCTTCCTTTATCCTGAGAGCGAGCAGAGTTTTAATGGTAATTCTTCTCATGTCCCGACCCAATTTTTATCCCAAATAAACACAATTATTTTTCATTTCTACGAAGAATGAAGAGAGAGAAAGGGCAAAGCCCTAACCTCTCTCCACCGTCATAATCGCTGGAAATGGCAAAAAAGCCAGACGATTTTGCCTCTTAGTCCGTATGTATGCTCGTTTTGGGCAAGATCAATTAATGCTCTTTCCCTCTCTCATCCTTTCTCCACCACAGTCAACCTTTGAAGAGGTGAGGTTTCCCCTCTTTTGCTTTTGTTGCATTTTTCTTAATGATTCTTGTTTAGTTGTGATTTCAAATGCTGGGTTTTGATTGGGTTAGTCACATAATTAGAGGGAATTCAAGAAGAATCCCCTCCCCCCCACACCCTCCCAATTCCACTAGTCCTACATCGGTACAAACTCTAGCTATTGGGTTTTTTTGGTTCTATTTAAAGAACCTTGATTTCCTCATTATAGAAATAGGAAAATACTTTCAAGTTAAGGAAAAGATCATTTCTAGGTTTTAAAATTGAATTTTCTGAGCATACATAGGGTTTTGGTTTGATCGAAACCCTTCTTAGCTTAAAGTTTTGTTTGGATTTATTAAAACCTTTCAGTTTCTTTGTGGTTCATATAGCTGTGAGGTGTGGAGGAGATAGAAGGCTCTCAAGCTCCATTCTCGACAAGGCTACCACTACAAAAGGTAAAAATCCATCATTTTTTTTTATTTTTATGGTTAATGTTTTTGTTCGATTATTTGTTTATTTGTTTGTTTTAGTTTTAGATTGTTGTTTCAGTTATTTTCTTAGGCATTTTGTATATCCAGTATGTAATTGTGTGTTTTTTTAGTTTTGTTAGTAGTAGATTAGTTTATGTATTTGTTTAGACTTTAATGTGTTAGTCTTCCTAGGTTGTTTAGTTTAGCATGCTTAGTTGTTATATCCCATGGTTATTCATATTGTATGATGTTTGGATCCTCATGTTTGCATATGTTGGTTGACTAGTTTAATCCTATTTGAGATTAGCATGTCTTGTTTAAGACCAAATATGGCCCCATATACTCATAATGTTGATGTTTGTTTAGAATATGCTTAAGCATCATTAGGCATCTGTTGGTTGCTAATCCAAATAGTGATTATGCATCTCATGAACTTTTCATTTTGTTTTAGTTTATATTCTAAACATGTAACTTGGTTGTATCTTGTTCACTAAGCTTGTGCAAGCTTTAATTAGTAATTAGTCTTAGGTTGTGCAAATATGGGAATCAGTTTGCTTATTTATTTAATCTGAATCAATATGCTTTTCCTGGTTTGATGTGAGATGAATATGAAGTAGCTTGTTTATAGTCCAATATGGTGTAAATAAGGTGAACACAAGTTTTAAGTTTGACATTTATCTTGATTCACTTAAAGTCATCCTACACTTATGAGATTCAGTTTAAATCACAAAGCATGTACCTCCTTGACATGACTAAGCTGTTGAGTATTGCCTTTAAACAGATGCCTAGACTAAATATGTGTTTAGTAAAAATGGAAATTTTATATGTGTGAAGGTTTATATGTGCCTGGCCTATTTCATTTGAATTCATATTCGTGTATTGGGTTGTTAGCTATAGTGAGTACATGGTTCATGTGTTTACCATCAGTTAATCGTCACAAGGCATATTTCAGACCAAGCATCTGATAGATTGTTAAGAGTGATTGTGTTTCAGTAGTTATAAGAAGTAAGATTATGTGGTTTATGGGACAATCTTAAAATGAAATACAGAAATTTAGTTACTATATGTTTGAGGATTCAAATATCCACTTCATACTGTCAAACATCATATAGGGCGCGCATATTGTTAGAACTGATGACTATTTTAAGGGAGTTGTTAAGACTATACTTGAAAATTCATATCAAAAGCATGTTCATGTTCTCAAGAGGTCATTATCTATGCTCTGTGGTAATGTATTTGTCTATGGAATGATTGAAAACATATGTTTGACTTTAATATTCATACATACACCTACCATGCTAAAGAAAATGACTACGACGTCTGTGAATGCACTGCCCTGTCTGTCTAAGTGAAATTGGTAGTCTGAAATAGCTAAGATTCTGAAAGATAAAGTGTTTGGACTTTTATCATAATGAGTTGAACTGGTTCGATTCATCTAGGGTAAAGAATGAAGTTGTTTGTGATCACCTAATTATAAAGGGATCTTAAGAGGATTTCACTTGGTTGTGGTAAGACAAGGAGTGATTATCCTAGGGCTAGGGAGATGTTAGGAAAGACTTTAAGTTCTTTTACTCAGTCTAGTACTATTTATCCTAGGTTTCTCTTTGTTGAATAACAATTCCATGGGACCCTCAAAGGGCTAGTAAGTGTGAAAAAGGGAATACTATGTAAATTAACAAGCTGAATAGGAGTATTGAACCTTGTGTTGCAAAACTGTACAGTATCTGTGTAGTCTTGTTTCCTCTTTGGTGTTTTGTACTGTACTGTACCCTGCTATTTCTTAATGCTATGGGTTTAAAGGGATTAAAATGTCACTTCCCCTCTAGATAGTCTAGACTATAAGCTTGTCCCTGTTTGATTGTCTTTGTTGTCTGAGATATTCTCTAAGCCATTTGAATTCTATTGTCTCGTCTTAAGTGAAAAAAGTGCTAAAATATGTGGCTGAACCAATATGAGTCTGGGAATATTTAATGGGCTTAAAAGTTGTACTGAAACAAGAGTGACATATGTTTAACATGATTAAAAATGATTGGTTTGATTCTAAGAAGTTGTGTCCTAGCCTAGTCTGTGGATTAATACTATTTAAGGGTCTTGCATGTTGAAAGAAGTAGTGAATCATGGTCAAGGACTAATATATCTAGGGAAAACAAACCTCTATAATCCCTATGTTATTGGATGGATCATAGAAGTTTCCCTCTTATATGTGTGTTAATGTGTATACAACAACTATATTCCTGCATGGATGTCTATATCATATGTTGATTTTGAAGTTCATTTGAGGTTTCCCTCCTTCTCTCTCTTTCCTCGTGTCTGATATTGTGATGGTATGATTTATGCTAAGTATACAAGATATATATCTCATGTATATTTCGGTATACACGGGCTGTATATCTTGTATACCAGTGGTATACATGATATTAACTGCTGATTAAGTGTAGTGTTAACTGAATTGGGCTTATCTCTTCAATGCTAACCTCATAAAAATTAGTTTGGGCCTTGTCTAGCTTTATTCATACACTATATCTTGTTTGGGCTTCCTATTTTATTCCAAGGTGTTGGGCTTGTTTTCTTTTTCTGAGTCTGTTTTGGCCCTTACCGTGCTATTTTAGTGAAGTATATCAAATTAGGACTGATATATATATTTAGATATGTATGTGATTGTATTTGAACTATGTTTGAGTGTTAATTTTTGTTAACTTAGTTCGCTAAGTGTAGATGCTCTCTAACCGCATTTCGCTTTTTCCCCCCTCCTTCCCTTGCATGATCTCACACGCATGGACTATTCAGGTCAAAGCCACAATTGCTATCTCGTTTGGGCAAAGGCCCAACACTTTTCTTCATCGAGTCCGAGCCCAGAACTTGAAGGCCTAACCATGGGTGAAAATGGTTAACTGGTGGGTTCGGTAGGCCCACCAGCCTTTCGTATCTTTTATTTCTTTCATGTATGTTGATGTTAGCGGATGCTTGGGAAAATATTTGAACCTGTATGGTTATAACTTAGTTGAAATAGGCCAAACAAAGCCTATATCATTTAGAATGGATAGGAGCTCGAATCGTTTTCAATCGTAGACCCAACAAAAGATAAATGATAATATTCTCTCAAATAATGTGATAAAAAAATAACTTTTCATCTCTTCTTACAAAAGCTGAAACTGGAACGGTATAAGATATTATTTTTGAGAAAGGTCAACTTTTTCCTAAACTTGAAATTTTAGAGATCTGGGAATACAATGGATATTTTTGGAAAAAAAATGCAACTCTTTTAAACTCAAGAATTTTCAAAAAAAAAAAAAAAAGATAACAGAAAATCTGGTTTCAAAAGAACAAATGTTATTGAGATGGACCTCAAATGATTTCAAGTTAGCTAAAATATTTTCCAAACCCTTTTGGTACAAGCTCACTTTAAATCGAAATTCTACTTGTATCCAAGTTAAAGGAAAAGGTTTGAAATGGAGTATGGTTGACCTTCACCTAATACAAAAATTTGAAAAGCATTTGATAAACTTTTATAACTTGTATAATTCTCAAGGTACTTTTTACAAAAGGAGATACATTTGGACCAAAAATTAAGTGGAACTCTACTCAAGAGAAATCTTGGGTGTGTTTTGGTCCGGAAATGAAATGACCATTTCAAAAACCTTATATGCGTTTTGCAAAAGGAACTTATCTTCTTCTTTCAAATAAAGCAATTTTTGCCAAAATGTTTCAAATGATATGCCATGACATAATATACAAGATTTTAAACTACTTTAAGCAAATAATTACAAATCACAAATTGATTTTTTTTAATCAAAACTACCAAGCAGATTGCCTGATAGTGCTTTATTAAAAAACAAGTTCTGTACAAAAGCTAAAATGCAGAAAATAAAGGGATATAATACATGAATCCAAACTAAAGGAAATCTAAAAGCTTGTCTATTGAAAATCCTTTTGTCTTGACTTGATACCATGTTTACACCTCAAGCTCTCACCAGGTGCTATGAATCCACAGTCCATTGAATTAAAATTCGGGCTTCAAGGATAGAATAGAATTCTTTCAGAAAGTTCCTCATGTTCAGCTATTTCTATGATTGTTCTAGACCTATGTAGTGTTGACTTTTTCCTTCAAGAATGATTGTATAAAAAGATCCTTTGGACATGTGACAACAGAATGAGCATGTAATCACACTAATACCATTTTTGTAACCTGTCCAAAAGTCCATCTATTCAATCTGCTAGAAATGATCTAGGCATGATTACTGCAGTTTTTACATCCTGCAGAATCCTTATTACATGTGTTAATCTCCGGGAATCTGATGATCTTTGGCTTGCCTGATTCTGATGTATGGCATCTGTGCTTTTTTCAATATTCAAAATCTGTCTTGCTTTCCTTGGAAGTGATTGGTAACTATTGAAATGATGTTCACCTGCAAAATAAAAAACAAAGTTAGTCAAAAAATCTGCCAATCCATTTCCTTCCGTCAGTACATGCTCCACTCTCACTTCCTTATCCCTCCTCAACCTTGTAATATCCTTTATGATAAAAAATATACTCCATGGAACTTCCCATTGTCCTATCAAGATCATTTTAAGAGTCATTAAATCAGTCTCCAAGATTATAGGCAATAGATCATTTGTCACACAGTATTTGATCCCCTTCTGTAAAGCCATTGCTTCAGCAACTAAGTTTGATCCATATGATATTCTTCTAGCTGCAACATGCATCATGTCGCCCTCAATGTCCCTAATACAAAATGCCACTGAGCTTGGCACTGGATTGCCTCTAGAGCACCATCTGAGTTACACTTAAACCACCCTGGCATAGGAAAATTCCATCTCACTATCTTGGTCACTATATATGGTCTGTATGTTTCAATCATCTGCATAATCCGTGGAAGAGACTTTGGTACTTGCATTCTTGGAGAAAAAAAGGTACCATACTGAGTAAATAACCTTTGTTTTGTGTTTTGATTGAACTGTTAGATCTGTATCGTAATTTCGGAACTATAGTAACAAGAATCGTCTCATTTCGTCTTCGTATGACTGAGATATGGCCTTTTTTCTAAATTTTGTGGTAGATTTTCTGGTGAAAATGACGATTTTGCCCCTATGTTCGCCCTTAAATTTCTACATTCCTTCAAAACTTGAAACATCATATCTCTCTCATTTTAAGGCCAAATTGGGTGATTAAAAAGGCTATCTTGGGTGAAAAGTGAGCTTGGGGATCATTTAGCACCTGATTTGGGGTTGGAGCTGTTACGTTTTTTCGTTATTTGTTTCGGGACTTCTTTTCACAAGTTTGGGAGCTCCGTTTGAGGTGATTTTCACGGTGTTGTTCTCGTGTAATTGAGGGGGTAAGTATATTGTTATATCTCGGGTTTTCGCACATTTGGAAAATTAGAAATAATCTTGACTTGTAAGAAATAAAGTCATAATTGATTCCATCTAACGCATGAGTTGTTTTTGAAAGAATATTAATGTGAAAGGGTCGAGGGAGGCTAAGGGCAAAACGTGGAATTTTGGAAATTAGTTTCGGGAATTACAAAAATAAAATTTGTAGCCAATTGGGCTTGTAAAATAAGAAGCAAATGAGGCCCAAATCAAGGGGGGGGGGGGGGGGGGGGGGGTGGCCGGCCAACATGGCCTTGGCCCAAACCCATTTAAGTAGTCATGTGCTTGGTCATGTGACAAACAAGACAAAAGGGGATAAGTCTTCATCTGTTCAAGAAAATTCAAGAAACAAATCAAACAAGCAAAGAGAGAGCAAAAAGTAGAGGGTTCGGCCATGTCCATGATTTTTCACCCCTCAAAAATCTTGTTCTAAAAATTGTTGTCTTGTGATTTTCCTACTAAACTAAGTGCCCTCTTAAACTTGGTGTAGTTGTCTTGGAGGAAGAAGCACTTGGATCCTCAATTTGATCACCTATTCAAGTGAAGAAGACTAGGGAAAAAGGTAAGAAATTATCCCTTGTTCTTGTGTTATGAAGTCATGTTTATGTTGTAGTATGTAGGAATGAATTGATTGTATGGAAATATGGAAGTTTGCAAAATGGGTAGGAGATATAGTATATGGCCGTGTGTGTATATATGTTGTATAATTATGGTGAGTTTAAATTATGTCATATTCTAGTAGTGATTGTGGTAAAATGCATATTGGGAATGAAAGTTGAATGAAATTGATAGAAGTGGTTAGTGGGGTGTTTGGCCGTGTGGTTTGGAGTGTGTGGAATGGAAATGGATTAAGTTTGTTTAATGTGTTATTATGATACTTGCAATGAATATGGAGATAAAATGATATAAGTTTGTATCGAAATGGAATATTGAAGCTTATGTCGTTTTAGTGCGATTTTACGACATTATGAAAATGAAGTCATTAGGTTGCTAATTATGACAAGTATTGATGAACTGGGAAGAAGGAAACATGTTATGAATGCGTATGCCAAAGATTAGGAGTTTTGGATAAATTATGACTTTGGCGGAAAGTTTGTATATTATGTATATCGTGTGTATAATTTGAGGAAAACGATATGAAATGCTTCTAAACTATGTTGTGGTGATCTAGATTGATAATGAATGTGAAATCGTTGAGATTAGTTTGAAAGTTAAGGTTAAAGTAAAGGTTAGGGCATTATGTCGGCAAGTAGAACTAGTTGTGCCATATTGTGTTTCTGGTGTTTGTTGTTGATGTTGATGTTGTTGTTTGGGTTGTTGTTGATGATTGTGAGCCGAGTTGAATTCTCGGGGGTGCTATATGTATAGGGGAAGTGCTGCCGAAATTTCGGTAGACAAATATGAGTTGAATTGAATTCGTAGCATCTATAGCTTACAATTGGTAAATGTGACCATTTGCAGATTTTCGACGAAACGGAGAGTGAGCTTGGATAGGCTTAAAAAGCTCAAAAGGTATGTAAAGCTACCCCGATCCTTCTTTTGGCATGCCTAAGTGTATTAGGATCGAATTCGGGCCTCGAAAGACTTTCTGCCCCTTGGAATCCGCAAGTGAAAATATCACTTTTTCTTTCAGTAAGATTGAACTCTTTTGGTATGTTTTCTTGGAAATTATGCAAACCTTCTCTAAACTCCTTGGAAAGCTACAGAATGTCCGTAGAACCTTTATAGGTGATCCAATAAGCTTAAAGGGCGTAATTTGGACCCATCGTCTTGCTTGTCCCGAGGTGGGCCCACTATTCCCGGTTTTGCCCTTAATGTACTTAAGTCTTCTTTTCGAATAGTTCTTAAAAGAAACGTTTTGACTACCATTCTAATTACCTAACAAACGTTGTTTTAAATATTCCATTAAGTCTGATAAATTGTTTTGATACTCGAAACTCATTTACTATGATTCCTTCCGACTTCATTGGATCGGTTTGTCTTTGATATGCCTCATCGAGTCGATGGAAACATTCATGATATTTTAATTGCATTAGTCTCTCACTACTCCATTCGTGGATGCCCCAATGTTTCCCACACTGAGCCCGGGCCAGGATATGTTGTCAAGCGTGATCCTTTGCATTGTTCGCCGTGCCTCGATGTGAGGGGGCAGGTATACGCGTACATGGGTTTGTGGAGTATGCTGTGCCATGTACGCTTGTTCTGATATGATTTACTATGGCCATCTGATATGACATATTATGTTATGGGGTTATGCCCCTATTCTGATTCTTCTGTGTTGTGGCACCAGCGTCGGGAGGGTGGCCACGTTCTGTCTGCCGAGTCCCTTGGCAGGGGCCGGATTGGATATGACATATGTTTCTGTACACACTCCGCATGTTTTGAAAATATATATCTGATACTTTGTATTTTCTGTTTACTTTCTGTACGTTCTATACCAGTTATGATTTTGTTTCTGCAACTCAGGCTTTACATATTCAGTACATATTTCGTACTGACCCCCTTTCCTCGGGGGCTGCGTTTTCATGCCGCGCAGGTACCGACGACAGGTTTGCTGATCCGTCCGCTTAGGATCTCATTCTGCTATTTTTGGAGGGCTCTTTTATTCAGAGCCATCTTTTGGTATAGTCTGTCACTTTTATATATGTATATTCTCGTTCATGGGTACGGCGGGGCCCTGTCCCGTCATATGATTCTGTCGGTCTGTTAGAGGTCTGTGGACATGTTTGTGGGTTGGGATCTTTCTGTACAGCTGTGTGTATATGTTGTGTTTGGGCGATTCCATTCGCCGCCGCGGCCGGTCCGCATATATTTAAATGTTACTCTGTTGGCCCTGTGTGGCCTTTGTTGGTATTTTCTGCGTGCAGGGTATATGGGATGGTCCGTAAAACAAAGGAAACTCTGCTGAAATTTTTCTGGAGATTATCTAAATTGGAACTAAAGCCTTGTCGGCTTCTGCTATATACTAGAATGTCATTGAGTGCCCAGATCGGGCACTAGTCACGGCCTACGGGGTTGGGTCGTGACAAAAGTGGTATCAGAGCGGTTCGTCCTCGGAATGTCTACAAACCGTGTCTAGTAGAGTCTTGTTTATCGGTGTGTTGTGCACCACACCTATAAACAGGAGGCTACAGGGCATTTAGGATACTACCCTTCTTTCTGTCTTAGATCGTGCGATAGAGTTGTGTTATCAGGATGATTCCTCCCTAACGATTTGTTACATTTGCAGGTATGCCTCCAAAAAAGGCGATAGCGACCCAAAAGGCCAAGGCAGCAGCTGTGGGAGAAACTAGTCGGGCCCAGAGGGTTACCAGGGCCCATGCTCATATTGCTCCTGATATTTTGCCCCCGGCAGAGGGCTCTTCCACACCGCCACATGTAGAGGAGATTGGAGCAGCAGCAGCTGCAGGTCGGGGGGCGGCTCCACCGCCAGCTCCCGAGATTTCAGTACCTGAGCCCCCAGCTCCACGGCCAGGCACTGAGGATCAGTCCATGAGAGAGGCAGTCCAGCTATTGACCAGACTTGTGGCAGGACAGGTTCAGGGGCACGGACTGGGAGGTGACCGGGCTTACAGGCGTGACAGTTCGCGAGCCCGTGAGTTCTTCACTTGTGGTCCTCCAGAGTTCTTCGGGACTAAGCCCGAGGAGGATCCTGAGGAGTTTATCAGGAAGATGCGGCGCACTTTACAGCTGATTAATGCTTCCGAGACAGAGTCAGTTGCGTTGGCCTCGTACCGGTAGTATGATGTGGCGGCTAATTGGTACGAGTCATGGGAGTTATCTAGGGGTGACGGCGCTCCCCCAGCAGTTTGGGATGATTTTTCTCAGGCTTTTCTTAGCCATTTTCTGCCTCCGGAGTTACGGCGGGCCAAGGCTGATAGATTCTTATTATTGAGACAGAGGGGTCGCAGTGTTCGAGAGTACGGTATGGAGTTCGACTCATTGGCCCGATACGCACCTGCTGTGGTAGCTACTATGGCTGATAGGATGCACAGGTACATTATGGGGCTGGACCGTTATTTTGTCGACAGCTGTTTGGTATTGGCTGCTCAGCCCGGCATGGATATTGCCCGGATTCAGGCCCACGCCCAGGGCATGGAGGACCGGCATAGGGAGCGTTAGCCTGATAGGAGCCAGGATCGGAGACAGCCCAAGAGGGCCAGATCGTCTGGGTATTCTAGAGATTTTCGGGGCAGACAGCCTCAGCAGCCGCAGCAGCCTAGCAGACATCTATCCCAGCCGGCACAGAGCGCACCTCCACAGCCTACAGGTCGCAGATTTGATAGCCCAGGGTATTCAGGAGCAGGTCAAAGCTCCAGGGCTTCAGGTTCGCGGACAGATAGGGGTTCGGGTCAGACGAGGCCACCTAGGCCTCAGTGTTCTTATTGTGGCAGATACCATCCTGGAGAGTGCTACAGAGCCACCGGTGCATGTTTTTCTTGTGGCCGTCAGGGCCATTCTGTGAGAGATTGCCCGTATAAGGGTAGTTCGGGTGGTGCAGCGCAGCCTACCGGATCAGCCGCCGGGTCTTCATCTTCATCATTGGCTATGCGCCCTACGGGGCCAGGTACTTCAGCACCAGCAGGTCGCGACAGAGGCCGTGGTGGAGCCTTTGGTACTAGCGGTCCTTCGAACCGCATTTATGCTCTGTCCAGCGGCCAGGATCAGGAGGCATCGCCTAATGTCGTTACAGGTACATTATCGGTTTTCTCTCGGTCTGTGTATGCATTGATTGATCCAGGTTCGACCTTGTCATATATTGCGCCTCTGGTTGCTAGAAAAATTGGTATAACGTCTGAACCTATAGAGCCGTTTGAGGTAGCCACACCGATTGGGGACTTTATTGTAGCGAAACAGGTGTATAAAGACTGTTCTGTAATTATATGCGGCCGAGACACTAAGGCAGATCTGGTGGAGTTAGATATGATCGAGTTCGATGTTATTATGGGTATGGACTAGCTAGCTTCCTGTTATACTAATGTTGACTGCCAAAATAAGGTAGTTCGTTTCCAGTTTCCCGGGGAGCCAGTTATAGAATGGGCCGGTAATACAGCATCGCCGAAAGGTAAGTTTATTTCATACCTTAAGGCGAAGAAAATGATCAGAAAGGGTTATTTTTATCATCTGGTTCGGGTACAAGACTTGACAGCAGATACGCCGACTCTTCAGTCATTTCCCGTGGTTAATGAATTTCCAGATGTATTCCCAGATGAGCTTCCAGGCCTTCCTCCGGAGCGGGAGATAGATTTTACTATTGATTTGCTTCCAGATACTCAGCCGATATCTATTCCCCCATACAGAATGGCACCGGCAGAATTGAAAGAACTGAAAGAGCAGTTGAAGGATCTGTTAGAAAAAGACTTTATCAGGCCCAGTACTTCGCCTTGGGGGGCCCCGGTATTATTTGTGCGTAAGAAAGACGGGTCGCTGCGTATGTGTATTGATTATCGGCAGCTGAATAAGGTAACTATAAAGAATAAATACCCCCTCCCCAGAATTGATGACTTGTTTGATCAGTTGCAGGGCGCCAAATATTTTTCGAAGATAGATCTTCGGTCAGGCTATCATCAGGTACGGGTACGAGAGGCTGATATTCCTAAGACAGCATTCCGGACCAGATATGGGCATTATGAATTCAGAGTTATGTCTTTTGGGCTGACTAATGCTCTTGCGGTATTCATGGATTTAATGAACCGGGGATTCAGGCCGTTCTTAGACATGTTCGTAATTGTATTTATCGATGATATCCAGGTTTATTCTCGGTCCGAGGCAGAACACGCAGATCATCTGAGAGCGGTACTTGGGGTACTTCGGCATCGGAAATTATATACAAAATTTTCTAAATGTGAATTCTGGCTGGCTTCAGTGGCATTCCTGGGGCATATTATTGCAGCTGATGGTGTCCGGGTGGATACACAGAAGATTGAGGCCGTGAAGAATTGGCCCAGACCCACGACGCCCACAGAGGTACGTAGTTTCCTGGGGTTAGCTGGCTATTACAGAAGATTTGTGAAAAAGTTTGCTTCGATTTCAGCGCCTTTGACAAGGCTAACTCAGAAGGGAGCCAAGTTCCAGTGGACTGATGCTTGTGAACGAAGCTTCCAGTTGCTGAAAGAGAAGCTGACTACAGCCCCAGTTCTGACTCTTCTAGAGGGACCCGATGGATATGTTATTTATTGTGACACTTCTGGCGTGGGATTGGGCTGTGTATTGATGCAGCACGGCAGAGTTATAGCTTATGCTTCTCGGCAATTGAAAAAGCATGAAAAGAATTATCCTACTCACGATCTGGAGCTTGCAGTGGTGATCCATGCCCTGAAGATATGGAGACATTATTTATATGGCGTTCATGTTGATATCTATACAGATCATAAGAGTCTCCAGTATATTTTCAAGCAGAAAGAGCTTAATTTGCGGCAGCGGAGGTGGCTGGAGCTCCTGAAGGACTATGATGTGGATATTCTGTATCATCCGGGAAAGGCTAATGTTGTGGCAGATGCGCTTAGCTGGAAATCTATGGGCAGCTTGGCAGATTTACAGCCAGACAGGAGAGAGATAGTACGTGACCTTCATCAATTGGCTAATCTTGGGGTTCGTCTGGCCGAATCTGGAGGTACACGGATTTCTGTCCGAGGGGTTTCTGAATCATCTATTAAGGAAGATATCAAACGGCATCAATATGAAGATCCTGTTTTGGCACGATTCAGAGACACAGCCTATGATAAGGGGAAGACTCCGTTCGAGTTCACTCCGGACGGGACTTTATTATTCAGGGGCAGGTTGTGTGTACCTGATATTGCAGGTCTTCGGCAGCAGGTTATGAGCGAGGCACATCATGCTTGCTATTCGGTCCATCCTGGGTCTAAGAAGATGTACCATGATCTCCGATGCTTATACTGGTGGGATGGCATGAAACGGGATATCGCAGAGTTCGTCGCCCAGTGTCCCAATTGTCAACAGGTCAAAATTGAACATCAGAAACCGGGTGGACTGTTGCAGGAAATGGAAATTCCGACGTGGAAGTGGGAGATCATTAATATGGACTTCATTACAGGGTTGCCTCGCACTCCACGGAAGTATGATTCCATCTGGGTTATTGTTGATAGGCTGACAAAATCAGCCCATTTTCTCCCCGTCAGAACTACTTACTCCGCTGAGGATTATGCCAGGCTTTATATTAAAGAAATTGTGCGACTTCATGGAGTTCCTATATCTATTATAACTGACAGAGGTGCTCAGTTCACAGCGAACTTCTGGAGATCTTTTCAGGAAGGATTAGGGACTCAGCTGAGCCTGAGCACAGCTTTCCATCCTCAGAGTGACGGACAGGCCGAGCGCACTATCCAGACGCTTGAAGATATGTTGCGGGCCTGTGTTATTGATTTCAGAGGTAGCTGGGAGGATCACTTGCCATTGATTGAATTTTCTTATAATAACAGCTACCATTCCAGCATCCAGATGGCTCCGTACGAGGCTTTATATGGTAGGAAATGCAGGTCACCTATCGGCTGGTTTGATATTGGCGAGACAGAGTTAATCGGCCCGGATATAATTCAGCAGGCCGTTGATAAGGTGAAACTTATCCGGGAACGACTATTGGCAGCCCAGAGTCGATAGAAATCATACGCTGATAAACGGCGTCGTCCTTTGGAATTCCAGGTTGGTGATTGGGTATTTCTGAAGGTATCGCCTATGAAAGGTGTAATGCGGTTCGGCAGAAAGGGCAAACTTAGTCCGCGTTATATTGGGCCTTATGTGATTGTGCGGAAAATTAGGAATGTCGCCTATGAGTTAGATTTGCCATCTGATTTGGAAGCGGTACATCCGGTATTCCATGTCTCAATGCTCCGCAAATGCATTGGTGATCCCTCCAGAATATTTCCGGCGGATGATATTCAGGTGACGGAGCAGTTATCTTACGAGGAGCAGCCCGTAGCCATCTTGGACCGCCAGGTAAGAAAGCTCCGGAACAAAGATGTAGCCTCTGTTAAGGTGCTGTGGCGGAACAACAATAGGGAAGAAATGACCTGGGAGGCCGAAGAGGAGATGAAGAAGAAATATCCTCATTTGTTCCCTATGCCCACAGGTAATCTCGAATCTTTGTTTAATCCCATTTCAATAGCGAATGTGCTGTCTATAAACAGAAACTCCCCCGAAGTATTTTCAGACCCTATAAGATTGATCTAACATTCGAGGACGAATGTTCTAAAGGGGGGGAGGATGTTATATCCCGGGTTTTCGCACATTTGGAAAATTAGAAATAATCTTGACTTGTAAGAAATAAAGTCATAATTGATTCCATCTAACGCATGAGTTGTTTTTGAAAGAATATTAATGTGAAAGGGTCGAGGGAGGCTAAGGGCAAAACGTGGAATTTTGCAAATTAGTTTCGGGAATTACAAAAATAAAATTTGTAGCCAATTGGGCTTGTAAAATAAGAAGCAAATGAGGCCCAAATCAAGGTGGGGGGGGGGGGGGGGGTGGCCGGCCAACATGGCCTTGGCCCAAACCCATTTAAGTAGTCATGTGCTTGGTCATGTGACAAACAAGACAAAAGGGGATAAGTCTTCATCTCTTCAATAAAATTCAAGAAAAAATCAAACAAGCAAAGAGAGAGCAAAGAGAGAGTAAAGAGTAGAGGGTTCGGCCATGTCCATGGTTTTTCACCCCTCAAAAATCTTGTTCTAAAAATTGTTGTCTTGTGATTTTCCTACTAAACTAAGTGCCCTCTTCAACTTGGTGTAGTTGTCTTGGAGGAAGAAGCACTTGGATCCTCAATTTGATCACCTATTCAAGTGAAGAAGACTAGGGGAAAAGGTAAGAAATTATCCCTTGTTCTTGTGTTATGAAGTCATGTTTATGTTGTAGTATGTAGGAATGAATTGATTGTATGGAAATATGGAAGTTTGCAAAGTGGGTAGGAGATATAGTATATGGCCGTGTGTGTATATATGTTGTATAATTATGGTGAGTTTAAATTATGTCATATTCTAGTAGTGATTGTGGTAAAATGCATATTGGGAATGAAAGTTGAATGAAATTGATAGAAGTGGTTAGTGGGGTGTTTGGTCGTGTGGTTTGGAGTGTGTGGAATGGAAATGGATTAAGTTTGTTTAATGTGTTATTATGATACTTGCAATGAATATGGAGATAAAATGATATAAGTTTGTACCGAAATGGAATATTGAAGCTTATGTCGTTTTAGTGCGATTTTACGACATTATGAAAATGAAGTCATTAGGTTGCTAATTATGACAAGTATTGATGAACTGGGAAGAAGGAAACATGTTATGAATGCGTATGCCAAAGATTAGGAGTTTTGGATAAATTATGAATTTGGCGGAAAGTTTGTATATTATGTATATCGTGTGTATAATTTGAGGAAAACGATATGAAATGCTTCTAAACTATGTTGTGGTGATCTAGATTGATAATGAATGTGAAATCGTTGAGATTAGTTTGAAACTTACGGTTAAAGTAAAGGTTAGGGCATTATGTCGGCAAGTAGAACTAGGTGTGCCATATTGTGTTTCTGGTGTTTGTTGTTGATGTTGATGTTGTTGTTTGGGTTGTTGTTGATGATTGTGAGCCGAGTTGAATTCTCGGGGGTGCTATATGTATAGGGGAAGTGCTGCCGAAATTTCGGTAGACAAATATGAGTTGAATTGAATTCGTAGCATCTATAGCTTACAATTGGTAAATGTGACCATTTGCAGATTTTCGACGAAACGGAGAGTGAGCTTGGATAGGCTTAAAAAGCTCAAAAGGTATGTAAAGCTACCCCGATCCTTCTTTTGGCATGCCTAAGTGTATTAGGATCGAATTCGGGCCTCGAAAGACTTTCTGCCCCTTGGAATCCGCAAGTGAAAATATCACTTTTTCTTTCAGTAAGATTGAACTCTTTTGGTATGTTTTCTTGGAAATTATGCAAACCTTCTCTAAACTCCTTGGAAAGCTACAGAATGTCCGTAGAACCTTTATAGGTGATCCCATAAGCTTAAAGGGCGTAATTTGGACCCATCGTCTTGCTTGTCCCGAGGTGGGCCCACTATTCCCGGTTTTGCCCTTAATGTACTTAAGTCTTCTTTTCGAATAGTTGTCAAGCGTGATCCTTTGCATTGTTCGTCGTGCCTCGATGTGAGGGGGCAGGTATACGCGTACATGGGTTTGTGGAGTATGCTGTGCCATGTACGCTTGTTCTGATATGATTTACTATGGCCATCTGATATGACATATTTTGTTACGGGGTTATGCCCCTATTCTGATTCTTCTGTGTTGTGGCACCAGTGTCGGGAGGGTGGCCACGTTCTGTCTGCCGAGTCCCTTGGCAGGGGCCGGATTGGATATGACATATGTTTCTGTACACACTCCGCATGTTTTGAAAATATATATCTGATACTTTGTATTTTCTGTTTACTTTCTGTACGTTCTATACCAGTTATGATTTTGTTTCTGCAACTCAGGCTTTACATATTCAGTACATATTTCGTACTGACCCCCTTTCCTCGGGGGCTGCGTTTTCATGCCGCGCAGGTACCGACGACAGGTTTGCTGATCCGTCCGCTTAGGATCTCATTCTGCTATTTTTGGAGCGCTCTTTTATTCAGAGCCATCTTTTGGTATAGTCTGTCACTTCTATATATGTATATTCTCGTTCATGGGTACGGCGGGGCCCTGTCCCGTCATATGATTCTGTCGGTCTGTTAGAGGTCTGTGGACATGTTTGTGGGTTGGGATCTTTCTGTACAGCTGTGTGTATATGTTGTGTTTGGGCGATTCCATTCCCCGCGGCAGCCGGTCCGCATATATTTAAATGTTACTCTGTTGGCCCTGTGTGGCCTTTGTTGGTATTTTCTGCGTGCAGGGTATATGGGATGGTCCGTAAAACAAAGGAAACTCTGCCGAAATTTTTCTAGAGATTATCTAAATTGGAACTAAAGCCTTGTCGGCTTCTGCTATATACTAGAATGTGATTGAGTGCCCAGATCGGGCACTAGTCACGGCCTACGGGGTTGGGTCGTGACATATATAACCTTTATTTTGGTATTTCTTCAAAATTATTTTTATTAGTTATCGATTTTATCCGCGTTCGGTTGAGGAAATTGGGGTTTTGAACCCACAAGTTGAAAAGTGTTAAATCATGGATTTGAGGATCAAGATGGAGGCTTTTTGAATGGGTTTTCTAGATTTTGCCTAGTTAAGCTATGGGTAAACCAATTTTGCAATAAAATTTCGATTTTTCCCTTTGGGGATCGGGGTTACCTTTTTGGGTTCCGAATTATAATATAGTAATATGGGTATCATTGGACTCGTTTAAACTCGTAGAGTACATTATTACTTTATTGAACCTAATTTTTTAATGAAACTATAGTTTTTCCCTTAAGGCTCGGGTTTGGCTATTTTGGGTCTATTTTTCGGTTCTGGGTAAGACTTTGACTATATGGGTATCTATGGATTCGTATTTTAACGTAGAATTCATATTTTATATACTTTCATCATTTGGAAGCACTTCGGAAAGGAAAGGCATTGGCTTGAGGGTTTATGGCTCCTGTTCGACATTGAGGCAGTTTACGACTTACCTTTTTAGACTCTGATTAAAGAATCGTATGTAATAGTAGATGTTTACGGAGAAAGCATGAAAGGACTTCGGACATGGTTTTGGTGATAAATCAACTGGTTTGGTATGGATGTTGTTATGTGGTCTTGTCTCCATGTTTGTTATACTTGTGAATTTGATGTATTTAGCTTTGTCTCTTGATATCACACTTACCTCATTAAAGAGGAAGGCTAATATAGATGAATTAAGTTTTGATATGCATTTCATGGCAAGTATTTGTGGATTCTTATGCGGTATTGAGGTTGATTTCATGCATGGCATGCATTCAATATTTCATATATGATTTGATATGATTGTGTTTTGAAATGATGATAAGTAAGAGAGTGTAACCTCTGAGGTCTTTACCGGAGAGCGTAAAAGAGAGAGAGAGAGTGCTCGTGATTTGAGGTCTTTACTGCAGTGAGGGAGTGCTCGTGATCCGAGGTCATTTACTGGAGCGATATTGTTATATCCCGCATTTTGTACATTCGGATAATTCAAGACAATCGCGGGAAGTTAAGGACAAGGTTATATTTTGATTTTGTTTAGCACACAAGTTGTTCATGAAAGTTATTGATGTGGAAATATTAAGAAAGGCTAGGGGCAAAAAGGGAAACTCGCAAGATGACTCATAGAAATGTGGAGGAAGGCTAAGGGAAAATTTGGAATTTGGAGAATAATTTTCCATGAATTGCAAAACAAAAAAAAAAAAGAGATTGGGCTTAAGTAAAAGAGGCCAAGGTGGCCGGCCATGTGGAGTGGGCTTAGGCCCATATGGATTAATTATCCATGTGTATAAGATGACTTATGGATCATTTTCATCTTCACCCTTAGAACAATCAAGAAGCTTGGAGAGAAAAATAAAGACCACTCCATTCGGCCATAGAGGAAAAACATTGGAGCCTCCAAATTTGATCCAAAAAAATATTTTCTTCTGGTATTCCTACTAATTTGAGGGTCCTCTTTAACGTGGTATAATTGTTGAAGCAAGAATCCCTATCTTTGTTGCAAGTTACAAATCTTATCCAAGTGAGAAGTTAAAGGAAAAAGGTAAGAATTCATCTTCTTTTATATGTTAGGGATGTTTGTGCATGTTGTAGTATGTGAAAATGGATGGAATTTATGAAAATATGGATGATGGGTTGTAGCCGTGCATATGTGTGTGTGACCGTGTAGGTGTGGTGTTGTGTAGGAATAATGATTCAATTATTTTATCTAGTGTTTTGGTTGTTGTAGTTGTGGATTCCATGATGAAAATGAAGGTTGGATGAATTGAAATGAAGTTGTAATCGTTGAGAAATTATTGGAGGAATTAATGTGATTCTAATATGGTTTCTTATAATTATGAGAATAATGTTGTTAGTGTGTAGTTCATGAATTTGGAAGGAAAGGAAATGAGTTGTTATGGTTCTTGTTGAATTTGGAAGGTCTTGGGTGAGGTAGTATGTTGATTGGGTTGTTTTGAATGTTATGTGAATTGTTTGAAGTATTCTTGAATCATGTTAGAAAGAATTCGGATAAATACTTGAATGCGGGATCATTGGTGTTAGTTAGATTATATGTGATTGAATTGAATATAAATGAAATGTCGTTGAATTGTGTGACGAAGGTTGCTGATGTTAGAATATATTTTGGATTGATTGTTGAGGTTGTTAGTATGATTGTTGGTATTGTTGTTGATAGTTTGGCCGAGTTACATTCTCGGATTGTTGTTGATAAAAATTGGCCGAGTTAGATTCTCAGGGATGGTGTATTTACAGTGGAAATGCTGCCGAAATTTCAGTAGACAAAGTGTTAGTTAGGATGAGATTCTTGGATATCTATAGCTAATGGTTGTATTCATTAACATTGTTATAGATTTTGGGAAGGCTAAGAGTTAAGTTGGATTGACTAAGTTAGCGGGCAAGGTATGTTAAGGCTCATCCCTTTCTTTCAAGGCATGATCCCGATGTTATGATTTCATAGTTGTTTCCATATTTTCCTTGTTTTCAAAAGTTCGATGTTTATGATTCCAAGGCATGATTCTCTTCCCGATAACTTGCAAATGTTTTTCCAAAGTGTCCGTATTCTACCAAAACAGAGGTTTATGATTTTGTAAGCTCCTATGACGATGACGATGGATATGTTTCACAATGACAATGATAATGTCAAGGATGATAATATTTCTATGATAACTATGATAAGAACGATTTCATGTTCGAAAGGTACTTGATATTATTATTGTTTTGATTTTCCAAAAATGGCTTCCGAAACGTTCGTAGAAGGTTCTGTACTTCAAACGCTCATAACTTTCTTATACTAAGTCGGATTGACCCGAAACTTGTTTCTGAGCCTTCATGTGTCGATTTATGTACGTACCCATCGAGTCTTAACGCTGCTATTCGTTGCTAGTCTCACCTTATAATAATTGTTCGTTCAAGGTGAGACAAAGTCATGATGATTATTCCATAATATAATCGGAGGTTACCGACCTTACGTCACTCCGATAGATACATGACTTTCTTTGGGCTCTCCTGCATGCTGCTTATATGATATATGTATATGTATATGGGGAAGATGGGGAAAAGGGACATATGTTGCACTATAGACGCATTGCCACCTAGTCAGTTGGCGTAACTCATCCCGGACGCGGGACATATGTGGGGGAGCCGACGTTGTTCAGCACTATAACATGATGATATGTTCTATTTTCTATATATGGACGAGAAATGTTTTTCAAATGAAAGATAAGCATGCATGGCATTCGGCCTAAAAGGCACTCATATGTACAGGTTACTCTCTTATCTCACTATATGCTCTATGAACCCATGATATTGTTATTCATACTTTATGCTCCTTATTATGCTGTTTTTCATGCCTTACATACTCGGTACATTACTCGTACTGACGTCCCTTCTTAGGGACGCTGCGTTTCATGCCACGCAGGTAAGCAGGTAGACGGGTTCGATTCCTAGGAGCTCCACCAGCGGGATATTGAGAGCGCTCCAGTTGTTCCGGAGCTTCAGTTTATTGGTATTACTTTTGTGTATACATTCGGGCACGGCAGAACCCTGCCCTCCCTGTGATTATATGTATCTTGTTTAGAGGCTCGTAGACAGATATGTACAGTCAGATGTTTTGCACCCTCGTTTGTCCTTGTCGCTGTGTAATGTGTTAGTAGAGTTTACTGTCACTTGTTACGAGTATGCTATTAATGATGGTGTTGTGTAAAGTAATGACGGTATCGTTCATACGGCCCACTCGGTAGTAAGAATAAGATGCGAGATAAGAGGTGCTCGGTATAGTAGTGTTACATCCGACATTTTTGTTTATTGGAAAAATTCAAGATAAATGGACTTGTGATGAATAAGGCCACAATTGAACCTTACTTGGTATGAATGTGTAGGTTATGAATTCAATGGTGCGGAATTACGAAAGGAGGCCAAGGGCAAAAAAAAACAAATTGGAATTTTGGAAATTTGCCTTATGAATTACAATAATTAGCCAACCATTTTGGGCTAAAAAAAAAAAGGTGAAGTGAGGCCCAATTTTAAGGGGCCCAACCGGCCATGTAGGCCTTGGCCCATGGAATTATTAATTTTTATTATGTGATAAGTCCATATAATGGATAAGTGTAAGGAAGCTTCAAGAAAAAGGAACAAGAACAAACAAAGAAAAAGAAAGGGAGCATTTCAGGTTTGAGAAGAGAAAGAGAAAGAAAAGAAAGAAAAAAAATTTGGAGCCCAAATCTTTGGTTGTGAGATTAGTGCTAAACTCAAGGCCCTCTACAATTTGGTATAAGTATTGTGGCAAGAAAATAATTTTAACCTCCAAGTGAAGAACTTGAAGAAAGGTAAGGATTTTTCCATTTTCATGCCATAAGATATATGTATGTATGTTGTAGTATGTGTGAATGAATGAAAAACTTGGAAACTTTGTGTGTTGGGATGGTGTTCATGGTGGCCGAATTTATGCATGAATTGTATGTTTAAGATGGCTTGAATTCATGATGTAATTTAGTTGTAGTATGATGGAAATTGTGTTAGAAATGAAAGTGGAATGAATTAGTGAAAATTGGAGAATGTAGGAAGTGGCCGTGTGGTGCTATGTTGGGTATGGAATATGAATTTGATCTTGTTTGTATGCTAAGTGTGTTATGGTGAAGTGAATGGGAAGATAACAATCTTTATTGTCTTGGAAAAATGGTTATTAAGTTGTTGTAAGAGAATATGCAACTTTGTTATGATTTATGTAAAAATGGAAAATGAATGTATCAAGAGGCAAATTATGATTATTGTTGATGAATTTGGAAGATGGAAGTGTATAACGAACTTGTATGTTGAAGGTTAGGAAAAATTGGAAAAGTAGTGACTTAATGGAAAGAATGATGTAAGTTGGCATTGATTTGGAAGTGTTGGAAGAATTATGGCATTACATTGGAAAGTAGACTAATGGTGTTATATTATGTCTTATTGTGAATTATGAAAAATTGTTGATGTTGTTGTTGGGTTGTTGTTGGTTGTGTTGAGCCGAGTTAAATTCTCGGGGTGTCAAATGTATAGGCGAAGTGCTGCCGAAATTTCGTTAGCCAAGTATAACCCAAAGGTTAAAATGTTAACTTTCATGAATAGTAACTGGTAAAAGTGACCATTTGCAGTTTTTGGACGAAACGGGAATTGCGATTTGACGAGCGTAAGACGCAATCCAGGTATGTAAAGCTTACCTTTCCTTCTTTTGGCATGTCCTAGTTATACTAGGTTAAGATCGGACCCTCGGGGATAATTCTGTTCTTGGAAATCCAAGTTTAATTTTGGCCACTATTCATTCAGCGCAATTGAAGCATATTCCTTATATTTGATTGAAAGAATGTTCAAACCTCCATAACTTTTGCTACGGTGTCTAAATCTCTCCGAAACCTTCGTAGATGGCTTTATGGAGCCTAAAGTCTGTGATTTGTGTCCGCCGCCTCGATTCGACTCGAGGTGGGCCCGCATGCCTCGAGGCTTCCCTTATTGGATTTGTTTGACTCATTCCCGTCCGATATGAAAAGTAATCGTTTGCCTATGACTCAAAGGTTCGTTTGAAATTTCCTATATCGTTATTGAACGTTTTGTATTATGAACGATACTAGATTTTCGGAAAATGACTTGTGAATTGTTTTTCAAAGGTTTTGCAGTTTGGAAATTCGTAACTTCTATATATCAATATTGATCGACCTGACCCCTACTCCGAGCCTTCTGGCGTCGGTATATGCCTATATGTAATTATATGTCGAGTCCTGTAAATTACTTTTAAGATGCATATGGTCTCTGCACTACTCCGTTCGTGCCATTCGCTATGATTTCGTTCGTCGGTACCCGGGCCGGCTTTGTGATCGTGCGCGCTATACCATATTCGGAAGTATGATGTGTTACGGTTTCCGAGGCCTCGCCATAGGGCCGGTTACCGTCTATGGAGTTATGATGTGATATGGCATTTGATATGTTCTGATGATGTGATATGTGTGTGATACGATTTGTCTGGAGACTGTACGGAGATTTGAAAAACTTCTGGAGTATGATGTGTTGTGGCACCAGCGTCGGGGGTGACCACGTTCCTAAGCCCTATACATGATTTTTATTTGCATTTGTACATTTATCTTCCGTACAGGTTTGATTTGCTACTTTGACGTTTGTGTTTGTTCCTTCTGACTCCAGTTACGATTGTGATTTCTGTACCTTCTGCTTTACATACTCAGTACTTCTCCCGTACTGACCCCCTCTTTTTCGGGGGGCTGCATTTCATGCCCGTAGGTACAGAAGCTCGTTTGGGTGATCCTCCGGTTTAGGCTACCTATTCTGCTATTTTGGAGGGCTCCCCTTGATCCGGAGCTTAACTTTTGGTACATACCTTTTGCTGTGCGTGTGTTCTGTACATTTGTGGTTGTGTGGGTACGGCGGGGCCCTGTCCCGTCATATGTTCGCATGTTCTGTTTTGTTTTAGAGGCATGTAGTCATATTTGTGGGTCGTGGGTCCGGTGTGTTTGTATGTGGATCTGTTTTGCGTTCTTAAGCGGCCCGTATGCTACTATGGCCAAGATGGCCCATGCGTTCGTACGTGTGTGTGTGCATTTGGGCGATGTATATTCCGCCACCTTTCTGATTTTGATATGACTGTTCTGCATGGGCGACTGCTTAAGATAAGTGTTCGATCAATGTTTGTGTGACGTCTGCTATTGGTTTTCAGTTCGAACAACGTATGTTAAGTCTGAATGAGTCGTAATATGACGATCTGGTATGTGAGTCTGTTTGGGGTGCCTAAGTAGGGCACCAGTCGCGGCCAACGGGGTTGGGTCGTGACAGAAGTGGTATCAGAGCGGTTAGTCCTCGGAATGTCTACAGGCCGTGTCTAGTAGAGTCTTGTTTATCGATGTGTTGTGCACCACATCTATAAACAGGAAGCTACAGGGCATTTAGGATGTTACCCTTCTTTGGATTCTTAGATCGTGCGATAAAGCTGTATGATTAGGATAATTCTCCCCTACGAATTGCTGTATCTACAGCGAGGCTCCAAAGAGCAGAAGTGTCGGTATTTGGGGAAAATGTTTCTGACCCTCTTCCTGCAGGTGATTGTAGGTTGATAAATAATGAAGAGGAGCGCTTCGGATGATGGGGATGGGGGTGCTAATAAGGCCCCTAGGACATCACCAGGACCGAGTAGGCAGATCCCCAACTACTCGATTGAGACAGACCCTTCGGAGGATCCAGAGACAATTCCTCCAGAGTTTTTGATCCCCAGAGCAGAGGCTCCCAGGGAAGACAGTTATGACACCGACCCTTCGGAGGACCCAGCGACGATACCTCCAGAGTTTCTTACTCCCAGGGAGGAGGATAGCCCCGATGCTGAGCCACCAGAGCATCCCTCTGGGACGCCGGAGGAGGAGGTTCCCGAGGATGTGCCAGCAGCTCTGGTAGTGGAGCAGTATGTTAGACAGGCTTCCCCAGAGAGTGTTACGCCCTACTCCAGCCCTTTGTCCTGGCCGTCGGTGAACCAGGAATTGCCAGGCTATCTACACTCCTCCGATTCAGATACAGGTAATAGTGGGGGCCAGACAGACGACGATGATGAGGGACACAGTTCCCACGGCAGCTCCCCAGGTTAGACCCGAGTTCGATCAGTTATGAGTACGTAAGTTTCCTAAAATTCTCGGTATGTGTATGATATCTGTAAAACGTTGTTCAATGACGATAACGGAAATTTAAAAGGATTAGCAACCTAGTGATCGAAGGCAAGGGCGACTGAGATGTCCCCACCGTCAGTGTGAGTCTGGAAATCCTGGATGAAAGTAAACAGGAAAGTGCCTCCGATGCCGTTTGAGATGGGCACGTGTGGTAAGTGTCGACGACGTTATAATTCTTATTTGAAGTTATCAGCTCCGTGTGGCTGCGATACGACATGATATGATATGTATGTGTGTGTATATGTGTTGGCCCTGTGAGCCATGATTGGTATTTTTGGTGTACAGGTTTTGGATAGTAAGAGAAACAGAGGAACCTCTGCCCAAATTTTTCCAGAGATATGGAAGTAAATATGTAGACTAAGTACAAAAAGGTCCCGCGATACTTGTCAGACTTTAGTTTTCTTCTGTCGGTGGCCGGAGAACACCTTACGGTGATATTTTATCAGATTCCACCGACTATTTGGAGGCGGAATTCGTGGGACGAAGACTTAAATCCGTGGGTTATCCGTAATCATATGTATATGTGTATGAAAGTGAAGTTGAAGATTCAGAAAGGCAGCACGGTAAATGTACGACTTAGCCGGGGGTGGGACCCGCTATAAAAAATTTCCGAAAATTTGCTAAGACCCCGATTTGCTCTAAAATTTCGTGACAAAGGTCGTGCGGGGCGATCGCCGAAATTATATCAACCCTAACGCGTCAAAATGCATAAAAGTTTTGGGGTTAAGCGTGCTCAAGCCAGAGCAATTCTGGGATGGGTGACCCCCTGGGAAGTAATGCAAAGTTTTTCACAAGTGAGAGTATGATAAATATGAATGGAAATTTGGAGTAACCAAAAGGAAAAATAGAACGTGTGGAGTAATTAGTGCCCTTACAGGAGTCGCGCAGAACGAGGCGGACTAAATGGGCAAAAAGAAAACGGTACAACACCGCTTGGGAAATTGAACGAATTCGAATAACAGTCAGAGACGTTCGCCAGTAAGGCATTAGTAAGTGTGTGTATGTGTGTGTATGATTTTTGTCTGGTGCCCATATGGATCAAGAGCCGAGTCCCGGCGACTAGTATTGTGATAGACAGAAGGTTTTACTAAACAGAATACCTGAAGCGAAGCGGGGACGACGATCTGAATGTTGTCAGGGGATAGAAAAGCCCCGGTTGCATTATAATTTAGTCTGGTATGACGATGTCTGAAAAAGAAAATGAGTATGGATGGTAGGGAGGATGAAAGATAAGAAGTGTGAATAAGCGGAATCTCTGGAAGAGTCGATAAGCCACATGCAAGACGATTTGTATGATCACTTGGCAAACAAGTTTACAAATAAAGGGAAATTTTCATGAACCATTGGAGCCTTAATAGGAGCGATTTGATCCTAATTCGATATTCTATCTATTGTACTTCTACCCTCCCGATTCCGATAAGGCTCTGCCTAGTATGCCTCTGTATTTCTGAGCTCGATTATGTTCCCATCTGATGAATTTTTGTGCGTCTGATTCTGAATACGTTTCTGTCTGACACACCTCTGTACGTCTGATTTTGATCACGCGTATGTCTGATACATTTCGGTCTGTCTGACTTTGATCACGACTCTGTATGATACAATTCTGTACGTCTGATTCTGATTTCGAATCTGTCTGATATCTCTCTGTACGTCTGACTCCGATCTTAGATTTGTCTGACATACTTTCGTACCTCTGCTGTTGACTATGAATCCACCCGACATGCTTATACGCGTCCGGCCCTAGCTCTGAATCTGTTTGGCATAAAGTGTCTGGTATGAAGTGAAGTGGGATTACGACGATGTGGTAAGAAACTCAGAAGTGTAACGAGAAATGATATTGATTATAATGTCTGAAAGAGCATTCGTCGGTTACGAGAATGTAGCTTATGGTCCGATGATTATGTAGGGTATGAGAAAATATATTTTATGAAGGCATTTGAATCAGTGATGTGAAAAGTTACCCTATAAGGTTGGTGAAGAAGCCATGTCGGAAAGTCAACAAAGGACGGCTATAAAGAGAACCCTTCCGAAGTAGTATGACGCCCCATAAGGTTAATTTAACATTCGAGGACGAATGTTTTAAAAGGGGGGGAGGATGTTACATCCGACATTTTTGTTTATTCGAAAAATTCAAGATAAATAGACTTGTGATGAATAAGGCCACAATTGAACCTTACTTGGTATGAATGTGTAGGTTATGAATTCAATGGTGCGGAATTACGAAAGGAGGCCAAGGGCAAAAAAAAAAAAAAAAAATTGGAATTTTGGAAATTTGCCTTATGAATTACAATAATTAGCCAACCATTTTGGGCTAAAACAAAAAGGTGAAGTGAGGCCCAATTTTAAGGGGCCCAACCGGCCATGTAGGCCTTGGCCCATGGAATTATTAATTTTTATTATGTGATAAGTCCATATAATGGATAAGTGTAAGGAAGCTTCAAGAAAAAGGAACAAGAACAAACAAAGAAAAAGAAAGGGAGCATTTCAGGTTTGAGAAGAGAAAGAGAAAGAAAAGAAAGAAAAAAAATTTGGAGCCCAAATCTTTGGTTGTGAGATTAGTGCTAAACTCAAGGCCCTCTACAATTTGGTATAAGTATTGTGGCAAGAAAATAATTTTAACCTCCAAGTGAAGAACTTGAAGAAAGGTAAGGATTTTTCCATTTTCATGCCATAAGATATATGTATGTATGTTGTAGTATGTGTGAATGAATGAAAAACTTGGAAACTTTGTGTGTTGGGATGGTGTTCATGGTGGCCGAATTTATGCATGAATTGTATGTTTAAGATGGCTTGAATTCATGATGTAATTTAGTTGTAGTATGATGGAAATTGTGTTAGAAATGAAAGTGGAATGAATTAGTGAAAATTGGAGAATGTAGGAAGTGGCCGTGTGGTGCTATGTTGGGTATGGAATATGAATTTGATCTTGTTTGTATGCTAAGTGTGTTATGGTGAAGTGAATGGGAAGATAACAATCTTTATTGTCTTGGAAAAATGGTTATTAAGTTGTTGTAAGAGAATATGCAACTTTGTTATGATTTATGTAAAAATGGAAAATGAATGTATCAAGAGGCAAATTATGATTATTGTTGATGAATTTGGAAGATGGAAGTGTATAACGAACTTGTATGTTGAAGGTTAGGAAAAATTGGAAAAGTAGTGACTTAATGGAAAGAATGATGTAAGTTGGCATTGATTTGGAAGTGTTGGAAGAATTATGGCATTACATTGGAAAGTAGACTAATGGTGTTATATTATGTCTTATTGTGAATTATGAAAAATTGTTGATGTTGTTGTTGGGTTGTTGTTGGTTGTGTTGAGCCGAGTTAAATTCTCGGGGTGTCAAATGTATAGGCGAAGTGCTGCCGAAATTTTGGTAGCCAAGTATAACCCAAAGGTTAAAATGTTAACTTTCATGAATAGTAACTGGTAAAAGTGACCATTTGCAGTTTTTGGACGAAACGGGAATTGAGATTTGACGAGCGTAAGACGCAATCCAGGTATGTAAAGCTTACCTTTCCTTCTTTTGGCATGTCCTAGTTATACTAGGTTAAGATCGGACCCTCGGGGATAATTCTGTTCTTGGAAATCCAAGTTTAATTTTGGCCACTATTCATTCAGCGCAATTGAAGCATATTCCTTATATTTGATTGAAAGAATGTTCAAACCTCCATAACTTTTGCTACGGTGTCTAAATCTCTCCGAAACCTTCGTAGATGGCTTTATGGAGCCTAAAGTCTGTGATTTGTGTCCGCCGCCTCGATTCGACTCGAGGTGGGCCCGCATGCCTCGAGGCTTCCCTTATTGGATTTGTTTGACTCATTCCCGTCCGATATGAAAAGTAATCGTTTGCCTATGACTCAAAGGTTCGTTTGAAATTTCCTATATCGTTATTGAACGTTTTGTATTATGAACGATACTAGATTTTCGGAAAATGACTTGTGAATTGTTTTTCAAAGGTTTTGCAGTTTGGAAATTCGTAACTTCTATATATCAATATTGATCGACCTGACCCCTACTCCGAGCCTTCTGGCGTCGGTATATGCCTATATGTAATTATATGTCGAGTCCTGTAAATTACTTTTAAGATGCATATGGTCTCTGCACTACTCCGTTCGTGCCATTCGCTATGATTTCGTTCGTCGGTACCCGGGCCGGCTTTGTGATCGTGCGCGCTATACCATATTCGGAAGTATGATGTGTTACGGTTTCCGAGGCCTCGCCATAGGGCCGGTTACCGTCTATGGAGTTATGATGTGATATGGCATTTGATATGTTCTGATGATGTGATATGTGTGTGATACGATTTGTCTGGAGACTGTACGGAGATTTGAAAAACTTCTGGAGTATGATGTGTTGTGGCACCAGCGTCGGGGGTGACCACGTTCCTAAGCCTTATACATGATTTTTATTTGCATTTGTACATTTATCTTCCGTACAGGTTTGATTTGCTACTTTGTCGTTTGTGTTTGTTCCTTCTGACTCCAGTTACGATTGTGATTTCTGTACCTTCTGCTTTACATACTCAGTACTTCTCCCGTACTGACCCCCTGTTTTTCGGGGGGCTGCGTTTCATGCCCGCAGGTACAGAAGCTCGTTTGGGTGATCCTCCAGTTTAGGCTACCTATTCTGCTATTTTGGAGGGCTCCCCTTGATCCGGAGCTTAACTTTTGGTACATACCTTTTGCTGTGCGTGTGTTCTTTACATTTGTGGTTGTGTGGGTACGGCGGGGCCCTGTCCCGTCATATGTTCGCATGTTCTGTTTTGATTTAGAGGCCTGTAGTCATATTTGGGGGTCGTGGGTCCGGTGTGTTTGTATGTGGATCTGTTTTGCGTTCTTAAGCGGCCCGTATGCTACTCTGGCCAAGACGGCCCATGCGTTCGTACGTGTGTGTGTGCATTTGGGCGATGTATATTCCGCCACCTTTCTGATTTTGATATGACTGTTCTGCACGGGCGACCGCTTAAGATAAGTGTTCGATCAATGTTTGTGTGACGTCTGCTATTAGTTTTCAGTTCGAACAACGTATGTTAAATCTGAATGTGTCTTAATATGACGATCTGGTTTGTCAGTCTGTTTGGGGTGCCTAAGTAGGGCACCAGTCGCGGCCCACGGGGTTGGGTCGTGACAAGTAGTATCGGGTACCCGTCGCTGCCCCTCGTTGGGTCGTGACAAAAGTGGTATCAGAGCAGTTCGTCCTAGGGGTTGTTTACGAGCAGTGTCCAGTAGAGTCCTGTTTATGGGTGTGAAGCGCGCCACACTTATAAACAGGGGGCTACAGGGCATTTAGGAAATCTGACCTTCTTTGTACTCTAGATCGTGCGATAGAGCTATGTTACCAGGTTTCCATGTTCTTTTCTTAATCCTGTGGTATGGTTTCAGTAATGCCGGTGAAGAGGAAAGCTACGGCGGCCCAGAAGGGCAAGACGGTGGCTGGAAGAAGAGTCGAACAGGAGGCACCGGCGGAAGTAGAAGAAGGCGAGTCTCATAACGAGGCTCCTCCCCAGACTTCTTATGCTCTCCCCGTGTCGGCAGAGCAGGAAGGAGCTCCAGCTCCAGCCCCAGTACCTCCAGTTCCACCACCAGCAGCATCGGGCCAGCAGATAACAGTGGCTATTCAGTTGCTGACCCAGCTACTTGCCGCACAAGCTCAGCGGCATGATGAGGGCCAGGGAGACAGGGCGGTGAGTGCAAGAGCCCGTGATTTTATCACCCTGAAGCCTCCGGAGTTTTATGGGTCGAAACCAGAGGAAGACCCGCAAGATTTCATAGACGAGATATTGAGGACACTGAGGAAAATACATGCTTCGGATACAGAGTCAGTAGAGTTGGATTCATATAGATTGCGGGATGTAGCGGTCCAGTGGTATAACAATTGGATATCTTCAAGGGGAGGAAATGCACCTCCCTCGGTTTGGCAAGAGTTCACTGAAGCATTCCTGCGACATTACTTGCCACCGGATGTTCGACGGGCTCGAGCCGATATGTTTTTGAAGCTCAAACAGGGAAATATGAGCGCCCAGGAATATAGTCTTCGCTTTAACTCTTTAGCCAGGTATGCCCCAGCCATGGTGGCTGATATGGTAGATCGTGTACATCGGTTCGTGAGTGGGTTGGGGCCACATTTAGTTAAGGAGTGCTTGATGGCTTCACTCCAGGATGAATGACTATCGCTCGTATCCAGGCCCACGCCCAAAACCTGGAGGAACAACATCAGCTACAGAGAGGTGAGCGTTATTCTGATAGGGGTTCCAAAAAAAGGGCCAAATCTTTCGGAACTAGAGGTGAGTATAGAGGGGAACAGGCACAACAGTATTCCAGGTATTCAGGCCAATCAGCAGCCAACGCACCTCCTCGATTCACGAGTAGAAGATTTGATCGCCCTACCTATTCAGGACCAGATCAGAGTGCCAAAGTTTCAGAGTTCCAACATAGAGCCGATTCTAACAGGACGGGACTACCCCCACCACGGTGTGGCAGGCCACATTCGGTACAGTGTTACTTAGATACAGATGCTTGTTTTTCCTGTGGTCGAACTGACCATTTGATGCGTGATTGCCCGCTGAGGAATGAGGGAGACAGAGCTCAGCCCGCCGGGTCGGCAATTGGTTCATCATCGTTCGTGCGCCCTCCGGGACAGACTTCCCAGGCTCCAGCAAGCCGTGGCTGAGGCAGAGGAGGGGCACCCAGTTCAGACGGTCCTCGGAACCGTACATATGCATTAGCGGGACGGCAGGATCCTGAACCTTCCCAGACGTGACTACAGGTACATTATTGGCATTCTCCTATGATGTGTATGTGTTGATTGATCTAGATTATATTCTATCATATATTGCTTCTTGTATTGCTGAAGTATTGGGTTGAAACCCGAGCCAAATCAAACTGTTTGGGATGTCTATGCCCGTTGGCGACCAAAGTGCTTTCGCCACTATTGGGAATTTGGGAATCCAGGACGAAAGTTAGTCGTACGCATAGGGAAGAGGTGAATGTTGGGGATTGCGAAGTCTAAAACTAAAAGAAAATCGGACAACATCTCCTTTATTTATATGACATTCCTATATATCGTATATCAACTCCCAAACGTCAATAATACATTCACAATATCATAACAATAGTCTTTATTTATCAACATTATCTACATTTCTCAATTCACTCCCAATCACCTATATCCATGGTCATAACACATGACTACGTTCATTCATATACATTGCCTATCCCGTATTCTTAACATCATTTATAACATATCCATATCACAACACATCAAGAATCATGACTCAATTCAAGCTATTACTCAAAATGTCACTATTTCCACATTCATGACCCATTTTTCTATATCCTTCTACAATCCAAGTGTTTCAACTTTCAAATACCTTAAAAACATGGAAATACCATAAATCTTACCTTATATGTTGTAGGAACAAGCTTTGGGTGGAAATACTTCACTTGAGCCAAAACCCTAATTCATCTCCAATGAGATTTCTTGACTTGGATGATCTTTAATGGGTTTCTTACACTTGATTCACTTAGTTTATGTTGTTGATCACTAATATCTCCTGAATTCTTGTGGAATAAATGTATAGAGATGTTTTAGAGAGAAGGGGTGTGATAGGGAAATGAAATGAAATTAATCCTTGATCCCTCATTAAATACACCAAATCTGTCCCGACCAGTTCTACAGAGCAACATACGGTCCGTATAATTTATACTGACCGTATGTCTAGCCGTAGATTTAGTCCAGAGAGGGGTTCCAATCTGGGATGATTGTACGGTCCAACATACGGTCCGTATATTTTATACGGCCAGTGTGTTTGGCCGTATAATCCCCAGTTTTTCGAGGTTCGTTGTCGTCGACTCGTTTGATCTCCAATCCTTATGGAACCTTCTTAGCACTTGTTTATCCCCTCATTAACAATCTAAGGGACGTTATAACTCTTCTCTAAAGCATTATTAAATCTTCGTTAACTTGTTACTCATAATTCCTTTTCGATACCTATCGTACGCCTTGCCTTCTCTTGGCAAACTTTCTTCCCCTACCTCTAACGTATTTTAAATCTTAACTAGGGTCATCAAATACCATTCCTTACTTATCGAGATACCGTATACTTCGTGCTCTTCGTTAGTCTATTCACGGTGCATCAACGGAAAATTTTTCCGAGGTGTAACATTTAGTGTTTGTAATGACCCATTTGGTCGTTACAACACTTTTGACCCATTAACCCCTGTTGACCCTTCCCTGAACCCTATTAGTACAATTTTTACCCATGGGGTACGACTCCCGAGGTGATTGGGTGAGATTTCTGATGTATTTTGTGAAGTAGAGCCTTAAAGTGAAAAACGTTTGACCACTTGTTGACTTTTGCGTAAACGGACTTTTTTTTAAAATTAGTTAATTCGGAGAGGTCCGGATGGTTGTTATGACTTAGTAGGATGTTTAGTTTGGTTCCCAAGGCACTCAGGAGCGTTTTGGGTTATTGGTTGGAAAGTTGGGTCTTTGGCCATTGGGTGTTGACTCGGTAAAATACACCTCTGTTGGGAATTTTGAGACCACGAGTGAGTCCGTAGCATGTTTTTATGTATGGTTTGGATCTGGGAGGTCTCGGATGATTGTCAAATTTTGGGACTGAGATTGTGAAAACCAGAAATTTTCTGGTCTCTGGTGTCCGCCGTAGCGGCACCAGATGGGCCATTGTGGATCTGCCATAGCGGAGGCCTAGTCGGCTATGGCGAGTGTGTTTTGTTTGTGGTGGGTCACCACAGTGGACTGGGATCTACTGTGGCGGATTCGTGATAGCAAAGCGTAACCTCTGGTGCGAGCCCGCTATAGCGGACTCGTGACCGCTGCAGCGGGTGACGGGATCATAATCCTATTTTATTGTTTAGTTAAAACCCTTACCTAGAATGAATTAGAAACTAATAGGCTTGAATCTTCCATTTATATCAATGAATTGAAGGTTTGCAAGTTAGGTTTATACCCAAATTGGGGGTTTTGACTTGGATGATGAAACTGACCTATTCTTGAGTTAATCTAGCTATTGAATAGTGGAATTGAACTTCTAGAACGTTGAGTGCTACACCTCGTAGTTTCGTCCGTTGAGATTCATTAGGCGTAGTCCTAATCGTGGAAACGGGAGCTACCTTAGGATATATGGGATTACATGTTCCTTTATTATGGTTATGGGGGTTTAAGCCCATGAAATAAGCTATGGAAGGATTTAAGAACAAACAAATAAAGGAATGGAGTTTGAGGGAACTTTGGTAAAACTTGGCAAAGTTTTCGGACAGGATTTTGGTCCAGATTGGGGGAGGCATATCTCCTAGAATATGAGGAGTTTTGGTGTGTTTATTTTGTCCAATAGAAGTTCATCGAGTCTAGTTTCCAACGCAACAAACTGTTCGTCAATGTGACCTCTGAGTAAAACGTTATGCATGTTTTACAACAGACTGTCTGAGAAGAAAATTTCTGCGGACCATTTGACGGCCCGCAGGAATTTTGACGCCCCGCAGAAATTCTGTGGTCCGTCAAACTGCACCAGCCCAGCGTCAAATGGTCACAGTGAACCATATTTGACTGGGCAGTTCTACGGACCATTTTGACGGTCCGTAGGAATTTTTACGGCCCGTCAAAATGGGCGCAGAATTGCCCGGAGGGATTTTAAGTTCCGCTTTATATAATTTACTCCACTTCATTTGGACATTTTATTTCACCAAATCAGATCCAAAGGCTCTCCAAAAACCCTCTTTTCCACTCCATAAACTAATCCAAGCCAAAAATCCAAGGGAGATTAAATATCAAGACGCAAGGATCCAGATACCCATGTGCTAGAGGTCTTGCTAGGGTTAATAAACTCCAAGAATTCTTTGGATATTGAAGCTATCGTTTTTATATAAGTTGATAGCTTGCTCCAAATCTCATTCTTATGAGATAAAAGGTTAGTTTTCATACTTATAACATGTTATCAAGAATGTTTAGTTGTTGAACAACTTGGATAGAAGAAGAAAGTAGAAAATGAGTTCTAAATGTAGTTTTTATGATGTTTTTGAGTAGTATGCTAACTTCAGTTATGATTCTTAGTATGATATGGATATAATATTGCTATGGGAGGTAATAATGGTGATGAGGAAGCATTATATGAAATGTGCTAAAATGGCTAGCATAAGTTAAATATAAGGATGAATTTTGAAGGCTTAACGAAGTGTGATCACTTGATTATGATATTATGAGTATATTAAGGATGTAATTGTGGTTGTTGGAAGTTTTTTTTTGATATGGTCGAAGTTGACAAAATAGGGGAAATGCTGCCCAATTTTCGTTAGAACATGAATTATCCTAGTTTGAATTTAAGAGTACCATCAAGGCTTAACCAAGGTATAAAATCCTTCTAAATGTAGATTACTCAAGCTTCAACGGTGAACAATAAATAGTTGAGGAGACGAAGAGGCATGTAAGGCTAATCCTTCTTTCATTGAGGCATGGTTCCCTTGCTATATGTATCCTTTCATGAGCTCAATAATGTCTTCCAAATGATTCTATCTCTAAGATTGCCAAAGCTTACGATTCTCGATACGTTCACGATTCTATTGTCTCTTTTATATGATAGTTGATCCTCTAAGGATAAATATAACGAAAATGATGATGACGATGATACTCATGAACTCCTACGTATACGGAGTGAAGTATACATGACCATTATATAACACCGAGCTCATATGGTCGGGTATGATACCTATCGTGCGCAGACCACTGCAGTTGGGTACGAATAACACTGAGCCTTGGTAGGGCCAGGTATGTATAACACCGACCCTTGTCATGGCCGGGTATGTGAAACCACCGAACCTTTATGGTCGGGTATGCTATGGTTATGAATATGTATATGAATACGGATACGAATATGGATACAAAATGTATATGAATACGGATATGGACATAGGTATATGTATATATGTATGTACACGAGCACGCATTAGAAATGGAAGATCCCCATGAAAGACAAGTAAGTAATTACGATGATGGCCACTATCCCCTGATTTTCCTATCTTATGCTATTTCTTATGCTGTCTTTTATGCTCCTATTATGATGTTGATTATGCTTTACATACTCAGTACATTATTCGTACTGACGTCCTTTTGTTTGTGGATGTTGCGTCATGCCCGCAGGTCGACAGGGGGACCAGCTTGATCCATAGATATCTTGTTCAGGGACTGCATAGAGGAGCTCCATTTTATCCGGAGCTACAGCTTTTGGTATTTATTCTTTTGTGTACATACCTATGGGCTCGTAGACAGTTATGTATGGTTAGATATCTTGCAGCCTTGTCGGCTTATATTTTGTATATCATTTTGATAGCCTCGTCGGCTTGTATATATGGATATGGGCATTGTTATTGATGATGATATAAATGTGTTGTTGCCCAATGAGATTAGCACTATCGATGCATATAAATTATGAGTAAGCCATATGGCTCACCTAGATGTGAATATGAGAGTACGATAAGAGGTACCCGGGTGGGTTAGCACCGGGTGCCCGTCATGGCCCTCCGGTTGGGTCGTGACATTGGGTTACCAATTTCACCCTTGAAATACTCATTTTGCGTGCTTATGGGCCCATTTTCCCCCCATTTCATAATTGATTCTGATTCAAACGATAGTGTAGCAATATGGGTATTGTTCTTCCTAATCTCTAACTTAAAGTTCAATTATGGATAGACTTTGAGTACTTGGAGGCTCTCCGAAAAGGCAAGGTAAAATTGTGATTGTTCGTGGCTCCCGTTCGGCTACCAGTTAGGTTACGACTTACCTTATGATTAGACTTCAGCTAGCGAAGCGTATGTACAGTTAGTGATTGTGGGAGAAAGCATGGTATGCCTTCGGGTATGTAGTTGGGACAGATTACCTAGGTTGGTATTCTTGTTAAATTGTGGCTTGTTGCCTTATTGTGATTTATTGGCTTGTTGCCACATGTGTGATACTAGACTTGATGCTTAGTTGCCTTATCATGATTGTGAACCGTATCTATCATTTTTTGGGTATTATCGGGTATAGAGGAAGGATTTGACTCATTCTTGATATTGTGGTATCTGTCTATGTGTGGCACGATTGGTATTGATATATTCTTGTTGAGATTGAAATATTCTCACTGTCATTGATATCATTCATGCACTCATACTCATGTATTTGGACCACGTTGCACGCTCGCAATATATATTTGGACCAGGTTGCACATTTCGCAATGTATGTTGGATCGGGTAGCACACCGTAGCAGGTACATATGCTTCGCAGGTCCCCCATGGGTCATGACTGTCGAGGCCTAGAGGTATTCCGCCCGAAGCATGTGTGTATGTAGATTACATTGGCCTTTGCATATGCATTCATTATTATTATCTCATTATTATCATCCCTCTTTGTTGCAAGTTGACAAGTCTAGTTAAGTGAGGAAGTTAAAGGAAAAGGTAAGAATTCATTCCTTTTATATGTTATGAATGGTTTGGTATGTTGTGGCATGTGGGAAAGAATGAAATTCATAAGAAATATGGGTGTATGTTGTAGCCGTGCATGGTGTGTGTGTAGCCGTGCATAGTGTGTGTATGTGTGGCCGTGTATATGTTGTTGTATGTAAGGGATGATGAATTAATTTTACGTAATGTGTTGGTTGTTGTTGTAATGCATGGAAAAGGATGAGAATTCACGAAAATATGTGGTGTGTGTGTGTGGCCGAATATAGTGGCTTTGTGTAAGAAAGATGAAATAATTTTATTTAGTAGCTTGATTGTTGTGTTGTGGATCTCGTGGTGTAAAACGAACATTTAATGGCTTGAAATGAAGTTATAGTCGTTGAAGTGTTGTTATGGAAGGTAATGCGACGCTAGCATAAATTCTTATAATCATTTGAATTAAATCGTTAATGTAGATTGTTGATGGAATTCATGAATTTGGAGAAGAAAAGAATGTGTTGTTGTGATTCTTAAGGAGTTGGAAGATCCCGGGTGTGTGTGTTGGTTATGGCCGAATGGAGGCTATGTTGGTAAGATGTAGTGAATTGATTTTACTTAGTATTTTGAGTGTTGTTGTGGTTGATTGGAATGTAAAAGAAATGCCGTTGAATCATGTGAAACGAGTTATTAATGTTAGAATACGTTTTGAATAAATTGTTGAAGTTGGAAGAATAAATTGTTGATTTGTTGTTGATATTGTGGCCGAGTTAAATTCTCGAATTTGTTGTTGTGTTTTTGGCCGAGTTGAATTCTCAGGGATGGCGCATTTACAGGGGAAATGCTGCCGAAATTTCTGTAGACAAATGTTAATTGAAGATTCAACTTCTAAAGGCTTCTAATTAATGTTTGGTAAATGTGACCGTTTGTAGATTTTGGAGAGTTTGGAACTTGAATTTGGAGTAGCGTAAGAAGTGGAAAAGGTATGTAAAGCTTACCATTCTTTCTTTGGCATGTCCTATATATAATAGGTTATGACATGAGCCTCGAGAACGATTCTACTCCTAGAAATCCGAGCTTAGATTTGGCCCTTTTGCATTCAATGGAATTGAATTAGAAACTCTATGTTTTGTTGGAAAATAACATAACCATTTATAACTTCCACAAATGGGACCGAATTACCTTATGAATTTCATAAGTGACCCCGTAAAGCTTAATGTACGAAATATGTGTCCGCCACCTCGGCTGACCCGAGGTGGGCCCACTATTTCCGAATCTGCCCCTATTGTATCATTGACTTGTTTTCGAGCACTAAGTAAAGGAAACTTTTAGCTACTCCCTCAACTATTAAACGATAGTTGTTTTAACTGTTTCATTGAGTTCTATGATATATTTTGATATGTACAAACGATCTCAAACAAAAGCTTTGCTATGACATAATCCGTCGGAGCATCCGAAAGGTATTTAATATGATAATATGTCCGGTTGTCTTATCGAACCTTTGATATGTTTGATATGTGTATAAGATTCCATGTCCTATTTGATTTGATTCATAATGATATCCCAAAAAGGATTTTGACATGATGATGGCTTCTGGAATGCTTATTGGACGTTCTGTACTTCAAAGGTTCGTAACTTTTGCATACTAATCCCAATTGACCCGAAACTTATTTCTGAGCCTTCGGGTGACGATAAGTGTGTTTGTATATAAATATGCCTTTTGTACCACTCTTTTGGACTTACTTTCTCACGGTATTCAAAGGGAGCTTTTGATCATTGTTCCGCTTACCATACGATAAGTGTTGTAACTATTCCAATCAGTCTTATAATGTATTGAATATGTAAAATGATTCTAAAGGCCTTATTCTGATACCATCCTTCGTGCCATCCAAAAGGTATATATATATATATATATATATATACATTATGACTATCGTCCGATTCCTTTGAACTAATATGTCGTTTGGATTTACTTTGAAATGTTCGTAAAAGTCTGTGGTAAAAATGTCCGTAACTTTCACATATTAAATCCGATCAACTCGGAACATGCTTATGATCTTCGAATGTCGGTAAGTGTCCGTATCTGCCGAGTCTGGATATGTGTGCATATGGTTTCTCACTGCTCTGTTCGTGCAAACCTCAGTATGTTATTCACTGTGCCCGGGCCAGGTTCTGTTATGTTATCGTGCATCTTCCTCTGCATTGTTCACCGCGTCCCTCTCCCTGCGGGCCGGGTTCTGTTATATGTATGTTTATGATGATACGGGGCGGTGGCCAGGATGGCATATGATATGTGATTCACCGCGTCCCGCAGCAGAGGGCCGGGTTCTGTTACATACATACATGACATATGATTTACCGCGTCCCTCAGTAAAGGGCCGGGATCTGTTATCTGCATATATGTTGTATGATTCTGACATGCATTAATAATTCTGTTCACCGCGTCCCTTGCTAAAGGGTCGGGATCTGTACATGCATGTATGATATTTGACTTTGGCATCTGATGATTCTGTCCACCGCGTCCCTTACTAAGGGTCGGGATCTGTTATCTGATTCTGTTCACCGCGTCCCTCACGAAAGGGCCGGGATCTGTTATATGCATATATACGATATATGATTCTGATATGTTTTATTTGTGTTTGGAAAGTGAGCATTTTGGCATTTTGTACCTCCTGCACTTCTTCTGACATATGATATCGGCATACATGCTCTGCGTGTGGAAAACAAACCTTCTGGTACTCTCGATTTGTACCCTTTTCTCTGACATATGATCTGCGTTTGGAAAATAAGTATTTTGGTATTCTGTATGATTTGCTTACTTTCTGTACTCCTTCTGACATGTGGCATAGGTATGTATGATCTGCGTCCGGAAAATAAGTGTTGGTACTCTGGATAGTGTACTCACCGTTATACTATCTGTTTCGATTATGGTTCAGTTTTCTGTATTCCATGCTTTACATACTCAGTACATATTCCGTACTGACCCCTCTTCTTCGGGGGCTGCGTTTCATGCCACGCAGGTACACCCAAATGATGTGCAATTTTATAGAGGATGTTCCAGCGGAGATGGCAAGCTCCATTTATTCCCGGAGTGCTACCGAGTCAGAGTTTGTATGTTATGATTCCTGGATTTATGTTAGAGACTTTGCAGACAGAGTCATGGGTATTGTTTGTCAGTCTGTATGCGGCTCCATCAGCCGATATGTCATTTTGTGTTATGTAATAATTTTATATAATTACAAATTTTGTTTAATTTTGAGAACGATAAAAGAAAGATTTCGAAAGCTTAATATGTATTTTACTTTTATCTGATTTTCAGAGTTTGAAGAAATTATATGTGTAATAAGAATTTGTGGGTTCGCTCAGCTCCGGATATGGGGTCGGGTGCCCATCACACCCTAGGGATATCAGGGTGTGACAAAGTGGTATCAGAGCCGGTCAGTCCTAGGGGTTGTCTGCAAAGTCGTGTCCGGTAGAGTCCTGTTTATGGTGTGAAGCGCGCCACATTTATAAACAGGAGGCTACGGGGCATCTAGGGATTGTTGACCTTCTTTCTGTCATTGATCGTGCGATAGAGCCAAGCCATAGGAAATAAGATTCCTTACGTAAGCTTTACATACGGCGAAAAATGGCAAGTGGTGACATTAGAGGTCGTAAAGGTAAGTCTGGATATATTTGTCCTGTTACTTGAAACAGAAAGTTCTGGATGGTTGGAATGTGGTATATAATTGTATGTTCTGTGAGATATTGTTGATATTTGCCATGTGCAGATTCTGAATAGCAGGAATGGTAAAGGAGATTGTTATGTAAGAATAGTGAGTAAAAGCCCGGACGGGCCGATACTCGAAGTATTCGTAAGTAACGGCGATGAATGTATGTTCGCCACCATTGGGAGCCCAGAACAGGCAATAATCATATACATAAGTGAAGAGTGAATATAGGGAATCAAAAAGGGTAAAATAGTAATTGTACAAAGGAGGACGTGTCACGAGAATGTGTCAGGATCTGTAAGACCTCGACTAGCCCCAAATCATGTAGTAAAAGTCATACGAAGAAGCGGACATGATTATATCGGCATTAAGGCGCTGAATTTCGTCAACGTTTCGGTGTTAAGCGTGCTAAGGTGGGAGGATGGGTGACCCCCCTGGGAAGTATGCAAGATACTCTAAAGATTTAGCCGTCAGAGACAAATGAAAAGATAGAGTAACCTAAAGGGAAATTAGCGTATATGGAATGGTTAGAGACCCTAAACGGCCATATAGCACGCGACAGGTTAGACTAGAGGGGAGACGGAAAGTACGTCACGGCTTTGGAACTTAGATAGGCTTGAATAGCGTTTGGAAGTATTTTGTGGGCTAGTTAATAATAATTATATGTATATATATATATGAATGCATATGATATCTCCTTGAGATTGTATCAGTGGATACGTGTGTCCCAGCGACCGGTGCTACGATATGGAAGGCACCAACTGAGTAAAGATACCGAAGTTCAAGTAACAGCAAAAAATAAATGGTTCGAGTGTTATAAAATAAGTTGATGTTATTCCCGCTACAAGTTAAGAATAGAGAAGTCTTAATACAAGGATATTTGAAAAAGAAAGAGTATGAAGATGTGGACAAATGAGGATATAGACATAAAGTGAGAGAAAGACTTATGGTAAGAAGTTTTCGATATGTTATGCGTAGAGTTGGAAAGGAAGGTGAGGAATGAAGTATAATCGAAGACGAGAGTACTCGAAGATTGCGACATACAAGGAACCCCTTAAAAAGGGGGGGGGGGGACCATATAATGTCAGACTCAAAAGGGAATCGCGACAATTGGTAGTTTGGGAATTTTTGAAAGAAGGAAAGAACGCAGCGCCTGTGGATGAAATAAGAGAAGCCACCGGATATTAGAAAATAGTTCATGGACCATTAATTGTATGGAATATGAGAATATATGTTATGAAATTATATGAATCATCGACGTGAAGCGACGCTCGATCATATTTGTAACGAATCTACACCGGAGAGTCAACAAGGAATAACGATGGACGAAACGAGCGTCAACACAAGAAATCAAAGACAAGTATACTTTGTCGAGAAATATGAGAGAAGGAAATAAAGAAAAGCATAGTGAGAATTCAAAGATGTTGCGAACTAACAAGTTGAGTAAACTCGAATCACGAGTTCCCATAAGGGTAACTGGATCGTGAAGGATAATAAGCGATAAAGACATATTGTGTACATACGTTTTTGGGTAAGTATTTGGAATGAAAGATTAAAGAGGGACCCTCCCGGAGTATTATAACACCACATGAGGTCAGTTGAACATTCGAGGACGAATGTTCTAAAGGAGGGGAGGATGTTATGTCCCGTATTTTGCACATTCGGAAAATTTGAAATAATTATGACTCGTAAGAGATAAGGCCATATTTTGATTTTTATTTAACATGTAAGTTGTTCATGAGAAATATTGATGCGAAAAATATCGAGGGAGGCTAAGGGCAAAATTGGAATTTTGAAAATTTGTTTCATGAAATTACAAATGTTAGCCAACTAATTGGGCTAAAAATAAAAAGAGAAAGTGAGGCCCAAACATAGGGGTGTGGCCGGCCATGGTGTAAATGGCCCAAGCCCATGTGGCAATTAAATTCATGAATAAATAAGACAAGGGACCATTTGTTCATTCTAGATTTTTCAAGAAAACACAAAAAAAATTGAGAGCAAGAACAGGGGGGCCATTCAGCCTACCCCCTAGAAAATAAAGTCATGGAAATTTTGTTCCAAAAATTTGTTTCTTCATGTATTTCCACTAATTTGAAGGTCCTCTTTAACGTGGTATAGTTGTTGAAGCAAGAATCTCCCTCTTTGTTGCAAGTTGACAAGTCTAGTAAAGTGAGGAAGTTGAAGGAAAAGGTAAGAATTCATTCCTTTTATATGTTATGAATGGTTTGGTATGTTGTGGCATGTGGGAAAGAATGAAATTCATAAGAAATATGGGTGTATGTTGTAGCCGTGCATGGTGTGTGTGTAGCCGTGCATAGTGTGTGTATGTGTGGCCGTGTATGTGTTGTTGTATGTAAGGGATGATGAATTAATTTTACGTAGTGTGTTGGTTGTTGTTGTAATGCATGGAAAAGGATGAGAATTCATGAAAATATGTGGTGTGTGTGTGTGGCCGAATATAGTGGCTTTGTGTAAGAAAGATGAAATAATTTTATTTAGTAGCTTGATTGTTGTGTTGTGGATCTCGTGGTGTAAAACGAACATTTAATGGCTTGAAATGAAGTTGTAGTCGTTGAAGTATTGTTATGGAAGGTAATGCGACGCTAACATAAATTCTTAAAATCTTATGAATGAAATCGTTAATGTAGATTGTTTATGGAATTCATGAATTTGGAGAAGAAAAGAATGTGTTGTTGTGATTCTTATGGAGTTGGAAGATCCCGGGTGTGTGTGTTGGTTATGGCCGAATGGAGGCTATGTTGGTAAGATGTAGTGAATTGATTTTACTTAGTATTTTGAGTGTTGTTGTGGTTGATTGGAATGTAAATGAAATGCCGTTGAATCGTGTGAAACGAGTTATTAATGTTAGAATACGTTTTGAATAAATTGTTGAAGTTGGAAGAATAAATTGTTGGTATTGTTGTTGATATTGTGGCCGAGTTAAATTCTCGGATTTGTTCTTGTGTTTTTGACCGAGTTGCATTCTCAGGGATGGCGCATTTACAGGGGAAATGCTGCCGAAATTTCTGTAGACAAATGTTAATTCAAGATTCAACTTCTAAAGGCTTCTAATTAATGTTTGGTAAATGTGACCATTTGTAGATTTTGGAGAGTTTGGAACTTGAATTTGGAGTAGCGTAAGAAGCGGAAAAGGTATGTAAAGCTTTACCATTCTTTCTTTGGCATGTCCTAGATATAATAGGTTATAACATGAGCCTCGGGGATGATTCTACTCCTAGAAATCCGAGCTTAGATTTGGCCCTTTTTCATTCAATGGAATTTCATAAGTGACCCCGTAAAGCTTAATGTACGTAATTTGTGCCGCCACCTCGGCTGACCCGAGGTGGGCCCACTATTTCCGAATCCGCCCCTATTGTATCATTGACTTGTCTTCGAGCAATAAGTAAAGGAAACTTTTAGTTACTCCCTCAACTATTAAACGATAGTTGTTTTAACTGTTCCTTGGAATTCTATGATATATTTTGATATGTACAAACGATCTCAAACAAAAGCTTTGCTATGACATAATCCGTCGGAGCATCCGAAAGGTATTTAATATGATAATACGTCGGGTTGTCTTATCGAACCTTTGATATGTGTATAAGATTCTAAGTCCTCATAATGATATCCCAAAAAGGATTTTGACATGATTATGGCTTCTGGAATGCTTATTGGACGTTCTGTACTTCAAAGGATCGTAACTTTTGCATACTAATCCCAATTGACCCGATACTTATTTCTGAGCCTTCGGGTGACGATAAGTTTGTTTGTATATAAGTATGCCTTTTGTACCACTCTTTTGGACTTACTTTCGCACGGTATTCAAAGGGAGCTTTTGATCATTGTTCCGCTTACCATACGATAAGTGTTGTAACTATTCCAATGAGTCTTATAATGTATTGAATATGTAAAACGATTCTAAAGGCCTTATTCTGATACCATCTTTCGTGCCATCCAAAAGGTATATATATATATATATATATATATATATATATATATATATATATATATATATATATATATATACACATTATGACTATCGTCCGATTCCTTTGAACTAATATGTCGTTTGGATTTACTTTGAAATGTTCGTAAAGGTTTGTGGTAAAAATGTCCGTAACTTTCACATATTAACTCCGATCGACTCGGAACATGCTTATGATCTTCGAATGTCGGTAAGTGTCCATGCTTAAGTTTCTCACTGCTCTGTTCATGCAAACCTCAGTATGTTATTCACTGCGCCCGGGCTAGGTTCTGTTATGTTATCGTTCATCTTCCTCTGCATTGTTCACCGCGTCCCTCTCCCGTGCGGGCCGGGTTCTGTTATATATATGTTTATGATGATACGGGGCGGTGGCCAGGATGGCATATGATATGTGATTCACCGCGTCCCGCAGCAGAGGGTCGGGTTCTGTTACATACATACATGACATATGATTTACCGCGTCCCTCAGTAAAGGGCCGGGATATATTATCTGCATGTATGTTATATGATTCTGACATGCATTAATAATTCTGTTCACCGCGTCCCTTGCTAAAGGGTCGGGATCTGTACATGCATATATGATATTTGACTTTGGCATCTGATGATTCTGTCCACCGCGTCCCTTACTAAGGGCCGGGATCTGTTATCTGATTCTGTTCACCGCGTCCCTCACGAAAGGGCCGGGATCTGTTATATGCATATATACGATATACAATTCTGGTAATTGATTTGTGTTTGGAAAGTGAGCATTTTGGCATTCTGTACTTCCTGCACTTCTTCTGACATATGATATCGGCATACATGCTCTGCGTGTGGAAAACAAACCTTCTGGTACTCTCGATCTGTACCCTTTTCTTTGACATATGAGCAGCGTTTGGAAAATAAGTATTTTGGTATTCTGTATGATTTGCTTACTTTCTGTACTCCTTCTGACATGTGGCATAGGTATGTATGATCTGCGTCCGGAAAATAAGTGTTGCTACTCTGGATAGTGTACTCACCGTTTGTACTGTCTGTTTCAATTATGGTTCAGTTTTCTGTATTCCATGCTTTACATACTCAGTACATATTCCGTACTGACCCCTCTTCTTTGGGGGCTGCGTTTCATGCCACGCAGGTACACCCAGATGATGTGCAGTTTTATTGAGGATGTTCCAGCGGAGATGGCAAGCTCCATTTGTTCCCGGACTGCTGCCGAGTCAGAGTTTGTATGTTCTGATTCCTGGATTTATGTTAGAGACATTGCAGACAGAGTCGTGGGTATTGGTTGTCAGTCTATATGCGGCTCCATCAGCCGATATGTCATTCTGTGTTATGTAATAATTTTATATAATTACAGATTTTGTTTAATTTTGAGAACGATAAAAGAAAGATTTCGAAAGCTTAATATGTATTTAACTTTTATCTGATTTTCAGAGTTTGAAGAAATTATGTGTGTAATAAGAATTTGTGGGTTCGCTCGGCTCCGGATATGGGGTCGGGTGCCCATCACACCCTAGGGATATCAGGGTGTGACACGGATTGCCATGGATTTTGTTGTAGGTCTTCCGAAGACCCTGGGCAAGTTCGATTCAGTTTGGGTTATTTTTGATCAGTTGACTAAGTTTGCTCATTTCAACCCAGTTCAAATTACTTAAAATGCAGTGAATTTTTCCAGGATTTACATTCGGGAGATAGTACGATTGCACGGGGTTCCAATTTCCATCATTTTTTACCAAGGTACTCAGTTTACCACCAAGTTCTGGAGGATTTTACAGGAAAAGTTGGGTACTCAGTTAGACCTTAGCATCACATTTCATCCTCAGACTGATGGTTAGTCCGAGAGGACAATCTAGGTACTTGATGATATGTTGAGTGCCGGTTTTATTGATTTTGGTGGTCGTGGGGACCAGTTCTTACCCTTGGTAGAGTTCGTGTACAACAATATTTACCATTCGAGTGTTGATATGGAGCTATTCAAGGCATTATATAGTAGGAGGTGTCATTCTCTGATTGGGTAGTTTGATGTTTTTGAGGTTCAACCTTAGGGTCCGAATTTGCTGAGGGAGTCTTTGGACAAGGTAAAGCTTATTCAGGAAAAGCTTCTGGCAGCTCAGAGTCGGCAAAAGAAGTATGCAGACCGGAAGGTCCGAAATCTAGAGTTTATAGAGGGTGAGTAGGTTCTTCTGAAGATTTCGCCCATGAAGGGTGTTATAAGGTTGGGGAAGAGGGTCAAGTTGAGCCTAAGGTACATTGGTCCATTCGAGATTCTCCGTCATATTGGTGATGTTGCTTATGAATTAGCCTTGCCACCAAGCCTGTCAGGTATTCATCCAGTATTTTATGTTTCTATGTTTAAGAGGTGCCTTTCAGACGGGTCTTATATAATGTGATGAGAATCTGAGACAAGTTTAGTTAAGGTGCAATAGAAGCATCGTCCTGTTGAGGAGGCCACATAGGAGACCGAGTCCGATATGCATTTCATATATCCCCAGTTGTTTACTAACTCAGATACTTTTCCCCTATTTCCTTCCTTCTCAGTCGAGGACCAACGATTGTTTAATTGGTATTTGATGTAACGACCTATGTAGTCATTATAGCACTTTTGACCCATTTACCCCCGTTGACCCTTCCCCGAGCCTTATTAGTACGATTTTGACCTGCGGGGATGGGTGGTTTGGTTACCGAGGTGATTGGACCTTTTTTTGAGGTTTTTTTAAAATTCATCGATTTTGAGAGGTCCGGATGGTCGATTATGACTTAATGGGATGTTCAGTTTCTTTCTCGAGGAACTCGTGAGCGTTTTGGGTTATTGGTTGGAAAGTTAGTCTTTAGCCATTGGGTGTTGACCCGATCAAATAGACCTCCATTGAGACATGTAGTGTTCAAGAACAGTATCATGGTAGATCCTAAGAATATTGAGGCGGTTTGGAATTGGGTTAGACTTGCTTTGATCACCGAGATTCAGAGTTTCATTAGATTAGTGGGTCATTATCAGCGCTTTGTGGAGGGTTTCTCGTCTATTGCATCTCTATTGACTAAGTTAGCTCAAAAGAAAGAGACTTTTCAATGGTCCAGTGAGTGTGAGGTGAGTTTTCAAAACCTTAATATTTTATTAACTACTGCTCTTATTTTGACATATCCGTAGAGGGAGAGGGATTTACAGTGTATTATGATGCCTCTCAGATTAGCATTAGTTATTATTTGATGCAGAAAAGAAATGTGATATCTTTTGCTTCGAGGCAATTGAAAGTACATGAGAAGAACTACCTTGCTTATGATTTAGCGGTAGTAGTGTTCGCTTCGATGATTTGGAGGTATTATCTCTACGGGCTACATTGTAAGGTGTTCACGGACAATCGCAGTCTTCAGTACATATTCAATCATAGGGATCTCAACTTGAGGCAACTGAGATGGTTGGAGTTGCTCAAGGATTATGACATGGCTATCCTTTATCACCTGGACAAGGCCAATATAATGGCGGATGCCCTGAGTCGGAGGGTGGTGAGTATAGGTACTCTAGCTTTGTTATAGGTGGGAGAGCATCCTTTGGCTATGGATGTCCGGTCATTGGCCAACCGTTTCATTAGACTTGATATTTCAGAGCCAAGTAGAGTTCGAGCTTGTGTGGAGGCGAGATCTTCCTTATTGGAGCAGATTCGGGCTCAACAGTTTGATGATGGGAAATTGTGTAAGATTTAGGATAAGATGATATGGGGAGAGGCCAAGGAGGTGGTTCTAAATGGTGAGGGTATTTTAAGGATCAAAGGTTGAATTTATGGACCTCGGACGGGTGACTTGGCTAGTTTGATCATAGATGAGACTCATAGTTTGAGATAATCTATTCACATGGGGACTGAATCTATTCACCCGGGTAATAACATGAAGTATCGTTACTTGAAGCAACATTATTGGTGGTATCCGATGAAAAGTGACATAGTTGAGTTTGTGCCTCGGTGTTTAAATTGTCAACAAGTGAAGTATGAACTCTAGGAGCCTGGTGGTATGATTAAGGGGATACCCATACCCAAGTGGAAGTGGGAGAGGATCTCTATGAACCTTTTGGTAGGATTACCACAGACCTTGGGTAAGTTTGATGCTATTTGGGTTATTGTGAATCGATTGACCAAGTCAGCTCATTTCATACCGGTTCAGACTACCTACAATTAAGAGAAAATAGCCAGAATCTACATCCTGGATATAATTCACTTGCATGGGCTACCTATTTCTATCATTTAAGATCGGGGTACGCTGTCACATCTTACATTGAAGGTAGATGCTGAAGGAGTTGGGTACTCGGGTGGAGCTGAGCACAGCATTTCACCCTCAAACTAGTGGTCAGTCCGAGCGGAGTATACAGGTTTTGGAGCTTATGTTGGGGGCCTGTGTTATTGCTTTAGTGGTCATTGGGATATGTTCTCTCCTTTGGCAGACTTTTCTCACAACAACATTTATCAATCGAGCATTGAGATGGCTTCATTTAAGGTTTTATATGGTAGGAGATGTCGTTTTTTGGTTTGTTGGTTTGATGAATTTGGGGTTAGGCCTTGGGTACGAATTTTTTGAGAGACTCCTTAGATAAGATCAACATATTTAGTATAGGCTACTCATGGCTCAGAGTAGGTAAAAGAGTTATGTAGATCAGAGGGTTCAGGATTTGGAGTTCATAGTTGGAGTGCGGGTATTGTTGAAGGTTTCACCCATAAAGGTTGTGATTAGGTTTGAAAGAAGGGAAAGTTAAGCCCGAGGTTTAAAAGAACTTTTGAGGCTATTTAGTGCATTGGTGAGGTGTCTTATGAGTTGTCTTTAACTCCTGGTTTATCCGGTGTTCACTTCGTGTTTCATATTTCTATGCTAAAGGAATACCACGAGGATGATTCTTATGTGATTTAGTGTTCGTAATGACCCATTTGGTCGTTACAGTACTTTTTACCCATTAACCCCTGTTGACCCTTGCCCGAGCCCTATTAGTAAGATTTTGACCCATGGGGTACGACTCCCGAGGTAATTGGGTGAGATTTCTGATGTCTTTTGTGAAATAGAGCCTTAAAGTGAAAAATGTTTGGCCAATAGTTGACTTTTGGCAAACAACCCTTTTTTGAAAATTCGTTATTTCTGAGAGGTCCGGATGGTCGATTATGACTTAGTAGGATGTTCAGTTTGGTTCTCAAGGCACTCAGGAGCGTTTTGGGTTATTGGTTGGAAAGTTGGGTCTTTGGCCATTGGGTGATGACTCGGTAAAATACACCTCTGTTGGGAATTTTGAGACCACGATGAGTCCGTAGCATGTTTTTATGTATGGTTTAGATCTGGGAGGTCTCGGATGATTGTCAGATTTTGGGACTAAGATTGTGAAAACCAGAAATTTTCTGGTGTCTGGTGTTCGCCGTAGCGGCACCAGATGGGCCATAGTGGACCCGCCATAGCGGGGGCCTGGTCAGCTATGGCGAGTGTGTTTGGTTTGTGGTGGGTCACCACAGCGGACTGGGATCTACTGTGACGGATGAGTGATAGCGAAACATGACCTCTGGCGCGAGCCCGCTATAGCAGACTCGTGACCGCTGCAGCGGGTGACGGGATCATAATCCTATTTTATTGTTTAGTTAAAATCCTTCATTTTCTATCCAATTATTTAATGTTCCTAAGCATCTTTGAGGCATTTTGAGGAGGTTCTTGGCTGATTTCTCTTATGGGTAAACTCCCTAACCTAGAATTCATCCCTTTACCTTTCCTAAGCTTGAATCCATGCTAGATATTCCATAGAATTCAAGAAGGAAGATGGGTTTTGTTGTCTATTTAATTATTTGTGATTTAGTCCTTCTAAATGAGATTTTTTTGTGGATTTGACTAATCTAAGCGTGGAATTTAATGAATTAGAAACTAATAGGCTTGAATCTTCCATTTAGGTCGATGAATTGAAGGTTTGTAAGTTAGGGTTTATACCCAAATAGGGGGTTTTGACTTGGATGATGAAATTGACCTATTCTTGAGTTAATCTAGCTATTGAATAGTGGAATTGAACTTTTAGAACGTTGGGTTACCAATTTCACCCTTGAAATACTCATTTTTCCCTTATGGGTCCGATTTTCCCCTTTTTCATAATTGATTTTGATTCACATGATAGTGTAGCAATATTGGTATTCTTCTTCCTAATCTCTAACTTAGAGTTCATTTATGGATAGACTTTTGAGTACTTGGAGGCTCTCCGAAAAGGCAAGGAAAGAGTGTGATTGTTCGTGGCTCCCATTCGGTAACGAGGTAAGTTACAACTTACCTTATGATTAGACTTCATGTCACGACCCAACCCCGTAGGCCGTGACTAGTGCCTGATCTGGGCACTCAAACGCATTCCAGTATATAGCAGAAGCCGACAAGGCTTTATTTCAAATTTAGCTAATTTCCAGAAAAAATTCGGCAGAGTCTCCTTTGTTTTACGGACTATCCCAAATACCCTGCACGCAGAAAATACCAACAAAGGCCACACAGGGCCAACAGAGCAACATTTAAATATATGCGGACCGGCCGCCGCGGCGAATGGGATCGCCCAAACACAACATATACGCACATCTGTACAGAAAGACCCCAACCCACAAACATGTCTACAGACCTCTAAACAGACCAACAGAATCATATGGCGGGACAGGGCGCCGCCGTACCCATGAACGAGAATATACATATATAGAAGTGACAGACTGTACCAAAAGATGGCTCTGAATAAAAGAGCGCTCCAAATGGCAGAAAATATATCCTAGACAGACGGATCGGCAAACCTGTCGTCGGTACCTGCGCGGCATGAAAACGCAGCCCCCGAGGAAAGGGGGTCAGTTCGAAATATGTACTGAATATGTAAAGCCTGAATTACAGAAACAAAATCATAACTGGTACAGAACGTACAGAAAGTGAGCAGAAAATCCAAAGTATCAAATACATATTTTCAAAACATGCAGAGTGTGTACAGAAACATATGTCATATCAAATCCGGCCCATGCCAAGGGACTCGGCAGACAGAACGTGGCCACCCTCCCGACGCCGGTGCCACAACACAGAAGAATCAGAATGGGGCATAACCCCGTCACATAATATATCATATCAGATGGCCATAGCAAATCATATCAGAACAAGCGTACATGGCACAGCATACTCCACAAACCCATGTACGCGTATACCTGCCCCCTCACATCGAGGCACGGCGAACAATGCAAAGGATCACGCTTGACAACATATCCTGGCCCGGGCTCAGTGTGGGAAACATTGGGGCATCCACGAGTGGAGTAGTGAGAGACTAAATGCAATTAAAATAGTATAAATATTTTTAGAAACTCGATGAGGCATATTACTGACAAACCAATCCAATGAAGTCAGATGGGATCATAATGAATTACAAAGTATAACCTTTCCGAAGTCGTTTCGAGTGTCAAAACAATTTATCAGACTTAATGGAATATTTAGAACAATGTTTGTTAGGTAATTAGAATAGTAGTCAAAACATTTCTTTCAAAAACCACTCGAAAGCAAGACTTGAGTACAATAAGGGCAAAACCGGGAATAGTGGGCCCACCTCGGGACAAGCAAGGCGGTGGGCTCAAATTACATATTTTAAACTTATGGGGTCACCTACAAAGGTTCTACGGACGTTCTATAGCTTTCCAAGGAGCTTAGAGAAAGTTTGCATAATTTCCAAGAAACCATACCAAAAGAGTTCAATCTTACTGGAAGAAAAAGTGATATTTTCACTTGCGGATTTCCGAGGGGCAGAAAGTCTTTCGAGGCCCGAATTCGATTCTAATACACTTAGGCATGCCAAAAGAAGGATCGGGGTAGCTTTACATACCTTTTGAGCTTTTTAAGCCTATCCAAGCTCACTTCCTGTTTCGTCAAAAATCTGCAAATGGTCACATTTACCAATTATGAGTTATGGATGCCATAAATTCAACTTAATGCATACTTGCCTACCGAAATTTCGGCAGCACTTCCCCTATACATATAACACCCCCGAGAATTCAACTCGGTTCAAAACCATCAACAACAACCCAAACAACAACATCAACATCAACAACAAGCATTAGACACACAATATCCTTCAACTAGCCACCATTCTAACAAAGTGACATAACCTTCACTCCAACCTAAATCTTTAAACTAATATCAATGATTTCACATTCATTATCAATCAAGATCATCACAATATAGTTTTAGAAACATTTCATATCGTTTCCTCAAGTTATACTCACGATATACATAATATACAACTTTCCGCCAAAGTCATAACTTATTCAAAACATCTAATCTTTGGCACACATAGTGACAACATGTTTCCAACTTCCAAATTAATCAATGATCGTCACAATTAACAACCAAATAACTTCATTTTCCTAATGTCGGAAAATCATACTAAAACGACATAAGCTTCTACATTCCATTTCAATACAAACTTATATCATTTTATCTTCATTTACATTGCAAGCATCACAACAACACAACTAACACATTAAACAAAATTAATTCATTAGCATCCTACCAACACCATACCACACGGCCAAACCCCTATATTTCAACTTCAACCAAATTTATTCAACTCTCATTCTCCATATGAATTCCATCATACACACAACTAGAATACAACATAAATTTCAACTCATTTCACTTACACATTAACACACACACACGGCCACATTCTATATTCCATACCCACTTTGCAAACTTCCATTTTTCCATACAATCAAGTCATTTCTACACACTACAACACAAACAATACTTCATAACACAATAATAAGGGATAAATTCTTACCTTTTTACTCAATCTTCTTCACTTGAATATAGGGTCAACTTGAAGAAACAAGACTTCTTCCTTCCAAACCAACTACACCAAGTTGAAAAGGGACTTTGAATTAGTGAAAATCCAACAAGAGAAAAATTTTTAGAGCAAGATTTTTGGTGGCTAATTTTTGCCCTCAAACCCGAGAGCTCCTCTTTCTTTTTTTTTTTTTTTGGCTTGTTGTTCTATGCTTCTTGAATTGTCTTAGTGCCTATCCAAGTATATACTAGTTGATCACATTACTAGCACATGATCAACTAGGTGGACTTGGGCCAAGACCAAGAGCTTGGCCGGCCACCCCTAGTACATTGGGCCTCATTTTTCATTTCAATTTTTTTGAGCCCAATGACTTATGAATCATATTTTGTAATTCCCGAAACTAATTTCCAAAGTTCCAAATTTACCCTTAGCCTTATCCCGCACTTTCACAACAATACTCTCTCATGCCCAACTCCTATGTCAAATAAAAATCAACTATGACCTTATTTCTTACAAGTCAAGATTGTTTTCAAATTTTTCCAACGTGTGAAAACACGGGATATAACATCCTCCCCCCCTTTAGAACATTCGTCCTCGAATGTTAAATTAATCTTATAGGGTCTGAAAATACTTCGGGGGAGTTTATGTTTATAGACAGCACATTCGTTATTGAAATGGAATTAAACAAAGATTCGAGATTACCTGTGGGCATAGGGAACAAATGAGGATATTTCTTCTTCATCTCCTCTTCGGCCTCCCAGGTCATTTCTTCCCTATTGTTGTTCCGCCACAGCACCTTAACAGAGGCTACATATTTGTTCCGGAGCTTCCTTACCTGGCGGTCCAAGATAGCTACGGGTTGCTCCTCATAAGATAACTGCTCCGTCACCTGAATATCATCCGCAGGGAATATTCTGGAGGGATCACCAATGCATTTGCGGAGCATAGATACATGGAATACCGGATGTACCGCTTCCAAATCTGTCGGCAGATCTAACTCATAGGCGACATTTCCAATTTTTCTAATAATATGATAAGGCCCAATATAACGCGGACTGAGCTTACCCTTCCTGCCGAACCGCATCACGCCTTTCATAGGCGATACCTTCAGGAATACCCAATCGCCTACCTGGAATTCCAACGGTCGACGCCGTTTATCGGCGTATGACTTCTGTCGACTCTGGGCTGCTAACAGTCGCTCTCGGATAAGTTTCACCTTATCAACGGCCTGCTGGATCATATCTGGGCCAATTAACTCTATCTCGCCAATATCAAACCAGCCGATAGGTGACCTGCATTTCCTACCATACAAGGCCTCGTACGGAGCCATCTGGATGCTGGAATGGTAACTGTTATTATAAGCAAATTCAATCAATGGCAAGTGATCATCCCAGCTACCTCTGAAATCAATAACACAGGCCCGCAACATATCTTCAAGCGTCTGGATGGTGCGCTCGGCCTGTCCGTCACTCTGAGGATGAAAAGCTGTGCTCAGGCTCAGCTGAGTCCCTAATCCTTCCTGAAAAGATCTCCAGAAGTTCGCTGTGAACTGAGCACCTCTGTCAGTGATAATAGATATAGGAACTCCATGAAGTCGCACAATTTCTTTTATATAAAGCCTGGCATAATCCTCAGCGGAATAAGTAGTTCTGACGGGGAGAAAATGGGCTGATTTTGTCAGCCTATCAACAATAATCCAGATGGAATCATACTTCCGTGGAGTGCGAGGCAAACCTGTAATGAAGTCCATATTAATGATCTCCCACTTCCACGTCGGAATTTCCATTTCCTGCAACAGTCCACCCGGTTTCTGATGTTCAATTTTGACATGCTGACAATTTGGACACTGGGCGACGAACTCTGCGATATCCCGTTTCATACCATCCCACCAGTATAGGCATCTAAGATCATGGTACATCTTCATAGACCCAGGATGAACAGAATAGCGAGCATAGTGTGCCTCGCCCATAACCTGCTGCCGTAGCCCCGCAATATCAGGTACACACAACCTTCCTCTGTATAGTAAGGTTCCATCTGGTGTAAACTCGAACGGAGTCTTCTCCTTATCATAGGATGTGTCTCTGTACCGAGCTAAAATAGGATCTTCATATTGATGCCGCCTGATATCTTCCTTAATAGATGATTCAGAAATCCCTCGAACAGAAATCCGTGTACCGCCAGAATCGACCAGACGAACCCCAAGATTAGCCAACTGATGAATGTCACATACTATCTCTCTCCTGTTTGGCTGTAAATCTGCCAAGCTGCCCATAGATTTCCGGCTGAGTGCATCTGCAACAACATTAGCCTTGCCCGGATGATACAAAATATCCACATCATAGTCTTTCAGGAGCTCTAGCCACCTCCGCTGCCGCAAATTAAGCTCTTCTGCTTAAAAATATACTGGAGACTCTTATGATCTGTATAAATATCAACATGAACGCCATATAAATAATGTCTCCATATCTTCAGGGCATGAATCACCGCTGCAAGCTCCAGATCGTGAGTAGGATAATTCTTTTCATGCTTTTTGAGCTGTCGGGAGGCATAAGCTATAACTCAGCCGTGCTACATCAATACACAGCCTAACCCCACACCAGAAGCATCACAATAAATAACATACCCGTCTGGTCCCTCGGGAAGAGTCAGAACTGGAGCTGTAGTCAGCTTCTCTTTCAGCAACTGGAAGTTTCGTTCACAAGCATCAGTCCACTGGAACTTGGCTCCCTTCTGAGTTAGCCTTGTCAAAGGCGCTGAAATCGAAGCAAACATTTCCACAAATCTTCTGTAATAGCCTGCTAACCCCAGAAAACTACGTACCTCTGTGGGCGTCGTGGGTCTGGGCCAATTCTTCATGGCCTCAATCTTCTGTGTATCCACCCGGACACCATCAGCTGCAATAATATGCCCCAGGAATGCCACTGAAGCCAACCAGAATTCACATTTAGAAAATTTTGCATATAATTTCTGATGCCGAAGCACCCCTAATACCGCTCTCAGATGATCTGCGTGCTCTGCCTCGGACCGAGAATAAACCAGAATATCATCGACAAATACAATTACCAACATATCCAAGAATGGCCTGAATACCCGATTCATTAGATCCATGAATACCGCAGGAGCATTAGTTAACCCAAATGACATAACTCTGAATTCATAATGCCCATATCTGGTCCGGAATGCTGTCTTAGGAATATCGACCTCTTGTACCCGTACCTGGTGATAGCCTGACCGAAGGTTTATCTTCAAAAAATATTTGGCGCCCTGCAACTGATCAAACAAATCATCAATTCTGGGGAGGGGGTATTTATTCTTTATGGTTACCTTATTCAGCTGACGATAATCAATACACATACGCAGCGACCCGTCTTTCTTACGCACAAATAATACCGAGGCTCCCCAAGGCGAAGTACTGGGTCTGATGAAGCCTTTTTCTAACAAATCCTTCAACTGCTCTTTCAGTTCTTTCAATTCTGCCGGTGCCATTCTGTACGGGGGGATAGATATAGACTGAGTATCTGGAAGCAAATCAATAGTAAAATCTATCTCCCGCTCTGGAGGAAGGCCTGGAAGCTCATCTGGGAATACATCCGGAAATTCATTAACCACAGGAACTGACTGAAGAGTCGGCGTTTCTGCTGTCAAGTCTTGTACCCGAACCAGATGATAAATATAACCCTTTCTGATCATTTTCTTCGCCTTAAGGTATGAAATAAACTTACCTTTCAGCGATGCAGTATTACCTGCCCATTCTATAACTGGCTCCCCAGGAAGCTGGAAACGAACTACCTTATTTTGGCAGTCAACATTAGCATAACAGGAAGCTAGCCAGTCCATACCCATAATAACATCGAACTCGATCATATCTAACTCCACCAGATCTGCCTTAGTATCTCGGCCGCATATAATTACAGAACAGTCTTTATATACCTGTTTCGCTACAATAAAGTCCCCAATCGGTGTGGCTACCTCAAATGGCTCTATAGGTTCAGACGTTATACCAATTTTACCAGCAACAAGAGGCGAAATATATGACAGGGTCGAACCTGGATCAATTAATGCATACACAGACCGTGAGAAAACCAATAATGTACCTGTAACGACATTAGGCGATGCCTCCTGATCCTGGCGGCTGGCCAAAGCGTAAATGCGGTTCGAAAGACCGCTAGTACCAGAAGCTCCACCACGACCTCTGTCGCGACCCGCCGGTGCTGATGCACCCGGCCCTGTAGGGCGCATAGCCACTGACGAAGATGATGACCCGGTGGCTGATCCGGTAGGCTGCGCTGCACCACCCGAACTACCCTTATACGGGCAATCTCTCACAGAATGGCCCTGACGGCCACAAGAAAACATGCACCGGTGGCTCTGTAGCACTCCCCAGGATGGTATCTGCCATAATAAGAACACTGAGGCCTAGGTGGCCTCGTCTGACCAGAACCCCTATCCGTCCGCGAACCTGAAGCCCTGGAGCTCTGACCTGCTCCTGAATAACCCGGGCTATCAAATCTGCGACCTGTAGGCTGTGGAGGTGTGCTCTGTGCCGGCTGGGATGGATATCTGCTAGGCTGCTGCGGCTGCTGAGGCTGTCTACCCCGAAACTCTCCAGAATAACCGGACGATCTGGCCCTCTTAGGCTGTCTCCGATCCTGACTTCTATCAGGCTGATGACCCCTGTGCCGGTCCTACATGCCCTGGGCGTGCGCTTGAATACGGGCAATATCCATATCGAGCTGAACGGCCAATACCAAACAACTGTCGACAAAATACCGGTCCAACCCTATAATATACCTGTGCATCCTGTCAGCCATAGTAGCTACCACAGCAGGTGCATATTGTGCCAATGAGTCGAACTCCATACTGTACTCTCGAACACTGCGGCCCCTCTGTCTCAGCAATAAGAATCTGTCAGCCTTGGCCCGACGTAACTCCGGAGGCAGAAAATGGCTAAGAAAAGCCTGAGAAAAATCATCCCAAACTGCTGGGGGAGCGCCGTCGCCTCTGGATAACTCCCATGACTCGTACCAATTTGCCGCTACATCATACAACCGGTACGAAGCCAATGTGACTGACTCTGTCGCGGAAGCATTAATCAAATGTAAGGTGCGCCGCATCTTCATGATAAACTCCTCAGGATCCTCCTCGGGCTTTGTCCCGAAGAACTCTGGAGGGCCACAAGTCAAGAACTCACGAGCTCTCAAACTGTCACGCCTATATGCTCGGTCACCTCCCAATCCGTGCCCCTGAACCTGTCCTGCCACAAGTCTGGTAAATAGCTGGACTGCCTCTCTCATAGTCTGATCCTCAGTCCCTAGCCGTGGAGCTGGATGCTCAGGTACTGGAATCTCAGGAGCTGGCGGTGGAGCCGCCCCTCGACCTGCAGCTGCTGCTGCTCCAATCTCCTCTACATGTGGCGGTGTGGAAGAGCCCTCTGCCGGGGGCAAAATATCAGGAGCAATATGTGCATGGGCCCTGGTAACCCTCTGGGCGCGACTAGTCTCTCCCACAGCTGCTGCCTTGGTCTTTTGGGCCGTTGTCGCCTTTTTTGGAGGCATAACTGCAAATGTAACAATTCGTTAGGGAGGAATCATCCTGATAACACAGCTCTATCGCACGATCTAAGACAGAAAGAAGGGTAGTATCCTAAATGCCCTGTAGCCTCCTGTTTATAGGTGTGGTTCACAACACGCCGATAAACAAGACTCTACTAGAGACGGTCTGTAGACATTCCGAGGACGAACCGCTCTAATACCACTTTTGTCACGACCCAACCCCGTAGGCCGTGACTAGTGCCCGATCTGGGCACTCAAACGCATTCCAGTATATAGCAGAAGCCGACAAGGCTTTATTTCAAATTTAGCTAATTTCCAGAAATATTTTGGCAGAGTCTCCTTTGTTTTACGGACTATCCCAAACACCCTGCACGCAGAAAATACCAACAAAGGCCACACAGGGCCAACAGAGCAACATTTAAATATATGCGGACCGGCCGCCGCGGCGAATGGGATCGCCCAAACACAACATATACACACATCTGTACAGAAAGACCCCAACCCACAAACATGTCTACAGACCTCTAAACAGACCAACAGAATGATATGGTGGGACAGGGCCCCGCCGTACCCATGAACGAGAATATACATATATAGAAGTGACAGACTGTACCAAAAGATGGCTTTGAATAAAAGAGCGCTCCAAATGGCAGAAAAGATATCCTAGACAGACGGATCGGCAAACCTGTCGTCGGTACCTGCGCGGCATGAAAACGCAGCCCCCGAGGAAAGGGGGTCAGTACGAAATATGTACTGAATATGTAAAGCCTGAATTACAGAAACAAAATCATAACTGGTACAGAACGTACAGAAAGTGAGCAGAAAATCCAAAGTATCAAATACATATTTTCAAAACATGCAGAGTGTGTACAGAAACATATGTCATATCAAATCCGGCCCCTACCAAGGGACTCGGCAGACAGAACGTGGCCACCGTCCCGACGCTGGTGCCACAACACAGAAGAATCAGAATGGGGCATAACCCCGCCACATAATATATCATATCAGATGGCCATAGCAAATCATATCAGAACAAGCGTACATGGCACAACATACTCCACAAACCCATGTACGCGTATACCGGCCCCCTCACATCGAGGCACGGCGAACAAAGCAAAGGATCACGCTTGACAACATATCCTGGCCCGGGCTGAGTGTGGGAAACATTGTGGCATCCACGAGTGGAGTAGTGAGAGACTAAATGCAATTAAAATAGTATAAATATTTTCAGAAACTCGATGAGGCATATTACTGACAAACCAATCCAATGAAGTCGGATGGGATCATAATGAATTACAAAGTATAACCTTTCCGAAGTCGTTTCGAGTGTCAAAACAATTTATCAGACTCAATGGAATATTTAAAACAATGTTTGTTAGGTAATTAGAATAGTAGTCAAAACATTTCTTTCAAAAACCGCTCGAAAGCAAGACTTGAGTACAATAAGGGCAAAACCGGGAATAGTGGGCCCACCTCGGGACAAGCAAGGCGGTGGGCTCAAATTACATATCTTAAACTTATGGGGTCACCTACAAAGGTTCTACGGACGTTCTATAGCTTTCCAAGGAGCTTAGACATAGTTTGCATAATTTCCAAGAAAGCATACCAAAAGAGTTCAATCTTACTGGAAGAAAAAGTGATATTATCACTTGCGGATTTCCGAGGGGCAGAAAGTCTTTCAAGGCCCGAATTCGATTCTAATACACCTAGGCATGCCAAAAGAAGGATCGGGGTAGCTTTACATACCTTTTGAGCTTTTTAAGCCTATCCAAGCTCACTTCCCGTTTCGTCAAAAATCTGCAAATGGTCACATTTACCAATTATGAGTTATGGATGCCATAAATTCAACTTAATGCATACTTGCCTATCGAAATTTCGGCAGCACTTCCCCTATACATATAGAACCCCCGAGAATTCAACTCGGCTCAAAACCATCAACAACAACCCAAACAACAACATCAACATCAACAACAAACATTAGAGACACAATATCCTTCAACTAGCCATCATTCTAACAAAGTGACATAACCTTCACTCCAACCTAAATCTTTAAACTAATATTAATGATTTCACATTCATTATCAATCAAGATCATCACAATATAGTTTTAGAAACATTTCATATCGTTTCCTCAAGTTATACTCACGATATACATAATATACAACTTTCCGCCAAAGTCATAACTTATTCAAAACATCTAATCTTTGGCACACATATTCACAACATGTTTCCAACTTCCAAATTCATCAATGATCATCACAATTAACAACCAAATAACTTCATTTTCCTAATGTCGGAAAATCATACTAAAACGACATAAGCTTCTACATTCCATTTCAATACAAACTTATATCATTTTATCTTCATTTACATTGCAAGCATCACAATAACACAACTAACACATTAAACAAAATTAATTCATTAGCATCCTACCAACACCATACCTGTCACGGCCCAAACCCCGTGGGCCGCGACTGGTACCCTAACTGGGTACCCATACGTACCTACCTGATCGAATTCGAACCATACAGATTTTTTTTTTTTGTGTTTCAAAACAGAAGTACAGAAGTAGGCCGATACAAGTACGGCACGCGCGTAACATACGTATATATACATATATACCTGAACATACAGATATTTACAAGTAAGCCGATAAGGCTAACATACAGACGAAACCCGTAACCCACACATCTATCTACAGGCCTCTACAGACATACAGAGTCATATGACGGGACAGGGCCCCGCCGTACCCAGAATATACAAACATACGGAGTACACAGAAGACAGAAGATGTATACAAAAAGATATGCTCCAAGTCAAAGGAGCTCTTCAAAAAGCAGAGTCGGAAACCTACGCGGGCGGCGTATCACCTGGTGCGTCTGTACCTGCGGGCATGTAGCGCAGCCCCCGAAGAACGGGGGTCAGTACGGAAAATGTACCGAGTATGTAAAGCAAAAACGTAACAGATATAAACATAGTCCGAACTAGAGTCACAGAAATATAAAGGGCAGAATCATAAATCAAACTGACGGACAGAGTTATGATCCAGACAGACACACAGAATCGTGTCACACACAAATGAACAGAATTATAGTTCGGGCAGACAGACGAGCAGAATCTGAATTCATACGGACATACAGAAGCAGAAGCCATACGGACATACAGAAATAGTCGTACCACAGACGGACAGACAGTAGTATGTCGGACAGAATTATGCATGCAGAGTAGCACAGAGTCATACAAAATCATACAGAGGCGTGTGCTTTATAAATACAGATGGCACACGCATATATTCATACAGATCCCGGCCCTGTCTGGGGGCGCGGTAACAGAACCCGGCCCTCTTAGTACGGGACGCGGTGGACAGACAGAATCAAATCAGATCATATGCCATCCTGGCCGCCATCCCCATACACAGATCATACAGACATACAGATCCCGGCCCGTACGCCGAGGGACGCGGTGAACAATGCAGAGAAATATGCACGATAACAGAACCTGGCCCGGGTCGCAGTGAAAGAATGCATTGAGACAGACACGAACCGATAAATGAGAAACCACCTACCTACTAACTCAACATACAGACTCAATCAAACTGAAGGGTGCCAAACGGCGAGCCAAAATCAGAATATCCAGATAGTATGCATAGCACGCGCCTATATCCTAGTTGGGAAGGCACGACAGATTATTACCAGAATGGGATTCTCAGATGTTCAGAGATCATAATGTATAAATTACACAAAAATAGCCATAATATACATAAAATAATAGTGCAGAAGTTTTTGGAGAAAATCGGACCAAAACAGATGTATTTTAAAATCGTACCGGAAGTATCGGGCCTTGTGGGCCCACCTCGGACCAACCCGAGGCTACATACGTAAATTATTGATAGTTGACCTTATGAGGTCACCCATTCTCAATCGGAAGTGTTCCGACTCCGTTTGGGGAAATTTTGTGCAAAATCTCACTTTAAGGGCAATTTGTAAGAAAATAGGTTCAATTGAATTGAAGGAATTGGAGCGGTTTTCCGTCTCGAATTCCAGGGAACGGAGTCGGACTTAAGGCTCGCGGCCGAGCCTACCACATCCAGAACATGCCTAGGAACGTAGAGAAGTGCTTCACATACCTTGATGGCGCCTTATGCTCGCTTGGCGTCAATCCAAATTTCGTCCAAAATCTGGAAATGGTCAAGTTTACCATTTGGTTAGTTCCATTCTTTCAATACTCTAACTTTACACATAATTGCCTACCGAAATTTTGGCAGCATTTCCTCTGTATATACGACATCCCCGAGACTTAGCTCGGCTCAATTTAGCAACACAACAACCCAGAGGAGACATCCAAACAACAACAAACATCAATAAACATTAAATCATACGCTATGGCATTATTAGCCACCTTTCGACACGACGAATCATCTTTCGTTTCAAGCTTACATTTCCAACCAAAACTTATTATTTTCATATCCATTATCCATCAAAATCATTACGACACACATCGGAGGAATCCATAACATGTTCACATAATATTCATAAGATATTCATAAAATTCACAAACATTCAACTTTCCATCAAGTCACTACTTTTCCAATCCCTTCCTAACTTTCAACAACTTAATAACCAATCTTCCATAACAACACAATTAACATGCTAACAAGATTCAATTCACCTTCCAACACCAACACACACCACACGGCCACACCTCAAAATTCTCAACTTTCCTTAATTCATTCAACTTTCATTTCTAATACAATTCCTACCACACTACAACTAGATTTCAACATAGTTTCAAGTCACCATAGACATGCAATATACATATATGCATTTCGGCCACACACCCCAAATTCCAACACACCAAATTTCCATATTTTTCATTCATTCACACATACTACAACATACATACATCATTTTTAACACAACAAAAGCATGAAATCCTTACCTTTCTTCAAGTTCTACACTTGGAAGATGAAATTGTTTTCTTGCCACAATCTTTATATCAACTTGTAGAGAATCTTGTGCTTAGCAATAATCTCTCAAGAGATGAACTTTTTAAACCAAAGGATTGGCTCCAAAAAAATTTCTTTCTTTTCTTTCTCTCCAAACCCGAAATGCTCTCTCTTGCTCTCTACTCTTTCTCTTTGATTTTTTTCTTGAATGTTCTTAAGGATATGGATGATATATATTTAGCACATGGAAATTAATTAATTCCATGGGCCTTGGGTTAGTCTTGGCCGAATGGGCCTCTTAAAATTGGGCCTCACTTCACTTATTTTTTTTGAGCCCAAAATGGTTGGTTACATATGGTAATTCATGGAACAAGTTTCCAAAATTCCAATTTTTGCCCTTGGCCACCTTTCGTAATTCCACCCCATTGAATTCATAACCTACACATGCATACCAAGTAAGGCCCAATTGTGGCCTTATTCATCACAAGTCAATTTATCTTGAATTTTTTGAATAAGCGAAAATGTCGGATGTAACATCCTCCCCCCTTTTAAAACATTCGTCCTCGAATGTTAAATTGACCTTATGGGGCGTCATACTACTTCGGGAGGGTTCCCTTTATAGTCGTCCTTTACTGACTTTCCGACATGGCTTCTTTACCAACATCATGGGGTAATTTTTCACATCACTGATTCAAATGCCTTCGTAATATATTTTCTCGTACCCCACGTAATTGTCGAACCATAAGCTATATTCTTGTAACAGACGAACGCTTTCCAGACGTCATAGTCCATACTATTCCTTGTTACACTCCTGAGATCCCTACCGCATCAATATAATCCCACTTCATACCAGACACTTCTTACCAACAGATTCAGGATTGGAACCGGACGCGTTGAGGCATATCGGACGGATTCGTAATCGGAAGCAGACATGCTAAACTCTGGCGGGTGGATTCATAATCAAAAGAAGAGATACGGAAGTATGTCAGACAGATCTGAGATCAGAGTCAGATGTATAAATAGGTATCGGACGGATTTCGAAATCGGAATCAGGCTTACAGAAATGTATCATACAGAGTCGCACTTAGAATCAGACATGCGGAGATGTATCAGACAGATGCGTGATCACAATTAGACGTACAGAGGCACACCAGACGGATTTATGTCCGGAGTCAGAAATACAGAGGTGTGTCAGACAGATTCGTAATCGGAGTTAATCGTACAGAGATATGTCAGACAAACGTATTCGGAGTCAATCATACAAATCGTCTTGGGTGTCGCTTATCGACTCTTTTAAAGATTCTGCTTACTCGCTTTACTTATCTCTCTCTTACCCTACTATCCATACTCTTTTTCCTTTAACAACTATCGTCATACCAGACTAACTTACGATGTAATTGGGCGTTTTCTATCCCCTGACAACATTCGGGTCGTCGCTGACTGTTATCCAGATTCGCTAAATTTTCCGAGTGGTACCACATCGGACTGTGTGGTGTTTGTAACGGCACTAATTACTCCATACATTCTCTTTTCCTTTAGATTACCCCAAACTTTCATTTATATCAGTCATACCTACACTTGTGCAAAACTTTGCATTACTTCCCAGGGGGTCACCCATCCCAGAATTGCTCTGGCCTGAGCACGCTTAACTCCGAAACTTTCATGCATTTCGACGCGTTAGGGCAGATATAATTTCGTCGATCGCCCTGCACGACCTTTGTCACGTAATTTTAGAGCAAATCGGGGTCTTCGCAAATTTTCGGAAAATTTTTGTAGCGGGTCCCACCCCCGGCTAAGTCGTACCACTACCATGTCGCCTTTCTGAATCTTAAACATTCACTTTCATACACATATACATATGATTACAGATAACCCACGGATTTAAGTCTTCGTCACACGAATTCCGCCTCCAAATAATCGGTGGAATCTGATAAAATGTCACCGCAAGGTGTTCTTCGGCCACCGACAGAAGGAACTAAAGTCTGACAAGTATCGCGGGACCTTTTTGTACTTAATCTACATGTTTACCTCCATATCCCTGGAAAAATTTGGGCAGAGTTTCCTCTATATTTCTTACTATCTGGAACCTGTACACCAGAAATACCAGCCATGCCGCACAGGGCTAACACAGATATACTCACATACATATCATATCATGTCGTATCGCAGCCACACGGGGCTGATAACTTCAAATAAGAATTATAACGCCGTCGACACTTACCACACGTGCCCCACTCAAATGGCATCGGAGGCACTTTCCTGTTTACTTCCATCCAGGATTTCCAAAATCACTCTGACGGTGGGGACATTTAGTCGCCCTTGTCTTGGGTCACTAGATCTCTAATTCCTTTAAATTTCCGTCGTCTTCATAGAACAACGTCTTACAAATATCATACACACATAGGAAGTTCTAAAAACCCATACACTTATAAATAATCAATATCGAGTCTGACCTGGGGAGCTGCCGTGAGAGGTATGTCCACTATCATCCACGTCTGCCTGCTCCCTACCTATGCGGTCTCTATTATCACTCGCATCCGAATCGGAGGGGTATGGACGATTAGACAAATCCCGGCCCACTGGTGACCCAGGCCAAGAACAGGAGAAATCCATAGCACTCTCCGAGGTGGCCGGGCTATCAAGGTTCTCCCTAATAATAAGAGCTGGTGCATACTTGAAAATCTCCTCCTGCGTCATCCCAGAAGAATGCTCCGAAGGGCCTGCCTCATGACTATCCTCCTCCTCGGAGGTAAGAATCTCCGGAGGGGTCATCGCCAAATCCTCCGAGATATCTGTATCGTAGCCATCCTCCACGGGATCCTCTGCTCTAGGGTTCGGAGACTCTGGAGGAGTCGTAGATGGGTCCTCCGACGGATCCGTATCGTAGCTATCCTCCGGGGAATCCTCCGAAGGACCCGTCTCGATCGAGTAACTGGGGCCCTGCCTACTCGGCCCCGGTGACAGCCTGGGGGCCTTCTTAGCACCCCCATCCTCATCGTCGGAAGCCGTCCTCTTCATTCTTCACCAACCTGCAATCACCTGCAAGGAGCGGGTCAGATACATTTCCCCCAAATACCGACACTTCTGCTCTTTGGAGCCTCGCTGTAGGTACAACAATTCGCAAGGGAGAATCATCCTAATCATACTGCTTTATCGCACGATCTAAGAATCCAAAGAAGGGTAACATCCTAAATGCCCTGTAGCTTCCTGTTTATAGATGTGGTGCACAACACATCGATAAACAAGACTCTACTAGACACGGCCTGTAGACATACCGAGGACTAACCGCTCTGATACCACTTTTGTCACGACCCAAACCCCGTGGGCCGCGACTGGTACCCTAACTGGGTACCCATACGTACCTACCTGATCGAATTCGAACCATACAGATTTTTTTTTTTTTTGTGTTTCAAAACAGAAGTACAGAAGTAGGCCGATACAAGTACGGCACGCGCGTAACATACGTATATATACATATATACCTGAACATACAGATATTTACAAGTAAGCCGATAAGGCTAACATACAGACGAAACCCGTAACCCACACATCTATCTACAGGCCTCTACAGACATACAGAGTCATATGACGGGACAGGGCCCCGCCGTACCCAGAATATACAAACATACGGAGTACACAGAAGACAGAAGATGTATACCAAAAGATATGCTCCAAGTCAAAGGAGCTCTTCAAAAAGCAGAGTCGGAAACCTACGCGGGCGGCGTATCACCTGGTGCGTCTGTACCTGCGGGCATGTAGCGCAGCCCCCGAAGAACGGGGGTCAGTACGGAAAATGTACCGAGTATGTAAAGCAAAAACGTAACAGATATAAACATAGTCCGAACTAGAGTCATAGAAATATAAAGGGCAGAATCATAAATCAAACTGACGGACAGAGTTATGATCCAGACAGACACACAGAATCGTGTCACACACAAATGAACAGAATTATAGTTCGGGCAGACAGACGGAATCATAATGCGGACAGACGAGCAGCATCTGAATTCATACGGACATACAGAAGCAGAAGCCATACGGACATACAGAAATAGTCGTACCACAGACGGACAGACAGTAGTATGTCGGACAGAATTATGCATGCAGAGTAGCACAGAATCATACAAAATCATACAGAGGCGTGTGCTTTATAAATACAGATGGCACACGCATATATTCATACAGATCCCGGCCATGTCTGGGGGCGCGGTAACAGAACCCGGCCCTCTTAGTAGGGGACGCGGTGGACAGACAGAATCAAATCAGATCATATGCCATCCTGGCCGCCATCCCCATACACAGATCATACAGACATACAGATCCCGGCCCGTACGCCGAGGGACGCGGTGAACAATGCAGAGAAATATGCACGATAACAGAACCTGGCCCGGGTCGCAGTGAAAGAATGCATTGAGACAGACACGAACCGATAAATGAGAAACCACCTACCTACAGACTCAACATACAGACTCAATCAAACTGAAGGGTGCCAAACGGCGAGCCAAAATCAGAATATCCAGATAGTATGCATAGCACGCGCCTATATCCTAGTTGGGAAGGCACGACAGATTATTACCAGAATGGGATTCTCAGATGTTCAGAGATCATAATGTATAAATTACACAAAAATAGCCATAATATACATAAAATAATAGTGCAGAAGTTTTTGGAGAAAATCGGACCAAAATAGATGTATTTTAAAATCGTACCGGAAGTATCGGGCCTTGTGGGCCCACCTCAGACCAACCCGAGGCTACATACGTAAATTATTGATAGTTGACCTTATGAGGTCACCCATACTCAATCGGAAGTGTTCCGACTCCGTTTGGGGAAATTTTGTGCAAAATCTCACTTTAAGGGCAATTTGTAAGAAAATAGGTTCAATTGAATTGAAGGAATTGGAGCGGTTTTCCGTCTCGAATTCCAGGGAACGGAGTCGGACTTAAGGCTCGCGGCCGAGCCTACCACATCCAGAACATGCCTAGGAACGTAGAGAAGTGCTTCACATACCTTGATGGCGCCTTGTGCTCGCTTGGCGTCAATCCAAATTTCGTCCAATATCTGGAAATGGTCAAGTTTACCATTTGGTTAGTTCCATTCTTTCAATACTCTAACTTTACACATAATTGCCTACCGAAATTTTGGCAGCATTTCCTCTGTATATACGACATCCCCGAGACTTAGCTCGGCTCAATTTAGCAACACAACAACCCAGAGGAGACATCCAAACAACAACAAACATCAATAAACATTAAATCATACGCTATGGCATTATTAGCCACCTTTCGACACGACGAATCATCTTTCGTTTCAAGCTTACATTTCCAACCAAAACTTATTATTTTCATATCCATTATCCATCAAAATCATTACGACACACATCGGAGGAATCCATAACATGTTCACATAATATTCATAAGATATTCATAAAATTCACAAACATTCAACTTTCCATCAAGTCACTACTTTTCCAATCCCTTCCTAACTTTCAACAACTTAATAACCAATCTTCCATAACAACACAATTAACATGCTAACAAGATTCAATTCACCTTCCAACACCAACACACACCACACGGCCACACCTCAAAATTCTCAACTTTCCTTAATTCATTCAACTTTCATTTCTAATACAATTCCTACCACACTACAACTAGATTTCAACATAGTTTCAAGTCACCATAGACATGCAATATACATATATGCATTTCGGCCACACACCCCAAATTCCAACACACCAAATTTCCATATTTTTCATTCATTCACACATACTACAACATACATACATCATTTTTAACACAACAAAAGCATGAAATCCTTACCTTTCTTCAAGTTCTACACTTGGAAGATGAAATTGTTTTCTTGCCACAATCTTTATATCAACTTGTAGAGAATCTTGTGCTTAGCAATAATCTCTCAAGAGATGAACTTTTTAAACCAAAGGATTGGCTCCAAAAAAATTTCTTTCTTTTTTTTCTTTTTTTTCTCTCCAAACCCGAAATGCTCTCTCTTGCTCTCTACTCTTTCTCTTTGATTTTTTTCTTGAATGTTCTTAAGGATATGGATGATATATATTTAGCACATGGAAATTAATTAATTCCATGGGCCTTGGGTTAGTCTTGGCCGAATGGGCCTCTTAAAATTGGGCCTCACTTCACTTATTTTTTTTGAGCCCAAAATGGTTGGTTACATATGGTAATTCATGGAACAAGTTTCCAAAATTCCAATTTTTGCCCTTGGCCACCTTTCGTAATTCCACCCCATTGAATTCATAACCTACACATGCATACCAAGTAAGGCCCAATTGTGGCCTTATTCATCACAAGTCAATTTATCTTGAATTTTTTGAATAAGCGAAAATGTCGGATGTAACAATACCACACGGCCAAACCCCTGTATTTCAACTTCAACCAAATTTATTCAACTCTCATTCTCCATATGAATTCCATCATACACACAACTAGAATACAACATAAATTTCAACTCATTTCACTTACACATTAACACACACACACACGGCCACATTCTATATTCCATACCCACTTTGCAAACTTCCATTTCTCCACACAATCAACTCATTTCTACACACTACAACACAAACAATACTTCATAACACAATAATAAGGGATAAATTCTTACATTTTTACTCAATCTTCTTCAGTTGAATATAGGGTCAACTTGAAGACACAAGACTTCTTCCTTCCAAACCAACTACACCAAGTTGCAAAGGGACTTTGAATTAGTGAAAATCCAACAAGAGAAAAATTTTTAGAGCAAGATTTTTGGTGGCTAATATTTGCCCTCAAACCCGAGAGCTCCTCTTTCTTCTTCTTTTTTTTGGCTTGTTGTTCTATGCTTCTTGAATTGTCTTAGTGCCTATCCAAGTATATACTAGTTGATCACATGACTTGCACATGATCAACTAGGTGGACTTGGGCCAAGACCAAGAGCTTGGCCGGCCACCCCTAGTTCATTGGGCCTCATTTTTCATTTCAATTTTTTTGAGCCCAATGACTTATGAATCATATTTTGTAATTCCCGAAACTAATTTCCAAAATTCCAAATTTACCCTTAGCCCTATCCCGCACTTTCACAGCAATACTCTTTCATGCACAACTCCTATGTCAAATAAAAATCAACTATGACCTTATTTCTTACAAGTCAAGATTGTTTTCAAATTTTTCCAACGTGTGAAAACACGGGATATAACACTTCAGCTAGCGAAGTGTATGTACACTGAGTGATTGTTGGAGAAAGCATGTTATGCCTTCGGGTATGTAGTTGGGACGGATTACCTAGGTTGGTATTGTTGTTCGATTGTGGCTTGTTGCCTTATTGTGATTTATTGGCTTGTCGCCACGTGTGTGATACTAGACTTAATGCTTAGTTGCCTTATCATGATTGTGAACCGTAACTCTCATTTATTGGGTATTATCGGGTATAGTGGAAGGATTTGACTCGTTCTTGATATTGCCGTATCTGTCTATGTTTGGCACGATTGGTATTGATATATTCTTGTTGAGATTGATATATTCTCACTATCATTGATATCATTCATGCATTCATACTCATGTATTTGGACCAGGTTGCACGTTCGACAATATATATTTTGATCAGGTTGTACGTTTCGCAATATATATTGGATCGGGTAGCACACCATAGCAGGTACATGGACTTCGCGGATCCCCTATGGGTCATGACTGTCGAGGCCTAGAGGTATGCCGCCCAAAGCATGTGTGTATGAAGATTACATTGGCCTTTGCATATCATTGCATTGCATATGCATTCATTATTATCATCTAATTTTATATCTATTTATTGGATATGTTAGTTGTACTTGTGTTGTGGTTATCCTGAGGAATTGTGGGAAACTTTGCAGACTTGTGTTTAGGTGCTTCACCATAGGCTATGATTTAACTATTTGATCTTTCTGTACTTGAGTTGCTATTCTTAGACTGTTTTGTGTTTATACTTGATAGTGAGCATGTCTATCTTTTGGTCTCTTACTTTGCATGTGTCACGACCCAACCCCGTAGGCCGTGACTAGTACCCGATCTGGGCACCCAAACACATATATCCAATGCTATCGCAACTGTTATCAAACGCATTCAAGTATAAAGCAGAAGCCGTCAAGGCTATATTTCAAATTTAGATAATTTCCAGAAAGATTTTGGCAGAGTTTCCTTTGTTTTACAGACTATCCAAAAAAACCCTGCGCACAGAAAATACCAACAAAGGCCACACCGGCCAACAAAGCACCATATAAACGTATGCGGACCGGCCGCCGCGGCGAATGGGGTCGCCCCAAACACAATATATACACACATCCGTACAGAAAGACCCTAACCCACAAACATATCTACAGGCCTCTAACAGACATACAGAGTCATATGACGGGATAGGGCCCCGCCGCACCCGGAGTTGCCATACATACAGAATATAAAGAAGACAGAAGATATATACCAAAAGTACACGCTCCGGATCAAAGGAGCTCTCCAAAATAGCAGAATCTGAGCCCTAGACTGGCGGCGTGTCTCCAAGTGCGTCTGTACCTGCGGGCATGTAGCGCAGCCCCCGAAGAACCGGGGGTCAGTACGAAAAATGTACCTGGTATGTAAAGCAGAAACATAACAAACATAATCATAGTCTGAACCGGAAGTACAGAAATATAGCAAACGGAATCGTAATCCAATGAACAGACAGAGATATACCGGACAGAGTCGTAGTCCAGGCAGACAGACGGAAGGATACCAGACAGAATCATAATCCATACGGACAGACAGAATCAGAATCCAATCAGACAAACAGAATCATAATAGGGCACAAGAACGTGGTCGCCACTCCTGCCTTTGGCGCCACAACTTATCATATTTCAGAAGATTTCACACCTTCGAACATCTCCGTCACATAACACATCATATCATAACCACGGTAACCCCGGGGACAGATCACACGCCGGAAAACCGGACACATCATACTTCGTAACATATACACGGTAACCGGGGCGACATATACCACAGTACCCTGGAACCGGACACATCATACTTCAGAATTCATACGTGGGACCCGGCCCCCGACAAGGGACTCGGCGGCCCATCCGCACGATATAAACCGGCCCGGGATCCGGTGAAAGGAATCATAGCACATGCACGAACTGATTAATGAGAAACCATATACATACGGATCATTATACAGACCCAATCAAACTGAAGTAGGCCAAATGGCGAGTCAAATCAGAGTATTCGGATAGCATTCATAATATGCGCCTATATCCTACTTAGGAAGGCACGACAGATTTTTACCAAAATCGGATTTCCAGATATCAAAGCCATTTTGTAAGATTTATATAAAAAATAGTCCTATCGTGATCAGAATGATAGTCCAGATGTTACTTGTGAAAATCGGACAGAAATGAGACAATTTAGATCATACAATAGTTATCGGGGCTCCGTGGGCCCACCTCGGACCAACTCGAGGCGACATACGTAAATTACTGATAATGGACCTTATGAGGTCATCCACAATCATATGGAAGTATTCCGACTCCGTTTAGGAAAGTTTCGTACAAAAGTTCACTTTGAAGGCATTTTATAAGGAAATGGTTACAATTGTACTGAAGGAATTGGAGCAGATTTCCATCTCGAATTCCGAGGAACGGAGTCGTACTTAAGACTCGCGGCCGAGCCTATTATGTTCATAACATGCCTAAGAAGGAAGGGGTAGGCTTTACATACCTCGATAGCGCCTTACGCTCGCTTGGCGTCGATTCCAATTTCGTCCAAAATCTAGAAATGGTCAAGTTTACCATTTGTTAGTTTCAACTTTTCAATAGTCCAAACTTAACACATACTTGCCTACCGAAATTTCGGCAGCATTTCCTCTGTACACATAACATCCCCGAGACTTAGCTCGGCTCAATTTATCAACACAGCAACCCAGAAACAACATCAATAACAACAACAAGCATTAAAACACATAATATGGCATAATTAGCCATCTTTCCGACATAACATAACATCCTTCATTCCAACCTTGCATTTCCAAACCAATCTTACCATTTTCATATTCATTACTTATCAAGGTCATTACAACATACTTCGGAGGCATATCATGCCATTTTCACAAAATATTCATAAGGTATACACAATATACAAGCTTACTACCAAAGTCATAATTCACCCACAACTTCCAATCTTTTAGCAAACATGTTCATGACATATTCATATCTTCCAACTTCATCAATGACAATCATAATTTGCATCTTCCTACTTACATTTCCACATTTACATAAGTTACAATAAAGTTGTATAACTTCCTACAACAATTTAACAACAAAAACGATTATTCTTTCATTCACTTCATAATCAACACAATTATCATACTAACAAAATTTAGTTCACCTTCCATCATCAACATACCCCACACGGCCACACACTACATTTTCTAACTTCCACTAATTCATTCAACTTTCATTTCTAATACAAATTCCACCATAACTACAACTAGATTATCACATAAAATTCAATTCATATTTCCTACACCTTAATACACACTCACGACCAACTTCCAAACAACACACCCACTTTACAAACTTCCATACTTTCATAAGTTCTACTCAATTCTACATACTACAACATGAACCAAACTTCATAACATAAGAAAATGAATTGATTCTTACCTCTCCTCTTCAATTTCCACTTGCCACTAAAGTTGTCCTCTTGCCAAGATAATGGTATCACTTTGTAGAGAATCTTGCACTTAGTAGTAATCCCACAAGAAATGGGTTTTTGAACCAAGGATTGAGCTCCAAAAATTTTTCTTTTCTTTTTCTCTTTCTCTTTCTCTCTAGCCGTGACCTTCTTTCTTTTTTTTTGTTCTTGTTTTTACTTTGCTTTTTCTTGAAGCTTCTTTGGATATAGATGAACATATAATGTCCCATGGAAATTAATTAATTTCCATGGACTTGGGCCAATAGTGGCCGGTTGGGCCTCCCTTTTTGGGCCTCACTTCTCTTATTTGTTTTTTAAGCCCAATTATTGGCTAACTAATTGTAATTCATGGAACAAGTTTCAAAAATTCCCATTTTGCCCTTGGCCTCCTTTCGTAATTCCACACCAATGTTATCATAGCCGACACATTCATACCAAGTAAGGTCCAAATATGGCCTTATTCATTACAAGTCAAGTTATCTCAAAAAAATTTTGAATATGCAAAAATGCCGGATGTAACAGCATGTGTTAACTAACTGTTGTCTGCCTATTATACCTATTAGTACAGAGTGTTTGTACTGATACTACCTTGCGGCATTCTTTTATGAGTGCAGAGTACGTGACAAGTTCCACAACCTCTCCTCGTGACTGATTCCCGAGGCCTTTGCTGACGAGTATCTAGGGTGAGCACATGGATAGATCAACAGCCCGGATGACTCTTCATTTATAACTTGCCTTATTTATTATTCCGAGACAGTATTTAACTTATTCAGAACTATGTATTTCATATTAAGACTTGCAGTAATGTAGTAGTGGCTCTTGTACTACCCTGGACCAGATTCCTTGGGATTGTATGTATTATTGGCGCACTTATCTACTCATCCTTATTTATATCTACGTTTGAGACGTATATTTCTATTGTCTTAATTTCTTTATTGTGGTTGAATGAATAATTTGGGAAAGAGTTTTCCTACAAAGGTGGGAAATGGTAGATGCCCGCATGACTTGTGGTTTTGGGTCATGACAAGTCAGTATCAGAGCCCTAGTTTACTCGGTCTATAACTATAAGAGCATGTCTAATAAAGTCTTGTGGATCGGTACGATAGGCTCCGTACTTATCTTCAAGAGGCTTTGGGACATTTAGGAAACTTCAAATTCTTTAATTCTCTTGTGATATTTTATTCACATTGGTATTAGGAACATTAGAATTGGTATCTGATTCATTTCCATTCTCTCACAGATGGTGAGAACACGGGCTACGATCGCGAGAGACGAGGTGCCCAAGTCCGCTGCTGGGGCCGACACGAGACTATCAGTAAGGCTAGAGGTCGCGGCAGAGCTGGAGGCTATGGTGCTACATTGGCCAAGGGCAGGTCCCCTGAGGCTGGACAGAGGCGTGCTCGATCAGCTTTTCCTGTGCATCAGCCAGAACGCCAGCCCACTAGAGAGCAGACAACTGGGGAGGTATGGGGCTAGGCAAGACTCACCCTGAGGTTATGCCCGATCCAGTATTCCAGGACATTATGGCCTGCATCCTGCTTCATCTCGATGCCCAGCATGCCGTGGGTAGTGTGACTACTCTAGGTGGTTCACACACCAGAGCAGGAGCACGGACCTCTGAGCAGGGACATTGTTACACCTCAAAAATTTCTGATATGTTGCCTTGTGGATAGGCTAATGTGAGCTTAAGATGATTATGAAATCCTTACGGGATTAAGGGAATTATTAGATAGCCTAAAGTGCTAACTATAAGATTTTGAAGTCATACGAATATGTGAAATTTAGTTTGTTGAAAGGATGTGAAGTATAAGTCGTGTTCGGAAAGGTTTTCGCTAGGATTGAGCTAATATTTATTTGGTGTTGTCTTGAGAGGCTGCTATAGGGTCTATTGTATGGTTAATGAAGTATTATGTAAAGGACAAGAAGGTTCCACGAGGATTGGAAGTCAAACGAATCAATGAGAGGAAGTTTCACATAACTGGAGTTATACGGTTCGTATAAGGTGGGTCCATATAAAATGACCTTCACAGAAAGGGTCATTTTCTTGGTGGTGTTATACGACCACGTATTCAGTCGGCATAACTTTATACGGTCTGTATACCTTGACCTATTTCAGAAGGGAACTTTCCCATAGTGGTGTTATATGGTCCACTTATACTGTCACGACCCAGCCCCGTAGGCTGTGACAGGTGCCCGAACAGGGCACCCGTATACCAACCTGTTACATATAACATCAAACTGAAATTACGACAATACGGAAACTTATAAAGGAACTCCAAAGTTCGTAACATCAACAAATATATATATTTCCAGATCAACGGTCTCTTGAGGAGTCACAACTAATCATATCATGAAATAATACGCAAGCCGACAAGGCTGCCATCACATATCAATATTGTATGCAAGCCGACAAGGCTGCTACTAGAAACGAACATCATACCACAGCACATCGTATAGACATAGCTGAATAGAACCCATACACAACCCACACATATGTCTACAGACCTCTAAGAGTACGAATAGCGAAATATGACGGGACAGGGCCCCGTCGTACCCCTGGATAACATATACATATATATATCATAAGATTCAAACTAAAGGTCTAGACTCCGGAACAACGGAGCTCTCCAAGACAGCAGAAAGGGAATCGTAAGCTGTCGGATCACCAAAGCGAGTATCTGCACCTACGGGCATGAAACGCAGCCCCCCAAAGAAATGGGGTCAGTACGGAATATGTACTGAGCATGTAAAGCATGAAATACAGTAAACAGGATCATAACTGAAATAAGAAGTACAGAAAACGAGTACAATAATCAGAATACCAGAATACTTGCTTTTGAAACATAAATCATGCCTGTCAATATCATATATCATATCCGGCCCCATTATGGGACTCGATGAACATGGTCGCCACCCCGTCTTTGGCGCCATAACACAACATACTCCAGAATATAGTATAACTCCGTAACACAGCATAACTTCGTAACACAGCATAACACTATAACACATCATAACACCATAACACAGTATAACACCATAATATATATATACCGTACCCGGCCCTCTCGTGAGGGACTCGGTGAACAATGCAGTGGAAGTGTGCACGATAACAGATTCTGGCCCGGGACTCAGTGAAAGACATATTGAGGCAGGCACGAGCAGAGTAGTGAGAAACTATATGCAATTTCAAAACATTTTCAAAGACTCAATAGAACAATCAACACGAATTACCATTTGAAAATCAAGACAATAGGCATATAAAATACCTTTCGAATGTCACTTGGAAACGTATCGAACATCCCTTGAATGTCATCATAAGAATATTACAAAGCCTTAAGGATCATAATCATATGTCACTATTGTCACGACCCAACCCCGTAGGCCGTGACTAGTGCCCGATCTGGGCACCCAACCCATCTATCAAATGCATTCAAGTATATAGCATAAGCCGACGAGGCTATATTCTAAATTTAGACAATTTCCAGAAATATTTCGGCAGAGTTTCCTTTGTTTTACAGACTATCCAAAATAACCCTGTACACAGCAAACACCGACAAAGGCCACACAGGGCTAACAAAACAACGTATAAACATATGCGGACCGGCCGCCTCGGTGTATGGGATCGCCCAAACAACATATACACATAACCATACAGAAAGACCATAACCCACAGACATGTCCACAGACCTCTAAACTGACCGACAGAACCATATGACGGGACAGGGCCCCGCCGTACCCAAAATAGTCAGATATACAGAAATATATACATGACAAAAGATATATATACCAAAAGTGGACTCCGAATCAAAGGGAGTACTCCGAAATAGCAGAAGTGGAGCCTACAGTGGTGGATCACCGGCGTCTGTACCTGCGGGCATGAAACGCAGCCCCCGAAGAAAGGGGGTCAGTACGAAAGATGTACTGAGTATGTAAAGCATGGAGTACAGAAATATAGGCCACAACTGAAAGCGAACAGGATACAAAAGAGAGAAATTCCGAACAGTATATCAAAATGTGTATCAAAATCATATATACATAATGCAAACGAAATCATGCAAAGCTCAGGAACGTGGTCACCACTCCGACACTGGTGCCACACACAGCATAACACCAGAAGGTTCAAATCTCCATACATCCCCGAGCACACACATATCAGCATATCATATCACCAGCCATATCACAGCATAACACCAAACGGAACCCGGCCCTATGGCGAGGTCTCGGGAACCGTAACACAGCATACGACCGAATCTATCGTAATGCGCACGAATCATAACCGGCCCGAGAACCGGTGAACGAAGTCATACTAAGGCACGAGCGGAGTCGTGAGCAAACAATGCAATTTGTATATCAAAATAGTCTTTCAAAACTTGATCACATCATAAGTCATCTCATTAGTCAAGTAGTCGAAAATTTATTAGCACGGAAGTTTCATTTCGCAAAAGTGTCTTCAAAGTGGTGCGTATGGCTCAAAATATAGTTTAGTATATTATAGTAATCAAAAAATTCTTTGATAAGTGATAATTCCATAACCGAAAATCACTTATCAAAACTTTTCCGGAAAGAGAGCCTAATAGAACGAATAAGACATCTCGGGTTAGCGGGCCCACCTCGGGTCAAGTCGAGGTCTCGAACATGAATTACGGACATTTAGGGTCTATGGGATCATACATAAAGGTTTCGAAGTGATCCGACTACGTTTGCATAAGTTTTGAATGTTTGGTTACTTTCTAGTCTAAATAGGGTCTTTAAGCTTCAATTGGATTGAATGAATAGTAGCCATTCTCTAATTCGGATTTCGAGGAGCAGAATTTCTCCCGGGGTTCCGATATCAACCTAGCATACTAAGACATGCCAAAAGAAGGAGTGGGTAGCCTTACATACCTTATAAGCGTCTTATGCTCACCCCAAACTCAGATCCCGTTTCGTCCAGAATCTGCAAATGGTCAAAGTTACCAATTAGAGATTTTAAGGCTTAAGAATTCGCTTAACTTCATTTTTGTCTACCGAAATTTCGGCAGCATTTTCCCTATATGTATAACACCCCCGAGACTTAGCTCGGCTCAGTATACATCAACACAACAACCCAAACATCACAAACAACATAAACCATAACTAAATCACTCTAACTTCAATATTCTTCCTTTTTCTATAAGTTGACAACTTTCATTCAAACTTCACAATACCAAACTAATGTCCACATTATTGTATTCATTCACTCATTCAAGGTTATTCAAACACATCCCAATTATGTTCCAAACAATATACATAAGTTCTAGGAGTTCGTCACTTTCCATATTTCATCTGAAATGTCAACAACTACGACGAACATACTAACTCGCATTGTTTCATTCCAAGTTCGTTAACAACAACCATAATTCACATTTAAAGTCTTAATGTCATAATTATACAAGAATATACACAAATATACCGAAGTCATGTACTTTCCCATAATAATCCACAACCATTTTCCAATGCCAATTCGATTCGTTAAACATTCATTTACGTTATAAACGTCACAACGACGCAACTAACCAACAAAAAAGAATTCAATTAATCTTCCCTTCCAAACCACATACCCACGGCCACAACACCATATTCACACACACCCACGGTTTCATACACACACCAAAACTACGAAGTTCTCGTCTATTCCCAATCCTTATCATATTCATACAAATTCCATAACCTTTAAGGGGCAAAATTCTTACATTTTCTTGAAAATCCGACTTGTCGCAAATGTGCTCCTTTCGCCAATCTAATTGTATCCCGTTGAAGAGCGTCTTGAGTACACTACAAATATTGGAAGAACAAGATTTTTGAGCCACAAACAAAAGCTAGAAATTTTTTTCTTTCTTTCCCAAATGGGTTCGGCTGAGAGGGGCTATTAGCTCAAAGTTGAGTGTTTTGATTTTTCTCTAGAGTTTTCTATGGATATACTTAAATATATACAAGCTTGACTAATATGGTCACATGTATTTCACATGACCATTTAAGTGGGGCATGGGCCAAGGCCTTTGGCCGGCTACCCCTTAACCTTGGGCCTCAATTTTTGTTACATTCTTCTTGGCCCAATTCATTGGAATCTCGTTTTGCAAATTCCCGAAACTAATTTCCGAAATTCCAAGTTTTCCCTCGGCCTTCCCCGACGTCTTAGCACCAATGGTTTCATAACCAACATAGTCATATTAACTAGAATCAAAATATTTCCTTGTAACATACAAGGCTTAATTATTCTCTCGATTTCCAATTATACGAAAACACGGGACATAACAACTATAGTATGAAACACCTTATAGGAATCCAGTCACAAGTTATTATACAGTTCCTAAGAATAGGAACGGATATATATCGACTATTATCCAACGTACAGAAAACTGAAGAGGGAGGGTCAATCACTTGAGAGTTGTAATATCAAGAAGTGAATAAGAATCATAAATATCACTCAAAGCTTGTGAGTGGAGTTACCCCAAGGTTCATTTCATTCATCACTTAAGTCTAAGACATGCCAAAAGAAAGAAAGGACAACTTTACATACCTGTTAGCGACTATTCGTAAACCCGTTCGCCTCGTCGCTCTTTTAGCCTATTTAATATAAGAGTAACGTTATCGTTAGTGACTATATTTTCTAGTCCACAAATATATAGCCCATTTCTTATAGAACCTATATTTTAGCTTATATATTCTCATTTAGGGGTTTCCATTACTTAAGGGCTTAACGAAAATCGGGCAACATTTCCCCTATATATTCGCCTAACCCGAATTTCTAATTGTCCTCCTGTCAACACAGAAATACCAAGAATAAATATATACATATAAAATTCTCCCAATTCAGCCCATAACAATTCCAACAACCCAACAACTTCTCTAAATTCATTTCAGCCCACAATTTCCTATAACATCGATTTCATGCATTTTCTTAATTCCAATTTCGTCCAATCCAATTCTAATAATTCCATTACAATACTATTAACACAATTACATCATAAAACAAGAAAATCTTACCTTAATTTTCTCGGAGGAATTTCTACTCTTAATTGCTCCAATTTCGCAATTTCTTCTTCTCCAACTTAAAATCCAATGTTGCCATCACCTCCTTGAATTTGTACTACACTTGAAAATTAATCCAAACAAGGAACAAAATATTTTCTACAACAGCCATGGCTGCCATGGTTAAGTTCTTTTTTGTCCTTTCTTAAGTTTCTACATTTGGAAAATGAAATGAATTCTTTTTAATTAGTCATCAACTTAACTACTTATATGAATCTCTCTTTTCCTACACGTGGCCTCCATGGTGACTCACCAAAATTATTTTCTTTCTCTTTCTTTTTTTTTAAACAAATTCGGTGGGGTCCACTTTTTTTAAAAGAAAATTAATTAATTTAATTAATCACTAATTCTTGCTTAATAATCCAATCATAATTAATTTATCCCTACTCTCCAATAATATTTTTACACTAAATAAAATTTATAAACAATTTATGTTTTAATTAAAATTGAAAATTAAAGGTTTCTACTTCGTGTCCGAAAATAATTCCGCCTTTAACTTGATTCGATTTTTCTTGCGGATAATTCGACGTATAAATATACGGGGTGTAACATCCTTCCCCCCTTTAGAACATTCGTCCTCGAATGTTAAACTGATTCTGAATTCCCAATACTTTCTCAAGTGTCCTCTTATTCAATTACGCCCTTCGCATACCCCTTCCATTGGTCGATTCGCCGTAATTCATTATAACACATTCCAGGTCTTTATTTAGTCATTCCTGTAATAATTACTCTTTCTGTTACTTCTCGGGGTAGTAATTCCATGCCTTTGTCTTTACTCTTCTCTTTATTTCGTAGTCCGTTGTCAGTTGTATTGCGAACTCTTCCGTTGAAATCTTACTTTCTTCCTTGTGCGCTTAGTCTTAACTTGACTCGTTCTTCTCCTATAGTTATTCTATTAAGGTGTCGTTTCCCTTATCTTACCTCTCAATCTTTAAGTATGACCTTTATAACGCGCAGACGTCCCTTGTCGGTTTATTAGACTTTAGTATCCCTGGAGTGTCGCATGCCTCTGGTATCCTGTGGACTCTTCGCAGGTTCTACGAGTAAAACGAAACTTCCTAGAGGTGACATTTTTCTACTCCGATATCCTTGCTTTACTCTGCTGTGACAGTCCGTATTCTGGAATCCTCAGCATCATGTATCGCTCTCCGACTTTCTTTTAAAGGTTCTTAACTGTCACTTTGCTTTCAGCTCCTGATCTCAATCTTTAGGGTTGGCTATCAAATAGCGCTAGAGTTCCCTCGTATTATAACTCCACTGTCATCCCGTAACTCGCTTGTTCTGATTGTCTCGATTAAGTCATTTCGTAATTTCCCTTAACGTAACTGGCAATACTTTAGGCATATTATCTCGTGTCGTTTCTTTATTTTTGACTCAAACTCTTCTATTTCCCCTTTACTCAAATTTGCTCTTAGCCTCCTATCACGCATCCTATTGCAATCTTTACAAGAGTATGTGTAGGTGCTTAAATCAGCCCGGAAAATACCTTAACATCGCTTCACTAGTCTTTATGTACACCCTATATTCTTCCCTTATATCTTTCAATTCATTTCAAGGCTCAACTATGGTTTTTGCCCTCAGTACTAATTATATCTCTGTAGTTTTTCCTCCAACCATCTTACATCTTTCTTTGGTGTACAAAAAATATTGCAACCGCATTGTTGTTACTGAATTCTTACTCTTCTTATCGAGTACTCACTTGGCCTCGTTCTTAGTATACAAGTATTCGTAGGTTGCATAACTATTCATGTACAATTTGTACAAAGTGCACCCAATCTTAGTCATAGTCTTTCCTTCTCCTTGCTTATTCTGCTCTACATATCTTATTGTACTAAAAACTCAGTTGCTGTAACACCTCGCAGCTTCGGGCGAAAGTTTGACTCATAAGATGATAATATAATGGAACCAATGTGAGGGGTATAAGAAGTGTTTTGAAAACCAATTAAGTCATAAGAAATGTCTTTGGGCAAAGAAAAGTGGGAAGCCACTCTACGGGGCATGTTTGCATGTGAGTTTATAGAAGGTCTTACTTCCAACGACCATAACCCCTTTAGTAATTGAGAATTTGGGAAAACATCCTTGATGAAAGTTGTAGCCCTTTGAAATAGCTTTCCAACGGTATATTATGGGTCTTGATCGGAGCTATGCACAAAAAGTTATGGCCATTTTACGACAGACTGTTCGGCAGAATATCACCCTCTGTCACACTTTGCGGTGCAAGATGCGGCCCGCAAACACGACATGCGGCCCCGCAGTTCTGCCGCAAAGTGTGCCAGAGAGATTTTGTCTAGAATTTTCTGGACTACTTTAAATAAGACCCAACTCGACAAAAATCATATTTTTCATCATTCTTGGTCTAGAAAACCTCAAAAATACTCTCTAACATTCATCCACAAGAAAATTCAAGGGAAATCCATGATCAATAACACCAAATCCATGAAGCCATGTGTATGAAACCTAGCCAAAGTTCATCTAATTCAAGAAAACCCAAGGGAAGTGAAGTAGGATTTTGGTGCTAGAGGAGTAAATCCACTCAAGACTTGTTCAACCACTATCTAAGGTAAGTTTCATGACTTTATCATGATGATTAAAGTGTTGATGAGTTCTAGGGAGAATAGTAAAAGGGTTGGATAAAGAGAATTATATGAACTATGCTAGGGTTTTTGGATTGTTGACTTGGGATTGTTGTATTCATATGGGTGATGAAGAATGATGTTAATTACATCTAATTAAGATTGTAGAATCACTTAGAAGTAATAGAATGGGAATTGGGTGAAGAAATCACCATTAATGGAGACTGTGGAGCTTCATGCCCACTAAGTGTTTGATAAAATGCTTAGATGACCAAAGCATGAATATTATTGCTAATATAGAATCCCTTTGACTTGTTTTGATATAGATCAAAGTTGAAAGGGTTGACGAACATTGTATTACGCTCAAAGGCTGGAATTAAGGTATGTGAGGCTAACTATCTACGTTAAGGAATATTCATGATTCTCCCTACGCCTCATTCTTCATACTTGTCCGCAATTTGACTCAGAATATAGTTTAGCCCTAGTTTCATGATATGATATAGAACTGTTATCTTCTAGGGTTGCAGTTACATAATTCGTTCATGGTTGTCACTTTGAACATCATGAACTCAACATGTAATCTTTATAGACTTATGCATTGTTATCACATAAGTCTCAGTCAGTATATAACCAGTTATTTGCATAAGTCCTATAATCAGAAACAGTTATCAAGATATCAGCTATAGCCAGTCTCAGTCTTGTAAATTGTTAATGTTGAACACCTGTATCTGTATTTTTGGGCCCTAGGCCACAGTTTATGCATACGTATTGCTTGGGCCAGAGGCCACAATTTCTGTGCACATTATTTGGGCCAGGCCACAGTTATATTTACAGTTTTACAGGTGATTCTTCATCCAGAACAGGGAGTACTTCAGCTTCTTGCTTTCCTGTTTAGTTCAGTTTCAGTTTCAATTCCAGTATTTTATTGCTTCAGTTGCTTTACATACCAGTACAATTCAAATGTACTGATGTCCCTTTTTATTGTTTGGGGGCCTGCATCTCGCGATGCAGGTAACGATACACAGGTTGACGACTCAGCTAATTAGGAGTGCATGTATCAACTACTGGTGAGCCCCACATTCCTTCGGGGCGTTGTCAGCTATCCAGTTATTTCAGTTTATAGACAGCTCTATCATTCAGTACTCTTAGAGGCTTCATAGACACAGTTCAGACAGTCAGATATTTATTATGTTTGCCTTGCTGGCAGTTGTTCAGTTGTTTTGGTTTAAGCCATGTCGGCTACGTTCAAATATTTCAGATTGTCTAAGTATTTCCGCATTATGATTTCAGTCAGACCTTTAGTATATCAGTATGTGTTTAGTATGTGTCACACCCTAATTCCGTTAGGGTGTGTGGGCACCCGACCCCACATCCGAAGCCGAGCGAACCCACAGACTCTTATTTCATACATGATCTTTCCGAACTTGTTAAATCAAATAAGCATGAAATACATATTAAGGCTCTCAGAATTTTTTTTTCTTTTTCTTTGCTTATCAAATTCAACAAAATCTGTAATTATATAGAATTCACATTATAATACAAGCTGACACATCGGCTGATGGAGCCGCTTACAGAACTGACATACTATACCCACGACTCTGTCTGCAAAGTCTCTAACATTAAACAGAAACCATATCACATATACCTCTGACTCGGCAGTCCTCCAAGAGCAAATGGAGTTTGCCATCTTCGCTGGAACATCTTCTATAATGTCTTCAACTCATCTGGGAGTACCTGCGTGGCATGAAACGCAGCCCCCGAAGAAAGGGGGTCAGTACGGAATATGTACTGAGTATGCAAGGCAGAATACAGTAAATAGAGTCATAGTAAGAATCAGAAGTACAGAAGTATAACAGACAGAATCACAATCGGAATCACAGTACGAAGAGAGTGTACACTAGTCAAAATACCGGGGTGTTTATCTCTCAGAGTGCAAATCATGTAAACTGATGTTGTACGCCAGAAGAAGTGCAGACAATAAGAAAAATCGTTCAGAGTAGCAAAACACTTACTTTCCAAATACAGACCTTACGTGCTGGCATTAAATGTCTCCATATACATATTCATATAGCCAATCCATATATATACACATATCATATACTGCCGTGGAACGTACGGACCGATCCATATATACATATCATATGTGCAAATAACGTGTCCCGGCCCTCGAGTGAGGGTCTCGGTGAATAGAATCAAGTATGTCAACGTCATATATCAGAAGAAATACAGAAGGTAAGTAGCTTATCCAAAATATCAGAATACTTACTTTTCAATCACAAATGATGCATATCAAAGTCATGCATAGGGCACAGGAACATGGTCGCCACTCCCGTCTCTGGCGCCATAATACGTCATACTCCAGAAGATTTCATATCTCCGAACATCTCCGTCACACATCAAAACATATAGACGGTATCCCGAGAACCGGACAGATACCACGAGAACCCGGGAACCGGATACACGGTACCCCGAGAACCGGACAGATACCACGAGAACCCGGGGACCGGTCACATCATACTCCGTATACACGGTAACCGGGGACGGACATATACCACAGTACCTCGGAACCAGAAACATCATACTTCATATACACGGTAACCGGGGACGGACGGATACCACAGTACCCCGGAACCGGACACATCATACTTCAGAATTCATATATGGAACCCGGCCCTCGAACAAGGACTCGGCGAACCATTCGCACGATACATACCGGCTCGGGACTCGGCGAAGGAAAACATAACATATGCACGAGCAGAGTAGTGAGAAACCAAATGCACATAAATCAAGACTCGATGGAATAATCGAAAATACCATCAGAATATTTGTTACAGATTACTCATAACTGAATATTTATATCAAATACTTATATCAGAGTACTTATGTCAGAATACTTATATCAGAATACATTTGTCTGAATGCCCTTATCATAATACTTATGCCAGAAGACTGATATCAAAATGCGTATATCAAAATATTCATATCCGAATGCTTATATCCAAATATTCATATCGAATTACTTGTATCAAAATGTTCATATCAGGATACGTTTATCAGAATACTTGTATCAGAATACGTGTATCAGAATACGTTTATCAAATACTGGTATCCAAATACTTGTATCGTAATACTTATGTTAGAATTTTTTTGTATCAAATACTCATAACAGATTATTTATATCAAATTACATGTCCATATCAGAATATTCGTATTAGAGCACTTATACCAAGATACTTATACCAGAATATTCATATCGAATTACTTGTATCAAAATGTTCATATCAGGATACTCATCTTAGAATTGGGAACACTCATATCCAATTACTTGTATCGGACTATTTATATCGGAATAGTCAAATCAGAATACTTATATCGATGTTTCTAGATGCTTATTTTAGAGGATGCATACGAATCACAACAAGCTCGGAGCAATAGCCAAAAGTTTTCCTTAATTATGGTACGGAAATGAATCAAATAGGACAACACAAATAGGTCTCGGGGATTACGGGCCCACCTCGGGTCAGGTCGAGATGGCATACACAGATTTCATACATTAAGCTTCATAGAGTCACTTATGAAGGTCTTAGTGTAATTCGGTTCCATTTGGGCAAGTTATAGATATTTCAACACTTATTCCAACAAGGCATGAAGAATTTGATTCAATTCTATTGAATGAAAAAGGGTCAAATTCAAACTCGGATTTCTAGGAATAGAATCGCCCCCGAGGCTCGTATCCAAACCTAATATGTCTAAGACATGCCAAAAGAAGGAAAGGTGAAGCCTTACATACCTTTTCCGCTTCTTAAGCTTCTCCAAATTCAAGTCCCAAACTCTCCAAAATCTACAAATGGTCACATTTACCATACATTAATTAGAAGCCTTTAGAAGTTAAATCTTAAAGTAACACTTGTCTACGAAAATTTCGGCAGCATTTCCCCTATAAATGCGCCATCCCCGAGAATTCAACTCGGCCAATTTTAACAACAACAAACCCGAGAATGCAACTCGGCCAAATTATCAACAACGATACCAACAATCATATCTCTAACTTCAACAATTATTTCAAAATACATCCCAACCTTAGTAACTCCTTTTACATAATTCAACAACATTTCATTTGTATTTAATTCATAATTGTTTACATATTCAAATACTACTCCAAAACCATTCAACAATATTGAAGAATACTTCAACATCCCACACAACATTTCAAACGGCCCAACCAACACATACACTACCCGGATTCTTTCAAATCCAACAAGAATAATTACATCACATTTCATTTCTCTCAAATTCATAAACTACACTAGTAATCTACGTTAACAAATTTATTCTTATAATCACAAGAAACCATATTAGGATCACATTCATTCCTCCAATAGTTTCTCAACCAACCAACTTATGATACGACCTTTTAATAAATTTATTTTTCATAAAGAAGCCGAAATTAATACCACAACATCAATAACAACCTCCTCGACATCCAACAAGATTAATATATATATTTTCATTCAAAATTCCCTTCAAAATTCCAATCCATAATTTTACAACATCAACATAACAACTATAACTTTATTCTTGCAAATATTCCTTAATCAAGGTTGATAAAGAGAGAGATTTAATGATTCATACCTAGTTTTTATAAAGGTAGCCAAATCTTCATCATCCACTTATTTTCAAACTCACTTCAATGCAAAACACAAATATAATCGCGTCTACGCGTTGTCCGGAACTCGATTAGTATTTCGTGATTTGAAATTTGCTCAAAATCCTCTCTTTTAAGTGATGTAAGAGGCCCCTTTGTGGACTGAATTTTCTGGAAATTTTTGGAAGGTTTTTGGATGAAAAATGGGATTTTAATCCCTTTTATAAGTGGCCAAAAGTCGGCGTCACTGTAGCTACAGTACTGCAGCAGTACTGTTTCGGTACTGTAGCAGTGTTGTTTCTGCGTCGCCAGTTCAGTTTGTAACGTCTATAATTCTCTACTCCGACGTCCTATCGACGAGCGGTTTGTTGCATTACAAACTAGACTCGACGAAATTCATTTTAAAATTTTGAAACACCTTAAAACTCCATATATACTAGGAGATATGCGCCTCCAAATTTGACTAAAAATTCGCCCAGCATTTCTCAATTTTTCGTCGAACTTATTTTCTTCAATTTGCTCGATTTCGAAATATTCCGAAACCCTCCATACATGATATTTATCACTTATTATACTAATAATGACCATGTTCTCGTGTTTCAAAATACTCTTTCCCGATTACGACTTACGAGATCGTAATTCACCCTTTTTCTTCGTTGTTACATATTTCCCATGACTTGTACCTCCCCAAACGGCATGAGACGTCTCCGACACTCCATTACTATGGTGATGTACACGTCATGCTCATGTTCTGAAAATACGGGGTGTAACATCCTCCCCCCCTTTAAAAACATTCGTCCTCGAATGTTGAGGTAGAGTTCGCTCCGAAATAGATGTCAGTATTTTTACCCGTATCTGGCGGTATTTACTTTGCTTACTTGCAGTCTTACTTACTCGTTAAAACTGAACTTATCCAAACTATGCAATCTATTCTTCTTCTTTTGTAGCCAAGATTTACGCCTGTACGCAAGGTCATCCCTTTTTCTTATTATTCGTTTGTCCACTAACTCTTTATACTTTATCGTTCTCATTGCCTCCTCGTCTTTCGTTGTTTACATTCTTGTATTGGCGCTCATTTCGTTCATCGTTATTCTTTGCTGACTCTCTGATGTGGATTCTTTACAACCATGATCGAACATCACTTCACATCGATGGTTAACATAATTTCATAGCGTTTCTTCTCATGTTTCATATAATTAATGGTCCACGAACTATTTTCTAGTATCTAACGAACTCTTTTATTTCATTCATAGGCACCACGTCCTTTCTTTCTTTCAAAAATTTCCAAACTACCAAGCGATGGTATTTTTATTACAATAGTCGTTGTTGTCCGAAATATCCTTTGAGTCTTATCATTCTCTCCATTATCCTTTTAATGCGCCGACATGTTTAAGTCTAACCTAATACGTTCTCTCCCCCCCTTTATAAGGGGTTCCTTATATGTCACAATCTTCGAGTATCCTCGTTTTCGATTATATTTCATTCCTCGTCTATCTTCCGAACTCTATGCATAACATATCGAAACTTCTTACCATAAGTTTTGCCTACACCATCATTCTTGTCAATATTCCTACACCTTTTCACCCACTATTAGCCTTTTCACTTATTTGGCTCACTTACTCATGATTCTTCTTAACCATGCCATCTATTTCCTTATATACCTTTCGGGAGTTTAAATCTCCTAACATTGTCACAAAGCTTTATCATTCCTTTTCTTACTTCATATTTCTTGTCGTGGTCACTATTCTTTTGGCCCCGCTTTCTTAAGTCAGTTTTCGAACCTCACACACTTTTCCCTCGTTTCATATAACCACACTTTATCCTTTTTCACGTGTCCATGCCTGCAGTTTTTTTTATCCAAATAGTCCCGTGCTTTACCCGTCATTCCTTTTCTGGAGGTTTTGCTCTGTCATGTTTCTTACCTTTCGCTTCCTTCCAATGTTTGGCCTTTTTGCTTTTCATTTACTTACACTCTTTCCTTTCCAAGTATCATTGTACTGGAACTTTCCAATCTTAACAGATAGAGAAAATAACAGCAGCTTACCTTATAACATTTGCACCATTTACCTTTGCTATTGTTACTTGGAGTTCGGTACCCTTATTCAATTGGTGCCTTCCACATTATAGCACTGGTCGCGTGCTATGTGGCCTTTTATGGTCTCCAACCACCTCGTATATTCTAATTTCACTCAGGCTATTCTAGCTTTCCGTTCATCTCTTATACCGGAATATATTTAAAATTCTTGCATACTTCCCAGGGGGGTCACCCATCCTCCCACCTTAGCACGCTTAACCTCGAAACTTCGGTGAAATGCGGTGCCTTAATGCCGATATAATCATGCCCGCTTTCTCATATGGCCCTTATTACATGATTTGGGGCTAGTCGAGGTCTTACAGATTCCGAGGCACGTTCGTAATACGTCCTTTCTTTTACAATTACCATTTTACCCTTTCTGATCTTCAATAGTCACCTTTACAAATTCTTATCATCCGTAATCTATACGCAGCAAATACCAACAATATCTTACAGAGCATACGGCTATATATCACATTCTGGCCACCCAGAACATTCTGTCTCAGGTCACAGAACAAATATATCCAGACTTGCCCTTGTGACCTTTCCATATCGTCACTTACCTCTTTCCATCGTATGTAAGGCTCACAGAAAGAGTTTCATTTTCCCTATGGCTTGGCTCTATCGCACGATCTATGACAGAAGGAAGGTCAACAATCCCTAGGTGCCCCGTAGCCTCCTGTTTATGAATGTGGCGCGCTTCACACCATAAACAGGACTCTACCGGACACGACTTTGCAGACAACCCCTAGAACAGACCTGCTCTGAAACCACTTTGTCACACCCTAATTCCGCTAGGGTGTGATGGGCACCCGACCCCACATCCGAAGCCGAGCGAACCCACAGACTCTTATTTCATGCATGATCTTTCCGAACTTGTTAAGTCAAATAAGCATGAAATACATATTAAGGCTCTCAGAATTTTTTTTTCTTTTTCTTTGCTTATCAAATTCAACAAAATCTGTAATTATATAGAATTCACATTATAATACAAGCTAACACATCGGCTGATGGAGCCGCTTACAGAACTGACATACTATACCCACGACTCTGTCTGCAAAGTCTCTAACATTAACCAGAAACCATATCACATATACCTCTGACTCGGCAGTCCTCCAGGAGCAAATGGAGTTTGCCATCTTCGCTGGAACATCTTCTATAATGTCTTCAACTCATCTGGGAGTACCTGCGCGGCATGAAACGCAGCCCCCGAAGAAAGGGGGTCAGTACGGAATATGTACTGAGTATGCAAGGCAGAATACAGTAAATAGAGCCATAGTCAGAATCAGAAGTACAGAAGTATAACAGACAGAATCACAATCGGCATCACAGTACGAAGAGAGTGTACACTAGTCAAAATACCGGGGTGTTTATCTCTCAGAGTGCAAATCATGTAAACTGATGATGTACGCCAGAAGAAGTGCAGACAATAAGAAAAATCGTTCAGAGTAGCAAAACACTTACTTTCCAAATACAGACCTTACGTGCTGGCATTAAATGTCTCCATATACATATTCATATAGCCAATCCATATATATACACATATCATATACTGCCGTGGAACGTACGGACCGATCCATATATACATATCATATGTGCAAATAACGTGTCCCGGCCCTCGAGTGAGGGTCTCGGTGAATAGAATCATGTATGTCAACGTCATATATCAGAAGAAATACAGAAGGTAAGTAGCTTATCCAGAATATCAGAATACTTACTTTTCAATCACAAATGATGCATATCAAAGTCATGCATAGGGCACAGGAACATGGTCGCCACTCCCGTCTCTGGCGCCATAATACGTCATACTCCAGAAGATTTCATATCTCTGAACATCTCCGTCACACATCAAAACATATAGACGGTATCCCGGGAACCGGACAGATACCACGAGAACCCGGGAACCGGATACACGGTACCCCGAGAACCGGACAGATACCACGAGAACCCGGGGACCGGTCACATCATACTCCGTATACACGGTAACCGGGGACGGACATATACCATAGTACCCCGGAACCAGAAACATCATACTTCATATACACGGTAACCGGGGACGGACGGATACCACAGTACCCCGGAACCGGACACATCATACTTCGGAATTCATATATGGAACCCGGCCCTCGAACAAGGACTCGGCGAGCCATTCGCACGATACATACCGGCCCGGGACTCGGCGAAGGAAAACATAACATATGCACGAGCAGAGTAGTGAGAAACCAAATGCACATAAATCAAGACTCGATGGAATAATCGAACGTACCATCAGAATATTTGTTACAGATTACTCATAACTGAATATTTATATCAAATACTTATATCAGAGTACTTATGTCAGAATACTTATATCAGAATACATTTGTCTGAATGCCCTTATCATAATACTTATGCCAGAAGACTGATATCAAAATGCGTATATCAAAATATTCATATCCGAATGCTTATATCCAAAAATTCATATCGCATTACTTGTATCAAAATGTTCATATCAGGATACGTTTATCAAAATACTTGTATCAGAATACGTTTATCAAATACTGGTATCCAAATACTTGTATCGTAATACTTATGTTAGAATATTTTTGTATCAAATACTCATAACGGATTATTTATATCAAATTACATGTCCATATCAGAATATTCGTATTAGAGCACTTATACCAAGATACTTATACCAGAATATTCATATCGAATTACTTGTATCAAAATGTTCATATCAGGACACTCATCTTAGAATTGGGAACACTCATATCAAATTACTTGTATCGGACTATTTATATCGGAATAGTCAAATCAGAATACTTATATCGATGTTTCTAGATGCTTATTTTAGAGGATGCATACGAATCACAACAAGCTCGGAGAAATAGCCAAAAGTTTTCCTTAATTATGGTACGGAAATGAATCAAATAGGACAACACAAATAGGTCTCGGGGATTACGGGCCCACCTCGGGTCAGGTCGAGATGGCATACACAGATTTCATACATTAAGCTTCATAGAGTCACTTATGAAGGTCTTAGTGTCATTCGGTTCCATTTGGGCAAGTTATAGATATTTCAACACTTATTCCAACAAGGCATGAAGAATTTGATTCAATTCTATTGAATGAAAAAGGGTCAAATTCAAACTCGGATTTCTAGGAATAGAATCGCCCCCGAGGCTCGTATCCAAACCTAATATGTCTAAGACATGCCAAAAGAAGGAAAGGTGAAGCCTTACATACCTTTTCTGCTTCTTAAGCTTCTCCAAATTCAAGTCCCAAACTCTCCAAAATCTACAAATTGTCACATTTACCATACATTAATTAGAAGCCTTTAGAAGTTAAATCTTAAAGTAACACTTGTCTACGAAAATTTCGGCAGCATTTCCCCTGTAAATGCGCCATCCCCGAGAATTCAACTCGGCCCATTTTAACAACAACAAACCCGAGAATGCAACTCGGCCAAATTATCAACAACGATACCAACAATCATATCTCTAACTTCAACAATTATTTCAAAATACATCCCAACCTTAGTAACTCCTTTTACATAATTCAACAACATTTCATTTGTATTTAATTCATAATTGTTTACATATTCAAATACTACTCCAAAACCATTCAACAATATTGAAGAATACTTCAACATCCCACACAACATTTCAAACGGCCCAACCAACACATACACTACCCGAATTCTTTCAAATCCAACAAGAATAATTACATCACATTTCATTTCACTCAAATTCATAAACTACACTAGTAATCTACGTTAACAAATTTATTCTTATAATCACAAGAAACCATATTAGGATCACATTCATTCCTCCAATAGTTTCTCAACCAACCAACTTATGATACGACCATTTAATAAATTTATTTTTCATAAAGAAGCCGAAATTAATACCACAACATCAATAACAACCTCCTCGACATCCAACAAGATTAATATATATATTTTCATTCAAAATTCCCTTCAAAATTCCAATCCATAATTTTACAACATCAACATAACAACTATAACTTTATTCTTGCAAATATTCCTTAATCAAGGTTGATAAAGAGAGAGATGTAATGATTCATACCTAGTTTTTATAAAGGTAGCCAAATCTTCATCATCCACTTATTTTCAAACTCACTTCAATGCAAAACACAAATATCATCGCGTCTACGCGTTGTCCGGAACTCGATTAGTATTTCGTGATTTGAATTTGCTCAAAATCCTCTCTTTTAAGTGATGTAAGAGGCCCCTTTGTGGGCTGAATTTTCTGGAAATTTTTGGAAGGTTTTTGGATGAAAAATGGGATTTTAATCCCTTTTATAAGTGGCCAAAAGGTCAACAATCCCTAGGTGTTGTAGCCATGCTGTTTCTGCGTCGCCAGTTCAGTTTGTAACGTCTATAATTCTCTACTCCGACGTCCTATCGACGAGCGGTTTGTTGCATTACAAACTAGACTCGACGAACTTCATTTTAGAATTTTGAAACACTTTAAAACTCCATATATATACTAGGAGATATGCGCCTCCAAATTTGACTAACAATCCGCCCAGCATTTCTCAATTTTTCGTCGAACTTATTTTCTTCAATTTGCTCGATCTCGAAATATTCCGAAACCCTCCATACATGATATTTATCACTTATAATACTAATAATGACCATTTTCTCGTGTTTCAAAATACTCTTTCCCGATTACGACTTACGAGATCGTAATTCACCCTTTTTCTTCGTTGTTACATATTTCCCATGACTTGTACCTCCCCAAACGGCATGAGACGTCTCCGACACTCCATTACTATGGTGATGTACACGTCATGCTCATGTTCTGAAAATACGGGGTGTAACAGTATGTTTCCACGTTCAGTTATGTTTTTGATATCACATGTTGATTCAGCCAGCCAGTTGGTTCGCTCGGTCACATGTTGTTAGGTACTGGGTGCCATGTTACGTCCAGGCCCAGGTTCAGGGCGTGACAGTTGTGGTATATCTTGTCATGCTTCTTTCCTTTCCTTTATTCACCATTTGATTTCCTCATATCCTACTATAGGAGATTTCCTACCCTTTTCCTATACTACTTCTAGGTTATAGTGTCATTAGCAAGCAACCCCATTGCCGACGTCTTAACCTCTAATCCAGTATAGAATTGCTATCCTTCATAACATCTCTTAAGTTATTCGTTATCATTATCTTGTCGTATTATTGCCTTTTACAAGCATCCACCTTCTGATGTCATATTATCCAAGGTCTTTACCAATAATTCTCAGCACTGTCTCAAATACCATCTTGGCTTCTACCAGTTTATTGCTGGCTTTCAAATATTACTAACTTGTTTCAGCAAGGGATCTCACATAAGGTTTAAGTATTCACATTAAACGTGTTGCAGTATCAGATGATTTCATCTTACAATTGCATTTCTCTCATCCGCTTTCCCCCTTTAGGGTGTACCTATATCCTTATCTATTTATATTCTGCTCTATGCCCCCATTTCTAATTTTCAAATTCATATGATTCTTTTCCAATACATTTGGTTTACTGTGCCATATCCATGTCTTTTCTTTATCATCTATAACTTAGATTACCGATGTACGAAACCTTAACACAATTACGAGGCGATGAGAACTCTCGATGTATAGTACAAAATCTCATCTGATGGTTGGTACTCGAGTAATATAATTAATGTAGCCTAATTTGTCCGAAGCCACATTCTGTCCATTCCAATCAGTAGTTATCTTGTGCTTATAGTCGTTTCAAATTCTCCATTCGGTATCACTTATATTCTGATGGTAAGTGTCCCAAGCTTTTCTATAACACCGTTTTTACCCCAACGGATATCATCTGTTTCTTCTAATACATTCACAATACATCAGTTGTTTCGCAAGTCCGCAATCCTTATCCTTTAAGGATTTCACCATTTCCGAGGTGAGGTCACATACACGTAGTACTTCTTTATGCCTCATGCTCTTTCATCCTTGTCGTATACCCAACGCTAACTTCTAACTTGCTCAAAATCATGTCGAATTTGTCTTAATAGTGGTCTTGTCTTACCACCCTTTTCGTTGTGCTACATCTTAAGTTCATAGCTACATATTTCCCTTTTGACCTATACTCATACGCAATTAGTTACGTCTGTCTTGGGTTCTTCCTTAGTATCCCCTCCATTTCTCCAGTCTATGTCCATCTTTTATTTTGTGCACGAGGAATCTCATGCTACTACCGTACCCTTGGGAAAACATTATTTCTGCATAACCTTTTTTATCTTTCTCAAAACATATTTTGTTCATCCCTATTTGTTCTTATCATCCCAGTCATTTCTGGCATTCATTTTGCCTCGTTGCTCATCTTCCTTTAGGTTGGTCTTTCACAATTTTGTCACTTGTATTACTCGTTTACACTTTCGTTACCACTTGACTTCTATTCTGAACTTTCCCTATAGGACTTGTAAGTCTTTCTTATCCGTTCTACATTTGCTTTTCCGTTTCCCACCAATCACATCGCATTCTGTAGTTACTTCCTTGTTAGGCTTTACTCCTTTCTATAGCAATCCTTATGGTATTCACATTACATCCTGTTCGTAATCCATCCTATAACGTAACACTGCTAATCGCATTCACGATTCTTACTATGTTTTAATTACACTCTGTGGACTAGGCGTACTTAACCCTTCATCCTTTCTAATCAATCTTACCCTTAATATCTCACATGTTGTCTTATCAATACCTTCATAATTTGTCATAACCCTTCCTCCCCCGTACTTTTGTCTCAATCATACTACTACTCCTTTTGACTGTAAACTCGTCGTAATTTACCCCTACTTATCAGTTCACTCGGTACCTCAATAAAATGTTCTGTTACGAGTTGCCACCTTTTTCTAAATCATCCCTTAGTATCACAAGCCCTTCCGAATCATCCTAGAATTTTACCAACAACATATAAAATACATAGTCCTAGACAACCCACAAGTATAAGTTTTCCTTCCACAGATTCCATCTCCAATTAGTTGGTTAATGAACTAATAAAAGGTTACTATGAAACATTCTCCATCCACCAGCAGAAGAAAACTAGAACCACAGGACTTCTTAGTGCTTGATTCGCATAGTTTACCTACATATTTGTCCTGGGGTCGTGAGCGAACCATTTAGTCCACCAACTACTTGTTGTACGCTTTGTACTCTTCCAATAAAGTGAAACTTAATTGCTGTGGCTGGGAGGTATTCTCGTCCATTCAAATGAATTCCAAATTCTGCTGCTCGTATACGCTTCTTCAGAACGAGGTCTCCCAAACAAGAATGATGCCTCTTATAGATGACGTGGGGGTATTTCTTAAAGTTTTCGCCCAACATAATAAATTTACCCTGTCGGTATCACCCTTCAAAACATATTATGGACCTATGTCTCATTCTTTCCCTTTTTCTTATTTCTGGGAAAATTTGGGCAGAGTTTCTGTCACACCCTAACCTTACTAGGGTGTGATGGGCACCTGACCCCATATTCGGAGCCGAGCGAACCCGTGGACTCTTATTACATACATAATCTTTTGGAATTTTTAAATCAAATAAATATGAAATGCATAGCACAACTTTCAGAAATATTATTTTTTGTTGCTTTCAAATCAAACAAAATCTGTAATCATATAGAACCTGTATCATAACACAAAATGACACCTCGGCTGATAGAGCCGCTTACATAACTGACAACCAATACCCATGACTCTGTCTGCAAAGTCTCTAACTTCGAACGAAACATCATAGCATAATACTCTGACCCGACAACACTCCAGGGCAAATGGAGCTTGCCAATCAAGCTGAAGCATCTTCTAGCAATGTGCTTTACTCATCTGGGTGTACCTGCGTGGCATGAAACGCAGCCCCCGAAGAAAAGGGGTCAGTACCGAAAATGTACTAAGCATGTAAGGCAAGAATTACAGTAGGAGAGAATCATAGCTGCAACAGAGATTTACCAGAATCAAGTATGAACTTTTAAAACATCAAAACACTTGCCTTTTTAAAACGAAAAGTATGTATGTCATCAGCATAAATCATAAATTAAAGTCATGTATCAATATAATGTCGTGGAACGTACAGCCCGATCCATATATCATAATGTATCAATAGAGTGTCGTGGAACGTACGACCCGATCCATATATCGTAATATATCATGTATGCATAACGTGTCCCGGCCCTCTATTGAGGGACTCGGTGGATAGAATCATGCATGTCAGGGTCATATACCATATATACATAACGTGTCCCGGCCCTCTATTGCGGGTCTCGGTGAATAAATTCATCATATGTCATCCTGGCCGCCATCCCCGTATCATCATATCATCATATACATATACATATAACGTGTCCCGGCCCGCAAGTGAGAGGGACTCGGTGAACAATGCAGAGGAGTGCGCACGATAAGATACCCGGCCCGGGACTCGGTGAATAGACATATTGAGGCTTGCACGAACAGAGTCGTGAGAAACTATATGCATATAAATCAAGACTCGATAGATAAGTATACTTACCGACATCTGAGGACTCAGAAACAAGTTTCGGGTCAATCGACTTAGTATGAGAAAGTTATTAGCGTTTGAAGTACAGAACCTTCTACGAACATTTCAGAAGCCATTTTTGGAAAATCGAAGCAACAATCATATCAAGTACCTTTTAGATATCGTATGGATCAAATCAAATATAGCTTTTGGAATCATATGTACATATCAAAATGTATCAAAGACTTAACGTAATAATCAGACGTGCTATCATTTGAAAATCAAGACATTAGCCATATCACTTATCTTTCGAATGCCATTAGGAAACATGTCAACAAACTTCGGACATCATAGATATACATCAAAACCATATGAAACAACTTATGGAAGTCAAGAATATTAGCCATCCTAGTGGCTCTACGAAATTTCTTTGAAATCATGCATATGCGTCATTTGCTCGTTTCACAAAGATCATGCCAAAAGAAAGAAAGGGTAAGCCTTACATACCTGGCCCACGTCCAATTATCTACACTTATTTGTACAAACTTGCTAACCTACATTCAACAGAATTGACATAATCTTAGTTCTTCAAACGAATTTACTTATAATCTGCCGAAATTTCGTCAGCATCTCCCCTGTAAATACACCATCCCCGAGAATCTAACTCGGCCAAATTATCAACAACAAATCGGAGAATGCAACTCGGCCAATTTATCAAAAATAATCCGAGAATTCCACTCGGCCACATTATTAACAATAATCCGAAATCTTCCAAACTTAGCAAGGACAATAACCACATTATTTTCTTCCAATTCATGAACTACACCAACAATCTACATATTAACAACTTTTTCAATCAATTCAAAATACATTCTAACGTTAGTAATTTCTTTTACATAATTCAACGACATTTTTCTTATATTCAATACAATCACAACAACCCAACTTACAATCTTCCAAACACATCTGTTGCTTCCAAATTCATGAGTTATGTCCACAACCCACACATTAACAAATTCATTCGTACAAATATAAGGAGTCATACTAATATTACATTAACGTCTTCAATAATCCACAAATGATTTCCACTTCATTTCAAACCATTAAATCTTCATCCAACATCATAGAATCCACAACACAACAATCTAAAAATACTAAATAAAATTAGTTCTCCACTCCTACACAACACAACATAGGCACGGCTACAACTTCCACACCATAGTTTCATGAATTTCATTCATTTCCACCTACCACCACATGCACAAATCATCCATAACATATGAAAGGGAAGATTGAACACATACCTTTTTCACTCAACTTCTTGGCTTGACTAAGGTTGTGAACTTGCACAATTAAATGATTTTATTGCTTCAACAACCATTCCATGTTAAAGAGGACCTTCAACTTGGTTGGAATACTAGAAGAAAAATATTTTTCTTGATCAATTTCCATGGCTTCAATTTTGCCCATGGTGGCCGAATGCTTCTCCATTTTTCTTCTTCTTGAAGTTTCATGAACTTGTGAGGCAATACTATGTCTTATTATTTTCTCGACCACTTATCTATATTTATAATTAAGTCCCTTAAATAAAATATGGGCACATGGTCATGGGTGGGGCCCCCATCTATGGTACACGGCCAAAGTGGCCTTTTTCAAGAATTTTCTTGAATGTTGTTTTTGTGAAATCCCCATTTTTCCCCTAGCCTTCCACAATATTACCATGAACCTCTTTGCGAATTTTCCTTTTTACCCTTAGCCTTTCTCAATATTTCCATACTAATCATATTCATAAATAATATTCATAACAACTTGTACATTAAAATAATTTTTGAAAATGGTCCTGCCCCCAACTTATCACGACTATCTCGAATTATCCGAACGTACAAAACACGGGCTATAACATCCTCCCCCCCCCCCCCTTTAGAACATTCGTCCTCGAATGTTCAACTGACCTCATGGGGTGTCATAATACTTCGGGAGGGTCCCTCTCATAGTTATTGTTTTCTTCATGCCCATTCCTTATCTTTACATGAGTTCTCATTTCGTGTCATGGGTTTTCCAATCCATTGCACCAATTCATTATCCTTGTCCTTCCCAGGTCATCTTTTCTCTTTTACTGTTTCGTTACAATACCTTAATAGAAGCCATGCCTTTGGTATGCAATCTTCACTTAACGATCCCATATGGCTACAGGCTATTCCTTGCTCTCATTTATCAATAGTATTGCAGTCCAGTTATACCTATGGTAACTTATGATCCGAGTTCACTTATCTTCTTAGTTCGCAACATCCTTGAGTTCTTACTACAACTTTTCCTTTACTTCCTTCCCTCGCATTTCTCAACTCAAGTATACTTGTCTTTAATTTATTTGTGTTGTCGCTCGTTTCATCCATCGTCATTCCTTGTTGGCTCTTCGGTGTGGATTCCTTATAAATATGATCGAGCATCACTTCACATCGATGGTTCATATAATTCCATAGCGTATCTTCTCATGTTTAGTATAATTAATAGTCCACGAACTATTTTCTTGTGCCCGATGAACTCTTTCATTTCATTCATAGGCTCTGCATTCTTTCTTCCTCTCAAACATTTCAGACTACCAATTGTTGATACTTTCGTTGTAATAGTCGTTGTCATCCAAAATATCCTTTGAGTCTTATCGTTCTCTTCATTATCCTTCGTGAGTTTAGCTTGCAGATCTTTCTTGCTCCCTCTGTTACCCCTTAAAGTATGTCGCTACCTACTTAGGTACGACGCCAATTTGCCCGATGTGAGGGATTCAAATTGTAGCATAAACATAGCATAATTCATGTTGGCATGAAGCATTCTCTTAAGGTGTCTTCTATACTTTCCCTTCATGTCGGCTTCTACTTCTTTCAGATATCCTTTTAAGTCCAATATAATATGTTCTCCCCCCCCCCCCCCTTTTTAAAAGGGGCTCCTTGTATGCCAACAGTATTCGAGTACCTTCGTCTACGATAATTACCTTATTCCTCGTCTTTCTTTCCAACTCTGTGCATAACATATCGAAACTTCTTACTATAAGTTTTCCTTTCATTTTCTGTCTATGTCATCATTTTGTCCACTATTAATCCATTCACCCATTTAATTCACATACTCGTAAGTTTTCTTAACTACGCCTTAGTGTTACAGTTGTGCATCCATGTTGTCTCGAGCATCCTGCTACTTTTGCTCTTAGCACGAAATCCTTACAGTTTACACTTTCTCTATCCTTGCTTATCGAACCTTTAACTATATTTATGATGCTATGACTGAGCGGCTTCCCACGCACGTTCCTTGCATTTCATTTCCATTTCTTCTAAGATCAAAACCTTCAGACCTCACATGAATCCTCGCTCCACACCTTTAATTTGCAAATCCTTATTCTTTCCGTGGTACGTAACCGGGTCCCTATCGCTAACTCGTTAAGGTATCCTCCTTACTTTCATCCTTACCCTTCCTTGGGTTTCTTCCTCCTCAAACACTTTTCTTCTTTTGCCATTTGTGGCATTGGCTCTGAAGTTCGCGAAATTTTTACTTTAAGCTCGCAAATCCGTTTCATTTCTAAGTCATCCTCTCAGGAGAACACTTCTATATCCGAGGTAATCACATTAATGTGACTGCACATTTATCCCTTTATATACCAAATCTCCTAACATCGTCACAAGGCTTTATCATTCTTTCTCTTACTTCACATTCCTTGTCGGGGTCACTATTCCTTTAGTCCCACTTATTGAAATTGGTTCTCGAGCCTCACACATTCCTCTTCTGTTCCATATTACCGCACTTTACCCTTTTCACGTGCCTATCTTTGAATCTTTACCCAAATAATCCCATGTTTTGCCGGTAGTTCCTCTCGGGGCTTTTCCCCACTAAGGTTTCTTACCTTTCATCTTTTTGCGACACTTTGATCTTTTTATCTTCCATCTACAGTCTTTCCTTCTTTTCCAGATATCGTTGTGTTAAGACTTTTCCATTCTTAACTTGTAGCAAGAATAACATTAGCTTATTTTATAACACTTGCACCATTTAGTTTTGCTGCCACTCGAACTTCGGTACCCTTACTTGGTTAATGCCTTCTTTACCGTAGCGCCGGTTGCTGGGACTCACATGTCCATCGATACAAGCACATGTGGGATATCCTATGCATTCATATATATATATATATATATATATATATATATATAGAATTGCTACTACCTTGCCCACAAAATATCTCCAACGCTATTCAAGCCTATCCTAATTCCAAAGCTGTGATGCACTTTCTTTCTCTTCACCGATCTAGTTCCTATGTGGCCTCTTATGGTCTCCAACCATCCCGTATACTCTAGTTTCCCTTAGGCCACTCTAGCTTCCCATTTGCCTCTTATGTCTAGATATATAGGGTTTCTTGCACACTTCCCAGGGGGTCACCCATCCTGAAATTTCTCCCACCTTAGCACGCATAACCTCGAAACTTTGATGGAATCCAGTGCCTTAATGCTGATATAATCGCGTTCGCTTCCTCGCATGACCTTTATTACATGATTTGGAGCGAGTCGAGGTATTACAGATTCCGAGACATTCTCGTAACACGTCCTTTCCTGTACAATTACTATTTTACCCTTTTCACTCCTCAATATTCACTTTTTGCTTCCGTATATAACTACCTTCCGTCCTAGATTCCCAGATTCCCGATGGTAGCAAATATACCTTCTTTGCCGTTACCTATGAATACTTCGGGTATCAGCTTGTTCGGATTTGCACTCACCATCCTTACATAATACTCTTCAGCAAAAACTGATTGTCGACTTTCTCTGAATCCTTTAACAGACCTTGCTCTTGCTAAACCTCGAATGTTATCCATTTTGATCCTTCAGACTGCTAATCATCTTTCTCGAAATTTTTCTTCATGCCATGCCCAAATCCATAGCTCCTCTAAGATATTACATCCCGCTTATTGTCTATTTACGATATTTCCTCTCCACGCTCTTCCTGTTAGGTGTTCCAGATCAAATAACCTGATTTTTTGAAAAATTCTGCCCGGGTCTCCTTTACAAATTCTTACCATTAAAAATTTGTACGCAGCAAATACCAATAATGCCTTACAGAACATACGGCTATATGACACATCCCAACCATCCAGAGCTTCCAGTTTCGAATAACAGAACAAGTATATCAAAACTTACCTTTATGACTTTTCCATATCATCACTTACCTTTTTCCGTCGTATGTAAGGCTTACATAAGGAATCTCATTTCCTATGACTTGGCTCTAACGCACGATCTATGACAGAAAGAAGGTCAACAATCCCTAGATGCCCTGTAGCCTCCTGTTTATAAATGTGGCGCGCTTCACACCATAAACAGGACTCTACTGGACACGACTTTGCAGACAACCCCTAGGACAACCTACTCTGATACCACTTTGTCACACCCTAACCTTACTAGGGTGTGATGGGCACCCGACCCCATATTTGGAGTCGAGCGAACCCGCAGACTCTTATTACATACATAATCTTTTGGACTTTTTAAATCAAAAAGATTAAATGCATAGCACAACTTTCAGAAATATTCTTTTTCTTTGCTTTCAAATCAAACAAAATCTGTAATCATATAGAACCTTTATCATAACACAAAATGACTCCTCGGCTGATGGAGCCGCTTACAGAACTGACAACCAATACTCATGACTCTGTCTGCAAAGTCTCTAACTTCGAACGATACATCATAGCATAATACTCTGACCCGGCAACACTCCAGGGCAAATGGAGCTTGCCAATCCAGCTGAAGCATCTTCTAGCAATGTACTTTAGTCATCTGGGTGTACCTGCGTGGCATGAAACGCAGCCCCCAAAGAAAAGGGGTCAGTACCGAAAATGTACTGAGCATGTAAGGCAAGAATTACAGTAGGAGAGAATCATAGCTGCAACAGAGATTTACCAGAATCAAGTATGAACTTTTAAAACATCAAAACACTTGCCTTTTTTAAACGAAAAGCATGTATGTCATCGTCATAAATCATAAATGAAAGTCATGTATCAATATAATGCCGTGGAACGTACAGCCCGATCCATATATCATAATGTATCAATAGAGTGCCGTGGAACGTACGGCCTGATCCATATATCATAATATATCATGTATGCATAACGTGTCCCGGCCCTCTATTGAGGGACTCGGTGGATAGAATCATGCATGTCAGGGTCATATACCATATATACATAACGTTTCCCGGCCCTCTATTGCTGTCTCGGTGAATAAATTCATCATATGCCATCCTCGCCGCCATCCCCGTATCATCATATCATCATATACATATACATATAACGTGTCCCGGCCCGCAAGTGAGAGGGACTCGGTGAACAATGCAGAGGAGTGCGCACGATAACATACCCGGCCCGGGACTCGGTGAATAGACATATTGAGGCTTGCACGAACAGAGTCGTGAGAAACTATATGCATATGAATCAAGACTCGATAGATAAGTATACTTACTGACATCTGAGGACTCAGAAACAAGTTTCGGGTCAATCCGACTTAGTATGAGAAACTTATGAGCGTTTGAAGTACAGAACCTTCTACGAACATTTCAGATGCCATTTTTGGAAAATCGAAGCAACAATCATATCAAGTACCTTTCGGATATCGTATGGATCAAATCAAATATAGCTTTTGGAATCATATGTACATATCAAAATGTATCAAAGACTTAACGGAATAATCAGCGTGCTATCATTTGAAAATCAAGACATTAGCCATATCACTTATCTTTCGAATGCCATTCGGAAACATATCAACAAACTTTAGACATCATAGATATACATCAAAACCATATGAAACAACTTATGGAAGTCAAGAATATTAGCAATCCTAGTGGCTCTAAGAATAGGAAATTTCTTTGAAATCATGCATATGCGTCATTTGCTCGTTTCACAAAGGTCATGCCAAAAGAAAGAAAGGGTAAGCCTTACATACCTGTCCCACGTCCAATTATCTAAACTTATTTGTCCAAACTTGCTAATCTACATTCAAGAGAATTGAGATAATCATTAGACACATCATCACACACTTGTCTTAGTTCTTCAAACGAATTTACTTATAATCTGCCGAAATTTCGGCAACATCTCACCTGTAAATACACCATCCCCGAGAATCTAACTCGGCCAAATTATCAACAACAAATCCGAGAATGCAACTCGGCCAATTTATCAACAATAATCCGAGAATTCCACTCAGCCACATTATTAACAATAATCCGAAATCTTCCAAACTTAGCAAGGACAATAACCACATTGTTTTCTTCCAATTCATGAACTACACCAACAATCTACATATTAACAACTTATTCAATCAATTCAAAATACATTCTAACGTTAGTAATTTCTTTTACATAATTCAACGAAATTTTTCTTATATTCAATACAATCACAACAACCCAACTTACAATCTTCCAAACACATCTCTTGCTTCCAAATTCATGAGTTATGTCCACAACCCACACATTAACAAATTCATTCGTACAAATATAAGGAGTCATACTAATATCACATTAACGTCTTCAATAATCCACAAACGATTTCCACTTCATTTCAACCAATTAAATCTTCATTCAACATCATAGAATCCACAACACAACAATCCAAAAATACTAAATAAAATTAGTTCTCCACTCCTACACAACACAACATAGGCACGGCTACAACTTCCACACCATAGTTTCTTGAATTTCATTCATTTCCACATACCACCACATGCACAAATCATCCATAACATATGAAAAGGAAGATTGAACACATACCTTTTTCACTCAACTTGTTGGCTTGACTAAGGTTGTGAACTTGCACAATTAAATGATTTTATTGCTCCAACATCCATTCCATGTTAAAGAGGACCTTCAACTTGGTTGGAATACTAGAAGAAAAATATTTTTCTTGATCAATTTCCATGGGTTCAATTTTGGCCATGGTGGCCGAATGCTTCTCCATTTTTCTTCTTCTTGAAGTTTCATGAACTTGTGAGGGAATATTATGTCTTATTATTTTCTCGACCACTTATCTATATTTATAATTAAGTCCCTCAAATAAAATATGGGCACATGGTCATGGGTGGGGCCCCCATCTATGGTACACGACCAAAGTGGCCTTTTTCAAGAATTTTCTTGAATGTTGTTTTTGTGAAATCCCCATTTTGCCACTAGCCTTCCACAATATTAGCGTGAACCTCTTTGCGAATTTCCCTTTTTACCCTTAGCCTTTCTCAATATTTCCATACTAATAATATTCATAAATAATATTCATAACAACTTGTACATTAAAATAATTTTTGAAAATGGTCTTGCCCCCAACTTATCACGACTATCTCGAATTATCCGAACGTACAAAATACGGGCTATAACAGTTTCCTCTATACTTCTTACTATCCCAGAACCTGCACGCAGGAAATACCAACAATGCCTCACAGGGCCAACATATATATGCATATATCATATCATATCATAGCCACACAGGGCTCCCAATTTAAGTAAAAGGTATAAAGGTGTCGGGTCTTACCTCACATTTTGCACCTCGAGACGTACTTGATCCTTTAACGATCTGTCCTGTTACACCTTCCTATCTACCTTCTCTTTCATCCTACAACTTTACATTTCATTCATATTTCATTATTCTTACCTTATCCGACATGTCTCTTTCGCACCATTGCTTACCTGTGTACTGTGTAGCTTCCAATATCATCGGTCGCTTTCTTCTGCCGATGTCGTTCTTCAGCTGAAATCAAAGATTAGTATAAGGAATTTCATTTCCTATGGCTGGGCTCTATCGCACGATCTTAGATATGAAAGAAAGGTAACATCCTAAATGTCCTGTAGCTTCCTGTGTATAGATGTGGTGCACAACACACAGATAAACAAGACTCTAATAGACACGGTCTGTAGACACTCCGAGGACGAACTGCTCTGATACCACTTTTGTTACGACCCAGCCCCGTAGGCCGTGACTGGTGCCCGAACTGGGCACCCGTATACCAACCTGTTACATATAACATCAAACTGAAACTACGACAATACGGAAACTTATAAAGGAACTCCAAAGTTCGTAACATCAACATATATATATATATATATATATATATATATATATATATATATATATATATATTTCTAGATCAACGGTCTCCTGAGGAGTCATAACTAATCATATCATGAAATAATACGCAAGCCGACAAGGCTGCCATCACATATCAATATCGTATGCAAGCCGACTAGGCTGCTACTAGAGACAAACATCAAACCAGAGCACATCGTATAGACATAGCTAAATAAAACCCATACACAACCCACATATATGTCTACAGACCTCTAAGAGTACGAATAGCGAAATATGACGGGACAGGGCCCCGTCGTACCCCTGGATAACATTTACATATATACATCATAAGATTCAAACTAAAGGTCTAGACTCCGGAACAACGGAGCTCTCCAAGACAGCAGAAAGGGAATCCTAAGCTGGCGGATCACCAAAGCGAGTATCTGCACCTGCGGGCATGAAACGCAGCCCCCCGAAGAAAGGGGGTCAGTACGGAATATATACTGAGCATGTAAAGCACGAAATACAGTAAACAGGATCATAACTGAAATAAGAAGTACAGAAAACGAGTACAATAATCAGAATACCAAAATACTTGCTTTTGAAACATAAATCATGTATGTCAATATCATATATCATATCTGGCCCCATTATGGGACTCGGTGAACATGGTCGCCACCCCGTCTTTGGCCCCATAACACAGCATACTCCAGAATATAGTATAACTCCGTAACACAGCATAACTCCGTAACACAACATAACTTCGTAACACAGCATAACACCATAATATATATATATATATATATATATATATATATATATACACACATACCGTACCCGGCTCTCTAGTGTGGGACTCGGTGAACAATGTAGTGGAAGTGTGCACGATAACAGATTCTGGCCCGGGACTCAGTGAAAGAGATATTGAGGCAGGCACGAGCAGAGTAGTGAGAAACTATATGCAATTTCAAAACATTTTCAAAGACTCAATAGAACAATCTACACGAATTACCATTTGAAAATCAAGACAATAGGCATATCAAATACCTTTCGAGTGTCACTCGGAAACGTATCGAACATCCCTTGAATGTCATCATAAGAATATTACAAAGCCTTAAGGATCATAGTCATATGTCACTATAGTATGAAACACCTTATAGGAATCCAGTCACAAGTTATCATAAAGTTCCTAAGAATAGGAACGGATATATATCGACTATTATCCAACGTACAGAAAACTGAAGAGGGAGGCTCAATCACTTGAGAGTTGTAATATCAAGAAGTGAATAAGAATCATAAATATCACTCAAAGCTTGTGAGTGGAATTACCCCAAGTTTCATATCAGTCATCACTTAAGTCTAAGACATGCCAAAAGAAAGATAGGACAACTTTACATACCTGTTAGCGACTAGTCGTAAACCCGTTCGCCTTGTCGCTCTTTTAGACTATATAATATAAGAGTAACGTTATCGTTAGTGACTATATTTTATAGTCCACAAATCTATAGCCCATTTCTTATAGAACCTATATTTTAGCTTATATATTCTCATTTAGGGTTTTCCATTAATTAAGGGCTTAACGAAAATCGGGCAGCATTTCCCCTATATATTAGCCTAAACCGAATTTCTAATTGTCCTCCTGTCAACACAGAAATATCAACAACAAAGATATACATATAAAATTCTCCCAATTCAGCCCATAACAATTCCAACAACCCAACAACTTCTCTCAATTCATTTCAGCCCACAGTTTCCTATAACATCGATTTCATGCATTTTCTTAATTCCAATTTCGTCCAATCCAATTCTAATAATTCCATTACAATACTATTAACGCAATTACATCATAAAACAAGAAAATATTACCTTAATTTTCTCTGAGGAATTTCTACTCTTAATTGCTCCAATTTCGCAATTTCTTGTTCTCCAACATAAAATCCAATGTTGCCATCACCTCCTTGAATTTGTACTACACTTGAAAATTAATCCAAACAAGGAACAAAATATTTTCTCCAACAGCCATGGCTGGCCGAACCATGGCTGCCATGGTTAAGTTTTTTTTTTTCTCCTTTCTTAAGTTTCTACTTTTGGAAAATGAAATGAATTCTTTTTAATTAGTCATCAACTTAACTACTTATATGAATCTCTCTTTTCCTACACGTGGCCTCCATGGTGACTCACCCAAATTATTTTCTTTCTCTTTTTTTTTTTAAACAAATTCGGTGGGACCCACTTTTTAAAAAAAAATTAATTAATTTAAATAATCACTAATTTTTGCTTAATAATCCAATCATAATTAATTTATCCCTACTCTCCAATAATATTTTTACACTAAATAAAATTTATAAACAATATATGTTTTAATTATAATTGAAAATTAAAGGTTTCTACTTCGTGTCCGAAAATAATTCCGCCTTTAACTTGATTCGATTTTTCTTGCAGATAATTCGACGTATAAATATACGGGGTGTAACATATACGGACCGTATAAGTCCATCGGGCAGATTTTTAACTTTTTGTATAAATAGATGGCCTTGGTTCATTTATTTCATTTTCATTTTCCACAAGTCTTGAGAGCTGAAAGCCCTGCTCCAGGCATATTCCACCCCAATCCAAGAGAAAACAAAGATCAAGAGGCAAGAATCAAAGTGTTCATGTGTTAGAAGGCTTCCTAGGGTTAGTAGACTACAAGAGATTCTTGAGTATTGGAGCTAGGGATTTCACCTAAGTTGATAGTTGCTCTGAAGCTCATTCCTATGAGATAAAACGTTAGTTTTCATGCTTAATGTTATCATGAATGCTTGGTTGTTGAAGAACTTGGGTAGAAGAAGAAAGTAGAAAATGAGGGTTAAGTGTTACTTTTATGATGTTTTTGAGTAATAAGCTGACTTGAGTCATAATTCTTAGTATAATATGGATATAATCTTGTTATGGAAGGTAGTAATAGTGATAAGGAACCATTGTATGAAAATGTGCTAAAATAGGTGTGAGGTTGTTGGTATAAGTTGAACACAAGGTTGAATTTTGAAGGCTTAAGGAATGTGATTACTCGATTGTGATATTGTGGATGTTATTGTAGTTGTTTGGAGTTGTTTTGTTATGTGATGGAAATTGACAAAATAGGGGAAATGCCGTCCAATTTTCATTAGATCATGAATTATTATAGTTTGAATTTAAGAGTATAATTAAGGCTTAACCACAGCATGAACCATTCTAAATGTAGATTGTTCAAGCTTCGACGGTGAACGTTAAGTAGTTAAGAAGACAAAGAGTTATGTAAGGCTAATCCTTCTTTCATTAAGGCATGGTCCCTTTGTTATATTTATATATCCTTTCATGAGTTCCATAATGTCTTCCAAATGACTCTATCTCTAAGATTATCAAAGTTCATGATTCTCGATACTTTCACGATACTATATAGTTGATCCTCTAAGGAGAGATGTAACAAAAACGATGATGGCAATGATGTTGATGATACTTATGGACTTTTATGTATACATGTCTCAGTATGTATGACTATTATGTAACACCGAGCTTATACGGCCGGGTATGATACCTATCGCACGCACACCTCTGTCGTTAGGTGCGGATAACATTGAGCCTTGGTAGGGCCTGGTATGTATAATCCCCGAGCCCTGTCATGGCCGGGCATGTGAATCGCCGAACCTTATGGTCGGGTACTGTATAAATACGAATACGAATTTGTATATGTATGTATATATGCATGAGTAAGCATTGGAAATGGAAGGCCCCTACGAAAGAAAAGTAAGTAAATATGATGATGGCCAATAGAGGTACAAATGGCTCTATTGCCTCCTGACTCTCCCATCTTATGCTATATCTTATGCTACTTCTTATGTTATTTCTTATGCTCCTATCATGATGTTGATTATGCTTTACATACTCAGTACATTATTCGTACTGACGTCCTTTTGTTTGCGGACGCTGCGTCATACCCGCAGGTGGATAGGGAGACAGACTTGGTCCATAGATTTTTTATTCAGGGACTGCATAGAGGAGTTCTATTTAATTCGGAGCTACAACTTTTGGGTATTATTCTTTTGTGTACATACGTATGGGCATGGGGGGTCCTGTCCCGTCTATATGATGTTACCTACTCTTCTTAGAGGCTCGTAGACAGTTGAGTATGGTTAGATATCTTGCAGCCTTATCGGCTCATATTTTGTATATCATTTTGATAGCCTCGTCGGCTTGTGTATATGGATATGGGCATTGTTGTCGAGAATGATATAAATGTGTTGTTGCCCAACGAGATTAATATTGTTGATGTATAGGAATTCTGAATAAGCTATGTGGGCCTCCTAGATGCAAATGTGAATGTACGATAAGAGGTGCTTGGGTGGGTTAGCACCGCGTGCCCGTTATGGCCCTTTAGTTGGGTCGTGACAGACATACACCGAGGATTCAGCCTGTCGCTACCATGGCCCTACGCATTGATCGTATACTAGCCTCTGAGGGTAATCTTAGGCCAGTAGCAGGCCAGGTCATGACAGTTGGGGATCAGAAGCTTGTTAGCAGATTCTTGAAGATGGAGCAGCCAACATTCTTTGGTACTCTTAGTGAGGACGCGCATGAGTTCATTATGGATATGCATGAACATATATACAAAATGGGTATTACAGAGACTCGTGGTATGGATTATGTGTCTTTCCATCTTTATGGGGATGCGAAGATGTGGTGGAGGCATTTTATTGAGCGCATACCTATTGGTTCACCTCCAGTCACCTGCGCACAGTTTCACCAGGATTTTTTGGAAAAGTACGTGCCACGTACTTTGAGGGATCAGCGTAGGGATAAGTTTCTTAATTTGTAGCAGAGAGGCATGTCAGTGACAGAGTATGAGGCTTGGTTTCTTTTTTTAGCTCGATATGCGACACGGTTGATTTGGAAAGAGGCAGAGAGGGTTCGTAGGCTTGTAGGTGGACTTGTGCTTCCACTTCATATTGCTTCCCTTCAGCTTGTAGAATTGGGGTCTTCCTTTCAGGCGTTAGTGGGTCATGTCGCGGGTGCCGAGTTGGCCAAGGCTCGGTCTTTTAGAATGTCTAGTGAGAAGAGGCTTCGTCAGCATGGTGGATATAGTGGTCATATTATAAAGGCAGGGGTCAATCTTCTAGAACCTATCTATCACCCCCTAGTCATCCCGTTCAGTCCGCATTGTAGGCATTTTCTGCTGGCCCTTCTAGTCCGCATTGCAGGTATTTCTGTTGCCCCTTTTTGACAGAGTGGTTATGGGGCTGGGTAGTCTCATGCAGGTTATTTCTCACGACTAGCCGATCGAGGTGGTCCATCCGATTCTTCGGCCTATGTGCATCATCCTCCAGCCCCTAGATCTTGTTATATTTATGGTGATCTCGATCACACTATGAGAGATTAAACATGACCTAGATAGAGTGAGACACAGCAGGGTTCCCGATTTAAGATCCCCAAGACTTCGACATCTTCTGGTAGCCGCGATAATTTTTCTGGGAAAAACGGTGCTCAGTCAGGCTGTGGTAGTTCGCATTAGTCCAGTGGTGGACATCAGTTTGGTAAGGGTGGTTACCAGGTCTCTAAGGGAGGAGCGCAGTCTGGCCAGAGTGGCCGTGGTGGTGCGCGTTGCTATGCCTTTCCTAGTAGGGTCGAGGTCAAGGCATCCGATGCTGTGATATCCGGTACCATTTCTGTTCGTCATCGGGCAACTTCTGTCTTATTTCATCCCGGTTCTACTTTCTCATATGTGTCTACTTATCATTATGTTGGCTAGGATTTGACTTGTCACCGTCTTGGTGTACCTATTCATGTATCCACTCCAGTTTTAAATTCTGTTATGGTTGATCGAGTCTATCGGTCTTGCTTAGTTACTTTTATTGGGTATGACACGTGAGTAGACTTAAGGATCTTGGATATGGTTGATTTAGATATTATATTAGGCATGAGTTGGTTCTCCCCGTACCACACAATCTTAGACTGTCACGCCAAGACAGTCACTTTAGCCACTCTTGGGATTCCTAGACTTGAGTGGAGGGGTACTTCGAGTTTCGCTCCGAAGAAGATCCTTTCCTATCTCCGAGCGAAGAAATTAGTCCACAAGGGTTGTTTGGCCTACTTGACCCATAGTCGTGATACTAGTGTTAATTCTCCACACCTTGAGTCCGTGCCTATTGTGTGCGAGTTTGCAGAGGCATTTTCTTCTGATATGTCGGGTATACCACCCTATCGCGATATTTTTTTTTGCATCGATTTAGAGTCGGGCACTCGCCATATTTCCATTCCTCCATATAGGATGGCTCCTGCCGAGTTAAGAAAGTTAACGGAGCAGCTGCAGGCTCTTCTGAGCAAAGGATTCATTAGACCGAACGTCTCCCCTTAGGGTGCTCTCGTGTTATTTGTGAAGAAGAAAGATTGGATGATGTGGATGTGCATAGATACCGTCAGTTGAACAAGGTCACCACTAGTAATAAGTATCCTATTCCTCGCATTGATGACTTGTTCGACCAATTTCAGGGTGCTTCTGTGTTTTTTAAAATTGATTTGAGGTCACGCTATCACCAGCTGAAGATTCGGGCAGTGGATATTCCAAAGATGACCTTGAGGACTTGTTACAGTCATTACAAGTTCCTTGTTATGTAATTTCAGCTTACAAATGCCCCGACAGCTTTCATAGACTTGATGAATGGCATTTTTAAGCCATACTTGGATTCCTTCATCATAGTCTTGACCGATGATATCCTGGTATATTGGAAGAGTTGGGAGGAGCATGAGCGCCATTTGAGGATTGTCCTTGGGTTGTTGAGGGAGAAAAAGGTTTATGCCAAGTTTTCAAAATGTGAGTTCTGGCTTGATTCAGTGGCATTCTTGGGCCACGTGGTGTCAAAGGACGGGATCATGGTTGATCCCAAGAAGATTGAGGCTGTTAGGGATTGGGCGAGGTCCACTACAATACTAAGATTCGTAGCTTCGTAGGTTTGGCTAGTTACTACCGTCGGTTCGTGAATGGGTTTGCTTCTATTACTTCGCACCTACCAAGATTGACTGAGATGAAAGTTCCTTTCCAGCGCTCGGATGCTTGTGAAGAGAGCTTTCAAAAGCTCAAGGCTTTATTGACCACAACCTCTATTTTGGCATTACCCGTAGAGGGTAATGATTTCTCAGTTCATTGCGATACATCCCGTGTTGGTTTGGACGTCGTTTTGATGCAAGAGGGAAAGGTCAATGCCTATGCTTCTAGGCTATTGAAGATCCATGAAAAGAATTACCCTACTCACGATTTGAAGTTCGCAGCGATAGTCTTTACTTTGAAGATTTTGAGGCATTATCTATATGGGGTCCATTATAAGGTGTACACTAGTCATCGCAGCATTCAGCACATGTTCAGTCATATGGTTCTCAATTCTAGGCAGTATAGATGGATAGAGCTACTGAAGGATTATGATACCACTATTCGTTACCATCCAAGATAATGCCTTGAGCTGAAAGGCAGTGAGTATGGGAAGTTTAGCTCAGTTGGTTTCTTCGGAGCGTCATTAGGCATGGAGGTTCAGACTCTGGCTAACAGTCTTGTACATCTTGATATTTCAGATTCGAGCAGAGTTTTAGCGTGCGTTGAGGCGATGTCGTCTCTCATGGAGCAGGTCAGAGCTCAGTAGTTTGATGACACTGAGTTATGTAACATTCTCGATAAGGTTTTGAGAGGTGAGGCCAAGAAGGCCACACTTGATAATAAGGGGATTTTGAAGATCAAGTGACGTATGTGTGTTCCTCGTATGAGTGGTTTGATTCGATTGATATTGGAGGAGGCTCATAGCTCCAGGTATTCTTTTCATCTAGGGGCGACTAAGATGTACCATGATTTGAGACAACACTACTAGTAGGGTTGGATGAAGAGAGATATTGTAGAATTTGTTGCTCAGTGTGGGAATTGCCAGCAAGTCAAGTATGAACACTAAAGACCTGCTGGTGTGCTTAAGACGATGCCTATTCCTGAGTGGAAGTGGGAGCGGATTGCCATGGATTTTGTTGTAGGTCTTTCGAAGACCCTGGGCAAGTTCGATTCAGTTTGGGTTATTTTTGATCAATTGACTAAGTCTGTTCATTTCAACCTAGTTCAAATTATTTATAATGCAGAGAATTTGGGCAGGATTTACGTCCAAGAGATAGTGCGATTGCACGGGGTTCCTATTTCCATCATTTTTTATCGAGGTACTCAGTTTACCACCAAGTTCTAGAGGATGTTGCAGGCAGAGTTGGGTACTCAGTTAGACCTTAGCACCGCATTTCATCCTCAGACAGATGGTTAGTCCAAGAGGACTATGCAGGTACTTGATGATATGTTGAGAGCCAGTTTTATTGATTTTGGTGGTCGTTGGGACCAGTTCTTACCTTTGGTAGAGTTCACGTACAACAATATTTACCATTCGAGTGTTGATATGGATCTATTCGAGGCATTATATGGTAGGAGGTGGCGTTCTCCGATTAGGTGGTTTGATGCTTTTGAGGTTCAACCTTAGGGTACGAATTTGCTGAGGGAGTCTTTGGACAAGGTAAAGCGTATTCAGGAAAAGCTTCTGGTAGCTCAGAGTCGGCAAAAGATGTATGCGGACCGCAAGGTCCGAAATCTAGAGTTTATAGAGGGTGAGTAGGTTTTTCTGAAGGTTTCGCCCATGAAGGGTGTTATGGGGTTGGGGAAGAGGGTCAAGTTGAGCCTGAGGTACATTGGTCCATTCGAGATTCTCCGTCATATTGGTGATGTTGCTTATGAATTAGCCTTGCCACCAGGCCTGTCAGGTATTCATCCAGTTTTTTATGTTTCTATGCTTAAGAGGTGCCATTCAGACGGGTCTTATATAATTTAATGAGAATTTGTCCTACGAGGAGGACCCTATTGCGATCTTAGATAGGTAGGCTAGAAATTTTATTTCTAAGGAGACAGCTTAGTTAAATAATAGACAGCACAAGAAATAACATGACATGGGAGAATCAGGAGGTAATGGAGTCATTTGTACCTCTAGTGGCCTTCATCATATCTACTTGTCTTTCATAGGGAACTTCCATTTCTAATGCTTACTCATGTACATTTATACATATACATATTCATATTTGTTCATACTCGTATCCATATCATACCAGACCATGAAGGTTCGGTGTTTCACATACCCGGCCACAACAAGGCTCGATGATTATACATATCTGGCCCTACCAAGGCTCAGTGTTATCCGTACCCAACTACAGTGGTGTGCGAACGATAAGGATCATACCCGGCCATAAAAGCCCCGTGTTACATAATAGTAATACATACTTAGACATGTATACATAAATGTCCATAAGTATCATCAATATCATTGCCATCATCGTTTTCGTTACCTCTATCCTGAGAGGATCAACTATCAAATAAAGGAGGTACTAGTATCGTGAAAGTTTCGGGAATCATAAACTTTAGTAACTTTAGAGATAGAATCATTAGGAGGACATTATGGAACTCATGAAATGGTATATAACAAAGGAACCATGCCTTAATGAAAGAAGGGCTAGCCTTACATACCTCTTTGTCTCCTTAACTAATTTTAACGTTCACCGTCGAAGCTTGAATAATCTATATTTAGAAGGATTCATACCATAGTTAAGCCGTAATGATACTCTTAAATCTACTAGAATAATTCATGATTTAACAAAAATTGGGCAGCATTTCCCCTATTCCATCGACTTCCACTATACTACAATACAACTCCCAAACATCCACAATATCACAATCGAGTAATCACATTACGTTAAGCCTTCAGTATTCACTCTCATATTCAACTCGTACTAGCAACTTCATACCAACTTTTGCACATTTTCATACAATGCTTCCTCATCACCATTATTACCTTCCGTAACAAGATTATATCAATATCATACTAAGAATCATGACTCAAGTTAGGTTACTACTCACAACATCATAAAAGCTACATTTAGACTTCATTTCCTACTTCCTTCTTCTACCCAAGTTTTGCTACAACCAAGCATTCTCAATAACATGAAATAAGCATGGAAAATAACCTTTTTATCCTATAGGAACAAGCTTTGGAGTAGCTATCAACTTGTGTAAAAACCCTGGCTACAATGCCCAAGTATTTCTTGAAATCTACCAACCCTAGGGGGCCTTCTGACACATGAACACTTGATTCTTGCTATTTGATCTTTGTAATCCCTTGGGTTTGAGTGACATATGTTGGGAAAAGGGTTTTGTAGCTTTGGAGAGCTTGGAAGAAATGTGAGAAATGAAAATAAAGTGGGGGTAAACCTTGTATATAAAAAGAAAAATCTAACTCGACCCGGTTATACGGCCGATTATACATGCCGTATAGTTTATACGGTCCGTATAATCAGACCGTGTAATCTTTCCAGGTTGCACCCTACTCTGGATCAAATCGACGGACCATTATATGGGTCGTATAATTTATACGGTCCGTACAACTGGAATTTTCTGAATTCAATTCTCGTCTACTTGTTTGACTTCCAATCCTCGTGGAACCTTCTTGGCACTTATGTATCACTTCATTAACCATACAGTAGGCCCTATAGCAGCCCCTCAAGATAATCTTGAATAAATGTTTGCTCAATTATAGCAGAAACCTTCCGAACACGACATACATTTCACTTCCTTCAGCAAACTAAACTTCACCTATTCGTATGACTCGAAATCTTATAGTATGCACCTTAAGACATCTAATACTTCCATTAATCTCATAAGGATTTCATAATCATCCTAAGATCACACTAGCCTACCCATAAGGCAACACATTCGGAATTTCTGAGGTGCAACAGAAGGACCAGCGTGGGAATAGGGAATTTCTCCAGGTCACATTTCTGAAGATAAAGGTATGTAAAGTGTTGCTATCTCCACTGTCACGACCCGACTAGGGGCCATGACGGGTACCCGGGGCTAACCACCGAGCACCGCTCATTCTGCTACTTATCATACTAATTAAGTGTTCATTCATCAAATTCATACTCAAATTATAGGAAAATCATTTTTCATTTGGAAACATAATTACCTTTATATACATAAGCCCTTCGGCTATCAGAATAATACACACATACATATATACGCTTATCAAAAACATGAGACCATACTTTTCACGACCCAGCTAGGGGCCATGACGGGTACCCGGGGCTAGCCACCGAGCACCACTCGTGCTGCTACTCATCTACTCGTTTAGTGTTCTTTTATCAATTCATACTCAAGACATAAGAAAAACATATTTTATCAGTTTAGAACGTAGAATACTTTTATATGCATAAGCCTCTCGGCCATCAAAAGAATATATACATATTATACATGATAACATCTCGTGAGACCATTTAACCCACACTGCGTGTCTACAAGCCTCTACTAGAGTGCTAAACATGAAGACGGGACAAAACCCGTCATGCCCAACATACATATACATATACATGGTTGTACACAAAAGAATCATCATAAGAACCTCCGAACAACGGAGTGCTCTCAATCAGCTGACAACTACTACGGATCTGGGTCAAGCTCTCCTCCCTGTCTACCTGTGGGCATGAACACAACGTCCAAAGAAAACGGACGTCAGTACGAACATTGTACTGAGTATGAGAGGCATAGACAGTGAATTAAGGCAATGATATAAAAAAAGTATCAATATGGAATAACTGTATCTGACTGTCAAGTGTAAAAGAAATAGTGCATGCTGGCTTACTCATAATCATCATCATGTCATGTATGCATAAATATATAAGCTGCCCGCCCATATAGGTACGGTGTAATAATGTATAAGTTGCCCGTCCATATCGGATCGGTGTGATAATCATAGCATTAGCCTGCGTCCAGGCCTCCCGCGTCCGGGGTACCATCTCACGTCGCTCACTAGTGGTGCTGCCTGTGCCATATAGACACGGTGTAATCATCTGTAAGCCACCCGCCTTAACGGTGCTGTCCGGCCTTATAGGCGCGGTGTAATGTCATCAACATGTACTCATCATAATATGCTTATCGTAACATACTTATCATAATACATGCATAAGGCTTACAAATCACTTTACTTTATCGGGGTGACGTAAGGTCGTTGTTACACCTCGGAAAATTTTCGTTCATGCACAGTGAATTGACTGACGAAGGGCATGATTAATACGATGTTTTGATAAGTAAGAAATAATATTTAATGATTCTAAATGAGATTTCAAAGACATTTGAGGTAGTAGACGAAAGTTGTTAAGGAAAGCAAGATATATGTTGTGTGTCGGGCAAGAATTACGAGTATCGAATTAATGAAAGCTTAATGACATTTTGGAGAAGCATTATAATGTACCTTATATTGGAAATAAAGTGTTATGTAAGTTTTGAGAAGGACCCATAAGCTAAATATGGGCACAAGCCATCCAAAAAGGCGATTCAAGGAAATATATTCGGATAATCTGATTTGGAGGGGCCAAAACGCTATTATAAGTTTTGAATTTGGAAAAACACAAAGAATGAAAGTTGTAGATAATTGAAAGAGATTTCCAATAATAGGTCGTGAGACCTCACAGCATATCGGGATCAAAGGTTATGGCCATTCTACAACAGACTGTCTGAGCAGAAAAGTTCTACGGACCATTTGACGGTCCATAGAAATTTTGATGAACCGTAAAATAATTATATGGTCCGTCAAATTGACACATACCAGCGTACAACGGTCACAGAAACCCATATTTGACTGGGCAGTTTTACAGACATTTTTGATGGTCCGTACAAATTTTTACGGCCCGTAAAAACGGGCGTAGAATTGCCGACGGGTCAGATTTTTTTAGCTTTTAATAAGAGACCCAAGTCTTTTTTTTTCATTCCCTTTTCTCCTCCACGACTCAAGAGTTCTCTAGAGCCTTCCAAACACTTCATATGAAAGAATCCAAGTGAAACTAAAGATCCACTTCATCAAACCCACAAAATTAAGTGTAAGAAGCACATCAAAGTTCATCCAAGCTAAGAAATTTCAAAGGAAGGGAGTTAGGGTTTTTGGTATAGAAGAGTATTGCTACTCAAGGCTCGTTCCTACCACATCTAAGGTAATTTTTATGACTTTCTCATGATGATTGAAGTATTTATACGTTGAAATACTTGGATTATAGAAGAGTGTAGTAAATGGGTCATAAAATGTGAATAGTGCCATAGTTAAATGATAGTTGGATTAAATTATGAATGTTGATGAGTTGGGAGTATAAATATGTTATAAATGACGTGTAGAACATGAAATAGGTGTGATGTATGAGAAAATGTGATGATGAGCTAAAACCCATAAATGTGGAGAAATTGGAGAAAAAAATTGTGGAATGTGGTAAATGTAGACAAATGACGATTGTTGATTCGATATGATGAATGTTGTTATGAACGTTTGGGAGTTGATATAGAACATGGGAAAAGTTGTATAAACAAAGGAAATGCTGCCCAATTTTCCCTAGAAATAGTAACACGTTCTTATAGCCGATTAACTAATGTTAATGCGACTTCTCTTAAAGGTAGAAACGTGGGCATTAAAGGAGAACAAGCAAGTGACATATTAGTAAACGACAAAGGTATGTAAGGCCAGCCCCTTCTTTCTAAGGCATGAATCCCATGATATGATATTCCTTCCTTCTTCATGATTTTCCTACGTATCAAAAACTATGAGTCTACGATTATAAAGAGCATCACAAGATAAAGAAAAGAGACACGTTAAGAGCATGACGATGTTGATAATGAATCTAAGACTAGAAGTCATAAAGTTCATGATATGATATTCCTACGAAGTTAATGATCCTTATATGACTCCTACGATAGTATTTTCCTTACCTCTCCATGACTTTCCTATTTTCTGGAAAATTAAGAGCCTATGTTCATGAATAGCCATATGGGATAAGATAAGAGGTATGTTACGAATGTAGTAATGATGATGATGAGTCTAAGTCTAAAGATACTAAGGCCTATAATATCATGGTTCTACAAGGTTAATGATCCATATTACGGTCCATTGATATTGTTCATTGACTACACTCACCTTATATGCTAATTCCTTCAAGGTGAGGCATAATGCCTATGAATGCTCCATAATGGACTCGGGGGTTCTCGACCTTATGTCACCCCGACATTGTTATAGATGGTCCATAAGCCTTAATGCACGTCTTTGACCAATGTTCCGCAAAGTTGTGAGTCTATGTTTATAGAGAATTTCATATGAGACCAAAAGGTAAGAGATATGCTATATAAACGATAATGGTAATGTTGAGCTTAAGCCTAGAGATTATGAGATCTATCCGACGATATTCATATGAAGTCCATGCTACGAATATGATGTGATTTTCATAGATTGTCTTTAAAGTTAAATGTATGCATTAATAAAGGGTTACGATATGCTTATAAGATGTATATGTGATACTGTCGAGCCACTACGTGGCTGAATACGGATATTGTGTATGTGATACTGTTGAGCCACTACGTGGCTGAATACAGATACTGTCTAGCCACTACGTGGCCGAATACGAATGTTGTCGAGCCCTACGTGGCCGAATACGGATAATGTTATATGTGTATGAGCAGATACAGTATTACGATGATGAATTATTTGACGTGATGATGTATGCACTATGATGATTCATGTACGATGATTATGTATATGTGGTATATGTATGAAATGCATTCATCCTTAAAGATCGCGCATGTTTTACCTTCACCTCATGACTTATGATTCTCTATCATGTTTATTTCATTCATGCATTACATACTCAGTACAATATTCGTACTGACGTCCATTTTCTTTGGACGCTGTGTTCATGCCCACAGGTAGACAGGGAGACGGCGCAGACCTATAGGAGCTATCAGCAGATTTTCAGGAGCACTCCATTATTCCGGAGGTGCTAATCGGGTTTATACTTTTGTGTATATTTATGTATATGTATTTTGGGAACGACGGGGTCTTGTCCCGTCCATATGTCTAGTACTCTAGTAGAGGCTCGTAGATACGCAGTGTGGGTTATATGGTCTCACATACTTGCTATTTTGGGTATATGTATATATGTTGTTTTGATAGCCGAAAGGCCAATGTATACGGAAGTGTGTATGTTTCAAATGAAAGATGATTTTCCTATGATTTGAATATAATTTGATTGTTATATCCCGTATTTTATACATTCGGATATTTCAAGGTGGTCGTGGTAAGTTAAGGGCAAGACTATTCTCCAAAGTCATTTTAATATACAAGTTGTTTATCAGTATGGAAATATTGAGAAAGGCTAAGGGTAAAAAGAAAATTCGCAAAGTGGTTCATGGTAATATTGAGGAAGGCTAGGGGCAAAAAGGGAATTTCACAAAACAAAAATTCAAGAAAGTTCAAGAATAAGCCACCATGGCCGTGTGGTGTGTGTGGGTCCCACCCATGGCCATGTGTCCATATTTGTATTTGTAGGGCTTAATTATATATATAGATAAGTGGTGGAAAAAAATAAGACATATTCATCTTAATTCAACAGGCTTGGAGAAGAAGAAAAGAAAGAAAAAGAGAGAGAGGGTGTTCGGCCATGGCTTGGCCGAACCTAGACCCATGGAAGGTTTATCAAAAAACATTTTCCTCTAGTATTCCAACCAATTGGAACGTCCTTCACAACATGGAGTGGTTGTTGGAGCAATCAAACCATTCATTTGTGCAAGTTTACAACCCTAGCCAAGTTAAGAAGTGGAGTGAGAAAGGTATGTATTCAATCTTCTTTTACATGTGTTATGGATGATTTATGTATGTTGAAGTATGTAGGAATGGATGAAATTCATGAAATATGTATGGATAGGTCATGGCCGAATGAAGGTTGTATTGGTAAGATAAGATGGATTGATTTTATTTAGTATTTTGATTGTTATAGTTGTGGATTCCATGATGAAAATGAAGGTTTGATAACTTGAAATGAAGTTGTGATCATTGTGGGATTATTGAAGAAATTAATATGACACTAGCATGGTTTCTTATGTTGTGAAGATAATGTTGTCAACGTGTGGGTGTAGATATAATGCATGAATTTGGAGGTGAGAAATGTGTTGATTTTATTGAGATTGGAAGATTGTAAGTTGGTTGTTGTGATTGAATTGAATATAAGTAAAATGTTATCAAATTATGTAAAAGAAGTTACTAACGTTAGAATGCATTTTGAATTGATTGATGAAGTTGTTAATGTGTAGATTGTTGGTGTAGTTCATGAATTTGGAAGAAATGAATGTCTTGTTGTTGTCCTTATTAAGTTTGGAAGATTTCAGATTATTGTTGATAAATTGGCCGAGTTGAATTCTCGGATTGTTGTTGATGATTTGGCCGAGGTGGATTCTCGGGGATGGTTGTATTTATAGGGGAGATGCTGCTGAAATTTCGGCAGATTATAAATGAGTTTATTTGAAAGACTAAGACAAGTGTGTGACGATGTGTTTAATTATCGTGTAAATTCTCTTGAATGTAGACTGTCACGACCCGACTAGGGGGCCACGACGAGCACCCGGTGCTACCCCACCTGGGCACCCTCTTATCATGCATATCATAACATCTAGGTAAACCATAATTCATTTCATGCATTTTAAATCATTAATCAAGCTAGTCCCATTGGACGACCATCATCAATTAACATATCATGGGCATCTATGCCATGTCAAATATACAAGGCCGACGAGGCCAACAAAAGATATACAAAACATAGGCCGACATGGCCAAACATCTCTACCCACATACACATGACTACGAGCCTCTAAGAGTATGACATATCATGAGCGGGACAGGACCCCGCTATGCCCATAATTATATACACAAAAGAATGAGTACCCAAAAGATATGGCTCCGAAGGAAATGGAGCTCTCTATGAAATCTTCAAATAGGCAGCTATGGGTCAAGTCTGTCTCCCTGTGCACCTGCGGGCATGACGCAGCGTCCACAAACAAAAGGACGTCAGTATGAAGAATGTACTGAGTATGTAAAGCATGATTAACATTGATATACAACATAATGAACAATATATGGAATAGCATAGGAGGGGGAGACAATAATATCATCATCATCATGTCGCTTACTTACTCACATCGTCATTCGTCCCCATAATAAAACTCGTACCATGCTTGTGCTCGTATTAGTGTACATGTCCTCATTCGTATTCTTATACATAGTCTCATCACATTCTTTTACATAATATATACATACATAGTCATTTCGTATACATGGCATTTACATAGCGTACCCGACCTCATTGGATCAGTATTTCATATACATACTTGGCCAACCAAGGCTCAATGTTACTCATACCTGGCCCTACCAAGGCTTCAGGGTTATCCGTACCATCTGCAGATGTGTGCGCGCGTTTCGTAATCGTATACGTATTCTATACATATTCATACACATATATTCTACCCGGCGTTATAAGCTCGGGGTTTCATTATAGCCCTTCATAGGCACGTATGAGTATAACAGCCCGTAGGCACCTTTAGCATCATTATTATCACCATCATCATTACTATCATTATCGTTATTGTTACTTCTATATCGTAGTCTTACTCGTCACCTGAGGTGCGTAGCGCATTCGTAGTACCAATCAAGGATAGTGAGCTTATGAGCTCGGAATGTGAAACATTTGTAGTCAACATGCTCATATGGAGGGATTAGGAGTTTGGCCAAAGAACCATGCCTTATGAAAGAAGGGTTAGCCTTACATACCTCTTTGTCGAATTATTCTACACTTGCACGTACTCCTTCGATGCTCACGTTTCTACCTTCATTAAGGCCATACTATCATTAGTATCGATAACTAGTGCACATGGCTAGAACTAGAGAAAATTGGACAGCATCTCCTTTATCTATACAACATTTGTCCATATCATAATTCAACCCCAAACGTCAACAACACATTTATAATATCATTTCCATGGCCATTAATCATCTACATTATCCACATTCTCAATTCACTTCCATTTGTCCCTATTTATGGTCACAACACCCAACTTCGTTCATCCATATACAATGTCTATTTCATGATCTTAACGTCATTAATAACACACTCATATCACAATACAACAACAATCATGATTCAATTCAAACTATGTCTCAAAAACGTCACTATTCATCATTCATGTCCTAGTGGACCATGTTTTCTACAATCCATGCATTTTAATTCTCCAATACCGTAAACATCATATAAAAATCATGAATCTTACCTTAGAAGTTGTAGGGACAAGCTTTTGTTGATAATACTCCACTTTGAGTAAAACCCTAGTTTTTCTCCATTTGGGTTTCTTAACTTTAGATGATCCTTGATGGGTTTCTACCTTGGATTTACTTGTTTAATGTGGTTGATGGATTAATACCCTTGAAAACTTGTACAAAAGTTGTAGAGAGATGTTTTAGAGAGAGAGAGGAAATTTGGAAATGATTTTCATGAACTTGGTCTTTATTTATTAAATCATCACCGAACTGTCGGGTTCCATTATACGGTCCATTATACGGTCCGTATAATGGTTATACGGTCCGTATAATAGACCGTGAAATGGGTCTGCCCAGAACCCCTTCACCGTGACTACTTGACGGTCCGTTATACGGTCCGTAAAACAGTTTTACGGTCCGTATAACTGACCGTAAAACGTTACCAGTGAGCAACCTTTCACTGTGACCATTCGACGGTTCGTTATACGGTCCGTATAAATTTTATACGGTCCGTATAACTGACCGTAAAATTCCACCAGCAACCAACCTTCACTGTGATGGTTTTGCGGTCCACTATACGGTCCGTATAACATTATACGGTCCGTATAACATTATACGGTCCGTATAATGAGCCGTAGAACTCATCAGTCACTGAACTTAGTTTCGCCACTACGTTTGATCTCCGATCCTCATTGAACCTTCTTAACACTTGTTTAACACTTCAATACTAATCTAAGGGACGTTATAACTCTTTCCCAAAATGCCCTTAAGTCATCATTAACCCGATACTCGTATTTCGCTAGTTCATTCACTTGCGTACCAACGGAAGATTTTTCCGAGGTGTAACATTCTCCCCCCCTTAAGAACATTCGTCCTCGAATGTTGAGAACACCCGGGATTTTATAAAAATTTCTCCAGAGTTTCCCCTATAACATGGCACTAACAACCTGTCACAACAACCCATAATATCGATGCCACACAGGGCCACATCATAACAACATGAAAATTTTGGCCACACACGACCCAGAAGCATAAAGGAAAACATCCATACCTTATGATTTTGACGTCTCATCTTGGACTTCTCCCAAGGACTGAAATAAATGCGGGTACTTGGATTGCATATTTTCTTCCGCTTCCCATGTCATTTCCTCTCGATTATTATTTTTCCACAAAACTTTAACTGAGGCCACTTCTTTGTTTCTAAGCCTCCGTACTTGCCTATCTAATATGGCAATGGGTATTTCATCATAAGTTAACTTTTCTGTCACTTGAATATCATTCACTGGGACGACCCTCATAGGATCTCCAACACACTTCCGAAGCATCGAGACATGGAAAACCGGGTGAACTGACTCCAAGTCTGGAGGTAAGTCTAATTCATAGGCCACTTTGCCTATCTTTCGCACAATTTCATAAGGCCCTATATACCAGGGACTAAGCTTCCCCTTTTTGCCAAATCTCAAAACGCCCTTCATCGGTGACACTTTCAAAAACACCCAATCCTTAACTTGAAACTCTAAGTCCCTTCGACGATTATCCGCATAAGCCTTTTGGCGACTTTGAGCCGCCAACAACCGATCTTGTATGAGCTTGACTTTCTCTATGGCTTGTTGGACCAAATCGGGCCCCATTAACTTGGCCTCTCCCGTTTCAAACCACCCAATCGGGGATCTACACTTTCGCCCATATAAAGCTTCATATGGTGCCATTAGGATGCTGGAGTGATAACTATTATGGTAAGCAAACTCAATGAGTGGCAAATGGTCATCCCAATTTCCCCCAAAATCTATCATGCATGCCCGTAACATATCTTCAAGAGTCTGGATGGTGCGTTCAGCTTGCCCATCGGTCTGTGGGTGAAATGTCGTGCTAAGGCGCACTTGGGTCCCTAGACCCTCTTGAAAGGACTCCCAAAATTTGGCCGTAAATTGAGTTCCTCTATCGGAGATAATAGACACTGGGACACCATGGAGTCTCACTATTTCGTTAACATAAAGCCTTGCATAATCTTCTGCCACATAGGTCGTCCTGACCGGTAAGAAATGAGCTGATTTAGTGAGTCTATCCACAATCACCCATATGGAATCATACTTGCGTCGAGAACGAGGTAGCCCTGTAATGAAATCCATATTAATCACTTCCCACTTCCAAGTTGGGATTTCTATATCTTGCAATAAGCCACCCGACTTTTGGTGTTCTATTTTTACTTGTTGGCAATTGGGACATTGGGCTACAAACTCCGCTACATCTTTCTTCATCCCATTCCACCAATATATAGACTTAAGATCATGATACATCTTCGTCGTTCCAGGGTGAACGGAGTAACAGGAACAATGAGCCTCTCTCAAAATCTGGTGGCGTATGTCTGCCACATCGGGGACACATAGCTTGCCTCGGCATCGGAGGGCTCCGTCTCCCGAAATATAAAATGGTGACCCCTCTTTCTGAGCGAGCGTATCTCTGTACTGCATTAGCCTGGAATCCTCACCTTGCCGCTCTTTTACTTCCGCTACTAGCGACGGAACTGCCGAATTCTGAATGGTAGCTCTGCTGCTACCTGAGTCCACTACTCGGACCCCTAGGCTGGCTAGCTGCTGAAGCTCACGGGTCATTTCTCTCTTTTCTTGTCGCACATCGCATAAGCTTCCCATAGACCTGCGGCTAAGAGCATCGGCCACAACATTTGCCTTTCCGGGGTGGTACAGGATTTCGACGTCATAGTCTTTTAGCAACTCTAGCCATCGTCGTTGCCGCAAATTTAACTCTTTCTGCTTGAAGATGTACTGGAGACTCTTATGATCTGTATAAATATCCACGTGGACACCATATAAGTAATGTCTCCATATCTTTAAAGCATGGACCACCGCGGCCAATTCTAAGTCATGGGTAGGATAGTTTTGTTCATGTTTCCGTAATTGTCTAGAAGCATACGCGATCACCTTATCATTTTGCATCAATACACAGCCTAGCCCGACGCCTGAAGCATCACAATAAACAACATACCCTTCCAGTCCCTCTGGAAGTGTCAAGACTGGGGCAGAAGTCAATCTGTCTTTCAACTTTTGGAAACTACGTTCACAAGCATCTGTCCATTGAAACTTAGCTGACTTCTGAGTCAACTTTGTGAGCGGTGCAGAAATAGAAGAGAAACCCTCAACAAATCTTCGGTAATACCCGGCTAAGCCCAAAAGGCTACGAACCTCTGTAGGGGTTGTGGGCCTTGGCCAAGTTTTCACTGCCTCGATCTTTTGACTATCCACTCGAATACCATCAGCTGCAACAATATGGCCCAGGAATGATACCGAGTTCAACCAAAACTCACATTTGGAGAATTTTGCAAACAACTCTCGAGCTCGAAGAACTCCAAGGACGGTTCGCAAATGCTCCGCATGCTCAGCCTCGGATCTAGAGTACACTAGGATATCGTCGATGAATACAATCACGAATAGGTCCAAAAAAGGCCTGAATACATTGTTCATTAAGTCCATAAACACTGCCGGTGCATTAGTTAGCCCAAACGACATTACTCGGAACTCGAAATGGCCATATCTTGTTCTGAAAGCTGTCTTAGGGATATCTTTCTCCCTAACTCTTACTTGGTGATACCCGGACCTCAAATCAATCTTTGAAAACCATTTGGCACCATGCAATTGATCAAATAAATCATCAATCCTCGGGAGGGGATACTTGTTCTTAATTGTCACTTTATTCAATTGCCGATAATCAATGCACATTCTCAAGGAGCCATCCTTCTTCCGGACGAACAATACGGGTGCTCCCCACGGGGATGAACTAGGCCGAATGAAGCCTTTTTCAAGCAAGTCTTTCAATTGCTCCTTCAACTCTTTCAACTCTGCGGGTACCATCCTATAGGGGGGAATAGATATGGGATTAGTGTCTGGCAACACATCAATCGCAAAATCTATCTCTCGCTCGGGAGGAAGGCCTGGAAGCTCTTCCGGGAACACATCCAGAAATTCGTTCACCACCGGAACTGATTGAAGAGTCGGCGACTCAACTTCTACATCTTGAACTCGCACTAGGTGATAAATACACCCTTTAGTGATCATCTTCCTCGCTTTTAGATAGGAAATAAACCTACCCTTTGGTGACGCCGTATTCCCTTTCCATTCTAAGACTGGTTCGCCCGGGAACTGGAAACGAACCATCTTCGTTCTACAATCAACATTGGCGTAGCAACAAGCCAACCAATCCATGCCCATAATAACATCAAAATCTACCATTTTTAGTTCATGCAAATCAGCTACTGTACGGCGGTCACATATCACCACTACGCAATCTCTATACACTCAGCTAGCTATCACCGATTCGCCAACGGGCGTAGACACCTCAAAAGGCTTAATAGACTCCGGCTCAATTATAAATCGACCCGCAATATATGGAGTAACATAAGACAATGTGGAGCCCGGATCAATCAAAGCATATACATCATGAGAGAATACCGATAATATACCTGTGACCACATCAGGAGAAGACTCAAGATCTTGGCGTCCAGCCAAAGCATAAATACGGTGCTGAGGACCGCTGGAACTGGGAGCTCTGCCTCTACCTCTACCATGGCCAACCGGCGCATGTGAACCTAGCCCCACAGGGCGTGTAGATGCTGAAGACCCGGCTATCGACCCTGATGGTTGGGCCCTACCTCTACCCTGTACTGAGGGGCAATCACGCATAATGTGGCCTGGTCGACCATAAGAATAGCAAGCATCTGAACCTGATCGGCACTGACCCCAATGCAACTTCCCACACTGGGAACATCGTGGCACGGGTGGTCTAGACTGGCCTGAATCATCTCTATACTGAAGCCCTGAATAACTCGGGCTCGGCCCTGAATGAGCAGATCTATCCAATCTCTGGCCTGAAAACCGTGGGAGCGCACTGGTCATAGAGTAGCCTGCATGCCTAGGGGGCTGCTGCCGGTGCCCACCTCTGGACTCACTCATCGGCCCCGAAGATCTAGCCCTCTTGCTATGTCCCCTATCCTGTTCACGTTCATTCCTCCGCTGCTGTAGGTGTTCCTCCAATTCCTGAGCATGCGCCTGAATACGTGCAATATCCATGCCATCCTGAAGAGATGCAGTCAAGCATTTATCCATCAAATGTGTCCCTAGGCCCTTCACAAACCAGTGCACCCGATCGCCCATATCTGCTACCATGGCCGAAGCATACCTAGCCAAGGAATTGAAGCGGAGACTATACTCTGTAGCACTCATGCTACCTTGCCTCAGATTCAAGAATTTATCGGCCCTAGCTCGCCGAACTTCTGGAGGCATGTAGTGACGGAGAAAAGCATCGACAAACTCTTGCCATACCGGCGGAGGTGCATTGGCTCCCCGCGAAGCCATCCAAACCGTGTACCACTGGATTGAGACATCTCTCAATCTGTATGACGCTAGCTCCACCGATTCGGTGTCTGAAGCATGTATCAATCGGAGCGTCCTTAGCATACCATCAAAAAAGTCCTGGGGATCCTCCTCCAGTTTCGACCCAAAGAATTCCGGGGGTTTCAAAGCAATGAAGTCACGGGCCCTTGCGCTAACAGTCCTGTCACCTTGCCCCACGCTTGGCCTCTGAGTCTGGGCCGCAACCAACTGAGTCAACAAATTAATGGCCTCTCTTACGTCTTGGCCTGAAGCATTCGGCGGAGGAGCTGGAGCTGGGGCTGAGGCTCCCACGTGCTCCTCAGTAATAGGCACTGTCTGGGAGGACTGAGATTGAGCCGCACTCTGGGACTCATCTTCCTCTACTACCGGTGGCGGTGCTCTTTCAGCCCGCTTTTCTGCCACCGTCTTGCCCCTTTGGGCTGCTGTAGCCTTTTTCTTTTTAGGCATCTCTGAAATACACAACACACGATTTAAGAACAAGAATTTCTTACATCATAGCTTTATCGCACGATTCTTATGAAGAAAGAAGGTCATATATTCCTAAGATGTCCGCAGCTTCTCGTTTATAAGTGTGGCGCGCAACACACCCATAACCAAGACTCTACTAGACACGGCTCGTAGACACATCCTAGGACTGAACTGCTCTGATACCACTTTTGTCACGACCAGACTAGGGGGCCACGACGAGCACCCGGTGCTACCCCACCCGGGCACCCCCTTATCATGCATATCATAACATCTAGGTGAACCATAATTCATTTCATGCATTTTAAATCATTAATCAAGCTAGTCCCATTGGACGACCATCATCAATTAACATATCATGGGCATCTATGCCATGTCAAATATACAAGGCCGACGAGGCCAACAAAAGATATACAAAACATAGGCCGACATGGCCAAACATCTCTACCCACATACACATGACTACGAGCCTCTAAGAGTATGACATATCATGAGCGGGACAGGACCCCGCTATGCCCATAATTATATACACAAAAGAATGAGTACCCAAAAGATATGGCTCCGAAGGAAATGGAGCTCTCTATGAAATCTTCAAATAGGCAGCTATGGGTCAAGTCTGTCTCCCTGTGCACCTGCGGGCATGACGCAGCGTCCACAAACAAAAGGACGTCAGTACGAAGAATGTACTGAGTATGTAAAGCATGATTAACATTGATATACAACATAATGAACAATATATGGAATAGCATAGGAGGGGAGACAATAATATCATCATCATCATGTCGCTTACTTACTCACGTCGTCATTCGTGCCCCATAATAAAACTCGTACCATGCTTGTGCTCGTATTAGTGTACATGTCCTCATTCGTATTCTTATCCATAGTCTCATCACATTCTTTTACATAATATATACATACATAGTCATTTCGTATACATGGAATTTACATAGCGTACCCGACCTCATTGGATCAGCATTTCATATACATACTTGGCCAACCAAGGCTCAATGTTACTCATACCTGGCCCTACCAGGGCTTCAGGGTTATCCGTACCATCTGTAGATGTGTGCGCGCGTTTCGTAATCGTATACGTATTCTATACATATTCATACACATATATTCTACCCGGCGTTATAAGCTCGGGGTTTCATTATAGCCCTTCATAGGCACGTATGAGTATAACAGCCCGTAGGCACCTTTAGCATCATTATTATCACCATCATCATTACTATCATTATCGTTATTGTTACTTCTATATCGTAGTCTTACTCGTCACCTGAGGTGCGTAGCGCATTCGTAGTACCAATCAAGGATAGTGAGCTTATGAGCTCGGAATGTGAAACATTTGTAGTCAACATGCTCATATAGAGGGATTAGGAGTTTGGCCAAAGAACCATGCCTTATGAAAGAAGGGTTAGCCTTACATACCTCTTTGTCGAATTATTCTACACTTGCACGTACTCCTTCGATGCTCACGTTTCTATCTTCATTAAGGCCATACTATCATTAGTATCGATAACTAGTGCACATGGCTAGAACTAGAGAAAATTGGACAGCATCTCCTTTATCTATACAATATTTTTCCATATCATAATTCAACCCCAAACGTCAACAACACATTTATAATATCATTTCCATGGCCATTAATCATCTACATTATCCACATTCTCAATTCACTTCCATTTGTCCCTATTTATGGTCACAACACCCAACTTCGTTCATCCATATACAATGTCTATTTCATGATCTTAACGTCATTTATAACACACTCATATCACAATACAACAACAATCATGATTCAATTCAAACTATGTCTCAAAAACGTCACTATTCATCATTCATGTCCTAGTGGACCATGTTTTCTACAATCCATGCATTTTAATTCTCCAATACCGTAAACATCATATAAAAATCATGAATCTTACCTTATAAGTTGTAGGGACAAGCTTTTGTTGATAATACTCCACTTTGAGTAAAACCCTAGTTTTTCTCCATTTGGGTTTCTTGACTTTAGATGATCCTTGATGGGTTTCTACCTTGGATTTACTTGTTTAATGTGGTTGATGGATTAATACCCTTGAAAACTTGTACAAAAGTTGTAGAGAGATGTTTTAGAGAGAGAGAGGAAATGTGGAAATGATTTTCATGAACTTGGTCTTTATTTATTAAATCATCACGGAACTGTCGGGTTCCATTATACGGTCCGTATAATGGTTATACGGTCCGTATAATAGACCGTGAAATGGGTCTGCCCAGCACCCCTTCACTGTGACTACTTGAGGGTCCGTTATACGGTCCGTAAAACAGTTTTACGGTCCGTATAACTGACCGTAAAACGTTACCAGTGAGCAACCTTTCACTGTGACCATTCGACGGTTCGTTATACGGTCCGTATAAATTTTATACGGTCCGTATAACTGACCGTAAAATTCCACCAGCAACCAACCTTCACTGTGATGGTTTTACGGTCCACTATACGGTCCGTATAACATTATACGGTCCGTATAATGAGCCGTAGAACTCATCAGTCACTGAACTTAGTTTCGCCACTACGTTTGATCTCCGATCCTCATGGAACCTTCTTAACACTTGTTTAACACTTCAATACTAATCTAAGGGACGTTATAACTCTTTCCCAAAATGCCCTTAAGTCATCATTAACCCGATACTCGTATTTCGCTAGTTCATTCACTTGCGTACCAACGGAAGATTTTTCCGAGGTGTAACATAGACTAGCGAACTTGGACAATTAAGCGTAGCAAATAGGACGTGGAGCAGGTGTTACGTCCCATATTTTATACATTGGTACAATCCGGATTAACTCTGATAAGTTAGGGCCAAGACCATTCCGGGACATGAAGTCGGGACTTTTGACCCTCGATTTTATTTTGAGACATAAGTTGTACATGAAATTGTGGGCATGGAACACTTAGGAAAAGTTGGGACCAAAAGTCATATACTTGGAAGTTGAAAATCATGCAAAAATAGGCCCTTTGGCCGTGTGGCTTTGAAATTGGTCCCACACATTTTGTGAACAATTTTAAATGGTCCAACATATGTGTGGGCCATGGACACTTGGAGGATTCATCTAGGAGCTTAAAAGATGACTTCTAAGTCATCTTCTATCATGCTACACTTAGAAAAAAAATCAAGAAGTTGAAGAGCAACAACAACAACCTCTCGGCCAAACCCAAGAAAAACCAATTCCAATTTTAGCCATCCCAAAAATATTTCTTTGGTGCAAATCCACTAATTGGAGGTCCCTAAGTAACGTGGAAGTGTTGTTGGAGCGATCAAACCATCCGTCTAGTAGATCGCAAACCCTAGCCTATTTGTGGAGTTGAAGAAGAAAGGTAAGATTTGATCTTGTTTTATGTGTTGTGAATGTTTTATGCATGTTGTAGTATGTTAATATGGATGAAATTTGTGAAATATAGTAAGTTGGAGGTGAGCCGTGTATGGTGTGTATGGTCGTGTAGATGTGTGTGTTGTGATTGGGTTGATGAATTGATTCTATGTAGCATATTTAGTTGTGTAGTGTGGAGAAAAGAATAAGAATCATCAATATATGTATATGTGTAGTGTGGCCGAATGTAGGTCATATTGCATGACAAGAATTGGTTATGGTTGTGTTCTCTGGTTTGGGACTGTTTTCGGGAAAATTGGAGCAATTGTTGGATTGTTGGAAATATTGTGTAAATTGTTTAAAATGTCCTTGAATATTGTTGGTATGGGTTCGGGTTCGTATTTGAATGTATGAGCGGTGATGTGGCTTGAATGTAAGCCGTCGAATTGAATATTGTGAATGTTGTTGAATGATGTAAAAGAGAGTTATTAATGTTATATTGCCTTTCGGATTGGTCATTGGGGTTGCTAGGTTGGTTATTGTTGTTGTTATTGTTGTTGTTATTGTTGATTTGGCCGAGTTAAATTCTCGGGGTTGGCCTATTTACAGGGGAAATGCTGCCCAAATTTCTGTAGAATTGAGTGTTAGTTTGGAATAAATTGCCTAAGTGCCTATGGCTAATGTTTGATATTCGTTGACGTATTTGTAGACCGTGAGGAGCCCGAGGCGTAGGTTGGGATTAGCTTGAGTTGGGCTAGCTTGGAGTGCGTACGAGGTATGTAAGCTCAAACCTTCCTTCTTTTGGCATGCCTTAGTTATAAAAAGGCTATGTCACTAGCCTCAAGGAAATTCTAAATTCGCAATCCGAGCACGTTATGACTCTTATATATATATATTTCTTGGCATTCGTATGTTTGATGTGATGAAATACAAACCCTTATGTCTTCGAAATAATTGATTTCCAAATGTTGCACAAAAAGTTTTGTTTTAAAGAATTCCGTAACTATGGACGCCGTATGTTTCACAGAAAGGCTCGGATTGCTCCGATATTTTCGTAGGAGTTTGCATGGCATATGATCAGTATGTTTTTCATAGGCGGTCCCGGCTCGGCTCGATACCCGTCCGTGGGTCCCGCGACTTTCCTTTATGTAATTTGGAGGACTCTTGAAAGAATTTGGTATGACTATTATTTCGATTCTCAAGTATGGTCATTTTACTTATAATTGAGTCTATGATAATGATTTTATGCATATGGTTACTCACGACTCTGCTCGTGCGTTTTGTTATATCTTTCGCCGAGTCCCGGGCTGGTTCTGTTGTCGTCGCACTTTGATATACTCCGGTGTTATGCTGTGTTTATGGTTCACCGAGCCACTCGCTAGAGGGTCGGGTTCCACTTATATTTGGCGTTATGTTGTGTATGGCGTTATGTTGTGTTATGATGTGTGACGGGGATACAGAGATTTGAAACCTTCTGGTGTTATGCTGTGTTATGGTGCTATCGACGGGCGGGCGACCATATTTTCTGTGCCCTATGCATGACTTATATTTCGAAAGTAAACATTTTGATATTTTGGGCTTGCACTTATTTTCTGTACTTCTATTTCGTTTATGCCTCAGATTTGTTTTCTGTATCTTCTGTTTTGCATACTCAGTACATATTTCGTACTGACCCCCTTTCTTCGGGGGCTGCCCTTCATGCCCGCAGGTACAGACGCACAGTTTGGTGATCCACCAGTTTAGGACACCCTCTTCTGCTATTTCGAGTGCTCCTCTCATTCCGGAGCCTACATTTTGGTATATATATTTGTTCGTTGCATATGTATATATTTGTTCAGGGGTACGGCGGGGCCCTGTCCCTCCATCTGATTCTATTGGTCTGTTTAGAGGTCTGTAGACGTATATGTGGGTTTGTGCCTACTTTTGTACAAATGTGTTTGTATGATCCCACTCGCCATGGCAGCCTTGTCGGCGTGCATTTGTATATGTTTTGGGCCGTTGCGCCATTTGATAGCCTTGTCGGCTTCTGTTATATATATATATATATATATATGGTTGTGTTGAAATGTGCCTGAGACAGTTTGATATAATTTGAGGCAGCGTGTGATATTTGTGATCATATACGCTATCTGTATGTGATTCGGATTGGATGAGTGTGTTCGGGTGCCCAGTTCGGGCACTAGTCACGACCTACGGGGTTGGGTCGTTACAGAAGTGGTATCAGAGCGGTTTGTCCTCGGAATGTCTACAGGCCGTGTCTCGTAGAGTCTTGTTTATCGGTGTGCCGTGCACCACATCTATAGACAGGAGGCTACAGGGCATTTAGGGTGTTACCTTTCTTTGAATCTTAGATCGTGCGATAGAGCTGTGCTATTAGGATGACTCTTTTCTGACCGATTGTTGTATTTTTCAGTGATGCCTCCGAAGAAGGCAACGGTTGCCCAGAAGGGCAAGGCGGTGATGGGAGAGACTAGTCAGATGCCGAGAGTTACACGGGCTCGTGCTCAGGATTTGCCCGAGGTTGTGCCGCAGTCAGAGGGCTCAGCTACACTACCACCGGCGGAGCCGGGAGCAGGTCCATCATTAGCTCTAGAGGCTCCAGCACCCGAGCCTCCAGCTTCTCAGCTCGGGGCGGAGGATAGGACGTTGAGGGAGGCGGTACAGTTACTGACGACTTTGGTAGCGGGACAGACTCGCAGACGCGGTCCGACAGGTGATGATGATGACAGGCGTGATAGCCTGAGGGTCCGTGATTTTCTGACATGTAGTCCCCCAGAGTTTTTCGGGTCTAAGCCCGAGGAGGACCCTAACGACTTCATTCGGGGGATGCGGCGCTCATTAGGACTGGTCAGGGCTTAAGAGACCGAGTCCGTTGAGTTAGCCTCGCACAAGTTACGAGATGTTGCTGCTTATTGGTATGAGTCCTGGGAGCTGTCCAGAGGTGAGGGTGCTCCTCCAGCTACATAGGACGAGTTTGTGGCCGCTTTTCTCCGCCACTTTTTTGCTCCCGGAGTTGCGGAGGGCGAGGGTTGACAGATTTTTGCAGCTGCGGCAGGGAGGTCGGAGTGTTCGTGAGTATAATTTGGAGTTTGATTCTTTGGCTCGATATGGACCTGCTATAGTAGGGGATATGGCCGACCGGATGCACCGGTACGTGATAGGGTTGGACCGATACCTGGTTGACAGCTGTATGGCGATGGCATCGCAGACTGATATGGACATCGCCCGGTTACAGGCCTACGCGCAGGGTATGGAGGACCGGCACAGAGAGGACCGGTCGGGCAGAGATCGTGAAAGGAGGCCGCCCAAGCGAGCTAGATCAGCAGGGTATTCTGGAGATTTTCGAGGCGGACAACCTCAGTCACAGCAGTCGGGCAGATATCCTCCTCCGTTCGGCCGGGGTACACAGTCTGCTGGTAGACGATTTGATGGTGCAGGACCGTCTGGGGCAGGTCAGAGTTCCAGAGCATCAGGTTCGCAGGCGACCAGGGGTTCCAGCCAGTCCAGACCACCCAGGCCCCATTGTTCTTATTGTGGGAGATCGCACCCAGGGGAGTGCTACCGAGCCACAAGAGCTTGTTTTTCCTGCGGCCGTTAGGGCCATGTTATGCGAGATTGTCCGATGGCGAGTGGTTCTGGTAGTACAGTTCAGCCGATGGGATCAGCCGCTGGTTCATCTTCTACACCCTCAGCTATGCGCCCTGCAGGGCGGGGTTTGTCGGCACCGGCGGGCCGCGGTCGAGGCCGTGGCAGTGTTTCAGATTCTAGCGGTCCTTCGAACCGCATATATGCATTGGCAAACCGCCAGGATCAGGAGGCTTCGCCAAATGTTATCACAGGTACCTTACTGGTTTTCTCCTGATCTGTATATGCATTGATTGATCCGGGCTCTACTCTATCGTATATCTCTCCGCTCGTTGCTAGTAAAATTGGAATAACACCCGAACCTATAGAACCATTTGAAGTGGCCACACCGGTTGGGGACTTTATTATAGCGAGGCAGGTATATAAAGATTTTTCTGTTATCATATGTGATCATTGCACTAAAGCTGATTTGGTAGAGTTAGATATGTTGGAATTTGATGTCATTATGGGTATGGATTGGTTAGCTTCCTGCTATGCTAATGTTGACTGCCAGAAAAAGGTAGTTCGTTTCCAGTTTCCAGGGGGACCAGTCATAGAGTGGTCAGGGAGTACAGCATCGCCAAGGGGTAAGTTTATTTCATACCTCAAGGCTAAGAAGATGATTCAGAAAGGTTATATCTATCATTTGGTCCGTGTGCACGATACTAAGGCCGAGACACCTAATCTTCAGTCAGTTCCGGTAGTTAATGAATTCTCAGATGTATTCCCAGATGAGCTTCCAAGCTTCCCGCCTGAGCGGGAGATAGACTTCACTATAGATTTGTTGCCAGATACGCAGCTCATATCTATTCCTCCGTACATAATGGAACCTGCAGAATTGAAGGAATTAAAGGAGCAGCTGAAAGATCTATTGGATAAAGGCTTCATCAGACCCAGTACATCGCCCTGGGGAGCGCCGGTATTATTTGTTAGAAAGAAAGATGGGTCACTGTGAATGTGTATTGATTATCGACAGCTGAATAAGGTGACTATAAAGAATAAATATCCCTTCTCCCGGATTGACAATTTATTTGATCAGTTGCAGGGTGCTAAATATTTTTCGAAGATAGATCTACGTTCGGGCTATCATCAGGTGCGAGTACGAGAGGCAGATATTCTGAAGACTGCTTTCAGGACCCGGTACGGGCATTATGAATTCAGAGTGATGTCTTTGGGGCTGACTAATGCTCCAACGGTATTCATGGATTTAATGAATCGGGTATTCGGGCTGTTCTTAGACATGTTCGTGATTGTATTTGTCGATGACATTTTGGTTTATTCACGATCAGAAGCAGAGCATGCAGATAATTTGAGGACAATACTTGGCACACTCCGGCACCAGAATTTATATGCTAAATTTTCTAAATGTGAATTCTGGTTGTCTTCAGTGGCATTCCTGGGGCATATTATTGGAGCAGATGGCGTCCGATTGGATACCCAGAAGATCGAGGCCGTAAAGAGTTGGCCTAGACCTACGACGCCTACGGAGGTGCGTAGCTTTCTGGGGGTGGCCGGTTATTACCAGAGATTTGTAGAGGGATTTGCTTCGATTTCAGCGCCTTTGACATGGCTGACTCAGAAGGGAGCTAAGTTTCAGTGGTCTGATGCTTGCGAGCGTAGCTTCCAGTTGCTGAAAGAGAAGTTGACTACAGCTCCAGTCCTGACTCTTCCTGAAGGTCCAAATGGGTATGTTATTTATTGTGATGCCTCTGGTATGGGTTTGGGGTGTGTATTGATGCAGCACGGTAGGGTTATAACTTATGCTTCCCGGTAGCTCAAAAAGCACGAGAGAAATTATCCCACTCACGATTTGGAGCTAGCCGCGGTGATTCATGCTTTGAAGATATGGAGACATTATTTATATGGGGTTCACGTTGATATTTATACAGATCATAAGAGCCTCCAGTACATCTTCAAGGAAAAGGAGCTGAACTTGCGGCAGAGGCGGTGGTTAGAGTTGCTGAAAGATTATGATGTTGATATTCTATACCATCCTGGGAAAGCTAATGTCGTGGCAGATGCACTCAGCCGTAAATCCATGGGCAGTTTAGCGGACACGCCTTCAGAAAAGAAAGAAATGGTTCGCGATATCCACCAGCTGGCTAGTCTTGGAGTCCGCTTGGCCGATTCTGGAGATGCTGGGATTTCTGTTCGAGGAGTTGCCGAATCCTCTATTCTGGGTGAGATAAAGCGGCATCAGTATGAGGATCCTATTCTGATACAGTACAGAGACGCAGCCCATGAAAAGGAGAAGACCCCGTTTGAGATTACATCCGATGGAGTATTATTATACAGGGCAGATTATGTGTACCTGACATTGCGGGACTGCGGCGACAGGTTATGGGCGAGGCACATTATGCCAGATATTCTGTTCATCCAGGGTCGACGAAGATGTATCATGATCTTAGATGCCTATATTGGTGGGACGGTATGAAAAAGGACATAGCAGAGTTTGTTGCCCAGTGCCCAAATTGTCAGCAGGTGAAGATTGAGCATCAGAAGCCCGGTGGGTTATTGCAGGAGATGGAGATTCCGACGTGGAAGTGGGAGATGATTAATATGGATTTTATTGCAGGCTTGCCTTGCACTCCACGGAGGTATGACTCCATATGGGTTATCGTTGATCGGCTGACAAAATCAACCCATTTTCTTCCAGTTCGGACTACATACTCAGCTGAAGATTATGCCAGGCTATATATTAAGGAGATTGTGAGACTTCACGGGGTTCCAGTGTCTGTTATCTCTGACAGAGGTGCCCAGTTTACAGCTAATTTCTGGAGATCATTTCAGGAGGGATTGGGGACCCAGGTGAGTCTGAGTACAGCATTTCATCCTCAGTCCGACGGACAGGCCGAGCGCACTATTCAGACGCTGGAAGATATGTTGCGTGCCTGTGTTATGGATTTCAGGGGTAGCTGGGATGATCATTTGCCGCTTGTTGAATTTTCTTATAACAACAGCTACCACTCCAGTATTCAGATGGCACCATATGAGGCTTTGTATGGTAGGAAATGCAGGTCGCCGATCGGTTGGTTTGATGTTGGGGCGACTGAATTAATTGGCCCAGATATAGTCCAGCAGGCGGTGGATAAAGTGAAACTTATCCGGGAGCGCTTGTTAGCAGCCCAGAGTCGACAAAAATCGTAATCAGATAATCGTCGTCGACCTTTAGAGTTTCAGGTTAGAGATTGGGTGTTCCTGAAAGTGTCACCTATGAAAGGTGTTATGAGATTTGGCAAGAAAGGAAAGCTCAGTCCTAGATATATTGGGCCTTATCAGATTATTCGTAAAATAGGCAAAGTTGCCTATGAGTTAGATCTGCCAGCTGATTTGGGAGCGGTGCACCCGGTATTCCATGTTTCTATGCTTCGTAAATGTATTGGTGACCCTTCCAGAATCGTTCCTACAGGTGATATACAGGTCACCGAGGAGCTATCTTATGAAGAGCAGCCTAGGGCCATATTGGATCGCCAGGTAAGAAAATTGCGGAATAAAGATGTGGCTTCTGTTAAAGTGCTATGGCGGAATAATAACCGAGAAGAAATGACCTGGGAAGCTGAGGAGCAGATGAAGAAAAAGTATCCTCACCTATTTCTGGTACCTACAGATAATCCAAATCCTTTATTTGACTATGTTGATTTGTGAATGACTTGTATGTGATGGCTATAAAAGAAGCTCCCCCGAATTGTTAGTAAGACCCGTAGAATTAATCCAACATTCGAGGACGAATGTTCTAAAGGGGGGGAGGATGTTACGTCCCGTATTTTATACATTGGGACAATCCGGATTAACTATGATAAGTTAGGGCCAAGACCATTTCGGGACATGAAGTCGCGACTTTTGACCCTCGATTTTATTTTGAGACATAAGTTGGACATGAAATTGTGGGCATGGAACACTTAGGAAAAGTTGGGACCAAAAGTCATATACATGGAAGTTAAAAATCATGCAAAAATAGGCCCTTTGGCCGTGTGCCTTTGAAATTGGCCCCACACATTTTGTGGCCAATTTTAAATGGTCCAACACATGTGTGGGCCATGGACACTTGGAGGGTTCATCTAGGAGCTTAAAAGATGACTTCTAAGTCATCTTCTATCATCCTACACATAGAAAAAAAATCAAGAAGTTGAAGAGCAACAACAACAACCTCTCGGCCAAACCCAAGAAAAACCAAGTCCAATTTTAGCCATCCCAAAAATATTTCTTTGGTGCAAATCCACTAATTGGAGGTCCCTAAGTAACGTGGATGTGTTGTTGGAGCGATCAAACCATCAGTCTAGTAGATCGCAAACCCTAGCCTATTTATGGAGTTGAAGAAGAAAGGTAAGATTTGATCTTTTTTTATGTGTTGTGAATGTTTTATGCATGTTGTAGTATGTTAATATGGATGAAATTTGTGAAATATAGTAAGTTGGAGGTGAGCCGTGTATGGTGTGTATGGTCGTGTAGATGTGTGTGTTGTGATTGGGTTGATGAATTGATTCGATGTAGCATATTTAGTTGTGTAGTGTGGAGAAAAGAATAAGAATCATCAATATATGTATATGTGTAGTGTGGCCGAATGTAGGTCATATTGCATGACAAGAATGGGTTATGGTTGTGTTCTCGGGTTTGGGACTGTTTTCGGGAAAATTGGAGCAATTGTTGGATTGTTGGAAATATTGTGTAAATTGTTTAAAATGTCCTTGAATATTGTTGGTATGGGTTCGGGTTCGTACTTGAATGTATGAGCGGTGATGTGGCTTGAATGTAAGCCGTCGAATTGAATATTGTGAATGTTGTTGAATGATGTAAAAGAGAGTTATTAATGTTATATTGCCTTTCGGATTGGTCATTGGGGTTGCTAGGTTGGTTATTGTTGTTGTTATTGTTGATTTGGCCGAGTTAAATTCTCGGGGTTGGCCTATTTACAGGGGAAATGCTACCCAAATATCTGTAGAATTGAGTGTTAGTTTGGAATAAATTGCCTAAGTGCCAATGGCTAATGTTTTATATTCGTTGACGTATTTGTAGACCGTGAGGAGCCCCAGGCGTAGGTTGGGATTAGCTTGATTTGGGCTAGCTTGGAGTGCGTACGAGGTATGTAAAGCTCAAACCTTCCTTCTTTTGGCATGCCTTAGTTATAAATAGGCTATGTCACGACCCTCGAGGAAATTCTAAATTCTCAATCCGAGCACGTTATGACTGTTATATATATATATATATATATTTCTTGGCATTCGTATGTTTGATGTGATGAAATACGAACCCTTATGTCTTCGAAATAATTTAGTTCCAAATGTTGCACAAAAAGTTTTGTTTTAAAGAATTTCGTAACTATGGACGCCGTATCTTTCACAAAAAGGCTAGGATTGCTCCGATATTTTCGTAGGAGTTTGCATGGCGTATGATGAGTATGTTTTTCATAGGCGGGCCCGTCTCGGGTCGATACCCGTCCGTGGGTCCCGCGACTTTCCTTTATGTAATTTGGAGGACTCTTAGAAAGAATTTGGTATGACTATTATTTCGATTCTCAAGTTTGGTCATTTTACTTATAATTGAGTCCCTGATAATGATTTTATGCATATGGTTACTCACGACTCTGCTCGTGCGTTTTGTTATATCTTTCGCCGAGTCCCGGGCCGGTTCTGTTGTCGTGCGAACTTTGATATACTCCGGTCTTATGCTGTGTTTATGGTTCACCGAGCCACTCGCTAGAGGGTCGGGTTCCACTTATATTTGGGGTTATGCTGTGTATGGAGTTATGTTGTGTTATAATGTGTGACGGGGATACGGAGATTTGAAACCTTCTGGTGTTATGCTGTGTTATGGCGCCATCGACGGGCGGGCGACCATATTTTCTGTGCCCTATGCATGACTTATATTTCGAAAGTAAACATTTTGATATTTTGGGCTTGCACTTATTTTCTGTACTTCTATTTCGTTTATGCCTCAGATTTGTTTTCTATATCTTCTGCTTTGCATACTCAGTACATATTTCGTACTGACCCCCTTTCTTCGGGGGCTGCGTTTCATGCCCGCTAGTACAGACGCAGAGTTTGGTGATCCACCAGTTTAGGACACCCTCTTCTGCTATTTCGAGTGCTCCTCTCATTCCGGAGCCTACATTTTGGTATATATATTTGGTCGTTGCATATGTATATATTTGTTCAGGAGTACGGCGGGGCCCTGTCCCTCCATCTGATTCTATTGGTCTGTTTAGAGGTCTGTAGACGTATATGTGGGTTTGTGCCTACTTCTGTACAGATGTGTTTGTATGATCCCACTCGCCATGGCAGCCTTGTTGGCGTGCATTTGTATATGTTTTGGGCCGTTGCGCCATTTGATAGCCTTGTCGGCTTCTGATATATATATATATATATAGTTGTGTTGAAATGTGTCTGAGACAGTTTGATATAATTTGAGGCAGCGTGTGATATTTGTGCCCGTATACGCTATGTGTATGTGATTCAGATTGGATGAGTGTTTTCGGGTGCCCAGTTCGGGCACTAGTCACGGCCTACGGGGTTGGGTCGTGACAACAAGTATGTAAGGCTTACCCTTTCTTTCTTTTGGCATGATCCTTATGAAACAAGTAGATGATGTATCTGTATGATTTCAAAGAGATTCCTATTCTTAGAGCCACTAGGATGGCTAATGTTCTTGATTTCCATAAGCTACTTCATATGGTTTTGATACGTACCTATGATTTCCGAAGCTCTATTTGATATGTTTCCGAGTTTGTCTATGATTCTTATTCACTTCCGACATGAGTATGCTCGATATAGTTGAGCTTAGTGTATGGTTGAATAATGAGTAAAGCATAAAGAGTTCATGTCTCCAAAAGAGTTCTTTAAGTACTAAAGTCTCTAACTTTGGTATACAGTCTTGGATTGTTTTGGAAATGTTCGTAGAGGTTCTGTGGTAAAAATGTCCATAACTTTCTCACACTAAACCGGATTGGCTTGAAACGTGTTTATGATCCTCAAATGTCGATTTGCGTTCCTACCTATCGAGTCTTGATTTATGTGCATATAGTTTCTCACTACTCTACTCGTGGATGCCTCAATATGTCATTCACTAAGCCCGGGCCAGGATACGTTCTCGTGCGTACTCCACTGCATTGTTCACCGAGTCCCTCTCACTTGCGGGCCAGGACACGTTATATGTATATGTATATGATGATATGATGATACGGGGATGGCGGCCAGGATGGCATATGATGACTCCATTCACCGAGACCCGTAATAGAGGGTCGGGACACGTTATATGCATACAAGATATATGATGTTGACATGCATGATTTCATCCACCGAGTCCCTCACTTGAGGGCCGGGACACGTTACGCATATATGATATATGATGTGGACATGTATGATTTTATCCACCGAGTCCCTCACTGGAGGGCCGGGACACGTTATATGTATACATGATATATGATGTGGATATGCATGATTTTCATTTAAAAAGGCAAGTGCTTTGATGATTTTAAAAAAAAAAGTTATACTTGATTCTGGTAAATCTCTGTTTCAGTTATGATCCTCTTTTCTGTATTCCATGCCTTACATGCTCAGTACATATTCCGTACTGACCCCTTTTCTTCGGGGGCTGCGTTTCATGCCGCGCAGGTACACCCAGATGAATATAAGCCATTATAGAGGATGTTCCAGCAGAGTTGGGAAGCTCCATTTTCCCTTGGAGTATTGCCGGGTCAGAGTATTATGCTATGATGTCTTGTTCGGAGTTAGAGACTTTGCAGACAGAGTCATGGGTATAGGATGTCAGTTTTGTAAGCGGCTCCATCAGCCGACGTGTCATTATGTGCTATGATTACAGATCCTACTTGATTTGAGCACCATCAAAAGAAAGTTTCTTAAAGCTTTACTATATATTTCATTCTTATTTGATTTAAGAGTCCAAAGAGATTATGTATGTAATAAGAGTCAGCGTGTTCGTTCGGCTCCGAATATGGGGTCGGGTGCCATCACACACCAGTAAGATTAGGGTGTGACATTGATAAAAGAGCGTAAATGAGTATGACGAGTAATAGAACGAGCGGTGCTCGGTGGTTAGCCCCGGGTACCCGTCGCGACCCCTAGTCGGGTCGTAACAGTCGTGATCCCCCAATTTCATTATGGAGAAATTATTGACATTCTGCCTCACCTTGAAGGGACTAACATATAAGGTGAGTGTGGGCAATAAATAACATCATATCATTTTAGGATCATCATCTCATATCTCTTATCTTATATAGCCAATTATGAATATAGGCTTTTAGCTTTCCGGAATAAAGGAACTCATGAAGAGGAAGGAAAATCATGCTATGAGATTCATGCCATCTTGAAGAAGGGACTAGCCTCACATACCTTGTCGTTTAGCTAAGCTATCATTCACTTGTTCTCCTTCGATATCACGTCGCTACCTTCACGAGAGAATTCGAATTAACATTAGTTGATCGACTATAAGAACGTATCGTTATTTCTAGGGAAAATTGGGCAGCATTTCCATTGTTTCTACTACTTTTCCCATGTTTCATTTCAACCCCCAAACATTTACAACAACACTCACAATATCGTATCAACAATCGTCATTTATATACATTGAGCAAAATCCACCATTTTTCTCCAATTTCTCCACATCTATGATTATAGCTCGTTATCGCGTTTTCTCATATATAATACTTATTTCATGGTTTAAACTCCATTTACAATGCACTCATAATCATATCATATCAACATTCATGATTCCATTCAACTACCATTCAATTGTTACACTATTCACCAATTTAAGGCCTATTTTCCATGTCTTTTTACAATTCAAGCATCTTAGCTTTCCAATTCCTTAAACAACATGGTAAAGTCATGAAACTTACCTTTGATGGTGGTGGAATTAAACAAGCCTAGAGTGGAATTATTCCTCCTTCACCAAAACCATATTTTTCCTTTCTTGGAATTTCTTGATTTGGATGAACTTCACTTGAGTTTCACACACTTTGTTTCATGGGTTTGGTGTTGTTGATCTTGATCTCCCTTTGATTCTCTTAAATTATTGTGGATGAAGTGTCTTGGAGTATTCTAGAGAGTTCTTGAACCGTGTAGGTGAGAAATGAAATAAAATGAGCTTAGGGTCCCTTTTTAATAACTCAAAATCTGATTTTTAATGAACAGTAGTCGGGGTGTACAGTGGCCGTAAACCCAGTTTACGGGCCGTTTACTGGTTTACGGTCCATCCCCCACGACCGTAATTAAGCATATCAGAAACAGAAAGGTTTGTTGTAGGTCATGGTGGTTTACAGTCACAGTTTACGGGGTCGTATTTCAATTTACGGTCCGTATTATGAGTCGTATTTTACCATTTAACATTTAGCAGAAAGTTGAAATTTTTGGAATGTTGAAGGACGATGGCACTTTACGGGCCGTATTCTATTTTACGACCACTAGGCTGAAATGAAATTCTACAACTTTCTTATTTCCAAAATTCATAAATAGTCATTCCCTACTTAGTAAAACATCGCACACTCATGCCCTTCGTTGGTCTATTCATTGTAGGCTCACGAAAAATTTCCGAGGTGTAACATTCTTCCCCTCTTTTTGGAACATTCGTCCTCGAATGTTACGTCAGCGGGGATTCTAGGAAAATTTCGCCAGAGTTTCCTTTATAATATGGCACTACCATCCTGTCACAACAGCCCATAATATCATACCACTACCTCATAGGGCCACAACATAAAAGCAACATATTTATTGCCACACACGACCAAAGATATAGAAGTAAGCATACATACCTTATAATCTCGGCGCATCACCATGAACCTCTTCTGGAGATTGGAATAGATGCGGATATTGGGATTTCATCTTCTCTTCTGCTTCCCAAGTCATTTTTTCCCTGTTGTTGTTTCGGCATAAAACTTTGACTGAAACGACCTCTTTATTTCGAAGTCTTCGCACCTGTCTATCTAAAATGGCAACAGGTACTTCTTCATATGCCAGTTTTTCTGTCACTTGGACATCATCAACCGGAACTATTCTTGTTGGGTCTCCAATACACTTGCGGAGCATTGAAACATGAAAAACTGGGTGTACGGACTCAAGCTCTGAAGGCAAGTCCAATTCATAGGCTACATGACCCACTTTACGGACAATTTTATAAGGTCCAATGTACCTTGGACTTAACTTCCCCTTCTTGCCAAATCTCATCACCCCTCTCATTGGCGATACTTTCAGAAATACCCAGTCATTCACCTGAAATTCCAAATCTCGTCGGCGGTTGTTCGCATGCGACTTTTGGCGACTTTGGGCTGTCAACAATCGATCCCGGATGATCTTGACTTTTTCCACTTCTTGTTGAATCAACTCGGGGCCTATTAATTGTGCTTCTCCTGTTTCAAACCATCCAATTGGGGATCTACATTTCCTTCCATATAAAGCTTCATAAGGGGCCATCTGAATACCGAAATGGTAGCTATTGTTGTATGCAAATTCAATATGGGGTAAATGATCATCCCAACTACCACCAAAGTCCAGCACTTATGCTCGTAGCATATCTTCCACTTCCTGAATCGATCACCCGTACTCCAAGATTAGCTAATTGGTGAAGCTCACGAACCATCTCTTTCTTCCCCAGAGGAACTTCACATAAACTGCCCATGGATCGACGGCTAACCGCGTCGGCTACTACATTCGCTTTTCCGGGGTGGTACAAATTGTTTACATCATAGTCTTTCAACAATTCTAACCACTGCCTCTGCCGCAGGTTCAACTCCTTTTGTTTAAAAGTATGTTGGAGACTTTTGTGATCTGTATAGATATCGATGTGCACGCCATACAAATAATGTCTCCATATCTTCAACGCATGAATAACCGCAGCCAATTCGAGATCGTGAGTTGGATAATTCTTCTCATGTTTCCGCAACTGTCTCGAAGCGTATGCAATAACCTTCCCATGTTGCATCAATACACATCCTAGTCCCACACCGAAAGCATCACAATACACAACATAGCCATCTGGCCCTTCCGGAAGTGTTAACACTGCAGCTGAGGTCAATCTGTCTTTCAACTCTTGGAAACTACGCTCATATGCATCGTTCCACTGAAATTTAGCGGACTTTTGAGTTAGATTCGTCAATGGGGCTGAAATAGATGAAAAGCCCTCTACGAACCTTCTATAATAGCCTGCCAAACCCAGAAAACTACGAACTTCTGTGGGCGTCGTAGGCCTTGGCCAAGTCTTCACAGCTTCATTTTTTTTAGTGTCAACTCGGATGCCGTCATCAGAAATAACATGACCTAGAAATGTCACCGAATTCATCCAGAACTCGCACTTTGAGAACTTTGCATATAATTCTCGAGCTCTAAGAATACACCAGAATATCATCGATAAATACTATAACGAAGATATCCAAAAATGGCCTGAACACATTATTCATTAAATTCATGAACACCGCCGGGCATTTGTCAACTCAAATGACATTACTCAGAACTCATAGTGGCCATATCTTGTCCTGAAAGCAGTTTTTGGAATATCCGCCTCTCTAACTCTTACTTGATGATAACCCGACCTCAAGCCGATTTTTGAAAACCATTTGGCACTCTGCAGTTGATCAAATAAATCATCGATTCTAGGAAGAGGGTATTTATTCTTTTTTATCACATAATTCAATTGCCTGTAATCGATACACATTCGGGGAGATCCGTCATTCTTCCTTTCAGCTCATCACTTCATATACTTTACTTACTCTAACTTGGTATAGGATACTCATAGGAGATACATTTTCCTATAATCGTAACACGACTACTTCTCAAGTGCGCGTACTTTGCAGCGCATTTCCTTCTCTTCCTATTCCTATCCTTATTCCTCTACATTCCTTTCCTCCTCAATTTATCTTGTTTTCTCCCGTTTACGATCAATCCTTTACTCTTCCTGATCAGTTCTATTACACTTACCATATAAGTCATTTTATCAACGTGTTCTCATTCATTATAACCCTTTGTATTCGTACCTCTGTCTTCGGGTACTGTTACTTTATTCGCTAGTAAACTTATCGCGTCTTTCTCATGCTTATCCCTGCAATCAATACCTCGGTATCGCACTCTATTGGAGTTACCTTTTCTCTTCTACGTTGTGCTTCAGCACTACCGGTCTTCCTAATTTACCCTAGTATTTCTCTTTATCATATCATTGTCGATCTTATAATTACCGTTACTAATCTCTTGTAGTTGTCAATGATACTCCTAACTTAATCTCGTCCTGCCATTACCCTGTTGCACATCATCATTTCTCGTCAGGACATGTCACAAGCTTATACCTTATCTCTCTTAGATTCTAGGAAAATTAGGCAGAGTTTCTTTCGTAAGCATAACGATCCCAAACCTGCACATAGCCCAGAAAACGCGTCTGATGTCTCAATAGGACATGTATCGGAACACACATAATACACAACTGCACAACACAAGTGTCACGACCCAGCCCCGTGGACCATGACTAGTGCCCGAGCTAGACACCCATATGTACCTGTTAGACATAATTAGACTGAAACTATAGACAACATGGGAATCGGCATAGACCCAAAGGTTCCCAATCAATCATAATGTAATAAATACGCAAGCCGACGAGGCTGCCACTATACATCATATAATACACAAGCCGAAAAGGCTGCCACCACATGTCAATATACTACGCAAGCCGAAAAGGCTGCCTTTACGTATCGATAACATATGCAAGCCGGCAAGGCTGCTACAACAAACAGAAACATCCACAACAACTATATAGACACGGCTGATCATAATCTATATACAACCCACACACATGTCAACAAACCTCTCAGAGTATCAACAGTGAAATATAACGGGACAGGGCCTCGTCGTACCCCCGGACAAATATATATATATACATCAGAAGGTCTGTACAGAACATATATATATACATCAGAAGGTCTATACCAAAAATCTAGGCTCCGGAACAACGGAGCTATCCAAGACAGCTGAATGGAAATCCTAAGCTGGGGGATCACCAAATCGGGCGTCTGTACCTGCGGGCATGAAATGCAGCCCCCCCGAAGAAAGGGGGTCAGTACGGAATATGTACTGAGTATATAAAGCATGAAATACAGTAATAAGGATCATAACTGAAATAGGGAGTACAGGAGAAAAGTATAATATCCAGAATACCAAAACACTTGCCCTTTTGAAACATAAATCATGCATGTCAATATCATATATCATACCCGACCCATTATGGGACTCGGTGAATAAAGTCATCATATGCCCTCCTGGCCGCCATAACATATCATCATATCATATATATATATATATATATATACACCATACCCGGCCCTCTAGTGAAGGACTCGGTGAACAATGCAGTGAAACTCCGTACGATAACATACCCGGCCCAGGACTCGATGATAGACATATTGAGGCATGCACGAGCAGTGTAGTGAGCAACCATATGCAATTTAAAACATTATGAAGACTCAAACAGAATAAGAAGAAGGGATTTACACCTGAGTATCAATAGTGACAATCATATCAAATATCCCTCGAACGTCATCATAAATAATATCGAAAGAGCCTTAGGAACCATAGACATATGTCAATGTAGTATGAAACAGCTTATAGAAGTCAAGGACATCAGTTATCGTAGAGTTTCTAGGAATAGGAGCTTATATATACCGACTATTATCCAACGTATAGAAAAATGAAGAGGGAAGCTCAATCACTTAAGACTTCTAACATCAAGAAGTGAATAAGAATCATGAATCACACTCAAGACATATGAATAGGATTACCCCAAAGCTCATATCATTCATCACTTAAATCTAAGACATGCCAAAAGAAAGAAGGCACAGCTTTACATACCTGTTAACGACTAATCGCAAACCCGCTCGCTTCGTCGCCCCTTTAGCCTATTTAATATAAAAGTAACGCTACCGTTAGTACTATACTTTTCTAGTTCGTAATTCCGCAGCTTATCGCTTATAGAACTCGTTCTTTAACTTATAACTTCTCGATTAGGGTTTTTAATTAGTTAAGGACTTAACGAAAATCGGGCAGCATTTCCCCTATATATTCGCCTAAACCAAATTTTCAATTATTCTCCTGTTGTCACAGAAATACCAACAATAGAGATATACATACAAAATTATTACAATTCAGCCCATAACAATTCTATCAACCCAACAACCTTTCTGAATCTATTTTAACCCATAATTTCATATACATCAATTTCATGCATTTGCTTACTTACAATTTCATCCAATCCAATTTTAATAATTCCATTACAACACTATTAACACAATTACAACATAAAATAAGAAAATCTTACCTTAACTTAATCGGAGGAATTTCTACACTTATTTTCTCCAATTTCACTATTTCTTCTTCCGCAATTTAATACCTAATGTTGCTATCACTTCCTTGAACTTGCAATTCACCTAAGAATTTAATCAAGCAACAAAACCCAAAAATGTTTTTGAACAACCATGCTGGCCGAAGGCAGCAGCCATGGCCAAGCTCTTCTTTCTCTTTTCTTAACCTTAAATTGCAAAATGAAAAATGAATGCTCATTTGATCCTTTGCTTAACTATATATATATGGATTCCATTAGCCCTACACGTGCTCTCCATGGTGACTCACCATTTTAGTATATTGTTTTATTATTATATTTTAATGTTTTCGGGTGGGGCCCACTATAGTAATTAGGTTAATTAATTTTAATTAATCACCAATTCTTACTTAATAATCTAATCACAATTAATTAATCCCTAATCTCTAATAATATTTTTATACTAAATAAAATTTATAAACAATTTATGTTCTAATTAAAACTAAAAATTAAAAGTCCCTATTTCGTATCCGAAAATGATCCCGTCTTTAACTTGAGTCGATTCTCTTACGAATAACTCGATGTATAAAAATACGGGATATAACATCCTTCCCCCCTTAGAACATTCGTCCTCGAATGTTGAATTGGTCCCGTAAGGTCTTATAAGAATTTTTGGGAAGTCTCCCTTATCGTTATAACATATAGTTTCATCGGTCAATCAATATAATCAAGTGAGGAGTTCAAGTTACCTGTAGGCGTAGGGAACACGTAAGGGTACTTATTCTTCATCTCCTCCTCGGATTCCCAGGTCATCTCTTCTTTATTGTTGTTTCGCCATAATACCTTGACGGAAGCCACGTCCTTGGTACGCAATCTCCTGACCTGCCAATCAAGTATGGCTATAGGTTGATCCTCGTAGGTCAACTTCTCCGTCACCTGGACATCCTCCACGGGAAATACCCTGGAGGGATCGCCTATACATTTTCGCAGCATTGACACATGAAAGAATGGATGTACTGCTTCCAAATCAGATGGTAGGTCCAACTCGTAGGCAACCCGGCCTACCCTACGAATAATCTGATAAGGCCCAATGTACCTCGGGCTTAGCTTCCCTTTCTTTCCGAATCTCATGACACCCTTCATGGGTGACACCTTTAAGAACACCCAATCACCAACCTGAAATTCTAAGTGCCGACGTCGATTATCTGCATATGATTTCTATCGACTCTGGGCTGCCAGTAACCTCTCCTGAATAAGCTTCACTTTATCGACAGCCTGCTGAACCATGTCTGGCCTATTAATTTAGTCTCACCAACATCAAACCAGCCAATAGGTGACCTGCACTTCCTCCCATACAAGGCCTGCACTTCCTCCCATACAAGGCCTCATACGGTGCCATCTGAATACTCGAATGGTGGCTGTTATTATAAGCAAACTCGATAAGTGGCAAATGATCGTCCTAGCTACCCTGAAATAAATAATACAGGCCCGTAACATATCTTGTAGTGTCTGAATGGTACGCTCGGCCTGTCCGTCAGTCTGAGGATGGAATGTTGTGCTAAGACTCACTTGTGTCCCCAATCCCTCCTGGAAGGATCTCCAGAAGTTAGCTGTAAACCGGGCTCCTCTATCGGAGATGATAGCTGTGGGAACCCCGTGCAGTCTCACTAACTCCTTGAGGTATAACCTAGCATAGTCCTCAGCTGAATAAGTAGTCCTGCCTGGAAGAAAGTGGGCTGATTTTGTCAACCTATCAACGATAACCCAAATAGAGTCATATCTTCGCGGAGTGCGAGGTAAACCTGTGACGAAGTACATATTAATTACCTCCCATTTCCAGGTTGGAATCTCTATCTCCTGTAATAATCTACCGGGCTTCTGATGCTCGACCTTAACCTGTTGACGATTCGGGCACTGAGCAACAAACTCCGCTATATCCTTTTTAATGCCATCCCACCAATACAAATATCTGAGGTCATGATACATCTTCGTTGACCCTGGATGAATAAAATAACGGGCATAGTGTGCCTCCCCCATAACTTGCTGCCACAACCCTGCAACCTCAGGTACACATAATCTGCCTCTGTATCATAGCACTCCGTCAGGTGCAACTCCGAAAGGGGTCTCCTCTTTCTGAAGAGCTGCATCTCTGTAATGTACAAGAATAGGGTCCTCGTACTGGCATCTCTTTACCTCTTCTAGGATAGAAGATTCAGCAATTCCTCGAACAGAAACTCCACCGTTATCAGAATCATCCAAACGGACTCCGAGATTAGCTAACTGGCAAATCTCATGAATTATCTCCTTCCATTATGGTTGTACATCTGCCAAGCTACCCATAGATTTACGGCTGAGTGCATCTGCTATAACATTCGCTTTCCCTGGGTGGTATAGAATGTCAACATCATAGTCCTTCAGCAACTCTAGCCACTGCCTCTGTCGCAAATTCAGCTCCTTCTCCTTAAAGATGTATTGGAGACTCTTATGATCTATATAAATATCAACATGCACACCATATAAATAATGTCTCCATATCTTTAAGGCATGAATCACCGCTGCTAACTCTAAATCAAGAGTGGGATAATTTCTTTCGTGCTTTCTGAGTTGTCGAGAGGCATAAGCTATAACTCTGCCATGCTACATCAACACAATAAATAACATAGCCATCTGGTCCCTCAGGAAGTGTTAGAACTGGAGTAGTAGTCAACTTATCCTTCAATAATTGGAAGCTTCGCTCACATGCATCGGTCCACTGAAACTTGGCTGCCTTCTGTGTTAGCCTTGTTAAAGGCGCTGAAATTGAGGCAAATTTCACTACGAACCTCCTGTAATACCCTGCTAGCCCCAGAAAACTACGTACTTCATTAGGCGTCGTAGGTCTAGGCCAAGTCTTCACCGCCTCAATCTTCTGTGTATCTACCCGAATGCCATCAACTCCAATAATATGCCCCAAGAATGCTACTGAAGTCAACCAGAATTCACATTTAAAGAACTTAGCATACAACTTCTGGTGCTGGAGCACCCTAAGTACCGCCATCAGATGGTCCGCATGCTCCTCTTCTGATCGTGAGTAGACCAGAATATCATCGATAAACACAATCACAAACATATCTAGGAACGTGTTGAATATTCGGTTCATCAAATCCATGAATACTGCTGGAGCATTGGTCAGCCCAAAAGACATCACTCTAAACTCATAATGCCCATATCGGGTCCGGAATGCAGTCTTCAGAATATCTGCCTCCTTTACCCGCACCTGGTGATAAACAGACCATAAGTCTATCTTCGAGAAACACTTAGCACCCAGCAACTGGTCAAATAGATCATCCATTCTGGGAAGGGGATATCTATTCTTTATCATCACTTTATTCAACTACCTATAATCGATACACATCCGCAGCGAGCCATCTTTCTTTCTCACAAATAGTATCGGTGCTCCCCAAGGTGATGTACTGGGCATGATGAAGCCCTTTTCTAATAACTCTCTCAACTGCTCCTTCAACTCTTTCAGTTCTGCAGTTGCCATCCTATACGGAGGAATAGATATGGGCTGAGTATCCGGCAGCACATCTATAGTAAACTCTATCTCCCGTTTAGGAGGAAGGCCTGGAAGTTAATCTGGGAATACATCTGGAAACTCGCTAACTATTGGCATAGACTGAAGAGTCGGCGCCTCTGCCTTCAGGTCGTGCACCCGAACCAGATGATAAATATAACTCTTTCTGACCATTTTCTTTGCCTTGAGGTATGAAATAAACTTACCCCTCGGCGATGCTGTATTCCCCATCCACTCTATAACTAGCTCTCTTGGGAACTGAAATCGAACTATCTTGCCTCTACAATCAACGTTGGCATAACAAGAAGCTAACCAATCCATACCCATAATAACATCAAACTCAGTCATATCTAGCTCTATCAGATCTTCCTTGGTGCAACGGCTATATATAATCACCGAAAAATCTCTATATACTTGCCTTGCTATAACAGAATCTCCTACCGGTGTAGCTGCCTCAAATAGTTCTATCGATTCAGTTTTTATCCCAATTCTACTAGCAAAAAAGGGAGAAATATACGATAATGTGGAGCCTGGGTCTATCAATGCATACACGTCTCGAGAGAAAATCGATAGTATACCTGTAACCACATTTGGTGACGCCTCCTGATCCTGTCTACTGGCCAAAGCATATATGCGGTTCGAAGGACAGCCTGAACTGGAAGCTTCGCCACGACCTCCACCACGGCCTGCTGGTACCTGAATACCTTGCCCTATAGGGTGCATAGCTACAGAAGAAGATGAACCAGCAACCGACCCGGTAGGCTGAGCCCTACCACCTGAACCACCCCCATAAGGACACTCTGTCATAATATGGCCTTGACGGCCGCAAGAAAAGAAAGCACCTGTAACGAGATGGCATTCCCCAGAATGGGGCCTACCACACCGAGAGCACCGAGGCAAAGGTGGCCTCGACTAACTGAAATCTCTGTTCATCTGCGAACCCGAAGCCTTGGAGCTCTGACCGGCTCCTGAATACCCTGTGCTGTCAAACCTTCTACCTGTAAACTGTGGAGGTGCACTCTGTACTAGCTGGGACGGATATCTAATATGCTGCTAAGGGTGACCGCCTCGAAACTCGCCAGGATAGCCAGCCGATCTGGCCCTCTTAAGCTGGCCTCTATCATAATCTCTATTTGGCTGGCGTCCTCTGTGTCGATCCTCTACCCCCTGTGCATATACCTGTACCCGGGCAATATCCATACCTGGCTGAAGAGCCACTGCCATAGAACCATCAACCAAATAACGATCCAACCCCATCACGTACCGATGCACTCTATCCGCTATATCAGCAACAATAGTGGGTGCATATCTAGCCAACGAGTCAAACTCTAGGCTATACTCTCGAACACTCCTGCCCCTCTGCCTCAACTGTAGGAATCTATCAACTCTAGCTCGCCGCATCTCTGGAGGCAGAAAGTGGCCAAGAAAGGCCTCCACAAAATCATCCCATACTGCTGGAGGAGCATCCTCGCCCCTAGACAACTCCCACGACTCATACCAATTGACAGCCACATCCCGCAATCGATACGAAGCTAACTCAACAGACTCAGTCTCAGAAGCCTTAATTATCCACAACATACGCAGCATCTGCCGAACGAACTCCTGCGGGTCATCCTCGGGCTTCTAACCGAAAAACTCTGGAGGATTACAACTTAGGAAGTCACGGGCTCTCAAACTGTCATATCTATCCGTCTGGTCAACCCCTAGTCCATGCCTGCGAGCCTGTCCTGCCACTAATCTTGTGAGTAACTGAACTGCATCTCTCATGGCTCTATCCTCCGCCCCTAGCTGAGGAGCTGAAGGCTCAGGTGCTGGAACCTCGAGAGCTGGCGGTGGAGCCGCCCCCTGACCTGGAGCTGTCGCTGTCCTAGGTTCCCCTGGAAGTGGCGGTGTAGCAGAACTCGCGGACTGGAACACAATCTCAGGCATAAACTGGGCACGAGCCCTAGTAACTCTCCGAGTCTAGCTAGTATCCCCTGTTACCGATTTGCCCTTCTGGGCAGCTGTCACTTTCTTTGGAGGCATAGCTGTAAACATAATAGTCTGTTAGGAAGGGATTATCATGATAATATAGCTCTATCGCACGATCTAGGATAAGAAGAAAAGATGACATCCTAAATGTCTTGTAGCTTCCTGTTTATAGATGTGGTGCACAACACATCGATAAACAAGACTCTACTAGACATGGTCTGTAGACACTCCGAAGATGAACTGCTCTGATACCACTTTGTCACGACCCAGCCCCGTGGGCCATGACTAGTGCCCGAGTTGGACACCCATATGTACCTGTTAGACATAATCAGACTGACACTATAGACAACATGGGAATCGGTACAGACCCAAAGGTTCCCAATCAATCATAAAGTAATAAATACGCAAGCCGACGAGGTTTCCACTATACATCATATAATACGCAAGCCGACAAGGCTGCCACCACATGTCAATATACTACGCAAGCTGACAAGGCTGCCACTACGTATCGATAACATATGCAAGCCAGAAGGCTGCTACAACAAACAGAAACATCCACAACAACTATATAGACACGGTTGATCATAATCTATATACAACCCACACACATGTCTACAGACCTCTAAGAGTATCAACAATGAAATATGATGGGACAGGGCCCCGTCGTACCCCCGGACAAATATATATATATAAATCAGAAGGTCTGTACAGAACATATATATATACATCAGAAGGTCTGTACAGAACATATATATATACATTAGAAGGTTTGTACCAAAAATCTCGGCTCCAGAACAACGGAGCTCTCCAAGACAGCTGAATGGAAATCCTAAGCTGGGGGATCACCAAATTGGGTGTCTGTACCTGCGGGCATGAAAAGTAGCCCCCCCCCCCCCCCCCCCGAACAAAGGGGGTCAGTACGGAATATGTACTTAGTATATAAAGCATGAAATACAGTAATAAGGATCATAACTAAAATAGGGAGTACACGATACAAGTATAATATCCAGAATACCAAAACACTTGCCCTTTTGAAACATAATCATGCATGTCAATATCATATATCATACCAGGCCCATTATGGGACTCGGTGAATAAAGTCATCATATGCCCTCCTGGCCGCCATAACATATCATCATATTATATATATATATATATATATATATATATATATATATATACCATACCCGACCCTCTAGTGAAGGACTCGGTGAACAATGCAGTGAAACTGCGCACGATAACATACTCGGCCCAGGACTCGATGAAAGACATATTGAGGCATGCACAAGCAGAGTAGTGAGCAACCATATGCAATTTAAAACCTTATCAAGACTCAAACAGAATAAGAAGAAGGGATTTACACCTGAGTATCAATAGTGACAATCATATCAAATATCCCTCGAACGTCATCATAAATAATATCAAAAGAGCCTTAGGAACCATAGACATATGTCAATATAGCATGAAACAACTTATAGAAGTCAAGGACATCAGTTATCGTAGAGTTTCTAGGAATAGGAGCTTATACATACAGACTATTGTCCAACGTATAGAAAACTGAAGAGGGAAGCTCAATCACTTAAGACTTCTAACATCAAGAAGTGAATAAGAATCATGAATCACACTCAAGACTTACGAATAGTATTACCCCAAAGCTCATATCATTCATCACTTAAATCTAAGACATGCCAAAGGAAAGATGGGACAACTTTACATACCTGTTAACGACTAATGGCAAACCCGATCGCTTCGTCGCCCCTTTAGCCTATTTAATATAAAAGTAACGCTATCGTTAGTACTATACTTTTCTAGTTCGTAATTCCGCAGCTTATCGCTTATAGAACTCATTCTTTAACTTATAACTTCTCGATTAGGGTTTTTCATTAGTTAAGGACTTAACGAAAATCGGGCAGCATTTCCCCTATATATTCGCCTAACCCAAATTTTCAATTATTCTCCTGTTGTCACAAAAATACCAACAATAGAGATATGCATACAAAATTCTTACAATTCAGCCCATAACAATTCTAACAACCCAATTACACCATAAAATAAGAAAATCTTACCTTAACTTTATCGAAGGAATTTCTACACTTATTTGCTCCAATTTCACTATTTCTTCTTCCGCAATTTAATACCCAATGTTGCTATCACTTCCTTGAACTTGCAATTCACCTTTGAATTTAATCAAGCAACAAAACCCAAAAATTATTTTTAACAACCATGCTGGCCAAAGGCAGCAGCCATGTTCAAGCTCTTCTTTCTCTTGTCTTAACCTTAAATTGCAAAATGAAAAATGAATGCTTATTTGATCCTTAGCTTAACTATATATATATGGATTCCATTAGCCCTACACGTGCCCTCCATGGTGACTCACCATTTTAGTATATGTTTTTTTTAATGTTTTCGGGTGGTGCCCACTATAGTAATTAGGTTAATTAATTTTAATTAATCACCAATTCTTACTTAATAATCTAATCACAATTAATTAATCTCTAATCTCTAATAATATTTTTACACTAAATAAAATTTATAAACAACTTATGTTCTAATTAAAATTGAAAATTAAAAGTCCCTATTTCGTATCCGAAAATGATCCCGTCTTTAACTTGAGTCGATTCTCTTACGAATAACTCGATGTATAAAAATACGGGATATAACAACAAGATCACTTACCATTAAAGAATATACATAGTAGAGTTTGTCCCATAAGTTGTGCCTGCACACTCGGTCTATAATTCCAATATCTATATACATACACATATTATTTATATTTACTCGCTGTCAATCAACTTACTCGTAAATCATGATTCTGTCTATCACTAGGTTACTAACAAATACAGTCATCTCAAATCGTCGGATTGGCTCATATTTCCTACCTCAACACAATCATCACAACGGGGGTGATTCATGACAGCATAATATCTGAATCAATCGATGTACACATATCGTAAAAGGACACTGACAATATACCTGGGACAATATCAAGGGAAGACTCAAGATCCTATCGCTCAGCTAACGCATGGATATGATACTGGGATCCACTTGGACCGGGCGTTCCTCTTTGGTCTCTATCACCACCTACTAACACACATGTGGCCTTGGCCTTGGAGGTCATACTGATGACGAAGAGCCAGCTACTAACCCCATAGGTCGAGCCTTATCTCTACCACGCCTCCATGGGCAGTCGCGCATGATATGGCCTAGCCGAGCATAGGTATAACAAACATCCGAGCCCAAGCGGCACGGTCCCCAATGTAACCTACGACACTGGGTACATCATGGTAATGGGGATCTCGTCTGACTAGAACCACTCCGAGTCCGAGAACTAGAAACTCTGAGACTCTGGGTGACCTAGAATAAGTAGATCCATCAAATCTGGGTCTAGGAAACTGCGGAGGAGCACCACTTCTTGCACGAACCGAGTGACTAGAGAATTGTTACCTCGGAGCACCCCTACACTCATGATCAAACCCTGAAGAACTAGCCCTCTTTCTCCAATCCCTGTTATCGTGGCCCATATCTTGCCGCTGAGCTTGAGTGGCTACCAATTGAGTCAGTAGAAGAATAGCCTGTCTCATCTCTTAGCCCGAGGCGTCCGGAGGAGGAACGGGAGGTGCTGGAGCTAAAGTTGAAGCTCCCCTATGATCTTCAAAAGTGGGCGAAGTATGGGAAAACCGAGGTGGGGCCTTATTCTGGGGTTCGCCCTCCTCTACATCTATAGACGGCTCTCGATCAAGCCCTTCTTCAACCACCATCTTGCCCTTCTAGGCTGCCATAGCCTTTCCTTTCTTCAGCTTTGCTGAAATTATAACGCACAATTAGGGAGGGTATAATCTTATAATACAGCTCTATCGCACGATCTCTTAAGATGAAAAATGGTCATTTTTCCTAAATGCCCTGTAGCCTCTTGTTTATTAGCATGGGGCGCTACACACCATAAACAAGACTCTACTAGACATGGCTCGTAGACACTTCCTAGGATGAACTGCACTGGTACCACTTTTGTCACGACCCAGCTAGGGGCTGTGACGGGTACCCGGGGCTAGCCACCGAGCACCACTCGTGCTGCTACTCCTCTACTCGTTTAGTGTTCTTTTATCAATTCATACTCAAGATGTAAGAAAATCATCTTTTATCAGTTTAGAACGTAGAATACTTTTATATGCATAACCCTCTCGGCCATCAAAATAATATATACATATTATACATGATAACATCTCGTGAGACCATCTAACCCACACTGCGTATCTACGAGCCTCTAATGGAGTGCTAAACATGAAGACGGGACAAGACCCGTCATGCCCAACATACATATACATATACATGGTTGTACACAAAAGAATCATCATAAGCACCTCCGAACAACGGAGTGCTCTCAATCAGCTGACAGCTACTACGGATCTGGGTCAAGCTCTCCTCCCTGTCTACCTGTGGGCATGAACACAACGTCCAAAGAAAACGGACGTCAGTACGAACATTGTACTGAGTATGAGAGGCATAGACAGTGAAATAAGGCAATGATATAAAAAAAGTATCAATATGGAATAACTGTATCTGACTGTCAAGTGTAAAATAAATAGTGCATGCTGGCTTACTCATAATCGTCATCATGTCATGTATGCATAAATATATAAGCTGCCCGCCCATATAGGTACGGTGTAATAATATATAAGCTGCCCGTCCATATCAGATCGGTGTGATAATCATAGAATTAGCCTGTGTCCAGGCCTCCCGCGTCCGGGGTACCATCTCACGTCGCCCACTAGTGGTGCTGCCCGTGCCATATAGACACGGTGTAATCATCTGTAAGCTGCCTACTTTAACGGTGCTGCCCGGCCTTATAGGCGCAGTGTAATGTCATCAACATGTACTCATGATAATATGCTTATCGTAACATACTTATCATAATACATGCATAAGGCTTACGAACAACTTTACTTTATCGAGGTGACGTAAGGTCGTGATCCCCCGATTTCATTATGGAGAAATTATTGACATTCTGCCTCACCTTGAAGGAACTAACATATAAGGTGAGTATGGGAAAAAAATAACATCATATCATTTTAGGATCATCATCTCATATCTCTTATCTTATATAGCCAATTATGAGTATAGGCTTTTAGCTTTCCGGAATAAAGGAACTCATGAAGATGAAGGAAACTCATGCTTTGAGATTCATTCCATCTTGAAGAAGGGACTAGCCTCACATACCTTGTCATTTAGCTAAGCTATCGTTCACTTGTTCTCCTTCGATATCACGTCTCTACCTCCACGAGAGAATTCAAATTAACATTAGTTGATCGACTATAAGAACGTATCGTTATTTCTAGGGAAAATTGGGCAGCATTTCCTTTGTTTCTACTACTTTTCCCATGTTGCATTTCAACCCCCAAACATTTACAACAACACTCACAATATCGTATCAACAATCGTCATTTATATACATTGAGCAAAATCCACCATTTTTCTCCAATTTCTCCACATTTATGATTATAGCTCATTATCGCGTTTTCTCATATATAATACTTATTTCATGGTCTAAACACCATTTACAACGCACTCATAATCATAGCATATCAACATTCATGATTCCATTCAACTACCATTCAATTGTGACACTATTCACCCATGTAAGGCCCATTTTCCATGTCTTTCTACAATTCAAGAATCTTAGCTTTCCAATTCCTTAAACAACATGGTAAAGTCATGCAAATTACCTTAGATGGTGGTGGAGCAAGCCTAGAGTGGAATTCTTCCTCCTTCACTAAAACCCTATTTTTCCTTTCTTGGAATTTCTTGATTTGGATGAACTTCACTTGAGTTACACACACTTTGTTTCATGGGTTTGGTGTTGTTGATCTTGATCTCCCTTTGATTCTCTTAAATTCTTGTGGATGAAGTGTTTTGGAGTATTCTAGAGAGTTCTTGAACCGTGTAGGTGAGAAATGAAATAAAATGAGCTTAGGGTCCCTTTTTAATAACTCAAAATTTGATTTTTAATGAACAGTAGTCGGGGTGTACAGTGGCCGTAAACCCAGTTTACGGGCCGTATACTGGTTTACGGTCCGTCCTCCACGACCGTATTTAAGCATATTAGAAACAGAAAGGTTTGCTGAAGGTCATGGTGGTTTACGGTCACAGTTTACTGCCCGTATTTCAATTTACGGTCCGTATTATGAGTCGTATTTTACCATTTAACATTTGGCAGAAAGTTGAAATTTTTGGAATGTTGAAGGACAATGGCAATTTACGGTCCGTAAATCACTTTACGGGCCGTATTCTATTTTACGACCACTAGGCTGAAATGAAATTCTGCAACTTTCTTATTTCCAAAATTCATAAATAGTCATTCCCTACTTAGTGAAACATCGCACACTCATGCCCTTCGTTGGTCTATTCATTGTAGGCTCACGAAAATTTTTCGAGGTGTAACAATACTACCACACATACGTATCTACGAGCCTCTAATAGAGTAACAGACATATGGACGGGACAGGACCCCGTTGTGCCCAAAACATATATGTACGTAAAATAGTAGATCAATGGCACCTCCGGAATAATGGAGTTCTCTCAAAAATCTGCTTATGGGCTTCTATAACTCTGGGTCGCCTCCCTGTCTACATGTGGGCATTAATACATCGTCCAAAGAAAACGGACTTCAGTACGAATATTGTACTGAGTATGTAAGGCATGAATGAAATGAACATGATAGAGAATCATAAGACATAAGATGAAGACATAACCTACGTAACTTTTAAGGGAGGATACCTTTCATGCCTATATCATATATTATCACGGTACATGTATAATCATTGCGCATACATTGTCGTATCATACATATATATATCATAACACCGCATCTGCTCATACACGTTAAACGTTATCCATCTACGACCACGTAGTGGCTCGACAATATCACATACATATCTTCCGGGCTTTTCATGCATATATCATATATATAATCAGTAGTATCGTGCCCGACTATATAAGGTCGGTGTCTTACGTGCCCAGCTATAATAAAGCTTGGTGTTATACGTGTCTGGCCCTACTAAGGGTCAGTGATATCCATGCCTGGACCTACCAAGGCTCAATGATATCCGTCCCTGGCCCTACCAAGGCTCAGTGTTCTCCGTACCCAACTACAGAGGTGCGCGCCCGTTAGATAAATATATATATATACATATACATTCTACCCGACCATATAGGCTCGAGGTTTCATAATAGCCATACATAGGCACATATACATAAAATCCCATAAATATCTTTAGCGTCATCATTATCATCATCGCTATCAACATCGTCATCGTTATCATCACATATATCTCATAAGCTTATCATAACTTTTCATAGAGCATGCGATTGAATTTAAAGACAATCTATGAAAATCGTATCATATTCGTAGCATGAACTTCGTAAAAAAAAAATCGCATGATAGACTTTATAATCTCTAACTTAGGCTCATCATTACTATCATCGTATCCATGGTATATCTCTTACCTTTATCTCATATGGAATCCCCTATAAACATAGACTCGTAACTTTTCGGAACATTGGTCATAGGACATGCATTAGAGCTTATAGACAATATATAACAATGTCGGGGTGACATAAGGTCGAGAACCCCCAATTCCATTATGGAGCACTCATAAGCATTCTGCCTCACCTTGAAGGAATTAGCATATAAGGTGAGTGTATTGAATGAACAACATCAATGGATCATAATATGGATCATGAGCCATGTAGAACCATAATATTATAGGCCCTCGAATCTTTAGATTTAGACTCATAATCATCATTATCGCATTCGTAACATATCTCTCTTCTTTATCTCGTATGAGTCCTGATACGTAGGGAAAATCATGGAAGGATAGGAGGATTCATACCATAAGAGTCATGCCTTAGAAAGAAAGGAATAGCCTTACATACCTCTTTCGTTTAACAATTCCATCGCTTGATTGTTCTCCTTCAATGTTGTTACGACTCGACTAGGGGCCGCGACGGGGACTCGAGGCTGGCCACCGAGCACCCCTTATTTCCTCACTTGTCCTAGTCATTTACGCTTCTTTGTCATTCACAAATTCATAATCGCATGACAATCATTTTTCGGTGGAAAACACAATTAGTCTATATATATATATATATATACAAATGCCTCATTAGGTTATCAAAATAATATATGTAATATATGTATGCATACGGTGGAAGACTTGTGAGACCATCTAACCCACACTACGCATCTACGAGCCTCTACTTACATACTATACATGTAGACGGGACAAGACTCCGTCATACCCACATACATATGTACCAAAAGAATAATCATAAGCACCTCCGAACAATGGAGTGCTTTCAATCAGCTAACAGCTCCTAAGAATCCGGATCGAGCTCACCTCCCTGTCTACCTGTGGGCATGGATACAGAGTCCAAATAAAATGGACGTCAGTACGACCGTTGTACTAAGTATGAGAGGCATAAACAATAACAGTTCATCAAGGAAAATAAGGGAGGCATCAAACATGAAGCAACTGTAACTGACTGTGAATCATATAGGAAATAATGCATGCTGACTTACTTTTATACTCATCATCATCTCATGTATGCATAGCATGTGCACATATATAAACATATAAACTGCCCGACCACATAGGTGCGGTGTGATAATCAGTAACATTAGCCCGCGTCCAGGCCTCCCGCGTCCGGGGTACCATCTCATACCGCCCACTAGTGGTGTCTGCCCATGCCAACTGGCCATGGTGTATAAGCTGCCCGCCTTAGCGGTGACTGCCCGGCCAACTAGGCGCGATGTAATATCATCATAACATGCTCATCATAATATGCTCATTATAACATAGGCATAAAGACTCTACGACAGCTATACTTTATCGAGGTGACATAAGGTCGTAAACCCTCGATTCCATTATGAACATTTATAAACACTCTGCCTCACCTTGGAGGGATTAATTTATGAGGTGAGTGTAAGCAAGGTATGACATCATATCACTACTGAACTCATGACATTGCTCTTATCTCGTATAATTATTCATGATCTTAGACTCTTAGCTTTTAGGAACATAGGAGAGTCATGGAGAGGAAAGAAAGATCATGTCATAGGATTCAGGCCATAGAAAGAAAGGACTAGCCTCACATACCTTTGTCGCATAGTTAAGCTATCGTTCACCTGTTCTCCTTCAATATCACGTTGTTTTCTTCACGAGAGAATGCGCATTATAGTTTGTCAATCGACCATAAGAACGCATCGTTATTTCTAGAGAAAATTGGGCAGCATTTTCTTTGTTTCTACTACTTTTCCCATGTTCTATTTCAACTACGAAACATTTAGAACAACACTCACAATATAGTATCAACATTCATCATTTATCTACATTTAGCAAAATCCATCATTTTTCTCCAATTTCTCCACATTTAATGGTTTTAGCTCATCATCAAAATTTTGCTTACTTCACACCTATTCCATGGTCTATACGTCATTCATAATGTATTCATAATCACAACATATCAACGTTCATGATTCCATTCAAATATTCATTCAATCGTGACATTATTCACTCATTTGTGACCCATTTCCTATGCCTTGCTACAATCAAAGTATATTAACCTTTCAATTTCTTAAATAACATGGTATATCCATGAAACATACCTTAGATAATGGTGGAACGAGCCTAGAGTGGAATTCTTCCTTTCCCACCAAAACCCTTCTTCATCTCTTTTGGAATTTCTTGAAGGAAATGACTTCCAATTAGGTTTGATACACTTTGTTTCATAGATATGGTGTTAAGGATCATTGATTTCCTTGGTATTCTTGTAGTTGAAGTGTTTGGAGAGTATTCTAGAGTGTTCTTGAGAGAGAGTGGAAGTGAAATGAAAACATGAAATGAAAGGGTCCCTTATACTTAAACTTAAAAGCTGGCCGACCATTATTATACGGACCAACATACGGTCCTTACTATTTATACGGACCGTATGTGTGGCCATATGTTTAGTCCAGTGGCTGGTCCTCTCTTTGGCCAATTATACGGTCCCATATACGGCTGGTACAAATTATATGGTCCGTAGGTTGGACCGTATAATGCCCAGTGATTCCGTTTTCGTTCTCGTCGACTCGTTTGATCTCTGATTCTTATGGAACCTTTTTAACAGTTAATTAACACTCCAATACCAATCTAAAGGAATTCATTACCTATCTCTAAGGCCTCATTATGCCATCGTCAAATTGTTACTCGTTATTCTCATTCGATACACAACATATGGTTCGCTCCCCTTAGCAACTTTCTCTCCCTATCTTATATACCTTCGAAATCTCGTTTAGGGTCATCAACCACTATTTCTGTTATAGCCCGTATATTGTATGTTTGGAAATTCTAAAGTCGTCGTGGAAAGTTAAGGACGAGACTATTTTCAAAAAGGGTTGTAGTGTGCAAGATGGTAATATTGAGAAAAGTCGAGGGGCAAAATGGGAATTTCACAAAAGTCTTGAAAGTTCATAAAATTTCCATGTTGGTTGTGTGGCATAAGTATATGCCCACATTGCTTTGGGGGCTAAAGTGTACCAAGAAAAACATTTGGTCTTCTTTGACCAAATAAAACAATTCAAAAAAAAAAAAGGAAAGAAAAATTAAGAAAATGGAAGAGTTTTCTAGAGAAGGGGCATGTGCCCCTCACATGACTTGGAGGATATATGTATATATATAAGTAAGGAGCCTTTATTTAATTCTAGAGTTTTCAAGAAAAAGGAAACAAAGAAAGAAGGAGAGCCACAACCATGGCCATTTCGGCCAAGCTCTCTAAATTTAGCCCCTTGAAATTTTGCTCCTAAAATTATTTTCTTGTGGTAGTCCTACTAATTCAAGGGTCCTCTACAACGTGGTATAATTGTTTCGGAAGATAGGCCATCCGTTTCGTCGTTTCCGCATTCTAATCAAGTGAAGAAGTTGAAGAGGAAAGGTAAGAATTCATGCCCTTTTATGTGTTATGGATGTCTTGTGTATGTTGTGGAGTGTGTAGATGAAGGAAGTTCATAAAGTTGTGGTGAATTACATGTTGGCCGAATAGGTGTGGTGTGTATGGTTAAGAGGAAATGATTTTATCTAATGGTTTGATTGTTGTGTTGTGAATGCCATAATGGAAAATGAATGAAAAGTATGAAATGATGCATGTTGAAGTTGTAATTGTATAAGTATGGTGTGGCCGTGTGTTGTGTGTAACATGTAGGAATAATGAACCAAGTGTATTTAGCATGATTATGTGGTGTTGTAATGTACAGAAAATGAATGAAAACCATGGAATGTGTGTGTTGTGGTATTGGCCGAGAGTGGGCTGATTTGGAGGCTAATATGATTTTAATGTGGTATTTTGTGTTGATGAAAATAATGTTGCTAATGTGTAGATTGTTAGTACAGTTTATGAGTTTGGAGGAAAAGAAATGTGTTATTGATATTTCCTTGGACATGGAAGGTTTTAGGTCGCCTTATGTTTTGGGTCGGGTTGTTTTGGAAAATTTTGTGGATTGTTGGAAATGTTATGGAAGCATGTTTGAATGGCTTTGGATTGATTATATATCTTGATTTGAACGTAATTGGAATATCGTCGCATTATGCGAAAGAAGGTTGTTGATGTTAAAGTGCGTTTACATTAATGGTCGATGTTGTTAGAATGTTTTTTGTCATTGTTGTTGATATTGTGGCCGGGTCAAATTCCCGGATTGTTGTTGTTGATTTGGGGCCGAGCCGTATTCTCGGGGATGGTGTATTTACAGGGGAAATGCTTCCGAAATTTCGGCAGACAAAGTGTTACTTTAAAGAATCAACTTCTAAAGGCTCTAATCAAGTTTTGGTAAACATGACCAATTTGTAGATTTTGGCGGATTTGGAACGTGAATTTGGAGTCGCATAAGAAGCAGAAAAGGTATGTAAGGCTTTATTAAAAGTAAGCATACATACCTTGTGATCTTGGCGTGTCATCACGAACCTCTTCTGGAGATTGGAATAGGTGCGGATATTTGGCTTTCATCTTCTCCTCCGCTTCCCAAGTCATTTCTTCTCTGTTGTGGTTTTGCCATAGAACTTTGACTGAAGCGACCACTTTATTCCGAAGTCTTCGCACCTGTCTATATAAAATAGCCACAGGCACTTCTTCATATGTCAGTATTTCTGTCACTTGGACATCATCAACTGGAACTATTCTTGTTGGGTCTCCAATACACTTGCGGAGCATCGAAACATGAAAAACTGGGTGTACGGACTCGAGCTCTAAGGTCAAGTCCAGTTCATAGGCTACATGACCCACTTTACGGATGACTCTATAGGGTCCAATGTATCTCGTGCTCAGCTTCCCCTTCTTGCCAAACCTCATTACCCCTTTTATTGGCGATACTTTTAGAAATACCCAATCGTCGACCTGAAATTCCAAGTTTCATCGGCGGTTATCCGCATAGGACTTTTGGCGACTTTAGGCTGTTAATAGCCGGTCTTGAATGATTTTGACCTTAATCAAGTCGGGGCCCATCAATTGTCCTTCTCCGGTTTAATACCATCCGATTGGAGATCTACACTTCCTTCCATACAATGCTTCATACGGAGCCATTTGAATACCGGAATGATAGCTGTTGTTGTAGGAAAATTCAATAAGGGGTAAATGCTCATCCCAACTACCACCAAAATCCAACACACACGCTCGTAGCATATCTTCCAAGGTCTAAATAGTAAGCTCGGCTTGTCCGTCAGTCTGTGGATGAAATGCCGTGCTGAACTTGACTTGAGTACCTAGACCCTCTTAAAAGGATTTCCAAAACTTGGCTGTAAACTGTGCCCCTCTGTCTGTAATAATGGCTAAGGGAATCCCATGAAGTTGCACAATTTCTCTCAAATACAACCTAGCATAAACTCCCGCTGAATACGTCGTCCTAACTGGGAGGAAATGAGCTGCTTTTGTAAGTCTGTCAATGATCACCCATATAAAATCATATTTTCCTCGAGAACGGGGTAGTCCCACAATAAAATCCATGTTAATTATTTCCCATTTCCACGTAGGAATTTTCATTGCTTGTAATAATCCTCCTGGCTTTTGATGCTCGGCTTTTACTTGTTGGCAGTGCGGACATTGAGCTACAAATTCTGCTATGTCCTTTTTCATGCCATCCCACCAATATATCATTCTAAGATCGTGATACATCTTTGTTGCACCTGGATGAATAGAATACCGAGAATAGTGTGCTTCCTCTAAAATCCGATGGCGCAACTCTACCACATCCGGCACACATAGCCTGCCTCGATATCTAAGGACCACATCTATGGAAACTTCAAATGGAGACTTTTCCTTTTCATGAGATACATCGCCGTAATGACACATTCGTGGATCTGCATACTGGTGCTCTTTTATTCCAATATTCAAGGGCGAGGCTATAGGATCATCAATACGAATTCCTGTGCTTTCGGAATCGATCACCCGTACTCCAAGACTAGCTAATTAGTGGAGCTCACGAATCATCTCTTTCTTCCTCGGAGGAATTTCACTTAAACTGCCCATTGATCGACGGCTAAGCGCGTCGGCTACTACATTCGCTTTTCCGGGGTGGTACAGAATATTTACATCATAATCCTTCAACAATTCTAACCACCGCCTCTGCTGCAGGTTTAACTCCTTTTGCTTAAAAATATGTTGGAGACTTTTGTGATCTGTATAGATATCGACGTGCACACCATATAAATAATGTCTCCAGATCTTCAACGCATGAATAACCGCGGCCAATTCGAGATCATGAGTTGGATAATTCTTCTCATGTTTCCTCAACTGTCTTGAAGCGTATGCAATAACCTTCCCATGCTGCATCAGTACACATCCTAGTCCCACACCGGAAGCATCACAATACACAACATAGCCATCTGGCCCATCTGGAAGTGTTAGCACTGGAGCTGAGGTCAACCTGTCTTTCAACTCTTGGAAACTACGCTCGCATGCATCGTTCCACTGAAAGTTAGCGGACTTCTGAGTTAGCTTCGTTAATGGGGCTGAAATAGATGAAAAACCCTCTACGAACCTTCTATAATAACCCGCCAAACGCAGAAAACTTCGAACTTCTGTAGGCGTCGTAAGCCTTGGCCAAGTCTTCACAGCTTCAATTTTCTGAGTATCAACTTGTATACCATCATCCGAAATAATATGGCCTAAGAATGTTACAGAATTCAGCCACAAATCGTACTTGGAAAACTTTGCATATAATTCTCGAGATCGAATAACCCCAAGAACAATTTGCAAATGATCTGCATGTTCTGATTCTATGCGGGAATAAACTAGAATATCATCAATAAATACTATCACGAAGAGGTCCAAAAATGGCCGGAATACATTATTCATTAAATTCATGAACACCGCCGGAGCATTTGCCAACCCAAATGACATTACTCGGAACTCGTAGTGACCATCTCTTGTAATGAAGGCAGTCTTGGGAATATCCACTTCTCTAATCCTTACTTGGTGGTAACCTGATCGCAAATATAATTTAGAAAACCATTTGGCACCCTGCAGCTGATCAAACAAGTCATCAATCCTCGAAAGAGGATATTTATTCTTTATCGTCACCTTATTCAATTGTCTGTAATCAATGCACATTCGTAGGGAACCATCTTTCTTTCTCACGAACAAGACTGGTGCTCCCCACGGTGATGAACTGGGCCTTATAAACCCCTTTTCAAGCAAGTTTTTCAACTGTGCTTTTAGCTCTTTCAATTCTGCCGGAGCCATTCGATACGGAGGAATAGAAAACGGCTCGGTGTCCGGTAATACATCGATAGCGAAATCAATTTCCCTTTCTGGAAGAAGACCTGGAAGTTCATCTAAAAATACGTCTGGGAATTCAATCACCACCGGAACAGATTGAAGAGTTGGCGAATCTGCTTCTGTATCATGAACTCGAACTAGATGATAAATATAGCCCTTGGCTACCATCTTTCTTGCCTTGAGGTATGAAATAAACCTACCCTTTGGGGATGCCGTATTACCCTTCCATTCAAGTACGGGCTCTCCCGGAAATTGGAATCGAACTACTTTCATCCGACAATCAACATTAGCATAGCACTAAGCCAACCAATCCAAGCCCATAATTACATCCAAATCTACTATTTCAAGCTCAATCAAATCGGCTTTGGTCTGGCGATCACATATCACAACGACAAAATTTTTATATACTTGCCTCGCTATCACGGGATCACCAACCGGAGTGAATACCTCGAAAGGTTTAATTGTCTTGGGTTTCACCCCAATGCAATCAGCAACATATGGAGTAACATACGAGAAGGTAGAACCCGGATCGATCAAAGCATACACATCACGGGAAAATATAGCCAATGTACATGTGATAACATCTGGGGAGGACCAAAGATCCTGTCGCCCAGCCAAAGCATATACGCAGGGCTGAACGGCACCTGAAGTAGATGCTCCCCCTCTGCCTCTACCTCTACCTGCCGACGTCTGAGGAGTCTGTGCTATCGGGCGTACTGAAGAAGAACCCGCTGCTGAACCTGTGGGCTGAATCCCAGCTATATCTCTTATCAAAGGGCAATCCCTCATCATATGACCAACTTGACCGCAGGCATAACAAGCGTCCGAACCTTGGCGACACTGTCCGGAATGTAGTCTACCGCACTGGTTGCACCGTGGTACTGGGGTCCCTTCTGACTAAAATCTCCTCTAGACTGAAAATCGGAGGCCCTCGAACTCTGGCCCTGTCCTGACCGAAAAGAACGATCAAACCTCCTGTCTGAAAATCTGGGAGGCGCACTGGTCGTTGACTGGCTTGAATGCCTAGGATGCATCTTTCTCGGTCCCCCTCTATACTCACTGCTTGCTCCCATAGATCTAGCTCTCTTGTCTTGCCTCCTGTCAATATCACGATCACTTCTTGGCGGCTGTTGTCGTCTCTCAAGATTCTGAGCATGGGCTTGTATGCGGGAAATGTCCATCCCATCTTGCAATGAAGTTGTCAAACAATCTTTGAACAACTGCGACCCCAACCTGCTCACAAATATGTGTACACGATCGCCCATGTCGGCCACCATAGTTGGGGCATACCTGGCTAGAGAATTAAACTGCATACTATACTCCCGAGCACTCATGCTTCCTTGCTTTAGATTCAAGAACCTGTCCGCTCTAGCTCGGCGGACCTCGGGTGGAAAATAATGGCGAATGAAAGCGTCAACAAACTCTCGCCAAACGGGAGGAGGTGAATTTTCTTGTCTCAATGCCATCCAATTATTATACCATAATACCGCCACATCGCGGAGTCTATAAGAGGCCAACTCCACAGATTCAGTCTCAGAAGCATGAATAATCTTTAAGGTCCTCAACATCTCATCAATAAAACCTTGCGGATCTTCATCTGGCTTTGACCCAAAGAACTCCGGAGGATTTAAAGTCATAAAGTCACGGGCTCTCGTACTGGCTGAACGATCACTCGGGCCCGCATTCTGTCATTGTGCCTGGGCGGCAACCAGTTGCATCAATAGATGAGTAGCTTCGGTCACTTGTTGACCCGAAACAACTGGTGGAGGAATTGGAGCTGAGGCTCCTCCTTGCTCTTCTACATTGGGCGAGGCCTCATTTTGTGATTCGCCTTCTTCTACATTCATCAGAGGCTCTCTTTCTACCCGTCTTTTGGTCGTGGCTTTGCCCTTATGGGCTTCTGTAGCTTTTCCCTTTGGCGGCATTCTGAAATCACAACACACTTTTAGGAAGAACAAAATCTTATGCATGGCTCTATCGCACGATCTCATAAGAAAAAAGACGGTCGTTTTCCTAAATGCCCTGTAGCCTCTTGTTTATTAGCGTGGCGCTACACACCATAAATAAGACTCTACTAGACACGGCTCGTAGACATTTCCTAGGATGAACTGCTCTGATACCACTTCTGTCACGACCCGACTAGGGGCCGCGACGGGTACTCGAGGCTGACCACCGAGCAACCCTTATTTCCTCACTTGTCGTAGTCATTTACGCTTCTTTGTCATTCACAAATTCATAATCGCATGACAATCATTTTTCGATGGAAAACACAATTAGTCAATATATATATATATATATACAAATGCCTCATTAGGTTATCAAAATAATATATGTATGCATACAGTAGTAGACTTGTGAGACCATCTAACCCACACTACGCATCTACGAGCCACTACTGATATACTATACATGTAGACGGGACAAGACTCCGTCATGCCCAAACATACATATGTACCGAAAGAATAATCATAAGCACCTCCGAACAATGGAGTGCTTTCAATCAGCTGACAGCTCATAAGAATCCAGATCGAGCTCACGTCCCGATCCGGATTAGCCCGCGTCCAGGCCTCTCGCGTCCGGGTGCGGTGTGATAACGAGTAACATTAGCCCGCGTCCAGGCCTCTCGCGTCCGGGGTACCATCTCATGCTGCCCACTAGTGGTGTCTGCCCATGCCAACTGGCCATAGTGTGTAAGCTGCCCGCCTTAGCGGTGACTGCCCGGCCAACTAGGCGCGATGTAATATCATCATAACATGTTCATTATAACGTAAGCATAAAGACTCTACGACAACAATACTTTATCGAGGTGACATAAGGTCGTAAACCCTCGATTCCATTATGAACATTTATAAACACTCTGCCTTACCTCGAAGGGATTAATTTATGAGGTGAGTGTAAGCAAGGAATGACATCATATAACTACTGAACTCATGACATTGCTCTTATCTCGTATAATTATTCATGATCATAGACTCTTAGCTTTTAGGAATATAGGAGAGTAAAGAAGGATCATGTCATAGGATTCATGCCAGAGAAAGAAAGGACTAGCCTCACATACCTTTGTCGCTTAGCTAAGCTATCGTTCACCTGTTCTCCTTCAATATCACCTCGCTACCTTCACGAGAGAATTCAAATTAACATTAGTTGATCGACTATAAGAACGTATCGTTATTTCGAGGGAAAATTGGACAGCATTTCCTTTGTTTCTACTACTTTTCCCATGTTTCATTTCAACCCCCAAACATTTACAACAACACTCACAATATCGTATCAACAATCGTCATTTATATACATTGAGCAAAATCCACCATTTTTCTCCAATTTCTCCACATTTATGATTATAGCTCGTTATCGCGTTTTCTCATATATAATACTTATTTCATGGTCTAAACACCATTTACAACGCACTCATAATCATAGCATATCAACATTCATGATTCCATTCAACTACCATTCAATTGTGACACTATTCACCCATTTAAGGCCCATTTTCCATGTATTTCTACAATTCAAGCATCTTAGCTTCCAATTCCTTAAACAACATGGTAAAGTCATGAAACTTACCTTAGATGGTGGTGGAGCAAGCCTAGAGTGGAATTCTTCCTCCTTCACTAAAACCTATTTTTCCTTTCTTGGAATTTCTTGATTTGGATGAACTTCACTTGAGTTTCACACACTTTGTTTCATGGGTTTGGTGTTGTTGATCTTGATCTCCCTTTGATTCTCTTAAATTCTTGTGGATGAAGTGTCTTGGAGTATTCTAGAGAGTTCTTGAACCGTGTAGGTGAGAAATGAAATAAAATGAGCTTAGGGTCCCTTTTTAATAACTCAAAATTTGATTTTTAATGAACAGTAGTCTGGGTGTACAGTGGCCGTAAACCCAGTTTACGGGCCGTATACTGGTTTACGGTTCGTCCTCCACGACCGTATTTAAGAAAATCAGAAACAGAAAGGTTTGCTGTAGGTCATAGAGGTTTACGGTCACAGTTTACTGCCCGTATTTCAATTTACGGTCCGTATTCTATTTTACGACCACTAGGCTGAAATGAAATTCTTCAACTTTCTTATTTCCAAAATTCATAAATAGTCATTCCCTACTTAGTAAAACATCGCACACTCATGCCCTTCGTTGGTCTATTCATTGTAGGCTCATGAAAAAATTTTGAGGTGTAACAATACTACCACACATACGTATCTACGAGCCTCTACTAGAGTAACATACATATGGACGGGACAAGACCCCGTTGTGCCCAAAACATATATGTACACAAAATAGTAGATCAATGGCACCTCCGGAATAATGGAGTTCTCTCAAAAATCTGCTTATGGGCTTCTATAACTCTGGGTCGCCTCCCTGTCTACCTGTGGGCATGAATACATCGTCCAAAGAAAACGGACTTCAGTACAAATATTGTACTGAGTATGTAAGGCATGAATGAAATGAACATGATATAGAATCATAAGACATAAGATGAAGACATAACCTACGTAACTTTTAAGGGAGGATACCTTTCATGCCTATATCATATATTATCACGGTACATGTATCATCATAGCGCATACATTGTCGTATCATACATATATATATCATAACACCGCATCTGCTCATACACATTAAACGTTATCCGTATACGACCACGTAGTGGCTCGACAATATCACATACATATCTTCCGGGCTTTTCATGCATATATCATATATTTAATCATTGTAGTATCGTGCCCAACTATATAGGGTCGGTGTCTTACGTGCCTAGCTATAATAAAGCTTGGTGTTATACGTGCCTGGCCCTACCAAGGCTCAGTGATATCCATGCCTGGCCCTACCAAGGCTCAGTGATATCCGTGCCTGGCCCTACCAAGGCTCAGTCTCCGTACCCAACTGCAGTGGTGCGCGCCCGTTACATAAATATATATATATATATATATATACATTCTACCCGGCCATATAGGCTCGAGGTTTCATAATAGCCATACATAGGCACATATACATAAAATCCCATAAATATCTTTAGCGTCATCATTATCATCATCGCTATCAACATCGTCATCGTTATCATCACATATATCTCATAAGCTTATCATAACTTTTCATAGAGCATGCGATTGAATTTAAAGACAATCTATGAAAATCGTATCATATTCGTAGAATGAACTTCGTAAAAAAAATATCGCATGATAGACTTTATAATCTCTAACTTAGGCTCATCATTACTATCATCGTATCCATGGTATATCTCTTACCTTTATCTCATATGGAATCCCCTATAAACATAGACTCGTAACTTTTCGGAACATTGGTCATAGGACATGCATTAAACCTTATAGTCAATATATAACAATGTCGGGGTGACATAAGGTCGAGAACCCCCGATTCCATTATGGAGCACTCATAAGCATTCTTCCTCACCTTGAAGGAATTAGCATATAAGGTGAGTGTATTGAATGAACAACATCAATGGATCATAATATGGATCATGAGCCATGTAGAACCAAAATATTATAGGCCCTAGAATCTTTAGACTTAGACTCATAACCATCATTATCGCATTCGTAACATATCTCTCTTCTTTATATCGTATAAAGCTCTTTAAAATCGTAGACTCATAATTCCCGATACGTAGGAGGATTCATACCATAAGAGTCATGCCTTAGAAAGAAAGGAATAGCCTTACATACCTCTTTCGTTTAACAATTCCATCGCTTGATTGTTCTCCTTCAATGCTGTCACGACCCGACTAGGGGCCGCGATGGGTACTCGAGGCTGACCACCGAGTACCCCTTATTTCCTCACTTGTCATAGTCATTTATGCTTCTTTGTCATTCACAAATTCATAATCGCATGACAATCATTTTTCGGTGGAAAACACAATTAGTCTATATATATATATATATACAAATGCCTCATTAGGTTATCAAAATAATATATGTAATATATGTATGCATACGGTGCTAGACTTGTGAGACCATCTAACCCACACTACGCATCTACGAGCCTCTACTGACATACTATACATGTAGATGGGACAAGACTCCGTCATGCCCACATACATATTGTTATATCCCGTGTTTTCACACGTTGGAAAAATTTAGAAATAATCTTGACTTGTAAGAAATAAGGTCATAGTTGATTTTTATTGAACATAGGAGTTGCGCATGAAAGAATAGTGTCGTGGAAGTCTGGGATAAGGCTAAGGGCAATGTTGGAATTTTGGAAATTAGTTTCGGGAATTACAAAACGTGAACTATAAATCATTGGGCTAAAAAAAATGAAATGAAATTGAGGCCCAAAGTTAGGAGCATGGCCGGCCAATAGGGCCATGATCCAAGTCCACTTACTTGGTCATGTGCTTGGTCATGTGACCAAGTCTTCTTATAATATTCATTAGAAGACTTAAGAAATTAGAAGACAAGAAACAAAGCAAACAAGAGAGAAAGAAGAGAAGGGTTTCGGGTTTGTCTTGGAACTTTGCCTCCCAAAAATATTGCTCCTAAAATTTTTCTTTTGTGGTTTTCCTACTAAATTGAGTAGCCTCTTCAACTTGGTGTAGTTGTCTTGGAGGAAGAAGCACTTGGTTCCTCAATTTGATCACTTGTTCAAGTAAAGAGGACTAGAGGATAAGGTAAGAATTCATTCCTTATTCTTGTGTTGTAAAGTCTTGTTTGTGTTGTAGTATGTAGAAATGTGTTGATTGTATGGAAAAAATGGAAGTTTGCAAAGTGGGTGTGTGATGTATATGTGTAGCCGTGTGTATGTACATGTTGTATAGCCATAATGTGTTGAATTCATGTTATATTCTAGTTGTAGTTGTGATGAAATGCATATTGGAATTGGAAATGGAATGAATTTAGTTGAAGTTGATAAAGGGAGCATATGGCCGTATGGTATGTTAGAGTTGGAATGGAAATGGATTAAGTTGTTTAGTGTGTTAGTTGTGTTATTGTGATGCTTGTAATGTAAATGAAAGTAAAATGATATAAGTTTGCTATGAAATGGAGCGTAGAAGTTTATGTCGTTTTAGAATGATTTTACGACATTATGGGAATGAAGTTATTAGGTTGTAAATTATGATGGGTGTTGATGAATTTGGAAATTGGAAACATGTTATGAATATGTATGCCAAAGATTAGAAGTTTTGAGCGAATTATGACTTTGACGGAAAGTTTGTATATTATGTATATCGTGTGTATAACTTGAGGAAACGATATCAAACGCTTCTAAACTATGTTGTGATGAACTAGTTTGATAATGAATGTGAAATCATTGAAATTGGTTTGGAAATTGAAGTTGAAATGAAGATGATGGCATTATGTCGGCAAGTAGAACTAGTGGTGCCATATTGTGTTTCTAATGTTTGTTGTTGATGTTGATGTTGTTGTTTGGGTTGTTGTTGATGGTGTTGAGCCGAGTTGAATTCTCGGGGATGCTATATGTATAGGGGAAGTGCTGCCGAAATTTCGGTAGACAAATATGAGTTGAATTGAATTCGTAGCATCTATAACTTACAATTGGTAAACTTGACCATTTGCAGATTTTTGATAAAACGGCAAGTGAGTTTGGAGAGGCGTAAGGAGCTTGAAAGGTATGTAAAGCTACCCCGATCCTTCTTTTGGCATGCCTAAGTGTATTAGAATCGGATTCGGGCCTCGAAAGACTTTCTGCCCATCGGAATCCGCAAGTGAAAATATCACTTTTCCTTTCAGTATGATTAAACTCTTTTGGTATGCTTTCTTGGAAATTATGCAAACTTTCTCTAAAATCCATGGAAAGCTATAGAACGTCCGTAGAACCTTTGTAGGTGACCCCATAAGCTTAAAACATGTAATTTGAGCCCACCGCCTTGCTTGTTCCGAGGTGGGCCCACTATTCCAGGTTTTGCCCTTATTGTACTCAAGTCTTGCTTTCGAGCGGTCTTTGAAAGAAATGTTTTGACTACCATTCTAATTACCTAACAAACGTTGTTTTAAATATTCCATTAAGTCTGATAAATTGTTTTGATACTCGAAACTCATTTACTATGATTCCTTCCGACTTCATTGGATCGGTTTGTCTTTGATATGCCTCATCGAGTCTATGGAAACATTCATGATATTTTAATTGCATTAGTCTCTCACTACTCCATTCGTGGATGCCCCAATGTTTCCCACACTGAGCCCGGGCCAGGATTAGTTGTCAAGCATAATCCCCTGCATTGTTCGCCGTGCCTCGATGTGAGGGGGCAGGTATACGTGTACATGGGTTTGTGGAGTATGCTGTGCCTTGTACACATGTTCTGATATGATTTGCTATGGCCATCTGATATGATATATTATGTTACGGGGTTATGCACCAGCGTCGGGAGGGTGGGCACGTTCTGTTTGCCGAGTCCATTGGCAGGGGCCGGATTTGATATGACATATGTTTCTGTACACACTCTGCATGTTTTGAAAATATGTGTTTGATACTTTGGATGTTCTGCTCACTTTCTGTACGTTCTGTACCAGTTATGATCTTGTTTCTGTAATTCAGGCTTTACATATTCAGTACATATTTCGTACTGACCCCCTTTCTTCGGGGGCTGCGTTTTCGTGCCGCGCAGGTACCGACGACAGGTTTGCTGATCCGTCCGCTTAGGATCTTATTCTGCTATTTTGGAGCGCTCTTTTATTCAGAGCCATCTTTTGGTATAGTCTGTCACTTCTATATATGTATATTCTCGTTCATGGGTACGACGGGGCCCTGTCCTGTCATATGATTCTGTCGGTCTGTTTAGAGGTCTGTGGACATGTTTGTGGGTTGGAGTCTTTCTGTACAGATGTATGTATATGTCGTTTTTGGGCGATTCCATTCGCCGCGGCGGCCGGTCCGCATATGTTAAATGCTGCTTTTGTCGGCCCTGTGGCCTTTGTTGGTATTTTCTGCGTGCAGGGTATATTGGATAGTCCGTAAAATAAAGGAAACTCTGCCGAAATTTTTCTGGAAATTAACTAAATTTGAAATAAAGCCTTGTCGGCTTCTGCTATATACAAGAATGTGTTTGATACAATTTGAGATAGCATTTGATAGATGCGTTCGGGTGCCCAGATCGGGCACTAGTCACGGCCTACGGGGTTGGGTCGTGACAAAAGTGGTATCAGAGCGGTTCGTCCTCGGAATGTCTACAGACCGTGTCTAGTAGAGTCTTGTCTATCGGTGTGTTGTGCACCACACCTATAAACAGGAGGCTACAGGACATTTAGGATACTACCCTTCTTTCTGTCTTAGATCGTGCGATAGAGCTGTGTTATCAGGATGACTCCTCCCTAACGAATTGTTACATTTGCAGTTATGCCTCCAAAAAAGGCGACAGCGGCCCAAAATGCCAAGGCAGCAGCGGTGGGAGAGACTAGTCAGGCCCAGAGGGTTACCAGGGCCCATGCACATATTGCTCCTGATATTTTGTCCCCGGCAGAGGGCTCTTCCACACCGCCACACATAGAGGAGATTGGAGCAGCAGCAGCTGCAGGTCGAGGGGCGGCTCCACCGCCAGCTCCCGAGATTCCAGTACCTGAGCCTCCAGCTCCACGACCAGGGACTGAGGATCAGACTATGAGAGAGGCAGTCCAGCTATTGACCAGACTTGTGGCGGGACAGGTTCAACGGCACGGATTGGGAGGTGATCGAGCATATAGGCGTGACAGTTCGAGAGCTCGTGAGTTCTTGACTTGTGGCCCTCCAGAGTTCTTCGGGACAAAGCCCGAGGAGGATCCTGAGGAGTTTATCAGGAAGATGCGGCGCACCTTACAGTTGATTAATGCTTCCGCGACAGAGTCAGTCACATTAGCTTCGTACCGGTTGTATGATGTGGCGGCTAATTGGTACGAGTCATGGGAGTTATCCAGAGGCGACGGCGCTCCCCAAGCAGTTTGGGATGATTTTTCTCAGGCTTTTCTTAGCCATTTTCTGCCTCCGGAGTTACGGCGGGCCAAGGCTGACAGATTCTTATTGCTGAGACAGAGGGGTCGCAGTGTTCGAGAGTACAGTATGGAGTTCGACTCATTGGCCCGATACGCACCTGCTGTGGTAGCTACTATGGCTGACAGGATGCACAGGTACATTATGGGGCTGGACCGTTATTTTGTCGACAGTTGTTTGGTATTGGCTGCTCAGCCCGGCATGGATATTGCCCGGATTCAGGCGCACCTCCACAGCCTACAGGTCGCAGATTTGATAGCCCAGGGTATTCAGGAGCAGGTCAGAGCTCTAGGGCTTCAGGTTCGCGGACAGATAGGGGTTCTGGTCAGACGAGGCCACCTAGGCCTCAGTGTTCTTATTGTGGAAGATACCATCCTGGGGAGTGCTACAGAGCCACCGGTGCATGTTTTTCTTGTGGCCGTCATGGTCATTCTGTGAGAGATTGCCCGTATAAGGGTAGTTCGGGTGGTGCAGCGCAGCATACCGGATCAGCCGCCGGGTCATCATCTTCGTCAGTGGCTATGCGCCCTACAGGGCCGGGTACATCAGCACCGGCGGGTCGCGGCAGGGGCCGTGGTGGAGCTTCTGGTACTAGCGGTCCTTCAAACCGCATTTATGCTTTGTCCAGCCGCCAGGACCAGGAGGCATCGCCTAATGTCGTTACAGGTACATTATTGGTCTTCTCTCGGTCTGTGTATGCATTGATTGATCTAGGTTCGACTTTGTCATATATTTCGCCCCTTGTTGCTAGTAAAATTGGTATAACGCCCGAGCCTATAGAGCCATTTGAGGTAGCTACACCGATCGGGGACTTTATTGTAGCGAAACAGGTATATAAAGACTGTTTTGTAACTGTATGTGGCCGAGACACTAAGGCAGATCTGGTGGAATTAGATATGATTGAATTTGATGTTATTATGGGAATGGACTGGCTAGCCTCCTGTTATGCTAATGTTGACTGCCAAAATAAGGTAGTTCGTTTCCAGTTTCCTGGGGAGCCAGTTATAGAATGGGCAGGCAATACTGCATCGCCGAAAGGTAAGTTTATTTCATACCTTATGGCGAAGAAAATGATCAGAAAGGGTTATTTTTATCATCTGGTTCGGGTACAAGACTTGACAGCAGAAACGCCGACTCTTCAGTCAGTTCCCGTGGTTAATGAATTTCCAGATGTATTCCCAGATGAGCTTCCAGGCCTTCCTCCAGAGCGGGAGATAGATTTTATTATTGATTTGCTTCCAGATACTCAGCCGATATCTATTCCCCCGTACAGAATGGCACCGGCAGAATTGAAAGAACTGAAAGAGCAGTTGAAGGATCTGTTAGAAAAAGGCTTCATCAGACCCAGTACTACGCCTTGGGGAGCCCCGGTATTATTTGTGCATAAGAAAGACGGGTCGCTGCGTATGTGTATTGATTATCGACAGCTGAATAAGGTAACTATAAAGAATAAATACCCCCTCCCCAGAATTGATGACTTGTTTGATCAGTTGCAGGGCGCCAAATAATTTTCGAAGATAGATCTTCGGTCAGGCTATCATCAGGTACGGGTACGAGAGGCTGATATTCCTAAGACAGCATTTCGGACCAGATATGGGCATTATGAATTCAGAGTTATGTCTTTTGGGCTGACTAATGCTCCTGCGGTATTCATGGATTTAATGAACCGGGTATTCAGGCCGTTCTTAGACATGTTCGTAATTGTATTTATCGATGATATCCTGGTTTATTCTCGGTCCGAGGCAGAGCACGCAGATCATCTGAGAGCAGTACTTGGGGTACTTCGGCATCGGAAATTATATGCAAAATTTTCTAAATGTGAATTCTGGCTGGCTTCAGTGGCATTCTTGGGACATATTATTGCAGCTGATGGTGTCCGGGTGGACACATAGAAGATTGAAGCCGTGAAGAATTGGCCTAGACCCATGACGCCCACAGAGGTACGTAGTTTTCTGGGATTAGCAGGCTATTACAGAAGATTTGTGGAAAAGTTTGCTTCGATTTCAGCGCCTTTGACAAGGCTAACTCAGAAGGGAGCCAAGTTCCAATGGACTGATGCTTGTGAACGAAGCTTCCAGTTGCTGAAAGAGAAGCTGACTACAGCCCCAGTTCTGACTCTTCCAGAGGGACCCAATGGATATGTTATTTATTGTGATGCTTCTGGCGTGGGATTAGGCTACGTATTGATGCAGCACGGTAGAGTTATAGCTTATGCTTCCCGGCAGCTCAAAAAGCATGAAAAGAATTATCCTACCCACGATCTGGAGCTTGCAGCGGTAATCCATGCTCTGAAGATATGGAGACACTACTTATATGGTGTTCATGTTGATATTTACACAGATCATAAGAGTCTCCAGTATATTTTTAAGCAGAAAGAGCTTAATTTGCGGCAGCGGCGGTGGCTGGAGCTATTAAAAGACTATGATGTGGATATTCTGTATCATCCGGGCAAGGCTAATGTTGTTGCAGATGCACTTAGCAGGAAATCTATGGGCAGCTTAGTAGATTTACAGCCAGACAGGAGAGAGATAGTACGTGATATTCACCAGTTAGCTAATCTTGGGGTTCGTCTGGCCGATTCTGGCGGAACACGAATTTCTGTCCGAGAGGTTTCTGAGTCATCTATTAAGTAAGATATTAAGCAGCACCAATATGAAGATCCTGTTTTAGCCCGGTACAGATACACGGCTCACGAGAAGGAGAATACTCTGTTCGAGTTTACACCAGACGGGACACTATTGTACAGAGGCAGGTGGTGTGTACCTGATATCGCAGGGCTCAGGCAGTAGGTTATGAGCGAGGCACACTATGCTCGCTATTCTGTTCATCTTGGGTCTACGAAGATGTACCATGATCTTAGGTGCCGATACTGGTGGGATGGTATGAAGCGGGATATCGCAGAATTTGTCGCCCAGTGTCCAAATTGTCAGCAGGTCAAAATTGAACATCAGAAACCGGGTGGACTGTTGTAGGAAATGGAAATTCCGACGTGTAAGTGGGAGATCATTAATATGGACTTCATTACAGGTTTGCCTCGCACTCCACGGAAGTATGATTCCATCTGGGTTATTGTTGATAGGCTGACTAAAGCAGCCCATTTTCTCCCCGTCAGAACTACTTACTCCGCTGAGGATTATGCCAGGCTTTATATTAAAGAAATTGTGCGACTTCATGGAGTTCCTATATCTATTATCACTGACAGAGGTGCCCAGTTCACGACGAACTTCTGGAGATCTTTTCAGGAGGGATTAGGGACTCAGGTGAGTCTGAGCACAGCATTCCATCCTCAGAGCGACGGACAGGCCGAGCGCACTATCCAGACACTTGAAGATATGTTGCGGGCCTGTGTTATTGATTTCAGAGGTAGCTGGGAGGATCACTTGCCATTGATTGAATTTGCTTATAATAACAGCTACCATTCCAGCATCCAGATGGCTCCGTACGAAGCTTTGTATGGCAGGAAATGCAGGTCACCGATCGGCTGGTTTGATATTGGCGAGACAGAGTTAATCGGCCCAGATATGATCCAGCAGGCAGTTGATAAGGTGAAACTTATCCGGGAGCGGCTATTGGCAGCCCAGAGTCGACAGAAATCATACGCTGATAAATGGCGTCATCCTTTGGAATTCCAGGTTGGTGATTGGGTATTTCTGAAGGTATCGCCTATGAAAGGCGTAATGCGGTTCGGCAGAAAGGGTAAGCTTAGTCCGCGTTATATTGGGCCTTATCAGATTGTTAGAAAAATCGGAAATGTCGCCTATGAGTTAGAGCTGCCATCTGATTTGGAAGCGGTACATCCGGTATTCCATGTATCTATGCTCCGCAAATGCATTGGTGACCCCTCCAGAATATTTCCTGCGGATGATATTCAGGTGATGGAGCAGTTATCTTATGAGGAGCAGCCCGTAGCTATTTTGGACCGCCAGGTAAGAAAGCTCAGGAACAAAGATGTAGCCTTTGTTAAGGTGCTGTGGCGGAATGATAATAGGGAGGAAATGACCTGGGAGGCCGAAGAGGAAATGAAGAAGAAATACCCTCATTTGTTCCCTATGCCCTCAGGTAATCTCGAATCTTTGTTAAATTCCATTTCAATAACGAATGTGTTGTCTATAAACAGAAACTCCCTCGGAGCCTTTTCAAATCCTATTAGATTAATTTAACATTCGAGGACGAATGTTCTAAAGGGGGGGAGGATGTTATATCCCGTGTTTTCACACGTTGGAAAAATTTAGAAATAATCTTGACTTGTAAGAAATAAGGTCATAGTTGATTTTTATTGAACATAGGAGTTGCGTATGAAAGAATAGTTTCGTGGAAGTGTGGGATAAGGCTAAGGGCAATGTTGGAATTTTGGAAATTAGTTTCGGGAATTACAAAACGTGAACTATAAATCATTGGGCTCAAAAAAAAAATGAAATGAAATTAAGGCCCAAAGTTAGGAGCATGGCCGGCCAATAGGGCCATGATCCAAGTCCACTTACTTGGTCATATGCTTGGTCATGTAACCAAGTCTTCTTATTATATTCATTAGAAGACTTAAGAAATTAGAAGACAAGAAACAAAGCAAACAAGAGAGAAAGAAGAGAAGGGTTTCGGGTTTGGCCTGGAAATTTGCCTCCCAAAAATATTGCTCCTAAAATTTTTCTTTTGTGGTTTTCCTACTAAATTGAGTAGCCTCTTCAACTTGGTGTAGTTGTCTTGGAGGAAGAAGCACTTGGTTCCTCAATTTGATCACTTGTTCAAGTAAAGAGGACTAGAGGATAAGGTAAGAATTCATTCCTTATTCTTGTGTTGTAAAGTCTTGTTTGTGTTGTAGTATGTAGAAATGTGTTGATTGTATGGAAAAAATGGAGGTTTGCAAAGTGGGTGTGTGATGTATATGTGTAGCCGTGTGTATGTACATGTTGTATAGCCATAATGTGTTGAATTCATGTTATATTCTAGTTGTAGTTGTGATGAAATGCATATTGGAATTGGAAATGGAATGAATTTAGTTGAAGTTGATAAAGGGAGCATATGGCCGTATGGTATGTTAGAGTTGGAATGGAAATGGATTAAGTTGTTTAGTGTGTTAGTTGTGTTATTGTGATGCTTGTAATGTAAATGAAAGTAAAATGATATAAGTTTGCTATGAAATGGAGCGTAGAAGTTTATGTCGTTTTAGAATGATTTTACGACATTATGGGAATGAAGTTATTAGGTTGTAAATTATGATGGGTGTTGATGAATTTGGAAATTGGAAACATGTTATGAATATGTATGCCAAAGATTAGAAGTTTTCAGCGAATTATGACTTTGACGGAAAGTTTGTATATTATGTATATCGTGTGTATAACTTGAGGAAACGATATGAAACGCTTCTAAACTATGTTGTTATGAACTAGTTTGATAATGAATGTGAAATCATTGAAATTGGTTTGGAAATTGAAGTTGAAATGAAGATGATGGCATTATGTCGGCAAGTAGAACTAGTGGTGCCATATTGTGTTTCTAATGTTTGTTGTTGATGTTGATGTTGTTGTTGATGGTGTTGAGCCGAGTTGAATTCTCGGGGATGCTATATGTATAGGGGAAGTGCTGTCGAAATTTCGGTAGACAAATATGAGTTGAATTGAATTCGTAGCATCTATAACTTACAATTGGTAAACTTGACCATTTGCAGATTTTTGACAAAACGGCAAGTGAGTTTGGAGAGGCGTAAGGAGCTTGAAAGGTATGTAAAGCTACCCCGATCCTTCTTTTGGAATGCCTAAGTGTATTAGAATCGGATTCGGGCCTCGAAAGACTTTCTGCCCATCGGAATCCGCAAGTGAAAATATCACTTTTCCTTTCAGTATGATTAAACTCTTTTGGTATGCTTTCTTGGAAATTATGCAAACTTTCTCTAAACTCCATGGAAAGCTATAGAACGTCCGTAGAACCTTTGTAGGTGACCCCATAAGCTTAAAACATGTAATTTGAGCCCACCGCCTTGCTTGTTCCGAGGTGGGCCCACTATTCCCGGTTTTGCCTTTATTGTACTCAAGTCTTGCTTTCGAGCGGTCTTTGAAAGAAATGTTTTGACTACCATTCTAATTACCTAACAAACGTTGTTTTAAATATTCCATTAAGTCTGATAAATTGTTTTGATACTCGAAACTCATTTACTATGATTCCTTCCGACTTCATTGGATCGGTTTGTCTTTGATATGCCTCATCGAGTCTATGGAAACATTCATGATATTTTAATTGCATTAGTCTCTCACTACTCCATTCGTGGATGCCCCAATGTTTCCCACACTGAGCCCGGGCCAGGATATGTTGTCAAGCGTAATCTCCTGCATTGTTCGCCGTGTCTCGATGTGAGGGGGCAGGTATACGTGTACATGGGTTTGTGGAGTATGCTGTGCCTTGTACACATGTTCTGATATGATTTGCTATGGCCATCTGATATGATATATTATGTTACGGGGTTATGCCCTATTCTGATTCTTCTGTGTTGTGGCACCAGCGTCGGGAGGGTGGCCACGTTCTGTTTGCCGAGTCCCTTGGCAGGGGCCGGATTTCATATGACATATGTTTCTGTACACACTCTGCATGTTTTGAAAATATGTGTTTGATACTTTGGATTTTCTGCTCACTTTTTGTACGTTCTGTACCAGTTATGATCTTGTTTCTGTAATTCAGGCTTTACATATTCAGTACATATTTCGTACTGACCCCCTTTCTTCGGGGGCTGCGTTTTCGTGCCGCGCAGGTACCGACGACAGGTTTGCTGATCCGTCCGCTTAGGATCTTATTCTACTATTTTGGAGCGCTCTTTTATTCAGAGCCATCTTTTGGTATAGTCTGTCACTTCTATATATGTATATTCTTGTTCATGGGTACGGCGGGGCCCTGTCCCGTCATATGATTCTGTCGGTCTGTTTAGAGGTCTGTGGACATGTTTGTGGGTTGGAGTTTTTCTGTACAGATGTATGTATATGTCGTGTTTGGGCGATTCCATTCGCCGCGGCAGCCGGTCCGCATATGTTAAATGCTGCTTTTGTTGGCCCTGTGTGGCCTTTGTTGGTATTTTCTGCGTGCAGGGTATATTGGATAGTCCGTAAAATAAAGGAAACTCTACCGAAATTTTTCTGGAAATTAACTAAATTTGAAATAAAGCCTTTTCGGCTTCTGCTATATACTAGAATGCGTTTGATACAATTTGAGATAGCATTTGATAGATGCGTTCGGGTGCCCAGATCGGGCACTAGTCACGGCCTACGGGGTTGGGTCGTGACACATATGTACCAAAAGAATAATCATAAGCACCTCCGAACAATAGAGTGCTTTCAATCAGCTGACAGCTCCTAAGAATCCGGATCGATCTCACCTCCCTGTCTACCTGTGGGCATGGATACAACGTCCAAATAAAACGGACGTCAGTACGAACGTTGTACTAAGTATGAGAGGCATAAACAATAACAGTTCATCAAGGAAAATAAGGGAGGCATCAAACATGAAGCAACTGTAACTGACTGTGAATCATATAAGAAATAATGCATGCTGACTTACTTTTATACTCATCATCATCTCATGTATGCATAGCATGTGCACATATATAAACATATAAACTTCCCGACCACATAGGTGCGGTGTGATTATTAGTAACATTAGCCCGCGTCCAGGCCTCCCGCGTCCGGGGTACCATCTCATACCGCCCACTAGTGGTGTCTACCTATGCCAACTGGCCATGGTGTATAAGCTGCCCGCCTTAGCGGTGACTGCCCGGCCAACTAGGCGCGGTGTAATATCATCATAATATGCTCATTATAACATAGGCATAAAGACTCTACGACAGCTATACTTTATCAAAGTGACATAAGGTCGTAAACCCTCGATTCCATTATGAACATTTATAAACACTCTGCCTCACCTCGAAGGGATTAATTTATGAGGTGATTGTAAGCAAGGTATGACATCATATCACTACTGAACTCATGACATTGCTCTTATCTCGTATAATTATTCATGATCTTAGACTCTTAGCTTTTAGGAACATAGGAGAGTCGTGGAGAGGAAAGAAAGATCATGTCATAGGATTCAGGCTATAGAAAGAAAGGACTAGCCTCACATACCTTTGTCGCTTAGTTAAGCTATCGTTCACCTGTTCTCCTTCAATATCACGTTGCTTCCTTCGCGAGAGAATGCGCATTATAGTTAGTCAATCGACCATAAGAACGCATCGTTATTTCTAGAGAAAATTGGGCAGCATTTTCTTTGTTTCTACTACTTTTCCCATGTTCTATTTCAACTCCCAAACATTTAGAACAACACTCACAATATAGTATCAACATTTATCATTTATCTACATTTAGCAAAATCCATCATTTTTCTCCAATTTCTCCACATTTAATGGTTTTAGCTCATCATCAAAATTTTGCTTACTTCACACCTATTCCATGGTCTATACGTCATTCATAATGTATTCATAATCACAACATATCAACGTTCATGATTCCATTCAAATATTCATTCAATCGTGACATTATTCACTCATTTGTGACCCATTTCCTATGCCTTGCTACAATCCAAGTATATTAACCTTTCAATTTCTTAAATAACATGGTATAGCCATGAAACATACCTCAGATAATGGTGGAACGAGCCTAGAGTGGAATTCTTCCTTTACCACCAAAACCCTTCTTCACCTCTTTGGGAATTTCATGAAGGAGATGACTTCCAATTAGGTTTCATACACTTTGTTTCATAGATTTGGTGTTAAGGATCATTGATTTCCTTGGTATTCTTGTAGTTGAAGTGTTTGGAGAATATTCTAGAGTGTTCTTGAGAGAGAGAGTGGAAGTGAAATGAAAAAATGAAATGAAAGGGTCCCTTATACTTAAACTTAAAAGCTGGCCGACCATTATTATACGGACCAACATACGGTCCGTACTATTTATACGAACCGTATGTGTGGCCGTATGTTTGGTCCAGTGGCTGGTCCTCTCTTTGTCCAATTATACGGTCCCATATACGGCTGGTACAAATTATACGATCCGTAGGTTGGACCGTATAATGCCCAGTGATTCCGTTTTCATTCTCGTCGACTCGTTTGATCTCCGATTCTTATGGAACCTTCTTAACACTTAATTAATACTCCAATACCAATCTAAAGGACGTTATTACCTATCTCTAAGGCCTCATTATGCCATCGTCAAATTGTTACTCGTTATTCTCATTCGATACACAACATATGGTTCGCTCCCCTTAGCAACTTTCTCTCCCTATCTTATATACCTTCGAAATCTCGTTTAGGGTCATCAACCACTATTTATTACTCTTCAAAACATCGCATACATTATGACCTTCGTCAACCTGTTCGCTGTACATGTACGGGGAATTTCCCCAAGGTGTAACAAATGCTCACGTTTCTACATTCAAGAAAATTCGCATTCACATTTGCTAATCGATTACATGAACGTGCTTACTAAAGCCTGAGAAAATTGGGAAGCATTTACTATGTTTATACAACCTTCCCCATATTGTATATCAACTCCCAAACATTTATAATAACGTTCACCATATCATAACCAACTAATCTACATTCATCTACATTACCCTCATTTCACAATTCCACTTCAATTCATCCATAATCATGGTCATAGTATACTAGTACGTTTTGTTGCATATAACGCTTATCCCATTTCCTTAATATCATTTATAACATAATCATAATCACAACAAATCAAGAATCATAACTCGATTCAAGCTATTCCTCCAAATGACATTATTCCCACATTCATGACCCATTTTCTTTATTCTTCTACAATCCATGTGTTTCAACTTCCAAAGACAATAAACAACATGGAAATACAATAAATCTTAACTTAGATGGTGTACGAATGAACCTTGGGTGCAAACACTTCACTTGAGCAAAACCCTAGTTTCACCTTCACTTGGATTCCTTGTCTTGGATGAACTTCAATGAGTTTCTTACACTTGATTCACTTTGTTTGATGTAGTTAATCACTAATATCCCATGAATTCTTGTGGGAGAAGTGTAGAGAGATGTTTTAGATTGAAGGGGAGTGAAGGGAAATGAAATGAAACTTGAACCCTTATTAATAATACTCAATTCTGTCTCGACACGAACATACGGACCAACATGCGGTACGTATCTTTTATACAGGCCATATGTCTTGCCGTATGTTTGGTCCTGTTAAGGTTGCCCCTCTGTCTAAATATACGGCCTAACATACAGCCAGTATAATTATACGGCCAGTATGTTGGGCCGTATAATGCCTAGCTATTCCGATTTCGTTCTCGTCGACTCGTTTGATCTCCAATCCTTATGGAACCTTCTTAACACTTGTTTATAACTTGATTGAAAATCTAGGGGACATTATAACTCTTCTCCAAAGCATCATTAATTCATTACTCATAGATCCTTCTCAATACATCCTGTATGTCTTGCCTCCTCTTGGCAACCTTTCTTCTCTTACTTCGAATGTCTTTGAAAACTCATTTAGAATCATCAAATGTTATTTCTTACTTATCAAAACATCGAATACGTCGCGACCTTCGTCAGTCTTCACTGTGCATGAACGGAAAAATTTTCGAGGTGTAACATTCTTCCCCCCTTGGGAACATTCGTCCTCGAATGTTAAGCTATCTGGGATTCTACGAAAATTTCGCCATATATTTTCCTTCATGACCACACTATTCTTGCTTATCTCTTACTCCTCTTTTTAAGTACCCACTTGGTTTCATTGACGACGCATAAATACTTGCAAGTTACATAATCGTTCTTGCGTGATTCGAGTACATACACATCTATACATATACATGTATTCATATCCGTATCTTTATTCATAATCGTACTCACTTACATATCGTATCCATAGTCATATTCATAGACATATCATTTACATAACATGCCCAACCACGAAGGTTCGGTGTTTTTCGTACCCGACCATGACTAGGCTCGATGATCATTCATACCAAAACTCTTTTGTCGATCTGTAGTAACTTATCTTGTCATGCTCTCTTCCTTCGTTTATTTTTTTCCTCGATTATCATATCTTATGTTCTACTATAGAAAGCCTTAGGTCCCTTCTTAATTGTCACTCACAAATAGCAATATCATTAACAACGACTCTACCATTAGTGCCTTTGTCTCCATTCTAGTATAGCATCGCTATCTTTTACAATATCCCTTGAGTTATTTGTTCTCAATGCCACATGGTTCAAGGTCTTCATGAATGATTTCCCGTACAGTCTCACATGCTTACTCAATTCGTGTTCGTTTATTTACTAGTTATTAAACTTATTTTTGCATAGCTCTCACTCTTTGTTTTAGAGTCTATATCTATCACATCTTAGGGTCCATCATTTCAATCTCTACACTTGTTATTCTCTTTACTTGCTTCCCCCCTTTAAGGGTTTTACTTGTACCATTCTCAAGTCCTTTGCCTCACCTTCAAATCTTGAATTCATATATCCCTTACTATACTACATCTCATTTATGTTGTTTCCCATAATTTATAACTACGATAATTCATGTGGGAAGTCTTAACATACTCATCTTGCAGTTTTGTAACCAAGTAATAAAACCGGCCTAGCAATCCGAACAAGAATGTATTTTACTTAGCTCATCTGGTAGTTATAAGTCAATGTCTAAATCTCCTCCAATCAACAACTTTTTTCCCCATAGGGATGCTCACAATAGTAGTACGTCTAGTCATCCATACCATCCATATAATGTCACTTGCCCTCTTCTTCGGTGCTCAAAGTTCACTTGTAACGTCATCTTTGTTTTCTAGGGCCTAAGTCTCATGCGCAACTAATACCCCTTATGCCTCATACTCTTTTACTCTTGTTTTTCACTCAACATTGGTTTCAAAACTAATCATAATCATATTGCGTTTGTCGTTGGTGATAGCTTTGCTCTATCATTTTATCATCGTACGGTAAACTCATAACTCATGATCATCTTTTCTTTTTAACTTATTATTTCATATACTCTACTCGTTCTAACTTGGTATAGGATATTCGTAGGAGATGAATCTTCCTTTAATCATAACACAACTACTTCTTAAGTGTGCATACTTTGCGGCGCATTTTCTTCTCTTTCGATTCCCATTCTTATTCCTTTACATTCCTTCCTCCTCAATTTACCTTATTTCCTCCCGTTTTATAATCTATCCTTTATTCCACGCACACCGAATCCTATTCTTAACTTAGTACCACTTTGTCCTCTAGAATGTACTACCTTTGTGCAATCCATTCGTCGCATCAAAACTTATTCTCTTCATTCTGAACATCCCCTCTTATCCTTATTGTGTTAATCCTTTTTCTAATAATCGTCCTGTTTCGTTATTCATCTTTCCGTAGTCTTGGTCCTTTACCTGCAGCTAAAGATATCCCTTATACTCTTTAATAGACCAATCACAAACTACTACTACTTTGCCATATCACATTTCTCTGATTCCTTTTTCAAGTTCGCTTGCTATAATTTCTGTCATTGCGAAACCTCTATGCTGGATTTTTCTAACAGGGCCTTTTTAAGCTTTCTCATCTACTGCCCCACGGCTTGCTTATTGGTTTCACACTTGCATTCACTCTTCATTCATATATAACATGTCACATCCTTAGTCGCTTCCTCGCTATACTTTGTATTACAGTTATTGTCACGCTCTCATTATCTCTTGATCATAATCAACGCTATAGAGTGATACTTCTTTACCCCATTCGCAAGCCTGCTCATATAATAAAATAAACCTTACGAAGTAAGCATACTCAACCCGTTACTCTTTCTAATAAGCCCTCTTATACTTTCCCATATAAGTTGTTTTACCAATGGATTCACATTCATCGTACCCCTTCTTCAGTCAAGTTGTAACTTTATTTTGCTAATAGACTTGTCGTATCTTACTTGTACTCATCCATCCAATTAATGCTTCAGTATCACACTCTATTGGAGTTACCTTTTCTCTTCTATGTCATATTTCAGCACTACCAAGCATTTCTATTTACCGTATCAATGTCGATCTTATAACTATTGTTACAATCAATTCAACAACATTTAGCTCATCTCTTGTAGATGCTAATGATACTCCTAACTTAATCTTGTCCTGCCATTACCTTGTTGCACAACATCTTTTCCCATTTGGACATATCACAAGCTTATATCTTATCTCCTTTAGATTCTAGGAAAATTTTGGCAGAGTTTCCTTTATATTTCTTACTATCTCATAACCTGCACACAACAAATACCAACAATGCCTCACAGGGCCAATATATATATATATATATATATATATATATATATATATATATATATATATATGACATATCTCGGCCACACAGGGCTTCCACTTTCAAATAAAAGCACAAGGATGTCGAAACTTACCTCATATATCACGCTTCCAGATATACCTGATCCATTAGCGATCTGCCCTGTTATCCCTTCATATTTACTTTAACTTTCATCCTTCAGCTTTACATTTCAATCATATCTCAATATTCTTACTTTATTGACACACATCTTTCATACCGTCACTTACCTTTGTTCTGATTCATTCAATTTGCTTAGTTCACAAACTTATAACTGAACTTATCATCAGGAGACACATTTAATCAATTCCCCTGTTGTACCTACATCAATTTACCTCTATGACAACTAATTCATTACCATATGAATACATATTTCGATAACGTAGCCTCAACGAAGGGGCTTACCTCCGTAACTTCAACATCATCAATCACTTTCTTCTGTCATTACCGTTCTTCTGCTGCAATCAAGAGTTAGTACAAGGAATCTCATTTCCTATGGCTTAGCTCTATCAGACGATCTTATGGACGAAAGAAGAGTAACCATCCTAAATGCCCTGTAGCCTCCTGTTTATAGATGTGGCACGCAACACACCATAAACAAGACTCTACTAGACACGGCTCGTAGACACTTCCTAGGACTGAACTGCTCTAATACCACTTTTGTCACTGCCCGAACTAGGGGCCATGACGGGTACCCAGGGCTAACCACCGAGCACCTCTCATTCTGCTACTTATCATACTCATTAAGCGTTCATTCATCGAATTCATACTCAAATCATAGGAAAATCATTTTTCATTTGGAAACATTGTTACCTTTATATACATAAGCCCTTCGGCCATCAAAACAATACACACATACATATATACGCTTATAAAAATCATGAGACCATACTACCCACACATACGTATCTACGAGCCTCTACTAGAGTAATATACATATGGACGGGACAGGACCCCGTTGTGCCCAAAACATATACGTACATAAAATAGTAGATCAATGGCACCTCCGGAATAATGCAGTGCTCTCAAAAATTTGCTTATCGGCTTCTATAAATCTGGGTCGCCTCCCTGTCTACCCATGGGCATGAACACAGCGTCCAAAGAAAACGGACGTCAGTACGAATATTGTACTGAGTATGTTAGGCATGAATGAAATGAACATAATAGAGAATCATAAGACATAAAATGAAGACATAACCTACGTAAATTTTAAAGGAGGATACCTTTCATGCCTATATCATATATTATCACGGTACATGTATCATCATAGTGCATACATCGTCGTATCATACATATATATATCATAACACCGCATCTGCTCATACACATTAAACGTTATCCGTATACGACAACGTAGTGGCTCGACAATATCACATACATATCTTCCGGGCTTTCATACATATATCATATATATAATCATAGTAGTATCGTGCCCGACTATATAAGGTCGGTGTCTTACGTGCCCAGCTATAATAAAGCTTGGTGTTATACGTGCCTGGCCCTACCAAGGCTCAACGATATCCGTGCCTGGCCCTACCAAGGCTCAGTGTTCTCCGTACCCAACTGCAGAGGTGTGCGCGAGTTACATATATATATATATATATATATACATATACATTCTACCCGGCCATATAGACTCGAGGTTTCATAATGGCCATACATAGGCACATATACATAAAAGCCCATAAATATCTTTATCTTCGTCATTATCATCATCGCTATGAACATCGTCATCGTTATAATCACATATATCTCATAAGCTTATCATAACTTTTCATAGAGCATGCAATTGAATTTAAAGACAATCTATGAAAATCATATCATACTCATAACATGAACTTCGTAAAAAAACATATCGCATGATAGACTTTATAATCTCTAACTTAGGCTCATCATTACTATCATCGTATCTATGGTATATCTCTTACCTTTATCTCATACGGAATCCCCTATGAACATAGACTCATAGCTTTTCGGAACATTGCTCATAGGACATGCATTATAGCATATAGACAATATATAACAATGTCGGGGTGACATAAGGTCGAGAACCCCCGATTCCATTATGGAGCACTCATAAGCATTTTGCCTCACCTTGAAGGAATTAGAATATAAGGTGAGTGTATTCAATGAACAACATGAATGGATCATAATATGGATCATGAGCCTTGTAGAACCATATTATTATAGGCCTTAGAATCTTTAGACTTAGACTCATCATCATCATTATCGCATTTGTAACATATCTCTCCTTTATCTCGTATGAAGCTCTATATAATCGTAGACTCATAATTCCCGATACGTAGGGAAAATCATAGAAGGATAGGAGGATTCATACCATAAGAGTCACGCCTTAGAAAAAAAGGACTAGCCTTACATACCTCTTTCGTTTAACAATTCCATCACTTAAATGTTCTCCTTCAATGCTCACGTTTCTACGTTCAAGAGAATTCGCATTCACATTAGCTAATCGATTACATGAACGTGCTTACTAAAGCTTGAGAAAATTGGGCCGCATTTCCTTTGTTTATACAACCTTCCCCATATTGTATATCAACTCCCAAACATTTATAATAACGTTCACCATATCATAACCAACAAATGTTCATTCATCTACATTACCCTCATTTCACAATTCCACTTCAATTCATCCATAATCATGGTCATAGTATACTAGTACGTTTTCTTGCATATAACCCTTATCCCATATCCTTAATATCATTTATAACATAATTATAATCACAACACATCAAGAATCATAACTCGATTCAAGCTATTACTCCAAATGACATTATTCCCACATTCATGACCCATTTTCTTTATTCTTCTACAATCCAAGTGTTTCAACTTCCAAATACCTTAAACAACAGGGAAATACCATAAATCTTACCTTAGATTGTGTAGGAATGAACCTTGGGTGCAACCACTTCACTTGAGCAAAACCCTAGTTTCACCTTCACCTGGATTCCTTGTTTTGGATGAACTTTAATGAGTTTCTTGATGTAGTTAATCACTAATATCCCTTGAATTCTTGTGGGAGAAGTGTAGAGAGATGTTTTAGAGAGAAGGGGAGTGAAAGGAAATGAAATGAAATGAAACTTGAACCCTTATTAATAATACTCAATTCTGTCTCGACACGAACATATGGACCAACATACGGTACGTATCTTTTATACGGGCCGTAAGTCTTGCCGTATGTTTGGTCCTATTAAGGTTGCCCATCTGGGTAAATATACGACCTAAAATACGGCCAGTATGTTGGGCCGTATAATGCCTAGCTATTCCGATTTCGTTCTCGTCGACTCGTTTGATCTCCAATCCTTATGGAACCTTCTTAACACATGTTTATCACTTCATTGACAATCCAGGGGACATTATAACTCTTCTCCAAAGCATCATTAATTCGTTACTCATAGATCCTTCTGAATACATCTCGTATGTCTTGCCTCCTCTTGGCAAACTTTCTTTTCTTGCTTCGAATGTCTTTGAAAACTCATTTAGAATCATCAAATGTTATTTCTTACTAATCAAAACATCGAATACGTCGCACCCTTCGTCATTCTATTCACTGTGCATGAACGGAAAATTTCCCGAGGTGTAACATCCACTTTCCTTTGCACGAATCCTAGAAATCTATTAGCGTGCATAGCGTAATACTGCACTCTATTTGTTCCAATATTATTTAGGACTTCCTTGTTAAGACATTGATTGATTCCTAGTCATTGTGATATGTTTTTTAAATTATTCTTATGACGTTACTATGATTACTTGTATTGAGTCTTTTCTTGGCTTCCATACGAGTTCCATAATGTATTCGGAGGTTACGACCTTACATCATTCCGAAAGGCCCGATATTATTCCCTTGGCTTCTCATGCATTATATATATGTATATATGCATATGTCTGAACTATTTTACTAACACCGAGCCGCGCTATAGTCGGTTGGGTACAATACGTAGATGTGCAACAACTGATCAATTTGGTATTCATACCGAGTCCCATTAGGGTCGGGTACGTTATGATATAATGATGTTTTCCCAGATGCAGGAAACCCCGAATGTGGGGAGGATTATGATATGATGATGATTATACACGTTGAGTCCTGAAAAGACCGAAAACGTTTCACACCGAGTCCTGAAAGGGTCGGATACGCTTCACACCGAGTCCCACTGGGGCCAGGAACATTATTTATATGTATATTATGTATATTTACTTGCATATGAAAAATGATTTTCTCATGCATGGCTTATTGTATGGTTTCAGATATCGCAGGTTACCAGTTATCACTATTCTCTTATGTTTACATTTATATTTTACTTATGTCATTACTTTCCTGCCTTACATACTCAGTACTTTTATCTGTACTGACCATCCCACTTTCTGGGGCGCTGCAGTTCGTGCTGCAGGTCCTGACTAGCAGAGCAGAAGAACCCTCTCAGTAGGATCGCCAGTTTGAGTGGGACGTCAGCGAGTACCATTATATCGGGGTTTCTAGTTAGGTATTTATTGAGTCTGCAAGTTATGTAAAGGACAAATGTACCTATTCCTAGATCATGTATGTTTTCATTATACATATGATACACATGTTATAGCCTGGGCAGCTATATGATATTTTATGATTTTCATGTTACGGCCTTGTCGGCCAGCTTCTGTAGACAGTCGTTCACAAAAAGGTTATGTTATCCTTGTGTTGGGCCTTTCTGTGTACCGATGCTCTTATATGTACATGCTAATGATTACAATCAGGATTGTTGTATTAAGGTTACATTATGTCATGTCAGGTGGTACTCGGCTATTAGGGTTGGGTGCCCGTCATGCCCCTCGTCAGGGTGTGACAATGATAGAATGGTATTTTGATTTGGGGAGATAGAGATGACCTCGACTTTGGAAGAAATCCGAGATTGCATAGATAGCAATGGGACTTGTACAATGAGGAGAAGAAACCCAACCACAACCTTTTAATCCAACATAAGCCTAACCATGACGAAATCCTGAAACTGCTATCCCTAGCCTTTGCTATATATTTATTGGGACTCATGGTGTTTCCTAATGATAGACATCTTACCATAGATATACGTGTCATTTATGTCTCCCATGCTATCTTTCATGGCATAACCAAAAATGGAGAAACCAGATATTTCAACTTGGTCCCCATCATCCTCGTCCATATGTACCGATGTTGTCAATAAAGTCGTGTGCGAAGTTTTGATGATTGACAAAGTGGATGCACAAGGCACAGAAACTAGGTCTAGAATAGGTCAATAGACATGTTCCGTTGCAACACAGCAGCAGAGGCAAATGTAGACACATGGACACAAACGTTTATTGCAAGATATGTGTGTGCAAATACATAGACAATAAAGCAATGAAGAGATATGAAGAACATAGATAATGAAGATAAGGAGAGCGAGTGAAGCGATTCAGACTCAGAAGACAATGTTCAGAAAGAAATTGTTAGCTAAACATTTTGTAGAAAAAGCATGTGAATCAGGTCTGCAAACATGTTCCATCACAAAACAAGAACAAAATCAGAAGTAAAAGAGTGAGTCCAGATTGAGGGCATGATTTATTTCAGAAATGAAATGCATGTGGAGATGACCAGTTGTAGACACTGAGCTTACAGTTATATGAAACAGGTATGTCAACATATTCATGCAAAGATCTTAGAAGCAGTTTAACGGCAGATGAAGAATGAAAGAGATTGGTGGAATAGGTACATGGACATGTTCTATCTAAGACAGTGTAGAGATTCAGAGGCAGCCAAACTAGGTGATGAAACAGGTTCACGAACATGTTCCAGGGCAAGTCATATAACAACTAGGATTTGCATAATTATGGAAAGAACTTGGCGGTCAAGTATGAAAGATTCCTTGCCATGATTGTAGGGATTAGTAAGCCTTCTACAAGGAAAAGAAGCAGACTCAACAAGGCAAGAATACAAAGATAACACAAACCCTACGTGCGTGTCATTTACCGACTAGGAATGGATTTTGTGTTCAACCGACCTGTGGAGCATAATGTTATAAATACCCAGGTGTTTCTAAGAAGAAGTTTGCACATCCACAAAGACAGAATTTAGAATATTGAGAGAAGAATTTATATCCATCATATTCGAGAATCCAGGGTTGCGTCCCTGGTACAAGAAGATGGATTGAAGGAGCTATTTTACTGAATAATTTTTTCTAGTTCTTAAGTCTATAATCTTGTATTATGTTTGTGATATCAAATTATATCTTTATCAGCATATTTAGAAGCATTAAAGTAGATACAAACAATTGTAACTCCAAGTAGGAAGTTTACTACTTGGAGATAGGTTTCGAGTTAGAGTTTGGGTAGCAAGGTTGTTGTAGGGATTAGGTTGCAGAGTGTGTAACTTCATCTACAGTTGGCTCAGTTGTAGTGAAGTTGAGGTAAATCCTATAGGTTTGTATACATTGGGATAGGCACTTAGGTCATGCAAAGCTATCAACAGTGGAAGGCATGAATGGAAGATCACCTGCAGGCAGAAGATTATGAATTATGAGACAGGGTGATCGAAGGACCTAAATATCCCACAAAAAAGGGAGACGATTGAAAGGATGTTAAGAAAGAAAAGGTTGTGTATGATGAAAAGGATTACAAGATACTTGAAAAGAATGCAAAGGCCGAGAACGCCTTATTTTATGGGCTTGGACAAAGCAAATTTGGGATGCCTTGAAAACTGCCCATGAAGGAACAAGCCAAGTAAGGAAAATTAGAAAGGCTATGCTCTCCACTGAGTATGAGAATTTCATAATGAAGCCAGAAGAGACTATTGATGCGATGTTCACTAGATATAATTCCATTGTGAATGAATTAACCTCACTTGGAAAGGTTATCCCCATAGAGGATTCAGTGGATAAAATTTTGCAAACCCTGCCAAAATCCTTCAAGATGAAAGTTATAGCCATCAGGGAAGCATAAGATATAGAGGAGATGTCGCTAGACGAATTAGTGGGAAATCTAAATGTTACACCTCAAAAAATTTTATGTCGTGTGCGTTGTGAGTAAACTAACGTAAGATCAGAGAGGTCATGGAACCCTTGTAAGGTTAAGGAATACTATTAACAAGTGTTAAGCAAGTGTCTAAAGGTTCCGGGATCCAGCAAATCGGAGAAAATAGGTTTGTCAAAAATTGGAAAAAAAATTGCCAGAGTTTTGGGTCAACTTCAGAGAGGTATATCTCCTGGTATATCAGGATTTTTGAGGTGTTTCAAGAGACTAAAATGAAGTTCGTTGAGTTTAGTTTCCAACGCAATAAACCATTTGTCAATACGACATCAGATTAGGGAGTTGTGGGCGTTTTAATATGGACTGCCAGAAGCCTGCGAACCTACACGAAAAATCTAGAAACTACTTAAAAAGCCCTCAAATTTCGGCCCATCAGCCAAAACCGAATTAGACTACTATATATACCCTCTTAAGTCATCCAAATCACCTTATTTTTCACCATTTCTCATCTCTATACTTCTCTAGAAGCTCCCACAACATTCATCAAATATTCTTACACCAAGATATAGCAAATTTATGAGTTCCTATATCAAATTAAGCTCGAGTTTGTAAGATTAACAACTAATCTCGACGAATCAAAGAAGGGCCATGACTTTGGGGCTCATAGTTTCACCAAAACCGAACCTTCTAGACCCTACAAGCTCTCCCCAACACTCTAAACCATACCAAATCAAATTAAGAGAAGATCAAGACATAAAATCCTTAACTAGTTCATGGAAAGAGCTTGTTCGTACTTCTAATTGAAGTTGTGGAGGATAAGCTTTAGGGTGAATTAGGTGAGGTGAAGTTCTTCAAGTTATAAGGTATGTGTTTCATCTTATGTTTTTCATCTTGAGTTTGATATTAAGTTGTTTCTTTTGAGGATTTTAATGGTTTAAAGTAAGGGAAAACATGGCATAAAGGTCGTAGATAGATATGTTGATGTTGTTGGCATATGGATTGATTTTCGAAGGAAGTTTCGGAGGGATTTGTATACTTTTGTCATGTAGTATCTTGATTACATTATGGTTGATGTTGTTAATGATGCTTGGGAGTTGTTTTGGAATTTGGAGGAAGTATATAATACAGGGAAGATGCTGCCTGAATTTTGGCAGATTCTAAGACGACTTAATTTGAAGGCTTAAGACAAGCATATGACGACAAGCCTAACAATAGTATAAATTCTTTTGAATTTAGTTTTACGAGCCTGGGAGGATAAGGGTTAAGTAGTTAAAGTAAAGTCGACTGAAAAGGTATGTTAAGGCTGTTTCTTCTTTTCTTAGCATGATTCCATATATGGTACGAGCGTAAAGAACTTTATGACTAGAGATTTGTCAAAGTAAAGCTTGTCATATTGTGGCATAGTTTCTGAGTGTTATGTTATTCTTTCTAAGGGGCCATATCCCCTCCCTATGCCCATGATTTTATAGAGAGACAGAAGAGACATGTTACAGTATCTGTGTTTTTCAACATATGCATGATATTTTGCATGGTATACATATATATTTTTCTTTAGCCTGGCCATTTGGTCAGTGAGACATTTTCTTTAGCCTGGCCACTTGGTCAGTGAGACAGATTGTCTGGCCTATGGGTCAGTGAGACAGATTACTGGCTTATGGGTTGGTGAGACAGATTGTTTGGCCTACGGGTCAGTGAGACAGATTGCCTGGCCAACGGGTTATTGAGATTTTTCAGTTTGCCTGGCCACTTGGTCAGTGAGATAGATTGCCTGGCCGACGACTCAATGAAATTTTGTTCAGTTGCCTGGCCACTTGGTCAGTGAGATATATAATAGCATTATATTGCATTTCATATGACACCGGTTAGGTGAGATATTCAGGGCATTCTTTGGCCCCTAGACTATATTATTTTTAGTTCAGTTTCAGTTATACTTTGCCTTGCATACTTAGTACATTGTTTCATACTGTTGTCCCTTTTGCCGCGGGGGGTGGGGGGAGGGGGGGCTGCATTCATGACCGCAGGTTCAGATAGCCAGACAGGCGATCCAGCTCAGTAGGCCTTCTGCTCAGCTACAGACGATGCACTCCACTTGGCTCGGAGCTGCAGTCCCTTTTGGTATGCTATTTTGACATGTATATATGGGTATGACAGGGCCTTGTCCTGTCCTTTATACAGTTCGTACTCCATAGAGGTCTGTAGACTGTTGTGTGTAGTTGAGATGTTATGTAACCTTGTGGAATCTTATTTTGCATCCTCAGCGCATATGTACATATATATACTGGTTGCCAGTTCTTAATGCATACAGAAGTTAGTATAGCTCAGTTTTAAATTATATGGCTCACCATGGTTCTCAGCGACATGCAAGTACAGAGTTTATGGGTGCTTGGTTAGTAGTGGTCGGGCACTCGTCAGAGCCCATCAGCTCGGGTCGTGATAGAAGTGGTAGCGGAGCAGTTCCGTCCTAGGGATGTCTACAGGTCGTATCTAATAGATCCTTATTTATGGGTGTGAAGCATGCCACACTTATAAACAAGAGGTTACAGAGCATTTAGGAAAACCCTTCCTTCTCATCTTACATCGTGCTGTAGAACTAAATTATAAGATGTGATGTCCCTGATTCTGACCCTAAATGTTTTGATTGTTGATTATGCCGCTATGAGGTAATTGATGAGAATTGAAGTTGTTATTCTGAAAGGTATCTTTCCTGCGTTATTGATATTGATAGACTTTGATATAAGAACATGCGCTTGATGTTACGGGTATTTGTGATCGCCCTGTGAGGCATTGGATGTGTTTTCTGGGTTGTGTACAGGAATGAGGCAGTAAGAAGTATAGAGGAAACTCTGCTGAAATTTTTACAACTTGAATTGTTTAAATGTATATGCTATAGAGAAAGAATAAAGAGAAAATGTTACAATCGGATGTTTGGTATGTCATGACTGAATGAAAAATTATGAGATGCTGTCACGACCCGACTAGGGGCCATGACAGGTACCCGGGGCAAACCACCGAGCACTGCTCATACCATTACCCATCGCACTCATCAAGCGTTCATTCATTAATCATATACTCAAGTCACAGAAAAAAGATTTTTTACTTCGAAACATAACTACCTTTATATACACAAGCCCTTCAGCTATCAAAATTATGTACATACATTAAGGACTTCGTGAGACCATACTACCTACACATACGTATCTACGAGCCTCTACTAGAGTGCTAGACATAGGGATGGGACAGGACCTCGTCATGCCCAAAACATATGTATACACAAAAGAATAAATCAATGGCACCTCCGGAATAAGAGGGTGCTCTCTAAGTCTGCTAGTAGCTCCTGCGAGTCTGGATCACCTCCCTGCCTACCTGTGGGTATGAACACAGCGTCCAAAGAAAATGAACGTCAATACGAACATTGTACTGAGTATGTAAGGCATGAATGAAATGAATACGATAGAGGAATCATAAGACATAACATGGAGATATAACCTGCTTAACCTTTAAGAATGGATGCATTTAATACATATATCATATATAATCGTATTACATAAATCATCATAGCACATACTGTTACACCTCGAAAAATTTCCCGTTAACATACAGTGAATAGGCTAGCGAAGGGCACGACGTATACAATGATTTGATAAGTAAGAAATAGCATTTGATGACCCTAATCGAGATTCAAAGACATTTGACGTAAGGGAAGGAAGTTGTTAATGGAAACCCGGACATGTTGCGCGCCGATTTGCGAGCATCGAATTAATGATAGATTAATGATGTTTTAGAGAAGAGTTATAATGTCCCTTAGATAATGAAGTGTGAAACAAGTGTTAAGAAGGTTGTATAAGGATTGGAGACCAAACGAAACGACGAGATCAACTTCGGAAAAACTGTGAGTTACACGACCACATTATACGGCCCGTGGAAATTTATACGGAACGTATAATGGTCCGCATAACCCAACAACAACAATGTTTTCCATGGTAGTGAACGATGACCACTTGTACGGACCGTGCAATGTTCCACGGACCGTACAAGTGTCCATGGAAGTCCCGACTGGCTGAGTTATTCCAAGTATTTAAATGTGATCCCACTTTCATTATATTCATTCCCCTCGCTTCTCCACTTCTCTCCAAGCTTCTAGAGGGTTCCACACACACTTCATATACAAGAATACAAAGAAAAGCAAAAATCAATATCAAGAATTCAAGTGAATCAAGTCAAGAATTCTCTTAGGAGTGAAGTTAGGGTTTTCTCCAAAGTGAAGTATTGCCAACCAAAACCCGTTCCTATGTATTCAAAGCCAAGTTTCATGATTATTCCATGTTGTTTAAGGTAAGGAAAAGTTGAAACACTTGGATTATGGAAGAAAACGGAAAATGGATGACAAAATATGAGATTACTGGCAATCGTGAATAGTAGATTAATATGAATCATGAATCTTGGTATGTTGAGGTTGTAAGCACGTTATGAATGATGTTAGGAGTATGAGAGGAGCATTAGATGAGAATAAATGTAACGTTACAGTATGATTATGACTATGGATGATCGTGAGAGGAAATTGTAGGAATTGGATAATCATGAATTTGACTAAAGTCATTGATGATGATTATAAATGTTATTATTGATGTCTGGGAGTTGAAATATGATATGGGGAAAGTAGTATAAACAAAGGAAATGCTGCCCAATTTTCCCTAGAAATAGTAACACGTTCTTATATTCAATTAACTAATGTTGACGCGAATTCTCTTGAAGGTGTAAACGTGGGCATTGAAGGAGAACAAGCAAGCGATAAAATAGTTAAATGGAAAAGGTATGTGAGGCTAGTCCTTTCTTTATATGGCATGAATCCCATAGCATGACTTCTCCTTCCTTTTCATGATTCTCCTACATTCCACAAAACTAATAGCCTATGATGCGTTTAAGTGTCACGACCCAACTAGGGGCCACGACGGGTACCCGGGGCTAACCGCCGAGCACCGCTCGTTCTGTCGCTCGTTTTACTCATTTAATGCTCTTTTTATCATCTTTATACTCTTAGCGTAGGAAAATCATATTTCATATGAAAACACAAAATACTTTCATATACATGTGCCTTTAGACTATCAAAATAATACATATATACATATACAGTGGCGACCTCGTGAGACCATCTAACCCACACTGCGCATCTACGCGCCTCTACTGGAGTACTGAACATAGGGACGGGACAAGACCCCGTCATGCCCAAAAATACATATACATGACTATATACACAAAAGAATAATCAAGCACCTCCGGGACAAAGGAGTGCTTCCAATCAGCTGACAGCTACTACGGGTCTGGATCGAGCTCTCCTACCTGTCTACTTGTGGGAATGAACACAGCGTCCAAAGAAAACGGACGTCAGTACGAACATTGTACTGAGTATGAGAGGCATGAACAATGAAAAGAAGACATCAATATGGAACATCGGAATCTGACTGTCAAGTATAAAGAAAATAAGTCATGATGTCTTACTCAAACTCATCATCATATCATATGTGCATAATATATAAACTGCCCGTCCATATCGGATCGGTGTAATAATCATTAGGCTGCGTCCGGGGTATCATCTCAAGCCGTCCACTAGTGGTGTCTGCCCATGCCATCTGGCCATGGTGTATACGTATAGCTGCCCGCCTTAGCGGTGACTGCTCGGCCAACTAGGCGCGGTGTTATATCATCATCATCATCATAATATGCACATCATGTTATGCTTATCTTATCATAGTACATGCATAAGGCTCAAGATCAGCTATACTTCATTGGGGTGACGTAAGGTCGTGATCCCCTGATTTCATTATGGAGCAATCATCGACATCCTGCCTCACCGTGAAGGAATGAGCATATAAGGTGAGTGTAAGTAATAAATCGCATCAATAAAATCAAAGGGGTATCACATCATATGTATTAGAATTTCTATACTTTACTCATTACCTTGTGTAGCTAATTATAGACATAGACTCATCTCTTCCGGAACATAGGTGATTCATGGATAAGGAAGAGAGTCATGCTAAAGGATTCATGCCATAGAAAGAAAGGACTAGCCTCACATACCTTTGAAGTTTAACTAGGCTAGCAATTGTTTGTTCTCCTTCGATATCTCGTTTATACCTTCAAGAGAGAATTCGCATTTGCGTTAGTTAATCAACTATAAGAACGCGCCACTAATTCTAGGGAAGATTGGGCAAAATTTCCTTTGTTTATACTACTTTTCCTATATCCTACATCAACTCCCAAACGCTCACAATAACATCCACAATATTGTAATCGACAATCATCATTCATATACATTAACCACAATCCACCATCTCCCTCCAATTTGTCCACATTTATACTTATAACTCATTATTGCGATTTCGCGTATATAATAATTATTTCATAGTTTAAACGCCATTTATAACGTATTCATAACCACAACATCCCAACATTCATGATTCAATCCAACCCCTATTCAATCATAGCACTATTCACCCCTTTTCTGACCCATTTTCCATGTCTTTCTATAATTCAGGTATCTTAACTTTCCAATACCTTAAACAACATGTTTTAGTCATGAAAATTACCTTAGATGATGGTTGAACAAGCCTTGAATGGAATTACCCCTTTAGCACCACAACCCTACTTCACTTCTTTTGGGTTTTCTTGAAAAAGATGAACTTTAGTGTGATTCTTACACTTGATTTCGTGGGTTTCATGTAGTTGATCACTAATTTCCTTTGGTTTTCTTGTGATGAAGAGTAGAGAGTATTCTAGAGGCTTCTTGAGAGAAATATCGTGGAGTTGAAATGAATTGAATGAGGTTAGGTCTCCTTTTAATGACTTAAAGTCTATTCCAGAATGAACAGTGACTGAAGTGCACAGTGGTCGTAAACCCACTTTACGGGCCGTATACTGTTTACGGTCCGTCTTTCACGACCGTATTTAAGCATATCAGAAACAGAAAGGCATGGTGGAGATCATGGCAATTTACAACTCAGTTTACGGGCCGTATTTCGATTTACGGTCCGTATTCCAAGTCGTATTTAACCATTTGCAGCCTTTGACAGAAAGTTGAAATTTTGGAAGGTTGGAGGACGATAGCAGTTTACGGTCCGTAAACTACTTTACGGGCCGTATTCCACTTTACGACCAACTGGGCCAAAGTGCAAACCTGTAACTTTTCACTGTACGTTCACGGGGAAATTTCCGAGGTGTAACATTAAGTCTAAAGATTCTAGAGATTATGTTCCTGTATAGTTAACGATTTTCTTAATTGCACACACTCACCTTATATACTATTTCCTTCGAGGTGAGGCAGAATGTTTACAAATGCTCCATAATGGAATCGGAGGTTCACGACCTTATGTCACCCCGATAGAGTATAATTGTCTTAAGTTTCTAGTCATGCGTTATGGTAATGTAATGATGAGAATATGATAAGTCTATGACATGTACATGATATTATCACACCGCGCCTATATGGCCGGGCAGACACCGCTGAGGCGGGCAGCGTATACACCGTATCTAAATGGCATGGACAGACACCACTAGTGGGCGGCATGATATGGTACCCTAGAAGCTGGAGGCCTTGACGCAGGCTAATGATTATCACACCGTAGCTATATGGTCGGGCAGCTTGTACATTTATACATACATGATATGATGATGATTATGAGTAAGCCAGCATGTGTTATTTCTTTTATAAGTGACAGTGATATACAGTTGCTCCTTATTGATGCTTCCTTTATCTTATTGATGTACTTTCATTACTTATGTCTCTCATGCTCTGTAAAATGTTTGTACTGACGCCCGTTTTCTTTGGACGCTGTGTTGATGCCCACAGGTAGATAGGGAGGTGAGCTTGATCCAGACTCGTAGGAGCCAGTACCTGATTTGAGAGCACTCCATTATTCTGGAGGTGATTTAGATTATTCATTTGTGTACATATGTATATTTTGGGCACAACGGGGTCCTTCCCTGTCCCTATGTCTAGCACTCTACTAGAGGCTCGTAGATAAGCAAGTGTGGGTTATATGGTTTCACGAGGTTGCTATTATACTATATATATATTATCATTTTGATAACCGAAAGGCTTATTTATATAAATGTATTTATGTTCTCAAATGAAAAGTGATTTTCTTATGATTTGAGTATGAATTTGATGAAAGAACGTTTAATGGGTATGATGAGTAGTAGAACGAGTGGTGCTCGGTGGTTAGCCCCGGGTACTCGTCGTGGCCCCTACTCGGGTCGTGACAAAAGTGGTATCAGAGTAGTTCAGTCCTAGAAAGTGTCTACGAGCCGTGTCTAGTAGAGTCTTATTTATGGTGTGTTGCGCGCCACGCTAATAAATAGGAGGCTACAGGGCATTTAGGAAAAGTGACAATCTTTCATCTTAAGAGATCGTGCGATAGAGCTGTGTTATAAGACTTTCTCCTTCCTAATAGAGCTCTATGATTTCAGAAATGTCGTGAAAGAGGAAAGCTACAGCCGCCCAGAAGGGCGGGACTACGATGAAAAGATAGGGGGAAGGAGAGCCTCTGATGAATGTAGAAGAGGGCGAATCACATAATGAGGCCCCATCTAATACTTCCTCCACCTCGCCCAATGTCGAAGAACAAAGAGGAGCTTCAGCTCCAATTCCTCCACCGGTTGCTTCGGGTCAACCAGTGACCGAGGCCATTCATCTACTGACATAGTTAGTTGCCGCCCAAGCACAGCAGCAGAATGCGAGTTGAAGTGATCGACAGCTAGTACCAGAGCCCATGATTTTATGAGTTTGAATCCTCTGGAGGTTTTCGGGTCAACGTCGGATGAAGACCCGCAAGGCTTTATTGATAAGATACTGAGAACATTGAGGATTACTTATGCCTCCGAAACTGAATCTGTGGAGTTGGCATCTTATAGACTCCGAGATGTGGCGATATTGTGGTACAATAATTGGCTAGCATGAAGAAAAGAAAATGCGCCTCTTCCCATGTGGCAAGAATTTGTAGATGTTTTCATCCGTCACTATTTGCCACCCGAGGTCCACCGAGCTAGAGCGAATAGGTTGTTAAGCCTAAAGCAAGGAAATATGACTGCCCGGGAATATAGCCTTCAATTTAATTCCTTGGCTAGATATGCCCCGACTATGGTGGCCGAGATGGGAGATAGGGTCCATAGGTTTGTGAATGGCCTAGGGCCACATCTATTCAAGGATTGTTTGTCGACTTCGTTGCAAGAGGGGATGGATATTTCCCGAATAAAAGCCCATGCCCAGAATTTAGAAGGACAACAACCTCCGCAAAGGGGTGATCGAGATATCGATAGAAGGCAAAGCAAGAGGGCCAGGTCTATGGGGGCAGGAAGTGATTATAAAGGGGGATCAAGGCCGACACATTCTAGACACTCAGGCCAGTCGGTGACTAGTGCACCTCCACGAATTACGGGTAGGAGATTTGATCGCTCCTTTCGTTCAGGACAGGGTCAGAGATCGAGGCCTCAGATTCTCAGTTCAGGGGAGATTATGGCCAGAGGGGACCCCCAATACCGCGATGCAGCCAGTGTGGTAGATTACATTCCGGACAGTGTCGCCAAGGTTCAGATGCTTGCTATGCCTGCGGCCAGGTTGGGCACATGATGCAAGATTGCCCGTCGATGAGTGGTAGAGTTGGGGTTCAGCCCACAGGATCAGCGGCTGGTTCCTCTTCAGTTCGCCTGGTAGGGCAGACTCCCCAGATTCCAGCAGGTCGAGGTAGAGGCAGAGGGGGAGCATCTACTTTAGGTGCCACTCAGCCCCGTGTGTATGCTTTAGCGGGATGACAGGATCTTGAGTCCTTTCTAGATATGGTTACAAGTACATTATCCATATTTTCCCACGATGTATATGCATTGACAGATTCGGTTTATACTTTCTCCTATATTACTCCGTATGTTGCTGGTCGTATTTAATTGAGCTGGAAATGTTAGATTTCGATGTGATTATGGGTATGGATTGGTTGGCCTCGTGTTGTGCTAGTGTTGATTGCCGAATGAAAATAGTTCGATTTTAATTTTCGAGAGAGCCCGTGCTTGAATGGAAGGGTAATATAGCATCTCCAAAAGGTAGGTTATTTCCTACCTTAAGGCAAGAGAGATGATAGCTAAGGGCTATATTTGTCACTTTGTCCGAGTTCATTACACCGAAGCAGAGTCGCCAACTTTCCAATCCGTTCCGGTAGTGAATGAATTTCCGGACGTATTCCCAGATGAACTTCCAGGCCTTCCTCCAGAAAAAGAGATTGAATTTGCCATTGATGTCTTACCGGACACCAAGCCTATTTATAATCCTCCTTATCGAATGGCTCTGGCAGAATTGAAAGAGCTAAAGGCACAGTTGAAGGATTTGCTTGAGAAGGGGTTTATTAGACCCAGTTCATCATCGTGGGGAGCACCAGTCTTGTTCGTGACAAAGAAAGATGGTTCCCTACGAACGTGTATCTATTACAGGCAGTTGAATAAGTTGACAATAAAGAAGAAATACCCTCTCCCAAGGATTGATGATTTGTTTGATCAACTACAGGGTGCCAAGTGGTTTTATAAAATAGACTTGAGGTTGGGTTATCATCAAGTGAGAATTAGAGAAGAAGATATTCCCAAAATAGCTTTCAGAACGAGAAATGGCCATTATGAATTCCGGGTGATGTCGTTTGGGTTAACCAATGCTCTGCTAGTGTTCATGAATTTGATAAATAATGTATTCAGGCCACTCTTGGATCTATTCGTGATAGTATTCATCGATGATATTCTGGTATATTCTCGCACAGAATCAGAACATGCAAATCACTTACGTATTGTTCTTAGAATCCTTCGAACCCGAGAATTATATGCAAAATTTTCAAAGTGCGAGTTTTGGCTGAATTCTGTGACATTTCTAGGCCATGTTATTTCAGATGATGGTATTCGAGTTGATACTCAGAAAATTGAAGCTGTGAAGACTTGGCCAAGGCCTACGACGCCTACAGAAGTCCGTAGTTTTCTGGGATTGACAGGTTACTATAGAAGGTTTGGGATTTTCCTCTATTTCAGCACCATTGAAGAAGCTAACCCCTAAGTCAGTTAAATTTCAGTGGAATGATGCTTGTGAACGCAGCTTCCAAGAGTTGAAGGATAGATTAACCTCAGCTTCAGTCTTAACACTTCCAGGAGGGCCAGATGGCTATGTGGTGTACTGTGATGTTTTCGGCGTTGGGTTAGGATATGTGTTGATGCAGCACAGTAGAGTCATTGCTTATGCTTCTAGACAGCTGCGGAAACATGAAAAGAACTATCCAACTCGTGATCTCGAATTAGCCGCAGTTATTCATGCATTAAAGATGTGGAGACATTACTTGTATGGTGTGCATGTTGATATCTATACAGATCATAAGAGTCTTCAGGACATTTTCAAACAGAAGGAGTTAAATCTGCGGCAGAGGCAGTGGTTAGAGTTATTGAAAGATTACAATATGAATATTTTATACCACCCCAGAAAAGCAAATGTAGTGGCTGATGCGCTTAGCCGCCGATCAATGGGCAGCCTATGTGAAGTTCCTCCAGAAAAGAAAGTGATGGTTCATGAGCTCCACCAATTAGCTAATCTTGGAGTGCGTGTAATTTATTCGGGTAGTGCAGGGATTGGTATTAATGATACCATAGTTTCATCCTTGAATATAGAAGTTAAAGAGCGTTAGTATGAAGATCTTCACTTGTGCCATTACAAAGACACATCTTATGGAAAAGAGAAGTCCCCATTTGATGTTTCCATGGATGGAATTCTTAGGTACTGAGGCAGGCTATGTGTTCCGAATGTTGCAGAACTACGTCGTAGAATTCTAGAAGAAGCCCATTACTCTCGTTATTCTATTCACCCAGGTGCAACCAAAATGTATCATGATCTCAAGTTGATATATTGGTGGAATGGCATGAAGACAGACATAGCAGAATTTATAGCCCAATGTCCAAATTGCCAGCAAGTGAAAATCGAACATCAAAAGCCAGGAGGATTATTGTAAGCAATGGAAATCCCTACTTGGAAATGGGAAGTGATCAACATGGATTTTATTGTAGGGTTACCTCGTTCCCGAGGCAAGTATGATTCCATATGGGTGATCGTGGACAGACTCACGAAAGCAGCTTATTTTCTTCCAATCCGAACCACATACTCAGCAGGAGATTATGAGAGATTGTATCTTAAGGAAATTGTGTGACTCCATGGTATTCCAGTATACATTATCACAGATAGAGGAGCACAATGTACAGCCAAATTCTGGAAGTCTTTTCAAGAAGGTCTAGGTACTCAAGTGAAGCTTAGCACAACATATCATTTCCCAGACCGATGGACAAGCCGAACGTACTTCAGACTTTGAAAGATATGCTACAGGTATGTATACTAGATTTCGGTGGTAGTTGGGATGATCACTTACCTCTGATTGAGTTCATATACAACAATAGCTACTGTTCCAGTATTCAAATGGCTCCGTATGAAGCTTTATATGGAATGAAGTGTAGGTCTCCAGTTGGGTGGTTTGAAATACGAGAAGTACAGCTAATGGGCCCTGAATTGGTTCAGCAAGCGGTAGAAAAAGTCAAGGTGATCCGAGATCGATTGTTGACAGCCCAAAGTCGCCAAAAATCTTATGTGGACAACCATAGGCGAGACTTGGAATTTCAAGTTGATGATTGGGTATTTTTGAAGGTGTCGCCAATGAAAGGGGTGATGAGATTTGCCAAGAAAGGGAAATTAATTCCTTGATACATTGGACCCTATAAAATTATCCGCAAAGTGGGTCAAGTAGCTTACGAATTGGACTTGCCTTCAGAGCTCGAATCAGTCCATCCAATCTTCCTTGTCTCAATGCTCTGCAAGTGTGTTGGAGATCCCACAAAAATTGTTCCAATAGGTGATGTGCAAGTGACAGAAAAGCTAGCATAAGAAGAAGTGCCCATTGCCATCTTAGACAGGCAACTACGAAGACTTTGAAATAAGGAAGTAGCTTCAGTTAATGACTTGTGGCGAAATAACAACCGAGAAGAAATGACTTGGGAAGCGGAAGAGAAAATAAAATCCACATACCCGCACTTATTTGAGCCTCCAGAAGAGATCCACGACGAAACGTCAAGATTATAAGGAATGTACGCTTTCTTTTCACGCATATGGGTCGTGTGTGACCAATTTATGTTACTATTGTGTTGTGGCCCTGTGAGGCAATGATATTGTGGGTTGTTGTGATAGGATGGTAGTGCCATATTACAGGGGAAACTCTAGCGAAATTTTCGTAGAATTTCTGAGTGTTTAACATTCGAGGACGAATGTTCCAAAAGGGGGGAAGAATGTTACACCTCGAAAAATTTCCCGTTAACATACAGTGAATAGGGTAGCCAAGGGAACGACATATACGATGATTTGATAAATAAGAAATAGAATTTTATGACCCTAATCGAGATTCAAAGACATTTGACGTAAGGGAAGGAAGTTCTTAATGGAAGCCCGGACATGTTGTGCGCCGATTTGCGAGCATCGAATTAATTATAGCTTAATGATGTTTTAGAGAAGAGTTATAATGTCCCTTAGATGGTTAATGAAGTGTGAAACTGTCACGACCCGACTAGGGGCCGCGACGGGTAACCGGGGCTAACCACCGAGCACCGCTCGTTCTATTACTGGCCATACTCCATTAATGCTCTTCTATCAAATTTATACTCAAATCATAAGAAAGTCATTTTCCATTTGAGAACATAAATACTTTTATATACATAAGCCTCTCGGCTATCAAGATAATAATATACGCATATATACATATATACAGCAGTGACCTTGTGAGACCATATAACCCACACTGCGCATCTACGATGTCACGACCCAACCCCGTAGGCCGCGACTAGTGCCCGAGATGGACACTCGTACACACCTACTAGCCAAAATCTACTTGCGTTTAAAATATTAAGAACTTCGTGCATACAAGACAATATATCGTTTAAATCGTTACTTATAATATAACACATAAACCGATCAGTTTATCGTAGTGTAGGGGAACGCCGAACACAAACCATATAAACATTACTGAGCAAATACGACCCACGACCCACATACATGTCTACAGGCCTCTAACAAAGACAACAGAATCATATGACGGGACAGGGCCCCGCCGTACCCCTAATTAGTCACATATACATAAATGTGTACAACAGAAGGATCTGTACCAAAAGTATGGGCTCCGGATCAAGGGAGCACTTCAAAACAGCAGAACAGATGTCCTAGGCTGACAGATCACTGTAACGAGCATCTGTACCTGCGGGCATGAAACGCAACCCCTCGAAGAAAGGGGCTCAGTACGGAAAATGTACTGAGTATGTAAGGCATGAAATACAGAAAACAGAACCATAATCGAAACAACGGTACAAAGAGTAAGTACATTAGCCAGAATACCAAGGTGCTTATTTTCCGAACGCAAATCATGCATGCCGATGTCATATGTCAGAAGAAATACAGAAAATAAGTAAACCATCCAGAGTGCCAAAATGCTTACTTTCCAAACACAGATCATTCATGCCGACATCATATGTCATCATATACGTATACATATAACAGATCCCGGCCCTCTAGTGAGGGACGCGGTGAATGGAGTCATCATATGTCGTCCTGGCCGCCATCCCCGTATCATCATATCATCATAGCATCATATCATCATATACATATACATATAACAGATCCCGGCCCTCTAGTGAGGGACGCGGTGAACAATGCAATGGAATACACACGATAACATATCCTGGCCCGGGCTCAGTGAAGGACATATTGAGGCATCCACGAGCAGAGTAGTGAGAAACTATATGCACATAAATCATGACTCGATAGGTAAGTACACAAATCGACGCTTGAGGATCGTAAACACGTTTCAAGTCATTTCGGTTTAGTATGAGAAAGTTATGGACACTTTTCCTACAGAACCTCTACGAACGTTTCCAAAGCAATCCAAGACTGTATGCAAAAGTTAGAGACATTAATACTTACAGAACCCTGTTAGGGACATGAACTCTTTATGCTTTACTCGTTATTCAACCATACAACAAGCTCAACTATACCGAGCGTACTCATGTCAAGAAGTGAACAAGAATCATAGACAAACTCGAAAACATATCAAATAGAGCTTCATAAGTCATAGATACGTATCAAAATCATATGAAGTAGATTATGGAAATCAAGAATATTAGCCATCCTAGTAGCTCTAAGAATAGGAGCTTCTTTGAAATCATACATATACGTTGTATATTTGTTTCATAAGGATCATGCCAAAAGAAAGAAAGGGTAAGCCTTACATACCTTTCCCGCTTCCTACGCTAGTTCAACTTAAGTCTTGGCGTTCGCAAGATCTACAATAATGTCATTAAATACTAAACGTTAGCTACAAGTACTTAGGAATTCAATCCTAGGCTAGCACTTGTCTACAGAAATTTGGGCAGCATTTTCCCTGTAAATACAACAACCCCGAGAGTCCAACTCGGCCAAATTATCAACAACAATCCGAGAATTCAACTCGGCCAAGTTATCAACAACAATACCAACAACCATATTAACAACATCAACAATTAATTCAAAACACATTCTAACATTAGCAACTCCCTTTTACATAATTTGACGGCATTCCATTTACGTTCACTTCCACTACATACAATCGAACTAACACCAATGCTCGCACACTCCAATACTAATCCGAAACCATTAAAACTATATTCAAGAACACTTCTGTCACGACCCGACTAGGGGCCCTGACGACTACCCGATACTTGTACCGAGCACCCCTTATCTCGTGTCATATTCTTATTACTAGGTGGCCACATGAACTATACCATATATATATATATATTTTTTTTTGTTACTTAACATTAGCACTAGCAGCATAATTATAAATACAGGCCATTAAACTTTACTAGCACCTTATACAGTGATGAGAACCACAAAAGCACAAAACACCTGACTGTACATATCTGTCTACGAGCCTCTAAGTATAATACATAGCATCTCGAAAAGGACCGGATACTGCCGAGTCCGGACATGTACACAAAAGTAGTACCGAATAGCTGGAGCCCCGAAAGAACTGGAGCACCCTCAATATACCGCTGGTGGAGCTCCTAAGGATCAAGTCCCCCAACCTACTCACCTGCGCGGCATGAAACGCAGCGTCCGCAGGAAGGGACGTCAGTACGAATAGTGTACCGAGTATGTAAGGCATGAATAGTAAAATAAGATCATACTAGAAAGCATAAAACATAGCATAGAGTAGGAGGGATATAATCTGTACCTCTGTTTGCCTCTTAAGGCAGATACTTATGCAATTTAAATTTACCTCTAGAAATAACATATAGTCATCTCAAGTACACTGCCCGACCGCGTAGGTACGGTGTAATACTGCCTGACCCCATAGGTACGGCGTAGTGCTGCCCGACCATAGAGGTACGGTGTAACTTTATCTGAGCATACCATGGGGTAAAGGAATAAGCTGTTCATCTGAATGCCCCTTAGGGCAGATGCCATGCATGCTAGCTTTAAAAATAATATGTAAAAATCCGTAAGTAAACTGCCCGACCATATAGGTGCGGTGTAATTCTGCCCGTCCCAATAGGAACGGTGCATAGACTGCCCGTCCATGTAGGATCGGTGTGTGAGCCCGCGTCCAGGCCTCCCGCGTCCGGGGTATAAGCTGCCCACTATAGTGGTGTGTATGTCTGCCCGGCCGCCCGTGGGACGGCACGGTGTCATAAAGTAAATAATACATAAGTATAAAGCATGCATGAGAGCCCAAGTGAAAGCTACAACTCTATCGGAGTGACATAAGGTCGGAAACCTCCGATTGCATTATGGAATAATCATCATGACTTTGCCTCGCCTTGAAGGGACTAGTAATATAAGGCGAGACTATCAACGAAGAATAGCGTTAAGGGAAAACATAGGACAAGGTCATCATCATCATAAGTCACTTACTTGAAGTCTTTAGAAATTAGAATCATAACCAAGGAGTAGCATTAAAGATCAATAACTAGCTTGACACTTTCATACTTATTTTGAGTCTTTAACTTAAGGCTCTTAGTCGTGGAATCACTCTTGTCATACTCATCATAGACATATTCCTTTCTTAACATCACCGCTATCAGTTTTATCATAGAATACTCTCTTTAGAATAATTATAACACTTATCGGGTTATAACTGAACATTAAGGAAGAATCCGGGATCAATGGGCCCACCTCGGGTCAAATGAGGCGGCATACTAAATTTACATATGTTACGTGTCATGGCGTTACTTGTGAGGGTTTTAAGGTAATCGGGTCCTCTTTATGCAAGTTCTAGAGGTTCAAGAAGGTTTTTCAACATTTTGCACAATTTCTAGTTCAATTCTACTGAAGGAAAAAGGGAAAACTTTAAGTGCAGATTCCGGGGAATAGGGTTGTCCCCGAGGCTCGTACCCGACTTATTACGTCTAAGACATGCCATAGAAAGAAGGGTGAAGCCTTACATACCTCTTTCTGCCCTTTTTGTTATTCCAAATTCGAGTCGCAAATCCGCCAAAATCTACAAATTGGTCAAATTTACCAAACTTCTATTAGAACTTTTAACATTGGAAATCTTAAGATAATACTTGGCTACCGAAATTTCGACAGCATTTCCTCTGTAAATACTCCATCCCACCAAGTTCAACTTGGCCAATTTCAATCAACAATAATCCGGGAATTCAACCCGGCCAAACTAACAACATAATATCAACGACCATACTAACAATTTCCATATTCATTCCAAGTTGCATTATAATAACTCAATCAATATACTACTTCCTTCAAAACCTTCCAACTCTCATAAGAACATTAACAACATTATAATTCATATGCCGACAACACCATACTATCAACATTATCTTCCATACATGCAAGACAATATATTAAATTGTACATAAACTTATAAAACAAGTCTCCAACTACTACCATTTCACTAAAGTCATCCAACCTTCATTTTCAACATAGTATCCACAACAACGCAATTTCACTCCTTAACCATTGAATCCTTATTTTACATCATGGAACTTACCATAACAACAATTACAATGCTAAGTAAAATTAATTCACCACACCTTTCCATAACCTACACCATTCGGCCAACACACAACATATGCATGTTTTTATGAATTTCCATATTATCTATACTTCACAACAATAACCAACACACAACATAACACAACACACACACACACACACGGCCACACACCTACACTCTTCCATCACATGAATTTCATCCATTTTCATACACCACATCATACATAAACATCCAAAACATATAAAGGATAATAAATTCTTACCTTTTCTTCTAATCTTCCTTCTTGAATACAACTTGCAACTCACAAGAACATGTGATTTCTTGCTCCCATGAACACTCTAACTTGCTAGGGACCCTTTAATTGGTAGGAAATTATTTTTTGGAGAAAATGTTTCCAAAGTTCTTGTGGAACTTGAGGTTGGCCGAATGGCCTTCAAGTTTTTCTCCTTATTTTTCTTGTTCTTTGTTTTCTTGAATTCTCTAGAAAATTTGATGAATTAAGATGACTTCCTACATATATATCCACAAGTCTTTCACCAATTTTCATTATTTATAAATAGGTCCCCCAAAATAAAAATAGGGTCACATGATCCCTCTCTCTCCTTTTCTAGAAGATCCTTCCATTTTCTTGGATTTTCTTAAAATAAATAAAGAAGGCTAAATGTCTTCCTTTGTAAGATTTAGTCCACATTTCCTTATAGTGTGTAATTAGCCCCCACTAATTAATAAAAATGTGGGCATATGCCACCCATGCCACACGGCCATATTGGAATTTTCCCAAGAATTCTTCTTGAACACTTGTGAAATTACCATTTTACCCTTCGTCTTCCTTCATAATTCCACGGGTCATATTGCGCATTTCCCTTCTCGCCCCTAGCCTTTCTTAATAATTCCACTTCGAAATTTTTCATAAGAGACTCATATGCTTAACAAAATAAAAGTAAGTCCTTACTTGTCATCTCCCCGCAATCACCTTGAATTATCCGATTGTACAAAAATGCGGGATATAACAACTTCAAACAATCCACATAATATTCAAGATGGCCTAACCAATATGTCACTCCACCCGAAACCTCCATAATGCAACAAGAGCAATAACAACACATTTCCTTCTTTCAAATTCGTGAACTACACCAACAATTCACACACTAACAACATTATTTTCCAAAAATACAAGAAACTACATTCAAATCACATTGGCTTCTAAAACAGCACACAAAAATTTCAACTTCAACTTGAATCATTAAACTCTCATTTTCATCATAGAATCCATGACAACAACAACCAAAATGCTAAGTAAAAATTGATTCACCATTCCTACACAACACAACACATACACGGCCACCACCCCAACACACTAAATTCATGGTTTCCGACCATTTCCACACACTACAACTTATACAAAACATTCATAACATATGAAAAAGAGGATTAAATCTTACCTCTTCCACTTAACTCCACAACTTGGCTAGAGTTGTAATTGGCACCAATAAGTGTTTTGCTTGCTCCAACAACTATCCTACGTTAAAGAGGACCTTCAAATTAGTAGGAATGCTAGAAGAAAATAATTTTTGATCAAGATTTTCCAAGGTTCTTGTTTAACTAGGCATGGCCGAATGGCCCTTGCTTCTTATTTTTTTCTCCAAGCTTCTCTAAGCTTCTAAGGTGAAGATGATAATTATGATCCATAAGTCATCTTTTGTCTTGATTATTTTACATCCATGTGGGCCAAATCCCACACCATATTGGACGGCCCACTTGTCCCTTGTGCTTCAATACCATTTTTTTTTTGTTTTGTGATTCATGAAAAATTATTTTCCAAATTCCAAGTTTGCCCTTAGCCTTCCCCAATATTACCATGAACCACCTTGTGAATTTTCCTTTTTACCCCTGGCCTTCCTTAATATTCCCACATCAATAATTTTCATAAACAACTTGTGTGTTAAACAAGATAAAAAATATATCTTTGCCCTTAATTTATCGCAATTGTCTTGACATATCCGAATGTACAAAATACGGGATATAACATACGAGCCTCTACTGGAGTGCTAGACATAAGGACGGGACAGGACCCCGTCGTGCCCAAAACATACATATACATATATACCAAAAGAATAATCAATGGCACCTCCGGAAAATGGAGTGCTCTTCAAATCAGCTAATAGCTCCTACGAGTCTGGATCACGCTCACCTCTCTGTCTACCTGTGGGCATGACCACAGCATCCAAAGAAAACGGACGTCAGTACGAACATTGTACTGAGTATGTAAGACATCAATGAAATAAGCATAGTAAAAGAATCGTAAACCATAGGAGAAGGATATAACCTGCATGAGTTCTATAGATGAGTACATTTCATACATATATAGTATATTTACATAATCATGGAACATGTATCATCATAGCACATATATCATCACATCATCATCATCATCGTTAACTCGCGTCCGGGTAACCATCATATGCCGCCCACTAGTGATGTCATGTCCGGCCCTCTAGGCCCGGTGTAATCATAGCAGCCCGCATTAGCGATGACATGTCCAGCCATCTAGTCACGGTGTAATCATAGTAGCTCGCATTAGCGGTGACATGTCCGGCCATCTTGGCACGGTGTAATCATGGCATCACATAATCATTCATAACTTACCATTTTCATACCTCGCATAATATATCATAAACTTACACTATTGATCATTTCATAAACATATCATGACTTAGCATCAGTATACATTTAGCGTTTAAGACATACATTAGGATTTGAAGGTAACAATGGCTATGTCGGGGTGATATAAGGTTGTGAACCCTCGATTTTATTATGGAGTAATCATCAACATCATATCTCACCTTGAAGGAACTAACAATTTAAGGTGAGTGTACGCAAGGAGAAGCATCGCTGAAATCACACTTAGAATGTTTTGCTTCATGGACATCTTTTATTATACTAGGATTTCTCATACTTATGTTCATCATCATCGTTATCATGCTCATATCATATTTCCTTTCTTAATCACGTGCGTATATAGCTTCGTATATTCGTAGACTCATAGTCTCCATCGTATAGGAAGATCATGGAAGATTTGAAAGATTCATGCCTTAGAAAGAAAGGATTGGTCTTACATACCTTTGTCGTTTAACTACTCTATTGCTTGATCGTTCTCCTTTAATGCTCACGTCTTTACCTTCAAAAGAGTTCGCATTAACATTAGCTAAGCGATTATAAGAACGTGCTTACTGAAGCTAAGGAAAATTGGGCAACATTTCCTTTGTTTCTATGATTTCCTCCATATTCCATGTCAACTACCAAACATCCGTAACTTCATTCATAATATCATAAATAATAGTCATCATATATCTACATTATCCACATTACACAATTTCACTTCAATTTCCCCATAATCATGGTAATAATTCACTATTACGTTCTTTCATGTATAATGCTCATTCCATGTTCTAAATGTCATTCATAATCTACTTACAATCACAACATACTCGTATTCATGATTCATCCAAATTTCTACTCAACAATAGCACTATTCCCACATTTATGACCCATTTTCTATATTCTTCCACAATCCAAGTGTTTCAACTTCTCAATATCTTAAATATCATGAAAATATAATAAAATTTACCTTAGATATTGTAGGAACAATCCTTGAGTAGCGATACTCTTCTTGCACCAAAAACCCTAACTCACTTCCTTTGAAATTTCTTGGCTTAGATGAGTTTAATGGGTTTCATACTCTTGATTCTTGCTGGTTTGATGAAGTTATCATCAAATTCCTTTGAATGCATGTGTGGAACCTTCTAGAGGTCTTGAGAGAGATGAAGGAATGTGGGAAAATGACTTTAATGAAGTGGGAACACATTTATATAATCAGAACTTATTCAACTCGTCGGGACATCCACGGACACTTTCACGGTCCGTGGAACATTGTACGGTTCATAGAACTGGTCGTGGATCACCACCAGAAGACCATCATCTCTGCTGGGTATTCCACGGACTAGTATACGGTCCGTGGAAAGTTTCAGGGTCTGTGAAAGGGGTCGTGGAACTCACAGCTTTTTCCGATGTTGTCTGTGTCGTTTCATTTGATCTCCAATCCTTATACAACCTTCTTAAAACGTTTTTAATACTTCATAAATGATCTAAACAACCCGATAAATCATCCTCAAAACCTTACCAAACACTCCTTAACAAAATAATTTACGGAACCTTTCCTAAACCTCACTTATACTTCACTTGTCCTAATCAATTCTTATTTCATCAATTCATATAACTTCAAGATCTTTAACGTACGCATTCTACGACCACTAAAAATTCATTTTATAGTCTTAAGAACTTCATGTGACCCTTAAGCTCGCGTTGGTTCATTCACTATGCGACAACATGAAATTTCCAAGGTGTAACAGAAACAAGTGTTAAGAAGGTTGTATAAGGATTGGAGACTAAACGAAATGACGAGATCAACTTTGGAAAAACTGTGAGTTACACGACCACATTATACGGCCCGTGGAACTTTGTACGGACCGTATAATGGTCCGTATAACCCAACACCAACAATGTTTTCCAAGGTAGTGAACCACGACCACTTGTACGGACCGTGCAATGTTCCACAGACCGTACAAGTGTCCGTGGAAGTCCCGACGGGCTGAGTTATTCCAAGTATTTAAATGTGATCCCACTTCATTATATTCATTCCCCTCACTTCTCTACTTCTCTCAAAGCTTCTAGAGGGTTCCACACAGACTTCATACACAAGAATTAAAAGGAAAGCAAAGATCAATATCAAGAATTGAAGTGAATCAAGTGCAAGAAGCTCACTAGGGTTCCTCCAAGTCAAGAATTCTCTTGGGAGTGAAGTTAGGATTTTCTCCAAAGTGAAGTATTGCCAACCAAAACCCGTTCCTACGCATTCAAAGGTGAGTTTCATGATTATTCCATGTTGTTTAAGGTAAGGAAAAACTAAAACACTTTGATTATGGAAGAAAATGGAAAATGGATGACAAAAGATGAGATTAGTGGCAATTGTGAATAGTAGATTAATATGAATCATGAATCTTGGTATGTTGAGGTTGTAATCATGTTATGAATGATGTTAGGAGTATGATAGGAGCATTAGATGAGAATGAATGTCACGTTATAGCATGATTATGACTATGGATGATCGTGAGAGGAAATTGTAGGAATTGGATAATAATGAATTTGACTAAAGTCATTAATGATGATATTATAAATGTTATTATTGACGTCTGGGAGTTGAAATATGATATGGGAAAAGTAGTATAAACAAAGGAAATGCTGCCCAATTTTCCTTAGAAATAGTAACACGTTCTTATATTCGATTAACTAATGTTGACGCGAATTCTCTTGAAGGTAGAAACGTGGGCATTGAAGGAGAACAAGCAAGCGATAAAATAGTTAAACGGAAAAGGTATGTGAGGCTAGTCCTTTCTTACTATGGCATGAATCCTATAGCATGACTTCTCCTTCCTTTTCATGATGCTCCTACATTGCGGAAAACTAATAGCCTATGTTCATGTATAGCTATATGAGCTAAGAGATATATTATGAGCCCAATAATGATGATGATGAGTTTAAGTCTAAATATTCTAGAGATTATGAGATGATGTTCCTGTATAGTTAATGATGTTGTTCATTGCACACACTCACCTTATATACTATTTCCTTCGAGGTGAGGCAGAATGTTTAGAAATGCTCCATAATGGAATCGGGGGTTCACGACCTTATCTCACCCCGATAGAGTATAATTGTCTTAATTTTCCGGTCATGCGTTATGGTAATGTTATGATGAGAATATGATAAGTCTATGACATGTACATGATATTATCACACCGCGCCTATACGGCCGGGCAGACACCGCTGAGGCGGGCAGCGTATACACCATGTCTAGATGGCATGGGCAGACACCACTAGTGGGCGGCATGATATGGCACCCTGGACGCGGGAGGCCTGGACGCAGGCTAATGATTATCACACCGTACCTATATGGTCGGGCAGCTTGTACATTTATACATACATGATATGATGATGATTATGAGTAAGCCCGCATGTGTTATTTCTTTTATAAGTGACAGTCATATACAATTGCTCCTTATTGATGCTTCCTTTATCTTATTGATGTACTTTCATTACTTATGCCTCTCATACTCAGTACAATGTTCGTACTGACGCCCGTTTTCTTTGGACGCTGTGTTCATGCCCACAGGTAGACAGGGAGGTGAGCTTGATCCGGACTCGTAAGAGCCAGTAGCTGATTTGAGAGCACTCCATTATTCCGGAGGTGCTTTTGATTATTCTTTTGTGTACATATGTATATTACGGGCACAACGGGGTCATGTCTTGTCCCTATGTCTAGCACTCTAGTAGAGGCTCGTAGATATGTAAGTGTGGGTTATATGGTCTCACAAGGTTGCTATTATACTATATATATTATCATTTTGATAACCGAAAGGCTTATGTATATAAAAGTATTTGTGTTCTCAAATGAAAAATGATTTTCTTATGATTTGAGTATGAATTTGATAAAAGAACGTTTAATGAGTATGATGAGTAGTAGAACGAGTGGTGCTTGGTGGTTAGCCCCGGGTACCCGTAGCGGCCCCTAGTCGGGTTGTGACACATACATCCCCATATCATATATATATCATCATCGTTAACCCGCGTCCGGGTAACCATCATATGTTGCCCACTAGTGGTGATCATGTCTGGCCTTCTAGGCGCGGTGGAATCATAAGCAGCCCGCCTTAGTGGTGACATGTCCGGCCATTTGGGCACGGTAGAATCACAAGCAGCCCGCCTTTGCGGTGACATGTCCGTCCATTTGGGCACGGTGGAATTGTATCATCGTGAGAATATCATAGACTTATCATTATTATACATCCCATAGGTATATCATGACCTTGTCATAACTTAGCATCATTATATCTTTATCATCAAAACAAACATTAGAACTTGAAGGAAATTATGGCTATGTCGGGGTGACATAAGGTAGTGAACCCCCGATTACATTATGGAGTGACCATAATCATCATATCTCACCTTGAGGGGACTAACATTTTAAGGTGAGTGTACATAAGGAAAAGCATCAACGGAACCATACTTAGGATCATTAACCTCATGGACATCGTACCTCACTTTAAGATTCTTTATACTTAACTCGTCGTCATCATTATCATGCTCGTATCGTATCTCCTTTCTTTATCATATGCGTGTGCAACTCTTTATAGTCATGGACTCATAATTTCCATTATTTAGGAAGATCGTGGAAAAATAGAAGGAAAGGATTAGCCTTACATACCTCTTTCGTTTAACAATTCTATCGCTTGACTGTTGTTCTTCAACGCTCACGTTTCTACCTTCAAGAGAATTCGCATCAACGTAGGCTAATTGATTATATGAACGTGTTACTAATGCTAGAGAAAATTGGCAGCATTTCCTTTATTTATACCACTTTCCTCATTTTACATATCAACTCCCAAACATCCATAACAACATTCACAATATTATAAACAACAATCATCATTCATCTACATTATCCACATTTCACAATATCACTTCAATTCCTCCATAATCGTGGTCATAGTTCACTATTGCATTTTCTCACATATAATACTTATCCCATGTTCTAATTGTCACTTATAGCATACTTGTAATCACAACATATGAATATTCATGGCTCATTCCAAACTACTACTCAAAATGTCATTATTCTTACATTCGGGACCCATTTTCTATTTCCTTCTACAATCCAAATCTTTCAACCTCCCATTACCTTAAACAACATGGAATGCTCATAAAACTCACCTTAGATAATGGAAGAATAAGCCTTGAGTGGAAATACTCTTCTTGCACCAAAACCCTAGTTCACTTCCATTGGAATTTCTTGGCTGAGATGAACTTCAATGAGTTTCTTATACTTGATTTTGTTTGTTTGATTAAGTTGATCATAGATTTCTCTTGGGTTCTTGTGGATGAAGAGTGGATAGGGTTCTAGAGAATTCTTGAAGTGTGAAATGAGGAAATGAAATAAATGAAATGAGGTTGGTCCCTTATATTTAATTTAGAGTTGTCCCGACCAGATTCTACGGACCAACATACGGTCCGTATATGTTATACTGGCCGTATGTCTGGCCGTAGATTTGGTCCAGAGAAAACTCCATTCAGGGCACAACATACGGCCTAACATACGGCCAGTATGTTGGGCTGTATAATGCCCAGCTTTCCGAAGTTCGTTCTCGTAGACTCGTTTGACCTCCAATCCTTATGTAACCTTTTTGACACTTGTTTAACACCTCATTACTAATCTAAGGGACATTATAACTCTTCTCCAAATCATAATTACGCTCTCATTAATTCGATTCTCGTAAATCTTACCAGACACACAACATATACCGTTCTTTCCTTAACAAGTTCCGTCTCCTACCTCGAATGTCTTTGAAATATCATTTAGAATCATCAAATGTTATTTCTTACTTACCAATACATTGTATACTTCATGCCCTTGGTTAGTCTATTCACTGTACGCTAACGGGAAATTTTCGAGGTGTAACATTCTTCCTCACTTTTGGAACACTCGTCCTCGAATGTTAAGCACTCGGGGAATTCTACAAAAATTTTGCCAAAGTTTCCCCTATAATATCGCACTACCACCCTGCCACAATAGCCCACAATAACATTGTCTCACAGGGCCACAACACAATAACAATATAAGTTGGCCCCACACGACCCATATGCTTAAAAAGAAAACATACATACCTCATAATCCCGATGTTTCATCGTGGATCTCTTCTGGGGGATGAAATAAGTGCGGGTATTTGGATTTCATACTCTCTTCTGCTTCCCAAGTCATTTCTTCTCGGTTATTATTTCGCCATAAGACTTTAACTGAGGCTATTTCCTTATTTCGAAGTCTCCGTACTTGCCTGTCTAATATGGCAATGGGCACTTTTTCATAGACTAGCTTTTCTGTCACTTGAACATCATTTATTGGAAAAATCTTCGTAGGATCTCCAACACACTTGCGGAGCATTGATACATGGAAAACTAGATGGACTGATTCAAGTTTTGGAGGCAAGTCCAATTCATAAGCTACTTGGCCCACCTTGCGGATAATCTTATAGGGTCCAATGTATCGAGGACTTAACTTTCCTTTCTTACCAAATCTCATCACCCCTTTCATTGGTGACATCTTTAAGAATACCCAATCATCAACTTGAAATTCTAAGTCTCGCCGGCGGTTGTCCGCATAAGACTTTTGGCGACTTTGGGCTGTCAACAATCGATCTCGGATCACCTTGACTTTTTCTACTGCTTGTTGAATCAACTTATGGCCTATTAGCTGTACTTCTCCCATTTCAAACCATCCAATTGGGGATCTACACTTCTTTCCATATAAAGCTTCATACGGAGCCATTTGGATACTGGAATGGTAGCTATTGTTGTATGCAAACTCAATTAGAGGTAAGTGGTCTTCCCAACTACCACCAAAATCTAGAACACATGCCCTTGGCATATCCTCCAAGGTCTCTATGGTACGTTCGGCTTGTCCATTAGTTTGCGAATGAAATGCCGTGATGAGCTTTATTTGAGTACCTAAGCCTTCTTGGAAAGATTTCCAGAACTTAGCTGTAAATTATGCCCCTATATCTGTGATAATGGATATATGGATACAATGGAGTCGCACAATCTCCTTGAGATACAACCTTGCATAATCTTCTGCTGAGTATGTGGTTCTGACTGGAAGAAAATGAGCTGCTTTCGTAAGTCTGTCCAGGATCACCCATATGGAATCTTACTTTCCTCGGGGACGGGGTAACACCCCGATGAAATCCATATTGATCACTTCCCATTTCCAACTAGGGATTTCCATTGCTTGCAATAATCCTCCTGGCTTTTGATGTTCGATTTTCACTTGCTGGCAATTTGGACATTGAGCTACAAATTCTGCTATGTCTCTTTTCATTCCATCCCACCAATAAATTAACTTGAGATCATAATACATCTTTGTCGCTCCTGGATGAATATAATACCGAGAATAATAAGCTTCTTCTAGAATTTGGCGACGTAATTCTGCAACATTCTGAACACATAGCCTGCCTCGGTATCTAAGAATTCCATCCATAGAAGTTTCAAATGGGGACTCCTCGTTTTCATGAAATGTGTCTCTATGATGGCTCAACTGAGGATCTTCATATTGACGCTCTTTCACTTCCATATTCAAGGACGAAACAGTGGGATTATTAATACCAATCCCTGCACTACCTGAAACAACTAAACGTACTCCCAGATTAGCTAGTTAGCGGAGCTCATGAATTAATTCGTTCTTCTCCGGAGGGACTTCACATAGGCTCCCCATCGATCGGCGGCTAAGCGCATCAGCTACTACATTTTCCTTCCCGGGGTGATATAAAATACTCACATCATAATCTTTTAATAATTCTAACCACCGCCTCTGCCGCAGATTCAACTCTTTCTGTTTAAAAATGTATTGAAGACTCTTGTGGTCTGTATAAATATCAACATGCACACCATACAAGTAATGCCTCCACATCTTTAATGCATGAATAGCTGCAGCCAATTCGAGATCATCAGTTGGGTAGTTCTTTTCATGTTTCTGCAGCTGCCTCGAAGCATAAGCGATGACTCTCCCGTGCTGGATTAACACACATCCTAACCCAACATCGGAAGCATCACAATATACAACATAACCATCTGGCCCTTCTGGGAGTGTTAAGACTAGAGCTGAAGTTAACCTATCTTTTACTTCCTGAAAGCTACGCTCACAAGCATCATTCCACTGAAATTTAGCTGACTTCTGGGTTAGGTTCGTCAATGGGGCTGAAATAGATGAAAATTCCTCCGCGAACCTTCTATAGTAACTTGCCAATCCCAGAAAACTACGGACTTCTGTAAGCGTCGTAGGTCTTGGCCAAGTCTTCACAGCTTCAATTTTCTGAGTATCAACCCGAATGCCATCATCTGAAATAACATGACCCAAAAATGTCACAGAATTCAGCCAAAACTCGCACTTTGAAAATTTTTCATACAATTCTCGAGTTCGAAGAATTCTAAGAACAATACGTAAATGGTCGGCAAGTTCTGATTCTGTGCGAGAGTATACCAGAATATCGTCAACGAATACTATTACGAATAGATCAAAGAGAGGCCTGAATACATTCATGAACACTGTCGGAGTATTAGTTAACCCAAATGACATCACCCGCAATTCATAATTGTCATATATCGTTCTAAAAGCTGTTTTGGGAATATGTTCTTCTTTAACTCTCACTTGGTGATAACCTTACTTCAAGTCTATTTTGAAAAACCACTTGGCACCTTGTAATTGGTCAAACAAATCATCAATCATTGGGAGAGGATATTTGTTCTTTATCGTCACCTTATTCAACTGCCTATAATCGATACACATCCGTAAAGAACCATCTTTCTTTCTCACGAATAGGACTGGTGCTCCCCACGGTGATGAACTGGGTCTAATAAACCCCTTCTCAAGAAAATCTTTCAACTGTGCCTTTAGCTCTTTCAATTCTGTCGGAGCCATTCGGTAAGAAGGAATAGAAATAGTCTTGGTATCCGGCAACACATCAATAATGAAATCAATCTCTCTTTTTGGAGAAAGGCCTGGAAGTTCATCTGGAAATACATCCGGAAATTCATTCACTACCGGAACGGATTGGAAAGTTGGCGACTCTACTTCGGTGTCATGAACTCAGACTAAGTATAAACATAGCCCTTAGCTATCGTCTTTCTTGCCTTAAGGTAGGAAATAACATACCCCTTGGAGATGTTGTGTTACCCTTCCATTCAAGCACAGGCTCTCCCGAAAATTGAAATCGAACTACTTTTATTCTGCAATCAACATTAGCATAACATAAGGCCAACCAATCCATACCCATAATCACATCGAAATCTAACATTTCCAGCTCAACTAAATCAGCTTTAGTCTGGCGGTCACATATCATAATTACACAATTTTGTACACTTGTCTAGCTATCACGGGATCACCAACCGGAGTAGACACCTCAAAAGATTTAATTGGCTCGGGTTTCGCCCCAATACAACCAGCAACATATGGAGTAATATAAGATAGGGTAGAACCCGGATCTATCAATGCATACATATCATGGGAAAATACGGATAATATACCTGTATCCACATCCGGGGAGGACTCAAGATCATGTCGTCCGGCTAAAGCATACATATGGGGCTGAGTGGCACCTGAAGTAGATGCTCCCCCTCTGCCCCTACCTAGACCTACTGGGATCTGGGGAGTCTACCCTACTAGGCGCACTGAAGAGGAACCAACTGCTGATCCTGTGGGCTGAACCCCACCTCTACCATACCTCGAGGGATAATCATGCATTAAGTAACCAGTCTGTCCACAATCATAGCAAGCATTTGTGCCCTAGCGACATGGCCCCGAATGTAATTTTTTGCACTGGCTACATCATGGGACTGGTGGTTTCCTCTGGCTATAATCACCCCCAAACTGGGAACCTGAAGCTCTCGAACTCTGACCCTGTACTGAAGGAACGGAGCGGTCAAATCTCCTACCTGCAAATCGTGGAGGTGCACTAGTCGCTGAATGGCCTGAGTGTTTAGGATATGACTGCCTCGATACCCCTCTATAATCAGTACCTGCCCCCATAGATCTGGCCCTCTTGCTTTGCCCTCTATTAATATCATGATCACCCCTTTGTGGATGTTGTTGTCTTTCTAAATTCTAGGCATGGGCTTGAATGCGGGAAATATCCATCCCGTCTTGCAACGAAGCCGTCAAACAATCCTTAAATAAATGTGGCCCTAAGACACTTAGAAACCTGTGCACCCTATCTCCCATGTCGACCACCATAGTCGAGACATATCTAGCCAATGAATTAAACTGAAGGCTATAGTCCCGAGCACTCATATTTCCTTGTTTCAAATTTAAAAATCTATCTGCTCTAGCTCGGTAGACCTCGGGTGGCAAACAGTGGTGGATGAAGGCATCTACAAATTCTTACCAAACGGGAGGAGGCGCATTCTCTTTTCTTGATGATATCCAATTATTGTACCATAATACTTCCACATCTCAGAGTCTATAAGATGCCAACTCCACAGATTTAGTTTCGGAGCCATGAATAATCTTTAATGTTCTCAACATTTCATCAATAAAACTTTGCGGGTCTTTATCCGGCTTTGACCCAAAAAACTCCGGAGGATTCAAACTCATGAAATCACGGGCTCTGGTACTAGCTGCACGATCACTTGGACCCGCATTCTGCCGCTGTGCCTGAGCGGTAACTAACTGCATCAATAGATGAATAGCCTCAGTCACTTGTTGACCCGAAGTAGCCGGTGGAGGAACTGGAGGCATAGGAGTTGGACCTGAAGCCCATTCTTGTTCTTCTAAATTAGGCGGAGTGGAAGAAGCATTAGATGAATCCTCATTATGTGATTCCCCTCTTCTACATTTATTGGTGGCTCCCTTTCTACCCGTCTTTTCATCATAGCCTTGCCCTTCTGGGCAGCTATAGATTTTCCCTTTGGCGGCATCTCTGAAATCATAACACACTATTAGGGAGGAGAAAATCTTATACACGGCTCTATCACACGATCTTGTAAGAAGAAGAATAGTAATTTTTCCTAAATGCCCTGTAGCCTCCTGTTTATTAGTGTGGCACGCAACACACAATAAATACGACTCTACTAGACACGGCTTGTAGACACTTCCTAGGACTGAACAACTCTGATACCACTTTTGTCACGACCCGACTAGGGGCCATGACAGGTACCCGGGGCTAACCACCGAGCACCGCTCATACCATTACCCATCGTACTCATCAAGCTTTCATTCATTAATCTTATACTCAAGTCATAGAAAAAAAAACCTTTTTCACTTCGTAACATAATTACCTTTATATACATAAGCCCTTCGGCTATCAAAATTATGTACATACAATAAGGACATCGTGAGACCATACTACCCACATATACGTATCTAAGAGCCTCTACTACAGTGCTAGACATAGGGACGGGATAGGACCCCGTCATGCCCAAAACATGTATATACACAAAAGAATAAATCAATGGCACCTCCAGAATAAGGGGGTGCTCTCAAAGTCTGCTAGTAGCTCCTACGAGTCTGGATCACCTCCCTGCCTACCTGTGGGCATGAACACAGCGTCCAAAGAAAACGGACGTCAGTACGAACATTGTACTGAGTATGTAAGGCATGAATGAATTGAATTCAATAGAGGAATCATAAGACATAAGATGGAGATATAACCTGCTTAACCTTTAAGAATGGATGCATTTCATACATATATCTTATATAATCGAATTACATATATCATCATAGCACATACATCCCTATATCATATATATATCATCATCGTTAACCCGCGTCCGGGTAACCTACATATGCCGCCCACAAGTGGTGATCATGTCCGGCCTTCTAGGAGCGGTGGAATCATAAGCAGCTCGCTTTAGCAGTGACGTGTTCGGCCATTTGGGCACGGTGGAATCACAAGCAGCCCGTCTTTACGATGACCTGTCCGGCCATTTGGGCACGGTGGAATTGTATCATCGTGAGCACATCATAGACTTATCATTATTATACATCCCATAGGCATATCATGACCTTATCATAACTTAGCATCATTATGTCTTTATCATCAAAACATACATTAGAACTTGAAGGAAACTATGGCTATGTCGGGATGACATAAGGTCATGAATCCCCGATTACATTATGAAGTGATCATAATCATCATATCTAACCTTGAGGGGACTAACATTTTAAGGTGAGTGTACACAAGGAAAAGCATCAAAGGAACCATACTTAGGATCATCAACCTCATGGACATCGTACCTCACTTTAAGATTCTTTATACTTAACTCGTCGTTATCATTATCATGCTCGTATCGTATCTCCTTTCTTTATCATATGCGTGTGTAGCTCTTTATAGTCATGGACTCATAATTTTCGTTATTTAGGAAGATCGTGGAAAAATAGAAAGATTCATGCCATAGGAGTCATGCCATGGAAGGAAAGGATTAGCCTTACATACCTTTTTCGTTTAACAATTCAATCACTTGGTTGTTCTTCTTCAACGCTCACGTTTCTACCTTCAAGAGAATTCGCATCAACATTAGCTAATCGATTATATGAACGCGTTACTAATGCTAGAGAAAATTGGGTAGAATTTCCATTATTTATACAACTTTCCTCATTTTACATATCAACTCCCAAACATCCATAACAACATTCACAATATTATAAACAACAATCATCATTCATCTACATTATCCATATTTCACAATTTCACTTCAATTCGTCCATAATCTTGGTCATACTTCACTATTGCGTTTTCTCACATATATACTTATCCCATGTTCTAAATGTCACTTATAGCATACTTATAATCACAACATAAAAATATTCATGACTCATTCCAAACTACTACTCAAAATGTCATTATTCTTACATTCATGACCCATTTTCTATTTCCTTCTACAATCCAAGTCTTTCAACCTCTCATTACCTTAAACAACATGGAATGATCATAAAACTCACCTTAGATAATGGAAGAATAATCCTTGAGTGGAAATACTCTTCTTGCACCAAAACCCTAGTTCACTTCCATTGGAATTTCTTGGCTTAGATGAACTTCAATGACTTTCTTACACTTGATTTTGTTGGTTTGATGAAGTTAGTCATAGATTTCTCTTGGGTTCTTGTGGATGAAGAGTGGAGAGGGTTCTAGAGAATTCTTGAAGTGTGAAGTGAGGAAATGAAATAAATGAAATAAGGTTGGTCCCTTATATTTAATTTAGAACTGTCCCGACCAGATTCTACGGACCAACATACGGTCCGTATAAATTATACTGGCTGTATTTATGGCCGTAGATTTGGTCCAATGAAGACTCCATTCTTGGCACAACATACGGCCTAACATACGGCCAGTATGTTTTATATGGCCAGCATGTTGGGCCGTATAATGCCCAGCTTTCCGAAGTTTGTTCTCGTCGATGTGTTTGACCTCCAATCCTTATGGAACCTTGTTGACACTTATTTAAAACCTCATTACCAATCTAAGGGACATTATAACTCTTCTCCAAAATATCATTACGCTCTCATTAATTCGATACTCGTAAATCTTACCCGACACACAACATATACCTTGCTTTCCTTTACAACTCCCGTCTTCTATCTCGAATGTCTTTGAAATTTCATTTAGAATCATCAAATGTTATTTCTTACTTACCAAGACATCGTATACTTCATGCCCTTCGTTAGTCTATTCACTGAACATTAACTGGAAATTTCTGAGGTGTAACAGATACTTTCAAAGAAATGTTTTAGAATGATTTCAATTTAATTTATGGGAAGAACCTTGGAGGGGAAAAATGATTAGTGATTAAAGGAACTGGAATGAGTTGCATTCGAGATTTCAGAATTGAGATTTATTGAAGATACAGGGAAAGTTGACATTAAGAACTCATATACAGTAATACAATTTATAGATTGGTGAGTAAGAGATAATCAGGAGATATTGATATGGGAAAGGAAGTTAACGAGTAGGGGAAAGTTTAACTCTAGAAGTTTTTATATATATGCATAAGATCAGGACGGATTGATGACGGGTTGTACTTATAGTGGAATGTTCTACAGATTTCTAGGCACATACTATAAACAGGCAAAGGGAAAAAAACACTTTAAGAGCAAAGGAAATCAAGAAGGACCTTGAGGAGGAAAGTAAGAGAAAGTACGTTGATGAATTGGTTAAAGGAAGTTATGTGACCATTGACAATAAGAGGAAGTCTAATAAGTTTGTAAGGTTGGCCAAAGGTAGACATTAATAGTATAGGACAATGGACTTGAAATAGAGATAAGATTACAAAGGAAATAAGACAATCTTAAACAGTATTGGGATATTTCGTAAGTGAGGTATTAATAAGCGATGTAAAAGATAACTCATGAGTGGTCACATTAAATATTATGCGTGCCCTTATGATAAATCTTACGATATGTTAAAGGTATTGATTGACTTGGGCATTGAAGTTAAGGTAGCCAATGCTACAGGACAGGTTGATATTGTTTTCTCCGAATGTTAAAGTAGGATAATCATGATGTAATAATATTGGGAAAAATAAGAATACGTGTATACAAGAGTAAGAAAATTATAATGTCATGAGAAGAGGAGAAAGGTAAGCAATGGAAGTATGTTTCTAGTAAGGGTCAAGTAAGGTTTCCAAGAAAGGGGTTAAGGCGACAGTAAAGGCAAAGAGCCATCTGGATAAATTTCTAAAGTAAGTAAGTAGAAAGGATAGAGTATGGCAATATGGAATAAACGACGAATGTGATGATTCTGGAAATAGATCTTGATAAACAGGATTGAACTATAATAATGACGGACATGGATATAACCTGAGAGGGAATAATCAGATTTTAGGAAAAGTGCCAAGGGATTTTTGACTCTTAAGGTACATCCGAGAGGATAAATATGAAGCCATATTGATACATTCACTTAGAAACCGGAAAATCCCCCCCCCCCCCCCCCCCCTCCCCCTAAAAGGCGATCTTAGGAATAGAAAGGATTCGTATTTCTAATAGAATATTCTACGAATTCCTGGGCCAATGTTGTAGAATGACAAGGGGGGAAGAGCGCTTTATGAGCAAGGGAGGTCAAGAAAGACCCTAAGGGAAAACGTAATAAAAGTGGACTAATGAATTGGCAAAGGAAGTTGTGTAGCCATCATGGTGAATAGAGGATAATAAGCTAACAAGTCTGGCCAAGGGGAAAAATATCGGTAACATGGGATAAGAGTCTTGATAAGGAGTACAGAAATTCGATCATAAAGGAAATAGAATGAATGTACGGGGAATGTATAAATATGAACATGTTGTAGTATCATAAGGGAAGATGAGGACTCGACGCAAGGAGAAAGAAAAAGGTGTACTTCATCAAGATTTCATGATAAGAATAGGAACTGACAAAATATTAGAAGAACTATGAAGCATGACTGTGATGCAAACATGTAGTTAAGAGAACTACGGGACAATATGAGCTAAACTAATGAAAGGATGAGTCGTGGGAATGAATAGTAGAGAGTATCAACTTCTAATGGTATAGTATAGATATAAATCTGAATTTTGAACTAAGAGCAAGAGGGATCTCAAGGACATTAGTAAAAAGGTAGTTATGAAGGAATATTAGGGCTAGAGGTCAGACACTCCACAAGGAGTCTAACGAAGTTTGATGTCACCATTAATTCATTAGCCTAGGGGACTATTAGTTGTGAAAGGAAGAAGTGATAAATAAGCATGTGAAGTGTGTTCGGTGTGTGTAGACATCTAACTTGATATAAGAACTCAGCTAGCAAAAAGGGAAATAAGTCACACCATGCGATGACAAGAACTCTGACATTATATCGAATAGAGGAGTGAAGGGCCACTAAAGTTAGCTAGATGACTACCAAAGACGGTTAATATTCGAATATTACTGGTATATGAGGACATCTTTAAAAAAGGGGGAGAGAAGAACAAATTCAGTTCTGAGATGAACTACAATATTCCCAAATTCAAAAAAAAAGTGGGAATGGATTGAATACAAGTATAAGGGACAATCGGGACTACTAAAAAGAACTTGTAGCAATAGAAGAGATGAAAGCTTTAAAAGAGGAATATTTATAGGAAGTTCAATCATTTTCAAAGGAAAGGAAGATAGTGTGTCTATGGATAGCAATACAGCAGTCCTACCTGAGATTAGGAAGTACCTCCTATGTCAGGAAATTCCAAGTCGCCGGTTATATCAATTGTGAGAGTGTATGACATAGAACCATATAAACTATAGCCGTGATGAAATAGCCAACAAAATGGTGTAAGGACAATGATAAGGAGCCAAAGAAGAATAGAGGCTAATTTAAGTCTCAAATGATCACCGGTACAAGAGAATCATGGACTTAAGAAGAAAGCATACTCGTATTGAAAAGAAATTATGATTAAGTAGGATTTTTTCTTAGTTCCATGTTTACCAGTTTAGTAAGTAATTATGTTAAGATCGGAGGAGAAGAAATTGAAGGAAGAGTTCAAATATGAATTTGATCATTTCTTGAGTCATAAATTAGCTTGAGCTGTGATTATTAGTATATTATGAGTATAATCTTGCTATGAGGAATAATAATGATGATGAGGAAGTATTATATACAAGTATATAAGGGATAGTGTTGAGGTCGTTGTTATGGATTGATTATGAAAAGAAGTCTAGATGGACAATATGAAATAAGATAATCACTGAGAATAATAAATCACTAGCAAGGAAATGCTATTACAAATCATCTGGGTGCTACCATAGATGGAACTATGATGATCATGTGAAGAATTAAAGAGTCCGACCAAGGAATTAAAAGGAGATGATATGGTATGTATATAAGGTTGACTAGCACAAAAAGGGATGATCTAAGATAGCACCAAAGAAGCAAGCAAGGAAAGGTGCCATATCTGAACAAGAGAGTTTGTCTACTAGTAGAGAAATAAGGAGCAAGGCAAAAGATTACAACAATTAAGAGTACTCACAGATCTGCGGGGAGCCGTTGCTATCATGAGTTAATACCACCTTAATGGAAAACGGTCCCTGGACGGTAACTAGATATCAGTTGACAACTGGGTACATACATAAGAACATGAGGATATGGAACTAATAGACGAGTTCGACAGAGAGTTAGGGGAACATCAAAGAACACTGATGAGCTCATATTATAAGAATATGAAGATCAGGGTCTAAAGCAGGACAACCATTTAAAAAAATCAATGACAGCATCGTAAGCTCGCAAGCTACAATATTTGAGGACGAATGTTTCTAAGGAGGAAGAATGTCACACCTCAAAAAAATTCGTGTCGTGTGCGTTATGTGTAAACTAACGTAAGCTCGGAGAGGTCATGGAGCCCTTATAAGTTTAAGGAATACTCTTAGCAAGTGTTAAGCAAGTGTCTACACGTTCCGGGATCAAGAAAATCGAAGAAAATAAGTTTGCCGAAAATTTTGAAAAAAAATCGACAGAATTTTGGGTCAACTTCAGAGAGGTATATCTCCTGGTATATCAGGAGTTTTAAGTGTTTCAAGAGCCTAAAATGAAGTTTGTCGAGTGTAGTTTGCAACGCAATAAACCATTCATCAATACAACATCGGAGTAGGGAGTTATGGGCATTTTAAAACGGACTGCCAGAGCCTGCGTACCTATGCGGAAATTATAGAAACTACTTAAAAAGGCCACTAATTTCGGACCCTCAGTCCAAAGCGAATTGGACTACTATATATACCCTCTTAAGTCATCTAAATCACCTCATTTTTCATCATTTCTCATCTCCACACTTATTGTCACGACCCAACCCCGTGGGCCGCGACTGGTGCCCTACTTAGGCACCCCAAACAGACTCACAAACCAGATCATCATATTAAGACTCATTCAGACTTAACATACGTTGTTCGAACTGAAAACTAATAGCAGACGTCACACGAACATTGATCGAACACTTATCTTAAGCGGTCGCCCGTGCAGAACAGTCATATCAAAATCAAAAAGGTGGCGGAATATACATCGCACAAATGCACACACACACGTACAAACTCATGGGCCGTCTTGGCCATAGTAGCGTACGGGCCGCTTAAGAACGCAAAACAGATCCACATACAAACACACCGGACCCACGACCCACAAATATGACTACAGGCCTCTAAAACAAAACAGAACATGCGAACATATGACGGGACAGGGCCCCGCCGTACCCACACAGCCACAAATGTACAGAACACACGCACAGCAAAAGGTATGTACCAAAAGTTAAGCTCCGGATCAAGGGGAGCCCTCCAAAATAGCAGAATAGGTAGCCTAAACCGGAGGATCACCCGAACGAGCTTCTGTACATGCGGGCATGAAACGCAGCCCCCCGAAGAATAGGGGGTCAGTACGGGAGAAGTACTGAGTATGTAAAGCAGAAGGTACATGAATCACAATCATAACTGGAGTCAGAAGGAACAAACACAAACGTCAAAGTAGCAAATCAAACCTGTACGGAAGATAAATGTACAAATGCAAATAAAAGATCATGTATAGGGCTTAGGAACATGGTTACCCCCGACGCTGGTGCCACAACACATCATACTCCAGAAGTTTTTCAAATCTCCGTACAGTCTCCAGACAAATCGTATCACACACATATCACATCATCAGAACATGTCAAATGCCATATCACATCATAACTCCATAGACGGTAACCGGCCCTATGGCGAGGCCTCGGAAACCGTAACACATCATACTTCTGAATATGGTATAGCGCGCACGATCACAAAGCCGGCCCGGGTACCGACGAACGAAATCATAGCGAATGGCACGAACGGAGTAGTGTAGAGACCATATGCATATTAAAAGTAAATTACAGGACTCGACATATAATTACATATAGGCATATACCGACGCCAAAAGGCTCGGAGTAGGAGTCAGGTCGATCAAAATTAATGTATAGAAGTTACGAAGTTCCAAACTGCAAAACCTTTGAAAAGCAACTCCCAGATAATTTTCCGAAAATCTAGTATCATTCATAGTGCAAAACGTTCCATAATGGTGTAGGAGATTTCAAACGGACCTTTGAGTCATAGGCAAACAATTACTTTTCATATCGGACGGAAGTGAGTCAAACAAATCAAATAAGGGAAGCCTCGGGGCTTACGGGCCCACCTTGAGTCAAATCGAGGCGGCGGACACAAATCACGGACTTTAGGCTCCATAAAGCCATCTACGAAAGTTTCGGAGAGATTCGGACACAATAGCAAAAGTTATGAAGGTTTGAACATTCTTTCAACCAAATGTAAGGAATAGGTTTCAATTGCGCTGAATGAATAGTGCCCAAACTTGAACTCGGATTTCCAAGAGCAGAATTATCCCCGAGGGTCCTATCTTGACCTAGTGTAACTAGGACATGCCAAAAGAAGGAAAGGTAAGCTTTACATACCTGGATTGCGCCTTACGCTCGTCAAATCTCAATTCCCGTTTCGTCCAAAAACTGCAAATGGTCACTTTTACCAGTTACTATTCATGAAAGTTAACATTTTAACCTTTGGGTTATACTTGGCTACCGAAATTTCGGCAGCACTTCCCCTATACATTTGACACCCCGAGAATTTAACTCGTCTCAACACAACCAACAACAACCCAACAACAACATCAACAACACCAACAATTTTTCATAATTCACAATAAGACATAATATAACACCATTAGTCTACTTTCCAATGTAATGCCATAATTCTTCCAACACTTCCAAATTAATGCCAACTTACATCATTCTTTCCATTAAGTCACTACTTTTCCAATTTTTCCTAACCTTCAACATACAAGTTCGTTATACACTTCCATCTTCCAAATTCATCAACAATAATCATAATTTGCCTCTTGATACATTCATTTTCCATTTTTAAATAAATCATAACAAAGTTGCATATTCTCTTACAACAACTTAATAACCATTTTTCCAAGACAATAAAGATTGTTATCTTCCCATTCACTTCACCATAACACACTTAGCATACAAACAAGATCAAATTCATATTCCATACCCAACATAGCACCACACGGCCACTTCCTACATTCTCCAATTTTCACTAATTCATTCCACTTTCATTTCTAACACAATTTCCATCATACTACAACTAAATTACATCATGAATTCAAGCCATCTTAAACATACAATTCATGCATAAATTCGGCCACCATGAACACCATCCCAACACACAAAGTTTTCAAGTTTTTCATTCATTCACACATACTACAACATACATACATACATATATCTTATGGCATGAAAATGGAAAAATCCTTACCTTTCTTCAAGTTCTTCACTTGGAGGTTAAAATTGTTTTCTTGCCACAATACTTATACCAACTTGTAGAGGGCCTTGAGTTTAGCACTAATCTCACAACCAAAGAATTTTTGAACCAAAGATTTGGGCTCCAAATTTTTTTTCTTTCTTTTCTTTCTCTTTCTCTTCTCAAACCCGAAATGCTCCCTTTCTTTTTCTTTGTTTGTTCTTGTTCCTTTTTCTTGAAGCTTCCTTACACTTATCCATTATATGGACTTATCACATAATAAAAATTAATAATTCCATAGGCCAAGGCCTACATGGTCGGTTGGGCCCCTTAAAATTGGGCCTCACTTCACCTTTTTTTTTTTAGCCCAAAATGGTTGGCTAATTATTGTAATTCATAAGGCAAATTTTCAAAATTCCAATTTTTTTTTTTTTTTTTTTGCCCTTGGCCTCCTTTCGTAATTCCGCACCATTGAATTCATAACCTACACATTCATACCAAGTAAGGTTCAATTGTGGCCTTATTCATCACAAGTCCATTTATCTTGAATTTTTCGAATAAACAAAAATGTCGGATGTAACACTTATCTAGAAGCTCCCACAACATTCATCCAATATTCTTACACCAAGATATAGCAAATTTATTAGTTCCTACATCAAATTAAGCTCGGGTTGGTAAGATTAACAACGAATCTCGACGAATAAAAGAAAGGGCATGACTTTGGGGCTTATATTTTCACCAAAACCAAACCTTCTAGACCCTATAAGCTCTCTCCAACACTCCAAACCATTCCAAATCAAATGAAGAGATGATCAAGCCATAAAATCCTTAACTAGTTCATGGAAGGAGCTTGTTCGTACTTCTAATTGAAGTTGTAGTGGATAAGCTTTAGGGTGAATTGGGTGAGGTGAAGTTCTTCAAGTTATAAGGTATGTGTTTTCATTTTGAGTTTGATATTAAGTCATTTCTTTTAAGGATTTTAATTGTTTAAAGTAAGGGAAAACATGACAAAAAAGTCGTAGATAGATATGTTGATGTTGTTGGCTTACGGATTGATTTTCGAAGGAAGTTTCGGACGGATTTGTATACGTTTGTCATGTAGTATCTTGATTACGTTATGGTTGATGTTGTTAATGATATTTGGGAGTTGTTTTGGAATTTGGAGGAAGTAGATAATACAGAGGAGATGCTGCCTGAATTTTGGCAGATTCTAAGAGGATTTAATTTGAAGGCTTAAGACAAAAATATGACGATAAGCCTAACAATAGTATGAATTCTTTTGAATTTAGATTTACGAGCTCGGAAGGATAAGAGTTAAGAATTTAATGTTAAGGCGACTGAAAAGTTATGTTAAAGTTGTTCTTTCTTTTCTTGGCATGATTCCATAGATAGTAGGAGCGTAAAGAACCTTATGACTAGAGATTTGTCAAAGTAAAGCTTGTCATATTGTGGCATAGTTTCCTAGTGTTATGTTATTCTTTCTATGGGGCCATATCCCCTCCCTATGTCCTTGAGTTTATAGAGAGACAGAAGAGACATGTTACAGTATCAGTGTTTTTCAGCATATGCATGATATACTGCATGGTATACATATATATTTTTCTTTAGCCTGGCCATTTGGTCAGTGAGACATTTTCTTTAGTTTGGCCAATTGGTCAGTGAGACAGATTGCCTGGCCTACGGGTCAGTGAGACAAATATCCTGGCCGACGGGTCAGTGAGATTATTCAGTTTCCTGGCCACTTAGTTGGTAAGATAGATTGCCTAGCTGATGGGTCAGTGTGACTTTTTTCAGTTGCATGGCCACTTGGTCAGTGAGATATATAATAGCATTTTATTACATGTCATATGACACAGGTCAGAGGAGATATTCAGGGCATTATTTAGCCTCCAGATTGCATTGTTTTCAGTTCAGTTTCAGTTACCCTTTGCTTTACATATTCAGTACATTGTTTCATACTGACGTCCCTTTTGTCGGGGGTGCGCTGCGTTCATGCCCGCAGGTTCAGGTAGATAGACAGGCGATCTAGCTCAGCAAGCCTTCTACTCATCTATAGACGATGCGCTCCACTTGGCTCGGAGCTGCAGTCCCTTTTTTATGCCATTTTAACATGTATATATGGGTATGACGGGGCCTTGTCCTGTCCTTTCTATAGTTCGTACTCCATAGAGGTCTGTAGACAGTTGTGCGTAGTTGAGATGTTATGTAGCCTTATGGATTCTTATTTTGTTGTACAGCATATGTAGCGGCCTAGTGGGCTTGCACTGTTATCCTCAGCACACACACACACACACACACACACACACACACACACACACACATATATATATATATATATATATATATATATATACTGGTTGTGAGTTCTTAATGCATACAGGAGTTAGTATAGCTCAGTTATAAATTATATGGGTCGCTATGTTGCTCAGCGAGATGCAAGTACTAGTTTAGGGGTGCTTGGTCAGTAGTGGTCGGGCACTCATCATGGCTCATCGACTCGGGTCGTGACACTAAAGATCTATGTGATGGACATGGAGAATACTAGAATGGAAGAAGCAAGCTCAGAAAGGTTGTTACCTCTTAAAATCACAAATAAAGAAGATGAAGAGGATATGGCCTTGATTGTGAGGAATTTCAAAAAATTCCTTCAAAAGGAAAACCAGTTAGGCAAAAACTCTAAAAGAGAAAGGAGTTTTGATATAGAAAAAGCAGGTGGATGCTTCAAGTGTGATAAAACAGATCACTGATCAAGGATTGCCTACTGTGGGGAAATAGAATAGAAGAAAAGAACGACAAAAAAGAGAAAGAGGAAGCTAGCAAAAACAAGGAGACTACAAAGGCTATGGTAGCAGCCTGGGGATCTGATGATGACTTTGAGGATGAGGCTTCTCACACTACACTCATGGCCAATGATCATCTAGAGTCAGACATGGAGAAAGACATCAAGATGAGCACGAGAATAGATGAATCACTTAGTGAGCTCAGAAGTGTAAAGGATCAACTACTGAAGAGTGGAAAAAATAGAGTCAAAACATAGAAGGAAAATCAATTGTTGAAAGAACATGTTGCACAACTTGGTTCATCCATATTGAGTCTTCAATCTGAAGCTTGGAAAGTGATACTTAACGCAGGAGAGCATAAATCGAACATTGAGCAACTAAATTGAAAAGAGTAAGAAGGGAGCTGTAGTTGGAAAAAGAAAAATTCCAGAGATATTAGCTCAAAACTGCTTAACACAGAGCTTGATCTTGAAAAAGCTAATCGTTGGACTCAAGCCTCTCAAATGCTCTCAAATCTCGTGAGTCGTACGTACAATATTACTAATGCATTGGGATTTGACTGAACAACGGAACATGAAGTATTAGAAGACGTTTTATGCAATGTAGAAATATGGGGCACTGCAGATTTGAATGTCCAGTGAACATGAGTTATAATATAAAGAACCTAAAGATTTCAAAGAAGAACACCAAATCCGTCAAGAAGAAAGCTACAGGTGTTGGAAATAGGTTTATGTGGGCATTGCCCGAATGGACAAAGAAGGAATTGATACATCCCATGACTGAAGGAAAGGGACCCAAGCTTGCATGGGTTCCCAAAACCAATCCCTGATTCCCTTGCAGGAAAGAGGAGCAGAAGAGCAAGTTAAAATGATATATGAATAGTGCTTGCTCAAAATATGAAGAGAGAAAACATTGTTAATTCTGGTCATTCTGAAATAGAAGGAAGGAAACACTGCATAAAAAAGGTTATCAAAAGAGAAAAGTAATCCGACAGGGGGAACATGCATAAAATCGGTTCAGGGACCTGTTCCTCGTGATAAAAGAAGATGGTCAAACATGAACATGTGTTGTACACTCAGTAGATGTAGTGCTAAAACTCATGAAGTAAAATAGGAGGACCCATTTATGGCAAAAGAAAACTGTGTGAACAATGGCATGTGTACTATAATAATGAAGGGTTCCCACCAGGCTTATAAAAGGAAGAATATGTTAGCACTGGAAATGATTAAAGTTGCACATGTATCCCTAAAATTTGGCTAGGGAGGTTGTCACAGACTGAGTGCTACACAAAGTAATTGAAATATTTTACCCAGTCTAGTACATTAAGATGTACATCCAATATAGGGTAGGTTCATGATCTTGCAAAGTCTAAAAATACTGACTTTCACCGAAGCAGGCCTCAATTCAAAGATAGCAAATATGCTTCAGGTATGTTCTTTTTCCCTACAAGTCAACTATATATTCAGCTATGGAACAACTTAGACAACCAATTTTATCTAGCCTAGTCATGCATAGTCCTCTAAGGAGTACATTAAGAGAAGAAAATGTGAGTCATGATTATAGCCTTGAAAAGACACCCAAAATCAAACCACGCTCTTTTCAAAAAGAGAAATTTTCATCTATCCGATCAAATCTCTACATAAAAAGATAGAGAATCACCCTCACCTCTCAAATTTAATCCCATCTCTCCTACCTTGGAGCCCTAATGAGAAAACTTGTACAAAGACTTCTCAAGCTCTGATAGTCTCCCTCTTCCTTACACTTCCTTGGTCCCTCCAAATCAGAAAATACACTTCATCTTACCCTCACAAACAAACCATTCCCTAATTTAAAAATGATGTTAGCAATTGGAAAGATAAATGGGGAAAAGAGCATTGGGTTGAGCTCATAATCAGGGGAAATATCTGAAAAATTCCAAAATAAGGGAAAGAATGGAGGAAACCAATTTTACAACAATTTTCAAGAAGGTAAGGTGGTTGATAATGTAAGATAATCTAAAAAGGATTCATCTGAGCTATTACTAAACTGGAGCTATGGAATTATAAGGGTTCATGGAGAAGTATGGAAAGTTGAAACAAAGAAAGAACCCGTAACCTTTATGAAAAAACTGTAGTCCGGAACTCTGTCCTCATGGGCACAATCGGTGGAAAAATATGGTGGATCTTGTTGGGGCAAAAAGGTGGAAAAAGGTGAAGGTATATTCAATGGAAGTAGAAACAGACGATGAAGAGATATCCTCCCACCTTAAACCACCCCTAGCTAGAACCCAATAGGATTAGGACCTCCACATTGGTCACATTCACCTAAACCTATCCTTGTACAAATCCTTGATGTCCAGTTCCATAATTCTATAATATATGGTTGTAACCAAGGGACTAGAATTGTACTTCTTGACATTAATGAGAAAATAAAACTATTGCATATCTTATTGAGTTGTGCCTAAATTGTATGACATGAATGTTTTCTTGACTTAAACAAGTAAATGTTCTTCTATGTGAATATGCGATAGCCCCAATGGCCATGAGTTGAATATTGAATAAATATTACCAACCAAAATCTGGGAATTAACTTTTTTAATGATTCTAAAAGGGGGAAATGAACTGTGATGGACATATGTTATTTGATGCTAACCTGGTTTAGTGTAAGAAAGTCATGGAATATAAGATGTACAGAACAGGTTACACAGTTAGCGTTTGTCATCATCAAAAAGGGGGAATTTGTTGGCATAAAGCCATGTGTGCTATTGTTAGACCCCGTATTTTATACGTCGAGTTATTCACGAAGGAATTGACGTGAGATAGAAATCTCGAATTTTTAATTTCTAAACTAGAACTAATCGGTTATAAATTTTTACTTAGTATAAGAATGTTGATGAAAATTAGGAACTACTTAATTGTGGTGTTAAGTATAAATTAGTGGTAACAATGAGTCAATATGAACATTAACATGCCATGTCCAAAAGATGACTCAAAGTCATCTAAAATAAGGCTATTATGGAATACATACAAATATACATTTAATGTTGATTCATCCACTACACTTTCATTATATTGTGGACAATTAAATTGGAATAAATATACATGTATATTCGGCCAAGGAGCTGAAATTTGGAGGAGGAAAAGGTTAGTCATGCAATTGAATATTGAAGCATGCATTACTTTATTAAAGTACATTATTTTAGGAAGACATAACATGGTGGAGGGATCATTTCACATTAAATATGGATCATTCATCTTGGAATGATTACAATGGACAAAGGGTGGTGTGTGAATCATTCACCACACATGAGATTGTCTTGTAAACAATTGAAAAAAAAAGAAGAAAGGAAACAAAGATGAAAAATCAGCCAACACACTTAGCCGAAAGTTGAAGAGAAAAATTAGAAAATTTTACGTGTAACGTTAATGGAATGAATCATGCCATAAGTGGAGCATGTGACCAACTTGTAGGCATCAAATTTGAACCAAATAATGACCAAGAAATCAGCCATCACAATTCATTTCAACTACACAACACAAAGAAAGAAAACCTAAGCCTAGAGAGAGAGAGCATTCGGCCAAGGGGCTGATTTTTGAGCTCTTTGAGTCTTGATCCAAAAATTATTTTCCAAGGTGTTTCAACCCTTTAGAAGGTCCATAAAACGTGAAGATATTTTTTGGAGCAACAAGAACCATTTTCATCTCAAGTCACCAACTCTAGCCAAGTAGAGAAGTCAAGTTGTCAAGGTAAGATCTAACTTTCTTTTCCATGCATTAAGGGTGATGTAGATGAGTAGATATAAGTTGTATGTATGAAATATGGTGTTATGATGTTGTAACATGATAGTAACCATGAGGTTATATGTGTTGATGTTGAAGTATGGTTGTAACTTGAAGAACATGAATCGCATGCATAAAATCATGAATGTTGGTGTTGGAATGTTGTTGTGACCGAGGGGACTGTTTTGGTGGAATTAATGAACTAATTTTCTTTAATAAATATGGATGTTACTATCATATATCTCATGGTAAAAAGAATGAAAAGAATTGGAAGGTTAAAGGTGAAGTTGTGTTAGTATGAAAATAAAGTGAATCTATGATTTTATGTGAAGTGATGTTGAAGCATCTTGAAACCGTGTGTGGACTGTTTTGTGAGGAAGTTAGTGAACTGTTTTTACTTGATATTTTGATTATTATTATCATGAAATTTATGATGGAAATGAAGGTGTTTAATGATTGGAGTTGAAACTAAAGTCGTTTGAGAATTGTTGTAAGGATTATAGAAATGACGATATAGCGTAGTTGCGTATGAATTGATGTTGTAATTGTCGTGTGGATAGATGGTCATAACTTACTGAAATTATATGAAAAGAAGACATGAAATGATGTGTAAATATCGTATGTGGTTGGCTTAGTATGTCCGTAAACGTTTGCAAGAATTCCGAACATTGTTATGTTGTCGGTTAGGGACTGTTTTGGATGTGTTGTTGGTTAGGGACTGTTTTGGACTTGTTTTTTCATTAAGTTGGAAAGACTAATTATAAGTTAAGAGTATACATCATATTGTATGTTGGATGGGCTGTTATAAGTTGTTACATGCAAACGTTAAGGCTACAAACTATTAGAAGTAACTTGAGAATGTCGTAGCCGTATGTGAATCGTTATTGCATGTTATGAATGTGGGCTGTTTAGAATATTGTGTGGGCTGTCCGGAATGGTATTGAAAACATAATTATTGATGTTGGATTGATTGTGTGTGGTTGGTTTGGATACAAGAGAAAACGTCGTCTAAACATCTAGAAAGGAGTTACTAACATTAGAATACGTTTTGAATCTCCCCGTAACTTAAACGTAGTTGTTGGCATCTTAATATAGGTCGAAGTATTATTGGGAAGCATATACATACTGTGACGAATAAGCGCTAAAGGTATGTGAAGCTAACCCTTCTTTCTTTTTGGCATGATCGTTGTGAAATGAATATACGATATATATATATATATATATATATATATATATATATACGATTCCAAAGGAATTCCTACTCCTAGAGCCACTAGGATGGCTAATGATCTTGATTCCCATAACTTATGTTTTGATTCATCTATATTAATGTGTACACATGATTTCGAAGATTCATTTTGATATAATCCACAGGGACATCCGAAAGGTATATGAGATGACTATTATTTGAAATTGCGAACGATGGTTCGTGTTGACTATTCTATTGAGTCTTTAAAAATATTTTGAATTGCATATAGTTTGTCACTACTCTACTCGTGCATATCTCAATATATCTTTCACCGAGTCCCGGGCAGGGTATGTTATCGTGCTCACTTCCACTGCATTGTTCGCCGAGTCACTCATTAAAGGGTCGGGTACAATATATATGTATATATTCTGGAGTTATGCTGTGTTATGGTGTTATGCTGTGTTATGATGTTATGCTGTGTTACAGAGTTATGCTGTGTTACGGAGTTATATTATATTCTGGAGTATGCTGTGTTATGGCGCCAGAGACGGGGTGGCGACCATGTTCACCGAATCCCATAATGGGGCCGGATATGATAAATGATAATGACATGCATGATTATGTTTCGAAAGCAAGCATTTGGTATTCTGATTATTGTACCAATTTTCTGTACCCCTTATTTCAGTTATAATCCTGTTTACTGTATTTCATGCTTTACATGCTCAGTACATATTCCGTACTGACCCCCTTTCTTCAGGGGGCTGCGTTTCATGCCCGCAGGTGCAGATACTCGCTTTGGTGATCTGACAGCTTAAGATTTCCCTTCTGCTATCTTGGAGAGTTCCGTTGTTCCGGAGCCCAGATTTGGTATAGACCCTTTTGATCTAAATATATGCATATGTTAACTAAGGGTACGACGGGGCCCTGTCCCATCATATTTTACTGTTGAAACTCTTAGAGGTCTGTGGACATGTGTGTGGGTCGTATTCAGACATGATCAGTTGTGTGTGTGTTATCAGTATGCTTATTCTATCATGGTAGCAGCCTCGGCGGCTTGCAAATATTATCATGTTGTGGTGGCAGCCTTGTCGGCTTGCATTTATATGAATTTTTATGTGACAATTCTGAGAGCATGGTTTGGTCGTTATATGATCCATATTGAATTTGTTGTGAAATGAACATATAGTTAAAGAGTATGTATACGGGTGTCCAGGTCGGGCACCAGTCACAGCCTACGGGGTTGGGTCGTGACAGTTATTTTGATGATTGACAAACTGAATGCACAAGGCGCAGAAACTAGGCCTAGAACAGGTCCATAGACATGTTCCATTGCAACACAGCAGTAGAGGCAAATGCAGATATATGAACACAAATGCATACTGCAACATATATGTATGTAAATATAGAGACAGGAAAGCAATGAAGATATTAAAGGAACAGAGATAATAAAGATGAGAGGAGGTGCAGTGACTCAGACTAAGAAGAGAATGTTCAGAAAGAAATTGTGTATCTAAAGAGTTTGTAGATAAAGCATGTGAATTAGGTTAATAGAAGAACTATGTTTGCAAACATGTTCAATCACAAAGAAAGAACAAAATCATAAGTCAAAGAGTGAGTCTAGATTGAAGGAATTATTATTTCAGAAATGAATAAATGCATGTGTGGATGACCAGTTGCAGACACAAAGCTTACAGTCATATGAAATAGGTCGGTCAACATGTTCCAACCAAGATCTCAAAAAGGAGGTCAATGGGAGATGAAGAATGAAAGAAATTGGCGGAACAGGTACATGAACATGTTCCATCTCAAACGATGCAGAGATTCAGAGGTAGACGAACCAAGTGGATGAAACAGGTTCGTGAACATTTTCCAAGGCAAGTCCTATAGTAATTGGGAATTGCATAATTATGGAAAGAGCTTGGCGGTCAAGTATGAAAGATTCATTTCCATAATTGTAGAGATTAGTAAGCCTTCTACAAGGAAAAGAAGCAGACTCAACAAGGCAAGAATCCAAGTACAACATAAATCCTACGTGCGCGTCATTGATGTCACGACCCAACCCCGTAGGCCGTGACTAGTGTCCATGCTGGACACCCAAACGTAACCAATAACCCAAACCAACAGACTAGCAGATTATATAAATATAAAAGTCAGTCGACGTTACTAGTGTCAGAGAGGAACATATATAGCACATGGAAGCCGATAAGGCTATCACAAATCATAGCAACCCAAAACATATACAGAACCCACATGTATGTCTACAGACCTCTACAGAACATAACAGAATCATAAGACGGGACAGGGCCCCGTCGTACCCCTGAATAGCGTACATATATACAACAGCAGCAGACTGTACCAGAGTATAGGCTCTGGACAAAATAGCGCTCCAGAATAGCAGAATAGGTGTCCTAGGCATGTGGGTCAGCAAATCTGTAGTCTGTACCTGCGCGGCATGAAAACGCAGCCCCCGAAGAAAGGGGGTCAGTACGAAATATGTACTGAGTATGTAAAGCATGGAACGTAGTAAACAAAGTCATAATCGGAACAGGAGATACAGAAAATGAACGGAATATCCAGATTAGCAAAATGCTGATCATAAAGCATAAATAGTACTTACAGGAAACGTATGTCATACCTGGTCCCATTACGGAACAAAATCATAACCGGAACAGAACGTACAAAAATGTGAGTGAGATGTCCAGAGTATCAAATGCATATTTTCAAAACATGAAGAGTGTGTACAGAAACATATGCCATATCATATCCGGCCCCTTCCAGGGGACTCGGCAGACAGAACGTGGTCACCCCCCGACACTGGTGCCACAACACATAAGGATCAGAAAAGGGGAATAACCCCGTAACATAGCATATCATATCAGATCATATCATATCAGAATAGTGTACATGGCACAACATACTCCACAACCCATGTACATGTATACCTGCCCCCTCACATCGAGGCACGGCGAACAATGCAGTGGAAGACGCTTGAGAACATATCCTGGCCCGGGCTCAGTGTGGGAAACGTTGAGGCATCCACGAATGGAGTAGTGAGAAACTAAATGCAATAAAATATCTTATATATTTCCAGAGACTCAATGAGGCATATCAAATGACGAATCAAATCAATAAAATCGGACGGAATCATAATGAGTGAATTTCGAATGTCATAATGGATTACGGAAGCATAATCTTTCTAAGTTCGTTTCCAAGTTCCAAAACAGTTTACAAGACTTAATAGAATATTTAAAACAAGTTTTATTTAGTAGTTACAAGAGTAGTTAAAACATTTCTTAAAAAAAACGCTCGAAGACAAGTCATAACCACTAAAAGGGTAAAATTGGAAATAGTGGACCCACCTCGGGACAAACGAAGCGGTGGGCTCAAATTGCGTATTTAAAGCTTATAAAGTCACCTACGGAGGTTCTAGGGGCATTCCATAATTTTCTAAACAATTTGCGGAAGTTTGCACAATTCTTTCAATGAAGCATACTTATAGGGTTCAATTCCATTGAATGAAAAAGGGGTATTTTCAAATGCGGATTCCGATGAGCAGAACGCTTTTCGAGGCTCAAATCCGATCCTAGTACACCTAGGGCATGCCAAAAGAAGAATCGGGATAGCTTTACATACCTTGTATGCTCTTTACGCCTTTCCAAATTCAATTCCCGTTTCGCCCAAAATCTGTAATTGGTCACATTTACCAATTCTCAATTTCCAATCTTTAAGTATTTAATCTTTATTCATAATTGCCTACAGAAATTTGGGCAGCATCTCCCCTATACATATAGCATCCCCGAGAATTTAACTCGGCCAAAACAATCAACAACAACCCAACAACAACATCAACATCAACAACAACAATAGTCACCATAAACACAATATAACTTAACTAGCTATCTTTCCAACATAATGTCATAACCTTCATTTCAACTTCAATTTCCAAACTAATCTCAATGGTTTCACATTCATCATTAATCTAGATCATCACAATATAATTTGGAAATATTTCATATCATTCCTACGAAATATTCACAAGATATACAAAATATACAAACTTTCCACCAAAACATAATTCACCCAAAACTTCAAATCTTCAACCTACATATTCATAACATATTTCCACCTTCCAATTTCATCAACCATAATCATAATTTACATCTTAACAACTTCATTTCCATAATATCTCAAAATTATTCTAAGGTGACATAATCTTCTACATTCCAACTTCAACCAAAATTCATTCAACTTTCATTTCCAATATAATTTTCACCATAACCACAACTAGAATACAACATAAAATTCAACTCATATCATATATACAACAATATACACACACGGCTACATATATATATACATACCCACTTTGCAAACTTCCATATTTCCATAATTTCTACTCATTTCCACATACCACAACATAAACAAACCTTCATAACATAAGAAAAAGTAATTGATTCTTACCTTTTTCTACAAACTTCTTCACTTGAACAAGTTGTCAACTTGAAGAAATAAGTGTTCCTTCTTCCAAAACAACTACACCAAGTTGTAGAGGACACTTAATTTAGTAGGAATTCAACAAGAAAATAATTTTAGAGGCAAGATTTTGAGGGGTGATTTTTCTATGGCCAAACCCGAAATGGCCTTATTTTTGCTCTTCTTTGTGTTTGTTTTTCTCTTCTTTGCTTCATGAATGTTCTTGGTTGAAAATGAAGACTTAGCCCCTTTTTATTATTAATCACATGACTAATTTAAATGGGCTTGGGTCCTTTATTAAGGACCATGGCCGGCCACCTCCTCACTTGGGCCTGAATTTTTCTTTTCATTTTTTTGGGCCAATTCGGTTGGTCCCGAGTTGGGCCTAGCCCACTGACCTTTCGACATTAAAACGTTCATATCTCCTTGTACCGACGTCACCTTGGAACCCACGACCTATGGATGGAAAGCTAATTCAATTATCTACAACTTCTATTTCTTGGTATATTTCCAAATTCCAAACTTATAATACCGTTTTTGCCCCTCCAAGTCAGGTCATCCGAAAACGTTTTCTTAAAAATATTCGTTTGGAGGGCTTCCACTTTGATTTGGACCAAGGGTACTTCATGAGTTGTGTTTAACTTCACATATGTGATTCATATAATTTGTCAAATGTCCCCAAAAAAAAAAATCTTGATGTGTGGGACCCACCGTAACTTACAATTAATCCGACGTTCAAAAATACGGGATGTAACATCCTCCCCCCCTTTAGAACATTCGTCCTCGAATGTTCAACTAGCCTTATGGGGTATTATAATACGTCGGAGAGGTCTCTTTCTTTCCTTCAAAATTTCCCAAACGTTACTATTACTATCCTCCTTTTACGTACTCGTTTTCTTTCTATTTCCGAACATCGTTGTGCTAGAACGTCCCGGCCTTAGCTGGCGACGGAACTAGTGTCAGTTTACTTGTAATATCTGTACCATGTCTTTCGCTTTGTCTCTCAAATTCTGTTTAGTTAATATCTTTCATACCTCGCGACACTGGCTGCTGAGGTCCACCTGTCGGTCGGTACAATCATGAATGGGGTGTCATATGCACACATACACATTTACTACCATTTTGCTTACAAAACAATTTCCAAATGCTTATTCAAACTTACTCTCATTCCCAAGCTGCATTGCGCTATCTTCTTCCTCACCAGCTTATCTTGTCTTAGTCTACCCGACTTCTTGAGGGTTTCTAATAACTCCGCATATCCTAATTTCCTTTAAGTTACCTCAAATTTCCCATTCGTCCCTTATTCCTATACTTGTGAAAATTTTAGTTTACTTCCCAGGGGGTCACCCATCCCAGAATTGCTCTGGCCCTAGCACGCTTAACTTTACAACTTTAATGCATTTAGGCACGTTAGGGCCGGTATAATGACACCAATTGCCCCGCACGTCCTTTGTCACGTAATTTAAGGCAAATCGGGGTCTTAACAACTTTCAAAACACCCTCGTAGCGGGTCCCACCCCGACTTAGAGGGGATTCTTTTACTTTTCTGACTATATAGTTACCATGTCGCCCCCTGTAAATCCTCAATATTTACCTTCATGTATATATATATAAAATTCTAGACCGCCCACGAGTTTAAGTTTTTATTCCACAAATTCCATCTCCAATCCGTCGATGAAAACTGATGGAATGTTTCTGTAAGGCATCTTCCGACCACCAGCAAAAGAAAACTAGAGTCCGACGAACTTCGCGGAATCTTTTAGTACTTAATTCACATAATTACCTCCATATTTATATATATATTTTTGAGTCGTGAGCGAACCACTCAATTCCCAACTGCCTGTCATACACTTTATATCCTTCCAATTAGAGGAAACTTAATCGTTGGACATTTTTGCCCTTCCACATATTTTTGCCCTTCACATGGGCTGTGCTAAAGCAAAATGGGGTTGGAACATATTTCTGGTCCATTTAAATAAATTGCGAATTTGCTACTCGTATATGCTTTCTCGAGATAAAATTTTCCAAACAAAGATAATGCTTCTTACGAATGTTATGGAGGGTATCTCTTAAACTTTAATCCAACATAATGGGTTTGCCCTATCGGTATCGACCCTCAAGATATGTTAATAATTTATATCTCATTTTCCTCTTTATATTCCTAGAAAAATTTGGGCAGAGGTTCCTCTGTATTTCTTACTATCCCAAAACATGTACACAGGAAATACCAACCATGCCTCACAGGGCCATCACATATACGTATATACGTATCATATCATATCGCATCATAGCCACACGGGGCTAACAATTTCAAATAAAAGTATAAAGATGCCGAGGCTTACCTCACATGCCCAACTCAAACTGCACCTACTACACTTTCCTGTTTATTTTTTTTCTTTTCAATCTTCAGCTTCGTGTTTCAATCGTATTTCAAACACCTTACCCAGCATTCATCTTTCATACCATTACTTACCTGTGTACTGTGTAGCTTCCAATATCATCAGTCGCTGTCTTACGTCGATACCGTTCTCCAGCTGAAATCAGAGGTTATAAAAAAAAGGAATTCATTTCCTGCAGCGGGTTCTATCGCACGATCTAAGATTCAAAGAAAGGTAACACCCTAGATGTCCTGTAGCCTCCTGTTTATAGATGTGGTGCACAACACACCGATAAACAAGACTCTACTAGACACGGTCTGTAGACATTCCGAGGACAAACCGCTCTGATATCACTTTTGTCACGACCCAACCCCGTAGGCCGTGACTAGTGTCCGTGCTGGACACCCAAACGTACCCAATAACCTAAACCAGCAGACTAGCAGATTATATAAATATAAAAGTCAGTCGACGTTACTAGTGTCACAGAGGAACATATATAGCACATGGAAGCCGATAAGGCTATCACAAATCATAGCAACCCAAAACATATACAGAACCCCAGGTCTTTCTAAAAAGAAGTTTTCGCACCCATAAAGAGAGAATTCAGAATATTGAGCAAAAAGTTATATCCAACATATTTGAGAATCCTGGGTTGCCTCCCAGTACAAGAAGATGGATTGAAGGAGTTGTTCTACTGAATAATATTTTCTAGTTCTTAAGTCTAGAATCTTGTATTTGGTTTGTGCTATCAAAATGTATCTTTATCAACTTATTTTGAAGAATTAAAGTAGATATAAACAATTGTAACTCCAAGTAGGAAGTTTACTACTTGGAGATAGCTATCTAGCAAGAGTTTGGGTAGCAAGGTTGTTGTAGGGATTAGGTTGCTGAGTGTGTAACTTAATGTGCAGTTGGCTCAGTTGTATTGAAGTTGAGGTAAATCCTTTATCACCTTTGAGCCAGGTGGTTTCCACATAAAAAAGTTTATGTTAACTTACAAAGAACTTGTTTCAGTGTGTATTCTCCTTTAAGTGATTATTTTAACCAATGTACATCAAGTCTGGCTTAGTTTTCTTTATTTATGGTTATCTTGTTTAGTTGTTTGGTAAGTTGGTCCTTTTTTTGGTTCAATGGTACTTAACAGTATTATGTTGTTAGCTTGTCTTTCTTGCCGCACTCTTGTTCATGAGCCATGTTTGTTTTGCTTACATTAATGATGAGATATGTCAACTTTGGTTATGAATGTGCTGTATGACATGTTTTGGGTTGATAACAGTAAAAAACCATGTGTAGAAAAGTGTTGATTGCTTCCTGCCCAATTGACTAAGTTAAAAGGACTTGAAGAATTGCATTGATTATCTGCCTACCTATGCATTGTGAAACTACTTGCTTACTTTCAAATAACTCTTCAAAATTCAAAATTTGAACTGCAAAGCATGTCTCTATAAAATTTCTCTACCCTCTCAGTTGGTTTGGCATTTCGCTGTCATAAAGTATAAAACAACTTGTCATCCTCTTGTAAGGAGTTTCATTTCTATGATTTGGTTATCCCTTAAGTATAACCACCTCCCCATCCTTGTTTAGCAACTGACCTACACACTTTAAGAGAGGGATTTTGATAATTATAGGTTTTTCTTACACAATATGCTCTTGTAACATGGTTTGAAACTCATGAACACAAGTTTGCATTTGGCATAGCTAGAGTAGACATATTGAGCCCAAATCAGTCATTTAAGTTATACTTGTTATTCATCTAGACTGATTTACTTCCCATTAAACACAAACTAGCACACTTATCCTTGTTATTCATCTAGACTGATTTACTTCCCATTAAACACAAACTGATATTAAAACAACATGGGAGGGGAAGCATGCATGCTAGCTTAAATCAAAATGCATATAGCACAGGATTCTTATAATTGTGATTTAGAACCATGAGCCTATAATGAAGCTATTATGTGTTAACATGAATAGGTTGATCAAGCAAATACATCACACAGGGGTTAAACATGTTTACATGACCCCCAAACTAATAGCATCATACTAAACAACTAATTTAAATAGACTAAATCTTGGCTAAGGTTGATACTAACCATATTTTAACTTATTTATAACACAAGGTTATGCACTTACCTAAAATAATTAATTTACATGGTTTGAGCATATAAGTCAAACTAACATAAGCAAAGAAAAGAAAGTATGAAGGCTTACTGATGTCATAATGATCAAATTAAACTGATCTAGCATTAAAACAAATAACCATGATGACACATAGTTACTAATTGGGACTTAAACAACATATAAGTGCAGGCTAATAGGAAAACTAGACTAAAACATGTATTAACAATCATCCTAAACACATATCAGTATCCAAATTACCCTAACCAGGTGTATAGCTAACCCAATCAGTAGTTATACTTAATAAGCACAGAAACCTACCACTAGCTAAACAATTCTACCATATCCACAGCAATAACAGGGCTGAACTGAAGTAAAGACATAAATATGCTCATAGTTGGATTGTCCTAACAAACATGTAATTAAGAAGAGGTTAAACATAACTAAGCATATAAACCTGCTAACAGCTAAACTATCCTTACCAACACAGATTTAAGTAGAAGCTAAGCATAAATAACATATAAATGTGCCAGTAATTAAACTAATCTAACAAGCACGTAATTGAACAATGATTTAATAAAACAAACATATAAACATGCTAATAACTAAACTAATCCAACAAAACTGTAACTAAGCTAGAAGAAAAAACACATACATGCTAAACACATACAAAAGCACAAAAATTACTAAATAAATAAAAGGAAGAAAATTTACCATTTCCTCGTGTAGCCTTTGTCGAGCTTGGAAATGAAGCTTTTTGCTCCTCCACTCGAAACTCAGTCACAAAAAGAATAATAAAATTTTTAGACTAAAAACCTAATTAGTTAAAGGTTTCAACAAATTCTAAATCCCTAGTTCAATTAGGTATTTTATGCGCTTGTTCGAGACTTATATGTGTGTCAAAATGATGAGATTGGTTTCTTTATATAGAACCCCAAAATTCTAGCTTTTATGTTGAAATTCGATGTGCGACTGAGAGGTTTCTTTGGGGATTCATCTTGAATCCCACCTTAAAACTCAACAAACCAATAGGAACCAACAATTGAAAATCGTATTGAGAGAAATCCCTTGTCCTTTATTGACCGCAATTCATAGAAAAGGCAAAAGAGATTGAGATGGTTCTACACTATTTGTTTGAAGCACAGTAGAGAGAGGGAGCTCTCAATTAATGCATTGCCAAAACCAGCTTTACCAGGCCTGAGGCAGAGCAACGTACTCCGAATTTTTGCCAGTTTTGGCTTAATAACGCCAAGAGAAAGAAGGGGTTAATAGCAGCTAGGATTTCATACTTGAAAGCCTTACAAAATCAAATGAAGGGTCTGCTTCGTATTTTGGTGTAGAAATAGGGGAAATTGGGCTAAGTCAGATTAAGTGGAGGTGGGCTTCGGTCCATTATCCTTCATTTAAATGAATTAAGGGGAAATTGGTCATTTGTGCAAACATGGCCCTAATTGAAATTTCCAAACTAAAAGAAATTATTTTGATTATAGCCACAGTCAAAATGTAACAAACAATTGACCCTTCTCAATCGTGACAACAATTAATATAGATATCAATTGGTTATTTCGATCATAACCACAATTAATACACAAATAAATTCACAATTTCAATTTTAGCCCTTTGTGGAAGTAGTTGCAATGAAAGCTAAAGTAATTGTAAAACTGAGACGTAATCAAATTTCTTGATTTAACAGAGTAGAATATTTATCAATTGGCCGTTAATATTTTATAAAAAATTAATTTAATAATTGTTTTTACTATTTTGAATTAAAATCTTGATAAGTATGATTGAAATTCTTAAAATATACCAAATATACAAGGTGATATACACCAATATACTTCGTGATATTTTGTCAAAAGAAATGGCAAAACGTCACCCAAATAAAAGGATAAACCAGATTTGGTTGGTTACAAGATAAGATCAGTATAGGAGAGGGAACAAATAAAAGTTTTCAGTTAGCAAAAAGGAAATAAGTTAAACCATGCGATGAAAGGAACTCCGGCATTATATAGAATAGAGGAATTGAAGGACCACTAAATATAGCCAGATGACTACCAAAGACGGTTAATATTCGAATGTTACTGGTATATGGGAACATCTTTAAGAAGGGGGAAGAACAGATTTAATTCTGAGATGAATGAAAATATTCTCAAACTCAAAAGAGGGAAATGTACTGGCTTGAAGGAGCCAAAGTTCGAGATGTACCGAAATATCATGGATTTATTAAAAGAAAGTGGGAATGGATTGAATACATGTATATTATGGGACAAATATGGGAGTAGAAGCATGATAAGATAATAAAGGTATTAGCAAATCAAAGAGAATGAGTTTCGTCAATGCGACATGTTATGTTTCCGAACTATGGTTCGAATCGCTTGTACAAGAGAAATTGGTTACATTTAAATGTGCAGTAACGTACTCCGAAACGTGAGGAAAGGAGTAAGAAGGGTCTGCAAGCTGACCAGGGAGTAAGTACAAAGGACAATCTAGATTACAAAAAAATAAATCTTAGCACTAGAATAGATGAAAGCTTTAACAAGAGGAATAATTATAGGAAGTTTAATGATCTCCAAAGGAAAGAAAGATAGTGTGCTTGTGGATAGCAAGACAGCAGTGCTACCTGAGATTAGAAAGTACCTCGCAAGTCGTGAAATCACAAGTTGCCGGTCATATCAAATGTGAGAGCATATGCTATAGAACCATATAAATAATCGTCATGATGAAATGGACAACAGAATAGTGCAAGGGCGACGATAAGGAGCAGAAGAAGAATGGAGGTTAGTTTAAGTCTCACTTAGTCACCGGTATAAGTGAGCCAAGGACTTAAGGAGGGAAGCATACTCGTGTTGAAGAAGTTGTGATTAAGTAAGATTTTATCTTAGTCCCTTGTTTATGAGTTTGTATTGTAATTATGTAAAGACCTGAGGAGAGGAAATTGTAAGAATTTTTCAATTATGAATTTGATGATATTTTGAGTTGTAAATTAGCTTGAGCTGGGATAATTAGTATGTTATGAGTATAATATTACTACGAGGGATATAATGATGATGAGGAGGTATTACGTGCACGTATATAAGGGATTGTGTTGAGGTTGTGGTTGTGGATTGATTATGAAGAGATGTCTGGATGGACAATCTGAAGTAAAGTAATCACTAAGAATAATAAGTCATTAGCTAGGAAATACTATTGCAAATCATCTGGGCGCTACCATAGGTGGAACTATGATAATATTGTAAGGAATTAAAGAGTGTAACCAAGGAATTAAAAGGAGATGATATGGTATGTATATAAGATCGACTAGTATAAAAAAGGATGATCTAAAATAGCACCAGAGAAGCAAGCAAGGAAAGGTGCTATATCTGAACAAGAGAATTTGTCTACTAGTGGGGATATAAGGAGCAAGGTAAAATCGTACAACAATTAAGAGTGCTCACAGATCGGCGGGGAGCCGTAGCAATTATGAGTTAGGACCATCTTAATGGCAATATTTCCTAGGACAGTAACTAGATATCAATTGACCGTTGGGTACATACATAAGAACATGAGGATATGGAACTAATGAATGAGTTCGACAAAGAATCGGGAGAATATGAAAGAAGACTAATGAACCCATAGTATAAGAGCATGGAGATCAGGAACTAAAGGAGGACAACCATTTCAAGAAATTGATGATAGCATCGTAAGCTCGCAAGCTACAACATTCGAGGACGATTGTTTCTAAGAGGGGAAGAATATTACACCTCAAAATTTTCGCGTCGTTTGCGTTGTAAGTAAACAAATGTAAGCTAGGAGAGGTCATGGAACCCTTATAAGATTAAGGAATACTCTTAATGAGTGTTAAGAAAGTGTCTAAAGGTTCTGGGATCAAGCAAATCGAAGAAAATAAGTTTGCCAAAAATTTTAAAAAATTGGTAGAATTTTGGACAGAAATTTTGGGTCAACTTGAGAGGGTTATATCTCCTAGTATATTAGGATTTTTGAAGTGAAACAAAGCCTAAATTTAAGTTCAGGAAGTCTGGTTTCCAATGAAACAAACCATTCGTTAAAGCGACATCGGAGTAGGGAGTTATGTGCATTTCAGGATAAGCCTCCAAGCTGCCAAATGGCTCCCCGCGGGCCCCACTGGGAATGTTGGTGGAACCGACTCTCAAGGGGTATAAATACCTTATTATTCCACTTTTTTCATCATTTACACATCTTGGGAGTTCTAGAAACATCCATACAATTCTCTTAAACACTTATAAACCCTTAAATAAAGAATTCAACAAGATTACACCAAACTAGTTCAGCTGAAGTGATTGTTATTGTTTCTACATGATGTTGTGGTGAGTTTCGTCTTGAAGAAAGTAGGTGTGGCTAAAGTTCTTCAAGTATAATGTATGTTCTTCATCCTATCTCTTATGTTGAATTGATTTGAAGGTTTAGCAAGTCTTAAGAAATGAAAATAGTTATGGAGGAAAGGTCATAAAGTGTTGTGTTGTAGTCGTTGAGTTTATGGACTGTTTTGAGCATGTTGTGGCCGTGTTGTTGGGCTAATTTCCTGGTATATGGATGGTATCTAATGTTTTTGGTGTGTTGATGCGATTATGCTTCTTGATTGGGAAGAAAGGAAGTGTATATTGTTATTGTATGTTGATAAACATCGTGTGGGAAATTTTATGGAATATTTTTGTATTGATGATGATTCTATTGGTGTTAGTGTTGTTGTTGTTGTGTTGGCTGTTGGTATTGTAATTTTGGGCTAGGAATATAAACGGGGGAGATGGTGCCCAAATTTCGGCAGATTTTAAGGGGATTTAATTTGAAGGCTTAAGACAAGCATATGATTATAAGCCTAACAATAGTATGACTGGTTTTATGTGTAGATTACGAGACCACGAATGATATTATTTAGATTACAAGACGGGAAGTAAGTTGAAACGTCGAGAAATAAGCTTCCAGTTATGTTAAGGATGTTCCTTCTTTTTTTTTGGCATGATTCCATATATGGTAGGAGTGTAAAGAACCTTATGACTAGAGATTTGTCAAAGTAGAGCTTGTCATATTGTTGTCTAGTTTCTGAGGGTTATGTTATTCTTTCTGAGGGGCCATATTGTTACACCTCGCACTTTCAGAACATAATCATGCCATGTAATTCACCGTATTAATGGAGTATCAAAGACATCCCATGAATGTTTGGAAGGTACAAGCCACGGGAAGTAGGTAATAATGAAGTAAAGGATGAATTACGATCTCGTAAGTCGTAACCGGGAAGGACAACCTTGGAACCAAAGGACATGACTATTATCAAGTATGATTAATGATAATATCATATATGGAGAGTTTCGGAAGATTCCATGACCAAGAAAATTGAAGACAATAAATTTGTCAAAAATTTGAAAAAAGTTGGCACAATTTTGGGTAGATTTTTAGTAAAATTTGGAGTGGTATATCTGCTAGTATATTAGGAGTTTTATTGTTTTTCAAAAGCCTAAATTGAATTTCGTCGAATCTAGTTTCCAACGCAACAAACTGTTCGTCGATACGACATCAGAGTAGAGAATTAGGGACGTTACAAGTTAGGCTGACAGAGTAGAAACGCACTACTATAGTACCCATATTTCTACAGTACCCGGGTGCTATAGTACCCGACCCGAACCACACCTATAAATACCCCTCTAACCCATTAATTTTCATCATTTTTCCCCATTTTCGCATCCCTCACACTTCTTGAGAGTTCTATAATATTCCATAACTTTCCATAGTTTTCTATAACTTTCCATAATCCTCTATAATCCTTCCTAACCTTCCATAATCTTCCAAAACCTTTCCATATCATCAAGAGACATCAAAACCTCAAGGAAAATGTATGGAAGATAGTTGTTCTTGTTTCTCTTCAAGATGGCGATGAACTTGATCTTGGAGAGGGGTGAATAGAGTGAAGTTCTTCAACTATAAGGTATGTTTTTCTTATTATTATTTACGTGATTGAGAAGATGTAAAGGTTTAGCAATTCTTAGAAAGGAAGGAATCATAGGAGAAAAATCATAGAGAGTTGAATTGAAGTTGATGGCCATGAGGTGAGTTTGAAAGGGAATTTTGGATTAATTTGAGATTAAATTTAATATAATTATTTGATTTCAGTATTATGAATGTTGTTATGGTTGGTTGAGAAATTGGGAAAATACCATGTGGGATATTTTATGGAATATATTTGTTACACCTCGGAAATTTTTCCGTACTTGTGTGATGAGTAGAATAATGAAGGACTTGAGTGTATGGTGTTTTACTAAGTCGGGAATGGCTAATTTTGCATTTTTGGAAATAATAAAGTTGCAGAGAAATTTTCACCCAGTGGTCGTATATGGCACTATACGGCCCGTAAAGTGATTTACGGACCGTATAGTGCAATCCTCTTTCAATGCGTCAAAAATCTCAAGTTTCTGTTAAGTGTTGAAATGGTTAAAAACGACCCAGAATACGGCCCGTAAACTGGTTTACAGACCGTAAACTAGGTCGTAAACCACCAGGTCCCTCAGCCAAGACTTTCTGTAAATGGTGAAAATGATTAAAAACGACTTGGAGGACGGCCCGTAAACTGGTTTACGGACCGTAAACCCCAGTCGTAAAGTGCCATGACACTCAGCCAAACCTTCTGTTTTTGAATTGCTTAAACACGATCATGGAAGACGGACCGTAAACCACAATACGGTCTGTAAACTGCAGTTTACGACCACTGTTCACCCGACGAGAATTCAGTAAAGATCAGATTTTGGGATTATTAAAAAGGGACCAAAGCTCACTTTATTTCATTATTCATCCATACACTTCAAGAAAAGCTCCAGAACTCTCCACATACTTCATCCATAGAAATTCAAAAGAATCCAAGGAACATCAAGGACAACAACACTAAACCTATGAAATCAAGTGCAAAAACACATCAAGGGATCATCTAAGTCAAGTAATTCCCAAGAAGGTGAAACTAGGGTTTTGTCTAAGTGAAGCAATTCAACTTAAGGATTGTTCAACCACTATCCAAGGTAAGTTTCATGATTATTCCATGTTGTTTGAAGTATTGGAAAGCTTAGACACTTGAGATGTAGAAGAACATAGAAATAGGTCATTATTGAATGAATAGTGACATGAATGAATGATAGTGGAATTGAACTACGAATATTGGAGTGTTGTGAGTACAAATACGTTATAAATGATGTTTATATCATGAAACAAGCATTAAATGCAAGGATGAGCTAAAATCATTAAATAAGGGAAAATTGGAAGAAAATGGTGGATTTTGCTAAATGTACGTAAACGACGATTGTTGATTGCGATATTGTGAATAATGTTATGAATGTTGGGAGTTAATATACAACATGGAAAGTAGTATGAGCAAAGGAAGCGCTGTCCGACTTCTCCTAGAATTAGCGACGCGTTCTTGTAGTTAGTATGCTAATGTTGATATGAATTCTTTATGAAGGTAACGACGCGATATTGAAGGAGAACGAGTGAGCGATATCTTAGCTAAACGACCAAGGTATGTGAGGCTAGTCCCTTCTTTCTGATGGCATGAATCTTGTAGCACGAAATTCCTATTCTCTTCATGAGTTCCTATAGTCCGAAAGGCTAAGAGTCTAACTCCTTAGTGTCTATATAAGATGAGCAGTACGATATGATGATGCTAGTATAATGATGATGTTAATTATCGCTTACACTCACCTTATGTACTAGTTCCTTCAAGGTGAGGTAGAGTATCAATAGTTGTTCCATAATGGAATCGGGGGATCACGACCTTACGTCACCCCGATAGAGTAAAGTTGATCTTGAGCATTATGCATGTATTACAATGAGATAAGTATTTTATGATGAGTATATTATTATTATGAGCATTTTATGATAAGCATAGTTGGCCGGGCAGTCACCGCCAAGGCGGGCAGCTATACGGATACACCATGACCCTTTGGCATGGGCAGACACCACTAGTGGGCGGCATGAGATGGTACCCCGGACGAGGGAGGCCCGGACGCGGGAGGCCTGGACCGTTCCGACATAGGCGGGCAGCTTGCATATGATGCATATAGGTTATGAGGATGAGTATGAGTAAGGTGGCACGCATGATTTCATCTATGATTATCAGACAGATCCAGATATTTCATGTTGATGTTATCACTATATTGTTGATGCTTTCTTTCATTGTTTATGCTTCTCATACTCAGTACAACATTCGTACTGACGTCCTTTCTTCGGACGCTGTGTTCATGCCCACAGGTAGACAGAGAGGAGAGCTTGGCCAGATCCTCAGTAGCAGTCAGCTGGTTGAAAGCACTCCATCGTCCGGAGGTGCTTATGACTATCCTTTTGATGTACATTCATGTATGCATATTTTGGGCATGACGGAGTCTTGTTCTGTCCATGTATTCAGTATGTTAGTAGAGGCTCGTAGATACGCAGTGTGGGTTAGATGGTCTCACAAGACGTTTTCATATGCGTGTATATTATTTTGATGGCCGAAAGGCAATTGCATATAAAATAATTATGTTTGTTTAATTATGATTTTCCTACAACTGGTATGTAAATTGATAAAAGAATATTAGATGGGCAAGATAAGTAGTAGAGTGAGCGGTGCTCGGTAACTAGCTCCGGGTACCCGTCGCGGCCCCTAGCTGGGTCATGACAATATTGGTATGGATAATGATGTTGTTGATGTTGGTATTGTTGTTGTGTTGTTGGTTACTGGATTATGATTTCGGGCTAGACATATAAATAGGGGAGATGCTGCCCGATTTTCGACAGGATATAGAGTAGTTTAATTGGAACATTTAACACAAGTAGACAACGATGAGTCTAACGATAGTGTGAATCCTTTTGAGTGTAGACTTACAAGCTCGGGCGGATAAGCGTAGGTAGTAGGAGACCGAACAGGTATTTTAAGGCTCGTCCCTTTCTTTCAAAGGCATGATTCCCATGTTATGATTCAATAAATGTTTCCATAACCTCCTTGTTTTCAAAAGCTAGAAGTTCATTATTCTTGAAAGCTGCTTATGATGCCAAAGATGAGATGTTTTCTATGATGAACATAAGGATGATGATTTTAATTCTAAAAATTCCAAAGCTTATGATTTAATGCTATTATGAGATTATTGTGCTTATTTCATGATTTTCTCGATTTTATTCATTGTTGTTGATTTCACCTTATGAATTGTTCCTTCAAGGTGAGATATGGCGATGATGATTGTTCCGTAATACAAATCGGAGGTTACTGAACTTACGTCACTCCGCTAAAGTAGTAGATTTTATTTGAACTCTCAAACATGCTATCAGTATAATATATGTATATAGTTATTTTGTGACAATACCGAGTTCGATTATTTCATTTTTCTTATGCACTGCACTCATTCTCATTCTTCATATACATATAAAAGGCACAGTTGATAGGGGGTGACGTTGTGACCTTTGTTGTGATGTATATACATAAGGTACAGTTGATAGGGAGTGATGCTGTGACCTTTGTTGTGATGTATATATATAAGGCACAGTTGACAGGGGTGCCCCTATGACCTTTGATGTGACATATATATGTAAGGCACAGACGACAGGGGGTGACGCTGGGGCCTTTGTTATGAATTTTATATATAACGCACATTTGATAAGGGGTGATGATGTGGCCTTTGTTGTGGTGTTATGTAAATATATATGAGGCACATTTGACAGGGGGTGACGATGTGGCCTATGTTGTGGCATTTCTATAGATATATGTGTTTTCCTGATATATAGCCACATTGATTGATTTAGCTTCGTATATTCACTGGTATGTCTCAAATGTGTTCCATGATTTAAAACGGTTAAAGTTGCATGCATGGTACCCGCCTTAAGAGACAATCAGATGTACAGGTTATCCTTATATCATGTTATGTTCTATATTTCTGATTATGTTGTTATTCATGCCTTACTTACTCAGTACATTATTAGTACTAATGTCCCTTCTTGTGGACGCTGCGTTCATGCCCGTAGGTAGACAGATAGATGGATCTGATGCATAGGTACTTCATTTGCGAAGTCTCAAAAACGCTCCACTTACTTCAGAGTTGCAGTTTATTAGTAACGGTGTTCATGGTCACTTGTATTCTATGTGGAGGCTCGTAGACATGTGTGTACAGTTAGATGTTTCATCACCATACTGGTTCATATTGCTGTAACAACTAGTAGCCTCGGCGGCTGGTGATGATGGACATAATTGTTGAAGATTATACAGAGATGTGTCGTTATGTTGTGATATATGTCCTTACAGATTATGATATTCATGAGCTATCTTTATGGTCCACCCAGAAATGATTGTGAGATGTATGTTCAGAGGTACTCAGTGTGTTAGCTCCGGTTGCTCGTCATGGCCCTCTGGTTAGGTCATGAGAAAAGTGGTATCAGAGTAGTTTGTCCTAGGGTGTGTCTATGAGCCGTGTCCAGTAGAGTCATGTTTATGGGTGTGAAGCGCGTCACACTTATAAACAAGAGGCTGCAGGGTATATAGGAATGATTGACCGTTCTTTCACATTTTAGATCGTGTTGTAGAGTTAAAGTATAGGATGTGATGTCCCTGATTTTAACCCTAAATGTTTTGATTATGGATAAGTAGTCGATTATGCCGCTATGAAATAATGGATGAGAATTGAAGTTGTTACTCCGAAAGGTATGTTCCTGCCTTATTGATATTAATAGACTTTGATATAAGAACCTGAGGTAAATGTTACGAATATTGTGATTGCCCTGTGAGGCATTGGATGTGTTTTCTGGGCTGTGTGCAGGAATAAGGCAGTAAGAAGTGTAGAGGAAACTTTGCTGTAATTTTTACAAATTGAATTGTTTGAATGTCTATGCTATAGAGAAAGAATAAAGGAAAAAAAATGTGACAATCGGATATTTGGTAAGTTATGATTGAATAAACAATTATGAGACACTTTCTAAGAGAAGTTTTAGAATGATTTTAATTCAAGGGAAGAACCCTGGAGGGGAAAAATGATTAGTAATTAAAGGAGTTGGAATGAGGGTATTCGAGACATCGTAGAATTGAGATTTTTTAAAGATATTGACACAAAGAATTCAAATACAGTACTACGATTTATAGATTGGTGAGTAAGAGATAAGGAAAAGATATTGATATGGGAAAGGAAGTTAACAAGTAGGGGAAAGTTTTACTCTAGAAGTTTATACATATACATAAGATCAGGACAGGTTGATGAAAGGCACACAGACTCGCTTTATCAGGCTTTCCTATATGATGTGGGCTTACATTGGGATTTAGAAGTCACCAGTCATACGACTTCAAGGGGTTTCTGAGTATTTGATAGTTTGTACTATTCAGAGAATCATTACGGCCAAGTTACTTCAGGTGTTAATGACAACCTTGAACTCAAGAATGAGAAATGGTTAGGTAAGTTGGATTGCAATTATGATTGTCTTCTAGATTGGTTGTATAACTTCTAAATGTGATGTTGCATGGCCGATGAAGGAAGTAGAGATTGTATTGACCTTAGGAATATGTGGTGTATTTCTAGCTAATCCTTATAAGAATGCTTCACATCATATTTTTCTTCAGACGGGTGTTGTGAAGGTTATTGACGATAGAGAAATTTGGTGCGATGTCGGCTTATGTGTAAAGAAAGAAGAGAGTAGGTGTACAAGTGAAGATAAAATATCGCAAGGATAGATTCGGTTGCTACAGGAAAGTAAAGGATGCGAAATTGATTATCTTAGACAAAGAGAAAGGGTACAAGTGCGAGTAAAGATTTTTAGGTAAAGTTATATCGCCGGGATTCACATTTAGGATGCAGAAAGATATACTAGGAAGACCTATAGATTTAGATGTATGAAAAAGGGAATACGAGAAACCAGAATAGCCCGAGGGAAATTAGGAGCATATTAGCGTTACAATTAGAATTCTTTGGCTAGCTTGGCAAAAAGAGAGAGGAGATGTGTTAAAGCCACAAATTCAGGACAAAATCAATTGGCAACAGGATATCTCGCAAGAAAAGGTGTTGAAAAGCGATAAAAAGATAAGTCCGAAGTGGCTACATCGAGTATTACGTATACCCTTGTGATTGATGTTACGACATGTTAAAAATATTAATTGTGCTGTATGTCAAAATTGAGGTAGCAAGCGTTACAGAAAGAATCAGGATTGGGTTTTCTCGGGAATCAAAGTCATATGGTGGTAACGCGACCAATAATATAAGAAAGAGTATTAGGAAAAAGAAGGTTATGATATCATAAAGGGGAGAGAAACTTGGACAAGGAAAACGTATACCCATTGAGGGCCAGGTAATATATATTTGAGTAAAAGGTTAGGATGAAAAAAGGAATGCAGACGATAGGATCAAATTTAAATAAATCAACGGGAGATAGAGTGATGTTGTACGTGACAAGGGATGAAGGTGAGGACCCTAGAACCAACCTATACGTTCTCATAACTAGAACCAAGAAGGTTGTAAATAATGGACCAAAATGCATCCTTGAGAAGAAATAAACAGGCCTTATGAGAGCGACGAGGAAGTTTTAAACTCCTGAGACTTGACCAAGAGGGTGGATGTGAATCCATGATTGGTACGCCTATTTAAGGGAAGAAAGTACCCTGAGAAGAGATTTTTAGTGTTAAAAAGGATTCCCATTCGTAATGAAACACTCCAAATTTTGCTAACCTAAGAGTGAAGGATAACTAATGGAAATAGGCATTTTACAAGTAAAAGAAACGATGAGGACTAAAGGAAGGAGAAGGTGCCAATGAAATGGTTAAAGGAAATTATGTGGCCGCCGACAACAAGGAGAAGGTTAGTGAATCAATAGGGTTGCCCAAGGGAAAACAAATTGAAGTTATAAGACAATGGCTGGGTGAAAGATGCGAAGATGCGATCATGAAGAAAAACGAGAAAATTCAAGATATATATCTATATATGTGTGCACAAATTATGGTATCATAAAGGAAGATGAAGATTCGACGAAAGAATAAAGGAAAGGGTGTACTTTGTGAGGATTTTATGATAAGAACAAGAACCGACAGAACACTAGAAAGACTTTGATGCATAGCTATGATGTAAAGAAGTAGTTAAGAGAGAAAATGAGCTAAGCTAGTAAAAGGAAGAGTTGTGGGAATGGATGGTGTGGAATATCAACTTTAATGGTATAGCATAGTTATAAATTGGAATTGGTAACCCACAGCAAGGAGACTTTCAAGGATATTAAGAAGATAGCCGTAGAGAAACACTAGGGCTAAATGAGCGTGGTTTAGGCGGACACGACATAAGGAGCCTAATGAATTTTGATGTCCCCATTAATTCATTAGCCTAGGGGACTACTAGTCATGAAAGGTAGAAGGGAAAAAACAATAAAGAAGGCATCTGAATTGTATTCGATATGTATAAGCATTTTGATTTGATACAAGAACTCAACTAGCAAAAAGGAAAATAAGTCAAACCACGCGATGAAAAGAGCTCCGACATTATATGGAATAGAGGAGTTGAAGGATCGCCAAGGTCGTCCAGATAACTATAAAAAATGATTAATACTTGAAAGCCACTGGTAGATGAGAACATCCTTTAAAAGGGAAGAAGAACATATTCAATTCTAAGATGAGCTACAATCTTCCGAAGCTTAAAAGAGGGATATATATTGTATTAAAGGCGTGAAATTTCAGGATGAACCAATCGGTCAAGAATGTGCCAAAGAAAAGTAAGAATGGATTAAATGCAGGTATACCATGAAACAAATATGGGAAGGCGAATAAGTTTCGCCAATGCGATACGTTGTATTCCCGACTATGGCTTGAATCACTCACGCTGAAGAAATTTTAGGTACATTTAGATATGCAGTAAAGTAGTCCAAAGGGTAGCAGAAGGAGTGAGAAAGGCCGCATCTGACCAGAGGTAAGTATAAAGGACAATCGGGATTACAAAAAAAAAGAACTTGTAGCACTAGAAGAGATGAAAGCTTTAAAAAAAGAAATATTTATAAGAAGTTCAATAATGTTCAAAGGAAAGGAAGATAGTATGCCTATTGATAGCAAGACAACAGTACTACCTGAGATGAGGTAGTACCTCGTAAGTCGTGAAATTTCAAGCTGCTAGTTATATCAATTGTGAGAATATATGATATAGAACCATATAAACGATCGCCATGATGAGATGGCTAACAGAATGGTGCAAGGACGACGATAAGGAGCCGAAGAAGAATGGAGGTTAGTTTAAGTATAAATTAGTCACTGGTATAAAAGAGCCAAGGACTTATGGAGGGAAGTATACTCACATTAAAAGGAAGTCGTGACTAAGTGTGTATAAGATGGAGAACCCGAGAAACGGTAATCACTTAGAATAATAAGTGACTAGCAAGGAAATGGTATTGCAAATCATCTGGGGCGCTACCATAGGTTGAACTATGATGGCATTGTAAGGGATTAAAGAGTTCGACCAAGGAATAAAAAGGAGGTGATATGGTTTATATATATAAGGTCAATGTGTACAAAAAAAAGGATAATCTAAAGTAGCACCAGAGAAGCAAGTAAGGAAAGGTGCCATATTCAAACAAGAGGGTTTGTCCACCCGTAGAGAAATAAGGAGCAAGTCAAAAGAGTACGATAATAAAGAATATTCGCATGAACGCTGGAAAGCCATAGCGATCATGATCCGAGACCACCTTAATAAGAATAGGACGATAGCTTGATATATATCAGTTGACCACCGGTTACATACATGAGGATATGCAACTAATGGATGAGTTAAAATATGAAAGTTATGGGAATATGAAGAAGACTAATGAGCCCATAGTATAAGAGTATGGAGATCAGGAACTAAAGGAGGACAACCATTTCAAGAAACTAATGAAAGCATCGTAAGTTTGCTAGCTACAACATTCGAGGACGATTGTGTCTAAGGGGAGAAGGATGTTACACCTCGCACTTTCAGAACATGAGCATGCCACATACTTCACCGTATTACTGGATTATCGGAGACGTCCCATGATGTTTTGAAAGGTACAAGCCACGGGAAGTACGTAACAATGAAGTAAAGGATCAATTACGATCTCGTAAGTCGTAACCGGAAAGGACAACTTTGGAACCAATGGACATGACTATTATCAAGTATGATTAATGATAAATATCATGTATGGAGAGTTTCAGAAGATTCCGGGACCAAGCAAATTGAAGACAATATATTTGTCAATAATTTGGAAAAAGTTGGCAGAATTTGGGGCAGCTTTTTAGTCAACTTTGGAGGGGTATATCTCTTAGTATATTAGAGTTTTGAAGGTGTTTCAAAAACCTAAAATGAAGTTCATCGAATGTAGTTTCCAACGCAACAAACCGCTCAGCAACACGATATCCGAGTAGAGAATTATGGACGTTACAATTTAGGCTGCCGGAGCAGAAACGCACTACTACAATACCCATATTGCTACAGTACCTGGGTGCTACAGTACCCGACCCGAACCACAGCTATAAATACTCCTCTAACCCATTCATTTTCATCATTTTCACCATTTTCTCATCCCTCACACTTCTTGAGAGTTCTATAATATTCCATAAGTTTCCATGATTTTTCTATAACTTTCCATAATCCTCCATAATCCTTCCTAACCTTCCATAATCTTCCAAAACCTTTCCATATCATCAAGAGACATCAAAACCTCAAGGAAAATTTATGGAAGATAATTGTTCTTGTTTCTCTTCATGGTGGTGATGAAATTGATCATGGAAAGGGGTGAATAGAGTGAAGCTCTTCTACTATAAGGTATGTTTTTCCTATTATTATTTACATGATCGAGAAGATGTAAAGGTTTAGCAATTCATAGAAAGGAAGGAATCATAGGAGAAAAATCATAAAGAGTTGAATTGAAGTTGATGGCCATGAGGTGAGTTTGAAAGTGGATTTTGGATTAATTTGAGATTAAATTGAATATAATTCTTTGATTTTGGTATTATGGATGTTGTTATGGTTGGTTGAGAAATTGGGGAAACACCATGTTGGATATTTTATGGAATATATTGGAATGGATAATGATGTTGTTGATGTTGGTATTGTTGTTATGTTGTTGGTTACTGGATTATGATTTCGGGCTAGGCATATAAACAGGAGAGATGTTGCCTGATTTTCGGTAGGATATAGAGTAGTTTAATTGGTACATATAACACAAGTAGACAACGATGAGTCTAACGATAGTGTGAAACCTTTTGAATGTAGACCTACAAGCTCGGGCGGATAAGCGTAGCTAGTAGGAGACTGAATAGGTATGTTAAGGCTAGTCCGTTTCTTTCAAAGGCATGATTCCTATGTTATGATTCCATAAATATTTTAATAATCTCCTTGTTTTCAAAAGCTAGAAGTTCATTATTCTTGAAAGCTACTTATGATGCCAAATATGAGATGTTTTCTATGATGAACATGAGGATGATGATTTTAATTCTAGAAATTCCAAAGATTATGATTTAATGCTACTATGAGATTATTGAGCTTATTTTATGATTTTCTCGATTTTATTCATTGTTGTTGATCTCGCCTTATGAATTGTTCCTTCGAGGTGAGATATGGCAATGATAATTGTTCCATAATATAAATCGGAGGTTACCGACCTTACGTCGCTCCACTAAAGTAGTAGCTTTTATTTGAACTCTCATGCATGCTATGAGTATAATACATGTATATAGCTATTTTGTGACAGTACCGAGTCCTATTATTTCATTTTGCTTATGCACTGCACTCATTCTCATTCTTCATGTACACATAAAAGGCACAGTTGACAGGGGGTGACGTTGTGACCTTTGTTGTGATGTATATATATAAGGCACAGTTGACAGGGGGTGAGTCTGTGACCTTTGATGTGATGTATATATGTAAGGCACAGTTGACAGGGGGTGACGCTGTGGCCTTTGTTGTGACATTTATATATAAGGCACATTTGATAAGGGGTGATGATGTGGCCTTTGTTGTGGTGTTATGTAAATATATATGAGGCACATTTGACAGGGGGTGACGATGTGGCCTATGTTATGGCATTTCCATAGATCTATGTGTTTTCCTGATATATAGCCATATTGATTCGTTTAGCTTCGCGTATTCACTGGCATGTCTCAAATGTGTTCCATGATTTTATGTACATGTTGATTTAAAATGATTAAAGCTGCATGCATGGTATCCGCCTTAAGAGACAATCAGATGTACAAGTTATCCCTATCTCCTTTTATGTTCTATATTTCTTATTATGTTGTTATTCATGCCTTACATATTCAGTACACTATTCGTACTGATGACCCTTCTTGTGGACGGATCTGATGCATAGCAGCTTCATTAGTAGAGTCTCAGAAGCGCTCCACTTACTTCGGAGATGTAGTCTATTGGTATCCATCTTCATGGTCACTTGTATTCTATGTAGAGGCTTGTAGATATGTGTTCCGTTAGACGTTTCATAACCCTACCAGTTCATATTGCTGTAACAATTTAGTAGCCTCGACGGCTGGTGGTGATGGACATAATTGTTGAAGATTATGCAGAGATGTGTCGTTATGTTGTGACATATGTCCTTACAGAATATTTATATTCATGAGCTATCTTTATGGTCCACCCAGAAATGATTATGAGATGTACGTTCAGAGGTGCTCGGTGTGTTAGCTCCGGGTGCCCGTCATGGCCCTCTGGTTGGGTCGTGACACATATCCCCTCCCTATGTCCTCGAGTTCATAAAGAGACAGAAGAGACATGTTACAGTCTATGATTTCCAACGCATACCTGAAACACATACATTTTATTTAGCCTGTCCACTTGGTCAGTGAGACATTTTATTTAGCCTGGCCACATGGTCAGTCAGACATTTTATTTAGCCAAGCTGCTTTGTTAGTGAGACATATGTTATCATGGTATTGTCGTTCATTTGAGACAGGTCAGGTGAGATATTCAGAGCATTCTTTGGCCTCCATATTATTATATTTTCAGTTCAGTTTCAGTTTTAGTTATTTGTTGCCTTACATACTCGGTACATTATTTCGTACTGACGTCCCTTTTGCTTGGGGGCGCTGCGTTCATGCCCGCAGGTTCAGGTAGTCGAAGAGACGATCCATCTCAGTAGGCCTTCCACTCAGCCGCGGTCAGTGCGCTCCACTGGGGTTGGAGCTGCAGTCCCTTTGTGGTATGCTATTTTGACATGTATATTTAGGTATGACGGGACCATGTCCTGTCCTTTCTACAGCTCATGTTCGCTAGAGGTCTGTGGACAGTTGTACGTTGTTGGGAATGTTATTGTTACACCTCGTAAAATCTTCTGTTGGTACGCAAGTGAATGAACTAGTAAGGAGTACGAGTACACAATATGTTCATGGGTAAGCGATGGCTTTCGACGACTCTAGATATGATTTTAAAGATGTTAGAGATGGGGGAAGAGGATTGCCAAGAGAAGGCAAAGTATTTGATAAGTATCGGGAAGGAAATACGAGTAACGGCTTAATGGGCACTTAATGATGTTTCGGAGTAGTATGATAACGTCCCTTAGATTGCTAATGAAGTGTTGAACAAGTGTTAAGAAGGTTCCATAGGGATTGGAGACAAAACGAATCGACGAATCGAAGTTCGGAATCACTGGGGATTATACGGCCAAACATACTGGCCGTATAATTTATACAGTCCGTATGTCTGGACCGTATAATCCACCCAGAATGGCCAAAAGTTTCTGGACCAAAAGTACGGCCAGACATACGGCCCGTACAATTTATACGGACCGTATGTTGGTCCGTATATTTTGGTCGGGATAGATTTGCTCAATAAATGTAAGGAACCAAGGTTATTTCATTTCATTTCCCTTCCACACCCCTTCTCTCTAAAACATCTCTCGACATCTATTTCATAAATTTCAAGGGTTTGTAGTAATTAACAACATAAACAAGTGAATCAAAGTAAGAACCCATCAAAGATCATCCAAAGTCAAGAAATCCAAATGGAGGAAAACTAGGGTTTTGATCAAAGTGGATTATTATCGACTAAGGCTTGTTCCTACAACTTCTAAGGTAAGATTCATGATATTTATATGTTTTTTAAGGTATTTGAAAGTTGAAATGCTTGGTCATTAGAGGAGAATAGCAAAATGGGTTATGAATGATGAATAGTGATGTTTTGAGAAATAGTTTGAATTGAATCATGATTGTGGATAATGTAGATGATTAATGGCCATTGATATGACATTATGAATGTATTGTTGACGTTTAGGAGTTGAATTACGATATGGACAAATGTTGCATAAATAAAGGAGATGTTGTGCGATTTTTTTCTAGCTTTAGCCATGTGTACTAGTTATCGGTGCTAATGATAGTATGACCCTAATGAAGGTAGAAACGTGAGCATCGAAGGAGTACGTGCAAGTGTAGAGTAGTCCGATGATAAGGTATGTAAGGTTATCCCTTCTTTCATAAGGCATGGTTTCTTGGCCAAATTCCTAATTCCTCTATATGAGTATGTTGTTTCCAAATGATTGATATTCCGAGCTCATAAGCTCACGATCCTTGATATGTACTACTATTGTACTACACCCCTCATATGACGAGTAAGCCTAAGATACAAATGTAGCGAAAATGATGATAGTGATGACGATGGTAATAATAATGATGTTAAAGGTGCCTACGGGCTAGTATACTTATATGTGCCTATGAAGGGCTATAATTAAACCCCGAGCTTATAATGCCGGGTAAGAATATATGTATATGAATATGTATAAAGTATGCATATGATTACGTAACACGTACACCTCTGCAGATGGTACGGATAACCTTGATGCCTTGGTAGGGCCAGGTATGTATGACCTTGAGCCTTGGTTGGCCAAGCATGTATGAAACACTGATCCTATGAGATCGGGTATGCTATGTCAATGTTATGTATATAAAATGACTATGTTTATAATATGAATATGAATGTGATAAGACTATGTATAAGAATATGGATAAGGACATGTATATGGATGAGAATACGAGCACAAATATGGCACGAGTATGTGTGAGAAATGGGAAGTCCCTATGAAAGGCAAGTAAGTGCTATGACGATGATATTATTGTCTCCCCTCCTTTGCTACTTTATATGTTGTTTATTATGTTTCTATGTCGATGTTGATCATGCTTTACATACTCAGTACATTCTTCGTACTGACGTCCTTTTGTTTGTGGACGCTGCGTCATGCCCGCAGGTGCACAGGGAGACAGATTTGATCCATAGCTACTTATTCTGAGATTGCATAGAGAGCTCCACTTCCTTCGGAGCCATACCTTTTTGGGGTACCTATTCTTTTGTGTATATAATTATGGGCATAGCGGGGTCCTGTCCCGCTCATGTGATAAATCATACTATTCTTAGAGGCTCGTAGTCACGTGTATGTGGTTAGTTATGTCTGGCCTTGTCGGCCTATATGTTGTATATCATTTTGTCGGCCACGTTGGCCCATGTACATTGATGTGGCATAAATGCCAATTATGATATAATGGTAATGTCGTCCAATGGGACTAGTTTGATCAATGAATGGAAATGCATATCTAATTGTGTGGCTCACCTAGATGTAAGCATAAGAGAGCTAAGAGGGTGCCCGGGTGGGCTAGCACCGGGTGCTCGTCGAGGCCCCCTAGTCGGGTCTTGACAAAAGTGGTATCAGAGCAGTTCATTCCTAGGGTGTGTCTACGAGCCGTGTCTAGTAGAGTCTTGGTTATGGGTGTGTTGCGCGCCACACTTATAAACAAGAAGCTGCAGACATTTTAGGAATGATTGACCTTCTTTCTTCATAAGAATCGTGCGATAGAGCTATGATGTAGGAAATTCTTGCTCCTAAATCGTGTGTTGTGTATTTCAGAGATGCCTAAAAAGGGAAAGACTACGGCAGCCCAAAAGGGCAAGACGGTGGTAGAAAAGTGGGCTAAAAAAGCACCGCCACCGGTAGTAGAGGAAAGTGAGTCCCAGGGTGCGGCTCAATCTCAGTCCTCCCAGACAATGCCGATTTCTGAGGAGCGTGAGGGAGCCTCAGCCCCAGCTCCAGCACCTCCAGCTCCTCCACCAAATGCTTCGGGCCAAGATGTGAAAGAGGCCACTACTTTATTGACTCAATTGGTTACGGCGCAGGATCAGAGGCACAGTTCAGGGCATGGTGATAGGGCTGTTAGTGCAAGGGCCCGTGATTTCATTACTTTAAACCCTTCGGAATTTTTTGGGTCAAAACCGGAGGAGGAGCTTCAGGACTTTATTGATGGTATGCTAAAGACGCTTCGGTTGATACATGCTTCAGACACCGAGTCGGTAGAGTTAGCGTCATATAGATTGAGAGATATCTCGATCCAGTGGTATACAGTTTGGATGGCTTCACGGGGAGCCAATGCACCTCCCCCGGTATGGCAAGAGTTTGTTGATGCCTTTCTCCGTCATTATATGCCTCCAGAAGTTCGGCGAGCCAGGGCCGATAAATTTTTGAACTTGAGGCAGGGTAGTATGAGTGCCCTAGAGTACAACCTCCATTTTAACTCCTTGGCTAGGTATGCTTCGGCCATGGTAGCGGATATGGGTGACCGGGTACACCAATTTGTAAAGGGCCTAGGGCCACACTTGATGGATAAATGCTTGACTGCGTCCCTTCAGGACGGTATGGATATTGCACGCATTCAGGCACATGCACAGAACTTGGAAGAAGGCCTACAGCAGCGGAGGAGTGAGCGCGAGCAGGATAGGGGTCATAGTAAGAGGGCCAGGTCTTCAGGCCCAATGAGTGAGTCTAGAGGTGGACACAGGCAGCAGTTTCCCAGCCATTCAGGCTATTCTATGACTAGTCCACCTCTACAGTTTACGGGCCAGAGAGCTAACAAATCTACTCGTTCAGGGCCGAGTCCGAGTTATTCAGGCCCCAGTTCAGAGATGATTCAGGCCAGTCAAGGCCACCGGTACCACGATGTTCCCAGTGTGGGAAGATGCATTGGGGTCGATGCCGATTGGGTTCAGATGTTTGCTATTCATGTGGTCGGCCAGGCTACATTATGCGTGAGTGCCCCTCAGTTCATGGTAGAGGTAGGACCCAACCTTCAAGGTCGGCAGCCGGATCTTCAGCACCTGTACGCCCTATGGGGTCAGGCTCACAGGTGCCAGTTGGCCAGGGTAGAGGTAGAGGCAGAGCTCCCAGTTCCAGCGGTCCTCAGCACCGTATTTATGCTTTGGCAGGACGCCAAGATCTTGAGTTTTCTCCTGATGTGGTCACAGGTATATTATCGGTATTCTCTCTTGATGTATATGCATTGATTGATCCGGGATCTACGTTGTCATATGTTACTCCTTATATTGCGGGTCGATTTATAGTTGAGCCGGAGTTGATCAAACCCTTTGAGGTGTCTACACCCGTGGGTGAATCGGTAATAGCTAGCCGAGTATATAGAGATTGTGTAGTTATGATCTGTGATCGTCGTACTATGATTGATTTGCATGAGCTAGAAATGGTAGATTTCGACGTCATTATGGGCATGGATTGGTTGGCTTCTTGTTATGCCAATGTTGATTGCAGAATAAAGATGGTTCGTTTCCAATTTCCGGGAGAACCAGTCTTAGAATGGAAAGGGAACATGGCATCACGAAAAGGTAGGTTTATTTCCTATCTAAAGGCAAGGAAGATGATCACGAAAGGGTGCATTTATCATCTAGTGCGAGTTCAAGATATAGAAGCTGAGTCGCCGACTCTTCAGTCAGTTTCGGTGGTGAATGAATTTCCGGATGTATTCCCGGAACAACTTCCAGGCCTTCCTCCCGAGCGGGAGATCGATTTTGCTATAGATTTGTTGCCAGACATGAAGCCCATATCTATTCCTCCCTATAGAATGGCACCCACAGAATTGAAAGAGTTAAAGGAGCAATTGAAAGACTTGCTTGATAAAGGCTTCATTAGACCTAGTTCATCCCCGTCGGGAGCGCCCGTATTGTTTGTCCGGAAGAAAGATGGCTGTTTAAGAATGTGCATCTATTATCGACAATTGAATAAAGTAACGATTAAGAACAAATATCCTCTTCCGACGATCGATGATCTATTTGATCAGTTGCAAGGTGCCAAGTGGTTTTCAAAGATCGATCTGAGGTCTGGGTATCACCAAGTGAGAGTTAGGGAGAAAGATATCCCTAAGACAGCCTTCAGAACAAGATACAGTCATTTTGAGTTCCGAGTAATGTCGTTTGGGTTAACTAACGCACCGGCAGCGTTTATGGACTTAATGAACAATGTATTCAGGACTTTTCTGGATCTATTCGTGATTGTATTCATCGATGATATCTTGGTGTATTCTAGATCCGAGGCCGAGCATGCGGATCATTTGCGCACTGTCCTGGGAGTTCTTCGAGCTCGAGAGTTGTTTGCAAAGTTTTCTAAATGTGAGTTTTGGTTGAACTCAGTATCATTTCTGGGCCATATTGTTGCAGCTGATGGTATTCGAGTGGATAGCCAAAAGATTGAGGCCGTAAAAAACATGGCCAAGGCCCACAATGCCTACAGAGGTTTATATCTTTCTAGGCTTAGCAGGTTATTACAGGAGATTCGTTGAGGGTTTTTCTTCTATTTCTACCCCACTGATAAAGATGACCCAGAAATCAACCAAGTTTCAATGGACAGATGCTTGTGAACGTAGTTTCCAAGAGTTGAAAGATAGATTGACTTCTGCCCCAGTCTTGACACTTCTAGAGGGATTGGAAGGATATGTTGTTTATTGCGATGCTTCAGGCGTCGGGCTAGGCTGTGTATTGATGCTAAATGGTAATGTGATTGCGTATGCTTCAAGGCAATTACGAAAACATGAACAGAACTATCCAACCCATGATTTGGAATTGGCTACAGTGGTTCATGCATTAAAGATATGGAGACATTATTTATATGGTGTGCATGTGGATATTTATACAGATCATAAGAGTCTCCAGTACATCTTCAAGCAGAAAGAGTTGAATTTGCGGCAACGACGATGGTTAGAATTGCTAAAAGATTATGATGTTGATATTTTGTATCACCCCGGAAAGGCCAATGTTGTGGCTGACGCTCTTAGCCGTAGGTCGATGGGAAGTCTAAGTGATGTACGACCAGAAAGGAAATAGATGGCCCGTGAGCTCCAACAGTTAGCTAGCCTAGGAGTCCGAGTGGTGGGCTCAGGTAGCAGCGGAGCTACTATTCAGAATTCTGCAGTCTCGTCGCTAGTGGCGGAAGTGAAAGAGCGACAATATGATGATCCCATGCTAATACAGTACAGAGGTACACTCCCTCAGAAAGATGAGTCATCATTTGATATTTCAGGAGATGGGATTCTCCGATGTCGAGGCAGACTATGTGTCCCTGATGTGGCAGATCTACGCCACCAGATTTTAAGAGAAGCTCATTGTTCCCGTTACTCCGTTCACCCCGGAGCGACGAAGATGTATCATGATCTTAAGTCTATATATTGATGGAATGGAATGAAAAGGGATATAGCGGAGTTTGTAGCTCAATGTCCTAATTGCGAACAAGTGAAAATCGAGCACCAAAAGCCGGGTAGATTGTTGCAAGCTATAGAGATCCCAACTTGGAAGTGGGAAGTGATTAATATGAATTTCATTACAGGCTTACCCCGTTCTCGACGTAAGTATGATTCCATATGGGTGATTGTGGATAGACTCACAAAGTTAGCTCATTTCTTACCGGTCAGAACGACCTATGTCGCAGAAGATTATGCAAAGCTTTACCTTAATGAGATAGTGAGACTTCATGGAGTTCCGGTGACGATTATCTCCGATAAAGGGACTTAGTTTACAGCTATGTTTTGGGAGTCCTTCCAAGAGGGTTTAGGGACCCGAGTCAGCCTTAGCACGACATTTCATCCACAGACCGATGGACAAGCTGAACGCATTATCCAGACTCTCGAAGATATGTTACGGGCATGTATGATGGACTTCGGAGGGAATTGGGAAGATCATTTGCCACTCATTGAATTTGCTTCCAATAATAGTTATCATTCTAGCATTCAAATGGCACCGTATGAAGCCTTATATGGGCGAAAGTGTAGATCCCCGATTGGGTGGTTTGAAAACGGAGAGACTAAGTTAATGGGGCCAGACTTGGTCCAGCAGGCTATAGAGAAAGTCAAGATCATACAAGATCGGTTGCTAGCGGCTCAAAGTCGTCAAAAGTCCTATGCGGATAATCGTCGAAGGGACTTAGAGTTCGAAGTGAAAGATTGGGTATTCTTGAAAGTGTCGCCGATGAGGGGCGTAATGAGATTTGGCAAAAAGGGGAAGCTCAGTCCCCGGTATATTGGGCCATATGAAATCCTGTGCAAAATAGGAAAAGTTGCCTATGAGTTAGATTTACCTCCCGATTTGGAGTCAGTCCATCCAGTTTTCCATGTCTCGATGCTTCGTAAATGTGTTGGGGATCCTACGAGGATCGTCCCAGTAATTGATGTTCAAGTGACAGAAAGGTTAACTTATGATGAAACACCCATTGCCATATTAGATAGGCAAGTACGGAGGCTTAGAAACAAAGAAGTGGCCTCAGTTAAAGTTCTGTGGAGGAATAACAATTGAGAGGAAATGACATGGGAAGTGGAAGAGAATATGCGATCCAAATACCCACATTTATTGCAGCCCTTGGAAGAAGTCCAAGATGAGGCGTCAAGATTCTAAGGTATGTATGCTTTCCTTTTATGTTCTTGGGTCGTGTGTGGCCAAATTTTTATGCTATTATGTTGTGGCCCTGTGAGGCATCGATATTATGGGTTGTTGTGACAGGGTGATAGTGTCATATTATAGGGGAAACTATGGCGAAATTTTTATAGGATTCCCGAACACTTTAACATTCGAGGACGAATGTTCTTAAGGGGGGGAGAATGCTACATCTCGGAAAATCTTCCGTTGGTACGCAAGTGAATGAACTAGTAAGGAGTACGAGTACACAATATGTTCATGGGTAAGCGATGGCATTCGACGACTCTAGATATGATTTTAAAGATGTTAGAGATGGGGGAAGAGGATTGCCAAGAGAAGGCAAAGTATTTGATAAGTATCGGGAAGGAAATACAAGTAACGACTTAATGGGAACTTAATGATGTTTCGGAGAAGTATGATAACGTCCCTTAGATTGCTAATGAAGTGTTGAACAAGTGTTCAGAAGGTTCCATAGGGATTGGAGATAAAACGAATCGACGAATCGAAGTTCGGTATCACTATGGATTATACGGACAAACATACTGGCCGTATAATTTATACGGTCCGTATGTCTGGACCGTATAATAAACCCAGAATGGCCAAAAGTTTCTGGACCAAAAGTACGGCCATACATACGGCCCGTACAATTTATACGGACCGTATGTTGGTCCGTATATTTTGGTCGGGATAGATTTGCTCAATAAATGTAAGGGACCAAGGTTATTTCATTTCATTTCCCTTCCACACCCCTTCTCTCTAAAATATCTCTCTACATCTATTTCATAAGTTTTCAAGGGTTTGTAGTGATTAACAACATAAACAAGTGAATCAAGAGTAAGAACCCATCAAAGATCATCCAAAGTCAAGAAATCCAAATGGAGGAAAACTAGGGTTTTGATCAAAGTGGATTATTATCGACTAAGGCTTGTTCCTACAACTTCTAAGGTAAGATTCATGATATTTATATGTCTTTTAAGGTATTTGAGAGTTGAAATTCTTGGTCATTAGAGGAGAATAGCAAAATGGGTTATGAATGATGAATAGTGACGTTTTGAGAAATAGTTTGAATTGAATCATGATTGTGGATAATGTAGATGATTAATGGCCATTGATATGACATTATGAATGTATTGTTGACGTTTGGGAGTTGAATTACGATATGGACAAATGTTGCATAAATAAAGGAGATGATGTCCGATTTTCTCTAGCTTTAGCCATGTGTACTAGTTATCGGTGCTAATGATAGTATGACGCTAATGAAGGTAGAAACGTGAGCATCGAAGGAGTACGTGCAAGTGTAGAGTAGTCCGACGATAAGGTATGTAAGGCTAACTCTTCTTTCATAAGGCATGGTTTCTTGGCCAAATTCCTAATTCCTCTATATGAGTATGTTGTTTCCAAATGATTGATATTCCGAGCTCATAAGCTCACTATCCGTGATATTTACTACAATTGTACTACGCCCTTCATATGACGAGTAAGCCTAAGATACAAAGGTAGAGAAAATGATGATGATAGTGATGACGATGGTAATAATAATGATGTTAAAGGTGCCTACGGGCTAGTATACTTATATGTGCCTATGAAGGGCTATAATTAAACCCTGAGCTTATAATGTCGGGTAAGAATATATGTATATGAATATGTATAAAGTATGCATATGATTACGTAACGCGCGCACACCTCTGCAGATGGTACGGATAACCCTGATGCCTTGGTAGGGCCAGGTATGTATGACCTTGAGCCTTGGTTGGCCAAGCATGTATGAAACACCGATCCTATGAGGTCGGGTATGCTATGTAAATGTTATGTATATAAAATGACTATGTTTATAATATGAATATAAATGTGATAAGACTATGTATAAGAATACAGATAAGGACATGTATATGGATACGAATACGAGCACAAATATGGCACGAGTATGTGTGAGAAATGGGAAGTCCCTATGAAAGGCAAGTAAGTGCTATGACGATGATATTATTGTCTCCCCTCCTATGCTACTTCATATGCTTTTTATTATGTTTCTATATCGATGTTGATCATGCTTTACATACTCAGTACATTCTTCGTACTGACGTCCTTTTGTTTGTGGATGCTGCGTCATGCCCGCAGGTGCACAGGGAGACAGACTTGATCCATAGCTGGTTATTCTGAGATTGCATAGAGAGCTCCACTTCCTTCGGAGCCATACCTTTTTGGGGTACCTATTCTTTTGTGTATATAATTATGGGCATAGCGGGGTCCTGTCCCGCTCATGTGATATATCATACTATTCTTAGAGGCTCGTAGTCACGTGTATGTGGTTAGTTATGTCTGGCCTTGTCGGCCTATATGTTGTATATCATTTTGTCGGCCACGTTGGCCCATGTACATTGATATGGCATAAATGCCAATTATGATATAATGGTAATGTCGTCCAATGGGACTAGTTTGATGAATGAATGGAAATGCATGTCTGATTATGTGTCTCACCTAGATGTAAGCATAAGAGACCTAAGAGGGTGCCCGGGTGGGCTAGCACCGGGTGCTCGTCGCGGCCCCCTAGTCGGGTCGTGACAGTTATGTAGCCTTGTCGGATCTCATTTTGTTGTACAACTTACATGGCAGCCTCATCGGCTTGCTTAGTGGTGTATTTATATTTTGGGCGTGTGTGCCCAGTTCAGACAAGATAGTCAGTATATGTATATAAATCCAAATTACAGCCTCGCCGGCTTGTTGGTATTATTTGTGTGCAGGTAGGCCTTAGTGGTTTAAGTTGAGGGTTTACTCCTAGAGTTTAAGATTTAAAGTGGTTCTCTTGGTCCTAGTTTGGCATCGAGTGTCGGCCACGCCACTCCAGATTTGGGGCGTGACAAACTTGGTATCTGAGCAATTCTATCCTAGGGTTGTCTACAAACCGTGTCCAGTAGAGTCTTGTTTGTGGGTGTGAAGCGCACCACACTTATAAACAAGAGGCTGCAGGGCATTTAGGAATGATCGACCTTTCGTTCTCATCTTACATCGTTCCATAGAGCTAAATTATAGGATGTGATGTCCCTGATTCTAACCCTAAACGTTTTGATTACGAATGAGCAGTTGATTATGCCGCCATGAGTTAATTGATGAGAATTTGTAACACCTTGTAAACTTGAACTAGGTGTGAATGGTTAAGATTATATTATATCTATATGAATCCATTCTTGATGAATTCAGGTGGAAAATGGTCGTTTTGAAGTCAAACCAACAATTGAAGTTCTTAAGGGCTCTTAAATTCGCCTAAGTTTTGGTAGGTCTGTCTTCTGGGCGATTTCATGAAAATGTGTTGTGAATTAGGAAAAAATTCCTTGATGAAAGTTGTAGATCTTTGAAATATATTTCCAATGTTTGGTCCCCAGCCCCAACTAATTTATGTACAAAAGGTTATGTCCGTTTTACTGAATGGCGCAAAAGCGGGAGATATCGCCCAAAGTACGCCCAGAAAGTACTTGATGTCCATTAAAGTACGGGACGTCCTTTTAGGACGTACTTCTTCCGTTCCTCATTATTTTTGGCAGCCAAAGTACAGGCTACAAGTACGGGACGTACTTTAATGCACGGGACGTACTTTGTTGCCCAAAGTACGCCCAGAAAGTACGGGATGTCCTTTAAAGTATGGGACGTCCTTTTAGGACGTACTTCTTCTGTTCCTCACTGTTTTTGGCAGCCATAGTACAGGCTACAAGTACGGGACGTACTTTAATGCACGGGACGTACTTTGTTGCCGTACTTTCACCGTTTCTGGCAGAAAATTGGGTTCAAAATGGGTATGGTCTTATTTTGTTCCCATTTTTTTTTCATTCTCCCAAACCCTACGGACAAAAATCATTCCTCCAAGTCTTTAAATCAAAGATAAGAACACCCTTAACATTACTAATACATTCTAACATCAAACACAGGATTCTTAACATGATTCTTGTGACCAAAACCTAGGGTTTGCAGCATAATTCTTCCTAAAGTGATTCAAGCTAGGGTTTGGGTGTTCTTCATTAGGAAAGTGAATTGTTAAACTTTGTTTAACGTATTAAGATATGCCTCTTTTAAAATCATTCTTGACTATAAAGGTGATTTGTATCTCTCTTTTGAAAACTTATTCTGAATGCAAATCACTTTTTAAAACTATTGTTGGAAATATAAATTTTATTAAAGCTTCTTTAATGAATGAAAGGAAAAGAAATATTTTCATGTTTGTTGAACCCTAATTCATATCTAAATGGTGGTTAATGTGTGTGAGAGGACAAACCCACATTAAACCGAGATTGTAACTAATCCTATATATGTATAAGATATTATGAATGTTTTCCTCTATGAGAGATGCTTAACAATTATGGTTAAGAGTTGGTAATGACATTCTTATTGATGAATTGTGACATGGAAATCTTTTGTAAAGAAGTTATATGTTTTCAAAACATTGATTGGAATGACTTATTCTTTCGATATGGCATAATGAACTTTAATGTTATTGATTGTGTGACTACTTTGAGATAAATTGTAAATTGGCTTCTATGCCATGGACCTTACTGTTGTGTTTTCCTTACTATTCAGGAGGAAGAGTAGCCGCTATGGATCCTAGTGTATTAATTGCCTTGCCATTCAGGGGGAAGAGTGGCCACTTTCGGGTTCGCTACCTGGGGTGTATTAATGTCCTTGCTATTCGGGAGGAAGAGTAGCCACCGAGAATCCATATTCTGGTGTATTGCGCAGTGTTGTTGATATTGAGATGAGCCTATATGGGCGATTGTGATATCCATCTTTATTATGGAACTGGTATTTATGCCTGATCGATTTAAAGCATAATGGAAACTGGGATTTTGAAATGGCTTGTAAACTGTTTAACAAATGATATTAAGAATTACAAAGTGGAACAACTATTTTTATACTATTTTTTCAGGACTGATTCTTTATGTATTATTATAATTTATTTTCGTATTACTTGTCCCCGAGGCACTCACTGAGTACGAAGTACTCAGACAAACCATTGTTGTTTTTTATGGTATGTTAGGTAACGGAGAAGAGCAGGTTCTTGATACTACAGGTGCTTAGGAAGGACTTGCTATTGCTGTTGGTTTGGTGAGCCCGCACGTTCATTTGTGGGACACCCTATTTATTCGTTCATTCATTATTAGTTTTTGGGATGCGTCCCGATGAGTCAAACTATTATTTATTTATATTAGAAGCTCCATAGTATACATTTTTGTGGGTAGTTGTTGAGTTATTGATTAACTCTCAAGCAAGTTGTTATGTTTGACAAGTATTGATAACTAAAGTCTTCCGCTGATTTAATTATTATATGCATGACTTGTTTTAAACATGTTGGAGGCGAATGTTCAACCTGGCGGGTTCAAGTGTTATTATTGTGTCATTTAGGTTCTTCTGATGTTGTTCATGACGTCGGATGCCAATCACGTCTAGCGTGGGTTTTGGGGCGTGACAGAATTGAAGTTAATACTTCGAAAGGTATGTTTCTTGCCTTACTGATATTGATAGACTTTGATATAAGAACTTGAGCTTGATGTTACGGGTTATTAGGATCACTCCGCGAGGCATCAAATGTGTTTTCTGGGCTGTGTACCAGAATGAGGCAGTAAGAAGTATAGAGGAAACTCTGCCGAACTTTTTACAAATTGAATTGTTTGAATGTCTATGCTATGGGGGAAAATGTGACAATTGGATGTTTGGTATGTCATGATTGAATGAAAAATTATGAGATGCGTTCAAAGAGAAGTTTTAATATGATTTTAATTTAATTTAAGGGAAGAACCCTGGAGGGAAAAATGATTAGTAATTAAAGGAACTGGAATGAGTTGCACTCGAAATTCAGAGAATTTAGATTTATTGAAGATGTAGGGAAAGATGACACTAAGAATTCAAATGCAATATTACGATTTATAGATTAGATTGGTTAGTAAAGGATAACGAATAGATATTGATATGGAAAAGGAAGTTAACGAGTAGAGGAAAGTATTACTCTAGAAGTTGATGAATATATATATATATATATATATATACGCACACACACATAAGATCAGGACGGGTTGATGTCAGGCACACAAATTCTTTTTATCGAACGTTCCTATATGATGTGGGTTTACATTGGGATTTAGAAGTCAACAGTCATTTGACTTAAAGGGGATTCTGAGTATTTGGTAGTTGGTACTATTCTGAGAATTATTATGGCCGAGTTACTGCGGGTATCAATGACGACCTTGAACTCAAGAATGAAAAATGGTTAGGTAAGTTGGATTGTAATTATGATTGTCTACTGGATTGCCTATATAACTACGAAATGTGATGTTCCTTGGCCAAAGAAGGAAGTAGAGATTGTATCAACCTTAAGAATATGTGGTGTATTTCTAGCTAGTCTTTATAAGAAGGATTCACCTCATTTTTTTCAGACGGGTGTTGGGAAGGTTATTTGACGATAGAGAAATTCGATCCGATGTCGGTTTATGTGTAAGGAGAGAAGAGAGTAGGTGTACAAGTGAATGTAAATTATCGCAAGGATCGATTTGGTTGCTACAGGAAAGTAAAGGATGTGAGGTTGATTATTTTTGTTATGTCCCGTGTTTTCGCATAATTGGAAATCGAGAAAAATAATTAAGACTTGTATGTTATAAGGAGATAAATTGATTTTAGTCATTATGCTTATGTCGTTTATGAAATTATTGGTGTAAATACATTGGGGAAGTCCGAGGGTAAATTTGGAATTTCAGAAATTAGTTTCGGGAATTACAAAACGAGACTTTAACGAATTGGGCCAAGAAAAATTTGAACAAAAAAAAATTGAGGCCCAAGTCTTTGGGGTGGCCGGCCAAGAGGCCAAGGCCCAACCCATTTTTAATGGTCATGTGATATACATGTGACCACCCATTTGGATATATATCAAGGCTTCACTTTAGACTTATCAAGAAAAAAAATCAACAACTCCACTTTGAGCTTATAAGCCCCATTCGGCCGATCCCCCATTTTCCAAAAAAAAATAATTAATTCTCTAGCCTTTGTCTTGGTTCCAAAAATCTTGTTCTTCCCATATTTGTAGTGCACTCAAGGCGCTCTTCAACGGGATACAATTAGTTTGGCGGAAGAATCACGTTTGCGGCAAGTCGGATTTTCAAGAAAAGGTAAGAATTTTGCCCTTTAAATGTTATGGAATTGGTATGAATATGATAAGGATTGAGAATAGACGAGAATCTCGTAGTTTGGTGTGTGTATGAAACCGTGGGTATGTGTGTGTGAGGTGTAGTGGCCGTGACTTGTGTGGTGTGTAAGGCAACGTGACTTTGATTTGTTTAGTTGGTTAGTTGCGTCGTTGTGACATTTATGACGTAAATGAATGCTTAACGAATTGAATTGGCATTGGAAATGGTTGCGGATTATTATGGGAAAGTATATGATTTTGGTATATTCGCGTATATCCTTGTATAATTATGATATTAAGACTTCAAATGTGACTTATGGTTGTTGTTAATGAATTTGGAATAAAACAATGCGAGTTAGTAAGTTCGTCGTAGTTGTTGACGTTTGGGATGCAATATGGAAAGTAGCGAATTGTTTGAACTTATGTATATTGCTTGGAATATTATTGGGACGTGTTTGAATAATCTTGAATGAGTAAATGAATACAATAATGTGGATGTTAGTTTGGTATTTCGAAGTTTGAATGAAAGCTGTTGATTTATGTAGAAAGAAAGAATATTGACGTTAGACTTATTTTGTTGCGACTATGATGTTTGTGATGTTTGGGTTGCTGTGTTGATGTTTATTGAGCCGAGCTAGGTCTCGGGGGTGTTAGATATATAGGGGAAATGCTGTCGAAATTTCGGTAGACAAAAATGAAGTTAAGGAAATTCTTAAGCCTTAGAATCTCTAATTGGTAACTTTGACCATTTGCAGATTCTGGACGAAACGGGATTTGAGTTTGGGGTGAGCATAAGACGTTTATAAGGTATGTAAAGCTCCCCACTTCTTCTTTTTCCATGTCTTAGTATGTTAGGTTGATATCGGAACCCCGGGAGCAATTCTGCTCCTCGAAATCCGATCTATAAAATGGCTACTATTCATTCAATTCAACTGAAGCCTAATGACCCTATTTTGGCTAGAAAGCAAGTAAGCGTCCGAAACTTATGCAAATGCAATCGGATTACTTCGAAATCTTTATGTATGATCCCATAGACACTAAATGTTCGTAATTTATGTTCGCCACCTCGACTGGACCCGAGGTGGGCCTGCTAACCCCGAGATGCCTTATTCGTTCTATTAGGCTCTCCTTTTGGATAAGTTTCGATAAAGCATCTTCGATTTTGAAATTGTCCCCTATGAAATGATGTTTTGATTACTATGATATACTAAGTTATGTTGTGAGCCATACGTACCACTTTGGAAACATTTTTGTGAAATAAACTTCCGTACTAACTAATTATCCGACTACTTTGGTTAATGAAATGACTTATGAAGTACTCAAGTTTTGAAAGGCTATTTTGATATACAATTGCATTGTTTGCTCACGACTTCGCTCGTGCCTTATTATGACTTCGTTCACCGGTTCCCGGGCCGGTTATGATTCGTGCGCACTATGATAAATTCGGCCGTATGCTGTGTTACGGTTCCCGAGACCTCGCCATAGGGTCGGGTTCCGTTTGGAGTTATGCTGTGATATGGCTGGTGATATGATATGTTGATATGTGTGTGCTCGGGGATGTACGGAGATTTGAACCTTCTGGTGTTATGCTGTGGGTGGCACCAGCGTCGGAGTGGTGGCCACGTTCCTGAGCTTTGCATGATTTTTTTTGCATTATGTATATATGATTTTGATACACATTTGGATATACTGTTCGACATTTCTCTCCTTTGTATCCTGTTTGCTTTCAGTTGTGGTCTATATTTCTGTACTCCATGCTTTACATACTCAGTACATCTTTCGTACTGACCCCCTCTTTCTTCGGGGGTTGCGTTTCATGCCCGCAGGTACAGACGCCGGTGATCCACCACTGTAGGCTCCACTTCTGCTATTTCGGAGTACTCCCTTTGATTCGGAGTCCACTTTTGGTATATATATCTTTCGCCATGTATATATTTCTGCATATCTGACTATTTGGGTACGGCGGGGCCCTGTCCCGTACCATGACTCCAGTAAACCTTTCTGGTTCTGTTATGCTTAAGTATGGTCGTGAAGGACGGACCGTAAACCAGAATACGGCCTGTAAACTGGGTTTACGGCCATTGTGCACTTCGACTACTGTTCATAAAAATCAGATTTTAAGTTATGTATAAGGGACCCTTTTTCATTCCATTCATTTCATTTTCACTCCACACTTCAAGAAACATCTAGAATACTCTCTAATATTCATCCACAAGAGAAACAAAGGAAAATCAAGATCAACAAAACTAAAACCATGAAATCAAGAGTTTGAAACTCATCAAAGTTCATCTACACAAAGAAATTGCAAAGGAAGTGAAGTAGGGTTTTTGGTATAGAAGAGTATTGCTAGTCAAGGCTCATTCCTACCACATCGAAGGTAAGTTTTATGACTTTCTCATGATGACTGAAGTATTTATACGTTGAAACACTTGGATTATAGAAGAGTGTAGTAAATGGGTCATAAAATGTGAGTAGTGCTATAGTTGAATGATAGTTGGATTGAATTATGAATGTTGATGAGTTGGGAGTATAAATATGTTATAAATGTCGTGTAGACCATAAAATAGGTGTGATGTATGAGAAAATGTGATGATGAGCTAGAACCCGTAAATGTGGAGAAATTGGAGAAAAATGGTGGAATGTGGTAAATGTAGATAAATGACGATTGTTGATACGATATTGTGAGTGTTGTTGTGAATGTTTGGTAGTTGAAATGAAACATGGGAAAAGTAGTAGAAACAGAGGAAATACTGCCCAATTTTCCCTAGAAAATAGTCACGCGTTCTTATAGTCGATTAACTGACGTTGATGTGAATTCTCATGAAGGTAAAGACACGAATATTGAAGAGGAACGATCAAGCGGTAGAATAGCTAAAGGAAAAGGTATGTAAGGCTTATCTTTTCTTTCAAAAGGCATGAATAGTTCAAGTCTTATAGAATCCTTCTACAAAACGAATCCTATGAGTCCTTCAATATATTGAATTACATACGAATATGATGGTGATGATAGTGAGCTAGAGTATAGCGATTCACGAAATTGTGGCATGATGTTCCTATATGGCTAATGATATTATCTTTGTTAACACTCGCCTTATGCTCTATTTCCTTCAAGGCGAGGCACGATACTCATAAACGCTCATAATATAAGAGGGGCCTCTCGACCTTACGTCACCCCGACATTGTTATAGATTGTTCATAAGCCTCAATGCATGTCCTATGACCAATGTTTCGAGAAACTACGAGTCTATGTTCATAAAGGATTTCATGTGAGATAAAGGTAAGCGATACGCTATAGAAATGATAATGGAAATGATGAGCTTAAGCCCAAAGATTATAAAGACTATCATACGATAATTATACGAAATTCATGCTACGAATACGATGTGACTTTCATAGATTGTCTTTAAATTTAAATGTGTGCATCAATGAAAGGTTACGATAAGCTTATAAGATATATGTGAAGGCAATGATAATGATGAGATATATTGATCCTTGTATGATGCATGTGATATGGTCGAGTCACTACGTGGCCGAATATGGAAGATATGTATGTGATATTGTTGAGCAACTACGTGGCCGAATACGGATACTGTCGAGCCACCACGTGGCCGAATACGGATATTGTCGAGCCCTACGTGGCCGAATATTGATAATGTTTTATGTGTATGAGAATCTACGGCACTACGATGATGAATTATATGACATGATGATGTATACGCTATGATGGTTCATGTACGACGATTATGTATATGTGATATATGTATGAAATGTATTCACCCTTAAAGGTCTCGCAGGTTTTGCCTTCACCTCATGACTTATGATTTCTCTATTATGTTTGTTTCATTCATGCCTTAGATACTCAGTACAATATTTGTACTGACGTCCGTTCTCTATAGACGCTGTGTTCATGCCCACAGGTAGACAGGAAGACGGCGCAGACCTTTAGGAGCTATCAGCAGATTTGCAGAAGCACTCCACTATTCCGGAGGTGCTAATCGAGTTTATACTTTTGTGTATATATATATGTATAAGTATTTTGGGCACGACGGGGTCTTGTCCCGTCTATATGTCTAGTACTCTAGTAGAGGCTCGTAGATACGTATGTGTGGGTTATATGGTCTCACAAGGTCACTACTGTATATACGTAGATATGTATACATTATATTTTGATAGCCAAAGGGCTTATGTATATAAAAGTATTTATGTTCTTTAATGAAAATGATTTTCTGATGATTATGAGTTTATGAACGAAAAAAGGAGGCTTAATGAGCATGATGAGTAGTAGAACGAGTGGTGCTCCGTGGTCAGCCCCGGGTACCCGTCACGGCCCCTAGCTGGGTCGTGACAGAGGATATCTTGCTCCGGACTCTTAGAAGTTGTTAGTTGACTGAAAGCACTCCCTTGTTCCGGAGGTGCTTATGATTAATCTTTTGTGTACAATTGTATGTGTAACCCAATAGAGGCTCGTAGATACTCAATGTGGGTTATGTGGTTTCACGACGTGTATATTGTGTAAATATAATGATATATCTTACTGTATAAAAGCATTATGTTTTGTAATGAAAAGCAGTTTCTTTTGTAAAATGAGTATGAAATCGATAAATGATTATTGAACGAGTCTAAGAAGTAATAGTACGAGCGGTGCTCGGTGATTAGCCCCGGGCACCCGTCGCGGCCCCTAGCTGGGTCGTGACACCACAGTACTGGTAGGTATCATCGGCTGACTAAGTATAGGTAACATAATCGAGATAATAAAGCAGGATAGGCAGATAAATGAACAAGTCAAATAGAATCAGAAATAAGTACCTAGGTTCACGCATCTCAACCCAAGTATTCCAAGTCTCAATATATATCCATTCCGAAATAAAAAACATAAGTAAAACACCGGTTCATCACAGTATAAGCAAAGATGTAATGCAGTGCAATGATGTAATAATGACAGTGAAATGCAATGCAGTGTACACATGTACTTCGGATAGAAGTATTTGCGCCCCGGTAGCAAAACCCATGGGGGACCCGCAAAGTCCATGTACTCACTCATCCACAATTTTGGGACCATCATCGGACATCGAACTCTCACATCACACAATCCACGATTTTGGGACAACCATCAAACATCGGACAACTCACATCACTTGGGGGTAAAATACCCAATTAAACACTAGGTGATCAAAACCCATCAATTAGTTACAGAATTAACTCAAAGATTCATTCGATTTCGAAATCCAAGAAAAACCCCCAATTTTGGGTATAAACCCTAACTCATAGATTCAAGAATCCAACACTAATAATGGGAGGTATATGATTATCAACCTTAGATACATAATAATCTAGCATAAACCCAATCAGTTTCATTATTAAAAATCCTAGATAGAATATCCATTAAACCCACTTTCTATCCTCCATTACTAATGAACTAACAAGGAAGGGGGATTTTATGACGATTAGGAATAATGAATTAGCAAGAAGGTTAGGTGGACTTAACACCAAGGATCTTCTCCAAGAATCCTCTAGAATTGCTCCAAATATGAGCCACTTCGGAATAACTATAAATGAAAAGACTTGGTGTTTTATATCATTAAATACCCTAGTCACTTCCCGATCACCGCTTCCGTGGTCACTCAGACCGCTACAACGGTCATTGCCATTTGGTAAGGTCCGCTCCAGCGGCAGCGTGACCACTTCAGTGGTACTGCTGCTGCAGTGCCGGTGCCGCCAAAGAGGGCACTAGACCCCAGAAACTTCCTCAAGTTTCACACTTCAACTCGAATTTCTGACTAATTCTCGAGGCTATCTGCTCACAAACCACATTCACAGACACACATAAAAACGTGTTACGAAAGCGTTCATGGCCTCAGACTTCCTAACGAATGTCTCGTTGACCGAGTCAATTCCCGATATCTCAATTCCAACTTCCAAACTCAAGTCCCAAAATGCATCAGAGTGCATTAGGAATCGAACCAGATATACACACAAGTTCTAAACGACCATCCGGACCCCTCGAAATCGATGAATTTTCGAAAAAGTTCTACTTTCCCAAAAGTCAACTTTTAAGTCAACTCTTTTTTGCTTAAAGCCCAAATTTCACAAAAAGTCGCCCGAATCAAATCTAGACACCTGGGGAGGCATGTTAACGGTCCCCTAAAAAGTGAGCTACCAAGCCCCAAAAAGGGTCAAAAGGGCTAGAAATGCAATAACGACCAAACGGGTCGTTACATCAGATACCAATTAAACAATCACTCGTCCTCGAGCGGCAAGGAAGAGAGTAAAGAAAAATGCTCGAATCGGCAATAACTGGAGATAACGGTCATGCGTGTCGGACTTCTCCTTATAGGAAAGATTCTCATTGAACAATACTGAATCCCGATGAATGATACAGAACCACCAGAACGGTACTTCTCCAACACAGAAACATGCAAAACCGGATGAACATTCGACAGATCTGGTGAAAAGCTAACTAATAGAACAAGGGGTCCATCAACATGTAATCTCAACAGGCCCAAGCACCTAGGCTCACTTACCAGTCACCACTCTCTAAACTTAGCTCAAGCTCCAATTCTCATATCTCCATATTCGGCTTCCCCTCGTAACTGATCCTCGAATAAACGAATCATTTTACTCGAATTCTCTGGTTTGGATAAAATTGTAACTCTAAACGCAATCAATAGGCCCTACAAACATTTTCCCAAACCAGCCCAATCCTTTGAAACACGGTAACAAATTATAGCCCTTTCTGAACCAATAAAATACTCTGATTCTGCTAACTCCTTCTTCCATATCTTCTAAAGTCATTAATCACACCACGATTTCTTAGAAACATATGAACACACATGCCAAAATTCTGAAAGCATAATTTACTTTCGCTAGAAACAATTCTTGATTCATCTGCAATCTCTAAGCAATTCCATCAAACTGATCTTACTGACATCCAACTTGGCCGGTTCCAAATCTTCTCAAACCTTCAGATCACAGAATAGAAACCATACCTCTAACTATCTCGCTAAGCAAAGTTCGTCAGAACCCAACCGATCACTATGAAAACCTCTCGCACAACAGTTTCCTTCTCAAATCTGTACTAGGATCATTGTATACCATTATTCTGTCCAAGTAACTGTTCTCAGAAAATATCATCAAATCCACTAGGAAATCCTAACAAAGCTCGGTAAGTCTGTCTTACCTCGAATTTGAGCTGAAACTCATTGAATCTTTAAATATCATCCTGGAATATATAACCATGGACCATTAAGCTTAACTCGAACCATGCTGACCCTTGATGAATGCACAACTCTACATCGAATTTCGAGACCACTCATAGCCATACCACGCATAACAAATCCTGTCCATCACTTTCGACTCCACAAGTAGAGTCCTATCCCAGTTATCAACTTAGTACCTAAGAGCTATACCTTACTATGTCAAACTTCATGTTTCTCAACCCTTACCCAATACGCGAATCTGATACAACCCCGAACCTTTCGGTGCATACCTTAAGCTTCATATAGTCATTATATAACCATGGAACCTCTCAAAGTATCACTTGATATGCTTTTAAATTCTCCAAAGGTATCTAATCCTACACTGCCACTCGAAATCTCATGCAATTTCCCTTAAGCCTTTAATAACCAAAAGCTCTTACCCAAACTGTCCAGTCAATATTACTTGCAATCATACTGTATTACAACGAGCAAGGTTCCTCTCGAAAATATAATTTTGGTCCTCCCAGAATAGGTATTCCATAATCCTTTCTCTTTAAACATGCTAACTCATTCACTGTAGAAGGTTATGAGCTTTTTCAATGGTGTACCGCCAAGTCATTTCTTATAAGCCTCAACATGTTGGTTCACTGAAATATGCTTCTTACTAGCTGCCGATAGCGAATCTTACGGAATTTTCATTATTTCACTTAGTCCATCTATAGACTTTCTTCCTTAAGCTCATGCAATTATCATACCTCGTCTGAATATGCAACATAAAGATGCCACAAACTAAATAGACTCAAGTAATCCCATGATGTACCTTATTCTTTCCTACTCTCGATCAACTATACTCTTTCTTGACTCTTCTATTCCTCAATCTCTATCTGTTCACTTATACCGCCATCGTCTGACGATTACTCGAACCCACTCAGTAGTCTATCACATAACCATAAGTCTCGTACGCTGACTGAATCACATCTGAAGGTAATAGTAGGCCACAACTCTATCTGTTATAGTTTCCTTAACACTTACCACTCTAAGCTGAACACTCTCTAAATCTTGTGTATTACACAAAACAGTCTCACTAATATCTTCATGTATCTCACTCAAACGTCCTTTCCCAAAATGCCTTACTCAATTTTCTGAAATATATACCGAACTTAACTGAGTTAGCCCATCATCGTCTATCCTATCATTTCAAGTACCCATGTTTAATAATACCTTAATCAAATCCTTAACATTACTAGTCCTCGAAGAATCACCTCTTACCTCAATTATTTAATTTGAATACCTCTAACCACTTGCACGACTACCCCTTTCTATTCAATCACCCTAGTCGAGTAATAACACACTAGTAGAAGGATCTAGCCAATAACACAATGAATACAAGGTTCCCAACCTTAGTCCACCACTAATCTCTATTAGTCTATGACATAACCAAACATACAACCCATCCATAAACTCTTAAGCTCGCTCTGCACTGTACACTGCAACCAAACGCCCACATCACTAACTCTTGCTTCAACGATTTCCTTTCTGCCCTTAACCTCGTAGATACCCATTATCCTCATCGGTCACACCCCTCATTGTACATCATGATATAGTGCTCCCGCAATCCAACACGGCTCAAGTACCCATATTACTTCACCTCCAGTCTTACGAACATTAATCTCCTTAACCCAATAGTAAGATATCTCATTGTAATCCTTCAATTCTAGTGTTTCATTTCGGATCACTTTTATCACTATTAACCAACCTCTCAAATCCACTCGATCGTCTAACTAATCATCCATTTAAGCCTGACAACAACAAAACAATATCCATACTTCTCCTTAAATCTAAGTGTAGAAATCAGTAACTTCCCAAGTCATTAACTTATCGCGTGCGCTCATAATTAAAGTAATTTCCATCAGTAGATTACTAACTCGTCAGAAGTCTAATACCCAGTCGATTTCACCGACCAACGATATGCCCATAGCATTCACTTACAAACCGATAGTCCTTTAACATCAACTAACTTATATCAAGAATAACGTTAGCACCAGTTGTAGCCTTATTCTGACAACCATGCCAGATACAATTTTTTTCCTTTCCAATCTCTCGAAAAGTAGTCATGCCCATGATATTTTATGAAGTCTCACTTCGTTACGCGCTTTCCACCTAAGTATTCCTTCATGTCCCTATTGTCAACTTCTTTTCTCTGTTACACGTGCTCACAATACGTTATCCACATTCGATGACATCACCGAACTTACACTTATTCTCATATACAAAAGTCTAATACTCTACCGTTACTGAATCGTCGACCCGTCATTGGTTCGCCACTGTCACGCGCACCATCATAAAGCCTTGACGAAGCTAAAGTCAAACCGATCATATCATCGAGCAACCCACTATTGTGAAGCCATAACTGCACTTTGTCACCTTCGAGCAACCCAACGCTGAAACATGGTGACCCTGCAACCCTCTGAACTATCTTCTAATACCTCACGAACTTCCACAATAAATGATTCTAATCGCAACTCCACACAGCAGCCGAGTCTAGTCGGGACTCCACAAAATAATCGAGTCTAGTCGTGACTTCACACCATCGAAACCTTAGGCCATAGCTAGTACTGAACTGGATCACGCGTCCGAATAAGAATAACACATCTCGTACCACACCACGACACGTCATAGATCATCCATTCTCGTAATAATTTAAGGATGGATTTTCATCTTCTGAGGATGGTCAAGATAAGAAGGTCCAGATGCTAATAAGAATCAACTAGATACCAATTTAAATAAAGTCGCACGAGAGAATGAAAGAATTTGAAGTTTCCTAAATGTCTTATAGCCTCTCGCAGATAAGTACGGAGCTCATTGTACCGATCCACAAGACTTTACTAGACACGCTCTTGTATTATAGACCGGGTAACCTAGGGCTCTGATACTAACTTCTCACGACCCATTTTTCCTAAGTCGTGTGGGCACTTACTGTCACGACCTAGCCCCGTAGGCCGTGACTAGTGTCCTAATTGGACACCCAAACCCATTCGCTTACCAAATCGACATGTCAAAGACTTATTCAAATTTAGCATACGTTAATTTGCACAGATACTGAGAACAAACATCATCTTAAGCGGTCACCTGTAACAGAAATATCATACAAAAGCCGGCAGGTTGGCGGAATACACATCGCCCGAATACACATACATATACAAACATATGGGCCGTTTCGGCCATAATGGCAAACGGGACCGCTTAAGGCATAAGTCACGGACATAACCGAACAAACACGACCCATGACCCACATATATGTCTACAGGCCTGTACAAACCATTACAGAAACATATGACGGGACAGGGCCCCGCCGTACCCCGAATAGTCATATATATATATATATATATACAGAAATATGTACCACGAAAGATATGTACCAAAAATATGGGCTCCAGATCAAAGGAGTACTCCAAAATAGCAGAATAGGGATCCTACACTGGCGGGTCACTAGAACGAACGTCTGTACCTGTGGGCATGAAACGCAGCCCCCCGAAGAAAAGGGGGTCAGTACGAAATATGTACTGAGTATGTAAAGCATGAAATAAAGTAATCCAAATCATAACTGAAATAAGGAGTATGGAAAATGGATACAGAGGTAGTATATCAAAACCTTTTCTGAAAACATAAATCATGCAAATAAAAATCATGCATAGGGCTCAGGAACGTGGTCGCCACTCCGACGTGGGCGCCACAACACATCATACTCCAGAAGGTTTCAAATCTCCGTACAATCCCCAAACATATTATCACGACCCAACCCCGTAGGCCGCGACTCGTGTCCGAGCAGGACACCTTACTTACCCAATAACCCCAAACCAACATATAAATTAGATACATAAATATATAAAGTCAAACGGAGTCACAAGCTATCGTACATAAGCAGATGTAGCGCACAGAAGCCGATAAGGCCATCACAGAATACGTATTTCCCAGAACATATACACAACCCACATATGTGTCTACAGACCTCTACGAACAGTAATAACAGAAACATAAGACGGGACAGGGCCCCGTCGTACCCCTGAATAGCGTACATATATACAATAGCAGAATACTATACCAAAATATAGGCTCCGGATAAAAGAGCGCTCCAAAATAGCAGAACAAAGTCCTAAGCGGGCGGATCAGCAAACCTGTCGTCTGTACCTGCGCGGCATGAAAACGCAGCCCCCGAAAAATGGGGGTCAGTACGGAATATGTACTGAGTTGTAAAGCATGAAGTACAGTAGACGAAATCATAACCGGAACAGAAAATACAGAGAATGAGTACAAAGCCCAGGATATCAAAATGTATACTTACAAAACGTAAATAATGCATGCAAAAACATATGCCAAATCCAGCCCCAATACGGGACCCGGTGAACAGAACGTGGCGCCACCCCGTCACTGGCGCCACAACACCTCATACTTCAGAGTAGGGAATAGCTCCGTAACATATCATAACATATCAGATGGCCACATCATATCATATCATATCATATCAGAACATAGGTGTACATGGTACATCATACTCCGGACCCATGTACATGTCATACCTGCCCCCTCACATCGAGGCACGGCGAACAATGCAGTGGAATACGCTTGATAACAAATCCTGGCCCGGGCCTAGTGAAGGAAGCATTGAGGCATCCACGAGTGGAGTAGTGAGAAACTTATGCATCATAAAATATTTATAAAGACTCGACAGAATAATCCGAATGACAGGTCATTTAAGAAAGAAATCAGACGATAGTCATGGCACGTACCTTTCGGATGTCGCGGGGGATTATATCGAATTAAAGCTTTTGGGATTGTTTGAACATATCAAAATATAAAGTTTACAGAATCTCGATAGCATAACTCAGATGGCAAATCATATAAAAGAGATTGAACGGTAATCATAGCGTATGCTTTTCGGATGTCACGATGGTTTATATCAAAATAAGCTTTCTGAAATCGTTTTCATGTTTCAAAATGCATTATGGAACTCAACAAAATAATTCAAACAAATGTCATATGGTAGTTAGAAGAGTAACCAAGAGTTTCCTTTGAATTCTACTTCAGAACAAGTCAAACGGAACAAATCAGAAAAATCCGGGAGTAGTGGGCCCACCTCGGGTCAAACGAGGTGGAAAACACAAAGTATGTGTAATAAACTTTATGGAGTCTCTTATGAGGGTTTTAAGGTAATCGGATTTTATTTACACAAGTTCTAGGTATCTAAACAACTTTCCTAACCATTTGCAACATAATTAGTTCAATTCCACTGAATGGAAAAGGGGCAAATTTAGACGCGGATTCCGAAGAGTAGAGTAGTCCCCGAGGTCCAACTTCAAACCTAATACATCTAGGACATGCCAAGAGAAGGAAAGGGTGAGCTTTACATACCTTTTCCGCTTCTTACGCTCCTCCAATTTCAAGTCCCGAATGCCCCAAAATCTACAATTGGTCACAAATACCAAACATTGATTATAAGCCTTTAAGAATTCAATCTTAACTCAACACTTGTCTACAAAAATTTGGGCAGCATGTCCCCTGTTTATATGCCTAGCCCAGAATTACAATTCAGCAACCAACACATCAACAACAATACCAAATATATTAACATCATTTCCAACACCAACATATGCCGTAAAACAGCCCGCACATTATTTTCCAAATTTTCCAACCAACCAATTCGCGATATAATTATTTAATAATTTTATTTCCGTAAAGAAGTCGAAATTAATACTAACAACATCCTCCGCATTCTACAAGTTAAATACTTTTTTTTTCATCAAAAATTTTCTTCAAACCCCATTCCACAATTCAACCATACCAACAAACGAATTTATCACGCTATTTTCTTCGTTCTAATCCGTTAAAACTGTAAATAAACTTGTTAATAATGAAAAGGAACCTTATTCATACCTTAAGTGCACAGCCACCACGTCCACCCTCTTCTCTTTAGTTGATTTTTAGCTCAAATCGAAGGCAACGCGACGTAGAACACTTTTCTCTTCATGGGCTTCGGGATTCGAGGCTCCGAGTTTGGTCAAAAATTGATTTTCTCTCTAGGCTCTCCTCTCTCTTTTTCTCTAGAGTTTTCTAGGTTCTCTTGGTCTGAAAATGAGGGAGAGAAACCGAAAATTTTAGTTAAAAAGCATGGGTAATGGGCCTGACCGGAATTGGATTCCGGTTGGGCCGGATTTACTGTTCAACTCGACCCTCCTGCCTTAAAACGTTCATATCTCCTTATCCCGATGTCAACTGTAGGCCCACGACCTATCGTTGGAAAGATAATTCAATTATCTACAACCTTTATTTCTGGGAGGTTTCCCAAATTCCAAACTTATAATGTTGTTTTATCCCCTCCAAGTTAGGTCATCCGAAAACGTTTTCTTAAATCGTCCTTATGGAGGGCTTACACTCATTTTTGGCTTATGGGTCCTTCTTAGGACTTGCTCAAATTCACATGTACTACCCATATATCTCTTCATATGTCTTTTATAAGGTCCCGATGTGTGGGCCCCACCTTAAATTACTGTAACGAGGGTTTTTCGTTAAATAACTTATGAACCAATTCACACCATATTGTCTCCAAATGTCGTATGTGTATATATTCTTAGACTTAGATCACCCAATCTTCATCCTTAATCCTTGTTTGGCTTAACTCCTTTTCGAGCTCGTACTACGCCGTCTATGATTTTGTAGCGCGAACTTTTTCCGGGGTGTAACATCCTCCCCCCTTTAGAACATTCGTCCACGAATGTTCGACTGTCCTTATGAAGCTTCATCATATTTCGGGGAGGTCCCCTTACCAACTATGTACTCGTATTTAATCAGCCCACTTATGAGGGCATTCATTTCCCAACTCCTGCTTTTCCTATTCTAACATATCTTTCACTTCTATATTCAACAATGCTATTGTCCTTTCTTTTCCGGCCCAACCATCCACATCTTTCACTTCTTGTCACACTTCTCGGTTCCTTACAACGTTATCATAATCCCACGTCATATCAAACAAATTCATAACTAGGGTCAGACGCATAGAATCATATCGGACAGATCCATAATCAGAGTCAGATGTACTGAACTATGGCGGACAGATTCGTAGTCATAGTCAGACGTATGGAAGTATGTCAGACAAATCCGTGATCAGAATCAGATGTACAGAGATGTATCAGACAGATTCGTAATCAGAGTCGAACGTGCAGAGGCATATCAGGCAGAAACGTAATCAGATTTAGAATTACAGAGGCATAATAGACGGAGCCTCATCAAAGTCAGAGGCGCAGACGTATAACAGACAGAATCTTAATTAGAATCAGACCACTTCCACTAAGGCTTCAGCGATTTACGAAAATTTCCCCTATCGACGTTTCATTACTCACCTTGATCGTTGTACCACGAGTTATTTCATCAAAACCTGTTCACTCATTTAGAGACCTGTTCGTCAAATTTCCACACAAATAGGTTTTTGTGTCGCTTGTCGACTCTTTCAAAGGTTTTGCTTAATCACATTTCTTATCCTTCATCTTTTCTAATGTCCGTACTCATTTTATTTTCCAGATATCATCGCACTAGACTAGTTTGTAATGTAGTCAGGGTTTGTCTATTCTTTGACAACATTCGTACCCTAATCTCCGCTTCGCTTCATGCATTCCGTTTAGTAAAACCTTCCGTCTATGGCAACATTAGTCGCCGGGACTCAGCTCTTGATCAAAATGGTCACCAGAGGAAAATCATACACATACATATACGTTTCCCACTATCTTACCTGCAAACGTCTCCAACCGCTTTTCAAATTCGCCCCAAATTTCCGAGCGGTATTGCACTTTTTCCTTTCACCCATTTAGTCTGCATCGGTTTGCGCGACTCCTGTGAGGGTACTAGCTACTCCACACGTTATCTTTTCCTTTAGGTTACCCCAAATTTCCATTTATATCTTATACTTACACTTTTGAAAATTTTTGTATCCTTCCCAGGGGGTCACCCATCCTAGAATTGCTCTGGCCCCAGCACGCCTAACCTCGAAACTTTCATGCGTTTTGATGCGTTAATGCTAACATAATTGCGCCGACTGCCCCACATGACCTTTGTCACGTGATTTAGGGCAGATCGGGGTCTTAGTAAATTTTTGAAAAGTTCCCGTAACGAGCCCCACTCCGGTTTAAACCATACAATTACCATATTGCCCTTCTGAATCTTCAATATTCACTTTCATCTGGGGTTTCTAGATTCACACTGGTGGTGGGGACATCTCAGTCGCCCTTGCTTTTAACCACTGGGTCTTTAATCCTTTTAAAATTGTTTCGTTGCCGTCACTGAATAATATTCTACAGAAATCATACACACATAGGAAATTCTAGGAAACTCATATACTTATAAATGATCAATCTCGGGCCTGACCTGGGGAGCTGCCGTGGGAAATGTGTCCATCATCATCGTCTGTCTGCCCCCCACTCGTCTGGCTCCCGCTATTACCTGTATCCGAATCGGAGGAGTATAGGTAGCCCGACAACTCCTGGTTCACTGATGGCCAGGACAAAGGACTGGAGTAGGGCGTAACACTCTCCGGGGAGGCCTGTCTAACATAGTGCTCCACCACAGGAGCTGCAGGCATGTCCCCGGAAACCTCCTCCTCCGGCGTCCCAGAGGAATGCTCTAGTGGATCTGTATCGTGGCTATCCTCCTCCCTGGGGGTAAGAAACTCTGGAGGTATCGTCGCCGGATCCTCCGAAGGGTCAGTATCATAACTATCTTCTCTGAGATCCTCTGCTCTGGGGATCAGAAACTCTGGAGGAATTGTCTCTGGATCCTCCGAAGGGTCTGTCTCAATCGAGTAGCTGGGGCTCTGCTTACTCGGTCCTGGTGATATCCTGGGGGCCTTCTTAGCACCCCTATCCCCATCGTCAAGAGCGGTCCTTTTCATTCTTTGTCAATCTACAGCCAACTGCAAAATGCTGACACTGTTGCTCGTTGGAGCCTCGCTGTAGATACAACAATTCGTAGGAAGAGAAACATCCTAACCATACAGCTCTATCGCACGATCTAAGATTCAAAGAAAGGGTAACATCCTAAATGTCCTGTAGCCTCCTGTTTATAGATGTGGTGCACAACACATCGATAAACAAGACTCTACTAGACACGGCCTGTAGACATTCCGAGGACAAACCGCTCTGATACCACTTCTGTCACGACCCAACCCCATAGGCCGCGACTCGTGTCCGAGCAGGACACCTTACGTACCCAGTAACCGCAAACCAACATATAAATTAGATACATAAATATATAAAGTCAAACGGAGTCACAAGCTATCGTACATAAGCAGATGTAGCGCACAGAAGCCGATAAGGCCATCACAGAATACGTATTTCCCAGAACATATACACAACCCACATATGTGTCTACAGACCTCTACGAACAGAAATAACAGAAACATAAGAGGGGACAGGGCCCCGTCGTACCCCTGAATAGCGTACATATATACAATAGGAGAATACTATACCAAAATATAGGCTCCGGATAAAAGAGCGCTCCAAAATAGCAGAACAAAGTCCTAAGCGGGCGGATCAGCAAACCTGTCGTCTGTACCTGCGCGGCATGAAAACGCAGCCCCCGAAGAACGGGGGTCAGTACGGAATATGTACTGAGTTGTAAAGCATGAAGTACAGTAGACGAAATCATAACCGGAACAAAAAATACAGAGAATGAGTGCAAAGTCCAGGATATCAAAATGTATACTTACAAAACGTAAATAATGCCTGCAGAAACATATGCCAAATCCGGCCCCAATACGGGTCCCGGTGAACAGAACGTGGCGCCACCCCGTCACTGGCGCCATAACACATCATACTTCAGAGTAGGGAATAGCTCCGTAACATATCATAACATATCAGATGGCCACATCATATCATATCATATCAGAACATAGGTGTACATGGCACATCATACTCCGGACCCATGTACATGTCATACCTGCCCCCTCACATCGAGGCACGGCGAACAATGCAGTGGAATACGCGTGATAACAAATCCTGGCCCGGGCTCAGTGAAGGAAGCATTGAGGCATCCACGAGTGGAGTAGTGAGAAACTTATGCAACATAAAATATTTACAAAGACTCGACAGAATAATCCGAATGATAGGGCATTTAAGAAAGAAATCAGACGATAGTCATGGCACGTACCTTTCGGATGTCGAGGGGGATTATATCGAATTAAAGCTTTTGGGATTGTTTGAACATATCAAAATATAACATTTACAGAATCTCGATAGCATAACTCAGATGGCAAATCATATAAAAGAGATTGAACGGTAATCATAGCGTATGCCTTTCGGATGTCACGATGGTTTATATCAAAATAAGCTTTCTGAAATTGTTTTCATGTTTCAAAATGCATTATGGAACTCAACAAAATAATTCAAACAAACATCATATGGTAGTTAGAAGAGTAACCAAGAGTTTCCTTTGAATTCTACTTCAGAACAAGTCAAACGGAACAAATCAGAAAAATCCGGGAGTAGTTGGCCCATCTCGGGTCAAACGAGGTGGCGGACACAAAGTATGTGTAATAAAATTTATGGAGTCTCTTATGAGGGTTTTAAGATAATCGGATTTTATTTACACAAGTTCTAGGTATTTAAACAACTTTCCTAACCATTTGCAACATAATTAGTTCAATTCCACTGAATGGAAAAGGGGCAAATTTAGACGCGGATTCCGAAGAGTAGAGTAGTCCCCGAGGTCCAACTTCAAACCTAATACATCTAGGACATGCCAAGAGAAGGAAAGGGTGAGCTTTACATACCTTTTCCGCTTCTTACGCTTCTTCAATTTCAAGTCCCGAATGCCCCAAAATCTACAATTGGTCACAAATACCAAACATTGATTATAAGCCTTTAAGAATTCAATCTTAACTCAACACTTGTCTACAAAAATTTGGGCAGCATCTCCCCTGTTTATATGCCTAGCCCAGAATTACAATTCAGCAACCAACACATCAACAACAATACCAAATATATTAACATCATTTCCAACACCAACATATGCCGTAAAACAGCCCGCACATTATTTTCCAAATTTTCCAACCAACCAATTCGCGATATAATTATTTAATAATTTTATTTCCGTAAAGAAGTCGAAATTAACACTAACAAGTTGTTTATTTACGCATTCTACAAGTTAAATACATTTTTTTTTCATCCAAAATTTTCTTCAAACCCCATTCCACAATTCAACCATACCAACAAACAAATTTATCACGCTATTTTCTTCGTTCTAATCCGTTAAAACTCTAAATAAACTTGTTAACAATGAAAAGGAACCTTATTCATACCTTAAGTGCACAGCCACCACGTCCACCCTCTTCTCTTTAGTTTATTTTTAGCTCACATCGAAGGCAACGCGACGTAGAACACTTTTCTCTTCATGGGCTTCGGGATTCGGGGCTCCGATTTTGGTCAAAAATTGATTTTATCTCTAGTCTCTCCTCTCTCTTTTTCTCTAGAGTTTTCTAGGTTCTCTTGGTATGAAAATGAGGGAGAGAAACCGAAAATTTTAGTTAAAAAGCATGGGTAATGGGCCTGACCCGAATTTGATTCGGGTTGGGCCGGATTTACTGTTCAACTCGACCCTCCTGCCTTCAAACGTTCATATCTCCTTATCCCGATGTCACCTGTAGGCCCACGACCTACTGTTGGAAAGATAATTAAATTATCTACAACCTTTATTGCTGGGAGTTTTCCCAAATTCCAAACTTATAATGCCGTTTTATCCCCTCCAAGTTAGGTCATCCGAAAACGTTTTCTTAAATCGTCCTTATGGAGGGCTTACACTCATTTTTGGCTTATGGGTCCTTCTTAGGACTTGCTCAAATTCACATGTACTACCCATATATCTCTTCATATGTCTTTTATAAGGTCCCGATGTGTGGGCCCCACCTTAACTTACTGTAACGAGGGTTTTTCGTTAAATAACTTATGAACCAATTCACACCATATTGTCTCCAAATGTCGTATGTGTATATATTCTAAAACTTAGATCACCCAATCTTCATCCTTAATCCTTGTTTGACTTAACTCCTTTTCGAGCTCGTACTACGCCGTCTATGATTTTGTAGCGCGAAATTTTTCCGGGGTGTAACACATATCGTATCATCATAACATATCACAACATCAGAACACACCGTATACCATAACACATCATAACTCCGTATTTAAACGGTATCCGGCCCTATGGCGAGGGTCTCGGTAACCGTAACACATCATACTGCCGAATATAACATAGTGTGCACGAAGACAAAACCGGTCCGGGACCTGGCGAACAATGTAGTAGTAGTATGCACGAGCGGAGTAGTAAGAAAACCATATGCATATAAGTAAATAGTTTCCAAGACTCGATGAATAAATATATATACCGATATCAGAAAGCTCAGAAACAAGTATCGAGTCAATCGGAATTAGTACACGAAAATTACGAGCTTTTGAAGTACAGAACCTTCTAAAAACATTTCATAAGCCATATTTGGAAATTCAAGTATCATTCATATTAGGTAACTTTCGAATAACATTATGGATCGAATCAAATGGAGGCTTTAGGACCATATTTACGTATCAAAATATTCATCAAAGACGTTAGTCATCTCGATTTTCATTCAAACAACATTCGGAACCATAACAACTAGAATCTTCGAACATCATAAATACGTATCAAGCCATATGGAATAGCTTATGGAAGTCAAAGATATTAGCCATCCTAGTGGCTCTAAGAATAGGATTTTCTTTAGAAACATACATATACGTTACTCGTTCATTTCATAAAGGTCATGCCAAAAGAAGGAAAGGTAGGCTTTACATACCTCGATCGCTCGCTAAACAAATCCCGACTCAAGTCTCGGGCTCCCCAATATCTACAATAACGTTATCAATTACCAAACATTAGCTACTAGTACTTAGAAATTCAATTCTAACTAGTACTTGTCTATAGAAATTTCGGCAGCATCTCCCCTGTAAATTCAACATCCCCGAGAATTTAACTCGGCCAAATTTATCAACAACCATACCAACAATACCAACAACCATACTAACAACATCAACAATCAATTTAAATTGCATTCTAACATTAGTAACCTTCTTCTCTACGTAGCTTATCACATTCAATTCAACTACGTACATTCAAGCCAATATCAACGCTCACATATTCATTACTAATCCAAGATCATTCAAACACAATTCAAGAACATATCAAACAATCTATACAATATTCAAATAATTCCACCAACACCATATTCCACCCGAAATCTCCACAAATGCAACAAGACTACAACGTCGCATTATCTTCTTCCGAATTCATCAACAACAACAACAATTCACACTTTAGCAACTTCATTTCCATAATTACATAAAAACCATATTAAAATCACATAATTTCATACAACAACCTACAACTAATTTCCATGCCAACTTGAACCATTAGTCTTTCCTTTACATCATAAAGGCCACAACAACACAACTAACATACTAACTAAAATTAATTCATCCCTCCTCCACCAATTATCACCACACGGCCACACACACACAACACATAACATTTCTATGATTTTTGTTCAATTCTACTCACTATAACATATATAAACCTTCCATAACATGAAAAAAAATGGAAATTCTTACCTTCTTCCTCAATTTTCCATTTGAATAGAATTTTTGCACTTGTCAAAAAGTAATTTTCTTGCTCTAATAATTAAGTGAGTAAGCATTCAAGAAGAAATGAATTTTTGGACTAAGGATGGAAGGCTTCAATTTTGTTTTCTTTCTTTGTTGGCCGAATGGCCTTCTTGCTCTCACTTTCTCTTCCTTTCTTGAAAGTTCTAAAATGAAGACAATGATAGGCCTTCTCTTAATTATTTCAAGAATTTAATTCCACTTGGGCCTTGGCCCATGTCCTATGGCCGGCCCCCTTTGGGCCTCTTCTTTTTTTTTTCCAAGCCTAATTACTTTTGGTTAATATTTTGCAATTCATGAAACTAATTTCCAAAATTCCAATTTTTCCCTTAGCCTTCCTCAATATTTTCGCATCAATATTTTTCATGAACAACTTATATATGTAATAAGATCATAATATTGCCTTATCTCTTACTAGTCACAATTATTTGGATTTATCCAAATGTGCAAAATTACGGGATATAACATCCTCATTCCTTTAGAACATTCGTCCTCGAATGTTAAACTAGCCTTATAGGGTCTTACAAGCATTTCGGGGGAGTTTCTTTTTATGGACAGCATATATAATTCATTCACCAATCAATATAACCAATTAAGAAATTTAGATTACCAGTAGGCATAGGGAACAAGTGAGGATATTTCTTCTTCATCTCGTCCTCCGCTTCCCAGGTCATTTCTTCTCGGTTATTCTTTCGCCAGAAGACCTTAACAGAAGGCACATCTTTGGTGCGCAGTCTCCTCACCTGACGATCCAAAATTGCTACAGGTTGTTCTTCGTAGGACAGTTCCTTTGTTACCTGGATATCTTCTATGAGGAATATTCTGGAAGGATCGCCAATACACTTATGGAGCATGGATACATGAAATACCGGATGTACTGCTTCCAGATCGGATGGTAAGTCTAACTCGTAAGCGACCTTGCCTATATTTCGAACAATCTGATAAGGCCCAATATATCTCGGACTGAGCTTCCCCTTTTTGCCGAATCTCATTACACCTTTCATAGGTGACACCTTCAGAAATACCCAATCGCCAATATGAAATTCTAAAGGTCGACGTCGTTTATCTGCATATGATTTATGTCGACTCTGGGCTACTAATAACCGCTCCCGAATGAGTTTCACCTTATCGACTGCTTGCTGGATCATATCTGGACCAATCAATTTAGTTTCACCCACATCGAACCAACCAATTGGAGACCTACATTTTCTACCATATAGGGCTTCATACGGTGCCATCTGGATGCTGGAATGATAGCTATTATTATAAGCAAATTCAATAAGCGGCAAATGATCATCCCAACTACCTCTGAAATCAATAACACAGGCCCGTAGCATATCTTCCAGCGTCTGAATAGTACGCTCGGCCTGTCCGTCAGACTGAGGATGGAATGTTGTACTAAGACTCACCTCAGTCCCTAACCCGTCGTACTATTTCTTTAATTTACAACTGGGCATAATCCTTAGCCGAATAGGTGATTCTGACCGGAAGAAAATGGGCCGATTTTGTCAGCCTATCAACAATAACCCATATAGAATCATACCTTCGTGGAGTACGTGGTAAACCTGTAATGAAATCCATATTAATTATTTCCCATTTCATAGCTGGAATTTCCATTTCCTGTAACAATCCATCGGGCTTCTGATGCTCGATTTTAACCTGTTGACAATTTGGGCACTGAGCAACGAACTCTGCAATGTCTCTTTTCATACCATCCCACCAATATAAGCATCTGAGATCGTGGTACATTTTTGTTGATCCAGGATGAACAGAATACCGAGCATAATGTGCCTCTCCCATAATCTGCCGCTGTAGCCCTGCAACGTCAGGTACACATAGTCTGCCTCTATATAATAATACTCCGTCAGGTGTGATCTCGAACGGAGTCTTTTCCTTATCAAGGGTTGTGTCTCTGTACTGTACCAGAATAGGATCCTCGTACTGACGTTGTTTTACTTCTTCCATAATAGACGATTCAACAACTTCTCGGACAGAAACACCAATATTTCCAGAATCAGCCAAACGGACTCCAAGACTGGCTAGCTGATGAATCTCACGAACTAATTCTTTCCTTTCTGGCTGCACGTCGGTCAAACTGCCCATGGACTTGCGGCTAAGTGCATCGGCTACAATGTTGGCTTTTCCAGGATGATACAAAATGTCAACATCATAATCTTTCAATAACTCGAGCCATCTTCTTTGCCGCAAATTCAGCTCCTTTTGCTTAAAAATATACTGAAGGCTTTTGTGATCCGTATAAATATCAACATGAACCCCATATAAGTAATGCCGCCATTTCTTCAAAGCATGAATTACCGCGGCTAGTTCCAGATCATGAGTAGGATAATTTCTCTCGTGCGGTCTGAGCTGCCGGGAAGCATAGGCTATAACACGACCATGATGCATTAATACACAACCTATCCCAATACCGGAAGCATCACAATAAATGACATACCCGTCTGACCCCTAGGGAAGAGTTAGAACTGGAGCTGTACTCAATTTTTCTTTCAGCAACTGGAAGTTGCGCTCGCAAGCATCAGTCCACTGAAATTTTATTGCCTTCTGAGTTAGCTTCGTTAATGGTGCTGCAATCGAAGCAAAATTCTCCACAAACCTCCTGTAATACCCTGCTAATCCCAGAAAATTGCGTACCTCAGTCGGTGTCGTAGGCCTAGGCCAATTCTGTACATCCTCGATGTTCTATGTATCAACCCGAATACCATCTGCTCCGACGACATGCCCCAAAAATGCCACTGAAGTCAACCAGAATTCACATTTGGAGAACTTAGCATATAATTTCTGTTGTCGAAGTGTGCCAAGTACTATCCTCAGATGATCAGAATGCTCCTCTGCTGATCGTGAATAAACCAGAATATCGTCAATAAACACAATCACGAACATGTCTAGAAACGGCCTGAATACCCGATTCATCAAATCCATAAACACTGCTGGGGCGTTGGTCAGCCCAAAAGACATCACTCTGAACTCATAATGCCCGTATCGGGTCCTGAGAGCAGTCTTGGGAATATCTGCCTCTCTTACCCGCACCTGATGATAGCCCGAGCGCAAATCTATCTTCGAAAAATATTTAGCACCCCGCAACTGGTCAAATAAATCATCAATCCCGGGGAGGGGATATTTATTCTTTATATTCACCTTATTCAGCTGTTTGTAATCAATGCACATCCGCAGCGACCCGTCTTTCTTTCTTACAAATAATACCGGTGCTCCCCAAGGTGACGTATTGGGTTTGATGAAGCCTTTTTCTAATAGATCTTTCAGCTGCTCTTTCAATTCTTTCAATTCTGCAGGTGCCATTCTGTAAGGGGGAATAGATATAGGCTGAGTATCTGGCAGCATATCTATCGTAAACTCGATCTCCCGTTCAGGTGGATGACCTGGAAGCTCATCCGGAAATACATCTGGAAATTCATTAACAACCGGAACTGACTGGAGAGTAGGTGTTTCTGCTTTAGTATCATGCACACGAACCAAATGATAAATATACCCTTTCTGAATCATCTTCCTGGCCTTGAGGTATGAAATAAACTTACCTCTCGGCGATGCTATATTTCCTGCCCATTCTATAACTGGTTCCCCTAGAACCTGGAAGCGGACTACCTTTTTCTGACAATCAACATTAGCATAACAAGAGGCTAACCAATCCATGCCCATAATAACATCGAATTCCAGCATATCTAATTCTATCAAATCGGCCTTAGTGCAACGACCACATATAATCACAGAACAATCCTTATGTACCTACCTCGCTATAATAAAGTCCCCGACCGTTGTAGCTACCTCGAACGACTCTATAGGTTCAGGTGTTATCCCAATTTTTCTAGCGACGAGGGGAGAAATATATGATAAAGTAGAACCTAGATCAATCAACGCATATACAGCTCGAGAGAAGACCAAAAATGTACCTGTGACTACATTTGGCGACGCCTCCTGATCCTGTCGGCTAGCCAAGGCATATATGCGGTTCGAGGGACCGCTAGAATCATAAATCCCGCCACGGCCTCTGCCACGGCCTGCTGGTGCCGACGTACCCCGCCCCATCGGGCGCATAGCAACAGAAGTGGAAGATGAACTAGCAGCTGATCCCGTCGGCTGAGCTGCACCACCAGAACCACCCGCCAACGGACAATCTCTCATAATATGGCCCTGGCGGCCACAAGAAAAACAGGCACCCGTAGCTCGATGACACTCTCATGGGTGAGACCTCCCACAATAAGAACATCGAGGCATAGGTGGCCTTGCCTGGCTGGAACCTCTACTCACCTGCGAACCTGAGGCTCTGGAACTCTGGCCTGCTCCTGAGTGCCCTGCACCATCAAATCGTCTGCCTGTAGACTGTGAATTTGCACTCCGGCCTGACTGAGAAGGATATCTGCTATACTGCTGCTGAGGCTGCCCACCTCGAGACTCCCCAGAATACCCAGCTGACCTAGCCCGCTTGGGCTGCCTCCTGTCACGATCTCTATCGGGCAGACGCCCTCTGTGCCGGTCCTCCATTCCTTGCGCCTATGCCTGTAACCGGGCAATGTCCATACCGGTCTACGATGCCATCGCCATACAACTATCAACCAAGTAATGATCCAAACCCATCACATACCGGTGCATCCTGTTGGCCATATCAGCTACAATGGCGGGAGCATATCTCGCCAGAGAGTCAAACTCTAAGCTGTACTCTCGGACACTCCTGCCTCTCTGCCTCAGCTGTAAAAATCTGTCAACTCTCGCCCGCCGAAACTCTGGAGGAAAAAAGTGGCTGAGAAAAGCTGCTATAAACTCATCCCACACAGCTGGAGGAGCATCCTCGCCTCTGGACAGCTCCCAAGACTCGTTCCAATTAATCGCTACGTCCCGCAATCTATGTGAAGCCAGCTCGACAGACTCAGTCTCAGAAGCCCTGACTAGTCTCAGTGTACGCTGCATCTATCGAATGAAATCCTGGGGGTCCTCCTCGGGCTTAGACCCGTAGAACTCTGGGGATTACAGGTCAAGAAATCACGAACCCTCAAACTGTCGTGTCTGTCTACATCATCACCCCCTAGCCCGTGTCTGCGAGCCTGTGGTGCTACTAATCTCGTCAATAACTGCACCGCATCTCTCATCGCCCTGTCCTCCGCCCCTAGCTGAAGAGCTGGAGGCTCGGGAGCTGGGGCCTCTGGAGCTACTGGTGGAGCCGCCTCCTGATCCGTACTGGCAGCGGCTGCTGCTCCAGGCTTCTCTAATGGTGGGGTGTAGCAAAACCCTCTGACTGGGGTGCAATATTGGGCATAGTCTAAACACGAGCCCGAGTAACTCTCTGTATCTTGCTGGTCTCTCCTGCCACTGCTTTGCCCTTCTGGGCAGCCGTCGCCTTCTTCGGAGGCATCACTGTAAACATTGCAATCGATCAGAAAGAAATCATCCTAATAGTACAGCTCTATCGCACGATCTAAGATCGAATGAAAGGTAACATTCTAAATGTCATGTAGCCTCCTGTTTATAGATGTGGTGCACAACACACCGATAAACAAGACTCTACTAGACACGGCCTGTAGACATTCTGAGGACAACCTCGCTCTGATACCACTTTTGCCACGACCCAGCCCCGTGGGCCGTGACTAGTGTCCTAATTAGACAGCCAAACCCATTCGCTAACTAAATCGACATGTCAAAAACCTATTCTAAGCTCTAAGCTGTACTCTCGGAGGAAAAAGGTGGCTGAGAAAAGCTGCTGTAAACTCATCCCACACAGCTGGAGGAGCATCCTCGCCTCTGGACAGCTCCCAAGACTCGTACCAATTAATTGCTACGTCCCTTAATCTATGTGAAGCCAGCACGACAGACTTAGTCTCAGAAGCCCTGACTAGTCTCAGTGTACGCTGCATCTGTCGAATGAAATCCTAGGGGTCCTCCTCGACCTTAGACCCGTAGAACTCTGGGGGATTACATGTCAAGAAATCACGAACCCTCAAACTGTCGTGTCTGTCTACATCATCACCCCCTAGCCCGTGTCTGCGAGCCTGTCCTGCTACTAATCTCGTCAATAACTGCACCGCATCTCTCATCGTCCTGTCCTCCGCCCCTGGCTAAGGAGCTGGAGGCTCGGGAGCTGGGGCCTCTGGAGCTACGGGTGGAGCCGCCTCCTGATCCGTGCTGGCAGCGGCTGCTGCTCCAGGCTCTTCTAATGGTGGGGGTGTAGCAGAACCCTCTGAGTGGGGTGCAATATCGGGCATAGTATGAACAAGAGCCCGAGTAACTCTCTGTATCTGGCTGGTCTCTCCTGCCACTGCTTTGCCCTTCTTGGCAGCCGTCGCCTTCTTTGGAGGCATCACTGTAAACTTTGCAATCGATCAGAAAGAAATCATCCTAATAGCACAGCTCTATCGCACGATCTAAGATCGAAAGAAAGGTAACATCCTAAATGTCCTGTAACCTCCTGTTTATAGATGTGGTGCACAACACACCGATAAACAAGACTCTACTAGACACGGCCTGTAGACATTCCGAGGACAACCTCGCTCTGATACCACTTTTGTCACGACCCAGCCCCGTGGGCCATGACTAGTGTCCTAATTGGACACCCAAACCCATTCTCTTACCAAATCGACATGTCAAAGACTTATTCAAATTTAGCATACGTTAATTTGCACAGATACTGAGAACAGACATCATCTTAAGCGGTCACCTGTAATAGAAATATCATACAAAAGCCGGCAAGCTGGCGGAATACACATCGCCCGAATACACATACATATACAAACATATGGGCCGTTTCGGCCATAATGGCAAACGGGACCGCTTAAGGCATAAGTCACGGACATAACCGAACAAACACGACCCATGACCCACATATATGTCTACAGGCCTCTACAAATCATAACAGAAATATATGACGGGACAGGGCCCCGCCGTACCCCGAATAGTCATATATATATACAGAAATATGTACCACGAAAGATATGTACCAAATATATGGGCTCTGGATCAAAGGAGTACTCCAAAATAGCAGAATAGGGATCCTACAGTGGCGGGTCACCAGAACGAAGGTTTGTACCTGCGGGCATGAAACGCACCCCCCCGAAGAAAAGGGGGTCAGTACGAAATATGTACTGAGTATGTAAAGCATGAAATACAGTAATCCAAATCATAACTGAAATAAGAAGTATGGAAAATGGATACAGAGGTAGTATATCAAAACCTTTTCTGAAAACATAAATCATGCAAATAAAAATCATGCATAGGGCTCAGGAACGTGGTCGCCACTCCGACGCTGGCGCCACAACACATCATACTCCACAAGGTTTCAAATCTCCGTACAATCCCCGAACATATCGTATCATCATAACATATCACAACATCAGAACACATCGTATGTCATAACACATCATAACTCCGTATATAAGCGGTATCCAGCCCTATGGCGAGGGTCTCGGGAACCGTACCACATCATACTGCCGAATAAAACATAGTGCGCACGAAGACAAAACCGGTCCGGGACCCGGCGAACGATGTAGTAGTAGTATGCACGAGTGGAGTAGTTAGAAAACCATATGCATATAAGTAAATAGATTCCAAGACTCGATGAATAAATATATATATATACCGATATCAGAAAGCTCAGAAACAAGTATCGAGTCAAGCCGTATGGAATAGCTTATGGAAGTCAAAGATATTAGCCATCCTAGTGGCTCTAAGAATAGGATTTTCTTTAGAAACATACATATACGTTATTCGTTCATTTCATAAAGGTCATGCCAAAAGAAGGAAAGGTAGGCTTTACATACCTCGATCGCTCGCTAAACAAATCCCGACTCAAGTCTTAGGCTCCCCAATATCCACAATAACGTTATCAATTACCAAACATTAGCTACTAGTACTTAGAAATTCAATTCTAACTAGTACTTGTCTACAGAAATTTCGGCAGCATCTCCCCTGTAAATTCAACATCCCCGAGAATTTAACTCGGCCAAATTTATCAACAACCATACCAACAATACCAACAACAATACTAACAACATCAAGAATCAATTTAAATTGCATTCTAACATTAGTAACCTTCTTCTATATGTAGCTTATCACATTCAATTCAACTACGTACATTCAAGCCAATTTCAACGCTCACATATTCATTACTAATCCAAGATCATTCAAACACAATTCAAGAACATTTCAAACAATCTATACAATATTCAAACAATTCCACCAAAACCATATTCCATCCGAAATCTCCACAAATGCCACAAGACTACAACGTCGCATTATCTTCTTCCGAATTCATCAACAACAACTACAATTCACACTTTAGCAACTCCATTTCCATAATTACATAAAAACCATATTAAAATCACATAATTTCTTACAACAACCTACAACCAATTTCCATGCCAACTTGAACCATTAGTCTTTCATTTACATCATAAAGGCCACAACAACACAACTAACATACTAACTAAAATTAATTCATCCCTCCTCAACCAATTATCACCACACGGCCACACACACACAACACATAACATTTCTATGATTTTTGTTCAATTCTACTCACTATAACATATATAAACCTTCCATAACATGAAAAAAATGGAAATTCTTACCTTCTTCCTCAATTTTCCACTTGAATAGAATTTTTGCACTTGTCACAAAAGTTATTTTCTTGCTATAATAATTATACCACGTTGAAGAGGTTCTTGAACTTAGTAAGAATTCAAGAACAAATGAATTTTTGGACCAAGGATGGAAGGCTTCAATGTTTTTTTTCTTTCTTTGTTGGCCGAATGGCCTTCTGGCTCTCACTTTCTCTTCCTTTCTTGAAAGTTCTAAAATGAAGACAATGATAGGCCTTCTCTTATTTATTTCATGGATTTAATTCCACTTGGGCGTTGGCCCATGTCCTATGGCCGGCCCCCTTTGGGCATCCTTTTTTTTTTTTTTGATTTTTCCAAGGCCAATTACTTTTGGTTAATATTTTGTAATTCATGAAACTAATTTCCAAAATTCCAATTTTGCCCTTAGCCTTCCTCAATATTTCCGCATCAATATTTTTCATGAACAACGTATATATGTTATAAGATCAAAATATTTCCTTATCTCTTACTAGTCACAATTATTTTGATTTATCCAAATGTGCTAAATTACGGGGTATAACATCCTCCCCCCCTTTAGAACATTCGTCCTCGAATGTTAAACTAGCCTTATAGGGTCTTACAAGCATTTCGGGGGAGTTTCTTTTTATGGACAACACATATAATTCATTCACCAATCAATATAACCAATTAAGAAATTTAGATTACCTGTAGGCATAGGGAACAAGTGAGGATACTTATTCTTCATCTCGTCCTCCGCTTCCTAGGTCATTTCTTCTCGGTTATTGTTCCGTCACAAGACCTTAACAGAAGGCACATCTTTGGTGTGCAGTCTCCTCACCTGACGATCCAAAATTGCTACAGGTTGTTCTTCGTAGGACAGTTCCTCTGTTACCTGGATATCTTCTATGGGGAATATTCTGGAAGGATCGCCAATACACTTATGGATCATTGATACATGAAATACCGGATGTACTGCTTCCAGATTGGATGGTAAGTCTAACTCGTAAGTGACCTTGCCTATCTTTCGAACAATCTGATAAAGCCCAATATATCTCGGACTGAGCTTCCCCTTTTTGCCGAATCTCATTACACCTTTCATAGGTGACACTTTCAGAAATACCCAATCGCCAATCTGGAATACTAAAGGTCGACGTCGTTTATCTGCATATATGATTTCTGTCGACTCTGGGCTGCTAATAACCGCTCCCGAATGAGTTTCACCTTATCGACTGCTTGCTGGATCATATCTGGACCAATCAATTTAGTTTTACCCACATCGAACCAACCAATAGGAGACCTACATTTTCTGTCATATAGGGCTTCATACGGTGCCATCTGGATGCTGGAATGATAGCTATTATTATAAGAAAATTCAATAAGCGGCAAATGATCATCCCAACTACCTCTGAAATCAATAACACAGGCCCGTAGCATATCTTCCAGCGTCTGAATAGTACGCTCGGCCTGTCCGTCAGACTGAGGATGGAATGTTGTACTAAGACTCACCTGAGTCCCTAACCCGTCCTGAAACGACCTCCAGAAGTTAGCTATAAACTGTGCACCTCTGTCGGATATAATAGATATAGGAACTCCGTGAAGTCTTACTATTTCTTTAATATACAACTGGGCATAATCCTTAGCCGAATATGTGATTCTGACCGGAAAAAAATGGGCCTATTTTGTCAGCCTATCAACAATAACCCATATAGAATCATACCGTCGTGGAGTACGTGGTAAACCTGTAATGAAATACATATTAATTATTTCTCATTTCCAAGCTGAAATTTTCATTTCCTGTAACAATCCACCGGGCTTCTGATGCTCGATTTTAACCTGTTGGCAATTTGGGCACTGAGCAACGAACTCTGCAATGTCTCTTTTCATACCATCCCACCAATATAAGCATCTGAGATCGTGGTACATTTTTGTGGATCCAGGATGAACAGAATACCGAGCATAATGTGCCTCTCCCATAATCTGTAGCCCTGCAACGTCAGGTACACATAGTCTGCCTCTATATAATAATACTCCGTCAGGTGTGATCTCGAACGGAGTATTTTCCTTATCAAGGGTTGTGTCTCTGTACTATACCAGAATAGGATCCTCATACTGATGTTGTTTTACTTCTTCCATAATAGACGATTCAACAACTTCTCGGACAGAAACCCCAATATTTCCAGAATCGGCCAAACAGACTCTAAGACTGGCTAGCTGATGAATCTCACGAACTAATTCTTTCCTTTCTGGCTGCACGTCGGTCAAACTGCCCATGGACTTACGGCTAAGTGCATCGGCTACAACGTTGGCTTTTCCAGGATGATACAAAATGTCAACATCATAATATTTCAATAACTCGAGCCATCTTCTTTGCCGCAAATTCAGCTCCTTTTGCTTAAAAATATACTGAAGGCTTTTGTGATCCGTATAAATATCAACATGAACCCCATATAAGTAATGCCGCCATATCTTCAAAGCATGAATTACCGCGGCTAGTTCCAGATCATGAGTAGGTTAATTTCTCTCGTGCGGTCTGAGCTGCCAGGAAGCATAGGCTATAACGCGACCATTCTGTATTAATACACAACCTATCCCAATACCGGAAGCATCACAATAAATGACATACCCGTCTGACCCCTCGGGAAGAGTTAGAACTGGAGCTGTACTCAATTTTTCTTTCAGCAACTGGAAGCTGCGCTCGCAATTATCGGTCCATTGAAATTTTACTGCCTTCTGAGTTAGCTTCGTTAATGGTGCTGCAATCGAAGAAAAATTCTCCAAAAACCCCCTGTAATACCCTGCTAATCCCAGAAAATTGCGTAGCTCAGTCGTTGTCGTAGGCCTAGGCCAATTCTGTATAGCCTCGATCTTCTATGTATCAACCCGAATACCATCTGCTCCGATGACATGCCCCAAAAATGCCACTGAAGTCAACCAGAATTCACATTTGGAGAACCTAGCATATAATATCTGTTGTCGAAGTGTGCCAAGTACTGTCCTCAGATGATCGGAATGCTCCTCTGCTGATCGTGAATAAACCAAAATATCGTCAATAAACACAATCACGAACATGTCTAGAAAAGGCCTGAATACCCGATTCATCAAATCCATAAACACTGCTGGGGCACTAGTCAGCCCAAAAGACATCACTCTGAACTCATAATGCCTGTATCGGGTCCTGAAAGTAGTCTTGAGAATATCTGCCTCTCGTATCCGCACCTGATGATAGCCCGAGCGCAAATCTATCTTCAAAAAATATTTAGCACCCTGCAACTGGTCAAATAAATCATCAATCCGGGGGAGGTGATATTTATTCTTTATAGTCACCTTATTCAGCTGTCTGTAATTAATGCACATCCGCAGCGACCCATCTTTCTTCCTTACAAATAATACCGGTGCTCCCCAAGGTGACGTACTGGGTCTGATGAAGCCTTTTTCTAATAGATCGTTCAGCTGCTCTTTCAATTCTTTCAATTCTGCAGGTGCCATTCTGTAAGGGGGAATAGATATAGGCTGAGTATCTGGCAGCATATCTATCGTGAACTCGATCTCCCGTTCAGGTGGAAGACCTGGAAGCTCATCCGGAAATACATCTGGAAATTCATTAACAACCGGAACTGACTGGAGAGTAGGTGTTTCTGCTTTAGTATCATGCACACGACCCAAATGATAAATATACCCTTTCTGAGTCATCTTCCTGGCCTTGAGGTATGAAATAAACTTACCTCTCGGCGATGCTGTATTTCCTGCCCATTCTATAACTGGTTCCCCTAGAAACTGGAAGCGGACTACCTTTTTCTGACAATCAACATTAGCATAACAAGAGGCTAACCAATCCATGCCCATAATAACATCGAATTCCAGCGTATCTAATTCTATCAAATCGGCCTTAGTGCAACGACCACATATAATCACAGAACAATCCTTATATACCTGCCTCGCTATAATAAAGTCCCCGACCGGTGTAGCTACCTCGAACGACTCTATAGGTTCAGGTGTTATCCCAATTTTTCTAGCGACGAGGGGAGAAATATATGATAAAGTAGAACCTGGATCAATCAACGCATATACAGCTCGAGAGAAGACCAATAATGTACCTGTGACTACATTTGGCGACGCCTCCTGATCCTGTCAGCTAGCCAAGGCATATATGCGGTTCGAGGGACCGCTAGAATCAGAAATCCCGCCACGGCCTCTGCCGCGGCCTGCTGGTGCCGACGTACCCCGCCTCATCGGGCGCATAGAAACAGAAGTGGAAGATCAACCAGCAGTTGATCCCGTCGGCTGAGCTGCACCACCAGAACCACCCGCCAACGGACAATCTCTCATAATATGGCCCTGGCGGCCACTAGAAAAACAGGCACCCGTAGCTCGATAACACTCTCCTGGGTGAGACCTCCCACAATAAGAACATCGAGGCATAGGTGGCGTCGCCTGGCTGGAACCTCTACTCACCTGCGAACCTGAGGCTCTGGACCTCTGGCCTGCTCCTGAGTGCCCTGCACCATCAAATCGTCTGCCTGTAGACTGTGAATGTGCACTCCGGCCTGACTGAGGAGGATATCTGCTATACTGCTGCTGAGGCTGGCCGCCTCAAGACTCCCCATAATACCCAGCTGACCTAGCCCGCTTGGGCTGCCTCCTGTCACGGTCTCTATCGGGCGGACGCCCTCTGTGCCGATCCTCCATTCGTTGCACATATGCCTGTAACCGGTCAATGTCCATACCTGTCTGCGATGCCATCGCCATGCAACTATCAACCAAGTAATGATCCAAACCCATCACATACCGGTGCATCCTGTCGGCCATATCAGCTAAAATGTCGGGCGCATATCTGGCCAGAGAATTAAACTCTAAGTTGTACTCTCGGACACTCCTGCCTCTCTGCCTCAGCTGTAAAAATCTGTCAACTCTCGCCCGCCGTAACTCTGGAGGAAAAACGTGGTTGAGAAAAGCTGCTGTAAATGCATACCACACAGCTGGAAGAGCATCCTCGCCTCTGGACAGCTCCCAAGACTCGTACTAATTAATCGCTACGTCCCGTAATCTATGTGAAGCCAGCTCGACAGACTCAGTCTCAGAAGCCCTGACTAGTCTCAGTGTACGCTGCATCTGTCGAATGAAATCCTGGGGGTCCTCCTCGGGCTTAGACCCGTAGAACTCTGGGGGATTACAGGTCAAGAAATCACGAACCCTCAAACTGTCGTGTCTGTCTACATCATCACCCCCTAGCCCGTGTCTGCGAGCCTGTCCTGCTACTAATCTCGTCAATAACTGCAGTAATCCAAATCATAACTGAAATAAGGAGTATGGAAAATGGATACAGAGGTAGTATATCAAAACCTTTTCTGAAAACATAAATCATGCAAATAAAAATCATGCATAGGGCTCAGGAAGGTGGTCGCCACTCCGACACTGGCGCCACAACACATCATACTCCAGAAGGTTTCAAATCTTCGTACAATCCCCGAACATATCGTATCATCATAACATATCACAACATCAGAACACATCGTATGTCATAACACATCATAACTCCGTATATAAGCGGTATCCAGCCCTATGGCGAGGGTCTCGGGAACCGTAACACATCATACTGCGGAATATAACATAGTGCGCACGAAGACAAAATCGGCCCGGGACTCGGCGAACGATGTAGTAGTAGTATGCACGAGCGGAGTAGTAAGAAAACCATATGCATATAAGTAAATAGATTCCAAGACTCGATGAATAAATATATATATATATACCGATATCAGAAAGCTCAGAAACAAGTATCGAGTCAGTGGGAATTAGTACACGAAAGTTACAAGCTTTTGAAGTACAGAACCTTCTAAAAACATTTCATAAGCCATATTTGGAAATTCAAGTATCATTCATATTAGGTAACATTCGAATAACATTATGGATCGAATCAAATGGAGGCTTTAGGACCATATTTACGTATCAAAATATTCATCAAAGACGTTAGTCATCTCGATTTTCTTTCAAACAACATTCGGAACCATAACAACTAGAATCTTCGAACATCATAAATACGTATCAAGCCGTATGGAATAGCTTATGGAAGTCAAAGATATTAGCCATCCTAGTGGCTCTAAGAATAGGATTTTCTTTAGAAACATACATATATGTTATTCGTTCATTTCATAAAGGTCATGCCAAAAGAAGGAAAGGTAGGCTTTACATACCTCGATCGCTCGCTAAACAAATCCCGACTCAAGTCTCGGGCTCCCCAATATCTACAATAACGTTATCAATTACCAAACATTAGCTACTAGTACTTAGAAATTCAATTCTAACTAGTACTTGTCTATAGAAATTTCGGCAGCATCTCCCCTGTAAATTCAACATCCCCGAGAATTTAACTCGGCCAAATTTATCAACAACCATACCAACAATACCAACAACCATACAAACAACATCAACAATCAATTTAAATTGCATTCTAACATTAGTAACTTTCTTCTCTACGTAGCTTATCATATTCAATTCAACTACGTACATTCAAGCCAATATCAACGCTCACATATTCATTACTAATCCAAGATCATTCAAACACAATTCAAGAACATTTCAAACAATCTATACAATATTCAAACAATTCCACCAACACCATATTTGACCCGAAATCTCCACAAATGCAACAAGACTACAACGTCGCATTATCTTCTTCCGAATTCATCAACAACAACAACAATTCACACTTTAGCAACTCCATTTCCATAATTACATAAAAACCATATTAAAATCACATAATTTCCTACAACAACCTACAACCAATTTCCATGCCAACTTGAACCATTAGTCTTTCATTTACATCATAAAGGCCACAACAACACAACTAACATACTAACTAAAATTAATTCATCCCTCCTCCACCAATTATCACCACACGGCCACACACACACAACACATAGCATTTCTATGATTTTTGTTCAATTCTACTCACTATAACATATATAAACCTTCCAGAACATGAAAAAAAATTGGAAATTCTTACCTTCTTCCTCTATTTTCCACTTGAATATAATTTTTGCACCTGTCACAAAAGTAATTTTCTTGCTCTAATAATTATACCACGTTGAAGAGGGTCTTGAACTTAGTAAGAATTCAAGAAGAAATGAATTTTTGGACCAAGGATGGAAGGGTTCAATTTTTATTTTCTTTCTTTGTTGGCCGAATGGCCTTCTTGCTCTCACTTTCTCTTCCTTTCTTGAAAGTTCTAAAATGAAGACAATGGTAGGCCTTCTCTTATTTATTTCATGGATTTAATTCCACTTGGGCCTTGGCCCATGTCCTATGGCCAGCCCCCTCTGGGCCTCCTCTGCTTTTTTTTTTGATGGTTCCAAGCCCAATTACTTTTGGTTAATATTTTGTAATTCATGAAACTAATTTCCAAAATTCCAATTTTGCCCTTAGCCTTCCTCAATATTTCCGCATCAATATTTTTCATGAACAACTTATATATGTAATAAGACCAAAATATTGCCTTATCTCTTACTAGTCACAATTATTTCGATTTATCCAAATGTGCAAAATTACGGGATATAACACTTACCTTGTTCACCTCGGTAAGCGAACCCTCAACCCAACGATAGTAAACGCATAAATAAATAAGTCAATTAAGCAGAAGAGAGTAATTCACGTAAGTCTTACAATAATAATATAGAAGAAAATGCAGAAATAAGAAATACACCCAGGGTCTGGTCAATCCATACAAGAGCATCTAAATGAAAATATACATGTCTAGAATGTAATAATACGTCAAATCTGTCTATTTCTAAGAATGGAAAAGTAAGACATAATAAGAGGAGTCTTCATGACAGCAAACGTCTTGTGCTCTCCTTGGAAACTCGAAGTTGTACTGATGGTGACTATCAGCCATGGGAGATGGAAGCATATCCAACCTGGAACTCTGCATTTATAAAAGAATGCAGTAAGTGCAGGTCAGTGCAAAACCACAGTACTGGTAGGTATCATCGGCCGACTAAGTATAGCTAACATAATTCAGAAAATAAAGCAGGATAGGCAGATAAATCGACAAGTATAAGTCAAACACTATTAGAAACAAGTATCCGTCATCACCTAGGTTGGTGCATCTAAACCCAAGTATGCCAAGTCTCAATATATATCCAATCTAAAATAAAAAACACAAGTAAAACACCAGCTCATCACAATATAAGCCAAGATGCAATGCAATGCAATGATTTAAGAATGCCAATGCAATGCAATGCAGTGTACACATCTACGCCGAACGGAAGTATCGACGTCCGATAGCACAACCCATAGGGGACCCATGAAGTCCATGTACTCACTCATCCACGATTCCGGGACAATCATCGGATATGGAACCCTCACATCACATAATCCACGATTCCGGGAAAACAATCAGACTACTCACATCACTCGCACAAAATCCACGATTCTAGGACAACCATCGGACTACTGACATCACTCGCACACAATCCACGATTTCGGGAAAACCATCGGATATCGGACTACTCACATCACTCTCATTCAAACTGAGCTCAGCTCATCACAGTAATATCAACACTGTATCAAATATATATCATAAGAGATGTGAATGCGTGCGATGTATGAGTCAACATGAATAATCAGATCAAAATCACAAGTACCAAGCATGGGTACGCCAACAATATCATAGAAGACTACGCGAGTAATATAGAACACTATCCTTGTAATCAATGCCAACAAGTGAGGCACCACAGTATCATGAACAAGATATATCAATAGTCTCTGATATCTACTATCACTACGCAGTATCAAGCCCACAACAATGGAACAAATCGAATCACAACATAACGGGGTGGCTAGCCCCAATCGCATAACTGGGCCCAACGTAATACAATATCCACCCCAACTTCATACCCAAAGGTTTATATGCTTTCTCCAAAAATATAGTCTAAATATATGCTTCGCTACACGAAGTTTTACCAAGGGTAAGCCAGAACCTACTTGGATGGCTGAACAGCAATAACACCATAATCACTCTTTAGCCTTGCCCTTCCGCTGAGCCTCAAGATCAAGAAAGTCTTTTCATATTCAAAATTTAGATTAGAAATCATGAAGATCGATACCTATATTGCTATCATTCAAATTGGGTCAAAAACCAACCCAAATGTTTTGGGGAAACGGGGCTCATAAGGTCAAAACGGGAAACTCGGGTGTAAAATACACAATTAAACACTAGGTGCTCAAAATCGATCAACTAATTACTGAATTAACTTAAAGATTCATTCAATTTCAAAATTCGAGCAAAACCACCAATTTTAGGTATAAACCCTAACTCTTAGATTCAAGAATCCAACACTAATAATGGTAGGTATATGATTAACAACCTTAGATACATAATAATCTAGCATAAACGCAATAAATTTCATCATTAAAAAGCTTAGATAGAATATCCATTAAACCCACTTTCAATCCTCCATTACTAATGAACTAACAAGGAAGAGGGATTCTAAGTTGATTAGGAATAATGAATTACCAAGAAGGTTAGAAGGACTTACCACGAGAAACCTTCTAGAATCGCTCCCAATATGAGCCACTTCGGAATAACAATGAATGAAAAGACTTGGGGTTTTATATCATTAAATACCCAGTCACTGCCCGATCACCGCTTCAGCGGTTACTCAGGCTACTTCAGCGTCGACACACCAGCGGTAGTAGTTATGCCCAATTGGCAAGGACCGCTCCAACGGTAGGGTGACTGCTTCAACGGTACCACTGCCACGTTTCACACTTCAACTCGAATTTCTGACTAATTCCCGCGGCCAACTGTCTCAAACCATATACCAAAGACACACATAAAAATGCGCTACGAACGTGCTCGTGGCCTTAGAATTCCCAACGAAGGTCTCGTTGACCGAGTCAATCCCCGATACCTTAATTCCAATTTCCAAACCCATGTCCCAAAATGCAACTGAGTGCACTGGGCAACGAACCAGATATACACACAAGTTCCAAACGACCATTCGGACCTCTCCAAATTGATGAATTTCTGAAAATGGTCCGTTTACCTAAAAGTCAACTTTGAGTCAACTCTTTTTCTCTTAAAGCCCAAATTTCACAATAAGTTGCTCGAATCAAATATAGAAACCTCGGGAAGCCTGACAACGGTCCCCCTCAGGTCAAAAGTGAGCTCACCAAGAGCGAAAAAAAGGTAAAAAGGGCCAAAAATGCAATAACGACCAAACGGGTCGCTACAGTCAGTCTACAATCACTCAAATTGGATCATGATTCTGAAATGAGAGAGGTAACCCTGTTATGAAGTCAATATCTATCATCACCATTTCAAAATAAGAATATCTATGTTTTGAGCCAACCCACCAGGCCTTTGGTGCTTGGCTTCACTTACTGACAATTCAGGCACTTAGCAACATAATCTGCCACATTCTTCTTCATGTCAATCAAACTCCTTAGGGTCATGGTATATTTTAGTAGCGCCTAGATGTGTAGAATATCATGAATTGTGCGCCACCACTATAATTCTTTCTCAAAGTCCATCTACATCGGGAACGCATAATTTTTCTTAGTACCATAAGATACCATCATCTGCCTTCTTCAAAAGTCATCATCTTATGCTTGCTAATTCCTTACTTTAACTGCAATATATAGGGATCATTAAATGGTTTCTCCTTTACTTTGTCTTCTAAGAAGGATTCAGTCCTGTTTTGAACAAAAACAACACCATCTTCGTAGTCCAAAGGTCGAACTCCAAGATTAGCATAGTGGTGGACTTCCTTCACCATAGTTCTATTACCTTCCTCAACATGAGCTAAACTTCCCGTTGATCGCCGACTAAAAGCATGGACTATAACATTTTCCTTTCCTGGGTGGTGGAGAATATCAACTTCATAATCCTTTAGTAATTCGATCCATCTTCTTTATCTGACATTCAACTCTCTCTGCTTGAAAATACACTGAGGGCTCTTATGGTCGGTGAAAATATTCACATGAACTCCATACAAATAGTGACGCCATATTTTTAATACGAACACTACTGCTGCCAACTCTAAGTCGTGACTTGGATAATTCTTTTCATGAACCTTAAGTTCTGTGGATGCATAGGCCACTACCTTACCATGCTGCATCAAAATGCACATAAAACCAACTCCTGAAGCACCAAAATACACTATGAACACATCAATTCCCTCTAGTAACGTGTTACCAGCACTGGGGCAAAAGTCAGCTTCGTTTTCAACTCATGAAATTTTTTCTTACAAGCATCTGACTAATGAAACTTAGCAGCCTTCTGTGTCAACTTAGTCAACAGAGCTGAGATAGAGGAGAATCCCTCAACAAAATAGTTGTAGTAACTAGTCAGTCCCAAGAAACTTCTTATGCCTATTGCTGAATTGGGTCCGGACCAATTCCTCACGGCATCAATTTTTTAAAAATCAACCTTAATGCCTTCCCCATAAATCACATGGCCTAAAAGTTCTATAGATTTCAGCCAAAATTCACACTTCAAGAATTTCACTTATAACTTATGATCCTGAAGTGTTTACAACACAATTCTGAGGTGCTCTATATCGTCAGTCTCACTACCAGAGTAAACCAAAATTTCATCAATGAAGAAAATAACGAATAGATCAAGGTAGGGTTTGAAAACTCTGTTCACGAGGTACATGAAAGTTGCTTGCGCATTCATCGAACCAAAAGAGATAACGAGAAATTTGAAGTGATCGTAACGGGTCTTGAAAGCGATTTTAGGAATATATACTTTCTTAACCTTTAACATATAGTATTCTGATTTGAAGTCAATCTCGGAATAACATTGGCACCCAGAAGCTGATCGAGCAAATCATCAATTTTGGGAAGCAGATACTTATTTTTAGTGGTGACCTTGTTCAACTAATGATAGTCAATTAACATACATAAGGATCCGTCCTTCTTTTGGACAAATAAGATCAGTGTGCCCCAAGGTGAGTCAGTTGGTCTAATGAATCCTTTATCAAGTAGATCTTTCAATTGTGCTTTTAACTCCTTCCACTCTACTGGAGCCATTCCATATGGCGGAATAGATATTGGCTTGGTTTCTGGAAGTAAATTGATTCGAAAGTCAATCTCCCTATCGAGAGGAACTCTAGGAAGCTCTTCGCGAAAAACCTTTGGAAATTCATTAAAAAATATGTACGGACTGAAGAGTTGGGGTCTTTGCATCTGCATCCCTGACTCAAACTACGTGATAGTACACCCCTTAGAATCAACTTCCTGGCCTTAAGGTAGAAGATAAACCTACCTATAGGCACTACTGCATCACCTTTCCACTCAAGAACTGGTTCGTTAGGAAAACTAAAAAGTGGCTAATTTTTGTTCTACAACCTTCTGTGGAATAACATGATGACAACCAAATGGGCCCGTGATTACATCAAAACCTACTATGTACAATGTAACTAAATAGTCTACGGTACTACAATGATACACTTAAACTGGATAAGCCCTATAATAGGAGTCTAGCTACAACGAGTTATCCAACTGGAGTGGAAACTTAAAAGGGTTCATGCAAATTTTCGGGCTCTACTCCGAATTTCTTAGCAATAAATGGGGTAACATTCGATACTGTGGATCCTAGATCTATAAGAGTATATGCATCAAACGTGAAAACTGTCAATATACTTTTGTAACCATTTGGAGATGCCTCAGAATCCTAACAATGTGCTAAAGAATACAAGCAGTTCTATCCGCCGCCGACATTTCTAGACTTTGCTACGTTATGCCTTGCTTGGGCTTGAGAATTCAAGGAGCTATTGAATTTGGTAGACTGAGCCACATTGCCTCTCGTACCCTATCTCGTTGATGGACAATTCCTCAGATAGCTGGCCACACCCAAAATAACCATTCATGCTTGAACGACATACCCCTTGCTGTCCCTTAGCACACTTGCTGCACATAGGATTCGGAAAAACCCTGTGGCCCACACTTACCTATGACCCAGAGATTGGTGCTCTAAATCTCTATTTCCGGCTGAACTGACTCTTCTGATCATACATGAACTTCTAAGTTGGTGCACTGGTGGTAGAGGGAGCAGGTCCTGAGGACCTCCTGTTCTAGAATTGTTTTACTTTACCTCCTTCATTAAAGTTACCTATAGACTTAGCTCTTTTGCTTACCTCTCTGTCATTCTCTTCCTGCAGCATCTCATTTTTCTTTTTGTCCTATAAAGTTGAGTAAAAGCAACCATATTAGAGATGATCATATCTTTATTTAGAGCAGCAACGTTTGCCTCACCAAAAAAGTTGGGTCAAGACCCAACATAAACCACCTAACTCTAGCCCTCATACTAATGACCATGTCTTGAGAATACTTGGCTAGTGAGAAGAACTTGAGATATTAATCATTTACACTCATATCATTTTGTTTTAGCAGCTCAAACTCTAGTTCCTTACCTTCCCTGGTCTCTATCTGCATGAAATGATCAATAAATGCCTCAAAAAATTCATCCTAACACACAGAAGATACATCCTGCCCTCGGGACTATTCCCATGACTCGTACCAAATAGCAGTGACATATTTCAGCTGGTAAGAAGTGAACCCCACTGCCTCATCCTCAATAGAATGCATAACACGAAGAGTCTGTTGAACCTCGTCGATAAAGTTTAGTGGATCCTTAGTCTTGTTAGACCCTGTGAACACTGAAGGGTTCATACGGAGGAACTTTGTGATCCTGGAAGTGGACAACCCCTCATGAGTATTAGTAGTTAGAACTGTTCCCTGACGCTAAGCTTAGGTAGCAATAATCTGGGTGAGCAACTAGATAGATCCTCTAACATCTATATTAGTAGGAATGGGTGGCAGAGTGACTGTAGTACGGACCTTCACAGGTCCTTCTGTAGCAAGTGGGGGTGACGTTAATGGTACTGAACCCGATGCAAGTCCTCGAGCCCTGGTGCGAACTCTCTGAGCCTGTGAGTCCACCTCTTGGCCAACATTAGCAGTGACTCTCTTACTTTAAGGTGACTTCTTCTTTGTAGGCATTATCTAAAAGAAATATAAAACGCACAAGTTAGAATTTTCTCCTAAAGGCATAACTTTAACTGCCTCATCTAGAGTATGAAAGAAGTGAAACAATCTTAAATGTAATGGTGGTCAACCGTTTATATGTGTGGCATGGCGCGGACACACATAAAGGTGACCCAATGGACACGACTTCATAGACTCCCTAGGACACTTGAACATAGTGCTTTGATACCAAGCTGTCACGCCCCGTACATGGGACTACGCGGACCGGCACCCGGTCCCTGAGCAGCTGGACTGAATGAGCAAACATGATTGAACTTAACTCTAAAACATGGCTGTGCAGAATATAATTTATAGATATGTTGAGCTACTAAATCTTATAAATAAGGATACTCAAATGTCTAAATATTGTCTTTAGATAGAACACTGAAATATTCTGAGAATACAAAATGTAGCCACCATGGCCACCACAATATCTGAACAACACTGATTACACTGCTAATATAGTCTATGAACCCTCTGGCATGAATAAGAAAACTAATTGTTTACCGGGACAAGGCCCTGGAATACCTCAACTGTCTAATAAATAACTGAAAGTAAAGATAATGCCCCGAATGAGATGGAGATCACTAATAAGTTGGTACGACCAATGTCCTAACGAGAAGTCATGTCGCCCAGAGTCTCTACACCTACATCGTGAAATACAGGGCCCCCGAGAAAAGGGTTGAAATTATTGTGGAATAGCACTCGCATGTAAAACTAACTGAATGAATAAATAGCTGTGGGGTGTTGAGAGGAACGAAAAGCCTAAATTAATAACATAAGTCCCTTGGTTCTATAGAATTCCACCAGACTGGGCTGCTGTTGTAGACTTGCTGAGCAACTACAAGCCAAAACTGCATTACTACAAGGTTCTATGGAAAATGCCACAACATGGACTGAAGTGTAACACTGATGGAGCATCTCAGGGAAATCTAGGACTCAGTTCATATGACTTCTGCATCAGAAATGAAAGAGGAAATCTTGTATATGCACAGGCTAAGCAGATTGGTATTAGCTCAAACATGATGGCAGAAACAATAGCTATCCAGAAAGCCGTAAAATACTATTTAGTTAACAACCTACAACATATCATATTGGAAACTGACTCATTGGTACTGAAGAACATACTGCCAGATGTTTGGAAGATCCCCTTGGCAAATTGTGGAAAAAGTGGAGAAGCTTCAGCATATAATGGAACAGTTGCATGTGCAAGTCTTGCATACATTTAGAGAAGGAAATCAACTGGCAGGCTTCCTAGCTAATACAGCACCTGAAGTAGAGGATCAACTTGTGTACACCAGTTTTCAATCAGTGCCAGCTCTAGGAAGGAAGGTACTAAACATTGATAAAGCACAAGTTCCATCACTAAGTATCAAAACAAGAAAGATTTAGCCAGTTTGACATTTAGAAAATGAGCAGATTACTTGTAATTTTTTTGTTGCAAAGTCTAAAACAATCTTTAAGCAGACTTACTCAAAGATGGTTAGCATCTCTTATTTTTTCAGTTCTGTTTTTTCTTTTTTCTGTTGAACTTGATCATTATTAATAAATCATCAAGGGGCTATGCCTTCTTATAAATTTGCTTAAAAAAAATAACATAAGTCTTAATTGGATACTGAAACTGAAAACATGGGAGTATATGAATACTGAAAATCAAAAACATAAATACCCCTCAATGAATATGGAGAAGATCACATGTTTACATAGCTGTGGCCTCTAGCCTAATTACAAGTGCACAACTCCGTGGCCTTAGGCTCAAGTATACGTATACATAAACTGTGGCCTGGAGCCAAAATACATGTGTTCATCCTTTCATAATTCATATCTTGAACATGGAGTCATAAAGTAGTTCTCACATAGGTAGTGAGAATTGCTATCATGAGACATGGAATTTAGAGTATTAACTATCACACCTTAACAATGGTACGAAATAACGGGCACCCGATTCTCATCAGAGTCGAGCGAACCCTCAGACATTCGCTCTATCAAAACCTGTCATTTCAAAAACTTTTAAAAACATAAAACTTTTCCCAATAAAAACCATTATGTGTATAACCATTCTGAGAACTTTCAAACAAATAAGTACTTTAAACCAACGGAAATCATCTAAAATACATACTCATTTAAAATCCACAAATGACTCAACTAACAGCACTTTGTCGACACCTCGACAAACATACCACAGGACACTGTCTGCAGAAGTCTCTAAGAAGTAAACTGAACATTATGAGTCAGGACAAGGCCCTGACATACCCATAATCATACATATCTATGTATGACTCAGCACAGCTCCAAAATGAGGTGGAACTCTTCAATCCCAACTGACGTCCAAGCATTCTAGCTATACACTTAACCTGCCAAACAATCTGGGGCTGCGGGCATGAACGCAGTGTCCCCAAGCAAAAGGACATCAGTACGGACAATGTACTGAGTATGTAAGGTGGTAACAAATCATAATCATAATTTGACTTAGGAGAGAAGAAATCACAATCTAATTGTCACGACCCAACAGGACGGCCATGACGGGCACCCGGTGGTAACCCACCCGGGTACCTCTTATCGTACTCTCATATTCACATCTAGGTGAGCCACATGGCTTACTCATAATTTATATGCATCGATAGTTCTAATCTCATTGGGCAACAACACATTTATATCATCATCAATAACAATGCCCATATCCATATATACAAGCCGACGAGGTTATCAAAATGATATACAAAATATAAGCCGACAAGGCTACAAGACATCTAACCCTACACAACTATCTACGAGCCTCTAAGAAGAGTATATCACATCATATAGATGGGGCAGGGCCCCGCCATGTCCATAGGTATGTACACAAAAGAATAAATACCAAAAGCTATAGCTCCGGATGAAACGGAGCTCCTTTATGACTGCCCTGAACAAGATATCTGTGGATCAAGCCTGTCTCCCTATCAACCTATGGGTATGACGCAGCGTCCACTAACAAAAGGACGTCAGTACGAATAATGCACTGAGTATATAAAGCATGATCAACATCATAATAGGAGCATAAGAGACAGCATAAGAAATAGCATAAGATGGGAGAATCAGGAGATAGTAGCCATCATCGTAATTACTTACTTGTCTTTCATAGGGACCTTCCATTTCTAATGCGAGCTCGTGTATATATATATATATACATATAAAAATATCCATATCCGTATCCATATTTGTATCCGTGTTCATATACATATTCGCATCTATAGCACACCCGACCATAAAGGTTCGGTGGTTTCACATACCCGGCCATGACAAGGCTCGGTGTCATACATACATGGCCCTACCAAGGCTCAGTGTTATCCGTACCCAACTGTAGTGGTGCGCGCGCAATAGGTATTATACCCGGCCATATAAGCTCGGTGTTACGTAATGGTCATACATACTTAAATCCGTATGCGTAGGAGCTCATGGGTACCATTGTTATCATTGACATCATCATTTTCGTTATATCCATCCTTAGAGGATCAAGTATCGTACAAAAGAGGTAATAGAATCGCGAACGTATCAAGAATCGTAAGCTTTGGTAATCTTAGAGATAGAGTCATTTGGAAGACATTATGGAACTCATGAAAGGATACATGATACATATAGCAAGGGGACCATTAATGAAAGAAGGGTTAGCCTTACATACCTCTTCGACTTCTTAACTATTTAGCATTCACCATTGAAGCTTGAATAATCTACATTTAGAAGGATTCATACCATGGTTAAGCCTTAATGATACTCTTCAATTCAAACTACGATAATTCATGATCTAATGAATATTGGGCAGCATTTCCCTTATTTTGTCAACTTCCACCATATCACAAAACAACTCCCAAAAATCACAATAACATCCTTAATATACTCATAATATCCTAATCAATTGATCACACTTCGTTAAGCCTTCAAAATTCATCCTTATATATAACTTATGCTAGCAACTTCATACCCATTTTAGCACATTTTCATATAATGCTTTCACATCACCATTATACCTCCCATAGCAAGATTATATCCATATCATACAACGTATCATAACTCAAGTTAGCTTACTACTCAAAAACATCATAAAAACTACATTTAGAACTCATCTTTTACTTTCTCCTTCTACCCAAGTTGTTCAACAACAAAACATTCTTGATAACATGTAATAAGTATGAAAACTAACCTTTTACCTCATAAGAGATTTGGAGCAAGATATCAACTTATATGAAAACCCTAGCTTCAATAACCAAAGAATTCTTGGGGTCTAATAACCCTAGCAAGGCTTCTAACACATGGGTATCTTGATTCTTGCCTCTTGATATTTAATCTCCCTTGGATTTTGGCTTGGATTAGTTTATGGAGTGGAAGAGAGGGTTTTGGAGAGCTTTTGGATCTAATTTGGTAAAATGAAATGTCCAAATGAAGTGGAAAGAATTATATAAAGCGCAACTTAAACTCCTGTCGGGCAATTCTGCGCCCATTTTGACGGGCCGTAAAAATTCCTACGGACCGTCAAAATGGTCCGTAGAGCTTCCAGTCAAATATGGTTCACTGTGACCATTTGACGCTGGGCTGGTACAATTTGACGGACCGCAAACTTTTCTGTGGGGCGTCAAAATTCCTGCGGGCCGTCAAATGGTTCGCAGAAATTTCTGCTCAGACAGTCTATTGTAAAACATGCATAACTTTTTACTCAGCTGTTACATTGACGAGCGGTTTGTTGCGTTGGAAACTAGACTCGTTGAAATTCAATCTGGACAAAAGAAACACACCAACACTCCTCTTATTCTAGGAGATATGCCTCACCCAATCTGGACCAAAATCCTATCCGAAAATTTTGCAAAGTTTTACCAAAGGTCCCGAAAACTCCATTCCTTAATTTGTTTGTTCTTAAATCCTTTCATAGCTCATTTCATGGGCTTAAACCACCATAACCATAATATGGGAAAATGTAATCTCATATATCCTAAGGTAACTCTTGTGTCCACGATTAGGACAACTAACACCTAACGAATCTCAACGGACGAAACTACGAGGTGTAACACTAACTCAATATCTGCAGCCTTCGCTGGAAGAAACATAAATGTGCACACGAAGTCACAAAAACAATCTTTAAGTAAATAATGCAATCCAACACACATGCCGTATCTGACATGTTAGAAGAATGGTTCTTTCGGACAGCCGCCTCCGGCTAGTATCACAATAGTCCCTTCGGACGGCCACTTTCGGCATAATAATGATGGCCCCTTCGGGCAGGTGCTTCCGGCTTAGCTAGGGTAGCCCCTTCAGGAAACCGCTTCCGGCTTAATATCATCATCATATCAAAACAAACTCATTCCACAGATATCAATTTCAACCCAAATCATAAGACACTAATCAATTCATTACAATCCAGTTATTAGCCTTAGTCTTTAATAAGAAGTTATCAAATTTGTATCTCACTAGATTTAGGAGGACATACTTCCAGCTTTGAGGGTAGAATTGTTATGAAATTCTTACTACTTATATTCTACTCGGTTTCATCTTATTACCCTACTTAAAGAATAGATGATCATATCAATACAAAAGGATGATACTATGGAATGTAAACATAAATTGTAAATGAAATGAAGTAGTAAAATCTCGCACCCCCTTCGGAGTGGTTTTGAAAATCAAACTTTATATTTCCTTTAGTATAAAACTCATTTCCTCGAAATCATTAGTAAAACCATATACACAACTCAACTTGGCACCTTATGGGTGTTCCCTTCGGAACAGAATAGGAGTATAGTATCAAGAAGCCATCACAAGAAACATTTAGACCTTACTCGTCTAAGAATGGAATCATATGGAGTACATATAGAATGAATAACAACAAGAATCATGCCAAAGGAAGAAAGGTTTGCCTTATAAATACCTTTGCCGCTTTCCAAATAACAAGAGTCCATCTTCGGGTGACGCTAATCTATCAACAATATCAATTTACCACAATCAATCCAATATATATCCTTATAATCAATCCATTAAACTTATCTCTATTTCTAACGGAATTTCGACAACATTTCCTTTATAAACTGGACAACCCCAAAAATCCAATTCAGCTAAATTAACAACAACAACCATCTCATATAAGCCTCTTTAAACTCAGAGCATCAACTCCCAAGGATATACCCCAAAACAGCCAAGTATACGCTTTGTATACGATATCTTCATACACTTTATTCTCCCAAATTCAAGAATAGCAACTTATCAACAACAACAAGAACAATATCAAAAATAATTTTATATCAATATCCAACTAATTCTATCCATTTAATCACACCAAAACAGACCCCAAGTCATTTGATATACAAAAATTATAACCGAACTTTCAACGTCATTTTCTCTATTCTAACCCGTCAAATCTATCAATGATCATGGTAAGAAAATCATAAACATACCTTATATGAGCAGCCATCACGAACCCAACATCCCCCAAGTTCAATTTTTAGCTCAAAACGACGGCAACAACTTGTGCTACACTTTCCTCTTCACGAGCCTCGGAATTCGGGACCTCGAACTTCATCAAAACATGGTATCTCTCTCTAAGGGCTCTCTTCCCTCTCTCTAAAATATTAACAACAACAAAAATCCAATTCAGCTAAATTAACAACAACAACCATCTCATATAAGCCTCTTTAAACTAAAAGCATCAACTCCCAATGATATACACCAAAACAGCTTGGTATACGCTTTGTATACGATATCTTCATACAATTTATTCTCCTAAATTCAAGAATAGCAACTTATCAACAACATCAACAACAATAATTTTATATCAATATCCAACTAAATATAACCATTTAATCATACCAAAACACCCCCCAAGTCATTTGATATCAAAAAATTATAACCGAACTTTCAACATCATTTTCTCTATTCTAACCCGTCAAATCCATCAATGATCACGGTAAGAACATCTTAAACATACCTCATATGAGCAGCCACCACGAAAACAACATCCCCCAAGTTCAATTTTTAGCTTAAAACGACGGCAACAACTTGTACTACACTTTACACTTCACGAGCCACGGAATTCGAGACCTCGAACTTGATAAAATTTGGTTTCTCTCTCTAAGGGCTCTCTTCACTCTCTCTAAAATATTCTGGATCTTTTGGTATGAAAATGAGGCAGATAAGGGTGAAAATTTTCCTTAAATAGCAAAAGAAGTGGGCCTGACCCGACTTGGTGTCGGGTTGGGCCGAGCCCACTGCCCTGTTTGACCTTTCCGCCTTAAAACGTCAATAAATGTTTATCCTTATGCCACATGAAGGTCCAGGCATCCTACCAATATACTTAACCTGCCAAACAATCTGGGGCTGCGGGCATGAACGCAGCGTCCCCCGGCAAAAGTACGTCAGTATGGGCAATGTATTGAGTATGTAAGGTGGTAACAAATCATAATCATAATTTGACTTAGGAGAGAAGAAATCACAATCTAACTCAATACCTACGACCTTCGCTGGAAGAAACATAAATGTGCACACGATGTCTCAAAACAATCTTTAAGTAAATAATGCAATCCAACACACATGCCGCTTCTCACATGTTAACAGAATGGTCCCTTCGGACAACTGCTTCTGGCTAGTATCACAATAGTCCCTTCGGATGGCCGCTTCCGGCATAATAATGATGGCCCCTTCAGGCAGCCGCTTCCGGCTTAGCTAGGGTGGCCCCTTCGGGCAGCTGCTTCCAGCTTAATATCATCATCATATCAATACAAACTCAATCCATAGATATCAATTTAAATTCAAATCATAAGCCACTAACCAATTCATTACAATCCAGTTATTAGCCTTAGACTTTCATCAGAAGTTATCAAATTTGTATCTCACTAGACTTAGGAGGACATACTTCTAGGTTTGAGGGTAGAATTGTTATGAAATTCTTACTACTTATATTCTACTCAATTTCATCTTATTACCCTACCCAAAGAATAGATGATCATATCAATACAAAGGGATGATACTATGGAATGTAAAGATAAATTGTAAATGAAATGAAGTAGTAAAATCTCGCACCCCCTTCGGAGTGGTTTTGAAAATAAAACTTTATGTTTCCTCTAGTATAAAACTCATTTCCTCGAAATCATTAGTAAAATCATATACACAACTCAACTTCGCACCTTATGGGTGTTCCCTTTGGAATAGATTAGGAGTACAATATCAAGAAGCCATCACAAGAAACATTTAGACCTTACTCGTCTAAGAATGGAATCATATGGAGTACATATAGAATGAATAACAACAAGAATCATGCCAAAGGAAGAAAGGTTTTCCTTACATACAGGTTTTGCTTACGTACCTTTGCCTCTTTCCAGCTAACCAGAGTCTATCTTCGGGTCGCACTAATCTATCAACAATATCAATTTACCACAATCAATCCAATATGTATCCTTATAATCAATCCCTTAAACTTATCTCTATTTCTAACGAAATTTCGACATCATTTCCTTTATAAATTGGACAACCCCAAAAATCTAATTCAGCTAAATTAACAACAACAACAACAACAACCATCTCATATAAGCCTCTTTAAACTCAAAGCATCAACTCCCAATGATATACACCAAAACAGCCTGGTATACGCTTTGTATACGATATCTTCATACACGTTATTCTCCTAAATTCAAGAATAGAAACTTATCAACAACATCAACAACAATATCAACAATAATTTTATATCAATATCCAACTAAATATAACCATTTAATCATACCAAAACAGCCCCCAAGTCATTTGATATCCAAAAATTATAAACGAACTTTCAACGTCATTTTCTCTATTCTAACCCGTCAAATCCATCAATGATCATGGTAAGAACATATTAAACATACCTCATATGAGCAGCCACCACGAAAACAACATCCCCCAAGTTCAATTTTTAGCTTAAAACGACGGCAACAACTTGTACTACACTTTACTCTTCACGAGCCACAGAATTCGAGACCTCGAACTTAATAAAATTTGGTTTCTCTCTCTAAGGGCTCTCTTCACTCTCTCTAAAATATTTTGGATCTTTTGGTATGAAAATGAGGCATATAAGGGTGAAATTTTTCCTTAAATAGCAAAAGAAGTGGGCCTGACCCGACTTGGAGTCGGGTTGGGCCGAGCCCACTGCCCTGTTTGACCTTTCCGCCTTAAAACGTCTATAAATTTTTATCCTTATGTCACATGAAGACCCACGAACTATGCTTGGAAAGTTATTTCAATTATCTACAACTTTCATTTTTGTAGTTTTCCTAAATTCCCAAATAATGATGGGGTATGGCCTCCCGAACTCAGATCACCCGAAAACGTAACTTAAAAACATCATTTTTGAGGGATTCCACTTGGATTTGGCTAAAGGGTCCTTCTCGAGTTGGGTTTAACTTCACATATATTGTCCATATAACTTGTTATATGTCCTTTAGAAAAATCCCTTCATGTGGGCCCCACCTCAGCTTATGGTAACGAGGGGTATATATCTTTTAGCGTATCATTCCAAATCATATTGTACAAATTCCAAAAATCATACTCATGCTATCCTCATCCTAGTACAGTAGAATTTCATCCTTTATACTTGTAATATTTTCTCCTCCTTGAGCTCACACAAAGCCGTCTGCAGCCTTAGTAACGCAAAATTTTCTAGGGTGTAACATCCTTCCCCTATTAGAAACATTCGCCCTCAAATGTTAAATAAAGACTAATACTCGTATCCAATTCCTATGCTTATTAATATCACTCAACCCTTCACAATTCCCAAAGTCCTTTTCAATACTTATCTTTCCTCTATAAGCTTCAACTTCCCTTAACCTCATTGATTGTTTCAGATATATTGATTTCTATAAGGGACACATTACTCCCTTTCCTCAAACACATGTAATCATGTTTCTTTCTCTTCCTTGTTTCATTCTTTACTCGTTCAAGCTTACTCCTTTTTTTATACTAACTCACCTCTCGAATGGCTCCTTGCTTATCATTGCTTCCTCTCTTAAGTCTATTCTCATAATCTTATCACATTATTCGAATCACATTAATTTTAGTTCATCAACCTTACTTCTAATCCCCGAGATAACTTAACTTAACCCTCGACTCACTTCTATATCCACGAGTAATTTCAACATTTCCCTAAAATTCATTCTGAACCCATCTTATAACCCTCCTTTCAGTCGATTTACAACTATTATTAATCTTTCATTCTTCAGTTTACACTTGTGTATCTTACTGATCATAGCACACATATATATACTGATCACAATTTTAGCAAAATTTTGGTAGAACCTCCTCTGTAATTTGTACTACCCACTTGTACACAGCTAACCAACAAGCCTCACAGGGAAACAATCAAAATATATCAACATGCCTCATAGGGCCACAATCATATTACAACACCCTATACATACCTCTACAAATGCTCTTCACAATGGCATTCTCAATTTGATAAGAAGCATACCTTTCTTACTACAATCCTTAACCTGCAGCACTTACCTCAAATAGCAATCATTAATCATCAGAGAACATACCTTTTTTACGAAAAATTCCAATTTCGCAATCATGGCTGCACTTTACAATCACTTAATCAAAATTCAAATCTTAAAATTAGCAGCAAGAATTCAAGGCCGATAACACAACTTTATAGCACAATCTATGATTTGAATGAAGGGAAATCATCCTAGATGCCCTGTAGCCTCCTGTTCATAAGTGTGGTGAACAACACACCCATGAACAAGACTCTACCTGACACGACTTTGCAGACAACCCCTAGAATGAACTGCTCTGATACCGCTTTGTCACACCCTAACAATGGTAGGGCATGACGGGCACAAGACTCTCATCAGAGTTGAGCAAACCCTCAGACATTCGTCTATCAAAACCTATCATTTGAAAAACTTTTAAAAACATAAAACTTTTCCAAATAGAAACCATTATGTGTATAACCATTATGAGAACTTTCAATCAAATAAGTAATTTAAACCAACGGAAATCATCTAAAATACATACTCTTTTAAAATCCACAAATGACGCAACTGACATCATTTTGTCGACATCTCGACAAACATACCACAAAACACTGTCTGCAGAAGTCTCTAAGAAGTAAACTGAACGTTATGAGTCAGGACAAGGCCCTGACATACCCATAATCATACATATCTATACATGACTCAGCATAACTCCAAAATGGGATGGAACGTGCCAATCCCAGCTAACGTCCAGGCATCCTACCAATATACTTAACCTGCCAAACAATCTGGGGTTGCGGGCATGAACGCAGCGTCCCCCGACAAAAGTACGTCAGTATGGGCAATGTACTGAGTATGTAAGGTGGTAACAAATCATAATCATAATTTGACTTAGGAGAGAAGAAATCACAATCTAACTCAATACCTACGACCTTCGCTGGAAGAAACATAAATGTGCACACGATGTCTCAAAACAATCTTTAAGTAAATAATGCAATCCAACACATATGCCGCTTCTGACATGTTAACAGAATGGTCCCTTCGGACAACTGCTTCTGGCTAGTATCACAATAGTCCCTTCGGATGGCCGCTTCCGGCATAATAATGATGGCCCCTTCAGGCAGCCGCTTCCGGCTTAGCTAGGGTGGCCCCTTCGGGCAGCTGCTTCCAACTTAATATCATCATCATATCAATACAAACTCAATCCATAGATATCAATTTAAATTCAAATCATAAGCCACTATCAAATTCATTACAATCCAGTTATTAGCCTTAGACTTTCATCAGAAGTTATCAAATTTGTATCTCACTAGACTTAGGAGGACATACTTCTAGGTTTGAGGGTAGAATTGTTATGAAATTCTTACTACTTATATTCTACTCAATTGCATCTTATTACCCTACCCAAAGAATAGATGATCATATCAATACAAAGGGATGATACTATGGAATGTAAAGATAAATTGTAAATGAAATGAAGTAGTAAAATCTCGCACCCCCTTCGGAGTGGTTTTGAAAATCAAACTTTATGTTTCCTCTAGTATAAAAATCATTTCCTCGAAATCATTAGTAAAACCATATACACAACTCAACTTGGCACCTTATGGGTGTTCCCTTTGGAATAGATTAGGAGTACAATATCAAGAAGCCATCACAAGAAACATTTAGACCTTACTCGTCTAAGAATGGAATCATATGGAGTACATATAGAATGAATAACAACAAGAATCATGCCAAAGGAAGAAAGGTTTTCCTTACATACAGGTTTTTCTTACGTACCTTTGCCTCTTTCCAGCTAACCAGAGTCTATCTTCGGGTCGCACTAATCTATCAACAATATCAATTTACCACAATCAATCCAATATGTATCCTTATAATCAATCCCTTAAACTTATCTCTATTTCTAACGAAATTTCGACAACATTTCCTTTATAAACTGGACAACCCCAAAAATCTAATTCAGCTAAATTAACAACAACAACAACAACCATCTCATATAAGCCTCTTTAAACTCAAAGCATCAACTCCCAATGATATACACCAAAACAGCCTGGTATACGCTTTGTATACGATATCTTCATACACGTTATTCTCCTAAATTCAAGAATAGCAACTTATCAACAACATCAACAATAATTTTATATCAATATCCAACTAAATATAACCATTTAATCATACCAAAACAGCCCCCAAGTCATTTGATATCCAAAAATTATAACCGAACTTTCAGCGTCATTTTCTCTATTCTAACCCGTCAAATCCATCAATGATCATGGCAAGAACATCTTAAACATAGCTCATATGAGCAGCCACCACGAAAACAACATCCCCCAAGTTCAATTTTTAGCTTAAACCGACGGCAACAACTTGTACTACACTTTACTCTTCACGAGCCACGGAATTCGAGACCTCGAACTTGATAAAATTTGGTTTCTCTCTCTAAGGGCTCTCTTCACTCTCTCTAAAATATTTTGGATCTTTTGGTATGAAAATGAGGCAGATAAGGGTGAAAATTTTCCTTAAATAGCAAAAGAAGTGGGCCTGACCCGACTTGGTGTCGGGTTGGGCCGAGCCCACTGCCCTGTTTGACCTTTCCGCCTTAAAACGTCAATAAATGTTTATCCTTATGCCACATGAAGGCCCACGAACTATGATTGGAAAGTTATTTCAATTATCTACAACTTTCATTTTTGTAGTTTTCCCAAATTCCCAAATAATGATGGGGTATGGCATCCCGAACTCAGATCACCCGAAAACGTAACTTAAAAACATCTTTTTTGAGGGATTCCACTTGGATTTGGCTAAAGGGTCCTGCTCGAGTTGGGTTTAACTTCACATATATTGTCCATATAACTTGTTATATGTCCTTTAGAAAAATCCCTTCATGTGGGCCCCACCTCAGCTTATGGTAACGAGGGGTATATATCTTTTAGCGTATCATTCCAAATCATATTGTACAAATTCCAAAAATCATACTCATGCTATCCTCATCCTAGTACAGTAGAATTTCATCCTTTATACTTGTAATATTTTCTCCTCCTTGAGCTCACACAAATCCGTCTGCAGCCTTAGTAACGCAAAATTTTCTGGGGTGTAACATCCTTCCCCTATTAGAAACATTCGTCCTCAAATGTTAAATAAAGACTAATACTCGTATCCAATTCCTATGCTTATTAATATCACTCAACTCTTCACAATTCCCAAAGTCCTTTTCAATACTTATCTTTCCTCTATAAGCTTCAACTTCCCTTAACCTTATTGATTGTTTCAGCTATATTGATTTCTATAAGGGACACATTACTCCCTTTCCTCAAACACATGTAATCATGTTTCTTTCTCTTCCTTGTTTCATTCTTTACTCATTCAAGCTTACTCCTTTTTTATACTAACTCACCTCTCGAATGGCTCCTTGCTTATCATTGCTTCCTCTCTTAAGTCTCTTCTGATAATCTTATCATATTATTCGAATCACATTAATTTTAGTTCATCAACCTTACTTCTAATCCCCGAGATAACTTAACTTAACCCTCGACTCACTTCTATATCCACGAGTAATTTCAACATTTCCCTAAAATTCATACTGAACCCATCTTATAACCCTCCTTTCAGTCGATTTACAACTATTATTAATCTTTCATTCTTCAGTTTACACTTGTGTATCTTACTGATCATAGCACACATATATATACTGATCACAATTTTAGCAAAATTTTGGTAGAACCTCCTCTGTAATTTGTACTACCCACCTGTACACAGCTAACCAACAAGCTTCACAGGGCAACACTCAAAATATATCAACATGCCTCATAGGGCCACAATCATATTACAACACCCTATACATACCTCTACAAATGCTCTTCACAATGGCATTCTCAATTTGATAAGAAGCATACCTTTCTTACTACAATCCTTAACCTGCAGCACTTACCTCAAATAGCAATCATTAATCATCAGAGAACATACCTTTTTTACGAAAAATTCCAATTTCGCAATCATGGCTGCACTTTACAATCACTTAATCAAAATTCAAATCTTAAAATTAGCAGCAAGAATTCAAGGCCGATAACACAGCTTTATAGCACAATCTATGATTTGAATGAAGGGAAATCATCCTAGATGCCCTGTAGCCTCCTGTTCATAAGTGTGGTGAACAACACACCCATGAACAAGACCCTACCTGACACGACTTTCCAGACAACCCCTAGAATGAACTGCTCTGATACCGCTTTGTCACACCCTAACAATGGTAGGGCATGACGGGCACCAGACTCTCATCAGAGTTTAGCAAACCCTCAGACATTCGCTCTATCAAAACCTATCATTTGAAAAACTTTTAAAAACATAAAACTTTTCCAAATAGAAACCATTATGTGTATAACCATTATGAGAACTTTAAATCAATTAATTAATTTAAACCAACGGAAATCATCTAAAATACATACTCTTTTAAAATCCACAAATGACGCAACTGACATCATTTTGTCGACATCTCGACAAACATACCACAAAACACTGTCTGCAGAAGTCTCTAAGAAGTAAACTGAACGTTATGAGTCAGGACAAGGCCCTGACATACCCATAATCATACATATCTATACATGACTCAGCATAACTCCAAAATGAGGTGGAACTTGCCAATCCCAGCTAACGTCCAGGCATCCTACCAATATACTTAACCTGCCAAACAATCTGGGGTTGCGGGCATGAACGCAGCGTCCCCCGACAAAAGTACGTCAGTATGGGCAATGTACTGAGTATGTAAGGTGGTACCAAATCATAATCATAATTTGACTTAGGAGAGAAGAAATCACAATCTAACTCAATACCTACGACCTTCGCTGGAAGAAACATAAATGTGCACACGATGTCTCAAAACAATCTTTAAGTAAACAATGCAATCCAACACATATGCCGCTTCTGACATGTTAACAGAATGGTCCCTTCGGACAACTGCTTCTGGCTAGTATCACAATAGTCCCTTCGGATGGCCGCTTCCGGCATAATAATGATGGCCCCTTCAGGCAGCCGCTTCCGGCTTAGCTAGGGTGGCCCCTTCGGGCAGCTGCTTCCAGCTTAATATCATCATCATATCAATACAAACTCAATCCATAGATATCAATTTAAATTCAAATCATAAGCCACTAACCAATTTATTACAATCCAGTTATTAGCCTTAGACTTTCATCAGAAGTTATCAAATTTGTATCTCACTAGACTTAGGAGGACATACTTCTAGGTTTGAGGGTAGAATTGTTATGAAATTCTTATTACTTATATTCTACTCAATTTCATCTTATTACCCTACCCAAAGAATAGATGATCATATCAATACAAAGGGATGATACTATGGAATGTAAAGATACATTGTTAATGAAATGAAGTAGTAAAATCTCGCACCCCCTTCGGAGTGGTTTTGAAAATCAAACTTTATGTTTCCTCTAGTATAAAACTCATTTCCTCGAAATCATTAGTAAAACCATATACACAACTCAACTTGGCACCTTATCGGTGTTCCCTTTGGAATATATTAGGAGTACAATATCAAGAAGCCATCACAAGAAACATTTAGACCTTACTCGTCTAAGAATGGAATCATATGGAGTACATATAGAATGAATAACAACAAGAATCATACCAAAGGAAGAAAGGGTTTCCTTACATACAGGTTTTCCTTACGTACCTTTTCCTCTTTCCTACTAACCAGAGTCTATCTTCGGGTCGCACTAATCTATCAACAATATCAATTTACCACAATCAATCCAATATGTATCCTTATAATCAATCCTTTAAACTTATCTCTTCTAACGGAATTTCGACAGCATTTCCTTTATAAACTGGACAACCCCAAAAATCTAATTAAGCTAAATTAACAACAACAACAACAACAACCATCTCATATAAGCCTCTTTAAACTCAAAGCATCAACTCCCAATGATATACACCAAAACAGCCTGGTATACGCTTTGTATACGATATCTTCATACACTTTATTCTCCTAAATTCAAGAATAGCAACTTATCAACAATATCAAAAACAATATCAACAATAATTTTATATCAATATCCAACTAAATATAACCATTTAATCATACCAAAACAGCCCCCAAGTCATTTGATATCCAAAAATTATAACCGAACTTTCAACGTCATTTTCTCTATTCTAACCCGTCAAATCCATCAATGATCATGGTAAGAACATCTTAACATACCTCATATGAGCAGCCACCACGAAAACAACATCCCCCAAGTTCAATTTTTAGCTTAAAACGACGGCAACAACTTGTACTACACTTTACTCTTCACGAGCCACAGAATTCGAGACCTCGAACTTAATAAAATTTGGTTTCTCTCTCTAAGGGCTCTCTTCACTCTCTCTAAAATATTTTGGATCTTTTGGTATGAAAATGAGGCATATAAGGGTGAAATTTTTCCTTAAATAGCAAAAGAAGTGGGCCTGACCCGACTTGGAGTCGGGTTGGGCCGAGCCCACTGCCCTGTTTGACCTTTCCGCCTTAAAACGTCTATAAATTTTTATCCTTATGTCACATGAAGACCCACGAACTATGCTTGGAAAGTTATTTCAATTATCTACAACTTTCATTTTTGTAGTTTTCCCAAATTCCCAAATAATGATAGGGTATGGCCTCCCGAACTCAGATCACCCGAAAACATAACTTAAAAACATCTTTTTTGAGGGATTCCACTTGGATTTGGCTAAAGGGTCCTTCTTGAGTTGGGTTTAACTTCACATATATTGTCCCTATAACTTGTTATATGTCCTTTAGAGAAATCCCTTCATGTGGGCTCCACCTCAGCTTATGGTAACGAGGGGTATATATCTTTTAACGTATCATTCCAAATCATAATGTACAAATTCCAAATATCATACTCTTGCTATCCTCATCCTAGTACAGTAGAATTTCATCCTTTATACTTGTAATATTTGATCCTCCTTGAGCTCACACAAAGCCGTTTGCAGCCTTAGTAACGCAAATTTTCTGGGGTGTAACATCCTTCCCCTATTAGAAACATTCGCCCTCAAATGTTAAATAAAGACTAATACTCGTATCCAATTCCTATGCTTATTAATATCACTCAACCCTTCACAATTCCCAAAGTCCTTTTCAATACTTATCTTTCCTCTATAAGCTTCAACTTCCCTTAACCTCATTGATTGTTTCAGTTATATTGATTTCTATAAGGGACACATTACTCCCTTTCCTCAAACACATGTAATCATGTTTCTTTCTCTTCCTTGTTTCATTCTTTACTCGTTCAAGCTTACTCCTTTTTTATACTAACTCACCTCTCGAATGGCTCCTTGCTTATCATTGCTTTCTCTCTTAAGTCTCTTCTCATAATCTTATCACATTAATTTTAGTTCATCAACCTTACTTCTAATCCACGAGATAACTTAACTTAACCCTCGACTCACTTCTATATCCACGAGTAATTTCAACATTTCCCTAAAATTCATTCTGAACCCATCTTATAACCCTCCTTTCAGTCGATTTACAACTATTATTAATCTTTCATTCTTCAGTTTACACTTGTGTATCTTACTGATCATAGCACACATATATATACTGATCACAATTTTAGCAAAATTTTGGTAGAACCTCCTCTGTAATTTGTACTACCCACCTGTACACAGCTAACCAACAAGCCTCACAGGGCAACAATCAAAATATATCAACATGCCTCATAGGGCCACAATCATATTACAACACCCTATACATACCTCTACAAATGCTCTTCACAATGGCATTCTCAATTTGATAAGAATCATACCTTTCTTACTACAATCCTTAACCTGCAGCACTTACCTCAAATAGCAATCATTAATCATCAAAGAACATACCTTTTTTACGAAAAGTTCCAATTTCGCAATCATGGCTGCACTTTACAATCACTTAATCAAAATTCAAATCTTAAAATTAGCAGCAAGAATTCAAGGCCGATAACACAGCTTTATAGCACAATCTATGATTTGAATGAAGGGAAATCATCCTAGATGCCCTGTAGTCTCCTGTTCATAAGTGTGGTGAACAACACTGTTATATCCCATATTTTCATACATTGGGACGGTTTAAACTAAACGTGACAAGTTAAAGACAAGACTATTTTAAGATACAAAGTAGAGATTTTAACTTCCGGTTTCGTTTCAAGTCACAATTTAACTACAAATTTCGTTTGGCATTTATATATTAATAAAAAAAAATGGGATTAAACTAACCATAAGTGGGATTGGGAACAAAAATCTGCCCATATTTTATTTTCCATGTGTAGCCGTGCATAATAGTGCCATGGTCAAAGGTTCTTGACCCAAGTTAGTGGGATACACATGTCCAAAGCATGGGGGAAACATATACACAAAAAAAGTCTGTGTTACTCCACCTTAACAACTCATTTCAACACTTACAAGTTGAAGATACATAGTGAGAGATAGAGAAGCTCTCGGCTAGAGCTAGCCGAGAGTGGTGAGTGAGATTCAATAAAAAAAAAATCAGTTTTCTTCCATCAAATCAACTCCTCATTTAGTGTACAAGAATATGTAGTAGTTGTTGAAACGAAACAAAGAAGTGTATCACCTCAATAGTGTTGAAGATTCGGCCAAAGTGAAGAACAAGATTGTAAGGTAAGAATGCTTATTGTTCTTGTGTTTCATGACGATTTGAATGTGTAGTTCATGAAGGTTGTTGTTGGATTGTTGTTGTAGTTGAAGTAGAGAGTTAGCCGTGAGTATTGGTGAAGTCATGGTTGATTTCATTTTGCTTGTATTGTTGATGAATTGAATATGTATCAACATAGGTAAATGAACAAAGATTGTAGAAGTTTGTTTGTGATGTGGCATGTTGGATATTGGACTGTTTTTCTAAAAATTAAAATGAGCCGTGTGTCGAAGACTCTAATGAAATCATGTTTAATCTTCTTGTACATATATTGGAAGTGGATTGAATGTGTTGTAGTTTGGATAAAAGGATGAAAATCATGAAGTTGTTGGAATAGTGTTGAAGCCGTGTAAAGGGACTGTTTTAGGGGAGATTATGGACTGTTTTGTGTCACATTTTGAATGTTGTTGTTATGGACATTGTGGTATATTGTATGCATGTTGAATATGTGAATTAAGGTGTTAAATAAATGAATTATGTTGAAGTATACAAGCAGTCCAAAACAGTGGACTGTTTTAGTGCTAGAGGTGAATTTGTATGTGTTGAGTGTTGATTCTTGTTATGAACGTTTAGTGGAAGTGAAGCATAATGATTCAAGTTGAAATTGAGATGAATTGTGGGCTGTTGAAAGAATGGAAATGATGCTAAAACAGTTCCAAGAATCATGAAAGTAATGTCATTAAACATGTTGTTGTCGTTGTAAGGTTTTAGTGTCGACAATGTAGCTATTTGCGTACGAATTTGGTGATATATTTATCGTGTGACTGCTGGTCGTATTTTACTAAAATTATATGAAATGAAGACATGAAATAATGTGTAAGAATCATATGTGGTTTGCTTGGTATGTTCGTAAACGTTCGCAAGAATTCCGGGCATCTTTATGTTGTTGGTTAGGGACTGTTTTGGGCGTGTTGTTGGTTAGGGACTGTTTTGGACGTGTTGTGGTTAGGAACTGTTTTGGACATGTGTCTTCTTTAAATTGGAAAGACAAATGATAGTTAAGAATATATATTGTATTTACGTTGTTTGGGTTGTTGTAAAGTTGTTACACGAAAACGTTAAGGCTACGGATTATTAGGAGTAACTTGAGAATGTAGTAGCCGTATGTGAATCGTTATGGAATGTTGTGAATGTGGGCTATTTGGAATGTTATGTAGGCTGTCCGGATTGGTATTGAGCATATGATTATTGATGTTGGATCGGTTGTATGTAGTTGGTTTGAATGCGAACGAAACGTGGTCTAAATGTTTGAAAGGGATTGTTAACGTTAAAGTACGTATTGAATTCCCTCGTAGACTAATTGTAGCTCTTGATATCTTGATATAGGATAAGTGTTTTTGGGCAGCAAGTACAAGTTATAATACGACTAAACGCTAAAGGTATGTAAAGCTTATTCTTTCTTTTCTTGGCATGTCCTAGACGTAAGTATGAAATGATATGAACCTTGGGGTAAATTCTACTCTCTAGTTCCATGCATGACTTATGATTCTATATTTCCTTAATGCTATTGTCACAAGCCTACTATATGATTGACTAATGAATGATGTATAGAAGTTCCTACTCTTAAAGAATTGCACAAATAGAAGCATACTTGACTTTCAAAAAAAAAAAAACTACATCATGGAAATTGATACATGTACATGAAAGCTGAAACGTTCCTTGCTATGGCTTGTAATGAGAGTTGAAAAGAATTGAATATGATTATTATCCTAATATTTTAGAGCTGGTCAATTACTTATCTATTGAGTCTCAAAAGATGATTTGCATATATGTGGTTGCTTATTATTCTGCTCGTGCTTACCGCTATATCCTTCACTGAGTCCCGGGCCAGGACACGTTTTCGTGCGCATGTTTACTATATTAATCACCGAGTCCCTCACTAGAGGGTCGGGACACGTTATATATATATATATATATATATATATATATATATATATATATATATATATATATATATATATATATATATATATATGATGATATGATGATATGATGATGTGATGATATGATGATATGATGATATGGAGATGGTGGCCAGGAGGGCATATATTCCTTATTACCGAGTCCCTCAGGAAAGGGCCGGGACACGTCTATGTTTATGTTTATGATGCTATGATTTTAATTACTGAGTCCCTTATTAAAGGGCCGGGACACGTATATGTTTATGTTTATGATGATATGATTTTAATTACCGAGTCACTCCTTAAAGGGCCGGGACACGTTATATATGTTATATACAGAATGATTTTGCAGCTTTGATTACAAAATTCTATATTGATATTGATATGAGAATGATACAGATGAAATATGTTCAAAGGCAAGTTTTATAAAATTATGTTTGTTGCATTGGGTCCTACACACCTTGTCTCAGTATGAGTCTATCACTATGTTTCATGCTTTACTTGCTCAGTACATATTCCGTACTGACCCCCTTTCTTCGGGGGGCTGCGTTCATGCCCGCAGGTACAGACGCTCGTTTCAGAGATCCGCCAGCTTATGATACTTATTTAGCTATTTTTGACTGCTCCTTTGTTCCGGAGCCTAGCTTGTGGTATAACTCCCTTATGTTGAATTCATATGTGTTTATTTGGGTACGGCGGGGCCCTGTCCCGCCATATGATACGGTCATTACTCTTAGAGGTCTGTGGACATCTGTGTGGGTCTGTATATAGTTGTTGTTGCGTTGTATGAACATGACTTATATTTGGGGCATACCCATTCGTGATGGCAGCCTTGTCGGCGTGCATTTTGTATATGTTTTGGGGCCGTTGTGCCATTTGTTAGCCTTGTCGGCTTTTGATACATTTGATAGCCTTGTCGGCTTTTGTTATATATATGGATATAGTTGTGCTAAAATGTGTCCGATACAGTTTGATGAAGTTTGAGACGGCATATAGTATTTATGGCCGTATATGCTATTTGGATAAATGTGTTACGATTTGATATGTTTGTCTGTCTGGGTGCCCAAGTAGGGCACCAGTCGCGGCCCACGGGGCTGGGTCGTGACAAACACACCCATGAACAAGACTCTACCTGACACGACTTTGCAGACAACCCCTAGAATGAACTGCTCTGATACCGCTTTGTCACACCCTAACAATGGTAGGGCATGACGGGCACCAGACTCTCATCAGAGTTGAGCAAACCCTCAGACATTCGCTCTATCAAAACCTATCATTTGAAAAACTTTTAAAAACATAAAACTTTTCCAAATAGAAACCATTATGTGTATAACCATTATGAGAACTTTCAATCAAATAAGTAATTTAAACCAACGGAAATCATCTAAAATACATACTCCTTTAAAATCCACAAATGACGCAACTGACATCATTTTGTCGACATCTCGACAAACATACCACAAAACACTGTCTGCAGAAGTCTCTAAGAAGTAAACTGAACGTTATGAGTCAGGACAAGGCCCTGACATACCCATAATCATACATATCAATACATGACTCAACATAACTCCAAAATGAGGTGGAACTTGCCAATCCCAGCTAACGTCCAGGCATCCTACCTATATACTTAACCTGCCAAGCAATCTGGGGCTGCGGGCATGAACGCAGCGTCCCCCGGCAAAAGGACGTCAGTATGGGCAATGTACTGAGTATGTAAGGTGGTAAAAAATCATAATCATAATTTGACTTAGGAGAGAAGAAATCACAATCTAACTCAATACCTACGACCTTCGCTGGAAGAAACATAAATGTGCACACGATGTCTCAAAACAATCTTTAAGTAAATAATGCAATCCAACACACATGCCGCTTCCCACATGTTAACAGAATGGTCCCTTCGGACAACTGCATCTGGCTAGTATCACAATAGTCCCTTCGGATGGCCGCTTCCGGCATAATAATGATGGCCCCTTCAGGCAGCCGCTTCCGGCTTAGCTAGGGTGGCCCCTTCGGGCAGCTGCTTCCAGCTTAATATCATCATCATATCAATACAAACTCAATCCATAGATATCAATTTAAATTCAAATCATAAGCCACTAACCAATTCATTACAATCCAGTTATTAGCCTTAGTCTTTCATCAGAAGTTATCAAATTTGTATCTCACTAGACTTAGGAGGACATACTTCTAGGTTTGACGGTAGAATTGTTATGAAATTCTTACTATTTATATTCTACTCAATTTCATCTTATTACCCTACCCAAAGAATAGATGATCATATCAATACAAAGGGATGATACTATGGAATGTAAAGATAAATTGTAAATGAAATGAAGTAGTAAAATCTCGCACCCCCTTCGGAGTGGTTTTGAAAATCAAACTTTATGTTTCCTCTAGTATAAAACTCATTTCCTCGAAATCATTAGTAAAACCATATACACAACTCAACTTGGCACCTTATGGGTGTTCCCTTTGGAATAGATTAGGAGTACAATATCAAGAAGCCATCACAAGAAAAATTTAAACCTTACTTGTCTAAGAATTGAATCATATGGAGTACATATAGAATGAATAACAACAAGAATCATGCCAAAGGAAGAAAGGTTTTCCTTACATACAGGTTTTCCTTACGTACCTTTGCCTCTTTCCAGCTAACCAGAGTCTATCTTCGGGTCGCACTAATCTATCAACAATATCAATTTACCACAATCAATCCAATATGTATCCTTATAATCAATCCCTTAAACTTATCTCTATTTCTAACGGATTTTCGACAGCATTTCCTTTATAAACTGGACAACCCAAAAAATCTAATTCAGCTAAATTAACAACAACAACAACAACCATCTCATATAAGCCTCTTTAAACTCAAAGCATCAACTCCCAATGATATACACCAAAACAGCCTGGTATACGCTTTGTATACGATATCTTCATACACTTTATTCTCCTAAATTCAAGAATAGCAACTTATCAACAACATAAACAACAATATCAACAATAATTTTATATCAATATCCAACTAAATATAACCATTTAATCATACCAAAACAGCTCCCAAGTCATTTGATATCCAAAAATTATAACCGAACTTTCAACGTCATTTTCTCTATTCTAACCCGTCAAATCCATCAATGATCATGGTAAGAACATCTTAAACATACCTCATATGAGCAGCCACCACGAAAACAACATCCCCCAAGTTAAATGTTTAGCTTAAAACGACGGCAACAACTCTTACTACACTTTACTCTTCACGAGCCACGGAATTCGAGACCTCGAACTTGATAAAACTTGGTTTCTCTCTCTAAGGGCTCTCTTCACTCTCTCTAAAATATTATGGATCTTTTGGTATGAAAATGAGGCAGATAAGGGTGAACATGTTCCTTAAATAGCAAAAGAAGTGGGCCTGACCCGACTTGGAGTCGGGTTGGGCCGAGCCCACTGCCCTGTTTGACCTTTCTGCCTTAAAACGTCTATAAATTTTTATCCCTATGCCACATGAAGGCCCACGAACTATGCTTGGAAATTTATTTCAAATATCTACAACTTTCATTTTTGTAGTTTTCCCAAATTCCCAAATAATGATGGGGTATGGCATCCCGAACTCAGATCACCCGAAAACGTAACTTAAAAACATCTTTTTTGAGGGATTCCACTTGGATTTGGCTCAAGGGTCCTTCTTGAGTTGTGTTTAAATTCACATATATTGTCCAAATATATCTTGTCATATGTCCTTTATAAGAACATTATCATGTGGGCCCCACCTCAGCTTACGGTCACGAGGGCTATATATCTTTTAACGTATCATTCAAAATCATATTATACGAATTCCAAAAATTTCATGCTCATGCTATCCTCATGCTAATACAGTTGAATTTCATCTTTATACTTGTAATATTTGCTCCTGCTTGAGCTCACACAAAGCCGTCTACAGCCTTAGTAACGCAAAATTTTCTGCGGTGTAACAGCCTTCCCCTATTAGAAACATTCGCCCTCAAATGTTAAATAAAGACTAATACTCGTATCCAATTCCTATGCTTATTAATATCACTCAACCCTTCACGATTCCCAAAGTCCTTTTCAATACTTATCTTTCCTCTATAAGCTTCAACTTCCCTTAACCTCATTGATTGTTTCAGTTATATTGATTTCTATAAGGGACACATTACTCCCTTTCCTCAAACACATGTAATCATGTTTCTTTCTCTTCCTTGTTTCATTCTTTACTCGTTCAAGCTTACTCCTTTTTTATACTAACTCACCTCTCGAATGGCTCCTTGCTTATCATTGCTTCCTCTCTTAAGTCTCTTCTCATAATCTTATCACATTATTCGAATCACATTAATTTTAGTTCAACAACCTTACTTCTAATCCCCGAGATAACTTAACTTAACCCTCGACTCACTTCTATATCCACGAGTAATTTCAACATTTCCCTAAAATTCATTCTGAACCCATCTTATAACCCTCCTTTCAGTCGATTTACAACTATTACTAACCTTTCATTCTTCAGTTTACACTTGTGTATCTTACTAATCATAGCACACATATATATACTGATCACAATCAATTTTAACAAAATTTTAGTAGAACCTCCTTTGTAATTTGTACTACCCACCTATACACAGCTAACCAACAAGCCTCACAGGGCAACAATCAAAATATATCAACATGCCTCACAGGGCAACAATCAAAATATATCAACATGCCTCACAGGGCCACAATCATATTACAACACCCTATACATACCTGTACAAATGCTTTTCACAATGGCATTCTCAATTCGATAAGAAGCATACCTTTCTTATTGCAATCCTTAACCTACAACACTTACCTCAAATAGCAATCATTAATCATCAGAGAACTTACCTTTTTTTCGAACAATTAAAAATTTGCAATCATGGCTGCACTTTACAATCACTTAATCAAAATTCAAATCTTAAAATTAGCAGCAAGGATTCAAGGCCTATAACACAGCTCTATAGCACAATCTATGATCTGAATAAAGGGAAACCATCCTAGATGCTCTGTAGCCTCCTGTTCAAAGTGTGGTCGACAACACACTCATGAACAAGACTCTACCTGACACGACTTTGCAGACAACCCCTAGACCGAACTGCTCTGATACCACATTGTCACACCCTAACAATGGTAGGGCAAGACGGGCACCAAACTCTCATCAGAGTCGAGCAAACCCTCAGACATTCGCTCAATCAAAACCTATCATTTCAAAAACTTTTAAAAACATAAAACTTTTCCAAATAGAAACCATTATGTGTATAACCATTCTGAGGACTTTGAATCAAGTAAGTACTTTAAACCAACGGAAATCATCTAAAATACATACTTTTTTAAAATCCACAAATGACGCAACTAACATCATTTTGTCGACATCTCGACAAACATACCACAGGACACTGTCTGCAGAAGTCTCTAAGAAGTAAACTGAACATTATGAGTCAAGACAAGGCCCTGACATACCCATAATCATACATATCTATACATGACTTAGCACAGCTCCAAAATGAGGTGGAACTTGTCAATCCCAGCTGACGTCCAAGCATCCTAGCTATACACTTAACCTGCCAAACAATCTGGGGCTGCGGGAATGAACGCAGCGTCCCCAGGCAAAAGGATGTCAGTACGGGCAATGTACTGAGTATTTAAAGTGGTAACAAATCATAATCATAATTTGACTTAGGAGAGAAGAAATCACAATCTAACTCAAAACCTGCAGCCTTCGCTGGAAGAAACATAAATGTGCACACGAAGTCTCAAAATAATCTTTAAGTAAATAATGCAATCAAACACACATGCCGCTTCCGACATGTTAACAGAATGGTCCTTTCGGACAGCCACATCCGACTAGTATCACAATAGTCCCTTCGGACGGCCCCTTCCGGTATAATTATGATGGCCCCTTCGGGCAGTCGCTTCCAGCTTAGCTAGGGTGGCCCCTTCGGGAAGCTGCTTCCGACTTAATATTATCATCATATCAACACAAACTCAATCCACAAATATCAATTTCAATTCAAATCATAAGTCATTAATCAATTCATCATAATCCAGTTATTAGCCTTAGTCTTTCATAAAATGTTATCAAATTTGCATCTCACTAGACTGAGGAGAACATACTTCCAGGCATGAGGGTAGAATTATTATGAAATTCTTACTACTTATATTCTACTCAATTTCATCTTATTACCCTACCCAAAGAATAGATGATCATATCAATAAAAAGGGATGATACTATGGAATGTAAACATAAATTTTATATGAAATAAAGTAGTAAAATCTCGCACCTCCTTCGGAGTGGTTTTGAAAAACAAACTTTTTGTTTCCTTTAGTATAAAACTCATTTTCTCGAAATCATTAGTAAAACCATATACATCACTCAACTTGGCAGCTTATGGGTGTTTCCTTCGGAACAGAATAGGAGTACAATATCAAGAAGCCATCACAAGAAAAATTTAGACCTTACTCGTCGAAGAATGGAATCATATGGAGCACATATAAAATGAATAACAACAAGAATCATGCCAAAGGAAGAAATGTTTTCCTTACAAACCTTTGTCGCTTTCCAACTAACCAGAGTCTATCTTCGGGTCACGTTAATCTATCAACAATATCAATTTACCACAATCAATCCAATATATATCCTTACAATCAATCCCTTAAACTTATCTCTATTTCTAAAGGAATTTCGACAGCATTTCCTTTATAAACTGGACAACCCTAATAATCCAATGAAGCTAAATTAACAATAACAACAACCATCTCATATAAGCCTCTTTAAACTCAAAGCATCAACTCCCAAGGATATACACCAAAACAGCCCGGTATACGCTTTGTACACGATATCTTCATACACTTTATTCTCCCAAATTCAAGAATAGCAACTTCTCAACAACATCAAAAACAATATCAATAATAATTTTATATCAATATTCAACTAATTCTATCCATTCAATCATACCAAAACAGCCCCCAAGTCATTTGATTTCCAAAAATTATAATCGAACTTTTAACGTCATTTTCTCTATTCTAGTGTTATATCCCGCATTTTGTACATTCGGATAATTCAAGATAATTGCGGGAAATTAAGAGAAAGGTCACGTTATTGATCTTGTTTAGCACACAAGTTGTCTGTGAAAATATTGATGCGGAAATATTGAGAAAGGCTAAGGGAAAATTTGGAAATTTGAAAAATAAGTTCGACGAAAATTTAAGAAAATGCTGGACAGATTTTTAGTCAACTTTGGTGGGGCATATCTCCTAGTATATGAGGATTTTTAAGGTGTTTGAAAAGCCTAAAATGAAGTTCGTCGAATCTAGTCTGTAATGCAACAAACTGCTCGTCGATAGGACGTCGGAGTAGAGAATTATAGACGTTACAAACTGAACTGTCGCGCAGAAACAGTACCGCTACAGCACCGCTACAGTACCGCTACAGCACTGCTACAGTCTGTAGCTACAGTGAAACCGACCCAAACTTATTATGAAAAGGGTCAAAACCCTCATTTTTCATCATAGAATGGTCCAAAATTTCCAGAAAATTCTGCACTCAAAAGGGAGCTTAAATCTCACATAAAAGTGAAGATTTTGAGCAAAATTTCTAGCTACGAAATATAGATCGAGGTCCGCGCAACGCGTAGTCGCGGATATAATTTTGTTTGGTGTTGGAGTGGCTTGGGAACAAGAAAATGGTGAAGAGTTTGCTACCTTCATAAAAATAAGGTATAAATTATTGAATCTCTTTCTTTATCAAGTTTGGTTAAGGAATAATTGCAAGAATAGAGTTATAGTTTGTTGTGTTGATGTTGTTGAATTATGGAATGAGCCCGTGTAGTGTATTGTGTAGAAGTGATGAACTAATTTCACTTAGTATTTTAATTATTGTTATAGTAGATTCTATGATGTAAAATCAGGATTTAGTGGCCTGAAACGGAGTGAAAATCGTTTGTGGATTATTGAATACGTTAATGGATATTAGTATGATTCCTTATAATTGTATGAGTGAATTTGTAATGTGTGGATTGTGGATATAACTCATGAATTTGGAAGCAAGAAATATGTTTGGAAGATTGTAAGTTGGGTTGTTGGGATTGAATTGAATATAAGAAAAATGTTGTTGAATTGTGTGACAAGAGTTGCTAAAGTTATGATGTATTTCGAAATAATTGCGAAGTTGGAAGATATGATTGTTGGTATCGTTATTGATAATTTGGCCGAGTTACATTCTCGGATTTGTTGTGGTATTTTTGGCCGAGTTGAATTCTCGGGGATGCTATATGTATAGGGGAGATGCTGCCCAAATTTTTGTAGACAAGTATTGGTTAAGATCGAACTTTTAAACCTTATGATTTATATTTGGTAAATGTGACCAAATGTAGATTTTGGACGAAACGGGATTTGAATTTGGAGAGGCATAAGGAGCGAATAAGGTATGTAAAGCTTTACCTTTCCTTCTCTTGGCATGTCCTAGGTATGATAGGCTTTGATACGAGCCTCGGGGACGACTCTACTCTTCAGAATCTACGTTCGAATTTGCCCCTTTTTCATTCAGTAGAATTGAATTGAATATGTTATGAATAGTTAGAAAAGGTGCCTAAATGTCTAGAACTTTCACAAATAGGACCCGACTACCTTAGAACTCTCACGGGTAACGTTATGAAGTGTAACATACGTAAATTATGTGCGCCACCTCATTTGACCCGAGGTGGGCCCACTTTCCCGGATTTTTTTGATTTGTTCCGTTGGACTTATTTTGGAATAAAATTCAAAGGAAAACTCTTGGTTACTCTTCTAACTACTATATGACATTCGTTTGACTCATTTTGTTAAGTCCCATAATATATTTTGAAACATGAAAATGATTTCAGAAAGCTTATTTTGACATATGCTATTGTGGTATCTGAAAGGCATACGCTATGACTACCGTTCAATCTCTTTTATATGATTTGTCTTCTGAGTTATGCTATCGAGATTCTGTAAATGTTTATATTTTGATATGTTCAAACAATCCCAAAATCTTTAATTTGATATAATCCCCCGCGACATCCGAAAGGTACGTGCTTTATCATCTGATTTCTTTCTTAAATGACCTGTCATTCGGATTATTCTGTCGAGTCTTTGTAAATATTTTATGATGCATAAGTTTCTCACTACTCCACTCGTGGATGCCTCAATGCTTCCTTCACTGAGCCCGGGCCAGGATATGTTATCACGCGTATTCCACTGCATTGTTCGCCGTGCCTCGATGTGAGGGGGCAGGTATACGTGTACATGGGTTGTGGAGTATGCTGTGCCATGTACACACATTCTGATATATGATGATATGATATGATATGATATGATATGGCCATCTGATATGTTTGATATGTGCACATTATGATACGATATGATATGTTACGGAGCTATTCCCTACTCTGGAGTATGCTGTGTTGTGGCGCCAGTGACGGGGTGGCGACCACGTTCTGTTCACCGTGTCCCATAATGGGGCAGGATATGGCATATGTTCTGACATGCATTGATATTTCTGTCCACCGCGTCCCTCACGGAAGGGCAGGGATCTGTTATACGCACACATATGATATACGATTTGTGTCTGGAAAGTAAGTTCTCTGGCATTCTGTACCCTCTGTACCTTTTCTGACCTATGATATTGATATACATGATCTGTGTCTGGAAAATCAACATTCTGACATTCTGGATCCGTACTTCTTCTGACATATTACTTCGGCATATATGCTCTGCGTGTGGAAAACAAACCTTCTAGTACTCTCAATCGGTACCCCTTTTTTTTCTGACATATGATATGCGTTCGAAAAATAAATGTTGGTACTTTGGATAGTGTACTTACTGTTTGTACTGTCTGTTTCGATTATGGTTTAGTTTTCTGTATTCCATGCTTTACATACTCAGTAAATTTTTCGTACTGACCCCTCTTCTTCGGGGGCTGCGTTTCATGCCGCGCAGGTACACCCAGATGAGTTGAAGTTATTACAGAAGATGTTCCAGCGGAGTTGGCAGGCTCCATTTTCTCCCGGAGTGTTGCCGAGTCAGAGTTTGTATATGTATGTTATGAATTCTGGATTTATGCTAGAGACTTTGCAGACAGAGTCGTGGGTATTGGTTATCAGTCTGTAAGCGGCTCCATCAGCCGATATGTCATTCTGTGTTATGTAGTAAATTTTATATAATTACGGACTTTGCCTAAAATTGAGAACGATAAAAGATGGATTTCGAAAGCTTAATATGTAATTTACTTTTATCTGATTTTCAGCGTCTGAAGAAATTATGTGTGTAATAAGAATCTGTGGGTTCGCTCGGCTCCGGATATGGGGTCGGGTGCCCATCACACCCTAGTGGAATTGGGGTGTGACATCTAGCCTATCAAATCTATCAATGATCATGGTAAGAACATCATTAACATCTTAAACATACCTTATATGAGCAGCCACCACAAAACCAACATCCCCCAAGTTCAATTTTTAGCTTAAAACGATGGCAATAACTTGTACTACATTTTACTCTTCACGAGCCTCAGAATTCAGGACCTCGAACTTGATCAAAACTTGGTTTCTCTCTCTAAGGGCTCTGTTTCCTCTCTCTATAATATTCTGGATCTTTTGGTATGAAAATAAGGCAGATAAGGGTGAAAATTTTCCTTAAATAGCAAAAGAAGTGGGCCTGACCCGACTTGGAGTCGGGTTGGGCCGAGCCCACTGCCCTGTTTGACCTTTCCGCTTTAAAACGTCTATAAATTTTTATCCCTGTGTCACATGAAGGCCCACGGTCTGTGGTTGGAAAGGTATTTAAATTTTCTAGAACTTTCAGTTTTGTAGTTTCCCAAATTGCCAAATAATGATCGGGTTATGGCCTCCCGAACTCAGATCACCCGAAAACGTAACTTAAAAACATCTTTTTAGAGGGCTTCCACTTGGATTTGGCTCAAGGGTCTTTCTTGAGTTGTGTTTAACTTCACATATATTGTCCATATAACTTGTCATATGTATTTTATAAAAACCCCATCATGTGGGCCCCAACTCAGCTTACGGTCACGAGGGCTATAAATCTTTTAACGTATCATTCCAAATCATATTGTACGAATTCCAAATATCATACTCATGCTATCCTCATGCTAATACAATAGAATTTCATCCTTTATACTTGTAATATTTGCTCCTCCTTGAGCTCACACTATGTCATTTGCAGCCTTAGTAACGCGAAATTTTCTGGGGTGTAACATTAACCCTTCATAGGAATTTAGTGATTCATGACTGAGACTCATGGAATATCATACATGAGCCTATCAAGATTACGTGTTGAGTTCACAATATTAAAAATGACATAGATGTACGAACTACGAAGCTATATCGTTAAAGTACAGAAGTTCTAATTGCTTTTCATCAAAGTTGTGCATAACTCTATTTTTATGCGAATTCATAATTATCATGAAAGAATAAGGTTTGGGAAGACCAATGATGTTCCCCCACATAGAGAGTTATCCTTACATACCGCTAATCACTCCAATCTAACGAACTAAACTGCTTCTTTGAGGAAGAACACAAAACCCTATCTTTTACCTCTTGGGAAGGATTTACCTTTGAAATTGTATGTCTTGGTTGAAGAATCATGTTACTAATCATGAAATAATGTTAGAAATGCTTAGGAATTGTTAGCTCAATCTTACCTTGAAATAGGAGGATGAGAAGACGAGAAAACGGCTGCTTAAGGCTTTAGAACGAAGTCTTGAATGTGAAAAATACAATAAAATCATCTAAGGGCTGTACTTTTTGGCCAGAGGCGAAATTCCCTATCATAACCCAACCGGAGGGCCATGACGGGAACCCGGAACTACCCCATCCAGGCACCTCCCATCGTACTTGTTACACCCCGGAAAGTTTGCGTTACCAAGACTATTGAAGGCTTATACGAGCTCAAGGGAGAGCAGAGTTATACAAGAATTAGGGAAGAAGATTGTATTATCTGCGTATAAGATTATACATGTGACATTTGGAGATCGTATGGAATAAATCAGTTAACAAGTTACCTGATAATAGCCCTCGTAACCATAAGTTAAGGTGGGCCCATATGTAGGGATTTTATAAAGGACATATGAAGAGATATATGGGTAGTAAATGTGAAGTTGAGCAAGTCCTAAGAAGGACCCATAAGCCGAAAATGAGTGTAAGCCCTCCAAAAGGACGATTTAAGAAAACGTTTTCGGGTGATCTGACTTCGAGGGGCCAAAAGGTATTATAAGTTGGAATTTGGGAAAACTCCCAGAATTAAATTTGTAGATAATTGCAATAGCTTTCCAACCATAGGTTGTGGGTTCACAGGCAGCATCGCGATAAGGAGATATGGACGTTTTAAGGCAGAAAGGTCAGTGGGCCAGGCCCAACCCGAGCCCAACCGAGTCAGGCCCATTACCCACACCTTTTTAAGTGAAATATCAGATTTATCTCCTAATTTTTCATACCAAAACACCAGAAAATTCTGGAGAAAAAGAGAGAGGAGAGCCTAGAGAGAAAAATCAATTTTGACCAAAATCTGAGCCCCGAATTCCGAAGCCCATGAAGAGAAAAGTGTTGTACGTCGCGTTGCCTTCAATTTGAGATAAAAATCAACTAAGAAGAAGAGGGTGGACGTGGTGGCTGTACACTTGAGGTAAGATTAAGGTTCCTTTTCATTGTTAACAAGTTTATTCAGAGTTTTAACGAATTAGAACGGAGAGAATAGTGTGATAAATTCGGTTGTTGGTGTTGTCGAATTATGGATTTAGGCTTAAAGAGAAATTTGGATAAAAATATATGTATTTATTTTGTAGGATGTTGAATATGTTGTTATCGATGTTGTTGGTATTGATTTCGGCTTCTTTACGGAAATAAAGTTATTAATTAGTCGTATCGCAAATTGGTTGGTTGAGAAAATGGGAAAAATGGTGTGTGGGCTGCTTTATGGCATATGTTTTGTTGGAAATGATGTTATTACTATTGGTATTTTTGTTGATGTTGTTGGTTGCTGAATTATAATTTTGGCCTAGGCATATAAACAGGGGAAATGCTGCCGAAATTTCGGCAGATTATAAATGAATTTATTTGAAGGACTAAGACAGACGTATAACGATGAGTCTAATGATTGTGTAAATCCTCTTGAATGTAGACTAGCGAGCTTGGACAAATAAGCGTAGCTAATAGGAGGTGGAACAGGTATGTAAGGCTTACCCTTTCTTTCTTTTGGCAAGTCCTAGAACTGAGTAAGTTATGACATGTACCTTGGGGTAACTCTATTCCTTAATTCCGAGCTTGTTTATGATTCTTATTCACTTCTTCACATAAGCATGCTTAGTATGGTCGAGCTTATTGTATGATTGAATAACGAGCAAAGCATAAAGAGTTCTGTTCCTAAAAGGGTTCTATAAGGATTAATGCCCATAACTTTCATATGCTAACTCGGATTGTTTTGAAACGTTCATAAGGGTTTCTATAATGAATAACGTCCGTAACTTTCTTATGCTAACTCGGATTGACTCGAAACGTGTTTGTGATCTTTCAATTGTCGATTAGTGTACTCATCTATTGAGTCTTGAAAATTGATTTATATGCATATAGTTTCTCACTACTCTGCTCGTGCATGCCTTAATATATCGTTCACGGAGTCCCGGGCCAGGATACGTTCTCGTGCGCACTCCTCTGCATTTTTCACTGAGTCCCTCACTAGAGGGCCGGGATACATTATATGTATATGTATATGATGATATGATGCCATGATGATATGATGATACGGGGATGGCGGCCAGGACGGCGTATGATGACTCCATTCACCGAGTCCCTCACTAGAGAGCCGGGATACGTTATATGTATATGATATATGATGATGACATGCATGACTTTATCCACCGAGTCCCTCACTAGGGGGTCGGGACACGTTATATGTATATATGATACATGATGATGATATGCATGATTTTCATTTCAAAAGGCAAAGGTACTGATGTTTTTAACAATCATAATTGTTCCTGGTAAAATCTTCATTTTAGGTATGATCCCCTTTACTGTATTTCATGCCTTACATGCTCAGTACATATTTCGTACTGACCCCTTTTTCTTCGGGGGCTGCGTTTCATGCCACGCAGGTATACAGATGAGTAGAGGATATTGCTAGAAGATGACCCAGCTGGATTGGTGAGCTCCATTTCCTTCTGGAGTGTTGCCGAGTCAGAGTATTCATGATTATGGTATCTTGATTGATGTTAGAGACTTTGCAGACAGAGTCATGGGTAAGCGGCTCTGCAAGCCGACGTATCATTATGCATTATGTTACAAATTCCATATGATTACAAATTTTACTTGATTTGAGAACGACAAAAAGAATGGTTTTTGTCAAGTTTTTATCATGCATTTCATTTCGTAACTTAAGAGTCCAGTGAGGTTATGAACATAACGAGAGCTAAAGGGGTTCGCTCTGCTCTGAGTATGGGGTCGGGTGCCCATCATGCCCTATCAAGATAGGGTGTGACAAAGTGGTATCAGAGCAGTTCGTCCTAGGGGTTGTCTGCAAAGTCGTGTCTAGTAGTGTCCTTTTTATGGGTGTGAAGCCGGCCACACTTATAAACAGGAGGCTGCAGGGCATCTAGGAATTATTGACCTTCTTTCTGTCTTAGATCGTGCGATAGATCCAAGTTATAGGAAATGAGATTTCTTATACTAACCTTTGATCTCAGCAGAAGCATAGTATCGACGGGAAAAGGTGAGTGAGATATGGGAAGTCACTCAGGTAAGTTTTGATATTTTTGTTCTTTTACCTGAAATTGGGAGCCTTGGGTGGCTGGGATATGTCGTATATATATATGCCCTGTGAGGCATTGCTGGTAATTGCTGCATGCAGGTTTTGGATAGTAAGAATTGTAAAGGAGACTACCAGAATTTTTCAAAATCAGGCCATTTAGTTTGGTACACCTAACAGGAAGAAGCGTGGAAAGGAAATATCGTAAATAGATAAGAAGTGGGATACGTTGTTTTAGAGAGGTTATGTACTTGGCATGGCATGAAGAATAATTGCGAGAAAGACGATTAGCAATTCGAATGATTAAAATGGGTTACATTCAAGGTTTAGTAGGAGTAAGGTCTGTCGGGGGATTCGGGGAAGGTCGACAAATGAGTTTTATTGTAGATTATTATATAAGAATGGGGAGTGGAAATCCAAACAGGCTAATAACCAAGTATTTATAAGTAATGGCGACGAAGGTGTGTTCCCTACCATCAGGAATCTGGAAATCCAGGATGAAAGGTAGCCATACACATAGGTGAAAGGTTAATATTGAGGATTGAAAAGGGTAAAATAGTAATTGTTAAAGGAGGGAGATGTGTTACGAGAATGTTTTGGAATCTGTTAAGACTTCAACTTGCTCCAGATCATGTAGTGAAGGTCATGCGGTGAGGTGGATGCGATTATATAAGCATTAATGCACCGGACTTCATCGAAGTTTCAAGGTTAAGCGTGCTAAGGTGAGAGAAATATTAGGATGGGTGACCCCTCTGGGAAGTGTACTAAAAGTCCTATAGATTTAGACATAAGAGGCAAATGAGAAGCTAGAGTAGCCTAAGGGAAATTAGAGTATACGGAATGGTTGGAAACCTTAAGAGATCGCGTAGGACGAGGCAGACTAGACCGGTGAAGAGAAAGAAAGTGCATCCCAGCTCTAGAATTAGGATGAGTTTGAATAGCGTTTGGAAATATTTTGTAAGCCAGATGGTAGTAAATATATATATATATATATATATATATATATATATATATATATATATATATATATATATATATATATATATATATATATATATATATATATATATATATATATATATATATATATATATATATATATATATGTATGTATGCATATGGTATCCTATTTATGACTGTATCGATGGGCATGTGTATCCCAACAACCGGTGTTACAGTATGGAAGACATCAATCGAGAAAGGGTACCGAAGTTCAAGTGACAACAACAATAAACGGTACAAGTGTTACAAGGTAAGCTGATGCTATTTTCACTACAGGTTAAGATTGGAAAGTTCTAATACAACGATATTTGGAAATAAAGAAAGTGAGTAGATGGAAGGTAAGGAGATCAAAATGTCGGAAAAAGGTGAAAGGTAAGAAACGTGAGTGAGTGAACTACAGGCAAGGCACGAGGCTATTAGGGTAAAAATTCGAAGGTAGGCATGTGAAAGGGATAGAGTGTGGTAAAATGAAACAAGAGAGGAACGTGTGGGGTTCGAGAACCGATTTAAATAAGTGGGGCTAAAAGAATAGTGACCACGACAAGGAACGAGAAGTAAGAGAAAGAATGCTTAGGCCTTGCGATGATGTTAAGAGATTTCCAGCCTGTGAGAGGTATATCAAGGGATAAGTGTATGGTAAAATTAACACGGTTACCTCGGACATGGAGGAGCTTTACAAAAGGATAACTTAAGAATAGAACGGATTTGCGCGTTTAAAGTAATATTCACGAACTTCAGAGCCGATGCCACAAATAACAAGAGAAGAAGAGTGCTCGAGGAGGAAGAAACCCAAGGAGGGTTAAGGATGAAAGTAGGAAAGTTATACTAACGGGTTAGTCGAAGGAAGAGGAGAACATTTGGGAGTAAAATAATTGGAAATCTTTAACCATAGGAGTGAGAAGGATACTTTAACGAGTTAGCGGTAGGAACCCGATTACGCATCGAGGAAAGAACAAGGATGATGGGTCGACACTGTTGATTGGGAAATTAATGGTATGGAATGAGAATTCATGTGAGGTCTGAGAGATTTGATCATAGAGGAAATGGAATGAAATGTACGGAACGTGCATGGAAGATCCCTCGGTCATAGCATCATAAATATAGTTAAAGGCTCGATGATCGAGGATAGAGAAAGTGTAAACTGTAAGGATTCTGTGCTAAGAGCAAAAGTAACGGGACGCTCGAAAAAGATCGATGCACAGCTGCAACACAAACGCATAGTTAAGAAGAATTATGAGTAAGTGAGCTAAATGGGCAAAAGGACTAATAGTGGGTGAAAGGATATGGGAATATTGATAAGAATGACGATATAGGCATAAATGAAAGAAGAACTTAGGATGGGAAGAATTCTAGATATGTTATAAGCAACGTCGACAACAGAAAAACAAGGAGTAAGGTGTAATCAAAGACTTCAGAAAGGACGTGGTGAATCTCGGTATCCCCATTAACTTGTGTGCCTGAAAAACCACTAGTCATAAAAGACAGAGGTGTGGAGAGACGAGAAGGGAGGCATCGAAATTGGATACCCTTATGAGTACTCCAATTGAGCACAAGAGTGTAACTAGCAAAAAGCATAAATAAAGCAAACCATACGATGATGGAACCCTAGCCCTAAGAAGGTCATGAAGGACGGTAGGTAATTGCCAAAGACGATGGATACTCGAAAGCTATTGATGTATAAGAACCTCCTTAATAAAGGGATAAGGGAAAGTTCAGCATAGAGGTTTCGCAATGACAGGATCGATAGCAAGCATAAGGGGAGAGGGAGTCAACTCGAAAAAGAAATCAGGGAAAGGCGACATAGCAAAGTAGTGGCAGAGAACCGAGGACACGAATGATATTTCGGCTGGATGTAAAAAGATTAAGACTACGGAGAGATGAATGACTAAATAGAATGACTATTAGGAAAGGGATTAGCATACTAAGGATGAGAGGAAACGAGTAGGATAAGTATGGGAAACGAAGAACGGATCGTATAGGGTAATATATTGTGAAGGACAAAGCGATACGGAGTTAAGAATAGGGTCCATTGTGGGAGGAATAACGGAGTAATTATAAAATAGAGTGAGTATGGGTATAGAAAGAAAAGGGAACATGCGAAGTACACAAGCTTAAGAAGTAGTTGTATTATGAGAAGAAAGATGCGTCTCCTCCGGATACCCTATACTAAGACAGAACAAGTAAAGTACATAAAGGAACAAGCCGGAAAGAAGAATGTGGTTATGAGTTACGAGTTCACCACATGACGATAAGGCGATAAAGTGAGGTTATCGCCAATAGCAAGTAAAAATATGATTATGAGTGTCTTTGACACCAATGCTGAGTACGATACAAGAATAAAAGAGTCTGACGTACAAGGGGTATTAGTTGCGCATGGGACTTAAATCCCTGATAAGACAGATGGCGGTTAAGGGAAATGCGATTACGGTTACTATGAGTCGATTACGGGGAAGAGAGGGATAACTTGAGATGGAAAAGAAAAGGGGAAGATGATACTGCCAGTGAATGCTGACTATTGAAGAATGGGATAACTGACACTACATGGAGGGCACAGACGGTTCGACATACTAGTATTCTAAGTATCCCCATGGGACGGAGTTGTTAAGTGGAGCAGAGGTAAACATTGACCCATAATTAACGACTGAGCTAAGTAAAATACATCCTTTGTTTGGATTGCTACATTGGTTGTTCTACTGAATTACGCTACTGCAAGATGAGTATGTTAAGACTTCGCACGTGAATTACGGCTACTATGAATTATGGGAAATAGCATGAATATGATATGGTATGAAAAGGGAATTGAGGAAAGGGATACGTGAATTCAAGATTGTAAGTGAGGAAATGGATTGGCGAATGACATAAGTAAGACCCAAAAAGGGGGGAAGCGAGTGAGGAAAGTATAAGTGTAGAGATTGGAACGACGAATCCTAAGGTGTTATTATATAGTTGTTATCGTTATCCATTTCAGTACGGACATTAGGGGAATCGATGAAAGAAACGTATTGGGTTTAAAATTGAAAGTAAGGATTGAAGATCGAAGTGTGGATTGTTTTAAAGGCACCATAAGGTAAGACTCATAAGGAAGAAGCGAGTGAATAGAATACGAAGGTCCTAAACGCATTCATATATGAAGAGCAGATGCGGTTCGAAGTGGAGAATTTTGTGGAAGCACGTCAATAAGATCTAAGGGTCAATCAACAAAGGAATAAAGTGATGGAAGGGTATCTCTTAGGATCGAACTGAAATTAATTCGTGAGGAATAAAAGAAATTGAATGGTATTCCAATGAAGGGGGCAAGGGTTGACAAGATATTGAAATAACTACGATGCTTATTACGGTGTGATCACCCGGTAAAGGGAGACTACAAAACAGCAAGAGCTGAACAACAAAGTGACCAGGTTGTAGATGTAATAATGCAACCATTACGATAGTATTAAAGGAAAGACGATCCGATAAGGGAATGTACCCGGGAACGGGATGATGGGCAGAGTGCGAGACTAGTGTAAACATTTGGAAGGTAAGGGTAAAAGAAATGGCGGTAAGGGTGTAAGAATTAGAGAGCCTCAGTAAAGGGTAGCACAAAAAATAAAAGAGATAGCTCGAGGTGGCACCGAAGGAGTAAATGCAAAGATGGCATCGTGGGTTGTAAGTGGCAACATTCGAGGACGAATGTTTTTAAAGGGGGGAAGGATGTTACACCCCGGAAAGTTTGTGTTACCAAGACTGTTGACGGCTTAGTACGAGCTCAAGGGAGAGCAGAGCTATACAAGAATTAGGGAAGAAGATTGTATTATCTGCGTATAAGAGTATACATTTGACATTTGGAGATTGTATGGAATAAATCAGTTAACAAGTTACCTGATAATAGCCCTCGTAACCATAAGTTAAGTGTTATATCCCGTATTTTCGAACGTCGATTATTTGCTAAGGTGGGGCCCACACATCGAGATTTTTTTGGAACATCTGAAAAGTCATATGAATCACACATGTAGAGTTAAACACAACTCAAGAAGGACCCTAGGGCCAAATCAAAGTGGAAGCCCTCCAAACAAATATTTTTAAGAAAACGTTTTCGGGTGACCTGACTTTGAGGGGAAAAACGGTATTATAAGTTTGGAATTTGGAAGAATACCAAGAAATAGAAGTTGTAGATAATTGAATTAGCTTTCCAACCATAGGTCGTGGGTTCCCAGGTGACGTTGGTACAAGGAGATATGGACGTTTTAAGGTCGAAAGGTCAGTGGGCTAGGCCCAACTCGGGACCATCCGGGTTAAGCCCAAAAAAAAAAAAGAATGAAAAAAAAAGGCCCAACCCATGTAAGTGGACGGCCATGAGGGGAAAAAATTATAGTCCAAGCCCATGTAAATGAAAAACCATGTGATAAATATTAAAAAGGGGCCTAATCTTCATATTATTCAAGAAGGTTCAAGAAAAAAAAGGAAGAGTGGAGAGCAAGAAGAGAGGGCCACGGCCAAAGAGGGTGAAAAAGAAGACCAAGAAATCTTGTTTCAAAAATTCATTTCTTCATGTATTCCTACTAATTCAAGGACCCTCTACAACGTGGTATAGTTGTTTCGGAAGATAGACCGCTTGTTTCGTCGGTTTAACAATTTGGATAAGTGAAGGAGCTAAGGAGAAAGAGGTAAGATTTTATTCCTTTTGTCTTGGAAAAAATATATATGTGTTGTAGAATGTAGCAAGGAATGTAAAGTGTGAAAATTGTGTGTTATGGGTGTGTGTATGTTTGGCCGAAAATAGTGTTGGTGAAGAGGATTATTAAAAATAAAATTGTTGTGTTAATTGTGTTGTTGAAGCCTTGTGATGAAAATGGAAGGTTAATGGTTCTAGTTGGCATGAGAAAATTGTTGTTATTGTTGATGAAATTGGAAGATGAAAATGTGTTATGAATATTTATGTCGAAGATTAGAAGTTTCGGATGAATTATGGTTTTGGTGGAAAATTTGTATATTTTGTATATTTTGTGAATATTTTGTAAAATGATATGAAAATGTTTTCGAATTGCATTGAATGGTCTTGAATTAGTGAATAAACATAAAAACGTTGATATTAGCTTGATATGGTGAAGTTGGAATGGAAAGTGTCGCCTTATGTAAAAAGAGGACTATTTATGTTATAGTGTGTTTTATGATAATTGTTGATGTTGTTGGGTTGTTGGGTTGTTGGGTTGTTGTTGTTGATATATTGAGCCGAGATGTATTCTCGGGGCGGCGAAATTATAGGGGAAATGCTGCCCAAATTTTTGTAGACAAGTGATGAGTTAAAGATTTGAATGCTAAAAGTCTTACTATTGACAATTGGTAAACATGACCATTTGTAGATTTGAGCAAAACGGGAATTGAATCTAGACGAGCGTAAGGCGCAACTAAGGTATGTAAAGTCCTTCCCTTCATTCTTTGGCATGTTCTAAACATGATAGGCTCGGACACGAGCCTTAGACACGACCCTGTTCCTAGAAATCCGAGATTGAAATTGGCTCCATTTCATTCAATGAGATTGAATTGGTCTTTTAATATTTCATCGGCAAAATGACCTATATGTATGCAGCCTTCACAAATGAAGTCGGAATGCCCTAAAACTCTCATGGATGACTCCATATGACCTATGATCCATAAATTTACGTACGCCACCTCGGTTCGGCCCAAGGGGGGGCCCACAAATCTTGATACTTTCTGTATGGCTTTAGCTAACTCAATTCTGTCCGGAATTCACGGGTAGCTTTTGGTTATTATTCTGTTTACTATGCGATAAGTGTTATGACTACCTTTATGAGTCTTATAAAATATTTTTGACATCTGGAACGTTTTTGGAAATCTTATTCTGATATTCTGGATAAGCTAAGTACCTTCTGTATTTTTCGGATATACGATTTTGGCATACATGAATCTTGTGTGATGCATGATCCTGGCATGTGTGATTTATGTTCGGAAAGTAATAAATTTGGCATTCTGTTATTACCTCCTTTGCCAAGTCCCGAGCCGGTTATAGTATTGTGCGCACTATGTGATATTGACCGCTGGATTCTTGACCGCGGTGTGTGCGACATTGACCGCTGGATTCTTGACCGCGGTATGCCGCATTTGTGATGTTGACCGCTGGATTCTTGACCGCGGTGTGTGCGACATTGACCGGTGGATTCTTGACCGCGGCATGCCACATTTGTGATATTGACCGCTGGACTCCTGACCGCGGTATCTGCGACATTGACCGCTGGACCCCTAACCGCGGTATGTCGGGTTTGGTATGTTAACCGCTGGATACTTGGCCGCGGTATGTGTGATAGTGACCGCTGGACTTTTGGCCGCGGCAATTGTGTGTTTGATTTTCTATGTGTATGAGACGGAAATGTTTTTCAAAAAAATAAAAAAAAATAAAACAGTTTGGCATTTTGATTGCCGTATTTGTCTTCCGGGATCTGATATATATGCTATCTGTATCTGTATATGCTTATGACTCTACATGCAAGATTCTGTCTGTTACGCTTCTGTATGTCTGATCTGGATTATGACTCTGTCTGTTACACTTCTGGAAGTCTAATTCGGATAATGATCCTGTCTGCTTCACTCCCATATGTCTAATTCAGACTATGATTCAGTCTGTTACGCTTTTGTACCTCTGACTCTGATTACGATTATGTCAGCCATATTCTGTGCCCCGATCCGTATGGTGATTCTGCTCGCTATATCTCTGTACTTCTGGTTCGGACTATGATTATATTTGTTATATTTCCGCTTTAGATACTCAGTACATTTTCCGTACTGACCCCTTCTTCTTCGGGGGCTGTGTTTCATGCCGCGCAGGTACTCCCAGGTGAGTTGAAGACAGTATAGAAGATGTCCCAGTGCAGATGGCAAGCTCCATTTGTTCCCGAAGTGCTGCCGAGTCAGAGTTTGTATGTTATGCTTTCTGGATTACGTTAGAGACTTTGCAGACGGCGTCGTGGGTATTGGCTGTCAGTCTGTAAGTGGCTCCGTCAGCCGATACGTCGGTTTGTGTTATGTACTGAATTTTGTATGATCATAGGTTTGTTCGGCTTGGAAGCTACAAGAAAGAATATTTCAGAAAAATAAAATTTACTAAGTATTTTATCTTATTTGATTTAAAAAGTTTGACGTGATTGTGTGTGCAACAGGAGTCTGAGGGTTCGCTCGGCCCTAAGTAAGGGTCGCGTGCCCATCACACCCTAGGGATATTGGGGTGTGACATTAAGGTGGGGCCCACATGTCGGGATTTTATAAAGGACATATGAAGAGATATATGGTTAGTACATGTGAAGTTGAGCAAGTCCTAAGAAGGACCCATAAGCCGAAAATGAGTGCAAGCCCTCCAAAAAGACGATTTAAGAAAACGTTTTCGGGTGATCTGACTTCGAGGGGCCAAAACGGTATTATAATTTGGAATTTCGGAAAATTCCCAGAAATAAAGTTGTAGATAATTGAAATAGCTTTCCAACCATAGGTTGTGGGTTCACTGGCGACATCGGGATAAAGAGACATGGACGTTTTAAGGAAGAAAGGTTAGTGGGCCAGGCCCAACCCGAGCCCAACCGGGTCTGGCCCATTACCCACACCTTTTTAAGTGAAATATCAGCTTTATCTCCTCATTGTTCATACCAAAACACCAGAAAATTCTGGAGAAAAAGAGAGAGGAGAGCCTAGAGAGAAAAATCAATTTTGACCAAAATCTGAGCCCCGAATTCCGAAGCCCGTGAAGAGAAAAGTGTCGTACGTCGCGTTGCCTTCAATTTGAGCTAAAAATCAACTAAGAAGAAGAGGGTGGACGTGGTGGCTGTACACTTGAGGTAAGATTAAGGTTCCTTTTCATTGTTAACAAGTTTATTTAGAGTTTTAACGAATTAGAACGGAGAGAATAGAGTGATAAATCCGGTTGTTGGTGTTGTCGAATTATGGATTTAGGCTTGAAGAGAAATTTGGATAAAAATATTTGTATTTATTTTGTAGGATGTTGAATATGTTGTTATCGATGTTGTTGGTATTAATTTCGGCTTCTTTACGGAAATAAAGTTATTAATTAGTCGTATCGCAAATTGGTTGGTTGAGAAAATGGGAAAAATGGTGTGTGGGCTGCTTTATGGCATATGTTGTGTTGGAAATGATGTTATTACTATTGGTATTTTTGTTGATGTTGTTGGTTGCTGAATTGTAATTTTTGGCTAGGCATATAAACAGGGGAAATGCTGCCGAAATTTTGGCAGATTATAAATGAATTTATTTGAAGGACTAAGACAGGCGTATAACGATGAGTCTAATGATTGTGTAAATCCTCTTGAATGTAGACTAGCGAGCTTGGACAAATAAGCGTAGCTAATAGGAGGTGGAACAGGTATCTAAGGTTTACCCTTTCTTTCTTTTGGCATGTCCTAGAACTGAGTAAGTTATGACATGTACCTTAGGGTAACTCTATTCCTTAATTCCGAGCTTGTTTATGATTCTTATTCACTTCTTGACATAAGCATGCTTAGTATGGTCGAGCTTATTGTATGATTGAATAACGAGCAAAGCATAAAGAGTTCTGTTCCTAAAAGGGTTCTATAAGGATTAATGCCCATAACTTTCATATGCTAACTCGGATTGTTTTGAAACGTTCATAAGGGTTTCTATAATGAATAACGTCCATAACTTTCTTATGCTAACTCGGATTGACTCGAAACGTGTTTGTGATCTTTCAATTGTCGATTAGTGTACTCATCTATCGAGTCTTGAAAATTGATTTATATGCATATAGTTTCTCACTACTCTGCTCGTGCATGCCTTAATATATCTTTCACTGAGTCCCGGGCTAGGATACGTTCTCGTGCGCACTCCTCTGCATTGTTCACCGAGTCCCTTACTAGATGGCTGGGATACGTTATATGTATATGTATATGATGATATGATGCCATGATGATATGATGATACCGGGATGGCGGCCAGGACGACATATGATGACTCCATTCACCGAGTCCCTCACTAGAGGGCCGGGATACGTTATATGTATATGATATATGATGATGACATGCATGACTTTATCCACCGAGTCCCTCAATAGGGGGCCGAGACACGTCATATGTATATATGATATGTGATGATGATATGTATGATTTTCATTTTAAAAGGCAAAGGTACTGATGTTTTTAACAATCATACTTGTTCCTGGTAAAATCTTCATTTCAGTTATGATCCCCTTTACTGTATTTCATGCCTTACATGCTCAGTACATATTTTGTACTGACCCCTTTTTCTTCGGGGGCTGCGTTTCATGCCACACAGGTATACAGATGAGTAGAGGACATTGCTAGAAGATGACCCAGCTGGATTGGCGAGCTCCATTTTCTTTCTGGAGTGATGCCGAGTCAGAGTATTCATAATTATGATATCTTGATTGATGTTAGAGACTTTGCAGACAGAGTCATGGGTATAGGATGTCAGTTTTGTAAGCGGCTCTGCAAGCCGACGTATCATTATGCATTATGTTACAAATTCCATATGATTACAGATTTTACTTGATTTGAGAACGACATGAAGAATGGTTTTTGTCAAGTTTTTATTATGCATTTCATTTCGTAACTTAAGAGTCCAGTGAGGTTATGAACATAACGAGAGCTAAAGGGGTTCGTTTGGCTCTGAGTATGGGGTCGGGTGCCCATCATGCCCTATCAAGATAGGGTGTGACAGTACTCTCATAATTATAACTAGGTGAGCCACATGGCTAACTCGCAATTCCTATGCATCAATAATACCAATCTTATCGGGCAAGGATGCTTTTATATCAACGTCAAAAATTTACATATACACAAGACGACGAGGCTAACAAAATGATATACAAAATATGGGCCGACAAGGCTAAAAGACATCTAACTTTACACATCTGTCTACGTACCCAACTGCAGTGGTGCGCACAATACATATCATACTCGGCCATATAAGCTCGGTGTTATTTATAGAGTACACAAGTATCGACATCATGATCATGGTCATCATCATCACTTTCGTTATATCTTTCCTTAAAGGATCAACTATCATAGAATGGAACCAATGGTATCATAAGAATATCAGAACTATGAGCTTTAGTGATTCTAGGAATGAAGTCATCATGGAAGACATTATGGAGTTCACATGAAGGCATACGATAAATCGGAACATGCCTTAAGAAGAAGGCTTAGCATTACATACCTTTACGTCTTCTTAACTATTTAAAGTTCACCGCCAACGCTTGAGAAATCTACATTTAAAAAGATTCATACCATGGTTAAGGATTCATAACGTTCTCAAACATGACTTACACTTCACTTCCTTCAATGAACTTAGTTTCACTTATTCATATGGCTTTAAAATCTTATGGTGTGCACTTTAAAACTATTAAATTCTCCCCTTAATCTCATAAGGACTTCATGTTCATCCCACGCTCGTGTTAGTCTACTCACATTGTAACAATCTGAAATCTCTGAGGTGTAACATTCTCCCCCTTTAGGAACATTCGTTCTCTAATGTTAGGCTCTTGGGGGACTCTACAAAAGTTATGCCAGAGTTTTCCCTGTAATATGGCACTACCATCCTGTCACAGCAACACAAAATATATCACCTCGCAGGGGTACAACAACAACATCAACAACCATGGCCACACACGACAAAGAAAGCATCAAAGAAAGCATTACATACCTGGGGACAATGGTGTTGTTATATCCCGTATTTTTATACGTCGAGTTATTCCTAAGAGAATCGACTCAAGTTAAAGACGGGATCATTTTCGGATACGAAATAGGGACTTTTAATTTTCAATTTTAATTAGAACATAAATTGTTTATAAATGTTATTTAGTGTAAAAACATTATTAGAGATTAGGGATTAATTTATTGTGATTAGATTATTAAGTAAGAATTGGTGAATAATTAAAATTAATTAACCTAATTACTATAGTGGGCCCCACCCGAAAACAAAAAATAATATAATAAAACAATATACTAAAATGGTGAGTCACCATGCAGGGCACGTGTAGGGCTAATGGAATCCATATATATATAGTTAAGCTAAGGATCAAATGGGCATTCATTTTTCATTTTGCAATTTAAGGTTAAGAAAAGAGAAAGAAGAGCTTGGCCATGGCTGCTGCCTTCGGCCAGCGTGGTTGTTAAAAAAAAATTGGGTGTTGTTGCTTGATTAAATTATAAGGTGAATTGCAAGTTCAAGGAAGTGATAGATACATTGGGTATTAAATTGCGGATGAAGAAATAGTGAAATAGGAGCAAATAAGTGTAGAAATGCCTCCGATTAAATTAAGGTAATATTTTCTTATTTTATGGTGTAATTGTGTTAATAGTGTTGTAATGGAATTATTAAAATTCGATTGGACGAAATTGGAAGTAAGAAAATGCATGAAACTGATGTTATATGAAATTATGGGTTAAAATGGATTCAGAAAGGTTGTTGGGTTGTTAGAATTGTTATGGGCTGAATTGTAAGAATTTTGTATGTATATCTCTATTGTTGGTATTTCTGTGACAACAGGAGAATAATTGAAAATTTGGGTTAGGCGAATATATAGGGGAAATGCTGCCCGATTTTCGTTAAGTCCGTAACTAATGAAAAACCCTAATCGAGAAGTTATAAGTTAAAGAACGAGTTCTATAAGTGATATGCCGCGGAATTACGAACTAGGAAGTATAGTACTAACGATAGCATTACTTTTATATTAAATAGGCTAAAGGGGCGACGAAGCGAGCGGGTTTGCGATTAGTCGTTAACAGGTATGTAAAGTTGTCCCTTCTTTCTTTTGGCATATTTTAGATTTAAGTGATGAATGATATGAGCTTTGGGGTAATCCTATTCATAAGTCTTGAGTGTGATTCATGATGCTTATTCACTTCTTGATGTTAGAAGTCTTAAGTGATTGAGCTTCCCTCTTCAGTTTTCTATACGTTGGATAATAGTCGATATATATAAGCTCCTATTCCTCGAAACTCTATGATAACTGATGTCCTTGACTTTTATAAGCTGTTTCATACTATATTGACATATGTGTATGGTTCCTAAGGCTCTTTTGATATTATTTATGATGACTTTCGAGAGATATTTGATATGATTGTAACTATTGATACTCAGGTGTAAATCCCTTCTTCTTATTCTGTTTGAGTCTTGATAATGCTTTAAATTGCATAAGGTTGCTCACTACTCTGCTCGTGCATGCCTCAATATGTCTTTCACTGAGTCCCGGGCCGGGTATGTTATCGTGCACAGTTTCACTGCATTGTTCACCGAGTCACTCACTAGAGGGTCGGGCACGGTATATAAATATATATATATATATATATATATATATATATATATATATATATATATATATATAGATATATATATATAGATATATGATGATATGATGATATGTTATGGCGGCCAGGAGGGCATATGATGACTTGATTCACCGAGTCCCATAATGGGCCGAGTATGATATATGATATTGACATGCATGATTTATGTTTCAAAAAGGCAAGTGTTTTGGTATTCTGGATGTTATACTTGTCTCCTGCACTCCCTATTTTAGTTATGATCCTCTTTACTGTATTTCATACTTTACATACTCAGTACATATCTCGTACTGACCCCCTTTCTTCGGGGGGCGGCGTTTCATGCCCGCAGGTACAGACGCTCGATTCGGTGATCCCCCAGCATAGGATTTCCATTCATCTATCCTGGAGAACTCCGCTGTTCCGGAGCCTAGATGTTGGTACAGACCTTCTGATTTTATATATATGTTTGTCCAGGGGTACGACGGGGCCCTGTCCCGTCATATTTCACCGTTGATACTCTTAGAGGTCTGTAGACATGTATGTGGGTTGTATACAGATTTGATCAGCTGTGTCTATATAGTTTTATTATGGATGTTCTGTCATTGTAGCAGCCTTGCCGGCTTGCATATACTATCGTTTCATAGTGGCAGCCTTGTCGGCTTGAGTAATATACTGATATGTAGTAGCAGCCTTGTCGGCTTGCGTAATATACTGATATGTAGTGGCAGCCTTGTCGGCTTGCATAGTATAATGATATATACAGTGGCAGCCTCGTCGGCTTGCGTATGTTATTACGATGTGATTGATTGAGGACATATAGTACCAGTCTGATTATGTTTGACAGGTACATATGGGTGTCCAGCTCGAGCACTAGTCATGGCCCATGGGGCTGGGTCGTGACAAAAGGGTAATTAATATGGACTTCGTCACAGGTTTACCTCGCACTCCACGAAGATATGACTCTATTTGGGTCATTCTTGATAGGCTGACAAAATCAGCCCACTTTCTTCTAGTCAGGACTACTTATTCAGCTGAGGACTATGCTAGGTTATACCTCAAGGAGATAGTGAGACTTCACGGGGTTCCCACAGCTATTATCTCCGATAGAGGAGCCCAGTTTACAGCTAACTTCTAGAGATCCTTCCAGGAGGGATTGGGGACACAAGTGAGTCTTAGTACAGCATTCCATCCTCAAACTGACGGACAGGCCGAGCGTACTATTCAGACACTACAAGATATGTTACTGGCCTGTGTTATTGATTTCAGGGGTTGCTGGGACGATCATTTTCCACTTATCGATTTTGCTTATAATAACAGCTACCATTCGAGTATTCAGATGGCACCGTATGAGGCCTTGTATGGGAGAAAGTGCAGATCACCTATTGGCTGATTTGATGCTGGTGAGACCAAATTGATAGGCCCAGACATGGTTCAGCAGGATGTTGATAAAGTGAAGCTTATTTAGGAAAGATTACTGACAGCCCAGAGTCGACAGAAATCATATATGCAGATAATCGACGTCGACACTTAGAATTTCAGGCTGGTGATTGGGTGTTCTTGAAGGTGTAACCCATGAAAGGTGTCATGAGATTCAACAAGAAAGGGAAGCTAAGCCCGAGGTACATTGGGCCTTATCATATTATCCGTAGGGTAGGCCGGGGTGCCAACGAGTTGGACCTACCGTTTGATTTGGAAACAGTACATCCAGTCTTTCATATGTCAATACTTCGCAAATGTATAGGCAATCCCTCCAGAGTATTTCCCGTGGATGATTTCCAGGTGACGGAGAAGTTGACCTACGAGGAGCAACCTATAGCCATACTTGATCGGCAGGTCAGGAGATTGCATACCAAGGACGTGGCTTCCGTCAAGGTATTATGGCGAAACAACAATAAAGAAGAGATGACCTGGGAAGCCGAGGAGGAGATGAAGAATAAGTACCCTTACTTGGTCCCTACGCCTACAGGTAACTTGAACTCCTCACTTGACTATATTGATTGACCGATGAAACTATATGTTATAACGATAAAGGAGACTTCCCCAAAATTCTTCTAAGACCTTACGGGACCAATTCAAAATTCGAGGACGAATGTTCTAAGGGGGGAAGGATGTTATATCCCGTATTTTTATACGTTGAGTTATTCGTAAGAGAATCGACTCAAGTTAAAGACGGGATCATTTTCGGATACGAAATAGGGACTTTTAATTTTCAATTTTAATTAGAACATAAATTGTTCATAAATGTTATTTAGTGTAAAAATATTATTAGAGATTAGGGATTAATTTATTTTGATTAGATTATTAAGTAAGAATTGGTGATTAATTAAAATTAAGTAACCTAATTACTATAGTGGGCCCCACCCGAAAACAAAAAAACAATATAATAAAACAATATACTAAAACGGTGAGTCACCATGGAGGGCACGTGTAGGGCTAATGGAATCCATATATATATAGTTAAGCTAAGGATCAAATGAGCATTCATTTTTCATTTTGCAATTTAAGGTTAAGAAAAGAGAAAGAAGAGCTTGGCCATGGCTGCTGCCTTCGGTCAGCATGGTTTTTCAAAAAAAAATTGGGTTTTGTTGCTTGATTAAATTCTAAGGTGAATTGCAAGTTCAAGGAAGTGATATCAACATTGGGTATTAAATTGCGGAAGACAAAATAGTGAAATTGGAGCAAATAAGTGTAGAAATTCATCCGATTAAGTTAAGGTAAGATTTTCTTATTTTATGGTGTAATTGTGTTAACAGTGTTGTAATGGAATTGTTAAAATTGGATTGGACGAAATTGGAAGTAAGAAAATGCATAAAATTGATATTATATGAAATTGTGGGTTAAAATGGATTCAGAAAGGTTGTTGGGTTGTTAGAATTGCTATGGGATGAATTGTAAGAATTTTGTATGTATATCTCTATTGTTGGTATTTCAGTGACAACAGGAGAATAATTGAAAATTTGGGTTAGGCGAATATATAGGGGAAATGCTGCCCGATTTTCGTTAAGTCCGTAACTAATGAAAAACCCTAATCGAGAAGTTATAAGTTAAAGAACGAGTTCTATAAGCGATAAGCCGTGGAATTACGAACTAGGAAGTATAGTACTAACGATAGCGTTACTTTTATATTAAATAGGCTAAAGGGGCGACGAAGCGAGCGGGTTTGCGATTAGTCGTTAACAGGTATGTAAAGTTGTCCCTTCTTTCTTTTGGCATATTTTAGATTTAAGTGATGAATGATATGAGCTTTGGGGTAATCCTATTCATAAGTCTTGAGTGTGATTCATGATGCTTATTCACTTCTTGATGTTAGAAGTCTTAAGTGATTGAGCTTCCCTCTTCAGTTTTCTATACGTTGGATAATAGTCGATATATATAAGCTCCTATTCCTAGAAACTCTATGATAACTGATGTCCATGACTTCTATAAGCTGTTTCATACTATATTGACATATGTCTATGGTTCCTAAGGCTCTTTTGATATTATTTATGATGACGTTCGAGGGATATTTGATATGGTTGCTCACTACTCTGCTCGTGCATGCCTCAATATGTTTTTCACCGTGTCCCGGGCCGGGTATATTATCGTGCACAATTTCACTGCATTGTTCACCGAGTCCCTCACTAGAGGGCCGGGTACGGTATATATATATATATGATGATGATATGATGATATGTTATGGCGGCCAGGAGGGCATATGATGACTTTATTCACCGAGTCCCATAATGGGCCGGGTATGATATATGATATTGACATGCATGATTTATGTTTCAAAAGGCAAGTGTTTTGGTATTCTGGATGTTATACTTGTTTCTTGCACTCCCTATTTCAGTTATGCTCCTCTTTACTATATTTCATACTTTACATACTCAGTACATATCTCGTACTGACCCCCTTTCTTCGAGGGGGGGGTGGGGCTGCGTTTCATGCCCGCAGGTACAGATGCCCGATTCGGTGATCCCCTAGCTTAGGATTTCCATTCTTCTATCCTGGAGAGCTCCGCTGTTCCGGAGCCTAGATGTTGGTACAGACCTTCTGATGTTTATATATATGTTTGTCCAGGGGTAGGACGGGGCCCTGTCCGGTCATATTTCACCGTTGATACTCTAGAGGTCTGTAGACATGTATGTGGGTTGTATATAGATTTGATCAGTTGTGTCTATATAGTTTTATTATGGATGTTCTGTCATTGTAGCAGCCTTGCCGGCTTGCATATACTATCATTTTGTAGTGGCAGCCTTGTCGGCTTGCGTAATATACTGATATGTAGTGACTGCCTTGTCGGCTTGCGTAGTATAATGATATATACAGTGGCAGCCTCGTCGGCTTGCGTATGTTATTACGATGTGATTGATTGAGGACCTATAGTACCAGTCCGATTATGTTTGACAGGTACATATGGGTGTCCAGCTCGGGCACAAGTCATGGCCCACGGGGCTAGGTCGTGACAGGTGTCTCTTCCTGAGTCCCTCTGGTGGTAGAAACAATTGTGGGTACCTAGACTTCTTGTCTTCTTTGCTTCCCAGGTCATTTCCTCTCTATTATTATTCCTCCAAAAGACTTTAACTGAAGCTGCCTCTTTGGTTCTGAGTGTCCGTACTTGCCTATCTAAAATGGCAATGGGAAATTCTTCATAGGACAATTACTCGGTGACTTGAACATCATCTATAGGTACAATTTTGGAAGGATCTCTAATGCACTTACGAAGCATGGATACATGGAAAATCGGATGGACTGACTCTAAATTCGAAGGTAGATCTAATTCATAAGCCCCTTGGCCTACCTTGCATATAATCTCATAAGGTCCAATGTACTGGGGACTGAGCTTTCCCCCTTTGCCAAATCTCATGATGCCCTTCATTGACGATACCTTCAAGAATACCCAGTCCTTTACTTAGAACTCTAAATCTCGTCGACGATTATCTGTATAGGATTTCTGACGACTTTGAGCTGTTAATAATCAATCCCGTATAAGCTTGACCTTTTCCATAGCTTGTTGGACCAAGTCCGACCCTATCAGTTTAGTCTCTCCTATTTCAAACCACCCAATTGGCGATCTGCACTTGCGCCTATATAAAGCATCACACGTGGCCATTTGGATGCTTGAATGATAACTGTTGTCATAATCAAATTCAATAAGTGGTATGTGATCATCCCACCTACCCCCATAATCCAATACACATGCCCGTAGCATATCCTCAAGAGTCTGGACGGTATGCTCATCTTGCCCATCAGTTTGTGGATGAAATATTGTGCTACGACTCACCTGAGTGCCCAAACCTTCTTGAAAAGACATCCAGAAATTTGCAGTAAACTGTGTCCTTTTATCTGAAATAATAGATACTAGAACACCATGGAGTCGTACTATTTCTTTGAAATAGAGCTTTGTATAATCTTCAGCTACATATGTAGTTCTGACAGGTAGGAAATGAGTAGACTTGGTAAGTCTATCCACAATTACCCATATAGAATCGTACTTATGCTTAGAAAGAGATGAGCTTGCGATGAAATACATATTGATCACTTCCCTTTTCCAAGTTGGAATTTCAATTGGTTGCAACAATCCACCGGGCTTTTGATGTTTAATTTTCACTTGCTGACAATTAGGACATTGGGCTACAAATTCCGCTATGTCTTTCTTCATTACATTCCACCAATATATGGATTTGAGGTCATGATACATTTTGGTTGCTTCAGGATGAACGGAATAACGAGAACAATGGGCTTCTCTCAAAATTTGATAGCGTAATCCTGCAAAATCGGGAACACACAACCTGCCTCGATATCGGAGAATTCCATCTCCAGAAATCTCAAAGGATGACTTCTTATTCTTCTGAGGAAGCGTATTACTGTAATGAACTAGTATAGGATCCTCGTGTTGGCGCTCTTTCACTTCAACTACTAGCGACGAAACAGTTGAATTCTGAATGGTAGCTCCCGCTTTGCCTGAGTCCACTACCCGAACTCCTAGGCTAGCTAATTGCTGGAGCTCACGAGCTAACTCTCTTTTCTTTGGCTGAACATCACATAAACTTCCCATAGATCAACGGCTAAGAGCATTAGCCACAACGTTCTCTTACACCTCGAAAAAGTTCATGTCGTTGTATGGTAAATAGACTAATATGGGATAAGAAGTTTATGATGTTTCTACAAGTAAGAAGTAGTACTTAACGGTTCTAATTAAGATTCCAAAGACGTTTGAAGCAAGAGAAGAAAGTCCGTTCAAGAATGTTAAGTAAAAGTCGTGTTTTGAAAGGGGTTGCAAGTACCGAGCTAATGTTGATCTACTGATGTCTTGACAAAGAGTTATAACTCTCCTTAGATTGTTAACGAAGTGTTAAAAAAGTGCTCCGAAGGTTCCATAAGGATTGGAGATCTAACGAAACGACGAGATGAACTTCAAAAAATTGTAGTTATACAACCATTTATACGGTCCATATAACCCCCAGCAGGAAAGAAAAATCCCTGATGGTGAAACATGGTCACTTATAAGAACCATATAATATTATACGGACCGTATAAGGGTTTATATAACACCGGACGGGCTGAGCATATTTCAAGTATAAAAACATGCTCCCCCTTCTAATTTATTATTTCGCCAACTTCTCTACTTCTCTCCAACTCTCTAGAATATTCCACACACTTCTTTTACAAGAATCCAAGAGAAATCAAAGATCAACATCATCAATTCAAGGAAATCAAGTGCAAGGGAGTTCTCTAGGGTTGAGAGCGGTTCGTCCTCGGAATGTCTACAGACCGTGTCTAGTAGAGTCTTGTTTATCGGTGTGTTGTGCACCACACCTATAAACAGGAGGCTACAGGGCATTTACGATACTACCCTTCTTTCTGTCTTAGATCGTGCGATAGAGCTGTGTTATCAGGATGACTCCTCCCTAACGAATTGTTATAATTGCAGTTATGCCTCCAAAAAAGGCGTCAGCGGCCCAAAAGGCCAAGTCAGCAGCTGTGGGAGAGACGAGTCGGGCCCAGAGGATTACTAGGGCCCATGCCCATATTGCCCCTGATATTTTTCCCCCGGCAGAGGGCTCTTCCACACCGCCACACGTAGAGGATATTGGAGCAGCAACAGCTGCAGATCGGGGGGCGGCTCCACCGCCAGCTCCCGCAGTTCCAGTACCTGAGCCCCCAGCTCCACGGCCAGGCACTGAGGATCAGTCTATGAGGGAGGCAGTCCAGCTATTGACCAGGCTTGTGGCAGGACAGGTTCAGGGGCACAGACTGGGAGATGACCGGGCAGTCAGGCGTGATAGTTCGAGAGCCCGTGAGTTTTTGACTTGTGGTCCTCCAGAGTTCTTTGGGACTAAGCCCGAGGAGGATCCTGAGGAGTTTGTCAGGAAGATGCGGCGCACTTTACAGCTGATTAATGCTTCCGAGACAGAGTCGGTTGTGTTGGCCTCGTACCGGTTGTATCATGGGAGTTATCTAGAGGGGACGGCGCTCCCCCAGCGGTTTGGGATGATTTTTCTCAGTCGTTTCTTGGCCATTTTCTGCCCCCAGAGTTACGATGGGCTAGAGCTGACAGATTTTTATTATTGAGGCAGAGGGGCCGCAGTATCCGGGACTATAGTTTGGAGTTCGATTCCTTGGCCCGCTATGCACCTGCTATGGTAGCTACTATGGCGGACAGGATGCACAGGTATATTATGGGGCTGGACCGGTATTTTGTCGACAGCTGTTAGGTATTGGCTGCTCAGCCCGTTATGGACATTGCCCGTATTCAGGCGCACGCCTAGGGCATGGAGGATCGGGGTAAAGGAGGACATCAGTCTGACAGAAGCCAGGATCGGAGACAGCCCAAGAGGGCCAGATCATCTGAGTATTCCGGAGATTTTCGAGGCAGACAGCCCCAACAGCCGCAGCAGCCTAGCAGATATTCATCTCAGCCGGCACAGAGCGCGCCTCCCCGGCCTACAGGTCGCAGATTTGATAGCCCAGGGTATTCAGGAGCAGGCCAGAGCTACAGGGCTTCAGGTTCGCGGACAGATAGGGGTTCTGGTCAGATGAGGCCACCCAGGGTACAGTGTTCTTTTTGTGGCAGATATCATCCGGGAGAGTGCTACAGGGCCACCGGTGCATGCTTTTCTTGTGGCCGTCAGGGCCATTCTGTGAGAGATTGCCCGTATAAGGGTAGTTCGAGTGGTGCAGCGCAGCCTACCAGATCAGCCGCTGGGTCTTCATCTTCGTCAGTGGCTATGCGCCCTACGGGGCAGGGTATTCCAGCACCAGCGGGTCGCGACAGAGGCCGTGGTGGAGCTTCTGGTATTAGCGGTCCTTCGAACCGCATTTATGCTTTGGCCAACCGCCAGGATCAGGAGGCATCGCCTAATGTCGTTACAGGTACATTATTGGTTTTCTCACGGTCTGTGTATGCATTAATTGATCCAGGTTCGACCCTGTCATATATTTCGCCTCTTGTTGCTGGTAAAATTGGTATAACGTCTGAACCTATAGAGCCATTTGAGGTAGCCACACCGATTGGGGACTTTATTGTAGCGAAACAGGTATATAAAGACTGTTCTGTAATTATATGCGGCCGAGATACTAAGGCAGATCTGGTGGAGTTAGATATGATCGTTCGATGTTATTATGGGTATGGACTGGCTAGCTTCCTGTTATGCTAATGTTGACTTCCAAAATAAGGTAGTTCGTTTCTAGTTTCCTGGGGAGCCAGTTATAGAATGGGCAGGTAATACTCCATCGCCGAAAGGTAAGTTTATTTCATACCTTAAGGCGAAGAAAATGATCAGAAAGGGTTATATTTATCATCTAGTTCGGGTACAAGACTTTACAGCAGAAACGCCGACTCTTCGGTCAGTTCCCGTGGTTAATGAATTTCCGGATGTATTCCCAGATGTGTTTCCAGGCCTTCCTCCAGAGCGGGAGATAGATTTTACTATTGATATGCTTCCAGATACTCAGCCTATATCTATCCCCCCGTACAGAATGGCACCGGCAGAATTGAAAGAACTGAAAGAGCAGTTGAAGGATTTGTTAGAAAAAGGCTTCATCAGACCCAGTACTTCGCCTTGGGGAGCCCCCATATTATTTGTGCGTAAGAAACACGGGTCGCTGCGTATGTGTATTGATTATCGTCAGCTGAATAAGGTAACCATAAAGAATAAATACCCCCTCCCCAGAATTGATGATTTGTTTGATCAGTTGCAGGGCGCCAAATATTTTTTGAAGATAGACCTTCGGTCAGGCTATCACCAGGTACGGGTACGAGAGGCCGATATTCCTAAGACAGCATTCCGGACCAGATATGGGCATTATGAATTCAGAGTTATGTCATTTGGGTTAACTAATGCTCCTGCGGTATTCATGGATCTAATGAATCGGGTATTCAGGCCGTTCTTGGATATGTTCGTAATTGTATTTATCGATGATATTCTGGTTTATTCTCGGTCCGAGGAAGAGCACGCAGATCATCTGAAAGCGGTATTAGGGGTACTTCCGCATCAGAAATTATATGCAAAATTTTCTAAATGTGAATTCTGGCTGGCTTCAGTGGCATTCTTGGGGCATATTATTGCAGCTGATGGTGTCCGGGTGGATACACAGAAGATTGAGGCCGTGAAGAATTTTCCCAGACCCACGACGCCCACAGAGGTACGTAGTTTTCTGGGGTCAGCAGGCTATAACAGAAGATTTGTGGAAAAGTTTGCTTCGATTTCAGCGCCTTTGACAAGGCTAACTCAAAAGGGAGCCAAGTTCCAGTGGACTGATGCTTGTGAACGAAACTTCCAGTTGCTGAAAGAGAAGCTTACTACAGCTCCAGTTCTGACACTCCCCGAGGGACCAGACGGGTATGTTACTTATTGTGATGCTTCTGGTGTGGGGTTAGGCTGTGTATTGATGCAGCACGGCCGAGTTATAGCTTATGCCTCCCGACAGCTCAAAAAGCATGAAAAGAATTATCCTACTCACGATCTGGAGCTTGCAGCGGTGATTCATGCCCTGAAGATATGGAGACATTATTTATATGGCGTTCATGTTGATATCTATACTGATCATAAGAGTCTCCAGTATATTTTCAGGCAGAGAGAGCTTAATTTGCGACAGCGGAGGTGGCTGGAGCTTCTGAAAGATTATGATGTGGATATTCTGTTTCATCCGGGCAAGGCTAATATTGTTGCAGATGCGCTCAGCCGGAAATCTATGGGCAGCTTGGCAGATTTACAGCCAGACAGGAGAGGCATAGCCCGTGATATTCAGCAGTTGGCTAGTCTTAGGGTTTGTCTAGCCGATTCTGGAGATACACGGATTTCTGTTCGAGGGGTTTCTGAGTCATCCATCAAGGACGATATTAAGCGGCGTCAATACGAAGATCCTGTCTTAGCTCGGTACAGGGACACAGCCTATGATAAGGAGAAGACTCCATTCGAATTTTCACCGGACGGTACTTTGTTATATAGGGGCAGGTTGTGTGTACCTGATATTGCAGGCCTTCGGCAGCAGGTTATGAGCGAGGCACATTATGCTCGCTATTCGGTCCATCCTGGATCTACGAAGATGTATCATGATCTCAGGTGCCTGTACTGGTGGGACGGTATGAAACGGGATATTGCAGAATTCGTCGCCCAGTGCCCTAATTGTCAGCAGGTCAAGATTGAGCATCAGAAGCTGGGTGGACTGTTACAGGAGATGGAAATACCGACATGGAAGTGGGAGGTTATTAATATGGATTTAATTACAGGTTTTCCTCGCACTCCACGGAAGTATGATTCCATCTGGGTCGTTGTTGATAGGCTGACAAAATCAGCCCATTTTCTCCCCGTCAGAACTACTTATTCCGCTGAGGATTATGCCAGGCTGTATATTAAAGAGATAGTGAAGCTTCACGGAGTTTCTATGTCTATTATTACTGACAGAGGCGCCCAGTTTACGGCGCACTTCTGGAGGTCTTTTCAGGAGGGACTAGGGACTCAGGTGAGTCTGAGCATAGCATTTCATCCTCAGAGCGACAGACAGGCCGAGTGCACTATTCAGACGCTGGAAGATATGTTGCGGGTCTGTGTTATTGATTTCAGAGGCAGCTGGGATGATCACTTGCCATTGATTGAGTTTGCTTATAATAACAGTTACCATTCCAGCATCCAGATGGCTCCGTACGAGGCTTTGTATGGCAGGAAATGCAGATCGCCGATTGGAAGGTTTGATATTGGCGAGACAGAGTTGATTGGCCCAGATATGGTCTAGCAAGCCGTGGACAAGGTGAAATTTATTCGAGAGCGACTGTTAGCAGCCCAGAGTCGACAGAAGTCATACGCAGATAAACGGCGTCGACCGTTGGAATTCCAGGTAGGCGATTGGGTATTTCTGAAGGTATCGCCTATGAAAGGCGTGATGCGGTTCGGCAGAAAGGGTAAGCTCAGTCCGCGTTATATTGGGCCTTATCAGATTGTTAGAAAAATTCAGAATGTCGCCTATGAGTTAGATCTGCCATCAGATTTGGAAGCGGTACATCCGGTATTCCATGTGTCTATGCTCCGCAAATGCATTGGTGATCCTTCCAGAATATTTCCTGCGGATGATATTCAGGTGACGGAGCAGTTATCGTACGAGGAGCAGCCCGTATCCATTTTGGACCGTCAGGTAAGGAGGCTCCGGAACAAACAGGTAGCCTCTGTTAAGGTACTGTGGCGGAACGATAATAGGGAGGAAATGACCTGGGAGGCCGAAGAGGAAATGAAGAAGAAGTATCCTCATTTGTTCCCTACGCCCACAGGTGATATTGAATCCCTGCTTAACTCTATTTCAATAATGAATGCGTATCATGTGTGCTGTTTATAAACATGAACTCCCCCAAAGTATTTTCAAACCCTATAAGATTAATTTAACATTCGAGGACGAATGTTCTAAAGGGGGGGAGGATGTTATATCCCGTGTTTTCACACGTTTGGAAAAATTTGAAATATCTTTCATTTTTGAGAAATAAGGTCAAATTTGATTTTTTTGTTAACATAGGAGTCGTGCATGAAAGAATATTAATGTGGGAGTGTCGAACAAGGTTAAGGGCAATTTTGGAATTTTGGAAATTAGTTTCGGGAATTACAAAATGTGATTCACAAGTTATTGGGCTCAAAAAAATTGAAGTGAATTGAGGCCCAAAGGGGGTGCTTGGCCGGCAACCTTGGCTTGATCCAAGCCCATTTTATTGGTCATGTGCTTGGTCATGTGACCAAGCACTTCAATTATATACATAGAAGAATGAAGACTTAGGATAAGAATGAAACAAAACAAACAAGAGCAAGAAGAGCAAAGGGTTTCGGGTTTGGGAGAAAAAAATAGCCACCAAAAATCTTGTCTTAAAATTTTTTCCCTTGTTGGATTTCCACTAATTCAAGGTTCCTTTGTAACTTGGTATAGTTGGTTTGGAGAGAGAAGCATTAGATTCATCAAAGTGATCATACCTCCAAGTGAAGAAGACTTGAGGAAAAGGTAAGCATTTATCCCTTATCTTTGTGTTATGAAGTCTTGTTTGTGTTGTGGTATGTAGAAATGTGTTGATTGTGTGAAGAAATGGAAGTTTGCGAAGTGGGTGTGTGTTATAGATATATGGCCGTGAGTATGTATATGTTGTATAGCCACAATGTATAGAATTCATGTTATATCTTAGTTGTGGTTGTGATGAAATGCATATTGGAATTGAAAGTTGCATGAATTTAGTTGATGTTGATAGAAGGGCATATGGTCGTGTACTATGTTGAAGTTGGAATGGAAAATGGATTGAGTTGCTTAGTGTGTCAGTGTGTTATTGTGATGCTTGCAATGTAAATGAAGATAGAATGATATAAGTGTCACGACCCAACCCCGTAGGCCGCGACTAGTGTCCGTGCTGGACACTCAAACGTACCCAATAACCCAAATTAGCAAACGACAGAATATTTTCAAATATAGAATTCGCTTAGCGTTAATAATAACCATAAATGGGCCGACGCCGTGCATGGAAGCCGATGAGGCTATCACAGATCATACCATACCCAACATATACAGAACCCACACAACTATGTCTACAAACCTCTACAGATCATAACAAAATCATAAGACGGGACAGGGCCCCGTCATACCCCTGAATAGCATACATATATCTAATAGCGACGGACTATACCAACATATAGGCTCTGGACAAAAGAGCGCTCCCAACATAGCAGAATAGATGCCCTAGGCAGGCGGTCAGCAAATCTGTCTTCTGTACCTGCGCGGCATGAAAACGCAGCCCCCGAAGAAAGGGGGTCAGTACGAAATATGTACTGAGTATGTAAAGCACAGAACGTAGTAAACAAAGTCATAATCAGAACAGAAGGTACAGAAAATTGACAGAATATCCAGATTAGCAAAATATTGATCATAAAGCATAAATAGTATTTGTTGAAAATATATGTCGTACCTGGTCCTAATACGTAACAAAATCATAACCGAAACAGGACTTACAGAGAAGTGAGTGTGACATCCGTAGTATCCAATGCATATTTTCGAAACATGAGGAGTGTGTTCAGAAACATATACCATATCATATCCGGCCCCTGTCAAGGGCTCGGCAAAACAGAACGTGGCCACCCCCCGACGCTGGTGCCACCATACACAAGGAATAGAGTAGGGGATAACCCCGTAACATAACATATCATATCATATCAGATGGCCATATCAGATCATATCATATCAGAATGTGTGTACATGGCACAGCATACTCCAAAACCCATGTACATATATACCTGCCCCCTCACATCGAGGCACGGCGAACAATGCAATGGAATACGCTTGACAACATATCCTGGCCCGAGCTCAGTGTGGGAAACATTGGGGATCCACGAATGGAGTAGTGAGAGACTAAATGCAACAAAAATATCACAGATTTCCAGAGACTCAATGAGGCATATCGAATGACAAATCAAATCAATGAAGTCGGACAGAATCATAGTAGGTGTATGTCATATGTCATAACGAGTTACGGAAGAATAATCCTTCTGGGATCATTTTCATATTCCAAAATAGTTTACCAGACTCGAGGGAATCATTAAAACAATTTTCCTTAGTAGTTAAAAGGATAGTTAAAACGTTTCACTTTATAGTGTTCGAAAATAAGGCAATAGTACAATAAGAGAGCAAAGCGGGAATAGTGGAACTAAATGCAATACAAAATATCATACCTTTACAGAGACTCAATATAGTGTCCCGAATAAGCATCATTAGTAGTTGGGAAAGTAGATAAGACATTTCCTTAAAAATTGCTTGAAATCAAGTTACAAAGGACCATAAGGGTAAAATCGGAAAATAGCGGGCCCACCTCGGGACAACCAAAGCGGCGGGCTCAAATTACGTGTATTAAGCTTATGGGGTCACCTACAGAGGTCCTAGGGCCTTCCATAACTTCCTAAGTGATTTGGAGAAATTTTGCATAATTTTTCAATAAAGCATACTAAAAGGGTTCAATTCTATTGAACGAAAATGTGACAATTTAAGACGCGGATTCCGATGAGCAGAATATTCTCCGAGGCGTGAATCCGATCCTAGTACATCTAGGACATGCCAAAAGAAGAATCGGGGTAGCTTTACATACCTTTTACACACTTTACGCCTTTCCAAGTTCACTTCCCGTTTCGTCCAAAATCTGCAAATGGTCACATTTACCAATTGTGAGTTATAGATTCTACGAATTCAACTTAAGTTCATATTTGTCTACCGAAATTTCGGCAGCACCTCCCCTATACATACAGCACCCCCGAGAGTTCAACTCGGCCAAAACAATCAACAGCAACCCAACAACAACATCAACAACAACAACAATCACCATAAAACACTATATAACATAACTAGGCATCCTTCCAACATAATGTCATAACCTTCATTCCGACTTCGTATTTTCAATTCAACATTGACATTCTTGTATTCATTACTAATCAAGGTCATTACAATATAATTCAGAAGCATTTCATATCATTTCTACAAAATATTCACGAGATATACAAAATATACAAACTTTCCGCCAAAGTCATAATTCATTCAAAACTTCTAATCTTTAACATACTTATTCATAACATGTTTCCATCTTCCAAGTTCATCAACAATCATCATAATTTGCACCTTAACAACTTCATTCTCATATTGTCATAAGATCATACCTAAACGACATAAGCTTCTACATTCCATTTCAATGCAAACTTATATCATCTTAACTTCATTTACATTGCAAGCATCACAACCACACAACTAACATGTTAAACCAAATTAATTCATTCTCCTTCCAAACTTCAAATACCACACGACCACCTTCCATTTTTTTCCAATTTCAACCAAATTCATTCCACTTTCATTCTCAACATGAATTCCATCCTACACACAACTAGAATACAACATAAATTTCAACTCATCACACTTGTACATTAATACACACACACGACCACACATACATATGCACACCCACTTTGCAAACTTCCATATTTTCATAAATTCTACTCATTTCCATACACTACAACACAAACAAACCTTCATAACATAAAGACATGGAATGAATTCTTACCTTTTTCTCCAATCTCCTTCACTCAAACATGTTGTCATATTGAAGAAACAAGGGCTCTTTCTTCCCAAACAATTGCACCATGTTGTAGAGAACCCTTAATATAGTAGGAATACCACAAGAAAACAATTTTGGAAGCAAGATTTTTGGAGGTGATTTTTGCAAGCTAGGGTCGAATGCCCTTCATTCTTTTGCTCTTATTTTTGGCTTCTTTCTTGCTTAACTCTCTTGAATGCTCTAAATGAGTATAATATGAATACTTAGCCCTCTTATATTAATTAGTCACATGACCAAGCACATGACTAATTCATGTGGGTCATGGGCCAAAGCTTGGCCGGCCATGCCCCTTGATTTGGGCCTCAATTCCATTAATTTTTTTTTGAGCCCAATTGGTTACGGATCTTATTTTGTAATTCCCGAAACTAATTTCCAAAATTCCAAATTTGCCCTTAGCCTTATCCCACACTTCCCCAACAATATTCTTTCATGAACAACTCATGTGTTAGATGTAAACAATTATGACCTTATTTCTTACAAGTCAAGATTATTTCCAAATTTTCCCAACGTGTGAAAACATGGGATATAACAATAAGTTTGTATTGAAATGGAATGTAGAAACTTATGTCGTTTTAGTATGATTTTCCGATATTAGGAAAATGAAGTTATTTGGTTGTTAGTTGTGATGATCATTGATGAATTTGGAAGTTGGAAACATGTTATTAATATGTATGCCAAAGATTTGATGTTTTAAACAAGTTATGACTTTGGCGGAAAGTTGTATATTATGTATATCGTGTGTATAACTTGAGGAAACGATATGAGATATTTCTAAAACTATATTGTGATGATCTTGATTGATAATGAATGTGAAATCATCGATATTAGTTTGAAGATTTAGGTTGGGGTGAAGGTTATATCATTTTGTTAAAAAGATGGCTAGTTGAAGGATATTGTGTTTCTAATGGTTGTTGTTGATGTTGATGTTGTTGTTTGGGTTGTTGTTGATGGTTTTAGCCGAGTTGAATTCTAGGGGGTGCTATATGTATAGGGGAAGTGCTGCCAAAATTGCGGTAGACAAATATGCCTTAAGTTGAAATTATGGTATTCATAACTTACAATTGGTAAATGTGACCATTTGCAGATTTTTGACGAAACGGGAAGTGAGCTTGGATAGACTTAAAAAGCTCAAAAGGTATGTAAAGCTACCCCGACTCTTCTCTTGGCATGCCTTAAGTGTGTTAGGGCCGGATTCGGGCCTCGGAAGACTTTCTGGCCATCGGAATCCGCAAGTGAAAATTTCATCTTTTCCTTCAGTAGAATTGAGCCATCTTGGTATGCTTTTCCTGAGATTATGCAAATTTGCTCTAAATTACTTGGAAAGCTATAGAATGTCCGTAGAACCTTTTTAGGTGACCCCATAAGCTTAGAGGGAATAATTTGAGCCCGCCGCCTTGTTTGTCCCGAGGCGGGCCCGCTATTCCCGGTTTTGCCCTTAATGTAATTAAGTCTTCTTTTCGAGCGATTTTTGAAAGAAATGTTTTGACTACCGTTTTAATTACCTAACAAATATTGTTTTAAATATTCCATTATGACCGATAAATTATTTTGGCACTCGGAACGATTTCAGATAGGTTATATTTCTGTAATTTATTATGATATCCGAAACGCGTTTATTATGATCCCGTCCGACTTCATTGGATTGGTTTGCCTTCAATATGCCTCATTGAGTCTATGAAAACAATTGTGGTATTTTAATTGCATTAGTCTCTCACTACTCCATTCTTTGGATGCTCAATGTTTCCCACACTGAGCCCGGGCCAGGATATGTTGTCAAGCGTGATCCTCTGCATTGTTCGCCGTGCCTCGATGTGAGGGGGCAGGTATATGCTTACATGGGTTTGTGGAGTATGATGTGCCATGTCCGCTTGTTCTGATATGATTTGCTATGTCCATTTGATATGATATATTATGTGACGGGGTCATGCCCCATTCTGATTCTTCTGTGTTGTGGCACCAGCGTCGGGAGGGTGGCCACGTTCTGTCTGCCGAGTCCCTTGGTATGGGCCGGATTTGATTTTACATATGCTTCTGTACACACTCTGCATGTTTTGAAAATATGTATTTGATACTTTGGATTTTCTGCTCACTTTCTGTACGTTCTGTACCAGTTATGATTTTGTTTCTGTAATTCAGGTTTTACATATTCAGTACATATTTTGTACTGACCCCCTTTCCTCGGGGGCTGCATTTTCATGCCACGTAGGTACCGACGACAGGTTTGCCGATCCGTCTGTCTAGGATATCTTTTCTGCCATTTAGAGCGCTCTTTTATTCAGAGCCATCTTTTGGTACAGTCTGTCACTTCTATATATGTATATTCTCGTTCATGGGTACGGCGGGGCCCTGTTATCACGACCCAGCCCCGTGGGCCGCGACTGGCACCCTACCTGGGTACCCAAACTGAATCGCACATTCATTTTCAAATCCAAACTTATTTCATAAATTTTCGAAATCATATCGAACATAATTTATATCAAAATATGTCTTAAGCGGTCGTGCCAAATCAAAATATCATATCAAATACAAACGAAGCGGCGGAGTAGACATCGCCGGCCAAAAGTGCAAACATAAGCATAAGGGCCATTTGGGGCCATCATAACAAACGGACCGCTTTAAGACCAGAAAACAAAATCAGACAAACATACATAGGACCCTCGCCCCACATATATGACTACAGGCCTCTACGAACTCAAAACAAAGACATATGGCGAGACAGGGCCCCGCCGTACCCAAATAGTCAAATATACCGAATATATACAAAGCAAAAAGAGTCTGTACCAAAAGTGGACTCCGGATCAAATAGGAGTACTCCGGAATAGCAAGAAGTGAAGCCTACTGCGGAGGATCACCGATATCTGCACCTGCGGGCATAAAACGCAGCCCCCGAAGAAAGGGGGGTCAGTACGAAATATGTACTGAGTATGTAAAGCACGGAGTACAGAAATATGGGTCAAAACCGATAGCAAATCAAATGTCAAAGTGGAGTACAAATGGGTAGGTCAAAATCTATATCGAAATCATATACGTATACATAATGCAAATGAAATCATGCAAACGCTTAGGAACGTGGTCGCCACTCCGACGCTGGCGCCACACACAGCATAACACCAGAAGGTTTCAAATCTCCGTACATCCCCGAACACAAACATAATCATAGGTGAGCGTATCGCATCACGAGCCATATCACAGCATAACTCCAGACGGAACCCGGCCCTATGGCGAAGCCTCGGGAACCGTAACACAGCATACGACCGAATTATTATAAGGCGCACGAATCATAACCGGCCCGGGAACCGGTGAACGCAGTCATAACAAGGCACGAGCGGAGTCGTGAGCAGACAAATGCAAATCGTATTTCAAAATAGTCTTTCAAAACATAATACTCTCATAAATCATTTCATAATAAAAAATAGTCGCATACTTAGTCGATATAAAGTTTCATTTCACAAACATTTCCAAAATAGTACCTATAGCTCAAAACGTAACTAAGCGTATCGTGATATTCAAAATATATCCCATAGGAGGAAGTTCCAAAATCGAAAGTAGCACGTCAAACTTTATTCACAAAGATAGCCCAATAAGACAATTAGGGCGTTTCGGGGTAGCGGGCCCACCTCGAGTCAAATTGAGGTGGCGAACATATTTTCCGAACATTTATAGGCCAACGGATCATACATAATCATTTCTAAGTCACCCGACCACATTTCGATAGGTTTCGGATGAGTGGTGGTATTCTAGCCAAAATAGAGCCCTTAGGCTTCAATTGAATTGAATGAATAGTAACTTTTCGGTGGATCGGGTTTCGAGGAGCAGAACTGCTCCGGAAGTTCTCATATTCGCCTATCATACTAAGATATGCCAAATGAAGAAGTGGGAAGCTTTACATACCTTACAGACGTCGTATGCTCTCCCAAAAGTCAAGTCCCGTTCCGTCTGAAATCTGCAAATGGTCAAAGTTACCAATTGAGATTCTTAGGCCTAAAAATGCCTTTAACATCATTTTTGCCTACCGAAATTTCGGCAGCATTTCCCCTATAAATCTAACATCCCCGAGGCTTAGCTCAGCTCAAAATACATCAACCACAACAGCCCACACATCAACAAACAACACAAGCCACAATCAAACCATTCTAGCTTCAAAGTTCTACTTTATTACCTAAGTTGGCAACTTTCATTCAAACTTTCAAAACTCCAATTCTACATCTACATAATTGTATTCATTTCCGCATTCAAACTTATACAATCACATCCTAACTACAATCCAAGCCATACACGAAATTGCCCCAAAATCCATTACTTTCCATAATTCTTCAAAACATCGAAAATTCACGACGAACATTCTAACTCGCGTCGTTTCATTCCGAATTCATTAACATCATTAGAAATTCATATTTAAAGTCTTTAGCACTCTAAATATACAATGATATACATAATGATACCGAAGGTATACACTTTCCAATAATATCCGAAATCATTTTCCAACGCCAATTTAATTCATCAATCAATCATTTACGACACAAGGATCACAACAACACATTATACCAACTAAACAAGATCAATTCACCTCACTTTCTTCTCCCTATGGCTCACGGCCAACACACAATATACACACACACCCACGACTTTCTATTTACATCAAAGTTACGGGATTCTCGTCTATTCCCAATCCTTAACATATTTACATCAATTCTATAACATTAAAGGGGCAAAATTCTTACCTTTTCTTGAAACCCCGACTTGTCGCAAACGTAGTTCTTGTGCCAAACTAATTATACCCCGTTGAAGAGGGTCTTGAGTACTCCACAACTATGTAGAAATTAAGATTTTTGGATCAACAACAAAGCTTGAATAATTTTCTTTTCCTCTATTTTCTCCTTCGGCCGAGAGCCTTATTTGTTTGGTGTTCTTCAATTTTTTGTTCTTGTTCTAGATAATTACCAAGTATACATGATATATATCCTTTAGAGAGTCATGTGCTATGCACATGACATCAACATAGTGGGTTTGGGCCTTGCTAAGGCCGGCCACCCTATTAACTTTGGGTCTAAATTCTTGTTCCATTTTTCTTGGCCCAATTCATTAAAAGTCCCGTTTTGCAATTCCCGAAACTAATTTCCGAAACTCCAAATTTACCCTGGGCCTTTCCCGATGTCTTAACATTAAAGATTCCATAACCAACATAGTCAGATTCACCAAAATCAAAATATTTCCTTATAACACATAAATCGTAATCATTTCTCAATTTCCAATTATACGAAAACACGGGACATAACATTCTCCCCCCCTTAAGAACATTCGTACCCGAATGTTAGATTAATCTTATAAGGTCTTATGATCAAGGCAGGAGTGTCCCTTTTTAATAATGACATACATAATTCATTTTATCAATCAACACAACAAACTGAAAAAAAATTAGATTACCTGTGGACGTCGGAAACAAGTGGGGATATTTCTTCTTCATCTCGTCCTCCGCCTCCCAAGTCATCTCCTCCCGATTATTGTTGCGCCACAGGACTTTGACAGAGGGCACTTCTTTAGTGCGTAGTCTCCGCACCTGTCGATCCAGAATAGATACAGGCTGCTCGTCATAAGATAACTGCTCCGTCACCTGAATGTCATCAACTGGGAATATCCTGGAAGGATCACCAATGCATTTCCGCAACATAGACACATGAAACACCGGGTGTACGGCCTCCAAGTCGGATGGTAAGTCTAGCTCATAGGCGACCTCGTCTATCTTTCGCACGATCTGATACGGCCCAATGTACCGGGGGCTCAACTTACCCTTCCTACCGAATCTCATGACACCCTTCATGGGCGACACCTTCAGGAATACCCAGTCACCAATCTGGAACTCTAACGGTCGACGTCGTCTATCTGCATAAGCTTTCTGTCGACTTTGAGCAGCCAATAACCGTTCTCGAATAAGCTTTACTTTATCTAGCGCTTCCTGGATCACATCTGGCCCAATCAGCTTAGTCTCGCCCACGTCAAACCAACCAATAGGAGATCTGCATTTCCTGCCATACAGGGCTTCATACGGTGCCATCTGAATGCTGGAGTGATAACTATTATTATAGGCAAACCCAATAAGCGGCAAATGATCATCCCAGCTGCCCCTGAAATCAATAACGCAGGCCCGCAACATATCTTCGAGCGTCTGAATAGTGCGCTCGGCCTGCCCGTCGGACTGAGGGTGAAAAGCTGTACTGAGACTCACCTGAGTCCCTAATCCCTCCTGAAATGACCTCCAGAAATTTGCTGTAAACTGGGTACCTCGGTCAGTAATAATAGATATAGGGACTCCGTGAAGTCTGACTATCTCTCTGATATACAATCTGGCACAGTCCTCAGCCGAATAAGTAGTCCGAACCGGAAGGAAATGGGCTGATTTCGTCAGCCTGTCAACGATAACCCAGATAGAGTCGTACCTGGGTGGAGTGCGCGGTAACCCAACAACGAAATCCATATTAATCATCTCCCATTTCCAGGCTGGAATCTCCATCTCCTGTAATAATCCACCGGGCTTCTGATGCTCGATCTTAACTTGCTGGCAGTTCGGCCACTGACTAAGAAACTCAGCAATATCTTTCTTCATGCCGTCCCACCAATACAAACACCTGAGATCACGATACATTTTAGTGGAACCAGGATGAACAGAATACCGTGCATTATGTACCTCGCCCATAATGTGCCGCCGTAAGCCCGCCACGTCCGGGACACAGAATCTGCCGTCGTACAATAATACTCCTTCAGGCGAGATTTCAAACTGAGTTTTTGCCTTATTAAGGGCCACATCTCTGTACTGAATCAAAAGGGGATCTTCAAACTGGCGCTGCTTTACCTCCTGAATAATAGATGACTCAGCAACCGGACGAACAGAAATCCCAGAATCTCCAGAATCCACCAAACGGACTCCGAGGCTGGCCAGCTGATGAATATCACGAACCAAATCTCTCTTGTCAGATGGAACATCAGCCAGACTGCCCACGGACTTGCGGCTAAGCGCGTCAGCTACCACATTAGCTTTCCCCGGATGGTACAGAATATCAACGTCGTAGTCCTTTAGTAGCTCAAGCCATCTCCGCTGCCGCAAATTTAGTTCCTTCTGCCTAAAAATATACTGGAGACTCTTATGGTCCGTATAGATATCAACATGGACCCCATATAAATAATGCCGCCAAATCTTCAAAGCATGAATCACCGCGGCCAACTCAAGATCATGAGTGGGATAGTTCTTCTCGTGCGGTCTGAGCTGCCGGGAAGCATAGGCTATGACTCGACCGTGCTGCATTAATACACATCCTATCCCAATACCAGAGGCGTCACAATAGACAACATACCCGTCAGATCCCTCTGGAAGAGCCAAAACTGGTGCTGTAATCAATCTCTCCTTCAGCATCTGAAAGCTGCGCTCGCAGGCATCTGTCCACTGGAATTTTGCTGCTTTCTGGGTAAGCCTCGTCAGTGGTGCTGCAATAGAAGAAAAATCCTCCACAAACCTGCGATAATACCCAGCCAATCCCAGAAAACTGCGCACCTCTGTCGGTGTAGTAGGCCTGGGCCAATTCTGCACAGCCTCAATCTTCTGCGTGTCGACCCGAATACCATCTGCGCCGACAATATGGCCCAAGAATGCCACATAAGTCAACCAGAACTCACATTTAGAGAATTTAGCATATAACTTCTGCTGACGGAGAATGCCAAGTACCGTCCTCAAATGATCTGAATGCTCCTCGGCTGATCGCGAGTAAATCAAGATATCATCAATAAACACAATAACAAACATATCCAGAAAAGGCCGAAATACCCGATTCATCAGATCCATAAATACTGCTGGAGCATTAGTCAGCCCGAAAGACATAACTCTGAACTCATAATGCCCGTACCGGGTCCTGAAAGCAGTCTTCGGGATATCTGACTCCCGTACTCGCACCTGATGATAACCTGAGCGCAGATCTATCTTTGAAAAGTGTCTAGCACCCTGCAGCTGATCAAACAAATCATCAATCCGGGGGAGGAGATATTTATTCTTTATAGTCACCTTATTAAGCTGTCGGTAATCGAGACACATCCGCAATGACCCATCTTTCTTTCTGACAAACAATACCGGCGCTCCCCAGGGTGATGTGCTGGGTCTGATAAAGCCATTATCCAACAAATCTTTCACCTGCTCTTTCAACTCCTTCAACTCAGCTGGTGCCATCCTGTACGGAGGAATAGATATAGGATGCGTATCCGGCATCAACTCTATAGTGAAATCAATCTCCCGCTCAGGCGGAAGGCCAGGAAGCTCGTCAGGAAATACATCTAGAAACTCACTGACGACCAGAACGGACTGAAGGGTAGGTACTTCCGCGGCAGTATCGTGCACACGAACCAAATGATAGATATACCCCTTCTGGATCATCTTCTTAGCCTTGAGGTATGAAATAAACTTACCCCTCGGCGATGCCGTAGATCCGAACCACTCTATGACTGGTTCCCCTGGAAACTGAAAACGGACTACCTTCTTCTGGTAGTCGACATTAGCATAACAGGAAGACAACCAGTCCATGCCCATAATGACGTCAAACTCAAGCATATCTAACTCGATCAGATCAGCCTTAGTGTTACGATCATAAATGGTCACAGAACAATCTCTATAGATCTGTCTTGCTATAACAAAATCCCCAACTGGCGTAGCTACCTCAAATGGCTCTATAGGCTCAGATACTATCCCAATTTTACTAGCAACAAGCGGGGAGATATATGATAAAGTAGAGCCAGGGTCAATCAATGCATATACAGATCTGGAGAAAACCAGCAATGTACCTGTGACGACGTTTGGCGAAGCCTCCTGATCCTGGCGGCTGGCCAAAGCATATATGCGGTTCGAGGGACCGCTAGAACCTGAAGCGCCACCGCGGCCTCAACCGCGTCCTGCCGGTGCTAAAATACCTCGCCCTCCAGGGCGTGCAACTGATGGAGCAGAAGAAGAACCGGCGGCTGACCCTGTCTGCTGAGCAGCACTACCAGAACCGCTAGCCAAAGGACAGTCTCTCATAAAGTGGCCCTGACCACCACACGAAAAGCAAGCTCCAGTCTCTTGGTAACACTCCCCGGGATGAGACTTCCCGCAATGAGGACAACGGGGTCTGGGTGGTCTGGCCTGGCTGGGACCCCTGGGTACCTGTGAACCTGCCACTCTGGAGCTCTGACCGGCCCCAGACGGTCCTGTACTATCGAATCTCCGGCTGCCTGACTAAGTAATCCGGCCGGACGAAGGAAAATGCCTATCTGACTGCTGCTGCTGAGGCTGTCCGCCTCGAGAATCTCCAGAATAACCTGCGGACCTAGCCCTCTTGGGCGGCCTCCTATCTCGATCTCTACCAGCAGGATCAGACCTGCGACGGTCCTCCATACCCATCGCATAGGCCTGAAGTCGGGCAATGTCTATGTCTGCCTGCAATGACACTGCCATACAGCTATCAACCAAATACCGGTCCAATCCCATAACATATCTGTGCATCCGATCGGACATATCTGCTACCACGGCCGGTGCATATCGGGCCAGAGAATCAAACTCAAGGTTATACTCGCGAACACTCCGACCCCTCTGCTGCAGACGTAAGAATCGATCAGCCCGTGCCCGCCGTAACTCTGGGGGCAAAAAGTGGCGGGTGAATGCTGTCACAAACTGATCCCAAGTGGCTGGAGGGGCACCCTCTCCTCTAGACAGCTCCCAAGTCTCGTACCAGTGGGTAGCCACATCTCGAAGCCTGTGCGAAGCCAGCTCAACCGACTCGGTCTCTGAAGCCCTGACCAAGTCCAGTGAGCGTCGCATCCCCCGAATAAAGTCATGGGGGTCCTCGTCGGGCTTAGACCCGAAGAACTCTGGAGGGCCACATAACAAAAACTCCCGAACTCTCAGGCTGTCCCGCCTGTCATCGTCATCGTCGTCCCTCTGCCCGCGTCTGTGAGCCTGTCCTGCCACCAATGTAGTCAGCAACTGTACAGCCTCTCTCAGGGTCCTATCCTCCGCCCCTGGCTGAGGAGCTGGAGTCTCAGGAGCGGGTACACGGACCTCTGGAGCTGCTGAAGGTCCTACCCCAGGCTGTACTAGTGGGGGTGTAGCAGACCCCTCAGAATGAGGCACATCCTCCGGCAAATCATAAACACGAGCCCGGGTAGCTCGCTGTGCCTGGCTAGTCTCTCCCATCCTCGCTTTGCCCTTCTGGGCCGCCGTTGCCTTCTTCGGAGGCATCACTGCAAACACAAAGGCGAGTCAGATCAAAATCATCCTAATAGCACAGCTCTATCGCACGATCTAAGATTCCAAAGAAAGTAACATCCTAAATGCCCTGTAGCTTCCTGTTTATAGATGTGGTGCACAACACATCGATAAAAAAGACTCTACGTGACACGACCTGTAGAAATTCCGAGGACAAACTGCTCTGATACCACTTTTGTCACGACCCAGCCCCGTGGGCCGCGACTGGCACCCTACCTGGGTACCCAAACCGAATCGCACATTCATTTTCAAATCCAAACTTATTTCATAATTTTTCGAAATCATATCGAACATAATTTATATCAAAATATGTCTTAAGCGGTCGTGCCAAATCAAAATATCATATCAAATACAAACGAAGCGGCGGAGTAGACATCGTCGGCCAAAAGTGCAAACATAAGCATAAGGGCCATTTGGGGCCATCATAACAAACGGACCGCTTTAAGACCAGAAAACAAAATCAGACAAACATACATAGGACCCTCACCCCACATATATGACTACAGGCCTCTACGAACTCAAAACAAAGACATATGGCGAGACAGGACCCCGCCGTACCCAAATAGTCAAATATACCGAATATATACAAAGCAAAAAGAGTCTGTACCAAAAGTGGACTCCGGATCAAATAGGAGTACTCCGGAATAGCAAGAAGTGAAGCCTACTGCGGAGGATCACCGATATCTGCACCTGCGGGCATAAAACGCAGCCCCCGAAGAAAGGGGGGTCAGTACGAAATATGTACTGAGTATGTAAAGCACAGAGTACAGAAATATGGGTCAAAACCGATAGCAAATCAAATGTCAAAGTGGAGTACAAATGGGTAGGTCAAAATCTATATCGAAATCATATAGGTATACATAATGCAAATGAAATCATGCAAACGCTTAGGAACGTGGTCGCCACTCCGACGCTGGCGCCACACACAGCATAACACCAGAAGGTTTCAAATCTCCGTACATCCCCGAACACAAACATAATCATAGGTGAGCGTATCGCATCACGAGCCATATCACAGCATAACTCCAGACGGAACCCGGCCCTATGGCGAAGCCTCGGGAACCGTAACACAGCATACGACCGAATTATTATAAGGCGCACGAATCATAACCGGCCCGAATTATTATAAGGCGCACGAATTATTATAAGGCGCAGACAAATGCAAATCGTATTTCAAAATAGTCTTTCAAAACATAATACTCTCATAAATCATTTCATAATACAAAATAGTCGCATACTTAGTCGATATAAAAGTTTCATTTCACAAACATTTCCAAAATAGTACGTATAGCTCAAAACGTAACTAAGCGTATCGTGATATTCAAAATATATCCCATAGGAGGAAGTTCCAAAATCGAAAGTAGCACGTCAAACTTTATTCACAAAGATAGCCCAATAAGACAATTAGGGCGTTTCGGGGTAGCGGGCCCACCTCGAGTCAAATTGAGGTGGCGAACATATTTTCCGAACATTTATAGGCCAACGGATCATACATAATCATTTCTAAGTCACCCGACCACATTTCGATAGGTTTCGGACGAGTGGTGGTATTCTAGCCAAAATAGAGCCCTTAGGCTTCAATTGAATTGAATGAATAGTAACTTTTCTGTGGATCGGGTTTCGAGGAGCAGAACTGCTCCGGAAGTTCTCATATTCGCCTATCATACTAAGATATGCCAAATGAAGAAGTGGGAAGCTTTACATACCTTACAAACGTCGTATGCTCTCCCAAAAGTCAAGTCCCGTTCCGTCTGAAATCTGCAAATGGTCAAAGTTACCAATTGAGATTCTTAGGCCTAAAAATGCCTTTAACATCATTTTTGCCTACCGAAATTTCGGCAGCATTTCCCCTATAAATCTAACATCCCCGAGGCTTATCTCGGCTCAAAATACATCAACCACAACAGCCCACACATCAACAAACAACACAAGCCACAATCAAACCATTCTAGCTTCAAAGTTCTACTTTATTACCTAAGTTGGCAACTTTCATTCAAACTTTCAAAACTCCAATTCTACATCTACATAATTGTATTCATTTCCGCATTCAAACTTATACAATCACATCCTAACTACAATCCAAGCCATACACGAAATTGCCCCAAAATCCATTACTTTTCATAATTCTTCAAAACATCGAAAATTCACGACGAACATTCTAACTCGCATCGTTTCATTCCGAATTCATTAACATCATTAGAAATTCATATTTAAAGTCTTTAGCACTCTAAATATACAATGATATACATAATGATACCAAAGGTATACGCTTTCCAATAATATCCGAAATCATTTTCCAACGCCAATTTAATTCATCAATCAATCATTTACGACACAAGGATCACAACAACACATTATACCAACTAAACAAGATCAATTCACCTCACTTTCTTCTCCCTATGGCTCACGGCCAACACACAATATACACACACACCCACGACTTTCTATTTACATCAAAGTTACGGTATTCTCGTCTATTCCCAATCCTTAACATATTTACATCAATTCTATAACATTAAAGGGGCAAAATTCTTACCTTTTCTTGAAACCCCGACTTGTCGCAAACGTAGTTCTTGTGCCAAACTAATTATACCCCGTTGAAGAGGGTCTTGAGTACTCCACAACTATGTAGAAATTAAGATTTTTGGATCAACAACAAAGCTTGAATAATTTTCTTTTCCTCTATTTTCTCCTTCGGCCGAGAGCCTTATTTGTTTGGTGTTCTTCAATTTTTTGTTCTTGTTCTAGATAATTACCAAGTATACATGATATATATCCTTTAGAGAGTCATGTGCTATGCACATGACATCAACATAGTGGGTTTGGGCCTTGCTAAGGCCGGCCACCCTATTAGCTTTGGGCCTAAATTCTTGTTCCATTTTTCTTGGCCCAATTCATTAAAAGTCCCATTTTGCAATTCCCGAAACTAATTTCCGAAACTCCAAATTTACCCTCGGCCTTTCCCGATGTCTTAACATTAAAGATTCCATAACCAACATAGTCATATTCACCAAAATCAAAATATTTCCTTATAACACATAAATCGTAATCATTTCTCAATTTCCAATTATACGAAAACACGGGACATAACACCTGTCCCGCCATATGATTCTGTTGGTCTGTTTATAGGTCTAGAAATTCCAGCTTGGAAATGGGAAATAATCAATATGGATTTCATTACAGGGTTCCCGCGCACTTCTCAGAAGTATGATTTTGTATGGGTTATTGTTGATAGGCTGACAAAATCAGCCCATTTACTTCCGGTCAAGACCACTTATTCGGTTGAGGATTATGCCCGGTTGTATATTAAATAAATAGCAAGGCTTCACGGAGTTCCTACATCTATTATATCCGACAGAGGTACACAGTTTACAACTAACTTCTGGAGGTCATTACAGGACGGGTTAGGGACTCAGGTGAGTCTTAGTACAACATTCCATCCTCAGTCTGACGGACAGGCCGAGCATACTATTCAGACGCTGGAAGATATGCTACGGGCCTGTGTTATTGATTTTAGAGGTAGTTGGGATGATCATTTGCCGCTTATTGAATTTGCTTATAATAATAGTTATCATTCCAGCATGCAGATGGCACCGTATGAAGCCCTATATGGTAGGAAATGCAGATCTCCGATTGGTTGGTTCAATGTGGGTGAAGCTAAATTAATTGGTCCAGATATGATCCAGCAAGCAGTCGATAAGGTGAAACTCATTCGGGAATGGTTATTAGCAGCCCAGAGTCGACAGAAATCATATGTAGATAAATGACGTCGACCTTTAGAATTCCAGATTGGCGATTGGGTATTTCTGAAATTGTCACCTATGAATGGTGTAATTAGATTCGGCAGAAAAGGAAAGCTCAGTCCGAGATATATTGGGCCTTATCAGATTGTTCGGAAGATAGGCAAGGTCGCCTACGAGTTAGACTTACCATCCGATCTGGAAGCAGTACATCCGGTATTTCATGTATCAATGCTCCGTAAGTGTATTGGTGATCCTTCCAGAATATTTCCCATTGAAGATATCCGGGTAACAGAGGAGTTGTCCTACGAAGAATAGCTTGTAGCCATTTTGGATCGTCAGGTGAGGAGACTGCGCACCAAAGATGTTCCTTCTGTTAAGGTCTTATGGCGGAACAACAACCGAGAGGAAATGACCTGGGAAGCCATCCATCCTTGATCCAAAAATTATATTTTTCTAGTATTCTTACTAATTCAAAGACCCTCTTCAACGTGGTATAATTATTAAAGCAAGAAAACTACTTTTGTGGCAAGTCCAAAAATTCTAGTCAAGAGGAAAAAGGTAAGAATTCATGTCTTTTTATATGTTATGGAAGGTTTATATATGTTGTAGTAAGTAGAATTGAATGAAAATCATGGAAATGTTATGTTTTGTGTGTGGGCCGTGTGGGTGTGTTGTGTGTGTGTGGCCGAGTGGTGTTAATTGGTGGAGGAAGGATGTATTAATTTTATGTAGCATGTTAGTTTTGTTGTTGTGAACTCTATGATGCCAATGAAAGACTAATGGTTCAAGTTGGCATGGAAATTTGTTGTAGGAAATTTTGTGATTTTAATATGGTATTATGAAATTGTGAAAGTGAAGTTGTTAAAGTGTGAATTGTTGTTGTTGTTTATGAATTTGGAAAAAGAAAATGCGACGTTGTAGTTTTGTTGCAATTGTAGAGATTTCGGGTGGAGTATGGTGTGTTGGTGGAATTGTTTGAATATTGTATAGATTGTTTGAAATGTTCTTGAATTGTGTTTGAATAATCTCGGATTAGTAATGAATATGTGAGCGTTGATATTGGCTTGAATGTACATAGTTGAATTGAATGTGATAAGCTACGTAGAGAAGAAGGTTACTAATGTTAGAATGCGTTTTAAATTGATTGTTGATGTTATTAGTATGGTTGTTGGTATTGTTGGTATTGTTGGTATGGTTGTTGTTAAATTTGGCCGAGTTAAATTCTCGGGGATGTTGAATTTACAGGGGAGATGCTGCCGAAATTTGTGTAGACAAGTACTAGTTAGAATTGAATTTCTAAGTACTTGTAGCTAATGTTTGGTAATTAATGGCGTTATTGTAGATCGTGGGGAGCCCGACACTTGAGTTGCGATTAGCTTAGGAGGCGAGCGAGGTATGTAAAGCCTACCTTTCCTTCTCTTGGCATGACCTTTATGAAATGAACAAATAACGTATGTGTATGTTTCTAAAGAAAATCCTATTCTTAGAGCCACTAGGATGGCTCATATCTTTGACTTCCATAAGCTATTCCATATGGCTCGATACGTATTTATGATGTTCGAAGATTCTAGTTGTTATGGTTCCGAATGTTGTTTGAAAGAAAATCGAGATGACTAAAGTCTTTGATGAATATTTTGGTACGTAATTATGGTCCTAAAGCCTCCATTTGATTCGATCCATAATGTTATTCGAAAGTAACCTAATATGAATGATACTTGAATTTCCAAATATGGCTTATAAAATGTTTTTAGAAGGTTCTGTACTTTAAAATCTCGTAACTTTCGTATACTAATTCCGATTGACTCGATACTTGTTTCTGAGCTTTCTGATATCGGTATATATATTTATTCATCGAGTCTTGGAATCTATTTACTTACATGCATATGGTTTTCTCACTACTCCGCTCATGCATACTACTACTATATCATTCGCCGGGGCTCGGGCCGGTTTTGTCCTCGTGCGCACTATGTTATATTCGGCAGTATGATGTGTTACGGTTCCCGAGACCCTCGCCATAGGGCCGGGTACCGCTTATATACGGAGATATGATGTGTTATGGCATATGATGTGTTATGATGTTGTGATATGTTGTGATGATACGATATGTTCGGGATTGTACGGAGATATGAAACCTTCTGGAGTATGATGTGTTGTGGCGCCAGCGTCGGAGTGGCGACCACGTTCCTGAGCCCTATGCATGATTTTATTTGCATGATTTATGTTTTCAGAAAAGGTTTTGATATACTAACTCTGTATCCATTTTCCGTACTTCTCACTCAGTTATGATTTGGATTACTGTATTTCATGCTTTACATACTCAGTACATATTTCGTACTGACCCCCTTTCTTCGGGGGCTGCGTTTCATGCCCGTAGGTGCAGACGTTCGTTCTGGTGACCCGCCAGTGTAGGATCCCTATTCTGCTATTTTGGAGTACTCCTTTGATCCGGAGCCCATATTTTTGGGACATATCTTTTGTTGTACATGTTCTTGTATATATATATATGACTATTTGGGGTACAGCGGGGCCCTGTCCGGTCATATGTTTCTGTTGTGGTTTGTAGAGGCCTGTAGACATATATGTGGGTCATGGGTCGTGTTTGTTCGGTTATGTCTGTGACTTGTGCCTTAAGCGGTCCCGTTTGCTATTATGGCCGAAACGGCCCATATGTTTGCATATGTATGTATATTCGGGCGATGTGTATTCCGCCAGCCTGCCGGCTTTTGTATGATATTTTTGTTATAGGTGACCGCTTAAGACGACGTCTGTTCTCAGTATCTGTGCAAAATAACGTATGTTAAATATGAATAAGTCTTTGATATGTCAATTTGGTAAGTGAACGTGTATGGGTGTCCAGTTAGGGCACCTGTCACGGCCCACGGGGTTGGGTCGTGACATTATGAGGTCGGGTATGATATGTAAATAAGTATGCATATGATCACGTAACGCGCACACAACTCTACAGATGGTACGGACAAGCCTGACTCCTTGGTAAGGCCAGGTAGATGTAACCCTGAGGCCTTGGTAGGGCCAGGTATGAGTAACCTTGAGCCTTGGTTGGCCAAGTATGTATGAAACACCGATCCTGCATGGTCGGCTATGCTATGTAAATGCTATATATATGATATGATTATGTGTATGATATGGAAACGATTATGATACGATTACGAATAAGAGTATGTACATGATATGAATGTGAATAAGGATACGTAGGCGGATACGGGTACGATTATGGATACAACTATGGATGTATGTACACGAATACGCATTAGAAATGGAAAGTTCCTACGAAAGGCAAGTAAGTGCTTATGAAGATGATATTACTGTCTCCCATCCTATGTTGTTTCATATGTTGCTTATATTGCTTCTATATTGATATTGATCATGCATTACATACTCAGTACAATCTTCGTACTGACGTCCTTTTGTTTGTGGACGTTGCGTCTTGCCCACAGGTGCACAGGGAGACAGACTTGATCCATAGCCACATTCTCAGAGACTACATAGCAGAGCTCCATTTCATTCGGAGCCATAGCTTTTGGGTACTTATTCTTTTGTGTACATAATTATGGGCATAGCGGGGTCCTTTCCCGCTTATGTGGTATGTTGTACTCTTCTTAGAGGCTCGTAGACATGTATATATGGTTAGAGATGTCTGGCCTTGTCGGCCTATATTTTGTATACTTTGATAGCCTTGTCAGCTCATGTACATTGATGTGGTATAAATGCCAGTTATAATATGAAGGCATTATCGTCCAATGGGACTAGCATGATTGATGAATAGAATTGTATGTTAAATTATGTGGCTCACCTAGATGTAAGTATAAGTGTAAGCCAAGGGGTGCCCGGGTGGGCTAGCACCGGGCGCTCGTCACGGCCCTCTAGACGGGTCGTGACACAAGAAGGGCAAGGCGAGCCACAACTGGTTGGCCTTTTCTTCAATGATATGTTAATGCAATTCTAATAGCACCAAAATGGATATGGGTGAAACCATGATTTTTCCACTGTCTAGGAAAATCATCTGGAATCTGCAGAGTGATGAATTGTTCCTCTTGAGTTGCCAGAATAGGGTGCTGGTCATGTTTTGAGGCACCAACATATTTTTTAGCTTCTTTTGGCTTTTGTTGGACCAGGAAATGGATGTGTGACCACGGGGAACATGTCTTTTTAGCAAAAGCAGAATATGGGTTTATGAGGGATAGGTCGGTGGGAGACACTTTGTTTTCATCAGGTAGGAGGTCATATTTTCAAGAAAGGGTTTATGAGGGATAGGTCATATTTTCAAGAAAGGGTTTTATACAGAGTGGGAGACATATTTATTTTTGCTAAGGACTTACAAGGGTTGGACGAAGATGGTAACGACTCAGACATATTTTACTAAACTGCTCCTCTCTCCGAAAGAGATGGACTGGCTCTGATACCATGAGGTGTGTAGAGGGCTGGGAAATACCAAGCAAGACGGCCAGATGAGATCCCAGTGGAATTATGGAAGAGTGCAGGCAGAGCTAGTTTGGAGTGGTTAAAGGAGTTGCTTAATGTCATCTTTAGGACGGCAAAGATGCCCGAAGAGTGGAGGTGGAGTACAATGGCTCATTTGTACATGAACAAGGTTGATATTCAAGGCTGCAACAACTATAGTGGTATCAAGTTATTTAGCCAAGCCTTGAATGTTTGGGAGAGGTGGTACAGTTGAAGGTGCGGAAGAGGGTGTCTATCTTTGAGAACCAGTTCAAATTCATACAGGGAAGATTGACTATGAAGGCTATCCATCTTGTGAGGATATTGGTATAGCAGTATAGGGAAAAAGATACGGACTTGCATATGGTGTTTATTGACCTAGAGAAAGTATACAACAAAGTCTCATGAGAGGTCCTTTGGATACGTTTGGAGGCTAGAGGAGTTCTGGTACCATACATTAGGGCGATCAAAGAAATATATGATAGATCCAAGACCTGGGTAAGGACAGCGGGACGCGACTTAGACACTTTCTAGTCGAGGTGTTGTATTAGGGATCAACTTTTAACCTATTTTTATTTACTTTGGAATTGGATGTATTAATGAGTCAGATTCAATGGGAGGTGCCATGGTGCATGTTATTTGCGGATGATATTGTATTAATTGACGAGACGTGTCGTAGGGTGAACGCCAGGTTAGACGTTGGACGCAGAACCAGGAGTCGAGAGGTTTCAGGTTGAGTAGGACAAAGACAGAGTACATGGAGTGCAAGTTCAATGCAGTGGTGAGTGACGCTATTGTGGAAGTGATACTGAACTCATAAGTCTTCTCAAGGAGAGAGAGTTTTAAGTACCTGGGGGCTATAACCCAAAGTAATGGAAAGATTGACGAGGATGTCACACATCGTATTGGAGTAGGATGGTTGAAATAGAGGCTCGCATCTGGTATCTTGTGTGATAAGAAGGTGCCACCAAGACTTAAAGGTTAGGTTTACAGAGTAATGGTTAGGCCAACGCTGTTATATGGGGCAGAGTGTTGGCTAGTCAAGAACTTTCATGTGCGAAAGACGAAAGTTGTGGAAATGAGGATGTTGAGATGGATGTGTTGGCTTACGAGGAGAGATATGGTAAGAAATGAAGAAATTTGAAACAAGGTGGGACTGGCCTCTGTGGCGGACAAGATGTGAGAGGCGAGGCTGAGATGATTCGGGCATGTTCAGAGGGGAGACACAGACGCTTACGTGAGGTGGTGTGAGAGGCTAGCGGTGGAGGGCAGGAAGAGAGGTAGAGTTAAGCCAAAGAAGTCCTGGGGAGAGGTGATCAGGCAGGATATGGAAAGTCTCCAGCTTACCGTGGAGATGACCTAGATAGGTGGGTGTGGAGGTCGAGGATTAGGGTAGAAGGCTAGTAGTAGGATAGTTTTATTTTCCTGTCTTGTTGGATCAGTATTATTTCTGTCATTTACTTATATTTTTTATTCTTATATTTCTTATTCTTAGTATATTTTTACTACTTATTGTCACTTTTACTTAAATTTTTTTCTACCTTGATATTATTTATGTTTTACTTGAGCCAAGGGTCTATCAGAAATGATGTACTCGATGTTGCCTTATGGCCACTTACTAGGAGTCAAGACCGAGATCATCAAACCTTACCAAGGACGTTCATCAAGATGGGCGTGCGTGAGCACACTTTGATGCCTTCCGGGGGATCCCAAGTGTTGATGATTCCTATGAAGACGAAGCAGGAAAAAAGAAGCTGGTAGAGAACCCCTGTGAATCACAGATGGAGCTGCAGGTGGTGCCTGTGAATCACAAATGAAACATACATCATGCCCTGTGAATCACAGATTGTAAAACTCTGTAAATCCGAGTTAAGTGTGAAAGCGTCTTAGAGAATCAGGACTCCACTATTTTGTTAATGAAAAATACAGCCAAAGAATACGGCTCGTATTTTGAAATACGACCCGTATTTCTTGGGCATATTTCACCCGCCTCTAGCAGTGTGTATATAAAACGGGTCTAATTAATTTTATCACTTATTCACATTCTCATAAACCCTAAGGACGAAAATCTTTCCTCCAAGTCTTCAAACTATATGGTAAGAACATCTTTAACATTACTGATCAATCCTAGCATTAAACCCATGATTCTTAACATGATTATTCAATGAAAGACCTGGGGTTGCAAGGTAATCTTTCTCAAAGTGACTCGTGCTAGGGTTTTGGGTGTTCTTCATTGTAAAAGTTAATTGTTGAATTACGTAAGGCTTAATTAAGGTATGTCTCTTTTTAAAACATTATTTTGGATGTATGTCTCTTTTGAAAACCTTATTTTTCATGTATCTCTCCTTTTCAAAAGTTCTTGATTAAATAAAAAGGTGAACTTTAATACTTTAAAACCCTATTTCATGCTTTGATTATGGTTGGTGTGCATGAGGGGACACGCCCCCAACCTTGGTAGGGCATGACTGGCACTCGACACCCTATGACAACCGAGCGAACCAACTGTAACTCATGTTTTCTGTATCTCGAAAGGAAACATAAGACCAAGGTACTATAAGCCATAGGGGCACAAGCCCAAAAGATAACATACTTACGTCTTCAACTAATCTCGAGTGCATGTGTCGGTAAGGCTATCCATAATAATGATACAACATAGTACAAGTCGAGATAATTATAAGATATCAAACTGTGCATATCTGCCTACGAGCCTCTACAGGAGTACATGACATAAAGTGGCCGGAACAGGGCCCCGCCATACCCATGCAAATGTATGTGCAGCCATGCTGACTCACAGGGAAACTCCGAAGCAATTGGAGCGCCACGACTCTGACTGTTGAGCTGGTATCCTTACTGAAAGATCCGTCAAGCTGTATTTCAAGACCTGCGGGCATGAAACGTAGCGCCCCCAGCAAAGGGATGTCAGTACGAGCAATGTACTGAGTATGCAAGGCGGAAAGTGCAACAAAATAGCCATATACTAAAGATGAGAAGAATAAGAATTAACCTGGCATTTCTAAGCTACCGATGGAAATCTAGCATATATATACATACCTCTTCATCTTCTTGCCATCTTTACCAGGTCTGTATACCCTACCATAGTCCTGGTTACCTTATCATCAAACGTTATCTGAACATGTCTTGCGGCGTGCAACCCGATCCATATATGATACATGTCTCTCTCTATAGTCTTGCATGCTTAACCATATCTATGTACAGTACAGTGCCTTTATCTTACTTATCATCCTATACTAACTACCCAACTGATTAGTGGTAACTGCCCGACCGGCTGCAGTCCGGTGGTAATCGCCCGTCCGATTATCGCCCGACGGTAGAGCGCAACTGCCCGACTGATCAGAGGTAACTACCCGACCGGACGTAGCATGGTGGTAACTACCCGACTAGCTACAGTCCAGTGGTAAATATATGCATGCATACATACATACATCTGCCCAACCGACCGTAGCCCGGTGGTAACTTCTGCCCTACTGGTCGTAGACCGGTGGTAGCTATAATCAACATCATAACTAAACAGCTACAAGTAATCCCTATGCACTTCCCGTGGTCATCACTTAACCCGTAGGGTCTACATAATCATATAAGACTTATAAGCACCGCTCAGGCCATTAGTACTTCTTCCCGTTTGACTAAACATTAACCAAGTCCTAAGATACAACATAAACCTCTCTTCGAACACTAAATACCTCATTAGGGATCCTCTACTAGCACTCTATTCATGTCCTATGAAACATCCCTTAAGGACCTGTTCCTAAACTCTTTGGATTATTATTATGGAACCGTCTTCATGAACACGTCTCACCTTGGAGGAACAAAGTCGTAAGATGAGATCAACATCAATGAATAACATCAAAAGCCATGAAACAAGCTCAAGGATATCACAAGAACATCGGGAACTGTAAGCTTTGGTACTTTTAGAAACAAGTTTATTGAAGATGTCATATATAGGTTCACAACAAAGGAATCATGTCTTAAGAAAGAAAGGTTTAGCCTTAACATACCCAGAACCTTGCTCATTGATCTTCCCACTTATCTCCTGACTTGTAATCTACATATAAAATCGTTCATACTATTATTAGGCTCACCATCATACACTTGTATTAAGCCTTTAATTAAAATCCCTTTAGAATCTGCCGAAATTTGGGCAACATCTCCCCTGTTTATAAGCCTAACCCGAAATCTCAATTCAGCAACCAATAACAACAATAACAATACCAACATCAACAACAATATTATCAACACCAAAATATTCCATAAACATCTCACACGATGTTTTATCCAATTTCTCAACCCACAAATCCACTATACGATTATTCTACAACTCTACTTCCGTAAATAAACTTATATCCATATCAATAAGGAGAGATTCATACCTTATTCCCACTAGTACCGCGATATCTCCAAAATTTTCCTTGAATTCCGATCAAGATTCACTGTAATACGATAGTATAATCGCAACTACGCGCTATCTAAACATAAATCCGGAGATTATACTTAATTCGCGTTAAAATCTTGTGGACAGAAGTTGGCAGAATTTTCTAGAAGGCTTGGGAAATATTTGGAGAATTCTTGGCTGAAAATGAGGTTTTGGATCAGATTTGGTCTTTAAATAGTGGGTCAAATTCGGTTCGGGTCACTGTAGCAGCTCGGTACTGTAGCAACACTATAGCAGCTCGGTTACTGTAGCAGCGTTTCTGCTCTGCCAGCCTAACTTGTAACGTCCGTAATTCTCTACTCCGATATCCTATCGACAAGAGGTTTGTTGCGTTGGAAACCATACTTATGAATATTTCCCATATATCCTTTTATTTCCTTTATAATTAAACCTCGGTATTCCTTATCCTCATCCCATGTCGTTGATGTACTACCTCCCGGTTAGCTTTGTTAGTTCATTAACCTCTCGCTTGTCCTTGGTGATTGCTCAATTTTTCTTTTCTTCCTTTCTTCTTCTTTTGACCATCCCATTAGTGTACCTTTCCTGCTTTCATCCTCAAACCTTCCTTGAGTTTCTTCCTCCCCGAGCGCTTTCTCCACTTGTTATTTTATAGTATCGACCCTAACGTTCGTAAAATATTCCTTTAAACATGCAAATCCGTTCTATTCTTAAATCTTATTTTAGGAAAGCTTCTCTGTTTTAGAGGCAACCGTGTCAGTATGACTACACATTTATCCCTTTAGACACCTCTAGTGAGCTGGAAATCTCTTAGTATCGTTGCAAGGCCTGATCATTCTCTCTCTTACTTCACATCCCTATTTGTGATTACTATCCTTTAGTCCCACTTATCGAAGTCTGTTTTCTGACCCCTCACATTCATCTTTTGTTTCACACTACCATACTTTATCCCTTTCACATGCCTACCTTCGAAATTTATCCAAATAGCCCCTTGCCTTACCCATCGTCCCTCTTGGAAGCTTCACTTACCCTCGTTTCTTACACTTTTTTTTTTCTCAAGGCATTCTAATCTCTTTACTTTCTATATATTCACATTCTTCTTTTCCCTGATGTTGTTGCATTAGGACTTTCCAACTCTAGCCTGTGGTGACAATATCATCAACTTACCTTGTAACATCTATCACTTGAACTTCACTACCCTGGTCGATTGATGCCTTCAGTATACCGCAACGTCGGTTGCTGGGACACATATACCGGTTGGCGCAGCCACATATGAGATGTCATACACATACATACATACATACATATATATATATATATAATACTATTCGAACTCATCCTAATTCTAGAGCTGTGATGCACTTTTTTTTTCTCTTTGCCGGTCTAGTCCGCCTCATCCTTCGCGACCTTTTATGGTTTCTAACCACTCCGCATACTCTAATTTCCCTTTGGATACTCTAGCTTCTCATCTGTCTCTTATTTCTGAATTTGTAAGACTCTTAATATACTTCCCAGGGTGTCACCCATCCTAGTATTTCTCTTAGACCAGCACGCTTAACCTTGGAGTGCTAATGGGATCCAGTGCGTTAGTGCTGGTATAATCGCATACACCTTACTGCGTGACCTTCGTCATATAACTTAAAGTAGGTTGAAGTTTTAACAGATTCCAAAATATTCTCGTAATGCATCTCCCTCCAACTTAGAAAGGATCTCCTACTTGTCCGACTAAGCAAATGCTATTTTGGCGTTTGAAATCCTCAATAATCACCTTCAATCTGCATGTATGATTGCTTTTCATCCTAGCTTTCAAGATTCCCAATGGTGGCGAAGGCATCTTGATCGCAGTTACTTCCATAACTTAAGTCACTGATCCCCTTTAGAATTTTCGCTCATCACTATTCAGTATTACCCTGAAGTAAATACATACGCACATAGCAAATTCCAATAAGAACTCGTATACCTGTAGCCAATCGGTCCTTAGCCGGATCTGGTGGGCTATAGAGTGGAGTGTACCCTTCATCCTTGTCTTCCCACCGTCTACCAATCTGGCCTAACATAATGCTGAAACGTAAGGAGAATCTAGATGTTCCAACTTTGTACTTCCTCAATTACGTCTTCGTCCACAGGAGTCTCGTGAACCCTTAACGGGTCTTTGTCATATGATTTCTCAGTCGGGTCTCCTCCTACTGGAGCCACATCCTCCAATGGGTCCGCCTCAATGGAATAACTGATGCTTTTTCTTATACCTCTTGACATCCTCGATCCTGAGTCGACGGCCGATATGGTTCTCATGTCCCCCTTCGGAGCCTCACTTACGCTCCCATTAACTGAACTTGTCCTCTTCTCTAATACAATACTGCAATTTAACAAAAATCGTACCAAGAACGAGCTTTCCTATCATTGGCTCTACTGCACGATCTATGATCAGAAAGAAAGATGACATCCTAAATTTCCTGTAGCTTCCTGTTAATAGATGTGGTGCACAACACACCGATAATCAAGACTCTACTAGACACGGTCTGTAGACACTCCGAGGATGAACTGCTCTAACACCACTTTTGTCACGACCCAAACCGATGGGCCATGACTAGTGCCCGACCTGGGCACCCGTATACGACCCCCTAGATATAATCAGACTGAAACTGAAAACAATATGGCACTCTGTAAAAGCATGCTATGAACTCATCATATCATACATCAGAAAGAACTTGTCTCCTGAGAAGTCACAGTTAACCAAACATAACAAAATACACAAGCCGACAATGCTGCCAATATACATGGGAATATCCAAAACGAACTAGATCTGTATAGCTGACCAAACCATATACATAACCCACACATGTCTACAGACATCTAGGAGTATGACAAAGTCTATATAAGAAGATCTGTACCAAAACAGTTCAAGCTCCGGGACAATGGAGCTCTCCAAACAGCTTGGCAGAAATCCTAAGCCGGAGGGTAACCAAGCTGAAGGTCTGTAGCTGCGGGCATGAGACGCAGCCCCCGAAGAAAGGGGGTCAGTACGAATAATGTACTGAGCATGTAAGGCATAAAATCAATATATACATAAAATCATGGAAAACATTTGAGGTGTGTCAACGAAAGGGCAAAATAAAGGCATCAGTATAGCTATATCAAAGAAACACATATATCCATAGAAATATCACAACAAAGGCAACTGCGACACCCCCTGTCAACTGTGCCATATATATACACATCACAACAAAGGCCACAGCACACCCCCTATCAAATGTGCCACATATATATACATATCACAACAAAGGCCACACCACACCCCCTGTCAACTGTGCTATATATATACACATCACAATAAAGGCCACAGCACACCCCCTGTCAACTGTGCCATATATATACACAACAAAGGCCACAACACACCCCCTGTCAACTTTGCCTTACATATACATGAAGAATGAAAATGAGTGCAGTACATAATCCAAATGAAATAATAGAGCCTGTAATGTCACAAAATAGCCATATGCATAGATTATACTCTTGGCATGAATATGAGTACAAATAAAAACTATCGCTCTATCCTACCTTGGAGGAACAATTTATAAGGTGAGATCAACAACCATGAAATAAATCGAGAAAATCATGAAATAGCTTAACATTTGCATATCATCGTTGAAATCATATTTGAAAATTTTAAGCATAAAATCATCCTCCACGTAATCCTCATAAAAACATTCTCGTTCTTAACATCATAAGAAGCTTTAAGAGTCATAAACTTCTAGCTTTGAAATCAAGGAGGTTATGAAAACACTTATGGAATCATACCATAGTAATCATGCCTTTGAAAGAAAAGGATGAGCCTTAACATACCTGTTCAACCTCCTAGTATCTACGCTTATGTGTCCTAGCTCGCAAGTCTACATTTAAGAGGATTTATACTAACGTTAGCCTCTTCATCGCACACTTGTACCAAGTTTCAAATTATACTATTCTATATTCTGCCGAAAATCGGGCAGTACCTCCCCTATTTATATGCCTAGCCCAAATTCTCAATTCAACAACCAACAACAACAATAACAATACCATCATCCATAACATCATTTCCAACACCAATATGTACCATAAAACAGCCTTAAACAGCCGACACGCTGTTTTCCAACTTCCATAACTAACAAACTTACTACACGATTGTTTAGTGACATTATCTCCGTAAATAAGCCTTAAATAATACCAAAAGAGAAAGATTCAAACCTTTTTTCTTGTTAAGACAGAAATATCCTTAATATCCACGCTAAAATCCACCGCAAAGCAATACTAGAATCACAACCATGCGTTACACGGACCTAAACCACTACTCCGATACTTGAAAATTGCTCACCTTTGTTTTCCTCACTCTCTCTCTTCAATTTCTGGAATTTTCCAGCAAAATCTGGTGAAAAAAAAGGGGTTCTTACCCTTTTTATGAGGGTCAAATTCGGGTCGGGTTCACTGTAGCATTTTACTATAGTAGCACTGTAGCAGGTCAGTTACTGTAGCACGCGATTCTGCTCTGTTAGCTGCACTTGTAACGTCCATGATTCTCTACTCCGATGTCCTATCGACGAGCGGTTTGTTGCGTTGGAAAATAGACTCGACGAACTTCATTTTAGGCTTTTCTTTCACCATAAAACTCTTTATATGCTAAGAGATAATCGTCCACCAAGTTGGACCAAATTTTCACACAAAACATTACCCATCCTTTTTCCAAAGTCGTACTACTCGATTTCTTCCACTCATTTCCTTATAAAACCTTCTGGTATACCTTATATACATCCTTCCTCACTAAATATACTTAATAATGCTTGCTCCTTCTATTCTAAAGTGGTTTTACTTAACCATAACTCAATGTACTTATGTTCCAAATTTGATAAGTGCTTCTTCAAAGATACGGGGTGTAACAGCAATGTTGTGACACCGAGCCTATATGGCCGGGTATGATATTAATTGCGCGCACACCACTGATCAGTTGGGTATGGATAATACCGAGCCTTCTTATGGCTGGGTACGGGTGACATCGAATCTACAGAGTCGTGCATGGTATTATATATGTATAGGTATATGTATGGAAGGTCTTCTTTAGAGAAAGGGTAAGTATGTATGATGTAACGTCTCAAGAGGTATAAATGGCTCTTCTATCTTATGTTATCCTTCATGTTTTTATCATGATATTACTTATGCCTTACATACTCAGTACATTGTTCGTACTGGCGTCCTTTTGTTTGTAGACGCTTGTCACGACACAACCAGGGGCCGTGACGGGTACCCGTGGCTAACCACCGAGCACCACTCATTCTGTTGCTCATCATACTCATAATACACTTCTTTAATATTCATATGCTCATAATCATAGGAAAAACTATTTTTCATTTGAGAACATAGATACTTTTATAGACATAAGCCTTTCGGCTATTAAAATAATATTATATATACAATAGTAACCTCGTGAGACCATATAACCCACACTGCGTATCTACGAGTCTCTACTAGAGTGCTAGACATAGGGACGGGACAGGACCCCGTCGTGCCCAAAATATGCATATGTACACAAAAGAATAATCAAGGAAGCTCCGGAACAATGGAGTGCTCTCAAATCAGCTACTAACTCCTACGAGTCTAGATCAAGATCACCTCCCTGTCTACCTATGGGCATGAACACAGCGTCCAAAGAAAACTGACGTCAGTACGAATATTGTACTGAGTATGAGAGGCATAAACAATAATGATGCATCAATGAGATAAAAGAAGCATCAATGAGGAGCAACTGTATATGACTGTCACTTATAGGAGGGATAACACATGCTGACTTACTCATAATCATCATCATATCATGTATGCATAAATGTATAAATGAATAAGTATACGCTGCTCGTCCATATAGGTATGGTGTGATAATAATTAACCAGCGTCTAGGCCTCCCGCGTCCGAGGTATCAGCTGCCCACTATAGTGGTGTGTGTCTGCTCGTCCATATAGGTACGGTGTCATATGATCAACATATACTAATCATAATGCATATATAATAACTCCAAGATAGCTATATTTTATCGAGGTGACATAAGGTCGTGAACTCCCGATTCCATTATGGACATCTATAAGTACTCTGCCTCACCTTAAAGGAAATAGTATATAAGGTGAGTGTATACAATAACTGACATCATTAACTTAACGATATTCTGCCTCACCTTGAAGGAAATAATATGTAAGGTGAGTGTATACAACAAACAATAGCATTAACTTTATAGGGACATCATATCATGAACTCTAGAATCTTTAGACTCAAGCTTATCATCATCATTATTGGGCTCGTAACATATCTCTTATCTCATATAGCTATTCATGAACATGGACTATTACCTTTCTGGAATGTAGGAGATTCATGGAGAATAAAGAAGAATCATACCATCGGATTCATGCCATAGAAAGAAAGGATTAGCCTCACATACCTTTTTCGTTTAACAAATATATCACTTGCTTGTTTTCTTTTGATGCCCATGTTTCTACCTTCCAGAGAAGTCGCATGAACGTTAACCAATCGATTACTTAAACGTGCTTACTATTTCTAGGAAAATTTGGGCAGCATTTGCTTTGTTTATACAACTTTTCCCATATACTATATCAACTCTCAAACATTCATAACAACATTCACAATATAATAGACAACAATCGTCATTCATCTATATTATTCGCTATTCACAATCTCACTCCGATTTCTCCATAATGGCGGTTATAGTTCACTATCGCATTTTCTCACATATAATATTTATTCCATGTTCTAAAGGTCGTTCATAACTCACTCCACACTATTATTCAACAATGGCACTATTCACATCTTCATGACTCATATCCTATACCTTTCTACAATCCAAGTGTTTTCAATTTTCAACACCTTAAACAACAAGGAATGATCATAAAACTCACCTTAGATGATGGATAAACAACCCTTGAGTGTAACTTCTCCTTTTGCACCAAAACCCTAATTCACTTCCCTTGAGTTTTCTTGGTGTCGATGAACTTTTGCTAGGTTTCATACACTTGTTTTCATGGATTTGGTGTAGTTGATCATGGTTTTTCCCTTGAATTATTTTAGATGAAGTTTGCGGAACCTTCTAGAGGTCTTGAGAGACGAAGAAGTGTGTGGGAAATGCAATTAATGAAGTGGAATCACATACATATAATTGAACTTATTCAGCCCGTCGGGACTTCCACGGACACTTGTACGGTCCGTGGAATATTGTACGGCTCGTACAACTAGTCGTGGATCACCACCAGGAAACCATCATCTCTGTTGGGTATTCTACGGACCAGTATAAGGTCCGTGGAAAGTTTCACGGTCCGTGAAACATGGTCGTGAAACTCACACCTTTTTCAGAAGTTGTCCGCATCGTTTCGTTTGATCTCCAATCCTTATACAACCTTCTTAACACTTGTTTAATACTTCATTAATGATCTAAGCAGCCCTATAACTCGTCCTCAAGTCCTTGCCAAACAATTCTTAACGCAATAATTTACGAAACCTTTCGTAAACCTCACTTATACTTCACTTATTCTTATCAATCCTTATTCCATCAATTCATATAGCTCCAAGATCTTAACGTCCGCATTATAAGACCACTAAAATTTTTTCTTATAGTATTAAGTATTTCCTGTTATCCTTAAGCTAGCATTGGTTCATTCACTATGCGACGACATGAAATTTCCAAGGTGTAACATTCTTTCCCCCTTGGGAACATTCGTCCTAGAATGTTAAACTATCAAGGAATTCTACGAAAAATTCGCAAGAGTTTCCCCTGTAATATAGAACTACCATCCTGTCACAACAACCCAAAATAACAATGCCTCACAGGGCTACAACATAATAGAAACATAATTTTGCCACACACGACCTAAAAGCACAAAAGGAAAACATACAAACCTTATGATCTTGATGTTTCGTCTCAAATGTTTTCCGAGGCTGAAACAAATGCGAACACTTGGATTTAATATTTTCTTCCGCTTCCCGAGTCATTTTTCTCGGTTTTTATTCTACCATAAGACCTTAACTGAGGCCACTTCTTTATTTCGAAGTCTCCGTACTTGCCTATCTAATATGGCAATGGGTACCTTTTCATAGATCAACTTTTCTGTTACTTGAACATCATTTACTGGCATGATCCTAGTAGGATTTCCAACATATTTACGAAGCATCGAGGCATGGATGGTAGATCTAACTCATAAGCCACCTTGCCTATTTTGCCTACAATCTCATAAGGCCTAATGCATCGGGGACTAAACTTCCCTTTTATTCAGTGATCTTATTGCATTCGTAAGTTGTCACACCCCAGGGCCACTGTAGTAAGCATATAGTATGCACTTATGTCATATTTGAAGTAATTATACTATTTATCCTTAACAATAATCCAAACTCAACATTTCAACTCAATTTACCATATATTTTCCTTCAACTGACCCGGGGGTATCATGACCACACTATTCTTGTTTACCTCTTACTCCTCTTTTTAAGTACCTACTTGGTTTCATTGGCGACATATAATTACTTGCAAGTTACATAATTGTTCTTGCGGGATCCACTTGGACTGGGCGTTCCTCTTTGGTCTCTATCACCACCTACTAACATCTGTGGCCTTGGCTTTGGAGGGCGTACCGACGACGAAGAGCCAGCTATCACTCCCGTAGCCCGAACCTTACCTTTACCCCGCCTCAATGGGCAATCGTGCATGATATGCCCTGACCAAGCATAGGTATAATAAACATCCGAGCCCAAGCGGCATGGTCCCCAATATAACCTGCGACACCAAGTGCATCGTGGCACCGGGGATCTCGTGTGACTAGAACCACTCCGAATTTGAGAACTGGAAACTCTGAGACTCTGGGGTGACCTAGAATAAGTAGACCCATCAAATCCAGGTCTAGAAAACTGCAGAGGAGCACCACTTGTCGAATGGACTGAGTTCCTAAAGAATTGTTGCCTCGGAGCACTCCTAAACTCATGATCAAACCCTGAAGAATTAGCCCCCTTTCTCCAACCCCTGTTATCGTGGCCCACATCCTGCCGGCTACCAATTGACTAAGTAGAAGAATGGCCTGTCTCATCACTTGGCCCGAGGCGTCTGGTGGAGGAACTGGGGGTGCTGGAGCTAAAGTTAAGGCTCCCCTTTGATCCTCTAAAGTGGGTGAAGTATGGGAAAACCGAGGTAGGGCCTTATTCTGGGGTTCGCCCTCCTCCATATCTATAGACGGCTCTCGTTCAAGCCCTTCTTCAACCACTATCTTGCCCTTCTAGGCTGCCGTAGCTTTTCTTTTCATCAGCTCTGCTGAAATAATAGCACACTATTAAGGAGGAGATAATCTTATAACACAGCTCTATCGCACGATCTCTTAAGATGAAAGATGGTTATTTTCCCTAAATGCCCTGTAGCCTCCTGTTTATTAGTGTGGCGCGCAACACACCATAAACAAGACTCTACTAGATACGGCTCGTAGACACTTCCTAGGACTGAACTGCTCTGATACCACTTTTGTCACGACCCGACTAGGGGCTGTGACGGGTACCCGTGGCTAACCACCGAGCACCACTCATTCTATTGCTCATCATACTCATAATACACATCTATAATATTCATATGCTCATAATCATAGGAAAAACTATTTTTCATTTGAGAACATAGATACTTTTATAGACATAAGCCTTTTGGTTATCAAAATAATATTATATATACAATAGTAACCTCGTGAGACCATATAACCGACACTGCGTATCTACGAGCCTCTACTAGAGTGCTAGACATAGGGACGGGACAGGATCCCGTCGTGCCGAAAATATGCATATGTAAACAAAAGAATAATCAAGGCACCTCCGGAACAATGGAGTGCTCTCAAATTAGCTACTAGCTCCTACGGGTCTAGATCAAGATCACCTCCCTGTCAACCTGTGGGCATGAACACGGTGTCCAAACAAAACAGACATCAGAGCGAATATTGTACTGAGTATGAGAGGCATAAACAATAATGATACATCAATGAGATAAAGGAAGTATCAATAAGGAACAATTGTATATGACTGTCACTTATAGGAGGGATAACACATGCTGACTTACTCATAATCATCATCATATCACGTATGCACAAATGTATAAGTGTGTTAGTATAAGCTGCCCATCCATATAGGTACGTTGTGATAATAATTAACATGCGTCCAGGCCTCCCACGTCCGGGGTATGAGTTGCCCACTATAGTGGTGTGTGTCGGCCCGTCCATATAGGCATGGTTTCATATCATCAACACATACTCATCATAATGCATGTATAATAACTCCAAGAGAGCTATACTTTATCGAGGTGACATAAGGTCGTGAACCCCCGATTCCATTATGGACATCTATAAGTACTCTGCCTCGCCTTAAAGGAAATAGTATATAATGTGAGTGTATACAATAACTGCCATCATTAACTTAATGGTATTCTGCCTCACCTTAAAGGAAATAGTATGTACGGCGAGTGTATACAACAAACAATAGCATTAACTTTATAGGGACATCATATCATCAACTCTAGAATCTTTAGACTCAAGCTTATCATCATCATTATTTGGCTCGTAACATATCTCTTATCTCATATAGCTATTCATGAACATGGACTATTAACTTTCCGGAATGTAGGAGATTCATGGAGAAGAAAGAAGAATCATACCATCGGATTCATGCCCTAGAAAGAAAGGACTAGCCTCACATACCTTTTTCGTTTAACTAGTATATCACTTGCTTGTTTTCCTTTGATGCCCACGTTTCTACCTTCAAGAGAAGTCGCATGAACATTAGCCAATCGATTACTTAAACGTGCTTACTATTTCTATGAAAATTTGGGCAGCACTTCCTTTGTTTATAAAACTTTTCACATATTCTATATCAACTCCCAAACATTCATAACAACGTTCACAATATAATAGACAACAATCGTCATCCATCTATATTATTCGAAATTCACAATCTCACTCCAATTTCTCCATAATGGCGGTTATAGTTCACTATCGCATTTTCTCACATATAATATTTATTCCATGTTCTAAAGGTCATTCATAACATTCTTACAATCACAACATACCATCATTCATAATTCACTCCACTATTATTCAACAATGGCACTATTCACATCTTCATGACTCATTTCCTATACCTTTCTACAATCCAAGTGTTTTCAATTTTCAACACCTTAAACAACAAGGAATGATCATAAAACTCACCTTAGATGATGGATAAACAACCCTTCAGTGGAAGTTCTCCTTTTGCACCAAAACCCTAATTCACTTCCCTTGAGTTTTCTCGGTGTAGATGAACTTTTCCTAGGTTTCATACACTTGTTTTCATGGATTTGGTGTAGTTGATCATGGTTTTTCCTTGAATTCTTATAGATGAAGTTTTTGGAACCTTCTAGAGGTCTTGAGAGATGAAGAAGTGTGTGGGAAATGAAATAAATTAAGTGGAATCACATATATATAATTGAACTTATTCAGCCCGTCGGGACTTCCACGGACACTTGTACGGTCCGTGGAATATTGTACGGCTCGTACAACTAGTCGTGCATCACCACCAGGAAACCATCATCTCTCCTGGGAATTCTACGGACCAGTATACAGTCCGTGGAAATTTTCACGGTCCGTGAAACATGGTCGTGGAACTCACAGCTTTTTCCGAAGTTGTCCGCGTCGTTTCGTTTGATCTCCAATCCTTATACAACCTTCTTAACAATTGTTTAATACTTCATTAATGATCTAAGCATCCCTATAACTCATCCTCAAGACCTTACCATACAATTCTTAACGTAATAATTTACGAAAGCTTTCCTAAACCTCGCTTATACTCCACTTATTCTTATCAATCCTTATTCCATCATTTCATATAGTTCCAAGATCTTAACGTCCTCATTCTAAGACCACTAAACATTTGTCTTACAGTCTTAAGAACTTCCTGTTATCCTTAAGCTCGCATTGGTTCATTCACTATGCGAAGACATGAAATTTCCAAGGTGTAACAACGTTGCGTTCATGCCCGTGAGTGGATAGGGAGACAGACTCGACCCTTAGGGGTCTTCATCAGGGATTGTTTAGAGGAGCTCCATTTGATTCGGAGCTGCAATTGTTGGTACTATTATTTTGTGTATTTGTATGGGCATGGTGGGGCCCTGTCCCATCTTTATGGTGCCACATAATCCTTGTAGAGGCTCATAGACAGTTGTGTATAGCAAGATGTCTCTCAGCTTTATCGGCTAATATTTTTGTATATCATTTTGATAGCCTTTTCGGCTTGTGTGTATATATATGTATGGGCATATTTAATGATGTTGATATAAAAGTACTCCTTGATGAGAAGTACTCCGTAGGTTGGCTTCGGGTACCCGTCATGGCCCTCCGGTTGGGTCGTGACAAATAGCTACTAATAAGAATACAAGTCTGGAATACTCTGATAATACTGTCTGAAATAAAGGAAGACAAAAAGTAAAGATAGGAGGAGTCTGGCACCGTGGAAAAATCATCAGCTCACCATTGACTCCAAGATAAGCTCCAATGAAATCTACAAGCGTCGATATCCGCTCGTACTCGGATCACAACCTACACACCAAAGGTGCAGCAAGTGTATAGTGAGTACGGGAAGCACGTGTACCCAGCAGCATCATTGACCGACCATAAACTATAGTGACGACGTGGGTTAGTGCTTCCAATACTCCTCATCTTGCTTCATTTGTTTCAAGTTCACAGTTTATAAGCATTCTGTAGGTAAAGAAAGTGCCCACACCTTAATCAATTCATAAAGTCTGTCCTTTTACAAGTATAGTCATAAAGATTCAATCTTTTCACCATTCCGGACAAGTATGGTATGGAAACAGGTCAAACAAGTAAAGATGGCATGAAATGAAAGTGAATTGTATGCAACGCAAGTGAATAATATGCAATGCAATGGCCATGCATAGCGGTATACACACACTTCTACAGTAGGTTTCACGTAACCCTCACGAGGTCCATATACCCACCCAGAATACTAGATCTCCCATATCATATCGGGTACCAGCCGATAGGCTATAATATCATCATCACTTTATCCATATACCATATATAATATCTGACCCCTAAGGTCGCTTTCTCGAACCTCATCAATTAGTTGGAAGTAATATCATGAATGAATGTAATGGATATATTCGTACACTATGTAAATGCATAATATCAAGAATATATACTGTCTTATATTATTTACATGAGATGTGGAGTGATGAATGCAGGTCAAGTCAATATTCAAAGGTATTATCAAAGATGACCATCATAACGCAAAAAAGTAACAACCACACCAACCTGGTGGATTTATTCACCACCTTTATAGACCCAAGGCTAAACATATAATCTTCATCACATGGCACAAATTTTTCATATTTTAGTTACCTATAAAATTTCAACCAGTACCCACACAAGTACTTGTCACCTCACGAGTACGAGACTTCCAATTCCCCATTACACCAATTAATTACATTAACTAACACATAACACTACATAAAGGGACTAGTAAGTCTCAACTTGCCTGAATCCGTAGCTGAAGAGTCACTTTGTCGCCTTTTCATTCCTTTGAGATTCTGAATGAGTCTAATATGTTCAAATACGATGTCCTGACCCAATTAGCCGTGAATGGCACCCACACTAATCCCCTAGTGGGCGAACCATCTCCTTAACCGATTTTCAACCCATTTAAAACAATTATAAATCGATAACCAGAATTAAATCATAAAACTATCTCGTTATGCCATGAATAAATAAAAGTGCGGAAATCTAGCTATTACAACCCCAAAGATTCGAAAGTCATCGTACAAGGACTCTAAACATAACTGCCTATGAATGAATAACTGTCGATTGATGTAAATAATGTCTGGAATGGAAGTAGACATCAAAATAAGAAAGATCTTTACGCGGCATGGCATTGATAGGAGCTCACCCTCGGATCTGATCAGGAACGAGCCTCAAGCTAAATATGAGGTCTGGAAGATGACTCTGGAATACAATCTGCACTCAAATAAAAAGTGTAGCAAGGTAGTATCAGTACAAACACTATGTACTAGTAGATATCATAAGCCAACTAAGATTAGTATCATGCATACGTTCCTAAAATTAACAGAATAGGAAGATAGGCACAGTATCACATAACCACATCATGTCATCAATAGAATTCAGCCAATACAGGAATAAGATAAATCCAACCACAACTATCAATACAAATACAAGCCCGATGAAATGCACTAGCACATTGAAAGTATCTCAACCGTGTACACACATGCTAAATGGTATTGTTTCCCCAAATATTCATGACCTGCAAGGGACCCTGTTGTCCATGTACCACTCGCTCCGGAACTGACCTCGGATCACGAGCCCATAACTAGGCCACATCCTCACCCCCTGTCAAATGTGCCTTTATAAGTTTATTTATATCTCTGTATCTGATCACAACGTAAATATCAACGTATTTCCAGTCCAACAGTCAATATGGAACTTGATCAGTCGATAATATCAATATCAATGAATGCAAGGCACCACACCACAAGTCATAACAAGACTCAGATAAATTCACTCAACAAGGCATGAGTATACAACCATTTCAACCAACAAGAAGAGTATATATTGACTTCTTCCTTTTTAAGACACAATAATTCCATCTCAAGTTTCGGTATATGAAGAATTGGCACAAGCCCACTTAATCATAATTCATACAAACCAAATCATACTTTCTCCTATCAACTTTACTACACATGCAATATACTAACCAAAGTCTAACTCAAGTAAACTGTAACCTACCTCAAAGCCGAACTGGAACAATGCAATTATTTTGCAACAGCTTTCCCTTTTCGTAAAGCTTCGGAACGTTCAAAGTTTAGAAATTATAACACTAAGTGAGTAATGGATAATCTACTCAAACAAGCAACAATTGAGGAAGAGAACCAAACTACTTCTACTCTTTTCAAATGGGTAAACTATCACTATGTGTGAATTCATCATAAAATCAACCCCAACAATCATACTATATCAATTCATGGGTTCTATAATCAATTCAACCCCTTTCAACTAGTTTTCAGGCTAAAGCTTCCATTTTTATTAGAACCGTAAGTCTCAATCAACAATTCCCACCATTAATAATCAAGTTCTCATCCTAGGAAGTGATAATCTATACCCCTAGGTGATTAAACAACAATAAAATTAATACCATTCATTATTCAAGGGTTTACTACTTCTAGGGTTCTAGTCTTTCATTCTCCATTAAGGACCCTTTATTCATATAGGAACTTAAGAATGACAATGGAATGAATGCAGATAAAGGTTGATACTTACCTTGATGAAGGTTGGTGCCATAGCCTTAGAAAAATCGCCTTGGTGTTCTTGGGAATGGGTTCGTAGTATGGAATATAAGACATTGTTTCTGCCTTCCGTCAACTGCTGCAACATTTGACGTTTCGCTACACGGTCCTATTATAGCGGGAAGGGTCCCGCTATGGCGGACCTCATTAAATATCATAACCCCACCGCAGCAATCGGCTAGCCACAGTGGCGGACTTGCTACAACGGTACTACCACTTCTGCAGTGGTCCATATTGACCAGTGAGCTCTGAATTTTCACCCAAAATCCCAACACCAATCCGAGGCCCTACAAACGCAAACCAAACATGTACATATACATAAAAATACGTTATGGACTCACACGTGGCCTCAAAACTCCAACCGGAGGTCTAAATTACTCCGTCACCCCCAACAGAAAATGGAGTCGAGTTTCAGAGAAAGCACAACAACAACCAACACAAGTTTCAGTTTTCAGTTTCCTAACTCTTTAAGTTCTCATTCAAGCTCATTTCTATTTTTGGAAAGGTACTAGCGAGGTCGTTATATTAGATAATAATTAAACAACCATTCGTCCTCGAATGGACAAGGAAGGGAAACAAGGGAAAAAGGTACCTGACTCAGTGAAAAGTTGGGGATACTGGGCTTTTCTAATGTTACTGAGCTTTTCTCCCAATATACATATATTTATGGGGTGTTCGCCCGTATGATGTTAGAAAAGAGAGATATTCGCCTTTTCGCGAGACTGCGCAGTCAGCCTTGCTGGGACCCACATAGGCCGTGGTTCTACATGTGTACTTGTATATATATATATGTATATCCACGCCATTTTTCTTCATTTTTCACACCCTTATGATCTTGGAACACTCCCAAACCCTCTCTGAATATTCCCAAGTCAAATTCACCAATGTTGATCAAGAAATTATCTCAGAATCATAAACTAGAAAGGGAAAGTATAGTACTTATGATGCTTGATTTGTGGCTTCTTGGTTGAATTTAAAGCTAAGGGGTTAGTTGGAGTTCCGAATCATTCAAAGTAGGACTACAACCTTAACTTTGTTATTAAGATGTTCATGGAAATCTTTCCTAGTTTAAAGTAAAGGAAACAATGTTGTGAAGGTCCTAAAAGGGTTCGTCGATGTGGCTGCCTTGTGAACTGGTTTTGAATGGAGTTTTGGAGGAATTCTTACTTGATTATGTTGGTATATCTTGTTGTTATCTTTGTTAATGTTGTTATGGACAATTGTGGGCTGTTTGGAGGTGGATTGGAATTGAAAATATAGGGAAAATGCTGCCCGAATTTCATTAAGTCACCTACTAGGTTAGAATGAGTTTATAAGTGTTGTATGTAACCTGATTGCGGTGTATATCGTTGTGAATATAGATTTTCAAGCTCGGGAAGTGAACGTGGGATGTTTAAGTAGGCGACAAGGTATGTTAAGGCTATACATTATTTCATTTTGGCATGATCTTTATGAAATGAATGAACGAACTTCCATATCACTCTGCTCTTAGAAGCATTAGGAAGTATTCTAATCTTTGATGTTCTTGTACCCTTTTTATGATCTCAAAGATGTTTTTCGTAGGTAGAATGACTTTATGTCACTCTGAGAGTTCTATTTATTCATATTGCTTATACATTGCATTCATTTATACATATGCACATTGACCTATGACCAGAAGGCATTATATACGTGTATATTATATGTATATGGGGTATGGAGAAAGGGATAGGTGTTATATACACATCACCACCTGATCAAATGGTATACAATGATGATGCCCACAGAGGAGCCGATATTTTATGTTACAATGGGATGTCTTCAGAGGCTTGATGATGATACGTGCACATACTTACGTATGACCTAATATTTCATATGCATAAGTATGATACTTAAATGTTTCATGATTCCCAGAGGTACACAAAGATATACAGATTACATAGGCATATACATGACATTATGTACTTTACGACTCACAGAGATACTCAGATTTATAGAATTACTCTCCAATCTTATATATCTTTCATGTCTCTTACATATATTGCTTTCATGCCTTAAATACTCGGCAAATTATTTGTACTGACTCCCCTATTGCCTGGGGGGTTGCGTTCATGCTCGCAGATCTCAGGATACATGTTGGGGACTCATCTATTAGGATGCCAACTCAATGGTCAAGGTTGTTGCACTCCACTTTTTTCGGAGGTGCCAGGAGTCAGCATTGTCATATATATATGTATATACTTATGCATAGGTATGGCGGGGCCCTATCCTGACAACGTTATGTATGTTTTCTAGTAGAGGCTTATAGACAGTTATGTACAGTCAGATAATGTCCAGACTAGATGTTTCATATGTTGTCACACAGGTAATCGTGACAGCTTTGTTGCCTCATACTGTATGCCCAACATATCCATATAGATGAGTCTTTCAGACTATTTGATACATACATGTTTACCATAAAAATCTATCGAGTATCATATGATGGCCCTATCGGCCAACCTATATTCATAATGATGTCAGAGATGTATGTCAAATGGCACTTTACTAGTACAGTCAGGTGCCCATCATGGCCCTCCAGTTAGGTCGTGACAAAAAGTGGTATCAGAGCAGTTCTATCCTACGGTTGTCTACGAGCCATGTCTAGTAGAGTCTTCTTTATAGGTGTGTTGCACGCTACACTTATAAACAGGAGGGTGCAGGACATTTAGGATGGTTACCTTCTTTTCTACTCTAGATCGTGAGATAGAGACAAGTCGTAGGATAAGAAATTTCCAATCCTAATCCTGATTTGTTTTGTAGTTGTAAGATGGCTTCCGCAGGAAAGAAGATTAATATTTCAGGGGCCCCCAGAGTGAGATATTCTTATGATACAGACCCATCGGAGGATGTGCCCGCTATTGAGATAGATCCATCAGAAGTTATGTCCTCCATATAGACAGACTCGTCTCAGATTCAGGAGGCCTCGACTGGGAAGGTAAGGGATAGGGAAGTATTGGGAGATGATCCGTCGAATAATCCCAGATTGACAGTATCTGCAGAATAGGGGTCAAATGAGAATATAGGTAAGTGTAGGAGAATCAGTATAATTGGTAAGCTTGTAGAAGGTAGGGACATCATAGGACAACCTGTAGAAGGGAAACGAGAAGAAGAACTGCCTCAGCTACCATTGGATCGACTCGTACTGGATCAGAGTTCGAGAATAGGACCAAGGTAAAAATCTCTGTTGTTGGAGCTTCAGAATGTGAGCGATCGTATAAGAAAGTAAAGTTTATCGTTAAATGAATTCTAAGGTGCTACAGGTGAGTTATGTAATGTTTGTACGGATTTTAGCTGTAAATACAGATTCACTTATTAATTGTGTAAGGTGGTTGATTGACGAATGGTTTAGAAGGGAAAAGTTGGAGTTTTAGGGATAGATGTTCAAAGATGATTTATGAGATGAGCATTATTATTTCATATTCTTTTTATATTAGTCAGCCCAATGTGGTTGAGTTGTATATTATATGTTTTTCTATATTTGTCCTTGTAAGGCACGAGATGCATTTTCTGGGCTGTTTGCAGGTTTGGGATTGTTATAATTATAGAAAAAACTCAGCCGAAATTTCTCGAGGATTTAAAGGAAATTGTGGAGATCTTCAAGTGAAATTGTTATAAGAGGTAAGAAAGGGTCTAGTAGAGAGTAATTAGAGATGAAGTTAGCAGTCAATTAAGGAATAGATTTAGCAGGTATGCATTAAGTTGGAAAGGATGTTACATCCGACATTTTTGCATATTCGAAAAATCCGAGATAACTTGGCTTGTAATGAATGGGGCCATATTTGGACCTTACTTGGTATGAACGTGTCGGTTAAGAATACATTGGCGTGGAATTACGAAAGGAGGCCAAGGACAAAATAGGAATTTTGGAAATTAGTTTCGGGAATTACAAAACAAGAATTCTAACCAAATGGGCTCAAATAAAAAGGAAAAATAAGGCCCAAACTAGGAGGCCCAACCGGCCATGTTGGCCCAAACCCATGGCCATAAGTCATGTGATTAGTCACATGACTAATTAATATAAAGAGGTAATAATACATGTTTATTCATAGAAGGTTCAAGAAAAATTGAGAACAAGAGAAAAAGAAGGAGAGAATTCGGCCAAAGAAAAGAGAAAGAGAAAAAGAAAGAAAAATTCTTGGAGCTTAATTCTTGGTTCAAAAATCCATCTCTTTTAAAATTTCTACTAAGCTCAAGGTGCTCTTCAAGTTGGTATAATTATTGTGGCAAGAAACTACCAATTGTGGCAAGTGGAAGAGTTGGAAAAAGGTAAGAGTCCATCCCTTTTTTTATTATGTTATGGAGCTTTGTTCATGTTGTGGAATGTAGAAATGAATAGAATTTGTGAAAATATGGAAGTTTGCAAAGTGGGTGTGTTTGTTGGAAAGTGGCCGTGTGTGTGTGTGTTGATGTATTGATGTAATGAGATGAATTTTTATGTTGTATTCTAGTTGTAGTTATGGTGAAAATTGTATTAGAAATGAAAGTTGAATGAATTCGACGGAAATTGGAAATATGGAATGTATCCGTGTGGTGTTGTGTTGATGGTGGAAAATGAACTAAATTTTGTTAGTATGTTAATTGTGTTGTAGTGAAGTAGATGGAAGAATAAGGGGTTAAGCTAACATGAAGAATTTGTTGTTAAGTTGTTGTCGGAAAGTATGTTGTTTAGTATGATCTTATGAAATTAAGAAAATGAAGTGGTTAAGGTGCAAATGATGGTTAATGTTGATAAACTTGGAAGATGGAAATGTGTTATGAACTGGCATGTTAAAGATTAGGAGAATTGGATAGATTATGGCCTTGATGGAAAGTTTGCATGTTTGTATATCTTGTGTATATCTCGTGTATATATTGTAGAAATGTTATGATATGATTCCGACTGGTATTGTAATGACTTTGATTAGAATAAATGAGAGAATGTTGGTATTGATTTGGGAGCGTGAAGTCGAAATGAGGATTATTGTATTATGTCGTAAAGTAGACTAATTGTGTATATTATTAATTATGATAATTGTTGATGTTGTTGATATTGTTGTTGGGTTGTTGTTGGTTGTTTGGAGCCGAGTTGAATCTCGGGGAGGCTATATGTATAGGGGAGGTGCTGCCCAAATTCTTATAGACAAGTATTGGTTAAGGTTAGAAATGTTAAGTCTCATGAATAGTAACTGGTAAATGTGACCATTTGCAGTTTTTGAGTGAAACAGGAATCGAGTTTGGACGAGCGTAGGACGCAACCAAGGTATGTAAAGCCTACCCCTTCATTCTTAGGCATGTTCTGAATGTAATAGGCTCGGCCGCGAGCCTTAAGTACGACTCCGTTCCTCGGAATTCGAGATGGAAATCCGCTCCAATTCCTTCAGTAAGATTGAATCATTTCTCTTATAACTTGTCCCTAAAGTGAACTTTTGTATAAAACATACCTAAACGGAGTCGGAATACTTCCAAATGATTATGGATGACCTCATAAGGTCTATTATCAGTAATTTACATATGTCGCCTCGAGTTGGTCCGAGGCGGGCCCACAAGGCCCGATGCCTTCTGTATAACCTTAATTACTTTGGTTCTGTCCGATTTTCTCAGAAAACATCTGGACTATTATTGTGATTATGAAATGACTATTTTTATGCAAATCTTACAAAATGATTTCTGGACATCTGAGAATCTGATCCTGATAATAATCTGTCGTGCCTTCCCAAGTAGGACATAGGCGCGTATTATGCATACTATCCGAATACTCTGACTTGACTCGCCGTCTGGCACCCTTCAGTTCGATTGAGTCTGTATGTTGAGTCTGTATGTATGTGGTTTCTCATTAATTTGTTCGTGGATGTCTCAATGCTTCCTTCACTGCGTCCCGGGCCAGGTTCTGTTATCGTGCATATTCCTCTGCATTGTTCACCGCGTCCCTCGGTGTGCGGGCCGGGATCTGTTTATATCTGTATAATATTATGATCTGTGTATGGGGATGGCGGCCAGGATAGCACATTATCTGATTCTGTCTGTCCACCGCGTCCCGTACTAAGAGGGCCGGGTTCTGTTTACCGCGCCCCCATGACAGGGCCGGGATCTGTATGTATGTATGTATGTGCTATCAGCATTTATATAAGCACATGACTCTGTATGATTCTGTATGATTCTGTATGACTATGCATGCATAATTCTGTCCGGCATACTCCTGTCTGTCCGTCTAGATTACGATTATGTCTGTATGTCCGTATGGATTCTGATTCTGTCTATCCGTTTGGATTATGATTCTATCCGTCCGTTTCACTTATGGTTCTATCCGCTATAACTCTGTACTTCTGGTTCAGACTATGATTATGCTTGTTATGTTTCTGCTTTACATACTCGGTACTTTTTTTGTACTGACCCCCGGTTCTTCGGGGGCTGCGTTACATGCCCGCAGGTACAGACGCACCTGGAGATACACCGCCAGTCTAGGACTCAGATTCTGCTATTTTGAAGAGCTCTTTTGATCCGGAGCGAATTATTTTGGTATATATCTTCTGACATCTGTATATTCTGTATGTATGATAATTCTGGGTACGGCGGGGCCCTGTCCCGTCATCTGATTCGGTACGTCTACTAGAGGCCTGTAGATATGTATGTGGGTTACGGGTTACATCTGTTCAGGTAGATGCGTACGATTTTGTGACTCTGTCTGTTATGTTAGCCTCATCGGCTTATGCAAAAGTTTCAGTATGCATATGTATATATATTTTCGCGCGCGCCGTATCTGAATTGGCTTGAATCTGTAAACACCTATTTGAAATATTTTGTTTGGTACGCCAATTCTGTCAGGTAGGTACGTATGGGTATCCAGTTAGGATACCAGTCGCGGCCCACGGGGTTGGGTCGTGACAGAAGTGGTATCAGAGCGGTTAGTCCTCGGTATGTCTACTGGCCGTGTCTAGTAGAGTCTTGTTTATCGGTGTGTTGTGCACCACATCTATAAACAGGAGGCTACAGGACAACTAGGATGTTACCCTTCTTTGGATCTTAGATCGTGCGATAAAGCTGTATGGTTAGGATGTTTCCTACGAATTGATGTATCTACAGCGAGGCTCCAAAAGAGCAGAAGTGTCAGTATTTGGGGAAAATGTTTCTGACCCTCTTCCTGCAGGTGGTTGCAGATTGACAAAGAATGAAGATGAGTGCTTCTGATGATGGGGATGGGGGGTGCTAAGAAGGCCCCTAGGATATCACCAGGACCGAGTAGGCAGATCCCCAGCTACTCGATTGAGACAGACCCTTCGGAGGATTCAGAGACAATTCCTCCAGAGTTTCTGATCCCCAGAGCAGAGGATCCCAGAGAAGATAGTTATGATACTGACCCCTCGGAGGATCCAGCGACGATACCTCTAGAGTTTCTTACCCCCAGGGAGGAGGATAGCCCCGATGCTGAGCTACTAGAGCATTCATCTAGGACGCCGGAGGAGGAGGTTCCCGAGGACATACCAGCAGCTCCTGTAGTGGAGCATTATGTTAGACAGGCTTCCCCGGAGAGTGTTACGCCCTACTCCAGTCCTTTGTCCTGGCCATTAGTGAACCAGGAATTGCCGGGCTACCTATACTCCTCTGATTCGGATGCAGGTAATAGCGGGGGCCAGGCGAATGGGGGCCAGACAGATGATGATGATGAGGGACACAGTTCCCACGGCAGCTCCCCAGGTTAGACCCGAGATTGATCATTTATGAGTAGGTAAGTTTCCTAGAATTTCCGATATGGGTATGATATCTGAAAAATGTTATTCAATGATGACGACGGAAATTTAAAAGGGATTAGAGACCTAGTGACTATAGGCAAGGGCGACTGAGATGTCGCCACCATCAGTGTGAATCTAGAAACCCCAGATGAAAGTGAATAGGAAAGTGCCTCCGATGTCGTTTGAGTTGGGCATGTGAGGTAAGTTTCGACATTGTTAAAAAATTTTAATTGAAGTTATCAGCCCTGTGTGGCTACGATACGATATGATATGATGTATATATGCGTAAATGTGTCGGCCCTGTGAGGCATGGTTGGTATTTCTGGTGTACAGGTTTCGGATAGTGAGAAATACAGAGGAATCTCTGCCCAAATTTTTCCAGAAATATGGAGATAAATATGTAAATTAAGTACTAAAAGGTTCCGCGATACTTGTCGGAATTTAGTTTTCCTCTGTTGGTGGGTGGAGAGCACCTTACGATGATATTTTATCAGATTTCATCGACTAATTGGAGATGGGATTCGTGGGATGAAGATTTAAATCTGTGGGCTGTCTAAAATCGTATGTATATGTGCATGAAAGTGAATATCGGAGGTTCAGAAAGGCAATATGGTAATTGTATGGCTTAGCCCGGGGTGGGAACCACTACGAGAATTTTCTGAAAATTTACTAAGACCCCGATCTTCCCTAAATTACGTGACAAAGGTCGTGCGGGGCAATCGACGAAATTATATTAGCCGTAACGCGCCAAAATGCATGAAAGTTCCGAGGTTAAGCGTGCTAAGGCCAGAGCAATTCTGGGATGGGTGACCCCCTTGGGAAGTAATGCAAAACTTTTCACAAGTGTAAGTATGATATATATAAATGGAAAGTTGGGGTAACCTAAGGGAGAAGAAAATGTGTGGATTAACTAGTGCCCTTACAAGAGTCGCGCAGACCGATGCAGACTAAATGGGCGAGAAGAAAAGGCGCAATTGTTATATCCCGCATTTTTCGCATTCGGATAATTTGAGGTAATTGCGGGAGATTAAGAGCAAGACTATAATTTTGATCTTGTTTGGTGTATAAGTTGTTTATAAAAATTTTGAAGTGGGAATATTAAGAAAGGTCAAGGGCATAAAGGGGAATTCGTAATATGACTCGTGGAAATATGAAGGAAGACGAAGGGCAAATTTGGAATTTGGAAATTAATTTTTCATGAATTGTAGAACAAAAAAATAGTTGGGCTAGGAAATTTTTAAGGAAATAAGAGGGCCCAACCGGCCATGGGCTTGGGCCAAGCCCATGGGGGATTTAATTTAGGAAATATAAAAGATGACTAGGTCATCTTTGCTCTATAATTCTCTAGAAATTTCAAGAGAGCAAAAATAAGAGAAGGGAGGAGAAAGTTCTAGGGCCATTCGGCCAAGCCTAGGATCAACAAGAAATCTTGGAAAAAAATTCTTCAAAAATCATTCTCTACTAATTAAAGGGTCCTTAACAAGGTGGAGTTGTTGTTGAAGCAAGAAAAATTCATAATCACACAAGTTGCCAAGTTGTAGTCAAGTGAGAAGTTGAAGAAGAAAGGTGAGTTTTAATCTTGTTTTATGTGTTATGTATGGTTTATATGTGTTGTAGTATGCCAAAATGGATGAAATTCATGAAGGAGAGAAATATAGTGTATGGCCGTGTATATATATATATATATGTGTGTGTGTGTAGGAGCCATGCTTCAATTATTTTAATTAGTGTTTGGTTGTTATTGTTGTGAATGATATGTGGAAAATGGAAGTTGAATGAATTTGGAGAGATTGTGGTGTGCATGCTTGATGTTAGCCGTGTGTGTGTGCATGGCATAGGTGGCCGTGAACATGGCTTATGTAACCATGAATGTGTGTTGAATTGTTGAGGAACAATGAGCAAGTTGTAATTAATATTCTAGTTGTTGTGTTGTTGATCATGGTGGCCGAATATGGTGAGGTTGTGTGGGACAATCAGATTTATTTTATGTAGTGTTTTGATTGTTGTCGTTATGCGTTCCATAATGAAAACCAAGTTATAATCGTTGTGGAAGCGTCGAAGAAGTTAATTTGACGTTAGCGTAAATTCTTATATTTGCATGAATGATGTTGTGAATGTGTAGAATGATAGTGAAGTCCATAAATGTGGAAGAAAGTAATGTATGGATCGCTAGTGTGATTGTTGAATTCATGTTGATAGTTTGGCCGGGTTTGAATTCCCGGATTGTGTTTGACGAGAATTTGACTAAATTGAATGTCGAGGATGGTATATTTACAGAGGAGGTGCTGCCGAAATTTCGGTAGCCAAGTATTACCTTAAGATTTCAACTCTAAGTATACTAATGAGAGTTTTGGGTAAAAATGACCAATTTGCAGATTTCGACGAGATTGCGATGTGAATTTGGAGTAGCAGAAAGGAGCGGAAGAGGTATGTAAGGCTTCACCCTTCTTTCTATGGCATGTCTTAGTTGTAATAAGTTGGGTACGAGCCTCGGGGACGACTCGGTTCCCCGGAATCCGCACCTAAAGTTTTCCACTTTTTGTTCAATAGAATTGAACTAGAAAGTGTGCCAATTGTTGGAAAAACCTCCTACGCCCTTAGAACTTGTATAAATGGGACCCGATTACCCTAAGACCCTCACAAGTAACGCTATGACACGTAACATACGTAAATCGTATACGCTACCTCATCCGGCCCGAGGTGGGCCCGTTACTCTCGGATTTTCCTATAGTCGTGGCTGACTTACTTGAAGTAAATCCAAAGGGGACTTTTGATCCCAATCTCGTTACCGAATGATAAGTACTATGACTACTCTAACGAGAATGTTTCTATGAGGATAATGATAATGAAAATGTTAGACAAGATAATGTACCTTTGATAAGTACGACCGGAACGACTCTATGACTAAGATGACTAAGCTAAGTATCTTATGTAAACATGAAAGTGATACACTAATTTTTGAATCGTATTTATATTTCCGAGTTATATCTTTATTTTCTCTGACTCCAAAGCCTATGACGGTCATCTATGATGCCCACGATTTCATTCTACGGTTACTGTAATACTATTCTCCGTTGATAGTCTCGCCTTAAAGTACTTGTTCCTTCAAGGTGAGACAAAGCTATAACTAGCATTCCATAACGTAATCGGTGGTCACCGACCTTACTTCACTACGATGAATACATGATTTTCCTTGGCTCTTGTGTGCTTATATGATATATGTATATAAAATAGGTATATGTGTATGGATATGTATATATAAATAAGATAAGTAATTGTATATGAGACGTGTATATGTATAAAAGATAAGCAAATGTATATGTATATGTGTATGGGGAAAGGGGAAGGGTCACTGTTATATCACCACCTGATTCAGCTGGATTCCATCCTGGACGCGGGATGCCCGGACGCGGGATATGGGAGAGCCGTACGCGGCGTCTGTATATATATAATGCATGCTACCTATATATGATGTAATGTGTTGGGACACCGTTGGGGAGGGGACTTGGGAGAGCCGATGTATTCGGCGTCTGTAAATGTGAATCAAAGATACTGTTCACTGAAATGTATTGTTTTCTGTACACGAGAATAAGTAATATATAAATGTTAATTCCTATGCTTATGAAAAGAAACGTTTCAAAGACGAAAGGACAAGCCTACATGACAGCCGGCCTGAAAAGGGGCCTTCCTATGCACAAATTACTTTCTCGCCTCGTTATATGCCCTGTGACTCCATGATATTATTAATCGTACTCTATGTTATTGCTTGTATTATTTTCTATGCCTTACATACTCGGTACACTATTCGTACTGACGTCCCTTCTTGTGGACGCTGCGTTCCATGCCACGCAGGTCAGCAGACAGGTGGACTTGATCCTTAGGAGCTCTGCCGGCAGTACTCTACAGCGCTCCAGTCGTTCCGGAGCCTTATTTCAGTGGTACTATTTTGTGTATATATAATCTCGGGCACGATAGTACTCGGCCCTTTCTATGTATAAGTGTACTATGTCTAGAGGCTCGTAGGCAGATATGTACAGTCAGTCAAGTATGGTTAGATATAAGGTGTTTTGGCATGTTAATGTTGTTGTATAAAGTGCTAACGAAGTTTATTAGCCTATGTTCAGAATGACGCTGCTAATGTTAATGTTCAAAAAACAAATATGGCTCTATTTACACGGCTTGCTAAGAGGTAAAGGTAATATGATAGATAGGGAGTGCTCGGTACAAGTATCGGGTACTCGTCACGGCCCCTAGTCGGATCGTGACAGAAGTGGTATCAGAGCAGTTCGGTCCTAGGGGTTTTTCTACGAGTCGTGTCCAGTAGAGTCTTGTTTATGAGTGTGTAGTGCGCCACGCTTATAAACAGGAGGCTACAGGGCATTTAGGAAATGTGACCTTCTTTGCATTCTGAAATCGTGCGATAGAGCTAAGTTGCCAGGCTTCCATATTCCTTTTCCTAAACCTATGTTATGGTTTCAGTAATGTCGCCGAAGAGAAAGGCTACGATGGCCGAGAAAGCCAAGAGGGTGGCGGCCAGCAGAGTTGAACGGGAGCTAGAAGAAGAAGAATCCCATAATGAGGCTCCCCCTCAGACTGTTCCTGCTCCCCCTGCACCGGCAGAGCAGGGAAGAGCTCCAGCTCCAGCCCCCGCACCTCCAGTTGCACCGCCAGCAGCTCCGGGCCAGCAGATGGCAGAGGCCATCCATTTATTGACCCAGCTCGTTGCCGCACAGGCTCAGCGGCAAGATGTAGACCTGGGAGACAGGGCGGTAAGTGCAAGGGCCCGTGACTTTATTACCCTGAAGCCGCCAGAGTTCTATGGATCAAAACCAGAGGAGGACCCGCAGAGTTTCATAGACGAGATGCTGAGGATACTGAGAATTATACATGCTTCGGATACGGAGTCCGTAGAGTTGGCTTCATACAGGCTGCGGGATGTGGCAGTTCTATGGTACAGCAGCTGGATAGCATCGAGGGGAGCAAATGCACCCCCTCCGGTCTGGCAGGAGTTCACTGAGGTGTTCCTGTGACATTTCCTATCGCCAGAGGTTCGACGGGCTCGAGCCGATATGTTCTTGAACCTGAGACAGGGAAATATGAGCGTTCGAGAATACAACCTCCGTTTTAACTCATTAGCCAGGTATGCCCCAGCCATGATAGCTGATAGGGGAGATCATGTGCACCGATTTGTGAGTGGGCTAGGGCCACATTTGGTTAAGGAATGTTTGACGGCTTCACTCCAGGACGGGATGACTATTACCCGCATCCAGGCCCACGCTCAAAATCTGGAAGAACAGTACCAGTCACGGAGAGAGGAGCGTTATTCAGATAGGGGTCCCAGAAAAAGGGGCAGATCTTCTGGGGCTAGAAGCGAGTATAGAGGGGGGCAGGCACAAGAGCAGTCTAGGTATTCAGGCCAATTAGTGGCCAGTGCACCACCTCGATTTGCAGATAGAACATTTGACCGCTCCGCCTATTCGGGACAAGATCAGGGTACTAGAGCTTCAGGATCCCAGTACAGAGCTGATTTTAGCAGGACGGGGCTGCCCCCACCACGATGTGCTCGGTGTGGCAGGCCCCGCTTTGGGCAGTGCTACCTAGACACCGGTGGTTGTTTTGCCTGTGGTCGAACTGACCATTTTGTACGTGACTGCCCACTAAAGGATGAAGGAGGCCGAACTCTGCCAGCTGGATCAGCAATCGGTTCATCGTCGACCGTGCGCCCTCGTGGACAGACTTCCCAGGCTCCAGCGGGCCGCGGCCGAGGTAGAGGAGGGGCACCTAGTTCGGCCGGTCCTCCGCACCGCTTATATGCACTGACAGGACGACAGGACCCTGAACCTTCCGCCGACGCGGCCACAGGTACACTTCCGGCATCTTTTCTATAATATATGGATGTTAAATTGAGCTGGACTTTACTTTATCTTGCACCGTCCCGTGTGTTGCGGAACATATAAAAAATTCGGGAAAATTTAGGATAAGGGTAGCCGTGCACACAAGAAAAAGGGTGAATAGTAGTGACCACGAAGGCTAAAATAGTCATTAAAAGAGAAATATGTGCTATGAGCGCGTTCGAACATTGCCGAGACCCGAACTTGCCCCACATTATGTGATATAGGTAGTACGGGGAAGCAGAGGTAAAAATACTAACACTAAGACACTGAAATGCATTAATGTTTCAAGGTTAAGCGTGCTCAGGCGGGAGTAATTCCATGATGGGTGACCCCCTGGGAAATATCCTGAAAATTTCGTAAATACGGAAATAAGAGACGAGTGTAAAAGTAGGTAGCCCAGAGTAAATTGGGGTGTGGAAAGTGGTTAGAAACCCCGTACGAGTCATATAGGCCGAGACGGACTAAACTAACAAAAAGGGGGGAGCCATGACAACAGAAAGTTTTGAGGATGAAGGAGAAAAGTACAGGTGTCACAGGGTGAGAACGATATTGAGTCCACACTAGCTAAGGCAAGAAATCCTTGATATGACGATATACGGGAACATGTCTAGTGAGGGGATAGACGCAGCGGACGCCACGAAGAGGGAATTTCAACCGTAAAGATCCTAAAAAAGGCAACCTAAGCTCCTGAAATGGATGTGTTAAGTGACATGTGAGGAACCTACGGAGGAGACCTCCCCGAAGTATCATAGTACACTACGAGGCCAGTTTAACATTTGAGGACGAATGTTCTAAAGTGGGGGAGGATGTTATATCCCGCATTTTTTGCATTCGGATAATTTGAGGTAATTGCGGGAGATTAAGAGCAAGACTATAATTTTGATCTTGTTTGGTGTATAAGTTGTTTATAAAAATTTTGAAGTGGGAATATTAAGAAAGGTCAAGGGCATAAAGGGGAATTCGCAATATGACTCGTGGAAATATGAAGGAAGACGAAGGGCAAATTTGGAATTTGGAAATTAATTTTTCATGAATTGTAGAACAAAAAAATAGTTGGGCTTGGAAATTTTTAAGGAAATAAGAGGGCCCAACCGGCCATGGGCTTGGGCCAAGCCCATGGGGGATTTAATTTAGGAAATATAAAAGATGACTAGGTCATCTTTGCTCCATAATTCTCTAGAAATTTCAAGAGAGCAAAAATAAGAGAAGGGAGGAGAAAGTTCTAGGGCCATTAGGCCAAGCCTAGCATCAACAAGAAATCTTGGAAAAAAATTCTTCAAAAATCATTCTCTACTAATTAAAGGGTCCTTAACAAGGTGGAGTTGTTGTTGAAGCAAGAAAAATTCATAATCACACAAGTTGCCAAGTTGTAGTCAAGTGAGAAGTTGAAGAAGAAAGGTGAGTTTTAATCTTGTTTTATGTGTTATGTATGGTTTATATGTGTTGTAGTATGCCAAAATGGATGAAATTCATGAAGGAGAGAAATATAGTGTATGGCCGTGTCTATATATATATGTGTATGAGCCATGCTTCAATTATTTTAATTAGTGTTTGGTTGTTATTGTTGTGAATGATATGTGGAAAATGGAAGTTGAATGAATTTGGAGAGATTGTGGTGTGCATGCTTGATGTTAGCCGTGTGTGTGTGCATGGCATAGGTGGCCGTGAACATGGCTTATGTAACCATGAATGTGTGTTGAATTGTTGAGGAACAATGAGCAAGTTGTAATTAATATTCTAGTTGTTGTGTTGTTGATCATGGTGGCCGAATATGGTGATGTTGTGTGGGACAATCAGATTTATTTTATGTAGTGTTTTGATTGTTGTCGTTATGCGTTCCATAATGAAAACGAAGTTATAATCGTTGTGGAAGCGTCGAAGAAGTTAATTTGACGTTAGCGTAAATTCTTATATTTGCATGAATGATGTTGTGAATGTGTAGAATGATAGTGAAGTCCATAAATGTGGAAGAAAGTAATGTATGGATCGCTAGTGTGATTGTTGAATTCATGTTGATAGTTTGGCCGGGTTTGAATTCCCGGATTGTGTTTGACGAGAATTTGACTAAATTGAATGTCGAGGATGGTATATTTACAGAGGAGGTGCTGCCGAAATTTCGGTAGCCAAGTATTACCTTAAGATTTCAACTCTAAGTATACTAATGCGAGTTTTGGGTAAAAATGACCAATTTGCAGATTTCGACGAGATTGCGATGTGAATTTGGAGTAGCAGAAAGGAGCGGAAGAGGTATGTAAGGCTTCACCCTTCTTTCTATGGCATGTCTTAGTTGTAATAAGTTGGGTACGAGCCTCGGGGACGACTCGGTTCCCCGGAATCCGCACCTAAAGTTTTCCACTTTTTGTTCAATAGAATTGAACTAGAAAGTGTGCCAATTGTTGGAAAAACCTCCTACGCCCTTAGAACTTGTATAAATGGGACCCGATTACCCTAAGACCCTCACAAGTAACGCTATGACACGTAACATACGTAAATCGTATACGCTACCTCATCCGGCCCGAGGTGGGCCCGTTACTCTCGGATTTTCCTATAGTCGTGGCTGACTTACTTGAAGTAAATCCAAAGGGGACTTTTGATCCCAATCTCGTTACCGAATGATAAGTACTATGACTACTCTAACGAGAATGTTTCTATGAGGATAATGATAATGAAAATGTTAGACAAGATAATGTACCTTTGATAAGTACGACCGGAACGACTCTATGACTAAGATGACTAAGCTAAGTATCTTATGTAAACATGAAAGTGATACACTAATTTTTGAATCGTATTTATATTTCCTAGTTATATCTTTATTTTCTCTGACTCCAAAGCCTATGACGGTCATCTATGATGCCCACGATTTCATTCTACGGTTACTGTAATACTATTCTCCGTTGATAGTCTCGCCTTAAAGTACTTGTTCCTTCAAGGTGAGACAAAGCTATAACTAGCATTCCATAACGTAATCGGTGGTCACCGACCTTACTTCACTACGATGAATACATGATTTTCCTTGGCTCTTGTGTGCTTATATGATATATGTATATAAAATAGGTATATGTGTATGGATATGTATATATAAATAAGATAAGTAATTGTATATGAGACGTGTATATGTATAAAAGATAAGCAAATGTATATGTATATGTGTATGGGGAAAGGGGAAGGGTCACTGTTATATCACCACCTGATTCAGCTGGATTCCATCCTGGACGCGGGATGCCCGGACGCGGGATATGGGAGAGCCGTACGCGGCGTCTGTATATATATAATGCATGCTACCTATATATGATGTAATGTGTTGGGACACCGTTGGGGAGGGGACTTGGGAGAGCCGATGTATTCGGCGTCTGTAAATGTGAATCAAAGATACTGTTCACTGAAATGTATTGTTTTCTGTACACGAGAATAAGTAATATATAAATGTTAATTCCTATGCTTATGAAAAGAAACGTTTCAAAGACGAAAGGACAAGCCTACATGACAGCCGGCCTGAAAAGGGGCCTTCCTATGCACAAATTACTTTCTCGCCTCGTTATATGCCCTGTGACTCCATGATATTATTAATCGTACTCTATGTTATTGCTTGTATTATTTTCTATGCCTTACATACTCGGTACACTATTCGTACTGACGTCCCTTCTTGTGGACGCTGCGTTCCATGCCACGCAGGTCAGCAGACAGGTGGACTTGATCCTTAGGAGCTCTGCCGGCAGTACTCTACAGCGCTCCAGTCGTTCCGGAGCCTTATTTCAGTGGTACTATTTTGTGTATATATAATCTCGGGCACGATAGTACTCGGCCCTTTCTATGTATAAGTGTACTATGTCTAGAGGCTCGTAGGCAGATATGTACAGTCAGTCAAGTATGGTTAGATATAAGGTGTTTTGGCATGTTAATGTTGTTGTATAAAGTGCTAACGAAGTTTATTAGCCTATGTTCAGAATGACGCTGCTAATGTTAATGTTCAAAAAACAAATATGGCTCTATTTACACGGCTTGCTAAGAGGTAAAGGTAATATGATAGATAGGGAGTGCTCGGTACAAGTATCGGGTACTCGTCACGGCCCCTAGTCGGATCGTGACAGAAGTGGTATCAGAGCAGTTCGGTCCTAGGGGTTTTTCTACGAGTCGTGTCCAGTAGAGTCTTGTTTATGAGTGTGTAGCGCGCCTCGCTTATAAACAGGAGGCTACAGGGCATTTAGGAAATGTGACCTTCTTTGCATTCTGAAATCGTGCGATAGAGCTAAGTTGCCAGGCTTCCATATTCCTTTTCCTAAACCTATGTTATGGTTTCAGTAATGTCGCCGAAGAGAAAGGCTACGATGGCCGAGAAAGCCAAGAGGGTGGCGGCCAGCAGAGTTGAACGGGAGCTAGAAGAAGAAGAATCTCATAATGAGGCTCCCCCTCAGACTGTTCCTGCTCCCCCTGCACCGGCAGAGCAGGGAAGAGCTCCAGCTCCAGCGCCCGCACCTCCAGTTGCACCGCCAGCAGCTCCGGGCCAGCAGATGGCAGAGGCCATCCATTTATTGACCCAGCTCGTTGCCGCACAGGCTCAGCGGCAAGATGTAGACCTGGGAGACAGGGCGGTAAGTGCAAGGGCCCGTGACTTTATTACCCTGAAGCCGCCAGAGTTCTATGGATCAAAACCAGAGGAGGACCCGCAGAGTTTCATAGACGAGATGCTGAGGATACTGAGAATTATACATGCTTCGGATACGGAGTCCGTAGAGTTGGCTTCATACAGGCTGCGGGATGTGGCAGTTCTATGGTACAGCAGCTGGATAGCATCGAGGGGAGCAAATGCACCCCCTCCGGTCTGGCAGGAGTTCACTGAGGTGTTCCTGTGACATTTCCTATCGCCAGAGGTTCGACGGGCTCGAGCCGATATGTTCTTGAACCTGAGACAGGGAAATATGAGCGTTCGAGAATACAACCTCCGTTTTAACTCATTAGCCAGGTATGCCCCAGCCATGATAGCTGATAGGGGAGATCATGTGCACCGATTTGTGAGTGGGCTAGGGCCACATTTGGTTAAGGAATGTTTGACGGCTTCACTCCAGGACGGGATGACTATTACCCGCATCCAGGCCCACGCTCAAAATCTGGAAGAACAGTACCAGTCACGGAGAGAGGAGCGTTATTCAGATAGGGGTCCCAGAAAAAGGGGCAGATCTTCTGGGGCTAGAAGCGAGTATAGAGGGGGGCAGGCACAAGAGCAGTCTAGGTATTCAGGCCAATTAGTGGCCAGTGCACCACCTCGATTTGCAGATAGAACATTTGACCGCTCCGCCTATTCGGGACAAGATCAGGGTACTAGAGCTTCAGGATCCCAGTACAGAGCTGATTTTAGCAGGACGGGGCTGCCCCCACCACGATGTGCTCGGTGTGGCAGGCCCCGCTTTTGGCAGTGCTACCTAGACACCGGTGGTTGTTTTGCCTGTGGTCGAACTGACCATTTTGTACGTGACTGCCCACTAAAGGATGAAGGAGGCCGAACTCTGCCAGCTGGATCAGCAATCGGTTCATCGTCGACCGTGCGCCCTCGTGGACAGACTTCCCAGGCTCCAGCGGGCCGCGGCCGAGGTAGAGGAGGGGCACCTAGTTCGGCCGGTCCTCCGCACCGCTTATATGCACTGACAGGACGACAGGACCCTGAACCTTCCGCCGACGCGGCCACAGGTACACTTCCGGCATCTTTTCTATAATATATGGATGTTAAATTGAGCTGGACTTTACTTTATCTTGCACCGTCCCGTGTGTTGCGGAACATATAAAATATTCGGGAAAATTTAGGATAAGGGTAGCCGTGCACACAAGAAAAAGGGTGAATAGTAGTGACCACGAAGGCTAAAATAGTCATTAAAAGAGAAATATGTGCTATGAGCGCGTTCGAACATTGCCGAGACCCGAACTTGCCCCACATTATGTGATATAGGTAGTACGGGGAAGCAGAGGTAAAAATACTAACACTAAGACACTGAAATGCATTAATGTTTCAAGGTTAAGCGTGCTCAGGCGGGAGTAATTCCATGATGGGTGACCCCCTGGGAAATATCCTGAAAATTTCGTAAATACGGAAATAAGAGACGAGTGTAAAAGTAGGTAGCCCAGAGTAAATTGGGGTGTGGAAAGTGGTTAGAAACCCCGTACGAGTCATATAGGCCGAGACGGACTAAACTAACAAAAAGGGGGGAGCCATGACAACAGAAAGTTTTGAGGATGAAGGAGAAAAGTACAGGTGTCACAGGGTGAGAACGATATTGAGTCCACACTAGCTAAGGCAAGAAATCCTTGATATGACGATATACGGGAACATGTCTAGTGAGGGGATAGACGCAGCGGACGCCAAGAAGAGGGAATTTCAACCGTAAAGATCCTAAAAAAGGCAACCTAAGCTCCTGAAATGGATGTGTTAAGTGACATGTGAGGAACCTACGGAGGAGACCTCCCCGAAGTATCATAGTACACTACGAGGCCAGTTTAACATTTGAGGACGAATGTTCTAAAGTGGGGGAGGATGTTATATCCCGCATTTTTCGCATTCGGATAATTTGAGGTAATTGCGGGAGATTAAGAGCAAGACTATAATTTTGATCTTGTTTGGTGTATAAGTTGTTTATAAAAATTTTGAAGTGGGAATATTAAGAAAGGTCAAGGGCATAAAGGGGAATTCGCAATATGACTCGTGGAAATATGAAGGAAGACGAAGGGCAAATTTGGAATTTGGAAATTAATTTTTCATGAATTGTAGAACAAAAAAATAGTTGGGCTTGGAAATTTTTAAGGAAATAAGAGGGCCCAACCGGCCATGGGCTTGGGCCAAGCCCATGGGGGATTTAATTTAGGAAATATAAAAGATGACTAGGTCATCTTTGCTCCATAATTCTCTAGAAATTTCAAGAGAGCAAAAATAAGAGAAGGGAGGAGAAAGTTCTAGGGCCATTAGGCCAAGCCTAGCATCAACAAGAAATCTTGGAAAAAAATTCTTCAAAAATCATTCTCTACTAATTAAAGGGTCCTTAACAAGGTGGAGTTGTTGTTGAAGCAAGAAAAATTCATAATCACACAAGTTGCCAAGTTGTAGTCAAGTGAGAAGTTGAAGAAGAAAGGTGAGTTTTAATCTTGTTTTATGTGTTATGTATGGTTTATATGTGTTGTAGTATGCCAAAATGGATGAAATTCATGAAGGAGAGAAATATAGTGTATGGCCGTGTCTATATATATATGTGTATGAGCCATGCTTCAATTATTTTAATTAGTGTTTGGTTGTTATTGTTGTGAATGATATGTGGAAAATGGAAGTTGAATGAATTTGGAGAGATTGTGGTGTGCATGCTTGATGTTAGCCGTGTGTGTGTGCATGGCATAGGTGGCCGTGAACATGGCTTATGTAACCATGAATGTGTGTTGAATTGTTGAGGAACAATGAGCAAGTTGTAATTAATATTCTAGTTGTTGTGTTGTTGATCATGGTGGCCGAATATGGTGATGTTGTGTGGGACAATCAGATTTATTTTATGTAGTGTTTTGATTGTTGTCGTTATGCGTTCCATAATGAAAACGAAGTTATAATCGTTGTGGAAGCGTCGAAGAAGTTAATTTGACGTTAGCGTAAATTCTTATATTTGCATGAATGATGTTGTGAATGTGTAGAATGATAGTGAAGTCCATAAATGTGGAAGAAAGTAATGTATGGATCGCTAGTGTGATTGTTGAATTCATGTTGATAGTTTGGCCGGGTTTGAATTCCCGGATTGTGTTTGACGAGAATTTGACTAAATTGAATGTCGAGGATGGTATATTTACAGAGGAGGTGCTGCCGAAATTTCGGTAGCCAAGTATTACCTTAAGATTTCAACTCTAAGTATACTAATGAGGGTTTTGGGTAAAAATGACCAATTTGCAGATTTCGACGAGATTGCGATGTGAATTTGGAGTAGCAGAAAGGAGCGGAAGAGGTATGTAAGGCTTCACCCTTCTTTCTATGGCATGTCTTAGTTGTAATAAGTTGGGTACGAGCCTCGGGGACGACTCGGTTCCCCGGAATCCGCACCTAAAGTTTTCCACTTTTTGTTCAATAGAATTGAAATAGAAAGTGTGCCAATTGTTGGAAAAACCTCCTACGCCCTTAGAACTTGTATAAATGGGACCCGATTACCCTAAGACCCTCACAAGTAACGCTATGACACGTAACATACATAAATCGTATACGCTACCTCATCCGGCCCGAGGTTGGCCCGTTACTCTCGGATTTTCCTATAGTCGTGGCTGACTTACTTGAAGTAAATCCAAAGGGGACTTTTGATCCCAATCTCGTTACCGAATGATAAGTACTATGACTACTCTAACGAGAATGTTTCTATGAGGATAATGATAATGACAATGTTAGACAAGAGAATGTACCTTTGATAAGTACGACCGGAACTACTCTATGACTAAGATGACTAAGCGAAGTATCTTATGTAAACATGAAAGTGATACACTAATTTTTGAATCGTATTTATATTTCCTAGTTATATCTTTATTTTCTCTGACTCCAAAGCCTATGACGGTCATCTATGATGCCCACGATTTCATTCTACAGTTACTGTAATACTATTCTCCGTTGATAGTCTCGCCTTAAAATACTTGTTCCTTCAAGGTGAGACAAAGCTATAACTAGCATTCCATAACGTAATCGGAGGTCACCGACCTTACGTCACTCCGATGAATACATGATTTTCCTTGGCTCTTGTGTGCTTATATGATATATGTATATAAAATAGGTATATGTGTATGGATATGTATATATAAATAAGATAAGTAATTGTATATGAGACGTGTATATGTATAAAAGATAAGCAAATATATATGTATATGTGTATGGGGAAAGGGGAAGGGTCATTGTTATATCACCACCTTATTCAGCTGGATTCCATCCTGGACGCGGGATGCCCGGACGCGGGATATGGGAGAGCCGTACGCGGCGTCTGTATATATATAATACATGCTACCTATATATGATGTAATGTGTTGGGACACCGTTGGGGAGGGGACTTGGGAGAGCCGATGTATTCGGCGTCTGTAAATGTGAATCAAAGATACTGTTCACTGAAATGTACTGTTTTCTATACACGAGAATAAGTAATATATAAATGTTAATTCCTATGCTTATGAAAATAAACGTTTCAAAGACGAAACGACAAGCCTACATGACAGCCGGCCTGAAAAGGGGCCTTCCTATGCACAGGTTACTTTCTCGCCTCGTTATATGGCCTGTGACTCCATGATATTATTAATCGTACTCTATGATATTGCTTGTATTATTTTCTATACCTTACATACTCGGTACACTATTCGTATTGACGTCCCTTCTTGTGGACGCTGCGTTCCATGCCGCGCAGGTCAGCAGACAGGTGGACTTGATCCTTAGGAGCTCTGCCAGCAGTACTCTACAGCGCTCCAGTCGTTCCGGAGCCTTATTTCAGTGGTACTATTTTGTGTATATATAATCTCGGGCACGATAGTACTCGGCCCTTTCTATGTATAAGTGTACTATGTCTAGAGGCTCGTAGGCAGATATGTACAGTCAGTCAAGTATAGTTAGATATATGGTGTTTTGGCATGTTAATGTTGTTGTATAAAGTGCTAACGAAGTTTATTAGCCTATGTTCAGAATGACGCTGCTAATGTTAATGTTCAAAAAAAAAATATGGCTCTGTTTACACGGCTTGCTAAGAGGTAAAGGTAATATGATAGATAAGGAATGCTCAGTACAAGTATCGGGTACTCGTCACGGCCCCTAGTCGGGTCGTGACAGCAATACCGCTCGAAAATTGAGCGAAGTTGAATAACGATCGGAGACGTTCGCAAGTAAGATATTAGTAAATGTATGTGTATATGTGTATGATTTTCGTCTGCTGCCCATGTGGATCAAGAGCCGAGTCCCGGAGACTAACGTTGTGATAGACGGAAGGTTTTACTAAACCGAATACATGTAACGAAGCGGAGGTAAGGACACGAGTGTTGTCAAAGGATAGAAAAACCTCGATTACATTATAACTTAATATAGTGTGACGATATCTGGAAAAGAGAATGAGTATGGATAGTAGGAAGAATGAAGGATAAGAAATGTGAGTAAGCGGAATCTTTGAAAGAGTCGATAAGCGACACGTAGGACGATTTGTATGACAACTTGGCGAACAAGTTTATGAATAAGTGAACAGGTTTTGATGAAATAACCTCTGATGCAATGGTCGGAGTTAGTAACGAGATGCCGACAAAGGGAAATTTTCGTAGACCACTGGAGCCTTAATAGGAGTGGTCTGATTCTAATCAAAACTCTGTTTATTGTACTTCTGCACTTCTGATTCTGATAAGGTTCTGCCTATTACGCCTCTGTACTTCTGAATCCGATTATGCTTCTGTCTGATATACCTCTGTACGATTGACTCTGAATACGAATCCGTCTGATACATCTATGTATTCCTGACTCTGATTACGAATCTGTTCGATACATTTTTGTATGTCTGATTCTGATAACGAATCCGTCTGGTACATCTCTGTACGTCTGGTTCTGATCACGGATCTGTCTGACATATTTCCATACATCTGACTTCGACTACGAATCTGTTCGTCATAGTTTGGTACGTTTGTCTCTGATTACGAATCTGTCCGATATACCCCTGTGCATCCGATCCCAGTTACGAATCTATTTGGTATGACGTGGGATTATGATAATGTGGTGAGGAATCGAGGAGTGTGACAAGAAGTGATATCAAGTTTAATGTTTGAAAAGCTTTGAAGGAAAGGAAGAAGGGACACAATGTCTGTGAAAGAGCGAAAAGCATTCATCCGTTACTAGAATATAGTTCATGGCCCAATGACTGTGTGGGATATGATAGAATGCGTTATGAAAGCATACGAGTCAGTAATGTAAAGATTTACGCCATTATATTGGTAAAGAATCCATATTGGAAAGTCAACAAAGGACGATTATAAAAAAGAACCCTCCCGAAGTAGTATGATGCCCCATGAGGTCAATTTAACATTCGAGGACGAATGTTTTAAAGGGGGGGAGGATGTTACATCCGGCATTTTTGCATATTCGAAAAATCCGAGATAACTTGGCTTGTAATGAATGGGGCCATATTTGGACCTTACTTGGTATGAACGTGTCGGTTAAGAATACATTGGCGTGGAATTACGAAAGGAGGCCAAGGACAAAATAGGAATTTTGGAAATTAGTTTCGGGAATTACAAAACAAGAATTCTAACCAAATGGGCTCAAATAAAAAGGAAAAATAAGGCCCAAACTTGGAGGCCCAACCAGCCATGTTGGCCCAAACCCATGGCCATAAGTCATGTGATTAGTCACATGACTAATTAATATAAAGTGGTAATAATACATGTTTATTCATAGAAGGTTCAAGAAAAATTGAGAACAAGAGAAAAAGGAGGAGAGAATTCAGCCAAAGAAAAGAGAAAGAGAAAAAGAAAGAAATATTCTTGGAGCTTAATTCTTGGTTCAAAAATCCATCTCTTTTAAAATTTCTACTAAGCTCAAGGTGCTCTTCAAGTTGGTATAATTATTGTGGCAAGAAACTACCAATTGTGGCAAGTGGAAGAGTTGGAAAAAGGTAAGAATCCATCCCTTTTTTTATTATGTTATGGAGCTTTGTTCATGTTGTGGAATGTAGAAATGAATAGAATTTGTGAAAATATGGAAGTTTGCAAAGTGGGTGTGTTTGTTGGAAAGTGGCCGTGTGTGTGTGTTGATGTATTGATGTAATGAGTTGAATTTTTATGTTGTATTCTAGTTGTAGTTATGGTGAAAATTGTATTAGAAATGAAAGTTGAATGAATTCGACGGAAATTGGAAATATGGAATGTAGCCGTGTGGTGTTGTGTTGATGGTGGAAAATGAACTAAATTTTGTTAGTATGTTAATTGTGTTGTAGTGAAGTAGATGGAAGAATAAGGGGTTAAGCTAACATGAAGAATTTGTTGTTAAGTTGTTGTCGGAAAGTATGTTGTTTAGTATGATCTTATGAAATTAAGAAAATGAAGTGGTTAAGGTGCAAATGATGGTTAATGTTGATAAACTTGGAAGATGGAAATGTGTTATGAACTGGCATGTTAAAGATTAGGAGAATTGGATAGATTATGGCCTTGATGGAAAGTTTGCATGTTTGTATATCTTGTGTATATCTCGTGTATATATTGTAGAAATGTTATGATATGATTCCGAATGGTATTGTAATGACTTTGATTAGAATAAATGAGAGAATGTTGATATTGATTTGGGAGCGTGAAGTCGAAATGAGGATTATTGTATTATGTCGTAAAGTAGACTAATTGTGTATATTATGAATTATGATAATTGTTGATGTTGTTGATATTGTTGTTGGGTTGTTGTTGGTTGTTTGGAGTCGAGTTGAATCTCGGGGAGGCTATATGTATAGGGGAGGTGCTGCCAAAATTCTTATAGACAAGTATTGGTTAAGGTTAGAAATGTTAAGTCTTATGAATAGTAACTGGTAAATGTGACCATTTGCAGTTTTTGAGTGAAACAGGAATCGAGTTTGGACGAGCGTAGGACGCAACCAAGGTATGTAAACCCTACCCCTTCATTCTTAGGCATGTTCTGAATGTAATAGGCTCGGCCGCGAGCCTTAAGTACGACTCCGTTCCTCGGAATTCGAGATGGAAATCCGCTCCAATTCCTTCAGTAAGATTGAATCATTTCTCTTATAACTTGTCCCTAAAGTGAACTTTTGTATAAAACTTTCCTAAACGGAGTCGGAATACTTCCAAATGATTATGGATGACCTCATAAGGTCTATTATCAGTAATTTACATATGTCGCCTCGAGTTGGTCCGAGGCGGGCCCACAAGGCCCGATGCCTTCTGTATAACCTTAATTACTTTGGTTCTGTCCGATTTTCTCAGAAAACATCTGGACTATTATTGTGATTATGAAATGACTATTTTTATGCAAATCTTACAAAATGATTTCTGGACATCTGAGAATCTGATCCTGATAATAATCTGTCGTGCCTTCCCAAGTAGGACATAGGCGCGTATTATGCATACTATCCGGATACTCTAACTTGACTCGCCGTCTGGCACCCTTCAGTTCGATTGAGTCTGTATGTTGAGTCTGTATGTATGTGGTTTCTCATTAATCTGTTCGTGGATGTCTCAATGCTTCCTTCACTGCGTCCCGGGCCAGGTTCTGTTATCGTGCATATTCCTCTGCATTGTTCACCGCGTCCCTCGGTGTGCGGGCCGGGATCTGTTTATATCTATATAATATTATGATCTGTGTATGGGGATGGCGGCCAGGATGGCACATTATCTGATTCTGTCTGTCCACCGCGTCCCGTACTAAGAGGGCCGGGTTCTGTTTACCGCGCCCCCATGACAGGGCCGGGATCTGTATGTATGTATGTATGTGCTATCAGCATTTATATAAGCACATGACTCTGTATGATTCTGTACGACTCTGCATGCATAATTCTGTCCGGCATACTCCTGTCTGTCCGTCTGGATTACGATTATGTCTGTATGTCCGTATGGATTCCGATTCTGTCTGTCCGTATGGATTATGATTCTGTCCGTTCGTTTCACTTATGGTTCTATCCGCTATAACTCTGTACTTCTGGTTCAGACTATGATTATGCTGGTTATGTTTCTGCTTTACATACTCGGTACATTTTTCGTACTGACCCCCGGTTCTTCGGGGGCTGCGTTACATGCCCGCAGGTACAGACGCACCTGGAGATACACCGCCAGTCTAGGACTCAGATTATGCTATTTTGAAGAGCTCCTTTGATCCGGAGCGAATACCTTTGGTATATATCTTCTGACATCTGTATATTCTGTATGTATGATAATTCTGGGTATGGCGGGGCCCTGTCCCGTCATCTGATTCGGTACGTCTACTAGAGGCCTGTAGATATGTATGTGGGTTACGGGTTACATCTGTTCAGGTAGATGCGTACGATTTTGTGACTCTGTCTGTTATGTTAGCCTCATCGGCTTATGAAAAAGTTTCAGTATGCATATGTATATATATTTTCGCGCGCGCCGTATCTGAATTGGCTTGAATCTGTAAACACCTATTTGAAATATTCTGTCTGGTATGCCAATTCTGTCAGGTAGGTACGTATGGGTATCCAGTTAGGATACCAGTCGCGGCCCACGGGGTTGGGTCGTGACAAAGGGTAAATAGCAGGATAATGTGACAAGTATATGAGAACATGAAGAGGAAGCTATGTGTTTCTTGAAGCGGGAGGTCGGGAGAGACCTTGCACAATGAAAGAGCCAAAAGGATAAGCTTCTTTAGAAGAAGTTCACTTATCAGGGAAAAGTTGACTGATCCTTATATGTCTTCGTAAGACCGAGTTATGCAATGAACTTGATATATATATATGACATAGGTACGGACCGACAGGTTAGAACTTGATCCGTGATAATGGAGGAGAGTATTAATGTCCCTACGGACTTTAGCAATATTACAAGATAATAGACTGAAAAAAAAAAGTTTTATGGGATTTGGAATTTACTAAGGATAATTACATAACAAGAGTTCATGGTTATTGATACAAAAGGGAACGAGAAGTAAAGAAAGAAAGAAAAGATACAAGGCTACGATAATAGAAATAAGATAAGGATGATCAATGAGACAAATGGACGACTAGTGACGAGTGTCGACTATGTGTAATGTCTATGGTTCAAAGAAGAAGAGTATGTCGCAAATAGAGAAAGAGAAGTAGAGAAGGAATGAATATCACGACATCCATTTGTTATAGTAACTCGATAAGTAGAATGTGATAGAGGAATTGTTACACCCCTCGTTTCCGTCGCAAGAAAGTCCTTAGCTTATGTCACGACCCAACCCCGTAGGCCATGACTAGTGCCCGATCTGGGCACTCAAACGCATTCTAGTATATGGCAGAAGCCGACAAGGCTTTATTTCAAATTTAGCTAATTTTTAGAAAAATTTCGGCAGAGTTTCCTCTGTTTTACGGACTATCCCATATATCCTGCACGCAGAAATTACCAACAAAGGCCACACAGGGCCAAAAAAGCAACATTTAAATATATGCGGACCGGCCGCCGCGGCGAATGGGATCGCCCAAACACAACATAAGCACCCAACTGTACAGAAAGATCCCAACCCACAAACATGTCCACAGACCTCTAACAGACCGACAGAATCATATGACGGGACAGGGCCCCGCCGTACCCATGAACGAGAATATACATATATAGAAGTGACAGACTATACCAAAAGATGGCTCTGAATAAAAAAGCGCTCCAAAAATAGCAGAATGAGATCCTAGGCAGACGGATCAGCAAACCTGTCGTCGGTACCTGCGCGGCATGAAAACGCAGCCCCCGAAGAAAGGGGGTCAGTACGAAATATGTACTGAATATGTAAAGCCTGAGTTGCAGAAACAAAATCATAACTGGTGCAGAACATACAGAAAGTAAACGGAAAATCCAAAGTATCAGATACATATTTCCAAAACATGCAGAGTGTGTACAGAACATATGTCATATCAAATCCGGCCCCTGCCAAGGGACTCGGCAGACAGAACGTGGCCACCCTCCCGACGCTGGTGCCACAACACAGAAGAATCAGAATAGGGGCATAACCCCGTAACCTAACATATCATATCAGATTGCCATAGTAAATCATATCAGAACAAGCGTACATGGCACAGCATACTCCACAAACCCATGTACACGTATACCTGCCCCCTCACATCGAGGCACGGCGAACAATGCAGAGGATCACGCTTGACAACATATCCTGGCCCGGGCTCAGTGTGGGAAACATTGGGGCATCCACGAATGGAGTAGTGAGAGACTAATGCAATTAAGATATCATGAATGTTTCCATAGACTCGATGAGGCATATCAAAGACAAACCGATCCAATGAAGTCGGAAGGAATCATAGTAAATGAGTTTCGAGTATCAAAACAACTTATCAGACTTAATGGAATATTTAAAACAACGTTTGTTAGGTAATTAGAATGGTAGTCAAAACGTTTCTTTTAAGAACTATTCGAAAAGAAGACTTAAGTACATTAAGGGCAAAACCGGGAATAGTGGGCCCACCTCGGGACAAGCAAGGCGATGGGTCCAAATTACGCCCTTTAAACTTATGGGATCACCTATAAAGGTTCTACGGACATTCTGTAGCTTTCCAAGGAGTTTAGAGAAGGTTTGCATAATTTCCAAGAAAACATACCAAAAGAGTTCAATCTTACTGAAGGAAAAAGTGATATTTTCACTTGCGGATTCCGAGGGGCAGAAAGTCTTTCGAGGCCCGAATTCGATCCTAATATATTTAGGCATGCCAAAAGAAGGATCGGGGTAGCTTTACATACCTTTTGAGCTTTTTAAGCCTATCCAAGCTCACTTTCCGTTTCGTCGAAAATCTGCAAATGGTCACATTTACCAATTGTAAGCTATAGATGCTACGAATTCAATTCAACTCATATTTGTCTACCGAAATTTCGGCAGCACTTCCCCTATACATATAGCACCCCCGAGAATTCAACTCGGCTCACAATCATCAACAACAACCCAAACAACAACATCAACATCAACAACAAAAACTAGAAACACAATATGGCACAATTAGTTCTACTTGCCGACATAATGCCATAACCTTTACTTTAACCTTAACTTTCAAACTAATCTCAACGATTTCACATTCATTATCAATCTAGATCACCACAACATAGTTTAGAAGCATTTCATATCGTTTTCCTCAAATTATACACACGATATACATAATATACAAACTTTCCACCAAAGTCATAATTTATCCAAAACTCCTAATCTTTGGCATATGTATTCATAACATGTTTCCTTCTTCCAAGTTCATCAATACTTGTCATAATTAGCAACCTAATAACTTCATTTTCATAATGTCGTAAAATCGTACTAAAACGACATAAGCTTCAATATTCCATTTCGATACAAACTTATATCATTTTATCTCCATATACATTGCAAGTATCATAATAACACATTAAACAAACTTAATCCATTTCCATTCCACACACTCCAAACCACACGGCCAAACACCCCACTAACCACTTCTATCAATTTCATTTCTAATATGCATTTCACCACAATCACAACTAGAATATAACACAAATTCAACACATCATGGCTATACAACATATACATACACACGGCCATACACTAATAACACACACCCACTTTGCAAACTTTCATTTCTCCATACAATCAACACATTTCTACATACTACAACACAAACAAGACTCCATAACACAATAATAAGGGATAAATTCTTACCTTTTTCTATAGTCTTCTTTACTTGAATAAGAGATCAAATTGATGAACCAAGGCCTCTTTCTTCCAAAACAACTACACCAAGCTGAGAAGGGACCTTGAATTAGTAGGATTCCAACAAGAAAATAATTTTGGAGGCAAGATTTGGAGGGGGTAATTTTTCTATGCCAAACCCGAAATGGTCTCTTAGTGTTGCTCTTGTTCTTGTTTTTCTTTCCTTGTCTTATTTTTCTCTTGAACCTTCTTAAGAGATAAAGACTAATATTCACTAATTAGCACATGGGAAATATCTTAAAGGCATGGGTTTGGGCCATGTTGGCCGGCCACCCTTGTCAAGAAATGGGCCTCATTGTGCTTCTTATTTTTGCAAGCCCAATTGGCTACAAATTTTATTTTTGCAATTACCGAAACTAATTTCCGAAATTCCACGTTTTGCCCTTAGCCTTATCCCACACTTCCACGACAATATTCTTTCATACACAACTCCTATGTCAAGTAAAAATTAGCTATGACCTTATTTCTTACAAGTCAAGATTGTTTCTAAATTTTTCCAACGTTTGAAAACACGGGATATAACAGCTTATGGGTGGTTTATACCCTTAGTAAGGAGATCCACACCCGAGTTTTTGAGATATTAAGCACCTCACCTCACGTATACCGAAGTATAAGCATATGTTCTTTGCAATATGACAAGATTAGAATTTAAACGAATCAAATCGATGCGAGTCGGAGTGACTCAGGAAAACCTACAGAAACCAGTCACCTTTGACGGGCCGTTGACACATGAAGGAGCCGTTGTTAGGTGCCATCGATGAGCTACCGCCTCTGAACTTTCAGGCGGTAGGTCGACGGAGCACGTCGATGAGTCGTCGACTCTCCAGTCGACCCGCATCGCTGGTACTTTCTAGTTCCACCTATATATATTTAGCCCTCACATTTTAATTCATTATTTTCATTCCCCAAATTGGAGAAGACCCTAAGATACCTTATCTCAATATTTTCCACCATATTAGTGAAGACTTAGTATGATTCGAGCCCGTAAACACGAGCTTGTGAAGGGAAAGTTGTTCCTAGGGTTCCATTGAAGTTGTTGAGCTTTGGAATTGGAGTTCAAATTTGATTCTTGGAATCCTAGACCCCTCAAGGTATGTATATGATTCCTAACGTTATGTTTGATTTTATTATCAAGAGTTTTAGTGCTTTTAAATAAGAGAATTATAGCTAAGAAAGTGGTAAGTTGAATAAGGGTAAAGTTAGGGATTAAGGGCTGTTTTGAGGGATGATTTTGGATAGATTTGTGTCATGACCCAACCGATGAGTCGTGACGAGTGCCTGACCTATAATAATCAAGCACCCCCATACTCGTACTTGAATGACACTGCATAATAAGGCCCACAAACAACTTAATTTGGACTAAACTATCTCATGAAAGGATAATATCAAGAACTGTTCATATGTATATATATATATATACTGAACATAACAATGCAAGCCGACTAGGCTACCACACGAACAGTACACATAAGAATAGGATATGACAAGGCTACGTCACATGTCATCTGCATACAACTGTCTATAGACCTTTACCGGAATATAAAGCTGTAGAAAGGACGGGACAGGGCCCCGCCATACCCACATACATACGCATCTCAAAGTAATAGCATACCAAAATAGACTGCAATTCCGAATCAAATGGAGAGCGATGACCACCGCTGGATGGGAGTCCTACTGAGCTGGACCGCTTGTCTGTCTACCTGAACCTGCGGGCATGAATGCAGCCCCCCAACCAATAGGGGAATTAGTATGAATAATGTACCGAGTATGAAGGCACAAGAATAACAAGTACATAGAGGTCGTGAGCGACATCTGAAATATGAAAGCTAATCTCAGTATCGGAATGCATCTATAGCTAACATCTGAGAAGATCTACATAACCTTGTGTAACTGGAACTACCTCTAAGGGCGTATGATATCCATGGGTCATAATATATCTGATAGTACTGTGGAGTGTACAGATCGATCCATTTCTCATATAATCCCGCGTCCGGGATGATATCATAAGCCGCCCACTAGTGGTGCTACCCGGCCATATAGGCACGGTGTAATCATACATCATCATCTATAAGTCGCCCACCGTACTGGTGCCGCCCGACCATATAGGCACGGTGTAATAATACATAATCATCTATAAGCCGCTCACCGTAGTGGTGCTTCCTGGCCATATAGGCACGGTGTAATCATACATCATCATCTATAAGCTGCCCACCGTAGTGGTGCTGCCCGGCCATATAGGCAGGGTGTAATCATATATCATCATCTATAAGCCGCCCACTGTAGTGGTGCTGCCCGGCCATAGAGGCAAGACATAAGATAATGGTAGTACATATGTATAAATGCATGAATGACTCATGGAAAGTATACTCTAGACTACTCTGGGCAACATACGATCTCTGGAAGCCATAGATATAAAACCTAGGAAATCAAGGATACGATGAATCCTGTACCATCTAAGAGTAGAGTGTTTGGAACTCGCTCGCTTACTTTGTTCTTTCAGACAATAAAGATCATGCCAGAAGAATAAAAGGGACAGCCCTAACATACATTGGAGCGTATCTAATCGTCTAACGTCTACTTCACGAACTCGTAAGTCTACAAACAAGATAACATAGGCCACCATTAGCCCATTCAAATCACTTACTATCTAATTCAGCTCAAACATCAACAACATCGTCCTCTATAACAATATCAATTCCTACATATCAAATATACTAAATTCTACTCCAAATCATCCCTCAAAATAGCCCTCAAGCCCAACTTTACCCTTATTCAACTTACAACATCCATAACTATAATTCCTTTACTTAAAACCTCTAAAATTCTTAATAATTAACTGAAACACAAAAGTAGGAATCACATACATACCTTAAGGAGTGTAGGATTCCAAGAATCAAACTTCAGTTCTAATTCCAAAGCTTAACAACTTCAATAGAACTAACAACTTTCCCTTCACAAGCTCGGTTTACAGGGCTCGAATATTGCTAAATCTTCACTATGACGATGGAAAATATTGAGAGGAATATTATAAGACTTTCTCCGATTTGGGAAGTGGAAATAATGAGAATAAAATATGGGGGTTGCATATATATATATATATGTGGAACTAGAAAGTTCCAGCGGTGCGGTTCGATGGACGAGTCGACGGCTCATCGACGTGCTCCGTCGACCTACCACCTGAGAGTTCAGAGACTGAGGCAATGTTGACGGCACGGATCAATGGCTCGTCGACAATGACTGGTTTCTACAGATTTTCCCGAGTCATTCCAATTCGCGTCGATTCATTTCATTCGAATTCCGATCATGTAAATTGCAAGGGACACCTACTTATTCTCTCGTAAAATATCTTTAAGCTAAAACATCGCATAATCTTAAGTTGAATAAGTAGTTCTGACAGGCATGAAGTGAGCTGACTTGGTAAGCCTATCAACTATGACCCATATTGAATCATACCTTTGCTGAGTACGGGGCAAACCTGTAATGAAATCCATATTGATTACTTCCCATTTACATGTCGGAATCTCTATAGCATCTAATAACCCTCTGGTCTTCTGGTGCTCTATCTTTACTTATTTACAATTTAAGCACTGAGCGATAATTTCTTCTATATCTCTTTTCATTCCATCCCACCAATAAACATCCTTGAGATCATGATACATCTTTGTTGTGCCCAGGGTGAATAGAATAGCGAGAATGACGTGTTTCCCCCATAACCTGCTGACGAAGTCCTGCAATATTCGGAACGCATAATCTACCTCGATACCTGAGTATTCCATCTCCTATAATCACAAATGGTGTCTTTTCTTTCTGAGGGGCTGTATCCCGATAATGAACTAAAACAAGATCTTCATACTGGCATTCTTTTATCTCCGCTACCAAAGATGACATTCCTATATCTTGGACCGTAATTCCTGCATCACCTAAGTCTAATAGCCGAACTCAAAGGTTGGCTAGTTGGCGAACATTGCAGGCTATCTCCCTTTTCTCTGGCTGCACATATGATAGACTACCCATGGATTTACGACTAAGAGCATCAGCTACTACATTAGCCTTCGCAGGATGGTACAGAATATCAACATCATAATCTTTCAGCAACTCTAGCCATCGCCTCTGATGTATATTCAAGTCCTTGTGCTTAAAGATGTACTAGAGACTTTTGTGATCAGTGTAGATATCAACATGAACACCTTATAAGTAGTGTCTCCACATCTTCAAAGCATAAATCACTACCGCTAACTCAAGATCATGGGTTGGATAATTCTCCTCATGCTTCATCAACTATCTGGAGCCATAAGCAATAACCTTTCCATGTTCGATTAACACACATCCTAATCCAATACCTGAAGTATCACAATATACCACATAGCCATCTCTTTCCAGTGGAAGATTCAAGACGGGTGCTGGTGGCAACTTGTCCTTCAACATCTGAAAACTCCGCTCACATGCACTTGTCCACTAGAATTTAGCTGATTTTTGAGTCAGCTTGGTCAATGGGGATGAAAGAGAAGAAAATCCTTTGACAAATCTTCTATAATATCCCGCTAGGCCTAAGAAACTACGTATCTCCATTGGTGTCGTAGGCCTTGACCAATTCTTCACAGCTTCAATCTTTTTAGTATCCACTCTAATGCCTTCATCTGAAATAATGTGACCAAGAAAAGCCACAGAGTTCAACCATAATTCACACTTGGGAAACATCGCCTATAATTCCCTATCTCGAAGAATTCTAAGCATTGCACATAGATGATCTGCGTGTTCAGCCTCTGACGAAGAATAAAATAGAATGTCATCTATAAACACGATTACGAACAGATCTAGGAAAGGTCTGAATACACGATTCATCAAGTGCATGAATACAGCTGACGCATTACTTAACTCGAATGACATAACATGAAAGTCATAGTGCCCATATCTAGTCTTAAATGTCATCTTCAGAATGTCTTCCTCTTTCACCCTAACCTGATGATACCCTAATCTCAAGTCTATCTTTGAGAAATATTTAGCACCCTGTAGCTGATCAAACAAATCATCAATCCTCGGGAGTGGATACTTATTTTTTATAGTCAATTTATTCAATGGTCGATAATCAATACACATTTGCGAAGAGCCATTCTTCTTTCTTACAAATAATATTGGCACTCCCCACGGTGATGTATTAGGCCTAATAAAGCCCTTCTCGGGTAAATCCCTCAACTGTTCGTTCAATTCTTTCAACTACGCAATTGCCATTGTATAAAGAGGGATAGATATTAGCCGAGTACCTAGCAATATGTCAATAGTAAAATCAATCTCCCACTCAGGCGGAATGCCTAGAAGCTCATTTGGAAACACCTCTGGAAATTCATTGACCACAGGGACAGACTGAAAGGTCATTGACTCTGCTTGCACATCTTGGACCCAAACTAGGTGATAAATATACCCCTTTCTGATCATCTTCCTTGCCTTAAGGTATGAAATAAACCTACCCCTTGGCGAAGCAGTATTTTCTTTCCACTCTAGGACATGCTCGTCAGGAAACTGGAATCGAACTATCTTTGTTCTGCAATCGACATTAGCATAGCAGGAAGCCAACCAATCCATACCCATAATAACATCAAAATCAATCATGTCTAGCTTAATCAAATCTGCTAGGGTAAGGAGATTACAAACTACTACTACACAGCCTCGACATACTCTCCTATCAATAACTGGATCACCAACTGGCGTAGACACCTCTAACAGTTTGATCGATTCAGGCTCTATCCCAAACTTGCCAGCAAGAAATAGAGTAACCTATGATAAGGTGGAACCTGGATCAATCAGTGCGTATACATCATAGGAGGAGATAGATAATATACCTATAATAACATCAGGAGACGTCTCACGATCCTGTCTACCAGCTTGTGCATAAACGTGGTGCTGAGGACCGCTCAAATCAGATGCTCCGCTCTTCCCTCTACCACATCCTGCTAGCATCTGCGAACCTTGCCCTGAAGGGTGTACTGATGAAGAAGAACTAGCCACGGACCCTGTAGGCTGAACAATGTCTACACCCCTTCTTAACGGACACTCCCTCATCACATGACCTGGCTGGCCACAAGCATAACAGGCATCTGATCCCAATCGACAGCGCCTAAAGTGTAATCTACCACACAGGGCACACCGCAGTACCGGTGGTCTCATCTTGCTTGAATTCAGTCTACACTGAGAACCTGATGCTCTAAAACTCTAGCCTGCTCCGGAATAAGAAGACCGATCAAATCTAGGGCCTGCAAACCGCAGAGGCACACTCCCTGCTGAATGAAATGGATACCGAAAAGGCTGTTGTCTCTGTCCTCCCCTGAACTCACCAGTAATATCTAAAGATCTGGCCCTCTTACCATGGCTCTGGTCACGCTCACGTTTTGTCCTCCGCTGACGCTTGCGATCTTCAAAATTCTGTGCATAGGCCTGTATACATGAAATATCCATGCTCGGCTGTAACGCAGCTGTCGTACACTCATCTATCAAATGTGGCCCTAGACCACCCATGAAATGATGAACTCGATCTTCCATCTCAGCCACCATAGCTGGGGCATATCTAGCCAATGAATCAAAGTGTACACAATACTCCTGAACACTCATACTACCCAGCTTAATACGTAAGAATCTATCTGCTCGGGCCCGTCGGACTTCTGGTGGTAAGTAATGATGATTAAAAGCATCTGAAAACTCTCGCCAAATGGTTGGAGGGGCATTCTCTCCCCTATACTACTCCCATGCCTGATAGTACTACACCGTAACATAACGAAGCCTATAAGAAGCCAGCTCCACTGACTCGACCTCATCAGCATGCATAACTCTCAAAGTCCTCTGCATACTATTAATAAAGTCTTGAGGGTACATATTTTGCTTTAACACAGAGAACTCTGGAGGATCTAACCCTAGAAAAATCTTAACCCTCGCACTACCAGCTCAATCTAACTGATCAACACCAACTTCCTGCCGCTGAGCCTGAGCGGCTACCAATCTAGTAAATAACTGTGTAGTTTCTCACATATCCTGGCCGGGTGCATCTGGTCGAGAATCTGGAGGCTCTGTGGATGGTGCTGGATGCGGGGTATGCAAAGTATGAGATGGGCTCTCACTCAGAGACTCGCCCCGAGCCTTGGTAGCTGGCTGAGCACGGCTAGTGGCCTCACCAGCCACTCCCTTGCCCTTCTGGGCGGCTGTAGCTTTCTTGCAAGGCATCGCTGAAATCAGAACAAATCATTCGAAGGAAAACTCTTAACACATGGCTCTATCGCACGATCTAAGAGAGAAAGAATGACAATTTCCTAAATGTCCTACAGCCTCCTGTTTATAAGTGTGGTGCATGAAATACCCATAAATAAGACTCTACTAGACACGGTCTGTAGACAACCCTACGACATAACTGCTCTGATACTACTTCTGTCACGACCCAACCGATGAGTCATGAAAAGTGCCTGACCACTAATGACCAAGCACCCCTATACTCGTACCTGAATGACACTGCATAATAAGGGCCCACATGAAACTTAATCTGGACTAAACTGACTCATGAAAGTATAATATCAAGAACCGTGCTTGTGCATATATATATATATATATATATATACACACTGAAGATAACAATGCAAGCCGACAAGGCTGCCATATGAACTGTACACAAAAGAATAGGAGCCGACAAGGCTACGTTATATGTCATCTACATACTTGTCTTCAGACCTCTAGTAGAATACGAAGCTGTAGATAGGACGGGACAGGGCCCCGCCATACCCACATACATACGCATCTCAAAAGAATAACCTACCAAAATAGACTGCAACTCCAGATCAAATGGAGAGCGCTGACCATCGTTGGATGGGAGTCCTACTGAGCTGGACCGCCTGTCTGTCTACCTGAATCGGCGGGCATGAACGCAACCCCCCAACCAATACGGGAATTACTACGAATAATGTACCTAGTATGAAGGCAGAAGAATAAAAAGTACATAGAAGTCGTGAGAGACATTTGAAACATGAAAGCTAATCTCAATATCTGAATGCATCTGTAGCTAACATCTGAGAAGATCTACAAAACTTTGTGTAACTGGAACTACCTCTAAGAGTGTATGATATGCATGGGTCATAATATATCTGATAGTACTTTGGAATGTACAGAGCGATCCATTTCTCATATAATCCCGCGTCCGGGCATCCTACATCCGGGACGATATCATAAGCCGCCCAGTAGTGGTGTTGCCCAGCTATGTAGGCACGGTATAATCATACATCATCATCTATAAACTGCACACTATATTGGTGCTGCCCGGCCATATAGGCACGGTGTAATCATAAATCATCATCTATAAGCCGCCCAACTTAGTAGTGCTGCTCGGCCATATAGGCACAGTGTAATCATACATCATTATCTATAAACTGCCCACCGTAGTGGTGCTTCCCAGCCATATAGGCACGGTGTAATCATACAACTTCATCTATAAGCCGCCACCGTAGTGGTGCTTCTCGGCCATATAGGCACGATGTAAGAAAATAGTTGTACATGTGTATAAATGCATGAAACACTAGTGGAAAGTATATTCTAGACTACTCTGGGCAGCATAAGATCTCTGGAAGCCATAGACATAAAACTGAGAAAATCAAGGATACGATGAATCATGTACCATCTAAGAGTAGAGTCTTTGGAACTCGCTCACTTATTTTGTTCGTTTAGACAATAAAGATCATGCCAAAAGAATAAAAGGGACATCCTTAAAATACCTTGGAGCATATCTAATCGTCCAACGTCTATTTCACGAACTCGTAAGTCTACAAAAAAGATAACATAGGCCACTATTAGCCCATTCACATCACTTACTATCTAATTCAACTCAAACAGCAACAACAACATCCTCCATAACAATATCAATTCCTACATATCACAATATACTCAATTCTTCTCCAAATCAGCACTCAAAATAGCCCTCAAGCACAACTTTACCCTTATTCAACTTTCAAATTCCATAACTATAATTTCTTTACTTAAAACAACTAAAATTCTTGATAATTAACTTAAACACTAAAGTAGTAATCACATACATGCCGTGAGGAGTCTAGGATTCCAAGAATCAAACTTCAATTCCAGTTCTAATGCTTAACAACTTCAATAGAACCCTAGGAACAGCTTTCCCTTCACAAGCTCGGGTTTACGAGGCTCGGATCTTGCTAAATCTTCATTATGATGATGGAAAATATTGAGAGGAATATTCTAGGACTTTATCTGAATTGGGAAGTGGAAATAATGAGAATAAAATGTGGGGATTGCATATATATAGGTGGAACTAGAAAGTTCCAGCGGTGCAGTTCGACAGAGGGGTCGACGGCTTGTCGACCTATTAATGGATCGTCGACACGCTCCATCAACCTGCCACCTGAGAGTTTAGCGACTGAGGCAATGTTAACGGTGCAGATTGATGTCCTGTCGACAATGACTGGTTTCTGCAGATTTTCCTGAGTCATTCAAATTTGCGTCGATTCGATTCGTTCGACTTCTGATCCTGTAAATTGCAAGGGACACCTACTTATTCTCTGGTACATGGGGTAAAAAACTTAATGTTTCAAAACTCGGGTACGAATCTCCATTCTAAGGGCATACTCAACTAGGAAACCACAGGATTTCTTACGCCGAAATGAGAGGCGTAAAAATGTGATTATATTTTGGTATATAAGCACTGTTATTGTTGTTGTTGGTATTGCTGTTGTTGTTGGATTGAGTTGGAAGCTGAAGAATAGTTATGTTTACAACGGAGATGTCGATCGCAACTCCTTAAGCTCTTTTCGTACTTAGAGGTTTGTAAGTGAGGTAAATGGTCTAATGGTGGCATATATTACCTTGATTGTAAACTTACGAGTTGGTGAAGTAGGGATTGGACGAGTAGATACGCTCCATGGTACGTTAAGGCTTTCCCTTCTATTCTTTTGGCATGATCCTTATCTTATGAACGAACAGAGTAAGCGAGCGAGTTCAAAAGACTCTACTCCTAGATTGTATAGGATTCATTGTATCCTTGACCTCCTATGTTGTATATCTATGGCTTTCAAAGATCTCATGTTGCTCAAAGTAGTTCAGACTATTCTTTTTTCCATGTCTTTCATGCATTTATATAAATGTACAACTATTTTCTTACACCGTGTTGCGCTATAGTCGGCCGGGAAGGCACGTAGATGTGCACGCCACTACAGTGGGCAGATTATGAGATTACCCCGAACGCGGGATGGAGATTAGATGATGATAATACCATGTATATATGGCCAGGTAGTATACTATATATATGTATGTGTAAGATGTATTTTTTTTTTAAAAAAAAAAACATACATAGCATTCGCCGCAGAGGCACTATAAGATGTTGAGTTTAACTTTTATGTTTTAGACATTTATCATGATTCCTATGTGTATGTTGTTCTTATGCCTTACATACTCGGTACATTTTCAGTACTGACTCTTCTATTACTCGGGGGGCTGCGTTCATGCCCGCAAGTTCAGGTAGATAGGCAGGCGGTCCAGCTCAGTAGGACTTCCATCCAGCAATGGTCAGTGCACTCCACTTGATCTGCAACTGCAATCTATTTTGGTATGCCATTTTCTTGAGATGTATATATATATATATATATATATATATATATATATGCGAGTATAGGGGTGCTTGGTCAATAGAGGTAAGGCACATATCATGACTCATTGGTTGGGTCGTGACAGAAGTGGTATCAAAGCACTTCTGTCCTAGGGTTGTCTACAGACCGTGTCTAGCAGAGTCTTGTTTATGGGTGTGTTGTGCACCACATTTATAAATAGGAGGCTGCAGGACATATAGGAAATGGTTATTCTTTCTCTCTTAGATCGCACGATAGAGTCATGTATTAAGAGTTCGCCTTCTAATTATTTGTTCTGATTTCAGCAATGCCTCGCAAGAAAGCTACAGTTGCCCTGAAGGGCAAGCGAGTGGTTTGTGAGGCCACTAGCTATACTCAGTGAACTACTAGGGCTCGGGGCGAGTCCCAGAGTGAAATCCTATCTCAGACTTCGCATACCCCACCTCCAGCACCTGCTTCTCTGCCCCCAGTTCCTTAGCCAGATGCACCCGGCCAGGATATGCGGGATGCTATACAATTATTGACCAGATTGGTTGCCACTTAGGCTCAACATCAAGGAGTTGGTGTTGATCAGGCAGACCGAGCCATTAGTGCGACGGTTAAGACTTTTCTCGATTTAGATCCCCTAGAGTTCTCCGTGTTAAGGCAAAATATGGACCCCCAGGATTTTATTAGTAGTATGCAGAGGACATTGAGGGTTGTGGACGCTGATGAGGTTCAGTCAGTGGAGTTGGCTTTTTACAGGTACCGTGATGTTGTAGTGCAGTGGTACCAAGCGTGGGAGCTATCTAGGGGAAAGAATTCCCCTCCAGCCATTTGACGAGAGTTTTTAGATGCTTTTATTCGCCATTATTTGCTGCAAAAGGTTCGGCGGGCCCGAGCAGACGGGTTTCTACATATCCAGCTGGGCTGTATGAGTCTTCAAGCGTACCGTATATACTTTGAATCATTGGATAGATATACCCCAGCTATGGTGGTTGAGATGGAGGATCGAGTTCATCGTTTCGTGGCTGGTCTAGAGCCACATCTGATGGATGAGTGTACGACAGCTGCGTTACAGCCGGGTATGGATATTTCCCGCATATAGGCATATGCACAGAATTTGGAGGATCGCAAGCATTAGCAGAGGACAGAGCATGAGCGTGAGCGTGATCGGGGCCATGGTAAGAGGGCTAGTCTTTAGCTATTGCTGGTGAGTTTAGAGGGTGACAGAGACAATAGTATTCTCGGTATCCATTTCATCTAGCAGGGTGTTACACCCCGTACTGTTATATGTAAAGTTTCGTCGTGAGTTGGTTGACGAAGACTTAAAAGGCGAGGTTGTCGTCATGATCATAAGGAATTATTCATGCTCATTCTTCATACATAAGATCTTGGTATCATATTTAGTAAGTATCAGGCAGGTTGAATGTTAAGCGAATCGAAGAAACTGAGTTTGTTGAAACTTTGGGAAAATTCGCAGAATTCCGGAGAGAAATTTTGGGTCAACTTTGGGGAGTCATATCTCGTAGAATACAAGTAGTTACGTAACCCGTAACCTATGCATTAATAAGTTCATTGAGTCTGCTTTCCAACGCAACTGACAGATCGGAATTCACATATCGACGCTGGGAGATATGGGCCGTCGAAGTGTCGACAATCCGTCGATGCACATCGACGACCCGTCAATTTTCAGGCGGTGTAGCTGATTTATATATGCATCTATTTCGTGATTTTTTTCATTCCAACCCACACCAAAAGACCCTAAACACTCCCTAATACTCATCAATACACTCCCAACCTTTCTTTATTATCCAAGTAAGATCCGAGCCCCGAAAACCCGAGCTAGTGAAAGGGAAAGTTGTTCCTAGGGTTTCTATTGAAGATTGTTGAGCTTATGAGTTGGATTTGGAGTTTGGTTCTTGGAATTCAAGCCCCTTTAAGGTATGTATACTATTCTTATCTTTGCTATTAAGTTGATCACCAAGAGTTTTAGTGATTTAAAGTGAAGGAAATATAGCTATAGAAGCGGTGAGTTGTTTGAGTCAAACTAAGATTAGGGGATTTCTTAGCATGGATTTTATTATGTTGTGGTAGGAAAGTATTGACATAAGTAGTTTGTGAAGGAATTCCTTAGTTTAAAGTAAAGGATCTAAACTATCTTGTTGATCTGATTGCCATGAAGGTTGTTTCGATAGGAATTTTGGAGAGATTTCTACTTGTTTATGTTGTTGTATATTATTAATGTTGTTGTTGATGATGTTTTGTGTGTTGTGCACCGTTTGGGAGTTGGATTGGAGTAAGAATTATAGGGGAAATGCAGCCCGAATTTCGTCAACTTTCATACGTACTTGGAATTGGTAGTAAGGGACGTATATGGCCTAATTGTAATTCGTGTTATCTTGATTGTAGTGTTACAAGCTCGGGAAGTAAGCATCGGACATTACGTAGACTCCAAGGTATGTTAAGGTTGTTCCTTCTACTCTTTTAGCATGATCTTTACTATCCGAACGAACAAGTGAGCAAGCAAATTCAAAAGACTCTACTCTTAGATATTACAGGATTTATCTTATCCTTGATTCCTTATGTTCATGGCCATGACTTCTAGGGATCTTTTTTTATCTAGAGTAATCCGGAGTATATTTTCATAAGTTTTTCATGCATTATATATATATATATATATATATATATATATATATATATATATATATATATATATATATATATATATGTGTGTGTGTCTGTGTGAGTCTGTGTGTGTATAATTATTTTCTAACACTGTGCTTCGGTGGGCGGCTTATGGATAATGATAACACCGTACCTATTTTGCCGGACATGACACCACTAGTGGGGGCGTGAGACGATTATCGTCCGGATACGGGATGCCTGGACGCGGGATTATATGATATATAGATCAAGCTGTACGTTCCACAGAACTATCAGTTATATTATTTTTACAGAGTGCATGCATATCATATACCACATAGGTATCTTCAGTCATACAGATGCATTCAGACAGTCAGTTTGTTATGAGTTTCAAATTCCTTTCATGATTCTTATTTATATATGTTACTCTTATGCCTTGCATACTCAATACATTATCCGTACTGACTCTCCTATTGTTCGTGGGGCTGCGTTCATGCCCGCATGTTTAGGTAGACATAGGGACGTTCCAGCTCAGTAGGACTTCCCCTCAGCTGCAGTTGGTGCGCTCCACCTGATCCGGAGCTGCGGTCCATTTTCGTATGCTATTTTGAGATGTATATACATGTATATGGGTATGGCGGGGCCCCGTCCCATCCTTTCTACAGCTTTCTGTTCCATTAGAGGTCTGTAGACAGTTGTATGTAGTTGGTACGTGATGTAGCCTTATTGGCTCTCATTCTTTTGTGTACAACATATATAGCAGCCTAGTTGGCTTGCATTGTTATTTTAGTATTTTGCATATGTATACATATATCTACAGTTAGATATGAGTCAGATTTGGGCCACCGTATTGTTAGGCGATAGTTAAGCAGGTGTGGGGGTGTCTGGTCACTAGAGATCAGGCACTCGTCGTGGCTCATCAGTTTGGGTTGTCACACAGGGAGTGCACCTCCGTGTATTTCAGGCTAGAGCTTTGATCGGTCTTCTTATTCTAGAGTAGGTAAGAGTTCCAGAGCTTCGGGTTCTCAGCACAGATCTGAGTCAGTTCAGGTGAGACCACCTTTGCCACAGTGTACCCAGTGTGGTATATTACACTCCGGACAGTGTCCATTGGGATCACATGCTTGTTATGCTTATGGCTAGCCAGGTCATGTGATGAAGGAGTGTCCGTCGAGAGGTGGTGTAGGTATTGTTCAGGCTACAAGGTCCACAGCTGGCTCTTCTTTATCTATATGCCCTTTAGGGAAAGGTTCTGAGACACCAACAGGACGTCGTAGAGGAAGGGGTGGTGCATCTAATTCGAGCGGTCCTTAAAATCGCATTTGTGCATTAGCTGATAGAAAGGATCGTGAGTCATCTCGTGATGTTGTCACAAGTATATTATCGGTCTCTTCCTATGATTTATATGCACTGATTGACCTAGGTTCCACCTTATCGTATGTTACTCCATTTGTTGCTGGCAAGTTTGGGATAGAGCCAAAGGCGATTCAAATCTTTTGAGGTATCTACGCTAGTTGGTGATCCAGTTATAGCTAGTCGGGTATATCGAGGATATGTAGTGATTGTTTGTAATCGCCATACCTTAGTAGATTTGATTGAGTTAGATATGATTGATTTTGATGTCATTATGGGTATGGATTGGTTGGCTTCCTGTTATGCTAATGTTTATTGCAGAACAATGATAGTTCGATTTCAGTTTCCCGATGAGCCAGTCCTAAAGTGGAAGGGAAATGACACTTCACCGAAAGGTAGGTTTATTTCCTACCTTAAGGCAAGAAAGATGATCCCGAAAGGGTATATTTATAACCTAGTTCGGGTCCACGATGTGCAAGCAGAGTTACCGACTCTCCAGTCTGTCCTTGTAGTCAATGAGTTTCCAGATGAGCTTCCAGGCATTCCGTCAGAGTGGGAGATTGATTTTACTATTGATTTATTAGCAGATACTGAGCCAATATCCATTCCTCCTTACAGAATGGCACTTGCACAGTTGAAAGAATTGAAGGAGCAATTGAGGGATTTACTTGAGAAGGGCTTTATTAGGCCTAGTACATCGTCGTGGGGAGCACCGGTATATTGTAAGAAAGAAGGATGGCTCTTTTCCAATGTGTATTGATTATAGGCAATTGAATAAAGTTACTATAACGAATAAGTATCCACTTTCGAGGATTGATGATTTATTTGACCAGCTGCAGGGTGCTAAGTATTTTTGAAAGATAAACTTGAGATCAGGGTATTATCAGGTTAGGGTTAAGGAGGAAGATATTCTGAAAATGACATTCAGGACTAGATACTACGAGTTTCGTGTTATGTCATTCGGGTTAACTAATGCTCCAGCTGTATTCATGGACTTGATGGATCGTGTATTCAGACCCTTTCTAGATCTATTTGTGATCGTGTTCATAGATGATATTTTTATTATTCATCGTCAGAGGCCGAACATGCATATCATCAACGTGCAATGCTTGGAGTTCTTCGAGATAGAGAGTTATATGTGAAGTTTTTTAAGTGTGAGTTCTGTCAGAACTCGATTCCTTTTCTTGGTCACATTATTTCAGATGAATGTGTTAGAGTGGATACTCAAAAGATTGAAGCTGTGAGGAATTGGCCAAGGCCCACGACACCAATGGAGATACGTAGTTTCTTGGGTCTGGCAGGATATTACAGGAGGTTCGTAGAGGGATTTTCTTCACTTTCAGCCCTATTGACCAAGCTGACTCAGAAATCAGCAAAGTTCCAGTGGACGGATACATGTGAGCGGAGTTTTCAGATATTGAAGGACAAGTTGACCTTAGCACCCGTCTTGACTCTTCCAGAGGGAGCAGATAGCTATGTAATATATTGTGATGCTTCAAACATTTGTTTGGGCTGTGTATTAATGAAGCATGGCAAGGTTGTCCCTTTTGCTTCTAAACAGCTGAAGAAACTCGCGAAGAACTATGCAACCCGTGATCTTGAGTTAGCTGCGGTGATCTATGCCTTGAAACTATGGAGGCACTATTTATACGGTGTCCATGTTGATATCTATACTGACCATAAGAGCCTCCGGTACATCTTTAAGCAGAAGGACTTGAACTTACGTCAGAGACGATGGCTAGAGTTGTTGAAAGATTATGATGTTGATATTCTGTACCATCGGGGGAAGGCCAATGTAGTAGCCGATGCTCTCTGTCGTAAGTCCATGGGTAGCCTATCATATTTGTAGCCCGAGAGAAGAGAGATAGTCTGTGATGTTCATCAGTTAGCCAGTTTGGGAATTCAGTTGATAGACTCAGGTGATACATGAGTTACAGTTCCGGATACAGAGATGTCATCTTTAGTAGCTAAGACAAATAGGCGTCAGTATGAGGATCCTGTTTTAGTACATTACCCAGATACAGCTCCTCAGAAATAAAATACACCCTTCGTGATCACATGAGATGGAGTGCTTAGATATAGGGGGTCGGTTATGCATTCCCAATGTTTCAGAGTTTCATTGGCAAGTTATGGGGGAAGCCCATTATTCTCGCTACTCTATTCATCTGGGCACAACAAAGATGTATCATGATCTTAAGGATGTTTACTAGTGGGATGGTATGAAGAGAGATATAGTAGAGTTTGTTGCTCAGTGTCCGAATTGCCAGCAAGTCCAGATAGAGCACCAGATGCCCGGAGGTTTATTACAGGCTATGGAGATTCCGACATGGAAATGGGAGGTAATTAATATGGATTTTATTACAGGTTTGCCCCGTACTCGATGGAAGTATGATTCTATATGGGCTATAGTTGATAGGCTTACAAAGTCAGCCCACTTCCTGCCTGCAGAACTACTTATTCAGCTGAGAAATAAGTAGCATATGAGAACTACATTCTGATCTGGAGTCTGTGCATCTAGTGTTGCATGTGTCCATGCTCCGTAAGTCCTTAGGAGACCCCTCGAGAGTTGTTCCGGTAGGTGATATCCAGGTGACTGAGAAATTATCATATGAGGAAACCCCAGTGGATATATTAGATAGACAAGTTCGTCGATTGCGGACTAAGGATGTGGCTTCTGTTAATATTCTCTGGAGGAATAATAATGTTGAAGAAGTGACTTGGGATGCTGAAAAGGAGATGAAGACTAAGTGCCCGTACTTGTTTCTGTTGTCCCAGGAGGCTCAGTGTGAGGCATCATCACCCCAGGTCGGTTTTATTTATAGTTATTGTGATTGGTCGTGGGAGGCCATGGTGTTGTATATTTTAGCATGTGACCCTGTGTGGCATTGTATTGGGTTACGATGTGCAGGATGGATTGGTATATTTACAAGGGAGACTCTGCTAAAATTTTTATAGCTCACGACCTGTATGAACATTCGAGGATGAATGTTTCTAAGGGGGGAGAGTGTTACACCTCTCGTTTCCGTTGCAAGAAAGTCCTTGGTTTATAGATGGTTTATACCCTTAGTAGTAAGGAGATCCGCACCTGAGTTCTTGAGATATTAAGCACCTTACCTCACGTATACTGAAATATACGCATATGTTCTTTGCAATATGATAGGATTAGAAGTTAAACGAATCGAATCGACGCGAGTCGGAGTGACTCAGGAAAACCTGCAGATACCAGTCACCTTTAACGGGCCGTCGACAAGTCGATGAGTAGTCGATAGACGCTGTCGATGAGCTGCCACCTCTGAAATTTCAGGTGGCAGGTCGACGGAGCACGTCGACGAGCCATCGACACGTCGACCCTCCTTGTCACGACCCGACTAGGGGCCATGACGGGTACCCACGGCTAACCACCGAGCACTGCTCATACCATTACCCATCGTACGCATCACGCGTCCATTGATTATTCTTATACTCAAAGTCATAGAAAGACCATTTTTCACTTTGAAACATAATTACTTTTATATACATAAGCCATTCGGCTATAAAAATATATATATATACACGTGAAAAAAATCGTGAGACCATACTACCCACACATGCGTATCTACGAGCCCCTACTAGAGTACTAGACATATGGGCGGGACAGGACCCTGCCGTGCCCAAATATGTACACAAAATAATAAACCAAATAGCACCTCCGGAATAATAGAGTGCTCTTGTAAATCTGCTGATAGCTCCTATGGATCTGCACCGTCTCCCTGTCTACCTGTGGGCATGAACACAGCGTCCAAAGAAAACGGACGTCAGTACGAACATTGTACTGAGTATGTAAGGCATCAATAATAACAATACATCAATAAAATAAGGAAGCATCAAATAAGGAGCAACCTGTAACTGACTATCGATTATAAAGGAAGTAATGCATGCTGGCTTACTCCATAATCATCATCATATCATGTATGCATATATGTATAAGCTGCCCGACCATATAGGTACGGTGTGATAATCATTAGCCTGCGTCCAGGCCTCCCGCGTCCGGGGTATCATCTCATGCCGCCCACTAGTGGTGTCTGCCCATGCCATCTAGACATGGTGTATATGCTGCCTGCCTTAGCGGTGTCTGCCCGACCATATAGGCACGGTGTAATATCATCATGTACATCTCACAGACTTATCATAATCTTATCATACTATTATCATAATGCATGCCTAGGAACTCATGCAGCCCGCCTTAGCGGTGACATGCCCGGCCATCTAGGAACGATGGAATCGTATCATCATATGCTCATCATAGACTTATCATTATCATACACCTCATAGGCACATCATGACCTTATCATAAGCTTATCATAAACTTAGCATCATCATACATTTATTGTTAAACATACATTAGAACTGGAAGGCAACTATAGCTATGTCTGTTACATCCTGTATTTTTATACGTCGAGTTATTTGCAAGCTAATCGACTTAAGTTAAGGACGGGATTATTTTTGGATATGAAATAGGAACTTTTAATTTTCAATTTTAATTAGAACACAAATTGTTTATAAATTTTATTTAGTGTAGAAATATTATTGGAGATTAGGGACTAATTAAATATGATTAGATTATTAAGTAAGGATTAGTGATTAAATAAATTTAATTAACTTAATTATGCTTTCTGGGCCCCACCCGATTCAAAAAAAATATAATAATAGTAATAATAATAATAATAATAAAACGATACACTAAAATGGTGAGTCACCATGGAGGGCACATGTAGAGCTAATGGAATCCATATATATAGTTGAGCTAAGGATCAAATTTAGCATTTCATTTTCATTGTTTGCAAATTGAGTTTAAGAGAATAGAAAGAGAGCATGGCCAAGGCTGATGCCTTCGGCCAGCTTGGTTGTTGAAGAAAAAAAATGGGTTTTGTTGTTTGATTAAATTCTAAGTTGAATTGCAAGTTCAAGGAAATGATAGCAACATTGGGTATTAAATTGCGGAGGAAGAAAACGTGAAATTGGAGCAATTAAGTGTAGAAATTCCTCCAAGAAAATTTAGGTAAGATTTTCTTATTTTATGGTGTAATTGTGTTAATAGTGTTGTAATGGAATTATTAAAATTGGATTGGATGAAATTGGAAGTAAGGAAATGCATAAAATTGTTGCTATATGAAATTGTGGGTTGAAATGGATTAAGAAAGGTTGTTGAGTTGTTAGAATTTTTTATGGGCCGAATTGGAAGAATTTTGTATGCATATCTCTATTGCTGTTATTGTTGATATTTCTGTGATAACAGGAGGATAATTTGAAATTCGGGTTAGGCAAATATATAGGGGAAATGCTGCCCGATTTCTGTTAAGTTCTTAACTAATGAAAACCCTAATCAAGAAAGTATGAATTAAGGAATGAGTGCTATAAGAGATTGTTTATAGATTTATGAGCTAGGGAGTATAGTTTACTAACGATAGTGTTACTTTCATATCAAATAGGCTAAAGGGGCGACAAAGCGAATGTGATTACGAATAACCTTTAACAGGTATGTAAAGTTGTCCCTTCTTTCTTTTGGCATGTCTTAGATTTAAGTGATGAATGATATGAGCTTTGAGGTAATCCTATTCATAAGTCTTGAATGTGATTCATGATTCTTATTCACTTCTTGATGTTTGAACTCTTAAGTGATTGAGCTTCCCTCTTCAGTTTCCTGTACGTTGGATAATAGTCGAGGGATATTTGGTATGATTATCGCTATTGATACTCAGGTGTAAATCCCTTCTTCTTATTCTGTTTGAGTCTTGATAATGTTTTAAATTGCATATGGTTGCTCACTACTTTGCTCGTGCATGCCTCAATATGTCTTTCACCGAGTCCCGGGTGTTATATCCCATGTTTCCACACGTTGGAAAAATTTGGAAATATTCTTGGCTCGTAAGAAATAAGGTCATAATTAATTTTTATTTGACATAGGAGTTGTGTATGAAAGAATATTCATGTGGAAGTGTCGAATAAGGCCAAGGGCAAATTTGGAATTTTGGGAATTAGTTTCGGAAATTACAAAAGGTGACTTATAAGTCATTGGGCCAAAATAATTCAATGAAAAATTAAGGCCCAATGCTAAGGGGTGGCCGACCAACATAGTGGCCAAGCCCATGATTTTATTAATTTTTCCCATGTGTTAAATTAATAAGGGGACCATATTATATATACATCATTATCCCTTAGAAGTTGCAAGAAGGCATAGAGAAAGAAACAAAACAAAAGAAGAGCAAAAAAAGAGTGAAGGGCATTCGGCCCTAGTCCCAAATTTTCACCATAAAAAATCTTGCCTTAAAAATTTTTCTCTTGTTGAATTCCTACTAATTCAAGGTCCCTTCTCAACTTGGTGTAGTTGTTTTGGAAGAAAGAGGCCTTGGTTCATCAATTGATCTCTTATTCAAGTAAAGAAGACTATAGAAAAAGGTAAGAATTTATCCCTTATTATTGTGTTATGGAGTCTTGTTTGTGTTGTAGTATGTAGAAATGTGTTGATTGTATGGAGAAATGGAAGTTTGCAAAGTGGGTGTGTGTTATTAGTGTATGGCCGTGTGTATGTATAAGTTGTATAGCCATAATGTGTTGAATTGTGTTATATTCTAGTTGTGATTGTGGTGAAATGCATATTGGAAATGAAAGTGGAATGAATTGAGTTGGAGTGATAAAAAGAGCACATGGCCGTGTGGTGTGTTGGAGTTGGAATGGAAATGAATTAAGTTTGCTTAGTGTGTTAGTGTGTTATTGTGATGTTTGCAATGTAAATGAAGATAGAATGATATAAGTTTGTATTGAAATGGAACGTAGAAACTTACGTCGCTTTAGTATGATTTTCCGACATTAGGAAAATGAAGTTATTAGGTTGCTAATTATGATGATCATTGATAGATTTGGAAGTTGGAAACATGTTATGAATACGTATGCCAAAGATTAGAAGTTTTGAATGAGTTATGACTTTGACGGGAAGTTTTTATATTATGAATATCGTGTGTATAATTTAAGGAAATGATATGAAACGCTTCTAAACTATGTTGTGATGATCTAGTTTGATAATGAATGTGAAATCATTGAAATTGGTTTGGAAATTGAAGTTGAAATGAAGGTGATGGCATTATGTTGGCAAGTAGAACTAGTTGTGCCATATTGTGTTTCTAATGTTTGTTGTTGATGTTGATGTTGTTGTTTGGGTTGTTGTTGATGATTTTGAGCCGAGTTGAATTCTCGGGGGTGCTATATGTATAGGGGAAGTGCTGCCGAAATTTCGGTAGACAAATATGAGTTGAATTGAATTCGTAGCATCTATAACTTACAATTGGTAAATGTGACCATTTGCAGATTTTCGACGAAACGGAGAGTGAGCTTGGATAGGCTTAAAAAGCTCAAAAGGTATGTAAAGCTACCCCGATCCTTCTTTTGGCATGCCTAAGTGTATTAGGATCGGATTCGGGCCTCGAAAGACTTTCTACCCCTCGAAATCCGCAAGTGAAAATATCACTTTTTGTTTCAATAAGATTAAACTCTTTTGGTACTCTTTCTTGGAAGTTATGCAAACTTTCTCTAAACTACTTGGAAAGCTATAGAACGTCCGTAGAACCTTTGTAGGCGACCCCATAAGTTTAAAATATGTAATTTGAGCCCACCGCCTTGCTTGTCCCGAGGTGGACCCACTATTTCCGGTTTTGCCCGTATTGTACTTAAGTCCTATTTTTGAGCGGTTTTTGAAAGAAATGTTTCGACTACCATTCTAACTACCTAACAAACATTATTTTAAATATTCCATTAAGTCTGATAAATTGTTTTGACACTCGGAACGGTTTCAGAAAGGTTATACTTCTGTAATCTATTATGACATCCGAAACTCGTTTATTATGATCCATTCCGACTTCATTAGGTCGGTTTGTCTTCGATATGTCTCATCGAGTCTATGGAAACATTTATGATATTTTAATTGCATTAGTCTCTCACTACTCCACTCGTGGATGCCCCAATGTTTCCCACACTGAGCCCGGGCCAGGATATGTTGTCAAGCGTGATCCTTTGCATTGTTCGCCGTGCCTCGATGTGAGGGGGCAGGTATACGCGTACATGGGTTTGTGGAGTATGCTGTGCCATGTACGCTTGTTCTGATATGATTTACTATGGCCATCTGATATGACATATTATGATACGGGGTTATGCCCCTTTTCTGATTCTTCTGTGTTGTGGCACCAACGTCGGGAGGGTGGCCACGTTCTGTCTGCTGAGTCCCTTGGCAGGAGCCGGATTTGATATGACATATGTTTCTGTACACACTCTGCATGTTTTGAAAATATATATCTGATACTTTGTATTTTCTGTTTACTTTCTGTACGTTCTGTACCAGTTATGAGTTTGTTTCTGTAATTCAGGCTTTACATATTCAGTACATATTTCGTACTGACCCCCTTTCTTCGGGGGCTGCATTTTCATGCCGCGCAGGTACCGACGACAGGTTTGCTGATCCGCCCGCTTAGGATCTTATTCTGCTATTTTGGAGCGCTCTTTTATTCAGAGCCCATCTTTTGGTATAGTCTGTCATTACTGTATATGTATATTCTCGTTCAGGGGTACGGCGGGGCCCTGTCCCGTCATATGATTCTGTCGGTCTGTTTAGAGGTCTGTGGACATGTTTGTGGGTTGAGGTCCTTCTGTACGGATGTGTGTATATGTTGTGTTTGGGCGACCCCATTCGCCGCGGCGGCCGGTCCGCATATGTTTAAATGTCGCTTCGTTGGCCCTGTGTGGTCTTCTGCTGGTATTTTCTGCGTGCAGGGTATATTGGTAGTCCGTAAAACAAAGGAAACTCTGCCGAAATTTTTTTTCTGGAAATTATCTAAATTCGAAGTAAAGCCTTGTCGGCTTCTGCTATATACTAGTATGCGTTTGATAAAATTTGAGATAGCAATTGATATACGTGTTGGGTGCCCAGATCGGGCACAAGTCACGGCCTACGGGGTTGGGTCGTGACACCGGGCCAGGTATGTTATCGTGCACAGTTTCACTGCATTGTTCACCGAGTCCCTCACTAGAGGGCCGGGTACGGTATATATATGATACGATGATATGTTACGGCGGCCAGGAGGGCATATGATGACTTTATTCACCGAGTCCCATAATGGGCCGAGTATGATATATGATATTCACATGCATGATTTAAGTTTCAAAAGGAAAGTGTTTTGGTATTCTGGATGTTATACTTGTCTCCTGCACTCCCTATTTCAGTTATAATGCTCTTTACTGTATTTCATGCTTTACATACTCAGTACATATCTCGCACTGACCCCCTTTCTTCGGGGGGCTGCGTTTCATGCCCGCAGGTACAGACGCTCGATTCGGTGATCCCTCAGCTTAGGATTTCCATTCAGCTATCCTGGAGAGCTCCGTTGTTCCGGAGCCTAGATTTTGGTACAGAAATTCTGATGTTTATATATATGTTTGTCCAGTGGTACGACGGGGCCCTGTCCCGTCATATTTCACCGTTGATACTCTTAGAGGTCTGTAGACATGTATGTGGGTTCTATACAGATTTGATCAACTGTGTCTATATAGTTTTATTGTGGATGTTCTGTCATTGTAGCAACCTTGCCGGCTTGCATATACTATTGTTTCATAGTGGCAGCCTTGTCGGCTTGCGTAATATACTGATATGTAGTGGCAGCCTTGTCGGCTTGCGTAATATACTTATATGTAGTGCCAGCCTTGTCGGCTTGCGTAGTACAATGATATATACAGTGGCAGCCTCGTTGGCTTGCGTATGTTATTACGATGTGATTGATTGAGGACCTATAGTACCAGTCCGATTATGTTTTACAGGTACATATGGGTGTCTAGCTCGGGCTCTAGTCATGGCCCACGGGGCTGGGTCGTGACAAAAGTAGTATCAGAGCAGTTCATCCTCGGAGTGTCTACAAACCGTGTCTAGTAGAGTCTTGTTTATCGGTGTGTTGTGCACCACATCTATAAACAGGAAGCTACAGGACATTTAGGATGTCATCTTTTCTTCTTATCCTAGATCGTGCGATAGAGCTATATTATCAGGATAATCCCTTCCTAACAGACTATTATGTTTACAGCTATGCCTCCAAAGAAAGAGACAGCTGCCCAGAAGGGAAAATCGGTAGCAGGGGATACTAGCCAGACACAGAGAGTTACTAGGGCTCGTGCCCAGTTTATGCCTTAGATTGTGTTCCAGTCCGCGAGTTGTGCTACACCGCCACTTCCACAAGAACCTAGGATAGCGGCAGCTCCAGGTCAGGGGGTGGCTCCACCGCCAGTAACTGAGCCTCCAGCTCCTCAGCCGAAGGCGGAGGATAGAGCCAGCGTCGGGACGGTGGCCACGTTCTATCTACCGAGACCCTTGGCAGGGGCCGGATTTGATATGACATATGTTTCTGTACACACTCTGCATGTTTTGAAAATATATATCTGATACTTTGTATTTTCTGTTTACTTTCTGTACGTTCTGTACCAGTTATGAGTTTGTTTCTGTAATTCAGGCTTTACATATTTCGTACTGACCCCCTTTCTTCGGGGGCTGCATTTTCATGCCGCGCAGGTACCGACGACAGGTTTGCTGATCCGCCCGCTTAGGATCTTATTCTGCTATTTTGGAGCGCTCTTTTATTCAGAGCCCATCTTTTGGTATAGTCTGTCATTACTGTATATGTATATTCTCGTTCAGGGGTACGGCGGGGCCCTATCCCGTCATATGATTCTGTCGGTCTGTTTAGAGGTCTGTGGACATGTTTGTGGGTTGGGGTCCTTCTGTACGGATGTGTGTATATGTTGTGTTTGGGCGACCCCATTCGCCGCGGCGGCGGTTCCGCATATGTTTAAATGTTGCTTCGTTGGCCCTGTGTGGTCTTCTGCTGGTATTTTCTGCGTGCAGGGTATATTGGGTAGTCCGTAAAACAAAGGAAACTCTGCCTAATTTTTTTTTCTGGAAATTATCTAAATTCGAAGTAAAGCCTTGTCGGCTTCTGCTATAGACTAGTATGCGTTTGATAAAATTTGAGATAGCAATTGATATACGTGTTGGGTGCCCAGATCGGGCACTAGTCACGGCCTACAGGGTTGGGTCGTGACAAAAGTGGTATCAGAGCGGTTCGTCCTCGGAATGTCTACAGACCGTGTCTAGTAGAGTCTTGTTTATCGGTGTGTTGTGCACCACACCTATAAACAAGAGGCTGCAGGGCATTTAGGATACTACCCTTCTTTCTGTCTTAGATCGTGCGATAGAGCTGTGTTATCAGGATGATTCCTCCCTAACGAATTGTTACATTTGCAGTTATGCCTCCAAAAAAGGCGACAGCGGCCCAAAAGGCCAAGGCAGCGGCCGCGGGATAGACTAGCCGGGCCCAGAGGGTTACCAGGGCCCATGCACATATTGCTCCTGATATTTTGCCCCCGGCAGAGGGCTCTTCCACACCGCCACACGTAGAGGAGATTGGAGCAGCAGCAGCTGCAGGTCGAGGGGCGGCTCCACCGCCAGCTCCCGAGATTCCAGGACCTGAGCCTCCAGCTCCACGGCCAGGGACTGAGGATCAGTCTATGAGAGAGGCAGTCCAGCTATTGACCAGACTTGTGGCGAGACAGGTTCAGGGGCACGGATTAGGAGGTGACTGATCATATAGGCGTGATAGTTCGAGGGCTCGTGAGTTCTTGACTTGTGGCCCTCCAGAGTTCTTCGGGACAAAGCCCGAGGAGGATCCTGAGGAGTTTATCAGGAAGATGCGGCACACCTTACATTTGATTAAGGCTTCTGCGACAGAGTAAGTCGAGTTGGCTTCGTACCGGTTGTATGATGTAGCAGATAATTGGTACGAGTCTTGGGAGTTGGCCAGAGGCGACGGCGCTCCCCCAGCAGTCTGGGATGAGTTTTCTGAGGCTTTTCTTAGCCATTTTCTGCCTCCGGAGTTACGGCGGGCCAGAGCTGACAGATTCTTATTGCTGAGACAGAGGGGCCGCAGCGTCCGAGAGTACAGTATGGAGTTCGACTCATTGGCCCGATATGCACCTGCTGTGGTAGCTACTATGGCTGACAGGATGCATAGGTATATTATGGGGTTGGACCGGTATTTTGTCGACAGTTGTTTGGTATTGGCCGCTCCGCCCGATATGGATATTGCCCGTATTCAGGCGCACGCCCAGGGCATGGAGGACCGGCACAGGGGTCATCAGCCCGATAGGAGTCAGGATCGGAGACAGCCCAAGAGGGCCAGATCTTCCGGGTATTCTGGAGAGTTTCGGGGCAGACAGCCTCAGCAGCCGCAGCAGCCTAGCAGATATCCACCCCAGCTGGCACAGAGCACACCTCCACAGCCTACAGGTCGCAGATTTGATAGCCCAGGTTATTCAGGAGCAGGTCAGAGCTCCAGGGCTTCAGGTTCGCAGACAGATAGGGGTTCTGGTCAGATGAGGCCACCTAGGCCTCAGTGTTCTTATTGTGGCAGATATCATCCTGGGGAGTGCTACAGAGCCACCGGTGCATGTTTTTCTTGTGGCCGTCAGGGCCATTCTGTGAGAGATTGCCCGTATAAGGGTAGTTCGGGTGGTGCAGCGTAGCATACCGGATCAGCCGCCGGGTCATCATCTTCATCAGTGGCTATGCGCCCTACAGGGCCGGGTACATCAGCACCGACGGGTCGCGGCAGAGGTCGTGGTGGAGCTTCTGGTACTAGCGGTCCTTCGAATCGCATTTATGCTTTGGCCAGCCGCCAGGATCAGGAGGCATCGCCTAATGTCGTTACAGGTACATTATTGGTTTTCTCTCGGTCTGTGTATGCATTAATTGATCCAGGTTCGACTTTGTCATATATTTTGCCTCTTGTTGCTGGAAAAATTGGTATAACGTCTGAACCTATAGAGACATTTGAGGTAGCCACACCGATTGGGGACTTTATTGTAGCGAAACAGGTATATAAAGATTGTTCTGTAACTGTATGTGGCCGTGACACTAAGGCAGATCTGGTGGAGTTAGATATGATCGAGTTCGATGTTATTATGGGCATGGACTGGCTAGCTTCCTGTTATGCTAATGTTGACTGCCAAAATAAGGTAGTTCGTTTCCAGTTTCCCGGGGAGCCAGTTATAGAATGGGCCGGTAATACAGCATCGCCGAAAGGTAAGTTTATTTCATACCTTAAGGCGAAGAAAATGATCAGAAAAGGTTATATTTATCATCTGGTTCGGGTACAAGACTTGACAGCAGAAACGCCGACTCTTTAGTCAGTTCCCGTGGTTAATGAATTTCCAGATGTGTTCCCAGAAGAGCTTCCAGGCCTTCCTCCAGAGCGGGAGATAGATTTTTCTATTGATTTGCTTCCAGATACTCAGCCTATATCTATTCCCCCGTACAGAATGGCACTAGCAGAATTGAAAGAACTGAAAGAGCAATTGAAGGATTTGTTAGAAAAAGGCTTCATCAGACCCAGTACTTCGCCTTGGGGAGCCCCGGTATTATTTGTGCGTAAGAAAGACGGGTCGCTGCGTATGTGTATTGATTATCGGCAGCTGAATAAGGTAACCATAAAGAATAAATACCCCCTCCCCAGAATTGATGATTTGTTTGATCAGTTGCAGGGCGCCAAATATTTCTCGAAGATAGACCTTCGGTCAGGCTATCATCAGGTACGGGTACGAGAGGCCGATATTCCTAAGACAGTATTCCGGACCAGATATGGGCATTATGAATTCAGAGTTATGTCGTTTGGGTTAACTAATGCTCCTGCGGTATTCATGGATCTAATGAATCGGGTATTCAGGCCGTTCTTGGATATGTTCGTAATTGTATTTATCGATGATATTCTGGTTTATTCTCGGTCCGAGGAAGAGCACGCAGATCATCTGAGAGCGGTATTAGGGGTACTTCGGCATCAGAAATTATATGCAAAATTTTCTAAATGTGAATTCTGGCTGGCTTCAGTGGCATTCCTGGGGCATATTATTACAGCTGATGGTGTTCGGGTGGATACACAGAAGATTGAGGCCGTGAAGAATTGGCCTAGACCCACGACGCCCACAGAGGTACGTAGTTTTCTGGGATTAGCAGGCTATTACTGAAGATTTGTGGAAAAGGTTGCTTCAATTTCAGCGCCTTTGACAAGGCTAACTCAGAAGGGAGCCAAGTTCCAGTGGACTGATGCTTGTGAACGAAACTTCCAGTTGCTGAAAGAGAAGCTGACTACAGCCCCAGTTCTGACTCTTCCAGAGGGACCCGATGGATATGTTATTTATTGTGACGCTTCTGGCGTGGGATTGGGCTGTGTATTGATGCAGCACGACAGAGTTATAGCTTATGCTTCTCGGCAGCTGAAAAAGCATGAAAGGAATTATCCTACCCACGATCTGGAGCATGCAGCGGTGATTCATGCTCTGAAGATATGGAGACACTATTTATATGGAGTTCATGTTGATATCTATACAGATCATAAGAGTCTCCAGTATATTTTTAAGCAGAAAGAGCTAAATTTGCGGCAGCGGAGGTGGCTGGAGCTCCTGAAAGATTATGACGTGGATATTTTGTATCATCCGGGCAAGGCTAATGTTGTTGCAGATGCGCTCAGCCGGAAATCTATGGGCAGCTTGGCAGATTTACAGCCAGACAGGAGAGAGATAGTACGTGACATTCATCAGTTGGCTAATCTTGGGGTTCGTCTGGCCGATTCTGGAGGTACACGGATTTCTGTCCGAGGGGTTTCTGAATCATCTATTAAGGAAGATATCAAGCGGCGTCAATATGAAGATCCTGTTTTAGCTCTATACAGAGACACAGCCCATGAGAAGGAGAAGACTCCGTTCGAGTTTACATCAGACGAAACCTTACTATACAGAGGCAGTTTGTGTGTACCTGATATTGCAGGGCTACGGCAGCAGGTTATGGGCGAGGCACACAATGCTCGCTATTCTGTTCATCCGGGTTCTACGAAGATGTACCACGATCTTAGATGCCTATATTGGTGGGATGGTATGAAACGGGATATCGCAGAGTTCGTCGTCCAGTGTCCAAATTGTCAGCAGGTCAAAATTGAACATCAGAAACCGGGTGGACTGTTGCAGGAGATGGAAATTCCGACGTGGAAGTGGGAGATCATTAATATGGACTTCATTACAGGTTTGCCTCGCACTCCACGGATGTATGATTCCATCTGGGTTATTGTTGATAGGCTGACAAAATCAGCCCATTTTCTCCCCGTTAGAACTACTTATTCCGCTGAGGATTATGCCAGGCTTTATATTAAAGAAATTGTGCGACTTCATGGAGTTCCTATATCTATTATCACTGACAAAGGTGCTCAGTTCACAGCGAACTTCTGGAGATCTTTTCAGGAAGGATTAGGGACTCAGCTGAGCCTGAGCACAACTTTTCATCCACAGAGTGATGGACAGGCCGAGCGCACCATCCAGACGCTTGAAGATATGTTGCGGGCCTGTGTTATTGATTTCAGAGGTAGCTGGGATGATCACTTGCCATTGATTGAATTTTCTTATAATAACAGTTACCATTCCAGCATCCAGATGGCTCCGTACGAGGCCTTGTATGGCAGGAAATGCTGGTCACCTATCGGCTGGTTTGATATTGGCGAGACAGAGTTAATTGGCCCAGAAATGATCCAGCAGGCCATTGATAAGGTGAAACTTATCCGAGAGCGACTGTTAGCAGCCCAGAGTCGACAGAAGTCATACGCCGATAAACGGCGTCGACCGTTGGAATTCCAGGTAGGCGATTGGGTATTCCTGAAGGTATCGCCTATGAAAGGCGTGATGCGGTTCGGCAGGAAGGGTAAGCTCAGTCCGCGTTATATTGGGCCTTATCAGATTATTAGAAAAATTGGAAATGTCGCCTATGAGTTAGATCTGCCATCAGATTTGGAAGCGGTACATCCGGTATTCCATGTGTCTATGCTCCGCAAATGCATTGGTGATCCCTCCAGAATATTTCCTTGTTATATCCCGCATTTTATGCAATTGGATAATTCAAGACAATCGCGGGAAGACGACAAGCAAGGCCCCATTTTATGATTTCTTGGCACATGAGTTGGTTATGAAAAATTTAGAAGTGAAGACAATGAGAATGGTTAAGAGCATAAAGGGGAATTCGCGACATGACTCGTGAAAATACGAAGGAAGACGTAGGGCAAATTGGAAGTCGGAAAAATTGTTTTCAAGAATTGCAAGAATTAGCCAAAAGACAAAGTGGGCTTGACATTTTTTTAAGGGAAAATCATAAGCCCAACCGTCCATATTGATGGGCTAGGCCCAAAAATTGAATATATTGTGAAATAAATAAGATGAATAAGTCATCTTTATCACCTTACTCTCTAGAACTTTCAAGAAAAGAAGAACAATAGAAAGGAAGGGCAAACAAACCCCAAGGCATTCGGCCATAAGGAAAATTCCAAGAAAAAAAATTGTAAAATTCCTCCAAAAATTGTATTCAACTAATTAGAGGGTACACAACAAAGTGGAGTTGTTGTTGGAGCAAGGAAAGTTCAAAATCATACAAGTTGCCAAGAGTAGACAGGTGAAGAAGTTGAGGAAGAAAGGTGAGTTCAATCTTGTTTATGGGTTCTATATGATTTATATGTGTTGTAGTATGCTTAAATAGATGAAATCCATGAAGTAGAGGAATATAATATATAGCCGTGTGCATGTATATAGTTGTAGGGGTTATGTCTCAATTATTTTGCCTAGTAGTTGGTTGTTGTTGTTGTGAATACTATATTGAGATGTGGAAAATGAAAGTTGAATGAATTTGGAAAAATTGTGGTATACATGCATGTTGGCCGTGTGTTGTAAGTGTGTGTATGACCGTGCATGTGTGTGTAAGGTGTGGCCGTGAGCTTGTGGTAGGGTATGGAAGGGAGTGAGTCAATTTTATGTAGCGTATTGGTTGTGGTTATGTTGCGGATTCTGTGTTGTTAATGAATGCATAATGACTCTAGTGAGGTTGTTGTAATTAGGGACTTGTTTAGGAGCTATGTGAATGGAACGGGATGTCTCTTTGTATGTATGAATGACAATAACGTTAGTATGGTGTTATCGGAATGTATATTATGAGGTTGATATTGTATTCATTGAAGTTGTAAAGTTTTGAGGGAGGTAGCAAATCGATATTATGTGCCTTGATTGGAATATGTGAAGCGCTAGTGTAATTGTCGAATTATGTTAACCGTTTGGCCGGGTTTGAATTCCCGGGTTGTGTTTGATGAGAATTTGACGAAATTGAATGTTGAGGATGGTATATTTACAGAGGAAATGCTGCCGAAATTTCGGTAGCAAAGTGCTTCCTTAAGATTCTAACTCAAAATGTACTAATGAAAGTTTTGGTAAAAATGACCAATTCGCAGATTTCGACGAGATTGTGATGTGAATTTGGAGTAGCTAAAGGAGCGGAAAGAGGTATGTAAGGCTTCACCCTTCTTTCTATGGCATGTCTTAGATATAATGAGTCGGGCACGAGCCTCGGGGACAACCCGGTTCCCCGGAATCCGTACCTAAAGTTTTCAACTTTTTGTTCAATTGAATTGAAGTAGAAAGTGTGCAAAATGATGAAAAGACCTCCTAGACCCCTATAACTTGCCTAAGTGGGACCCGATTACCCTAAGACTCATACAAGTAACTCTATGACACGTAATATGGGTAAATTGTATACGCTACCTCGTCCGGCCCGAGGTGGGCCCGATACTCTCGGATTTTCCTATAGTCTTGGTTAACGTACTTGAAGTGAATCTAAAGGGGGCCTTTGATCCCGATTCCGTCACCAAGTAATAAGTGCTATGACTACCCCAACGGGAGTGCCCCTATGATGATAATGATAATGACAATGTCGGGCAAGAGAATGTAGCTATGATAAATACGACCGGAACGACCCTATGACTAAGCCAAGTACCTTATGTAAGCATTAAATTGATAAACTAATTTTCTAAATCGTATTTATACCTTCTAGTTATAATCTTATTTTCTAAGATTCCAAAACCTATGACTGTCACCTAAAATGCCTGCAATTTCATTTTTGGTTACTGTAACACTATTCTCCGTTAATAATCTCACTTTAAAATACTTGTTCCTTCTAGGTGAGACAAAGCTATCACTAGCATTTCGTACTGTAATCGGAGGTTACCGACCTTACGTCACTCCGATGGATACATGATTTTCCTTGGCTCTCTTGTGTGCTTATAGGATATATGTATATAAAGCGAGTAAACGTGTATGGATATGTATGTATATTAGATAAAGAAATTGTATATGAGACATGTATATGCATAAAAGAGGAGTAAGCGTATGTGTATGTGTATATGGGGAAAAAGGGAAGGGCCACTGCTATATCACCACCTGATTCAGCTGGATTCCATCCTGGACGCGGGATGCCCGGACGCGGGATATGGGATGAGCCGTACGCCGCGTCTGTATATATATATATAATGTGTGATACATGTGTGAGGTAATATGTTGGGTTATCGTTGGGGAGGGGATTGGGGGAGCCGATTGTATTCGGCGTCTGTAAATGTAAGCAAAAGATACCGTTACTGAAACGTACTGTTTTATTTCTGTACACGAGAATAAGTAAGATGAAAATGTTGAGTCCTATGCCTATGAAAAGAAACGTTTCAAGGATGGAAAGGCAAGTCTACATGACAGCCGGCCCGAAAAGGGGCCTCCCTACTTACAGGTTACGTTCTTGCCTCGTTATACGCGTTATGACTCTGTGTTATTATTATTGATCGTACTTTATGTTACTGCTTTAACTGTTTTCCATGCCTTACATACTCGGTACATTATTCGTACTGACGTCCCTTCTTGTGGACGCTGCGTTTCATGCCGCGCAGGTCAGCAGGTATACGGACCAGATTCCTAGTGCCCTATCAGCAGCATTCGACAGCGCTCCAGTTGTTCCGGAGCCTTATTTCACCGGTACTATTTTGTGTATGTATTTTCGGGCGCGACAGTACTCGGCCCTTTCTCTGTATAAATGTACTATGTCTAGAGGCTCGTAGACAGATATACACAGTCAGCTATGTACAGTTTAATGTATTTTATTCCGAATGGTCCGCGTTCTGGTGTCACGCGATATTAGAAAGTTTACTGCAAATGTTAATGTTTAGAAAAAAAAAATATGGCACTGCTTATACAAGATAGCTAAGGGGTGCTCGGTACAAGTATCGGGTACTCGTCACGGCCCCTGGTCGGGTCGTGACAGAAGTGGTATCAAAGCAGTTCGGTCCTAGGGTTTGTCTACGAGCCGTGTCCAGTAGAGTCTTGTCTATGGGTGTGTAGCGCGCCACACTTATAGACGGGAGGCTACAGGGCATTTAGGAAATGTGACCTTCTTTGTATTCTGAAATCGTGCGATAGAGCTATGTTACCAGGCTTCCATGCTCCTTTTCTAAAACCGATGTTATGGTTTCAGTAATGCCGCCGAAGAGAAAGGCTACGACGGCCGAGAAAGCCAAGGGGGTGGCGGCCCGCAGAGTTGAACAGGAGCTAGACGAAGAAGAATCTCACAATGAAGCTCCCCCTCAGACTGTTCCTGCACCCCCTGCACCGGCAGAGCAGGGAAGAGCTCCAGCTCCAGCCCCCGCACCTCCAGTTCCACCGCCAGCAGCTCCGGGCCAGCAGATGGCAGAGGCCATCCAGTTATTGACCCAGCTAGTCGCCGCACAAGCTCAGCGGCAAGATGTGGACACAGGCGGCAGGGCGGTAAGCGCAAGGGCCCGAGACTTTATTACCCTGAAGCCGCCAGAGTTCTATGGATCGAAGCCAGAGGAGGACCCGCAGGGTTTTATAGACGAGATGCTGAGGACTCTGAGGATCATACATGCTTCGGATACGGAGTCCGTAGAGTTGGCTTCATACAGGCTGCGGGATGTGGCAGTTCTGTGGTACGGTAACTGGATATCATCGAGGGGAGCAAATGCACCCCCTCCGGTTTGGCAGGAGTTCACTAAGGCTTTCCTACGACATTTCCTACCGCCAGAGGTTCGACGGGCTCGAGCCGATATGTTCTTGAACCTGAGACAGGGAAATATGAGCGTTCGAGAATACAGTCTTCGTTTCAACTCGCTAGCCAGGTATGCCCCCGCCGTGATAGCTGATTGGGGAGACCATGTGCACCGGTTTGTAAGTGGGCTAGGGCCACATTTGGTTAAGGAGTGTTTGACGGCCTCACTCCAGGACGGGATGACTATTACCCGCATCCAGGCCCACGCCCAAAATCTGGAAGAGCAGTATCAGCCACGGAGAGAGGAGAGCTATCCAGAAAGGGGTTCCAGAAAAAGAGGCAGATTTTCCAGGGCTAGAAGCGAGTATAGAGGGGGGCAAGCACAAGAGCAATCCAGGTATTCAGGCCAATCAGCGGCCAGTGCCCCACCTCGATTTGTGGATAGGGGATTTGATCGCCCTACTTATTCAGGACCAGGTCAGGGTGCCAGAGCTTCGGATTCCCAGTACAGAATTGATTCCGGCAGGACAGGGATTCCCCCACCACGATGTGCTCGGTGTGGCAAGCCACACTCTGGGCAGTGCTACTTAGACACCGGTGGTTGTTTTTCCTGTGGTCGGACTGACCATTTTGTACGTGATTGCCCGCTAAAGGATGGAGGAGGCCAAACTCAGCCAGCCGGATCAGCGATCGGTTCGACGTCGACCGTGCGCCCTCGTGGACAGACTTCTCAGGCTCCAGCAGGCCGCGGCCGAGGTAGGGGAGGAGCACCTAGTTCAGCCGGTCCTCCGCACCGCCTATATGCACTGACAGGACGACAGGACCCTGAGCCTTCCGCAGACGCGGCAACAGGTAATTTTTCAGTATTTTCTGTGATAGACGTGTGTTAATTAACTCAAATTTTATTTTTCCCTATACTGTCCTCTGTATTACTGAACACACTGAGAATTTGGACGAAAAGTGGTCATACGCATAGGTAAAAAGGCGAATACGGGAAATTGCGAAGGTCGGAACCGTAAATGAAGGAAAAGACGTGTGACGCGGACGTTTCGAAAACTGCCGAGACCTCAACTTGTTCCATATTATGTGACATAAGTAGTACGGGGAAGCGGAAGTAAAAAATATTGACGCCGAGATATCGGAATGCATTAAAGTTCCAAGGTTAAGCGTGCTCAGGTGGGAGTAATTCCATGATGGGTGACCCCCTGGGAAATATGCTGAAAATTTCATAAATGAGGAAACAAGAGACGAGTGTAAAATTAGGCAGCCCAGAGTAAGTTGGGGTGTGGAAAGTGGTTAGAAACCCCATACGAGCCATATAGGCTGAGACGGATGAAGCTAACAGAAAAAGAAAAGCCATGACAACAGAAAGCCTTGGGAATGAAGGAGAAAAGTACAGGTGTCGCAGGGTGGGACCAATATTGAGTCCACACTGTCTAAGGCAAGGAATTCCTAATATGGCGACATACAGTAACATGTTTAGTGAGGGGATAGACGCAGCAGACGCCACAAGAAAGAAGCACAACTATAAAGATCGCAAGTGGGCAACCTAAGCCTCTAAGGTGGACATGCTAAGCGACATAAGGTGTCTACAAAGGAGACCTCCCCGAAGTACTATACTGTGTTATGAGGCCAGTTTAACATTCGAGGACGAATGTTCTAAAGGGGGGGAGGATGTTATATCCCGCATTTTATGCAATTGGATAATTCAAGACAATCGCGGGAAGACGACAAGCAAGGCCCCATTTTATGATTTCTTGGCACATGAGTTGGTTATGAAAAATTTAGAAGTGAAGACAATGAGAATGGTTAAGAGCATAAAGGGGAATTCGCGACATGACTCGTGGAAATACGAAGGAAGACGTAGGGCAAATTGGAAGTCGGAAAAATTGTTTTCAAGAATTGCAAGAATTAGCCAAAAGACAAAGTGGGCTTGACATTTTTTTAAGGGAAAATCATAAGCCCAACCGTCCATATTGATGGGCTAGGCCCAAAAATTGAATATATTGTGAAATAAATAAGATGAATAAGTCATGTTTATCACCTTACTCTCTAGAACTTTCAAGAAAAGAAGAACAATAGAAAGGAAGGGCAAAAAAACCCCAAGGCATTCGGCCATAAGGAAAATTCCAAGAAAAAAAATTGTAAAATTCCTCCAAAAATTGTATTCAACTAATTAGAGGGTACACAACAAAGTGGAGTTGGTGTTGGAGCAAGGAAAGTTCAAAATCATACAAGTTGCCAAGAGTAGACAAGTGAAGAAGTTGAGGAAAAAAGGTGAGTTCAATCTTGTTTATGGGTTCTATATGGTTTATATGTGTTGTAGTATGCTTAAATAGATGAAATCCATGAAGTAGAGGAATATAATATATAGCCGTGTGCATGTATATAGTTGTAGGGGTTATGTCTCAATTATTTTGCCTAGTAGTTGGTTGTTGTTGTTGTGAATACTATATTGAGATGTGGAAAATGAAAGTTGAATGAATTTGGAAAAATTGTGGTATACATGCATGTTGGCCGTGTGTTGTAAGTGTGTGTATGACCGTGCATGTGTGTGTAAGGTGTGGCCGTGAGCTTGTGGTAGGGTATGGAAGGGAGTGAGTCAATTTTATGTAGCGTATTGGTTGTGGTTATGTTGCGGATTCTGTGTTATTAATGAATGCATAATGACTCTAGTGAGGTTGTTGTAATTAGGGACTTGTTTAGGAGCTATGTGAATGGAACGGGATGTCTCTTTGTATGTATGAATGACAATAACGTTAGTATGGTGTTATCGGAATGTATATTATGAGGTTGATATTGTATTCATTGAAGTTGTAAAGTTTTGAGGGAGGTAGCAAATCGATATTATGTGCCTTGATTGGAATATGTGAAGCGCTAGTGTAATTGTCGAATTATGTTAACCGTTTGGCCGGGTTTGAATTCCCGGGTTGTGTTTGATGAGAATTTGACGAAATTGAATGTTGAGGATGGTATATTTACAGAGGAAATGCTGCCGAAATTTCGGTAGCAAAGTGCTTCCTTAAGATTCTAACTCAAAATGTACTAATGAAAGTTTTGGTAAAAATGACCAATTCGCAGATTTCGACGAGATTGTGATGTGAATTTGGAGTAGCTAAAGGAGCGGAAAGAGGTATGTAAGGCTTCACCCTTCTTTCTATGGCATGTCTTAGATATAATGAGTCGGGCACGAGCCTCGGGGACAACCCGGTTCCCCGGAATCCGTACCTAAAGTTTTCAACTTTTCGTTCAATTGAATTGAAGTAGAAAGTGTGCAAAATGATGAAAAGACCTCCTAGACCCCTATAACTTGCCTAAGTGGGACCCGATTACCCTAAGACTCATACAAGTAACTCTATGACACGTAATATGGGTAAATTGTATACGCTACCTCGTCCGGCCCGAGGTGGGCCCGATACTCTCGGATTTTCCTATAGTCTTGGTTAACGTACTTGAAGTGAATCTAAAAGGGGCCTTTGATCCCGATTCCGTCACCAAGTAATAAGTGCTATGACTACCCCAACGGGAGTGCCCCTATGATGATAATGATAATGACAATGTCGGGCAAGAGAATGTAGCTATGATAAATACGACCGGAACGACCCTATGACTAAGCCAAGTACCTTATGTAAGCATTAAATTGATAAACTAATTTTCTAAATCGTATTTATACCTTCTAGTTATAATCTTATTTTCTAAGATTCCAAAACCTATGACTGTCACCTAAAATGCCTGCAATTTCATTTTTGGTTACTGTAACACTATTCTCCGTTAATAATCTCACTTTAAAATACTTGTTCCTTCTAGGTGAGACAAAGCTATCACTAGCATTTCGTACTGTAATCGGAGGTTACCGACCTTACGTCACTCCGATGGATACATGATTTTCCTTGGCTCTCTTGTGTGCTTATAGGATATATGTATATAAAGCGAGTAAACGTGTATGGATATGTATGTATATTAGATAAAGAAATTGTATATGAGACATGTATATGCATAAAAGAGGAGTAAGCGTATGTGTATGTGTATATGGGGAAAAAGGGAAGGGCCACTGCTATATCACCACCTGATTCAGCTGGATTCCATCCTGGACGCGGGATGCCCGGACGCGGGATATGGGATGAGCCGTACGCGGCGTCTGTATATATATATATAATGTGTGATACATGTGTGAGGTAATATGTTGGGTTATCGTTGGGGAGGGGATTGGGGGAGCCGATTGTATTCGGCGTCTGTAAATGTAAGCAAAAGATACCGTTACTGAAACGTACTGTTTTATTTCTGTACACGAGAATAAGTAAGATGAAAATGTTAAGTCCTATGCCTATGAAAAGAAACGTTTCAAGGATGGAAAGGCAAGTCTACATGACAGCCGGCCCGAAAAGGGGCCTCCCTACTTACAGGTTACGTTCTTGCCTCGTTATACGCGTTATGACTCTGTGTTATTATTATTGATCGTACTTTATGTTACTGCTTGAACTGTTTTCCATGCCTTACATACTCGGTACATTATTCGTACTGACGTCCCTTCTTGTGGACGCTGTGTTTCATGCCGCGCAGGTCAGCAGGTATACGGACCAGATTCCTAGTGCCCTATCAGCAGCATTCGACAGCGCTCCAGTTGTTCCGGAGCCTTATTTCACCGGTACTATTTTGTGTATGTATTTTCGGGCGCGACAGTACTCGGCCCTTTCTCTGTATAAATGTACTATGTCTAGAGGCTCGTAGACAGATATACACAGTCAGCTATGTACAGTTTAATGTATTTTATTCCGAATGGTCCGCGTTCTGGTGTCACGCGATATTAGAAAGTTTACTGCAAATGTTAATGTTTAGAAAAAAAAAATATGGCACTGCTTATACAGGATAGCTAAGGGGTGCTCGGTACAAGTATCGGGTACTCGTCACGGCCCCTGGTCGGGTCGTGACATTCCTGCGGATGATATTCAGGTGACGGAGCAGTTATCTTATGAGGAGCAGCCCGTAGCTATCTTGGACCGCTAGGTAAGAAAGCTCCGGAACAAAGATGTAGCCTCTGTCAAGGTGCTGTGGCGGAATGCTAATAGGGAGGAAATGACCTGGGAGGCCGAAGAAGAGATGAAGAAGAAATACCCTCATCTGTTCCCTATGCCCACAGGTAATGTAAAAATCCTTGCTTAATTATATTCAGTTATGAATGTGTACCTTATGTGTTGTCTATAACAGAAACTCCACCCCAAAGTATTCTCAGACCCTATAAGATTAATTTAACATTCGAGGACGAATGTTCTAAAGGGGGGGGGGGGGGGGGGGGGGGGAGGATATTATATCCCATGTTTCCACACGTTGGAAAAATTTGGAAATATTCTTGGCTTGTAAGAAATAAGGTCATAATTAATTTTTATTTGACATCGGAGTTGTGTATGAAAGAATATTAATGTGGAAGTGTCGAATAAGGCCAAGGGCAAATTTGGAATTTTGGGAATTAGTTTCGGAAATTACAAAAGGTGACTTATAAGTCATTGAGCCAAAATAATTCAATGAAAAATTAAGGCCCAATGCTAAGGGGTGGCCGACCAACATAGTGGCCAAGCCCATGATTTTATTAATTTTTCCCATGTGTTAAATTAATAAGGGGACCATATTATATATACATCGTTATCCCTTAGAAGTTGCAAGAAGGCAAAGAGAAAGAAACAAAACAAAAGAAGAGCAAAAAAAGAGTGAAGGGCATTCGGCCCTAGTCCAAAATTTTCACCATCAAAAATCATGCCTTAAAATTTTTTCTCTTGTTGAATTCCTACTAATTCAAGGTCCCTTCTCAACTTGGTGTAGTTGTTTTGGAATAAAGAGGCCTTGGTTCATCAATTGATCTCTTATTCAAGTAAAGAAGTCTATAGAAAAAGGTAAGAATTTATCCCTTATTATTGTGTTATGGAGTCTTGTTTGTGTTGTAGTATGTAGAAATGTGTTGATTGTATGGAGAAATGGAAGTTTGCAAAGTGGGTGTGTGTTATTAGTGTATGGCCGTGTGTATGTATAAGTTGTATAGCCATAATGTGTTGAATTGTGTTATATTCTAGTTGTGATTGTGGTGAAATGCATATTGGAAATGAAAGTGGAATGAATTGAGTTTGAGTGATAAAAAGAGCACATGGCCGTGTGGTGTGTTGGAGTTGGAATGGAAATGAATTAAGTTTGATTAGTGTGTTAGTGTGTTATTGTGATGTTTGCAATGTAAATGAAGATAGAATGATATAAGTTTGTATTGAAATGGAACATAGAAACTTACGTCGCTTTAGTATGATTTTCCGACATTAGGAAAATGAAGTTATTAGGTTGCTAATTATGATGATCATTGATAGATTTGGAAGTTGGAAACATGTTATGAATACGTATGCCAAAGATTAGAAGTTTTGAATGAGTTATGACTTTGGCGGGAAGTTTGTATATTATGAATATCGTGTGTATAATTTAAGGAAACGATATGAAACGCTTCTAAACTATGTTGTGATGATCTAGTTTGATAATGAATGTGAAATCATTGAAATTGGTTTGGAAATTGAAGTTGAAATGAAGGTGATGGCATTATGTTGGCAAGTAGAACTAGTTGTGCCATATTGTGTTTCTAATGTTTGTTGTTGATGTTGATGTTGTTGTTTGGGTTGTTGTTGATGATTTTGAGCCGAGTTGAATTCTCGGGGGTGCTATATGTATAGGGGAAGTGCTGCCGAAATTTCGGTAGACAAATATGAGTTGAATTGAATTCGTATCATCTATAACTTACAATTGGTAAATGTGACCATTTGCAGATTTTCGACGAAACGGAGAGTGAGCTTGGATAGGCTTAAAAATCTCAAAAGGTATGTAAAGCTACCCCGATCCTTCTTTTGGCATGCCTAAGTGTATTAGGATCGGATTCGGGCCTCGAAAGACTTTCTGCCCCTCGGAATCCGCAAGTGAAAATATCACTTTTTCTTTCAATAAGATTAAACTCTTTTGGTACGCTTTCTTGGAAATTATGCAAACTTTCTCTAAACTACTTGGAAAGCTATAGAACGTCCGTAGAACCTTTGTAGGCGACCCCATAAGTTTAAAATATGTAATTTGAGCCCACCGCCTTGCTTGTCCCGAGGTGGGCCCACTATTTCCGGTTTTGCCCGTATTGTACTTAAGTCCTATTTTTGAGCGGTTTTTGAAAGAAATGTTTCGACTACCATTCTAACTACCTAACAAACATTATTTTAAATATTCCATTAAGTCTGATAAATAGTTTTGACACTCGGAACGGTTTCAGAAAGGTTATACTTCTGTAATCTATTATGACATCCGAAACTCGTTTATTATGATCCCTTCCGACTTCATTAGATCGGTTTGTCTTTGATATGTCTCATCGAGTCTATGGAAACATTTATGATATTTTAATTGCATTAGTCTCTCACTACTCCACTCGTGGATGCCCCAATGTTTCCCACACTGAGCCCGGGCCAGGATATGTTGTCAAGCGTGATCCTTTGCATTGTTCGCCGTGCCTCGATGTGAGGGGGCAGGTATACGCGTACATGGGTTTGTGGAGTATGCTGTGCCATGTACGCTTGTTCTGATATGATTTACTATGGCCATCTGATATGACATATTATGATACGGGGTTATGCCCCTTTACTGATTCTTCTGTGTTGTGGCACCAACGTCGGGAGGGTGGCCACGTTCTGTCTGCCGAGTCCCTTGGCAGGAGCCGGATTTGATATGACATATGTTTCTGTACACACTCTGCATGTTTTGAAAATATATATCTGATACTTTGTATTTTCTGTTTACTTTCTGTACGTTCTGTACCAGTTATGAGTTTGTTTCTGTAATTCAGGCTTTACATATTCAGTACATATTTCGTACTGACCCCCTTTCTTCGGGGGCTGCATTTTCATGCCGCGCAGGTACCGACGACAGGTTTGCTGATCCGCCCGCTTAGGATCTTATTCTGCTATTTTGGAGCGCTCTTTTATTCAGAGCCCATATTTTGGTATAGTCTGTCATTACTGTATATGTATATTCTCGTTCAGGGGTACGGCGGGGCCCTGTCCCGTCATATGATTTTGTCGGTCTGTTTAGAGGTCTGTGGACATGTTTGTGGGTTGGGGTCCTTCTGTACGGATGTGTGTATATGTTGTGTTTGGGCGACCCCATTCGCCGCGGCGGCCGGTCCGCATATGTTTAAATTTTGCTTCGTTGGCCCTGTGTGGTCTTCTGCTGGTATTTTCTGCGTGCAGGGTATATTGGTAGTCCGTAAAACAAAGGAAACTCTGCCGAATTTTTTTTTCTGGAAATTATCTAAATTCGAAGTAAAGCCTTGTCGGTTTCTGCTATATACTAGTATGCGTTTGATAAAATTTGAGATAGCAATTGATATACGTGTTGGGTGCCCAGATCGGGCACTAGTCACGGCCTACGGGGTTGGGTCGTGACACCGGGCCAGGTATGTTATCTTGCACAGTTTCACTGCATTGTTCACTGAGTCCCTCACTAGAGGGCCGGGTACGGTATATATATATATATATATATATATATACGATGATATGTTACGGCGGCCAGGAGGGCATATGATGACTTTATTCACCGAGTCCCATAATGGGCCGAGAATGATATATGATATTGACATGCATGATTTATGTTTCAAAAGGAAAGTGTTTTGGTATTCTGGATGTTATACTTGTCTCCTGCACTCCCTATTTCAGTTATAATGCTCTTTACTGTATTTCATGCTTTACATACTCAGTACATATCTCGCACTGACCCCCTTTCTTCGGGGGGCTGCGTTTCATGCCCGCAGGTACAGACGCTCGATTCGGTGATCCCTCAGCTTAGGATTTCCATTCAGCTATCCTGGAGAGCTCCGTTGTTCCGGAGCCTAGATTTTGGTACAGAAATTCTGATGTTTATATATATGTTTGTCCAGGGGTACGACGGGGCCCTGTCCCGTCATATTTCACCGTTGATACTCTTAGAGGTCTGTAGACATGTATGTGGGTTCTATACAGATTTGATCAACTGTGTCTATATAGTTTTATTGTGGATGTTCTGTCATTGTAGCAACCTTGTCGGCTTGCATATACTATTGTTTCATAGTGGCAGCCTTGTCGGCTTGCGTAATATACTGATATGTAGTGGCAGCCTTGTCGGCTTGCGTAATATACTAATATGTAGTGCCAGCCTTGTCGGCTTGCGTAGTACAATGATATATACAGTGGCAGCCTCGTTGGCTTGCGTATGTTATTACGATGTGATTGATTGAGGACCTATAGTACCAGTCCGATTATGTTTGATAGGTACATATGGGTGTCTAGCTCGGGCACTAGTCATGGCCCACGGGGCTGGGTCGTGACAAAAGTAGTATCAGAGCAGTTCATCCTCGGAGTGTCTACAAACCGTGTCTAGTAGAGTCTTGTTTATCGGTGTGTTGTGCACCACATCTATAAACAGGAAGCTACAGGACATTTAGGATGTCATCTTTTCTTCTTATCCTAGATCGTGCGATAGAGCTATATTATCAGGATAATCCCTTCCTAACAGACTATTATGTTTACAGCTATGCCTCCAAAGAAAGAGACAGCTGCCCAGAAGGGCAAATCGGTAGCAGGGGATACTAGCCAGACATAGAGAGTTACTAGGGCTCGTGCCCAGTTTATGCCTTAGATTGTGTTCCAGTCCGCGAGTTGTGCTACACCGCCACTTCCACAAGAACCTAGGACAGCGGCAGCTCCAGGTCAGGGGGTGGCTCCACCGCCAGTAACTGAGCCTCCAGCTCCTCAGCCGAGGGCGGAGGATAGAGCCATGCGAGATGCAGTTCAGTTGCTCACCAGATTAGTGGCAGGGAAGGCTCGCAGGCATGGACTAGGGGTTGACCAGATGGATAGATATGACAGTTGTAGAGCCCGTGCCTTCCTAAGCTGTAATCCTCCACAGTTTTTCGGGTTGAAGCCCGAGGATGATCCGCAGGAGTTCGTTCGGCAGATGCAGCATACGTTGCGGATAATTAAGGCTTCTGAGACTGAGTCTGTTGAGTTAGCTTCGTATCGATTGCGGGATGTGGCTGTCAATTGGAATGAGTCGTGGGAGTTGTCTAGGGGCGAGGATGCTCCTCCAGCAGTATGGGATGGGTTTGTGGAGGCCTTCCTTGGCAACTTTCTGCCTCCAGAGATATGGCGAGCTTGAGTTGATAGGTTCCTACAGTTGAGGCACAGGGGCAGGAGTGTTCGAGAGTATAGCCTAGAGTTTGACTCGTTGGCTAGATATGCACCCACTATTGTAGCTGATATGGCGGATAGAGTGCATCGGTACGTGATGGGGTTAAATCGTTATTTGGTTGATGGTTGTATGGCAGTGGCTCTTCAGCCAGGTATGAATATTGCTCGGGTACAGGAATATGCACAGGGGGTAGACGATCGACACAGAGGACGCCAGCCAGATAGAGATTATGATAGAGGCCAGCATAAGAGGGCCAGATCGGCTAGCTATCCTAGCGAGTTTTGAGGCGGGCAGCCTCAGCAGCATATTAGATATCCGTCCTAGCCAGCACAGTGTGCACCTCCACAGTTTACAGGTAGAAGATTTTACAGCACAGGGTATTCAGGAGCCGGTCAGAGCTCCAAGGCTTCGGGTTCGCAGATGAACAGAGGTTTCAGTCAGTCGAGGCCACCTTTTCCTCGGTACTCTCGGAGTAGTAGGCCCCATACTGGGGAATGCCGTCTCATTACAGGTGCTTGCTTTTCTTGCGGCCGTCAAGGCCATATTATAAGAGAGTGTCCGTATGGGGGCAGTTCAAGTGGTAGGGTTCATCCCACTGGGTCGATTGCTGGTTCATCTTCTTCTGTAGCTATGCGCCCTATGGGGCAGGGTGTTCAGGTACCAGCAGGCTGTGGTAGAGGTCGTGGCGGAGCTTCTAGTTCTAGCGGTCCTTCGAACCGCATATATGCTTTGGCTAGTAGACAGGATCAGGAGGCGTCACCAAATGTGGTTACAGATATACTATCGATTTTCTCTCAATACGTGTATGCATTGATAGACCCAGCTCCACATTATCGTATATTTCTCCCTTTCTTGCTAGTAGAATTGGGATAAAACCTGAATTGATAGAACCATTTGAGGTAGCTACACCGGTAGGAGATTCTGTTATAGCAAGGCAAGTATATAGAGATTGTAAGGTGATTATATATTGTCGTTGCACCAGGGCAGATCTGATAGAGCCAGATATGACTGAGTTTGATGTTATTATGGGTATGGATTGGTTAGCTTCTTGTTATGCTAACATTGATTGTAGAGGCAAGATAGTCCGATTTCAGTTCTACGGAGAGCCAATTATAGAGTGGATGGAAAATACCGCATCGCCGAGGGGCTTTTGTCACGACCCAACCCCGTAGGCCGTGACTAGTGCCCGATCTGGGCACTCAAACGCATTCTAGTATAAGGCGGAAGCCGACAAGGCTTTATTTCCAACTTAGATAATTTCCAGAAAAATTTCGGCAGAGTTTCCTTTGTTTTACGGACTATCCCAAACACCCTGCACGCAGAAAATACCAACAAAGGCCACACAGGGCCAACAAAACAACATTTAAATATATGCGGACCGGCCGCCGCGGCGAATGGAATCGCCCGAACACAACATAAGCACACCACTGTACAGAAAGATCCCAACCCACAAACATATCTACAGACCTCTAAATGGACCAACGGAATCATATGGCGGGACAAGGCCCCGCCGTACCCATGAACGGGAATATACACATATAGAAGTGACAGACTGTACCCAAAAGGTGGCTCTGAATAAAAGAGCGCTCCAAAAATAGCAGAAGGAGATCCTAAGCGGACGGATCAGCAAACCTGTCGTCGGTACCTGCGCGGCATGAAAACGCAGCCCCCGAGGAAAGGGGGTCAGTACGAAATATGTACTGAATATGTAAAGCCTGAGTTGCAGAAACAAAATCATAACTGGTATAGAACGTACAGAAATAAACAGAAAAATCCAAAGTATCAGATACATAATTTCAAAACATGCAGAGTGTGTACAGATACATATGTCATATCAAATCCGGCCCCTGCCAAGGGACTCGGTAGACAGAACATGGTCACCCTCCCGTCGCTGGTGCCACAACACAGAAGAATCAGAATGGGGCATAACCCCGTCACATATTATATCATATCAGATGGCCATAGCAAATCATATCAGAACAAGCGTACATGGCACAGCATACTCCACAAACCCATGTACGCGTATACCTGCCCCCTCACATCGAGGCACGGCGAACAATGCAAAGGATCACGCTTGACAACATATCCTGGCCCGGGCTCAGTGTGGGAAACATTGGGGCATCCACGAATGGAGTAGTGAGAGACTAATGCAATTAAAATATCAAGAATGTTTCCATAGACTCGATGAGGCATATCAAAGACAAACCGACCCAATGAAGTCGGAAGAAATCATAGTAAATGAGTTTCGAGTATCAAAACAATTTATCAGACTTAATGGGATATTTAAAACAACGTTTGTTAGGTAATTAGAATGGTAGTAAAAACGTTTCTTTTAAGAACTATTCGAAAAGAAGACTTAAGTACAATAACGGCAAAACCGGGACTAGTGGGCCCACCTCGGGACAAGCAAGGCGGTGGGTCCAAATTACGCCCTTTAAGCTTATGGGGTCACCTATAAAGGTTCTACGGACATTCTGTAGCTTTCCAAGGAGTTTAGAGAAAGTTTGCATAATTTCCAAGAAAACATACCAAAAGAGTTCAATCTTACTGAAAGAAAAAGTAATATTTTCACTTGCGGATCCGAGGGGCAGAAAGTCTTTCTAGGCCCGAATTCGATCCTAATACACTTAGGCATGCCAAAAGAAGGATCGGGGTAGCTTTGCATACCTTTTGAGCTTTTAAGCCTATCCAAGCTCACTCTCCGTTTCGTCGAAAATCTGCAAATGGTCACATTTACCAATTGTAAGTTATAGATGCTACGAATTCAATTTAACTCATATTTGTCTACCGAAATTTCGGCAGCACTTCCCCTATACATATAGCACCCCCGAGAATTCAACTCGGCTCAGAATCATCAACAACAACCCAAACAACAACATCAACATCAACAACGAACATCAAAAACATAATATGGCACAACTAGTTCTACTTCCCGACAATTGCCATAACCTTCTCTCCAACCCAAACTTTCAAACTAATATCAATGATTTCACATTCATTAACAATCTAGATCACCACAACATAGTTTAGAAGCATTTCATATGGTTTCCTTAAATTATACACACGATATACATAATATACAAACTTTCCGCCAAAGTCGTAACTCATTCAAAACTTCTAATCTTTGGCATACGTATTCATAACATGTTTCCTTCTTCCAAGTTCATCAATACTTGTCATAATTAGCAACCTAATAACTTCATTTTCATAATGTCGTAAAATCGTACTAAAACGACATAAGCTTCAATATTCCATTTCGATACAAACTTATATCATTTTATCTCCATATATATTGCAAGTATCATAATAACACATTAAACAAACTTAATCCATTTCCATTCCACACACTCCAAACCACACGGCCAAACACACCACTAACCACTTCTATCAATTTCATTTCCAATATGCATTTCACCACAATCACAACTAGAATATAACACAAATTCAACACATTATGGCTATACAACATATACATACACACGGCCATACACTAATAACACACACCCACTTTGCAAACTTCCATTCCTCCATACAATCAACACATTTCTACATACTACAACACAAACAAGACTTCATAACATAATAAAAAGGGATGAATTCTTACCTTTTTCCCTAGTCTTCTTCACTTGAATATGTGATCAAATTGAGGAACCAAGTGTTCCTTCTTCCAAAACAACTACACCAAGTTGTAGAGAGACCTTGAATTAGTAGGATTCCAACAAGAAAATAATTTTAGAGGCAAGATTTTTGGAGTTGATTTTTCTATGGCCAAACCCGAATGGTCTCTTCTCTTTTACTCTTGTTTTGCTTTGTTCTTTCTCAAGTCTTCTAAGAGATAAAGATGATATATAATATGGTCCCTTAGTTAGTTTATCACATGGAAAATTTAATAAATCATGGGCTTGGGCCACTAAGTTGGCCGGCCACCCTTCATCATTGGGCCTAATTTTTCTTTCAATTATTTGGGCCCAATGGATTATAGTTCCCATTTTGCAATTCCCAAAACTAATTTTCGAAATCCCAAATTTGCCCTTAGCGTTCCTCGACACTTCCATATTAATATTCTTTCATAACAACTCAAGGGTTACATAAATTCAATTATGACCTTATTTCATACAAGTCCAAATTATTTCCAATTTTCCAAAGGTGTGAAAACACGGGATATAACAGTAAGTTTATTTCATACCTCAAGGCAAAGAAGATGGTCAGAAAGGGTTATATTTATCATCTGGTTCGGGTGCATGACCTGAAGGCAGAGGCGCCGACTCTTCAGTCAGTGCCGATAGATAGCGAGTTTCCAGATGTATTCCTAGATGAACTTCCAGGCCTCCCTCCTGAACGGGAGATAGAGTTTGCTATAGATGTGCTGCCAGATACTCAGCCCATATATATTCCTCCTTATAGGAAGGCACCTGCAGAACTGAAAGAGTTGAAGGAGCAGTTGAGAGATTTATTAGAAAAGGGCTTCATCAGGCCTAGTACATCACCTTAGGGAGCATCGGTACTATTTGTGAGAAAGAAAGATGGGTCGCTGCGGATGTGTATCGATTATAGGCAGCTGAATAAAGTGACGATAAAGAATAGATATCCCCTCCCCAGAATTGATGATCTATTTGACCAGTTGCAGGGTGCTAAGTGTTTCTCAAAGATAGACTTGCGGTCAGGCTATCACCAGGTGTGGGTAAAGGAGGCAGATATTCCGAAGACTGTATTTCGGACCCGATACGGGCATTATGAGTTTACAGTGATGTCTTTTGAGCTGACGAATGCTCCAGCAGTATTTATGGATTTGATGAACCGAATATTCAAGTCGTTCTTAGATATGTTTTTGATTGTGTTTATCGATGATATTCTGGTCTACTCACGATCGGAAAGGGAGCATGCAGATCATTTGAGGACGGTACTTAGGGTGCTCCAGCACCAAAAGTTGTATGCTAAGTTCTCTAAATGTGAATTCTGGTTGACTTCAGTAGCATTCTTGGGGCATATTATTGGAGCTGATGGCATTCGGGTAGATACACAGAAGATTGAGGCGGTGAAGACTTGGCCTAGACCTACGACGCCTACTGAAGTACGCAGTTTTTTGGGGCTAGCAGGGTATTACAGGAGGTTCGTAGAGAAATTTGCCTCAATTTTAGCGCCTTTAACAAGGCTAACACAGAAGGCAGCCAAGTTTCAGTAGACCGATGCTTGTGAGCGAAGCTTCCAATTATTGAAGGATAAGTTGACTACTGCTCCAGTTCTAACACTTCTTGAGGGGCCAGATGGCTATGTTATTTATTGTGATGCCTCAAGCATTGGACTAGGTTGTGTGTTGATGCAGCATGGCAGAGTTATAGCCTATGCCTCCCGACAGCTCAGAAAGCACGAAAGAAATTATCCCACTCATGATCTGGAGTTAGCAGCGATGATTCATGCCTTGAAGATATGGAGACATTATTTATGTCACGACCCAACCCCGTGGGCCGCGACTGGTGCCCGAGCTGGACACCCATAGACACTTACTTAACAAATCGATATATCAAAGACTTCTCCATATTCAGCATGCATTAAGTAATACAGATCCTGGAATCAGATGTCGTCTTAAGCGGTCATATATAGCAGAATATCATACAGAAGTCGGCAAGGCTGGCGGAAAACACATCGCCCAAATATATATATCCATACACACACATATGGGCCATTTTGGCCATCACAGCAAACGGGACCGCTTAAGACTCAAATCACAGACATAAACAAACAATCACGACCCATGACCCACATATATGTCTACAGGCCTCTACAAACAACAGCAGAAACATATGACGGGACAGGGCCCCGCCGTACCCCGAATAGTCATATATATATATATATATATATATATATATATATATATATATATATATATATATACAGAAACATGTACAATGGAAGATCTGTACCAAAAGTATGGGCTCCGGATCAAAGGAGCACTCAAAAGTAGCAGAATAGGTATCCTACACTGGCGGGTCACCAGAACGAAAGTCTGCACCTGCGGGCATGAAACGCAGCCCCCGAAGAAAGGGGGTCAGTACGAAATAGGTACTGAGTATGTAAAGCATGAAATACACTATCCAAAATCATAACAGAATTACAAAGTATTGAAAAATGGGTATAAAAATCAATATACCAAGAAGCTCGTTTTAAAACACAAATGATGCATATATAAGAGTCATGCATAGGGCTCAAGAATGTGGTCGCCACTCCGACGCTAGCGCCACAACACATCATACTCCAGAAGGTTTCAAATCTCCGTACAATCCCGAACATATCGTATCATCATAACATATCACAACATCATAACACATCATATGCCATAACACATCATAACGCCGTATATAGGCGGTACCCGGCCCTATGGCGAGGAACTCGGGAACCGTAACACATCATACTGTCGAATATAACATAGTGTGCACGATGACAAAACCGGCCCGGCACCCGTCGAACGATATAATAGTTGTATGCACGAGCAGAGTAGTGAGAAACCATATGCACATAAATCAAGACTCGATGGATATGTATACTTACCCCCCCCCCCCCCCTGAAGCCTCAGAAACAAGTTTCGGGTCAATCCGACTTAGTATGAGAAAGTTATGAGCGTTAGAAGTAAAGAACGCTCTGGAGGCGTTTCAGAAGCCATTTTTGGAAAATCAAAGTCATAATCATGTCAAGTATCTTTCGGATATCGTTATGGACCAAATCAAATAGAACTTTTGGAATCATATGTACGTATCAAAGTATGTCAAAGACTCGTTAGAATAATCGATCGTGCTAGCATTTGAAAGTTCAAGACTGTAATCAAATCATTCATTTCTCGAATGTCATTCGGAAACATATTGGCCAAACTTCAGACATTATAGACACACATTGAAATCATACGAAACAGCTTATGGAAATCAAGAACGTTAGCCATCCTAGTGGCTCTAAGAATAAGAATCTTTCTGAAATCATACATATACATCATATACTTATTTCATAAGGATCATGCCAAAGAAGAAAAAGGGTAGGCTTTACATACCTCGCTCGCCTCCTAAGCTAATCCCAACTCAAGTCTCGGGCTCCCCAAGATCTACAATAACGTTATTAATTACCAAACATTAGCTACAAGTACTTAGAAATTCAATTCTAACTAGCACTTGTCTACAAAAATTTCGGCAGCATCTCCGCTGTAAATACAACAACCCCGAGAATTTAACTCGGCCAAATTTATCCACAACCATACCAACAATCATTTCAACAATACCAACAATCAATTTGAAACATATTCTAACATTAGTAACCCGCACAACATTCAAACCGATCCAACCAAACTCTATTCCACCAGAAACTCTACAAATGCAACAAAAGCTACAACAACACATTTTCTTCTTTCAAATTCATAAACTACAACAACAATTCATACTTTAGCAACTTCGTTCTCATAACTACATAGAACCATATTAAAATCACATTAATTCCTACAACAATCCACAACCAATTTCAATGCCGACTTGAACCATTAGACCTTCATTTGCATCATAAAGTCCACAACAACACAACTAACATACTAAGTAAAATTAATTCATCTCTTCTCCGCCATACAACAACCACACGGCCACAATTCTACACACACACCCACACGGCCACACACAACACACATTATTCCCATGATTTTCATTCATTTCTATATACTAAAACATGCATAAACCTTCCAAAACATATAAAAGAAGATTAGTTCTTACCTTTTCCCTTAATTTCCCACTTGACTAGAATTTTGGACTTGCAACAAAGAGTAGTTTTCTTGCTCGAACAATTATACCACGTTAAAGAGGACCTTTGAATTAGTAGGAATACAAGGAGAATATATTTTTTTGGATCAAGATTGATGGCTTCAAATTTCTTTCTTTCTTTCTTTCTCTTGGCCGAAGCCCTCCTCTCTTTCTCTCAAGTTCTTTTTTTTCTTGAATGTTCTTGAAATGTGATGACAAAATAATAGTGGCCCTCTCTTTTTATTTACTTGGATTTAAATTCCCAAGTGGGCCTTGGCCCATACCTTGGCCGGCCACACTTGGGCTTGTTTCCTTTTTTTTTTTGTTTTTCAAGTCCAATTATTTGATGACTAATTTTTTTGTAATTCATGAAACTATTTTCCAAATTTCCAATTTTTCCCTTAGCCTTCCTCAATATTTTCATGAACAACTTATGTATTAAATAAGATCAAAAATATTTCCTTATCTCTTACTAGTCACAATTATCTCAAATTATCCGAATGTGCAAAATACGGGATATAATAATTTATATGCCGAGCGTACCATTCAGACACTACAAGATATGTTACGGTCCTGCATTATTGATTTCAGGGGGTAGCTAGGATGATCAATTGCCACTTACTGAGTTTGCCTATAATAACAACTACCATTCGAGTATTCAGATGGCGCCATATGAGGCCTTGTATGGGAGGAAGTGCAGATCACCTATTGGCTGGTTTGATGTTGGTAAGACCAAATTGATAGGCCCAGACATGGTTCAATAGGTTGTTGGTAAAGTGAAGCTTATTCAGGAAAGATTACTGGCAGCCCAGAGTCGACAGAAATCATATGCAGATAATCGACATCGACACTTAGAATTTCAAGTTGGTGATTGGGTGTTCTTGAAGGTGTCACCCATGAAGGGTGTCATGAGATTCGGCAAGAAAGGAAAGCTAAGCCCGAGATACATTGGGCCTTATCAGATCATTCGTAGGGTAGGCCGGGTTGCCTACGAGGTGGACCTACCATCTGATTTGGAAGCAGTGCATCCAGTCTTTCACGTGTCAATGCTTCGCAAAGGAATAGGCAATCCTTCCAGAGTATTTCCCGTAGATGATGTCCAGGTGACAGAGGAGTTCTCCTACGAGGAGCAGCCTGTAGCCATACTTGATCGGCAGGATAGGAGGTTACGAACCAAGGACGTGGCTTCCGTCAAAGTATTATGGCCAAATAACAATAGAGAAGAGATGACCAGGGAAGCCGAGGAGGAGATCAAGAATAAGTACCCTTACTTGTTCCCTATGCCTACAGGTAACTTGAACTCCTCACTTGATTATATTGATTGACCAATGAAACTATATGTTATAACGATAAGGGAAACTTCCCCAAAATTCTTATAAAACCTTACGGGACCAATTCAACATTGGAGGATGAATGTTCTAAAGGGGGGAAGGATGTTGCATCCCGTATTTTTATACGTTGAGTTATTCGCAAGCTAATCGACTTAAGTTAAGGACGGGATTATTTTTGGATATGAAATAGGAACTTTTAATTTTCAATTTTAATTAGAACATAAATTGTTTATAAATTTTTTTAGTGTAGAAATATTATGGAAATTTTTTAGTGTAGAAATTCAAAAATATATAATAATAATAATAATAATAATAATAATAATAATAATAATAAAAAATAAAACACTAAAATGGTGATTCACCATGGAGGGCACGTGTAGGGCAAATGGAATCCATATATATAGTTGAGCTAAGGATCAAATTGAGCATTTCATTTTCATTTTTTGCAAATTGAGTTTAAGAGAAGAGAAAGAGAGCATGGCCATGGCTGCTGCCTTCGGCCAGCTTGGTTCTTGAAGAAACAAAATGGGTTTTGTTGTTTGATTAAACTCTAAGGTGAATTGAAAGTTCAAGGAAATGATAGCAACATTGGGTATTAAATTGCGGAGGAAGAAATCGTGAAATTGGAGCAATTAAGTGAAGAAATTCCTCAGAGAAAATTTAGGTAAGATTTTCTTATTTTATGGTGTAATTGTGTTAATAGTGTTGTAATGGAATTATTAAAATTGGATTGGATGAAATTGGAAGTAAGGAAATACATAAAATTGTTGTTATATGAAATTGTAGGTTGAAATGGATTAAGAAAGGTTGGTGAGTTGTTAGAATTGTTTATGGGCTGAATTGGAAGAATTTTGTATGCATATCTCTATTGCTGTTATTGTTGGTATATCTGTGATAACAGGAGGATAATTGGAAATTCGGGTTAGGCAAATATATAGGGGAAATGCTGCCCGATTTCTGTTAAGTTCTTAACTAATGAAAACCCTAATCAAGAAAGTATGAATTAAGGAATGAGTTCTATAAGCGATTGGTTATAGATTTATGAGCTAGGGAGTGTAGTTTACTAACGATAGTGTTACTTTCATATTAAATAGGCTAAAGGGGCGACAAAGCGAACGTGATTACGAATAACCTTTAGCAGGTATGTAAAGCTGTCCCTTCTTTCTTTTGGCATGTCTTAGATTTAAGTAATGAATGATATGAGCTTTGAGGTAATCCTATACATAAGTCTTGAATGTGATTCATGATTCTTATTCACTTGTTGATGTTAGAACTCTTAAGTGATTGAGCTTCCCTCTTCAGTTTCCTGTACGTTGGATAATAGTCGATATATATATAAGCTCCTATTCTTAGAAACTCTACGAAAACTGATGTCCTTGACTTCTATAAGCTGTTTCATTCTATATTGACATATGTCCATAGTTCTTAAGGCTCTTTTGATATTATTTAAGATGGAGTTCGAGGGATATTTGGTATGATTGTCGCTATTGATACTCAGGTGTAAATCCCTTCTTCTTATTCTGTTTGAGTCTTGATAATGTTTTAAATTGCATATGGTGGCTCCCTACTCTGCTCGTGCATGCCTCAATATATCTTTCACAGAGTCCCGGGCCGGGTATGTTATCGTGCACAGTTTCACTGCATTTTTCACCGAGTCCCTCACTAGAGAGCCGGGTACGGTATATATATATATATATATATATATATATATATATATATATATATATATATATATATATATATATATATATATATATATATATATGATATGATGATATGTTATGGCGGCCAGGAGGGCATATGATGACTTTATTCACAGAGTCCCATAATGGGCCGGGTATGATATATGATATTGACATGCATGATTTATGTTTCAAAAGGCAAGTGTTTTTGTATTCTGGATGTTATACTTGTCTCCTGCACTCCCTATTTCAGTTATGATCCTCTTTACTGTATTTCATGCTTTACATACTCAGTAAATATCTCGTACTGACCCCCTTTCTTCGGGGGGCTGCGTTTCATGCCCGCAGGTACAGACGCTCGATTAGGTGATCCCCCAGCTTAGGATTTCCATTCAGCTATCCTGGAGAGCTCCGTTGTTCTGGAGCCTAGATTTTGGTACAGACCTTCTAATGTTTATATGTATGTTTGTCCAGGGGTACGACGGGGCCCTGTCCCGTCATATTTCACCGTTGATACTCTTAGAGGTCTGTAGACATGTATATGGGTTGTATACACATTTGATCAGCTGTGTCTATATAGTTTTATTGTGGATGTTCTGTCGCTGTAGCAGCCTTGCCAGCTTGCATATACTATCGTTTCGTAGTGGCAGCCTAGTCGGCTTGCGTGATATACTGATATGTAGTGGCAGGCTTGTCGGCTTGCGTAATATACTAATATGTAGTGGCAGCCTTGTCGGCTTGCGTAGAATAATGATATATACAGTGGCAGCCTCGTCGGCTTGCGTATGTTATTACGATGTGATTGATTGAGGACCTATAGTACTAGTCCGATTATGTTTGACAAGTACATATGGGTGTCCAGCTCAGGCACTAGTCATGGCCCACGGGGTTGGGTCGTGACAATGTCGGGGTGACGTAAGGTCGCGAACCCGCGATTCCATTATGGAACATTCATAAGCATTCTGCCTCACCTTGAAGGAATTAGCATGTAAGGTGAGTCTATACAATGAACCACATATATGGATCATAGTTAACATCATTAGCTTTGTAGAATCATCATATTCGTGAACTCTATAATCTTTGGACTTAGGCTCATCATCATCATGTTCATAATATCTCTTATTTCTAACACATATGGCTATTCATATACATAGACTCTTAGTTTTCCGGAATGCAGGAATTTCATGGAGAAGGAGGGAAAATCATGTCATAAGATTCATGCCTTAGAAAGAAGGGACTATCCTCACATGCCTCTTTCGTTTAACAATTCCATCGCTTGATTGTTCTCCTTTAATGCTCACGTTTCTACCTTCAAGATAATTCACATTAACATTAGCTAATCGATCATATGAACGTGCTTACTAAGGCTAGAGAAAATTGGGCAGCATTTCCTTAGTTTTATAACTTTCCTCATATGATATATCAACTCCCAAACGGCTGTAATAATATTCACAACATTATAACCAAAATCTTCATTCAACTACACTACCACATTCCACAATTTCACTTGAATTCATCCATAATCATGGTTGTAGCATACTAGTACGTTTTCTTGTATATAATACCTATGCCATGTCCTAAATGTCATTTATAACATACTTACAATCACAACATATCAATATTCAAGAATCATTCCAAACTACTACTCAAAATCTCATTATTCTCATCTTTGTGACCTATTTTCTATATCCTTCTAATTCCAAGTGTTTCAACTTCTCAATACCTTAAACAACATGGAATGATCATAAAACTTACCTTAGATGGTGTAGGAACAAGCCTTGAGTGGAACTACTCCTCTTACACCAAAACCCTAGTTCACTTCCATTGGAATTTCTTGACTTGGATGAACCCTAATGAATTTGTTACACTTGATTTCCTTGGTTTGATGAAGTTGATCCTTACTCTCTCTGGGATTCTTGTCGATGAAGTGTGGAGAAATGTTTTAGAGAGTTCTAGAGAGAAGGGGAGTGAAGGGGGAATGAAATGAAATGAACTTGATCCCCTTATTAATAATACACAATCTGTCCCGTCTTGTTTCTACGGACCAACATACGGTCCGTATAAATTATACTGACCGTATGTCTAGCCGTAGATTTAGTCCAGTGAATGCTACCAATCTGGGCTAAATATATGGCCTAACATACGGCCAGTATAATTTATACGGCTAGTATGTTGGGCCGTATAATTCCAAGCTAATCAGATTTCGTTCTCGTCGACTCGTTTGATCTCCAATCCTTATGGAACCTTCTTAACTCTTGTTTAACACCTCATTAACAATATAAGGGATGTTATAGCTCTTCTCCAAAACATCATCAAGTCTTCATTAATTCGTTACTGATAAATCCTTTCCGATACATAATGTATGTCTTGCCTTTCTTGGCAAACTTTCTTCTATTACCTCGAATGCCTTCGAAATCTCAATTAGGATCATCCAATGCTATTTCTTACTTGTTGAAACATCGTATAATTCGTGCCCTTCGTAGGTCTATTTACTGTACGCTAACAGAAATTTTTTCTGGGGTGTAACATTCTTCCCCGCTTTTGGAACATTTGTCCTCGAATGTTAAGCACTCAGGAATTCTACGATAATTTCGCCAGAGTTTCCCCTGTAATATGGCACTACCATCCTGTCACAACAGCCCAAAATAACATGGCCACCCAGGGCTACAACACCACAACACGCAATTTGGCCATACACGACCAAAAGCATTAAAAGTAAGGTGTTGCATGGCATCCCTAGGGCAACAACGTTTCATCTTGAACCGCTTTTGGAGGCCATCATTTTACTCCTCTAGCATGCACTATCTATAACATTCCCTTTGTATAGTTGAAAATGAGTTTTCTTCTTAGTAATGACTCTCGGGTGCAATACTTCCCCAATTCCTCAGAAATATCCTTTCAAGAGATATAAGTGAGTCACTTTCCTAATATGACCCTCGTTGATACTCGGACTCATCAGTCCTTTTTCTTGCTCAATATTAGTATTAAGTTTCACATGGTTTGCAAATCTTTTCCACTTCCTTTCTTCCATATAACAATGATAATTGTATTGATTCACAGCTGTAGATTCTAGATAAATTTAATCCGAGGGGTCCTGTCATCGGTGTCTATCGTCTACTCATCAAAGACCTCATAATTTTTGAGAATTTCATAACCCTTTGGTAAACTATCGGAAATTTTCTATAACCATAATGATACAAAAATGAAAGTTCCAAGGCATGATATTCTTTTGGTAAGACCCCTTTTATTCAATGATCCTATTGAATTCGTAAGTAATCTGTCCCACCTCTGGGCTATCGTAGAAAACATATAACATATACATACATCACATCCAGAGTGATTGTCCTATTTGTCCTTAATGATAATTCTGACTCAACATTTCATCTTAATTTACCATATATTCTCCCTCAACTGACCTGGAGTATCAAAAGCACGCTATTCTTGTTTACCTCTTACTCCTCTTTTTAAGTACCCACTAGTTTCATTGGCGACGTATAAATACTTGCAAGTTACACAATCATTCTTTCGTGATTCGTGTACATACCTATCTATACATATACATGTATCCATATCCATATACATATTCATGTCTATATTCATATCCATAGCATACCCGACCTTGAAGGTTCGGTGGTTTCGCATACCCGGCTATGACAAGGCTCGGTGTCATGCATACCAAAACTCTTTTGTCTATCTGTAGTAATTTATCTTGTCATGCTCTCTTCTTTGCTTCATTTGTCCCTTGATTATTATATCGTATATTCTACTATAGAAAACCTTATGTCCCTTTCTTAATTGTCGCTTATAAATGACAATATCATTAACAACGACTCTACCGTTAGTGCCTTTGCCTCTATTCTAGTATAGCATCGCTATCATTTACAGTATCCCTTGAGTTATTTGCTCTCAATGTCTCGTGGTTCAAGGTCTTCGCGAATGATTTCCAGTATAGTCTCAGATGCCTGCTCAATTTGTGTTCGTTTATTTACTAGTTATTAGACTCATTTTTGCATAACTCTCACTCTTTGTTTTAGAGTATATCTGTCACATCTTAGGGTCCATTGTTTCAATCTCTACACTTGTATTCTCTTTACTCGCTTCCCCCATTTAAGGGCTTTACTTGTACCATTCTCAAATCCGTTGCCTCACCTTTAAATCTTGAATTCATATATCCCTTACTATACTACATTTTATTCATGTCGTTTCCCATAATTTATAGCTACGAAAATTCATGTGTGATGTCTTAATATACTCATCTTACAGTTTTGTAATCAAGTTATACAACCGACATAGCAATCCGAACAAGGATGTATTTTACCTTGCTCATCTTGTAGTTATGAGTCATTGTCTAAATCCGCTCCAATTAACAACTTTTGTCCCATAGGGATGCTCACCATAGTAGTATGTCTAGTTATCCATACCATCCATGCAATGTCACTTGCCCCCTTCTTCGGTGCTCAAAGTTCACTTGTAACGTCATCTTTGTTTTCCAGGGCCTAAGTCTCATGCGCAACTAATACCCCTTATGCCTCATACTCTTTTACTCTTGTGTTCCACTCAGCATTGATTTCAAAACCAATCATAATCATATTGTATTTGTCATTGATGATAGCTTTACTTTATCGCTTTATCATCGTACGGTAAACTCATAATTCATGTCCACATTTTTCTCTCCAACCTATGCCTTTATATACTTTACTCGTTCTTCCATAGTGTAGGATATTCGTAGGAAATTCATCTTCCTTTTCTCGTAATACAACTACTTCTTAAGCACGCGTACTTCGTATATTTCTTTTTCTTTCTATACCTGTACTTATTCCTTTACATTCCTTCCTCCTCAATGTATCTTATTACCTACCTTTTTATAATCAATCCTTTATTCCTCGCACAAGGAATCCTATTCTTAACTCAGTACTGCTTTGTCTTTTAGAATATATTACCTCTATACAATCCGTTCTTCGCTTCCAAAACTTATTCCATTCATTCTAATCGTCCCTTCTCATCCTTATTATGCCAATCCTTCTCCTAACAATCGTTTTATTTCGTTATTCATCTTACCGTAGTCTTGGTCTTTTACATCCAGCCAATGATATCACTCATGGTCTCGATTATACAAATCACAAACTACTACTACCTTGCCATATCACATTTCTCTGATTCCTTTTTCAAGTTTGCTTGCTATCATTTCTGTCATTGCGAAACCTCTATGCTGGATTTTTTCTAACAAGGTCTTATAAGCTTTCGTATCTACTGCCCCATGGCTCGCTTGCTGGTTTCACACTTGTATTCATTCTTTATTCATATAGAACATGTCACATCTTTAGTTGTTTCCTCACTATACTTTACTTATATTGTATTACTGTTCTTGCTATGTCCTCATTATATCCTGATCATAACCATCTCTATAGAGTGCCACTTCTTAATCTCGTTTGCAAGCCTGCGTATAAAATGGAATAAACCTTATGGAGTAGGCGCACTTAACCTGCTATTCTTTCTAATCAACTCTATTACACTCACCTTAGGAGTTGTCTTATCCAAGTATCCACATTCGTTATAACGCTTCGTACTTCATACCCCTGTCTCAATCATGTTGTTACTCTATTTTGCTAATAAACTTGTTGTATTTTACTTGTGCTTATACATCCAATTAATACTCCCGCATCACACTCTATTGGAGTTACCTTTTTCTCTTCCTACGTCATGTTTTAGTACTACCAGTCTGCCTAATTTACTCTAGTATATCTCTTTACCATATCAATGTTGATCTCATAATTACCATTACTATCAATTCAACAACATTTAACTCAACTCTTGCAGTTGTCAATGATACTCCTAACTAAATCTCGTCCTGCCATTACTCTTTGCACAATATCTTTTCCCGTTATGACATATTACAAGCTTATATCATATCTCCTTTTGATTCTAGGAAAATTTCGACAGAGTTTCGTCCATATTTCTTACTATCCAAAACCTGCATGCAGCAAATACCAACAATGCCTCACAGGGCCAATATATATGTACGACATATCTCAGCCACACAGGGCTCCCACTTTCGAGTAAAAGCACAAAGATGTCGAAACTTACCTCATATATCAGACTTCGAGATGTACCTGATCCTTTAGCGATCTGCCCTGTTATCCCTTCCTTTACTTTCCCTTTCATCCTTCAGCCTTACATTTCAATCATACCTCAATATTCTTACCTTACTCGACACACAGCTTTCGTACCGTCACTTACCTTTGTACTAATTCATTCAATTTGCTTAATTCACAAATTTATAACTGAACTTATCATCAAGAGATACCTTTAGTCAATTCCTCTGTTGTACTTACACCGACTTACCTCTATGACAACCAATCCATTATCATATAAATACATATTACGATAACGTAGCCTCAACGAAGGGGCTTACCTCTGAAACTCTCAATGTCATCAATCTCTTTCTTCTGTCAATATCGTTCTTCTGCTGCAATCAAGGGTTAGTATATGGAATCTCATTTCCAATGGCTTAGCTCTATCGCATGATCTTAGAGATGAAAGAAGAGTAACCATCCTAAATGCCCTGTAGCCTCCTGTTTATAGATATGGCGTGCAACATACCATAAATAAGACTCTACTAGACACGACTCGTAGACACTTCCTAGGACTGAACTGCTATGATACCACTTTTGTCACAACCCAACTAGGGGCCATGACGGGTACCCGGGGCTAACCACCGGGCACCGCTCATACCATTACCCATCATACACATCACACGTCCATTCATTATTCTTATACTCAAAGTCATAGAAAGACCATTTTTCACTTTGAAACATAATTACTTTTATATACATAAGCCCTTCGGCTATCAATATATATATATATATATATATATATATATATATATATATATATATATATACACGTGGAAAAATCGTGAGACCATACTACCCACACATGCGTATCTACGAGCCTCTACTAGAGTACTAGACATATGGGAGGGATAGGACCCCGCCGTGCCCAAATATGTACACAAAATAATAAACCAAATAGCACCTCCAAAATAATGGAGTGCTTCTGTAAATCTGCTGATAGCTCCTATGGATCTGCACCGTCTCCCTGTCTACCTGTGGGCATGAACACAGCGTCCAAAGAAAATGGACGTCAGTATGAACATTGTACTGAGTATGTAAGGCATCAATAATAACAATACATCAATAAAATAAGGAAGCATCAAATAAGGAGCAACCTATGACTGACTATCGATTATAAAGGAAATAATGCATGCTGGCTTACTCCATAATAATCATCATATCATGTATGCATATATGTATAAGCTACCCGACCATATAGGTACGGTGAGATAATCATTAGCCCGCGTCCAAGCCTCCCGCGTCCGGGGTATCATCTCATGTCGCCTACTAGTGGTGTCTGCCCCTGCCATTTAGACATGGTGTATACGCTGCCCGCCTTAGCGGTGTCTGCCCGACCATATGGGCACGGTGTAATATCATCATTTACATCTCATATACTTATCATAATCTTATCATACTATTATAATAATGCATGCCTAGGAACTCATGTTGCCCGCCTTAGCGGTGACATACCCGACCATCTACGCACGGTGGAACCGTATCATCATGTGCTCATCATAGACTTATCATTATCATACACCTCATAGACACATCATGACCTTATCATAAGCTTATTGTAACCTTATCATAAACGTAGCATCATCATACATTTATCGTTAAACATGCATTATAACTGGAAGGCAACTATAGCTATGTCGGGGTGACGTAAGGTCGTGAACCCCTGATTCTGTTATGGAGCATTCATAAGCATTCTGCCTCACCTTGAAGGAATTAGCATATAATGTGAGTGTATACAACGAACCACATCAATGGATCGTAGTGAACATCATTAGCTTTGTAGAAACATCATATTCGTGAACTCTAGAATCTTTGGACTTAATCTCATCATGATCATGTTCATAATATCTATTATTTTTAACTCATATGGCTATTCATAAACATAGACTCTTAGTTTTCCGGAATGTAGGAATTTCATGGAGAAGGAGGGAAAATCTTGTCATAAGATTCATGCCTTAGAAAGAAGGGACTAGCCTCACATATCTCTTTCGTTTAACAATTCCATCGCTTGATTGTTCTCCTTTAATGCTCACGTTTCTACCTTCAAGATAATTCACATTAACATTAGCTAATCGACCATATGAACGTGCTTACTAAGGCTAGAGAAAATTGGGCAGCATTTCCTTAGTTTTTATAACTTTCCTCATATCATATATCAATTCCCAAATGGCTGTAATAATATTCACAGCATTATAACCAAAATCTTCATTCATCTACATTACCCACATTCCACAATTTCACTTGAATTCATCCATAATCATGGTTGTAGCATACTAGTAAGTTTTCTTGTATATAACACCTATTCCATGTCCTAAATGTCAGTTATAACATACTTACAATCACAACATATCAATATTCAAGAATCATTCCAAACTACTACTCAAAATCTCATTATTCTCATCTTTGTGACCTATTTTCTATATCCTTCTAATTCCAAGTGTTTCAACTTCTCAATACCTTAAACAACATGGAATGATCATAAAACTTACCTTAGATGTTGTAGGAACAAGCCTTGAGCGGAAATACTCCTCTTACACCAAAACCCTAGTTCACTTCCATTAGAATTTCTTGCCTTGGATGAATCCTAATGAATTTCTTACACTTGATTTCCTTGGTTTGATGGAGTTGATCCTTACTCTCTATTGGATTCTTGTATATGAAGTGTGGAGAAATGTTTTAGAGTGTTCTAGAGAGAAGACGAGTGAAGGGGAAATGAAATGAAATGAACTTGATCCCCTTATTAATAAGACACAATCTGTCCTGTCTTGTTTCTACGGACCAACATACGGTCCGTATAACTTATACTGACCGTATGTCTGGCCGTATATTTGGTCCAGTGAATGCTGCCAATCTGGGCTAAATATACGTCTTAACATACGGCCTAACATACTGCCAGTATAATTTATACGGCCAGTATATTGGGCCGCATAATGCCCAGCTAATCCGATTTCATTCTCGTCGACTCGTTTGATCTACAATCCATATGGAACCTTCTTGACACTTGTTTAACACCTCATTAACAATATAAGGGATGTTATAGCTCTGCTCCAAAACATCAACAAGTCATCTTTAATTTGTTACTGATAAATCCTTTCCGATACATAACGTATGCCTTGACTTTCTTGGCAAACTTTCTTCTATTACCTCGAATGCCTTCAAAATCTCAATTAGGATCATCCAATGCTATTTCTTACTTATTGAAACATCGTATAGTTCGAGCCCTTCATAGTTCTATTCACTGTACGCTTACGGAAAAATTTTCTGGGGTGTAACACTCCTGTCGACCCGCATCGCTAGAACTTTGAGTTCCACCTATATATATTTAGCCCTCACATTTTAATTCATTATTTTCATTCCCCAAATCAGAGAAGACCCTAAGATAATTTCTCTCAATATTTTTCATCATATTAGTGAGGACTTAGTAAGATTCGAGCCCCGTACACCCGAGCTTATGAAGGGAAAGTTGTTCCTAGGGTTCCATCGAAGTTGTTAAGCTTTGGAATTTGAGTCGAAGTTTGATTCTTGGAATCCTACACCCCTCAAGTTATGTATATGATTACTACATTTGTGTTTGAGTTTATTTTCAAGAGTTTTAGTTGTTTTAGGTAAGAGAAATATAGTTAAGGAAGTGGTAAGTTGAATAAGGGTAAAGTTAGGGATTAAGGGCTGTTTTGAGGGATGATTTGGGAAAGATTTTATTATATTTTGGTATGTAAGTATTGATATTGTAGTTGTTGGTATTGTTGTTATTGTTGGATTGAGTTCGAAGTTGAAGAATTGTTAAGCTTACAAGGGAGATGTTGCCCGCAACTCGTTAAGCTCTTTTCGTACTTAAATTTGTTAGTATGTGAGGTAAATGGTCTAATTGTGGCATATGTTACCTTGATTGCAGACTTACGAGTTCGTGAAGTAGGCATTGGACGACGACTAGATACGCTTCAAGGTATGTTAAGGCTGTCCCTTCTATTCTTATGGCAAGATCCTTATCTTATGAACGAACAAAGTAAGCCAGCAAGTTCAAAAGACTCTACTCCTAGATTGTATAGGATTCATTCTATCCTTGACCTCTTATGTTGTATATCTATGACTTTTAGAGATCTCATGTTGCTCAGAGTTGTTCAGAGTATTCTTTTTTCGAGTCTTTCATGCATTTATATATATGTACAGCTATTTTCTTACACCGCGCCGTGCTGTAGTCAGCTGGGCAGACACGTAGATGTGCACACCACTGTAGTGGGCAGATTATGAGATTACCCCGGACGCGGGATGATGATGAGATGATGATGACACCGTGCCTATAAGGCCGGGCAGTATACTATATATATATATATATATATATATATATATATATATATATATATATATATATATATATATATATATGTGTATGTATAAGATGTTTTTTTTTTTAAAAAAAAAAAGAGCATGCATAGCATTCACTGCAGAGGCACTTTCAGATGTTGAGTTTAGCTTTTATTTTTCAGACATTTATCGTGATTTCTATGTATATGTTATTCTTATGCTTCATATACTCAGTACATTTTCCATACTGACTCCCCTATTGCTAGGGGAGCAGCGTTCATGCCCGCAGGTTCAGGTGGACAGACAGGTGGTCCAGCTCAGTAGGACTTCCATCCAGTAGTGGTCAGTGAGCTCCACTTGATCTGGAGCTGCAGTCTATTTTGGTATGCCATTTTTTGAGATGTATATATATATGGGTATGATGGGGCCCTGTCCCATCCCTTCTACAGCTCGCATTCTATTAGAGGTCTGTAGACAGTAGTTTATAGATGTCATGTGATGCAGCCTTGTCGGCTCTTATTCTTTTATGTACTGCATATGTAGCGGCCTAGTCAGCTTGCACTGTTCTTTTCACTATATATATGTCACGACTCAACCCCGTGGGCCATGCCTAGTGCCCGACCTAGACACTCGTATATGTACCAGATGGATATAATCAAACTGAATCTAAGAACAATATGGAAACTTGCAAAAGAACTCCAAGGTTCATAACATCATCATATATATATATATCCAGATAACCTGTCTCCTGAGGAGTCACAACTAATCAAATCATAAAATGTTACGCAAGCCGACAAGGCTGCCACGACATATCAATATCATATGCAAGCCGACAAGGCTGCCACTATAGACGAACATCATATCATAGCACATCGTTTAGACACAGCTGAACAGAACTTATACACAACCCACACATATGTCTACAGACCTCTAAGAGTATCGATGGTGAAATATGACGGGAAAGGGCCCCGTCGTACCCCTGGATAAACACATATATATATACATGATAAGATCTGGACCAAAAGTCTAAACTCCGGAACAACGGAGCTCTCAAAGACAACTGAATAGGAGTCCTATGCTGAAGAGTCACTAAACCGACTACCTGTACCTGCGGGCATGAAACGCAGCCCCCCGAAGAATGGGGGTCAGTACGGAATATGTATTGAGTATATAAAGCATGAAATACAGTATAGAGGATCATAACTGAAATAGGGAGTACATGAGACAAGTATAAGATCCAGAATACCAAAACGCTTGCCTTTTGAAACATAAATCATGCATGTCAATATCAACTATCATCCCCGGCCCATTATGGGACTCGGTGAATAAAGTCATCATATACCATCCTGGCCACCATCATCATATCATCATTTCAACATATATATATATATATATATATATATATATATATATATATATATATATATATATATATACATACCCTGCCCGACCCTCTAGTGAGGGCCTCGGTGAAAGACATATTGAGGCATGCACGAGCAGAGTAGTGAGCAACCATATGCAAATTAAATCATATCTCAGACTCAATGGAATAATCAAAATGAACCATAATTTGAAAGTCAGGACAATAGTCATATCAAGTATCCTTCGATTGTTACTAGGGAACATATCAAATAGAACTTCAGAAATCACAGATACGTATCAAGACATAATAAAGTAAGTTCTGGGAATCAAGAACATTAGATATCCTAGTGGCTCTAAGAATAGGAACTTCTTTGGAATCATATACAGGTCGTCTGTTGTTTCAGAAAGATCATGCCAAAATGAAAGAAAGGATAGCTTTACATACCTATTAAAGGTTAATCGTAATCAAGTTCGCTTGGTCGCCCCTTTAGCCTATTTAATATGAAAGTAACGCTATCGTTAGTAAACTATACTTTCTATCTTATAAATATGTAACCAATCTCTTATAGGACTCATTCATTAATTCATACTTTCTTGATTAGGATTTTCATTAGTTAAGAACTTAACGGAAATCGGGCAGCATTTCCCCTAGATACTCGCCTAACCCGAACTTCCAATTAACCTCTTGTTATCACAGCAATACCAACAATGACAGTAATAGAGATATGCATATAAAACCCTTACAATTCGGCCCATAAACAACTCAAACAATCCAACAACCCATCTTAATCCTTTTCCAATCCAAATCATTAACGTTTTAAGATCATACACCAAACAAACCAACATACGTTTTGTATACGATACATTATACACTTCTTTCTTCCAAATTTAGAATCCACATCAACGACAACACGACCACAACACGAACAACAACATACAAACATAAATCATACTTTTAATCCTTTCAACTCAACAATTCCATATAACAACTACAGCTCCTAATATCAACGATTTCATGCAATTTCTTACTTCCAATTTCATCCAATCCAATTTTAATCCTTCCATTACAACACCATTAATACAATTATACCACAAAATAAGAAAATCTTACCTTAATTTACTTGGAGGAGTTTCTACACTTATTTGCTCCAATTTCACTATTTCTTCTTCTTCAATTCAATATCCAACGTTGCTATCACCTCCTTGAACTTGAAAATCACTTGGAACTTAATCAAAATGAGCAAAAAAATATTTTTGCTCAACAACCATGGCTGGCCGAGAGCTTGGCAGCCATGGCAATGTTCTTTCTCTTCTATTTTTTTTTTTTAAACTTGTGAAATGAAATTAACTTGCTAATTTGTTCATCATCCAACTATCTATATATGGTGCCCCTCAAATGGACACGTGCCCCCCCCCCCTTATGACTCACCAATTTGATTTCTTGATTTATCTTTTTTTATTACAGGTGGGGCCCACAAATTATAATAAACTCAATTAATTACTAATCCCTACTTAATAATCTAATCATAATTAATTAGTCCCTAATCTGCAATAATATTTCTACACTAAATAAAATTTATAAGAAATTTGTGTACTAATTACAATTGAGAATTAAAAATTCCTATTTCATATCCAAAAATAATTCCGTCCTTAACTTATGTCGGTTAGCGTGCGAATAATTCGACGTATAAAAATACGGGATATAACATCATTCCCCCCTTTAGAACATTCGTCCTCGAATGTTAAACTAATCCTGGGCTCCCAATATTTCCTTAAATGTTCTCTTACTGAATTATACTCCTCACATGCCTCTTTCATTGGCCGATTTCCTTCAATCTGTTATAATGCATTTCAGATCTCTACGTAACCATTCCTGTAATACTTCTTTTTTTGTTACTTCTCGAGGTAATAATTCAACGTCATTGTCTTTACTTTCCTCTTTATTCAGCAGTCGGTTGGCAGTTGTATTGCGAGCTCTTCTACTAAAATGTTACTGCCTCTCTTGTCTGCATACCGTCACTGATTGATTCAGACTTGTATTCATGGTGCATTTAGTTATAACTCGACTCTTTCCTTTTCTATAGTTACTCCCTTAAGATGATACATCATTCACTTCACTTTACCTTATAATCTTTAAGTAAGATCTTGTAACGTGCAGACATCCTTTATCAATTTGTTAGACTTTACAATTCTTAGAGTATTTCATACCGCCGGTAACTTGTAGACCCTTTACAGACTCTACGGATAAATGACCTTTTCCAGGGTGTAATATTATTTTACTCCAATAACCTTGCTTTGTCCTACTGTTACAGTCCGTATTCTGGAACCTTCCGCATCAGGTGTCACTTTTTGACTTTTCTTTTTTCAAAAGATTTTAACTATCACTTTGCTTCTGGCTCTTGATCTCAATCTTTAGAGTTGGCTATCAATTAACGCTGGAGTTTCCTCTTATAATAACTCTACGTAGTCGCTCTGTGATCTGACTATCATTAACTGGTATAATTCTGAAAGAATTTCTCTTAATTGGACATATAAAGTCACTGCCATCCAGTAACCAGTAACCCGCTTGTTCTGATCGTCTCGATTAAACCATTTCATAGTTTCCTTTAACCTAACTTGCAATACTTTTAGGCATATTATCTCGTGTCATTCCTTTGTCTTTAATCAAAACGCTTTTCTTGTCTCTTTACTCAAATTTTGCTCTTAGTTTTTCTGTCACAAATTATTGCAATTTTTACAGAATATACGAAGGCGTTCAAATTTGCCCGAGAAATACCTTAGTGTCATCTCACTAGTCTTTATGCAGACCTTGCATTCTTCTCTTATATCTTTCAATTGATATCGGGGCTCAACTATGGCTTTTCCCTTAGTACTAATCCCATCTCGGTACTTTGGTTCAAACCATCTTACACCTTTCCTTAATGTATCCAAAATATTGCAACTGCATTGTTATTACTGAATCCTTACTTTTCCTATCAAATACTCACTAGGTCTAATCCTTAGCTTGCAATTATTCATAGGTTGCATAGCTATTCTGGTACCATTTGTATAAAATTAGATCCAATCTTAGTCACAGTCTTTCCTTCTCCTGGTTCATTCTACTTTACATAACTCATCCATACTAAAATTCTCTCATAGCCTATCTTGTCATACTCCTTTCCCTTGATTCGCCCTTTTGATTTTTCTCATATCCTATTATAGGAAATTTTGTGTCTTCTCTCCTTTGCTACTTATAAGTTACAGTATCATTAGCAAACAACCTCGTTGCCAACGTCTTAACCTCTAATCCGGTATAGCGTTGCTATCCTTTATAATATCTCTTAAGTTACTCGTTTCCATCCTGTTGTTGTACTCTTTCTTTTTATAAGCACCCACTTTGTAATGCCATATCATTTAAGATATTTACCGACGCTTCTCCGCACCATCTCAAATACCATCCTGTCGTCTATCCATTCATTGCTGGCTATCAGAGCTTATTAACTTGTTCCAGCAAGATTTCTCACTTGAAATTTTCGCATCCGTATCAAATATATCCCAGCGTCTATTGTTTCCATCTTGTACCTGTATTTCTCTCACTCGCTTCCCCCCCTTTAGGGTGTACTTATACCATATCCATGTCTTTTCTTTAACATTTATAACTTTGATTACCCATGTACGAAACCTTAACACAATCACGAGGCGATGAGAACTTTTCTATGTACAGTACAAAATCTCATCTAACCATCTATACTCGAGTAATGCAACCCATGTAGGAACTCATCTAAGGCCACATTCCACTTACTCCAATTCGTAATTAATCAGTACTTATAGCCATTCCAAACGCTCAATTGGTTAGCACTTATATTCTGATGATAAGTGTCCAAAGTTCTCTTGTAGTATTATCTTTATCCCAACGGATATCATTTGTTTCCTCTAATAAATTTACAATACATTATTTGTTCCTTAGGCCTACAGTCCTTGTCTTTTAAGAAATTCACTATTTCTGAGGTGAAGTCATATATACGCAGTACTCCTTTATGCCTTATGCTCTTACACCCTTGTGGTGTACTCAAAACTGACTTCTAACTCACTCAAATTCATATCGAGTTCATCTAAATGACGATCTTATCTTATATACTCACTGTTGTGCTATACTTATAAGCTCATAGTTATATATTTCCCTTTCGTTCTATACCCATATTCAATTAACTCCTTCTCTTCCTGTAATCGCTTTCACTTTCGTTACCACTTGATCTCTATTCTGAACTTTCCCTATAGGACTTTGTAAGTCTTTCTTATTCGTTCTATATTTGCTTTCCCGTTTCACACTGATCACATCATATCCTTTAGTTACTTTCTCGCTAGGCTTTACTCATTTCTATAACAATCCTTATGGTATTCACATTACATCCTGTTCGTAATCAATCCTATAACGTAACACTTCTTAACCTTATTCACGATTCTTACTATGTTTTAATTACACTCTGTGGAGTAGGCGTACTTAACCCTTCACCCTTTCTGATCAATCTTATTCTTAATATCTCAGAAGCTGTCTTATTAATACCTTCATAATTTGTCATAATTCTTCCTCCTCCGTACTTTCATCTCAATCATACTATTACTCCTTTTAACTGTAAATGCATTGTAATTTATCCCTTCTTATCAGTTCAGTCGATACCTCAATTTAACCTTCTGTTAAGATATGCCACCTTTTCTAAACCATCGCTTAGTGTCGTAAGCCCTTCCAAATTATCCTAGCATCTCATCAACAACACGTGAAACACATGACCCAAGACAACCCACATGTTTGAGTCTTTCCTTCTACAAATTCCATCTCCAATTAATTGATTAAAACTAATAAAATGTCACCATGTAACATTCTCCAACCACCACCGGAAGAAAAACTAGAATCCGACAAGCACCACAGGACTTCTGGTGCTTGATTCACATGGTTTACCTCCAGATTTGTTCTTGAGTCATGAACGGATTATTTAGTTCATAAACTACTTGCTGTATTCTTTGTACTTTTCAATAAAAGTGAAACTTAATTGCTCGACGTTTTTGCCCTTCAACATGAGCTTTTTCTAAGGTAAAAATGTGGCTGGGAAGTATTCTGGTCCGTTCAAATGAATTCCAAACTTTGCTGCTCATATATGCTTCTTTGAAATAAAATTTCCCAAATAAGAATAATGCCTCTTACGGATGACATGGAGGGTATCTCTTAAAGCTTTGATCCATCATGATAAATTCACCCTATCGATGTCGACCTCATAATTACTATTACTGTCAACTCAATAGTTAGCCTCATTTCTCGAAGTCAGCTACACTCACTGCTTAGTCGACTCTTATCATTACTGTTGACATGACCCTTCAAGAATATTACGAATTTATATCTCATTCTTTTTTTTTCTATTTCTGGGAAAATTTGGGCAGAGTTTCCTCTGTACTTCTTACTATCCCAAAACCTACACGCAGGAATTACCAACAATGCCTTACAGGGCCAATATATATACGTATATATCATATCATATCATACCCACACAGGGCTCCCAATTTCAAGTAAAAGTATAAAGGTGTCAAAACTTACCTCACATATCGCACCTCGAGAAGTACCTGATCTTTTAACGATCTGTCCTGTTATACCTTCCTATCTACCATCCTTTTCATTCTTCAACTTTACATTTCAATCGTACTTCAATATTCTTACCTTATCCGACATGCATCTTTCGCACCGTTGCTTACCTGTGTACTTTGTGATTTCCAATATCATCAGTCACTTTCTACTGTCGATGCCGTTCTTCAGCTGAAATCAAGGGTTAGTAAAAGGAATTTCATTTCCTATGGCTGGGCTCTATCGCACGATCTTAGATATGAAAGAAAGGTAACATCCTAAATGTCCTGTAGCTTCCTGTTTATTGATGTGGTGCACAACACACCGATAAACAAGACTCTACTAGACACGGTCTGTAGACACTCCGAGGATGAACCTAGCTCTGATACCACTTTTGTCACGACCCAACCTCGTGGGCCATGACTAGTGCCCGACCTGGACATTCGTATATGTACCAGTTAGATATAATCAAACTGAATCTAAGAACAATATGGAAACTTGCAAAAGAACTCCAAGGTTTATAACATCATCATATATATATATATATATATATATATATATATATATACAGATAAACTGTCTCCTGAGGAGTCACAACTAATCAAATCATAAAATGTTACGCAAGCCGACAAGGCTGCGACAACATATCAATATCATATCCAAGCCGACAAGGCTGCCATTACAGACAAACATCATATCATAGCACATCGTATAGACACAGCTGAACAGAACTTATACACAACCCACACATATGTCTACAGACCTCTAAGAGTATCGATGGTGAAATATGACGGGACAGGGCCCCGTCGTATCCCTGGATAAACATATATATATATATATATATATATATATATATATATATATATATATATACATCATAAGATATGTACCAAAAGTCTAAACTCCGGAACAACGGAGCTCTCAAAGACAGCTGAATAGGAGTCCTATGCTGAAGAGTCACTAAACCGACTACCTGTACCTGCGGGCATGAAACGCAGCCCCCCGAAGAATGGGGGTCAGTACGAAATATGTATTGAGTATATAAAGCATGAAATACAGTAAAGAGGATCATAGGGAGTACAGGAGACAAGTATAACATCCAAAATACCAAAACGCTTGCCTTTTGAAACATAAATCATGCATGTCAATATCATATATCATACCCGGCCCATTATGGGACTCGGTGAATAAAGTCATCATATACCATCCTGGCCGCCATCATCATATCATCATATCATTATCTATATATATATATATACCGTACCCGGCCCTCTAGTGAGGGACTCGGTGAACAATGCAGTGAAACTGTGCACGATAACATACCCGGCCCGGGACTCGGTGAAAGACATATTGAGGCATGCTCGAGCAGAGTAGTGAGCAACCATATGCAAATTAAATCATATCTGAGACTCAATGGAATAATCAAAATGAACCATCATTCGAAAATCAGGACAATAGTCATATCAAGTATCCTTCGATTGTTACTAGGGAACATATCAAATAGAACTTCAGAAATCATAGATACATATCAAGACATAATAATGTAAGTTCTAGGAATCAAGAACATTAGCCATTCTACTGGCTCTAAGAATAGGAACTTCTTTGGAATCTTATACACGTCGTCTGTGTTTAATAAAGATCATGCCAAAAAGGAAGAAAGGATAGCTTTACATACCTGTTAAAGGTTAATCGTAATCAAGCTCGCTTCGTCTCCCCTTTAGCCTATTTAATATGAAAGTAACGCTATCGTTAGTAGACTATACTTCCTAGCTTATAAATCTGTAACCAATCACTTATAGGACTCATTCTTTAATTCATACTTTCTTGATTAGGATTTTCATTAGTTAAGAACTTAACAGAAATCGGGCAGCATTTCTCCTATATACTCGCCTAACCCGAACTTCCAATTAACCTCCTGTTATCACAGCAATACCAACAATGACAGTAATAGAGATATGCATATAAAACCCTTACAATTCGGCCCATAAACAACTCAAACAATCCAACAACCCTTCTTAATCCTTTTCCAATCCAAATCATTAACGTTTTAAGATTATACACCAAACAAACCAACATACGTTTTGTATGCGATACGTTATACACTTATTTCTTCCATATTTAGAATCCACATCAACGACAACACGACCACAACACGAACAACAGCATACGAACATAGATCATACTTTTAATCCTTTCAACTCAACAATTCCATATAACAACTACAGCTCCTAATATCAACGATTTCATGCAATTTCTTACTTCCAATTTCATCCAATCCAATTTTAATCCTTCCATTACAACACCATTAATACAATTATACCACAAAATAAGAAAATCTTACCTTAATTTACTTGGAGGAATTTCTACAGTTATTTGCTCCAATTTCACTATTTCTTCTTCTTCAATTCAATATCCAATGTTGCTATCACCTCCTTGAACTTGAAAATCACTTGGAACTTAATCGAAATGAGCAAAAAAATATTTTTGCTCAACAACCATGGCTGGCCAAGATCTTGGCAGCCATGGCAATGTTCTTTCTCTTATATTTTTTTTTTAAACTTGTGAAATGAAATTAACTTGCTAATTTGTTCATCATCCAACTATCTATATATGGTGCCCCTCAAATGGACACGTGCCCCCCCCCCCCCCCCCCCTTATGACTCACCAATTTGATTTCTTGATTTATCTTTTTTTTTATTACAGGTGGGGCCCACAAATTATAATAAACTTAATGAATTACTAATCCCTACTTAATAATCTAATCATAATTAATTAGTCCCTAATATCCAATAATATTTCTACACTAAATAAAATTTATAAGTAATTTGTGTACTAATTACAATTGAGAATTAAAAATTCCTATTTCATATCCAAAAATAATCTCGTACTTAACTTATGTCGGTTAGCTTGCGAATAATTCGACGTATAAAAATATGGGATATAACAATATATATATATATATATATATATATATGTGTGTGTGTGTGTGTGTGTGTAAAGATGGCTGAGAGTTCCTGATACAGATATTCATGATCTTGTTCTTTCAAGTCAGTATAGCTCAGTTATATGTCATATATGGGCCACCCTATCCTTTAGTAAGCTCCAGGTTTGAGTATAGGGGTGCTTGGTCAATAGAGGTCAGGCACTCGTGATAACTCATCGGTTGGGTCGTGACAGGAATCATCCCTTATAAACACCTTGATGATAAGTAGGGATGTTATTGGAAGTCATAGGGTGGTTACAGTCTTGGATTGTACTGTAAATGACAAGTAATTGATGCGACTAAGGCGTGAGGCAATAAGATTATATGTTGAGTAGAATAACTTATGCATTAGTAAAAGAATGACTCTACGCCTATATAACCTTCCTTCAAGGAACCTCGAGAGGGCCACACTTTGCCACGTTACTAATATATTGGAATATCAAGGAAGAAAATGCCTATGATAATGTGGACTGATCAAAAAAAATTATGGAATCACTTGAGCAAAGAAACGAGAATCACGACAAGAAAATGGATTAGATTTTATCTTAAATAATCAGTGGACTAATCTTTTGTACCTATAAAGGCAGTAAGGGATAGAATTATATTCCAATTAAGCTATACGACAATGTCTTAGGAAGAGATCAATAAGCAAGGGCAGATCGATAAATGGTAAGTTTACAGACGATGCGGTAAAAGAAATATAGAATGGTCATGGGCTATGTATGTGAAACGCAACTAGTATGTGAAGTGACTCATGGATCACGATGAGAATGTGAAAGGAAACCTACGGCAAAGGGATCTACCATACGACTTCAATGTTGTAGTAAACAAATGATGATAAAGGATTTGAACTTCGACATAAAAGGCAATGAAGCATGCGGAGACGTAAAGGCGAAGTGATAGCAAATATGAATTTTAAGGCGAAAGTGGGACCAAAAATCCCTAGATACCAGCTAGATGAGGTAATTTGCGGAAAGAAGTCGAACAATAGGCATATGATAGAATAAAGGTAATAGTTTCATATGAAGATGGACGTTCCATAAAGAAGTTACCCATATTGCAAGTGTTATCTGATAGGGTAGAAGATGAAAATACAGGTAATTACCTCACATGGATGCTCTTAAGAGGTTCGGTCCATCGCAGAACAAGGTTTATAAGTCCTTTAAGAAGATACATTCTGTCAATATTTTGAATTTGGTAAGAGAAAAAGGATAAGCGAGAATAGGCCACCTCGAAAGAAGTTTTAAAGTTAAGAAGAGGTTTCCTAACCACTACGTACCCTTGAATGGATAAATGATGGAACGATATCGATATGTAATACAAAATCACGTGGTTGACTTAATAATCGCCTATGGAGGCGATTACTATAAGACTATGAGAAGAAGAAGTAACTGACAAGGGCAAAAAGATGTTTAGAGTGATTAAGCTTATACAAGGCTCGACGAGCTGATTGAGGGAAATTGCAAAATGACTCAACCCAAATTTTAAGTCAAAGTTGGGAGGTGAATGTGGTTGTGCCTAATGTTATCATACTGCTAATGGGGTCCCTTATGGAAAAGAAGAAGACAAAGTAAAACATGAAAATGGACGAGGTATTGTTTTAGTGTTTACTGGACCAACTTATGTATTAGTACGGGGCAGTATAAATGGAAATCATGTTTCAAGTAAGTTATGTTGCGATGTCTTAAGAGGAAACCATTAAATGGGAATGAAATTAGAGTGTGAGTGTGAGAGCTAAGATAGAATAGTCATGGAAGTGGCTGCAACAGAATTATAGAATAATTATGGGCTATTTCGCACAAGATGACTTATGCGTGAAGTAATTTATATGTTGCAAGCCCTAAGAATTTGAAATCGTAGCGAGAAATATTATAATAATTGGGATCTACTATGTTATTTGATAACCGTTAGAGCTCAGATAATAAAGTAAAGATTAACTCCAACTTTATAAAGCAACATCAGCATGTTTAGACACGAGAATTAAGTGATAGATGGGGGATGAAAGTGAGATATTAATATCAACATAAGAATGGACAATGTGCAAGAGTTAATTATTGAGTGAACATTGATTCGATATGGTAAGGAAGGTGTACCTACAAGTACTTGATAATTATGATGAGAGACTTGCTAGATTGACTTAGTAAATGATTGCAAAGACGACGACTACATCAAAAAGGATAAATAGTAAAGAGCGCCTATAATAATCCAGCATGAAAAAAAAGGTTCGACAAGTTGTAATATCAAGAAGAGAAAGGGAAGTAAATAGCTATTGATTCGTCTTTCACGTTATTGAAAGGACACCCAATGGACGTTAAGAAGTGACCAGCGAGGGACAGTTAAAATCTTACAGACCATGATAAGACTCGACAGATGACAAATTACGGATAATGATTTACGAGGATGAACCTGTAAATAATCATGCCCTATGAAGAGCTTTGATGAATAGCGACTATGACTTGTGTAAATAACAAGGAAATAGATATCAAATGATCAGTCCAGAAGGATTGTAAGTCAAATGCGACTTATGCGCAGTCAATAGAAAATGAGAAATGTTCAAGTTAAATAAACGCGTAAACAGGGAAAGAAACAAAGGTAGCAACATCGATGTATTAGAAGAAGGGACACAACTTCAGATTATGTTCAAACCGAAGACAACAATTTCAAGAGAAATGCACGCCGCCAAAATACGATCTATGTTGATGATAGAATTAAAAGTAAGAGGAACTATAAGTGTTACACCCTAGAAAATTTCGCGTTACTAAGTCTGCAGACATCTTAATGTGAGCTCAAGGAGGAGCAAATATTACAAGTATAAAGGATGAAATTCTACTATATTAGCATGAGGATAGCACGAGTATGATATTTGGAATTCGTACAATATGATTGGAATGATACGTTAAACGATATATAGCCCTCGTAATCGTAAGCTAAAGTGGGGTCCACATGTTGAGATTTTATAAAGGACATATGACAAGTTATATCGATAATATGTGTGAAGTTAAACACAACTCAAGAAGGACCCTTGAGCCAAATCAAAGTGGAAGCCCTCCAAAAGGATGTTTTTAAGTTACGTTTTCGGGTGATCTGACTTAGGGAGGCCATAACCCCATCATTGTTTGGGAATTGGGGAAAACTCCAAATATGAAAGGTGTAGATAATTGAATTAGATTTCCAACCATATGTCGTGGGCCTTCATGAGACAAATGGATAAAAAGTTATGGACGTTGTAAGGCAGAAAGGTCAAGCTGGGCAGTGGGCTCGGCCCAACCCGACTCCAAGTCGGGTCAGGCCCACTTCCCTTGCTATTTAAGGAAAACTTTCACCCTTATCTGCCTTATTTTCATAGAAAAAGATCCAGAATATTTTAGAGAGAGGGAAGAGAGCCCTTATAGAGAGAAACCAAGTTTTGATCAAGTTCAAGGTTCCGAATTCCGAGGCTCGTGAAGAGTAAAGTGTAGTACAAGTTTTTGCCGTCGTTTTAAGCAAAAAATTGAACTTGGGGGATGTTGTTTTCGTGGTGGATGCTCATATAAGGTATGTTTAAGATTTTAATGATGTTCTTACCCTGATCATTGTTAGATTTGACGGGTTAGAATAGAGAAAATGACATTGAAATTTCGGTTATAATTTTTGGATATCAAATGACTTGGGGGCTGTGTTGGTATGATTAAATAGATAGGATTAGTTGTGTATTGATATAAAATAATTGTTGATATTGTTGATAAGTTGGTGTTCTTGTAGATATCGTATAAAAAGCGTATACTGGGCTGTTTTGGTGTATATCTTTGGGAGTTGATGCTTTGAGTTTAAAGAGGCTTATATGAGATGGTTGTTGTTGTTGTTGGTTGCTGATTGCGTTGTTAAATTGAACTGGAATTAGAGGGAAACTAAGATTTCAGGAAAAATGCTGCCCGAATTTACGGAAGTTAATTACGAGCTTAAAGAAGTATATGAACCTCTTTCAAGTTGTCTACGGTTTCCTTTACCTTGATTGTATATTGGCCAGTGTTTGGAAGCATAAGTTAAGCTAATCAAGTAAGCGACAAGGTATGTAAGGCAAACGTTTCTTCTTTTGGCATGATTCTTGTTGTTATTCATTCTATACGTACTCCCTTTGATTCCATTCTTAGACGAGTAAGGTCTATATGTTTCTTCTGATGGCTTATTGATATTGTACTCCTATTCTGTTCCGAAGGGAACACCCATAAGATGCCAAGTTGAGTTGCGTATATGATTTTACTAATGATTTCGAGGAAATTTGTCACACCCTAATCTCGCTAGGGTGTGATGGGCACTCGACCCTTATTTAGAGCCGAGCGAACCCTCTGGCTCTTAATACACACATAACCTCTTTGGACCTTTAAATCAAATAAACATGAAATACATAGTAAGGCTTTCAGAAATGTTATTTTTCTTTGTTCTCAAATCAAACAAAATCTGTAATCATATGGAATTTATCACACTGACATTGTAAACCCACGACTCTGTCTGCAAAGTCTCTAACTTCGATTAGAAATTATAGCACATATACTCTGACTTGGCAATACTCCAAGAGTAAATGGAGCTTGCCAACTCCGCTGGAACATCTTCTGTAATGACTTCTACTCATCTGGGTATACCTGCGCGGCGTGAAACGCAGCCCCCGAAGAAAGGGGGTCAGTACGGAATATGTACTGAGCATGTAAGGCATGGAATACAGAAAAAAGAATCATAGCTGAAACAGAGATTTACCAAAACCAAGTACGAACTTTTAAGACATCAAGCACTTGCCTTTTTGAATTGAAAATCATGTATGGCATCATAAATCATAAATGAAAATCATGTCTGCCATCATCATATATCATATATCATATAACGTGCCCCGACCCTCTAGTGAGAGGCGCGGTGAGTAAATTCATGCATGTCATTACCATATATCATATATGCATATAACGTGCCCCGGCCCTCCATTGAGGGACGCGGTAAAGGAAATCATGTATGTCATCATCATGTATCATATTTGCATATAACATACCCCGGCCCTCTAGTGAGGGACGCGATGAATGAAATCATGTATGCCAATGTCATGTATCATGTATGCATGTAACGTGCCCCGGCCCTCTATTGCGGTACGCGGTGAATAGAGTCATCATATGCCATCCTGGCCACCACCCCGTCATCATATCATCATGTCATCATATCATATATAACATGCCCCCGCCCGCAAGTGAGAGGGAAGCGGTGAACAATGCAGAGAAGTACGCACGAGAACATACCCTAGCCCGGGACGCAGTGGAGGACATACTGATACTTGCACGAACAGAGTAGTGCGAAACCATATGCTCATAAATCAAGACTCGATAGACAAGTATACTTACCGACACCTGAAGGCTCAGAAACAAGTTTCGGGTCAATCCGATTTAGTATAAGAAAGTTATGAGCGTTTGAAGTACAGAGCCTTCTACGAAGGTTTCAGAAGCTATTTTTGGAAAATCATAGCAACAATCATATCAAGTTCCTTTCGGATATCGTTACGGATCAAGTTAAATAGAGCTTTTGGAACCATATGCACGTATCAAAATATATCAATGACTCAATGGAATAATCGAACGTGCTAGCATTTAAAAATCGAAACTTTAGTCATATCAATTATCTTTCGGATGCCATTCGGAAACATATCAAACAGAACTTCGGACATCATAGATACGCATCAAAACCATATGAAATATCTTATGGAAATCAAGAACGTTAGCCATCCTAGTGGCTCTAAGAATAGGAGTTTCTTTGAAATCGTACATATACATATACTTTGTCATATTGATTTCACAAAGATCATGCCAAAAGAAAGAAGGGGTAAGCCTTACATACCTGTCCCACGTCCTATTAGCTACGCTTATTCGTCCAAACATGCTAGTCTACATTCAAGAAGATTTACATAATCATTAGATTCATTGACATATACTTGTCTAAGTCTTTCAAATGAATTTATTTATGTTCTACCAAAATTTCGGCAGCATTTCCCCTGTAAATACACCATCCCCGAGATTCTAACTCGGCCAATTTTATCAACAACAATCCGAGAATTCAACTCGGCCAAATTATCAATAACAATATCAAAGATCACATCTCCAACTTCAACAATTATTTCAAAATATATTCTAACATTAACAACCTTCGTCACACAATCCAACGGCATTTCATTTATATTCAATTCAATCACATATAATCAAGCCAATACCAATGATCTCATATTCAAGTGTTAGTCCGAGATCATTCTAACATGATTCAAGAATACTTCAAACAATTCACACAATGTTCCAAACAACCCAATCAACACATTACTTCGCCGAAACCTTCCAAATTCGATAAGGACAATAACAATACATTTCCTTCTTTCAAATTCAAACATAATAACCCAACTTACAATCTTCCAACCACATGTCTCACCTTCAAATTCATGAATTACATTTACAACCTACACATTAGCAACTCTATTCTTGTAATTATAAGGAACCATACTAATATCACATTAACTTCTTCCATAATCCACAAACGATTACAACTTCATTTCAAGCCATTAAATCTTCATTTAACATCATAAAATCCACAACACAACAACAATCAAAATGCTAAATAAAATCAATTCATCACATCTCACAACACCACCCCTATTTTCGGCCACCACTTCCACACACATATTTTCATGAATTTCATCCATTTCTTCTTTCTACAATATATACAAACCATCTATATCATATGAAAAGAAGCTTAAACCTTACCTTCTCTCATCCATCTTCTTGCTCGACTAGGGTTGAAATTGCACAAGTGAATGGTTTGCTTGCTTCAACAACCTCTCCATCTTAAAGAGGACCTTCCAATTAGAAGAAAAGTTAGAAGAAAATAATTTTTCTTGGTCAATTTTTCATGGCTCAATTTTGGGAGCCATGGCCGAACCCTTCTCTTTCTTTCTTCTTGTTCTTCTTTCTTTCTTGAAGTTTCTTGATTTGGGGGAGATGAATATGTTCTATTTTTTCTCCACCATTTATCTATATATATATTTAAGCCCCTCAAGTAAGAATATGGACACTTGGTCATGGGTGGGACCCACTCTCACACACCACACGGCCAAGGGGCATTCATGAACTTTCAAGAAGTTTTGTGAAATTCCCATTTTGCCCTTAGCCATCCACAATATTACCGTGAACCGTCTTGTGAATTTCCCTTTTTACCCTTAGCCTTTCTCAATATTTCCATACTAATAATATTCATAACAACTTGTACATTAAAATAATTTTTGAAAATGGTCTTGCCCTTAACTTACCACGACTATCTCGAAATATCCGAACGTACAAAATACAGGCTATAACATCCTCCCTCCCTTTAGAACATTCGTCCTCGAATGTACAACTGACCTCATGGGGTGTCATAAAACTTCGGGAGGGTCATTTTTATAGTTGTCCTTTTCTTCCTGCCCATTCCTTATCTCTCACCCTATTTCCTTTATAATCGAACTTCTGGGTCTTTACATGAGTCCTCATTCCGTGTCATGGGTTTTCTAATCCGCTGTGCCAACTCATGATCCTTTTACTCCCCAGAGCATCTCTTCTTTGTTATTTTTTCGTCACCACACCTTGACAGAAGACATGTCTTTGGCGCACAATCTTCACTTGACGATCCGATATAGCCACCGGCTATTCCTTGCTCTCATTTGTTCTACAGTATTGCAGTCTCGCTTACCATGCTATAAGTATCCATCGGCCTTTGGGGTTCTCTTTTCTTTGCCCCCTGTTTCTTTATGTTTTTGTCACTATCCCTTTTAATCTTTCATTCCATATATTTATCCAAAAACATTTGTACATAATGTTTCTTTACCATTTATCATCCTTCGCAGTCCAGTTATCCTTATGATAGCTTATGATCCGAGTTCACTTAACTTCTTAGTTCGCAACATCTCTAAGTTCTTCCTTCCCTCACATTTCTCGACACAAGTATACTTGTCTTTGGCGCCTTCGTATTGGCGCTCGTTTCAGCCATCGTTATTCCTTGTTGGCTTTCCGGTGTGGATTCCTTACAAATATAATCGAGCACCGCTTCACGTCGATGGTTCATATGATTTCATAGCGTATATCTTCATGTTCTGTATAATTAAAGGTCCATGAATTATTTTCTAGTATCCGGTGACCTCTTTTATTTCACTCACAGGCACCGCGTTCTTTCTTTTCTTCAAAAATTTCCAGATTACCAATTGTTGATACTTTCGTTATAATCGTCGTTGCTGTCCGAAATATCCTTTGGATCTTATCATTTTCTCCCTTATTCTTTGTGCACTTAGCTTGTAGACCTTTCTTCCTCTCTTTGTTACCCTTTAAAACATATCATTGCGTACTTAGGTACGACGCCAGTTTGCCCGATATGAGGGATTCAAATCATGACATAAACATATCATAATTAATGTTGGCAAGAAGCATTCTCTTAAGGTATCTTTCATTCTTTCCCTTTATGTCGGCCTCACGGTATACTCATTGTCAATTCGTTTCTACTTTTTCCATGTATCCTTTTGATGTGCCGACATATTTCGAACTCTGGTCCCGAGCTAATAAATTTCCTTTCTTGGCGCTTAAAAATGTTGTGATTCCTTTTTAAGCCTAATATAATATGGTCTGCCCCCCCCCCCCCCTTTTTAAGGGGCTCCTTATACGCCAAGATCTTCGAGTATCCTTGTCTACGATAATTACCTACCGCCCTTCATTTTCTTCTCAAGGCTGAGTTCCATTATTGTATAGTCTGGCCTGTCTATCTTTTTGCTGCTTACGCCCTCGTATTTAAATAGAATACTGATAAGGGCATCCAATTTTGATGCCTTCTTTTCGTCTTTTCATACTTCTGTCTTTTGTGACTAACGGTGTCTTGGACTCACTAGTTCATGGAGACGTTGAGATTTACTATGTCCCTTTTTGGGGTCTTCGATTCTTCTTTACTTCTCATCTTTCTTTCCAACTCTGTGCACAACATATCGAAACTTTTTACCATAAGTTCTTCTTTCCTTTGCGCCTATATCATCGTTCTTGTCAATATTTCCATATCTTCCTATCCACTATTAATCCTTTCGCACATTTATCTCACTTACTCGTAAGTCTTCTTAACTATGCGCTCGCGTTACAATCGTGTGTCCATATTTTTCAAGCGTTCCGCTGCTTTTGTTCTTCGCACAAAAGCCTTACTATTTACACTCTCTTTATCCCTGTTCATCGAACCTTTAACTGCGTTTATGATGCTATGACCGAGCGGTCTCCCATGTACGTCCCTTACATTTCATTTCATTTCCTTTAAGATCAAACCTCTCAGACCTCACATGAATTCCCATTCCATACCATTGATTTTCCCAATCAACAATGTCGTCCCATCATCCTTATTCTTTCCTCCATTTGTAATCGTGTTCCTATTACTAACTTGTCAAAGTATCCTTCTTACTCCTATAATTAAAGATTTCCAATTGTTTTTCTCCCAAAGGTTCTCCTCTTCCTTCGACTAATCCGTTAGTATATTTTTCCTACTTTCATCCCTAACCTTCCTTAGTTTCCTTCCTCCTCGAATACTTTTCTTCTTTTTCCATTTGTGGCATTGGCTCTGAAGTTCGTGAAATTTTGCCTTAAATGCTCAAATCCATCTTATTCTCAAGTCATCCTTTTAAGAAAGCGTTTCCATGTCCGAGGCAACCACATTAATATAGCTGCACATTTTATTCCTTTATATCCCTTTCAAGGACCTTAATCTCCTAGCATCGTCGCGAGGCCTAATCATTCTTTTCTTGCTTCACATCCCTCGTCATAGTCACTATTCCTTCAGTCCCACTTATTGAAATTGGTTTTCGAACTCCACGCATTCCTCTTTTGTTCCATGTTACCATACTTTATCCTTTTCACATGCCTACCTTTGAATTTTTATCCAAATAGTCTCGTACTTTTACCGGTAATTTCTCTCAGGGGTTTCACTCACTAAGGTTTTCTTAACTTTCATCTTTTCCCGACATCTGATCTCCTTGCCTTCCATTTACTCACACTCTTTCTTTTCCAAATATCGTTGTATTAAAGTTTCCCATCTTAACCTGTAGCAAAAAAACTAATAGCAGCTTATCTTGTAACACTCATACCATCTATTTTTGTTGTCACTTGAACTTCAGCACCCTTATTCGATTGATGCCTTCCATATCGTAGCACCGGTTGCTGGGAGACACATCACATGCCCGTCAATATAATCACATAGGGGATATCATGCGCATTCATATAATCACTGCCAACTCGCTCACAAAATACTTCCAAACGCTATTCAAGCCTATCCAAATTCCAGAGCTGTGATGCACTTTCTGTCTTTTCTCCAGTCTAGCCCGTCTCGTCCTATATGGCCTTTTGTGGTCTCCAACCATCCCGTATACTCTAGTTTCCCTTAGGCCACTCTAACTTCTCATTTGTCTCTTATGTTGGAATATATAGAATTTCTTGCACACTTCTCAGGGGGGTCACCCATCCTAAAATTTCTCCCACCTTAGCACGCTTAACCTCGAAACTTCGATGGAATCCGGTGCCTTAATGCTGATATAATCGCTTCCACTTCCTCACATGACCTTTATTACATGATCAGGAGAAAATCGAAGTCTTACAGATTCCGAGACATTCTCGTAACACGTCTTTCCCTTTATGATGTTATATCCCATATTTTGCACGTTCGGATAAATTGGGGTTATCAAGACAAGTTAAGGACAAGGCTACAATTTCGTCTTGTTTAATATATAAGTTGTCCATGAAAATATTGACGCGGAAATATTGAGGAAGGCTAAGGGCAAAATTGGAAGTTTGGGGAATAAGTTTCATAAATTGCAAACTGTCATGAAATAAAAGTGGGCTTGGAATAAAAGAAGAAGAAGAAGAGATTTTTGGGCTTGGAATTGGCCAAGGGGTGGCCGGCCATATGGCAAAATGGCCCAAGGCCCATAATAATTTTAATTCAAGAAATAAATAAAGAGATGGTCCATATATTAATTCATCTTATCACTTAGAATGTTCAAGAAAATAGAAGAAGAAAAAGAAGACAACAATATTAAAGGCCATTCGGCCATGGAGGTTGGGCAAGAACCTTGAGAAAAAATTGTTCAAAAATTATTTCCTACTAATTGGAAGGTCCTTAGCAAGATGAAGTGGTTATTGGAGCAAGAACAAAACATATATTCATTTAAGTTGTAGATTCTAGCCAAGTGGAGAAGCTAGGAAGAAAAGGTAAGATTCAATATTTTTTTTTATGTTATGAAGGGTTTGTTTGTGTTGTAGTATGTAGAAATGGATAGAAATCATGAAAATATGGAAGTTTGTATGGTGGTTGTATGTATATGCATCTGGCCGTGTGTGTGTGTGTGTGAAGGTGGGATGTTAGTTGATGTGGTTATGTATTTTGTGAAGGAAATGACAAAATTGATAACTTAAATTGATGTTGGAATTGTTATGGGCTGATTTGGAAGCCAATATGATGTTAGTGTCGTTTCTTTAATTGTGAGAATAATGTTGTTAGAATGTGTGTTGTTGGGATAGTTCATGAATTTGGAAGCAAGAAATGCATTAAAATTGTTCCTAGGGAAGTTGGGGAGCTTTCGGGTAAAGTATGGTTTTGGTGGAAATGTTGGAATATTGCGTAGATTGTTTAAAATATTCTTGAATCATGTTTGAACGATCTTGAATTAGTAAATGAATATGTAAGCATTGATATTAATTTGAATGTACGTAGTTGGATTGAAAGTTGATGTACTATGTAGAAAAGAAGATTACTTATGTTAGAATGCATTTTGAATGGATGATTGATGTTTTCAGTATGGTCCTTGGTATTGTTGCTGATGTTTTGGCCGAGTTAAATTCTCGGGGACGTTGAATGTATAGGGGAGATGCTGCCCAAATTTCTGTAGACAAGTAATACTTAAGATTGAATACCTAAATGCTTATGGTTAATGTTTGGTATTTGTGACCAATTGTAGATTTTGGGAAGTTCAGAACTTGAGTGTGGAGTAGCTTAAGAGGTGAATAAGGTATGTAAAGCAATACTTTTTCTTTCTTTGGCATGTTCTAGCTATAATAGGCTATGATACGAACCTCGGGGATAACTCTACTCCTTAAAATCCGAGCTTAAATTTTGACTCTTATTCATTCAATGTAATTGAATTAGGTTTTGTTGGAAAAATATGTTTAAACATCTTTTTACTCCAAAAAGGATCTTGCGTCATAAAACGTTCGTAACTTTCACAAAGAGAATTGGAATGCCCCGAAACTTTCGTTGACGCCTCCATAAGGCCTAATGTCCGTAATTTATGTGCGCCACCTCGACTTGACCCGAGGTGGGCCCACAAGTTCCGAAACCTTCTTGTATTGTTCTACTTGACCATTTTCGTACTATGATTAAAAGAAACTTTTGGTTACTGTTCCGACTACTAAACGATAGTTGTTTTAACTATTTCATTGAATCCTATGATATTTTGATATGTACAAATAATCTCAGCATTCTTACTTTGACATAATCCGTTGTAACATCCGAAAGGTACGTACTATGACTGTCGTCTGATTCCCTTTCTAATGACCTATTGTTCTGACTATTCTATCAAGTCTTTCCAAATATTTTATGATGCATATAGTTTCTCACTACTCTACTCGTGGATGCCTCAATGCTTCTTTCACTGAGCCCGGGCCAGGATATGTTATCACGCGTATTCCACTGCATTGTTCGCCGTGCCTCGATGTGAGGGGGCAGGTATGACATGTACATGGGTTGTGGAGTATGCTGTGCCATGTACATATATTCTGATATTTGATGATATGATATGATATGGCCATCTGATATGTTATGATATGTTACAGAGCTATTCCTTACTCTGGAGTATGATGTGTTGTGGCGCCAGTGATGGGGTGGCGACCACGTTCTGTTCACCGAGTCCCATAATGGGGCCGGATATGGCATATGTTCTGACATGCATTATCTATGTTTTATGAGTAAGCATTTTTGATACTCCGGTTATTGCGCTTATTTTCTGTACTCCCTGTTCAGATGATGATTCTGTATATTGTATCTCATGCTTTACATACTCAGTACATATTCCGTATTGACCCCTTTTCTTCGGGGGCTGCGTTTCATGCCGCGCAGGTACACTCAGGTGATGTGAAGTTATTATAGAGGAGGTTCCAGCAGAGTTGGCAAGCTCCATTTGCTCCAGGAGTGCTGCCGAGTCAGAGTTTGTGTGTATGCTTTCTCTGGATCGATGTTAGAGACTTTGCAGACAGAGTCGTGGGTATAGTATGTCAGTTGTGTAAGCGGCTTCATCAGCCGATATGTCATTCGTATCATGTATTAAATTCTATATGATCACAGATCCTGTTTATTTTGGAAAGCATCGAAAAGAATATTTTGAGAGCTTATTATGTATTTTATTTTTATTTGATTTTAAAAGTCTACTAAGATTATGTGTGCCCTAAAGGTCTGTGGGTTCGCTCGGCTCTGGATGTGGGATCGGGTGCCCATCACACCTTAGTGGAATTAGGGTGTGACATATAATTACTATTTTACCCTTTTCAATTTCCAGTGTTCACTTTTCACTTATGTGTATAACTATCCTTCGTCCCAGATTCCCAAGTTCCCAATGGTAGCAAATATACCTTCATCGCCGTTACTTATGAATACTTCAGGTATCAACCTATTCGGATTTTCCACTCACCATCCTTACATAATGATCTACAGCAAAACTGATTGTCGACCTTCCTTAAATCTTCCAACAAACCTTGTTCTTACTAAACCTCGAATGTTATCCATTTTAATCCTCTGGGCTGCTAATCGTCTTTCTCGCTATTATTCTTCATGTCATACCAAATCCATAACCTTTCTGAAACAACTCATCCCACTTATTGTTCTTTTACGATATTTCCTTTCCACACTCTTCCTATTAGGTGTTCCAGATCAAATAACCTGATTTTGAAACATTCTGACCGGGTCTCCTTTACAAATTCTTACCATTCAAATCTGTACGCAACAAATTCCAACAATGCCTTACAGAGCATACGACTATATATCACATTCCATCCATCCAGAGCTTCTAGTTTCACGTAATAGAACAAATTTATCAATACTTACCCTTGTGACTTTCTATATCGCCACTCACTTCTTCCGTCGTATGTAAGGCTTATATGAGGAATTTCATTTCCTATGACTTGGCTCTATTGCACCATCTAAGACAAAAAGAAGGTCAACAATCCCTAGATGCCCCGTAGCCTCCTGTTTATAAATGTGGCGCGCTTCACACCATAAACAGGACTCTACCGAACACGACTTTGCAGACAACCCCTAGGACAACCTGGCTCTCATACCACTTTGTCACACCCTAATCTCGCTAGGGTGTGATAGGCATCTGACCCTTATTTAGAGCCGAACGAACCCTCTGGCTCTTAATACACACATAACCTCTTTGGACCTTTAAATCAAATAAACATGAAATACATAGTAAGGCTTTCAGAAATGTTATTTTTCTTTGTTCTCAAATCAAACAAAATCTGTAATCATATGGAATTTATCACATAATACAGAATGCCACATCGGCTGATGGAGCCGCTTACAACACTGACATTCTAAACCCACGACTCTGTCTGCAAAGTCTCTAACTTCGATCAGAAATCATAGCACATATACTCTGACTCGGCTATACTCTGACTTGGCAATACTCCAGGAGGAAATGGAGTTTGCCAATTCCGCTGGAACATCTTCTGTAATGACTTCTACTCATCTGGGTGTACCTGCGCGGCGTAAAACGCAGCCCCCGAAGAAAGGGGGTCAGTACGGAATATGTACTGAGCATGTAAGGCATGGAACACAGAAAAGAGAATCATAGCTGAAACAGAGATTTACCAAAACCATGTACGAACTTTTAAGACATCAAGCACTTGCCTTTTTGAATTGAAAATCATGTATGGCATCATAAATCATAAATGAAATCATGTCTGCCATCATCATATATCATATATCATATAACGTGCCCCGGCCCTCTAGTGAGGGGCGCGGTGAGTAAATTCATGCATGTCATTACCATATATCATATATGCATATAACGTGCCCCGACCCTCCATTGAGGGGCGCGGTATAAGAAATCATGTATGACATCATTATGTATCATATTTGCATATAACGTGCCCCGGCCCTCTAGTGAGGGAAGCGGTGAATGAAATCATGTATGCCAATGTCATGTATCATGTATGCATGTAACATGCTCCGCACCTCTATTGCGGGACGCGGTGAATAAAGTCATCATATGCCATCCTGGCCACCACCCCGTCATCATATCATCATGTCATCATATCATATATAACATGCCCCGGCCCGCAAGTGAGAGGGACGCGGTGAACAATGCAGAGAAGTACGCACGAGAACATACCCTGGCCCGGGACGCAGTGGAGGACATACTGAGACTTGCACGAACAGAGTAGTGCGAAATCATATGCACATAAATCAAGACTCGATAGACAAGTATACTTACCGACACCTGAAGGCTCAGAAACAAGTTTCGGGTCAATCCGATTTAGTATAAGAAAGTTATGAGCGTTTGAAGTACAGAGCCTTCTACGAACGTTTCAGAAGCCATTTTTGGAAAATCAAAGCAACAATCATATCAGGTACCTTTCGGATATCGTTACGGATCAAATCAAATAGAGCTTTTGGAACCATATGCACGTATCAAAATATATCAAAGACTCAATGGAATAATCGAACGTGCTAGCATTTAAAAATCGAAACTTTAGTCATATCGATTATCGTTCGGATGCCATTCGGAAACATATCAAACAGAACTTCGGACATCATAGATACGCATCAAAACCATATGAAATATCTTATGGAAATCAAGAACGTTAGCCATCCTAGTGGCTCTAAGAATAGGAGTTTCTTTGAAATCGTACATATACATATTCTTTGTCATATTGATTTCACAAAGATCATGCCAAAAGAAAGTAGGGGTAAGCCTTACATACCTGTCCCACGTCCTATTAGCTACGCTTATTCGTCCAAACTTGCTAGTCTACATTCAAGAAGATTTACATAATCATTAGATTCATTGACATATACTTGTCTAAGTCTTTCAAATGAATTTATTTATATTCTACCAAAATTTCGGCAGCATTTCCCCTGTAAATACACCATCCCCGAGATTCTAACTTGGCCAATTTTATCAACAAAAATCCGAGAATTCAACTCGGCCAAATTATCAACAACAATATCAACAATCACATCTCCAACTTCAACAATTATTTCAAAATATATTCTAACATTAACAACCTTCGTCACACAATCCAACGACATTTCATTTATATTCAATTCAATCACATATAATCAAGCCAATACCAATGATCTCATATTCAAGTGTTAGTCCGAGATCATTCTAACATGATTCAAGAATACTTCAAACAATTCACACAATGTTCCAAACAACCCATTCAACACATTACTTCGCCGAAACCTTCCAAATTCGATAAGGACAATAACAACACATTTCCTTCTTTCAAATTCAAACATAATAACCCAACTTACAATCTTCCAACCACATGTCTCACCTTCAAATTCATGAATTACATTTACAACCTACACATTAGCAACTCTATTCTTGTAATTATAAGGAACCATACTAATATCACATTAACTTCTTCCATAATCCACAAACGATTACAACTTCATTTCAAGCCATTAAATCTTCATTTAACATCATAAAATCCACAACACAACAACAATCAAAATGCTAAATAAAATCAATTCATCACATCTCACAACACCACCCCTATTTTCGGCCACCACTTCCACACACATATTTTCATGAATTTCATCCATTTCTTCTTTCTAGAACATATACAAACCATCTACATCATATGAAAAGAAGCTTAAACCTTACCTTCTCCCATCCATCTTCTTGCTCGGCTAGTGTTGAAATTGCACAAGTGAATGGTTTGCTTTCTTCAACAACCTGTCCATGTTAAAGAGGACCTTCCAATTAGTAAAAAAGCTAGAAGAAAATAATTTTTCTTCGTCAATTTTCCATGGCTCAATTTTGGGAGCCATGGCCGAACCCTTCTCTTTCTTTCTTCTTCTTCTTTCTTTCTTGAAGTTTCTTGATTTGGGGGAGATGAATATGTTCTATTTTTTCTCCACCATTTATCTATATATATATATTTAAGCCCCTCAAGTAAGAATATGGACACATGGCCATGGGTGGGACCCACTCTCACACACCACACGGCCAAGGGGCATTCATGAACTTTCAAGAAGTTTTCTGAAATTCCCATTTTTCCCTTAGCCTTCCACAATATTACCGTGAACGCTCTTGTGAATTTCTCTTTTTTACCCTTAGCCTTTCTCAATATTTCCATACTAATAATAATCATAAATAATATTCATAACAACTTGTACATTAAAATAATTTTTGAAAATGGTCTTGCCCTTGACTTACCACGACTATCTCGAAATATCCGACCGTACAAAATACGGGCTATAACATCAGTTTTATACTAAAGGAAACATAAAGTTTGATTTTCAAAACCACTCCGAAGGGGGTGCGAGATTATACTACTTCATTTAATTTATGATTTCTGTTTACATTCCATAGTATCATCCCTTTATATTGATATGATCATTTATTATTGGGGTAGGGCAATAAGATGAAATTGATTAGAATATAAGTAGTAAGAGTTTGATAACAATTCTTCCCTTAAACCTGGAAGTATGTCCTCCTAAGTCTGGTGAGATACAAATTTGATAACTTCTTATAAAGACTAAGGCTAATAAATGAATTGTGATGAATTGATTAGTGACTTATGATATGGATTGAAATTGATATTTGTGGATTTAGTTTGTGTTGATATGATAGTTATATTAAGCCGTAAGCGGCTGCCCGAAGGGGCTATCATTGTTAAGTCAGAAGCGGCTGCCCGAAGGGGCCATCATTATTATGCCGGAAGCGGCCGTCCGAAGGGTCTATTGTGATACTAGCCGGAAGCGGCTGTCCGAAGGGACCATTCGGTTAACATGTCGGAAGCGGCATGTGTGTTGGATTGCATTAGTTACTTAAAGATTGTGTTGGACGTCAGCTGGGATTGGCAAGTTCCACCTCATTCTGGAGCTGTGCTGAGTCATGTATCGATATGTATGATTACGGGTATGTCAAGGCCCTGTCCTGACTCATAATGTTCAGTTCACTTCTTAGAGACTTCTGCAGACAGTGTCTTGTGGTATATTTGTCGAGATGTCGACAAAGTGATGTCAGCTGAGTCATTTGTGGATTTTAAAAGAGTATGTATTTTAGACGATTTCAATTGGTTTAAAGTACTTATTTGATTGAATGTTTTCATAATCGTTATAAAGATAATGATTTCTATTTGTAAAAGTTTCGTGTTTTTAAAAGTTTTTAAAATGACAGGTTTTGATAGAGCGAATGTATAAGGGTTCGCTCGACTCTGATGAGAGTCGGGTGCCTGTCATGCCCTACCATTGTTAGGGTGTGACAAAGTGATATCAGAGTGGCTCGTTCTAGGGGTTGTCTGCAAAGTCGTGTCAGGTAGAGTCTTGTTCATGGGTGTGTTGTCGACCACACTTATGAATAGGAGGCTACAGGGCATCTATGATGGTTTCCCTTTATTTAGATCATAGATTGTGCTATAGAGCCGTGTTATAGACCTTAAATCCTTGCCATTAACTTTAAGATTTGAATTTTGATTAAGTGATTGTAAGGTGCAGCTATGATTGCAAAATTGGAATTGTTCGTAAGAAAGGTAAGTTCTATGATGATTAATGATTGATATGTGAGGTAAGTGTTGTAGGTTAAGGATTGTAGTAAGAAAGGTATGCTTCTTATCGAATTGAGAATGCCATTTGTGAAGAGCAATTGTACAAGTATGTATAGGGTGTTGTAATATGATTGTGTCCCTGTGAGGCGTTGATATATTTTGATTGTTGCCCTGTGAGGCTTGTTGGTTAGCTGTGTACAGGTGGGTAGTACAAATTACAGAGGAGGTTCTGCCAAAATTGTTTAAAAATTGATTGTGATCAGTATATATATGTGTGCTATGATCAGTAAGATACACAAGTGTAAACTAAAGAATGAAAGATTAATAATAGTTCTAAATCAGCTGAAAGGAGGGTTATGAGATGGGTTCAGAATGAGTTTGAGAGTTAGGTTGAAATTACTCGTGGATATAGAAGTGAGTCGAGGGTTAAGTTAATTTCTCTCGTGGATTAGAAGTAAGGTTAATGAACTAAGATTAATGTGATTCGAATAATGTGATAAGATTATGGGAAAAGACTTAAGAGGGGAAGCAATGATAGGCAAGGAGTCTTTCGAGAGGTGAGTTAGTATAAAAAAAAAAGTTAGCTTAAACGAGTAAAGAATGAAACAAGAAAGAGAAAGAAACATGATTATATGTGTTTGAGGAAAGGGAGTAATGTGTTCCTTATAGAAATCAATATAACTGAAAGCATCAATGAGGTTAAGAGAAGTTGAAGCTTATAGAGGAAAGATAAGTATTGAAAAGGACTTTAGGAATTGTGACGGGTTGAGTGATATTAGTAAGCATTGGAATTGGATAAGAGTATTAGTCTTCATTTAACATTCGAGGACGAATGTTTCTAAGAGGGGAAGGATGTTACACCATAGAAAATTTCGCGTTACTAAGTCTGCAGACGGCTTAATGTGAGCTCAAGGAGGAGCAAATATTACAAGTATCAAGGATGAAATTCTTTTGTATTAGCATAAGGATAGCATGAGTATGATATTTGGAATTCGTACAATATGATTGGAATGATACGTTAAAAGATATATAGCCCTCGTAATCGTAAGCGGAGGTGGGGTCCACATGTCGAGATTTTATAAAGGACATATGACAAGTTATATGGATAATGTATGTGAAGTTAAACACAACTCAAGAAGGACCCTTGAGCCAAATCAAAGTGGAAGCCCTCCAAAAAGATGTTTTTAAGTTACGTTGTCGGGTGATCTAACTTCGGGAGGCCATAACCCCATCATTGTTTGGGAATTGGGGAAAACTCCAAATATGAAAGTTGTAGATAATTGAATTAGCTTTCCAAACATATGTATTGGGCCTTCACGAGACATAGGGATAAAAAGTTATGGACGTTTTAAGGCAGAAAGGTCAAGCTGGGTAGTGGGCTCGGCCCAACCCGACTCCAAGTCGGGTCAGGCCCACTTCCCTTGCTATTTAAGGAAACTTTTCACCCTTATCCGCCTCATTTTCATCACAAAAGATCCAGAATATTTTAGAGAGAGGGAAGAGAGCCCTTAGAGAGAGAAACCAAGTTTTGATCCAGTTCAAGGTTCCGAATTCCGAGGCTCGTGAAGAGTAAAGTGCAGTACAAGTTGTTGCCATCGTTTTAAGATAAAAATTGAACTTGGGGGGATGTTTTTTTCGTTATGGCTGCTCATATAAGGTATGTTAAAGATTTTGATATATTTGACGGGTTAGAATAGAGAAAATGACATTGAAAGTTCGTTTATAATTTTTGGATATCAAATGACTTGGGGGCTGTTTTGGTATGATTAAATGGATAGGATTAGTTTGATATTGATATAAAATAATTGTCGGTATTGTTGTTGATGTTGTTGATAAGTTGGTGTTCTTGAATTTGGGAGAATTAAGTGAATGTAGATATCGTATACAAAGCGTATACTGGGCTGTTTTGGTGTATATCTTTTCGAGATGATGCTTTGAGTTTAAAGAGGGTTATATGAGATGATTGTTGTTGTTGTTGGTTGCTGATTGCATTGTTAAATTGAATTTGAATTAGAGGGAAACGAATATTTCAGGAAAAATACTGCCCGAATTTACGGAAGTTAATTACAAGCTTAGAGAAGTATATGAACCTCTTTCAAGTTGTCTACGGTTTCCTTTACCTTGATTGTATATTGGCCAGTGTTTGGAAGCATAAGTTAAGCTAATCACGTAAGCGACAAGGTATGTAAGGCAAACGTTTCTTCTTTTGGCATGATTCTTGTTGTTATTCATTCTATACGTACTCCCTATGATTCCATTCTTAGACGAGTAAGGTCTATATGTTTCTTGTGATGGCTTATTGATATTGTACTCCTACTCTGTTCCGAAGGGAACACCCATAAGATGCCAAGTTGAGTTGTGTATATGATTTTACTAATGATTTCGAGGAAATTAGTTTTATACTAAAGGAAACATAAAGTTTGATTTTCAAACCAACTCCGAAGGGGGTGCGAGATTATACTACTTCATTTCATTTACGATTTCTGTTTACATTCCATAGGATCATCCCTTTATATTGATATGATCATTTATTCTTGGGGTAGGGCAATATGATGAAATTGATTAGAATATAAGTAGTAAGAATTTCATAACAATTCTACCCTTAAACCTGGAAGTATGTCCTCCTAAGTCTGGTGAGACACAAATTTGATAACTTCTTATAAAGACTAAGGCTAATAACTGAATTATGATGAATTGATTAGTGACTTATGATATGGATTGAAATTGATATTTGTGGATTTAGTTTGTGTTGATATGATGGTGATATTAAGACGGAAACGGCTGCCCAAATGGGGCCATCATTATTAAGCCGGAAGCGGCTGCTCGAAGAGGCCATCATTATTATGCCGGAAGCGGCCGTCCGAAGGGACTATTGTGATACTAGCTGGAAGCGGCTGTCCGAAGGGACCATTCGGTTAACATATCAGAAACGACATGTGTGTTATATTGCATTAGTTACTTAAAGATTGTTTTGAGACTTTGTGTGTACATTTATGTTTCTTCCCGCGAATGCTACAAGTATTGAGTTAGATTGTGATTTCTTCTATCATAAATCAAATTATGATTATGATATTTTACCACCTTGCATACTCTATACATTGTCCGTACTGACGTCCTTTTGCCTGGGGACGCTGCGTTCATGCCCGCAGCCCCAGATTGTTTGGCAGGTTAAGTGTATAGCCGGGATGCTTGGACGTCAGCTGGGATTGGCAAGTTTCACCTCATTCTGGAGCTGTGTTGAGTCATGTATCGATATGTACGATTATGGGTATGTCAGGGCCCTGTCCTGACTCATAATGTTCAGTTCACTTCTTAGAGACTTCTGCAGACAGTGTCCTCTGGTATATTTGTCGAGATGTCGACAAAGTGATGTCAGTTGAGTCATTTGTTGATTTTAAAAGAGTATGTATTTTAGATGATTTCAATTGGTTTAAAGTACTTATTTGATTGAAAGTTTTCATAATCGTTATAAAGATAATGATTTCTATTTGGAAAAGTTTCATGTTTTTAAAAGTTTTTTAAATGACAGGTTTTGATAGAGCGAATGTCTAAGGGTTCGCTCGACTCCGATGAGAGTCGGGTGCCTGTCATGCCCTACCATTGTTAGGGTGTGACAATACGGACTAAGGAAGCGATATGGAGATGCAAAGTATAAGGTAACGGATAATTCGATTAAGATTTTCGCACGAAAAGGACATTCCTCAAATGAAACATCTAAAGGAGGTTGCTAGTAAATTTGGTGAGGAGGAAGGTGAGGTTACATTGATGAAAGTATTAAGTTCGGCAGGAAAAATTATAAAAGTATACAAAGTACTAGGAAACTCCAGCATAGTTTCGTAAGAAGAAGGAGAAATGAAACAAGCTAACAAAAGGAAGTGACTAAGTTAGCAACAAGGTTTATGGTAGCGAAGAAGTGAAAGATTACAAGAAGAATGTGAGGAGGATAGCAAAAGACTACTAGGAGTTGCGATAAGAACGACTAAGACACCTTCGTTAAAAAATTTAGACCTCCTAGACATCAAGAGATTAAGATGTGTGGATTGACGCATCAAGTTAAAATGTATTTGATGAGGTTATATGCCAGCGAAAAGACATTGACGATTAAAATGATGGTAACTCCACTTTAACATTCGAGGACAAATGTTCGTAAGGGGGGAAGGATGTTACACCTCGAAAATTTTTGTGTCATTTGTGTCATAAGTAAGCTAACATAAGCTCGGAGAGGCCATGGAACCCTTATAAGGGTAAGAAAGACTTTTAACAATTGTTAAGCATGTGTTGTAATGTTTCGGGGTTAAGCGAGTCAGTGTTATAACCCGTACTTTAGGGGTTAAACTAGGAGTGCTTAATGTACCAATGAGTTCATGTTTTAAGTTACTTGAATCATATAATATTTGTATCTTAAGTTTTGAAGTCAAGTAAGTTGTAAACTAAAAGTCAGCAAAAAATATCGCAAGTTACGTTCATAAATTTTGCTAAAATTTTGGTCTAATATTAGTGAGATTTTCTCCCAATATACTTGGAGTTAAGGGCTGGTACACCTATCCAATTGAAGATCTACAAGTCTAGTTTCCAATGCATTAAACTGTTCATCCATAAAACGTCAGAATAGAGAGATATTCGCGTTTTCACGTGACTGCGCAGTCCGCATCGCTGGGACCCACATAGGCGGTGGTTGACCTTTGTGCTTGTATTCCTTCATTTTTCACACCCTTCTTATCCTAGAACACTCTTAAACCCTCTTTGAATATGTTATATCCCGTATTTTGTACGTTCGGATATTTCAAGGTAGTCGTGGTAAGTTAAGGGAATGACCATCTTCCAAAATTATTTTAATGTACAAGTTGTTTATTAGTATGGAAATATTGAGAAAGGTTAAGGGTAAAAAGGGAAATTCGCAAAATGGTTCATGGTAATGTTGTGGAAAGGCTAGGGGCAAAATGAGAATTTCACAAAATATTCAAGAAAGTTCATGAAAAAAGGCAAGATGGCCGTGTGGCATGTGTGTGGCATGTGCCCACATTTTTATTTGATGGGGCAAATTGTGCATATGGACAAAGCTTGCATGGCAAGACATTAGTGTTCTTTGTTTTAACTTAAGAAATTTCAAGAAAAGTGGAGAAGGAACATGTGTCCCTTTTGTATTGGAAGGAGATATATATATATATATATATATATATATATATATATATATATATATATATATGTAGAGAGATGACCAAAGTAAGACCATTATTCATCTTTACCATTCATGAAATTTCAAGAATAAAACATAAGAGACCATTCGGCCACCATGGCCAAAATTTGAGTCCATGAAATTGATCAAGAAAAATTAATTTCTTCTAGTATTTCAACTAATTTGAAGGCCCTAATTAACATGGAGTGATTGTTGGAGCAAGCAAAGCATTTGTTGTGCAAGTTGGAAACCTTAGCCAAGCCAAGAAGTTGAGTGAGAAAGGTATGTGTCAATCCTCTTTTACATATGTCATGGATGGTTGTGTATGTTGTAGTGTGTAGAAATGGATAAAAATCATGAATTTGGTATGTTGGGGTGTTGGCCGAATATAGTTGCATTGTGTAGAACAAATGAATTGATTTTATTAGGTATTTTGATTGTTGTAGTTGTGGATTCTATGATGTAAAATGAGGATTTAATGGTTGGAAATGATGTTGTGATTGTTTATGGATTATGGAAGAAGTTAGTGTGACATTAGTATGGAAGTGAACGTGGGACGTTTAAGTAGGTGACAAGGTATGTCAAGGCTATCCTTTCTTTCATTTTTGCATGATCCTTGTGATATGAACGAACAAACGAATGAACGAACTGCCATATCACTCTACTCTTAAAAGCAATAGGACTACTCTAATCTTTGATATTCCTGTACCCCTTCTATGATTATTCCTTCTGTTCATTGGTCTTGATATTACGGATATTGATGATATTAGCTCAATGATGTTTATCGGAGGTCGCACGACATTATGTCACTCCGAGAGTTCTATTTATTCATCTTACTTATGCATTGCATTCATTTATACATATGCACATTGAGCCACGACTAGAAGACGTTATATACGCGTATATTATATGTATATGGGGTATAGGAAAAGGGATAGGCATTATATATGTACCACCACATGATAAATTGGTATATGATGATGATGAGGCCCACGGAGGGGCCGCTATTATATGTTACGATAGGATGCCTTCAGAGGCTTGATGATGATACGTGCACATATTTACGTATGGCCTCATATTTCATATGCATAAGCATGATACTTAGATGTTTCATGATTCCCAGAGGTATACAGAGATATACAGATTACATACGCATATATATGACATTATGTACTTTATGACTCGCAGAGATACTCAGATTTACAGAATTACTCTCCAGTCTCACATTTTTATCATGTCTCTTACATATGCTGCTTTCATTCCTTACCTACTCGGTATATTATTCGTATTGAATCCCCTATTGCCTGAGGAGCTGCGTTCATGCCCGCAGATCTCAGTATACATGTCGGTGACTCATCTATTAAGATGCCAGCTCAGCGGTCAAGGTTGTTGCACTCCATTTGTTTCGGTGGTGCTAGAAGTCAGCATAGTCATATATACTAAATACTTATGCATGGGATGGCGGGGCCTCGTCCCAACCACGTTATGTATGTTTTCCACTAGAGGCTTGCAGACAGTTATGTACAATCAGATAATGTCCAGAACAGATGTTTCTTATGTTGTCACACAGGTGATCATGACAGCCTTGTTGGCTCATACAATATGTCCAGCATACCTATCTAGATGAGTCTTTTAGACAATTTGATACATACATGTTTACCTTATGAATCTATCGCGTATCATATGATAGCCCTATTGGCCTACCTATATTCATAGTGATGTCACAGATGTATGTCAGATGGTACTTGACTAGTACGGTCAGGTGCCCGTCACGGCCCTCCAGTTAGGTCGTGATAGATTCTTGCACTGAAATTTCACGGACGCTATCTCTTTCGACCTCAGCTTACAAACCTCCCTATCTATAATAGCAATAGGCTCTCGCTCATAAGACAAATTCTCATCCAACAAGGCAGAATCCCAATGAATGATAAATGAACCATCACTATGATATCTCTTCAACATAGAGACATAAAACACCGGATGAAACGCCTGACAAACCTGGAGGCAGAGCCAACTCATAGGCTACATCCCCCATACGACTAAGAATCTTAAACGGACTAATGAATCTAGGACTAATCTTACCTTTCTTCCCAAACCTCATCACACCCTTCATGGGTAAGACTTTCAACAAAACTTCCTTCACAGCCATGAACTCAAGATCTGGGACCTTCCGATCCGCATATTCCTTATGTCTACTCTGAGCGGCCATAAGCTTTTCCAAAATCACCTTGACTTTATCTAAGGAATCTATCAAAAGGTCAGTACCCCATGGCCTTACTCAAACACATCAAACCACTTAATAGGAGATCTACATCTCGTCTAATAAAGAGCCTCAAATGGAGCCATATCAATGCTCGAGTGGTAACTATTATTATACGCAAATTCTGCCAATGGTAAGAACCGGTCCCAATGACCACCGAAATCAATCACACAAGCTCGAAGCACATCCTCTAGGAATTGAATCGCCTGCCTCATTCGCTCAGACTGGCCATCTGTCTGAGGGTTGAAAGTTGTACTAAGGTATAATCTAGTGCCTAGTTAGGACTGTAAAGTCCTCCAAAACTGGGATGTAAATGGTGTTCCTCTATCGGATATGATGGAAATAGGAACCCCATGCAAATGAATAATCTCACGAATATAAATCTGGGCCAACTTCTGAGCAGTATAGGTGATCTGAACCGGTATGAAATGGGTAGACTTGGTCAATCGATCAACAATGACCCAAATCGAATCAAACTTACCTAAGGTCTTTGGAAGACCAAAAACAAAGTGCATCGCTATCCTCTCCTACTTCCACTCTGGAATGGGTATCCTCTGAAGCGTACCCCCAGGTCTCTGGTGCTCGTATTTAACCTGCTAAAAATTTCAGCACTATGGAACAAACTCAACAATATCACGCTTCATCCTAGTCCACCAATAGTGTTGCCTCAAATATCAATACATCTTAGTAGCAATAGGATGAATACAATATCTAGAACTGTGAGTCTCTTCTAAAATCGTCCTAATCAAGTCATCAACACGGGGTACACAGACACGCCCCTTAATCTTCAGAACACCCTCATCATCAATTATGGCCTCCTTGGCATCACCACTTAAAACGTTGTCTCGAATCTTGCACAAGCTCACATCCTCGAACTGTCTTGCTTTAATCTGCTCCTGAAACGATGATCTAGCCTCAACCTAGGCTAATAGTCTGCCCGAATCAAACAAATCAAGCCTTATGAAACTATTTACCAGAGCCTGAACCTCCTTGGCCAACGGATGCTCTGATGTAATCAAACGAGCCAAACTACCCATACTAGCTGAATTCCTGCTCAAGGCATCTGCTACCACATTTGCCTTGCCAGGATGATACAAGATAGTGATATCGTAATCCTTAAGAAACTCCATCCATCTCCGCTGCCTAGAATTAAGATCCCTCCAAGTATACACATGCTGAAGACGAAGATGATCAGTAAATACCTCGCAACGAGCACCATAAAGATAGTGCCTCCAAATCTTCAATACAAAAACCACAACTGCCAACTCTAAATCATGAGTAGGATAGTTCTTCTCATGAATCTTAAGCTTTCTAGAAGCATAAGCAATCACCTTCTTTTCCTGCACCAAAACAGCACCCAAACCGGAAGAGAAGCATCACAATAAACCACAAAGTCCTTGCCCTCCACGGGCAAAGATAGAATGGGAGTTGTAGTCAATCAAGTCTTGAGCTTTTGGAAGCTCTCCTCACACTCGTCGAACCACTGAAAAGGTACCTCTTTCTGAGTCAAAAGGGTCAAATGCGAAGCAAACTCTTCCACGAACCGACTGTAGTAACTGGCTAACCCTACAAAGCTGCGAATCTCTGTCATTAATGTAGGCCTAGCCAAATCTCTCACTGCCTCAATATTCTTAGGATCAACCATAATCCCTTCCTTCGAAACCACATGCCCCAAGAAGGACACAGACTCAAGCCAAAACTCATACTTAGAGAACTTGGCATACAACTCCTTGTCTCTCAACAACCCAAGAATAACCCTCAAGTGTTTTTCATGATATTCTTTACTCTTCGAATAAACCAGAATGTCATCAATAAACACTATCACAAAGGAGTCTATGTATGGCTTAAAAATGCCATTCATCAAATCCATAAAAGCAGCTGGGGCATTAGTAAGCCTGAAAGACATAACAAGAAATTCATAATACCCATATCTAGTCGGAAAAGCTGTCTTAGGAATATCCTCTGCCCGAATCTTCAACTGATGATAACCCGATCTCAAATCGATTTTCGAAAACACCGAAGCCCCCTGAAGCTGATCAAGCTAATCATCAATACGAAGGATAGGGTATTTATTTTGGATGGTGACTTTATTCAACGGGAGGTAATCAATGCACTTCTGCATAGTCCCATCTTTATTTTTCACCAAAAGCACACGGGGAGACGCTCGAATGAATAAAACCCTTACTAAGAAGATCCTAAAGTTGTTCTTTCAATTCCCTCAACTCTGCTGGTGCCATTCGATATAGCTGAATATAAATCGGGCGGGTTCCTGGCTCTAAGTCAATGCAAAAATTGATATCACGGTCTGGTGGCATGCCTGGCAAGTCTGCCGAAAACACTTCTGCAAACTCAAGAACCACAGGACGACTCAAGAGATGGACTGTCAACACTAGTATCACGAGTATATGCCAAGAACCCCCTATCAACTAGCTTTTTTACACAAATAAAGAAAATAATTTTTTTCGGGGAGGGACTAAGGTTACATTTCCACTCAAGTCTAGGCACTCCAGGCATAGCTAAGGTGACTGTCTTGGCATGACAGTCCAGAAATGCATGATAAGGAGCTAACCAACTCATACCCAGGATGACATCAAAAGCTACCATGTCTAGAATTGCTAAGTCAACACAGGTGCCATACCCCATAAGTGTGACAATACAAGATTGAAAAACTCTAGCTACAACCACATAGTCTCCAACTGGAGTAGATACATGCATAGGGGCATCAAGCAAATCACAGACCATATCAAGAACCATAGAGAAATATGTAGACATATAAGAAAATGTAAAGCCCGGGTCAAACAATACAGAAGCCATCCAGTGAAAGGCTGAGATATTACCTGTAATGACTACATCTGAGCCCTCTGCCTCTGATCTGCCAGGAAAGGCATAAGAATGAACGCGTCTGCCGGTAGCCTGCGAACAACTGCGATCAATCTACCCTGCCTGATCTCCGCCCTTACAGGGATGATGTCCACCTCTACCTGACTAAAACCCGTCTCTGTTAAGATGTATCCCGCCAGTACCAATGGTGTGACTGCCATGCCAAGTCTAAGTATGATTTCCACCATAAGATGCTCTCTCTCTACCTGATGCTGGAGCTCTAGGAGCTTAGAACTTATCACTCTGGCCACCTTGCCTATGTCTTGGACAATTTCCCTTGAAATGCCCCATCTCACCACACTCAAAGCATCCGCGGTGTAGAGTTGGACGTTGAACAGAAACTGAAGAAGTTGAATAACCACCATAGTCTAGAGCTCTGGCCTGTGAACCCCCTGGCTAACTAGCTGATAACTGACTGGCCCTTGATGCACCTCCAGCAGAAACCTACATCGCTGACTGAATCGAACATCCTGATAAACCTAAGAACTCTGGCCCTTAGAGAAAGATCCACTGAAATTACCACTCTTTCGGGCCTTCTTCTCTGCATACTTAACATACCCATCCTGTTTAACACCCTCAACAGTCTGGACATGATCTACCACTTCCTGGAAGGAAGCATATGTGGCTACAACTTGAAGAGCTAACAATGGAAGAGCAGTGTTCAACCTTTTCACAAATCGCCTAACTCTCTCCTCCTCAGTAGGCACAAGCTGGAGGGAATAACGAGACAACGAATGGAACCGAGCCTAATAAGAAGCCACAGACAGATTACCCTGCTTAATATTACTGAACTCATCATGCCTCCGGTCCCTCAAGGTACGAGGAACGTACTTGTCTAAGAACACCTGGTAAAACTAAGTCCATGTCAACGGGGGTGATCAAGGCTGGCCTACACTCGACAAAAGCCCTCCACAATAACTTAACATCACCCAAGAGCTGGAAAGTTAAAAACTCAACACCATACTTCTCCACTGCCCCCATCTTATGTAGCCTCTCATGACAGTCCATGATGAACTCATAAGCATCCTTAACCTCAGTGCCAAAGAACTCTGGAGGCTTCATCTTAGTGAACCTCCAAAACAAATCATGCTCATCCCTGGTCATCAACGGACCTCCCACTGGTCTAGGAAATACCCCATGTCCTGGAGCCTTATCCAAAAGAGGAGCCACAGTTGCAATATGTTGTATCCTTGGAGCACGAACTCCACTCGGAGCCGGATCATCCACCCTGGCACCCTAAGCACCTGGAATAATTGGCAACACACCTGCCTCTGTCAAACCATTCAGCAGGTTCAACACTCAAACCACAACGTTTGGCAACACTGGAGGAGCTATAATATCTGGCTGAGCTGGTACTGCTGCAAACTCTGCTGCCTTATCTAGAACTACTTGTGGCTCAGAGAACTCAGTGCAATCATGACCAGCCGCAAGAGCCCCGCCCCTAGCTGGAGCTGCTGCTTCCCTGCGTTTGTCACGGCCACGGCCCTTGCCATGGCCTTCACCTCGAATTGCGACCCCAGCGGCTTGACCTCCACCACGAGCTGCGGCCCTAGCGACCGGCCCGGGTACCTCATTTGCTGCTGCTGCCGCACAAGTCCGCACCAACTGTGAGAGAATTGAAAGAAAAGCCAAATACCAATTTGATTCCTTCAGATACTGATTGGAATCAAGTTGCACGAAATAAAAAATGAAATTGAATTTTCCTAGTGCCCCATAGCCTCTCGAAGATAAGTATAGATATCTCCGTACTGATCCGCGAGACTCTACTAGACATGTCCGTGTACAATGAGATCGGCGAGCCTAGAGCTCTGATACCAACTTTGTCACGGCCTAATTAGCCGTGAGTGGCACCCACACGAATCCTCTAGTGGGCGAACCATCTCCTTAACACATTTTCAAACCATTTAAAACAATTATAAATCGATAACCAGAATTAAATCATAAAACTGTCTAGTCATCATACAAGGACTCTAAACATAACTGTGCAATGCATAACTGTCTATAAATGTAAATAATGTCTGGAATGGAAGTAGACATCAAAATAAGAAAGATCTTCAGGTGGCATGGCATGGATAGGAGCTCGCCCTTGGATCTGATCAGGAACAGTCCTCAAGAAAAATATGATGTCTGGAAGATATCTCTGGAACACAATTTGCACTCAAATAAAAGGTGCAACAAGGTAGTATCAGTACAAACACTATGTACCGGTAGATAATATAGGACGACTAATATCAGTATCATGCATACGTTCATAAAATTAATAGTATAGGCAGATAGGCATAACAGCACATAAGCACATCATCTCATCAATAGAATTCAGCTAACACAGGAATAAGATAAATCCAACCACAGCCATCACCAGGAATAATACAAGTCCAATGAAATGCACTACCACACTGAAAGTATCTGAACCGTGTACACACATGCTAAATGGTATTGTTTCCCCAAATAGTCATGACCTGCAGAGGACCCATGGTGTCCATGTACCACTCGCTTCGGAACTGACCTCGGATCACGAGCCCATACCTAGGCCACATCCTTACCCCTATCAAATGTGCCTCTATATGATTATTTGTATCTCTGTATCTGATCACAACGTAAATATCAACGTATTTACAGTTCAACAGTCAATATGGAACATGATCAGTCAATAATATCAATATCAATGAATGCATGGCACCATGCTATAAGTCATAACAAGACTCAGATAAATTCACTTAACAAGGGATGAGTATGCAACCATTTCAACCAACAAGAAGAGTATATATTGACTCCTTCCTTTTTAAGACACAACAATTCCATCTCAAGTTCGGTATATGAAGAAATGGAGCAAGCCCACATAATCATAATTCATACCAACCAAATCATACTTTCTCCTATCAACTTTATTACACATGCAATCAACAAACCAAAGTCTAACTCAAGTAAATCGTAACCTACCTCAAAGCTGAACTGGAACAATGCAATTATTCTGTAACAGCTTTCCCCTTTTGGAAAGCTTCGGAACGTTCAATGTCTAGAAATCATAACGTTAAGTGAGTAATGGATCATCTACTCAAACAAGAAATAATTGAGAAAGAGAACCAAACTACTTCTACCTTTTTCAAATGGGTGAACTATCACTAAGTGTGAATTCATCATAAAATCAACGCCAACCATCATACTATATCAATTCATGGGTTCTATAATCAATTCCACCCCTTTCAATCAGTTTTCAAGCTAAAGCTTCCATTTTTATTGGAACCATAAGTCTCAATCAACAATTCCCATAATTAATAATCAAGTTCTCATCCTAGGAAGTGATAATATATACTCCTAGGTGATGAAACAATAATAAAATCAATACCCATTCATTATTCAAGGGTTTTTTATTTGTAGGGTTCTAATATTTCATTCACCATTAGAGGACCCTTAATTCATGTAGGAACTTAAGAATGACAATGAAATGAATAAAGATAAAGGTCGAGACTTACCTTAATGAAGAGTGGTGCCCTAGCTTTTGAAAAATAGCCTTAGTTCTCTTGGGAATCATTTTTGGTGTTATACGGGGAATGGGTTCGAAGTATGGAATATAAAACATTGTTTCTGCTTCTTGTCGACCGCTGCAGTGGTCGAGTTTCGCTACGGTGGTCCCGCTATAGTGGGAATGGTCCCGCTATGGCGAGCCTCAGTAAATATCGAAACCCAGCCGCGGCAACCGGCTAGCCACGGTGGCGGACTTGCTACAGGGTACTACCATCACTGCAGTGGTCCGTATTTACTAGTGAGCTCTGATCATTCACTAGTTTTTCACCCAAAATCCCAACATCAATTCGAGGCCCTACAGACGTAAACCAAACATGCATATATCTATAAAAACACGCTACGGACTCACCGTCGCCTTGGAATTCCCAATGGAGGTATAAATTACTACGTCACCCCCAAACGAAAAATGAAGATGAGTTTCAGACAAAGCACAACAACAACCAACACAAGTTTCAGTTTTTAGTTTCGTAACTCTTTGAGTTCTCATTAAGCTCATTCCTATTCTCCCGAAGGTACTTGTTACATCCGACATTTTTGTGTATTCGAAAATTTTGAGATAACTTGACTTGTAATGAATAAGGCCATATTTGGACCTTACTTGGTATAGATGTGTCGGCAATGAATACATTGGTGTGGAATTACGAAAGGAGGCCAAGGGCAAAGTTGGAATTTTGGAAACTTGCTTCATGAATTACAAAAAAATTTAGCCAACAATTTGGGCTCACAAAAATAATAAGAAAATGAGGCCCAAAAGGTGGAGGCCCAACCGGCCAAGAGGCCTTTGGCCCAAGTCCATTAATTAGTCATGTGACTAATTATATATCAAGGATAACTCTTAAGAAGCTTCAAGAAAGATTGAGTGAATACAAGAGCAAAAGAGAAGGAGAGGTCACAGCTAAGAAAGAGAGAAAAGAGAAAAAGAAAGAAAAATTCTTGGAGCCAATCTCTTTGGTTCAAAAATTCAATTCTTGTGGGATTATTACCAAGCTCAAGATTCTCTACAACTTGATATAATTATCTTGGCAAGAGGACAACTCTAGTGGAAAGTGAGGAACTTGAAGGAAAGGTAAGAATTTCATGCCTTTGTTATGTTATGGAAGATGCATGTATGATGTAGTGTGTGAAAATGAATGAAAAGTATGAAAATTTTGTGTGCTAAGGGTGTATGTACATGGGCCGTGTATATGTATATGATTGCATGTTTATGGTGACTTGAATTTATGTTATAATCTAGTTGTGGTGATGGTAGAAATTGTATTGAAAGTGAAAGTTGAATGAATTAGTGGAAGTTGGAAAAAAATAGGTTGTGGCCGTGTGATGCTATGGTGATGATGGAATGTGAATTAAATTCCGTTAGTATGTTAATTGTGTTATTGTGAAATGAATGGAAGAAAAATGGCTCTTGTTGGTATGAAAAAATGGTTGTTAAGTTGTTGTAGGAAAACATGCAAGTTTATTGTAACTTATGTAAATATGGAAATGAAAGTAGTAAGAGGCAAATTTGTATTGTCATTGATGAAGTTGGAAGATATGAATATGTCATGAACATGCTTGCTAAAAGATTGGAAGTTGTGGGTGAATTATGTCTTTGGCAGGAGACTTGTATATTGTGTATACTTTATGTATGTTTGGTGAAAACGATATGATATGTCTCCGAATTATGTTGTAATGATCTTGATGAGGGATAAATATGAAAATGGTAAGATTGGTTTGAAAATGTAAGGTCGGAATGAAAGATGGCTAGTTATGCCATATTATGTGTTTGTAATGCTTGTTGTTGTTATTGATGTTGTTGTTGGGTTGCTGTGTTGACATATTAAGCCGAGCTAAGTCTCGGGGATGTTATATGTATAGGGGAAATGCTGCCAAAATTTCGGTAGGCAATTATGTGATTAAGTATGGAATCTTAAAGGCTTGAATTGACATTTGGTAAACTTGACCATTTGTAGATTCTGGACGAAATTGGAAGTGAAGCTAAGCGAGTATAAAGCGCAATTGAGGTATGTAAAGCCTACCCCTTCATTCTTAGGCATGTTCTGAACATAATAGGCTCGGGCGCGAGCCTTAAATACGACTCCGTTCCTCGGAATTCGAGATGGAAATCCGCTCCAATTCCTTCAGTACGATTGAAACCATTTCCTTATAAAATGCCTTTAAAGTGAACTTTTGTACGAAACTTTCCTAAACGGAGTCGGAATACTTCCAAATGCTTATGGATGACCTCATAAGGTCTATTATCAGTAATTTACGTATGTCGCCTCGGGTTGGTCCGAGGTGGGCCCACGGAGCCCCGATACCTCTTGTATGACCTAAATTGCCTTATTCATGTCCGTTTTTCAAAAGTAACATCTGGACTATTGTTCTGATCATGATATGACTATTTTTATATAATCCTACGAAACGGTTTTGATATCTGGAAATTTGATTTCGGTGATAATTTGTTGTGCCTTCCTAAGTAGGATATAGGCGTGTATTAGGAACACTATCCGAATACTCTGATTTGACTCGCCATATGGCCTACCCCAATTTGATTGGGTCTGTATAATGATCTGTATGTATGTGGATTCTCATTAATCAGTTCGTGCATGTGCTATGATTCCTTTCACCGGATCCCGGGCCGATTTATATCGTGCGGATGGGCCGCCGAGTCCCTTGTCAGGGGCCGGGTCCCATGTATGAATTCCGAAGTATGATGTGTCCGGTTCCGGGGTACTGTGGTATATGTCCATCCACGGTTACCGTGTATATGTTACGAAGTATGATGTGTCCGGTTTCGCGGCGTGTGATCTGTCCCCAGGGTTACCGTGGTTATGATATGATGTGGTATGTGACGGAAATGTTCGAATATATGAAATCTTCTGAAATATGATATGTTGTGGCGCCAAAGGCAGGAGTGGCGACCACGTTCCTGTGCCCTATTATGATTCTGTCTGTCTGATTGGATTCTGATTCTGTCTGGCTGTATGGATTCTGATTCTGTCTGTCTGATTGGATTCTGATTCTGCCCGTCCGTCTAGACCACAATTTCGTCCGTCCGTTTGATTTATGGTTTTGTCCGCTATATTTCTGTGCTTCCGGTTCAGACTATGATTATGTTTGTTATGTTTCTACTTTACATACTCAGTACATTTTTCGTACTGACCCCCAGTTCTTCGGGGGCTGCGTTACATGCCCGCAGGTACGGACGCACCTGGAGACACGCCGCCAGTCTAGGGCAGATTCTGCTATTTTGAAGAGCTCCTTTGATCCGGAGCGAGTACTTTTGGTATATATTTTCTGGCATCTGTATATTCTGTACGTATGGTAATTCTGGTACGGCGGGGCCCTGTCCCGTCATATGATTCTGTATGTCTGTTAGAGGCCTGTAGATATGTATGTGGGTTACGGGTTACATCTGTTCAGGTAGGTACGTATGGGTATCCAGTTAGGATACCAGTCGTGGCCCACGGGGTTGGGTCGTGACAGTACTAGTAAGGGTAAAATATTCAAAGCCCCCATAACGACCTAGAGGGTCGTTACAAACGGTTTCTACATAGGAATATGAGTTTATCAATAGCCATATTCCCATATAAAGTATTCGGGTCCAAAAAGTCAACCCAAAACCCATCCCGAGTGTCATGACCCAACCCGTCGTGATGGTACCCACACTAACCCCCCTGGTGGCCGAACCATCCCTTTAATCGATTAATCGTTTATTTAACCAACTACAACTTAAACAACAACAAAACAATAATAAATGTCTATGTCACGACCCAACTAAAGGGCCATGACGGGCACTCGGACCTAACCTACCGAGCACCTCTGAACATGCATCGCATATCCATTTCTAGGTGGACCACAATGAAAGCTCATGGGTATCATAATCTGTAATGGCATATATCACAAGATAATGACACATCGCTATATAATCATCAATAACTCTACCTATAAACATAAGCCAACAAGGCTGCTAAAATATAATACAACAACATGAACTAATAACAATATGGGACTTCTAGCTACACACATCTATCTATGAGCCTCGATATAGAATACAAGAATCCATGAAGACGGGGCAGGACTCCGCCATGCCCAAGTATATATACGTAAGAGTCGTACCAATAAACTGCAGCTCCGAAGCAACTGAAGCATTTTTGAAACTCTGCTGATGAAGCTCCTAGGGTATGATTCGTCTACCTGTCTACCTGCGGGCATGAACGCAGCGTCCACAAGAAAGGACGTCAGTACGAATAGTGTACTGAGTATGTAAGGCATGAATAACAACATAACAGGAAATATGGAACATAACATGAGATAAAGATAACATGTACATCTGATTGCCTCATAAAGCGGATACCCTGCATGCTTAGCTTTATAAAGAAAATATTTTTCATACAGTTATAACATAATCATTAGCCCACGTTGTCATGACCAAACCCCGTAGGCCGTGACTAGTGCCCGATCTGGGCACCCAAACCCATCTATCAAATACATTCAAATATATAGCAGAAGCCGACAAGGCTATATTCCAAATTTAGATAATTTCCAGAAAAATTTCGGCAGAGTCTTCTTTGTTTTTCGGACTATCCAGAATAACCCTGTACACAGCAAACACCAACAAAGGCCACACAGGGCTAGCAAAGCAACGTATAAACATATGCGGACCGGCCGCCTCGGTGTATGGGATCGCCCAAACAACATATACACATATCCATACAGAAAGACCCTAGCCCACAGACATGTCCACAGACCTCTAAAATGAGCGACAGAATCATATGACGGGACAGGGCCCCGCCGTACCCAAATAGTCAGATTTACAGAAATATATGCATAGCAAAAGATATATGTACCAAAAGTGGACTCCGAATCAAAAGGAGTACTCCGAAATAGCAGAAAGTGGAGCCTGCAGTGGTGGATCACCGGCGTCTGTACCTATGGGCATGAAACGCAGCCCCCGAAGAAGGGGGGTCAGTACGAAAGATGTACTGAGTATGTAAAGCATGGAGTACAAAAATATAGGCCACAACTGAAAGCAAACAGGATACAAAGGATGGAAATGCCGAACAGTATATCAAAATGTGTAACAAAATCATATATACATAATGCAAACAAAATCATGCAAAGCTCAGGAACGTGGTCACCACTCCGACGCTGGTGCCACACACAGCATAACACCATAAGGTTCAAATCTCCGTACATCCCCGAGCACACATACCATCATACATATCACCAGCCATATCACAGCATAACACCAAACGGAACCCGGCCCTATGGCGAGGTCTCGGGAACCGTAACAGAGCATACGGCCGAATTTATCATAGCGTGCACGAATCATAACCGGCCCGGAAACCGGTGAATGAAGTCATAATAAGGACACGAGCGGAGTCGTGAGCAAACAATGCAGTTTGTATATCAAATATTCTTTCAAAACTTGATAAAATCATAAGTCAATTCATTAGTCAAGGTAGTCGAATAATTAGTTAGTACGGAAGTTCGTTTCACAAAAACGTTCCCAAAGTGGTACTTATGACCCAAAATATAGTTTAGTACATCGTGGCAATCAAAACAATTATTTTATAATAGACAATTTCATAACAAAGATCCCTTATCACAATTTTACAAAAAGAGAGCCTAATAGGGCAAACGAAGGCATATCGGGGTTAGCGGGCCCACCTCGGGTCAAGTCGAGGTGGCGGACATGAATCACGGACATTTGGGGTCTATGGGATCATACATAAAGGTTTCGAAGTAATCCGACTACGTTTGCATAAGTTTCAGACGTTTGGTTACTTTCTAGCTTAAATAGGGTCTTTAGGCTTTAATAGAATTGAATGAATAGTAGCCATTCTCTAACTCGGATTTCAAGGAGCAGAATCGCTCCCGGGGTTCCGACATCAACCTAACATACTAAGACATGCCAAAAGAAGGAGTGGGGAGCCTTACATACCTTATAAGCGTCTTATGCTCACCCAAAACTCAGATCCCGTTTCGTCCAGAATCTGCAAATGATCAAAGTTACCAATTAGAGATTTCAAAACTTAAGAATTCCCTTAACTTCATTTTTGTCTACCAAAATTTCGACAGCATTTCCCCTATGTATATAACATCCCCGAGACTTAACTCGGCTCAACATACATCAACAACAACAACCCACAATATCACAACATCATAAATTATAGCAAAATCACTCCAATGTCAACATTCTTCCTTTCTACACAAATTAACAACTTCCATCCAAACCCCACAATATCAAATTAACATCCACATTAACATACTCATTTACTCGTTCAAAGTTATTCAAACACATTCCAATAATGTTCCGGGCAATATACTTAAGTCCAAGGGATTCGTCACTTTCTATATTTCATCTGAAACGTCAACAACTACGACGAACATACTAACTCGCATTGTTTCATCCCACATTCATTAGCAACAACCATAATTCACATTTAAAGTCTTACTTTCATAATTATACAAGAATATACAAAAATCATATACTTTCCCATAAGAACCCGCAACCATTTTCAATGCCAATTCAACTCATTAAACATTCATTTACGTCATAAATGCCACAACGACGCAACTAACAAACTAAACAAAATCAAATTCACCTTTCCTTCCACACCACATAGCTCACGGCCACTACACCTTCCCCCCCCCCCCCCCCCCCCACACGTCATGCATATACACAACAAAATCCCATAATCTCCATGCAATTCTAATCACTATAACATTCATACAAGTTCCATAACTCAAAAGTGACAAAATCCTTACCTTTTCTTGAAAATCCGACTTGTCGCCAACGTGATCCTTTCGCCAAATAAATTGTATCACGTTGAAGAGCGTCTTGCACTTGCTACAAATATGAGAAGAACAAGATTTTTGGATTAAGATCAAAGCTTGGAAAAAAATTTGTTGTTGGGAAAAGGGGTTCGGCCGAAGGGGGGGTTTTGCTCCCAAGGTTTGTTTGATTTGTTTCTTGAAAATTCTATGGTGTTCAATGATATATATCCTAATCAATGGTCACATGTAATTCACATGACCATTAAAATGGGGCTTAGGCTAAGGCCTATGGCCGGCCACCCCTCAACTTGGGCTTCAAATTTTGTTCCAATTTTTCTTGGCCCAATTCGTTAAAATCTCGTTTTGTAATTCCCGAAACTAATTTCCGAAATTCCAAATTTTCCCTCGGCCTTCCCCGATGTCTTTGCACCAATATTTTCATAAACGACATAGGCATAATGACTAAAATCAATTTATCTTCTTATAACATACAAGTCTTAATTATTTTTCACGATTTCCAATCATGCAAAAACACGGGACATAACACACGTCCGGGCCTCCGGCGTCTGAGGTATCCATCTCACGCTGCCCACTAGTGGTGCGGCCCGGCCATATAGGCACGGTGTTATCATTATTATCCATAGCCGCCCATCGTATTGGTGCTGCCTGGCCATATAGGCACGATGTTATTATCACTATCCATAGCTGCCCACCGTAGTGGTGTTGCGCAGCCATATAGGCACGGTGTGAGCAAATACTTACATATATGTATCAAGCAAGCATGAGAACCTAATTAAAAGCTGCAACTCTATCGGAGTGACGTAAGGTCGGTAGCCTCCGATTACATTATGGAACAATCGTCATCGCTATATCTCACCTTGAAGGAACAATTATCATAAAGGTGAGATCAACAAAAATGAATAAAATCAAGAAAATCATGAAATAAACTCAATAATCTCATAATAGCATCAAAACCATAAGCTTTGGAATCTCTAAAATTGTATCATCCTTATCATCATTATCATCGTAGAAAATTCTATCTCTAGTATCATAAGAATTTTAAGAATCATGAACTTCTAGCTTTTTGGGAAATAGGATATTATGGAAGTCATGTATGGGTTCATAAGAAGAGAATCATTCCTTTAGAAAGAATGGGATTTAGCCTTAACATACCTTTTTGGTCTCCTTAACTACCTAATGATTGTCCTCCCAAGCTCGTATATCTTGTCCTCACTAGAACTGCAATATCTCCAATATCCATCTTGAACCCAAGCCAAGATTCACCGCAATACGATGCTACAATCACAACTATAAGCTATCCGAACCTAAATCCCGAGATTCAACTTGATTTGTGCTAAACATTTATGGACGGAAGCTGAGGGAATGTTCTAGAGAGTTTGGGATAGTTTTAGAGGTGTTTGGATGAAAAGAATAAAGGGTAAACCCTCTTTTATAGTGTTCTAGAGTAGGTTTGCACCGACCTAGAATTTTCACGCACTGTAGCTGGCGCGCCTCTGCTTCGCCGACCTAACTTGTAACGTCTATAGCTCTCTACTCCGATGTTATATCGATGAGCGGTTTATTGGATTGGAAACTAAACTTCATGAACTTCATTTTAGACTTTTACTTTATCTCCAAACTCTTCATATGCTAAAAGATATTGTTTCCCCAAATTGGCTCAAAATTATCGTACGATATCTTGCCCATCCTTTCTCCAAAATTCCAACAACTTAGTTTCCTTGCTTCAGTTGTTCTCCAATCCTTCCATGATCTATTAAATGAACTTAAACCTCTATAACCATAAGATAGGCACCTATCATCTATATATCCTCAGAAATATCTCCAGTGTTTACAATTGAACAACTAACACCTAACAAATCTCAACGTACAAAACTACGAGGTGTAACATTCCTCCCCCTTTAGAAACATTCGTCCTCGAATGTTAAGCTCTTAGGAATTCTACGAAAATTTTGCCAGAGTTTCCCCCTGTAATTGTACCACTACTGTCCTGCCACAATAACCCAAAATATATACAGCGCCTCACAGGGCCACAACATCAATATCCATATTAGCCACACAAAACCAAGAAATCATTCAAAGAAGCATCACATACCTGGGGATAATAGTGTCTCTGTCTGAAGCTCCTCTAGGGGTGAAAATAGATGCGGATACCTGGACTTCATATCCTCCTCTGCTTCCCAAGTCGTTTCTTCCCTATTATTGTTTCTCCATAAAACTTTAACTAGGGCTACATTTTTGGTTCTCAGCCTCTGAACTTGTCTATCTAGAATGGCAACAAGTACTTTTTCACAGGATAATTTCTCAGTAACTTAGACATCATCCATAGGCACAATTCTGGAATGATCTCCAACCCACTTACGAAGCATTGACACATGAAAAACTGGGTGGACTGACTCCAAATCCGATGGCAGATCTAACTCATAAGCTACTTGGCCTACATTGCGTACAATCTTGTAAGGCCCAATATACCGGGGACTAAGCTTACCTTTCTTGCCAAATGTCATTACACCTTTCATCGGTGATACTTTCAAGAATACCCAATCGTTAACTTGGAATTCCAAGCCTCGTCGACGACTTCATGTGTCACACCCTAACCTTACTAGGGTGTGATGGGCACTCGACCCTTACCTAGGGCCGAGCCAACCCTCTGACTCTTATTACGCACATAATATCTTTGAACTCTTAAATCAAATACAATAAAATACATAGTAAAACTTTCGGAAATATCCTTTTTCTTTGTTCTCAAAACAAACAAAATCTGTAATCATATAGAATTTATGTCATATAACAAACTGACACATCGGCTGATGGAGCCGCTTACAGAACTGACAACCCATTAATCAGACATCATAGCACGTATACTCTGACTCGGCAGCACTCCAGGAACAAGTGGAGCTTGCCAACTTCACTGGAACATCTTCTGTAATATCTTCCACTCATCTGGGCATACCTGCGTGGCATGAAACGCAGCCCCCGAATAAAGGGGGTTAGTACGGAAAATGTACTGAGCATGTAAGGCAAGAATCACAGTAAAAGAAGAATCATAACTGAAATAGAGATTTACCAGAATCAAGTATGAACGTTTAAAAACATCAAAGTACTTGCCTTTTTGAATTGAAATTCATGCATGTCATCATAAATCGTAATTGAAAATCATGTATGCCATCATCATATAGCATATATCATATAACGTGCTCCGGCCCTCCATTGAGGGACGTGGTAAATGAAATCATGCATGTCATCATCATGTATCACATTTGCATATGACGTGCCCCGTCCCTCCATTGAGGGACGCGGTAAATCATATATCAAGTATGCATATAACGTGCCCCGGCCCTCCATTGAGGGACGCGGTAAATGGAATCATCATTTGTCAATATCAGGTATCATATATGCATGTAACGTGCCCCGACCCTCTTTTGCGGGACGCGGTGAATAAATCATGTGCCATCCTGGCCACCACCCCGTCATCACATCATAATGTCATCATATCATATACATAACATGCCCCGGCCCGCAAGTGAGAGGGACTGTGTGAACGATGCAGAGAAATACGCACGGGAACATACCCTGGCCCGGGACGCGGTGGAGGACATACTGAGAGTTGCACGAACAGAGTAGTGCGAAACCATATGCACATAAATCAAGACTCGATATATACGTACTCATACCGACCTTTGAATGATCATAAACATGTTTCAAGTCAATCGGAGTTAGTATGTCAAAGTTACGGACATTTTTACCACAGAACTTTTATGAACGTTTCAACGAAAATCCAATATCTTTTACGAAAGTTAGGGACATTAAAACTTACAGAACTCTTTCAGAAACAAAACTCTTTATACTCATCTCATTATTCAATCATATAATAAGCTCGATCATATTAGACATACTTATATCAGAAGTAAATCAGAATCATAAGCAACCTCGGAAGCACATCAAACAGACCTTCGGAATCATGGTTACATATCAAAACCATATGAAGTAGCTTATTCATTTATTAATCATACAATAGACTCAGCCATACGGGACATGCTCATGACAAAAGAGAATAAGCATCATAACCAAGCTCAGAATCACAGAGTAGAGTAACCTCAAGGTGCGTGCCATGTCATACCTTACTTAGCTCTAGGACATGCCAAAAGAAAGAAAGGGTAAGCCTTACATACCTGTGCCACGCCTTATTAACTACGCTTATTTATCAAAACTTGCTAGTCTACATTCAAGAAAGTTAACATAATCATTAGATTCATCGACATATACTAGTCTTAGTCTCTCAAATGAATTCACTTATATTCCACCGAAATTTCGGCAGCATTTCCCCTGTAAATACAACATCCCCGAGAATCTAAATCGGCCGATTTAACAACAACAAACCCGAGAATGCAACTCGTCCAAATTATCAATAACAATACCAACAATCATATCTTCCAACTTCAACAATTAATTCAAAATACATTCCAATATTAGTAGCTCCTTTACACAATTCAATAACACTTCCTTTATATTCAATTCATAATTGTTCACATACTCAAATACTAATCCGAAACCATTCAACAATATTCAAGAACACTTTAACAACCCGCTCAACATTTCAAACAGCCCAACCAACACATACACTACCCGAATTCTTCCAAATTCAACAAGAACAATTTTCTTCCAAATTCATGGACTACATCAACAATCTATACTTAGCAATATCATTCATTCTTATAATCATAAAAAACCATACTAATATCACATTAACTTCTTCCATAATACAAAACGATTACAACTTCATTTCAAGCCGTTAAATCTTCATTTTTATTATGAAATCCACAACAACAACAATCAAATTACTAAATAAAAATCAATTCATCTTTCCTACACCATCAATCCCATTCGGTCAACACCCACACACATATATTTCATGAATTTCATCCACTTTTATACACCACAACATGCACAATCATCCATAACATATGAAGAGAAGATTAAATCTTACCTTGTCCACTTCACTTCTTCCTCGGCTAGATTTGCAACTTGCAAGAACCAATGGTTTATTTGCTCCAACAACCACTCCATGTTAAACAGGACCTTCCATTTGGTGGGATTGCTAGGAGAAAATAATTTTTCTTGATCAATTTCCATGGGGTCATTTTTTTTTAGCTATGGCCGAATGGCCTCTTCATTTTTTTTTCCTCCATGTTTCTTGAACTTTCTTGAATTAGGAAAGATGACTACAAGTCTTGCTATGTAAGCATGCCCATATATATAATTATATAGCCCATAAAAGGGTGGGACCCACACATGTACACGCACACACATACACGACCAAGATGGCCCTTCATGAACTTTCAAGAACACTTCGTGAAATTCCCATTTCGCCCCTAGCCTTTCACAATATTACCATAAGCCACCTTGCGAATTTCCCTTTTTGCCCTTAGCCTTTCTCAATATTTCCATACTAATAATATTCATAACAACTTGTACATTAAAATAACTTTTGAAAATGGTCTTACCCTTAACTTACCGCGACTTCCTCGAAATATCCGAACGTACAAAATACGGGCTATAACATCCTCCCCCCCTTTAGAACATTCGTCCTCGAATGTTCAACTGATCTTATGGGTCTTATAACACTTCGGGATGGTCTCTCTTATAGTTGTCCTTTCCTTCATGCCCATTCCTTATTTTTCACCTTATTCTTCTTTATAATTGACTTCTCGGTCTTTACATGGATCCTCATTCCGTGTAATGGGTTTTCCAATCCATTGCGCCCAGTCACTATCATTGTCCTTCCCAAGTCATTTCTTAGCACAAATATAATTATTTTCGATTTCTTTGTATTGGCGCTTGAAAATGTTGTGATTCCTTTTAAGCCTAATATAATATGGTCTCCCCCCCTCTAAGGGGCTCCTTGTGTGTCAACAGTCTTCGAGTACCTTCGTCTGCGATAATTACCTTATTCTTCGTCCTTCTTCCCAACTTTGTGCATAACATATCGAAAACTTCTTATCATAAGTTTTTCTTTTACTTTCTGTCTATATTATCATTTTGTCCACATTTCCACACTATCCCATCCGTTACTAATCCTTTCACCCATTTAATTCACATACTAGTGATTCTTCTTACTACGCGTTCGTGTTGCAGCTGTGCGTCCATATTTTTTTTTCGAGCGTCCTGCTACCTTTGCCCTTAGCATAGAATCCATACAGCTTATACTCTCTCTATCCTCACTCATCGAATCCTTTAACTATATTTACGATGTTGTGACCAAGCGGTCTTCCATGCACGTTCCTTGCATTTCATTCCATTCCTCTAAGATCAAATTCTTCAAACCTCACATGAATTCTCATTTCGTACCATTAATTTCCCAATCAGTAGTGTCGTCCCATCATTCCTGTTCTTTTCTTAATGTGTAATCGGGTTTCTATCGTTAACTTGTCAAAGTATCCTTTTTACTCCTATGATTAATGATTTCCAATTGTTTTATTCCCAAATATTCTCCTCTTCCTTCGACTAATCCGTTAGTATACCTTTTCTACTTTCATTCTTAACCTTTCCTAGGTTCCTTCCCCCTCGAACACTTTTCTTCTTTTGCCATTTGTGGCATCGGCTCTGAAGTTCATGAAATTTTGCCTTAAACGCGTAAATCCGTCTTATTCTCAAGTCATCCTCTTAGGAAAGCATCTCTATGTCCGAGGCAACCACATTAACATAGAAGCACATTTTATTCCTTTATATACCTTTTTAGGACCTAAATCTCCTAGCATCGTCGCAAGGCCTAATCATTATTTTCTTGCTTCATATCTCTCGTCATAGTCACTATTCCTTTATCCCCACTTGTCGAGATTTGTTCTCGAACCTCACACATTCCTCTTTTGTTCTATATTACCACACTTTATCCAAATAGTCTCGTACTTCGCCGATAATTTCACTCGGGGGTTTCACTTACCGAGGTTTTCTTACCTCTTACCTCTTTCCGACACTTTGATCTCTTTATCTTCCATCTACACTCTTTCTTTCTTTTTCCAAATATCATTGTGTTAAGACTTTTCCATCCTTAACTTGTAGCGAAGATAACATCAGCTCATCTTATAACACTCGCGCCATTTTTTTTTGTCGTCACTTAAGCTTTGGCACCCTTACTTGATTGACGCCTTCTATACCGCAGCACCGGTCGCTGGGTTACCCATCATATGCCCGTCGATACCATCACATATGGGATGTCGTATGCATTCATACATATATATGTGTAATCACTACTACCTTGCTCACAAAATATCTCCAAACGCTATTCAAGCCTATCCTAATTCCAAAGCTATAATGCACTTTATTTCCCTTTACCGATCTAGTCTGTCTCATCCTACGCGACCTCTCATGGCATCCAACCATCCCATATACTCTAGCTTCCCCTTAGGTTACTCTAACTTCTTATTTGTCTCTTATGTCTGGATATATAGAATCGTTGCATACTTCCCAGGGGGTCACCCATCCTAAAATTGCTCCCACCATACATTGCGTACAATCTTGTAAGGCCCAATATACCGGGGACTAAGCTTACCTTTCTTGCAAAATGTCATTACACCTTTCATCGGTGATACTTTCAAGAATACCCAATCGTTAACTTGGAATTCCAAGCCTCGTCGACGACTTCATGTGTCACACCCTAACCTTACTAGGGTGTGATGGGCACTCGACCCTTACTTAGGGTCGAGCGAACCCTCTGACTCTTATTACGCACATAATGTCTTTGAACTCTTAAATCAAATACAATAAAATACATAGTAAAACTTTCGGAAATATCCTTTTTCTTTGTTCTCAAAACAAACAAAATCTGTAATCATATAGAATTTATATCATAACACAAAGAGACACATCGGCTGATGGAGCCGCTTACAGAGCTGATAACCAATACCCGCGACTCTGTCTGCAAAGTCTCTAACATTAATCAGACATCATAGCACGTATACTCTGACTCGGCAGCACTCCAGGAACAACTGGAGCTTGCCAACTTCACTGGAACATCTTCTGTAATATCTTCCACTCATCTGGGTGTACCTGCGTGGCATGAAACGCAGCCCCCGAAGAAAGGGCGTCAGTACGGAAAATGTACTGAGCATGTAAGGCAAGAATCACAGTAAAAGAAAAATCATAACTGAAACAGAGTTTTACCAGAATCAAGTATGAACGTTTAAAAACATCAAAGTACTTGCCTTTTTGAATTGAAATTCATGCATGTCATCATAAATCGTAATTGAAAATCATGTATGCCATCATCATATATCATATATCATATAACGTGCCCCGACCCTCCATTGAGGGACGCGGTAAATGAAATCATGCATGTCATCATCATGTATCACATTTTCATATGACGTGCCCCGGCTCTCCATTGAGGGACGCGGTAAATCATATATCATGTATGCATATAACGTGCCCCGGCCCTCCATTGAGGGACGCGGAAAATGGAATCATCATATGTCAATATCATGCATCATATATGCATGTAACGTGCCCCGGCCCTCTTTTACGGGATGCGGTAAATAAATAATGTGTCATCCTGGCCACCACCCCGTCATCACATCATAATGTCAACATATCATATACATAACATGCCCCGGCCCGCAAGTGAGACGGACGCGGTGAACAATGCAGAGAAATACGCACGAGAACATACCCTGGCCCGGGACGCGGTGGAGGACATACTAAGACTTGCACGAACAGAGTAGTGTGAAACCATATGCACATAAATCAATAATCGATATATACGTACACATACCGACCTTTGAAGGATCATAAACATGTTTCAAGTCAATCGGAGTTAGTATGTGAAAGTTACGGACATTTTTACCACAAAACGTTTACGAACGTTTCAAAGAAAATCCAATATCTTTTACGAAAGTTAGGGACATTAAAACTTACAGAACTTTTTCGGAAACAAAACTCTTTATACTCATCTCATTATTCAATCATATAATAAGATCGATCATATTAGACATACTTATATCAGAAGTGAATCAGAATCATAGGCAACCTCGGAAGCACATTAAACAGAGCTTCAGAATCATGGCTACATATCAAAACCATATGAAGTAGCTTATTCATTTATTAATCATACAATAGACTCAGCCATACGGGACATGCTCATGACAAAAGAGAATAAGCATCATAACCAAGCTCGGAATCAAAGAGTAGAGTTACCCCAAGGTGCGTGCCATGTCATACCTTACTTAGCTCTAGGACATGCCAAAAGAAAGAAAGGGTAAGCCTTACATACCTGTGCCACGCCTTATTTGTTACGCTTATTTATCCAAACTTGCTAGTCTACATTCAAGAAAGTTGACATAATCATTAGATTCATCGACATATACTCGTCTTAGTCTCTCAAATGAATTCACTTATATTCTACCGAAATTTCGGCAGCATTTCCGCTGTAAATACAACATCCCCGAGAATCTAACTCGGCCAATTTAACAACAACAAACCCGAGAATGCAACTCGGCCAAATTATCAATAACAATACCAACAATCATATCTTCCAACTTCAACAATTAATTCAAAAAACATTCCAATATTAGTAGCTCCTTTACATAATTCAATAACACTTCCTTTATATTCAATTCAAAATTGTTCACATACTCAAATACTAATCCAAAACCATTCAACAATATTCAAGAACACTTCAACAACCCGCACAACATTTCAAACAGCCCAACCAACACATAAACTACCCGAATTCTTCCAAATTCAACAAGAACAATTTTCTTTCAAATTCATGGACTACATCAACAATCTATACTTTAGCAATATCATTCATTCTTATAATCATAAAAAACCATACTAATATCACATTAACTTCTTCCATAATCCACAAACGATTACAACTTCATTTCAAGCCGTTAAATCTTCATTTTTATTATGAAATCCGCAACAACAACAATCAAATTAATAAATAAAAATCAATTCATCTTTCCTACACCATCAATCCCATTCGGCCAACACCCACACACATATATTTCATGAATTTCATCCACTTCTATACACCAAAACATACACAATCATCCATAACATATGAAGAGAAGAATAAATCTTACCTTCTCCACTTCACTTCTTCCTCGGCTAGATTTGAAACCTGCAAGAACCAATGGTTTATTTGCTCCAACAACCACTCCATGTTAAAGAGGACCTTCCATTTGGTGGGATTGCTAGGAGAAAATAATTTTTCTTGATCAATGTCCACGGGGTCATTTTTTTGGAGCTATGGCCGAATGGCCTCTTCATTTGTTTTTCCTCCATGTTTCTTGAACTTTCTTGAATTAGGAAAGATGACTACAAGTCTTTCTATGTAAGCATGCCCATATTTATAATTATATAGCCCATAAAAGGGTGGGACCCACACATGTACACCCACACACATACACGGCCAAGATGGCCCTTCATGAACTTTCAAGAACACTTGGTGAAATTCCCGTTTTGCCCCTAGCCTTTCACAATATTACCATAATCCACCTTGTGAATTTCCCTTTTTGCCCTTAGCCTTTCTCAATGTTTCCATACTAATAATATTCATAACAACTTGTAAATTAAAATAACTTTTGAAAATGGTCTTACCCTTAACTTACCGCGACTTCCTCGAAATATCCGAACGTACAAAATACGAGATATAACATCATGTATAGGATTTTTGACGACTTTGGGCTGTTAATAATCGATCTTGAATAAGCTTGATCTTCTCCACCGCTTGCTGGATCAGGTCTGGGCCCACTAGTTTTGTCTCCCCTACTTCGAACAATCCATTAGGCGATCTACATTTCCTCCTATATAGAGCCTCATATGGGGCCATTTGAACACTGGAGTGGTAGCCATTGATGTACGCTAACTCAATAAGCGGGAATGATCATCCCAATTACCTCCAAAATCTAGCACACATGCCCTTAACATATCTTCAAGGGGCTAGATAGTGCACTTAGCCTGCCCATCAGTCTGTGGATGAAATGTTATGCTAAATCTCACTTGTGTTCCTAAACCTTTTTAGAAGGACTTCCAAAAATTAGCTGTAAATTGTGCTCCTCTATCAGTGATAATGGATACTGGAACACCATGAAATCACACTATCTCTTTAATATACAGCTTTGCATAATCTTCTGCTGAGTACGTAGTTCTGACTGGTAGGAAATGAGCTAATTTTGTGAGTCTATCCACAATCACCCATATAGAGTCATACATACGCCGAGAACAGGGAAAGCTTGTAATGAAGTCCGTATTAACCACATCCCATTTCCAAGTTGGAATCTCTATAGCTTGCAGTAATCCCCTAGGGTTCTGATGCTCAATTTTCACCTGTTGGCATTGAGCTACAAACTCTGCGATATCTTTCTTCATTTCATCCCACCAATAAATTGACATGATATCATGGCACATTTTTGTTTCTCCCGGATGAACGGAATAACGAGAATGATGAGCCTCCTCTATAATTTGTTAACGTAACCCTGCCTCATTAGGAACACATAATCTGTCTTGTTACCTGAGAACTCTATCTGCAACAACCTCAAATGGTGACTTCTTCTTCAATGGAAGTGCATCCCTACAATGGACTAACATGTGTTGCTCATACTGGCACTTCATTACCTCATCTACTAAAGATGAAACAGATGGGTTCTGGACAGCAACTCCCACACTGCCCGAGTCCATTAAGCGAACTCCTAGGCTGGCTAGCTATTGAAGCTCTCGAGCTAACTCCCTCTTCTCCAGCTGAACATTACCTAAACTGCCTATGGACTTGCGGCTAAGAGCATCAAACACTACATTCTCCTTTCCAGGATGATATATAATACTCACGTCATAATGTTTCAATAGCTCAAACCACCACCTTTGCCGCAAATTCAATTCCTTCTGTTTGAAAATATATTGGAGACTCTTGTGATCTGTATAATTATCCACATGAACACCATATAAATAATGTCTCCACATCTTTAGCTCATGAATAACCACAGCCAACGCTAGGTCATGAATTAGGTAGTTCTTCTCGTGTTTCCGCAACTGCCTTGAAGCATAGGCAATAACTTTGCCATGCTGCATCAACACACAACTTAGCCCAATACCTGAAACATCACAATAGATAACATAGCCCTCCGATCCTTCTACAAATGTCAGCACTGGGGCCGAAGTCCATCTATCCTTCAGCTCCTGAAAACTGCGCTCACATGCGTCTGCTCACTGAAATTTAGCCTATTTCTGAGTCAGCTTCGTCAGTGGTACAGAAATAGAAGAAAATTCTTTTACAAATTCTATAGTAACCGGCCAACCCCAGCAAACTACGGACCTCCGTAGGCATTATAGGCCTTGGCCAATTCTTAACATCTTAAATATTCTGGGTATCTACTCTAATACCATCAGCTGAGATGATATGCCCCAGAAAAGTTACACAATTCAGCCAAAACTCACATTTTGAAAACTTGGCATATAACTCCTGAGTCCGAAGAATTCCAAGAACAGTAAGTAGATGGTCTGCATACTATGCCTCCGATCGAGAATATACTAGAATATCATAGATGAACATAATCACGAATAGATCTAGGAAAGGCCTGAACACATTTTTCATCGAATTCATAAATACCGCCGGGTGTTAGTCAATCCAAACGACATTACTCGGAACTCGTGATGGCCATATCTAGTTCTGAAGGCTTTTTTCGGGATGTCCTCTTCCTTAACCCTCACTTGATGGTATCCCGATCTCAAATCTATTGTTGAAAACAACTTGTCACCCTACAACTGATCGAACAGATCATCAATCCTTGGAAGTGGATATTTATTCTTTATCGTCACCTTGTTCAATTGCCTGTAATTAATGCACATCCTCAAGAAACTATCTTTCTTTCTTAAGGACAGCACCGGCACTCCCCATGGCGATGAACTTGGCCTAATAAAGCCTTTTTCAAGCAGACCTTTCAGTTGCGCCTTTAAGTACTTTAATTCTGTAGTGGTCATTTGATAAGGAGGAATAGGTATAGGTTTAGTATCTGGCAATAAATCAATGGTAAACTCAATCTCCTGTTCTGGTAGAAGACCGGGAAGCTCATCCGGAAACACATCTGGAAATTCATTCACTACTGGGACAGATTGAAGAGTTGGCGGCTTTGCTTCTGTGTCTTGAATCTGGACTAAATGATAGATATAGCCCTTAGCACTCATCTTCCTCACTTTGAGATAGGAAATAAACCTACCTCTCGGGGATGCTGTATTACCTTTCCATTCTAAAACTGGTTCTCACGGAAACTGAAATTGAACCATGTTTGTTCTACAATCAACATTGGCGTAATAGGAGGCCAGCCAATCCATACCCACAATAACGTCAAAATCTAACATTTGCAACTCATGTAAATCAACCATAGTCTGGCGGTTGCAAACTACAACCACATAATTCCTATATACCCGTCTAGCTACCACTGGTTCCCCTACATGTGTAGACACCTCAAAAGGTATGATTGGCTGAGGTTTTACCCGATACGATTGGAAATATAAGAGTAATATATGACAAAGTAGAACCCGTATCAATCAATGCATACACATAATGAGAGGATACTGATAATATACCTGTGACAACGTCAGAGGAGGACTCAAGATCCTATCGTCTAGCTAGTGCATACATACGGTTCTGAGGGCCGCTTGAACTGGATGCTCCTCATCTGCCTCTATCACGACCTGCTGGTGCTTGCGAACCTTGCCCCACAGGGTGCACGGATGATGAAGAACCAGCCGCTGATCCTGTGGGCTGGACCCTACCTCTGCCAGTAATTGATGGACAATCACGCATCATATGCCCCGGCTAACCACAAGCATAACAACCATTTGAACCCAGGTGGTACTGTCCTGAAGTAGTCTACCACACTGAGTACATTGTGGTACGGGTGGTCTCATCTGACTGGGATCGCCTCTGTACTGGGACCTCGAAACCTTGGAGCTCTGGCTCTGTCCGGAATAAATGGGACGGTCAAATCTCTTGCCCGCAAATCAAAAAGGTGCGCTAGCCACTGATTAACTTGAATACCTGGAGTATTGCTCCCTCTGCCCTCCTCTATGCTCACCAACAACACCTAATGATTTGGCCCTCGTACTATGCCTTCTATAAGAATCACGCTCACCCCTTTGCGGTTGTGCTGTTATTCCAAGTTCTGGGCCTAAATACGAGCAATATCCATCCCTTCCTTAAGTGAGGCCATCAAACACTCCTTAATTAGATGTGGCCCCAAACCACTCACGAACCGGTGTACACGGTCCCCCATATAAGCTACCATGACTGGAGCATACCTTGCCAAAGAATTAAAGCGAAGACTATACTCTGAAGCACTCATATTCCCTTGCCTGAGATTCAAGAACTTCACAGCTAGAGCCCGTCGAACCTCTGGTGCAAATAATGTCAGTGGAAGGCATCCACAAACTCTTTCCATGCCAAGGGAGGTGCATTTACTCCTCTTGAAGAAATCCAAGTGTTGTACCAATGGACGGCCATATACCATAATCTATAAGAAGCCAATTCTACTGACTCAGTATCAAAAGCATGTATTTTCCGTAACATCCTCAACATCTCATTTATAAAGCCCTGCGGGTCTTTATCCGGTTTGGACCTGTAGAATTCTGGAGAGTTCAAGCTAATAAAATCACGGGCTCTTGTACTGAACGCTTTATCACCCTAGCCTACACCCTGCCGCTGGGCCTGGGCAGCAACTAACTAAGTCAGCAACTGAATAGCCTCTCTTATCTGCTGGTTTGAGGCATCCGACAGAGGAACTAGGGATATCGGAGCTAGAGCTGAGGCCCTTTCATGCTCCTCTGAAATAGGTGGTAGGAGAGGTTCGAGATGGAACCTTATTATGGGACTCACCCTCTTCTATCTCTGCTGGTGGCTCCCGTTCAGTCCTCCTTCTGGCCACTGTCTTTCCCTTCTGGGTCGCTGTAGCTTTCCTCTTCACATGCATCACTGATATCATAGCACACAATTAGGAAAAAGGGAATCCTGATAACATAGCTCTATCACACGATCTAAGATAAGAAATGAAGGTCAATCATTCCTAAATGCCCTGCAGCCTCCTATTCATAAGTGTGGCGCATTTCACACCCATAAACAGGACTCTACCGGACACGACTCGTAGACACACCATAGGATGAACTGCTCTGATTCCACTTTTATCATGACCCAACTAGAGGGCATGACGGGCAACCAGAGCTAACCCACCGAGCACCTCTGAACATACATCGCATATCCATTTGTAAGTGGACCACAAAGACAACTCATGGGTATCATAATCTGTAAGGGCATATATCACAAGATAATGACACATTGCTATATAATCATCAATAACTATGCCCAGAATCATAAGCCAACAAGGCTTCCAAAATATAATACAACAGTATGAACTGATAACGATATGGGACTTCTAGCTACACATATCTATCTACGAGCCTCTATATAGAATACGGGAATCCAGGAACATGGGGCAGGACTTCGCCATACACAAGTATATATACCAAGAGTCGTACCAATAAACTGCAGCTCCGAAGCAACTCGAGCATTTTTTAAACTCCAGTCATGAAGCTCCTAGAGGTAAGATCCGTCTACCTGTGTACCTGCGGGCATGAACGCAGCGTCCACAAGCAAGGACGTCAGTAAAAACAGTGTATTAAGTATGTTACACATGAATAATAACATAACAAAAAATATGGAACATAACATGAGATAAAGATAACACGTACATTTGATTGCCTCATAATGCGGACACCATACATGCTTAGCTTTATAAAGAAAACATTTTTCATATATATGTAACATAGTCATTAGCCCACGTCTGGGCCTCCCACAACCGAGGTAACCATTCACGCCGCCTACTAGTGGTGCTGCTCGGCCATCAAAATCCTATGTTACCAACTAACGACCCAAATCACACCCAAACGTACTGGGACCCGAACCAATGATCCAACTAAGCCCGGGACCCAAACCAATGGTCCAACTAAGTAAAAAATCACATTCCAAAAATAATGGAATCATCGAAACTTTGAAAATTACGCATTTACCCCAGATGTTGACTTTGATCAAATATCTTCATTTCTTTAACATAGAAAACTCCAATTTCACTAAAAACAATCCAAAACCCACTAGATTGCATATGGTACAGCATCACCCATCCCTCCAAGTCATAAACACCAATGTGAAACTACATGTATGTATTTTTGTGGAAGATAAGGCAAAAAGCTCAAAATGACTTAGCGAGTCGTAACAATATATTGATTTATATCAAGTATATATAAAGAATGTATATTAAAAAGAATGTAGAAGACATTTATATTGTTAGGGTATATATGTTAGTATAAGAGTATATATCAGTTAGTGTAAAAATTTAAAAGAATGTATACAAATATATAAGAGTATGTAAAATATGTATATCACTGTATATTTATGTATATAAAAAATGTAAAAAAGGTGTAAAGAAATATATTTCTAAGTATGAAAGTATGTATATTTTTATCTAACAAAGAACGTTGAACAAACTGAAGTCATTTGACTTGTTTTCTTCCTTTATAAAAGAATGTTATGTTTTTGAAGAATGGAAAAATGTATTTAATAAAAAATACAATGAAAGAATTACTTATAAAGGCTAAGTGTTAAAGAATTGCTAAAACAAATATACAAGGAAAAATGTGATAAAAAATGGCAGCCCGGTGCACTAAGCTCCCGCTATGCGCGGGGTCCGGGGAAGGGTCGGACCACAAGGGTCTATTGTACGAAGCCTTACCTTGCATTTCTGCAAGAGGCTGTTTCCACGACTCGAACCCATGACCTCCTGGTCATATGGCAGCAACTTTACCAGTTACGCCAAGGCTCCCCTTCACAAGGAAAAATGTGATATAAAAGAATAAAAAAGGAAGATTTTGTCATAGGGAAAAGATGACCTAATATTTTCCTAGTGTCAAAGCATATACATCAATTAACTTAATATGTACATATACCGGCTTAATTTAATTAATTCGATCATAAGAGTGTTTCAGGTCCTTAGTCTTGCCTAGATTAAATAGGAAACTTTAAATTGAGCATACAATTTAACAAGTAAATAAATACCCCGCCGACACCCAGATGTAAAGTTTCACTATGTTTTATATTTTGTACAATTTAAGGGATGCAAAAATAAAAAATGTAAATACAAATAGAGCTTAAGGTTTCTACTGAGTGTCATCTTCGAGAAGTACCTCCGGAGACCTGTAAAAAGTCATAGCGAAATGTTTGTAAATATATATATATATATATATATATATATATATATATATATATATATATATATATATATATATATTTATATATAGGCTCAAGTTTGTAACTGAATTAAGACGAGAAATTTTTAGGCATGCTATGGCTGTGAAAAATCGGTTGCTCGGATTGTCGGTCGTCCGGGTTCGCCTTGACAAGATAGGAATCGTAAAGTTTTTCGTCTTATCCGATGATCTAGAGATCTCATCATCTCCCAAAATAGTTCCATTACATATATATATGCAACATTGTAACGACCCACGTGGTCGTTATAGTCTTTTCGGCACTTTCTAACCTTTCCCTAAGCTTGTTAACTAACTTTTGACCCGAGGGGACCGTTGACACGCTTCCCGAGGTATTCAGAGTTGATTTGGATGAATTTTTGGGAAATTGGGCTTTAAGCGAAAAAAGAGTGGACTCAAAGTTGACTTTTGGGTAAACAGACCTTTTTTCGAAATTCGTCGATTCCGAGAGGTCCGGATGGACTTTTAGAATTTATGTGCATCTCTATCTTGGTTCCTAATGCACTCGAGTACATTTTGGGACTTAGGTTGGAAAGTTGGAATTGATGTATCGAGGGTTGACTCGGTCAACGAGACCTCCGTTTGGAATTCTAAGGCCACGAGGGCCTTCATAGCGTGTTTTTATGTGTGTCTGTGTATGTGGTTTGTGAGCATATGGCCTCGGGTATTAGTTGGGATTTCGAATTGAGATTGAGATTATTTTTTGGAAAATCTTGTCATGGTACCCGCTATAGCGACAGCCATACCACCTTAGCGATACCGCCATAACGGTTAGATGGGCCGCCATAACGGCAAAGAGAATTTGACGGTCAAAACGATTTGAGTGACCGTTGAGGCGGGACCGCTGCACGCTGCCGCAGAAGTGGTATGGGGATGGTTATTTCATTAACTGTGTATTAAAAGCCCTAAGTCTCTCATTCTTTATTATTACGACTTTAGCGTTCTTGGGAGCTTTTCAATGACATTCTTGGGGGAAATTCTTAGTGGTAAGTTCTCCTAATTCTTCTACTATTCCCTTGACCTTAATCACCTTAGAATCCCTTTATCTTGTTAGTTCATTAAGTGGTTGAAGATTTAAAAGAGGGTTCCATGAGTTCTTCCTTCTAGGCTTCTAAATCATGATTTGTTGGTTGGGTTAGCTCAATTAAGCATGGAATTGGTGGCTAGGATGTATAATTGCATTATTCTTCCTAATTAGTGTCTAAATTTAAGGAATTAGAAGTTTGGGTTTATACCCAAATTTGGGGGTTTTGCCTAGAATTCGAATTTGAGTAAATGTTTGTTATTCTAGCTTGATAATGATAGGAATTGGTCACCTAGAGCTTTAATTTCATGATGGAACCTTTAGATTCTTAATTTCACCCTTCTAGTTCATAAAACCCATTCTATAGGTTGGGGATTTGGGACTTGAATAGAAGTATGGTTCGTTTGATATTCTTCTTGATTCAAATGTGCCTAGACTTTTTTTTATCTCGAGGCTCAAAGGAAAGCGAAGTCTAAAGAGTGATTGTTGGTGATATTGTTGTTCGGCCTTCTAGGTAGGTTACGGTTTACCCTATGGGGAGACTTCATTTAGCGAAGCATATATTTAGGCGATATTATCGGAGAAAGCATGTATACCTTCGGGTATGAAGTTGGGTTAAATATTGTCTTAGGTTGGGCCCTATTGTGTGATGGGGGTTAGACACCCTATTGTCTTGTGACTTGCCTTGTTTGATTGTTGTTGGCTAATGCCACGTGGAGATAGTAGATATTGAGACTATTGATATATCTTGACCATGATATTGTAGTGTCTTACTGTTGACATTTGATACAAGGATAGTGTTTTATTATGACTTATTGTGTAGCATTTTCATGATATTGTTAGTGTGCCCATGCGTGGTACTTGTGATATTGATTTTATTATTGACATTGAGGACGTGCGTAGCGCTTGCCGAGGTTGTTACCAGAATCGTAACGTAGCAATTGTCGAGGTTGTTGCCGGAACTGTGAGGTACATGGACTTCGCTGATCCCCCATGGGTTGTGCTACCGAGATGTAATGTTCCATCATCGGAGTACATGTGTACACTGCATATGCATTACATACACATTTCATACATTATTGTATTGCATTGTCCTATGGCTTCTATTGTGACATTCTTGTGATGTAGTTGTGATATACGGATTCTTACTGAGTATTTTGAGACTTGGCACATTTGGATTTAGATGCTAAACATAGGTGGTGACGAGTACTCTAATTCTGGTTTGTGTTTGACTTATACCTTGTTGATTTAACTGTTTATCTGACTTTGTTGACTTGATACGTGTTAGCTAAACTTAGTCGGCCTATGATACCTACCAGTACCTATTATTTGTACTGACCTGCACTTGTTGCATTCTTTTATGAATACAGAGTTCCAGGTAGGATCGACCTCTGCTTCTCGTCGCTGATAGTGGTGCGAGAGTTGCTGCTTAGAGTCTTACAGGATGAGCACGGGGACGTCCGCCGCCTTGGACATTCTTCCTTTATTTTATGTCTTACTTGATATTCTGAGATATATTCAGACTATTAATGTATTATTGATATTGCCAGACTCATAGATTCTAGTTAGTTGCTCTTTTACGAGTAGATTTTTGCGGTGATTTTGATGTATTTTCTCATACTATATCTATTATTGTGTCTGACTTACGTATTTCTATCTCTTTCTCTTATTTATTTATTCTTTCATGTATTTGAGATTGTAAGGATAAGGGTTCGCCTACAGAGGTGGGAAAGGTAGGTGCCCGCACGACTTAGCTAAATTGTGTCGTGACAAGTTAGTATCCGAGCCCTAGGTTACCCGGTCTATAATACAAGAGCGTGTCTAGTAGAGTCTTGTGGATTGCTACGATGAGCTATGTACTTATCTACCTAAGGCTATAAGACATTTAGGAAAATTTACTTTCTTTCCTTCTTCATGCTACTTTGTTCTCATTGATATTTGGAACAATCAAATTGGTATCTGACTTTTATCTCTTCTCTCACAGATGGTGAGGACTTAAACTACGATTGCAAGAGACTAGGTGCCCGAGCCCGCAGTTATGGCTGGTGTCACGACCCACCTCCGTAGGCCGCGACTAGTGTCCGTGCTGGACACCCAAACGTACCCAATAACCCAAATTAGCAAACGACAGAATATTTTCAAATATAAAAGTCACTTGGCGTTAGTAATGATCATAAATGAACCGACGCAGTACATGGAAGCCAGTGAGGCTGTCACAAATCATATCATACCCAAACATATACAGAACCCACACAAGTATGTCTACAGACCTCTACAGAACATGACAGACTCATGAGACGGGACAGGGCCCTGTCATACCCCTGAATAGTGTGCATATATATAATAGCGGCAGACTGCACCAATATACCGGCTTTGAACAAGAGAGCGCTTCCAATATAGCAGAATAGATGTCCTAGGTAGGCGGTCAGCAAATCTGTCTTCTGTACCTGCACGGTATGAAAACGCAGCCCTCGAAGAAAGGGGGTCAGTACGAAATATGTACTGAGTATGTAAAGCACAGAACGTAGTAAACAAAGTCATCATCAAAGCAGAAGGTACAGAAAATGGACAGAATATCCAGATTAGCAAAATACTGATCATAAAGCATAAATAGTATTTGCTGAAAACATATGTCGTACCTGGTCCCATTGCGGAACAAGATTTTAACCGAAATAGAACTTACAGAGAAGTGAATGTGACATCCGAAGTATCAAATGCATATTTTCAAAACATGAGGAGTGTGTACAGAAACATATATCACATCATATCCGGCCCCTGCCAAGGGGCTCAGCAAACAGAACGTGGCCACCCCCCGACGCTGGTGCCACCATACATAAGGAACAGAATAGGCGATAACCCCGTCACATAACATATCATATCAGATGGCCATATCAGATCATATCATATCAGAATGTGTGTACATGGCACAGCATACTCCAAAACCCATGTACATGTATACCTGCCCCCTCACATAGAGGCACGGCGAACAATGCAGTGGAATACGCTTGACAACATATCCTGGCCCGGGCTCAGTGTGGGAAACATTGAGGCATCCACGAATGGAGTAGTGAGAGACTAAATGCAATAAAAATATCACGGATTTCCAGAGACTCAATGACGCATATCAAATGACAAATCAAATCAATGAAGTCGGACGGAATCTTAGCAAGTGTATGTCATATGTCATAATGAGTTACAGAAGAGTAATCCTCCTAAAATCGTTTTCATATTTCAAAATAGCGTACCAAACTCGAGGGAGTCACCAAATGATTTTCCTTAGTAGTTGAAAGGATAATTAAAACATTTCATTTTATATTATTCGAAAATAGGGCAATAGTACAATAAGAGAGCAAAGCGGGAATAGTGGGAGACTAAATGCAACCCAACATATCGTACCTTTACATAGACTCAATAAAGTATTTAAGATAAGTATCATTAGTAGTTGGAAAAGTAGTTAGGACGTTTCCTTGAAAATCGCTTGAAATCAAGTCACAAATTACCATAAGGGTAAAATCAAAAATAGTGGGCCCACCTCGGGACAAACAAAGCAGCGGGCTCAAATTATGTATATTAAGCTTATGGGGTCACCTATAGAGGACTTAGGGGTATTCCCTAGCTTTCTAGGCAGTTTGGAGAGGCTTGCTTAATTTTTCAATAAAGCATGCTTAAGGGGTTCAATTCTATTGAACGAAAAAGGAGTATTTTCAAATGCGGATTCAGATGGGCAGAATGTCTTCCGATGTGCAAATCTAATCCTAGTACACCTAGGACATGCCAAAAGAAGAATCGGGGTAGCTTTACATACCTTTCAAGCTCCTTACGCCTTTCCAAGCTCACTTCCCGTTTCGTCAAAAATCTGCAAATGGTCATATTTACCAATTGTGAGTTATAGATTCTACGAATTCAACTTAACTCATATTTGTCTACCGAAATTTCGGCAGCACCTCCCCTATACATATAGCACCCCCGAGAATTTAACTCGGCCAAAACAATCAACAACAACCCAACAACAACATCAACAACAACAACAATCACACTAAACACAATATAACACAACTAGCTATCTTTCCAACACAATGTCATAACCTTCACTTCAACCTTAAATTCCAAACTAATCTCAATGGTTTCACATTCATCATCAATCTAGAGCATCACAACATAATTTAGAAGCATTTCATATCGTTTCCTCAAATTATACACAAGATATACATAATATACAAACTTTCCGCCAAAGTCATAATTCATCCAAAACTCCTAATCTTTTGCATACGCATTCATAACATGTTTCCATCTTCCAAATCTATCAATGATCATCATAATTTGGAACCTAACAACTTCATTTTCATAATGTCATAAAATCGTACTAAAACGACATAAGCTTCTACATTCCATTTCAATGCAAACTTATATCATTTTATCTTCATTTACATTGCAAGCATCACAACAACACAACTAACACATTAAACAAAATTAATTCACTCCCATTCCAACTCCAATATACCACACGGCCAAATGCTCTTTTTATCAATTCAACCAAATTTATTCAACTTTCATTCTCAATATGAATTCCATCATACTCACAACTAGAATACAACATAATTTCAATTCATCATTAGCATACAATGCATGCATACACACGACCATACACTCTATTCCATACCCACTTTGAAATCTTCCATTTTTCCATACAATCAACTCATTCCCACTTACTACAACACAAACAAAACTTCATAACACAATAAAAAAGAGATGAACTCTTACCTTTTTCTCCAATCTCCTTCACTCAAACATGTTGTCATATTGAAGAAACAAGGGCTCTTTCTTCCCAAACAATTGCACCATGTTGTAGAGGACCCTTAATATAGTAGGAATACCACAAGAAAAATATTTTTGGAGGAAGATTTAGAGTAGCTATTTTTCCATGGCCATGGCCGAAAATGGAGTGGTCTTATTTTTTGCTCAAGGTTTCTTGATTCTTCTATGACTTAAAGATGACTTAGTCATCTTTTAAGTCCACAAATTAAAACCCACACATGGGCCTTGGATAATTAAGGGGCCGGCCACCCCTCTACAATTGGGCCTCAATTTAGTTTAAAAAAAAAATTCCAAGCCCAATTGGTCAAAATTCTTATTTTGTAATTCCCGAAACTAATTTCCAAAATTCCCATTTTTGCCCTTGGCCTCATTCCGTATTTCCACACCAATATTTTTCATGAAAATCACACATATATAAATTCAAATCAACATATGAACTTATTTCTTACAAATTGAAACAACTTTCCAATTTTCTAACTGTGCGAAAGCACGGGATATAACAGCTGGCACCTGGGGGCGTGCGACAGCCAAAAGACGCGGTAGGGCTAGAGGTCGCGGGGCTACCCCTGCTAGGGGCAGGGCAGCAGTGCGAGAGATCTCCGTCTCTAGAGCCTGAGGATCAGCAGATTCGAGACCAGGAGCCGAGGATGATGTAGGCCCAGCACGGGTACAACCCAAGATCACTTCAGAGCAGACTATGCAGGATACTATGGCTCGTGTTCTACTCTATTTATATACCAGCCAGGCTTCCGCTGGTGTTACTACTCCGAGCGGAGGTTTCCAGACTATAGTTGGGGTGCAGACCCATGAACAGAGACCTATTCGAGTAGCACACCCTGCTGCAGCTATGGCTCCTAAATTGATGCAGTGCTAGCCCCGGGGGATGATCTTAGACTTATGGCGGGCCCTCTTATGACCTTGACTGATTATGATCTTATTGGGAGGTTTAGGAAGTTAGAGCCGCCGAGGTTCCCAGCTACTTTTGGAGAGGAAGCGCATGAGTTCATCTTGGATATGCATGAGATGTTACATAGGATGGGGATCATAGAGTCCCATGGATTTGACTATGTGTCCTACCAGTTTCGCGGAGACGCGAAGACTTGGTGGTCGTATTTTGTTGCTTTCAGACATGAGGGTTATCCTCTACTAACTTGGAAACAGTTCTATCGGGCCTTCCTTGATAAGTATGTGCCTTGGACTGTGAGAAAGACACGTAGGGAGGAGTTTCTACTCATAGCCTTGTTCCAAAGTAGATCATTTCCTTTCTTCAAGCGAAGCAATTAGTCAATAAGGGTGTTTAACTTATCTAGCTCATGTGCGTGACACTACTGTTGCATTTCAGCCCTTGAGTCCATTCCTATTGTGAGCGAGTTCTCAGAGGTATTCCTGTCTGATTGGCCGGGTATGCCACCCAATTGCGATATTGACTTGGATCTGGGAACTCACCCTATTTCTATTCTGCCATAACAGATAGCACCGTCCGAGTTGAGAGAGCTTATGGAGCAGTTGCAGAATTTATTAAGAAATGGGTTTATTAGATCGAGGGTCTCCCCTTGGGGTGTTCTTATGTTATTTGTGAAGAAGAAAGATGGATCTATGAGGATGTGGATTGATTATCGCCAGCTGAACAAGGTTACTATTCGAAACAAGTGTCATATGCCTCGTATTGATGATTTATTTGACCAGTTTCAGGGTGCTTCAGTGTTCTCGAATATTGGTTTACGTTCAGGCTACAACTAGCTGAGGATAAGGGCAGAGGATATTTCGAAGACAGCTTTTCGGACGAGATATGGACATTATGAGTTTCTGGTGATGTCTTTTGGGTTTACTAATGCCCCGGATGCATTGATGTCTTTGATGTATGTCATTTTTAGTCCATTCCTTGACTCCTTTGTGTTTGTGTTTACTGATGATTTCTTGGTGTATTCCAAGTGTAGAGAGGAGCATGAGAGTCATCTTTGCACTTTACTTAGGCTGTTGAAAAAGAATAGTTTGTTTGCTAAGTTTTTGAAGTGTGAGTTTTAGTTGAAGTCTGTGGCATTCTTGGGCCACGTTATGTCTAAGGATGGGATCAAGGTTGATCCTCAGAAGATTCAGACTGTGAGGGATTGGGTGAGGCCTACTACTGTGATCGAGATCCATAGTTTTGTTGGGTTGGCCAGCTACTACCGCTGATTTGTGAAGGGTTTCGCTTCTATTGCTTCGTCTTTAACCAGATTGACTCAGAAGGATGTTTCCTTCCAGTTGTCCGATGATTGTGAGGAGAGCTTTCAAAAGCTCAAGCCTCTTTTGACTTCAGCCCTGATTCTAGCATTACCCGTGGAGGGTAAGGATTTCACAGTCCATTATGATGCATCCCATATGGGTTTGGGTGTTGTATGTATTCATAAGGGTAGATTCATAGCCTATGCTTCCCATCAGAATAAGATCCATGAGTAGAATTACCCTACCCATGATTTGGAGTAGTTGGGCATGGTCTTTTCTTTGAAGATTTGGAGACATTAGTTGTATGGTTTCCATTATAAGGTTTTCACCGATCACAATAGCCTTCAGCATTTGTTTACCCAGAGAGATCTTAATTCCAGGCAGCACCGATGGATGGAGCTCCTGAAGGACTATGACATCTCTATTCTTTATCATCTAGGGAAAGCCAATGTTGTTGTTGATGCCTTGAGTCGCAAGGCGGTGAGCATGGGGATTTTAGCTCGTTTGGTTGTTTCCGAGAGTCCGTTGGCCATTGAAATTTAGAGTCTGCCAACAGTTTCGTTCATCTTGATATTTCAGCCCCAGGCAAAGTTTTGGCTTGTGTAAGGGCGAGATCATCCTTACTAGATCAGATCTGGACTCATCAGTTTGAGGATGCTCAATTGAGCAAGATTCGAGATAGGGTTCTGAAGGGTGAGGCCAAGGAGGCCATGATTGATTCAGAGGCCCATAGCTCTCAATATCCCATTCATCCGGGGGCGACTAAGATGTATCATGATTTGCGGCAGCACTATTGATGGCATCGGATGAAGAGGGACATAGCCGATTTCATGGCTAAGTGTGGTAATTGTCAACAAGCTAAGTATGAGCACCAACGACCTGGTAGTGTACTTCAGAGGATGCCCATTCCTGAGTAGAAGTGGGAGAGAATTGTCATGGATTTCGTTGTGGGTCTCCTAAAGACCCTGGGTAAGTTTGACTCGATTTGGGTGATAGTTGATCGGTTGAGTAAGTCCACTTATTTCATTCCAGTTCAGATATCCTATACTGCAGAAAAGTTATCCAAGTTGTACATTTGGGATATTATGAGATTGCATGGAGTTCCCATTTCTATGATATCTGATCGGGGCACTATATTTACTTCCTATTTCTTTAGAGCTTTTCATGAGGATTTGGGTATCCGATTGGATCTTAGTACAGCTTTCCACCCCCAGACCGATGGGCAGTCCGAGAGGACTATTTAGGTGCTCGAGGATATGTTGAGAGCTTGCGTTATTAATTTTTGTGGTCATTGGGATTATCACTTGTCATTGGCAGAGTTTGTATACAATAACTGTTATCACTCGAGTAACGACATGACACCTTTTGAGGAATTGTATGGTAGGAGATTTAGATCTCCGGTTGGCTGGTTTGATGCCTTTTGTTACACCTCGTATTTTGTACGTTGGAATTCGTTAGGTGTTGGTTATCTTAATCGTGGAACCTGGAGTTATCTTCCAGGCTATATGAGATTATGTTCCTATCTTATGGTTATGTACGGGGGGGGGGTTAAGTTCATGAAATAAGCTATGGAAGGATTTGAGAACAAGCGAATTAAGGAAATTACGTTTGTTGGAACTTTGGGAAAACTTGGCAAAATCATGGACTGGATTTTGGTCCAACTTGAGAGAGGTATATCTCCTAGAATATGAGGAGTTTTGGTGTGTTTTCTCTATCCAAATTGAATTTTGTTGAGTCTAGTTTCCAACGCAACAAACCATTCGTCAATATGACATCGGAGTAAAAATATATGGGTGTTTTAAGACAGACTACTCGAGGCAGAACATTTTGACGGATAAGTTTGACGGACCCCAGAAATTTCCGCGGCCCGTCAATTCGTATTTTCGCAGCGTAAAATAGTCACAGTGATCCATGTTTGGCTGGGCAGTTTGACGGAGCATTTTGACGGACCGTAGGAATTTTGACGGTTCGTCAAAGTGAGCGTAGAATTGCCCGACGGGATTTTAAGTTACGCTTTATATATTTAATTTCATATCATTTAGACTCATTATTTCCCCAAAATAGATCCTTGAGCTCCCCAAAACCGTCTCTCTAGGTACACAAACTAAATCAAGCCAAAATCCAAGAAAATCTAAAAGAATTAGGAGTTTCAAGTGCTAAGAAGCTTGCTAGGGTTTGTGGAACTCAAGATTTCTTATGGTGTTGATGTTGGAGACTTCACCTTAGTGGAGTAAGTTGATCCAAGACTTGTTCTTGAGTGATTAAGTTAAGACTTCACATCTTTACATATAGTTAAGGTTGTTTGATTGTTATACCATGTGGGTAAAGGAAGAAAGGTGGAAATAGAGTTCATGTATGAACTTGGAGATATTATGAGCTATAGGTTAACTTGAATTGTAATTCCTGGCATATTAGGAGTATAATCTTGTTGTGGATGTTATAGATGATGTTGAGGGAGTGTTGTATGCAATTGTGTTAGGGGTTGGTATAAAGTTGTTCATATAAGTTGAATATGAGAATGAATTTTGAGACTTAATGCAATATGACTACTTAATTATGATATTGTGGATGTTATTATAATTGTTGGGGAGTTGTTTTGCGATATGTTGGAAGTCGATGAAATCGGGGAAATGTTGCCCAATTTTCATTAACTCATGAATTATTGTAGTTTGAATTTAAGAGTGTCTTTAAGACTTAACCATGGTATGAATCCTTTTAAGTGTAGATTCCTCATACTTTGGAGGTGAACGTTAAGTAGTTAAGACAACATAAAGGTATATAAGGTTACCCCTTCTTCTTAAGGCATGTTCCCATTTGTCGTATACCTTCACGAGAATTCCATAATGTTCCATGATGACTTCATTCCTATAACCACTAAAGCTCATACATCTTGATATTCTCATGATACCATTGGTTACATCCTATGATAGTTAATCCTCTAAGGAAGGATATAACGGAAGTGATGATGATGATGTTGATGTTTACGATATTCACGTAATCCTCTATGGCTATTAAGTAACACCGAACTTATATGGCCGGGTATGGTATCTATTGCGCGCACACCATTGTAGTTGGGTACGAATAACACTAAGCTTGGTATGCCAAGGTATATATAACACTGAGCCTTGTCATGGTTGGGTATGTAAAACACCGAACCCCTATGGTCGGGTACAGTACTACTATATGTGTAAGTGTATATAATGGAAAGTTCCCATTATAATAAGGGTAAGTAAATATGGTGAATGTCGCTAGAGGTATATATATGGCTCTCTCATCCCATGACTCTTCCATCTTATGCTACTTTTCATGCTTCTATTATGCTATTGATTATGCCTTACATACTCAGTAAATTGTTTCGTACTGACGTCCTTTTGTTTGTAGACGTTGGTTCATGCCCATAGGTGGACATGGAGATAGACTTGATCCTTAGATTGCTTATCCAGTGACTGCGTGGAGGAGCTCCATTTGATCCGGAGCTGCAACTGTTGGTACTATTCTTTTGTGTGTATATATATCGGCATGGCAAGGTCCTATCCAGTCTTTATTATGTTACATACTCTTCTTAGAGGCTCGTAGACAGTTATGTATAGTTAGATATCTTTCGACCTTGTCGGCTCACATTTTTGTATATCATTTTGTTAGCCTTGTCGGCTTATGTATATGGTTTTGGGCGTAGTTGTTGATGTTGATATAAAAGTGTTCTTGCCCGAAAAGATTGGTATTATTGATGCATAGGAATTGCGAGTTAGCCATATGGCTCACCTAGTTATGATTGTGGAAGTATGATGGGAGGTGCCCGGGTGGGGTAGCTCCAGGTACCCGTCATGACCCTTCGGTTGGGTCGTGATAAAAGTAGTATCAGAGCGGTTCTGTCCTAGGGTGTGTCAACGAGCCGTGTCCAGTAGATTCTTGTTTATGGGTGTGTTGCACACCATACTTATAAACAGGGGGCTGCGGGCATTTAGAAATGAATGATCTTCTTTCTACATAGATCGTGCGATAAAGCCATGATATAAGGATTTCCCTTTCCTTAACCGTGTGTTATGTATTTCAGAAATGCCTGTAAAAAGGAAAGCTATGGTAGCCCAAAAGGGCAAGATAGTGGTAGAAAGGCAAGCTGAAAGAGTACCGCCAACGGATATAGAGGAAGGTGAATCCCAGAATGAGGTTCAATCTCAGTCCTCTGACTCATTGCCTATTTCTGAGGAGCATGAGCGAGTATCAGCCCCATCTCCTCCACCAAAGATTTCAATCCAAGAGATGAAAGAGACCATTTAACTGTTGACTCAATTAGTTGCCGCGTAGGCCCAGCGGCAGGGTATGGCTTATGGTGATCGGCTGTGAGTGCTAGAGCCCGTGATTTTATTAGCTTGAACCCTCTGGAGTTTTTCGGGTCAATACCGGAGGAGGGCCCTCAAAGCATTATTGATGAAATGTTGAGGACGCTTCGGCTAATGTATGCTTCAGACGTTGAATCGGTAGAGTAAGCATCATATACGGGATGTTGCGGTTCATTTGTATATGGTTTGGTTGTCTTCTAGGGGAGTCAATGCACCTCCCCCGATATGGTAAGAATTTGCTGATGCTTTCCTTCGACATTACCTACCCCAAGAAGTTCGGCGGGCTAGAGCCGATAAGTTCTTGAATCATAAGCAAGGAAGTATGTGTCACGACCCAGCCCCGTGGGCCGCGACTGGTGTCCTTCTGGGACACCCCAAACGAACTCACACCCAGACCATCGTAATCAGACTCGCCCAAACTCAACGTACGTTATTCGAACTCAACATCGTAATCAGACATCTACCGAACACTTATCCTAAGCAGTCGCCCGTACAGATCAGACAAATCACAAATCAGAAAGGAAGCGGAATGTACATCGCCAAATTTCATACACACACATCAGAAGGGTGGCGGAATGCACATCGCCCCCAAATGCATACACATACATACAGACTCAGAGGCCGACTTGGCCATAGTAGCGTACGGGCCGCTTAAGATCGTAAAACAGACTCACATGCAAACACACCGGACCCACGACCCACAAATCTGACTACAGGCCTCTAAACAAAACAGAACATTAGAACATAGGACGGGACAGGGCCCCGCCGTACCCACTCATCCAAATATACAGAATAAAGACACAACAAAAGATATGTACCAAAAGTAGGCTCCGGATCAAAAGGGAGCTCTCCAACACAGCAGAGTGAGTAGCCTAAACTGGAGGACCACCCAAACGAGCTTCTGTACCTGCGGGCATGAAACACAGCCCCCGAAGAAACGGGGGTCAGTACGGGAGGAGTACTGAGTATGTAAAGCAGAAGGTACAGAAATCACAAACACAGCTAGAGTCAGAAAGAACAAACACACCAACATGGCAACAAAGAAAACCTGTGCGGGAGGCGAACGTACAAATGCAAATCAAATCATGTGTAGGGTTTAGGAACGTGGTCACCCCCCGACGCTGGTGCCACAACACATCATAACTCCAGAAGGTTTCAAATCTCCGTACAATCTCCAGACACATCTCATCACACACACATCATATCATCAGAACGTATCAAATGCCATATCACATCATAACTCCATAAACGGTAACCAGCCCTATGGCGAGGCCTCGGAAACCGTAACACATCATAACTCCCGAATATATTATAGTGCGCACGATCACAAAGTCGGCCCGGGTACCGACGAACGAAGTCATAGCAGGCAGCACGAACAGAGTAGTGCAGAAATCATATGCATATCAAAAATAATTTGTCGGACTTAACATATAGTTTACGTAGAGGTATATACTGACGCCCGAAGGATCGGAGTAGGAATCAGACTGATCAAAGTATGCATATAAAAGTTACGAAGTTCCAAACTGCCAAATTCGCAAGAAAACTGTTCATAAGTCATTTTCCGAAAATCTCACATCATTCAAGTACAGAACGTACATTAATGGCATAGAAAGTTTCAAACACATCCTTGGGTCCTAAACAGACGGTTGCGGATCATAACGGACACAAATGAATCAAACAAACCGAATAAGGGGAGCCTCGGGGCTCGCGGGCCCACCTCGAGTCAAATTGAGGTGGCGGACACAAATCACAGACTTTCGGCTCCATAGAGCCATCTACAAAAGTTTCGAAGAGTTTCGGACACAACAGCACAAGTTATGGAGGTACGAACATTCTTTTAACCAAAGGTGACAAAGAGGGTTCAATCGCGCTGAGTGAATAGTGCTCGAACTTGAACCTCGATTTCCAAGAGTAGGATTATTCCCGAGGTTCCGATATTAACCTAGTAGGACTAGGACATGCCAAAAGAATGATAGGTAGGCTTTACATACCTGGTTGGCGCCTTACGCTCCTCAAATCGCAATTCCCGTTTCGTCCAGAAACTGCAAATGGTCACTTTTACCAGTTACTATTCATGAGAATTAACATTTTAGTCCTTGGGCTATATTTGGCTACCGAAATTTCGGCAGCACTTCCCCTATAAATCTAACACCCCCGAGACTTAGCTCGGCTCAAAATATAATAACATCAACAGCCCAAACATCATTACACAATACGAATCACAATCAAACACACTAGCTTCACAATTGCACCTTATTTCATAAGTTGGTAATCCTATTTCCAAACTTCACAATTTCAACTCACATCCACATTATTGTATTCATTCATTCAAGATTATTCCATTACATAACAAACAAGTTCCAAACCACATACAAACATCCCCAAAGTTCACTACTTTCCAAATTTTATTCAAAACACCAAAAATTACGACGAACGTTCTAACTTGCGTCGTTTCATTCCAAACTCATTATCATCAACCATAAATCATATTTAAAGTCTTTAGTATCATATATATACTATGATATACACAAATATACCAAAGGTATACACTTTCCGATAACGTCCGAAATTATTTTCTAACACCAACTCAATTCCTTAATCAATCCTTTACAACATAATGACCACAACAACACATCATTCAAGCTAAATAAGATCAAATTCTTATGCCTTAAACCTTATAAAACCCACGGCCAAACACACTCTTTTTGCACACACACGCCATGCACAAACACAACACCATTCCAAAATCTTCATGCCAATTCAATCACTAACACATATGTATCCATTTCATAGCATTAAAACATAAAGATCTTACCTTTTTCTTGAATTTCCGACTTGTCGCAAACGTCGCTCTTTCTCCAAACTACTTGTATCACGTCGGAGAGCGTCTTGAGTACTTCACAACTATGTAAAACTTGAGATTTTTGGATCAACAATCAAGCTTGGAAATTTTCTTTCTTTTTTTTTCTATAGTGGCCGAAACCCCTCTCTCCTTGTGTTCTTGAATTTTTGATTTATTTTCTTGATAATTATCAAGTGTTCATGATATATATCCATTACTAAGTGTCATGTGCATAGCACATGACATTTAAAAATGGGTTTGGGCCTCTAAATTGGACGGCCAACCCACTAACCTTGGGCCTCATTTTGTGTTCTAATTTTTTTTCTTGGCCCAATTCATTAAAAGTCCCGTTTTGTAATTCCCGAAACAAATTTCCGAAATTCCAAATTCACCCTCGGCCTTCCCCGAGGTCTTGACGTCAATGATTTCATAATCAACATGAGCATAGCAACTTGAATCAAAATATTTCCTCAACACACACAAGTCTCATTTATTTCTTGATTTCCCGTTATACGAAAATACGGGACATAACATTCTCCCCCCCTTAAGAACATTCGTCCTCGAATGTTGAATCGACTTCATGGGTGTCGTACAACTCTGGGGGGGTTCTTTTGATAGTTGTCCTTTATTGATTTCTCCGACATGGCTCCCTTACCAATACTCGGGGTAGATTTCTCACATCACCAATCCGAATGCCTTCATAATGCATTTTCTCGTACTCTACGTAATCACCGAACCATACGCTATATTCTTGTAATAGACGAACGCTTTCCAGACATCATAGTCAATATCATTTTCTTGTCACACTTTTGAGTTTCCCTCACCCCATCGTCGTAATCTCACTCTACTTCATATCAGACACTTCATGCTAAACAGATTCAGAACTTAGGCCGGACGCGCATGCGTATATCGGACGGATTTATATCCAGAGTCAGACCCACAGAGGCGTGCCAGACAGGAACGGATTCAGAATCAAACGCACAAAAGGTTCATCGGACGGGAACCTAGTCGAACGCAGAAGTACAGAGGTGTACTAGGTAGAGCCTCATCGGAATCGGAAGTGCAGAAGCACCACAGATAGGATGTCAATTTAGAATCAAATCATTCATATTAAGGCTCCAATAATTCATGAGAATTTTCCTTTATTTGCAAACTCACTCACCAAGTCGTCACACAATTTACTTTGCGTCTTATGTATCGACTCCTTCAAAAATTCCAATTACTCACACTGCTTATCTTTTATTTATCACAACATTAGTCGCCGGGCTCAGCTCTTAGCCCTCCTAGGCACCAAATGAGAATCATACACACACATACACATACATATACACCTACACACGTTTACTCATACCTTACCGGCGAACATCTCTGGCTGTTATTCAAATTCGTTCAATTTTCCCAAGAGGTGTTGTATCCTTTCCTTTTCGCCCATTTAGTCCGCCTCGTTCCGCGCGACTCTCGAAAGGGCACTAATTATTCTCCACACATTCTATTCACCTTTGGTTACCCCAAATTCCCATTTACGTTAATCATACTTACACTTGTGCAAAATTTTGCGTTACTTCCCAGGGGGTCACCCATCCCAGAATTGCTCTGGCTTGACCACGCTTAACCCTGAAACTTTTACACATTTCGACGCGTTAGGGCTGATATAATTTCGCCAATTGCCTCGCACGACCTTTATCACGTAATTTTAGGCCAAACGGGGTCTTAGCAAATTTTTCGGAAATTTTTCGTAGCGGGTCCCATTCTGACCCAAAGAGGTCGTTTGCTTTTCTGGCTGTGAGGTCTATCGTTCTAGTCTTCCAAATCCCATATATCTTCCTCCCACATGTACAGATAACTGCCTCGGATATTTTCATTAATTCGGATTCTTACCTTACCTTTACTGACACACACAAAAAAAAGTATATCTCATAATACTGAGGTACAAACCTACCATTGCACATTTTCATTAAACAAAAAGGTTAGTAATATACCTGGGTCTGCGTCTGGGGGTGCCTCTGGGTCCCGACGACCAGTCAGAGCATAGATGCGGTTCGAGGGACCACTAGAATCTGAAGCCCCACCACGGCCTCTACCGCGGCCCGCTGGTGCTGGCATACCTCGCCCCGTAGAGCGCGTGGCCGAAGGGGTTGATGACGAACCAGCAACGGATCTCATCGGCGGTGCTGCGCTGCCGGAACCGCCTGCCCATGGACAATCCCGCATGATATGGCCCTGGCGGCCGCAAGCAAAACAGGCCCCCGTGGCCCTGAAGCACTCCCCTGGGTGCGATCTTCCGCAATACGAACACTGGGGTATGGGTGGCCTAGACTGACTGGGACCCCTGCTCGACTGAGAACCTGGGGCTCTGGAACTCTGGTCTGCCCTGGACGGTCCTGCTCCATCAAACCTCTTACCAATAGACTGTGTGTCCCGGCCTGACGGCGGAAAGTGCCCGCTGGACTGATACTGCGGCTGCCCGCTCCGAGAATCTCCAGAATACCCCGCTGATCTGGCCCTCTTGGGCCGTCTCCCATCATACTCTCGGCTGGGCCGATCTGCTCGGTGCCGATTCTCCATCCCCTGGGCGTAGGCCTGTAGACGGGCAATGTCCATATCTGTCTGCAATGACACCGCCATACACCCGTCAATCAAGTAACGATCCAGCCCCATAACATATCTATGCATCCGATCTGTCACATCTGCCACCACGGCAGGGGCATACCGGGCCAGGGAATCGAACTCCAAATTATATTCACGGACGCTCCGACCCCTCTGCTGCAGATGCAAAAACCGATCAGCTCGCTCCCGTCGTAACTCTGGGGGCAGGAAGTGGCGGGTGAAAGCAGTCACAAACTGATCCCACATAGCTGGAGGAGCACCCTCACCCCGGGATAGCTCCCAAGTCTCATACCAATGCGCGGCAACGTCCCGAAGTCTATGCGAAGCTAGCTCAATCGACTCGGTCTCTGACGCCCTGACCAAGTCTAATGCACGCCGCATCCCCCGAATGAAGTCATGGGGGTCCTCGTCGGGCTTAGACCCGAAAACCTCTGGAGGGTCGCATAACAAGAACTCCCGAACTCTCAGGCTTTCCCGCCTGTCCTCATCATCATCGTCCCTCCGCCCGCGTCTGCGAACCTGGCCGGCTACAATCGTGGTCAACAACTGTACAGCCTCCCGCAGGGTCCTATCCTCCGCCCCTGGCTGAGGAATCTCAGGAGCGGGTACACGGACCTCTGGAGCTGCTGAAGGTCCCGCTCCAGGCTGTACTAATGGGGGTGTAGCAGACCCCTCAGAATGAGGTGTAACCTCAGGCAAATCATAAACACGAGCCCGAGTAGCCCGTTGTGCCTGACTGGTCTCTCCCACCTTCGCCTTGCCCTTTTGGGCCGCCGTTGCCTTCTTCGGAGGCATCACTGCAAACACAACAACGGGTCAGATCAGAATGACCCTAATAACACAGCTCTATCGCACGATCTAAGATTCCAAAGAAAAGGCAACACAACATCCTAGATGTCCTGTAGCTCCCTGTTTATAGATGTGGTGCACAACACATCGATAAACAAGACTCTACTAGACACGGCCTGTAGACATTCCGAGGACAAACCGCTCTGATACCACTTTTGTCACGACCCAGCCCCGTGGGCCGCGACTGGTGTCCTTCTGGGACACCCCAAACGAACTCACACCCAGACCATCGTAATCAGACTCGCCCAAACTCAACGTACGTTATTCGAACTCAACATCGTAATCAGACATCTACCGAACACTTATCCTAAGCAGTCGCCCGTACAGATCAGACAAATCACAAATCAGAAAGGAAGCGGAATGTACATCGCCAAATTTCACACACACACATCAGAAGGGTGGCGGAATGCACATCGCCCCCAAATGCATACACATACATACAGACTCAGAGGCCGACTTGGCCATAGTAGCGTACGGGCCGCTTAAGATCGTAAAACAGACTCACATGCAAACACACCGGACCCACGACCCACAAATCTGACTACAGGCCTCTAAACAAAACAGAACATTAGAACATAGGACGGGACAGGGCCCCGCCGTACCCACTCATCCAAATATACAGAATACAGACACAACAAAAGATATGTACCAAAAGTAGGCTCCGGATCAAAAGGGAGCTCTCCAACACAGCAGAGTGAGTAGCCTAAACTGGAGGACCACCCAAACGAGCTTCTGTACCAGCGGGCATGAAACACAGCCCCCGAAGAAACGGGGGTCAGTACGGGAGGAGTACTGAGTATGTAAAGCAGAAGGTACAGAAATCACAAACACAGCTAGAGTCAGAAAGAACAAACACACCAACATCGCAACAAAGAAAACCTGTGCGGGAGGCGAACGTACAAATGCAAATCAAATCATGTGTAGGGTTTAGGAACGTGGTCACCCCCCGACGCTGGTGCCACAACACATCATAACTCCAGAAGGTTTCAAATCTCCGTACAATCTCCAGACACATCTCATCACACACACATCATATCATCAGAACGTATCAAATGCCATATCACATCATAACTCCATAAACGGTAACCAGCCCTATGGCGAGGCCTCGGAAACCGTAACACATCATAACTCCCGAATATATTATAGTGCGCACGATCACAAAGTCGGCCCGGGTACCGACGAACGAAGTCATAGCAGGCAGCACGAACAGAGTAGTGCAGAAATCATATGCATATCAAAAATAATTTGTCGGACTTAACATATAGTTTACGTAGAGGTATATACTGACGCCCGAAGGATCGGAGTAGGAATCAGACTGATCAAAGTATGCATATAAAAGTTACGAAGTTCCAAACTGCCAAATTCGCAAGAAAACTGTTCATAAGTCATTTTCCGAAAATCTCACATCATTCAAGTACAGAACGTACATTAATGGCATAGAAAGTTTCAAACACATCCTTGGGTCCTAAACAGACGGTTGCGGATCATAACGGACACAAATGAATCAAACAAACCGAATAAGGGGAGCCTCGGGGCTCGCGGACCCACCTCGAGTCAAATTGAGGTGGCGGACACAAATCACAGACTTTCGGCTCCATAGAGCCATCTACAAAAGTTTCGAAGAGTTTCGGACACAACAGCACAAGTTATGGAGGTACGAACATTCTTTTAACCAAAGGTGACAAAGAGGGTTCAATCGCGCTGAGTGAATAGTGCTCGAACTTGAACCTCGATTTCCAAGAGTAGGATTATTCCCGAGGTTCCGATATTAACCTAGTAGGACTAGGACATGCCAAAAGAATGATAGGTAGGCTTTACATACCTGGTTGGCGCCTTACGCTCCTCAAATCGCAATTCCCGTTTCGTCCAGAAACTGCAAATGGTCACTTTTACCAGTTACTATTCATGAGAATTAACATTTTAGTCCTTGGGCTATATTTGGCTACCGAAATTTCGGCAGCACTTCCCCTATAAATCTAACACCCCCGAGACTTAGCTCGGCTCAAAATATAATAACATCAACAGCCCAAACATCATTACACAATACGAATCACAATCAAACACACTAGCTTCACAATTGCACCTTATTTCATAAGTTGGTAATCCTATTTCCAAACTTCACAATTTCAACTCACATCCACATTATTGTATTCATTCATTCAAGATTATTCCATTACATAACAAACAAGTTCCAAACCACATACAAACATCCCCAAAGTTCACTACTTTCCAAATTTTATTCAAAACACCAAAAATTACGACGAACGTTCTAACTTGCGTCGTTTCATTCCAAACTCATTATCATCAACCATAAATCATATTTAAAGTCTTTAGTATCATATATATACTATGATATACACAAATATACCAAAGGTATACACTTTCCGATAACGTCCGAAATTATTTTCTAACACCAACTCAATTCCTTAATCAATCCTTTACAACATAATGACCACAACAACACATCATTCAAGCTAAATAAGATCAAATTCTTATGCCTTAAACCTTATAAAACCCACGGCCAAACACACTCTTTTTGCACACACACGCCATGCACAAACACAACACCATTCCAAAATCTTCATGCCAATTCAATCACTAACACATATGTATCCATTTCATAGCATTAAAACATAAAGATCTTACCTTTTTCTTGAATTTCCGACTTGTCGCAAACGTCGCTCTTTCTCCAAACTACTTGTATCACGTCGGAGAGCGTCTTGAGTACTTCACAACTATGTAAAACTTGAGATTTTTGGATCAACAATCAAGCTTGGAAATTTTCTTTCTTTTTTTTTCTATAGTGGCCGAAACCCCTCTCTCCTTGTGTTCTTGAATTTTTGATTTATTTTCTTGATAATTATCAAGTGTTCATGATATATATCCATTACTAAGTGTCATGTGCATAGCACATGACATTTAAAAATGGGTTTGGGCCTCTAAATTGGACGGCCAACCCACTAACCTTGGGCCTCATTTTGTGTTCTAATTTTTTTTCTTGGCCCAATTCATTAAAAGTCCCGTTTTGTAATTCCCGAAACAAATTTCCGAAATTCCAAATTCACCCTCGGCCTTCCCCGAGGTCTTGACGTCAATGATTTCATAATCAACATGAGCATAGCAACTTGAATCAAAATATTTCCTCAACACACACAAGTCTCATTTATTTCTTGATTTCCCGTTATACGAAAATACGGGACATAACAGTATGAGTGTGCCTTAGAGTATTGTCTCCGCTTCAATTCTTTGGCTAGGTATGCGCCGGCCATGGTAGTAGATATGGGAGATAGAGTGCACCGATTTGTGAGTGGCTTAGGACCACATTTGATGGATAAGTGCTTGACTGCGTCACTTCAAGATGTTATGGACATTTCTCGCATTCAAGCCCGTACTAAGAATTTGGAGGAAAACCAACAACTGCAAAGAGGTGAGCGTGAGCTTGACAGATGTTATAACAAGAGGGCTAGATCTTCGGGTCTGACTAGTGAGTTTAGAGGAGGGAAAAGACAGCCGTTTTCTAGGCATTCCGGCCATTCCTTGACTAGTGCACCTCCGCGATATACGGGCCAGAGATTTGATAGATCTATTCATTCCGGGCCAAGCCAGAGTTTTAGAGCTTCAAGTTCTCATTACAGAGGTGACTCGAGCCAAGCAAGGCCACCCATGCCATGATGTTCTCAGTGCAGAAAGTCATATTGGGGCCAGTGTCGATTAGGTTCAGATGTTTGCTATGTATGCGGGCAGACAGACCATATCATGCATGACTTCCCCTCAATTAGTGGTAGGGGTAGGGTCCAACCTTCAGGGTCGGCAGCCGGGTCTTCATCATCCATACGCCCTCTGGGGAAAGGTTCATAGACGCCAATCAGTCGTGGTAGGGGTAGAGGAGAAGCTCCCAGTTCTAGTGGTCCTCAGCACCGTATTTATGCATTGGCTGGACGACAGGATCTTGAGTCCTCCCCTGATGTCGTCACCGGTATATTATCGGTATTTTCTCATGATGTGTATACTTTGATTGATCCAATCTCAACCTTGTCATATGTCACTCCATATATTGCTGGTCGATTTGGGTTAAAATCGAAATCAATTAAACCTTTTGAGGTATCGACACCCGCTGGTGAATCGGTAATAGCTAGCTGAGTGTATAAAAATTCTATAGTTGTGATTTGTAATCATCGTACTATGGTAATTTACATGAGTTGAAAATGATGGACTTTGATGTTATTATGGTCATGGATTGGTTGGCTTCTTATTATGCCAATGTCGATTATAGAACAAAAATAGTTCGTTTCCAGTTTCCGGGAGAACCAAATTTGGAATGGAAAGGAAATACAGTGTCTCCGAGAGGTAGGTTTATTTCCTATCTCAAGGCCAGGAAAATGATTGCTAAAGGCTATATTTATTATTTAGTCCGGGTTCAAGATATAGAAGCTGAATCGCCAACTCTTCAGTCTGTCCCAGTAGTGAATGAGTTTCCGAATGTATTCTCGGATGAGCTTCCAGACCTCCCTCCTGAACGGGAGATTGATTTTTCTATTGATGTGCTACCAGATACTAAGCCCATATCTATTCCTCCTTATATAATGGATTCCGCAGAGTTGACAGAGTTGAAGGAGCAATTGAAGGACTTGCTTGAAAAAGGCTTTATTAGGCCTAGTTCTTCCCCGTAGGAAGCACCCGTATTGTTTGTGAGGAAGAAAAATGGCTCCTTGCGAATGTGCATTGACTACAGGCAATTGAATAAGGTGACGATCAAGAATAAATATCTGCTCCCAAGGATTGATGACTTATTTGACCAATTGTAGGGTGCCAAATGGTTTTCAAAGATAGACTTGAGATCTGAGTATCATCAGGTGAGAGTTAGGGAGGAAGATATTCCTAAGATGGCCTTTCGAACAAGATATGGTCATTTCGAATTTCAGGTAATGTCATTTGGGCTAACTAATGTACCGGCGATATTCATAGATTTGATGAACAATGTGTTCAGGCCTTTCTTAGTTTTATTTGTGATTGTGTTCATTGACGATATCCTGGTATATTCTCGGTCTGAGGCAAAATATGCGGATCATTTACGTACTGTCCTTAGAGTTCTCCAAACTCGAGAGTTATTTGTAAAATTTTCAAAGTGCGAGTTTTGGTTGAATTCAGTGACCTTTTTGATGAATATTATTTTAGTCGATGGTATTCAGGTGGATACCCAGAAGATTGATGTTGTGAAGACTTGACCAAGGCCTATTACATCTACGGAGGTCCGTAGTTTTCTGTATTTGGCAGGTTATTATAGGAGGTTTATAGAAGACTTTTCTTCCATTTCTGAACCATTGACAAATCTAACTCAGAAATTAGTTAGGTTTCGATGGACGGATGCTTCTGAACACAGCTTTCAGGAGTTAAAAAATAGATTAACTTCTGCCGTAATCCTTACAGTTCCCAAAGGATCGAAACTGTATGTTGTATACTGTGATGCTTCAGGCGTTGGGTTAGGGTGTGTGTTGATGCAGCATGGTAAGGTTATTGCTTATGCTTCGGGACTATTGCGAAAACATAAGAAAATTATCCAACCCATGATCTTGAGTCAGTTGTGGTGATTCATGCATTGATGATGTGGAGACATTATTTGTATGGTGTCCATGTGGATATTTATACGTATCACAAGAGCCTTCACTATATTTTCAAGCAGAAATAATTAAATTTACGACAACGGCGATTGTTGGAGTTGTTGAAAGATTATGATGTTAAGATGCTATATCATCCCGGAAAGGCGAACGTTGTGGCTGATGCTCTCAGTCGTTGATCTATGGGAAGTTTATGCGATGTTCAGCCAGAGAAAAGAGAGTTAGCTCATGAGCTCCATCAATTAGCTAGCCTAGGAGTTTGCGTAGTGGACTCAGGCAATGCGGGAGCGACCATTCAGAATTCAGTTGTTTCATCGCTAGTAGTTGAAGTGAAAGAGCGCCAATATGAGGATCCTATACTAGTTCATTATAGAAATAAACTTCCTCAAAAGAAGAAGTCATCCTTTGAAAAATCTGAAGATGCAGTTCTCCGATGTCGAGGCAGATTGTGTGTTCCTGATGTTTTAGGATTACGCCATCAAATATTGAAAGAAACCCGTTGTTCCCATTATTCTGTTCATCCCGGAGTAACGAAAATGTACCATGATCTTAAATCTATATATTGGTGGAAAGGAATGAAGAAAGACATAGCGGATTTCGTGCCCCAATGTCCTAACCATCAACAAGTGAAGATTGAACACAAAAAGCCCGATGGATTGTTGCAAGTTATGGAAATTTCAACTTGGAAAATGGAAGTGATTAATACGGACTTCATCGCAGGCTTAACTCGTTCTAAGCATAAGTATGATTCTATATGGGTAATTGTGGATAGACTTACAAAGTCTGCTCATTTCCTACCTGTTCGAACTACATTTGCAGCGGAAGATTATGCAAAGCTTTATGTCAAAGAGATAGTGTGACTCCATGGTGTTCCAATATCTATTATTTCCGATAGAGGGACACAGTTTACAGCCAATTTCTGGAAATATTTTTAAGAAGGTTTGGGGACTCAAGTGAGTCTTAGTACAACATTTAATCCACAGACTGATGGGCAAGTTGAGCGTACCATCCAAACTCTGGAGGATGTGCTATGGGCATGTGTGTTGGATTTTGGAGGTAGTTGGGATGATCAGTTACTGCTTATTGAATTTTCTTATAACAACAATTATTATTCTAGCATCCAAATGGCCCCGTGTGAGGCTTTATATGGGCACAAGTACAGATCACCAATTGGGTGGTTCGAAGTGGGAGAAACTAAACTGATAGGGCCAGAGTTGGTTCAGCAAGCTATAGAGAAAGTCAAGCTTATACAGGATCGATTATTAACAGCTCAAAGTCATCAGAAATCCTATGCAGATAATCGTTGGCGACATTTAGAGTTCTAAGTAAAGGACTGGGTATTCTTGAAGGTGTCACCAATGAAGGGCGTCATGAGATTTGGAAAAAAGGTCAAGCTTAGTCCTCGGTATATTTGGCCTTATGAGATTGTAAGCAAGGTTAAAGTACGGAGACTCAGAACCAAATGTGTAGAACCAAAGGTGTAGCTTCAGTTAAAGTCTGATGGAGAAATAAGAATAGTGAGGAAACGACATGGGAAGTAGAAGAAGACATGAAGTTTACGTACCCATATTTATTTCCACCTCCAAAGAAGATTCAGGCAGTGACGCCATTGTCCTCAGGTATATAATGTTTTCCTTGATGCTTTCTTGGTCGTGTGTGGCCATGGTTGTTCATGTTGTTGTTGTGGCCCTGTGAGGTGATATATTTTTGGTTGCTGTGGCAGGATGGTTGTGCCATATTACAGGGGAAACTCTAGTGAAATTTTTGTAGAATCCCTAAGAGCCTAAAATTAGATGACGGGTGTTCTTAAGGGGGGAAGGATGTTACACCTCGTACTTTTGTACATTGGAATTCGTTAGGTTTTGGTTGTCCTAATTGTGGAAAATGGAGTTGTCTTCTAGGATATATGAGATTATGTTCCTATCTTATGGTTATGGGGGGGGGGGGGGGGGGGTTAAGTCCATTAAATAAGTTATGGAAGGATTTGAGAACAAGCGAATTAAGGAAATTAAGTTTGTCGAAACTTTGGGAAAACTTAGCAAAATCTTGGACAGGATTTGGGTCCAACTTGAGGGAGGTATATCTCCTACAATACGAGGAGTTTTGGTGTGTTTTCTCTATCCAAATTGAAGTTTGTTGAGTCTAGTTTCCAATGCAACAAAGCATTCGTCAATATGACATCGGAGTAAAAATATATGGGTGTTTTAAGACAGACTACTCGAGGCAGAACATTTTGACGGATCAGTTTGATGGATCGCAAAAATTTCTACGGCCCGTCAAATGGTATTTTCCCAGTGTAAAACAGTCACAGTGAACCATGATTGGCAAGGCAGTTTGATGGAGCATTTTGATGGACCGTAGGAATTTTGACGGTCCGTCGAAGAGAGCGTAGAATTGCCCGACGAGATTTTAAGGTACACTTTATATATTTCATTTCATATCATTTAGACTCATTATTTCCCCCAAACAGATTCTTGAGCTCTCCAAAACCCTCTCTCTAGGTCCACAAACTAAACCAAGCCAAAAACCAAGAAAATCTAAAAGCATTAGGAGTTTTAAGTGCTAAGAAGCGTGCTAGGGTCTGTGGAACTCAAGATTTCTTATGGTGTTGATGTTGGAGACTTCACCTTAGTGGAGTAAGTTGATGCAAGACTTGTTCTTGAGTTATTAAGGTAAGACTTCACATCTATTACATATGGCTAAGATTGTTTGATTGTTATACCATATGGGTAAAGGAAGAAAAGTGGAAATAGAGTTCAAGTATGAACTTGGAGATATTATGAGCTATAGGTTGACTTTAATTGTAATTCTCGGCATGTTAGGAGTATGATATTGTTGTGGATGTTATAGATGATGTTGAGGGAGTGTTGTATTCAATTGTGCAAGGGATTGGTGTAAAGTTGTTGATATAAGTTGAATATGAGAATGAATTTTGAGACTTAATGGAATATGACTACTTGATTATGATATTGTGGATGTTATTATAGTTGTTGGGGAGTTGTTTTGCGATATGATGAAAGTCGATGAAATCGGGAAAATGCTGCCCAATTTTCGTTAAATCATGAATTATTCTAGTTTTAATTTAAGAGTGTCTTTAAGACATAACCATGGTTTGAATCCTTTTAAATGTAGATTCCTCATGCTTTGGCGGTGAACGTTAAGTAGTTAGGACGGCATAAAGGTATGTAAGGCTACCCCCTCTTCTTAAGGCATGTTCCCATTTGTCATATACCTTCACGAAATTCCATAATGTCTTCCATGATGACTTCATTCCCAGAACTACTAAAGCTCATAGTTCCTGGTAATCTCATGATACCATTGTTTCCATCCTATGATAGTTAATCCTCTAAGGAAAGATATAACAGAAGTGATGATGATGATGATGATGTTGACGATACTCACGTACTCCTATATATATATATATATATATATATATATATATATATATATATATATATATATATGGCTATTAAGTAACACCGAGCTTATATGGCCGGGTATGGTATCTATTGTGCACGCACCACTGCAGTTGGGTACCAATAACACTGAGCCTTGGTGGGGCTAGGTATGTATAACACCGAGCCTTGTCATGGTTGGGTATGTGAAACACCGAACCCCTATGGTCGGAACAGTAGTACTGTATGTGTAAGTGTATGTAATGGAAGGTTCCCATTATAATAAGGGTGAGTAAATATGATGAATGTCGCTAAAGGTATATATATGGCTCTATCATCCCATAACTCTTCCATCTTATGCTACTTTTGTGCTTCTATTATGCTATTGATTATGCCTTACATACTCAGTACATTGTTCGTACTGACGTCCTTTTGTTTAAGGACGCTTCATCATGCCCTCCGGTGGACAGGGAGATAGACTTGATCCTTAGATTGCTTATCCAGTGACTGCATAGAAGAGCTCCATTTGATCTGGAGCTACAGCTGTTGGTACTATTCTTTTGTGTATATATATATGGGTATGGCGGAGCCCTGTCCCATCTTTATGATGTTACATACTCTTCGTAGAGGCTCGTAGACAGTTATGTATAGTTAGATGTCTTTCGGCCTTGTTGGCTCACATTTTTGTATATCATTTTGTCAGCCTCGTCGGCTTATATATATGGTATTGGGCATCGTTGTTGATGTTGATATAAAAGTGTTCCCGATAAGATTGGTATTATTGATGGATATATGGAATGTAAGAAAGTCATGGAGAGATAGGGAAATAATATCGTAGGAATCATATAAGGATTATCATCTTCGTGGGAATGTCATTCATGAGCTTTAGGACTTCTAGAATTAGATTCATCATCAATATTGTCATGCTCGTAACGTGACTCTTTTCTTTATCTTGTATGAAGCTCTTTATAATCGTAGACTCATAATTTCCGATATATATAGGAAAATCATGGAAAGATAGAAGGATTCATGCTATAGGAGTCATGCCTTAGAAAGAAGGGACTAGCATTACATACCTTTTCCTTTAGCTATTCTACCGCTTGATCGTTCTCCTTCAATGCTTACGTATTTACCTTCAAGGGAGTTCGTATTAACATTAGTTAGACGATTATAAGAACGTGCTTACTAAAGCTAGAGAAAATTGGGTGGCATTTCCTTTGTTTCTACTAATTTCTCCATATCTTATATCAATTCCCAAACATCCATAACAACATTCACAATATTATAAGCAACAATCACCATTCATCTACATTATCCACATTTCACAATTTCACTTCAATTCCTCCATGATCATGGTCAGGGTTCACTATTGCGTTTTCTCACATATAGTACTTACCCCATGTTCTAAATGTCATTTATAGCTTACTTATAGTCACCACATATCAATATTCATGACTCACTCCAAACTACTACTCAAAATGTCAGTATTCCCATATTCATAACCCATTTTCTATATCCTTCTACAATCTAAGTTTTTCAACTTTTCAATACCTTAAATAACATGTAAATACCATAAAACTTACCTTAGATAGTGTAGAAATAAGCCTTGAGTTGAAATACTTCTCTTGCACTAAAACCCTAGTTCACTCCCATTGATATTCCTTGACTTGGATGAACTTTAATGTGTTTCTTACACTTAATTTTGTGGGTTTGATGAAGTGGATCTTTAGTTTCACTTGGATTCTTATATATGAAGTGTTTAGAAGGTTCTACAGAACTCTTGAGTCGTGGAGGAGAAATGGGAATGGAAATAATGATCTTGGATCTCTTATTTAAAAACTTAAAATCTGTCCCGACATAAGTATACAGACACATATATGGTCCGTATAAATTTATACGGTCCGTATAAGTGATCGTGAAATCACCCCGTCAAATTCTCTCCTCTGTGTTCATTATACGGTACTTTATACGGGCCGTATAATTTTTTATGGTCCGTATAAGTAACTGTGAAATTACCTCTTCCACGTCTCGCCTCTGTGACTATTATACGACACATTATACGGGCCATATAACTTTATACGGTCCGTATAAGTGACCGTATAATCTCAGCAGTGAGGGACTTCACTGTGACAATTCTGCGGACCATTATACGGACCGTATAATCGACCATATAACTCATCTTTTCACTGATCTTGTTCTCGTCACTTCGTTTGATCTCCAATCCTTATGGAACCTTCTTGATACTTGTTTAACACCTCGTTAAAAATCTAGGGAACATTATAACTCTTCTCCAAAACATCATTAAACCATCATTAATTCGATACTCGTAAATCCTGCCCGACACACAACATATACCTTACTTTCCTTAACAACTTTCATCTCTTACCTCAAATGTCTTTGAAATCTTATTTAAAATCTTCAAACTTTATTTCTTACTTATTAAAACATCGTACACGTCGTTCCATTTGTTAGTCTATTCACTGTCCGTTTACGAAAACATTTCCGAGGTGTAACAAAATTTGCCTAGACTTTCTTTATCTTGAGGCTCAAACGAAAGGGAAGTCTATGGAGTGGTTGTTGGTGATATTATTGTTTGGCCTTCCGGGTAGGTTACGGTTTACCCTATGGGGAGACTTCGTTTAGCGAAGCATATATTTAGGCAATATTGTCAGAGAAACTATGTATAGCTTTGGGTTTGAAGTTGGGTTGGATATTGTCTTAGGTTGTGCCCTGTTGTGTGATTGGGGTTAGCCACACTGTTGTGTTGTGACTTGCCTTGTTCTATTGTTGTTGGCTTGATGCCACGTGGAGAAAGTAGATATTGAGACTATCGATATATCTTGACCATGATATTGTAGTATCTTACTGCTGACATTTGGTACAAGGATAGTGTTCTATTATGACTTATTGTGTAGCATTTTCATGATATTGTTAATGTACCCATGCGTGGTACTTGTGATATTGATTTGATTATTGACATTGAACTCATACATTACACACATTGTCATCCTTCATGATATACTGTTGATACATTGATGATACTTTAGGAAGCACTGCTATGAGCTGGGCTCAGTTGGATGAGAGTGACGTAAGGACCGATGTCCGATGGTTATCCCGGAATCGAGGATGTGTGTAGCCATTGCCCAGGTTGTTACCGGAATCGTAAGGTAGCGATTGCAGAGGTTATTGCCTGAACCGTGAGGTACATGGACTTCACGGGTGCCCCATGGGTTGTGCTACCGAGATGTAATGTTCCATCATCGGAGTACATATGTACACTACATATGCTTTGCATACACATTTCGTACATTATTGCATTTTGTTGTACTATGGCTTCTATTGAGATATTCTTGTGATGTACTTGTGATATACGGATTCTGACTGAGTATTTTGAGACTTGGTACATTTGGGTTGAGATGCTAAACATAAGTGATGACGAGTAGTTGAATTCTTGCTCGTGTTTGACTTATACCTTGTTGATTTACTTGTTCATCTTACTTTATTAACTTGATATGTGTTAGCTAAACTTGGTCAGCCTATGATTCCAACCAGTACTTGTTGTTTGTACTGACCTGCACTGGCTGAATTCTTTTACGAATGCAGAATTCCAGGTAGGATCGATCTGTCACACCCTAACCTCATTAAGGTGTGATGGGCACCCCACCCCATATTCGGGGCCGAGCGAACCCTCAGACTCTGATTACATACATACTATTTTCAGATTTTCGAATCAAATCACATAAAATATACAGTAAGGCTTTCAGAAACTTTCTCTCTATCGTTCACAAATCAAAAAAAATCTGTAGACATATGGAATCTGTAGCATATCACAAAATATCACATCGGCTGATGAAGCCGCTTACGAACTGACGTTCTGTACCCACGACTCTGTCTGCAAAGTCTCTAACACAAATCTGTAATCACAACTTATATACGCTATGACTCGGCATCACTCCGGAAGGAAGTGGAGTTCGCCAATCCCGCTGAAACACCTCCTAGCAAAGTCTTCTGATCATCTGGGTGTACCTGCGTGGCATGAAACGCAGCCCCCGAAGAAAGGGGTCAGTAGGGAATATGTACTGAGTATGTAAAGCATGGAATAAAATGAACAGAGTCACAAGCGAAACAAATAGTACAAAAGATTAGTACAGTAGTAAGTGTGGTATGCAAATTAATAAAACAACTTACTAGAAACACAGACCATGCATGCCAAGAATGGTATCCAGTCCCTTGCGGGACCCGGGGAAAAACGTGACGCCGCCCTGCCTTCGGCGCCACTCACATCTAACTCCAGAAGTTTTTCTCCGTAATCTCCGTCACAAATTATAATATCATATCATAATAACATATCATATGTGGTTCGGCGAACCATAACACATCATAACACCATAACACAATAACACATCTAACTTCGGAATAAATATATGGCACCCGGCCCTCAAACGGGGAACCGGCTGTTACGTCCCGTATTTTATACATTGGGACAATCCGGATTAACTATGATAAGTTAGGGCCAAGACCATTTCGGGACATGAAGTCGGGACTTTTGACCTTCAATTTTATTTTGAGACATAAGTTATACATGAAATTGTTAGTATGGAACACTTAGGAAAAGTTGGGACCAAAAGTCATATACTTGGAAGTTGAAAATCATGCAACAATAGGCCCTTTGGCCGTGTGGCTTTGAAATTGGTCCCACACATTTTGTGGAAAATTTTAAATGGTCCAACACATGTGTGGGCCATGGACACTTGGAGGGTTCATTTAGGAGCTTAAAAGATGACTTCTAAGTCATCTTCTATCATTCTACACTTAGAAAAAAAATCAAGAAGTTGAAGAGCAACAACAACAACCTCTCGGCCAAACCCAAGAAAAACCAAGTCCAATTTTAGCTATCCCAAAAATATTTCTTTGGTGCAAATCCACTAATTGGAGGTCCCTAAGTAACGTGGAAGTGTTGTTGGAGCGATCAAACCATCTGTCTAGTAGATCGCAAACCCTAGCCTATTTGTGGAGTTGAAGAAGAAAGGTAAGATTTGATCTTGTTTTATGTGTTGTGAATGTTTTATGCATGTTGTAGTATGTTAATATGAATGAAATTTGTGAAATATAGTAAGTTGGAGGTGATCCGTGTATGGTGTGTATGGTCGTATAGATATGTGTGTTGTGATTGAGTTGATGAATTGATTCTATGTAGCATATTTAGTTGTGTAGTGTGGAGAAAAGAATAAGAATCATCAATATATGTATATGTGTAGTGTGGCCGAATGTAGGTCATATTGCATGACAAGAATGGGTTATGGTTGTGTTCTCGGGTTTGGGACTGTTTTCGGGAAAATTGGAGCAATTGTTGGATTGTTGGAAATATTGTGTAAATTGTTTAAAATATCCTTGAATATTGTTGGTATGGGTTCGGGTTGGTATTTGAATGTATGAGCGGTGATGTGGCTTGAATGTAAGCCGTCGAATTGAATATTGTGAATGTTGTTGCATGATGTAAAAGAGAGTTATTAATGTTATATTGCCTTTCGGATTGGTCATTGGGGTTGCTAGGTTGGTTATTGTTGATTTGGCCGAGTTAAATTCTCGGGGTTGGCCTATTTACAGGGGAAATGCTGCCTAAATTTCTGTAGAATTGAGTGTTAGTTTGGAATGAATTGCCTAAGTGCCTATGACTAATGTTTGATATTCGTTGACGTATTTGTAGACCGTGAGGAGCCCGAGGCGTAGGTTGGGATTAGCTTGAGTTGGGCTAGCTTGGAGTGCGTACGAGGTATGTAAAGCTGAAACCTTCCTTCTTTTTGCATGCCTTAGTTATAAATAGGCTATGTCACGAGCCTCGAGGAAATTCTAAATTCTCAATCCGAGCACGTTATGACTCTTATATATATATTTCTTGGCATTCGTATGTTTGATGTGATGAAATACGAACCCTTATGTCATCAAAATAATTGATTTCCAAATGTTGCACAAAAAGTTTTGTTTTAAAGAATTCCGTAACTACGGACGCCGTATCTTTCACAGAAAGGCTCGGATTGCTCCGATATTTTCGTAGGAGTTTGCATGGCGTATGATGAGTATGTTTTCCATAGGCGGGCCCGGCTCGGGTCGATACCCGTCCGTGGGTCCCGCGACTTTCCTTTATGTAATTCGGAGGACTCTTGAAAGAATTTGGTATGACTATTATTTCGATTCTCAAGTATGGTCATTTTACTTATAATTGAGTCCATGATAATGATTTTATGCATATGGTTACTCACGACTCTGCTCGTGCGTTTTGTTATATCTTTCGCCGAGTCCCGGGCCGATTCTGTTGTCGTGCGCACTTTGATATACTCCGGTGTTATGCTGTGTTTATGATTCACCGAGCCACTCGCTAGAGGGTCGGGTTCCACTTATATTTGGCGTTATGCTGTGTATGGCGTTATGCTGTGTTATGATGTGTGACGGGGATACGGAGATTTGAAACCTTCTGGTGTTATGCTGTGTTATGGAACCATCGACGGGCGAGCGACCATATTTTCTGTGCCCTATGCATGACTTATATTTCGAAAGTAAACATTTTGATATTTTGGGCTTGCACTTATTTTCTGTACTTCTATTTCATTTATACCTCAGATTTGTTTTCTGTATCTTCTGCTTTGCATACTCAGTACATATTTCGTACTGACGCCCTTGCTTCGGGGGGCTGCGTTTCATGCCCGCAGGTACAGACGCACAGGTTGGTGATCCACCAGTTTAGGACACCCTCTTCTGCTGTTTGGAGTGCTCCTCTTATTCCGGAGCCTACATTTTGGTATATATATTCGTTCGTTGCATATGTATATATTTGTTCAGGGGTACGGCGGGGCCCTGGCCCGCCATATGATTCGGTTGGTCTGTTTAGAGGTCTGTAGACGTATATGTGGGTTTGTGCCTACTTCTGTACAGATGTGTTTGTATGATCCCACTCGCCATGGCAGCCTTGTCGGCGTGCATTTGTATATGTTTTGGGCCGTTGCGCCATTTGATAGCCTTGTCGGCTTCTGATATATATATATATATATATATATATATATATGGTTGTGTTGAAATGTGTCTGAGACAGTTTGATATAATCTGAGGCAGCGTGTGATATTTGTGCCCGTATACGCTATATGTATGTGATTCAGATTGGATGAGTGTGTTCGGGTGCCTAGTTCGGGCACTAGTCACGGCCTACGGGGTTGGGTCGTGACAGAAGTGGTATCAGAGCAGTTTGTCCTCGGAATGTCTACAGGCCGTGTCTCGTAGAGTCTTGTTTATCGGTGTGTCGTGCACCACATCTATAAACAGGAGGCTACAGGACATTTAGGGTATTACCTTTCTTTGAATCTTAGATCGTGCGATAGAGCTGTGCTATTAGGATGACTCTTTTCTGACCGGTTGTTGTGTTTTTCAGTGATGCCTCCGAAGAAGGCAACGGCTGCCCAGAAGGGCAAGGCGGTGGTAGGAGAGACTAGTTAGGTGCAAAGAGTTACCGAGCTCGTGCTCAGGATTTGCCCGATGTTGTGCCCCAGTCGGAGAGTTCTGTTACACCCCCGGAGGAGCCTGGAGCAGGTCCATCATTAGCTCCAGACGCTCCAGCGCCCGAGCCTCCAGCTCCTCAGCCAGGGGCGGAGGATAGGACGTTGAGGGAGGCCGTACAATTGTTGACGACTTTGGTGGCGGGACAGACTCGCAGACGCGGGCTGAGAGGTGATGATGATGATGACAGGCGTGACAGCCTGAGGGTCCGTGATTTTCTGACATGTAGTCCCCAGAGTTTTTCGGGTCTAAGCCCGAGGAGGACCCCCACGACTTCATTCGGGGGATGAGGCGCTCATTGGGACTGGTCAGGGCTTCAGAGACCGAGTACGTTGAGTTATCCTCGCACAGGTTACGAGATGTTGCTGCTAATTGGTATGAGTCCTGGGAGCTGTCCAGAGGTGAGGGTGCTCCCCCAGCTACATGGGACGAGTTTGTGGCCGCCTTTCTCCGCCACTTTTTGCCCCCGGAGTTGCGGAGGGCGAGGGTTGATAGGTTTTTGCAGTTGGGACAGAGGGGTCGGAGTGTTCGTGAGAATAATTTGGAGTTTGATTCTTTGGCGGATATGGCCGACCGGATGCACCGGTACGTGATAGGGTTGGACCGCTACCTGGTTGACAGCTGTATGGCGATGGCATCACAGACTGATATGGACATCGCCCGGTTACAGGCTTACGCGCAGGGTATGGAAGACCGGTCGGGCAGAGATCGTGATAGGAGGCCGCCCAAGCGGGCTAGATCAGCAGGGTATTCTGGAGATTTTCGAGGCGGACAGCCTCAGTCACAGCAGTCGGGAAGATATCCTCCTCCGTCCGGCCGGGGTACACAGTCCGCTGGTAGACGATTTGATGGTGCAGGACCGTCTGGGGCCGGTCAGAGTTCCAGCGCATCAGGTTCGCAGACGACCAGGGGTTCCCGCCAGTCAAGACCACCCAGGCCCCGTTGTTCTTATTGTGGGAGATCGCACCCAGGGGAGTGCTACCGAGCCACAGGAGCTTGTTTTTCCTGCGGCCGTCAGGGCCATGTTATGCGAGATTGTGCGATGGCGAGTGGTTCTGGTAGTACAGTTCAGCCGACGGGATCAGCCGCTGGTTCATCTTCTACTCCCTCAGCTATGCGCCCTGCAGGGCGGGGTTTGTCGGCACCGGCGAGCCGCGGTCGAGGCCGTGGCAGTGTTTCAGATTCTAGCGGTCCTTCGAACCGCATATATGCATTGGCTACCCATCAGGATCAGGAGGCTTCGCCAAATGTTTTTACAGGTACCTTACAGGTTTTCTCCCGATCTGTATATGCACTGATTGATCCTGGTTCTACTTTATCATATATCGCTGCACTTGTTGCTAATAAAATTGGGATAGAATCTGAGCCGATAGAGCCTTTTGAGGTAGCTACACCAGTAGGGGATTCTGTTATAACCAGACAGGTTTATCGAGGTTGTTCGGTGGTTATTTGTGGCCGCTGCACTAAGGCAGATTTGGTAGAGATTGATATGACTGAGTTCGACGTTATTATGGGTATGGATTGGCTAGCTTCTTGTTCTGCTAATGTTGACTGTCAAAAGAAGGTAGTTCGTTTCCAATTCCTAGGTGAACCAGTTGTAGAGTGGGCAGGTAATACATCATCGCCAAGGGGTAAGTTTATTTCATACCTCAAGGCATGAAAAATGATCAGGAAGGGCTATATTTATCATCTGGTCCGTGTACATGATTTAGAGGCAGAGGCACCGACTCTTCAGTCAGTCCCAGTGGTTAACGAATTGATGGTAAAAGTAATTATGAGGTCGGTAGCAGTATGGTAAAAAGAAATGCTAGGATAATTTGGAAGGGTTTGTGATACTAAGGGATGATTTAGAAGGGGCCGACAAAATCTTAATAGAATGTTATGTTGAGGTATCGACGGAACTGATAAGCAGGGGTAAATTACGACGAGTTTATAGTTAAAAGAAGAAATAGTATGATTGAGACAAGAGTGCAGGGGAGGAAGAATTATGACAAACACGAATGTATTGATAAGAAAACTTGTGAGATATTATGGGTAAGATTGACCAAAGGTTAAGTACGTTGTTACACCTCGGAAAATTTCCCGTTGGTACGCAAGAGAACGAACTAGTGATGAATATGAGTGCATGATGTCCATGAGCAAGAAACGACGTTTGATGACCTTAGGCGAGATTTAGAAAGTATTCGATGTGAGACGAGGAAGTTGGCTAAGTTAAGATGAGATACAAGGTGAGCAATGCATGTGCATGGACGGGGGTGTTTGAAATGAGAAGTCTAAGAAATATGGGAAGTTGCAGAATTGCAACAGCCCAGTGATCGTATATTTCAAAATACGGACCGTAAAGTGCAATACGGTCCGTAAACTGGCGGTCGTAAACTACCATGCCAAGCTTCGACTTTCTGCCAGCCGAGGAAATGGTTAAATACGACCTGGTGGACGGACCGTAAAGTGATTTACGGCCCGTAAACCATGGTCGTAAACCACCATGAAGGCAGCCCAGCTTCTGGTTCTGGAAATGGCTAAATACGCCCATGGAGGACGAGCCGTATAGTGGAATACGGTCCGTAAACCTCTATGGACGACCATTGTTAACCCAGCACAGATTTTCCAATTCATTAAATATGAGGATCAAGACTTATTTTATTTCATTACAACATTACACCATTCTCTCTACATTTATTATATAAGTTCTCAAGGATTATAAGCCATCAATAACATTAAGACAAGTTTATCAAGGATAAGGGAATCATCAAGGAACATTCAAGTCAAGAAATGCAAATGGAGAAAAACTAGGGTTTTTCTCAAAGAGGAGTATTATCAACCAAAGCTTGTTCCTACAACTTCTAAGGTAAGATTCATGATTTTTACAAGATGTTTAAGGTATTGGAGAATTAAAATACATGGATTGTAGAAAATGTGGTCAACTAGGTCATGAATGATGAATAGTGATATTTTGAGAAATAGTTTGAATTGAGTTATGAATGTTGTTGTGTTGTGATATGAATGTGTCATAAATGGTATTAAGATCATGAACTAAACACTTTAGACGAATGGACGAAGATGGGTGTTATGACCATGAATGTGGGTGAATTAGAGGCAAATTGAGGAATCTAGATAATGTGGATGATGTGAATGACTAATAGCCATCGTTATGATATTAATGAAGGTATAAACGCTAGCATTGGAAGGGAACGTACAAGTGTAGAATAGTTCGAAGGAAAGGTATGTAAGGCTAACCATTCTTTCATAAGGCATGGTTCTTGGCCAAATTCCTAATTCCTCTATACGAGTATGTTGTCTTCACATGGTTGACATTCTGAGCTCATAAGCTCACGACCCTTGATATGTACTATGATTATACTATGTTCCTCGTATGACGAGTAAGTCTATAATGTAGATGTAACGATAATGATGATGAGAGTAAAATGAGATTAGAGATGCTTACAAGCTATGATATATGTATATGTATGCCTATGAAGGGCTATGATAAGACCCCGAGCTTATGATGCCGGGTAAGACTATATGAATATGACTATGTATAACGTATGTATACGATTACGAAACACGCGCACACCTCTGCAGATGGTACAGATAACCCTGATGCTTTGGTAGGGCTAGGTATGTATGACCTTGAGCCTTGGTTGGCCAAGCATGTATAAGACACCGATCCTATGAGGTCGGGTATGCTATGTAAATGCTAGGTATATGAAATGACAATGTATATAATATGAATATGAATGTGATAAGACTATGTATAAGAATACGAATAAGGACATGTATAAGAATATGAGCACAAGTATGGTACGAGTATTATTATGGGATACGAACGACGATGTATGCAAGTAAGCGACATGACGATGATGATATTACTGTCCCCCCCTCCTATACTATTTTCATATGATATCTATTATGCTTATATATTGATGTTGATCATGCTTTACATACTCAATACATTCTTCGTACTGACATCCTTTTGTTTGTGGACGCTGCGTCATGCTCGCAGGTGCACAGGGAGACAGACTTGATCCATAGCTGCTTATTCAGAGATTGCATAGCAGAGCTCCATTTCTTTCGGAGTCGTAGCCTTTGGGTACTTATTCTTTTGTGTATATAATTATGGGCATAGCGGGGTCCTGTCCCGCTCATACGATATGTCATACTCTTAGAGGCTCGTAGTCATGTGTATTTGGGTAGAGATGTTCGGCCATGTCGGCCCATGTTTTGTATATATTTTGTTAGCCACGTCGGCCTTGTACTTATGATGTGGCACAGATTCCTATGATATGTTAAATGATGATGGTCGTCTAATGGGATCAATATGATTAACGATAAGAAAAGCACGAATTGACTTATGGTTCACCTAGATTTTATGTTATGTACGATAAGGGGTGCTCGGGTGGGGTAGCACCGGGTGCTCGTCGCGGCCCCCTAGTCGGGTCGTGACAAAAAGTGGTATCAGAGCAGTTCAGTCCTAGGATGTGTCTACGAGCCGTGTCTAGTAGAGTCTTGGTTATGGGTGTGTTGCGCGCCACACTTATAAACGAGAAGCTGCGGACATTTTAGGAATATATGACCTTCTTTTTTTCATAAGAATCGTGCGATAGAGCTATGATGTAAGAAATTCTTGTTCCTAAATCGTGTGTTGTGTATTTCAGAGATGCCTAAAAAGAAAAAGGCTACAGCAGCCCAAAAGGGCAAGACGGTGGCAGAAAAGCGGGCTGAAAGAGCACCGCCACCGGTAGTAGAGGAAGATGAGTCCCAGAGTGCGGCTCAATCTCAGTCCTCCCAGACAGTGCCTATTACCGAGGAGCACGTGGGAGCCTCAGCCCCAGCTCCAGCTCCTCCACCGAATGCTTCGGGCCAAGACGTGAGAGAGGCTATTAATTTGTTGACTCAGTTGGTTGCGGCCCAGACTCAGAGGCCAAGCGCAGGACAAGGTGACAGGGCTATTAGTGCAAGGGCCCGTGACTTTATTGCTTTGAAACCCCCGAAATTCTTTGGGTCGAAACTGGAGGAGGATCCCTAGGACTTAATTGATGGTATGCTAAGGACGCTCCGGTTGATACATGCTTCAGACACCGAATCGGTGGAGCTAGCGTCATATAGATTGAGGGTTGTCTCAATCCAGTGGTATACGGTTTGGATGGCTTCGCGGGGAGCCAATGCACCTCCACCGGTATGGCAAGAGTTTGTTGATGCTTTTCTGCGTCACTACATGCCTCCAGAAGTTCGGCGAGCTAGGGCCGATAAATTCTTGAATTTAAGGCAAGGTAATATGAGTGCTACAGAGTATAGTCTTCGCTTTAACTCCTTGGCCAGGTATGCTTCGGCCATGGTAGCGGATATGGGCGATCTGGTGCACCGATTTGCGAAAGGCCTAGGGCCACACTTGATGGATAAATGCTTAACTGCGTCCCTTTAGGATGGCATGGATATTGCACGCATTCAGGCACATGCTCAGGAATTAGAGGAACACCTATAGCAGCGGAGAAATGAACGTGAGCAAGATAGGGGACATAGAAAGAGAGTTAGACCTTCAGGTTCGAGGAGCGAGTCCAGGGGTGGACACAGACAGCAGCTTCCCAGCCACTCAGGCTATTCTATGACCAGTCCACCTCCACGGTTTTCAGGCCAGGGCCTTGATAGATCTGCTCGTTCAGGGCCGAGTCCGAGTTATACAGGACCTCAGTTCAGAGGTGATTTGGGCCAGTCAAGGCCACCCGTACCACCGTGCTCCCAGTGTGGGAAGATGCATTGGGGTTGATGCCGATTTAGTTCAGATGATTGCTATTCATGTTGTCGGTCAGGCCATATTATGCGTGATTGCCCCTCAGTACATGGTAGAGGTAGGACCCAGCCATCAGGGTCGGTAGTCGGATCTTCGGCATCTGTACGCCCTACGGGGCCAGGTTCACATGCGCCAGTCGGCCATGGTAGAGGTAGAGGCAGAGCTTCCAGTACTAGCGGTCCTCAGCACCGTATTTATGCTTTGGTTGGACGCCAAGATCTTGAGTCTTCTCCTGATGTGGTCACAGGTATATTATCGGTATTCTCTCATGATGTATATGCTTTGATTGATCCGGGCTCCACACTATCATATGTTACTCCATATATTGCGGGTCGATTTATAATTGAGCCGGAGTCTATCAAACCTTTTGAGGTGTCTACACCCGTGGGTGACTCGGTAATAGCTAGCCGAATATATAGGAATTGTGTGATTGTGATTTGTGATCGTCGTACCATGATTGATTAGCATGATCTAGAAATGGTAGATTTTGATATTATTATGGGCATGGATTGGTTGGCTTCTTGTTATGCCAATGTTGATTGTAGAATGAAAATGGTACGCTTCCAGTTTCCGGGAGAACCAGTCGTAGAATGGAAAGGAAATTCGGCCTCACCAAAAGGTAGGTTTATTTCCTATCTAAAGGCAAGGAAGGTGACCACGAAATGGTGCATTTATCACCTAGTGCGAGTTCAAGATGTAGAAGCTGAGTCGCCGACTCTTCAGTCAGTTCCGGTAGTGAATGAATTTCCGGATGTGTTCCCGGAAGAGCTTCCAGGCCTTCCTCCCGAGCGGGAGATTGATTTTGAGATTGATGTGTTGCCAGACACTAATCCCATATCTATTCCTCCCTATAGGATGGCACCCACAGAGTTGAAAGAGTTGAAGGAGCAATTAAAAGACTTACTTGAAAAATGCTTCATTAGGCCTAGTTCATCTCTGTGGGGAGCACCCGTATTGTTCGACCGGAAGAAGGATGGCTCCCTGAGAATGTGCATTGATTATCGGCAATTGAATAAAGTGACGATTAAGAACAAGTATCCCCTCCCGAGGATTGATGATTTATTTGATCAATTGCAAGGTGCCAAATGGTTTTCAAAGATTGATTTGAGGTCTGGGTATCACTAAATAAGAGTTAGGGAGAAAGATATCCCTAAGACAGCTTTCTGAACAAGATACGATCATTTTGAGTTCAGAGTGATGTCGTTTGGGCTAACTAATGCACCGACAGTGTTTATGGACTTAATGAAAAATGTATTCAGGCCTTTTCTGGATCTATTCGTGATTGTATTCATCGATGATATCCTAGTGTATTCTAGATCTGAGGCAGAACATGCAGATCACTTGCATATTGTCCTTGGAGTTCTTCGAACCCGAGAGTTATTCGCGAAGTTTTCCAAATGCGAGTTTTGGTTGAACTCCGTGGCATTTCTGGGCCACATTGTTGTAGCTGACGGTATTCGAGTGGATAGCCAAAAGATTGAGGCAGTGAAGACTTGGCCAAGGCCCACGACCCTATGGAGGTTCGTAGCTTTTTGGGCTTAGCAGGTTATTACAGAAGATTTGTTGAGGGTTTCTCTTCTATTTCTGCACCGCTCACCAAGTTGACTCAGGAGTCAGCTAAGTTTCAATGGACAGATGCTTGCGAGCGTAGTTTCCAAGAGTTGAAAGACCGACTGACTTCAGCCCCAGTCTTGACACTTCCAGAGGGATTGGAAGGATATGTTATTTATTGTGATGCTTCAGGCGTCGGGCTAGGCTGTGTATTGATGCAAAATGGTAAGGTAATTGCGTATGCTTCTAGACAATTATGGAAACATGAGCAGAATTATCCTACCCATGACTTAGAATTGACCGCGGTGGTCCATGCTTTAAAGATATGGAGACATTACTTATATGGTGTCCACGTGGATATTTATACAGATCATAAGAGTCTCCAGTACATCTTCAAGCAGAAAGAGTTGAATTTGCGGCAACGACGATGGCTAGAGTTGCTAAAAGACTATGATGTTGAAATCCTGTACCACCCCGGAAAGGCAAATGTTGTGGCTGATGCTCTTAGCCGTAGGTCGATGGGAAGTCTAAGTGATGTACGACCAGAAAAGAAAGAGATGGCCCGTGATCTTCAGCAGCTAGCTAGCCTAGGAGTCCGAGTGGTGGACTCAGGTAGCAGCGGAGCTACTATTCAGAATTCAGCAGTTTCATCGTTAGTAGAGGAAGTAAAAGAGCGACAATATGAGGATCCCATACTTATGCAGTACAGAGATACACTCCCTCAGAAGGAGGAGTCATCATTTGACATTTCGGAAGACGGAGTTCTCCGATGTCGAGGCAGGTTATGTGTTCCCGATATGGCAGGTCTACGCCATCAGATTTTGAGAGAAGCTCATTGTTCCCGTTACTCCGTTCACCCCGGAGCGACGAAAATGTATTATGATCTTAAGACTATATATTGGTGGAATGGGATGAAGAAAGACGTAGCGGAATTCGTAGCTCAGTGTCCTAATTGCCAACAAGTGAAGATAGAACACCAAAAGCCGGGTGGCTTATTGCAAGCTATAGAAATCCCAACTTGGAAGTGGGAAGTGATTAATATGGATTTCATTACAGGGTTATCCCGTTCTCGACGTAAATATGATTCTATATGGGTGATCGTGGATAGACTCACAAAGTCAACGCATTTCTTACCGGTCAGAACGACCTATATGGCAGAAGATTATGCCAAGCTATATCTTAAAGAGATAGTGAGACTCCATGGCGTTCCGGTATCTATTATCTGCGATAGAGGAACTCAGTTTACAGCCATGTTTTGGGGGTCTTTCCAAGAAGGTTTGGGGACCCAAGTGCGCCTAAGCACGACATTTCACCCACAGACCGATGGGCAAGCTGAACGTACTATTCAGACTCTTGAAGATACGTTACGGGCATGTATGATAGATTTTAGAGGAAATTGGGATGACCATTTGCCACTCATTGAGTTTGCTTACAATAACGGTTATCATTCTAGCATTCAAATGGCACCGTATGAAGCTCTATATGGGCGAAAGTGTAGATCCCCAATTGGGTGGTTTGAAACCAGAGAAGCTAAGTTGATAGGGCCAGACTTGGTCCAGCAAGCAATAGAGAAAGTTAAGCTCATACAAGATCGGTTGCTAGCGGCTCAAAGTCGTCAGAATTCCTATGCGGATAATCGTCGAAGAGACTTAGAGTTCGAAGTGAAAGATTGGGTATTCTTGAAAGTGTTGCCGATGAAGGGCGTGATGAGATTTGGCAAAAAGGGGAAGCTCAGTCCCCGGTATATTGGGCCATACGAAATTGTGCGCAAAATAGGCAAAGTGGCCTATGAGCTAAATCTACCTCCAGATTTGGAGTCAGTCCATCCAGTATTTCATGTCTCGATGCTTCGGAAGTGTGTTGGAGATCCTACGAGGATCATCCCAGCGAATGATATTCAAGTGACAGAAAAATTAACTTATGATGAAATACCCATTGCCATATTAGATAGGCAAGTACGGAGGCTTAGAAACAAAGAAGTGGCCTCAATTAAAGTTCTGTGGAGAAATAACAATCGAGAGGAAATGACATGGAAAGCGGAAGAGAATATGCGATCCAAATACCCACACTTATTTCGGCCCTTGGAAGAAGTCCAAGATGAGACGTCAAAATCATAAGGTATGCACGTTTTCCCTTTTATACATTCAGGTCGTGTGTGGCCAAATTTCTAGTGCTGTTGTATTATTGCCCTATGAGGCATTGTTATTATGGGTTATTGTGACAGGGTGGTAGTGCCACATTACAGAGGAAACTCTGGCGAAATTTTTATAGAATTCCCCAAGGGGGGTAGAATGTTACACCTCGGAAAATTTCCCGTTGGTACGCAAGAGAACGAACTAGTGTTGAATATGAGTGCATGATGTCCATGAGCAAGAAACGACGTTTGATGACCTTAGGAGAGATTTCGAAAGTATTGGATGTGAGACGAGGAAATTGGCTAAGTTAAGATGAGATACAAGGTGAGCAATGCATGTGCATGGACGGGGGTGTTTGCAATGAGAAGTCTAAGAAATATGGGAAGTTGCAGAATTGCAACTGCCCAGTGGTCATATATTGCAAAACACGGACCGTAAAGTGCAATACGGTCCGTAAACTGGCGGTCGTAAACTGCCATGCCATGCTTCGACTTTCTGCCAGCCGAGGAAATGGTTAAATACGACCTGGTGGACGGACCGTAAAGTGATTTACGGCCCGTAAACCATGGTCGTAAACCACCATGAAGGCAGCCCAGCTTCTGGTTCTGGAAATGGCTAAATACGCCCATGGAGGACGAGCCGTATAATGGAATACGGTCCGTAAACCTCCATGGACGACCACTGTTCACCCAGCAAAAATTTTCCAATTCATTAAATATGAGGATCAAGACTTATTTTATTTCATTACAACATTACACCACTTCTCTCTAAAACTTCTCTCTACATTTATTATATGAGTTCTCAAGGATTATAAGCCATCAATAACATTAAGACAAGTGAATCAAGGATAAGGGAATCATCAAGGAACATTCAAGTCATGAAATGCAAATGGAGAAAAACTAGGGTTTTGCTCAAAGAGGAGTATTATCAACCAAAGCTTGTTCCTACAACTTCTAAGGTAAGATTCATGATTTTTACAAGATGTTTAAGGTATTGGAGAATTAAAATACATGGATTGTAGAAAATGTGGTCAACTAGGTCATGAATGATGAATAGTGACATTTTGAGAAATAGTTTGAATTGAGTTATGAATATTTTGAGAGAAGCTCATTGTTCCCGTTACTCCGTTCACCCTGGAGCGACGAAAATGTATTATGATCTTAAGACTATATATTGGTGGAATGGGATGAATAAAGACGTAGCGGAATTCGTAGCTCAGTGTCCTAATTGCCAACAAGTGAAGATAGAACACCAAAAGCCGGGTGGCTTATTGCAAGCTATAGAAATCCCAACTTGGAAGTGGGAAGTGATTAATATGGATTTCATTACAGGGTTACCCCGTTCTCGACGTAAATATGATTCTATATGGGTGATCGTGGATAGACTCACAAAGTCAACGCATTTCTTACCGGTCAGAACGACCTATATGGCAGAAGATTATACCAAGCTATATCTTAAAGAGATAGTGAGACTCCATGGCGTTCCGGTATCTATTATCTGCGATAGAGGAACTCAGTTTACAGCCATGTTTTGGGGGTCTTTCCAAGAAGGTTTGGGGACCCAAGTGCGCCTAAGCACGACATTTCACCCACAGACCGATGGGCAAGCTGAACGTACTATTCAGACTCTTGAAGATACGTTACGGGCATGTATGATAGATTTTAGAGGAAATTGGGATGACCATTTGCCAGTCATTGAGTTTGCTTACAATAACGGTTATCATTCTAGCATTCAAATGGCACCGTATGAAGCTCTATATGGGCGAAAGTGTAGATCCCCAATTGGGTGGTTTGAAACCAGAGAAGCTAAGTTGATAGGGCCAGACTTGGTCCAGCAAGCAATAGAGAAAGTTAAGCTCATACAAGATCGGTTGCTAGCGGCTCAAAGTCGTCAGAATTCCTATGCGGATAATCGTCGAAGAGACTTAGAGTTCGAAGTGAAAGATTGGGTATTCTTGAAAGTGTTGCCGATGAAGGGCGTGATGAGATTTGGCAAAAAGGGGAAGCTCAGTCCCCGGTATATTGGGCCATACGAAATTGTGCGCAAAATAGGCAAAGTGGCCTATGAGCTAGATCTACCTCCAGATTTGGAGTCAGTCCATCCAGTATTTCATGTCTCGATGCTTCGGAAGTGTGTTGGAGATCCTACGAGGATCATCCCAGTGAATGATATTCAAGTGACAGAAAAATTAACTTATGATGAAATACCCATTGCCATATTAGATAGGCAAGTACGGAGGCTTAGAAACAAAGAAGTGGCCTCAATTAAAGTTCTGTGGAGAAATAACAATCGAGAGGAAATGACATGGAAAGCGGAAGAGAATATGCGATCCAAATACCCACACTTATTTCGGCCCTTGGAAGAAGTCCAAGATGAGACGTCAAAATCATAAGGTATGCACGTTTTCCCTTTTATACATTCAGGTCGTGTGTGGCCAAATTTCTAGTGCTGTTGTATTATTGCCCTATGAGGCATTGTTATTGTGGGTTATTGTGACAGGGTGGTAGTGCCACATTACAGAGGAAACTCTGGCGAAATTTTTATAGAATTCCCCAAGGGGGGTAGAATGTTACACCTCGGAAAATTTCCCGTTGGTACGCAAGAGAACGAACTAGTGTTGAATATGAGTGCATGATGTCCATGAGCAAGAAACGACGTTTGATGACCTTAGGAGAGATTTCGAAAGTATTGGATGTGAGACGAGGAAATTGGCTAAGTTAAGATGAGATACAAGGTGAGCAATGCATGTGCATGGACGGGGGTGTTTGCAATGAGAAGTCTAAGAAATATGGGAAGTTGCAGAATTGCAACTGCCCAGTGGTCATATATTGCAAAACACGGACCGTAAAGTGCAATACGGTCCGTAAACTGGCGGTCGTAAACTGCCATGCCATGCTTCGACTTTCTGCCAGCCGAGGAAATGGTTAAATACGACCTGGTGGACGGACCGTAAAGTGATTTACGGCCCGTAAACCATGGTCGTAAACCACCATGAAGGCAGCCCAGCTTCTGGTTCTGGAAATGGCTAAATACGCCCATGGAGGACGAGCCGTATAATGGAATACGGTCCGTAAACCTCCATGGACGACCACTGTTCACCCAGCAAAAATTTTCCAATTCATTAAATATGAGGATCAAGACTTATTTTATTTCATTACAACATTACACCACTTTTCTCTAAAACTTCTCTCTACATTTATTATATGAGTTCTCAAGGATTATAAGCCATCAATAACATTAAGACAAGTTAATCAAGGATAAGGGAATCATCAAGGAACATTCAAGTTATGAAATGCAAATGGAGAAAAACTAGGGTTTTGCTCAAAGAGGAGTATTATCAACCAAAGCTTGTTCCTACAACTTCTAAGGTAAGATTCATGATTTTTACAAGATGTTTAAGGTATTGGAGAATTAAAATACATGGATTGTAGAAAATGTGGTCAACTAGGTCATGAATGATGAATAGTGACATTTTGAGAAATAGTTTGAATTGAGTTATGAATATTTTTAGAGAAGCTCATTGTTCCCGTTACTCCGTTCACCCCGGAGCGACGAAAATGTATTATGATCTTAAGACTATATATTGGTGGAATGGGATGAAGAAAGACGTAGCGGAATTCGTAGCTCAGTGTCCTAATTGCCAACAAGTGAAGATAGAACACCAAAAGCCGGGTGGCTTATTGCAAGCTATAGAAATCCCAACTTGGAAGTGGGAAGTGATTAATATGGATTTCATTACAGGGTTACCCCGTTCTCGACGTAAATATGATTCTATATGGGTGATCGTGGATAGACTCACAAAGTCAACGCATTTCTTACCGGTCAGAACGACCTATATGGCAGAAGATTATGCCAAGCTATATCTTAAAGAGATAGTGAGACTCCATGGCGTTCCGGTATCTATTATCTGCGATAGAGGAACTCAGTTTACAGCCATGTTTTGGGGGTCTTTCCAAGAAGGTTTGGGGACCCAAGTGCGCCTAAGCACGACATTTCACCCACAGACCGATGGGCAAGCTGAACGTACTATTCAGACTCTTGAAGATACGTTACGGGCATGTATGATAGATTTTAGAGGAAATTGGGATGACCATTTGCCACTCATTGAGTTTGCTTACAATAACGGTTATCATTCTAGCATTCAAATGGCACCGTATGAAGCTCTATATGGGCGAAAGTGTAGATCCCCAATTGGGTGGTTTGAAACCAGAGAAGCTAAGTTGATAGGGCCAGCCTTGGTCCAGCAAGCAATAGAGAAAGTTAAGCTCATACAAGATCGGTTGCTAGCGGCTCAAAGTCGTCAGAATTCCTATGCGGATAATCGTCGAAGAGACTTAGAGTTCGAAGTGAAAGATTGGGTATTCTTGAAAGTGTCGCCGATGAAGGGCGTGATGAGATTTGGCAAAAAGGGGAAGCTCAGTCCCCGGTATATTGGGCCATACGAAATTGTGCGCAAAATAGGCAAAGTGGCCTATGAGCTAGATCTACCTCCAGATTTGGAGTCAGTCCATCCAGTATTTCATGTCTCGATGCTTCGGAAGTGTGTTGGAGATCCTACGAGGATCATCCCAGTGAATGATATTCAAGTGACAGAAAAGTTAACTTATGATGAAATACCCATTGCCATATTAGATAGGCAAGTACGGAGGCTTAGAAACAAAGAAGTGGCCTCAATTAAAGTTCTGTGGAGAAATAACAATCGAGAGGAAATGACATGGAAAGCGGAAGAGAATATGCGATCCAAATACCCACACTTATTTCGGCCCTTGGAAGAAGTCCAAGATGAGACGTCAAAATCATAAGGTATGCACGTTTTCCCTTTTATACATTCAGGTCGTGTGTGGCCTAATTTCTAGTGCTGTTGTATTATTGCCCTATGAGGCATTGTTATTGTGGGTTATTGTGACAGGGTGGTAGTGCCACATTACAGAGGAAACTCTGGCGAAATTTTTATAGAATTCCCCAAGGGGGGTAGAATGTTACACCTCGGAAAATTTCCCGTTGGTACGCAAGAGAACGAACTAGTGTTGAATATGAGTGCATGATGTCCATGAGCAAGAAACGACGTTTGATGACCTTAGGAGAGATTTCGAAAGTATTGGATGTGAGACGAGGAAATTGGCTAAGTTAAGATGAGATACAAGGTGAGCAATGCATGTGCATGGACGGGGGTGTTTGCAATGAGAAGTCTAAGAAATATGGGAAGTTGCAGAATTGCAACAGCCCAGTGGTCATATATTGCAAAACACGGACCGTAAAGTGCAATACGGTCCGTAAACTGGCGGTCGTAAACTGCCATGCCATGCTTCGACTTTCTGCCAGCCGAGGAAATGGTTAAATACGACCTGGTGGACGGACCGTAAAGTGATTTACGGCCCGTAAACCATGGTCGTAAACCACCATGAAGGCAGCCCAGCTTCTGGTTCTGGAAATGGCTAAATACGCCCATGGAGGACGAGCCGTATAATGGAATACGGTCCGTAAACCTCCATGGACGACCACTGTTCACCCAGCAAAAATTTTCCAATTCATTAAATATGAGGATCAAGACTTATTTTATTTCATTACAACATTACACCACTTTTCTCTAAAACTTCTCTCTACATTTATTATATGAGTTCTCAAGGATTATAAGCCATCAATAACATTAAGACAAGTGAATCAAGGATAAGGGAATCATCAAGGAACATTCAAGTCATGAAATGCAAATGGAGAAAAACTAGGGTTTTGCTCAAAGAGGAGTATTATCAACCAAAGCTTGTTCCTACAACTTCTAAGGTAAGATTCATGATTTTTACAAGATGTTTAAGGTATTGGAGAATTAAAATACATGGATTGTAGAAAATGTGGTCAACTAGGTCATGAATGATGAATAGTGACATTTTGAGAAATAGTTTGAATTGAGTTATGAATATTTTGAGAGAAGCTCATTGTTCCCGTTACTCCGTTCACCCCGGAGCGACGAAAATGTATTATGATCTTAAGACTATATATTGGTGGAATGGGATGAAGAAAGACGTAGCGGAATTCGTAGCTCAGTGTCCTAATTGCCAACAAGTGAAGATAGAACACCAAAAGCCGGGTGGCTTATTGCAAGCTATAGAAATCCCAACTTGGAAGTGGGAAGTGATTAATATGGATTTCATTACAGGGTTACCCCGTTCTCGACGTAAATATGATTCTATATGGGTGATCGTGGATAGACTCACAAAGTCAACGCATTTCTTACCGGTCAGAACGACCTATATGGCAGAAGATTATGCCAAGCTATATCTTAAAGAGATAGTGAGACTCCATGGCGTTCCGGTATCTATTATCTGCGATAGAGGAACTCAGTTTACAGCCATGTTTTGGGGGTCTTTCCAAGAAGGTTTGGGGACCCAAGTGCGCCTAAGCACGACATTTCACCCACAGACCGATGGGCAAGCTGAACGTACTATTCAGACTCTTGAAGATACGTTACGGGCATGTATGATAGATTTTAGAGGAAATTGGGATGACCATTTGCCACTCATTGAGTTTGCTTACAATAACGGTTATCATTCTAGCATTCAAATGGCACCGTATGAAGCTCTATATGGGCGAAAGTGTAGATCCCCAATTGGGTGGTTTGAAACCAGAGAAGCTAAGTTGATAGGGCCAGACTTGGTCCAGCAAGCAATAGAGAAAGTTAAGCTCATACAAGATCGGTTGCTAGCGGCTCAAAGTCGTCAGAATTCCTATGCGGATAATCGTCGAAGAGACTTAGAGTTCGAAGTGAAAGATTGGGTATTCTTGAAAGTGTCGCCGATGAAGGGCGTGATGAGATTTGGCAAAAAGGGGAAGCTCAGTCCCCGGTATATTGGGCCATACGAAATTGTGCGCAAAATAGGCAAAGTGGCCTATGAGCTAGATCTACCTCCAGATTTGGAGTCAGTCCATCCAGTATTTCATGTCTCGATGCTTCGGAAGTGTGTTGGAGATCCTACGAGGATCATCCCAGTGAATGATATTCAAGTGACAGAAAAGTTAACTTATGATGAAATACCCATTGCCATATTAGATAGGCAAGTACGGAGGCTTAGAAACAAAGAAGTGGCCTCAATTAAAGTTCTGTGGAGAAATAACAATCGAGAGGAAATGACATGGAAAGCGGAAGAGAATATGCGATCCAAATACCCACACTTATTTCGGCCCTTGGAAGAAGTCCAAGATGAGACGTCAAAATCATAAGGTATGCACGTTTTCCCTTTTATACATTCAGGTCGTGTGTGGCCAAATTTCTAGTGCTGTTGTATTATTGCCCTATGAGGCATTGTTATTGTGGGTTATTGTGACAGGGTGGTAGTGCCACATTACAGAGGAAACTCTGGCGAAATTTTTATAGAATTCCCCAAGGGGGGTAGAATGTTACACCTCGGAAAATTTCCCGTTGGTACGCAAGAGAACGAACTAGTGTTGAATATGAGTGCATGATGTCCATGAGCAAGAAACGACGTTTGATGACCTTAGGAGAGATTTCGAAACTATTGGATGTGAGACGAGGAAATTGGCTAAGTTAAGATGAGATACAAGGTGAGCAATGCATGTGCATGGACGGGGGTGTTTGCAATGAGAAGTCTAAGAAATATGGGAAGTTGCAGAATTGCAACTGCCCAGTGGTCATATATTGCAAAACACGGACCGTAAAGTGCAATACGGTCCGTAAACTGGCGGTCGTAAACTGCCATGCCATGCTTCGACTTTCTGCCAGCCGAGGAAATGGTTAAATACGACCTGGTGGACGGACCGTAAAGTGATTTACGGCCCGTAAACCATGGTCGTAAACCACCATGAAGGCAGCCCAGCTTCTGGTTCTGGAAATGGCTAAATACGCCTATGGAGGATGAGCCGTATAATGGAATACGGTCCGTAAACCTCCATGGACGACCACTGTTCACCCAGCACAAATTTTCCAATTCATTAAATATGAGGATCAAGACTTATTTTATTTCATTACAACATTACACCACTTCTCTCTAAAACTTCTCTCTACATTTATTATATGAGTTCTCAAGGATTATAAGCCATCAATAACATTAAGACAAGTGAATCAAGGATAAGGGAATCATCAAGGAACATTCAAGTCATGAAATGCAAATGGAGAAAAACTAGGGTTTTGCTCAAAGAGGAGTATTATCAACCAAAGCTTGTTCCTACAACTTCTAAGGTAAGATTCATGATTTTTACAAGATGTTTAAGGTATTGGAGAATTAAAATACATGGATTGTAGAAAATGTGGTCAACTAGGTCATGAATGATGAATAGTGACATTTTGAGAAATAGTTTGAATTGAGTTATGAATGTTGTTGTGTTGTGATATGAATGTGTCATAAATGGTATTAAGATCATGAACTAAACACTTTAGAAGAATGGAAGAAGATGGGTGTTATGACCATGAATGTGGGTGAATTAGAGGCAAATTGAGGAATCTAGATAATGTGGATGATGTGAATGACTAATGGCAATCGTTATGATATTAATGAAGGTATAAACGCTAGCATTGGAAGGGAACGTGCAAGTGTAGAATAGTTCGACGGAAAGGTATGTAAGGCTAACCCTTCTTTCATAAGGCATGGTTCTTGGGCAAATTCCTAATTCCTGTATATGAGTATGTTGTCTTCACATGATTGACATTCCGAGCTCATAAGCTCACGACCCTTGATATGTACTATGATTATACTATGTTCCTCGTATGACGAGTAAGTCTATAATGTAGATGTAACGATAATGATGATGAGAGTAAAATGAGATTAGAGATGCTTACGAGCTATGATATATGTATATGTATGCCTATGAAGGGCTATGATAAGACCCCGAGCTTATGATGCCGGGTAAGACTATATGAATATGACTATGTATAACGTATGTATACGATTACGAAACGCGCGCACACCTCTGCAGATGGTACGGATAACCGTGATGCCTTGGTAGGGCCAGGTATGTATGACCTTGAGCCTTGGTTGGCCAAGCATGTATAAGACACAGATCCAATGAGGTCGGGTATGCTATGTAAATGCTACGTATATGAAATGACTATGTATATAATATGAATATGAATGTGATAAGACTATGTATAAGAATACGAATAAGGACATGTATATGAATATGAGCACAAGTATGGTACGAGTATTATTATGGGATACGAACGACGGTGTATGCAAGTAAGCGACATGACGATGATGATATTACTGTCCCCCCCCCCCCCCCCCCCTCTCCTATACTATTTTCATATGATATTTATTATGCTTATATATTGATGTTGATCATGCTTTACATACTCAGTACATTCTTCGTACTGACGTCCTTTTCTTTGTGGACGCTGCGTCATGCCCGCAGGTGTACAGGGAGACAGACTTGACCCATAACTGCTTATTCAGAGATTGCATAGCAGAGCTCCATTTCTTTCGGAGCCGTAGCTTTTGGGTACTTATTCTTTTGTGTATATAATTATGGGCATAGCGGGGGTCCTGTCCCACTCATACGATATGTCATACTCTTAGAGGCTCGTAGTCATGTGTATGTGGGTAGAGATGTTCGGCCATGTCGGCCCATGTTTATTATATCTTTTGTTAGCCACGTCGGCCTTGTACTTATGATGTGGCACAGATGCCTATGATATGTTAAATGATGATGGTCGTCTAATGGGATCAATATGATTAACGATAAGAAAAACACGAATTGACTTATGGTTCACGTAGATGTTATGTTATGTACGATAAGGGGGTGCTCGGGTGGGGTAGCACCGGGTGCTCGTCGCGGTCCCCCTAGCCGGGTCGTGATATACGCCTACTCCACAGGGTGTAATTAAACCATAGTAAGAGTCGTGAATAAGGCCAAGAAGTGTTACACTATAGGATTGATTACGGACAAGATATTACGTGGATATAGCAAGTGTTGTGATAAGAATGAATAAAGCCTAGTGAGGAGGCGACTAAAGAATATGACGTGATTTATGTGACTAAGGTATAATGGCAAATACGATATGGAAAAGCAGAATATAGGATGATTGAGTAAGATTTATGAAATTCTATAGGAAAAGCCCGGAATAAAGAGTATGAGGTGACGAAAATGAAAGCGAGCACATGAAAAGAAGGATGGGTCGCTGCGAATGTGTATTGATGTTGATTATAGGCAGCTGAACAAGGTGACGATAAAGAATAGATATCCCCTTCCCAGAATTGATGACCTGTTTGACCAGTTGCAGGGTGTTAAGTGTTTTTCAAAGATAGACTTGCGGTCGGGTTATCACCAGGTGCGGGTAAAGGAAGCAGACATTCCGAAGACTGCATTCAGGACCCGATACGGGCATTACGAGTTTAAAGTGATGCCCTTTGGGCTAACCAATGCTCCAGCAGTATTTATGGATTTGATGAACCGACTGTTTAAGCCAATCCTTGACTTGTTCGTGATTGTATTCATTGATGATATTCTGGTCTATTCATGAACGGAGGAAGAACATGCAGATCACTTGAGGACAATACTTAGGGTCCTACAGCATCAGAAACTATATGCTAAGGTTGACTTCAGTAGCATTTCTGGGCATATTGTTGGAGCTGACGGTATTCGGGTAGACTCACAGAAGATTGAGGCCGTAACGACTTGGCCGAGACCTACGACACCTACTGAGGTACGTAGTTTTCTGGGGCTAGCAGGATATTACAGGAGATTCGTAGAAAGGTTTGCTTCGATTTCAGCGCCTTTAACAAGGCTGACACAGAAGGCAGCCAAATTCCAATGGACCGATGCTTGTGAACAGAGCTTCTAGTTGCTGAAGGAAAATATAACTACAGCTCCAGTTCTAACTCGTCCTGAGGGGCCAGATGGCTATGTTATTTATTGTGACGCTTCAGGTGTTGGGCTAGGTTGTGTATTAATGCAGTATGGCAGAGTTATAGCCTATGCCTCCCGGTAACTCAGGAAGCACGAAAGAAATTATCCTACCCATGATTTGGAGTTGGCAGCGGTGATTCATGCTTTGAAGATATGGAGACATTATCTATATGGCGTACATGTTGATATTTATACAGATCATAAGAGTCTCCAGTATATCTTTAAGCAGAAGGAGCTGAATTTGCGGCAAAGGAGATGGCTAGAGTTGCTAAAAGATTATGATGTTGATATTCTATATCACCCAGGAAAGGCCAATGTGGTAGCATACGCAATCAGCCGTAAATCTATGGGTAGTTTGGCAGCTGTACCCCCAGGGCAGAAAGAGATAGTCCATGAGGTTTGTCAGTTAGCTAGTCTGGGAGTTCGTTTGACTGATTCTGATAATGGTAGCATTTTTGTGCGAGGTGTTGCTGAGTCATCTATTGTAGAAGAGGTAAAGAGACGCCAATATGAGGATCCTATTATTGTACATTATAAAGATACAACACTTCAGAAGGACAAGACCCCATTCAAGATTTCATCTGACGGGGTACAACGATAGGGACTTCGTCACAGGTATACCTCGCACTCCACGAAAATATGATTCTGTGTGGGTCATCGTTGATAGATTGACGAAATCAGCCCACTTCCTTCCAGTCAGGACTACATATTCAACTGAAGATTATGCCAAGTTGTATCTTAAGGAGGTAGTGAGACTTCATGGAGTTCCCACAACTATCATCTCTGATAGAGGAGCCCAGTTTACAGCTAACTTCTGGAGATCCTTCCAGGAGGGACTGGGGACACAAGTGAGTCTCAGTACAGCGTTTCATCCTCAGACTGACGGACAGGCCGAGCGTACCATCCAGACATTACAAGATATGTTACGGGCCTGTGTTATTGATTTCAGAGGTAACTGGGATGATCACTTGCCACTTATTGAGTTTGCTTATAATAACAGTTACCATTCTAGTATCCAGATGGCACCGTACGAGGCTTTATATGGCAGAAAGTGCAGATCACCCATAGGCTGGTTTGACGTTGGTGAGATTAAGTTGATAGGCCCAGATATGGTTCAGCAAGCTGTTGATAAGGTGAAGCTTATTCAGGAGAGATTACTGGCAGCCCAGAGTCGGCAGATAACCGACGGCGACACTTGGAATTTCAGGTTGGTGACTGGGTGTTCTTAAAGGTGTCACCCATGAAGGAGGTCATGAGGTTAGGCAGAAAAGGGAAGTTAAGCTCGAGGTACATTGGGCCTTATCAGATTATTCGCATAATAGGCCAGGTTGCCTACGAATTAGGCCTACCATGTGATCTAGAAGCAGTACACCCAGTGTTTCATGTGTCTATGCTTCGCAAATGTATTGGTGACCCTTCCTGGATATTTCCTGCAGATGAGATCCAGGTAACAGAAAAGTTATCCTACGAAGAGAAGCCTATAGCTATACTTGATCGACAGATCAGGAGATTGCGAACCAAAGACGCGGCTTCGGTTAAGGTGTTGTGGCGGAATAATAACAGAGAGGAGATGACTTGGGAAGCTGAAGAGGAGATTCGGAATAAATATCCTCACTGGTTTTCGACTCCTACAGGTAACCTAAACCCCCCTTGCTTAATGATTTAACTTGTCTGATCCATCTATGCCGATAAAGGGGACCCTTCCCAAAACTCTTATAGAACCCGATGGGATACATTTAACATTCATGGACGAATGTTCTAAAGGGGGGAAGAATGTTATATGCCGTATTTTTATACATTGGGATATTTTAAGCTAAACGCGACAAGTTAAGACAAGACTATTTTATATATTGGAAGTTTGTATGTTTGGCATTGAAGCCGTGTAGGGGCTGGTTTAGAGGGATTAATGGACTGTTTTATGTGATGCTTTAATTGTTGTTGTTATGGACATTGTGGTGCATTGTATGCCTTATGAATATGTGAGTTGAGGTGTAAAAGAAATGATTTATGTTGAAGTAGAAAAACAGTCCAAACCGTGGACTGTTTTAATGAAAGGGATAGATTAGTTATTTTGAACGTTGATCGTTGTTATGGACGTATAGTGAAGATGAAGTTCTATGATTCAAGTTGAATTGAGATGGTTTGTGGGCTGTTGTAGGAGTTAATATGGTGCTAAAACAGTTCCCATAATCGTATAAGTAATGTTGTTAAACGTGTTGTTGTCGTTGTAGTTGAAGTTGGAAAAACTTCGAATTGAAAATGGTAATGTTGTGTGGGCTGTTTGGCCGTGAATAGGGGACTGTTTTAAATAATCCCGGGTTGGTACTTGAAAGTATGACTAGCAATATTAGCTTGGAGTACTAGTTGGGTTGAATGCGAACGAAACGTCGTCTAAATGTTAGAAAGGGATTATTATCGTTAAAATACGTATTGAATTCCCTCGTGGACTAATCGTAACTCTTGATATCTTGATATAGGATAAGGTACTATTGGGCAGCGACTACGAGTTATAATACGACTAAACGCTAAAGGTATGTAAAGCCTAATCCATCCTTCTTTTGGCATGTCCTAGACGTAAGTAAGAAATGATATGAGCCTTGGGGTAAACTCTACTCTCTAGTTCCAAGCATGACTTATGATTCTATTCATTCCTTAATGTTATTGTCACGAGCCTACTATATGATTGACTAACAAATGATGTATGGAAATTCCTACTCTTAAAGAATTGCATAATTAGAGTCATATTTGACTTTCAAAAGCCATATCATGTTAGATTGATACAAGTATATGAATCCTGAAACGTTCCTTGCTATGGTTTGTAATAAGATTTAGAAAGAACTGAATATGATTATTATCCTGTCACTTGAAAGCTGATTAGTTACTTATCTATTGAGTCTCCAAAGATGATTTGCATGTATGTGGTTGCTTATTATTCTGCTCGTGCTTACCGTTACATCCTTCACTGAGTCCCGGGCCAAGACACGTTTTCGTGCGCATATTTACTATATTATTCACCGAGTCCCTCACTAGAGGGCCGAGACACGTTATATATATATATATATGATGGTATGATGATATGATGACATGATGATACGGGGATGGCAGCCAGGATGGCATATGATCATTATTTCACCGAGTCCCTCACTAGAGGGCTGGTACACGTATTTGTACATGTTTATAATGCTATGATTTTAATTACCGAACCCCTCACTAGAGGGCCGGGACACGTTATATATGTTATGTACAGAATGATTATTCAGCTTTGACTACTAAACTCTATATTGATAGTGGCAGCCTTGTCGGCTTGTGTAGATATATATATGTTTGTTGTTGGAAATTGTAACTCCTCAGGAGACAGGTGGCTATGACATGCATATATGTGACGGCTTAAAATTTACGTCTCGCCTTTTTATACAAATAAGTTCTCGATATGCTAGCTGTAAATGGTTATAGTTAACAGGTGATATGAGTGTCCAACTCGGGCACTAGTCACGGCCTACGGGGTTGGGTCGTGACAAAAGTGGTATCAGAGCGGTTCATCCTCGGAGTGTTACAGACCGTGTCTAGTAGAGTCTTGTTTATCGATGTGTGGTGCACCACATTTATAAACAGGAAGCTACAGGGCATTTAGGGTGTCATCTTTCCTTCTGTCTTAGATCGTGCGATAGAGCCTGGACCTAGGAAAGATTGGTTTCTGACATCTTTCCCTGTAGGTAGGTGCAGAATTGCGAGAGATGAAGAGGCCAGCTTTAGATAGCGGGGGTGCTAAGAAGGCCCCTAGGATATGTTCGGGACCCCAGGCTCCAGGACCGAGCAGGAGGAGCCTCAGTTATTCTATCGAGACTGAGCCATCGGAGGACCCAGCGACAATTCCTCCAGAGTTTTTGATATCCAGGGAGGCGGTACCTGAAGCCATACCAGTTTCTCCTGTGGCAGGGCACCACGTCAGACCGGCCACCCCGGTAAGTGTTACAGATTATTACATCCCCCTGTCCTGGTCATCGGTAAACCAAGAGTTGCCCGATTATCTACATTTCCCGGATTCAGATGAAGAAGACGATGAAGGTCAGACGAGTAGATGGCGGACAGACGATGACGAGGAGCACACTTCACTTTCTAGATCACCTGATCACACTAGAGACTGATCGACTACGGGTATATGAGACCCTATCGAAATTTCCTATGTATGTACAACTGTTATAGATTGTTACCTAATAGCGGCAAGTGGAAATCAAAGGAATCAGTAACTGTAAGCAGAATATATGTTAGACATAGTATGAATGCTGCAGGTATGTTTGAAACCTGCAGTTAAAGATGGAAAGGAAAAATAAACAGGAAAGAGTAACAGGTACAGTTTGGGTTGGGTACACGAGGCAAGCTCGTCATTTTCATCTTGTGACTGATATAGGAAGCCCTGTGCGGCTACGATACGATATAATGTATATGTGTGTATATTGGCCTTGTGAGGCGTTGTTGGTATTTCCTGCGTGCAGGTTTTGGGGATAGTAAGAAATACAGAGGAAACTCTGCCTAAATTTTCTGAGAAATAACAAGGAAATGACGTATAAGTTCGTAATATTTTTGGAAAGTCGGGCCAACAGTAACGATAAGGTTTGACTAAGTCGCAAGTGCGTCTGACTTTGAGAAATAAAGATTAACCGATGAATTGATGGTAATAGTAATTATGAGGTCGGTAGCAGTATGGTAAAAAGAAATGCTAGGATAATTTGGAAGGGTTTGTGATACTAAGGGATGATTTAGAAGGGGCCGACAAAATCTTTATAGAATGTTATATTGAGGTATCGACGGAACTGATAAGCAGGGGTAAATTACGACGAGTTTATAGTTAAAAGAAGAAATAGTATGATTGAGACAAGAGTGCAGGGGAGGAAGGATTATGACAAACACGAATGTATTGATAAGATAGCTTGTGAGATATTATGGGTAAGATTCACCAAAGGTTAAGTACGCCTACTCCACAGGGTGTAATTAAACCATAGTAAGAGTCATGAATAAGGCCAAGAAATGTTACACTATAGGATTGATTACGGACAAGATATTATGTGGATATAGCAAGTGTTGTGATAAGAATGAATAAAGCCTAGTGAGGAGGCGACTAAAGAATATGACGTGATTTATGTGACTAAGGTATAAAGGAAAATACGATATGGAAAAGCAGAATATAGGATGATTGAGTAATATTTATGATGTTCTATAGGAAAAGCCCGGAATAAAGAGTATGAGGTGACGAAAATGAATGCGAGCACATGAAAAGAAGGATGGGTCGCTGCGAATGTGTATTGATGTTGATTATAGGCAGCTGAACAAGGTGACGATAAAGAATAGATATCCCCTTCCCAGAATTGATGACCTGTTTGACCAGTTGCAGGGTGTTAAGTGTTTTTCAAAGATAGACTTGCGGTCTGGTTATCACCAGGTGCGGGTAAAGGAAGCAGACATTCCGAAGACTGCATTCAGGACCCGATACGGGCATTACGAGTTTAAAGTGATGCCCTTTGGGCTAACCAATGCTCCAGCAGTATTTATGGATTTGATGAACCGACTGTTTAAGCCAATCCTTGACTTGTTCGTGATTGTATTCATTGATGATATTCTGGTCTATTCACGAACGGAGGAAGAACATGCAGATCACTTGAGGACAATACTTAGGGTCCTCCAGCATAAGAAATTATATGCTAAGTTCTCTAAATGTGAATTCTGGTTGACTTCAGTAGCATTTCTGGGGCATATTGTTGGAGCTGGCGGTATTCGGGTAGACTCACAGAAGATTGAGGCTGTAAAGTCTTGGCCGAGACCTACGACACCTACTGAGGTACGTAGTTTTCTGGGGCTAGCAGGATATTACAGGAGATTCGTAGAAAAGTTTGCTTCGATTTCAGCGCCTTTAACAAGGCTGACACAGAAGGCAGCCAAATTCCAATGGACCGATGCTTTTGAACAGAGCTTGTAGTTGCTGAAGGAAAAGATAACTACAGCTCTAGTTCTAACTCGTCCTGAGGGGCCAGATGGCTATGTTATTTATTGTGACGCTTCAGGTGTTGGGCTAGGTTGTGTATTGATGCATCATGGCAGAGTTATAGCCTATGCCTCCCGGCAACTCAGGAAGCACGAAAGAAATTATCCTACCCATGATTTGGAGTTGGCAGCGGTGATTCATGCTTTTAAGATATGGAGAAATTATCTATATGGCGTACATGTTGATATTTATACAGATCATAAGAGTCTCCAGTATATTTTTAAGTAGAAGGAGTTGAATTTGCGGCAAAGGAGATGGCTAGAGTTGCAAAAAGATTATGATGTTGATATTCTATATCACCCAGGAAAGGCCAATGTGGTAGCAGACGCACTCAGCCGTAAATCTATGGGTAGTTTGGCAGTTGTACCCCCAGGGCAGAAAGAGATAGTCCATGAGGTTTGTCAGTTAGCTAGTCTGGGAGTTCATTTTATTGATTCTGATAAGGTGTTGCTGAGTCATCTATTGTAGAAGAGGTAAAGAGACGCCAATATGAGGATCCTATTCTTGTACATTATAAAGATACAACACTTCAGAAGGACAAGACCCCATTCAAGATTTCATCTGACGGGGTACTATGATACAGAGGCAGATTATGGGTACCTGAGGTTGCAGGATTACGGCAACAGGTTATGGGGGAGGCACACTCTGCTCGTTATTCTGTTCATCCAGGGTCAACAAAGATGTACCATGACCTCAGGTGCATGTATTGGTGGGATGGCATGAAGAAAGATATAGCAGAATTTGGTGCCCAGTGTCCGAATTGTCACCAGGTTAAGGTCGACCACCAGAAGCCTGGGGGACTATTGCAGGAGATGGAGATTCCGACTTGGAAATGGGAGGTAATCAATATGGACTTCGTCACAGGTCTACCTCGCAATCCACGGAAATATGATTCTGTGTGGGTCGTCGTTGATGGATTGACGAAATCAGCCCACTTCCTTCCAGTCAGGACTACATATTCAGCTGAAGATTATGCCAAGTTGTATCTTAAGGAGGTAGTGAGACTTCATGGAGTTCCCACAACTATCATCTCTGATAGAGGAGCCCAGTTTACAGCTAACTTCTGGAGATCCTTCCAGGAGGGACTGGGGACACAAGTGAGTCTCAGTACAGCGTTTCATCCTCAGACTGACGGACAGGCCGAGCGTACCATCCAGACATTACAAGATATGTTACGGGCCTGTGTTATTGATTTCAGAGGTAGCTGGGATGATCACTTGCCGCTTATTGAGTTTGCTTATAATAACAGTTACCATTCTAGTATCCAGATGGCACCGTACGAGGCTTTATATGGCAGAAAGTGCAGATCACCCATAGGCTGGTTTGACGTTGGTGAGATTAAGTTGATAGGCCCAGATATGGTTCAGCAAGCTGTCGATAAGGTGAAGCTTATTCAGGAGAGATTATTGGCAGCCCAGAGTCGGCAGATAACCGATGGCGACACTTGGAATTTTAGGTTGGTTACTGGATGTTCTTGAAGTTGTCACCCATGAAGGAGGTCATGAGGTTTGGCAGAAAAGGGAAGTTAAACCCGAGGTACATTGGGCCTTATCAGATTATTCGCAGAATAGGCCAGGTTGCCTACGAATTAGACCTACCATCTTATCTAGAAGTAGTACACCCAGTGTTTCATGTGTCTATGCTTCGCAAATGTATTGGTGACCCTTCCAGGATATTTCCTGTAGATGAGATCCAGGTAACAGAAAAGTTATCCTACGAAGAGCAGCCTATAGCTATACTTGATCGATAGATCAGGAGATTGCGAACCAAAGACGTGGCTTCGGTTAAGGTGTTGTGGCGGGAATCCAAATCTGAAAATCAACAAAACATAGTGCAATGGTGAGTCAACAAAAGAGGGAGTACGTGTAACAACATTAGCAAGCATATATATAGAATTGTGTATAGTGCAAATGACATTCTTCAAGTCATTGTTGCAAACCAAACTTCAAAAACAAAGAAAATGTACTCATAGCTGTTCGGCCAGCTTGACTTCTTCGGAAGGAGGAAGCTGATTTTTATTACTTGATAAAATTTTAAGGCAAAGGAAAAGAAATGAAGGTGGAAAGGAAGGCAAGAATAAGTATAAAAGTTTAAGATACAAATTGGAGCCAAGTATCTAAGGTAAGAATTGATCACTCCTTTTACATTTAGAATGAGTTTGGATGTATTGTGAATATGTATAAATGTGAATTGTGTGTATGAAAAAAATTGTGCATGAAGATATTGGATTATTGTTGTTGAATTTTTAAGTGAGCCATGGGGGGGTTTATGTGAAGTAATGTTTAAATTTCTTGTTCATTTATTGAAGATGGTTTGAATGTGGTAGTGTGTATGAAAGGAATGGAAATTTTGGAAGTTTGTATGTTTGGCATTGAAGCCGTGTAGGGGCTGGTTTAGAGGGATTAATGGACTGTTTTATGTGATGCTTTAATTGTTGTTGTTATGGACATTGTGGTGCATTGTATGCCTTATGAATATGTGAGTTGAGGTGTCAAAGAAATGATTTATGTTGAAGTAGAAAAAAGTCCAAACCGTGGACTGTTTTAATGAAAGGGATAGATTAGTTATTTTGAACGTTGATCGTTGTTATGGACGTATAGTGAAGATGAAGTTCAATGATTCAAGTTGAATTGAGATGGTTTGTGGGATGTTGTAGGAGTTAATATGGTGCTAAAACAGTTCCCATAATCGCAAAAGTAATGTTGTTAAACGTGTTGTTGTCGTTGTAGTTGAAGTTGGAAAAATTTCGAATTGAAAATGGTAATGTTGTGTGGGCTGTTTGGCCGTGAATAAGGGACTGTTTTAAATAATCCCGGGTTGGTACTTGAAAGTATGACTAGCAATATTAGCTTGGAGTACTAGTTGGGTTGAATGCGAACGAAACGTCGTCTAAATGTTAGAAAGGGATTATTATCGTTAAAATACTTATTGAATTCCCTCGTGGACTAATCGTAACTCTTGATATCATGATATAGGATAAGGTACTATTGGGCAGCGACTACGAGTTATAATACGACTAAACACTAAAGGTATGTAAATCCTAATCCTTCCTTCTTTTGGCATGTCCTAGACGTAAGTAAGAAATGATATGAGCCTTGGGGTAAACTCTACTCTCTAGTTCCAAGCATGACTTATGATTCTATTCATTCCTTAATGTTATTGTCACGAGCCTACTATATGATTGACTAACAAATGATGTATGGAAATTCCTACTCTTAAAGAATTGCATAATTAGAGACATATTTGACTTTCAAAAGCCATATCATGTTAGATTGATACAAGTATATGAATCCTGAAACGTTCCTTGCTATGGTTTGTAATAATATTTAGAAAGAACTGAATATGATTATTATCCTGTCACTTGAAAGCTGATTATTTACTTATCTATTGAGTCTCCAAAGATGATTTGCATGTATGTGGTTGCTTATTATTCTGCTCGTGCTTACCGTTACATCCTTCACTGAGTCCCGGGCCAGGACACGTTTTCGTGCGCATATTTACTATATTATTGACCGAGTCCTTCACTAGAGGGCCGGGACATGTTATATATATATATATATATATATATATATGATGATATGATGGTATGATGATATGATGAGATGATGATACGGGGATGGCGGCTAGGATGGCATATGATCATTATTTCACCGAGTCCCTCACTAGAGGGCCGGGACACGTAAATGTACATGTTTATAATGCTATGATTTTAATTACCGAGCCCCTCACTAGAGGGTCGGGACACGTTATATATGTTATGTACCGAATGATTATTCAGCTTTGACTACTAAACTCTATATTGATATTGGTATGAGGTTGATAAAAATGAATTATGTTCAAAGGTAAGTTTTAGGGATTTCTGTTTGTTGCATTAGATCCTACACACCTTGTCTCAGTATGATTTTATGTACTATATTTCATGCTTTACATGCTCAGTACATATTCCGTACTGACCCCCTTTCTTCGGAAGGCTGCGTTCATGCCCGCAGGTACAGACGCTCGTTTCGGAGATCCGCCAGCCTAGGATATCTATTCAGCTACTTGGGATTGCTCCCTTGTTCCGGAGCCTAGCTTGTGGTATAAATCCCTATTGTTGTATATATATGTGTTTGTTCGGGGTACGGCGGGGCCCTGTCCCGTCATATGACACTGTCATTACTCTTAGAGGTCTGTGGACATTTGTGTGGGTCTGTATATAGTTGTTGTATCGTCGTATGGATATGACTTATGTTTGGGGCGTACCCATTCGTAGTGGCATCCTTGTCGGCTTGCGTATATATATATATATATATATATATGTTTGGGATGTTGCGTGTAGTGGCAGCCTTGTCGGCTTGCGTAGATATATATATATTTGTTATTGGAAATTGTAACTCCTCAGGAGACAGGTGGCTATGACATGCATATATGTGACGGCTTAAAATTTACGTCTCGCCTTTTTATACAAATAAGTTCTCGATATGCTAGCTGTAAATGGTTATAGTTAACAGGTGATATGAGTGTCCAACTCGGGCACTAGTCACGGCCTACGGGGTTGGGTAGTGACACTAAGCTTCCCATTCTATGAGAAACCCTACAAACAACCTTCTTCTTCACAAGCTCGGGTTTACGGGGTCCGGGTCTTGTCAAATCTTCACTACTATGCCATAAATGTTGGGAGAGAAATATATTAAGGTTTTTTGATCTGGGAATGAGAGAAATAAGACATAAAGTCGTGGACCACGTATTTATACTCGGAGAATTAAATGCTTCAGTGGTCCGGTTTGACGAGCGGGTCGACGACCCGTCGAGGTCGTCGACTTGCGCCTGTAGAATGCAGGGCTACAGAACCCTGTCGACGCCGCACAATGATGGCCCGTTGACAGGTTCAACGACCTGTCGATCCTGACTGGTGTCTGCAGACTTTTCCAATTTGGTTCAGATCGTGTCGATTCGATTCGTTCAACTTCTAGCCCTGAAAATCACCAGGAATTCCTGCTGGTACCATTGCACACGGGGTAGGACACTTTATATCTCCAAAACTTGAGCTCGGGTCTCGATTCCCAAGGCATACCCAACTAGGAAATCATAAGTTCTACCACTACGAAAACGAGGGGTGTAACACTGATAAACCTCAATACTCACCACCTTACCAGAGAATTGTAACATTGACACATAGAAACCAAATTTAGAAAAAAAAAATCAAGTGAATCGGGAAATTTGAATGGAAGGACAATCAAACTAAAATTCAAAGGGAAGCATGGAGAAAGAGAGAAGTAAAATAATGCAGTGGCTCAATTCATGATTAATAGGGTACAATTTCACCTAGAATTGTCAAAGTCTAATTAAAATACCCTTGAATTTAAATCTAATGACTTTAGGCAGCCATGTCGATCCCACAATCTCACTTTAGGTAGCCATGTTGATCCCACAATCTCTACTCATTCTTTTATAATAGTAAAATATATATATATTTTGTACAGGCTGGGCTCAGTTTGTAATCAAAGTTAGACGAGAAAATTTTAGACACGCCATGACTGCAAAACACCAGTTGATCGAATTGTCGGCGGTTCGGGTTTTCCTTGCCACGATACAAATTGTAAAGTTCTCCATCCTATCCGATGATCCAGAGATCTCATCATCGCCCAAAATTGTTTTATTATGTATATATTCAACATAAAATAAAACCTCATCTTATGTACTACCTCAAAAATCAGACGAAAATTTCTTCGTCGACAATCTAGTGTAATATTTGTCAAAATTAGCTTAATAAATTGATATGAAGAGGTAAAGTGTCAGCATTAGTCCCGGTAGTGTGACCATAGCGAATCGGCCGAGAAAGTTCCAGCACAGTACCGTTGGTTGCAAAACTAGTATATTCAGGGCATAAAACGAACATTTATTTTGTAATAGAAAATGTGAAAAATAGTCCAAGAATAGTGACAACGTTACGAGGCAACAGTGACACATCAAAGAAGAACCAAAAAACCCTGAATATGTCAAAAATATAACACAACATGGTAGCAAACAGTGGCACGCTGGAAAGCCCAACCTGTTGCCAAAAAATGCCAAAAAAAAAAACCCAGTCCAAACATCAACTAAAATAAACAAGTAGAAGAAAATGATGAAATAATACCGAAAATGAATCAAAATAAGTATAACAACACACATAATTCACCGGAGTTATGATTTCCAGCCCACAAACAATATAATTAATAAATTAATGTACTCATATATAAAATAACTCACAAAAATAAATAATGTATCGGAATCCATAGAGGTTTCCAGATTAAGGATCTTCTGGCATATAATAGTGAGCAAGTGTAAGGGAGTGACCACGTTGCTTCAATGTCCTTCGCCGGAGAATATTTCGGCCGACGTAATTTAAAAAGAAAAAAACGAACTAGATCTGACATCTCATAGTGTCACCGGCGACGGGGATGGTGTGGCTGGTCGGAGTACTGAAAGGGAGAAAGGGGATGGGGAGCAGGTCATTGGGCCATGATGGTTCGTTGTTGGTGTTGGCATGGTTCTGTTGCCGAAATTATTCGCCGAAGAAGAGAACGGACGGGTAGAGAGTCATGAGCGCTTATGGAAAACGAAAAATGAGAGAGATCCTCTTTAGGTCTAAGACAAGATCTTAAAAGAATTTTATAACTCTTGAGATTCCCCCTTTCCTTTTTGTATAAAACAAACTAACCCCTTATTTTGTCCAATAAATAGTAGGTCTCACCCCTTGTCCCTGTAGCCCTCTTTTTAATCCCTATGTTATTGCCCAATGGATCATTTACCTCTATTAACCACAGGATAATAAGTTACTACCCAAAAGCATGTTCCAGATAAGATCTCAAAAGTAGTTCAACAACAGATGAAGAGTGAAAGAGATTGGTGGAACATGTACATGAACATGTTCTATATCAGACAATGCAGAGATTCAGAGGCAGATGAACCAGGTGGATGAAACTGGTTCGTGAACATATGCCAGGGCAAGTCCTACAATAATAGGATTTTGAAGAATTATGGAAAGAACTTGGTGGTCAAGTATGAAAGATTCCTTGCCATATTTGTAGGGATTAGTAAGCCTTCTACACGTACTAGAAGCAGACTCAAAAAGGCAAGAATCCAAGTACTACATAAACCCTACGTGCGTGTTATTGACCGACTAGGAAAGGGTTTGGTGTTCACCGACCTACGGAGCATAATGTTATCAATACCCAGGTCTTTCCAAGAAGAAGTTTACGTACCCACATAGAGAGAATTCAGAATATTGAGCGAAGAAGCTACATTCAAGAATTCAGGGTTGCGTCCCAAATGCAAGAAGAAGGATTGAAGGAACTATTTTACTGTATAATGTTCTCTTGTTCACAAGTCTGGATATCTTTTATTAGTTTTTTACTATCGAGTTGTATCTTTATTCGTTTACATAGAAGCATTAAAGTAGATACAAACATTTGTTGTAAATTCAACATCAAGTAAGAGTTTACTACTTCAAGGTTGCTTGCTAGTCAGAGTGTGATTATTGAGATAGGGATTAGAGCATAGTTCCTTGGTTATAGGTCTATAACTTGAATTTTCAGTTGGCTCAGTTGTAGTAAAGTTGTTGGGGAAATCCTACAAGTATGTAGGTCGCGGTTTTTATCACCTTTTGAGCCGGGTGGTTTCCACATAAATTCCATGTGTTCTTTACTTACTTGCAGTTTTATTCCATAAAGACGATAGCATAGAACATTTATATTACTGTGTTCCCTCGTATAAGTGACAATCAGATTCGCATAGGGTCGTGCAACCTAATAAGTTGTATCAGAGCAGGTTCTCCTCAAAGGGTTAACACCTTGGAGAAGATCATGAAGAATGCTACATCTACTACAGGACATTCAAAAGGTCAATCCACTAGAAGGCCACCATTATTCAATGGATAATTCTATCAAATAGAGGAAGGCATGAATGGAAGATCACCTGCAAACAGAATATTATAAATTATGGGATAAGGAGATTGAGCGAGCTAAGTATCCAATGAAGAAGAAAAAAGATGGGACAGAAGTGAGAAAAGAAAAGGTTGTGTACATAGAAGGTGATTACCGACTTCTTGAGAAGAATTCTAAGGCCAAGAACGCTCTAATTTGTGGACCTAGTCCTAATGAATATAATAGAATTTGTTGATCAAAAACAACCAAGAAAATCGGGGATGCACTAAAAATTGCTCATGAAGGAAACAACAAAGTAAGGAAGTTTAGGAAGGCAATGCTCTCTATTGATTTGGAAAACTTTGGAAGGAGCCAAGACAGAAAAACATTGAGATGTTCACTGGATACTTTTCCATTGTGAAGGAACTGATCTTTCTTGGAAAATTTATCTCCACTGAGGACTCAGCAGACAATTTTAAGAACCCTGCCAAGAGAATTCCAAATGAACGTTACAGCAATCAAGGAGGCAAAAGACATAGAGAAGATGGCTTTAGATGAGATGAGAGGAAATATAAAGACCTACGAGATGGATATAGAGAATACAAGAACTGAAGATTCAAGTTCAAGAAGGACTTTAGCACTTAAAACCACTGATTTAGAAGCTGAAGAGGATATAACCCTGATCACAAGAAATTTTAGAAAATTTCTTAGAAGGGAAAATAAGTTAGGAAAAAACACTGAAAAGGGAAGGAGTTCCGAAAGAGGACAAGCTAGTGGATGCTTTAAGTGTGATAAAACTGATCACACAATCAAAGACTGCCCACCATAGGAAATAAAGAGGATGAAGAGATGGGCAGAAAAATGAGAAAGAGGAAGCTAGCAAGAGCAAGTAGTTAACTAACGCTATTGTAGCAGCCTGGAGATCAGAAAATGACTCAGAAGATGAGGTTGATCACACTGTGCTCATGGCTGATGATATTCTAGAATCAGACATGGAGGAAGACATCAAGGTAAATACATATAGGATCAAGAACAAAGTAGATGTGATGTTATAAGATGAATTGAATTCCTCTATGGAAAATTCAATTGATGAGACGAGAAAAAAGAGAAATAAGTCACTTGGTGATCTTACAACCTTAAAGGATCAATTATTGAAGAGTGAGGTTAGCGGAGGCAAAGCTGAGACAGAGAATCAACTACTTGATCTGGAAAGAGAAAATTGATGGACACAGGATTCTCAATTGCTCTCATATCTGATGAGTCAAACACAACAGATTACTACAAGATTGGGTTTTGATAGGACGACTAAGCAAGAGGTTTCAGAGAAAGCACTATGCACCTTGTGTGGAAAGATGTGGCATTGCAAGTTTGACTACCAGTAAATATGAGCCTTGAGCTGAAGAACCTGAAGATTATGAAGAACAATGCCACAAGCAAGATGAGTGTATTAAATTTTGGCAATAGTATCACATGGGTATTTCCTGAGTAAACAAAGGAAGAACTAATCCATCCCAAAGATGAAGGAAAGGGACCCAAGCGTGCATGTGTGCCCAAAACCAACCCCTATTTATTTTGCAAAAAGGGGGAGCAGAAGAGCAATCTACAATGGCATATGAATAGTGCTTGCTCAATATATAAAGTGTGGAAAACATTAATATTTCTGGTCAATCTCAAGATAGAAGGAAGAGGGTTCTGCAAAAAGGAAGGTTATTAAAAGGAGAAAGGCAATCAGACAGGGGGAACGTGCGTGAAACAGGTTCAGAAACCTATTTAGTTTATTAAAGCCAAGACGGTTAACAGGGACAGGGGGTTTTTACTCCAGAGGTTAGACAGCTAAAATTGAGGAAGACAAACCTGAAGACCCATTCAAGGTAAAGGGAAAACACGTGGTTAGTGCGTCTATACTATATTGAAGAAAGATTCCTACTGGGCGTACAAAAGAAACAATTATGCTGGGATTGGGGATGATTAACGCCGCACATGTACCCTTTAACATTGGCTAGGAAGGTTGTCTCAGATTGTAGTGCAGAAATTAATAAAAAAATTTGCTCAGTATTGTACATTAAGGTCTACGTCCTATACAAAGTAGGATCATGATCTTGAAAAGTCTAAACATGATGACTGTCACAGAAGCGGGCCTCAAATCAAAGATTGCAAATATGCTTTAGGTATATTTTCTTTTTCCAGTAGTTTAGCATATACTCAGATCATGGAACAAATCAGACAACTTGTTTTACTGACCCTAGTCATGTCTAGCCTCATTAAGTATGCATTGAAAAGAGAAAAAAGGGAGTAATGAGTACAAATCTTTGAGAAGCCATAAATTTCGAATATTACTCTTCGCAAAAAGACTACTCGACTCGATTACCTTCATCTCCTCTACATAAACCGGTATAGCCATTTTCTCACCTCAATAAATTCCTCTCTCACATATCGGTGACACATATTTTTTTTTGACAAATTCAGTCTGAAACTTTGATCAACCTCTCATCCCCTCATACTCCCCTAAAGTCAAAAAATTCATTCCATCTCACCATCACAAACCTATCTTTCGTAGATGTCCAAATGATTTTGCTAACTAGAAAGACGAAGGGGGAAAGAAAATTGGGTGAAGCTCCTAAATAGGGGGAATATGCTAAAAATTCCAAAACAGGGGATAAAATGGAGGAAGTCAGTAATAGAAGTTCATCTGAAAAGGTATTCATCTGAGCTATTACATGACGGGAGATATGGAGATATAAGGGTTCATGGAGAAATAAGGAAGGAAGAAACAGAGAACGAACCCTCCACCATTTGGGAAAGAAGAGCAGTCCAAATCTTGGTCCTTATGGGCAAAATCGGTGGAAAAAGATTATCACGACCCAATGAGGGGCCATGACGGGTACCCAAAGCTAACTACCGAGCACCACTCATTCTAATACTCATCATACTTATCCTGCATACATTTATTTTCCTCGCATATCTAGTCATAAGGAAAACCATTTTCAATTTCAAGCATATCTGCATTTATATACATAAGCCCTTCGGCTATCAAAATAATTTATATACAATAAGGGAAATCATGAGACCGTATCACCCACACATACGTATCTAGGAGCCTCTACTAGAGTACTAGACATAAGGGCAGGACAGGATCCCACTGTGCCCAAATATGTACACAAAATAATAAATCAAATTGCACCTCCGTAATAATGGAGTGCTCTCATAAATCTGATGGTCAGCTCCTATGAATCTAGGTCGCCTCCCTGTCTACCTGTGGGCATGAACACAGCATCCAAAGAAAAGGACGTCCGTACGAATATTATACTGAGTATGTAAGGCATAAGCAATAACGACATATCAATAAAATAAGGAGACATCAAGTGAAGAACAACCTGTAACTGACTGTCTCTTAAGAAGGAAATAATGCATGCTAACTTACTTCATAAACATCAGCATTTCGTGTATGCATATACATATATAAGTTTCCCGACCATATAGGTACGGTGTGATAATCATTAGCCCGCGTCCAGGCCTCCCGCGTCCGGGGTAACCATCTCATGTCGCCCACTAGTGGTATCTGCCCATGCCATCTAGACATGGAGTATACGCTGCCTGCCTTAGCCGTGTCTGCCTGACCATGGTGTAATATCATCATCATATACTTATCATGAATCATGCATAAAAACAAAAAAACAGACTATAACTGTTACACCCCGGAAATTTTCCGTTAACGTACAGTGAATAGACTAACAAAGGGAACGACGTATACGATGTTTTGATAAGTAATAAATAACATTTGATGATTCTAAATGATATTTCAAAGACATTTGAGGTAGGAGACGAAAGTTGTTATGGAAAGCAAGGTATCTGTTGTGAGTCGGGCAAGATTTACGAGTATCGAATTAATGATGGCTTAATGATGTTTTGGAGAAGAGTTATAATGTCCCTTAGATTGTTAACGAGGTGTTAAACAAGTGTCAAGAAGGTTCCATAAGGATTGGAGATCAAACGAACGATAGAGATCATTTCAGGGAGATGGGGTTATACGACCGACTTATACGGTCCGTATAAGGGTCCGTGTAACACCCAACAGAGATGATGTTTGCCTGGTGGTGCACCACAACACTTATACGGGCCGGGCAATGTTATAAGGACCGTATAAGTGTCCGTGGAAGTCCCGACGGGCTGAGCTAAGTTCAATTATATAAATGTGATCCCACTTCACTAATTTCATTTCCCACACTTATTCATCTCTCTCAAGGCTTCTAGAGGGTTCCACACACTTCTTCCATAAGAATTCAAGAGAAATTGATGATCAACTCCATCAAACCAACAAAAATCAAGTGTATGAAACACATTGAAGTTCATCCAAGCCAAGAAATTCCAATGGAAGTTAACTGGGGTTTTGGTGTAGGAGGAGTATTTTCTCTCAAGTCTTATTCCCACACTTTTTAAGGTATGTTTTATGATATTTCCATATTGTTTAAGGTAATGAGTGGTTGAAAGACTTAGATTATGAAAGGAGATAGAAAATGGATCACAAAGATGAGAATAATAAGATTTTGAGTAGTAGTTTGGAATGGGTCATGAATATTGATATGTTGTGATTGTAAGTATGCTATAAGTAACATTTATAACATGGGATAAGTATTATATGTGAGAAAACGCAATAGTGAACTATGGCCATAATTCTGGAGGAATTGAAGTGAAATTGTGAAATATGGATAATGTAGATGAATGATGATTGTTGCTTATAATATTGTGAATGTTGTTATGGATGTTTGGGAGTTGACGTGTAATATGAGTAAAATTGTATAAACAAAGGAAATGCTGCCCAATTATTTCTAGCATTATTAAGTACGTTCATATAATCGATTAACTAATATTGATGCGAATTCACTTGAAGGTAGAGACGTGAGCGTCGAAGGAGAACGATCAAGCGATACAATAGCTAAGAAAAAAGGTATGTAAGGCTAGTCCTTTATGTTTATGGCATGACTCCATGGCATAAATTATCCTATATTTGCATGAATTTCCTACACACCGGAAATTATGAGTCTATGATTATAAAGAGCTTTCATACGATAAAGAAAAGAGATACGATGCGAGTATGATAATGATAACCATGAGTTAATCCTAAAAGTTCTAAAGTTCATGATATGCTAATTCTATAAAGTTCTTGCTATGAATACGATATGATGTTTCTGTAATCTAATGACCCTATTTACGATCCCTTGAGGTTGCTCATTGTATTACACTCACCTTAAAATGTTAGTTCCTTCAAGGTGAGATATGATGAATATGATCACTCCATAATGTAATCAGGGGTTCTCGACCTTATGTCACCCCGATATTGTTATAGATTGTCTATAAGCTCTAATGCCTGTCCCATGACCAATGTTCCGAAAAATTACAAGTCTATGTTCATAGGGGGTTTCATATGAGATAAAGGTAAGAGATATGCCATAGATACGATAATGATAATGTTGAGCATAAGTTTAGAGATTATAAAGCCTATCATACGATATTTTTATAAAGTTCATGCTACGAATATGATATGATTTTCATAGATTGTCTTTAAATTTAAATGCATGCTCTATGAAAAGTTATGATGAGATGTATGTGATGATAAAATATTTCTGTAGTGAGGCAATGATGAAGATGAGATATACCGAGCCTTGTTATGGCCCGGTACGAAAGAAATGTATGTGATACTGTCGAGCCACTACGTGGCCGAATACGGATATTGTCGAGCCACTACGTGGCCAAATACAGATAATGTTTAATGTGTATGAGAAGATATGGTACTATGATATGTATATGTATGTGTATTCCGCGACCCTTAAGAAAAGGTAAAGTAAGAATGACAAACATCTCAAAAAGGTATTTGTTCTTTCATTTAATACTGCCATTCACGTTTACTTATGTTACTACTCATTCCTTACATACTTAGTACAAAGTTCGTACTGACGTCCGTTTTCTTTGGATGTTGTGTTCATGCCCACAAGTAGGCAGGGAGGTGATCCAGACTGATAGGAACTACTAGCAGACTTTGAGAGCACCCCATTATTCCGGAGGTGCCATTGACTTATTATTTTGTGTATATATATATGTTTTGGGCATGACGGGGTCCTGTCCCGTCCATATGTCTAGTACTCTAGTAGACGCTCGTAGATACGTATGTGTGGGTAGCATGGTCTCACGATGTGTATATTATTTTGATAGCCGAAGGGCTTATGTATATAATGGTAATTACGTTCAAAGGGAAAAATGGTTTTCTTATGGTTTGAGTATAAGATTAATAAATGAACACTTGATGTGTACGATGGGTAATGGTACGAGCGGTGCTCGGTGATTAGCCCCGGGTACCCGTCATGCCCCTAGTCGGGTCGTGACAAAAGTGGTATCAGAGCAGTTCAGTCCAGGGAAGTGTCTACGAGCCATGTGTAGTAGAGTCTTGTTTATGGTGTGTTGCGCGCCACACTAATAAACAGGAGGCTACAGGGCATTTAGGAAAAATGACCATTCTTTTTCTTATGAGATCGTGCGATAGAGCTGTGTTATAAGATTATCTCCTCCCTAATAGTGTGCTATGATTTCAGAAACGCCACAAAAGGGAAAAGCTACAGCCGCCTAGAAGGGCATGACTACGATGAAAAGGCGGGTATAAAGAGAGCCACTAATGAATGTAGAAGAGGGTGAATCACATAATGAGGCTACATCTAATACTTCTCCTACCCCACCTATTATAGAAGAACAAGAAGGGGCTTAACCTTCAGCTCCTATGCCTCCAGTTCCTCCATCGGCTACTTCGGGTCAACAAGTCACTGAGGCTATTCATCTATTATCGCAGTTAGTTGCCGCCCAGGCACAGCGGCAGGGTTCGGGTTCAAGTGATAGGGCTGTTAGTACTAGAGCCCGTGATTTCAGGAGTTTGAATCCTCCGGAGTTTTTTGGGTCAAAGCCGAATAAAGACCCGTAAAGTTTTGTTGATGAAATTTTGAGAACATTGAAAATTATTCATGCCTCCGAAACTGAATCTGTAGATTTAGCATCTTATAGACTCTGGGATGTGGCGGTCTTATGGTATAATAATTGGATATCATAAAGAAAAGAGAATGTGCCTCCTCCAGTTTAGCAAGAATTTGTAGATGCCTTCATCCGCCACTATTTACCACCCGTGGTCCACCGAGCTAGAGCGGATAGGTTCTTAAATTTGAAACAAGGAAATATGAGTGCCCGGAAGTATAGCCTTCAGTTTAATTCATTGGCTAGATATGCTCCAACCATGGTGGCCGACATGGGAGAGAGGGTGCACAGGTTTGTGAGTGGCTTAGGGCCACGTTTATTTAAAGATTGTTTTACGACTTCATTGCAAGACGGGATGGATATTTCCCGCATTCAAGCCCATGCCCAGAATTTATAAGAGCAACAATATCCGCAAAAGGGCGAGCGTGATAATGATAAGGGGCAAAGGAAGAGGGCCAGACCCATAGGTGCCGATAGCGACTATAACGGAGGATCAAGGCAGTCATATACTAGACACTCAGGCCAGTCGGCGACTAGTGTACCTCCACGAGTTGCAGGCCAGAGGTCCGATTGCTCTATTCATTCCGGACTGGATCAGAGTTTCAGAGAGTCGGGCTCTCGGTATAAGAGTGATTCAAGCCAGATGAGATCATCTATACCACAATACACCCAGTGCGGTAAGCTCCATTTAGAACTGTGCCGATTGAGTTTGGATGTTTGCTATGTTTGCGGCCAGTCAGGTCATGTTATGAGAGAGTGCCATTTCGAGGCGGTAGGCGTGCGGTTCAGCCCACAGGATGCGTAGCTGGTTCTTCATCATCCATGCGCCTTCCGGGGCAAGACTCCCAAACACTAGCAGGTCAGGGTAGGATCAGGGGGAGAGCGCTTAGTTCGAGTGGTCCTCAGCATCGTACGTATGCATTAGCTGAGAGACAGGATCTATAGTCACTCCCCGATGCCGTAACAGGTATCTGCACCTTTGATACTGTGTTACAAGAGGAATAAATATTTGTGTTACTAAGCAAGTATGAATTGAGAGGTTTTATGATATGTAGCGACGGTAATCGGTAGAGTATGATATGTGGTATTAACAATGTTTATACATCCTTGAGGACAGTATTGATCCATCACCTGTAATCTTAATGAAATACCTTTTTTAAAGTACTACCGATGAGACATAGAAAAAAAATGGGTTGTAAGGATGATGGTACTCAAGTTTTAAGGAAGTAAGGAATGAAGAGTAGAACTTCCAAGATAGTAGTTGCTGAATGATATAGAAAAGATAGGGTCAGTTAGAAAAAGTAACAGAGTGACGTATGCTACCGAGTAAGGTAGTTGTTAATTAAAGCTTCCTTATCGTGTAGACTATATTGTCAATATGTTTTATTAAGATGTTAGTGTAAATAAAATATACGAGACAAGAGTTATAGCACTTTAGAAGATTACCGTCACAGGATTATTGAGCTAGTAGTACAAGGCTGCATATTCAACGAAGGAAATGAGAGATGTCCTAGAGGAATTAACTGTATGGTAGAAAGGGAATGGGAAAGGTATAGGCAGATATAAAAATGCATCCTTAATTGACGAGTTAAACTTGTAGTTTAAGAGAGACCTGCCTAAAGAAAGAGTGTTCAGGTAATAAAGAAGAGAGAGGATATTAATAACCAGACAAATTTGCTTTAGAAAATAGAGTTGGGTTCTAAATACTACTACGGTGATGAATGGGAATACGAATGATAGGAAGGGGGTAGTGAAGAGGCCAACAAGGAAGTAGGAAAGAAGGATTGAATAGGGAGATACTTGAAGGAAATAATGAACTAAGACGGGGGGATAAGTGGAATAGCTGCCGCAGGTTAATTGAAATGAGGATAAACTATTTAAAAGCATGCGAAAGTTTGACGATAGTGACCCTCGGTATCACATTGTTGAGATGTAAAAATTCTTTTTGAAAGGGTCATGAAAATTATTAAGAGATTTCCTGAGAATAGTCGCAAGGTGATTTAGAGAGCTCAGTTAACTTATCTCCAGAATTGAAATTGGTAAAATTCGGACTCTCATATGTTTATGCATTGCAGGTGCACTAATAATTTCCCATTGTTGTGCTGAGTAATGATATTACAAGACAATTATCATACAAGAAGTTCGTACTGCCCTCCCACATAGCCCCGGGTTGTGAGTTAAGAACTATAAATGTAAGCTTGATAAAGAAACAAAAGAAGGCATACAGTTAGCTACCCGTACTTATTTCAGCCCCCGGAAGAGATCCATGATGAAACATCGAGATTATAAGGTATGTATGTTTTCTTTTTATGCATATGGGTCGTGTATGGTCAACTTATATTGCTATTATGTTGAGGCCCTGAGAGGCAATGTTATTGTGGGTTGTTGTGACAGGATGGTAGTGCCATTTTACAGGGGAAACTCAGGCGAAATTTTCGTAGAATTCCCGAGTGCTTAACATTTGAGGACGAATGTTCCAAAATGGGGGAAGAATGTTACACCCCGAAAATTTTCCGTTAACGTACAATGATCAACTCCATCAAACTAGCAAAAATTAAGTGTATGAAACTCATTGAAGTTCATCCAAGCCAAGAAATTCCAATGGAAGTGAACTAGGGTTTAGCTGTAAGAGGAGTATTTCCGCTCAAGGCTTATTCCTACATTATTTAAGGTAAGTTTTATGACCTTTCCATGTTGTTTAGGGTAATGATAGGTTGAAAGACTTAGATTATGAAAGGAGATAGAAAATGGGTCACAAAGATGAGAATAATGAGATTTTGAGTAGTAGTTTTGAATGGGTCATGAATATTGATATGTTTTGATTGTAAGTATGCTATAAGTGACATTTAGAACATAGGATAAGTATTATATGTGAGAAAACGCAATAGTAAACTATGACCATGATTCAGGAGGAATTGAAGTGAAATTGTGAAATGTCGATAATGTAGATGAATGATGATTGTTGCTTATAGTATTGTGAATGTTGTTATGGATGTTTGGGAGTTGACATGTAATATGAGGAGAGTTGTATAAACAAAGAAAATGCTGCCCAATTTTCTCTAGCATTAGTAACCACGTTTATATAATCGATTAACTAATGTTGATGTGAATTCCCTTGAAGGTAGAGACGTGAGCGTTGAAGGAGAACGATCAAGCGATAGAATAGCTAAGAAAAAAGGTATGTAAGGCTAGTCCTTTCTTTCTAAGGAATGACTCCATGGAATAAATTCTCCTATATTTCCATGACTTTCCTACACACCGAAAATTATGAGTCTATGATTATAAAGAACTTTCATATGATAAAGAAAAGAGATACGATGTGAGTATGATAATGATAACCATGAGTTGATCCTAAAATTTCTAAAGTTCATGATATGCTAATTCCATAAAATTTTGCTATGAATACGATATGATGTTTCTGTAGTCTAATGAACCTATTTACAATCCCTTGAGGTTTCTCGTTGTATTACACTCACCTTAAAATGTTAGTTCCTTCAAGGTGAGCTATGATGAATATGATCACTCCCTAATGTAATCGGGGGTTCTCGACCTTATGTCACCCCAATATTGTTATAGATTGACTATAAGCTCTATGCCTGTCCCATGACCAATGTTCCGAAACATTACGAGTCTATGTTCATAGGGGGTGTCATATGAGATAAAGGTAAGAGATATGCCATAGATAAGATAATGGTAATGATGAGCCTAAGTTTAGAGATTATAAACCCTATCATACGATATTTTTATGAAGTTCATGCTACGAATATGATATGATTTTCATAGATTGTCTATAAATTCAAATCCATGCTCTATGGAAAGTTATGATAAGCTTATGAGAAGTATGTGATGATAAAAGATTTCCGTAGTGATGGCAATGATGATGATGAGATATACCGAGCATTGTTATGGCCGGGTACGGAAGACATGTATGTGATACTGTCGAGCCACTACGTGGCCGAATACGGATATTGTCGAGCCACTACGTGGCCGAATACGGATAATGTTTAATGTGTATAAGAAGATACGGTACTATGATATGTATACGTACGTGTATTCTGCGACCCTTAAGAAAAGGTAAAGTAAGAATGACAAACATCTCAAAAAGGTATTTGATCTTTTATTTTATGTTGCCTTCACGTTTACTTATGTTACTACTCATGCCTTACATACTCAGAACAATGTTCGTACTGACGTCTGTTTTCTTTGGATGCTGTGTTCATGCCCATAGGTAGGCAGGGTGGTGATCTAGACTCGTAGGAGCTACTAGCAGACGTTGAGAGCACCCCTTTATTCCGGAGGTGCCATTGACTTATTATTTTGTGTGTGTATATATATATATGTGTTTTGGGCATGACGGGGTCCTGTCCCGTCCATATCTCTAGTACTCTAGTAGAGGCTCGTAGATACGTATGTGTGGGTAGCATGGTCTCACGATGTCCCTGTCACGACCCAACCCCGTGGGCCGCGACCAGTGCCCTAGCTGGGCACCTATACGTACCCGATACCCAAATTAGCATATTATCAGAATAATAATATAATAATAACATTAGTGGATGCTACAGAATTTAGCCGAAGAGCAGACTTGGCACACAGAAGCCGATAAGGCTATCATAAAACAAAACATCCCAAACATATGTACAGAACCCACACAGATGTATCCACAGACCTCTACAGAACATATCATAATCATAAGACGGGACAGGGCCCCGTCATACCCTGAACAAAGTACATATCCAGATAGCAGTGACAGAGTGTACCAAAAGATGGGCTCTGTAGAAGAGAGCGCCCCAAAATAGCAGAAATGGGATTCTAAACGTGCGGATCAGCAAACCTGTCGTCCGTACCTGCGCGGCATGAAAACGCAGCCCCCGAAGAAAGGGGGTCAGTACGAAATATGTACTGAATATGTAAAGCGGAATCACAGAAGGCAAATCATAATGATTACAGAAAATGGGTACAAAATCCATTGTGTCAAATGCATATTTCCAAATCAGATAGAATGTGTACAGAAACATATGTCATATCATATCCGATCCCTGCCACGGGACTCGGCAGACAGAACGTGGTCACCCTCCCGACACTGGTGCCACAATACAGAGGAATCAGAAAAGGGGCGTGGCCCCGTATCATATAATATCATATCAAAATGGCCATAACAGATCAGATCAGAATAGGCGGACATGGCACATCATACTCCACAGACCCATGTACGCGTATACCTGCCCCCTCACATCGGGACGCGGCGAACAATGCAGAGAATTACGCTTGACAACATATCCTGGCCCGGGCTCAGTGTGGGAAACATTGGGACATCCACGAATGGAGTAGTGAGAGACTAATGCAATTTAAAAATATAATAAATGTTTTCAAAGACTCGATGAAGCGTATCAAAGACAAACAAATCCAATGGGGTCGGACGGAATCATAATAAATGTATTTCGGATATCATAATAAATTACAGAAGTATAACTTTCCCGAAGTCATTCCGAGTGTCAAAATAATTTATAATATTTAACAGAATATTTAAAATAATATTCGTTAAGCGATTAGTAGGGTAATTAAAACATTTCTTTCAAAAATCGCTTAAAAAGGAAGCTTTAACACATTAGGGGCAAAGCCGTAAATAGCGGGCCCGCCTTGGGACAAACAAGGCGGCGGGATCAAATTGTGCCCTCTAAGCATATAGTATCACCTAAAAAGGTTATACAAACATTCTATGACTTTCTGAATAATTTAGAGCAAAATTGCATAATTTCAGAAAAAGCGTATCAAAATGGTTCAATTCTACTGAAGGAAAAACTGAAATTTTGTCTTGCGGATTCCGAGGGCCAAGAGATCCTTCGAGGCCCGGATCCGACCCTAACACACTAGGGCATGCCAAGGGAAGAATTGGGTTTGCTTTACATACCTTTCACGCTCCTTAAGCCTTTCCAAACTCACTTCCCGTTTCGTCGAAAAACTGCAATTGGTCAAGTTTACCGATTGTGAATTATTAATGCCATTATTTCAACTTTAAGCATATTTGGCTACGGAAATTTCGGCAGCACTTCCCCTATACATATGACACCCCGAGAATTCAACTCGGCTATAAATCATCAACAACAACCCAAACGACAACAACAATATCAACAATGAACATTAAAAACACAAATATCCTTCAACTAGTCATTTTTCTCACAAGTTGACATAATCTTCAATTCAACCCAACTTTCAACTAAGATCAATAATTTCATATTCAACAACCATCATGATCATCACCATATAGTTCTAGAAACATTTCATATCGTTTTCCTTAAGATATACAGTCGATATACATGATATACAATCTTCCGCCAAAATCATAACTTATGCAAAACATCAAATCTTTGGCATACAACTTCATAACAAGTTTCCAACTTCCAAATTCATCAATGGTGATCACAACTAACAACCAAACAACTTCATTTCCTTAATGTCGGAAAAACCATACTAAAATGACATAAGTTTCTACATTCCAATTCAATACAAACTTATATCATTCTAACTTCATTTACATATCAAGCATTACAACAACACTCCAATACTCTAAACAAACTTAATCCATTTCATTCCCAAGTCAAATATACCACACGGCCATATGCTATTTTTCTCCATTCAATCAAATTTATTCCACTTTCATTCTCAACATAAATTCCATCACATTCACAACTAGAATACAACATGAATTCTATACATTTTTGGCTATACAATATACAAATACACATGGCTACACATATATACCACACATCCACTTTGCAAACTTCCATTTCTCCATACAATCAACACATTTCTATATACTACAACCCAAACAAAACTCCATAACACAAGAATAATGGATAAATTCTTACCTTTTCCTCTAGTCTTCTTTACTTGAATTTGTGATCACTTTGGTGAACCAAGGCCTCCTTTCTCCAAACCAACTACACCAAGTTGAAGAGGGGACTCAACTTAGTAAGGAAACCACAAAATACAAATTTTTAACACAAGATTTTTGGTGGTGAATTTTCCACACCAAACCCGAAATGCCTTCTTTTTTTTGCTCTTGTTTTGCTCTTCTTTCTCTTCTAAGTCTCTTGAACCTTCTAAGGGATAGTGATCCCTTTATAATTAATTAGCACATGGAAATATTCATTAAAGCCATGGGTTGGGCCTCACTTGGCCGGCCACCCCTTAAACATTGGGCCTAAATTTTTATTTTATTTTTTTGGGCCAACTCGGTTTGTCCCGAGTTGGGCCTAGCCCACTGACCTTTCGACCTTAAAACGTTCATAACTCCTTGTACCGACGTCACCTGGGAACCCACGACCTATGGATTGAAAGCTAATTCAATTATCAACAACTTCTATTTCAAGGTATTTTCGAAATTCCAAACTTACAATACAGTTTTTGCCCCCCAAAGTCAGGTCACCCGAAAACGTTTTCTTAAAAATATTCGTTTGGAGGGTTTCCACTTTGATTTGGTCCAAAGGTACTTCATGAGTTGTGTTTAACTTTACATATGTGATTCATATAACTTTTCAGATGTTCCAAAAAAATCTCGGTATGTGGGCCCCACCCCAGCAGATGCTCCGAGGTTCAAAAATACGGGATATAACATCCTCCCCCCTTTAGAACATTCGTCCTCGAATGTTAAATTAATCTCATAGGGTTTGAAAATACTTTGGGGGAGTTCATGTTTACAGACATCACATATGACACACGATTGATATTGGAATAAATTAAAGCAGGGATTTAAGGTTACCTGTGGGTATAGAGAACAAATGAGGATATTTCTTCTTCATTTCCTCCTCGGCCTCCCATGTCATTTCCTCCCTATTATCGTTCCGCCACAGTACCTTAACAGAGGCTACATCTTTATTCCGAAGCCTCCTTACCTGACGATCCAAAATAGATACGGGCTGCTCCTCGTACGATAGTTGCTCCGACACCTGAATATCATCCGCAGGGAAAATTCTGGAAGGGTCACCAATGCATCTGCGAAGCATAGAGACATGGAATACCGGATGTACCGCTTCCAAATCAGATGGCAAATCTAACTCATAGGCGACATTTCCAACCTTCCGAACAATCTGATAAGGCCCAATATAACGCGGACTGAGCTTACCCTTTCTGCCGAACCGCATCACGCCTTTCATAGGCGATACCTTCAGAAATACCCAATCGCCTACCTGAAACTGCCAACAGTCGCTCTCGAATAAGTTTCACCTTGTCCACGGCCTGCTGGACCATATCTGGGCCAATCAACTCTGTCTCGCCAATATCAAACCAGTCGATCGGCGATCTGCACTTCCTGCCATATAAAGCCTCGTACGGAGCCATCTGGATGCTGGAATGGTAACTGTTATTATATGCAAACTCAATCAACGGCAGGTGATCATCCCAGCTGCCTCTGAAATCAATAACGCAGGCCCGCAACATATCCCCCAGCGTCTGTATAGTGCGCTCGGCCTGCCCGTCGCTTTGAGGATGAAATACGGTGCTCAGACTCACCTGAGTCCCTAGTCCCTCCTGAAAAGATCTCCAGAAATGCGCCGTAAACTGGGCGCCTCTGTCAGAAATAATAGATATAGGAACCCCGTGGAGCTTCACAATCTCCTTAATATAGAGCCTGGCATAATCCTCAGCGGAATAGGTAGTCCTGACGGGAAGAAAATGGGCTGATTTCGTCAGCCTATCAACGACGACCCAGATGGAATCATACTTCCGTGGAGTGCGAGGCAATCCTGTAATGAAGTCCATATTAATAACCTCCCACTTCCAAGTCGGGATTTCCATCTCCTGCAACAGTCCACCCGGCTTCTGATGCTCAATCTTGACCTGTTGACAATTAGGGCACTGAGCGACGAACTCTGCAACATCCCGCTTCATACCGTCCCACCAGTATAAGCATCGGAGATCATGGTACATCTTCGTAGACCCAGGATGGACCGAGTAGCGAGCATAATGTGCCTCGCTCATGACCTGCTGCCGAAGGCCTGCAATATCAGGTACACACAACCTGCCTCTGTATAACATAGTGCCGTCTGGTGAAAACTCGAACGGAGTCCTCTCCTTATCATAGGCTGTGTCCCTGTACCGAGCTAAGACAGGATCCTCGAACTGATGCCGCTTAATATCGTCCCTGATGGATGACTCAGAAACCCCTCGAACAGAAATCTGGGTATCTCCAGAATTGGCCAGACGAACCCCAGATTAGCCAACTGATGAATGTCACGTACTATCTCTCTCCTGTCTGGCTGTAAATCGACCAAGCTGCCCATAGAGTTCCGGCTAAGGGCATCTGCAACAACATTAGCCTTGCCCGGATGATACAGAATATCCACATCATAGTCTTTCAGGAGCTCCAGCCACCTCCGCTGCCGCAAATTAAGCTCTTTCTGCCTGAAAATATACTGGAGACTCTTATGATCTGTATAGATATCAACATGAACGCCATATAAATAATGTCTCCATATCTTCAGGGCATGGATCACCGCTGCAAGCTCCAGATCGTGAGTAGGATAATTCTTTTCATGCCTTTTCAATTTCCGAGAAGCATAAGCTATAACTCTGCCGTGCTGCATCAATACACATCCCAATCCCACGCCAGAAGCGTCACAATAAATAACATATCCATCGGGTCCCTCTGGAAGAGTCAGAACTGGGGCTGTAGTCAGCTTCTCTTTCAGCAACTGGAAGCTTCGTTCACAAGCATCAGTCCACTGGAACTTAGCTCCCTTCTGAGTCAGCCTTGTCAAAGGCGCTGAAATCGGAGCAAACTTCTCCACAAACCTCCTGTAATAACCTGCTAACCCCAGGAAACTGCGTACCTCTGTGGGCGTCGTAGGTCTGGGCCAATTCTTCACGGCCTCAATCTTCTATGTGTCCACCCGGACACCATTAGCTGCAATAATATGCCCCAAGAAGGCCACTGAAGACAGCCAGAATTCGCACTTAGAAAATTTCGCATATAACTTCTGATGCCGGAGTACCCCTAATACCGATCTCAGATGATCTGCGTGCTCCGCCTCAGACCGAGAATAAACCAGGATATCATCAATGAATACAATTACAAACATATCCAAGAATGGCCTGAATACCCGGTTCATCAAATCCATGAATACTGCGGGAGCATTTGTCAGCCCAAAAGACATAACCCTGAACTCGTAATGCCCATATCGGGTCCGGAAAGCTGTCTTAGGGATATCGGCCTCTCGTACTCGCACCTGGTGGTAACCGGATCGAAGATCTATCTTCGAAAAACACTTAGCGCCCTGCAGCTGATCAAACAAATCATCAATCCTGGGGAGGGGGTATTTATTCTTTATAGTTACCTTATTCAGCTGCCGATAATCAATACACATACGCAGCGACCCGTCTTTCTTACGCACAAATAATACCGGGGCTCCCCAAGGCGAAGTACTGGGTCTGATGAAGCCCTTATCCAACAAATCTTTCAGCTGCTCCTTCAACTCCTTTAACTCTGCAGGCGCCATTCTATACGGAGGAATAGAGATAGGCTGAGTGTCTGGGAGTAAGTCAATAGAGAAGTCTATCTCCCGCTCTGGAGGAAGACCTGGAAGCTCGTCGGGAAAAACATCTGGAAACTCATTAATCACGGGGACTGACTGAAGTGTCGGCGTCTCGGCGTCCAAGTCTTGCACCCGAACCAGATGATAGATATAACCCTTTCTGATCATTTTCTTTGCCTTAAGGTATGAAATAAACTTACCTTTCGGCAATGCTGTATTACCAGCCCAATTTATAACTGGCTCCCCGGGAAACTGGAAGCGAACTACCTTATTCTGGCAGTCAACATTAGCGTAACAGGAAGCTAGCCAATCCATACCCATAATAACATCAAATTCAGTCATATCTAACTCTACCAGATCTGCCTTAGTGTCCCGGTCACAAACGATCACAGAACAGTCTTTATAAACCTGTTTCGCTACAACAAAATCCCCTATCGGTGTGGCTACCTCAAATGGCCCTATAGGTTCAGACATAATACCAATTTTACCGGCAACAAGGGGTGAAATATATGATAAAGTCGAACCTGGATCAATTAGTGCATACACAGATCGAGAGAAGACCAATAAAGTACCTGTGACGACATTAGGAGATGCCTCCTGATCCTGGCGACTGGCCAAAGCATAAATGCGGTTCGAAGGACCGCTAATACCTGAAGCTCCACCACGGCCTCTGCCGCGACCCGCTGGTGCCGAAATACCCTGCCCCGTAGGGCGCATAGCCACTGACGAAGATGAAGCCCCAGCGGCTAATCCGGTAGGCTGCGCTGCACCACCCGAACTACCCTTATACGGGCAATCTCTCACAGAATGGCCCTGACGGCCACAAGAAAAGCATTCACCGGTGGATCTGTAGCACTCTCCCGTACGGTATCTGCCGCAAAAAGAACACTGAACCCTGGGTGGCCTCATCTGACCAGAACCCCTATCTGTCCGCGAACCTGAAGCCCTGGAGCTCTAGCCTGCTCCTGAATACCCTGGGCTATCGAATCTGCGACCTGCAGGCTGGGGAGGCGCGCTCTGCGCCGGCTGAGATGAAAATCTGCTAGGCTGCTGCGGCTGTTGGGGCTGTCTGCCCCGAAAGTCTCCAGATGACCTGGCCCTCTTGGGCTGTCTCCGATCCTGGCCCTTGTCAGGCTGGTGTCCTCCTCTGCCCCGATCCTCCATGCCCTGGGCATGGGCCTGGATACGGGCAATGTCCATACCGGGCTGAGCAGCCAATACTAAGCAGCTATCAACAAAATACTGATCCAGCCCCATAATATATCTGTGCATCCGGTCCGCCATAGTAGCCACCACAGTAGGTGCATATCGGGCCAAGGAATCAAACTCCAAACTGTAGTCCCGGATACTGCGGCCCTTCTGCCTCAATAATAAGAACCTATCAGATCTGGCTCGTCGCAACTCTGGGGGCAGAAAGTGTCCAAGAAATGCCTGAGAAAAATCACCCCAAACTGCTGGAGGAGCGCCGTCCCCCCTGGATAGCCCCCATGACTCGTACCAGTTTGCCGCCACATCATATAACCGGTACGAAGCTAACGCGACTGACTCTGTCTCGGAAGCATTAATCAAATCTAGAGTGCTTCGCATCTTCCTAATAAACTCCTCAGGATCCTCCTCGGGCTTTGTCCCGAAGAACTCTGGAGGGTTACAAGTCAAAAACTCACGGGCTCTCGAACTATCACGCCTGACTGCCCGGTCACCTCCCAATCCATGCCCCTGAACCTGCCCTGCCACAAGTCTAGTCAGCAACTGGACTGCCTCCCTCATAGACTGATCCTCAGTGCCTGGCCGTGGAGCTGGAGGCTCAGGTACTAGAACTGCGGGAGCTGGCGGTGGAGCCGCCCCCCGATCTGCAGCTACGGCCGCCCCAATCTCCTCCACGAGTGGCGGTGTAGACGAACCCTCTGTCTGGGGCAAAGTCCCCGGAGCAATATGTGCCTGGGCCCTGGTAATCCTCTGGACCCGGCTAGTCTCTCCCAAGGCTGCTGACTTGGCCTTTTGGGCCGCTGTTGCCTTTTTTTGAGGCATATCTGCAAACATAGCCACTCGTTAGGGAGGGGTCATCCTGATAACACAGCTCTATCGCACGATCTAAGACAGAAAGAAGGGTAGTATCCTAAATGCCCTGTGGCCTCCTGTTTATAGGTGTGGTGCACAACACACCGATAAACAAGACTCTACTAGACACGGTCTGTGGACATTCCGAGGACGAACCGCTCTGATACCACTTTTGTCACGACCCAACCCCGTGGGCCGCGACCAGTGCCCTAGCTGGGCACCTATACGTACCCGATACCCAAATTAGCATATTATCAGAATAATAATATAATAATAACATTAGTGGATGCTACAGAATTTAGCCGAAGAGCAGACTTGGCACACAGAAGCCGATAAGGCTATCATAAAACAAAACATCCCAAACATATGTACAGAACCCACACAGATGTATCCACAGACCTCTACAGAACATATCATAATCATAAGACGGGACAGGGCCCCGTCATACCCTGAACAAAGTACATATCCAGATAGCAGTGACAGACTATACCAAAAGATGGGCTCTGTAGAAGTGAGCGCCCCAAAATAGCAGAAATGGGATCCTAAACGTGCGGATCAGCAAACCAGTCGTCCGTACCTGCGCGGCATGAAAACGCAGCCCCCGAAGAAAGGGGGTCAGTACGAAATATGTACTGAATATGTAAAGCGGAATCACAGAAGTCAAATCATAATGATTACAGAAAATGGGTACAAAATCCAGAGTGTCAAATGCATATTTCCAAATCAGACAAAATGTGTACAGAAACATATGTCATATCATATCCGATCCCTGCCACGGGACTCGGCAGACAGAACGTGGTCACCCTCCCGACACTGGTGCCACAATACAGAGGAATCAGAAAAGGGGCGTGGCCCCGTATCATATAATATCATATCAAAATGGCCATAACAGATCAGATCAGAATAGGCGGACATGGCACATCATACTCCACAGACCCATGTACGCGTATACCTGCCCCCTCACATCGGGACGCGGCGAACAATGCAGAGAATTACGCTTGACAACATATCCTGGCCCGGGCTCAGTGTGGGAAACATTGGGACATCCACGAATGGAGTAGTGAGAGACTAATGCAATTTAAAAATATAATAAATGTTTTCAAAGACTCGATGAAGCGTATCAAAGACAAACAAATCCAATGGGGTCGGACGGAATCATAATAAATGTATTTCGGATATCATAATAAATTACAGAAGTATAACTTTCCCGAAGTCATTCCGAGTGTCAAAATAATTTATAATATTTCGCAGAATATTTAAAATAATATTCGTTAAGCGATTAGTAGGGTAATTAAAACATTTCTTTCAAAAATCGCTTAAAAAGGAAGCTTTAACACATTAGGGGCAAAACCGTAAATAGCGGGCCCGCCTTGGGACAAACAAGGCGGCGGGCTCAAATTGTGCCCTCTAAGCATATAGTATCACCTAAAAAGGTTATACAAACATTCTATGACTTTCTGAATAATTTAGAGCAAAATTGCATAATTTCAGAAAAAGCGTATCAAAATGGTTCAATTCTACTGAAGGAAAAACTGAAATTTTGTCTTGCGGATTCCGAGGGCCAAGAGGTCCTTCGAGGCCCGGATCCGACCCTAACACACTAGGGCATGCCAAGGGAATAATTGGGTTTGCTTTACATACCTTTCGCGCTCCTTAAGCCTTTCCAAACTCGCTTCCCGTTTCGTCGAAAAACTGCAATTGGTCAAGTTTACCAATTGTGAATTATTATTGCCATTATTTCAACTTTAAGCATATTTGGCTATCGAAATTTCGGCAGCACTTCCCCTATACATATGACACCCCGAGAATTCAACTCGGCTATAAATCATCAACAACAACCCAAACGACAACAACAATATCAACAATGAACATTAAAAACACAAATATCCTTCAACTAGTCATTTTTCTCACAAGTTGACATAATCTTCAATTCAACCCAACTTTCAACTAAGATCAATAATTTCATATTCAACAACCATCATGATCATCACCATATAGTTCTAGAAACATTTCATATCGTTTTCCTTAAGATATACACTCGATATACATGATATACAATCTTCCGCCAAAATCATAACTTATGCAAAACATCAAATCTTTGGCATACAACTTCATAACAAGTTTCCAACTTCCAAATTCATCAATGGTGATCACAACTAACAACCAAACAACTTCATTTCCTTAATGTCGGAAAAACCATACTAAAATGACATAAGTTTCTACATTCCAATTCAATACAAACTTATATCATTCTAACTTCATTTACATATCAAGCATTACAACAACACTCCAATACTCTAAACAAACTTAATCCATTTCATTCCCAAGTCAAATATACCACACGGCCATATGCTATTTTTCTCCATTCAATCAAATTTATTCCACTTTCATTCTCAACATAAATTCCATCACATTCACAACTAGAATACAACATGAATTCTATACATTTTTGGCTATACAATATACAAATACACATGGCTACACATATATACCACACACCCACTTTGCAAACTTCCATTTCTCCATACAATCAACACATTTCTATATACTACAACCCAAACAAAACTCCATAACACAAGAATAAAGGATAAATTCTTACCTTTTCCTCTAGTCTTCTTTACTTGAATTTGTGATCACTTTGGTGAACCAAGGCCTCCTTTCTCCAAACCAACTACACCAAGTTGAAGAGGGGACTCAACTTAGTAAGGAAACCACAAAATACAAATTTTTAACACAAGATTTTTGGTGGTGAATTTTCCACACCAAACCCGAAATGCCTTCTTTTTTTTGCTCTTGTTTTGCTCTTCTTTCTCTTCTAAGTCTCTTGAACCTTCTAAGGGATAGTGATCCCTTTATAATTAATTAGCACATGGAAATATTCATTAAAGCCATGGGTTGGGCCTCACTTGGCCGGCCACCCCTTAAACATTGGGCCTAAATTTTTATTTTATTTTTTTGGGCCAACTCGGTTGGTCCCGAGTTGGGCCTAGCCCACTGACCTTTCGACCTTAAAACATTCATAACTCCTTGTACCGACGTCACCTGGGAACCCATGACCTATGGACTGAAAGCTAATGCAATTATCTACAACTTCTATTTCAAGGTATTATCGAAATTCCAAACTTACAATACAGTTTTTGCCCCCCAAAGTCAGGTCACCCGAAAACGTTTTCTTAAAAATATTCGTTTGGAGGGTTTCCACTTTGATTTGGTCCAAAGGTACTTCATGAGTTGTGTTTAACTTTACATATGTGATTCATATGACTTTTCAGATGTTCCAAAAAAAATCTCGGTATGTGGGCCCCACCCCAGCAGATGCTCCGAGGTTCAAAAATACGGGATATAACAGTCCCTATTGTATATATATTATTTTGATAGCCGAAGGACTTATGTATATTAAGGTAATTATGTTCAAAGTGAAAAATAGTTTTCCTATGGTTTGAGTATAGGATTAATAAATGCACGCTTGATGTGTACGATGGGTAATGGTACGAGCGGTGCTCGGTGGTTAGCCCCGGATACCCGTCATGGCCCCTAGTCGGGTCGTGACAATAACTCTATCAGAGTGACGTAAGGTTGTAAACCCCCCGATTCCATTGTGGAGCATTCATAAGCATTCTGCCTCTCCTTGAAGGAACAAACATAATAAGGTGAGTGTAACACAATGAACAACATCAAAGAATCATAACTAGGATCATTAGCTTTGTGGGAACATCATATCATAGGCTTTAGGATTCTTTAGAGTTAAACTCATCGTCTTCGTTATCATACTCGTAACATATCTCTTTTCTTTATCTCATAAGAAACTCTTTACAATCGTAGACTCATAATTGCCGGGATGTAAGAAAGTCATGGAGAATAGGGGAAGTCATGTCACGAGATTCATGCCTTGGGATAGAAGGGACTAGCCTTACATACCTTTTTGTTTATCTACTCTATCGCTTGAACGTTCCCCTCCAATATTCACGTTTCTACCTTCAAGAGAGTTCATACTACTGTTAGATAATCGATAACATAAGGTGTTTGAACTAAAACTAGAGAAAATTGGACAACATCTCCTTTGTTTATTCAACTTTCCCCATATCATATATCAACTCCCAATCATCAATGATAACATTCCTAATATCATATCCAACAATATTAATCAACCATACATTACTCAAGTCTCCCAATTCTATTTCACATCATCCATAACCATGGTCATAATACAACATTACTTTCATCCTCACATAATGTTTCTCCCATGTCCTTAATATAATTTATTACGCAATTATAATCATAACATGTCAAGAATCATGCTTTATATTAAGCTATTACTTAACAATGTCATTACCTCATGTTTGTAACCCATTTTCTATTTCCTTCTATAATCCAAGTCTTTCAACCTCTCCATAGTCCAAATAACATGAAATGATCATAAAACTTACCTTTGATTGAGTAGGAATGGGTTTTAAATAGCAATACTCCAGTCAAAGAAAAACCCTAGCTTTATTCTAAGAGATTTCATAACTTCAAGCAACCCTCCATAGTTTCCTTACACTTGATTTCCTTGGTTTGATGAAGTTTATTATTGATTTGTCTTGATTTATGTTGATGAAGTGTGTAGAACCCTCTAGAAGTCTTGATAGAGATGGAGAAGTGGAAATAATGAGAAAATAAGAGTGGGAACATGTATTTATACTTGAACTTAACTCAGCTCGTCGGGACTTCCACGGACCCTTATACTGGCCGTACAACATTATACGTCCATATAAGTGACTGTACTTCACCATCAGAGAAACAACATTTCTGTTGGGGTGTTATACGAACCCTTATATGGACCTTGTAAAGTTATACGGACCGTATAAGTGGTCGTACAACTCCATTTTCCTGAAATGTTTTCCGTCGTTTCATTTGATCTCCAATCCTTATGGAACCTTTTTGACACTTGTTTAACACTTCATTACCAATCTAAGGAGTGTTATAACTCTTCTTTAAGACATCATCAAGTCAACATTAACTCGATACTTTTCACATCCTTCTTCAAAATACAACTTGTGCTCATCATTCTTTAAAGAACTTTCTTTTCTTGCTTCAAATGTCTTTAGAAATCTTAATTAGATCATTAAATAACCTTTCTTACTTATAGGAGAATCGCATAATTCCTGCACTACATTGGTCAATTAACTATGCAACGAGATGAAATTTTTCTGCGGTGTAACATTCTTCGCCCCTTTAAAAACATTCGTCCTCGAATGTTAAGTTCTCGGGAATCCTATAAAAAATTTGCTTGAGTTTCCCCTGTAATAGAGCACTACCATCCTGTCACAACAGGCCACAATAAGAATGCCTCATTGGGCCACAACATAATAGAAATAAAGTTTGGCTACGCACGGCCCAAATGCATAAAAGAGAACATACATACCTCGTAATCTTGATATTTCATCTTGGATCTCTTCCGGGGGTGGAAACAAGTGTGGGTACTTAGACTTCATATTTTCTTCCGCTTACCACGTCATTTCTTCTCGGTTATTATTTCTTCATAAGACCTTGATTGAAGCTACTTCTTTGTTTCTGAGCCTCCATACTTGCTTGACTAGTATAGCAATAGGTACCTCTTCATAGGTCAACTTTTCTGTCACTTGAACATCATCTACCGGGACGATCCTAGTAGGATCTCTAATACATTTTCGGAGCATTGAGACATGGAAAATCGGATGGACTGATTCCAGTTCTAAAGGTAAGTCTAGTTTATATGCCACTTGGCCTATCTTGCGGATAATCCTGTAGGGTCCAATGTATCGAGGACTCAACTTACCTTTCTTACCAAATCTCATCACGCCTTTCATTGGTGATACCTTTAAGAATACCCAATCATCAATATGAAATTCTAGGTCTCGCCGACAGTTGTCCGCATAAGATTTCTGGTGACTTTGGGCTGTCATTAATCTATCTCGAATAGGCTTAATATTTTCCACTGCTTGTTGAATCAGTTCTGGACCTATTAATTGTATCTCCCCGACTTCAAACCATCCAATTGGTGATCTGCACTTTCTTCCATATAGAGCTTCATACGGGGCCATTTGAATACTACCATGGTAGCTGTTGTTGTGTACAAACTCAATAAGAGGTAAGTGGTCATCCCAGCTACCACCAAAATCTAACACGCATGCTCGTAACATATCCTTCAAGGTCTGAGTAGTGCATTTGGCTTGCCCATCAGTTTTTGGATGAAATGTTGTACTAAGCTTTACCTGAGTGCCGAAGAATTCTTGGAAAGACTTCTAAAATTTAGCTGTAAATTGGGTTCCTTGATCTGTGATAATAGATATGGGGACGCCATGAATTCGCACAATCTTTTTGAGATTGTTACACCCCGGAAAATTTTGCGTTACCAAGACTGTTGACGGCTTAGTATGAGCTCAGGGGAGAGCAGAGTTATACAAGGATTAGGGATGAAGATTATAATATCTGAGCATAAGAATATATATAAGACATTTGGAGAGTGTATGGAGTAAATCAGTTAACACGGTTACTCGATGATAGCCCTGGTAACTATAAGTTGAGGTGGGGCCGAAATGTTGGGATTTTGTAAAGGATATATGAAGAGACATATGAGTGGTACATGTGAAGTTGAGCAAGTCCTAAGAAGGACCCATAAGCCAAAAATGGGCATAAGCCCCCCAAAAGCATTATTTAAGGAAACGTTTTCGGATGATCCGACTTCGAGTGGCCAAAACGATATTATAAGTTTGGAATTTGGAAACACACAAAGAATGAAAGTTGTAGATAATTGAATTAGCTTTCCAACCGTAGGTCGTGGGCCCTCACACGATGTCGGGATCAAAAGTTATGGTCATTTTAAGAGCAAGACCCTAAGCTGCCAAAATGGGCCAACATGGCTCCGTGGGCCCCACATGAGGAGGTCGGTGAAACTGACCTAACAGGGGTATAAATACCCCCATCAACCTCATTTTTTCAGCAAAGTAACATTCTAAAAGGTCCTAGAAAATTCTCCACACCTCCCCCAAACATTATAGCCCGATAAATCAATAATTTAACAAGATTAAGCCAAACTAGTCCGTGAAAGGTGATTGTTCTTGCTTCTACTTAAGTGTGGCGTTGGAGAAAATTGATGTGACTGAGTTTCTTCAAGTATAAGGTATGTTATTCATCCCATCTCTTGTGTTGAGTTTATTTGAAGGTCTAGCAAGCTTCAAAAACGAAAATAGTTATGGAGGAAAGGTCATAAAGTGTTGTGTTGTAATTGTTGTGTTTATGGGCTGTTTTGAACATGTTGTGGCCGCGTGGATGGGATGATTTATGCGTTTCAAAATTGTATCTAACATCGTTGGTGTGTTGATGAGATTATACTCCTTGATTAGGATGGAAGGAAGTGTATATTGTTGTTGTATGTTGAAAAACATCGTGTGGGATGTTTATGGAATATATTGGTATGAATAATGGTGTTGTTGATGTTGGTATTATTGTTGTTGTTGATTGGTTGCTGAATTGTAATTTTGGGCAAGGCATATAAACAGGGGAGATGCTGCCCGATTTTCGGCAGAATATAGAATAGTCTGATTTGAAACTTGGAACAAGTGTGGAACAAAGAGTCTAACGTTAGTGTGAATCCTTTTAAATGTAGACTTACGAGCTCGGACGAATAAGCGTAGCTAATAGGAGGTGGAACAAGTATGTTAAGGCTCGTCCCTTTCTTTCAAAGGCATGATTCCTATGTTATGGCTTCATAAATGTTTCCATATCTTCCTTGTTCTCAAAAGTTAGATGTTTATGACTCGGAGGCATAATTCCTTTCCTAATAATTCATAGTTGTTTTCCAAAATGTCGTATTTTTCCAAACTAGAGGTTTATGATTTTGAAATCTCTTATGACAACAAGGATGGACATGTTTTTATCATGATGACAATGATGCCAAAGATGAGAATATTTTTCTACGGTAATTATTATGAGAACGATTCCATGTTTAAAGGTTCCAAGTTTACCATTTCAATGTGGATTTATGAGTGTTGAGCTATTTCTTGATTTCCCAATTTTATTCATGGATGATGATTAATTTTAAAGATTCCAAGGTATATGAAGTGATGCCTTATGAGATTTATGAACTTATTCTATATTTTTCCCATTGATGTTATTTTTCATTGGTAGTTTCACCTTATAATAATTGTTCCTTCAAGGTGAGACAAAGCGACCATGAATATTCCATAATGTAATCGGAGGTTACCGACCTTTACGTCACTCTGATAGATACATGACTTTCTTTGGGCTCTCATGCATGCTGCTTATATGATATATGTATATGGTATATGGGGAAAAGGGACACATGTTGCGCTATAGACGCATAGCCACCTGGTCAGTTGGTATCAGAGCCGGTAGTGGGGCAAACCCAGTGGTGGGGCAAACCTCAGCAAGAACGCTGAGTCCGAAAGGGGGGTGAGTGCAAGACTTGCCTTAGGCGAATCCCATATTGGTTTAGGCGAATCCCACACTGGTTTAGGCGAATCCCACATCGGTTAATATCATCTCATATGATATGCTCTATTTTCTATATATATGGAATAGAAATGTTTTTCAAAAGAAAGCTAAGCATGCATGGCATCCGCCATAAGAGGCACTCACATGTACAGGTTACTCTCTTATCTCACGATATGCTCTGTGTTTCCACTCTGTTATTATTCATAATTTACATCCCTTATTATGTTACTATTCATGCCTTACAAACTCAGTACAATGCTCGTACTGACGTCCCTTCTTGTGGACGTTGCGTTTCATGCCACGCAGGTGTATACAGATGGGTAGAGGACATTACTAGGAGATGTTCCAGCTGGATTGGCGAGCTCCATTTCCTTCCGGAGTGTTGCTGAGTCAGAGTATCTCTGTTATGGTTTCTTGATTGATGTTAGAGACTTTGCAGACAGAGTCACGTATATAGTATGTCAGTCTTGTAAGCGACTCTGCAATCCGATGTATCATTCTGCCTTATGTTACAAGTTTCATATGATTATAGATTTTACTTGATTTGTGAACAACGGAAAGAATGTTTTTGGAAAGCTTTCATTATGCATTTCTATTCGTGGTTTAAGAGTCCAGTGAGATTATGAACATAACGAGAACCAACGGGGTTCGCTCGGCTCTAAGTATGGGGTCGGGTGCCCATCATGTCCTATCAAGATTAGGGTGTGACAAATTGGTATCAGAGCTGGTCGTCCTAGGGGTTGTCTGCAAAGTCGTGTCAAGTAGAGTCCTGTTTATGGGTGTGAAGTCGGCCACACTTATAAACAGGAGGCTGCAGGGCATCTAGGGATTGTTGACCTTCTTTCTGTCTTAGATCGTGCGATAGAGCCAAGTCATAGGAAATGAGATTCCTTGCACTAACCTTTGATCTCAGCAGAAGCACAGTATTGACGGGAGAAGGTGAGTGACGATATGGGAAGTCACAGAGGTAAGTTTAGATATTTTTGTTCTATTACCTGAAATTGGGAGCCCTGGGTGGCTGGGATATGTCGTACATAAATGTATGTGCCCTGTGAGGCATTGCTGGTAATTGCTGCATGCAGGTTTTCGATAGTAAGAATTGTAAAGGAGACTCTGCCAGAATCTTTCAAAATCAGGTCATTTAGTTAGGTACACCTAACAGGAAGAAATGTGGAAAGGAAATATCGTAAATAGACAATAAGTGGGATGCTTTGTTTTAGAGGAGTTATGGATTTGGCATGGCATGAAGGATGATTGTGAGAAAGACGATTAGCAGTCTGAAGGATTAAAATGGGTTACATTCGAGGTTTAGTAGGACCAAGGTCTATTGGGGGATTCAGGGAAAGTCGACAAAGGAGTTCGGCTGTAGATTAATGGTGAGCGGAAATCCAGAGAGACTGATAATCGAGTTTTTACAAGTAACGGTGACCAAGGTGTTTTCTCCACGAATGGGAATATGGAAATCTAGGATGAAAGGTAGCCATACACATAGGTGAAAGGTGAATATTGGGGATTGAAAAGGCTAAAATAGTAACTGTTAAAGGAGGGAGATGTGTTACGAGAATGTTTTGGAATCTGTTAAGCCTTCAACTTTCTCCAGATTATGTAATGAAGGCCATGCGGTGAGGTGGATACGATTATATCAGCATTAATGCACCGGATTTCATTGGAGTTTCAAGGTTAAGCGTGCTAAGGTGAGAGAAATATTAGTATGGGTGACCCCCCTGGGAAGTGTACTAAAAGTCCTATAGATTTAGACATAAGAGGCAAATGAGAAGCTAGAGTAGCCTAAGGGAAATTAGAGTACACGGAATGGTTGGAAACCTTATGAGGTTGGGTAGGACAAGGCAGACTAGACCGGTGAAGAGAAAGAAAGTGCATCACAACTCTGGAACTAGGATGAGTTTGAATTGCGTTTGGAAATATTTTGTAAGCAAGATGGTAGTAATTATATATATATATATATATATATATATATATATATACGTATGCATATGATGTCCCATACATGGCTATCTCAGCGGGTATGTGTATCCCGGCAACCAATGTGGCGTTGTACGGAAGGCATTAATCGAACAGGGGACAAAACAAAAGATATGGTACGAATGTTACAGGGTAAGCTGATGCTGTTTCCACTACCAGTTAAGATTGGAAAGTCCTAACACATCGATATTTGGAAAAGAAAGAAAGTGAGTAGATGGAAGGTAAGGAGATCAAAATGTCGAAAAAAAAAGTGAAAGGTAAGAAACATGAGTGAGTGAAGCCCCCGAGAGACACTACAGGCAAAGCACGAGACTATTTGGGTAAAAATTCGAAGGTAGGCATGTGAAAGGGATAAAGTGTAGTAATATCGAACAAAAGAGGAATGTGTGGGGTTCGAGAACCGATTTCAATAAGTGGGGCTAAAAGAATAGTGACGACGACAAGGAATGTGAAGTAAGAGAAAGAATGATTAGGCCTTGCGACGATGTTAGGAGATTTTCGGCCCTTGAAAGGTATATAAAGGGATAAGTGCGGTCAAATTAACATGGTTGCCTCGGACATGGAGAAGCTCTCCAAAAAGATGACTTAAGAACAGAACGGATTTGTGCGTTTAATGGAATATTTCACGAACTTCAGAGCCAATACTACAAATAACAAGAGAAGAAAGGTGCTTGCGGAAGAAGAAACTTAAGGAGGGTTAAGGATGAAAGTAGGAAAGACATACTAATGGGTTGGTCGGAGGAATAGGAGAGCATTTAGGAGTAAAGTAACAGGAAATGTTTAACCATGGGAGTAAGAAGGATACTTTAACGAATTGGCGGTAGAAACCGATTACTCGCCGAGATAAAAACAAGGATGATGAGTCGACACGATTGATTAGAAAATTAATGGCATGGAATGGGAATTCACGTGAAGACCAAGAGATTCGATCGTAGAGGAAATGAATGAAATGTAAGGAACGTGCATGGAAGACCACCCGGCCGTAGCATCATAAAGATAGATAAAGGTTCGATAAACGAGGATAGAGGGAGTGCAAACTGTAAGAATTCCATGTTAAGAGCAAGAAGTAGTAGGACATTCGGAAAACTTAGATGCGCAGCTACGACATAAATGCATAGTTAAGAACAAGTATGAGCAAGTGAGCTAGCCGAGCGAAAGGACAGGTAGTGGATGGAAGGGTATGGAAATATTGACAAAACGATGATATAGACATAAATGGAAGAAGAACTCAGGGTAAGAAGTTTTAGGGATGTCATAAGCAAAGTCGGGATTAGAAAAACAAGGAGTAAGGTATAATCGAAAACTTCATAAAAAACGTGGTAAATCTCAATGTCCCCATTAACTTGTAGGTCCAGGACACCGTTGGTCATAAAAGACAGAGGTATGAAAAGACGGAAAAGGAAGCATCGGAATTGGATACCCTTATGAGTATTCCAATTGAACACAAGAGTTTACCAGCAAAAAGTATAGATAAGCCAAACCATACGCCAACAGAACCCAAACCTTGAGAAGATAGTGAAGGGCGGTATATAATTATCGAAGACGAGGGTACTCGAAGACTATTAGCCTATAAGGATCTCCTTAATAAGGGGGGAAGAACATACTAGACTTGAAAGGAGTTCTGACGTTTCAAGCTCCAGAAAAGGAGATTTATTAGCTCGGGGCCAGAGTTCGAGGTGTGTTGGCACATCGTAAAGGTAACGAAAGGACGTAGAAGTGAATTGACAGTAAGGGTACCGTATATGAGAAAGATAGTGTGTTGCTAAAAAGGGAACCAAGCAACGAGGAAAAAGAGAAATACTTACGAGCCGATGAACAGTTACGAAAAGATAAGTCAAGACTATAATAATGGAGACGGATGAGATCAATCCGACCATGTACTTGCAAGCAAAGAAGTGAAAGAATCTGCCTGGAGCAACGAAGGAGTAAAGGGAAGATGAGAAGAAACTGAGCCAAGTTAGAGTCTAAACAAATGGTAATCGGACCCCAAAGGAAGAATAATAGTTCTAAGGAATATAACAGTTCTAAGGAATCAAAGATGGTGTCGTGGGTTAGCCATACTGCAACATTCGAGGACGAATATTTCTAAGGAGGGAAGGATGTTACACCCCGGAAAATTTTGCGTTACCAAGACTGTCGACGGCTTAGTATGAGCTCAGGGGAGAGCAGAGTTATACAAGGATTAGGGATGAAGATTACAATCTCTGAGCATAAGAATATATATAAGACATTTGGAGAGTGTATGGAGTAAATCAGTTAACACGGTTACTCGATGATAGCCCTCGTAACTATAAGTTGAGGTGGGGCCAAAATGTCGGGATTTTGTAAAGGACATATGAAGAGATATATGAGTGGTACATGTGAAGTTGAGCAAGTACTAAGGAGGACCCATAAGCCAAAAATGGGCATAAGCCCTCTAAAAGGATGATTTAAGGAAACGTTTTCGGATGATCCGACTTCGAGGGGCCAAAACGATATTATAAGTTTGTAATTTGGAAAAACACAAAGAATGGAAGTTGGAGATAATAGAATTAGCTTTCCAACCGTAGGTCCTGGGCCCTTACACGATGTCGGGATCAAAAGTTATGGCCATTTTAAGAGCAAGACCCTAAGCTGCCAAATTGGGCCAAAATGGCTCCGCGGGCCCCACATGAGGAGGTCGGTGAAACCGACCTAACATGGGTATAAATACCCCCATCAACCTCAGGTTTTCAGCAAAGTAACATTCTAAAAGGTCCTAGAAAATTCTCCACACCTCCCCCAAACATTATAGCCCGATAAATCAAGAATTTAACAAGATTACGCCAAACTAGTCCGTGAAAGGTGATTGTTCTTGCTTCTACTTAAGTGTGGCGTTGGAGAAAATTGATGTGGCTGAGTTTCTTCAAGTATAAGGTATGTTATTCATCCCATCTCTTGTGTTGAGTTTATTTGAAGGTCTAGCAAGCTTCAAAAACGAAAATAGTTATGGAGGAAGGGTCATAAAGTGTTGTGTTGTAATTGTTGTGTTTATGGGCTGTTTTGAACATGTTGTGGCCGCGTGGATGGGCTGATTTATGCGTGTAAAAATTGTATCTAACATCGTTGGTGTGTTGATGAGATTATACTCATTGATTGGGATGAAAGGAAGTGTATATTGTTGTTGTATGTTGAAAAACATCGTGTGGGATGTTTATGGAATATGTTGGTATGAATAATGGTGTTGTTGATGTTGGTATTATTGTTGTTATTGATTGGTTACTGAATTGTAATTTTGGGCAAGGCATATAAACAGGGGAGATGCTGCCCGATTTTCGGCAGAATATAGAATAGTCTGATTTGAAACTTGGAACAAGTGTGGTGTCACGACCCGGCTAGGGGCCGCGACGGGTACCCGGGACTAACCACCGAGCACCGCTCGTACTGTCATTTACCTAACCCATTTAACAATCATTCATCTATTACCGGTTAACTTTAAAAAGAGGATTTGTTTTTCATAACAAAAATATAACGCGTTGATACAAAAACATATTTCAATATACTTACACACATACGTACTACCCATGTTGTGGAACCACACAACCCACATCGAGCATCTATGAGCCTCTATTGAGTGACATACAAATATATACACAAAAGGAACAACCAACTAGCACCTCCGGAAGATAGAGTGCTCTTCAGATCGGCTAGTGACTCCTATCAGTCTGGACCGCTTTCCCGTCTACCTGTGGGCATGAGCACAGCATCCAAAGAAAAGGATGTCAGTACGAACATTGTACTGAGTATGTAAGGCATACATCAAGAAATAAAGTAAGAATAAGAAAATAAAGTAAGTACAAGGAGATAATCGATAACTGCTTGCCTCTTAAGGCGGATCCATGCATGCATACTCATAAAGCATCATATAGTAAATTGTTGCGGAACGCGCAGCCCGATCCATATGTTATCATATGTTAGTGCCGAAGAACGTACTGCCCGATCCATAAATATAATAAGTTAGTGCCGAGGAACGTACGGCCCGATCCATAAATATAATAAGTTTGTGCCGAGGAACGTACGGCCCGATCCATAACCCATATATCCCGCGTCCGGGCATCCTGCGTCCGGGATGGAATCCTGATATGCCAGTTGTACAGGTAGCTATGCGTCTATAGCGCCTCACCTTTCCCCCTTTCCCCTGAAAACATTTTCATATCATATATATATACATACATAATATACATGGCATGCTGGAGAGCCCAAGGAAAAGCTGTAAGTATGTTGGAGTGACGTAAGGTCGAAAGCCTCCGATTGTGTTATGGAGTAATCATCGTCGCTTTGTCTCGCCTTGAAGGAGCAATTATTATAAGGCGAGACTATCAATGAAGAATAGAATTAAAAGAAAGCATAGAATAAAATCATGAACTTCATAAGGCATTCATTCATATACTTTGGAAGATGTAGAAATAAAGTCACCATCCATGAATAAATTGAGAAATCAGTAAATAGCTCAACGTTCTCATATATTCCTTGAAATCGTAAACTTGAAACTTTTAAACATAAGATTTGCTCTCATCATGGTCAGCATAATGATACTTTCACTTTTGACATCATCATTGTTATTGGAAACAATATCCACGGTCGTTATCATAACACTCACATAATCGCAACCTTTGGTTTGGAAAATAGGAGTACTTTGGAAAACATTTATGAAATATAAAGAAGGAAATCGTGCTTCGGAATCTTAGATTATTTAACCTTTGATAGCAAGGAAAAGATGGGAGCATTTTTGAAATCGTAAGCTAGGGATCATGCCTTTGAAAGAAAGGGAATAGCCTCACATACCTTCGACGTTTACAATTCTTATTGCTTGCTCGTTCTCCCCTAATGCACTCGTATACCTTCAAGAGAATTCATGTCGTCGTTAGCTAAGTAATTACAAGAACGGACTACCATTTCTAAGGAAAATTGGGTAGCACTCCCTTCATTTCTAATACTTTCCCCATGTTTCATTTCCACTCTCATACATTCGTACCGACACTCACAATATTACTTTCAACAATCATCACTTATACACTTTAAGAAAAATCTACCATTTTCCTCCAATTTCTCCACATCCATGGTTATAGCTCGTTATCACGTTTTCTCGTATATAATACTTATTTCATGGTCTAGACGTTATTTATATCATATTCACAACCGTAGCTTATCAACATTCATGACTCCATTCAACTACTATTCAATTGTGCCACTATTTACCCATACAAGGCCCATTTTCTATGTTCTTATACATTTCAAGTATCTAAGCCTTCCAATACCTTTAACCATATGGTATAGTCATGAAACATACCTTGGATGATGGTGGAACAAGCCTTGAGCAACAATACTCTTTTTATACCAAAAACCTATTTCAACCCTTTTGAGATTTCTTGAAGAAGATGACTTCCAATAGAGTCTCATGCACTTGCTTTCATGAATTAGATGTTGATGATCTTGGTTCCCCTTTGATCTCTTGAATTTTGTGGATGAATATTTGGAGAGCTTCTAGAGTGTTCTTGAATGGTCTAGATGCATAATAAAATAAAATGAAGCCTTGGTCCCCTTTATTAATTCAAAATCTGGTCTTTAATGAATTCCAGTCGGGGTGAACAGTGGTCGTAAACCACAGTTTACGAGCCGTCCTCCCTGGTCGTATTTAAGCATGTCCAAAACAGAGAAGTTGGCTGAAGAATATTGCAGTTTACGATCAAGGTTTACGGTCCGTAAACCAGTTTACGGGCCGTATTCCAAGTCGTATTTAAGCATGTCCAAAACAGAGAAGTTGGCTGAAGAATATTGCAGTTTACGATCGAGGTTTACGGTCCGTAAACCAGTTTACGGGCCGTATTCCAAGTCGTATTTAAGCATTTCACCACTTAACAGAAAGTTGAAACTTGAAAGGCTGGAGGACGATGGTGGTTTACGGTCCGTAAATCACTTTACGGGCCGTATACCACTTCACGACCCCTGTGCTGAATAAAATTCCATAACTTTTTCATTTCCAAAAATTCACGAATCATCACCTCTTGCTTAGTAAAACACCCCACACTCATACCCTTGTCGTTCTATTCCTTGTACATGTACGGGGACTTTTCCGAGGTGTAACATTCTTCCCCCCCTTTTGGAACATTCGTCCTCGAATGTTAACTCAGCGGGGATTCTAATAAAATTTGCCAGAGTTTCCTTTGTAATTTGGACACTACCTTTCCATTACAACAACCCACAATATCTTCGCCTCACAGGGTCATATCACAATATTAACACATTTATGGCCACACACGACCAAAAACATAAAATTAAAACATACATACCATCATGAACTCTTCCTGGAAATTCGACTAGGTGCTGATACTTGGCTTCCGCATTCACTCTGGCTTCCCTAGTATTTCTCCCCGAGTATTGCTTTTGCCACCAAACTCTGATTTAAGCCACCTCCTTTTTCGAAGTCCTCGCACTTACCTATCTAATGTGGCAAAGGGTACTTTCTCATACATCAACTTTCTTGTCATTTGAGCATCATTTTATTGACATGCTCCTAGTGGGAGTTCTAACATATTTATAAGCTACCTTGCTTGTTGCATACGATCTTATAGGATCTAATGTATCGGAACCTAACTCCCTCTTTATTCCATGATTCTATCGCTCTCGTAGGTTGTCATATCCTCGGGCTTCTATGGTGAGTAGGTAACCTGTACTTATACTATGCCCCAAGAAATTATTCCATTTGTCTCTCACAGCAATTCTAACTCGACATTTCAGTTCCGTTTACCACATACCCTCCTTTAACTCACCCCAGGCATCATGACTCTCTCACCCTTACTTTACCTCTTACTCTTGTCCTAAGTGTTCACTTGGTCTCATTGGCGACGCGTAAACATCTACGAATTACATACTATTTTTGCGCGTTTCTCATTCGTACCCATCCATGCGTATACCTGCATCCATGTCTATCTTCGCATCCATAGTCGTATTCATCTGTATGCCGTATCCACGGTCCTATTCATATAAGTGTCAATATCCTTCTCAATGCCCTTTTCGCTAACGCCCTTACCTCGGGAACGGGGTAACTTTACAATAAGACCCATGTTAATATCATGAATTATTCTGTGTCTCAGGCCTGCATGCCTTCTTCTTGGGGCTACCGTCACCCACTATATTCACAACATTCTCCGTGGTTATATTTTTATTTGGGCTAAAAGAGTATTCAATCCCGGAAGTCATTAAATCGACAGAGAAACGAGAGTTTCCATTCTGCTGGAAGAGTAATAGTAACAAATCAGTACTCCCTAAACAGATTCCAACTCTCCTCTAACCATGTCGTGCAATCAGAGTGTCACGACCCAACCCCGTAGGCCATGACTAGTGCCCGTATTGGACACCCAAACGTACCCAATAGCCCTAGCTAGCATATTAGCAGAGTATATCAATATAAACTTCAATTGGCGTTATTAAATATCGCCTAGGCACAAGTATAACACGTAGAAGCCAATAAGGCCATCACAGATCATAACAACCCAAAAGCATATACAGAACCCACATGTGTGTCTACAGACCTCTACAGAATGTAACAGAATCATAAGACGGGACAGGGCCCCGTCGTACCCCTGAATGGCGTATATATACACAATAACAGAAGGCTATACCAAGATGTAGGCTCCGGATAAAAGAGCGCTCCAAAATAGCGGAATAAAGTCCTAAGCGGGCGGATCAGCAAACTTGTCGTCTGTACCTGCGCGGCATGAAAACGCAGCCCCCGAAGAAAGGGGGTCAGTACGGAATATATACCGAGTATGTAAAGCAGGGAGTGTAGTAAACAAGCCAGAACAAAAATCGAAAATGTGAGTATGAACATAATAGGTATAGAACGTACCCGGCCCAATAGGGGTCTCGGTGGTATAAGTACATCATAATCATATGCATGAATATATATAATTATATGCCAATATCACAAACCGTACCCGGCCCATTACGGGACTCGGTAATATAAGCAAATCACACCATATGCATGCACACATATATATTTATATATAAATACCATACCCGGCCCTCTAGTGAGGGACTCGGTGAATGGAATCATCAGATGCCCTCCTGGCCGCCGTAGCCCGTCATCACATCAACACATCACCACATCCTCATCAGATATACATATACATACCGTACCCGGCCCTCTAGTGAGGGACTCGGTGAATAATGCAGTAGAAAGTGCACGATAACATACCCGGCCCGGGACTCGGTGAAAGAGATCATAGCACATGCACGAGCAGAGTAGTGAGAAACTGATGCACATAATCAAGACACAATGAAATGATCGAACGTATTATCAGAGTATTCATAACGGATCTCTCACATCACATATTTTTGTCAGAATACTTATACCGGAATACTTGTATCAAATACTCGTATCAGATGATTCATATCAAAATATTCATACCAGAATACTTATGTGCGAATGCTTATGTCGGAACATTTACATCAAACTACTTATGTCAGAAAACTTATATCAAAATGCTTATACCGGAATGTTCGTAGCGGAGATCTTATGTCAAAGAGGGCGTACAATTCATAACAAACTTGGAGTGGTTAGAATACCACCATTTAGTAGTCGGAACGGTAACCAAGAGTTTCCTTTAATTATCGTATAGAAGTAATTCAAGTAGAACAATAGGAAGGGATTCGGGAATGGTGGACCTACCTCGGGTCAAATGAGGTGGCGTACATAATTTTACGTATTTTACACTTCCTAATATCCCTTATGAAAGTTTTAAAGTAATCGAGTCCTATTTGCTCAAGTTCTAGGTGTTTAGACAACTTTTCTAATCATTAGCAACATAATCCATTCAATTCCACTGAATGAAAAAGGGAGAAATTTAATCGTGGATTCCGAAGAGTAGAGTCATCCCCGGGGTCCAAATTCAAACCTAACACGTCTAGGACATGCCAAGAGAAGAAGAGGTGGAGCTTTACATACCTTTCTTGCCTTTTACGATCGCCAAAGCTCAAATCCCGTTTCGTCAAAAACCTACAAATGGTCACATTTACCAATGACTATTCATAAGGCTTAAAGTTCCAATTTTGATTTAGTATTTGTCTACCGAAATTTCGGCAGCACCTCCCCTATAAATACAACATCCCCGAGAATTCAACTCGGCCAAATTCATCAACACAACACCCAAAGCAACACCAACAACATCAAGAATCACAACAAAAATACATTCTAACATAAATGTTTCTCTTTTCTACATTGTGCAATAACTCCCATTCCAACTTCACACCTCCAACCCAATCTCAATATTTTCATGTTCATTATTAATCAAGATCGTCACAATGTAATTTGGAAGCATTTCATATCATATTTACAAAATATTCACAAGATATACAAAATATACAAACTTTCCACCAAAGTCATAATTCATCCGAAACCTCTAATCTTCGACATAAATATTCATAACACATTTTCATCCTCCAATTTCATTAACAATAATCATAATTCACACTTTAACAATTTCATTTTCATCATTACTTAAATCTACCATAAAATCACAAAACTTCCCATAACAACTTAACAACCAATCTTTCATGCCAATATGGATTAGTATCCTTCCAAATCCATTAACTAACATAATAATCCACATTTAGAACTTCACTCCCATAATTACACAAAACTATATTAAAATCACATAATTTCCCATAACCATTTTTCTATAAATTTTTATACCAACTTGAACCATTATTCTTCCATTTCCATCACAAGGCCACAACAACACAATTAACATAACAAATAAAAATTTTACCATCCTTCTTCATCCACACAATTTTCGGCCATACACACATATGCCTATAACACACAATTTTTCATACTCTACATTCCTTTCCTCATTCTACAACACACACACACACACACACACACACACACATATATATATATATATATATATATATATATATATATATTTCTTTCAAGACAAAAGGAGTAAAATCTTACCTTTCTCAAGAAATTTTCACTTGCCAACACAAGCACTTTCTTTCCTTAAAAATTATACCACGTTGAAGAGGGCCCTTAAATTAGTGAGAATACTAGAAAATTATAATTTTTGAGTCAAGAATTGGTGGCCTAAAATTTTTTCCTTTCTCTCCTTGCTTGGCCGAAATTCTCCTTCTTTTTTGTTCTTGTTTTCTCTCCTTCTAGTTTTGTCTTGAAACTTCTAATGTTTCATGACAATTAAATGGTCCTTATATTTAATTACCACATGGATAATTTCCATGGGCTTGGGCTTGGCCATGTTGGCCGGCCACCCCTTGCAAATATGGGCCTAATTATTTTTTTCATTTGTTTTTTTTGGGCCAACCCGGTTGGTCCCGAATTGGGCCTAGCCCACAGACCTTTCGACCTTAAAACGTCCATATCTCGTTGTACCGACGTCACCTGGGAACCCACGACCTATGGATGGAAAGCTAATTCAATTATCTACAACTTCTATAACCTGGTAGTTTTCGAAATTCCAAACTTATAATACAGTTTATGCCCCCCAAAGTCAGGTCACCCGAAAACGTTTTCTTAAAAATATTCGTTTGGAGGACTTCCACTTTGATTTGGCCCAAGGGCCCTTCTTGAGTTGTGTTTAACTTCACATATGTGATTCATATAATTTGTCACATGTCCCAAAAAAAATCTTGACGTGTGGGCCCCCACCTCAGCTTACAATTAATCCGACGTTCAAAAATACGGGATAACACAGAGTTTCGCAATTTTGTTCCTCGTTTTGCGCCACTTGGGACCTTATGGGACACAACGTCTCACAGATCGGCCTTATACTTCGCTGCAAATTCAGCTGAGATTTATAATTTAGAGGGACGATGAGGTGGTATAATCTTAGGGAATTGTGAGTCCACCTCTGCCCGTCACCAGTGTTTTTCCATCTTTGCCAACCCACGGCTCTTCTTCTTCCCCCTTCTTCTTGCTTTTGCGTGTCCTTATCCTACCGCTTTTAGTCAATACACTCCCGTAGGGTTCGTCACTTCAACCTTCACTCTGGTGTCCTCTCTATTTGCTTCCCCCTTTTTAAGGGTTTTATTCGTACCTTTAAATCTCGAATCCACGTACTCCTGGCTACACTACGCCTTACTTATTCCGTCCCCTACAGTCTATGGCTATAACAATTCATACGTGGAGTCGTGGAGTCTTAGCGTACTCGCCTTACAGTCTTATAACCAAGAAATGCACCCGATATAACACTCCGAGCAAAAACGTACGTTACTTAGCTCATCCAGTAGTTATGTGTCTGTATCTGAATCTGCTCCGATTAACCACTTCCTGCCCCATAGGGACGCTTACATTAATAGTAGGTCTAGCCATCCATGCCACCCATCTAGTGTCACTTCCCTCTTCTCTGGCACTCAAAATTTGTTCGTAATGCCACCTTCGTTTCTCTAGGACCTAGGTCTCTTACACCGCTAATACGCCCCATGCCTCCTTATTCTCTTACTCTTGTTTGCGCTTGGAACTGATTTCATCTCCGCTTTGTACCACTATCATTATTAGTTATCACTCTACTTCATCGCTTCATCGTCGTACAGTAGACCCACAACTCATGATCATCCTTTCCTCTTCAACTCTTTACCTCATTCACTTCACTCGTTCTAACTTGGTATGGCATATTTGTAGGAGATATGTTCTCCTTTAACTACCACGCCACTATTCTTTAGGCACTCGTACTGTGTACATTTCGTCTTTGCTATCTTATCTCCTCCCACTTAATAATCGATCCTTGACTCTTCACATGGGGAACCATATTCTTAACTGAGTACCGCTTTGTTCTTTAGGATACACCACATGTGTCAATCCGTCCCTTGCTGCCTGAACTAATTCTATCCGTCCTGATCCTCCCCCATCTCGCTCCTATCGCGTCGACCTTCCTCCTACTAATTATCCTACTTTCATTATTTATCCTTACCGCAGTCTTAATCTTTTACACCCACTAGAGATATCATCCATACCCTTAATTATGCCAAGCACGACTTCTGCTACTCTGCTATGTCCCTTCACTTTGATTCCCTTTGACTTCCCCCTTTTTCTGTCGATAGTATCGATCGTTGAAGAATTCATGTGCTGAGTTTTCCCTATCAACGGGAGAAGGTGAGTGATGATATGGGAAGTCACAGAGGTAAGTTTTGATATTTTTGTTCTTTTACCTGAAATTGGGAGCCCTGGGTGGCTGGGATATGTCGTACATATATGTATGTTCCATGTGAGGCATTGCTGGTAATTGCTGCATGCAGGTTTTCGATAGTAAGAATTGTAAAGGAGACTCTGCCAGAATCTTTCAAAATCAGGTCATTTAGTTAGGTACACCTAACAGGAAGAAACGTGGAAAGGAAATATCGTAAATAGACAATAAGTGGGATGCGTTGTTTTAGAGGAGTTATGGATTTGGCATGGCATGAAGGATGATTGTGAGAAAGAAGATTTGCAGTCCAAAGGATTAAAATGGGTTACGTTCGAGGTTTAGTAGGAGCAAGGTCTATTGGGGGATTCAGGGAAATTCTACAAATGAGTTCTGCTGCAGATTATTATATAAGAATGGTGAGCGGAAATCCAGAGAGGCTGATAATCGAGTATTTACAAGTAACGGTGACCAAGGTGTTTTCTCCACGAATGGGAATCTGGAAATCTAGGATGAAAGGTAGCCATACACATAGGTGAAAGGTGAATATTGGGGATTGAAAAGGCTAAAATAGTAACTGTTAAAGGAGAGAGGTGTGTTACGAGAATGTTTTGGAATCTGTTAAGACTTCAACCTGCTCCAGATTATGTAATGAAGGCCATGCGGTGAGGTGGATGCGATTCTATCAGCATTAATGCACCGGATTTCATCGGAGTTTCAAGGTTAAGCGTGCTAAGGTGAGAGAAATATTCGTATGGGTGACCCCCCTGGGAAGTGTACTAAAAGTCCTATAGATTTAGACATAAGAGGCAAATGAGAAGCTAGAGTATCCTAAGGGAAATTAGAGTACACGGAATGGTTGGAAACCTTAAGAGGTAGCGTAGGACGAGGCAGACTAGACCGGTGAAGAAAAAGAAAGTGCATCACAGCTCTGGAACTAGGATGAGTTTGAATTGCGTTTGGAAATATTTTGTAAGCAAGATGGTACTAATTATATATATATATATATATATATATATATATATATATATATATATATACGTATGCATATGATGTCCCATACATGGCTATCTCAGCGGGTATGTGTATCCCGGCAACCAATGTTGCGGTGTACGGAAGGCATTAATCGAACAGGGGACAAAACATAAGATATGGTACGAATGTTACAGGGTAAGCTGATGCTGTTTCCACTACCAGTTAAGATTGGAAAGTCCTAATACCACGATATTTGGAAAAGAAATAAAGTGAGTAGATGGAAGGTAAGGAGATCAAAATGTCGGAAAAAAAAAGTGATAGGTAAGAAACCTGAGTGAGTGAAGCCCCCGAGAGCAACTACAAGCAAAGCACGAGACTATTTGGGTAAAAAATCGAAGGTAGGCATGTGAAAGGGATAAAGTGTAGGAATATGGAACAAAAGAGGAATGTGTGGGGTTCGAGAACCGATTTCAATAAGTGGGGCTAAAAGAATAGTGACGACGACAAGTAATGTGAAGTAAGAGAAAGAATGATTAGGCCTTGCGACGATGTTAGGAGATTTTCGGCCCTTGAAAGGTATATAAAGGGATAAGTGTGTGGTCAAATTAACATGGTTGCCTCGGACATGGAGAAGCTCTCCAAAAAGATGACATAAGAACAGAACGGATTTGTGCGTTTAAAGGAATATTTCACGAACTTCAGAGCCGATACTACATATAACAAGAGAAGAAAGGTGCTTGAGGAAGAAGAAACCTAAGGAGGGTTAAGGATGAAAGTAGGATAGGCATACTAATGGGTTGGTCGAAGGAAGAGGAGAGCATTGAGGAGTAAAGTAACTGGAAATGTTTAACCATGGGAGTAAGAAGGATACTTTAACGAATTGGCGGTAGAAACCGATTACTCGCCGAGATAAAAACAAGGATGATGAGTCGACACGATTGATTAGAAAATTAATGGCATGGAATGGGAATTCACGTGAAGACCAAGAGATTCGATCGTAGAGGAAATGAATGAAATTTAAGGAACGTGCATGGAAGACCACCTGGCCGTAGCATCAGAAAGATAGATAAAGGTTCGATAAACGAGGATAGAGGGAGTGCAAACTATAAGAATTCCATGTTAAGAGCAAGAAGTAGTAGGACATTCGGAAGACTTAGATGCGCAGCTGCGACATAAACGCATAGTTAAGAACAAGTATGAGCAAGTAAGCTAGCCGAGCGAAAGGATTGGTAGTGGATGGAAGGGTATGGAAATATTGACAAAACGATGATATAGACCTAAATGGAAGAACTCAGGGTAAGAAGTTTTAGGGATGTCATTAGCAAAGTCGGGATTAGAAAAACAAGGAGTAAGGTATAATCGAAAACTTCATAAAAGACGTGGTAAATCTCAATGTCCCAATAAACTTGTAGGTCCAGGACACCGTTGGTCATAAAAGATAGAGGTATGAAAAGATGAAAAAGAAATCATCGGAATTGGATACCCTTATGAGTATTCCAATTGAACACAAGAGGTTGCCAGCAAAAAGTATAGATAAGCCAAACCATACGACAACAGAACCCAAACCTTGAGAAGATAGTGAAGGGCGGTAGATAATTATCGAAGACGAGGGTACTCAAAGACTATTAGCGTATAAAGATCTCCTTAATAAGGGGGGAAGAACATACTAGACTTGAAAGGAGCTATGACGTTTCAAGCTCCAGAAAAGGAGATTTATTAGCTCGGGGCCAGAGTTCGAGGTGTGTTGGCATATCGTTAAGGTAATGAAAGGACGTATAAATGAATTGACAATAAGGGTACCGTATATTAGAAAGATAGTGTGTTGCTAACAAGGGAACCAAGGAACGAGGAAAAAGAGAAATACTTTCGAGCCGATGAACAGTTACGACACGATAAATCAAGACTATAATAATGGAGACGGATGAGATCAAGATGCTAGTGTGTAGAACCCTCTAGAAGTCTTGATAGAGATGGAGAAGTGGAAAGAATGAGAAAATAAGAGTGGGAACATGTATTTATACTTGAACTTAACTCACCTCGTCGGGACTTCCACGGACCCTTATACTGGCCGTACAACATTATACGTCCAGATAAGTGACTGTACTTCACCATCAGAGAAACAAAATTTCAGTTGGGGTGTTATACTGACCCTTATATGGACCATGTAAAGTTATACGGACCGTATAAGTGGTCGTACAACTCCATTTTCCTGAAATGTTTTCCGTCGTTTCGTTTGATCTTCAATCCTTATGGAACCTTTTTGACACTTGTTTAACACTTCATTACCAATCTAAGGAGTGTTATAACTCTTCTTTAAGACATCATCAAGTCAACATTAACTCGATACTTTTCACATCCTTCTTCAAAATACAACTTGTGCTCATCATTCTTTAAAGAACTTTCTTTTCTTGCTTCAAATGTCTTTAGAAATCGTAATTAGATCATTAAATAACCTTTCTTACTTATAGGAGAATCGTATAATTCCTGCACTACATTGGTCTATTAACTATGCAACGACATGAAATTTTTCTGAGGTGTAACATTCTTCGCCCCTTTAAAAACATTCGTGCTCGAATGTTAAGTTCTCGGGAATCCTATACAAATTTTGCCAGAGTTTCCCCTGTAATAGGGCACTACCATCCTGTCACAACAGCCCACAATAACAATGCCTCATTGGGCCACAACATAATAGAAATAAAGTTTGGCTACGCACGGCCCAAATGCATAAAAGAGAACATACATACCTCGTAATCTTGATATTTCATCTTGGATCTCTTCCGGGTGTGGAAACAAGTGTGGGTACTTAGACTTCATATTTTCATCCGCTTACCACGTCATTTCATCTCGGTTATTATTTCTTCATAAGACCTTGACTGAAGCTACTTCTTTGTTTCTGAGCCTCCATACTTGCCTGTCTAGTACAGCAATAGGTACCTCTTCATAGGTCAACTTTTCTGTCACTTGAACATCATCTACCGGGACGATCCTAGTAGGATCTCTAATACATTTTCGGAGCATTGAGACATGGAAAACCAGATGGATTGATTCCAGTTGTAAAGGTAAGTCTAGTTTATATGCCACTTGGCCTATCTTGCGGATAATCCTGTAGGGTCCAATGTATCGAGGACTCAACTTACCTTTCTTACCAAATCTCATCACGCCTTTCATTGGTGATACCTTTAAGAATACCCAATCATCAATATGAAATTCTAGGTCTCGCCGACAGTTGTCCGCATAAGATTTCTGGTGACTTTGGGCTGTCATTAATCTATCTCGAATAGGCTTAATATTTTCCACTGCTTGTTGAATCAGTTCTGGACCTATTAATTGTATCTCCCCGACTTCAAACCATCCAATTGGCGATCTGCACTTTCTTCCATATAGAGCTTCATACGGGGCCATTTGAATACTACCATGGTAGCTGTTGTTGTGTACAAACTCAATAAGAGGTAAGTGGTCATCCCAGCTACCACCAAAATCTAACACGCATGCTCGTAACATATCCTTCAAGGTCTGAGTAGTGCGTTTGGCTTGCCCATCAGTTTTTGGATGAAATGTTGTACTAAGCTTTACCTGAGTGCCGAAGAATTCTTGGAAAGACTTCTAAAATTTAGCTGTAAATTGGGTTCCTTGATCTGTGATAATAGATATGGGGACGCCATGAATTCGCACAATCTTTTTGAGATTGTTACACCCCGGAAAATTTTGCGTTACCAAGACTGTCGACGGCATAGTATGAGCTCAGGGGAGAGTAGAGTTATACAAGGATTAGGGATGAAGATTATAATATCTGAGCATAAGAATATATATAAGACATTTGGAGAGTGTATGGAGTAAATCAGTTAACACGGTTACTCGATGATAGCCCTCGTAACTATAAGTTGAGGTGGGGCCGAAATGTCGGGATTTTGTAAAGGACATATGAAGAGATATATGAGTGGTACATGTGGTGTTGAGCAAGTCCTAAGAAGGACCCATAAGCCAAAAATGGGCATAAGCCCTCTAAAAGGATGATTTAAGGAAACTTTTTCAGATGATCCAACTTCGAGGGCCAAAACGATATTATAAGTTTGGAATTTGGAAACACACAAAGAATGAAAGTTGTAGATAATTGAATTGGCTTTCCAACCGTAGGTCGTGGGCCCTCATACGATGTCAGGATCAAAAGTTATGGCCATTTTAAGAGCAAGACCCTAAGCTGCCAAAATGGGCCAAAATGGCTCCGCGGGCCCCACATGAGGAGGTCGGTGAAACCGACCTAACAGGGGTATAAATACCCCCATCAACCTCATTTTTTCAGCAAAGTAACATTCTAAAAGGTCCTTGAAAATTCTCCACACCTCCCCCAAACATTATAGCTCGATAAATCAATAATTTAATAAGATTACGCCAAACTAGTCCGTGAAAGGTGATTGTTCTTGCTTCTACTTAAGTGTGGCGTTGGAGAAAATTGATGTGGCTGAGTTTCTTCAAGTATAAGGTATGTTATTCATCGCATCTCTTGTGTTGAGTTTATTTGAAGGTCTAGCAAGCTTCAAAAATGAAAATAGTTATGGAGGAAGGGTCATAAAGTGTTGTGTTGTAATTGTTATGTTTATGGGCTGTTTTGAACATGTTGTGGCCGCGTGGATGGGCTGATTTATGCGTGTAAAAATTGTATCTAACATCGTTGGTGTGTTGATGATATTATACTCCTTGATTGGGATGGAAGGAAGTGTATATTGTTGTTGTATGTTGAAAAACATTGTGTGGGATGTTTATGGAATATATTGGTATGAATAATAGTGTTGTTGATGTTGGTATTATTGTTGTTGTTGATTGGTTGCTGAATTGTAATTTTGGGCAAGGCATATAAACAGGGGAGATGCTGCCCGATTTTCGGCAGAATATAAAATAGTCTGATTTGAAACTTGGAACAAGTGTGGAACAAAGAGTCTAACGTTAGTGTGAATCCTTTTAAATGTAGACTTACGAGCTCGGACGAATAAACGTAGCTAATAGGAGGTGGAACAGGTATGTTAAGGCTCGTCCCTTTCTTTCAAAGGCATGATTCCTATGTTATGGCTTCATAAATGTTTCCATATCTTCCTTGTTCTCAAAAGTTAGATGTTTATGACTCGGAGGCATAATTCCTTTCCTAATAATTCATAGTTGTTTTCCAAAATGTCGTATTTTTCCAAACTAGAGTTTCGGAGCATTGAGACATGGAAAACCGGATGGACTGATTCCAGTTCTAAAGGTAAGTCTAGTTTATATGCCACTTGGCCTATCTTGCGGATAATCCTGTAGGGTCCAATGTATCGAGGACTCAACTTACCTTTCTTACCAAATCTCATCACGCCTTTCATTGGTGATACCTTTAAGAATACCCAATCATCAATTTGAAATTCTAGGTCTCGCCGACAGTTGTCCGCATAAGATTTTTGGTGACTTTGGGCTGTCATTAATCTATCTCGAATAGGCTTAATATTTTCCACTGCTTGTTGAATCAGTTCTGGACCTATTAATTGTATCTCCCCGACTTCAAACCATCCAATTGGCGATCTGCACTTTCTTCCATATAGAGCTTCATACGGGGCCATTTGAATACTAGCATGGTAGCTGTTGTTGTGTGCAAACTCAATAAGAGGTAAGTGGTCATCTCAGCTACCACCAAAATCTAACACGCATGCTCGTAACATATCCTCCAAGGTCTGAATAGTGCGTTTGGCTTGCCAATCAGTTTTTGGATGAAATGCTGTACTAAGCTTTACCTGAGTTCCCAAGAATTCTTGGAAAGACTTCTAAAATTTAGCTGTAAATTGGGCTCCTCGATCGGTGATAATAGATATGGGGACGCCATGAATTCGCACAATCTCTTTGAGATTGTTACACCCAGAAAATTTTGCGTTACCAAGACTGTCGACGGCTTAGTATAAGCTCACGGGAGAGCAGAGTTATACAAGGATTAGGGATGAAGATTATAATATCTGAGCATAAGAATATATTTAAGACATTTGGAGAGTGTATGGAGTAAATCAGTTAACACGGTTACTCGATGATAGCCCTCGTAACTATAAGTTGAGGTAGGGCCAAAATGTCGGGATTTTGTAAAGGACATATGCAGAGATATATGAGCGGTACATGTGAAGTTGAGAAAATCCTAAGAAGGACCCATAAGCCAAAAATGGGTATAAGCCCTCTAAAAGGATGATTTAAGGAAACGTTTTCGGATGATCCGACTTCGAGGGGCCAAAACGATATTATAAGTTTAGAATTTGGAAACACACAAACAACGAAAGTTGTAGATAATTGAATTAGCTTTCCAACCGTAGGTCGTGGGCCCTCACACGATGCCGGAATCAAAAGTAATGGCCATTTTAAGAGCAAGACCCTAAGCTGCCAAAATGGTCCAAAATGGCTCCGCGGGCCCCACATGAGGAGGTCGGTGAAACCAACCTAACAGGGGTATAAATACCCCCATCAATTTCATTTTTTCAGCAAAGTAACATTCTAAAAGGGCCTAGAAAATTCTCCACACCTCCCCCAAACATTATAGCCCGATAAATCAAGAATTTGACAAGATTACGCCAAACTAGTCCGTGAAAGGTGGTTGTTCTTGCTTCTACTTAAGTGTGGCGTTGGAGAAAATTGATGTGGCTGAGTTTCTTCATGTATAAGGTATGTTATTCATCCCATCTCTTGTGTTGAGTTTATTTGAAGGTCTAGCAAACTTCAAAAACGAAAATAGTTGTGGAGGAAGGGTCATATAGTGTTGTGTTGTAATTGTTATGTTTATGGGCTGTTTTGAACATGTTGTGGCCACGTGGATGGGATGATTTATGCGTGTAAAAATTGTATCTAACATCGTTGGTGTGTTGATGAGATTATACTCCTTGATTGGGATGGAAGGAAGTGTATATTGTTGTTGTATGTTGAAAAACATCGTGTGGGATGTTTATGGAATATATTGGTATGAATAATGGTGTTGTTGATGTTGGTATTATTGTTGTTGTTGATTGGTTGCTGAATTGTAATTTTGGGCAAGGCATATAAACAGGGGAGCTGTTGCCCGATTTTCGGCAGAATATAGAATAGTCTGATTTGAAACTTGGAACCAGTGTGGAACAAAGAGTCTAACATTAGTGTGAATGCTTTTAAATGTAGACTTACGAGCTCGGACGAATAAGCGTAGCTAATAGGAGGTGGAACAGGTATGTTAAGGCTCGTCCCTTTCTTTCAAAGGCATGATTCCTATGTTATGGCTTCATAAATGTTTCCATATCTTCCTTGTTCTCAAAAGTTAGATGTTTATGACTCGGAGGCATAATTCCTTTCCTAATAATTCATAGTTGTTTTCCAAAATGTCGTATTTTTCCAAACTAGAGGTTTATGACTTTGAAAGCTCTTATGACAACAAGGATGGACATGTTTTTATCATGATGACAATGATGCCAAAGATGAGAATATTTTTCTACGGTAATTATTATGAGAACGATTCCATGTTTAAAGGTTCCAAGTTTACCATTTCAATGACGATTTATGAGTGTTGAGCTATTTCTTGATTTCCTAATTTTATTCATGGATGATGATTATTTTTAAAGATTCCAAGGTATATGAAGTGATGCCTTATGAGATTTATGAACTTATTCTATATTTTTCCCCTTGATGTTATTTTTCATTGGTAGTTTCACCTTATAATAATTGTTCCTTCAAGGTGAGACAAAGCGACCATGAATATTCCATAATGTAATCGGAGGTTACCGACCTTACGTCACTCCGATAGATACATGAGTTTCTTTGAGCTCTTATGCATGCTGCTTAAATGATATATGTATATGGTATATAGGGAAAAGGGACACATGTTGCGCTATAGACGCCTAGCCACCTGGTCAGTTGGTATCTGAGCCGGTGGTGGGGCAAACCGTTGGTGGGGCAAACCCCATGGTGGGGCAAACCCAGTGGTAGGGCAAACCTCAGCAAGAACGCTGAGTCCCAAAGGGGGGTGAGTGCAAGACTTGCCTTAGGCGAATCCCACATTGGTTTAGGCGAATCCTACATTGGTTTAGGCAAAGCCCACACTAGTTTAGGCGAATCCCACATCAGTTAATATCATCTCATATGATATGCTCTATTTTCTATATATATGGAACAGAAATGTGTTTCAAAAGAAAGCTAAGCATGCATGGCATCCGCCATAAGAGGCACTCACATGTACATGTTACTCTCTTATCTCACGATATGCTCTGTGTTTCCACTCTGTTATTATTCATAATTTACATCCCTTATTATGTTACTATTCATGCCTTACATACTCAGTACAATGCTCGTACTGACGTCCCTTCTTGTGGACGCTGCGTTTCATGCCACGCAGGTGTATACAGATGGGTAGAGGACATTGCTAGGAGATGTTCAGCTGGATTGGCGAGCTCCATTTCCTTCCGGAGTGTTGCCGAGTCAGAGTATCGATGTTATGGTTTCTTGATTGAGTTAGAGACTTTGCAGACAGAGTCACGTATATAGTATGTCAGTCTTGTAAGCGGCTCTGCAAGCAAATGCATCATTCTGCCTTATGTTACAAGTTTCATATGATTATAGATTTTAATTGATTTGAGAACGACGGGAAGAATGTTTTTGGAAAGCTTTCATTATGCATTTCATTTCGTGGTTTAAGAGTCCAGTGAGATTATGAACATAACGAGAACCAATGGGGTTCGCTCGGCTATAAGTATGGGGTCTGGTGCCCATCATGCCCTATCAAGATTAAGGTGTGACAGAGATATAACCTTGCATAATCTTCTGCTGAATATGTAGTTCTGACAGGAAGAAAATTGAGCTGATTTCGTGAGCCTATCCATGATCACCTATATGGAATCATACTTACTTCGGGAACGAGGTAACCCTATAATGAAATCCCTGTTGATCACTTCCCATTTCCAGGCTGGAATCTCCATTGCTTGCAATAATCCTCTTGGCTTTTGATGTTCAATTTTCACTTGTTGGCAGTTTGGACATTGAGCTACAAATTCTACGATGTCCTTCTTCAATCCATCTCACCAATATGTTAGCTTAAGATCACGATACATCTTTGTCGCTCCTGGATGAATGGAATACCGAGACTAATGAGTTTCTTCTTGAATCCGGTGACGTAGCTCTGCAACATTCGGAACACACAACCTGTCTTGGTATCTCAGAACTCTATCTATAAAAATTTCAAATGGCGACTTCTCTTTCTCATAAACCGTATCTCTATAGTGACTTAACTGAGGATCTTCATATTGATGCTATTTCACCTCCATACCTAAGGATGAAATAGTTGGATTATTAATACCAATTCCTGCACTGCCTGAGTCAATTAGGCGAACCCCAAGATTAGCTAGTTGGTAGAGCTCATAGGTTAATTCTTTCTTCTCCGAAGGAACTTCACATCTACCCATTGATTTGCGGCTAAGTGCATCCACTACTACATTTGCCTTTCCGGGGTAGTATAAAATACTCACATCATAATCTTTCCGTAATGCTAGCCACCGTCTCTGCTGAAGATTCAACTCTTTCTATTTGAAAATATATTAGAGACTCTTGTGATCTGTATAAATATTGACATGAACACCATACAAGTAATGTCTCCACATCTTTAGTGCATAGATAACCGTGACCAATTCAAGATCATGAGTCGGATAATTCCTTTCATGTTTCCGCAACTTCCTTGAAGCATAGGCAACGACTTTACCGTGCTGCATCAACAAATAAACTAATAAACTCAAGGACATAAAGATATGATGAAATGTTACCTCAATAATACAAGAATGCTTCAACTCCAATATTACGTCACCATGAAGCATCCTCCAAAACCACCACAAGAAGAAGAACTAGAATTTGACGAGCACCACAGGACTTCTAATGCTTGATTCACATAGTTTACCTCCAGATTTGTTCTTGGGTCATGAACGAACTATTTAGTTCATAAACTACTTGGTGTATGCTTTGTACTCTTCAAATAAGAATGAAACTTAATTGCTGGACGTTTTTGCTCTTCAACATGAGTTTTTTTTTTTCTAAGTTAAAATGTGGCTGGAAAGTATTCTGGTTCGTTCAAATGAATTCCAAACTTTGCTGCTCACATTCGCTTCTTCGAAATCCAATTTCCCAAATAGGAATGATGCCTCTTACGGATGACATGGAGGGTATCTCTTAAATCTTTAATCTAACATGATAAATTTACCATATCGATGTCGACCTCATAATTACTATGATTATCAATTCAACCGTTAACTTTATTTCTCGAACTCAGACGTACTTGAAACTTAGTCAAATCTCATCATTACTGTTGACATGACCTTTCAAGACTATTACGAACTTATATCTCATTCTCTTTTTACTCCTAGGAAAATTTTGGCAGAGTTTCCTCTTTATTTCTTACTATCCCAAAACCTGTACGCGGGAAATACCAACAATGCCTCACAGGGCCAACATATATACGTATATATTATCTCGTATCATAGCCGCACAGGGCTTCCCATATCAATAACAATATGAAAATGATGAACTTACCTCGTATGCCCAACTCGAACTGTACCTGTTACACTTTCCTGTTTACTTCCCTTTCAATCTTTAACTTCAGGTTTCAATCATACCTGCAACATTCATACCGTATCTGGCATATATGCTGCTTACCAATCTTTTTATTGATTCCTTCAGCTCCTTATGTTCACACTTTATAACTGAACTTATCAACAATATATATACATTCAATCCATTTTCATACTATACTTCAATAAATTACCTTGATAATGGCCAGTTTGCCATTCTGTATATACAGTTTCTGATAACGTAACCTCGATGAAATATTAGCCACTGTAACTCCCAGTAGCATTATTTACCCTTTTCTTGTCGACACCACTCCCGCTGAAATCAAAGGTTAGTATATAAAGAAAGGATATCATTTCCTATCTCTTGGCTCTATCGCACGATCTAGAATAAGAAGGGAAGATAACATCCTAAATGTCCTGTAGCTTCTTATTTATAGATGTGGTGCACAACACACCGATAAACAAGACTCTACTAGACACGACTTGTAGACACTCCGAGGATGAATTGCTCTGATACCACTTTTGTCACGACCCAGCCTCGTGGGCCATGACTAGTGCCCGAGCTGGACACTCGTATACATGCCTGTTAGATATAGTCAAACTGAACCTGAGAACAATATGGAAACTTGCAAAAGAATTCCAAAGGTTCATAATGTCGTCATATATATATATATATATATATATATATATATATATATATCCAGATAACTTGTCTCCTGAGGAGTCACAACTAATCAAAACATAACATGGTACGCAAGCCAACAAGGTTGTCACTACATGTCAATACCATACAAAAGCCGACGAGGGTGCCACAACAGACGGACATATCAATAGCACATCGTATAGACACAACTGAACAAAACTTATATACGACCCACACATATGTCTACAGACCTCTAAGAGTGTCGATAGTGAAACATGACGGGACAGGGCCCAGCCGTACCCCTGGATAAACATACATATACATATATCAAAAGATCTGTATCAAAAGTCTAGGCTCCGGAACAATGGAGCTCTCCAAGATAGCTGAATAGAAATCCTAAGCTGGAGGATCACCAAATCGAGTATCTGTACCTGCGGGCATGAAACGCAGCCCCCCCCCCCCTCTCTCCCCCCGAAGAAAGGGGATCAGTACGGAATATGTACTGAGTATATAAAGCATGTGATACAGTAAAGAGGATCATAACTGAAATAGAGGTCACAGGAGACATATATGACGTTCAAATACTAATACATTTGCCTTATGAAATGTAAATCATGCATATCAATATCATATATCATACCCGGCCCATTATGGGACTCGGTGAATAAAGTCATCCTTGGCGCCATAATCACATCATCATATCATCATATCATCATATCATCACATCATCATATCATCATAGATATATATACCGTACCCGGCCCTCTAGTGAGGGACTCGGTGAACAATGCAGCGAAACTGTGAACGAAAACATACCCAGCCAGGGACTAGGTGAAAGATATATTGAGGCATGCACGAGCAGAGTAGTGAGCAACCATATGCAAACTAAGTCATAGCTGAGACTCGATAGAATAATCAAGATGAACTATTATTTGAAAATCAAGACGATAATCATATCAAGTACCCTTCGAATGTCACAATGGATTATATCAAAATAGAACTTCTAGAATCATAGACACGTATCGAGACACCATGAAATAGCTTCTGGAAATCAAGAACATTAGCCATCCTCGTGGCTCTAAGAATAGGAGCTTCGTTGGAGTCATATATACGTCGTTTGTTTGTTTTATAAAGATCATGCCAAAAAGAAAGAAGGGTTAGCTTTACATACCTTTAACGCTTTTTTAAATGTCCAACGTCTACTTCTCGAGCTCGTAGGTCTAAAATTAAGATAACATAAGCCACAGTTAGATCATTCACATCACTTACTAACCAATCCAAGTACGAATGAAAATTAACGAAATTCGGGCAGCATTTCCCCTGAAAACTTAACAATCCTCGAGATTCCAATTTAGCCAAACATCCATCAAAATACCCACAACAACAACACCAACAATTTCATATCAAACTAGAATTAAATCCATTCTTAAATCACTTCCAAAACTGCTCAATATATATTCGTATACCAATGCTTGTATACACTTCTTTATTTTCGTATATCTATAGTATAACAACAAACACAACAACAACAACTACAGCCAATCCCACAATATTCTAGCCCACAAAATCATTCATAACAACCACCAAATAGCCCCAAAATATTGTCACAAAACAGCCACCGATCCATAAATCTCAATAAAATTACAAACGAATTTATAACGCTATTTTCTCCGTTCTAATCCGTTAAAACTCTAAATGAACTTGTTAATAATGAAAATGGGGCCTTAATCTTACCTTAAGTATGCAGCAACCACGTCAACACTCTTCTTCTCGGCTGATTTTTAGCTCAAATTGAAGGCAACGCAATGTACAACACTTTTCTCTTCATGAGCTTCGGGATTCGGGGCTAGGATTTTTATCAACACTTGGTTTTTCATTCTAAGGCTTTCCTCCCTCTGTCTCTCTAGAATTTTCTGGGTATTTTTGGTCTGAAAATGAGGAGGAGAAGGCTGAAACGTCCCTTAAATAACAAGGGAAATGGGCCTGACCCGGATTGGAATCGGGTTGGGCCCATTTCACTGTCCAGCTTGACCTTTCTGCCTTAAAACGTCCATAACTCTTTATAACGATGTCACATACAGGCCCATGACCAATGGTTGGAAAGGTATTTCAATTATCTACAACTTTCATTTTAGGATTTTTCCCAAATTCCCAAATAATGATGGGGTTATGGCCTCCCGAAGTCAGATCACCCGAAAACGTAACTTAAAAACATCTTTTTTGGAGGGCTTACACTTGGATTTGGCTCAAGGGTCCTTCTTGAGTTGTGTTTAAAATCACATATATTGTCCATATAACTTATCATATGTCCTTTATAAAAATCCCATCATGTGGGCCCCACCTCAGCTTACGGTTACGAGGACTATATATCTTTTAATGTATTATTCCATGTACATTGTACGAATTCCAAATATCATACTCATGCTACTACAGTAGAATTTCATTCTTTATACTTGTGATATTTTCTCCTCCTCGAGCTCACATTAAGCCGTCTGTAGCCTTAGTAACATGAAATTTTCTGGGGTGTAACACTATCGAACATTACGAGGATCTTTAGAGAAATCCGGGTGCAATGAATCAAAATCCTTCCAAGCTTCCCCATCAGCAGGATGTATTAAATTCCCATTTTGGGTCGTTCAGTAGCATGCCATCTCATGGCTACAGATGTTTCAGAACACATAAATATCCTCTGAAGCCTAGGCTTTAAAGGGAAGTACCTTAAAACCTTTGTTGGGATTTTAGTGTTCTTATTAGTCAAATAATCACGAACGTTCTTCCATCTAGAAGAACCACACACGGAGCAATTATCTATCTTCGGATTGTCATTCCAAAATAGCATGCAGTAGTTAGGGCATGCATGAATTTTCTCATAACCAAGACCCAAATCTTTTATCACCTTTTTTGCCTTGCTGAAAGACTCAGGTAGCTGAGCAAATGGAAATGCCTCTTTTATCAAGTCTAACATGTCTGAAAAGGCTACATTACGGAATCCGTGAATGCATTTAAACAAGTACAACCGAATGGTGAAACTCAACTTAGAAAAATTCTTACACCCTGGGTACAACTCTTCTTTCCTTTCCTCAACTAATTTGAAAAATCTCTTTGCATCTTCAGATGGTCCCTCTCTCACTCCTCCATGCCTCAGATCACCTTCTACATTCCTAAAAGTATCATAAAGTAGTCCATTGATATCGTCATGTATGTCGGAAGTTTCATCATCATTGGTTGGATGCGACATATTTGTTGAAGAAAACCCTTCTCCATGGAAAACCCATTTGGTGTATCCATTAACAAATCCATAACCAAACAAGTGATTCTCCACCACCGTTCGAGTATGCCAATACCGATTAAAACACCATTTACAAGGGCATAGTATTTCATTTCCTTGAGAAGCTCGTTCAAATGCCTTATCAAGAAAATAGTTCACTCCACGATCATACTCATTGGTGGATCTTCAGAGATCCATCCAACTTTTATCTATAGTATCCATTGAATATCCTACGTGACACGAGCATATATAACATCAAAATCAAAATTCAAATAGCAAATTTCAGCAGAAATGCATACAAAAAGAGAAAAGTATCAGTTTCCCCATCAACCCAATGTTTTGCTTTGAAGAATGATCCAAGAAAAAGAATAATTCCATGGTTAAACTACATAGAGATCACATTTTTATCAAATCCACAAAAAAATGCAAACGATTTTTTTTCCCACAAAGATTTAGTTCTCTGGTTTGAAGAATGATCCAAGAAAACCGAAAAAATAAACAATTCCACAGCTAGACTACATAAAGATCACATATTTATCATATCCGGAAACTAAAATCCACAAACAAATGCAGAAGATAATTTCTTTCTACAAAAACGCAGACATTCAAGAATGATTCAACAAAATGGAAGAAAAACAACAATTCCACGGCTAGACTACATAAAGTTCCCATTTTTATCAAACCCACAAACAAAAACATGCAAATGCAGAAGAACCTTTCTTTCCTTAAAAATCCAGTTCTCAACTTTGAAGGATGACCCCAAGAAAATGGAAGTGAAAACAACTCCACAACTAGACTACATAAAGATCACATTTTATCATACCCATAAACTAAAATCCACAAACAAATGCAGAAGATTTTTTATTTCCACAAAAACCCAGTTCACAAATTTCAACAATGATCCAAGATAATGAAAGAAAAAGGTAAATTCTACAGCTACACTACTTAGATATCCCATTTTGTTTTCACACCCAGAAATTAAAATTCACAAACAAATGCAGTAGATATTTTGTTTCCACAAAAAAAAAATGCACAGTTCACAGATTCAAGACACTGTAAGATAATCAACCATTCCATAGCTAGACTACGTAAAGTTAACATTTTTATCACACTAAGAAACTAAAAATCCACAAACAAACTCATAGAATTTCTGATTTTTAAAAATACTACAACAATAAAACATGTTAAGAGAGAGGGGAAACTTAAATTTCATGGAGCAAACCTGTAGATGCAAAAAGCAAGAAGACTAATTAGCTGAAGAAAAAGATGAATTTTGCTAGAGAAACTTCAACTGAGAATAAATTAGTCTCATTACTAGAGAAAACCCATATTGTTAAAAGCTTCAACTGAGAAGAAATATTTCATGATATGTTTCCAGTAATATGTTTATTCAAATACAATATATTTTTTGGTCATTATTTTTTATTAAAAAAATAGGGGTTTTGGCGGGTCCAATAGAATAAGTGGAGGGAAATTATTGGGGGGAAATATTGGGGGAAACTAAACTGTCCCAATAGCTAAATTTTCTTATATGATGTTGCAATAGTATCATCTCTTGCAACGGTTTCAATACCCGTTACTAAATGTACGTCTATAACATCGGTTATCTGACTAACACGACGGTTTAATTTTATAAATGTGCTGTTAGATCAAAGTGTCCTTGCAACGGTTAAAACTGATGCAACATATACTCTATTGCAACGGTTGAGTAAATGTTGCTAAAATACCGTTTCTATAGGTGATATAGCCCGTATTTTGTACGTTCGGATAATTCAAGATAATTGTGAAAAGTTAAGGGCAAGGCTATATTTTGATCTTGTTTAATACACAAGTTGTTTATGAATATTATTTATGAATATTATTTATGAATATTATTGGCATGGAAATATTGAGAAAGGCTAAGGGTAAAAAGGAAAATTCACAAAGAGGTTCATGGTAATATTGTGAAAGACTAGGGGCAAAATGGGAATTTCACAAGAAACTCAAGAAACTTCTTGAAAGGACCATTGTAGCCATCCAAGTGTGGTTGGCTTTGGCCCACATGGAGGAATTATGTGCATATATATATATATATATATATATATATATATATATATATAACTTATTAGTCATAATTATCACCACAAATCAAGAAGCTTGGAGAAGAAAAAAAAAAGAAAGAAAAAGAAGACAAGGCCATTCGGCCATAGCTCCACAAAAGTGACCCCTTGAAGAATTGATCAAAAAAATTATTTCGTCTAGCAATTCAACCAATTGGAACGTCCTCTTTAACGTGGAGTGATTGTTGGAGTAAGTAAAGCATTTGTTGTGCAAGTGGTGAACCTAGCCGAGCAAGAAGAGATAAGTGAAGAAAGGTATGTGTTCAATCTTCTTTCATATGTGTTAGAGATGATTATGTATGTTGAAGTATGTAGAAATGGATGGAATTCATGGTACATGTGTGTGTTGATGTTGTGGCCGAATATAGTGGTGTTGTGTAGAACAAATGGATTGATTTTGTTTAGTATTTTAATTGTTGTTGTTGTGGATTCCATAATAAAAATGAAGATTTAATGGCTTGAAATGAAGTTGTAATTGTTGTGGGAGTGTTGAAGAAGTTAATTTGACATTAGTATGGTTTCTCATAATCATGAGAATGAAGTTGTTAATGTATAGATTATTGGTGTATTTTATGAATTTGAAAGAAGGAAATATGTTGTTATTGTTCTTGTTGAAATTGGAGGGTTTCGGGTGAAGTAGTATATTGGTTGGGTTGTTTGAATATTGTGTAAATTGTTGAAGTGTTCTTGAATCATGTTACAATGATTTCGGAAAAATACTTGAATGTGGGATCATTGGTGTTAGCTTGAATATATGTGATTGAGTTGAATAAAAATGAAATGCCGTCGAATTGTGTAGAAAGAATTGCTAGTGTTAGAATGCACTTGAAATAATTGTTGAAGTTGGAAATATAATTGTTGGTATTGTTGTTGATAATTTGGCCGAGTTGCATTCTCGGATTGTTGTTGATAAAATTGGCCGAGTTAGATTCTCGGGGATCGTGTATTTACAGGGGAAATGCTGCCGAAATTTCGGCAGATTATAAACGAATTCATTTGAAAGACTTAGACAAATATATGTCGATGAGTCTAATGATTATGTCAATTCTCTTGAATGTAGACTAGCAAGTTTGGACAATTAAGCGTAGCTAATTGGACGCGGGCAAGGTATGTAAGGCTTACCCTTTCTTTCTTTTGGCATGATCTTTATGAAAACAAGCAAATGGCGTATGTGTATGATTTCAAAGAAATTCCTATTCTTAGAGCCACTAGTGTTACACCTCGGAAATTTTTCCGTACTTGTGTGATGAGTAGAACAATGAAGGACTTGAGTGTATGGTGTTTTACTAAGTCGGGAATGACTAATTTTGCATTTTTGGAAATAATAAAGTTGCAGAAAAATTTTCACCCAGTGGTCGTATATGGCACTATACGGCCCGTAAAGTGATTTACGGACCGTATAGTGCAATCGTCTTTCATTGCGTCAAAAATCTCAAGTTTATGTTAAGTGTTGAAATGGTTAAAAACGACCCAGAATACGGCCCGTAAACTGGTTTACGGACCGTAAACCAGGTCGTAAACAACCAGGTCCCTCAGCCAAGACTTTCTGTAAATGGTGAAAATGATTAAAAACGACTTGGAGGACGGCCCGTAAACTGGTTTACGGACCGTAAACCCCAGTCGTAAAGTGCCATGACACTCAGCCAAACCTTCTGTTTTTGAATTTCTTAAACACGATCATGGAAGACGGACCGTAAACCACAATACGGTCCGTAAACTGCAGTTTACGACCACTGTTCACCCGACGAGAATTCATAAAAGATCAGATTTTGGGATTATTAAAAAGGGACCAAAGCTCACTTTATTTCATTATTCATCCATACACTGCAAGAAAAGCTCCAGAACTCTCCACATACTTCATCCATAGAAATTCAAAAGAATCCAAGGAACATCAAGGACAACAACACTAAACCTATGAAATCAAGTGCAAAAACACATCAAGGGATCATCTAAGTCAAGTAATTCCCAAGAAGGTGAAACTAGGGTTTTGTCTAAGTGAAGCAATTCAACTTAAGGATTGTTCAACCACTATCCAAGGTAAGTTTCATGATTATTCCATGTTGTTTGAAGTATTGGGAAGCTTAGACACTTGAGATGTAGAAGAACATAGAAATAGGTCATTATTGAATGAATAGTGACATGAATGAATGATAGTGGAATTGAACTATGATATTGAAGTGTTGTGAGTACTAATACGTTATAAATGATGTTTACATCATGAAACAAGCATTGAATGCATGAAAATGCAAAGATGAGCTAGAAGTAGAAATGAGAGAAAATTGGAGGAAAATGGTGGATTTTGCCAAATGTACGTAAACGACGATTGTTGATTGCGATATTGTGAGTAATGCTATGAATGTTGGGAGTTAATATAAAACATGGGAAAAATAGTATAATCAAGAGAAGTGCTGCCCAATTCTTCCTAGACTTGACGACGCGTTCTTGCCGTTAGTTTACTAATGTAGACCCGAATTTTCTTATGAAGGTAACGACGTGACATTGAACAAGAGCAAGCGAGCGATAGCCTAACTAAGCGACCAAGGTATGTGAGGCTAGTCCCTTCTTTCTGATGGCATGAATCTTGTAGCACGAAATTCCTATTCTCTTCATGAGTTCCTATAGTCCGAAAGGCTAAGAGTCTAACTCCTTAATGTCTATATAAGATGAGGAATACGATATGATGATGCTAGTATAATGATGATGTTAATTATCGCTTACACTCACCTTATGTACTAGTTCCTTCAAGGTGAGGCAGAGTATCAATAGTTGTTTCATAATGTAATCGGGGGATCACGACCTTACGTCACCCCGATAGAGTAAAGTTGATCTTGAGCCTTATGCATGTATTACAATGAGATAAGTATTTTATGATGAGTATATTATTATTATGAGCATTTTATGATAAGCATGACATGAGCATACTCAGTACAACATTCGTACTGACGTTTCTTCGGACGCTGTGTTCATGCCCACTGGTAGACAGAGAGGAGAGCTTGGCCCAGATCCTCAGTAGCAGACAGCTGGTTGAAAGCACTCCATCGTCCGGAGGTGCTTATGACTATCCTTTTGATGTACATTCATGTATGCATATTTTGGGCATGACGGAGTCTTGTTCCGTCCATGTATTCATTATGTTAGTAGAGGCTCGTAGATACGCAGTGTGGGTTAGATGGTCTCACAAGACGTTTTCATATGCGTGTATATTATTTTGATGGCCGAAAGGCAATTGTATATAAAGTAATTATGTTTGTTTAATTATGATTTTCCTACAACTGGTATGTAAATTGGTAAAACAATATTAGATGGGCAAGATAAGTAGTAGAGTGAGCGGTGCTCGGTAACTAGCTCCGGGTACCCGTCGCGGCCCCTAGCTGGGTCGTGACAGAAGTGGTATCAGAGCAGTTCATCCTAGGAAGTATTTACGAGCCGTGTCTAGTAGAGTCTTGTTTATGGTGTGTTGCGCGCTACGCTAATAAACAAGAGGCTACAGGGCATTTAGGAAAACGACCATCTTTCTTCTCATGAGATCGTGCGATAGAGCCATGTCTAGGATTATATCATTCCTAAAAGTGCGTTATGGTTTCAGAAAAATGCCGCCGAAAGGAAAAGCTACAGCTGCCCAGAAAGCCAAAGCTACGCCGAAGAAGCGGGCAGAAAGGGAGCCTCCGGCGGAGGTAGAGGGAAGTGAATCGCAAAGTGAGGCCGCACCCAATGTAGAAGAGCAGGGAGGAGCCTCAGCTCCGATTCCTCCACCGGGTGCTTCGAGTCAACAAGTGTCCGAGGCCATCCATTTATTGACACAATTGGTTGCCGCTCAGGCACAACGACAGGATGCGGGTCCAAGGGATCGTTCAGCTAGTACGAGAGCCCGTGACTTTATGGCCTTAAATCCTCCGGAATTCTTTGGGTCAAAGCCAGATGAAGATCCGCAAAATTTTATTGATGAGATGTTGAGGACTTTAGAGATTATCCATGCTTCCAAGACCGAATCCGTGGAGTTGGCTTTTTATAGACTCCGCGATGTGGCGGTGTTATGGTATAAGAATTGGGCGATAACAAGAGGAGAAAATGTTCCACCTCCCGTTTGGCAAGAGTTTGTAGATGCCTTTATTCGTCACTACTTGCCACCCGAAGTCCGCCGAGCTAGAGCGGACAAATTCCTGAATTTAAAGCAAAGGGGTATGAGTGCCCGAGAGTATAGCATGCAATTCAACTCATTGGCCCGATATGCTCCGACTATGGTGGCCGACATGGGAGACAGAATCTATAGATTTGTGAGTGGTCTGGGGCCACATTTGTACAGAGATTGTTTGACGGCCTCCTTGCAAGACGGGATGGATATTTCCCGGATACAAGCCCATGCTCAGAATCTCGAGGAACGACAACGACAGCAAAGAAGTGATCGTGATGGCGACAGAAGACAAGGTAAGAGGGCTAGATCTATGGGAGAGAGCAGTGAGTATAGAGAGGGACCGAGACAGACACATCCCAGGCACTCAGGTCAGTCCGCGACTAGTGCGCCTCCCAGATTCTCAGACAGGAGGTTCGATCGCTCTTTCCAGTCAGGGCAGGGTCAGAGTTCGAGGGCCTCAAGTTCTCAATATCTGGGAGATTTTAGTCAGAGGATACCTCCAGTACTACGGTGTAGCAAGTGTGGCAAATTACATTCCGGACGGTGTCGTCAGGGTTCAGATGCTTGTTATGCTTGCGGGCAAGTTGGTCACATGATGAGAGATTGCCCCTCAGTAAGAGATAGAGCTGGGGCACAGCCTACAGGTTCAGCAGCGGGTTCTTCTTCAGCACGCCTGACAGCACAGACTCCTCAGACTACAGCAGGTAGAGGTAGAGGTAGAGGGGGAGCATCTACTTCAGGTGCTGTTCAACCCCGTGTGCACGCTTTAGCTGGGCGACAGGATCTCGAGTCTTCCCCAGATGTTGTCATAGGTACCATGACTATATTTTTTTTCCGTGACGTATATGCTCTGATTGATCCAGGTTCTACCTTCTCATATATTACTCCGTATATCGCTGATTGTGTTGGGGTGAGACCCGAGCCAATTAAACCTTTCGAAGTATTCACTCCGGTTGGTGATCTTGTAATAGCGAGGCAAGTATATAAGAACTGTGTAGTCATTATACGTGATCGTCAGACAAAGGCTGATTTGATTGAACTTGAGATGATAGATTTTGACGTAATTATGGATATGGACTAGTTGGCATCATGCTATGGTAATGTTTGTTGCCGGACCAAGGTAGTTCGATTCAAATTTCCGGGAGAGCACATACTTGAGTGGAAGGGTAATACAGTTTCCCCAAAGGGTAGGTTTATTTCCTACCTTAAGGCGAGAAAGATGATAGCCAAGGGTTATATTTGTCATCTAGTTCGGGTTCATGACATGGAAGCGGAAGTGCCAACTTTCCAGTCTATCCCGATAGTGAATGAATTCCCAGATCTGTTTCCCGGCGAGTTACCAGGCCTTCCTCCAGAAAGGGAAATCGACTTTGCTATTGATGTAGTACCCAACACCGAGCATATTTCTATTCCTCCTTATCGAATGGCTCCAGCAGAGTTGAAAGAGCTAAAGGCACAGATGAAAGACTTACTCGAGAAGGGTTTTATTAGACCCAGTTCATCACCATGGGGAGCACCGGTCTTGTTCGTGCGAAAGAAAGATGGGTCGCTACGAATGTGTATCGATTATAGACAGTTGAACAAGGTGACTGTGAAGAATAGATATCCCCTTCCCAGAATCGACGACTTGTTCGATCAATTACAAGGTGCTAAGTGGTTTTCTAAGATAGACCTAAGATCGGGTTATCATCAAGTGAGGATCAGAGAAGAAGACAGTCCCAAGAAAACCTTTAGAACGAGGTACGGCCATTACGAGTTTCGAGTGATGTCGTTTAGGTTGACAAACGCCCCGGCGGTGTTCATGAATTTAATGAATAATGTGTTCAGGCCGTTCTTGGATCTTTTTGTGATAGTGTTTATCGACGATATCCTGGTATATTCTCGCACAGAGTCAGAACATGCAGATCATCTAAGAATTGTTCTAGGCGTTTTTCGAGATCGGGAATTGTATGCAAAGTTTTCGAAGTGCGAGTTTTGGCTAAAATCCGTGGCATTTCTAGGTCATGTTATTTCAGATGATGGTATGTGAGTCGACACTCAGAAAATAGAAGCTGTGAAGACTTGGCCAAGGCCTACGACACCTACGGAAGTTCGTAGTTTTCTTGGGTTAGCAGGATATTACAGGAGATTTGTAGTGGGCTTCTCATCTATTTCAGCCCCATTGACGAAGTTAACTTAGAAGTTGGCTAAATTCCAGTGGAATGATGCATGTGAGCGTAGTTTCCAAGAGTTGAAAAACAGGTTGACCTCAGCGCCAGTGCTAACACTTCCAGAAGGGTTCGATGGCTATGTCGTATATTGTGATGCCTCCGGTGTGGGAATAGGATGCGTATTGATGCAGCATGGGAGAGTCATTGCATATGCCTCGAGACAGTTGCGAAGGCATGAACAGAATTATCCGACTCATGATCTCGAATTGGCCGCGGTTATCCATGCCTTAAAAAATATGGAGGCACTACTTGTATGGTGTACGTGTTGACATCTATACGGACCACAAAAGCCTCCAATATATTTTCAAACAGAAGGAGTTGAACTTGCGGCAAAGGCGATGGTTAGAATTACTAAAGGATTACAATGTGAACATTCTATATCATCCAGGGAAGGCGAATGTAGTGGCAGATGCACTTAGCCGCCGATCGATGGGTAGTTTATGTGGAGTTCCTTCGAGAAAGCAGGAAATGGTTCGTGAGCTCCATTAACTAGCAAGTCTCGGCGTACGTGCGACTGATTCAGGAGATGCAAGTATGTTAGATCCCGCATTTCGTATAATCATATAATTCAAGAAAATCGCGGGAAAATGACAAGCAAGGCTTTACTTTTATCTTGTTGGGCATATGAGTTGCTTATGAAAAATTTAGAAGTGGAAATAATGAGAAGGGTCAGGAGCATAAAGGGAAATTCGCAATACGACTCATGGAAATATGAAAGAAGACGAAGGGCAAAATTGGAATTTTGGAAATTAGTTTCGGGAATTACAAAACAAGAACTTTGACCAATTGGGCTCAAAAGAAAATTAGAAAAAAAAATTGAGGCCCAAATGGATTGGGTGGCCGGCCATGGAGTGAAAACAAATGGCCCAAGCCCATTAATTAAAAATCATGTGATTAATATATTAAGAGGGGTCTTCATCATTTATCAAGAAACTTCAAGAAAAATCAAGAAGAGAGGAGAGAAGAGTAAGCCACGGCCAAGAGAGAAAGAGAAAGGGAAAAAGAAAAAAAAATTCTAGCCTTCAACTTTGGTCCAAAAATCTTGTTCTTCTTGAATTCATAGCAAGTTCAAGACGCTCTCCGACGTGGTATAATTAGTTTAGCGAAAGAACCACGTTCGCGGCAAGGTGAAAGTTGAAGAAAAAGGTAAGGTTTGATTCTTTCTTGTATGTTATGGATGATTTTGTATGTGTAGTGTGTAAAGAGTGGATGAAATTGATGGAGGAGTAAAACCATGGTGTAGCCGTGACTACAAGGGCAAAACCGTGTGTGTGTGTGTGCATGTGTTGTATGTGTTGTGTTGCGTTTTGGTTGTTGTTAAGTGTAGAAGATATGGAATTTCATGAAAAATATACATGTGGGGTGTGTTGGCCGAATGGCATGGATTATAGAAGAGTGTGGTGAATTAATTTTTCTTAACATTGTAAATATTGTTATGGTAAGCTTTATAATGTAAAACAAGGATTTAATGGTTTAGGAGTGAAGTTGTGTTGGTTGTTGTAGTTGTGTATGCATGAAGTAGCCGTGTAGTTGTAGTGAAATGGTAGTTATTGGAGACTTGGTGTAAAAGTTCATGTAAATGGAATATTTCGTCCTCGTACGTATATGAGGTAATGTTGATAGTGTGATGTTGTTAACGTACAAATTATAACGTTGTTAATGTTTTTATTGAAGTTGGAAAGTCTTGAAGGAAGTAGTATATCGATTAAATTATTGAAATGAACTTTGGGTTGATCATTGAAATTGAAGCATGGTTGTTGATATTATGTTGATAGTTTGGCCGGGTTGCATTCCCGGGATTGTTGTTGATTGAAATTGGCCAAGTTGAACTTGGTGGGATGATGGATTTACAGGGGAAGTGCTGCCGAAATTTCGGTAGCCAAGTGTTTCCTTAAGATTCTAACTCTAAGTATCCTAATAAGGGTTTTGGTAAACATGACCAATTCGCAGATTTTGACGAGATTGCAACGTGAATTTGGAATAGCAAAAGGAGCGGAAAGAGGTATGTAAGGCTTCACCCTTCTTTCTATGGCATGTCTTAGTTGTAATAAGTTGGGTACGAGCCTCGGGGACAACTCGGTTCCCCGGAATCCGCACCTAAAGTTTTCCACTTTTTGTTCAATAGAATTGAACTAGAAAGTGTGCCAATTGTTGGAAAAACCTCCTACACCCTTAGAACTTGTATAAATTCGACCCGATTACCCTAAGACCCTCACCAGTAACGCTATGACACGTAACATACGTAAATCGCATACGCTACCTCATCCGGCCCGAGGTGGGCCCGTTACTCTAAGATTTTCCTATAGTCGTGGTTGACTTACTTGACGTAAATCCAAAGGGGACTTTTGATCCCAATCTCGTTACCGAATGATAAGTACTATGACTACTCTAACGAGAATTATTCTATGAGGATAATGATAATTACAATGCTAGACAAGAGAATGTACCTTTGATAAGTACGACCGGAACGACTCTATGACTAAGATGACTAAGCTAAGTATCTTATGTAAACATGAAAGTGATACACTAATTTTTGAATCGTATTTATATTGCCTAGCTATATCTTTATTTTCTCTTACTCCAAAGCCTATGACGGTCATCTATGATGCCCACGATTTCATTCTACGGTTACTGTAATACTATTCTCCGTTGATAGTCTCGCCTTAAAATACTTGTTCCTTCAAGGTGAGACAAAGCTATAACTAGCATTCCATAACGTAATCGGAGGTCACCGACCTTACGTCACTACGATGGATACATGATTTTCCTTGGCTCTTGTGTGCCTATATGATATATGTATATAAAACAGGTATATGTGTATGGATATGTATATATAAATAAAATGAGTAATTGTATATGAGACGTGTATATGTATAAAAGATAAGCAAATGTATATGTATATGTGTATGGGGAAAGGGGAAGGGTCACTGTTATATCACCACCTGATTCAGCTGGATTCCATCCTGGACGCGGGATGCCCGGACGCGGGATATGGGAGAGCCGTACGCGGTGTCTGTATATATATATGTAATGTATGCTACCTATATATGATGTAATGTGTTGGGACACCGTTGGGGAGGGGGCTTGGGAGAGCCGATGTGTTCGGCGTCTGAAAATGTGAATCAAAGATACTGTTCACTGAATTGTACTGTTTTCTGTATACGAGAATAAGGGACACCGTGGGGGTGGAGCCGATTGTATTCGGCGTCTGTAAATGTGAGCAAAAGGTACCGTTAATGAAATGTACTATTTTCTGTACACGAGAATAAGTAATATATAAATGTTAATTCCTATGCTTATGAAAAGAAACGTTTCAAAGAAGAAAGGACAAGCCTACATGACAGCCGACCTGAAAAGGGGCCTTCCTATGCACAGGTTACTTTCTCGCCTCGTTATATGCCCTGTGACTCCATGATATTATTAATCGTACTCTATGTTACTGCTTGTATTATTTTCTATGCCTTACATACTCGGTACACTATTCGTACTGACGTCCCTTCTTGTGGACGCTGCATTCCATGCCGCGCAGGTCAGCAGACAGGTGGACTTGATCCTTAGGAGCTCTGCCAGCAGTACTCTACAGCGCTCCAGTCGTTCCGGAGCCTTATTTCAGTGGTACTATTTTGTGTATATATAATCTCGGGCATGATAGTACTCAGCCCTTTCTATGTATAAGTGTACTATGTCTAGAGGCTCGTAGGCAGATATGTACAATCAGTCAAGTATAGTTAGATATATGGTGTTTTGGCATGTTAATGTTGTTGTATAAAGTGCTAACGAAGTTTATTAGCCTATGTTCAGAATGACGCTGCTAATGTTAATGTTCAAAAAAAAATATGGCTCTGTTTACACGGCTTGCTAAGAGGTAAAGGTAATATGATAGATAAGGAGTGCTCGGTACAAGTATCGGGTACTCGTCACGGCCCCTAGTCGGGTCGTGACAGAAGTGGTATCAGAGCAGTTCGGTCCTAGGGGTTTGTCTACGAGCCGTGTCCAGTAGAGTCTTGTTTATGAGTGTGTAGCGCGCCACGCTTATAAACAGGAGGCTACAGGGCATTGAGGAAATGTGACCTTCTTTGCATTCTGAAATCGTGCGATAGAGCTAAGTTCCCAGGCTTCCATATTCCTTTTCCTAAACCTATGTTATGGTTTCAGTAATGCCGCCGAAGAGAAAGGCTACGATGGCCGAGAAAGCCAAGAGGGTGGCGGCCAGCAGAGTTGAACGGGAGCTAGAAGAAGAAGAATCTCATAATGAGGCTGCCCCTCAGACTGTTCCTGCTCCCCCTGCACCGGCAGAGCAGGAAAGAGCTCCAGATCCAGCACCCGCACCTCCAGTTCCACCGCCAGCAGTTCCGGGCCAGCAGATGGCAGAGGCCATCCAGTTATTGACCCACATAGTTGCCGCACAGGCTCAGCGGCAAGATGTAGACCTGGGAGATAGGGCGGTAAGCGCAACGGCCAGTGACTTTATTACCCTGAAGCCGCCAGAGTTCTATGGATCAAAACCAGGGGAGGACCCGCAGAGTTTCATAGACGAGATGCTGAGGACACTGAGAATTATACATGCTTCGGATACGGAGTCCGTAGAGTTGGCTTCATATAGGCTGCGGGATGTGGCAGTTCTGTGGTACGGTAACTGGATATCATCGAGGGGAGCAAATGCACCCCCTCCGGTTTGGCAGGAATTCACTGAGGCATTCCTACGACATTTCCTACCGCCGGAGGTTCGACGGGCTCGAGCCGATATGTTCTTGAACTTGAGACAGGGAAACATGAGTGTCCGAGAATACAGCCTTCGTTTCAACTCGCTAGCCAGGTATGCCCCTGCCCTGATAGCTGATAGGGGAGACCATGTGCACCGGTTTGTAAGTGGGTTAGGGCCACATTTGGTTAAGGAGTGCTTGACGGCTTCACTCCAGGACGGGATGACTATTACCCGCATCCAGGCCCACGCCCAAAATCTGGGAGAACAGTACTAGTCACGGAGAGAGGAGCGTTATCCAGATAGGGGTCCCAGAAAAAGGGGCACATCTTCTGGGGCTAGAAGCGAGTATAGAGGGGGGCATGCACAAGAGCAGTCTAGGTATTCAGGCCAATCAGTGGCCAGTGCACCACCTCGATTTGCGGATAGAAGATTTGACCGCTTCGCCTATTCGGGATCGGATCAGGGTACTAGAGCTTCAGGATCCCAGTACAGAGATGATTTTAGCGGGACGGGGCTTCCCCCGCCACGATGTGCTCGGTGTGGCAAGCCACACTCTGGGCAGTGCTACCTAGACACCGGTGGTTGTTTTTCTTGTGGTCGAACTGACCATTTTGTACGTGATTGCCCACTAAAGGATGAAGGAGGCCGAACTCGGCCAGCCGGATCAGCAATCGGTTCATCGTCGACCGTGCGCCCTCGTGGACAGACTTCCCAGGCTCCAGCGGGCCGCGACCGAGGTAGAGGAGGGGCACCTAGTTCAACCGGTCCCTCGCACCGCCTATATGCACTGACAGGACGACAGGACCCTGAACATTCCGCAGACGCGGCCGCAGGTACTTTTTCAGTTTTTTCTATGATAACCGTGTGTTAATCAATTCGGATTTTATTTTACTCTATACTGCCCTCTGTATTACTGAACATATTAAGAGTTTGGAAATTTGGACGAAAAGTGGCCATACGCATAGGTAAAAAGGCGGATACTGGAGATTGTGGAGGTTAGAACTGTAAATAAAAGAAAAGATGTGTTACGTGGACGTTTCGAAACCTGCTAAGACCCCAACGCGTCCCATATTATGCGACATAAGTAGTACGGGGAAGCAGAGGTAGAAGTACTAACACCGAGGCACTGAAATGCATTAAAGTTTCAAGGTTAAGCGTGCTCAGGTGGGAGTAATTCCATGATGGGTGACCCCCTGGGAAATACACTGAAAATTTCATAAATGCGGAAATAAGAGACGAGTGTAAAATTAGGCAGCCCAGAGTAAATTGGGGTGTGGAAAGAGGTTAGAAACCCCACACGAGTCATATAGGCCGAGACGGACTAAACTAACAGAAAAAGGGAAGCCATGACAACAGAAAGCTTTGGGAGTGAAGGAGAAAAGTACATGTGTCACAGGGTGAGGCCAATATTGAGTCCACACTAGCTAAGGCAAGGAATCCCTAATATGGCGGTATACGGGAATGTGTCTAGTGAGGGGATAGACGCGGCGGATGCCAAGAAAAAGGGATTATAACCGTGAAGATCGCAAGAGGCAACCTAAGCTCCTAAGCTGAATATGCTAAGTGACATGAGGCGTCTACAAAGAAGACCTCCCCGAAATAATATACTACGCTATGAGGCCAGTTCAACATTCGAGGACGAATGTTCTAAAGGGGGGGAGGATGTTAGATCCCGCATTTCGTATAATCATATAATTCAAGACAATCGCGGGAAAATGACAAGCAAGGCTTTACTTTTATCTGGTTGGGCATATGAGTTGCTTATGAAAAATTTAGAAGTGGAAATAATGAGAAGGGTCAGGAGCATAAAGGGAAATTCGCAATACGACTCGTGAAAATATGAAAGAAGACGAAGGGCAAAATTGGAATTTTGGAAATTGGTTTCGGGAATTACAAAACAAGAACTTTGACCAATTGGGCTCAAAAGAAAATTAGAAAAAAAAAATTGAGGCCCAAATGGATTGGGTGGCCGGCCATGGAGTGAAAAACAATGGCCCAAGCCCATTAATTAAAAATCATGTGATTAATATATTAAGAGGGGTCTTCATCATTTATCAAGAAACTTCAAGAAAAATCAAGAAGAGAGGAGAGAAGAGCAAGCTACGGCCAAGAGAGAAAGAGAAAGGGAAAAAGAAAAAAAAATTTCTAGCCTTCAACTTTGGTCCAAAAATCTTGTTCTTCTTGAATTCCTAGCAAGTTCAAGACGCTCTCCGACGTGGTATAATTAGTTTAGCGAAAGAACCACGTTCGCGGCAAGTTGAAAGTTGAAGAAAAAGGTAAGGTTTGATTCTTTCTTGTATGTTATGGATGATTTTGTATGTGTAGTGTGTAAAGAGTGGATGAAATTCATGGAGGAGTAAAACCATGGTGTAGCCGTGACTACAAGGGCAAAACCGTGTGTGTGTGTGTGTGTGCATGTGTTGTATGTGTTGTGTTGCGTTTTGGTTGTTGTTAAGTGTAGAAGATATGGAATTTCATGAAAAATATACATGTGGGGTGTGTTGGCCGAATGGCATGGATTATTGAAGAGTGTGGTGAATTAATTTTTCTTAACATTGTAAATATTGTTATGGTAAGCTTTATAATGTAAAACAAGGATTTAATGGTTTAGGAGTGAAGTTGTGTTGGTTGTTGTAGTTGTGTATGCATGAAGTAGCCGTGTAGTTGTAGTGAAATGGTAGTTATTGGAGACTTGGTGTAAAAGTTCATGTAAATGGAATATTTTGTCCTCGTACGTATAGGAGGAAATGTTGATAGTGTGATGTTATTAACGTATAAATTATAACGTTGTTAATGTTTTTATTGAAGTTGGAAAGTCTTGAAGGAAGTAGTATATCGATTAAATTATTGAAATGAACTTTGGGTTGATCATTGAAATTGTAGCATGGTTGTTGATATTATGTTGATAGTTTGGCCGGGTTGCATTCCCGGGATTGTTGTTGATTGAAATTGGCCAAGTTGAACTTGGTGGGATGATGGATTTACAGGGGAAGTGCTTGTTATGTCCCGTGTTTTCGCATAATTGGAAATCTTGAAAATAACTAAGACTTGTATGTTATAAGGTAATATTTCGATTTTAGCTAATATGCCTAATATGTTTATGAAAATATTGGTGTGGAAATATGGAGGAAGTCCAAGGGCAAAAATTAGAATTTCGGAAAATTAGTTTCGGGAATTACAAAATAAGATTTCTAATGAATTGGGCTCAACAAAAATAAAAGAAAAATTGAGGCTCAATTTATGGGATGGCCGGCCATGGAAGGGTAGAATAGGCCCCAGCCCATGTTATTAAATCATGTGATAAATAACCTTGAAAGGGACTTAGTTTTCATTCTTATCTAAGAAGTTTCAAGAAAGAAAGAATTGAGAGCAAGAGCAAAGAGGCCTTCGGCCATAGCAAAAAAAAATAAAAAAAATCTAAGTCCTTCAATTTTCATCCTAAAATCTCTTTCTTTTTGAATTCTTGTTAAGTTCGAGGCGCTCTTCGACGTGGTATAATTAGTTAAGCGAGAGAGCGACGTTTGCGGCAAGTCGGAATTTGAAGAAAAAAGGTAAGATTTCTATGTTTTTATGTTATGGAATGGGTATGTATGTTATAGTGATTAGAATTGGATGAAGATTATGGAAGTGTGTTGTGTGTGGGTATGGCGTGTGTGTGTGTGTGAAAAGTGTGCATGGCCGTGAGCCATGGGGTTGAAGGGGGGAGGTGCGTTAAATTCTATTTAGCTTGTTAGTTGCGTCGTTGTGGCATTTATGACGTAAATAAAGGTTTAAGGAAGTGAGTTGGCATTGAAGTTTGTTGTATGTTGATATGGAACATTATGTAATTTTATATGATTTTTATAGAATTGTGAAAGTAAGATTCTAGGATGTGAATTAATGTTGTTGTTAATAAATTTGGAAGGAAACAATGCGAGTTAGTATGTTCGTCGTAGTTGTTGACGTTTCGGATGGAATATGGAAAGTGATGGATCATTTGAACTTATGTATATTGCTTGGAACATTATATGAATGTGTTTGAATAACCTTGAATGCGATAATGATGATGTTAGTTTGATATTGTAAAGTTCGTATGAAAGTAGTCGCTTTATGTAGAAAGGAAGAATGTTGACGTTAGATTTATCTTGTTGTGATTTATGATGTCTTTGGTATTGTGGGTTGTTGTTGTTGATACATTGAGCCGAGCTAAGCCTCAGGGATGTTACATATATAGGGGAAGTGCTGCCGAAATTTCGGTAGACAAAAATGAAGTTAAGAAATTCTTGAGCTTAAAAATCTCTAATTGGTAACTTTGACCATTTGCAGATTCTGAACGAAACGGGATTTGAGTGTGGGGTGAGCATAAGACATTTATAAGGTATGTAAATCTCCCCACTTCTTCTTTTGGCATGTCTTAGTATGTTAGGTTGATATCGGAACCCCGGGAGCAATTCTGCTCCTCGAAATTCGATCTATAAAATGGCTACTATTCATTCAATTCAACTGAAGCCTAATGACCCTATTTTGGCTAGAAAGAAAGTAAGCGTCCGAAACTTATGCAAATGCAATCGGATTACTTCGAAATCTTTATGTATGATCCCATAGACACTAAATGTTCGTAATTCATGTTCGCCACCTCAACTTGACCCGAGGTGGGCCCGCTAACCCCGAGATGCCTTATTCGTTCTATTAGGCTCTCTTTTTGGATAAGTTTCGATAAAGAATCTTTGATTTTGAAATTGTCCTCTATGAAATAATGTTTTGATTACTATGATATACTAAGCTATGTTGTGAGCCATACGTACCAATTTGGAAACATTTTTGTGAAATAAACTTCCGTACTAACTAATTATCCGACTACTTTGGTTAATGAAATGACTTATGAAGTAATCATGTTTTGAAAAGCTATTTTGATATACAAATTGCATGGTTTGCTCACTACTCCACTCGTGCCTTACTATGACTTCGTTCACCGGTTCCCGGGCCGGTTATGATTCGTGCGCACTATGATAAATTCGGCCGTATGCTGTGTTACGGTTCCCGAGACCTCGCCATAGGGCCGGGTTCCGTTTGGAGTTATGCTGTGATATGGCTGGTGATATGATATGCTGATACGTGTGTGCTCGGGGATGTACGGAGATTTGAACCTTCTGGTGTTATGCTGTGTGTGGCACCAGCGTCGGAGTGGTGACCACGTTCCTGAGCTTTGCATGATTTTGTTTGCATTATGTATATATGATTTTGATACACATTTGGATATACTGTTCGGCATTTCTCTCCTTTGTATCTTGTTTGCTTTCAGTTGTGGTCTATATTTCTGTACTTCATGCTTTACATACTCAGTACATCTTTCGTACTGACCCCCTTTCTTCGGGGGCTGCGTTTCATGCCCGCAGGTACAGACGCCGGTGATCCACCATTGTAGGCTCCACTCCTGCTATTTCGGAGTACTCCCTTTGATTCGGAGTCCACTTTTGGTATATATATCTTTCGCCATGTATATATTTCTGCATATGTGACTATTTGGGTACGGCGGGGCCCTGTCCCGTCATATGATTCTGTCGGTCAGTTTAGAGGTCTGTGGACATGTCTGTGGTTTATGGTCTTTCTGTATGCTAATGTGTATATGTTGTTTGGGCGATCCCTTACGCCGAGGCAGCCGGTCCGCATATGCTTATACGTTGCTTTGTTAGCCCTGTATGGCCTTTGCTGGTGTTTGCTGTGTGTAGGGTTATTCTGGATAGTCCGAAAAACAAAGGAAACTCTGTCGAAATTTTTCTGGAAATTGTCTAAATTTGGAATATAGCCTTGTCGGCTTCTACTATATATTTGAATGCGTTTGATAGATGGGTTTGGGTGCCCAGATCGGGCACTAGTCACGGCCTACGGGGTTGGGTCGTGACAAAAGTGGTATCAGAGCAGTTTGTTCTCGGAATGTCTACAGGCCGTGTCTCGTAGAGTCTTGTTTATCGATGTGTTGTGCACCACATCTATAAACAGGAGGCTACAGGGCATTTAGGGTGTTACTTTTCTTTGGAATCTTAGATCGTGCGATAGAGTTGTGCTATTAGGACGATTCTGATCTGACCCGTTATTGTATTTGCAGTGATGCCTCCGAAGAAGGCAGCGGCGGCCCAGAAGGGCAAGGCGAGGATTGGAGAGACCAGTCAGGCACAGCGAGCTACCCGGGCTCGTGTTAATGATTTGCCTGAGGTCGTGCCCCACTCAGAAGGGTCCGCTACACCACCAGTGGTACAGCCTGGAGCAGGTCCATCAGCAGCTCCAGAGGCCCGAGTACCCGCTCCTGAGACTCCAGCTCCGCAGCCAGGGGCGGAGGACAGGACCCTGAGGGAGGCTGTACAGTTGTTGACCAGATACGTGATGGGGTTAGACCGCTATTTGATTGATGGCTGTATGGCGGTGGCATTGTAGACAGACATGGATATTGCCCGACTACAGGCTTATGCCCTGGGTATGAAGGACCGACATAGAGCTGATTATTCCAGTAGAGATCGGGACAGGAGGCCGCCCAAGAGGGCCAGATCCGCAAGTTATTCTGGAGATTCTCAAGGCGGACAGCCTCAGCAGCAGCAGTCAGGCAGACATCCTCCTCCGTCAGGCCGGGGTACACAGCCGGCCGGTAGTAGATTTGACAGTGCAGGACCATCTGGGGCCGGTCAGAGTTCCAGAGCGTCAGGCTCACAGGTATCCAGAGGTCCCAGTCAGCCCAGACCACCCAGGCCCCATTGTTCCCATTGCGGGATATCGCACCCGGGGGAGTGTTATCGACTTACTGGAGCCTGTTTCTCATGCGGCGGTCAGGGCCATATTATGCGAGATTGTCCGTTGGCAAGCGGTTCTGGTAGTGTAGCTCAGCCGACGGGATCAGCCGCTGGTTCATCATGTGCTCCATCAGTTGCACGCCCTGCGGGGCGAGGTATGCCTGCACCGGCGGGACGCGGTCGAGGTCGTGGCAGTGCTTCAGGTTCTAGCGGTCCCTCAAACCGCATATACGCATTGGCCAGCCGCCAGGACCAGGAGGCTTCGCCGAACGTCGTCACAGGTACATTACTGGTTTTCTCCAGATCTGTATATGCACTGATTGATCCTGGCTCTACATTATCATATATTTCCCCGCTCGTTGCTAGTAAAATTGGGATAGTGTCTGAGCCTATAGAGCCATTTGAGGTCGCTACACCAGTCGGGGATTGTATTATTGCAAGGCAGGTATATAGGGATTGTTCTGTGACTATATGTGATCGCCGCACTAAAGCTGATTTGATAGAATTAGATATGCTGGAATTCGATGTCATTATGGGTATGGACTGGTTAGCTTCCTGTTATGCTAATGTCGACTGCCAGAAAAAGGTAGTCCGTTTTTATTTTCCAGGGGAACCAGTTATAGAGTGGTTCGGGTCTACAGCATCGCCGAGGGTTAAGTTTATTTCGTACCTCAAGGCTAAGAAGATGATTCAGAAAGGTTATATCTAACATTTGGTTCGTGTGCACGACACTACAGCCGAGACACCTACTCTTCAGTCTGTTCCGGTTGTCAGTGAATTCCCAGATGTATTTCCAGATGAGCTTCCGGGTCTTCCGCCTGAACGGGAGATAGATTTCGCTATAGACTTGTTGCCAGATACGCAGCCTATATCTATCCCTCCGTATAAAATGGCACCGGAAGAATTGAAGGAATTGAAAGAGCAGCTGAAAGATTTGTTAGATAAAGGTTTTATCAGACCCAGTACATCACCCTGGGGAGCGCCGGTATTATTTGTAAGAAAGAAAGACGGGTCACTGCGAATGTGTATTGATTATCGGCAACTAAATAAGGTGACTATAAAGAATAAATATCCCCTCCCCCGGATTGATGATTTGTTTGACCAGTTATAGGGTTCTAAATATTTTTCAAAGATAGATTTGCGCTCGGGTTATCATCAGGTGCGAGTGCGAGAATCAGATATCCCGAAGACTGCTTTCAGGACCCGATACGGGCATTATGAATTTAGAGTTATGTCTTTCGGGTTGACTAATGCTCTAGCAGTATTTATGGATCTGATGAATCGGGTATTTCGGCCTTTCCTGGACATGTTCGTGATTGTGTTTATCGATGATATTTTGATTTATTCACGATCAGCAGAAGAGCATTCAAATCATTTGAGGACAGTACTTGGCACTCTCCGTCAACAAAAATTATATGCTAAATTCTCCAAATGTGAATTCTGGTTAACTTCTGTGGCATTCTTGGGCCATATTGTCGGCGCAGATGGTATTCGGGTCGATACGCAGAAGATTGAGGTTGTACAGAATTGGCCCAGGCCTACTACACCGACAGAGGTGCGCAGTTTTCTGGGATTAGCCGGATATTATCGCAGGTTCGTGGAGAATTTTTCTTCTATTGCAGCACCACTGACGAAGCTTACTCAGAAAGCAGCGAAATTTCAGTGGACCGATGCCTGCGAGTGCAGCTTTCAGATGTTGAAAGAAAAGTTAGTTACAGCACTAGTTTTGACTCTTCCAGAGGGATCAGATGGGTATGTTGTCTACTGTGATGCCTCTGGTATTGGGATAGGTTGTGTGTTGATGCAGCACGGCCGAGTCATAGCCTATGCTTCCCGGTAGCTCAGACCGCACGAGAAGAATTATCCCACTCATGATCTTGAGTTGGCCGCGGTGATTCATGTTTTGAAGATTTGGCGGCATTATTTATATGGGGTCCATGTTGATATTTATACGGACCATAAGAGTCTCCAGTATATTTTTAAGCAGAAGGAATTGAATTTGCGGCAGAGGAGATGGCTTGAGTTACTAAAGGATTATGACGTTGATATTCTGTACCATCCTGGGAAAGCCAATGTGGTAGCGGATGCACTTAGCCGCAAGTCCATGGGCAGTTTAGCGGATGTACCATCTGGTAAGAAAGACTTGGTTCGTGAGATTCATCAGTGGGCCAGCTTTGGAGTTCGTTTGGTAGATTCTGGAGATTCTGGGATTTCTGTTCGTGCAGTTGCTGAATCATCTATTATAGAAGAGGTAAAGCAGCATCAGTTCGAGGACCCTGTTTTGGTTCAGTATAGAGATGTGGCCCTTAATAAAGAAAAGACTCCGTTTGAAATTTCGCCTGAAGGGGTATTATTATATGAAGGCAAATTCTATGTACCGGATGTTGCAGGCTTACGGTGGCAAATTATGGGCGAGGCGCATAATGCGCGATATTCTGTTCATCCTTGTTCCACTAAAATGTATCATGATCTCAGGTGTTTGTACTGGTGGGACGGTATGAAGAAAGATATTGCCGAGTTCGTTAGTCAATGCCCAAATTGTCAGCAAGTAAAAATTGAGCATCAGAAGCCCGGTGGATTATTATAGGAGATGGAAATTCCAGCCTGGAAATGGGAGATGATTAATATGGACTTCGTTGTTGGATTACCGCGCACTCCACGCAGGTACGATTCTATTTGGGTTATTGTTGACAGGTTGACGAAATCGGCCCATTTTCTTCCGGTTCGGACTACGTATTCGGCTGAGGACTATGCTAGATTGTATATCAGAGAGATAGTCAGACTTCACGGAGTCCCTGTATATTTTATTACTGACCGGGGCGCCCAGTTTACGGAAAATTTCTAGAGGTCATTTCAGGAGGGATTAGGGACTCAGGTGAGCCTCAGCACAGCTTTTCATCCTCAGTCCGATGGGCAGGCCGAGCGCACTATTCAGACGCTGGAAGATATGTTGCGGGCCTGCGTTATTGATTTTCGAGGCAGCTGGGATGATCATTTGCCGCTTATTGAGTTTGCCTATAATAACAGTTATCACTCCAGCATTCAGATGGCACCGTACGAAGCCCTATATGGTAGAAAATGCAGATCTCCTATTGGCTGGTTTGACGTAGGCGAAACTAAGCTGATTGGGCCAAATGTGATCCAGGAAGCAGTAGATAAGGTAAAGCTTATTCGGGAGCGATTATTGGCTGCTCAGAGTCGACAGAAAGCTTATGCAGACAGACGACGTCCTCCGTTAGAGTTCCAGATTGGCGACTGGGTATTCCTGAAGGTGTCGCCTATGAAGGGTGTTATGAGATTCGGTAAGAAGGGTAAGTTGAGCCCGCGGTATATTGGGCCGTATCAGATTGTTCGAAAGATAGGCGAGGTTGCCTACGAGCTAGACTTACCATCCGACTTGGAGGCCGTACACCCGGTATTTCATGTGTCTATGCTGCGGAAATGTATTGGTGATCCTTCCAGGATATTCCCGATGGATGACAGCCAGGTAACGGAGCATCTGTCTTATGACGAGCAGCCTATAACTATTCTGGATCGACAGGTTAGGCGACTACGCACTAAAGAAGTGCCCTCCATTAAAGTCCTGTGGCGCAACAACAATCGGGAGGAGATGACTTGGGAGGCGGAGGGCGAGATGAAGAAGAAATACCCCCACTTGTTCCCGACGTCCACAGGTAATCTAAGCTTTTCAGTTTGTTGTGTTGATTGATAAAATGAATTACGTATGTCATTGATAAAAGAGGGACTCCCCCGCCATGACCATAAGACTTTATAAGCCTAATTTAACATTCGGGGACGAATGTTCTAAAGGGGGGGAGAATGTTATGTCCCGTGTTTTCACATAATTGGAAATCTTGAAAATAACTAAGACTTGTATGTTATAAGGTAATATTTCGATTTTAGTTAATATGCCTATGATGTTTATGAAAATATTGGTGTGGAAATATGGAGGAAGTCCAAGGGCAAAAATTGGAATTTCGGAAAATTAGTTTCGGTAAATTACAAAATAAGATTTCTAATGAATTGGGCTCAACAAAAATAAAAGAAAAATTGAGGCCCAATTTATGGGATGGCCGGCCATGGAAGGGTAGAATAGGCCTAAGCCCATGTTATTAAATCATGTGATAAATAACCTTGAAAGGTACTTAGTTTTCATTCTTATCTAAGAAGTTTCAAGAAAGAAAGAATTGAGAGCAAGAGCAAAGAGGCCTTCGGCCATAGCAAAAAAAAAAAACAAAAATCTAAGTCCTTCAATTTTCATCCTAAAATCTCTTTCTTTTTGAATTCTTGTTAAGTTCGAGGCGCTCTTCGACGTGGTATAATTAGTTAAGCGAGAGAGCGACGTTTGCAGCAAGTCGGAATTTGAAGAAAAAGGTAAGATTTCTTTGTTTTTATGTTATGGAATGGGTATGTATGTTATAGTGATTAGAATTGGATGAAGATTATGGAAGTGTGTTGTGTGTGGGCATGGCGTGTGTGTGTGTGAAAAGTGTGCATGGCCGTGAGCCATGGGGGTGAAGGGGGGAGGTGCGTTAAATTCTATTTAGCTTGTTAGTTGCGTCGTTGTGGCATTTATGACGTAAATAAAGGTTTAAGGAAGTGAGTTGGCATTGAAGTTGATTGTATGTTGATATGGAAAATTATGTGATTTTATATGATTTTTATAGAATTGTGAAAGTAAGATTCTAGGATGTGAATTAATGTTGTTGTTAATAAATTTGGAAGGAAACAATGCGAGTTAGTATGTTCGTCGTAGTTATTGACGTTTCGGATGGAATATGGAAAGTGATGGATCATTTGAACTTATGTATATTGCTTGGAACATTATTGGAATGTGTTTGAATAACCTTGAATGCGATAATGATGATGTTAGTTTGATATTGTAAAGTTCGTATGAAAGTCGTCGCTTTATGTAGAAAGGAGAAATGTTGACGTTAGATTTATCTTGTTGTGATTTATGATGTCTTTGGTATTGTGGGTTGTTGTTGTTGATATATTGAGCCGAGCTAAGCCTCGGGGATGTTACATATATAGGGGAAGTGCTGCCGAAATTTCGGTAGACAAAAATGAAGTTAAGAAATTCTTGAGCTTAAAAATCTCTAATTGGTAACTTTGACCATTTGCAGATTCTGAACGAAACGGGATTTGAGTGTGGGGTGAGCATAAGACGTTTATAAGGTATGTAAAGCTCTCCACTTCTTCTTTTGGCATGTCTTAGTATGTTAGGTTGATATCGGAACCCCGGGAGCAATTCTGCTCCTCGAAATCCGATCTATAAAATGGCTACTATTCATTCAATTCAACTGAAGCCTAATGACCCTATTTTGGCTAGAAAGCAAGTAAGCGTCCGAAACTTTTGCAAATGCAATCGGATTACTTCAAAATCTTTATGTATGATCCCATAGACACTAAATGTTCGTAATTCATGTTCGCCACCTCGACTTGACCCGAGGTGGGCCCGCTAACCCCGAGATGCCTTATTCGTTCTATTACGCTCTCTTTTTGGATAATTTTCGATAAACAATCTTTGATTTTGAAATTTTCTTCTATGAAATAATGTTTTGATTACTATGATATACTAAGCTATGTTGTGAGCCATACGTACCACTTTGGAAACATTTTTGTGAAATAAACTTCCGTACTAACTAATTATCCGACTACTTTGGTTAATGAAATGACTTATGAAGTAATTATGTTTTGAAAAGCTATTTTGATATACAAATTGCATGGTTTGCTCACGACTCCGCTCGTGCCTTATTATGACTTCGTTTACCGGTTCCCGGGCCGGTTATGATTCGTGCGCACTATGATAAATTCGGCCGTATGCTGTGTTACGGTTCCCGAGACCTCGCCATAGGGCCGTGTTCCGTTTGGAGTTATGCTGTGATATGGCTGGTGATATGATATGCTGATACGTGTGTGCTCGGGGATGTACGGAGATTTGAACCTTCTGGTGTTATGCTGTGTGTGGCACCAGCGTCGGAGTGGTGACCACGTTCCTGAGCTTTGTATGATTTTGTTTGCATTATGTATATATCATTTTGATACACATTTGGATATACTGTTCGGCATTTCTCTCCTTTGTATCCTGTTTGCTTTCAGTTGTGGTCTATATTTCTGTACTCCATGCTTTACATACTCAGTACATCTTTCGTACTGACCCCCTTTCTTCGGGGGATGCGTTTCCTGCCCGCAGGTACAGACGCCGGTGATCCACCACTGTAGGCTCCACTCCTGCTATTTCGGAGTACTCCCTTTGATTCGGAGTCCACTTTTGGTATATATATCTTTCGCCATGTATATATTTCGGCATATCTGACAATTTGGGTACGGCGGGGCCCTGTCCCGTCATATGATTCTGTCGGTCAGTTTAGAGGTCTGTGGACATGTCTGTGGGTTATGGTCTTTCTGTATGCTTATGTGTATATGTTGTTTGGGCGATCCCTTACGCCGAGGCGGCCAGTCCGCATATGCTTAATCGCTGCTTTGTTAGTCCTGTGTGGCCTTTGCTGGTGTTTGTTGTGTGCAGGGTTATTCTGGATAGTCCGAAAAACAAAGGAAACTCTGCCGAAATTTTTCTGGAAATTGTCTAAATTTGGAATATAGCCTTGTTGGCTTCTACTATATATTTGAATGCGTTTGATAGATGGGTTTGGGTGCCCAGATCGGGCACTAGTCACGGCCTACGGGGTTGGGTCGTGACAGTGCTGCCGAAATTTCGGTAGCCAAATGTTTCCTTAAGATTCTAACTCTAAGTATCCTAATAAGGGTTTTGGTAAACATGACCAATTCGCAGATTTTGACGAGATTGCAATGTGAATTTGGAATAGCAAAAGGAGCGGAAAGAGGTATGTAAGGCTCCACCCTTCTTTCTATGGCATGTCTTAGTTGTAATAAGTTGGGTACGAGCCTCGGGGACAACTCGGTTCCCCGGAATCCGCACCTAAAGTTTTCCACTTTTTGTTCAATAGAATTGAACTAGAAAGTGTGCCAATTGTTGGAAAAACCTCCTACACCCTTAGAACTTGTATAAATGGGACCCGATTACCCTAAGACCCTCACAAGTAACGCTATGACACGTAACATACGTAAATCGTATACGCTACCTCATCCAGCCCGAGGTGGGCCCGTTACTCTCGGATTTTCCTATAGTCGTGGTTGACTTACTTGAAGTAAATCCAAAGGGGAATTTTGATCCCAATCTCGTTACCGAATGATAAGTACTATGACTACTCTAACGAGAATGTTTCTATGAGGATAATGATATTTACAATGCTAGACAAGAGAATGTACCTTTGATAAGTACGACAGGAACGACTCTATGACTAAGATGACTAAGCTAAGTATCTTATGTAAACATGAAAGTGATACACTAATTTTTGAATCGTATTTATATTTCCTAGCTATATCTTTATTTTCTCTGACTCCAAAGCCTATGACGGTCATCTATGATGCCCACGATTTCATTCTACGGTTACTGTAATACTATTCTCCGTTGATAGTCTCGCCTTAAAATACTTGTTCCTTCAAGGTGAGACAAAGCTATAGCTAGCATTCCATAACGTAATCGGAGGTCACCGACTTTACGTCACTCCGATGGATACATGATTTTCCTTGGCTCTTGTGTGCCTATATGATATATGTATATAAAACAGGTATATGTGTATGGATATGTATATATAAATAAGATAAATAATTGTATATGAGACGTGTATATGTATAAAAGATAAGCAAATGTATATGTATATCTGTATGGGGAAAGGGGAAGGGTCACTGTTATATAACCACCTGATTCAGCTGGATTCCATCCTGGATGCGGGATGCCCGGACTCGGGATATGGGAGAGTCGTACGCGGCGTCTGTATATATATATAATGTATGCTACCTATATATGATGTAATGTGTTGGGACACCGTTGGGGAGGGGGCTTGGGAGAGCCGATGTATTCGGCGTCTAAAAATGTGAATCAAAGATACTGTTCACTGAATTGTACTGTTTTCTGTATACGCGAATAAGGGACATCGTGGGGGTGGAGCCGATTGTATTCGGCGTCTGTAAATGTGAGCAAAAGGTACCGTTACTGAAATGTACTGTTTTCTGTACAGGAGAATAAGTAATATATAAATGTTAATTCCTATGCTTATGAAAAGAAACGTTTCAAAGACGAAAGGACAAGCCTACATGACAACCGGCCTGAAAAGGGGCCTTCCTATGCAAAGGTTACTTTCTTGCTTCGTTATATGCCCTGTGACTCCATGATATTATTAATCGTACTCTATGTTACTGCTTGTATTATTTTCTATGCCTTACATACTCGGTACACTATTCGTACTGACGTCCCTTCTTGTGGACACTGCGTTCCATGCCGCGCAGGTCAGCAGACAGGTGGACTTGATCCTTAGGAGCTCTGCCAGCAGTACTTTACAGCGCTCCAGTCGTTCCGGAGCCTTATTTCAGTCGTACTATTTTGTGTATATATAATCTCGGGCACGATAGTACTCGGCCCTTTCTATGTATAAGTGTACTATGTCTAGAGGCTCGTAGGCAGATATGTACAGTCAATCAAGTATAGTTAGATATATGGTGTTTTGGCATGTTAATGTTGTTGTATAAACTGCTAACGAAGTTTATTAGCCTATGTTCGGAATGACGCTGCTAATGTTAATGTTCAAAAAAGAATATGGCTCTGTTTACACGGCTTGCTAAGAGGTAAAGGTAATATGATAGATAAGGAGTGCTCAGTACAAGTATCGGGTAATCGTCACGGCCCCTAGTCGGGTCGTGACAAAGTATTAGCATCAATGACCCCACAGTTTCATCATTGAATCTAGAAGTGAAGGAACGACAATATGAGGATTCCCAGCTAAGACATTATCGAGATCTAGCTCACGAAAAAGAAAAGTCTCCATTCGAAGTTTCAATAGAAGGGGTCCTTAGATATTGGGGCAGGTTATGTGTACCGGATGTGGCAAACTTACGCCAACGGATTTTAGAGGAAGCACATTATTCTCGGTATTCTATTCATCCAGGTGCAACCAAGATGTACCACGACCTTAAGTTGCTATATTGGTGGGATGGCATGAAGCGAGACATAGCAGGGTTTGTAGCCCAATGTCCAAATTGTCAGCAAGTGAAAGCCGAACATCAAAATCCAGGAGGTTTATTGCAAGCAATGGAAATTACTACGTGGAAATGGGAAGAAATTAATATGGATTTTGTGGTAGGATTACCCCGTACGCGAGGGAAGTATGATTCTATATGGGCGATCGTGGACAGGCTCACAAAATCAGCTCATTTTCTCCCCGTCAGGACTACATATTCAGCGGAGGATTATGCTAAATTGTATCTCAAGGAGATTGTACGACTTCATGGTATTCCTTGGCCCATTATCACGGATAGAGGGGCGCAGTTCACAGCCATGTTCTGGAAGTCCTTTCAAGAAGGTCTAGGTACTCAAGTTAAGCTCAGCACGGCGTTCCACCCACAGACCGACGGGCAAGCCGAGCGCACTATTCAGACCTTAGAGGATATGCTACGGGCATGTGTATTGGACTTTGGCAGTAGTTGGGATGAGCATTTGCCTCTTATTGAATTTGCCTATAATAACAGCTATAATTCCAGTATCCAAATGGCCCCGTATGAAGCCTTATATGGAAGAAAATGCAGATCTCCAATTGGATGGTTTGAAACCGGAGAAGTACAATTGATAGGCCCCGACTTGGTCCAACAAGCAGTTGAAAAGGTTAAAGTGATTCGAGACCGACTGTTAACAGCTCAAAGTCGCCAAAAGTCTTATGCGGACAACCGCCGACGGGATTTAGAATTTCAAGCTAATGATTGGGTATTCTTGAAAGTTTCACCAATGAAGGGAGTAATGAGGTTCGGCAAAAAGGGGAAATTGAGTCCAAGATACATTGGACCTTATCGAATCATCCGCAAGGTGGGTCGAGTAGCCTATGAATTGGACTTGCCTTCAGAGCGCGAATCTGTACACCCAGTATTCCATGTTTCGATGCTCCGCAAGTGTATTGGAGACCCCACGAGGATTGTTCCGATTGATGATGTACAAGTGACAGAGAAGTTGACATACGAAGAAGTGTCCATTGCTATTTTGGATAGACAAGTGCGAAGGCTTCAAAATAAAAATGTTATAGCCCGTACTTCGTACGTTCAGAAAATTCAAGGCAATGTAGAGAAGTTAAGAACGAGACTATGTTTCAAAAATTATTTTAATATACGAGTTGTTGAAAATATTATTTATGATTATTATTAGTATGGATTTGTTGATAAGGTAAAGGGCGAAAAAGGAAAATTTGCAAAATGGCCCATGGAAAAATTGGAAAAGGCTAGGGGCAAAATAGTCATTTCACAAATGTTCAAGAGAGGCCATGTGGCCGAAAAAAAGAGGAGAAAAGAAAAAGAATTAAGTCATCTTTTGAAATTTGAAGAAAAATCTAGAAAATAAAAGAAGAAGAAAAAGAAAAGAAAATTCTAGAGAGGGGGAAACATGTGCCCCTCACATGACCTATAGAACTATATATATATGTGTGTGGTCATAATCTTCATAAGAGAGTGGAAAGAAAGAAAAAAAAAATTAAAGAGGGAAGAGAAACCATGGGGGTTCGGCCATGGAGGGGCTGGCCGAACTTACCCCTCACCCTTGACCATGGAAAAATTATTCTTTTCATGTTTTCCCACTAATTGGAAGGCCCTTGTCGAGGTGGAGTAGTCGTTGGAACAAGAGAAGTATTAGTTTCGCAAAAATAAAGTTCTAGCCGAGAAGAGGAAGTGGAGAAAAAGGGTAAGGTCCAATCTTCTTTGCATATATTATGGATGTTTTGAGCATGTTGTCATGTGAAGAAATGAATGAAATACATGGAATTACCTATGTTGAAGTTGTGGCCGTGTGTATTATGTAGCCGTGTATGTGGTGTTATTTGAAAAGATTATGTCAATTTTATGTAGTATGTTGATGGTTAGAATGCATGGAAAATGATGGAAATACATGGAATTGTGCATGTAGTGTGTGGGTATGGTGTTGGCCGTATGGTCCCCCTTTTGTGTAGTTGAGAATGAATAAATCGTCGTTAGTATTTTGGTTGTCATCGTTGTGAGTTCCATGATGGAAAATGAAGTTTTAATAATCCAAGTTAAGATTATAATTGTGTGGGCTGATTTGGAGGCTAATATGACTGTAATGTAGTCTTGATGTGGTTTCTTGAATTTATGAAATGAAGTTGTAAATGTATGTATTGTGACGTAATGTGTGAATTTGGAAGGAAAGAATGTGTTTAGTGTTGTTCTCGGGTTTGGGGACGAATTCGGGTAAGTTGGAGTGTTGGTTGGGTTGTTTGAAATATTGTGTGAACTGTTTAAAGGGTTTTGAATATCGTTTTGAATGGGTTCGGATTAGTAATTGAATGTATGAATGTTGATGTTGGTTTGAATGTAAGTAGTTGAATTAAATATAAGGTTATGATGTTGAATTGTGTAGGAGTCATCAATGTTAAAATGTATTCTTGAATTGATTATTGATGCTATAGCTTGGTTGCTGGTTGGGTTGTTGTTGAATTGGGCCGAGCCATATTCTCGGGGTTGGTACATTTACAGGGGAGATGCTGCCGAAATTCCGGCAGAACATAAGTAAACATGTTTGAAAGGTTAAGGCAAGTATGTGACAACGAATCTAATGAATGGATGAATCCTTTTGAATGTAGATTGACAAGTTGGATGAACAAGCGTAACTAGTTGGTCGCGGCACAGGTATGTAAGGCTTATCATTTCCTTCTTTTGGCATGTCCTAGAGCCAATTAAGGTATGATGTGATATGCTGCTTTGGGGTAACTCTGTTCTGTGATTCTGAGTCTGATTATGTTTCTAACTCAGTTCTTGATACAAGTTTATGATTTTTGCTCACCCTTGATATAAGTATTTTGATGTGAGTTTTGATACAAGCATTTTGATAAAAGTATTCCGATACAAATATTTTGATATAAGTAATCTGATGTAAGTATTTTGATATAAGTATCCGGATAAAGTATTATGATATGAGTCTTCTGAAATAAGTATTCGACATAACCATTCTGAGACAAGATTTCTGATGTATGTGTTCTATTATAAGTATTCTACTATGAACATTCTGATATAAATATCCTGATGAGAGCATTTTGGTATAAGTGTTCTGATATGAGAGATTATGCTACAAGTAATTTGGAATATGTATCCTGATTGAGTAAAAGCAATATAAGTACTTTGATAGAAATATTCTGATAAAAGTAATTTGACATAAGTATTCGGTAATAAGTAATCTGTTATGGATATTCTGAGAATATGTTTGATTAATCTATTGAGTCTGAATTATGTGCATTCGGTTTCTCACTATTCTGCTCGTGCATATGTTATGATTTCCTTCACCGAGTCCCGGGCCGGTATGTATCGTGCGGATGGTTCGCCAAGTCCTCTGTTGAGGGCCGGGTTCCATATATGAATTCCGAAGTGTGATGTGTCCGGTTCCGGGGTACTGTGTTATATGTCCGTCCCCGGTTACCGAGGATATATTATGAAGTATGATGTGTCCGGCCTCGGGGTGCCGTGTTGTCTGTCCGCCCCCGGGTACCGTGGTTATGTTATGATGTGTGACGGAGATCGGAGCAAATTTTCTGAAATATGATGTGTTGTGGCGCCAAAGGTAGGAGTGGCGACCACGTTCCTATGTTATCGTGCACATCCCTTGGCATTGTTCACCGGTTCCTCGGCGTGTTATCTGTCCCCGAGGTTACCATGTATATGATAGGATGTGACCGGTTCCTCGGCGTGTTATCTGTCCCCGAGGTTACCATGTATATGATAGGATGTGACCGGTCCCTCGGCGTGATATTTGTCCCCGAGGTTACCGTATGTAGGATATGGTATTTGTCCCGGCGTGGTATATGTCCCCGGGGTCACCGCGTATGTGATATGACATCTGATTCCGATATGCATGACTTGTGTTGGAGAGCAAGCATTCCGACCTTCCGTATATTCTGTATTCCGTCTGATATATGATATCATTTGAGCAATTTGTACGTTCTGTAATCCGTCTGGCATACGAGATGAGTAAGTATGATTCGGGTCTGGAGAAGAAAAATAGTAAGTGTTTGGTAATATGGATAAGCTATTTTTATGTTGTGCTATCTGTTTCAGTTATGGTTCCGTTTCCTGTACACATGCCTTACATACTCAGTACATATTCCGTACTGACCCCCTGTTCTTCGGGGGCTGCGTTTCATGCCGCGCAGGTACCTACAGATGGATAGACAAGGTTAGCTGAAGATGATCCAGTGGATTGGCGGGCTCCATTTCCTCCAGGAGTGCTGCCGAGTCAGAGTATGTATGCTGTGATGTCTGATCAGTATTAGAGACTTTGTAGACAGCGTCGTGGGTAATGATAGTCAGTCTGTAAGCGGCTCCATCAGCCGATTTGTTATTTTGTGTTATATAGTGAATTTTATATAATTACAGATTTGTTAAATTCTGGAAATATTAAGCAGAAAATTTTGAAAGCTCAACATGTATTTTATTTGTAATTGACTTTCAGAATTCAAAAAATAATTTGGTGTGTAATCAGGGTCTGCGGGTTCGCTCGGCTCTGTATGTGGGGTCGAGTGCCCATCACACCCTAATAGGGTTAGGGTGTGACAAAGTGGTATCAGAGCAGGTCGGTCTAAGGTTTGTCTGCAAAATCGTGTCCGGTAGAGTCCTGTTTATGGTGTGAAGCGAAACCACATTTATAAACAGGAGGCTACAGGGCATTTAGGGGCTGTTGACCTTCTTTCTGTCATAGATCGTGCGATAGAGCCAAGCTATAGGAAATGAAATTTCTTGCGTGAGCCTTACATACGGCGGAAAAGGTAATTGGCAACATGGAAAGTCGCGGGGGTAAGTATTGGTACATTTGATCTGTTACCTAGAAATGGCAGTTTCAGATGGCCAGAATATGATATAGCCGTATGCTCTGCAAGGTGTTGTTGATATTTGATTGTGTACAGGGGAAATGGTATAAGAACAACAAGGTCTGACGGAGGGCTCAGAAAGTTTATAATTAATTCTGCTGCTAATTATTATGTAAAAGCAGTGAGTAGGAAATTCGAACAGATTGATATCAGGACATCTATAAAATAATGACAACAAAGGTGTATCTGTTATCAGCAGGGGTCTGGGAACCCAGAATGAGAGGTAGTTACATAAGGAAGTGAAAAGTGAGCACTGAGGGCCGAAAAGGGTAAAATGGTAATTATGGAAGAAAAGACGTACCACAAGGGTGTCCCGGGATCTGTAAGACTTCGATTAGTCCTGAATCATGTAGTAAAGGTCATGCGAGAAAGTGGACCCGAAAATATCAGCATTAAGGCATCGGAATCCACTAAAGATTCGAGGTTAAGCGTGCTCAGGTGGGAGCAATTTCAGGATGGGTGACCTCCCTGGGAAGTAGGTGGGGAAAATTTTGCAAAATTAAAATTTTAGGGAACAAATGGAAAACTAGAGTAACCTGAGTAAGACTATGGTATATGGGATGAACGGGGACCATAAGAAGACGCGTAGGACAAGATAGATTAGTCGGTGGAGGGACAAATGGTGTGTCACAGCTCCAGAATTAGGATAGGCTTGAATAACGTTTGGAACCATTTCGTGGGATAGTTGATGATAATTATGTATATGTATATGAATATGTATGATGGCTTATTTGTGATGGTATCAGCGAGCACGTGCGCCCCAACAACCTATGCTACGGTAAAGGGGGCCTCAGTTGAATAAAGAATACCGAGACCTGGGCGGTTGTGAGAAAACAAATGGTGTAAATGTTATAAGATAAGACGCTATATTCACTATAGGTCAAGGACAAAAGGTCTTAACAGTTCGGTATTTGAAAAAGAAGTGAGTGAGTAAATGAGGAGAAGGGAAATCAAGATATCGAAAAAAGGTAAGAGATAAGAAAACTGTTATACCCCGTATTTTTGCATATTCGGAAAACTCGAAATAATTACGATTTGTGAGGAATATGGTCATATGTGGATTTGAACTTATATATGTATGTTGTTCATGAAAAATATTGGTGTGGAAGTGTTGGAGAAGGCCAAGGGCAAAAAATTGGAATTTCGGAAATTTGTTTCGGGAATTTTGAAATAAGAATTTGGACCAATTGGGCTCAAAAAATAAAATGAAGAATTTAGGCCCAAATTGAGGGGGGGGGGGGGGGGGGGCGGCCACATGGTGTCCTTGGCCCAAACCCATGATAATTAATCACATGATTAATTATATAAAGGAGCTTAAGCCTTAGAAGTTTCAAGAAAACAAAGGAACAATCAAGAAAAAAAAAGGAAGAGCCATTCGGCCCTAGAGAAAAAGAAAAGAAAAAAAAAATCTTGGAGCTTGGTCTTTGATTCAAAAATTTGGTTCTTCGTGAATTCATAGTAAGTTCAAGGTGCTCTTCAAGTTGGTATAATTTTTAAAGCAAGGAAGTGCTTCCTTTGGCAAGTGGAAAAAAATTTGGAAAAGGTAAGATTTGTACTTGTTATGTTGGAGGAATTATATATATGTTGTAGCATATGTAGAGTACATGAGAATTATGAAAGTGTTGCATGCAAGTGCAAGCCGTGTGGTGTGTGTTGTGTTGTGGCCGTGTGTGTATGTTAATGTATAAGTGTGATGAGTTAAATTTTTAATTTGTATTCTAGTTGTGGATATGGTGTAATTCACATTGGAAATGAAAGTTGAATGAATTTAATGGAACTTGGAGAAAGTAGGTGTTGGCCGTGTGGCATGGAGTTGAGATGAAAATGAATTAATTTTGTTTGATATGTTAATTGTGTTGTTATGGCTTTGTGAAGTAGATGGAAGAATAATGGGTTAAGCTAACATGAAGAATTTGTTGTTAAGTTGTTGTCGGAAAGTATGTCGTTTTAGTATGATCTTATGAAATTAAGAAAATGAAGTGGTTAAGGTGAAAATTATGATTAATGTTGATGAACTTGGAAGATGGAAATATGTTATGAACTTGTGATTAGGAGAATTGGATAAATTATGGCTTTGATGGAAAGTTTGCATGTTTTGTATGTCTTGTGTATATCTCGTGTATATATTGTAGAAATGATATGAAATGCTTCCAAATGACATTGTAATGATCTTGATTGGTAGTGAATATGAAAATATTGAGATTGGGTTGGAAATGTGAGATTGGAAATGAGAAGTTATTACACTATGTTGGAAAGAAGACAAGTTATGCCTTATTGTGTTTTGTAGTTGTTGTTGGTATTGTTGTTGGGTTGGTTGTTGCTATTCTGAGCCGAGTTGTATTCTTGGGGTGTCGCATTTATAGGGGAAGTGCTGCCGAAATTTCGGTAGGTAAGCATTGGTTAAGATTGAAATTTTAAGTCTCATGAATAGTAACTGGTAAATGTGACCATTTGCAGTTGTTGGACGAAACTGGAATTGAGATTGGACGAGCGTAAGGCACGACTAAGGTATGTAAAGTTTCTCCCTTCATTCTTAGGCATGTTCTAAACGTAATAGGCTCGGTTGCGAGCCTTAGATATGACTCAGTCTCTCGAAATCCGAGATTGAAAGTGGCCTCATTTCATTCAGTAAGATTGAATTAGTTTCCTTACAAATTGTCGTCAAAATGACTTATGTGTATGAAACCTTCCCAATTGAAGTCGAATGGTTCCAAAACTCTCATAAATGACTCTATAAGGTCTATGATTCATAACTTGAGTTCACCACCTCGATTGACCCGAGGTGGGCCCGCAAATCCCGAGACCTCATACTATTGCTTTATTTGTCTTATATCTATACAGTGCTTAAAAGAAACTTTGGATTATTGTTCCGTTTATCAAATAATAAATGTGAAGAATCTGTATTATACTTTGATACGTTCTATGATTCTAGAAACATGATTTGATATGATGAATCGTGTCATCCCCAAAAAGGCCATACATGTACACTATGACTAACGTCCGACTTCTTTCAACTGGTTTGTCATTTGAACTGTTCCATTCGTTAAAGAACGACCATTCTGACTACCCTGTTGAACCCCATGGTATATTTGTTATGTACGAACAATCTCAGAAATTCTGCTTGACATAATCCGTCGCAAATTACGAAAGGTACATTCTATGATTTATTGTTTGGTTTGCCTAGTGAGTCTGGATTTATATGCATATGTTTCTGTACTACTCTGTTCGTGCAAGTTATAGTATGTCTTTTCACTGAGCCCGGGCCAGGACATGATCTCGTGCGCACTCCTCTGCATTACTCACCGAGTCCCTCGTACTTGCGGGCCGGGACAAGTTATTTATATATGTTTATGATATGATGATATGGGGATGGCGGCCAGGATGGCACATGATGATTATCCACCGAGACCCGTAGTAGAGGGCCGACACACGTTATGTATACACAATACATGATCTGACATACATGATTTCACCACCGAGTCCCTTAACAAAGGGTCGGGACATGCTATTTGCATATAGGATATATGATTTTGTTATACATGATTTTACCCACCGAGTCCCTTATCAGAGGGCCGGGACACGTTATATGTGTTTATGTGATGTTATATGATTTGGCATGCATCATCTATGCTTTGACATTACTTTTCTGAGATCTCGGATAAGGTATTCACCTTTTGTACTTCGGACTCTGACTATAGCTCCGTTTGTTTTATTTCTGGATCTTCGACTCCGAGTATGATTCTGCTACCTATATCTTTGTACCTCCGGCTCTGACTGTGGTTTTGACAGTTATAATTTTGTACTCCTGTTCTTGACTATGATTTTATTTGTTACATTTCCGCTTTACATACTCAGTACATTTTCCGTACTAACCCTCTGTTCTTCGGGGGCTGCGTTACATGCCCGCAGGTACAGACGCTCCTTTTGATACGCCACCAGCTTAGGACACCTGTTCCACTACTTGGGAGTGCTCTTGTTGATCCAGAGCTTGTATTTTGGTATATATCTTCCGTTGTTTTCATCTTTTGTACATATGGTCATATGGGGTACGGCGGGGCCCTGTCCCGTCATATGATTCCGTTATGTTTGTTAGAGGCCTGTAGACATGTTTGTGGGTTGTGGGTTGTCACTGTTCTGGTAGGTACATGTGAGATTGCGACTTAAGTGACCTGCCTGCTATGATAGCCTTAACGGCTTATGTCTAAGTCTATGTATATATATATTTTGTGCGATGTATCCTGTATCCGTATGAATCTGTGTATGTCTAATTTGATTAACTGGTTAGTTCGCTAACTCTGTCAGGTAGATACGTATGGGTGCCCAGTTAGGACACCAGTCGTGGCCCACGGGGCTGGGTCGTGACAAAAACCTTGGTGGATGGAACCCTGAGAGGAAATTTTCAGCGAGGTACGAGATTATCAGATAAAGGTTTAAATACAGGCATGGGGCGAGAATAAAGTACGATAATATGGAACAAAGGAGGAGTGTGTGAGATTCGAGGATTAATTTCCATAAGCAGAGATGAAAAGGGAATGAAAAGGTGGGCAAAACGATGATATAAGTGCGAAGTGAAAGGGAAAAACTTAAGTTGAAAGGTTTCGATACGTTATGCATAGAGCTAGAAAGAGAGACGAAGGATGAAAAATAATTAAAGGTAAGGGCACTCGAAGATCGTGACGTACAAGGAACCCCTAAAGAGGGGAAGGCCATAATAGGCTCACAAGGAATAATGATGAACGAAATGAGCACCAACACATGAAGTAAAAAACAAGTATATCTGTATCGAAGGATATGAGGGAAAGGACTAAAGAAGAGTTGTAGTAAGAATCTAAAAGTGTGACTTTTGTTAAGATATGGTCATGGAACAATAACAGAAAAGAGGTGATCTGAGACGGACAAGGCTAATATGTCGGCCTAGTAGATTAGAAAACCGATGACACAGAATAAGGACCCGCATAAGGACGGAGAGACTCGATTATGTGGAATGGGCATGGAGAAACGGGAAACTATAAAAGAAACCCCCTTCTGAAGTGCTATGAGGCACCATAAGGTCAGTTGAACATTCGAGGACGAATGTTCTAAAGGGGGGGGAGGATGTTATAGCCCGTACTTCGTACGTTCGGAAAATTCAAGGCAATGGAGAGAAGTTAAGAACGAGACTATGTTTCAAAAATTATTTTAATATACGAGTTGCTGAAAATATTATTTATGATTATTATTAGTATGGAAATGTTGATAAGGTCAAGGGTGAAAAAGGAAAATTTGCAAAATGGCCCATGGAAAAATTGGAAAAGGCAAGGGGCAAAATGGTCATTTCACAAATGTTCAAGAGATCTCTTGAAAGAGGCCATGTGGCCGAAAAAAAAAGGAGAAAAGAAAAAGAATTACGTCATCTTTTGAAATTTGAAAAAACATCTAGAAAAGAAAAGAAAAATCTAGAGAGGGGGAAACATTTGCCCCTCACATGACCTATAGAACTATATATATATATATATGTGTGTGGTCATAATCTTCATAAGAGAGTGGAAAGAAAGAAAGAAAAAAAAAATTAAAGAGGGCAGAGAAACCATGGGGGTTCGGCCATGGAGGGGCTGGCCGAACTTGCCCCTCACCCTTGACCATGGAAAAATTATTCTTTTCATGTTTTCCCACTAATTGGAAGGCCCTTGTCGAGGTGGAGTAGTCGTTGGAACAAGAGAAGTATTAGTTTCGCAAAAATAAAGTTCTAGCCGAGAAGAGGAAGTGGAGAAAAAGGGTAAGGTCCAATCTTCTTTGCATATATTATGGATGTTTTGAGCATGTTGTCATGTGAAGAAATGAATGAAATACATGGAATTACCTATGTTGAAGTTGTGGCCGTGTGTATTATGTAGCCGTGTATGTGGTGTTATTTGAAAAGATTATGTCAATTTTATGTAGTATGTTGATGGTTAGAATGCATGGAAAATGATGGAAATACATGGAATTGTGCATGTAGTGTGTGGGTATGGTGTTGGCCGTATGGTCCCCCTTTTGTGTAGTTGAGAATGAATAAATCGTCGTTAGTATTTTGGTTGTCATCGTTGTGAGTTCCATGATGGAAAATGAAGTTTTAATAATCCAAGTTAAGATTATAATTGTGTGGGCTGATTTGGAGGCTAATATGACTGTAATGTAGTCTTGATGTGGTTTCTTGAATTTATGAAATGAAGTTGTAAATGTATGTATTGTGACGTAATGTGTGAATTTGGAAGGAAAGAATGTGTTTAGTGTTGTTCTCGGGTTTGGGGACGAATTCGGGTAAGTTGGAGTGTTGGTTGGGTTGTTTGAAATATTGTGTGAACTGTTTAAAGGGTTTTGAATATCGTTTTGAATGGGTTCGGATTAGTAATTGAATGTATGAACGTTGATGTTGGTTTGAATGTAAGTAGTTGAATTAAATATAAGGTTATGATGTTGAATTGTGTAGGAGTCATCAATGTTAAAATGTATTCTTGAATTGATTATTGATGCTATAGCTTGGTTGCTGGTTGGGTTGTTGTTGAATTGGGCCGAGCCATATTCTCGGGGTTGGTACATTTACAGGGGAGATGCTGCCGAAATTCCGGCAGAACATAAGTAAACGTGTTTGAAAGGTTAAGGCAAGTATGTGACAACGAATCTAATGAATGGATGAATCCTTTTGAATGTAGATTGACAAGTTGGATGAACAAGCGTAACTAGTTGGTCGCGGCACAGGTATGTAAGGCTTATCCTTTCCTTCTTTTGGCATGTCCTAGAGCCAATTAAGGTATGATGTGATATGCTGCTTTGGGGTAACTCTGTTCTGTGATTCTGAGTCTGATTATGTTTCTAACTCAGTTCTTGATACGAGTTTATGATTTTTGCTCACCCCTTGATATAAGTATTTTGATGTGAGTTTTGATACAAGCATTTTGATAAAAGTATTCCGATACAAATATTTTGATATAAGTAATCTGATGTAAGTATTTTGATATAAGTATCCGGATAAAGTATTATGATATGAGTCTTCTGAAATAAGTATTCGACATAAGCATTCTGAGACAAGATTTCTGATGTAAGTGTTCTATTATAAGTATTCTACTATGAACATTCTGATATAAATATCCTGATGAGAGCATTTGGTATATGTGTTCTGATATGAGAGATTATGCTACAAGTAATTTGGAATATGTATCCTGATTGAGTAAAAGCGATATAAGTACTTTGATAGAAATATTCTGATAAAAGTAATTTGACATAAGTATTCGGTAATAAGTAATCTGTTATGGATATTCTGAGAATATGTTTGATTAATCTATTGAGTCTGAATTATGTGCATTCGGTTTCTCACTATTCTGCTCGTGCATATGTTATGATTTCCTTCACCGAGTCCCGGGCCGGTATGTATCTTGCGGATGGTTCGCCGAGTCCTCTGTTGAGGGCCGGGTTCCATATATGAATTCCGAAGTGTGATGTGTCCGGTTCCGGGGTACTGTGTTATATGTCCGTCCCCGGTTACCGAGGATATATTATGAAGTATGATGTGTCCGGGCTCGGGGTGCCGTGTTGTCTGTCCACCCCCGGGTACCATGGTTATGTTATGATGTGTGACGGAGATCGGAGCAAATTTTTTGAAATATGATGTGTTGTGGCGCCAAAGGTAGGAGTGGCGACCACGTTCCTATGTTATCGTGCGTATCCCTTGGCATTGTTCACCGGTTCCTCGGCGTGTTATCTGTCCCCGAGGTTACCATGTATATGATAGGATGTGACCGGTTCCTCGGCGTGTTATCTGTCCCCGAGGTTACCATGTATATGATAGGATGTGACCGGTCCCTCGGCGTGATATTTGTCCCCGAGGTTACCGTATGTATGATATGGTATTTGTCCCGGCGTGGTATATGTCCCCGGGGTGACCGCGTATGTGATATGACATCCGATTCCGATATGCATGACTTGTGTTGGAGAGTAAGCATTCCGACCTTCCGTATATTCTGTATTCCGTCTGATATATGATATCATTTGAGCAATTTGTACGTTCTGTAATCCGTCTGGCATACGAGATGAGTAAGTATGATTCGGGTCTGGAGAAGAAAAATAGTAAGTGTTTGGTAATCTGGATAAGCTATTTATATGTTGTGCTATCTGTTTCAGTTATAGTTCCGTTTCCTGTACACATGCCTTACATACTCAGTACATATTCCGTACTGACCCCCTGTTCTTCGGGGGCTGCGTTTCATGCCGCGCAGGTACCCACAGATGGATAAACGAGGTTAGCTGAAGATGATCCAGTGGATTGGCGGGCTCCATTTCCTCCAGGAGTGCTGCCGAGTCAGAGTATGTATGCTGTGATGTCTGATCAGTATTAGAGACTTTGCAGACAGCATCGTGGGTAATGATAGTCAGTCTGTAAGCGGCTCCATCAGCCGATTTGTCATTTTGTGTTATATAGTGAATTTTATATAATTATAGATTTGTTAAATTTTGGAAATAGTAAGCAGAAAATATTGAAAGCTCAACATGTATTTTATTTGTAATTGACTTTCAGAATTCAAAAAAAAAATTGGTGTGTAATCAGGGTCTGCGGGTTCGCTCGGCTCTGTATGTGGGGTCGAGTGCCCATCACAACCTAATAGGGTTAGGGTGTGACAAAAAAGGTTGCTTCAGTCAAAGTGCTTTGGCGGAACAATAATCGGGAAGAAATGACTTGGGAAGCGGAGGAAAAGATGAAATATATGTACCCCCATTTGTTCCAATCCCCAGAAGAGATTCAAGATGAGACGTCGACGATATGAGGTATGAATGTTTTAGTTTTATGTTTTTGGTCGTGTGTGGCCATAAATATGCTGATATTGTGATATAGCCCTGTGAGGCGATGATATTATGGGTCGTTGTGGTAAATTGGTAGTGCCAAATTACAAAGGAAACTCTAGCGAAATGTTTCTAGAATTCCCGAGTGTCGAACATTCGAGGACGAATGCTCCAAAAGGGGGGAAGAATGTTACACCTCGGAAATTTTTCCGTACTTGTGTGATGAGTAGAACAATGAAGGACTTGAGTGTATGGTGTTTTACTAAGTCGGGAATGGCTAATTTTGAATTTTTGGAAACAATAAAGTTGCAGAAAAAATTTCACCCAGTGGTCGTATATGGCACTATACGGCCCGTAAAGTTATTTACGGACCGTATAGTGCAATCGTCTTTCATTGCGTCAAAAATCTCAAGTTTCTGTTAAGTGTTGAAATGGTTAAAAACGACCCAGAATACGGCCCGTAAACCAGGTCGTAAACCACCAGGTCCCTCAGCCAAGACTTTCTGTAAATGGTGAAAATGATTAAAAACGACTTGGAAGACGGCCCGTAAACTAGTTTACGGACCGTAAACCCCAGTCGTAAAGTGCCATGACACTCAGCCAAACCTTCTGTTTTTGAATTGCTTAAACACGATCATGGAAGACGGACCGTAAACCACAATACGGTCCGTAAACTGCAGTTTACGACCACTGTTCACCCGACGAGAATTCATTAAAGATCAGATTTTGGGATTATTAAAAAGGGACCAAAGCTCACTTTATTTCATTATTCATCCATACACTTCAAGAAAAGCTCCAAAACTCTCCACATACTTCATCCATAGAAATTCAAAAGAATCCAAGGAACATCAAGGACAACAACACTAAACCTATGAAATCAAGTGCAAAAACACATCAAGGGATCATCTAAGTCAAGTAATTCCCAAGAAGGTGAAACTAGGGTTTTGTCTAAGTGAAGCAATTCAACTTAAGGATTGTTCAACCACTATCCAAGGTAAGTTTCATGATTATTCCATGTTGTTTGAAGTATTGGGAAGCTTAGACACTTGAGATGTAGAAGAACATAAAAATAGGTCATTATTGAATGAATGGTGACATGAATGATTGATAGTGGAATTGAACTATGATATTGAAGTGTTGTGAGTACTAATACGTTATAAATGATGTTTACATCATGAAACAAGCATTGAATGCATGAAAACGCAAAGATGAGCTAGAAGTAGAAATGAGAGAAAATTGGAGGAAAATGGTGGATTTTGCCAAATGTACGTAAACGACGATTGTTGATTGCGATATTGTGAGTAATGCTATGAATGTTGGGAGTTAATATAAAACATGGGAAAAATAGTATAAACAAGAGAAGTGCTGCCCAATTCTTCCTAGACTTGACGACGCGTTCTTGCGGTTAGTTTACTAATGTAGACCCGAATTTTCTTATGAAGGTAACGACGTGACATTGAACAAGAGCAAGCGAGCGATAGCCTAACTAAGAGACCAAGGTATGTGAGGCTAGTCCCTTCTTTCTGATGGCATGAATCTTGTAGCACGAAATTCCTATTCTCTTCATGAGTTCCTATAGTCCGAAAGGCTAGAGTCTAACTCCTTAATGTCTATATAAGATGAGGAATACGATATGATGATGCTAGTATAATGATGATGTTAATTATCGCTTACACTCACCTTATGTACTAGTTCCTTCAAGGTGAGGCAGAGTATCAATAGTTGTTCCATAATGTAATCGGGGGATCACGACCTTACGTCACCCCGATAGAGTAAAGTTGATCTTGAGCCTTATGCATGTATTACAATGAGATAAGTATTTTATGATGAGTATATTATTATTATTAGCATTTTATGATAAGAATGACATGAGCATTTCACACCGTGCCTAGTTGGCCGGGCAGTCACCGCCAAGCCGGGCAGCTATACGGATACACCATGACCCTTTGGCATGGGCAGACACCACTAGTGGGCGGCATGAGATGGTACCCCGGACGCGGGAGGCCTGGACGCGGGCTAATGTTATTGATTATCACACCGTTCCGACATGGGCGGGCAGCTTGCATATGATGCATATAGGTTATGAGGATGAGTATGAGTAAGATGGCATGCATGATTTCCTTTATGATTATCAGACAGATCCAGATATTTCATGTTGATGTTATCACTATATTGTTGATGTTTTCTTTCATTGTTTATGCTTCTCATACTCAGTACAACATTCGTACTGACGTCCTTTCTTCGGACGCTGTGTTCATGCCCACTGGTAGACAGAGAGGAGAGCTTGGCCCAGATCCTCAGTAGCAGACAGCTGGTTGAAAGCACTCCATCGTCCCGAGGTGCTTATGACTATCCTTTTGATGTACATTCATGTATACATATTTTGGGCATGACGTAGTCTTGTTCCGTCCATGTATTCATTATGTTAGTAGAGGCTCGTAGATACGCAGTGTGGGTTAGATGGTCTCACAAGACGTTTTCATATGCGTGTATATTATTTTGATGGCCGAAAGGCAATTGTATATAAAGTAATTATGTTTGTTTAATTATGATTTTCCTACAACTGGTATGTAAATTGGTAAAAGAATATTAGATGGGCAAGATATGTAGTAGAGTGAGCGGTGCTCGGTAACTAGCTCCGGGTACCCGTCGCGGCCCCTAGCTGGGTCGTGACAACTAGGATGGCTAACGTTCTTGATTTCCATAAGCTGTTTCATATGGTTTTGATGCGTATCTATGATGTCCGAAGTTCTATTTGATATGTTTCCGAATGGCATTCGAAAAGTAATTGATATGACTAAACTGTCGATTTTCAAATGCTAGCACGTTCGATTATTCCATTGAATCTTTGATATATTTTGATACGTATGTATGGTTCCAAAAGCTCTATTTGATTTGATCCATAACGATATTCGAAAGGTACGTGATATGATTGTTGCCTTGATTTTCCAAAAATGGCTTCTGAAACGTTCGTAGAAAGTTTTGTACTTCAAACGCTCATAACTTTCTTATACTAAGTCGGATTGACCCGAAACTTGTTTCTGAGCCTTCAGATGTCGGTAAGTGTACGTATCTGTCGAGTCTTGATTTATGTGCATGTGGTTTCGCACTACTCTGTTCGTGCAAGTCTAAATATGTCTATTCACCGAGTCCCAGGTCGGGTATGTTATCCTGCGCACTCCACTGCATTGTTCACCGAGTCCCTCATTAGAGGGTCGGGTACGGTATATGTATATGATGATATGATGAGATGATGACATGTTATGGTGGCCAGGAGGGCATATGATGATTTGATTCACCGAGTCCCTCACTAGAGGGCCGGGTACGGTATGTATATGATATATGATGTTCACATGCATGATTCTATCCACCGAGTCCCTTAATGGGCCGGGTACGGCATGACTTCATTCACCAAGTCCCTCACTAGAGGACCGGGTACGGTATATGTATATGCATGCATGATGATATGAAAGTGTGATGACATAATTTTATCCACCGAGTCCCATAACGGGCCGGGTACGCTTTGTGATAATGATATGTGTGATCAATACTTTAAAGGCAAGAGTTTTGGTATTCTGGACATTGTATATGTTTCTGCACCCCTTATATCAGTTATGATTCTTTTACTGTGATTCTTGCCTTACATGCTCAGTACATTTTCCGTACTGACCCCCTTTCTTCGGGGGCTGCGGTTCATGCGGCGCAGGTACACCCAGATGAATAGAAGCCATTATAGAGGATGTTCCAGCGAAGTTGGTAAGCTCCATTTTCCCCTGGTGTGTTGCCGGGTCAGAGTATAATGCTATGATGTCTTGTTCGGAGTTAGAGACTTTGCATACAGAGTCGTGGGTATAGAATGTCAGTTCTGTAAGCGGCTCCATCAGCCGATGTGTCATTCTGTGTTATGTGATAAATTTCATATGATTATAGATTTTGTTTGATTTGAGAATGACGGAAAGAATATTTCTGAAAGCTTTATTATGCATTTCATCCTTATTTGATTTAAAAAGTCTAAAGAGAATATGTGTGTACTAAGGATCAGAGGGTTCGCTCGGCCCTAAGTAAGGGTCGGGTGCCCATCACACCCTAGGGAGATTAGGCTGGGACAAAGTGGTATCAGAGCAGGTTGTCCTAGGGGTTGTCTGCAAAGTCGTGTCCAGTAGAGTCCTGTTTATGGGTCTGAAGCCGGCCACATTTATAAACAGGAGGCTGTGGGGCATCTAGGGATTGTTGACCTTCTTTCTATCTTAGATCGTGCGATAGAGCTAAGTCATAGGAAAATGAATTTCCTTATATAAGCCTTACATACGACGGACGAAGGTAAGTGATGATATGGAAAGTCACTGGGGTAAGTATTTATATATTTTTTCTCTTACTTGGAATTGGAAGCTCTGGGTGGCTGGAATATGTCGTATGACTGTATGCCCTGTGAGGCATTGTTGATATTTGCTGCGTACAGATTTGAATAGTATGGATTGCAAAGGAGACTCTGTCGAAATTTTTCAAAAATCAGGTCATTTAACTAGGGACACCTAACGGGAAGAGGCGTGGAAAGGAAACATCATGAATAGACAATAATCGAGTACGGTATATATATATGTATATGTATATTCATGCATGATGATATGAAAGTATGATGACATAATTTTATCCACCGAGTCCCATAACGGGCCGGGTACGCTTTGTGATAATGATATGTGTGATCAATGCTTTATAGGCAAGAGTTTTGGTATTCTGGACATTGTATATGTTTCTGCACCCCTTGTATCAGTTATGATTCTTTTACTGTAATTCTTTCCTTACATGCTCAGTACATTTTCCGTATTGACCCCCTTTCTTCGGGGGCTGCGTTTCATGCCGCGCAGGTACACCCAGATGAATAGAAGCCATTATAGAGGATGTTCCAGCGAAGTTGGGAAGCTCCATTTGCCCCTGGAGTGTTGCCGGGTCAGAGTATTATGCTATGATGTCTTGTTCAGAGTTAGAGACTTTGCAGACAAAGTCGTGGGTATAGAATGTCAGTTCTGTAAGCGGCTCCATCAGCCGATGTGTCATTCTTTGTTATGTGATAAATTTCATATGACTATAGATTTTGTTTGATTTGAGAATGACGGAAAGAATATTTCTGAAAGCTTTATTATGTATTTCATCCTTATTTGATTTAAAAAGTCTAAAGAGAATATGTGTGTACTAAGGATCAGAGGGTTCGCTCAGCCCTAAGTATGGGTCGAGTGCCCATCACACCCAAGGGAGATTAGGGTGTGACAATAGGCCTATTTTCTAGTAGTGACAAACGGTTTTCTTAATCGTATAACCAAAATTTAACTTATCCTAAAACAAAATGAGAAGCATCTCCCCCGTTCTTCTCATTCCCCCAACTCCATATATCAACAACAACAACCAGAACAATCTAGGAAGTATATACATTAATAACGAGTCATAAACATTTCACGACGAGCGACAAGCCCGGATACGATTATCAAACACGCTTCTCCAATCTTTTATTTCCTTCAAGATACATATCATTGACAACTACAACAATATACCCAAGTTATTGCAACAATTTCCAGCCACAACACAACTTAGAATATTACCAACAGTTGATACAACAACAACAGCGTTAAAATATGATTTCCCGCTATTGACTCCATATTTCGCATCCCACAATTTAGCTATGACCCAGATGAACTTAAATATATCAAGAATAGGAGAATTGATACCTTATATGCCAAGAACTACTCCTCTTAAATCTTACTTTACTTTAATGAAATCACCGACTCGTTGTGATCCTTAGGAAATTGACGTAATGAATCACGTAATTGACGTCAACATAACCTTTATGTCGTTATTCTATTTTGCTGCTTCATCGATGAACTTAGTGTACTCATTTGTGAAGAAAATATCCTTTGTATCAATGGTAAATAACGGTTCTAGCTTGAAGAGGAAGTTGCTCCCAAATATTCTCTTAAGGAATATATCTCTCACTAAGGGAACAAGATCACTAAAATGAAATATCTATTTTACTTTGAAACATGGCCTGACCTTATCACATTTAATTCTAATTGGGATCTTATCCTTTAAAGTGAAAGTTATCCATAGATCTTTGGAAAAATAAATAGTCACTTATATGACTGGCATGATGGATCCAAGTGGGTTGCATTCACAACACACTTATCCAAATAATGTTAATTAAATTCCTTTTTTATCTTCCACTACAATCCAACGCTTAGTCAATTACACACATAATTAATTTTATGATCTCAATTAACTATACTAGAAATCATTTTTAATACACTTCATATACTCATTGTCATGATCATGTGACATAGTACAAGTCCATAACCTCATTTGCCACACAAAATATTATTTGCAATCATCGGCGTCACACGTTTTCATCTTAAATCATTTCGGGACTTCGTTCCTTGTATACACTGAGTTCTTGATTTTCATGATTGAATATGACCAAATCCTCCGGGCTCGGGAAATTTGCTGGCATATGAAGGTTCAATTTCCTTGTCCAAAAATATGGGATATTATAGCTTGGACTATATTTCATTCAAATAAATTTTGAACCTGGACGAAACTTATTTTCTTCAATTTGCTTAAATTCTAATCCTTACGACACATCTATACCATCACTCTAACCACCCGTAAGCTCTGGGGATAACCTCATTTTTTGTTACTAATGTCATTTAACTCGCCCACTTTCCAACTCATGAAAACATGGAATGTAACACCCTTCCCCCCTTTAGAATGTTCGTCCTCGAATGTTGGACTCATGGAACGTCAAGAAAGCCTTGCTTATAACTATGGTACTATCCATTCGTCCTATAGCAAGCTAACAATACTTTGCCATACAGGGCCACATCAAACAGCTATAATAGGGCCTTGAACGATCAATTGTCACTACTACTAACATCTAACGTATTTGGGAATAGTGATATCCTAATCTGGTTCCCTTCAGAGAGTGAAGACAAGTGCGGATGCCTGGATGTCATAAATCCTACTTGGCTTTCCTAATAATCCCCTCGACACTCTTTATTCTTTCTAACGCACGTAATAACCTCCATGTCGCTGTTACACTTATTCTAGATGCAGGAACGGACTATCTTTCCGCTTTACTACTGGCTATTACGCATAGTTCTCTAAGGTTAACTTTATCACCCCAATAAGCTACTCTTAATTGTCGGGGTATTACCTTTTCTATTTACGTACATGTTAGGACTCACAATCAATTCTAAGCTAGCATGACACTTATTGATGCCTCTAGTTCTATAGATCCACTAGGTTGCAATCCTCCTTCTTATAATCCTTATATACCTTGCCAACAATTATGAAGTCATCTATGGGGGGTAACTACCTCTAAAAGTTTATTTACTAACTCGATTTTCCTACCAAACTGATGATCAATAAAAGTAATTTAGCATCCGATCTCACCAATATATATATATTTCATTAGGACCTAAATGGAAAATGCACCTGAGGCTACGTTGGGTGACGACTCTAGATCCGGCCTTCTAGCTAGAGCATAGATACGGTTTAGCTCGACCCCTGCCTCTACCTTGACTAGAAGATGTCTGAAGTCCTCGCTCTGGGGCACGCATCGATGGTGATGATGCGGCAGCCAATCCCTCTGCTTGTGTCATACTGCGTCCAACTATCATCGGATACTCCCTAGCAAAATGACCAGGATCCCCACAAGTATAACATGCACCCCGACGACACGGTCCTGAGTGGTTCTTATGACAAATAGCACACCGTGAAGGTGGAAGCACATCCTGTCTTATGCCTCTCTTCTATTGAGAACCTATAGTACGGGAATTCTGCCCTTTCCTAGAATAAGTAACTCTATCATACTGAGATCCCCAAAATTGTACAGGTGCAGTAGCTACGGGATAAGCTGGATATCTAAAATACTACTGCCTCTGACCTCCTCTGAACTCACTAGCAACATCTAAAGATCTGGCCCTCTTACCACGGCCCCGATCATGCTCACGCTCCGTCTTCCGTTGTCACTTTCGCATCTCAAAGTTCTTTGCATATAGCTATATACTTGAAATATCCGTTCCTGTCTGGTGTGCAGTTGTCATACAATCATCAATCAGATATGGCCCTATGCCAACCACAAACCAGTGAACTCAGTTCTCCATATTGGCCACCACAACTGGGGCATATCCAGCCAAGGAATCAAAAAGTATATTGTACTCTCGAACCCTTATGCTCCCCTTCCTAATGTTCAATAACCTATCTGCACGAGCCCGACGAATCTCTGGCGGCAAGTAATGGCGAATAAAATCCTCTAAAAACTCTCTCCAAATTGCTAGAGGAGCATCTTCCCCTCTAGATAACTCCAAAGTCTCATACCATTGTATTGCAACATCACGAAGTCTATAAGAAGCCAACTCCGCAGACTCAGTCTCCCTAGCATGCATTACCCTCAACGACCTCTGCATCCTATCGATAAAGTCTTGGGGGTCCTCATTCTGCTTTGAACCAAAGAACTCTAGAGGGTCAAAATTACGAAAATCCTTGACCCTAACACTAACTGCTCAGTCTGCATAGTCAACACCAACCCCTGACATCGAGCCAGAGTGGTTACCAACCTGGTCAACAACTAAATAGCATCTCGCATTTCCTGGCCAGGTGCATCTGGCTGAGGAACTGGGGCACTGGAGCAGGTGCTGGAACTGGGGCTGGAGTTGGTTCCCCTTTAAGCCCCTCTAGAGAGGGCGGGGTATGCGAAGTTTGCGACAGAGACTTATTCTAAGACTAGCACCTAGCCCTCGTAGCCCGTGGAGTATGGTTAGTAGCCTCACCTATCCGTGACTTGGCTTTCTCGGCAGCTGTTGCTTCATCGGAGGCATTGCTGATATCATAACATATTAGTAAGAAGCGCATCCTTATAATACAGCTCTGCCGCACGATCTAAGATAAGAAGATAGACAATATCCTAAATGTCCTACAGCCTCTTGTATATAAGGTTTACAACAAACCCATAAAAAAGACTCTACTGGACACGGTCTGTAGACAACCCTAGGACAGAACTGCTTTGATACCACATTTTTCACTACCCGTACCGATGGGCCATGACGAATACCCATGATCTACCGGCCAAACACCCCTAGACATACATCTAAGACATAAACATGAAATATAGATGGGCCGTATTTAACTTTTTACACTAACCAGCTACCTCATATGCATAATAAGTTTAATGAAAAAAAACTCCAAAAGATATATATATATAAATATACATGTTGAATGACTATATATGCCGACAAGGCTGCCATAGATAATTGTACATCAAAAATAAGCCGACAAGCCCTGATACGATTATCAAACACACTTCTCCAATCTTTTCTTTCCTTCAAGATACATATCAATGACAACAACAACAATATACTCGAGTTACTCCAACAATTTCCAGCCTCAACACAACTTAGAATATTACCAAACAGTCGATACACCAACAACATCAAAATATGATTTCTCGCTACTAACTCCATATTTCTCTTTCCACAAAGTAGCTATGACCCAGGTGAACTTAAATATATAAAGAATAGGAGAATTCTTACCTTATATGCCAAGAACTACTCTTCTTGAATCTTACTTTATTTTGAAAAAATCACAAACTCGCTATGATCCGTAGGAAATTGACGTAATGAATCACGTAATTGACGTCGACATAACCTTTATGTCGTTATTCTATTTTGCTGCTTCATCGATGAACTTAGGGCTCATTTGGTTGGAAACAACTTATCCTGGGATAACTAATCCCGGGAAAAGTTATCCCGAGATAAGTTATTCCACCCTCAAGCTGGGATAAAAAAACCTATAATCCTAGGATAACTAACCCCGAGATTAGTTAGCTCGAGTTTTTGTTTCCAACCAAATATGGGATAAGGCGGCACAAATATTTATACCAGGTGTCACGACCCGACTAGGGGCCATGACGGGTACCCAGGGCTTACCACCGAGCACCGCTCGTACTACTATTCATCATACTCATCCTGCGCTCATGCATTAATCTCATGCTTCTAATCATAGGGAAACCATTTTCACTTTGATACATAATTACCTTTATATACATAAGCCCCTTGGGCTATCAAAAAAAAAATATATATACCAATGGGAAATCGTGAAACCATACTACCCACACATACGTATCTACGAGCCTCTACCAGAGTTCTAGACATATGGACGGGACAGGACCCCGTCGTTCCCAAAACATATATATAAACACAAAATGGTAAATCAGTGGCACCTCTAGAATAATGGAGGGCTCTAAAAATCTGTTGATAGCTCTTACGAGTCTGGATCACTTCCCTGACTACCTGTGGACATGAACACAACGTCTAAAGAAAAGGACGTCAGTATGAGCATTGTACTGAGTATGCAAGGCTTAAATAAAATGAGCATAATAAAGAAATCATGAAACATAAGGTGAAAACATAACCTGCTTAGCCTTTAAGAGTAAATGCAGTTTAAGCATATCACATACATCGACCTATCAAATATATAATCCTCATTTACCAACGTCCGGGTACCATCATATGCCGCCCACTAGTGGTGTCATGTTCGGCCCTCTAGCCACGGTGGAATCATAAGCAGCCCGCATTAGCGATAACATGTCCGACCATCTAGGCGTGGTGGAATCATAAGCAGCCCGCATTAGAGGTGACATGTCCGGCCATCTAGGCATGGTGGAATCATATCATCGCATACACCTCATAATCTCATGAGAAGAAAAATTGTCATTTTTCCTAAATGCCCTGTAGCCTCCTATTTATAAGTGTGGCGTGCAACACACCATAAACAAAACTCTACTAGACACGGCTCGTAGACGTTTCCTAGGAATGAACTGCTCTGATACCACTTTTGTCACGACCCGACTAGGGGCCATGACGGGTACACGGGGCTAACCACCGAGCACCGCTCGTACTACTATTCATCATACTCATCCTGCGCTCATTTATTAATCTCATGCTTCTAATCATAGGGAAACCATTTTCACTTTGAAACATAATTACCGTTATATACATAAGCCCCTTGGGCTATCAAAAGAATGTAAATATACAAATGGGAAATCGTGAAACCATACTACCCAGACATACGTATCTACGAGCCTCTACTAGAGTACTAGACATATGGACGGGACAGGACCCCGTCGTGCCCAAAACATATATATACACATAAAATGGTAAATCAGTGGCACCTCCGGAATAATGGAGTGCTCTCAAAATCTACTGATAGCTCCAACGAGTCTGGATCACCTCTTTGTCTACCTGTGGACATGAACACTGCGTCCAAAGAAAAGGACGTTAGTACGAGCATTGTACTGAGTATGCATGGCTTAAAAAAATGAGCATAATAAAGATATCATGAAACATAAGGAGAAAACATAACCTGCTTAGCCTTTAAGAGTAAATGTATTTTAAACATATCACATACATCGACCTATCATATATATAATCCTCATTTACCCGTGTTCGAGTACAATCATACGCCGCTCACTAGTGGTGTCATGTCCGTCCCTCTAGGCACAGTGGAATCATTAGCAGCTCGCGTTAGCGGTGACATGTCCGGCGATCTAAGCGCGGTGGAATCATAAGCAGCCCGCATTAGCGGTGACATGTTTAGCCATCTAGGCGCGGTGGAATCATATGCAGGCCGCCTTCGCGGTGACTTGTCCGGCCATCTACGCATAGTGGAATCCTATCATCACATACACTTTCACACCCTAATCTCACTAGGGTGTGATGGGCACCCGACCCTTACTTAGAGCCGAGCGAACCCTCTGACTCTTAATACATACATAACCTCTTTGAACTTTTAAATCAAATAAACATGAAATACATAGTAAGGCATTCAGAAATATTCTTTTTCTTTGTTCTCAAATCAAAACAAAATCTGTAATCATAAGGAAATTTATCACATAACACAGAATGACATATCGGCTGATGGAGCCGCTTCCAAAACTGACATTCTATACCCACGACTCTGTCTGCAATGTCTCTAACTCTGAACAAGACACCATAGCATAATACTCTGACCCGTCAACACTCCAGGGGCAAGTGGAGCTTGCCAACTCCGCTGGAACATCTTCTATAATGACTGCTACTCATCTGGGTGTACCTACGTGGCATTAAACGCAACCCCCGAAGGAAGAGGGTCAGTACGAGCAATGTACTGAGTATGTAAGGCATGAATGGTAACATAGTAAGGGATGTAAAGTATGAATGATCACAGAATGGACATATAGGGCATACCGTAAGATAAAAGAGTAACCTGTACATATGAATGCCTTTTTGGCGGTACCATGCATGCTTAGTGGTATGAAACGTGCAGCCCGATCCATATATATACATATATATATATATATATATATATATATATATATATATATATATATATTATATTGCTGCGGAACGTGCAGCCCGATCCATTTATATATGTTATATTGCTGCGGAACGTGCAGCCCGATCCATTTATATATGTTATATTGCTGCGAAACGTGCAGCCCGATCCATTTATCCATATATCCCGCATCCGGGACGATATCATATTATACCAACTGATCAGGTGGCTATGCGTCTATAGCGCCTCACCTTTCCCTTTACCCCATATACATATACATATACATATATCATATAACAGCATGCAGCATGCAGGAGAGCCCAAGGAAAGTCATGTACCTATCGGAGTGACGTAAGGTCGGTAACCTCCGATTATATATTATGGAATAGTTATCATGGCTTTGTCTCACCTTGAAGGAGCAATTATTATAAGATGAGACTAGCAACGAATAACAGCGTTAAAAGAGCATACAATAAGATCATAAATCTCATAAGGCATCGCTTCATATACATATGCACATAGAACAAATTTTTAAGACTCGATGGGTGCGTACATAAATCGACACTTGAGAGTCATAAACGTGTTTCAAGTCAATCCGAGTTAGTATGAAAAAGTTATTGACGTTTTAGTACAGAACCTTCTATGAACGTTTCAGAAGCTATTTTTGGAAAATCAAAGCAATAATCATATCAAGTACCTTTCGAATATCGCTATGGATCAAATCAACATAGAACTTTTGGAACCACACACCTGTAGCAAGACATAGCAAAATAGTTCTTCGGAAGTCAAGAACATTAGCCATCCTAGTGGCTTTAAGAATAAGAGGTTCTTTGAAATCATACATATGCTTTGTCTGTTTGTTTCACAAAGATCATGCCAAAAGAAAGAAAGTGTAAGCCTTACATACCTGTTCGACCGCTTATAAGCTACACTTATTCGTCCAAGCTTGTAAGTCTACATTTAAAAGGATTCATACTGACGTTAGACTCTGTCATCGCACATTTGTACCATATTTCAAATTATACTATTTTATATTCTGCCAAAAATCGGGCAGCATCTCCCCTGTTTATATGCCTAGCCCGAATTCCAATACAGCAACCAACAACATCAACAACAATACCAATAATATTAACATCATTTCCAATACCGACGTATGCCGTAAAACAGCCCGCACACTGTTTTCTAAATTTCTCAACCAACCAAATTTGCGATATAGCTATTTCATAATTTTATTTCCGCAAAGGTCGAAGTTAATACCAATAACATCAATACTTACATCCTACAGGATAAATAAATAAATATACATTTTATCCAAAATTCTCCTCACGCCTCAAACCATAATCCAACCACAACGATAAACGAATTTATCACACTATTTTCTCCGTTCTAGTTCGTTAAAACTCTAAATAAACTTGCTAGCAATGAAAAGGAACCTTAATATTACCTTAAGTGTGCACCCACCACGTCCACCCTCTTCTTTTTTGTTGATTTTTAGTTAAAATTGAAGACAACTCGACGTATAACACTTTTCTCTTCATGAGCTTGGGGATTCGGGGCTCAAATTTCGATCAAAATTGGTTTTTCTTCTCTAAGACTCTTTTTCTCTCTCTCTCCAGAATTTTCTAGGTGTTTTGGTCTGAAAAATGAGGAGAAAGGGCTGAAATCTCATTTAAATTGGCATGGGTCATGGGCCTAACCCGGTTGGGCCCGGATTGGGCCTAGCCCACTGACCGTTCTGCCTTAAAAAGTCCATATCTCCTTATCCCGACGTTTCCTGTGGACCCACGACCTATGGTTGGAAATACAATTCAATTATCTACAACTTTCATTCTGGGAGCTTGCCCAAATTCCCAAACACTGATGGGGTTATGGCCTCCCGAAGTCAGATCACCCAAAAACGTAACTTAAAAATATTTGTTTGGAGGGCTTCCACTTTGATTTGTCTCATGGGTTCTTCTTGAGTTGTGCTTAACTTCACATATGTGGTTCATATAACTTGTCACGTGTTCCTAAAAAAAATCTCGATGTGCGGGCCCCACCTCCGCTTACGACTAATCCGACGCGCAAAAATACAAAATATAATACTATCAACGTGAGTTTAAATTTTGTAGTAACAACGTGATTGTCAATGTCCGAGGAAGCACATGTCACGCTTAGGCTCTGAAAATGCGGGGTACAACATCCTTCCCCCCTTTGGAATATTCGTCCTCGAATGTTTAAACCAATTTCGTACTCTGTCCGTAATCCCCTTCTCGGACACATCCCATTATCGGATCATCCTTCCTTTAATGCGATCATAATCGATACACTATGGCTTTTATTTTCTACGACTTGATTATTTAGTCGTCAAGCTCGCGCTATTTTGTAGCCTCCCTTTACTGGGTGATCATACCATAATCAGCATCGTAGTTATTCCAACATCTCGTTAATCTTTGCCCCCTTCATTGGAATATCATTCAATTCCTTTTATTCTTCACGAAATATTTTCAGTCCAATCTTAAAAGACACCCTTCAATCACTCTAATCCTTTCATCGATTTACTTGATGTCTGTACTGAAATGTATAATGATAACAGCTATATCATTTTCATATAACTATAACTCCCACTTTTGTCTTAGGGTCTATACGTGTCATATCTTGGGACTCATCGTTTCAATCTCTACACTCATGCTTTCTTTACTTGCTTCCCCCCTTTTAGGGTCTTACTTATATCCTTCACAAATCCATTGCCTCACCTCCAATCTTGAATTCATGTACCCTTTTTTTTTTCTATACCCATACTTACTTCGTTTTATAATTAATCCTTTGTTCCTCGCACAAGGAACAAGCTCTTAACGCAGTACCGCTTTGCTTTTCAAAATATATTACTTCTATACAATCCATTCTTCGCTTCCAACCCTTATCCTACTCATTCCCTCTCATCCTTATTATGCTGATCCTTTTCCTAACAAGGTCTTATAAGCTTTATTATCCACTGCTTCTTGGCTCGCTTATTGGTGTCACACTTGCATTCACTCTCTATTCACATAGAACATGTCACCTCTTTAGTCGTTTCCTCGCTATACTTTACTTACTGTATATTACAATTCTTGCTACATTCTCATTATATCCCAATCATAATCAACTTTATAGAGTACCACTCTTTGTTCTGATTCGTAACAGTGCGTATAAAACAGAATAAACCTCGGGGGGGGGGGGGGTATGCATACTTAACTTGTAACTCTTTCCGATTGACGTTATTGCAATCGGAAATTAAGTGGGAAAGGTAAGAATTAATCTTCTTTTATATGTTATGGAAGGTTTGTGTATGTTGTAGTATGTAGAAATGAATGAAAATCATGAAAACATGGATGCTATGTTGTGGCCGAATATATAGTGTCGTGGCCGTGTGAATGTGGTGTGGTGGAGAAGAGATAAATTAATTTTACTTAGTATATTAATTGTTGTTGTGATAGATTCTATGATGTAAAATGAGGATTTAATGGTTGGAAATGAAGTTGTAATCGTTTGCGGATTATGGAAAAAGTTAATGTGATATAAGTATGGTTCCTTATAATTATAAGAATAGAGTTGCTAATGTGTAGGTTGTAAATATAATTCATGAATTTGAAAGTGAGACATGTGTTTGGAAGATTGTAAGTTGGGGTTGTAATTGAATTTGAAAGAAGGGAATGTGTTGTTATTGTTCTTGTTGAATTTGGAAGGTTTCGGGTGAAGTAGTATGTTGGCTGTGTTGTTTGAATATTGTGTGAATTGTTTGAAGTGTTCTTGAGTCATGAGAGAAGGATTTCGGATTAATACTTTTATGTGAGATCTTTGGTGTTAGCTTGATTATATGTGATCGAATTGAATATAAATGAAATGCCGTTGAATTGTGTGACAAGAGTTGTTAATGTTAGAATATATTTTGGATTGATTGTTGAAGTTGGAGATATGATTGTTGGTATTGTCGTTGATAATTTGGCCGAGTTGAATTCTCGGGTTTGTTGTTGATAAATTGGCCGAGTTAGATTTTCGGGGATGGTGTATTCACAGGGGAAATGCTGCCGAAATTTCGGCAGAATATAAAAGAATTCATTTGAAGGACTAAGACAAGCATATGTCGATGAGTCTAATGATTATGTCAATTCTCTTGAATGTAGACTAGCAAGTTTGGACGAACAAGTGTAGCTAATTGGACGTGGGACAGGTATGTAAGGCTTACCCTTTCTTTCTTTTGGCATGTCCTAGAGCTAAGTAAGGTATGATACGTATCTTGGGGTAATTCTATTCTTGATTCCGAGCTTGTTACGATTCTTATTCACTTCTTGATATGAGTATGCTTAGTATAGTCGAGATTATTATATGATTGAATAACGAGCAAAGCATAAAGGGTTCTTGTTTTTAAAAGAGTTCTATAAGTATTAATGCCCCTAACTTTCGTAGACAGTCTCAGATTGCTTTAAAACGTTCGTAGAGGTTCCTATAATGAATAACGTTCCTAACCTTCATATGCAAACTCGGATTGTTTTGGAAACGTAGCGTAACGATATCCATAATGAATCCATTCCTAGATGTAGGATATCTTGAGTTCTTTGACCTCTTAAGCCCGAAGGGGCATTCTCAAGTTGTGCGATTTCATAATGTTGTCTAAATCCCGAAGGGGACGTTCATAAGGTCTTTCTCTTAACTATGCATTTTACATTTAAATTTGTGAGTCTCGAAGGCGACAAATGAAAAAGGTTCGATTGCATACATGACGTCCATAATAGTTTTTTTTTCTAGATGATTTCATGACGCGACTGAGCGTGCTATATAACGTATGGCCTCGGCTTAAGTCTGAGTGTGCTATGGCCTCAGCTAATCACTGAGTGCGCTATGGACTCAGCTTATGTCTGAGCGTGTTGTATAACATATGGCCTCAGTTTACGTTATGCCAATTGAGTTGTGCATATGGTTTCACTAATAATTTCGAGGAAATTAGTTTTATACTAAAGGAAACATAAAGTTAGATTTGAATAATGTCCATAACTTTCTTATGGTAACTCGGATTGACTTGAAACGTGTTTATGATATTACTAATGATTTCGAGAAAATTAGTTTCATACTAAAGGAAATATAAAGTTTGATTTCCAAAACCATTCCGAAGGCGGTGCGAGATTTTACTATTTAGACTTTCAAAACCACTCCGAAGGGGGTGCGAGATTTTACTAATTAATTTTTCAAAACCACTCCGAACGGGGTGCGAGGTTTTACTATTTCATTCCATTTACGACTTATGTTTACATTTCATGCCAGCATTATTATTATTATGCCCGAAGGGGCCAGGGTCATTATTATTATGTCGGGACCGGCATGCCCAAAGGGGCAAGGGTAGTATTATGTCGGATCAGGCATGCCCGCAGGGGCCATCATCATTATTGCTAATGTTGCAAGCGGCATGCCCGAAGGGGCAAGGACTAGTATTATTAATGTCACAAGTGGCATTCCCGAAGGGGCCATCATTATTATTATGCTGGAAGTGACATGCCCGAAGCGACCATCATTATTATTATACCAGAAGCGGCTGCCCGAATGGGCCATCATTATTATTATGCCGGAAGCGGATGCCCGAAAGAGCTATCATTATTATTATGCCGGAAGCGGCAGCCCGAAGGGGCCATCATTATTATTATGTCGGAAGCGGCTGCCCGAAGGGGCCATTATTATTATTATGCCGGAAGCGGCTGTCCGAAGGGGCCATCATTATTATTATGCCGGAAGCGGCTGCCCGAAGGGGCCATCATTATTATTGAGCCGGAAGCGGCCGTCCGAAGGGACTATTGTGATATTATATTTATACTGTGGGTTCTAGAATTTTTGTATGCTGTGTTTATATTGTGTATGCTAGAAATCATGCAAAGTACTATATGGCATGGTTTAAAATGTTGTTCCAGGTAATCCCGGGATGCTTCTAAACTTGTTTACTGTTACGCTTTTCCTTGTTTATGATACAGTAATGCTTTACATAGTCAGTACATATTTCGTACTGACCCCCTTTCTTCGGGAGCTGCGTTTCATGTCACGCAGGTACACCCAGATGAGTAGAAGACTTTGCTAGAAGGTGTTCCAGTGGGATTGGCGAGCTCCAGCTCAGTTCGGAGTGTTGCTGGGTCAAAGTACTTATGTCATGGTATTTTGTATATGTTAGAGACTTTGCAGATAGTGTCCTGTGGATAGGGCATCGAGAATTGCGAATCATTTGTAGATTGATTGAAAGTTTTTTTTATAATCTGTATAAAATAATGACCTGTATTTGTAAAAGTTTCATGTTTTTAAAAGTTTTTGAAATGACAGGTTTCGGTAAAACGAGCGTTTAAGGGTTCGCTCGACTCTAATGAGAGTCGGGTGCCCATCATGCCCTATCAAGATTAGGGTGTGACAAAGTGGTATCAGAGCAGGTCGTCCTAGGGGTTGTCTGCAAATTCGTGTCTAGCAGAGTCTTGTTTATCGGTGTGTTGTGCACCACATCTATAAACAGGAGGCTACGAGACATTAATAGGGTGTCATTCTTTCTTTCATATCTAAGATCGTGCGATAGAGCCCAGTCGTAGGAAATGAAGTCCCTTGTACTAACCTTTGATTTCAGCTAAAGGACGACATCGACAAGAGAAAGCGACTGATGACATCAGCAGTTACAATGTACAGTGGTAAGTAACGGTGCGGAAGAGCCATGTTGGATAAGGTAAGAATATTGAAATATGATTGAAATGTAAAGTTGGGGGATGAAAGTGAAGGTGAATATTAGGGATTGAAAAGGCTAAATTAGTAATTGTGAAGGAGAAAGACGTGTTACGAGAATGTCTCGGAATCTGTAAGACTTCGACTTGCCCCAGATCAAGTAATGAAGGTCACGCGAAGAGGTGGATGCGATTATATCGGCATTAATGCACTGGATTTCACTGAAGTTTCAAGGTTAAGCGTGCTAGGGCGAGAGAAATTTTAGGATGGGTGACCCCCTGGGAAGTGTACTAAAAGTTCTATAAATGTAGATATAAGAGACAAATAGGAGGTTAGGGTGACCTAAAGGAAATTAGGGTATGCGGAGTGGTTAGAAGCCTTTAAGAGGTCACGTAGGCCAAAGTGGACTAGATTGGTGAAGAGAAAGAAAGTGCAACACAGTTCAGGGATTAGGGTGAAAATGGGAAGAGCATATGGGAGTACGAAGGATACTTCGACAAATTGGCGAAAATAAACCGATTACTCGTCAACGAAGGACAAGGATAGTGAGTGGGCGCAGTTGATTAGAAAACCCGTGACATGGAATGAGGATTCATGTGATGACCGAGGAGTTCGATTATAAAGAAGATGGGGTAAAGGATAAGGAATGGACATGAAGGAAAGGACAACTATAAGAGAGACCCTCCCGAAGTATTACAACACCCCATGAGGCCAGTTGAACATTCAAGGTCGAATGTTCTAAAGGGGGGGAGGATGTTATATCCCGTATTTTGTACACTCGGATAATTCGAGATGATTGCAGGAAGTTAAGGGAAAGGCTATATTTTTGACTTTGTTTAGCACACAAGTTGTTCATAAAAGTTTTGATGTGGAAATATTATGAAAGGCTAGGGGCAAAAAGGGAAATTCGCAAGATGGCTCATAGAAAATATAGAGGAAGGCTAAGGGAAAATTTGGAAATTGGAGAAATAATTTTTCATGAATTCCAAAACAAAAAAAAATGGTCTTGGAGCAAGAAAAGGCCAAGTGGGCCGTCCAATAGGGAGTGGGCGTAGGCCCACATGGAAGTTAAATAAATAGCCCAAAGGATGACAATTAGAGCACATTTTCTCATTCTCCATCCTTAGAATTTTCAAGAAACTTGGACAAAAAGCACAAGGGCCATTCGTCCATGGTGGAGGAAAAATTGAAGTCCAAAAATCTTGACCAAAAAATTATTTTCTTTTAGTATTCCTACTAATTCAAAGGTCCTCTTTAACGTGGCATAATTGTTGGAGCAAGGAAACAACTCCTTGTTGCAAGTCCAAAATTCTAGTCAAGTGGGAAATTAAGGAAAAAGGTAAGAATTAATCTTCTTTTATATGTTATGGAAGGTTTGTGTATGTCGTAGTATGTAGAAATGAATGAAAATCATGAAAACATGGATGCTATGTTGTGGCCGAATATATAGTGTTGTGGCCGTGTGAATGTGGTGTGGAGGAGAAGAGAGAAATTAATTTTACTTAGTATATTAATTGTTGTTGTGGTAGATTCTATGATGTAAAATGAGGATTTAATGGTTGGAAATGAAGTTGTAATCGTTTGCGGATTATGGAAGAAGTTAATGTGATATAAGTATGGTTCCTTATAATTATAAGAATAGAGTTGCTAATGTGTAGGTTGTAAATATAATTCATGAATTTGAAAGTGAGACATGTGTTTGGAAGATTGTAAGTTGGGGTTGTAATTGAATTTGAAAGAAGTGAATGTGTTGTTATTGTTTAATTTGGAAGGTTTCGGGTGAAGTAGTATGTTGGTTGGGTTGTTTGAATATTGTGTGAATTGTTTGAAGTGTTCTTGAGTCATGAGAGACGGATTTCGGATTAATACTTGAATGTGATATCATTGGTGTTAGCTTTATTATATGTGATCGAATTGAATATAAATGAAATGTCGTTGAATTATGTGACAAGAGTTGTTAATGTTAGAATATATTTTGGATTAATTGTTGATGTTGGAGATATAATTGTTGGTATTGTCGTTGATAATTTGGCCGAGTTGAATTCTCGGGTTTGTTGTTGATAAATTGGCCGAGTTAGATTTTCGGGGATGGTGTATTCACAGGGGAAATGCTGCCGAAATTTCGGCAGAATATAAATGAATTCATTTGAAGGACTAAGACAAGCATATGTCGATGAGTCTAATGATTATGTCAATTCTCTTGATTGTAGACTAGCAAGTTTGGATGAACAAGTGTAGCTAATTGGACGTTGGACATGTATGTAAGGCTTACCCTTTCTTTCTTTTGGCATGTCCTAAAGCTAAGTAAGGTATGATACGTATCTTGGGGTAATTCTATTCTTGATTCCGAGCTTGTTACGATTCTTATTCACTTCTTGATATGAGTATGCTTAGTATAGTCGAGATTATTATATGATTGAATAACGAGCAAAGCATAAAGGGTTCTTGTTTTTAAAAGAATTCTATAAGTATTAATGCCCCTAACTTTCGTAGACAGTCTCAGATTGCTTTAAAACGTTCGTAGAGGTTCCTATAATGAATAACGTTCCTAACCTTCATATGCAAACTCGGATTGTTTTGGAAACGTAGCGTACCGATATCCATAATGAATCCATTCCTAGATGTAGGATATCTTGAGTTCTTTGACCTCTTAAGCCCGAAGGGGCATTCTCAAGTTGTGCGATTTCATAATGCTGTCTAAATCCCGAAGGGGACGTTCATAAGGTCTTTCTCTTAACTATGCATTTTACATTTAGATTTGTGAGTCTCGAAGGAGACAAATGAAAAAGGTTCGATTGCATACATGACATCCATAATAGTTTTTTTTTCTAGATGATTTCATGACGCGACTGAGCGTGCTATATAACGTATGGCCTCGCCTTAAGTTTGAGTGTGCTATGGCCTCAGCTGATCACTGAGTGCGCTATGGCCTCAGTTTACGTTATGCCAATTTAGTTGTGTATATGGTTTCACTAATAATTTCGAGGAAATTAGTATTATACTAAAGGAAACATAAAGTTAGATTTGAATAATGTCCATAACTTTCTTATGGTAACTCGGATTGACTTGAAACGTGTTTATGATTTTACTAATTATTTCGAGAAAACATGTTTTATACTAAAGGAAATGTAAAGTTTGACTTCCAAAACCACTCTGAAGGGGGTGCGAGATTTTACTATTTACACTTTCAAAACCACTCCAAAGGGTGTGCGAGATTTTACTAATTAATTTTTCAAAACCACTCCGAACGGGGTGCGAGGTTTTACTCTTTCATTCCATTTACGACTTATGTTTACATTTCATGCCATCATTATTATTATTATGCCCGAAGGGGCCAGGATCATTATTATTATGTCAGGACCGGCATGCCCGAAGGGGCCAGGGTAGTATTATGTCGGAACCGACATGCCCGAAGGGGCCATCATCATTATTGTTAATGTTGCAAGTCACATGCCCAAAGGGGCCAGGACTAGTATTATCAATGTCACAAGCGGCATGCCCGAAGGGGCCATTATTATTATTATGCTGGAAGCGGCATGCCCGAAGGGGCCATCAGTATTATTATTATGCAGGAAGCGGCTGCCCGAAGGGGCCATCATTATTATTATGCCGGAAGGGACTGCCCGAAAGGGGCCATCATTATTATTATGCCGGAAGCGGCTGCCCAAAGGGGCCATCATTATTATTATGCCGGAAGCGGCTGCCCGAAGGGGCCATCATTCTTATTATGCCGGAAGCGGCTGCCCGAAGGGGCCATCATTATTATTGAGCCAGAAGCGGCCGTCCGAAGGGACTATTGTGATATTATATTTATACTGTGGGTTCTAGAATTTGTGTATGCTATGTTTATATTGCGTATGCTAGAAATCGTGCAAAGTACTATATGGCATGGTTCAAAATGTTGTTCCAGGTACTCCCGGGTTGCTTCTAAACTTGTTTACTGTTACGCTTTTCCTTGTTTATGATACAGTAATGCTTTACATGTTCAGTACATATTCCGTACTGACCCCCTTTCTTCGGAGGCTGCGTTTCATGCCACGCAGGTACACCCAGATGAGTAGAAGACTTTGCTAGATGGTGTTCCAGTGGGATTGGCGAGCTCCAGCTCAGTTCGGAGTGTTGCCGGGTCAAAGTACTTATGCCATGGTATTATGTATATGTTAGAGACTTTGCAGACACTGTCCTGTGGATAGGGCGTCGAGAAGTGCGAATCATTTATAGATGTTAAAAGAGTATGTATTTTCAGATGATTTCAGTTGGTAAAAAGTACGTAATTGATTGAAAGTTTTTTTTTATAATCTGTATAAAGATAATGACCTTTATTTGGAAAAGTTTCATATTTTTAAAAGTTTTTGAAATGACAGGTTTCGGTAAAGCGAACGTTTAAAGGTTCGCTCGACTCTGATGAGAGTCGGGTGCGCGTCATGCCCTATCAAGATTAGTGTTATATCCCGTGGTTTTGCGCATTTGGAAAATTTTGAAATAATCTTGCCTTGAAGGAAATAAGGCTATGTTCTTATTTTATTTAACACATGTGTGATATTCATGAAAAATATTAATGTCGAAATACGGAAGAAGGCTAAGGGCAAAATTGGAATTTCAAAAATTAGTCTCGGGAATTACAAAATGTGGCCCATAAGTCATTGGGCTCAAAAAATTTGGATGAGAAATTAAGGCCGAATTGAGGGGGTGGCCGGCCACATGGCCAAGCCCACAAAAACTTTTAATAATTTCCATGTGCTAAATTAATTATAAGAAGTCCTTATCCTTAGAACCTTCAAGAGAATTAAGTGAAGGAGAAAGACAAAACATCAAGAGCAAAAGATGAAGGCCATTCGGCCAAGTCCAAGTGAATTCACCCCTCAAAAATCTTCCTCCAAAAATTATTATCTTGTGGTTTTCCTACTATATTAAGGGTCCTCTATAACTTGGTGCAATTGTTTGGGAGGATAGAGTACTTGTTTCATCAATCTCACACTTTGGTTAAGTGAAGAAGTTGAAGGAAAAGGTAAGAATTAACCCCTTTTTATTATGCTATGAAGGTTTGTTTGTGTTGTAGTATGTAGAAATGAGTAGAAATTATGGAAGTTACAAAGTGGGTGTATAATATATATGTGGCCGTGTGTGTATATATATATATTGTATACCTATGGTGAGTTGAATTTATGTTGTATTCTAGTTGTGAGTTGGGTGGAATTCATATTGAGAATGAAAGTTGAATGAATTTGGTTGAAGTTGAAAATATAGGTATTGGCTGTGTGGTATATGTAAATTGGAATGGGAATGAATTCAATTTGTTTAATATGTTAGTTGTGTGTTGTGATCCTTGCAATGTAAATGAAGGTAAAATGATGTAAGTTTGCATTGAAATGGAATGTAGAAACTTATGTCGTTTTAGTATGATTTTATGACATTATGGAGATGAAGTTATTAAGGTGCAAATTATGATGATTGTTGATGAACTTGGGAGACGGAAACATGTTATGAATAAGTATGCTAAAGATTAGAAGCTTTGGATGAATTATGGCTTTGGTAGAAAGTTTGTATATTTTGTATATCTTGTGAATATTTTGTGGAAATGATATGAAATGCTTCCGAATTGTATTGTAATAATCTTGATTAGTAATGAATGTGAAAACATTGAAATCAGTTTGGAAAGATGAAGTTGGAATGAAGGTTATTGCACTATGTTGGAAAGAGAACTAGTTATGCCATATTATGCTTTGTAGTGATTGATATTGTTGTTGGTGTTATCGTTGGGTTGTTGTTGATTGTTTTGGCCGAGTTGAATTCTCGGGGACGCTATATGTATAGGGGAGATGCTGCCCAAATTTTTGTAGAAAAGTGTTGATTTAAGATTTATGTCCTAAGTCCTATGGCTAACATTTGGTAAACGTGACCATTTGTAGATTTTGGGCGAAACGGGAATTGAATTTGGAAAGGCGTAAGGAGCATATAAGGTATGTAAAGCTATCCCGATTCTTCTTTTGGTATTTCCTAGGTGTACTAGGATCGGATTGGAGCCTCGGAAGGTACTTTGTTCCTCGGAATCCGCATTTGAAAATATCCCTTTTTCATTCAATGGAATTGAACCATATAAGTATGCTTCGTCGAAAGAATTGTGTAAACTTCCGCAAATTGTCTAGAAAATTTTGGAATGTCCCCAGGACCTCCGTAGATGACTCTATAAGCTTAATATATGTAATTTGGGCCCATCGCTTCAATGGACCTGAGGCGGGCCCCACTATTCCCGCTTTGTCCTTTATGGTACTATTGTCTTATTTTCAAGTAATATAAAATGAAATGGTTGAACTACTCCTCTAGCTATTAATTAAAAATTGTTTTAAATATCCCATTAAGTCTTATAAACTGTTTTGGAACTTGGAAACAATCTCAGAAAGATTATGCCTCCGTAACCCATTATGACATCCGAAATACGCTTACTATGATTCTGTCTGATTTCATCATTTCGATTTGTCATTCCATATGCCTCATTGAGTCTCTGGAAATATATGGTATTTTTATTGCATTTAGTTTCTCACTACTCCGTTCGTGGATGCCTCAATGTTTCCCCCACTGAGCCCGGGCCAGGATATGTTGTCAAGCGTATTCCACTACATTGTTCGCTGTGCCTCGATGTGAGGGGGCAGGTATACATGTACATGGGTTGTGGAGTATGCTGTGCCATGTACACATATTCTGATATGATATGATACGATCTGATATAGCCATCTGATATGATATGTTATGTTACGGGGTTATTCCCCTTTTCTGATCCTTATGTGTTGTGGCACCAGTGTCGGGGGGTGACCACGTTCTATCTACCGAGTCCCTTGGCAGGGGCCGGATATGATATGGCATATGTTTCTGTACACACTCTTTATGTTTTGAAAATATGCATTTGATACTCTGGATATCACGCTCACTTTTCTGTACGTTCTGTTCCGGTTATGATTTTGTTCCGTAATGGGACCAGGTATGACATACGTTTTCTGCAAGTACTACTTATGCTTTATGATCAGCGTTTTGCTAATCTGGATATTCCGTTCAATTTCTGTATCTTCTGCTTCGATTATGACTTTGTTTACTACGTTCCGTGCTTTACATACTCAGTACATATTTCGTACTGACCCCCTTTCTTCGGGGGCTGCGTTTTCATGCCGCGCAGGTACTGACGACAGATTTGCTAACCGCCTGCCTAGGACATCTATTCTGCTATTCTGGAGCGCTCTTTTCTCCAGAGCCTATACCTTGGTACAGTCTGCTACTGTTGTATATATGTATGCTATTCAGGGGTATGACGGGGCCCTGTCCCGTCTTATGATTCTGTCACGTTCTGTAGAGGTCTGTAGACATACTTGTGTGGGTTCTGTATATGTTTTGGGTTGATATGATCTGTGATAGCCTTATCGGCTTCCTTGTGCTATAACTGTTCATCTGTGACAACTAGTAGCGCCAATTGACTCTTACATTGATATATTCTGTAATATGCTGGTTTGGGTTATTAGGTACGTTCGGGTGTCCAGCACGGACACTAGTCGCGGCCTACGGGGTTGGGTCGTGACAATTATGGTGTGACGTATACATATAACAGATCCTGGCCCTCTAGTGAGGGATGCGGTGAACAATGCAGTGGAAGGCGCACGATAACAGATCCTGGCCCGGGACGCAGTGAAGGATACATTGAGGCATGCACGAGCAGAGTAGTGAGAAACTGTATGCACACAAATCAATTTTTAAGACTCGATGGATAGGTACACTAAACGACACTTGAAGGACGTTTCGAGGCAATCCGAGTTAGTACAAGAAAGTTATGGACATTTTACTACAGAAACCTCTACGAACGTTTTAAAGCAATCCGAGACCATCTACGAAAGTTAGGAACATTAGTACTTACAGAACTCTTTTAAAAACATATCAAAAAGTGAATAAGATTCATAAACAAGCTCGGAATCAAAGAATAGAGTAACCCCAAGGTGCATATCATACCTTATTTGGCTCTAGGACATGCCAAAAGGAAGAAAGAAAGGGTAAGCCTTACATACCTGTTCCACGTCCTATTAGCTACGCTTATTCGTCCAAGCTTGCTAGTCTACCTTCAAGAAGATTTACACAATCATTAAACTCATCGTCACACACTTGTCTTAGTCTTTCAAATAAATTCATTTATAATCTGCCGAAATTTCGGCAGCATTTCCCCTGTAAATCCAACCAACCCCGAAATTCGACTCGGCCAAATCATCAACAACAATACCAACAACCATATTAACAACTTCAACAATCAATCCAAAATACATTCTAACGTTAACAACCCTTGCTAATAATTCGACAGCATTCCATTTATATTTAATTCAATCACAACACCCAACTTACAATCTTCCAAACTTAATAAGAACAACGACAACACATCCCTCGCTTCCAAGCTCACAAATTATACCAACAACCCACACATTAGCAATATCATTCATGCAAACATAAGAAACCATACTAATGTTACATTAACTTCTTCAACAATCCCACCACGATTACAATTTCATTTCAAGCCATCAAACCTTTATTTTTATTATGGAATCCACAACAACAACAATCAAACTACTAAATAAAATCAATTCATCTTATCTTACCAACACACCCTTATTCGGCCATAACCTCACCATCCATATTTCATGAATTTCGTCCATTTCTACATACTACAACACTCACAAATCATCCATAACACATGAGAAAGAAGATTAAACCTTACCTTTATCCTTGATTCCTCCACTAGGTTAGAGTCTACAACTTGCACAATGAATACTTTGCTTGCTCCAACAACCACTCCACGTTAATAAGGACCTTCCAGTTGGTGGAAATACTAGAAGAAAATAATTTTTCTGGATCAATTTTTCCATGGCCTAGGTTCGGCCAAGCCATGGCCGAACACCCTTCATCGTTTTCTCCAAGTTTTCTTGAGTTGGAAGATGAATAATTTTGTCTTGCTATGTAAGCATGTCCACACACACACACACACACACACACACACACACATATATATATATATATATATATATATATATATATACATAGCCTATAAAAGGGTGGACACATGCCCCACCTCATGGCTTGAGTTAATTGGCCAAGCCATGGGTGGGACCCACACACACACCACACGGCCAAGTTGGCTTGGTCTTGAACTTTCTTGTGAATTTCCCTTTTTGCCCCTAGCCTTCCACAATATTACCATGAACCACCTTGTGAATTTCCCTTTTTACCCTTAGCCTTTCTCAACATTTCCATACTAATAAACAACTTGTGTATTAAAATAATTCCGGGAAATGTCCTTGCCCTTAACTTACCACGACTATCTTGAAACATCCGAATGTACAAATTACGGGATATAACATCCTCCCTCCCTTTATAACATTCGTCCTTGAATGTTCAACTGATCTTATAGGGTCTTATAACACTTCGGGGGAGTCTCCTTTATGGTTATCACACACAGCTCATTCATTCGTCAACATCACCCATTTAGGAGGTTAGACTACCTATAGGTATAGGAAATAAATAGGGACACTTCTTCTTCATCTTATCCTCGACTTCCTAGGTCATCTCCCCTCTGTTACTGTTTCGTCACAATACCTTAATAGAAGACACGTCTTTGGTACGCAATCTTAACTTAACGATCCAGTGTGGCTATAGGCTACTCTTTTATCCTCATGTCTGCCTCATGGTACACTTATTGTCAATTCGTTTCTACTTTTTTAAGGTATCCTTCTGATGAGCCGATATATTTTGAACTCTGGCCCCGAGCTAATAAATTTTCCTCCTCTAAAGCCTGAAAAAGTTGCGATTCCTTTTAAGTCTAACATAATATGTTCTCCCCCCCCCCCCCCTTTTTAAGGGGCTCCTTATACGCCAACAGTCTTCGAGTATCCTCGTCTACGGTAATTTCCTACCACCCTTCACTTTCTTTTTATGGTCGGGGTTCCGTCATCGTATAGCCTGGCTTGTCTATCTTGTTGCTACTTACACTCTCGTATTTAACTAAAATACTTATGAGGGTATCCAATTCTGATGCCTTCTTTTTTGTCTTTCCATACCTCTATCTTTTGTGACTAGCGGTGTCCTGGACTCACAAGTTCATAAGGACGTCGAGATTCACTATGTCCTTTTATGAAGTCTTCGATTATACTTTACTCCTCGCCTTTCTTCCTGACTTTGCCCATAACATATCGAAAACCTCTTACCATAAGTTTTTCTTTCCTTTTTTGTCTATATCATCATTTTGTCAACATTTCCATACCCTTTCATCCACTATTAGTCCTTTCACCCGCTTAGTTCACTTACTCGTAATTCTTCTTAACTACACGTTTGTGTTGCAGCTGTGCATCGATGTTGTCTTGAGCGTCTTGATACTTTTGATACCACCCTCTCTCTATCCTCGCTCATTGAACCTTTAACTATATTTACGATGCTATGACCGAGCGGTCTCCCATGTACGTTCCCTGCATTTCATTCCATCTCCTCTAAGATCAAATCTCACAAACCTCACATGAATTCTCATTCCATACCATTAATTTCCCAATCAACAGTGTCGACCCATCATCCTTGTTCTTTCCTTGACGCGTAATCGGGTTCCTATCGCTAACTAGTTAAGGTATCCTTCTTACTCATATGGTTAAAGATTTCCAATTGTTTTACTCCCAAATGTTCTCCTCTTCCTTCGACTAACCCATTAGTATACCTTTCCTACTTTCATCCTTAACCCTCCTTGGGTTTCTTCCTACTCGAGCACCTGTCTTCTCTTGTTATTTGCAGCATCAGCTCTGAAGTTCGTGAGATATTCCTTTTAACGCGTAAATCCATCCTATTCTTAAGTCATCCTTTCAGGAAATTTCTTCCATGTCCGAGGCAACCACATTAATATGGCTGCATATTTATCCGTTTCTATGCTTTTCAAGGGCCGAAATCTCCTAACATCGTCACAAGGCTTAATCATTCTTTTTCTTGCTTCACATCCTTTGTCATAGTCACTATTCCTTTAGCCCCACTTATTGAAATTGGTTCTCGAACCTCACACATTCCTCTTTTGTTCCATATTACAAATCTTTATCCTTTTCACGTGCCTATCTTTGAATCTTTACCTAAGTAGTCTCGTGCTTTGCCGGTAATTTCTCTCGGGGACTTCACTCACTGAGGTTTCTTGCCTTTCACCTTTTTCCGACATCTTGATCTCCTCACCTTCCATCTACTCACTTTCTCATTCTTTCAAAATATCGTTGTATTAGAACTTTCCAATCTTAACCAGTAGTGAAAATAATAGCAGTTTGCCTTGTACCACTGGTACCATTTATTTTTTGTTGTCACTTGAACTTCGGTACCCTTACTCGGTTAAATGCCTTCCATTCCGTAGCACCGGTTGCTGGGACTCATATGCCCACCGATACAATCACATGTGGGATATCATACGCATTCATATATATGTATATATAATTTCTACCATCTCGCCTACAAAATACTTCCAAACGCTATTCAAGCTCATCCTAATTCCAAAGTTGTGATGCACTCTCTGTCTCTTCACCAATCTAGTCTGTCTCGTCCTATGCGACCTCTTATGGTCTCCAACCATCCCGTATACCCTAGTTTCCCTTAGGCCACTCTAGCTTCTCATTTGTCTCTTATGTCTAAATCTATAGGATTTCTTGCACACTTCCCAGGGGGTCACTCATCCTAATATTTCTCTTACCTTAGCACGCTTAACCCTGAAACTTCGATGAAATTCGGTGCATTAATGCTGATATAATCGCATCCACCTCATCGCATGACCTTCCTCGTAACATGTCTTTCTTCTTAACAATTACTATTTTAGCCATTTCAATCCCCAATATTCACATTTCACCTATGTGTATTACTACCTTTCGTCCTAGATTCCTAGATTCCCGATGGTAGGGAACATACCTTCGTCGCCATTACTTATAAGTACTCGGGTATCAGTCTTTTTGGATTCCCACTCCATTCTTATATAATAATCTACAGCAAAACAGATTGTCGACTTTCTCTGAATCCTCCAACAGACCTTGCTCCTACTAAACCTCGAATGTTATCCATCTTAATCCTTCGGACTACTAATCGTCTTTCTCGCAATTATTCTTCATGCTATGCCAAATCCATAACCCTTCTAAAACAACGCATCCCACTTATCATCTATTTATAATATTTCCTTTCCACGCTTCTTCCTGTTAGGTGTACCAAACTAAATGACCTGATTTTGAGAAATTCTGACCGAGTCTCCTTTACAATTTTCACTATTCAAAATATGTACGCAGAAAATATCAACAATGCCTCACAGAGCATATAGTTATACGACACATTCCAACCATCCAGGGCTTCCAATTTCAGGTAAAAGAACAAACATATCAAAACTTAGCTCCGTGACTTTCCATATCCTTACTCACCTTCTCCCGTCGATACTGTACTTCCGCTAAGATCAAGGGTTAGTGTAAGGAATCTCATTTCCTATGACTTGGCTCTATCGCACGATCTAAGACAGAAAGAAGGTCAACAATCTCTAGATGCCCTGCAGCCTCCTGTTTATAAATGTGGCCGGCTTCACACACATAAACAGGACTCTACTGGACACGACTTTGCAGACGACCCCTAGGACGACCTGCTCTGAATTGTATGACAAAGGTTGTTAATGTTAGAATGTGTCTTGAATTGATTATTGATGTTGTTGGTATAATTGTTGGTATTGTTGTTGATAGTCTGGCCGAGTTGAATTCTCGGATTGTTGATTGATGATTTGGGCCGAGTTAGATTCTCGGTGATGGTGTATTTACAGGGGAGATGCTGCCGAAATTTCGGCAGATTATAAATGAAGTCATTTGAAGGATTAAGACAAGTATAGGATGATGAGTCTAATGACTGTGTCAATCTTCTTGAATGTAGACTAGCGATAGCGAGCTTGGACAATTAAGCGTAGCTAATAGGACGTGAAGCAGGTATGTAAGGCTTACCCTTTCTTTCTTTTGGTATGATCTTTGTGAAACCAACACGACGATGTATATGTATGATTTCAAAGAAAATCCTATTCTTAGAGCCACTAGGATGGCTAGCGTTCTTGATTTCCATAAGCTGTTCCGTATGGTTTTGATGCGTGTCTATGATGTCCAAAGTTCTGTTCGATATGTTTCCGAATGGCACTCAAGAGACAATTGATATGACTAATGTCTTGATTTTCAAATGATAGCGATATCCGAAAGGTACTTAATATGATTATTTCTTTGATTTTCCAAAAATGGCTTCTGAAACGTTCGTAGAAGGTTCTGTACTTCAAACGCTCATAACTTCCTTATACTAAGTCGGATTGACCCGAAACTTGTTTCTGAGCTTTCAGGTGTCGATTTATGTACGTACCCATCGAGTCTTGAAAACTTGTTCTATGTGCATGTGTATATGAAGCGACACCTTATGAGACTTATGATCTTATTCCATGTTCTCTTAACGATGTTATTCGTTGCTAGTCTCGTCTTATAATAATTGTTCCTTCAAGTTGAGACAAAGTCGTGATGATTATTCCATAATGTATTCGGAGGTTACCGACCTTACGTCACTCCGATAGATGCATGACTTTCTTTGGTCTCTCCTGCATGCTATGATATGATATATGTATATGTATATGTATATGGGGTAAAGGGAAAGGTGAGAGCGTTATATACGCATAGCCCACCTGATCAGTTGGTATAATATGATATCGTCCCGAACGCGGGATATATGGATAAATGGATCGGGCTGCACGTCCCGCAGCAATATATATATGGATCGGGCTGCACGTTCCGCAGCAATATATGTATATGGACCGAGCTGCCTGCACGACCCAACCCCGTGGGCCGCGACCAGTGCCCGAGCTGGGCACCTATACGTACCCGATACCCCAAATTAGCATATTAACAGAATAATAATATAATAATAATATTAGTGGTCGCTACAGAACTTAGCAGAAAAGCAGACTTGGCACACATAGGCCGATAAGGCCATCACAGAACAGAATATCCCAAACATATGTACAGAACCCACACAGATGTATCCACAGACCTCTACAGAACATATCATAATCATAAGACGGGACAGGGCCCCGTCATACCCTGAACAAAGTACATATCCAGATAGCAGTGACAGACTGTACCAAAAGATGGGCTCTGTAGAAGAGAGCGCCCCAAATAGCAGAAATAGGATCCTAAACGTGTGGATCAGCGAACCTGTCGTCAGTACCTGCGCGGCATGAAAACGCAGCCCCCGAAGAAAGGGGGGTCAGTACGAAATATGTACTGAATATGTAAAGCGGAATCACAGAAGTCAAATCATAATGGTTACAGAAAATGAGTACAGAATCCAGAGTGTCAAATGCATATTCCCAAAACAGACAGAATGCGTACAGAAACATATGTCATATCATATCATATCCGGTCCCTACCACGGGACTCGGCAGACAGAATGTGGCCACCCTCCCGACGCTGGTGCCACTATACAGAGGAATCAGAAAAAGGGGCGTGGCCCCGTATCATATAATGTCATATCAAAATGGCCATACAGATCAGATCAGAATAGGCGGACATGGCACATCATACTCCACAGACCCATGTACGCGTATACCTGCCCCCTCACATCGGGACGCAGCGAACAATGCAGAGAATTACGCTTGACAACATATCCTGGCCCGGGCTCAGTGTGGGAAACATTGGGACATCCACGAATGGAGTAGTGAGAGACTAATGCAATTTAAAAATATAATAAATGTTTTCAAGACTCGATGAAGCGTATCAAAGACAAACAAATCCAATGGGGTCGGACGAAATCATAATAAATGTATTTCGGATATCATAATAAATTAGAGAAGTATAACTTTCCCGAAGTCATTCCGAGTGTCAAAATAATTTATAATATTTAACAGAATATTTCAAATAATATTCGTTAAGCGATTAGTAGGGTAATTAAAACATTTCTTTCAAAAATCGCTTAAAAAGGAAGCTTTAACACATTAGGGGCAAAACCGTAAATAGCGGGCCCGCCTTGGGACAAACAAGGCGGCGGGCTCGAATTGTGCCCTCTAAGCATATAGTATCACCTAAAAAGGTTATACAAACATTCTATGATTTTCTGAATAATTTAGAGCAAAATTGCATAATTTCAGAAAAAACGTATCAAAATGGTTCAATTCTACTGAAGGAAAAACTGAAATTTTGTCTTGCGGATTCCGAGGGCCAAGAGGTCCTTCGAGGCCCGGATCCGACCCTAACACACTAGGGGCATGCCAAGGGAAGAATTGGGGTTGCTTTACATACCTTTCGCGCTCCTTAAGCCTTTCCAAACTCACTTCCCGTTTCGTCGAAAAACTGCAATTGGTCAAGTTTACCAATTGTGCATTATTAATGCCATTATTTCAACTTTAAGCATATTTGGCTACCGAAATTTCGGCAGCACTTCCCCTATACATATGACACCCCGAGAATTCAACTCGGCTATAAATCATCAACAACAACCCAAACGACAACAACAATATCAACAATGAACATTAAAAACACAAATATCCTTCAACTAGTCATTTTTCTCACAAGTTGACATAATCTTCAATTCAACCCAACTTTCAACTAAGATCAATAATTTCATATTCAACAACCATCATGATCATCACCATATAGTTCTAGAAACATTTCATATCGTTTTCCTTAAGATATACACTCGATATACATGATATACAATCTTCCGCCAAAATCATAACTTATGCAAAACATCAAATCTTTGGCATACAACTTCATAACAAGTTTCCAACTTCCAAATTCATCAACCATAATCATAATTCACATCTTAACAACTTCATTTCCATAATATCACAAAATTATTCTAAAGTGACATAATCATCTACATTCCAACTTCAACCAAAACTCATTCAACTTTCATTCCCAATATAATTTCCATCATAACCACAACTAGAATGCAACATAAAATTCAACTCATATATGTATACAACATATATACACCCATGGCTACATATATATATACATACCCACTTTGCAAACTTCCTTATTTCCATAATTTCTACTCATTTTCACATACCACAACATAAACAAACCTTCATAACATAAGAAAAAGGAATTGATTCTTACCTTTTTCTACAAACTTCTTCACTTGAACAAGTTGTCAACTTGAAGAAATAAGTGCTCCTTCTTCCAAAACAATTACACCAAGTTGTAGAGGACACTTAATTTAGTAGGAATTCAACAAGAAAATAATTTTAGAGGCAAGATTTTGAGGGGTGATTTTTCTATGGCCAAACCCGAAATGCCCTCTTTTTGTTCTTGTTTTTCTCTTGTTTTTCCTCCTATTCTTTCTCTTGAAAGTTCTATGGAATTTGGATGATTAAGTGGTCTTTTATTCATTGACCACATGACTTAATTCCATGGGCTTGGATCCTTTTTATGGACCATGGCCGAATGGCTCCTCACTTGGGCCTGAATTGTTTTTTCATTTTTTTGGGCCAACTCGGTTGGTCCCGAGTTGGGCCTAGCCAACTGACCTTTCGACCTTAAAACGTTGATATCTCCTTGTACCGACGTCACCTGGGAACCCACGACCTATGGATGGAAAGCTAATTCAATTATCTACAACTTCTATTTCAAAGTATTGTGGAAATTCCAAACTTACAATACAGGTTTTGCCCCCAAAAGTCAGGTCACCCGAAAACGTTTTCTTAAAAAATATTCGTTTGGAGGGTTTCCACTTTGATTTGGTCCAAAGGTACTTCATGAGTTGTGTTTAACTTTACATATGTGATTCATATGACTTTTCAGATGTTCCAAAAAAAATCTCGGTATGTGGGCCCCACCCCAGCAGATGCTCCGAGGTTCAAAAATACGGGATATAACATCCTCCCCCCCTTTAGAACATTCGTCCTCGAATGTTAAATTAATCTCATAGGGTTTGAAAATACTTTGGGGGAGTTCATGTTTACAGACATCACATATGACACACGATTGATATTGGAATAAATTAAAGCAGGGATTTAAGGTTACCTGTTGGTATAGAGAACAAATGAGGATATTTCTTCTTCATTTCCTCTTCGGCCTCCCATGTCATTTCCTCCCTATTATCGTTCCGCCACAGTACCTTAACAGAGGCTACATCTTTATTCCGAAGCCTCCTTACCTGACGATCCAAAATAGATATGGGCTCCTCCTCGTACGATAGTTGCTCCGTCACCTGAATATCATCAGCAGAAAATATTCTAGAAGGGTCACCGACGCATTTACGAAGCATAGAGACATGAAATACCGGATGTACCGCTTCCAAATCAGATGGCAAATCTAGCTCATAAGCGACATTTCCAGTTTTTCGAACAACCTGATAAGGCCCAATATAACGCGGACTGAGCTTACCCTTTCTGCCAAACCGCATCACGCCTTTCATAGGTGATACCTTCAGGAATACCCAATCGCCTACCTGAAACTCCAACGGTCGACGCCGTTTATCCGCGTATGACTTCTGTCGGCTTTGGACTGCCAACAGTTGCTCCCGAATAAGTTTTACCTTGCCACGGCCTGCTGGACCATATCTGGGCCAATCAACTCTGACTCGCCAATATCAAACCAGCCAATCGGCGATCTGCATTTCCTGCCATATAGAGCCTCGTACGGAGCCATCTGGATGCTGGAATGGTAACTGTTATTATATGCAAACTCAATCAATGGCAAGTGATCATCCCAGCTTCCTCTGAAATCAATAACGCAGGCCCGCAACATATCCCCCAGCGTCTGTATAGTGCGCTCGGCCTGTCCGTCGCTCTGAGGATGAAAGGCTGTGCTCAGACTCACCTGAGTCCCTAGACCCTCCTGAAACGACCTCCAGAAACGCGCCGTAAACTGGGCGCCTCTGTCAGAAATAATAGATATAGGAACTCCGTGAAGCTTCAAAATCTCTCTAATATAGAGCCTGGCATAATCCTCGGCGGAATAAGTAGTCCTGACGGGAAGAAAATGGGCTGATTTCGTCAGCCTATCAACAACGACCCAGATGGAATCATACTTCCGTGGAGTGCGAGGCAAACCTGTAATGAAGTCCTTATTAATAACCTCCCACTTCCAAGTCGGGATTTCCATCTCCTGCAACAGTCCACCCGGCTTCTGATGCTCAATCTTGACCTGCTGACAATTAGGGCACTGGGCGACGAACTCTGCAACATCCCGCTTCATACCGTCCCACCAGTATAAGCATCGGAGATCATGGTACATCTTCGTAGACCCAGGATGGACCGAGTAGCGAGCATAATGTGCCTCGCTCATAACCTGCTGTCGAAGGCCTGCAATATCCGGTACACACAACCTGCCTTTGTATAACATAGTGTCGTCCGGTGAAAACTCGAACGGAGTCCTCTCCTTATCATAGGCTGTGTCCCTGTACCGAGCTAAGACAGGATCCTGGAACTGATGCCGCTTAATATCGTCCCTGAGGGATGACTCAGAAACCCCTCGAACAGAAATCCGTGTATCTCCAGAATCGGCCAGACGAACCCCGAGACTAGCCAACTGCTGAATATCACGGGCTATCTCTCTCCTGTCTGGCTGTAAATCGGCCAAACTGCCCATAGACTTCCGACTGAGCGCATCGGCAACAACATTAGCCTTACCCGGATGATACAGAATATCCACGTCATAATCTTTCAGAAGCTCCAGCCACCTCCGCTGTCGCAAATTAAGCTCTCTCTGCCTGAAAATATACTGGAGACTCTTATGATCAGTATAGATATCCACATGAACGCCATATAAATGGTGTCTCCATATCTTCAGAGCATGAATTACCGCTGCGAGCTCCAGATCGTGGGTAGGATAATTCTTCTCATGCTTTTTGAGCTGCCGGGAAGCATACGCTATAACTCTGCCGTGCTGCATCAATACACAGCCTAACCCCATGCCAGAAGCGTCACAATAAATAACATACCCGTCCGGTCCCTCTGGAAGAGTCAGAACTGGGGCTGTAGTCAGCTTCTCCTTCAGCAACTGGAAGCTCCGCTCACAAGCGTCAGACCACTGGAACTTAACTCCCTTCTGAGTCAGCCTTGTCAAAGGCGCTGAAATCGAAGCAAACTTCTCCACAAACCTCCTGTAATAACCTGCTAACCCCAGGAAACTGCGTACCTCTGTGGGCGTCGTAGGTATGGTCCAATTCTTCACGGCCTCAATCTTCTGTGTGTCCACCCGGACACCATCAGCTGCAATAACATGCCCCAAGAAAGCCACTGAGGACAGCCAGAACTCACACTTAGAAACTTTCGCATATAACTTCTGATGCCGGAGTACCCCTAATACCGATCTCAGGTGATCTGCGTGCTCTGCCTCCGACCGAGAATAAACCAGGATATCATCAATGAATACAATCACGAACATATCCAAGAATGGCCTGAATACCCGGTTCATTAAATCCATGAATACTGCGGGGGCATTAGTAAGCCCAAAAGACATAACCCTAAACTCATAATGCCCATATCGGGTCCGGAAAGCTATCTTAGGGATATCGGCCTCTCGTACTCGCACCTGGTGGTAACCGGATCGAAGATCTATCTTCGAAAAACACTTAGCGCCCTGCAGCTGATCAAACAAATCATCAATCCTGGGGAGGGGGTATTTATTCTTTATAGTTACCTTATTCAGCTGCCAATAATCAATACACATACGCAGCGACCCGTCTTTCTTACGCACAAATAATACCGGGGCTCCCCAAGGCGAAGTACTGGGTCTGATGAAGCCCTTATCCAACAAATCTTTCAGCTGCTCCTTCAACTCCTTTAACTCTGTAGGCGCCATTCTATACGGAGGAATAGAGATAGGCTGAGTGTCTGGGAGTAAGTCAATAGAGAAGTCTATCTCCCGCTCTGGAGGAAGACCTGGAAGCTCGTTGGGAAAAACATCTGTAAACTCATTAATCACGGGGACTGACTGAAGTGTCGGCGTCTCGGCGTCCAAGTCTTGCACCCGAACCAGATGATAGATATAACCCTTTCTGATCATTTTCTTTGCCTTAAGGTATGAAATAAACTTACCTTTCGGCGATGCTGTATTACCAGCCCAATTTATAACTGGCTCCCTGGGAAACTGGAAGCGAACTACCTTATTCTGGCAGTCAACATTAGCGTAACAGGAAGCTAGCCAATCCATACCCATAATAACATCAAATTCAGTCATATCTAACTTTACCAGATCTGCCTTAGTGTCACGGTCACAAACGATCACAGAACAGTCTTTATAAACCTGTTTCGCTACAACAAAATCCCCTATCGGCGTGGCTACCTCAAATGGCTCTATAGGTTCAGACATAATACCAATTTTACCGGCAACAAGGGGTGAAATATATGATAAGGTCGAACCTGGATCAATTAATGCATACACAGACCGAGAGAAGACCAATAAAGTACCTGTAACGACATTAGGAGATATCCTCCTGATCTTGGCGACTGGCCAAAGCATAAATGCGGTTCGAAGGACCACTAATACCAGAAGCTCCACCACGGCCTCTGCCGCGACCCGCTGGTGCCGAAATACCCTGCCCCGTAGGGCGCATAGCCACTGACGAAGATGAAGACCCAGCGGCTGATCCGGTAGGCTGCGCTGCACCACCCGAACTACCCTTATACGGGCAATCTCTCACAGAATGGCCCTGACGGCCACAAGAAAAGCATGCACCGGTGGCTCTGTAGCACTCTCCCGTATGGTATTTGCCGCAAAAAGAACACTGAACCCTGGGTGGCCTCATCTGACCAGAACCCCTATCTGTCCGCGAACCTGAAGCCCTGGAGCTCTGGCCTGCTCCTGAATACCCTGGGCTATCGAATCTGTGACCTGCAGGCTGGGGAGGCGCGCCCTGCGCCGGCTGAGATGAAAATCTGCTAGGCTGCTGCGGCTGTTGGGGTTGTCTGCCCCGAAAGTCTCCAGATGACCTGGCCCTCTTGGGTTGTCTCCGATCCTGGCCCCTGTCAGGCTGGTGTCCTCCTCTGCCCCGATCCTCCATGCCCTGGGCATGGGCCTGGATACGGGCAATGTCCATACCGGGCTGAGCAGCCAATACTAAGCAGCTATCAACAAAATACCGATCCAGCCCCATAATATATCTATGCATCCGGTCCACCATAGTAGCCACCACAGTAGGTGCATATCGGGCCAAGGAATCAAACTCCAAACTATAGTCCCGAATACTGCGGCCCTTCTGCCTCAATAATAAGAATCTATCAGATCTGGCTCGTCGCAACTCTGGGGGCAGAAAGTGTCCAAGAAATGCCTGAGAAAAATCGCCCCAAACTGCTGGAGGAGCGCCGTCCCCCCTGGATAGCCCCCATGACTCGTACCAGTTTGCCGCCACATCATATAACCGGTACGAAGCTAACGCGACTGACTCTGTCTCGGAAGCATTAATCAAATCTAGAGTGCGTCGCATCTTCCTAATAAACTCCTCAGGATCCTCCTCGGGCTTTGTCCCGAAGAACTCTGGAGGGTTACAAGTCAAAAACTCACGGGCTCTCGAACTATCACGTCTGACCGCCCAGTCACCTCCCAGTCCATGCCCCTGAACCTGCCCTGCCACAAGTCTAGTCAGCAACTGGACTGCCTCCCTCATAGACTGATCCTCAGTGCCTGGCCGTGGAGCTGGAGGCTCAGGTACTGGAACTGCGGGAGCTGGCAGTGGAGCCGTCCCCCGATCTGCAGCTACGGCTGCCCCAATCTCCTCCACGAGTGGCGGTGTAGAAGAACCCTCTGTCTGGGGCAAAGTCTCCGGAGCAATATATACCTGGGCCCTGGTAGTCCTCTGGACCCGGCTAGTCTCTCCTACGGCAACTGACTTGGCCTTTTGGGCCGCTGTCGCCTTTTTTGGAGGCATATCTGCAAATATAGCCACTCGTTAGGAAGGGGTCATCCTGATAACACAGCTCTATCGCACGATCTAAGACAGAAAGAAGGGTAGTATCCTAAATGCCCTGTAGCCTCCTGTTTATAGGTGTGGTGCACAACACACCGATAAACAAGACTCTACTAGACACGGTCTGTGGACATTCCGAGGACGAACTGCTCTGATACCACTTTTGTCACGACCCAACTCCGTGGGCCGCGACCAGTGCGCGAGCTGGGCACCTATACGTACCCGATACCCCAAATTAGCATATTAACAGAATAATAATATAATAATAATATTAGTGGTCGCTACAGAACTTAGCAGAAATGCAGACTTGGCACACATAGGCCGATAAGGCCGTCACAGAACAGAATATCCCAAACATATGTACAGAACCCACACAGATGTATCCACAGACCTCTACAGAACATATCATAATCATAAGACGGGACAGGGCCCCGTCATACCCTGAACAAAGTACATATCCAGATAGCAGTGACAGACCGTACCAAAAGATGGGCTCTGTAGAAGAGAGCGCCCCAAATAGCAGAAATAGGATCCTAAACGTGTGGATCAGCGAACCTGTCGTCAGTACCTGCGCGGCATGAAAACGCAGCCCCCGAAGAAAGGGGGGTCAGTACGAAATATGTACTGAATATGTAAAGCGGAATCACAGAAGTCAAATCATAATGGTTACAGAAAATGAGTACAGAATCCAGAGTGTCAAATGCATATTCCCAAAACAGACAGAATGCGTACAGAAACATATGTCATATCATATCATATCCGGTCCCTACCACGGGACTCGGCAGACAGAATGTGGCCACCCTCCCGACGCTGGTGCCACTATACAGAGGAATCAGAAAAAGGGGCGTGGCCCCGTATCATATAATGTCATATCAAAATGGCCATACAGATCAGATCAGAATAGGCGGACATGGCACATCATACTCCACAGACCCATGTACGCGTATACCTGCCCCCTCACATCGGGACGCGGCGAACAATGCAGAGAATTACGCTTGACAACATATCCTGGCCCGGGCTCAGTGCGGGAAACATTGGGACATCCACGAATGGAGTAGTGAGAGACTAATGCAATTTAAAAATATAATAAATGTTTTCAAGACTCGATGAAGCGTATCAAAGACAAACAAATCCAATGGGGTCGGACGGAATCATAATAAATGTATTTCGGATATCATAATAAATTATAGAAGTATAACTTTCCCGAAGTCATTCCGAGTGTCAAAATAATTTATAATATTTAACAGAATATTTAAAATAATATTCGTTAAGCGATTAGGAGGGTAATTAAAACATTTCTTTCAAAAATCGCTTAAAAAGGAAGCTTTAACACATTAGGGGCAAAACCGTAAATAGCGGGCCCGCCTTGGGACAAACAAGGCGGCGGGCTCGAATTGTGCCCTCTATGCATATAGTATCACCTAAAAAGGTTATACAAACATTCTATGATTTTCTGAATAATTTAGAGCAAAATTGCATAATTTCAGAAAAAACGTATCAAAATGGTTCAATTCTACTGAAGGAAAAACTGAAATTTTGTCTTGCGGATTCCGAGGGCCAAGAGGTCCTTCGAGGCCCGGATCCGACCCTAACACACTAGGGGCATGCCAAGGGAAGAATTGGGGTTGCTTTACATACCTTTCGCGCTCCTTAAGCCTTTCCAAACTCACTTCCCGTTTCGTCGAAAAACTGCAATTGGTCAAGTTTACCAATTGTGAATTATTAATGCCATTATTTCAACTTTAAGCATATTTGGCTACCGAAATTTCGGCAGCACTTCCCCTATACATATGACACCCCGAGAATTCAACTCGGCTATAAATCATCAACAACAACCCAAACGACAACAACAATATCAACAATGAACATTAAAAACACAAATATCCTTCAACTAGTCATTTTTCTCACAAGTTGACATAATCTTCAATTCAACCCAACTTTCAACTAAGATCAATAATTTCATATTCAACAACCATCATGATCATCACCATATAGTTCTAGAAACATTTCATATCGTTTTCCTTAAGATATACACTCGATATACATGATATACAATCTTCCGCCAAAATCATAACTTATGCAAAACATCAAATCTTTGGCATACAACTTCATAACAAGTTTCCAACTTCCAAATTCATCAACCATAATCATAATTCACATCTTAACAACTTCATTTCCATAATATCACAAAATTATTCTAAAGTGACATAATCATCTACATTCCAACTTCAACCAAAATTCATTCAACTTTCATTCCCAATATAATTTCCATCATAACCACAACTAGAATGCAACATAAAATTCAACTCATATATGTATACAACATATATACACCCATGGCTACATATATATATACATACCCACTTTGCAAACTTCCTTATTTCCATAATTTCTACTCATTTCCACATACCACAACATAAACAAACCTTCATAACATAAGAAAAAGGAATTGATTCTTACCTTTTTCTACAAACTTCTTCACTTGAACAAGTTGTCAACTTGAAGAAATAAGTGCTCCTTCTTCAAAAACAATTACACCAAGTTGTAGAGGACACTTAATTTAGTAGGAATTCAACAAGAAAATAATTTTAGAGGCAAGATTTTGAGGGGTGATTTTTCTATGGCCAAACCCGAAATGCCCTCTTTTTGTTCTTGTTTTTCTCTTGTTTTTCCTCCTATTCTTTCTCTTGAAAGTTCTATGGAATTTGGATGATTAAGTGGTCTTTTATTCATTGACCACATGACTTAATTCCATGGGCTTGGATCCTTTTTATGGACCATGGCCGAATGGCTCCTCACTTGCGCCTGATTTTTTTTTTCATTTTTTTGGGCCAACTCGGTTGGTCCCGAGTTGGGCCTAGCCCACTGACCTTTCGACCTTAAAACGTTCATATCTCCTTGTACCGACATCACCTGGGAACCCACGACCTATGGATGGAAAGCTAATTCAATTATCTACAACTTCTATTTCAAGGTATTTTGGAAATTCCAAACTTACAATACAGGTTTTTCCCCCCAAAGTCAGGTCACCCGAAAACGTTTTCTTAAAAAATATTCGTTTGGAGGGTTTCCACTTTGATTTGGTCCAAAGGTACTTCATGAGTTGTGTTTAACTTTACATATGTGATTCATATGACTTTTCAGATGTTCCAAAAAAAATCTCGGTATGTGGGCCCCACCCCAGCAGATGCTCCGAGGTTCAAAAATACGGGATATAACACTGCCCGTTCCGCAGCAATATAATATAGTATATGTATATATGGATCGGGCTGCACGTTCCGCAGCACTAAGCATGCATGGTATCCGCCTAAAAGGCACTCAGATGTACAGGTTGCTCTTTTACCCCTTGGTATGCCCTATATTTCTATTATGTTATTATTCATAATTACATCCCTTACTATGTTACTATTCATGCCTTACATACTCAGTACATTGCTCGTACTGACGTCCCTTTTTGCGGACGCTACGTTTCATGCCGCGCAGGTACACCCAGATGAGTAGAAGCCACTATACAAGATATTCCAGCGAAGTTGGCAAGATCCATTTGGCCTTGGAGTGTTGCCGGGTCAGAGTATTATGCTATGATGTCTTGGTTGAAGTTAGAGACTTTGCAGAGAGAGTCGTGGGCATAGAATGTCAGTTTGTAAGCGGCTCCATCAGCCGACGTGTCTTATAGTATTAAATTACAGATCCATTATGATCACAGATTATACTTGATTTGAGTACGATGAAAGCAAAGTTTCTGAAAGCTTACTATGTATTTCATTCTTAATTGATTTAAGAGTCCAAAGATATTATGCATGTAAAATAAGTCAGCGGGTTCGCTCGGCTCCGAATATGGGGTCGGGTGCCCATCACACCCTAGTAAGATCGGGGGTGTGACAAAGTGGTATCAGAGCAGGTCGTCCTAGGGGTTGTCTGCAATGTCGTGTCCAGCAGAGTCCTGGTTGTCACGACCCAACCCCGTAGGCCATGACTAGTGCCCGAATTGGACACTCATATTGCCTGTCAACTGTAATCATTTATAACTAGCATGTCATGAACTTATTTGTATAAAAAGGTAGGGTGTTATTTTAAAACTGTCACGATTCTGTATGTCATAAGCACCTATCTCCTGAGGAGTTACCATTTTCAACAACAACATATATTTATATATACGCAAGCCGACAAGGCTGCCATTACACGCAACATTCCAAACATACATACATATGCAAGCCGACAAGGCTGCCATCACGAATGGGTACGCCCCACACATAAGTCATGTTCATACAACGCAACAACAACTATACACAGACCCGCACAGATGTCCACAGACCTCTAAGAGTAACGACAATATCATATGACGGGACAGGGCCCCGCCGTACCCCGAATAAACACTTATATATACCATAAAAGGGAGTTATACCACAGGCTAGGCTCTGGAACAAAGGAGCAGTCCAAAATAGCTGAATAGGTACTCTAAGCTGACGGATCTCCAAAACGAGCGTCTGTACCTGCGGGCATGAACGCAGCCCCCCGAAGAAAGGGGGTCAGTACGGAATATGTACTGAGCATGTAAAGCATGAAATGTAGTAATAGACTCATAAGGAGACAAAGTATGTAGGACCCAATGCAACAATCAGAAATTCATAAAACTTGCCTTTGGACATATTTCATCTGTATCATTCTCATATCAATATCGTTATAGAGTTTTGTAATCAAAGCTGCATAATCATTCTGTATATAACATATATATAACGTGTCCCGGCCCTTTAATGAGGGACTCGGTAATTAAAATCATAGCATCACAAACATAAACATAGACGTGTCCCGGCCCTTTAATAAGGGACTCGGTAATAGGGAATATGCCCTCCTGGCCACCATCTCCATATCATCATGTCATCATATCATCACATCATCATATCATCATATCATCATATATATATATATATATATATATATATATATATATATATATATATATATATATATATATAACGTGTCCCGTCCCTCTAGTGAGGGACTCGGTGATTAATATAGTAAATATGCGCACGAGAACGTGTCCTGGCCCGGGACTCAGTCAAGGATATAGCGGTAAGCACGAGCAGATTAATAAGCAACCACATATATGCAATTCATCTTTTGAGACTCAATAGATAAGCAACTAACCAGCTCTAAAGTATTGGGATAATAATCATATTCAATTCTTTTCAACTCTCATTATAAGTTATAGCAAGGAACGTTTCAGCTTTCATGTACATGTATCAATTTGACATGGTGTAGTTTTTGAAAGTCAAGTATGCTTCTGTTCATGCCATTCTTTTAAGAGTAAGAACTTCTATACATCATTCATTAGTCAATCATGTAGTAGACTCGTGACAATAGCATTAAGGAAATATAGAATCATAAGTCATGCATGGAACTAGAGAATAGAATTTACCCCAATGTTCATATCTTTTGTCCATCTTCTATATCATTACTAATAATCTCAAATACTTTAAAAGGTCACTCACATTACCTCATACTGATAGCGCGATTTCAAATCCTTTAGGTAACCGTGTCACCTTGGGATACTTAGGGAAACCATATATATAACGATATTCTTACTAACTCGACTAACTTTCCTTGAACCTTCTTAACTCATTCTTTCTTGTTTTAGTACAAATAGCACGGATTATTATGGAGTGTAACATTCTTCCCCCCTTAGGAACATTCGTCCTCGAATGTTACATTAGTGTTATATAAGCATACTTAACCTTTCACCCTTCCTAGTCAATCTTATCCTTCACAACCTCACAGCCTGTCTTACCAATACATTCGCATCCGTCACAATTCTTTTTTTTCTTCTGTACTCTTGTCTTAATCATACTATTACTTCTTTTAACTATAAACTCATCATAATCTATCCTTGCTTATCAATTCAGTCGGTACCTCATATAACACCCTATTAAGATTTGCCAGCCTTTTCTAAATCATCTCTTATTATCACAAACCCTTCCAAATTGCCCTAGCATTTCCTTTTTACTATATTGATATCGATCTCATAATTACTATTACCATCAATTCAACGATTAACTTATTTCTCGCAGTCAACTACACTTACCACTTAGTCAACTCTTATCATTACCGTTGACACGGCTTTTCAATACATATCACGAACTAATATCTCATTCCGTTTATACTTGTGGAAATTTTTAGCAGAGTTCCCTCTGTATTTCCTTACTATCCCAGAACCTGCACGCAGGAAATACCAACAATGCCTCACAGGGCCAACATATATATATATATATATATACATACACATCATATCATATCATAGCCACACATGGCTCTCAATATTAACAACCGTATGAAAATGATGGACTTACCTCGTATGTCTAATCCATACTGCACCTGTTACACTTTCCTATTTACCTTCCCTTTCAATCTTTAACTTTACATCTCAATCGTACTTCAAATACCTTACCCGACATACATTCTTCGTACCGTTGCTTACCTGCGTGCTTTGAAACTTCCAATATCATCAGTCACTTTCTTCGGTCGATGCCGTTCTACTGCTGAAATCAAGGGTTAGTATAAGGAATTTCATTTCCTATGACTGGGCTCTATCGCACGATCTTAGATATGAAAGAAAGGTAACATCCTAAATGCCCTGTAGCCTCCTGTTTATAAACGTGGTGCACAACACATCGATAAACAAGACTCTACTAGACACGGTCTGTAGACACTCCGAGGAAGGACCGCTCTGATACCACTTTTGTCACGACCCAACCCCGTAGGCCATGACTAGTGCCCGAATTGGACACTCATATTGCCTGTCAACTGTAATCATTTATAAATAGCATGTCATGAACTTATTTGTATAAAAAGGTAGGGTGTTATTTTAAAGCTGTCACGATTCTGTATGTCATAAGCACCTATCTCCTGAGGAGTTACCATTTTCAACAACAACATATATTTATATATACGCAAGCCGACAAGGCTGCCATTACACGCAACATTCCAAACATACATACATATGCAAGCCGACAAGGCTGCCATCACGAATGGGTACGCCCCACACATAAGTCATGTTCATACAACGCAACAACAACTATACACAGACCCGCACAGATGTCCACAGACCTCTAAGAGTAACGACAATATCATATGACGGGACAGGGCCCCGCCGTACCCCGAATAAACATTTATATATACCATAAAAGGGAGTTATACCACAGGCTAGGCTCCGGAACAAAGGAGCAGTCCAAAATAGCCGAATAGGTACCCTAAGCTGACGGATCTCCAAAATGAGTGTCTGTACCTGCGGGCATGAACGCAGCCCCCCGAAGAAAGGGGGTCAGTACGGAATATGTACTGAGCATGTAAAGCATGAAATGTATTAATAGACTCATAAGGAGACAAAGTATGTAGGACCCAATGCAACAATCAGAAATTCATAAAACTTGCCTTTGGACATATTTCATCCGTATCATTCTCATATCAATATCGTTATAGAGTTTTGTAATCAAAGCTGCATAATCATTCTGTATATAACATATATATAACGTGTCCCGGCCCTTTAATGAGGGACTCGATAATTAAAATCATAGCATCACAAACATAAACATAGACGTGTCCCGGCCCTTTAATAAGGGACTCGGTAATAGGGAATATGCCCTCCTGGCCACCATCTCCATATCATCATGTCATCATATCATCACATCATCATATCATCATATCGTATATATATATATATATATATATATAACGTGTCCCGGCCCTCTAGTGAGGGACTCGGTGATTAATATAGTAAATATGCGCACGAGAACGTGTCCTGGCCCGGGACGCAGTGAAGGATATAGCGGTAAGCACGAGCAGAATAATAAGCAACCACATATATGCAATTCATCTTTTGAGACTCAATAGATAAGCAACTAACCAGCTCTAAAGTATTGGGATAATAATCATATTCAATTCTTTTCAACTCTCATTATAAGTTATAGCAAGGAACGTTTCAGCTATCATGTACATGTATCAATTTGACATGGTGTAGTTTTTGAAAGTCAAGTATGCTTTTGTTCATGACATTCTTTTAAGAGTAAGAACTTCTATACATCATTCATTAGTCAATCATGTAGTAGACTCGTGACAATAGCATTAAGGAAATATAGAATCATAAGTCATGCATGGAACTAGAGAATAGAATTTACCCCAAGGATCATATCTGTCACGACCCAACTAGGGCCGCGACGGTATCCCCGATACTTGTACCGAGCACCCCGTATTATCGTATTCTTATTACTAAGTGGGCCGTATGAACTGTACTATATTTTTTTTCTACTTACCATTAACACTAGTAGCATAGTTATAAACATAGGCTAACAAACTCGGCTAGCACTTTATACAACAACGAGGACCATCAAAAGTACAAAACATCTAACTGCACATATCTGTCTACGAGCCTCTAAAAATAGTACACATATACATAGGAAGGGCCGAGTACTGCCGTGCCCGAATATATACACAGAATAGTACCAAGGAACTGAGGTTCCGAGACAACTGGAGCGCTGCCACTTACTGCTGATAGAACTCCTTCGAATCAGGTCCGTCTACCTGCTGACCTACGCGGCATGAAACACAGCGTCCACAAGAAGGGACATCAGTACAAATAGTGTACTGAGTATGTAAAGAATGGAAGGTAATACAACAGAAACATAGAGTATGATTATCAATATCATAGGGTCATAGGACATATAATGAGACGAGAAAGTAACATGTACATCGGAATACTTTTTTTCAGGCCGGATACCATGCATGCCTGTCTGTCTTTTGAAAACATTTCTTTTTTATATTCATAGAAAATAGAGCTTATTTCACATCGTATCGTGTCATAGCATATCATAGTATATCATGTAATATCGTAGCACCGAACAATGTCGGCTCACCCACATTGCGCCGAAATACATCGGCTCGCCCATATATCCTGCGTCCGGGCATCCCGCGTCCGGGATGATAAGCCAGCTGACCAGGTGGCAATGAAACATGTTTCATATACATATATCATATAACCATGCAGGAGAGCCCAAAGAAAATCATGTAGCCATCGGAGTGACGTAAGGTCGGTGACTTCCGATTACGTTATGGAACAATCGTGATCACTTTGTCTCACCTTGAAGGAACGAGTATGTCATGACCCAGCCCCATGGGCCGCGACTGGCACCCTACCTGGGTACCCAGACCAAACCACATATTCATTTACCAAATCCGAGCATATTCCAAAAATTCATAAAAGTCATATCAAACAGAATTTATATCAAAATATGTCTTAAGCGGTCGCACAAATCAAAGTGTCATATCGAATCCAAACTGAGCGGCGGAATAGACATCGCCGGTCAAAAGTGCAAATATAAGCATAAGGGCCATTTAGGCCCATCATAACAAACGGACCGCTTTAAGACCAGAAAACAAAATCAAACAAACATATATAGGACCCTCGCCCCACATATATGACTACAGGCCTCTACGAATTCAAAACAAAGACATGTGGCGAGACAGGGCCCCGCCGTACCCAAATAGTCAAATGTACAGAGTATATACATAGCACAAGAAGTCTGTACCAAAAGTGGACTCCGGATCTGAGGGAGTACTCCAAGATAGCAGAAAGTGATGCCTACAGTGGAGGATCACCAATGTCTGTACCTGCGGGTATGAAACGCAGCCCCCGAAGAAAGGGGGTCAGTACGAAATATGTACTAAGTATGCAAAACACGGAGTACAAAAACATGGGCCAAACTAAAAGCAAATCAGATAACAAAGTGGAGTACAAATCGGTATGTCAAAATCCGTATCAAATCATATACATATACATAATGCAAACGAAATCATGCAAACGCTCAAGAACGTGGTCGCCACTCCGACGCTGGCGCCACACACAGCATAACACCAGAAGGTTTCAAATCTCCGTACACCCCCGAACACAAACATATGGGAGCGTATCGCATCACCAGCCATATCACAGCATAACTCCAAGAGGAATCCCGGCCCTATGGCGAGGTCTCGGGAACCGGAACACAGGATACGGCCGAATTATCATAGGGCGCATGAATCATAACCGGCCCGGGAACCGGTGAACGAAGTCATAATAGGGCACGAGCGGAGTCGTGAGCAAACAAATGCAATTCATATTTCAAAATAGCCTTTCAAAACATAATGAGTTCATATATCCTTTCATAACCAAAAATAGTCAAATCGTTAGTTGGTACGAATGTTCATTTCACAAAACGTTTCCAAAGTGGTGCATATAGCTCAAAAGCGTAATTTAACATATCATAGTAATCGAAGCATATCTCATAGAGGAATGTTTCGAGATCAAAGGGTTCATATCAAACTTCATTCAAAAGGAGAGCCCGATAGGACAAATAGGGCGTCTCGGGGTTAGCGGGCCCGCCTCGGGTCAAATCGAGGAGGCGAACATAATTTACGAACATTTAGAGGCAAAATGGTCATACATAATGATTTTCAAAGTAACCCGATCACATTTCGATAGGTTTCGGGCATTGGGTCGCATTCTAGCCAAAATAGAGCCTTTAGGCTTCAATCGAACTGAATGAATAGTAGTCATTTTATAGATCGGGTTTCGAGGAGCAGAATTGCTCCGGAAGTTCCGATATTCACCTAACATACTAAGATATGCCAAACGAAGAAGTGGGAAGCTTTACATACCTTATAGACGTCTTATGCTCTCCCAAAAATCAAATCCCGTTTCGTCCGAAATCTGCAAATGGTCAAAGTTACCAATTTGAGATTCTTAGGCTTAAAGTTCCATTAACTTGATTTTTGTCTACCGAAATTTTGGCAGCATTTCCTCTATAATTCTAACATCCCCGAGACTTAGCTCGGCTCCAAATACACCAACAACAACAACCCAAGCATCACAAACAACATAAATCACAATCAAATCATTCTAACTTCAAAGTTCTACCTTACTACACAAGTTGACAATCTTTCATTCAAACTTCACAATTCCAAATCTATATCCACATTATTGTATTCATTCACTCATTCAAGATTATGCAATCACATCCCAAATATATTCCAAACCATATACAAAATTTCCCAAAATTGATTACTTTCCATATTTCTTTCTAAACATCAAAACTTACAACGAATGTTCTAACTTGCGTCGTTTCATTCCGAATTCACTAACATCAACCATAAGTCATATTTAAAGTCTTTAGTATCATAAATATACAATGATATACACAAATATACTAAAGGTGTATACTTTCCGATAATGTTCCGAAATCCTTTTCCAACGCCAATTCAATTCATTAATCAATCATTTACGTTATAAAGGTCACAACGACGCAACTAACAAACTAAATAGAATGCAATTCGCCTTCCCTTCCAGCTAATATGGCTCACGGCCAAACACACCCTTCTCACACACACACGCCATGCACAAACACAACACCATTCCTTAATCTTCATGCAACATCAATCACTATAACATATAAACCCATTTCATAACACAAAACATAGATTTCTCACCTTTTTCTTGAAATTCCGATTTGCCGCAAACGTGGTTCTTGTGCCAAACAAATTGTACCCCGTTGAAGAGGGTCTTGAGTACTTCACAACTATGTAGAAACTAAGATTTTTGGATTAGAATCAAAGGCTTGGGAATTTTTTTTTCCTTTTCTCCTATTCGGCCGAGAACCCCTTCTTGGGTGTTCTTCAATTTTTCTTCGTGTTTATCTTGGTTTTCTTGAAAATTCAAAAGGAGCATAAGGATATATATCCAATTATTGGTCATGTGCATAGCACATGATCATTAAGAAGGGGCTTGGGCCTTGGCTATGGCCGGCCACCCCATCAAACTTTGGGCCTCATTTTGTTTTATATTTTCTTGGCCCAATTCATAAAACGTCCCATTTTGTAATTCCCGAAACTAATTTCCGAAATTCCAAATTTACCCTCGGCCTTCCCCAATGTCCTACCATCAATGATTTCATAACCAACATAGCCATATTCACTAAAATCAAAATATTTCCTCATAAGGTACAAATCTTAATTATTTCTCGATTTCCACTTATACGAAAACACGGGACATAACATTCTCCCCCCCTTAAGAACATTCGTCCCCGAATGTTAAGTAAATCTTATGAAGGCTCACAAACATAACGGGAAAACCATTTTTATAAATAACACACATGGTCCATCCGTTCATCAATACAACAATTTCAAAAGTCTGGATTATAAGAGGCGTTGGGAATAAATGGGGGTATTTATTCTTCATCTCATCCTCCGCCTCCCAAGTCATCTTTTCTCGGTTACTGTTGCGCCACAGAACTTTGACAGAAGGCACCTCCTTAGTGCGCAATCTCCTTACCTGACGATCCAGAATAGTTACAGGCTGCTCGTCATAAGATAACTGCTCCGTTACCTGAAGGTCATCCACTGGAAATATCCTGGAAGGGTCACCAATGCACTTCCGCAACATAGACACATGAAATACCGGGTGTACTGCCTCCAAGTCGGACGGCAAGTCTAGCTCGTAGGCGACTGCGCCTATCCTCCGAACAATCTGATATGGCCCAATGTACCGCGGGCTCAACTTACCCTTCTTACCAAATCTCATAACACCCTTCATGGGCGACACCTTCAGGAATACCCAGTCGCCAATCTGGAACTCCAACGGTCGACGTCGTCTATCAGCATAAGCTTTCTGTCGACTCTGAGCAGCCAATAGCCGTTCCCGAATAAGCTTTACCTTATCTACAGCTTCCTGGATCACATCTGGCCCAATCAACTTAGTCTCGCCGACGTCAAACCAGCCAATAGGAGATCTGCATCCCCTTCCATAAAAGGCCTCGTACGGAGCCATCTGAATGCTGGAGTGATAACTGTTATTATAGGCAAACTCGATAAGCGGCAAATGATCATCCCAGCTGCCCCTAAAATCAATAACGCAGGCCCGCAACATATCCTCGAGCGTCTGAATAGTGCGCTCGGCCTGCCCTTCAGTCTGAGGATGAAAAGCTGTACTGAGGCTCACCTGAGTCCCTAATCCCTCCTGAAATGACCTCCAGAAATTTGCTGTAAACTGGGCACCTCGGTCAGTAATAATAGATATAGGGACCCCGTGAAGTCTGACTATCTCTCTGATATACAATCTGGCATAGTCCTCAGCCGAATAAGTAGTCCGGACCGGAAGGAAATGGGCTGATTTCGTCAGCCTGTCAACAATAAGCCAACTAGATTCGTACATGCGTAGAGTACGCGGCAACCCAACAATGAAGTCCATATTAATCATCTCCCATTTCCAGGCTGGAATTTCCATCTCCTGTAATAATCCACCGGGCTTCTGATGCTCGATCTTAACTTGCTGGCAGTTCGGGCACTGACTAACAAACTCAGCAATATCTTTCTTCATGCCGTCCCACCAATACAAACACCTGAGATCACGATACATCTTAGTGGAACCAGGATGAACAGAATACCGTGCATTATGTGCCTCGCCCATAATCTGCCGTCGTAAGCCCGCAACGTCCGGTACACAGAATCTGTCGTCATATAATAATACTCCTTCAGGCGAGATCTCAAACTGAGTCTTTGCTTTATTAAGGGCCATATCTCTGTACTGCGTCAGGAGAGGATCTTCAAACTGGCGCTGCTTTACCTCCTGAATAATAGATGACTCAGCAACTGGACGAACAGAAATCCCAGAATCTCCAGAATCCACCAAACGAACTCCGAGGCTGGCCAGCTGATGAATATCACGAACCAAATCTCTCTTATCAGATGGTACATCAGCCAGACTGCCCACGGACTTGCGGCTAAGCGCGTCAGCTACCACATTGGCTTTCCCTGGATGGTACAGAATATCAACGTCGTAATCCTTTAGTAACTCAAGCCATCTCCGCTGCCGTAAATTTAGCTCATTCTGCGTAAAAATATACTGGAGACTATTATGGTCCGTATAGATATCAACATGGACCCCATACAAATAATGCCGCCAAATCTTCAAAGCATGAATTACCGCGGCCAACTCAAGATCATGAGTGGGATTGTTCTTCTCGTGCGGTCTGAGCTGCCGGGAAGCATAGGCTATGACTCGACCGTGCTGCATCAATACACAACCTATCCCAATACCAGAGGCGTCACAATAGACAATATACCCGTCAGATCCCTCTAGAAGAGCCAGAACTAGTGCTGTAACCAATCTCTCCTTCAGCATCTGAAAGTTGCGCTCGCAGGCATCGGTCTACTGGAATTTTGCTGCTTTCTGGGTAAGCCGCGTCAGTGGTGCTGCAATAGAAGAAAAATCCTCCACGAACCTGCGATAATATCCGGCCAATCCCAAAAAAACTGAGCACCTCTGTCGGTGTAGTAGGCCTGGGCCAATTCTGCACAACCTCAATCTTCTGCGTATCAACCCGAATACCGTCTGCGCCGACAATATGGCCCAAGAATGCCACAGAAGTCAACCAGAATTCACATTTAGAGAATTTAGCATATAACTTCTACTGACGGAGAATGCCAAGTACCGTCCTCAAATGATCTGAATGCTCCTCGGCTGATCGCGAGTAAATCAGGATGTCATCAATAAATACAATAACAACCATGTCCAGAAAAGGCCGAAATACCCGGTTCATCAGATCCATAAATACCGCTGGAGCATTAGTCAGCCCGAAAGACATAACTCTGAACTCATAATGCCCATACCGGGTCGTGAAAGCAGTCTTCGGGATATCTGACTCCCGCACTCGCACCTGATGATAACCTGAGCGCAGATCTATCTTTGAAAAATGTTTAGCACCCTACAGCTGATCAAACAAATCATCAATCCGGGGAAGGGGATATTTATTCTTTATAGTCACCTTATTAAGCTGCCGGTAATCGATACACATCCGCAGTGACCCATCCTTCTTTCTCACAAATAATACCGGCGCTCCCCAGGGTGATGTGCTGGGTCTAATAAAGCCCTTATCCAACAAATCTTTCAGCTGCTCCTTCAACTCTTTCAACTCAGCTGGTGCCATCCTGTACGGAGGAATAGATATAGGCTGCGTATCCGGCATCAACTCTATAGTGAAATCAATCTCCCGCTCAGGCGGAAGGCCAGGAAGCTCGTCAGGGAATACATCTGGAAACTCACTGACGACCGGAACAGACTGAAGGGTAGGTATCTCCGCTGCAGTATCGTGCACACGAACCAAATGATAGATATAACCCTTCTGGATCATCTTCTTAGCCTTGAGGTATGAAATAAACTTACCCCTCGGCGATGCAGTAGATCTTAACCACTCTATAGCTGGTTCCCCTGGAAACTGAAAACGGACTAACTTTTTCTGGTAGTCGACATTAGCATAATAGGAAGACAACCAGTCCATACCCATAATGACATCAAACTCAAGCATATCTAACTCTATCAAATCAGCCTTAGTGCAACGATCATAAATGGTCACAGAACAATCCCTATAGATCTGTCTCGCTACGATAAAATCCCCAACTGGCGTGGCTACCTCAAATGGCTCTATAGGCTCAGACACTATCCCAATTTTACTAGCAACGAGCGGGGAAATATATGATAAAGTAGAGCCAGGGTCAATCAATGCATACACAGATCCGGAGAAAACCAGTAATGTACCTGCGACGACGTTTGGCGAAGCCTCCTGATCCTGGCGGCTGGCCAAAGCATATATGCGGTTCGAGGGACCGCTAGAACCTGAAACGCCACCGCGGCCTCGACCGCGTCCTGCCGGTGCTGGCATACCTCGCCCTCCAGGGCGTGCAACAGATGGAGCAGATGATGAACCGGCGGCTGACCCTGTCGGCTGAGCCACACTACCAGAACCGCTCGCCAACGGACAGTCTCTCATAAAATGGCCCTGACCACCGCACGAGAAGCAAGCTCCAGTAGCTCGATAACACTCCCCAGGATAAGACTTCCCGCAATGAGGACAACGGGGTCTGGGTGGTCTGGCCTGGCTGGGACCTCTGGATACCTGTGAACCTGCCGCTCTGGAGCTCTGACCGGCCCCAGACGGTCCTGCACTGTCAAATCTCCGGCTACCTGACTGAGTACTCCGGCCGGACGGAGGTAGCTGTCTGCCTAACTGCTGCTGCTGAGGCTGTCCGCCTCGAGAATCCCCGGAATAACCTGCGGACCTAGCCCTCTTGGGCGGCCTCCTATCCCGATCTCTACCAGGATGATCAGACCTGTGACGATCCTCCATACCCATCGCGTAGGCCTGAAGTCGGGCAATGTCCATATCTGTCTGCAATGACACTGCCATACAGTCGTCGATCAAATACCGATCCAATCCAACAACATATCTCTGCATCCGATCGGACATATCTGCTACCACGGCCAGGGCATATCGGGCCAGGGAATCAAACTCAAGGTTATACTCGCGAACACTCCGACCCCTCTGCTGCAGATGTAAGAATCGATCAGCCCGCGCCCGCCGTAACTCCGGGGGAAAAAAGTGGCGGGTGAAAGCGGTCACAAACTGATCCCAATTGGCTGGAGGGGCACCCTCTCCCCTAGACAGCTCCCAAGTCTTGTACCAATGAGTGGCAACATCTCGAAGTTTGTGCGAAGCCAGCTCGACCGACTCGGTCTCTGAAGCCCTGACCAAGTCCAGTGAGCGCCGCATCCCCCGAATAAAGTCATGGGGGTCCTCATCGGGCTTAGACCCGAAGAACTCTGGAGGGCCACATAACAAAAACTCCCGAACTCTCAGGCTGTCCCGCCTGTCATCATCATCATCGTCCCTCCGCCAGCGTCTGCGAGCCTGTCCTGCTACCAGTGTAGTCAGCAACTGTACAGCCTCCCTTAGGGTCCTGTCCTCCGCCCCAGGCTGAGGAGCTGGAGTCTCAGGAGCGGGTACACGGACCTCTGGAGCTGCTGAAGGTCCTGCTCCAGGCTGTACTAGTGGGGGTGTAGCAGACCCCTCAGAATGAGGCGCAACCTCAGGCAAATCATAGACACGAGCCCGGGTAGCTCGCTGTGCCTGACTAGTCTCTCCCATCCTCGCTTTGCCCTTCTGGGCCGCCGTTGCCTTTTTCGGAGGCATCACTGCAAGCACAAGAACGGGTCAGATCAAAATCACCCTAATAGCACAGCTCTATCGCACGATCTAAGATTCCAAAGAAAGTAACATCCTAATTGCCCTGTAGTTCCCTGTTTATAGGTGTGGAGCACAACACATCTATAAACAAGACTCTACGAGACACGGCCTGTAGACATTCCGAGGACAAACTGCTGTGATACCACTTTTGTCACGACCCAGCCCCGTGGGCCGCGACTGGCACCCTACCTGGGTACCTAGACCAAACCACATATTCATTTACCAAATCCGAGCATATTCCAAAAATTCATAAAAGTCATATCAAAAAGAATTTATATCAAAATATGTCTTAAGCGGTCGCACAAATCAAAATGTCATATCGAATCCAAACTGAGCGGCGGAATAGACATCGCCGGTCAAAAGTGCAGATATAAGCATAAGGGCCATTTAGGGCCATCATAACAAACGGACCGCTTTAAGACCAGAAAACAAAATCAAACAAACATATATAGGACCCTCGCCCCACATATATGACTACAGGCCTCTACGAATTCAAAACAAAGACATATGGCGAGACAGGGCCCCGCCGTACCCAAATAGTCAAATGTACAGAGTATATACATAGCACAAGAAGTCTGTACCAAAAGTGGACTCCGGATCAGAGGGAGTACTCCAAGATAGCAGAAAGTGAAGCCTACAGTGGAGGATCACCAATGTATGTACCTGCGGGCATGAAACGCAGCCCCCGAAGAAAGGGGGTCAGTACGAAATATGTACTGAGTATGTAAAACACGGAGTACAGAAACATGGGCCAAACTAAAAGCAAATCAGATAACAAAGTGGAGTACAAATCAGTATGTCAAAATCCGTATCAAATCATATACATATACATAATGCAGACGAAATCATGCAAACGCTCAAGAACGTGGTCGCCACTCCGACGCTGGCGCCACACACAGCATAACACCAGAAGGTTTCAAATCTCCGTACATCCCCGAACACAAACATATGGGAGCGTATTGCATCACCAGCCATATCACCGCATAACTCCAAGCGGAATCCCGGCCCTATGGCGAGGTCTCGGGAACCGGAACACAGCATACGGCCGAATTATCATAGAGCGCACGAATCATAACCGGCCCGGGAACCGGTGAACGAAGTCATAACAGGGCACGAGCGGAGTCGTGAGCAAACAAATGCAATTCATATTTCAAAATATCCTTTCAAAACATAATGAGTTCATATATCCTTTCATAACCAAAAATAGTCAAATCGTTAGTTGGTACGAATGTTCATTTCACAAAACGTTTCCAAAGTGGTGCATATAGCTCAAAAGCGTAATTTAACATATCATAGTAATCGAAGCATATCTCATAGAGGAACGTTTCGAGATCAAAGGGTTCATATCAAACTTCATTCAAAAGGAGAGCCCGATAGGACAAATAGGGCGTCTCGGGGTTAGCGGGCCCACCTCAGGTCAAATCGAGGTGGCGAACATAATTTACGAACATTTAGAGGCAAAATGGTCATACATAATGATTTTCAAAGTAACCCGATCACATTTCGATAGGTTTCGGGCATTGGGTCGCATTCTAGCCAAAATAGAGCCTTTAGGCTTCAATCGAATTGAATGAATAGTAGTCGTTTTATAGATCGGGTTTCGAGGAGCAGAATTGCTCCGGAAGTTCCGATATTCACCTAACATACTAAGATATGCCAAACGAAGAAGTGGGAAGCTTTACATACCTTATAAACGTCTTATGCTCTCCCAAAAATCAAATCCCGTTTCGTCCGAAATCTGGAAATGGTCAAAGTTACCAATTTGAGATTCTTAGGCTTAAAGTTCCATTAACTTGATTTTTGTCTACCGAAATTTCGGCAGCATTTCCCCTATAATTCTAACATCCGCGAGACTTAGCTCGGCTCCAAATACACCAACAACAACAACCCAAGCATCACAAACAACATAAATCACAATCAAATCATTCTAACTTCAAAGTTCTACCTTACTACACAAGTTGACAATCTTTCATTCAAACTTCACAATTCCAAATCTATATCCACATTATTGTATTCATTCACTCATTCAAGATTATGCAATCACATCCCAAATATATTCCAAACCATATACAAAATTTCCCAAAATTGATTACTTTCCATATTTCTTTCTAAACATCAAAACTTACAACAAACGTTCTAACTTGTGTCGTTTCATTCCGAATTCACTAACATCAACCATAAGTCATATTTAAAGTCTTTAGTATCATAAATATACAATGATATACACAAATATACCAAAGGTGTATACTTTCCGATAATGTTCCGAAATCCTTTTCCAACGCCAATTCAATTCATTAATCAATCATTTACGTTATAAAGGTCACAACGACGCAACTAACAAACTAAATAGAATACAATTCGCCTTCCCTTCAAACTAATATGGCTCACGGCCAAACACACCCTTCTCACACACACACGCCATGCACAAACACAACACCATTCCTTAATCTTCATGCAACATCAATCACTATAACATATAAACCCATTTCATAACACAAAACATAGATTTCTCACCTTTTTCTTGAAATTCCGATTTGCCGCAAACGTGGTTCTTGTGCCAAACAAATTGTACCCCGTTGAAGAGGGTCTTGAGTACTTCACAACTATGTAGAAACTAAGATTTTTGGATTAGAATCAAAGGCTTGGGATTTTTTTTTTCCTTTTCTCCTATTCGGCCGAGAACCCTTTCTTGGGTGTTCTTCAATTTTTCTTCGTGTTTATCTTGGTTTTCTTGAAAATTCAAAAGGAGCATAAGGATATATATCCAATTATTGGTCATGTGCATAGCACATGATCATTAAGAAGGGGTTTGGGCCTTGGCTATGGCCGGCCACCCCATCAAACTTTGGGCCTCATTTTGTTTTATATTTTCTTGGCCCAATTCATAAAACGTCCCGTTTTGTAATTCCCGAAACTAATTTCCGAAATTCCAAATTTACCCTCGGCCTTCCCCAATGTCCTACCATCAATGATTTCATAACCAACATAGCCATATTCACTAAAATCAAAATATTTCCTCATAAGGCACAAATCTTAATTATTTCTCGATTTCCACTTATACGAAAACACGGGACATAACAGAGTATTTTAAGGCGAGACTACCAACGAAGAATAGTGTTAAAAGAAACATAGAATGAAATCATGGATGTCATAGAAATCAATTCATCTACTTTAGAACCTTTAGAGAGTGGTATCATAACCAAGGAATAGAATTAAAATCAAGAACTAATTTGATACTTTCGTATTCCTGTTGGGTCCTTAGCTTAAGACTCTTAGTCATGGAATCATTCTTGTCATACTTATCATAGATGTATTCTCTTCCTTAGCATCATCGTCATCATGGTCATCGTAGACATATTTCCATTAGATTAGTACAATACTTATCGTTTGATAATCGGAAGAAGGATCAAAAGTTTCCTTTGGATTCTACTCCAAAATAAGTCAAACGGAGCAATAGGGAAAATCCGGAAAGAATGGGCCCACCTCGGGTCAAATGAGGCGGCGTTCCAAATTTACGTACATTATATTTCATGACGTCACTTGTGAGGGTTTTGAGGTAGTCGGGTCATATTTATGCAAGTTCTAGATGTTTAGGAAGTTTTTCCAACATTTTACACAATTTCTAATTCAATTCTACTGAATGAAAAAGGGGAAACTTTAGGTGCTGATTTCGGAGAATGGAGTTGTCCCCGAGGCTCGTATCCAACCTAGTATGCCTAAGACATGTCATAGAAGGAAGGGTGAAGCCTTACATACCTATTTCCGCTCCTTATGCTATTTCGAATTCAAGTTGCAAATCCGCCAAAATCTACAAATTGGTCACATTTACCAAACTTGATTAGAGCATTTAGAATTGGAATCTTAAGATAACACTTGTCTACCGAAATTTCGGCAGCACTTCCCCTGTAAATACACCATCCCCAAAATTCAACTTAGCCAATTTTTATCAAAAACAATCCGGGAATTCAACCCGGCCAAACTATCAACATAATTTCAACAACCACACTAACAATTTCCATATTCAATCCAAGATACATTATAACAACTTAATCAATTTACTACTTCTTTCAAAACCTTCCAACTCCAATAAAAACAATAACAACCTTATAATATATATTCCAACAACACCATACTAATATCATTATCTTCCATACATGTACGAACATAATATTCAATTTACATAATCTTCCAAGACAAGCCTCCAACTACTAATACTTCACTAAGCTCATTAGGCTTTTATTTGCAATATAAAATCCACAACACAACAACCAACATACCAAATAAAACTTGCTCACATTCCTTCATGATTCACCAAATATACACGGCTATACATCATGCATATACAACTACAACCTGTCCAAAATCATTCAACTTACATTATCAACATAACATTCACAACAATAACAACCAATTACTAGATAAAATAATTAAAACATGATTTCTACACACACACATGCTACCTCACGGCCACCACCCCCACTTCCATATTCCTCATGAATTTCATCTATCTTTGTACACTACTACATGCAAAAATATCCATAACATGTAAAGAGAATGAATTCTTACTTTCTCCTCACTTCTTCACTTGGCTAAAACTTCCAATTTGCAAGAATATGAATTTTTCTCCTTCCAACAACCACCCCACCTTGCTAGGAATCCTTCAATTGGTAGGAAATGATTTTTGAAGAAATTTTTGTCAATTTCCTTGGAAATTTTTGCACTTGGCCGAAATGGCCCTTGAAGCTTCCTCTTTTTTTTTTTTTTTTTTTGTGTTCTTGGTTTCTTGAAATGTCTAGAGAATTCTATGAATTTTATGAAGACTTGGTCTTCTTTTAAATCATTCACTTAATTCCCATATGGGCTTGGCCCATTAAAAAGGAAGTTGGATGGCCAACCTTGGCCCAAAGTGATCTAGCCCAGTTTTTTTTTGCACTTCATGACAAATTTTAATTTTTCCAATTTCCAAATTTGCCCTTCGTCTTCCTCCATATTTCGACGAGTCATATTGTGAATATACCTTTTTACCCCTAGCCTTACTAATACTTCCACTTCAAGATTTTCATAAGGAACTTGTATGCTTAACAAAATAAAATATGGCCTTGCTTATTGTCTTCCCGCGATTGTCTTGAATTTTCCGATTTCCCAAACATGCGGGATATAACATCCTCCCCCCCTTTAGAACATTCGTCGTCGAATGTTAAACTGGCCTCGTAGTGTATCATAATACTTCGGGGAGGTCTCCTTCGTAGACATCTCACATGACGCTTAACATATCCCTTTTAGGAGCTTAGGTTGTCTTTATGTCGTAGGTTAATTGAGTTAGCTCCGAACGCTAGCCCTGCGTTAATAAGTCCCTTTTTGTTTTTTTGGATCTTGAATCATCATAGTTCATTTTAGGTCTAACATGCTCTCCCCTCCTTTATTCAGAGGATCTACACACGCCTATGCCCTTTAAATAATCGTCGCCTTCCGCGGTCTTTTACAATTGTAATTCCTTCTTTGCGGAGTTTGTCGCGTCTATTCCCTTGCCAGATATGTTCCCGTATATCACCGCCTTAGGGCTTTCTAGCCTTAACTAGTGTGGGTTCGGCATCGGTCTTTCCCTGTGACATCCGTACTTATATCCTTCCTCACGTCTTTTGAATTTCATTCAGCTAGCGTATTCCATGTATTGCGACACTATTTGTTAGGGTTCTACAGTCACAGATAAGATGTCATGTACATATATACACTTCCACCACTATTTTACTTACAAACACTTCCAAAAGCTAATCAAACTTTCTTTAGTCCTGAAGCTCTGTCATACTTTCTCCCCTTCTGCTAGTCTAGTCCATTTCGGCCTACACGACTTTTATAGGGTTTCTAAACACTTCACACACCCTAATTTACTTTAGGCTACCTAATTTCACATTCGTTTCTAGTTTCCACATTTATGTAATTTTCAGCATATTTCCCAGGGGGTCACTCATCTTGATATTGCTCTCACCCTAGCACGCTTAACCTTGAAACTTTGGTGCATTTTAGTACGTGAATGCTGGTATAATTATATCGACAGCCCCGCACTACCTATTTCACATAATATGGGACAAGTTGGGGTCTTAGCAGTTTTCAAAACGCCCGCGTAATACTTCTTTTCTTTTAATTACAATTCTAACCTCCGCAATCCCCAGTATTCGTCATTTTACCTATGTATATGGCTACTTTTGTCCTAAATTTCCACACTCCCAGTAGTGGCGAAAACACCTTAGTCGCAACAGGCATAGACATCCCAGCTCGTTTGATTTAGCTCGGGTTCCCCCCCTAATATGTTCAGCGATTTAGGGCGCGATATCTGACACGTAGAACCTGGATCAATCGATACTTGTACATTGTATAAAAATACTGATAATATACCTGGAACGACATCAGGGGATGGCTCAGGATCCTGTCGGCCAGCTAGTGCATAGGTATGATGCTGGGGTCCACTCGAACTGGGTATTCCTTCTCGGTCTCTATCGCAGCCTACTGCTATCTGGGACCTTTGCATTGGAGGGTGCGCCAATGATTGTGAGTCGACTGCTACCCCCGTGGGCTGAACCCTTCCTCTGCCACTTCCAAATGGGCAGTCGCGCATGTAATGACCTGACTTAGCACAGGTATAACAAATACCCGAACCCGCGCGACACGGCCCCGCAGGTAATCTACGGCACTGGGGGCATCGTGGTACGGATGGTCTCCGCTGACTAAGCTCACCGCTACACTGGGAACCCAAAACTCCGTAGCCCTGACCTGCCCCGGCGGGCTGAGTTTGGTCTCTGTCGTACCTCCGTGGGCAATCACGCATCAAATGGCCAATCCAACCGCAGGCAAAACAAGCACTTGTATCTAAGTAACACTGTCCCGAGTATGGCCTACCACATCGTGCACACCGCGGTGGGGGTAGCCCCGTACTGCTAAAGTCGGCTCTATGCCGGGATCCCGAAACCCTAGCACTCTGATCTAGTCCTGAATACCCGGAATGCTCCTGTGCCTGTCTCCCTCTATACTCACTTCTAATTTCGAAAGATCTTGCCCTTTTTCTGCGACCCCTATCACCAGATCCCACGCCCTGTTGTTGAGCTTGAGCGGCTACTAGTTGGGTTAACAAAAGGATGGCCTGTCTCATCTCTTGAATTGGAGCATCAGGTGAGGGAATTGGGGGTGCTGGAGCTGAAGTGGAAACTCCTTCTTGCTCCCCTAATATCGGCGGAGTGCGATCAGCACGAGAGGAAGCCTTATTATGGGATTCACCCTCCTCAATATTTACCAGTGGCTCCCGTCCAGTTCGCCTTTCTGTTACCATCTTGCCCTCCTCGGGGACTGTAACTTTCATCTTCTCAGGCATCGCTGAAAATGTAACACTGGGTTAGGAAGAAGGAAAACCTCTTATTATAGCTCTATCGCACGATCTAGAATACAAAGAAGGTCATATTTCCTAAATGCCCTGCAGCCTCCTGCTTATAAGCGTGGCGCGCTACACACCCATAAACAGGACTCTACTGGACACGGCTCGTAGACAAACCCCTAGGACCGAACTGCTTTGATACCACTTCTGTCACGACCCAACTAGGGCCGCGACGGGTACCCGATACTTGTACCGAGCACCCCCTATCTCATATCGTATTCTTATTACTAAGTGGGCCGTATGAACTGTACTATATTTTTTTTTCTACTTACCATTAACACTAGTAGCATAGTTATAAACATAGGCTAACAAACTCGGCTAGCACTTTATACAACAACGAGGACCATCAAAAGTACAAAACATCTAACTGTACATATCTGTCTACGAGCCTCTAAACATAGTACACATATACATAGGAAGGGCCGAGTATTGTCGTGCCCGAATATATACACAGAATAGTACCAAGGAACTGAGGCTCCGAGACAACTGGAGCGCTGCCACTTACTACTGATAGAACTCCTAGGAATCAGGTCTGTCTACCTGTTGACCTGCGCGGCATGAAACGCAGCGTCCACAAGAAGGGACGTCAGTACAAATAGTGTACCGAGTATGTAAAGCATGGAAGATAATACAACAGAAACATAGAGTATGATTATCAATATCATAGGGTCATAGGACATATAATGAGACGAGAAAGTAACCTGTACATCGGAATACCTTTTTTCAGGCCGGATACCATGCATGCCTGTCCGTCTTTTGAAAACATTTCTTTTTCATATTCATAGAAAATAGAGCTTATTTCACATCGTATCGTGTCATAGCATATCATAGTATATCATGTAATATCATAGCACCGAACAATGTCGGCTCACCCACATTGCGCCGAAATACATCGGCTCGCCCATATATCCCGCGTCCGGACATCCCGCGTCCGGGATGATAAGCCAGCTGACCAGCTGGCAATGAAACATGTTTCCCTTCCCATCCCCATGTATCCCTTGCCCCCACCCCATGTACATATTCATATTTCATATACATATATCATATAAGCATGCAGGAGAGCCCAAAGAAAATCATGTAGCCATCGGAGTGACGTAAGGTCGGTGACTTCCGATTACGTTATGGAACAATCGTGATCGCTTTGTCTCACCTTGAAGGAACGAGTATTTTAAGGCGAGACGACCAACGAAGAATAGTGTTAAAAGAAACATAGAATGAAATCATGGATGTCATAGAAATCAATTCATCTGCTTTAGAACCTTTAGGGAGTGGTATCATAACCAAGGAATAGAATTAAAATCAAGAACTAATTTGATACTTTCGTATTCCTATTGGGTCCTTAGCTTAAGACTCTTAGTCATGGAATCATTCTTGTCATACTTATCATAGACGTATTCTCTTCCTTAGCATCATCGTCATTGTCACGACCCGACTAGGGGCCGTGACGAGTACCCGATACTTGTACCGAGCACTCCTTATCTATCATATTACCTTTACCTCTTAGCAAACCGTGTAAACAGAGCCATATATTGTTTTTTGAACATTAACATTAGCAGCGTCATTCTGAACATAGGCTAATAAACTTCGTAGCACTTTATACAGCAACATTAACATGCCAAAACACCATATATCTAACTATACTTGACCGACTGTACATATCTGCCTACGAGCCTCTAGACATAGTACACTATAAATAGAAAGGGCCGAGTACTATCGTGCCCGAGATTATATATACACAAAATAATACCACTAAAATAAGGCTCCGGAACGACTGGAGCGCTGTAGAGTACTGCTGGCAGAGCTCCTAAGGATCAAGTCCACCTGTCCGCTGACCTGCGCGGCATGAAACGCAGCGTCCACAAGAAGGGACGTCAGTACGAATAGTGTACCGAGTATGTAAGGCATAGAAAATAATACAAGCAGTAACATAGAGTACGATTAATAATATCATGGAGTCACAGGGCATATAACAAGGCGAGAAAGTAACCTGTGCATAGGAAGGCCCCTTTTCAGGACGGCTGTCATGTAGGCTTGTCCTTTCGTCTTTGAAACGTTTCTTTCCATACGCATAGAAATTTACATTTATATATTACTTATTCTCGAGTACAGAAAATAGTGCATTTCAGTAACGTTATCCTTTGCTCACATTTACAGACGCCGAATACAATCGGCTCCACCCACCCCTCCCCCAACGGTGTCCCAGCACATTACATCATATATGTATCATACATTATATATATATATACAGTCGCCGCGTACGGCTCTCCCATATCCCGCGTCCGGGCATCCCGCGTCCAGGATGGCATCCAGCTGAATCAGGTGGTGATATAACAGTGGCCCTTCCCTTTTCCCCGTATACACATACATATACATTTCTTATATACAATTACTTTGTCTTATATATATACACATATCCATACACGTATACCCGTTTTATATATATATCGTATAAGCACACAAGAGAGCCAAGGAAAATCATGTATCCATCGGAGTGACACAAGGTCGGTGATCTCCGATTACATTACGGAATGCTAGTGATAGCTTTGTCTCACCTTGAAGGAACAAGTATTTTAAGGCGAGACTATCAACGGAGAATAGTGTTACAGTAACCGTAGAATGAAATCGTGGCCATTATAGATGACAGTCATAGGCTTTGGAGTCTTAGAAAACAAGGTTATAACTAGGAAATATAAATATGATTCAAAAATTTGCTTATCACTTTCACGTTTACATAAGATACTTAGCTTAGTCATCTTAGTCATAGAGTCGTTCCGGTCGTACTCATCAAAGGTACATTCTCTTGTCTAACATTGTAATTATCATTATCCTCATAGAAACATTCTCGTTAGAGTAGTCATAGTACTTATCATTCGGTAACGAGATTGGGATCAAAAGTCCCCTTTGGATTTACTTCAAGTAAGTCAACCACAACTATAGGAAAATCCGAGAGTAACGGGCCCACCTCGGGCCGGATGAGGTAGCGTATACGATTTACGTATGTTACGTGTCATAGCGTTACTTGTGAGGGTCTTAGGGTAATCGGGTCCCATTTATGCAAGTTCTAGGGCTTAGGAGGTCTTTCCATCATTTTGCACACTTTGTAGTTCAATTCTATTGAACAAAAAGGAGAAAACTTTAGGTGCGGATCCCGGGGAACAGAGTTGTCCCCGAGGCTTGTACCCAACTTATTACAACTAAGACATGCCATAGAAAGAAGGGTGAAGCCTTACATACCTCCTTCCGCTCCTTTTGCTATTCCAAATTCACGTCACAATTTCGTCAAAATCTGCAAATTGGTCATTTTTACCAAAACTCTCATTAGAAGACTTAGAGTTAAAATCTTAAGGAACCACTTTGCTACCGAAATTTCGGCAGCATTTCCTCTATAAATATACCATCCTCGACATTCAATTTGGTCAAATTCTCATCAAACACAACCTGGGAATTCAAACCCGGCCAAACTATCAACATAATTCAACAACTATACTAGCGATTCACACATTTCATTCAATACACATGATCTAAATTTACCACTTTCTTCAAAATCTTCCGACTTCAAAAAACATAATAATTCATATCTCAACCACATCATACTAACCACATTATTTTTCATGCATGCCAGAACCTTACATTCAATTTACATGACTTCTATAACAAGTCTCCACCTACTACAACTTCACAAGATTATTATGCATTCATTAGCCACATAGAATCCGCAACATAACCACAACCAAAACACTACATAAAATTGACTCATTCTCTTCCCTATCAACTCACAACCCACGGCCAACATGCATGTACACTACGATTTCTCCAAACTCATTCAACTTCAATTTCCTACATATCATTCACAACCAAATACTAGACAACATGATTGAAATATGATTCCTACACATACATATATATATGCTACCTCACGGCGAACATGCTATATTTATTTCCTTCATGAATTCCATTCATTTTAACATACTACAACACATACACCATGTATAACACATAAAACAAGATTGAAATTCACCTTTCTTCTTCAACTTCTCACTTGACTACAAGTTGGCAACTTGAATGATTTTGAGCCTTTGTTGCTCCAACAACAACTCCACCTTGTTAGGGATCCTTAGCTTGGTAGGGAATAATTTTTGGGGAAATTTTATCAATTTTCTTGGTGATTTTCCTCTTGGCCGAAAGGCCCTAAGGGTTTGGCTCCTTCTTTCTTTGTTCTTGCTTCTCTTGAAGCTTCTTGAAATTTCTATGGATTATGATGAATAAAGTGACTTGGTCATTATTTAAATTGACCAAGTTATATTTCTTATGGGCTTGGACCCTATATGGCCGGTTGGGCCTTGTAATTTTTCCAAGTTTATTACTTTCAAGCCCACTTATATTTAGCTAGTTTATGTAATTCATGAAGCATTTTTCCAACTTCCAAATTTGCCCTTCGTCTTTCTCCATATTTCCACGAGTCATATTGCGAGTTTCCCCTTTTTGCCCTTGACCTTTCCTAATACTCCCACTTCAAAATTTTTATAAACAACTTGTACACCAAATAAGATCAAAATTATAATCTTGCTCTTAATCTCCCGCAATTACCTTAAATTATCCGAATGCGAAAAGTGCGGGATATAACAGTCATCATGGTCATCGTAGACATATTTCCATTAGATTAGTACTGTCACGACCCAACCCCGTAGGCCGTGACTAGTGCCCGATCTGGGCACTCAAATGCATTCTAGTATATGGCAGAAGCCGACAAGGCTTTATTCTAAATTTAGATAATTTCCAGAAAAATTTCGGCAGAGTTTCCTTTGTTTTACGGACTATCCCAAATACCCTGCACGCAGAAAATACCAACAAAGGCCACACATGACCAACAAAGCAACATTTAAATATATGCGGACCGGCCACCGCGGCGAATGGGATCGCCCAAACGCAACACATACACATATCTGTACAGAAAGACCCCAACCCACAAACATGTCCACAGACCTCTAAACAAACCGACAGAATCATATGACGGGACAGGGCCCCGCCGTACCCATGAACGAGAATATACATATATAGAAGTGACAGACTATACCAAAAGATGGCTCTGAATAAAAGAGCGCTCCACAAATAGCAGAATGAGGTCCTAAGCGGACGGATCAGCAAACCTGTCGTCGTTACCTGCGCGGCATGAAAACGCAGCCCCCGAGGAAAGGGGGTCAGTACGAAATATGTACTGAATATGTAAAGCCTGAATTACGGAGACAAAATCATAACTGGTACAGGACATACAGAAAGTAAACAGAAAATCCAAAGTATCAGATACATAATTTCAAAACATGCAGAGTGTGTACAAAAACATATGTCATATCAAATCCGGGCCCTGCCAAGGGACTCGGTAGACAGAACGTGGCCACCCTCCCGACGCTGGTGCCACAACACAGAAGAATCAGAATAGGGGCATAACCCCATAGCATAATATGTCATATCAAATGGCCATAACAAATCATATCAGAACAAGCGGACATGGCACATCATACTCCATAAACCCATGTACGCGTATACCCGCCCCCTCACATCGAGGCACGGCGAACAATGCAGAGGATCACGCTTGACAACATATCCTGGCCCGGGCTCAGTGTGGGAAACATTGGGGTATCCACGAATGGAGTAGTGAGAGACTAAATGCAATTAAAACAGTATAAATATTTTCAGAGACTCGATGAGGCATATTAATGACAAACCAATCCAATGAAATCGGATGGGATCATAATAAGTGAGTTTCGGATGTTATAATAAATTACAGAAGTATAACCTTTCTGAAATCGTTCCGAGTGTCAAAACAATTTATCAGACTTAATGGAATATTTAAAATAATGTTTGTTAGGTAATTAGAATGGTAATCAAAACATTCCTTTCAAAAACCGCTCGAAAAGAAGACTTAAGCACTATAAGGGCAAAACTGGGAATAGTGGGCCCACCTCGGAACAAGCAAGGCGGTGGGCTCAAATTATGCCCTTTAAGCCTATGAGGCCACCTATCAAGGTTCTACGTACGTTCTATAGCCTTCCGAGTAGTTTAGAGAAAGTTTGCATAATTTCCGAGAAAACATACCAAAAGGGCTCAATTCTACTGAAGGAAAAAGCGAGATTTTCACTTGCGGGTTCTGATGGGCAGAAAGTCTTTCGAGGCCCGAATCCGATTCTACTACACTTAGGCATGCCAAAAGAAGGATCGAGGTAGCTTTACATACCTTTTGAGCTTTTTAAGCCTATCCAAGCTCACTCTCCGTTTCGTCGAAAATCTGCAAATGGTCACATTTACCAATTGTAAGTTATAGATGCTACGAATTCAATTTAACTCATATTTGTCTACCGAAATTTCGGCAGCACTTCCCCTATACATATAGCACCCCGGAGAATTCAACTCGGCTTAGAATCATCAACAACAACCCAAACAACAACATCAAAAACATAATATGGCACAACTAGTTCTACTTGCCGACAATTGCCATAACCTTCTCTCCAACCCAAACTTTCAAACTAATATCAATGATTTCACATTCATTAACAATCTAGATCACCACAACATAGTTTAGAAGCATTTCATATGGTTTCCTTAAATTATACACACGATATACATAATATACAAACTTTCCGCCAAAGTCGTAACTCATTCAAAACTTATAATCTTTGGCATACATATTCATAATATGTTTCTAGCTTCCAACTTCATCAATACTCATCATAATTTGCAACTTAATAACTTCATTTTCATAATGTCGTAAAATCGTTCTAAAACGACATAAACTTCTACATTCCATTTCAATACTAACTTATATCATTCTATCTTCATTTACATTGTAAACATCACAATAACACACTAACATACTAAACAACTTAATTCATTACCATTCCAAGTCCACATACCCTACGGCCATATGCCCCATTCATCAACTTCAACCAAATTCATTTCACTTCCAATTCCCATATGCATTTCATCACAACCATAACTAGAATATAACATGAATTCAACACATTATGGCTATACAATTCATACATACACACGGCTACACATCATATTCCAAACCCACTTTACAAACTTCCATTTTTCCATACAATCAACACATTTCTATATGCTACAACACAAACAAGACTTTATAACACAAGAATAAGGAATAAATTCTCACCTTTTCCTCAAGTCTTCTTCACTTGAACTTGTGTTCACTTTGATGAAATAAGGTCTCCTTTCTCCAAACCAACTACACCAAGTTGAAAAGGGCACTCACTTAAGTAGGAATCCAACAAGAACAAAATTTTAGAAGCAAGATTTTTGGTGGCAAATTTTCTATGGCCAAGCCGAACCCTCCCCTTTTTTTCTCTTGTTTTTGCTTTGTTCTTTCATGAATCTTCTAAGAGATGAAGATGATATAATATATGATATATACACTATGGTCCATTAGTTAATTTTTACACATGGAAAAATTAATAAAACATGGGCTTGGGCCACTAAGTTGGCCGGCCACCCTTCATCATTGGGCCTAATTTTTCTTTCAATTATTTGGGCCCAATGGATTATAATTCCCGTTTTGCAATTCCCGAAACTAATTTTCGAAATCCCAAATTTGCCCTTAGCGTTCCTCGACACTTCCATATTAGTATTCTTTCATAACAACCCAAGGGTTACATAAATTCAATTATGACCTTATTTCATACAAGTCCAAATTATTTCCAATTTTCCAAAGGTGTGAAAACACGGGATATAACATCCTCCCCCACTTTAGACCATTCGTCCTCGAATGTTAAATTAATCTTATAGGGTTTGAAAATACTTTGGGGGAAGTTTTCTGTTTATAGACAGCACATATGACCCTCATTCATCATTGAAGTGGAATTAAGCAAAGATTCGAGATTACCTGTGGGCATAGGGAACAAATGAGGATATTTCTTCTTCATCTCCTCTTCGGCCTCCCAGGTCATTTCTTCCCTATTGTTGTTCCGCCACAGCACCTTAACAGAGGCTACATCTTTGTTCCGGAGCTTTCTTACCTGGCGGTCTAGAATGGCTACGGGCTGCTCCTCGTAAGATAACTGCTCCGTCACCTGAATATCATCTGCAGGAAATATTCTGGAGGGATCACCGATGCATTTGCGGAGCATAGATACATGGAATACCGGATGTACCGCTTCCAAATCAGATGGCAGATCTAACTCATAGGCGACGTTACCAATTTTCTGCACAATCAGATAAGGCCCAATATAACGCGGACTAAGCTTACCCTTTCTGCCGAACCGCATTACGCCTTTCATAGGCGATACCTTCAGAAATACCCAATCACCAACCTGGAATTCCAAGGGACGACGCCGTTTATCAGCGTATGATTTCTGTCGACTCTGGGCCGCCAATAGTCGCTCTCGAATAAGTTTCACCTTATCAACGGCCTGCTGGATCATATCTGGGCCAATTAACTCTGTCTCGCCAATATCAAACCAACCAATAGGTGATCTGCATTTCCTGCCATACAAAGCCTCGTACGGAGCCATCTGGATGCTGGAATGGTAACTGTTGTTATAAGCAAATTCAATCAATGGCAAGTGATCCTCCCAGCTACCTCTGAAATCAATAACACAGGACCGCAACATATCTTCAAGCGTCTGAATAGTGCGCTCGGCCTGTCCGTCACTCTGAGGGTGAAAAGTTGTGCTCAAGCTCAGCTGAGTCCCTAATCCTTCCTGAAAAGATCTCCAGAAGTTCGCTGCGAACTGAGCACCTCTGTCAGTGATAATAGATATAGGAACTCCATGAAGTCGCACAATTTCTTTAATGTAAAGCCTGGCATAATCCTCAGCGGAATAAGTAGTTCTGACGGGGAGAAAATGGGCTGATTTTGTCAGCCTATCAACAATAACCCAGATGGAATCATAACTCCGTGGAGTGTGAGGTAAACCTGTAATGAAGTCCATATTAATAATCTCCCACTTCCATGTCGGAATTTCCATTTCTTGCAACAGTCCACCCGGTTTCTGGTGTTTGATTTTGACCTGCTGACAATTTTGGCACTGGGCGACGAATTCTGCGATATCCCGTTTCATACCGTCCCACCAATACAGGCACCTGAGATCATGGCACATCTTCGTAGAACCAGGATGAACAGAATAGCGAGCATAGTGTGCCTCGCCCATAACCTGCTGCCGTAACCCTGCAATATCAGGTGCACACAATCTGCCTCTGTATAGTAAGGTCCCGTCTGGTGCAAACTCGAACGGAGTCTTCTCCTTTTCATGGGCTGTATCTCTGTATCGAGCTAAAACAGGATCTTCATATTGATGCCGCTTGATATCTTCCTTAATAGATGATTCAGAAACCCCTCGGACAGAAATTCGTGTACCTCCAGAATCGGCCAGACGAACCCCAAGATTAGCCAACTGATGAATATCACGTACTATCTCTCCCCTGTCTGGCTGTAAGTCTGCCAAGCTGCCCATAGATTTCCGGCTAAGCGCATCTGCAACAACATTAGCCTTGCCGGGATGATACTGAATATCCACATCATAGTCTTTCAGGAGCTCCAGCCACCTCCGCTGCCGCAAATTAAGCTCTTTCTACTTGAAAATATACTGAAGACTCTTATGATCTGTATAGATATCAACATGAACGCCATATAAATAATGTCTCCATATCTTCAGGGCATGGATCACCGCTGCAAGCTCCAGATCGTGAGTAGGGTAATTCTTTTCATGCTTTTTCAATTGCCAAGAAGCATAAGCTATAACTCTGCTGTGCTGCATCAATACACAGCCCAATCCGACGCCAGAAGCGTCACAATAAATAACATATCCATCGGGTCCCTCTGGAAGAGTCAGAACTGGGGCTGTAGTCAGCTTCTCTTTCAGCAACTGGAAGCTTCGTTCACAAGCATCAGTCCACTGGAACTTGGCTCCCTTCTGAGTTAGCCTTGTCAAAGGCGCTGAAATCGAAGCAAACATTTCCACAAATCTTCTGTAATAGCCTGCTAACCCCAGGAAACTACGTACCTCTGTGGGCGTCGTGGGTCTGGGCCAATTCTTCACGGCCTCAATCTTCTATGTGTCCACCCGGACACCATCAGCTGCAATAACATGTCCCAAGAATGCCACTGAGGCCAGCCAGAATTCACATTTAGAAAATTTTGCATATAATTTCTGATGTCGAAGGACCCCTAATACCGCTCTCAGATGATCTGCGTGCTCTGCCTCGGACCGAGAATAAACCAGGATATCATCGATAAATATAATTACGAACATGTCTATGAACGGCCTGAATACCCGGTTCATTAAATCCATGAATACCGCAGGAGCATTAGTCAACCCAAATGACATAACTCTGAATTCATAATGCCCATATCTGGTCCGGAATGTTGTCTTAGGAACATCGGCCTCTCGCACCCGTACCTGATGATAGCCCGACCGAAGATCTATCTTCGAAAAATATTTGGCGCCCTGCAACTGATCAAACAAGTCATCAATTCTGGGGAGGGGGTATTTATTCTTTATAGTTACCTTATTCAGCTGTCGATAATCAATACACATACGCAGCGACCCGTCTTTCTTACGCACAAATAATACCGGGGCTCCCCAAGGCGAAGTACTGGGTCTGATGAAGCCTTTTTCTAACAGATCCTTCAACTGCTCTTTCAGTTCTTTCAATTCTGCCGGTGCCATTCTGTATGGGGGAATAGATATCGGCTGAGTATCTGGAAGCAAATCAATAGTAAAATCTATCTCCCGCTCTGGAGGAAGGCCTGGAAGCTCATCTGGGAACACATCTGGAAATTCATTAACCACGGGAACTGACTGAAGAGTCGGCGTTTCTGCTGTCAAGTCTTGTACCCGAACCAGATGATAAAACTAACCCTTTCTGATCATTTTCTTCGCCTTAAGGTATGAAATAAACTTACCTTTCGGCGATGCTGTATTACCGGCCCATTCTATAACTGGCTCCCCGGGAAACTGGAAACGAACTCCCTTATTTTGGCAGTCAACATTAGTATAACAGGAGGCTAGCCAGTCCATTCCCATAATAACATCGAACTCGACCATATCTAACTCCACCAAGTCTGCCTTAGTGTCACGACCACATACAATTACAGAACAGTTTTTATATACCTGTTTTGCTACAATAAAGTCCCCAATCGGTGTGGCTACCTCAAACGGCTCTATAGGTACAGACGTTATACCAATTTTACTAGCAACCAGAGGTGAAATATATGACAAAGTCGAACCTGGATCAATCAATGCATACACAGACCGAGAGAAAACCAATAGAGTACCTGTAACGACATTAGGCGATGCCTCCTGGTCCTGGCGGCTGGCCAAAGCATAAATGCGGTTCGAAGGACCGCTAGTACCAGAAGCTCCACCACGGCCTCTGCCGCGACCCGCTGGTGCTGAAGTACCTGGCCCAGTAGGGCGCATAGCCACTGATGAAGATGATGACCCGGCGGCTGACCGGTAGGCTGCGCTGCACCGCCTGAACTACCCTTATACGAGCAATCTCTCACATAATGGCCCTGACGGCCACAAGAAAAACATGCACCGGTGGCTCTGTAGCACTCTCCCGGATGGTATCTGCCACAATAAGAACACTGAGGCTTAGGTGGCCTCGTCTGACCAGAACCCCTATCTGTCCGCGAACCTGAAGCCCTTGAGCTCTGACCTGCTCCTGAATAACCTGGGCTATCAAATCTGCGACCTGTAGGCTGTGGAGATGCGCTCTGTGCCGGCTGGGATAGCTGTCTGCTAGGCTGCTGCGGGTGCTGAGGCTGTCTGCCCCGAAAATCTCCCGAATACCCAGATGATCTGGCCCTCTTGGGCTGTCTCCGATCCTGACTCCTATCGGACTGATGACCCCTGTGCCGGTCCTCCATGCCCTGGGCGTACGCCTGAATACGGGCAATATCCATATCGGGCTGAGCGGCCAATACCAAACAACTGTCGACAAAGTACCGGTCCAACCCCATAATATACCTGTGCATCCTGTCAGCCATAGTAGCTACCACAGCAGGTGCATATCGGGCCAATGAGTCGAACTCCATACTGTACTCTCGAACACTGCAACCCCTCTGTCTCAGCAATAAGAATCTGTCAGCCTTGGCCCGCCGTAACTCCGGAGGCAGGAAATGGCTAAGAAAAGCCTGAGAAAAATCATCCCAAATTGCTGGGGGAGCACCGTCGCCTCTGGATAACTCCCATGACTCGTACCAATTTGCCGCTACATCATACAGCCGGTACGAAGCCAATGTGACTGACTTTGTCGCTGAAGCATTAATAAAATGTAAGGTGCGCCGCATCTTCCTGATAAACTCCTCAGGCTTTGTCCCGAAGAACTCTGGAGGGCCACAAGTCAAGAACTCAGGAGCTCTCGAGCTGTCACGCCTATATGCTCGGTCACCTCCCAATCCGTGCCCCTGAACCTGTCCCGCCACAAGTCTGGTCAATAGCTGGACTGCCTTTCTCATAGTCTGATCCTCAGTCCCTGGCCGTGGAGCTGGAGGCTCAGGTACTGGAATCTCGGGAGCTGGCGGTGGAGCCGCCCCTCTACCTGCAGCTGCTGCTGCTCCAATCTCCTCTACGTGTGGCGGTGTGGAAGAGCCCTCTGCCGGGGGCAAAACATCAGGAGCAATATCAGCATGGGCCCTGGTAACCCTCTAGGCCCGACTAGTCTCTCCCACACCTGCTGCCTTGGCCTTTTGGGCCGCTGTCGCCTTTTTTGGAGGCATAACTGCAAATGTAACAATTCGTTAGGGAGGAGTCATCCTGATAACACAGCTCTATCGCACGATCTAAGACAGAAAAAGAAGGGTAGTATCCTAAATGCCTTGTAGCCTCCTGTTTATAGGTGTGGTGCACAACACACCGATAAACAAGACTCTACTAGACACGGTCTGTAGACATTCCGAGGACGAACCGCTCTGATACCAAACGTAGACATATTTCCATTAGATTAGTACTGTCACGACCCAACCCCGTAGGCCGTGACTAGTGCCCGATCTGGGCACTCAAACGTATTCTAGTATATGGCAGAAGCCGACAAGGCTTTATTCTAAATTTAGATAATTTCCAGAAAACTTTCGGCAGAGTTTCCTTTGTTTTACGGACTATCCCAAATACCCTGCATGCAGAAAATACCAACAAAGGCCACACAGGGCCAATAGAGCAACATTTAAATATATGCGGACCGGCCGCCGCGGCGAATGGGATCGCCCAAACGCAACACATACACATATCTGTACAGAAAGGCCCCAACCCACAAACATGTCCACAGACCTCTAAACAGACCGACAGAATCATATGACGGGACAGGGCCCCGCCGTACCCATGAACGAGAATATACATATATAGAAGTGACAGACTATACCAAAAGATGGCTCTGAATAAAAGAGCGCTCCACAAATAGCAGAATGAGGTCCTAAGCGGACGGATCAGCAAACCTGTCGTCGATACCTGCGCGACATGAAAACGCAGCCCCCGAGGAAAGGGGGTCAGTACGAAATATGTACTGAATATGTAAAGCCTGAATTACGGAGACAAAATCATAACTGGTACAGGACATACAGAAAGTAAACAGAAAATCCAAAGTATCAGATACATAATTTCAAAACATGCAGAGTGTGTACAGAAACATATGTCATATCAAATCTGGCCCCTGCCAAGGGACTCGGTAGACAGAACGTGGCCACCCTCCTGACGCTGGTGCCACAGCACAGAAGAATCAGAATAGGGGCATAACCCGTAGCAAAATATGTCATATCAAATGGCCATAACAAATCATATCAGAACAAGCGGACATGGCACATCATACTCCACAAACCCATGTACGCGTATACCGGCCCCCTCACATCGAGGCACGGCGAACAATGCAGAGGATCACGCTTGACAACATATCCTGGCCCGGGCTCAGTATGGGAAACATTGGGGCATCCACGAATGGAATAGTGAGAGACTAAATGCAATTAAAACAGTATAAATATTTTCAGAGACTCGATGAGGCATATTAATGACAAACCAATCCAATGAAATCGGATGGGATCATAATAAGTGAGTTTCGGATGTTATAATAAATTACAGAAGTATAACCTTTCTGAAATCGTTCCGAGTGTCAAAACAATTTATCAGACTTAATGGAATATTTAAAATAATGTTTGTTAGGTAATTAGAATGGTAATCAAAACATTCCTGTCAAAACCCGCTCGAAAAGAAGACTTAAGCACTATAAGGGCAAAACCGGGAATAGTGGGCCCACCTCGGAACAAGCAAGGCGGTGGGCTCAAATTACGCCCTTTAAGCCTATGAGGCCACCTATCAAGGTTCTACGGACGTTCTATAGCCTTCCGAGTAGTTTAGAGAAAGTTTGCATAATTTCCGAGAAAACATACCAAAAGGGCTCAATTCTACTGAAGGAAAAAGCGAGATTTTCACTTGCGGGTTCTGATGGGCAGAAAGTCTTTCGAGGCCCGAATCCGATTCTACTACACTTAGGCATGCCAAAAGAAGGATCGGGGTAGCTTTACATACCGTTTGAGCTTTTTAAGCCTATGCAAGCTCACTCTCCGTTTCGTCGAAAATCTGCAAATGGTCACATTTACCAATTGTAAGTTATAGATGCTACGAATTCAATTTAACTCATATTTGTCTACCGAAATTTCGGCAGCACTTCCCCTATACATATAGCACCCCGGAGAATTCAACTCGGCTCAGAATCATCAACAACAACCCAAACAACAACATCAACATCAACAACGAACATCAAAAACATAATATGGCACAACTAGTTCTACTTGCCGACAATTGCCATAACCTTCTCTCCAACCCAAACTTTCAAACTAATATCAATGATTTCACATTCATTAACAATCTAGATTACCACAACATAGTTTAGAAGCATTTCATATGGTTTCCTTAAATTATACACACGATATACATAATATACAAACTTTCCGCCAAAGTCGTAACTCATTCAAAACTTCTAATCTTTGGCATACATATTCATAATATGTTTCTAGCTTCCAACTTCATCAATACTCATCATAATTTGCAACTTAATAACTTCATTTTCATAATGTCGTAAAATCGTTTTAAAACGACATAAACTTCTACATTCCATTTCAATACTAACTTATATCATTCTATCTTCATTTACATTGTAAACATCACAATAACACACTAACATACTAAACAACTTAATTCATTACCATTCCAAGTCCACATACCCTACGGCCATATGCCCCATTCATCAACTTCAACCAAATTCATTTCACTTCCAATTCCCATATGCATTTCATCACAACCATAACTAGAATATAACATGAATTCAACACATTATGGCTATACAATTCATACATACACACGGCTACACATCATATTCCAAACCCACTTTACAAACTTCCATTTTTCCATACAATCAACACATTTCTATATGCTACAACACAAACAAGACTTTATAACACAAGAATAAGGAATAAATTCTCACCTTTTCCTCAAGTCTTCTTCACTTGAACTTGTGTTCACTTTGATGAAATAAGGTCTCCTTTCTCCAAACCAACTACACCAAGTTGAAAAGGGCACTCACTTTAGTAGGAATCCAACAAGAACAAAATTTTAGAAGCAAGAGTTTTGGTGGCAAATTTTCTATGGCCAAGCCGAACCCTCCCCTTTTTTTCTCTTGTTTTTGCTTTGTTCTTTCATGAATCTTCTAAGAGATGAAGATGATATAATATATGATATATACACTATGGTCCCTTAGTTAATTTTTACACATGGAAAAATTAATAAAACATGGGCTTGGGCCACTAAGTTGGCCGGCCACCCTTCATCATTGGGCCTAATTTTTCTTTCAATTATTTGGGCCCAATGGATTATAATTCCCGTTTTGCAATTCCCGAAACTAATTTTCGAAATCCCAAATTTGCCCTTAGCGTTCCTCGACACTTCCATATTAATATTCTTTCATAACAACTCAAGGGTTACATAAATTCAATTATGACCTTATTTCATACAAGTCCAAATTATTTCCAATTTTCCAAAGGTGTGAAAACACGGGATATAACAAGTACAGTACTTATCGTTTGATAATCGGAACAAGGATCAAAAGTTTCCTTTGGATTCTACTCCAAAATAAGTCAAACAGAGCAATAGGGAAAATCCAGAAAGAATGGGCCCACCTCGGGTCAAATGAGGCGGCGTACCAAATTTACGTACATTATATTTCATGACGTCACTGGTGAGGGTTTTGAGGTAGTCGGGTCATATTTTTGCAAGTTCTAGATGTTTAGGAAGTTTTTCCAACATTTTACACAATTTCTAATTCAATTCTACTGAATGAAAAAGGGGAAACTTTAGGTGCGGATTCCGGAGAATGGAGTTGTCCCCGAGGCTCGTATCCAACCTAGTATGCCTAAGACATGTTATAGAAGGAAGGGTGAAGCCTTACATACCTCTTTCCGCTCCTTATGCTATTCCGAATTCAAGTTGCAAATCCGCCAAAATCTACAAATTGGTCACATTTACCAAACTTGATTAGAGCATTTAGAATTGGAATCTTAAGATAACACTTGTCTACCGAAATTTCGGCAGCACTTCCCCTGTAAATACACCATCCCCAAAATTCAACTTAGCCAATTTTTATCAACAACAATCCGGGAATTCAACCCGGCCAAACTATCAACATAATTTCAACAACCACACTAACAATTTCCATATTCAATCCAAGATACATTATAACAACTTAATCAATTTACTACTTCTTTCAAAACCTTCCAACTCCAATAAAAACAATAACAACCTTATAATATATATTCCAACAACACCATACTAATATCATTATCTTCCATACATGTAAGAACATAATATTCAATTTACATAATCTTCCAAGACAAGCCTCCAACTACTAATACTTCACTAAGCTCATTAGGCTTTTATTTGCAATATAAAATCCACAACACAAAAACCAACATACCAAATAAAACTTGCTCACATTCCTTCATGATTCACCAAATATACACGGCTATACATCATGCATATACAACTACAACCTCTCCAAAATCATTCAACTTCCATTATCAACATAACATTCACAACAATAACAACCAATTACTAGATAAAATAATTAAAACATGATTTCTACACACACACATGCTACCTCACGGCCACCACCCCCACTTCCATATTCCTCATGAATTTCATCCATCTTTGTACACTACAACATGCAAAAATATCCATAACATGTAAAGAAAATGAATTCTTACCTTTCTCCTCACTTCTTCACTTGGCTAAAACTTCCAATTTGCAAGAATATGATTTTTTCTCCTTCCAACAACCACCCCACCTTGCTAGGAATCCTTCAATTGGTAGGAAATGATTTTTGAAGAAATTTTTGTCAATTTCCTTGGAAATTTTTGCACTTGGCCGAAATGGCCCTTGAAGCTTCCTCTTTTTTTTTTTTTTTTTTTTTTTGTGTTCTTGGTTTCTTGAAATGTCTAGAGAATTCTATGAATTTTATGAAGACTTGGTCTTCTTTTAAATCATTCACTTAATTCCCATATGGGCTTGGCCCATTAAAAAGGAAGTTGGATGGCCAACCTTGGCCCAAAGTGATCTAGCCCAGTTTTTTTTTGCACTTCATGACAAATTTTAATTTTTTCAATTTCCAAATTTGCCCTTCGTCTTCCTCCATATTTCGACGAGTCATATTGTGAATATACCTTTTTACCCCTAGCCTTACTAATACTTCCACTTCAAGATTTTCATAAGGAACTTGTATGCTTAACAAAATAAAATATGGCCTTGCTTATTGTCTTCCCGCGATTGTCTTGAATTTTCCGATTTCCCAAACATGCGGGATATAACAATATCATTTCTTACTTACGTCTAGGACATGCCAAAAGAAAGAAGGAATAGGCTTTACATACCTTTAGCGTTTAGTCATATTATAACTTGTACTTGCTGCCCAAAAACACTTATCCTATATCAAGATATCAAGAGCTACAATTAGTCTGTGAGGGAATTCAACATGTATTTTAACGTTAACAATCCCTTTCCAACATTTAGACGACATTTCGTTCGCATTCAAACCAACTAGTACTACAAGCTAATATTGTTAGTCATTATTTCATGTATCAATCCGAACTTGTTTAAACATGACTTAAGGGAACTTTGGACAGTCCGTACATCATTTACAACAGGCCCTTATCCACGGCCAAACAACACACACAACATTACCATTTTCGCTTCGCAATTTTCCAACTTCAACTACAACGACAACAACACGTTTACAACATTACTTATACGATTATTGGAACTGTTTTAGCATCATTTTTATTCTTACAACAGCCCACAAACCATTTCAATTTCAACTTGAATCATTAAACTTCACTAAACGTTCACAACAATAATTAACATTCAACATACACTAATTCACTTCTAACCTCAAAACAGTCCACGGTTTTGGACTGCTTGTGTACTTCAACATGATTCGTTTCTTTAACACCTCCATTCACATATTCAACATGCATACAATACACCATAATGTCCATAACAACAACAATCAAAATATGACACAAAACAGTCCATAAATTCCCCTAAAACAGTCCCCCTACACGGCTTCAACACAACTACAACAAATTCGTGATTTTCACAGGCTAGGCTCCGGAACAAAGGAGCAGTCCAAAATATCTGAATAGGTACCCTAAGCAGACGGATCTCCAAAACGAGCGTCTATACCTACGGGCATGAACGCAGCCCCTCGAAGAAAGGGGGTCAGTACGGAATATGTACTGAGCATGTAAAGCATGAAATGTAGTAATAGACTCATAAGGAGACAAATTATGTAGGACCCAATGCAACAATCAAAAATTCATAAAACTTGCCTTTGGACATATTTCATTTGTATCATTCTCTTATCAATATCGTTATAGAGTTTTGTAATCAAAGCTGCATAATCATTCTGTATATAACATATATATAACGTGTCCCGACCCTTTAATGAGGGACTCGGTAATTAAAATCATAGCATCACAAACATAAACATAGACGTGTCCCAGCCCTTTAATAAGGGACTCGGTAATAGGGAATATGCCCTCCTGGCCACCATCTCCATATCATCATGTCATCATATCATCACATCATCATATCATCATATCATCATATATATATATAACGTGTCCCGTCCCTCTAGTGAGGGACTCGGTGATTAATATAGTAAATATGCGCACGAGAACGTGTCCTGGCCCGGGACTCAGTGAAGGATATAGCGGTAAGCACGAGCAGAATAATAAGCAACCACATATATGCAATTCATCTTTTGAGACTCAATAGATAAGCAACTAACCAGCTCTAAAGTATTGGGATAATAATCATATTCAATTCTTTTCAACTCTCATTATACGTTATAGCAAGGAACGTTTCAGCTTTCATGTACATGTATCAATTTGACATGGTGTAGTTTTTTAAAGTCAAGTATGCTTCTGTTCATGCCATTCTTTTAAGAGTAAGAACTTCTATACATCATTCATTAGTCAATCATGTAGTAGACTCGTGACAATAGCATTAAGGAAATATAGAATCATAAGTCATGCATGGAACTAGAGAATAGAATTTACCCCAAGGTTCATATCATTTCTTACTTACGTCTAGGACATGCCAAAAGAAAGAAGGAATAGGCTTTACATACCTTTAGCGTTTAGTCGTATTATAACTTGTACTTGCTGCCCAAAAACACTTATCCTATATCAAGATATCAAGAGCTACAATTAGTCTACGAGGGAATTCAACATGCATTTTAACGTTAACAATCCCTTTCCAACATTTAGACGACGTTTCGTTCGCATTCAAACCAACTAGTACTACAAGCTAATATTGTTAGTCATTCTTTCATGTATCAATCCGAACTTGTTTAAACATGACTTAAGGGAACTTTGGACAGTCCGTACATCATTTAAAACAGGCCCTTATTCACGGCCAAACAGCACACACAACATTACCGTTTTCGCTTCGCAATTTTCCAACTTCAACTACAACGACAACAACACGTTTACAACATTACTTATACGATTATTGGAACTGTTTTAGCATCATTTTTATTCTTACAACAGCCCACAAACCATTTCAATTTCAACTTGAATCATTAAACTTCACTTCCACTAAACGTTCACAACAATAATTAACATTCAACATACACTAATTCACTTCTAACCTCAAAACAGTCCACGGTTTTGGACTGCTTGTGTCCTTCAACATGATTCGTTTCTTTAACACCTCCATTCACATATTCAACATGCATACAATACACCATAATGTCCATAACAACAACAATCAAAATATGACACAAAACAGTCCATAAATTCCCCTAAAACAGTCCCCCTACACGGCTTCAACACAACTACAACAACTTCGTGATTTTCATCCATTTATCCATACTACAACACATTCAATCCACTTCCAATACATGTACAAGAATATTAAACATGATTCCATTAAAGCCTACAACACACGGCTCATTTAAATTTTAAGAAAAACAGTCCAATACCAACATGCAACATCATAAACCAACTTCTACAATCTTTGTTCATTTACATATGTTGACACACATTCAATTCATCAACAATACATGCAAAAGGAAACCAACCATGGCTTAACCAAGCTCACGGCTCACCCCCTACTTCAACCACAACAACAATCCAACAACAACATGCACGAATTGTACATTCAAATCATCATACAACACAAGAAACAAAACGATCATTCTTACTTTACAATTTATTCTTCAATCTTGGCCGAATCTTCAACCCTATTGAAATGCTACACCTCCTTGTTTCTTTCCAACAACTACTACACGTTTTTGTGCACTTGATGAGGAGTTGATTTGATGGAGAAACTGATTTTTTTTATCAACTTGGAGAACCAAGTTCTGGCCGTGAGCTTCAAGGGCATGGATGGCATGTTTATGGTTTCTCCTTCACTTGAAACTTAATGGTGAATGTGTAGAACACTTTAGGGGTTAAATGGTGAGAAGGAAATGTAAGAGCTGGCCGTTTTTGGTGGTGGAACAGCCATGGAAACCGTGGCTTTCTCTTTCTAGGGCTTGAGATGAGAGCTTCTCTCTCTTGCTCAATTTGTGGGATTGGGAAATGAATTGTGCATGCAACTTTGGTCAACAAAGTTGGACATTTTGATGCCCAAGGGGGTCTTACACGTCCCCCAACTCAAGCATGGGCAAAAATCAGATTTTTGTTATGTGCTAGTGGACCCCACACGGCCACTAGTGCAACATTTGTGAATATTTAAGGCTTAATCCCCACTTAATAGTCCAAGTTGCATCGTCCATATCTCCTTATCCCGATATCATTTTGACGAGAGGTTTGTCGCGTAGCAAACTAGACTCGATGAACTTAATTTTAGGCTTTTGAAACACCTTAAAAGTCAATATATACTAGGAGATATGCCTCCTACAATATAGGCTAAAATCGGGTACGAGATTTTACTGAAGTTGTTCCGATTCATTTCGTTTAACTTCTTATCCTCTTCCAACCTCATGTAACCTCTCATACATACATATACACACTTATATACATCAATAAAAATCCATATACATGTCTCTAAGTGTCCGTAGAATCACAATAACCTTAAACATAACTAGAGAACTCACAAAGCTTCGACGAAACTCCAATCGCAAAAGTATATTCATATCTTTTGTCCATCTTCTATATCATTACTAATAATCTCAAATACTTTAAAAGGTCACTCACATTACCTCATATACATACTCATAGCGCGATTTCAAATCCTTTAGGTAACCGTGTCACCTTGGGATACTTAAGGAAACCATATATATAACGATATTCTTACTAACTCGACTAACTTTCCTTGAACCTTCTTAACTCATTCTTTCTTGTTTTAGTACAAATAGCACGGATTATTATGGAGTGTAAAATTCTTCCCCCCTTAGGAACATTCGTCCTCGAATGTTACATTAGTGTTATATAAGAATACTTAACCTTTCACCATTCCTAGTCAATCTTATCCTTCACAACCTCACAGCCTGTCTTACCAATACATTCGCATCCGTCACAATTCTTTTTTTTCTTCTGTACTCTTGTCTTAATCATACTATTACTTCTTTTAACTATAAACTCGTCGTAATCTATCCTTGCTTATCAATTCAGTCGGTACCTCATATAACACCCTATTAAGATTTGCCAGCCTTTTCTAAATCATCTCTTATTATCACAAACCCTTCCAAATTACCCTAGCATTTCCTTTTTACTATATTGATATCGATCTCATAATTACTATTACCATCAATTGAACGATTAACTTATTTCTCGCAGTCAACTACACTTACCACTTAGTCAACTCTTATCATTACCATTGACACGACCTTTCAATACATATTACGAACTAATATCTCATTCCTTTTATACTTGTGGAAAATTTTAGCAGAGTTCCCTCTGTATTTCCTTACTATCCCAGAACCTGCACGCAGGAAATACCAACAATGCCTCACAGGGCCAACATATATATATATATATATATACACACATCATATCATATCATAGCCACACAGGGCTCCCAATATTAACAACCGTATGAAAATTATGGACTTACCTCGTATGCCTAATCCAAACTGCACCTGTTACACTTTCCTATTTACCTTCCCTTTCAATCTTTAACTTTACATCTCAATCGTACTTCAAATACCTTACCCGACATACATTCTTCGTACCATTGCTTACCTGCGTGCTTTGAAACTTCCAATATCATCAGTCACGTTCTTCGGTCGATGCCGTTCTACTACTGAAATCAAGGGTTAGTATAAGGAATTTCATTTCCTATGACTGGGCTCTATCGCACGATCTTAGATATGAAAGAAAGGTAACATCCTAAATGCCCTGTAGCCTCCTGTTTATAAATGTGGTGCACAACACATCGATAAACAAGACTCTACTAGACACGGTCTGTAGACACTCCGAGGAAGGACCGCTCTGATACCACTTTTGTCACGACCCAACCCCGTAGGCCATGACTAGTGCCCGAATTGGACACTCATATTGCCTGTCAACTGTAATCATTTATAACTAGCATGTCATGAACTTATTTGTATAAAAAGGTAGGGTGTTATTTTAAAGCTGTCACGATTCTGTATGTCATAAGCACCTATCTCCTGAGGAGTTACCATTTTCAACAACAACATATATTTATATATACGCAAGCCGACAAGGCTGCCATTACACACAACATTCCAAACATACATACATATGCAAGCCGACAAGGCTGCCATCACGAATGGGTACGCCCCAAACATAAGTCATGTTCATACAACGCAACAACAACTATACACAGACCCACACAGATGTCCACAGACCTCTAAGAGTAACGACAATATCATATGACGGGACAGGGCCCCGCCGTACCCTGAATAAACACTTATATATACCATAAAAGGGAGTTATACCACAGGCTAGGCTCCGGAACAAAGGAGCAGTCCAAAATAGCTGAATAGGTACCCTAAGCAGACGGATCTCCAAAACGAGCGTCTATACCTGCGGGCATGAACGCAGCCCCCCGAAGAAAGGGGGTCAGTACGGAATATGTACTGAGCATGTAAAGCATGAAATGTAGTAATAGACTCATAAGGAGACAAATTATGTAGGACCCAATGCAACAATCAAAAATTCATAAAACTTGCCTTTGGACATATTTCATCTGTATCATTCTCTTATCAATATCGTTATAGAGTTTTGTAATCAAAGCTGCATAATCATTCTGTATATAACATATATATAACGTGTCCCGACCCTTTAATGAGGGACTCGGTAATTAAAATCATAGCATCACAAACATAAACATAGACGTGTCCCGTCCCTCTAGTGAGGGACTCGGTGATTAATATAGTAAATATGCGCACGAGAACGTGTCCTGGCCCGGGACTCAGTGAAGGATATAGCGGTAAGCACGAGCAGAATAATAAGCAACCACATATATGCAATTCATCTTTTGAGACTCAATAGATAAGCAACTAACCAGCTCTAAAGTATTGGGATAATAATCATATTCAATTCTTTTCAACTCTCATTATACGTTATAGCAAGGAACGTTTCAGCTTTCATGTACATGTATCAATTTGACATGGTGTAGTTTTTTAAAGTCAAGTATGCTTCTGTTCATGCCATTCTTTTAAGAGTAAGAACTTCTATACATCATTCATTAGTCAATCATGTAGTAGACTCGTGACAATAGCATTAAGGAAATATAGAATCATAAGTCATGCATGGAACTAGAGAATAGAATTTACCCCAAGGTTCATATCATTTCTTACTTACGTCTAGGACATGCCAAAAGAAAGAAGGAATAGGCTTTACATACCTTTAGCGTTTAGTCGTATTATAACTTGTACTTGCTGCCCAAAAACACTTATCCTATATCAAGATATCAAGAGCTACAATTAGTCTACGAGGGAATTCAACATGCATTTTAACGTTAACAATCCCTTTCCAACATTTAGACGACGTTTCGTTCGCATTCAAACCAACTAGTACTACAAGCTAATATTGTTAGTCATTCTTTCATGTATCAATCCGAACTTGTTTAAACATGACTTAAGGGAACTTTGGACAGTCCGTACATCATTTAAAACAGGCCCTTATTCACGGCCAAACAGCACACACAACATTACCGTTTTCGCTTCGCAATTTTCCAACTTCAACTACAACGACAACAACACGTTTACAACATTACTTATACGATTATTGGAACTGTTTTAGCATCATTTTTATTCTTACAACAGCCCACAAACCATTTCAATTTCAACTTGAATCATTAAACTTCACTTCCACTAAACGTTCACAACAATAATTAACATTCAACATACACTAATTCACTTCTAACCTCAAAACAGTCCACGGTTTTGGACTGCTTGTGTCCTTCAACATGATTCGTTTCTTTAACACCTCCATTCACATATTCAACATGCATACAATACACCATAATGTCCATAACAACAACAATCAAAATATGACACAAAACAGTCCATAAATTCCCCTAAAACAGTCCCCCTACACGGCTTCAACACAACTACAACAACTTCGTGATTTTCATCCATTTATCCATACTACAACACATTCAATCCACTTCCAATACATGTACAAGAATATTAAACATGATTCCATTAAAGCCTACAACACACGGCTCATTTAAATTTTAAGAAAAACAGTCCAATACCAACATGCAACATCATAAACCAACTTCTACAATCTTTGTTCATTTACATATGTTGACACACATTCAATTCATCAACAATACATGCAAAAGGAAACCAACCATGGCTTAACCAAGCTCACGGCTCACCCCCTACTTCAACCACAACAACAATCCAACAACAACATGCACGAATTGTACATTCAAATCATCATACAACACAAGAAACAAAACGATCATTCTTACTTTACAATTTATTCTTCAATCTTGGCCGAATCTTCAACCCTATTGAAATGCTACACCTCCTTGTTTCTTTCCAACAACTACTACACGTTTTTGTGCACTTGATGAGGAGTTGATTTGATGGAGAAACTGATTTTTTTTATCAACTTGGAGAACCAAGTTCTGGCCGTGAGCTTCAAGGGCATGGATGGCATGTTTATGGTTTCTCCTTCACTTGAAACTTAATGGTGAATGTGTAGAACACTTTAGGGGTTAAATGGTGAGAAGGAAATGTAAGAGCTGGCCGTTTTTGGTGGTGGAACAGCCATGGAAACCGTGGCTTTCTCTTTCTAGGGCTTGAGATGAGAGCTTCTCTCTCTTGCTCAATTTGTGGGATTGGGAAATGAATTGTGCATGCAACTTTGGTCAACAAAGTTGGACATTTTGATGCCCAAGGGGGTCTTACACGTCCCCCAACTCAAGCATGGGCAAAAATCAGATTTTTGTTATGTGCTAGTGGACCCCACACGGCCACTAGTGCAACATTTGTGAATATTTAAGGCTTAATCCCCACTTAATAGTCCAAGTTGCATCGTCCATATCTCCTTATCCCGATATCATTTTGACGAGAGGTTTGTCGCGTAGCAAACTAGACTCGATGAACTTAATTTTAGGCTTTTGAAACACCTTAAAAGTCAATATATACTAGGAGATATGCCTCCTACAATATAGGCTAAAATCGGGTACGAGATTTTACTGAAGTTGTTCCGATTCATTTCGTTTAACTTCTTATCCTCTTCCAACCTCATGTAACCTCTCATACATACATATACACACTTATATACATCAATAAAAATCCATATACATGTCTCTAAGTGTCCGTAGAATCACAATAACCTTAAACATAACTAGAGAACTCACAAAGCTTCGACGAAACTCCAATCGCAAAAGTATATTCATATCTTTTGTCCATCTTCTATATCATTACTAATAATCTCAAATACTTTAAAAGGTCACTCACATTACCTCATATACATACTCATAGCGCGATTTCAAATCCTTTAGGTAACCGTGTCACCTTGGGATACTTAAGGAAACCATATATATAACGATATTCTTACTAACTCGACTAACTTTCCTTGAACCTTCTTAACTCATTCTTTCTTGTTTTAGTACAAATAGCACGGATTATTATGGAGTGTAAAATTCTTCCCCCCTTAGGAACATTCGTCCTCGAATGTTACATTAGTGTTATATAAGAATACTTAACCTTTCACCATTCCTAGTCAATCTTATCCTTCACAACCTCACAGCCTGTCTTACCAATACATTCGCATCCGTCACAATTCTTTTTTTTCTTCTGTACTCTTGTCTTAATCATACTATTACTTCTTTTAACTATAAACTCGTCGTAATCTATCCTTGCTTATCAATTCAGTCGGTACCTCATATAACACCCTATTAAGATTTGCCAGCCTTTTCTAAATCATCTCTTATTATCACAAACCCTTCCAAATTACCCTAGCATTTCCTTTTTACTATATTGATATCGATCTCATAATTACTATTACCATCAATTGAACGATTAACTTATTTCTCGCAGTCAACTACACTTACCACTTAGTCAACTCTTATCATTACCATTGACACGACCTTTCAATACATATTACGAACTAATATCTCATTCCTTTTATACTTGTGGAAAATTTTAGCAGAGTTCCCTCTGTATTTCCTTACTATCCCAGAACCTGCACGCAGGAAATACCAACAATGCCTCACAGGGCCAACATATATATATATATATATATACACACATCATATCATATCATAGCCACACAGGGCTCCCAATATTAACAACCGTATGAAAATTATGGACTTACCTCGTATGCCTAATCCAAACTGCACCTGTTACACTTTCCTATTTACCTTCCCTTTCAATCTTTAACTTTACATCTCAATCGTACTTCAAATACCTTACCCGACATACATTCTTCGTACCATTGCTTACCTGCGTGCTTTGAAACTTCCAATATCATCAGTCACGTTCTTCGGTCGATGCCGTTCTACTACTGAAATCAAGGGTTAGTATAAGGAATTTCATTTCCTATGACTGGGCTCTATCGCACGATCTTAGATATGAAAGAAAGGTAACATCCTAAATGCCCTGTAGCCTCCTGTTTATAAATGTGGTGCACAACACATCGATAAACAAGACTCTACTAGACACGGTCTGTAGACACTCCGAGGAAGGACCGCTCTGATACCACTTTTGTCACGACCCAACCCCGTAGGCCATGACTAGTGCCCGAATTGGACACTCATATTGCCTGTCAACTGTAATCATTTATAACTAGCATGTCATGAACTTATTTGTATAAAAAGGTAGGGTGTTATTTTAAAGCTGTCACGATTCTGTATGTCATAAGCACCTATCTCCTGAGGAGTTACCATTTTCAACAACAACATATATTTATATATACGCAAGCCGACAAGGCTGCCATTACACACAACATTCCAAACATACATACATATGCAAGCCGACAAGGCTGCCATCACGAATGGGTACGCCCCAAACATAAGTCATGTTCATACAACGCAACAACAACTATACACAGACCCACACAGATGTCCACAGACCTCTAAGAGTAACGACAATATCATATGACGGGACAGGGCCCCGCCGTACCCTGAATAAACACTTATATATACCATAAAAGGGAGTTATACCACAGGCTAGGCTCCGGAACAAAGGAGCAGTCCAAAATAGCTGAATAGGTACCCTAAGCAGACGGATCTCCAAAACGAGCGTCTATACCTGCGGGCATGAACGCAGCCCCCCGAAGAAAGGGGGTCAGTACGGAATATGTACTGAGCATGTAAAGCATGAAATGTAGTAATAGACTCATAAGGAGACAAATTATGTAGGACCCAATGCAACAATCAAAAATTCATAAAACTTGCCTTTGGACATATTTCATCTGTATCATTCTCTTATCAATATCGTTATAGAGTTTTGTAATCAAAGCTGCATAATCATTCTGTATATAACATATATATAACGTGTCCCGACCCTTTAATGAGGGACTCGGTAATTAAAATCATAGCATCACAAACATAAACATAGACGTGTCCCGTCCCTCTAGTGAGGGACTCGGTGATTAATATAGTAAATATGCGCACGAGAACGTGTCCTGGCCCGGGACTCAGTGAAGGATATAGCGGTAAGCACGAGCAGAATAATAAGCAACCACATATATGCAATTCATCTTTTGAGACTCAATAGATAAGCAACTAACCAGCTCTAAAGTATTGGGATAATAATCATATTCAATTCTTTTCAACTCTCATTATACGTTATAGCAAGGAACGTTTCAGCTTTCATGTACATGTATCAATTTGACATGGTGTAGTTTTTTAAAGTCAAGTATGCTTCTGTTCATGCCATTCTTTTAAGAGTAAGAACTTCTATACATCATTCATTAGTCAATCATGTAGTAGACTCGTGACAATAGCATTAAGGAAATATAGAATCATAAGTCATGCATGGAACTAGAGAATAGAATTTACCCCAAGGTTCATATCATTTCTTACTTACGTCTAGGACATGCCAAAAGAAAGAAGGAATAGGCTTTACATACCTTTAGCGTTTAGTCGTATTATAACTTGTACTTGCTGCCCAAAAACACTTATCCTATATCAAGATATCAAGAGCTACAATTAGTCTACGAGGGAATTCAACATGCATTTTAACGTTAACAATCCCTTTCCAACATTTAGACGACGTTTCGTTCGCATTCAAACCAACTAGTACTACAAGCTAATATTGTTAGTCATTCTTTCATGTATCAATCCGAACTTGTTTAAACATGACTTAAGGGAACTTTGGACAGTCCGTACATCATTTAAAACAGGCCCTTATTCACGGCCAAACAGCACACACAACATTACCGTTTTCGCTTCGCAATTTTCCAACTTCAACTACAACGACAACAACACGTTTACAACATTACTTATACGATTATTGGAACTGTTTTAGCATCATTTTTATTCTTACAACAGCCCACAAACCATTTCAATTTCAACTTGAATCATTAAACTTCACTTCCACTAAACGTTCACAACAATAATTAACATTCAACATACACTAATTCACTTCTAACCTCAAAACAGTCCACGGTTTTGGACTGCTTGTGTCCTTCAACATGATTCGTTTCTTTAACACCTCCATTCACATATTCAACATGCATACAATACACCATAATGTCCATAACAACAACAATCAAAATATGACACAAAACAGTCCATAAATTCCCCTAAAACAGTCCCCCTACACGGCTTCAACACAACTACAACAACTTCGTGATTTTCATCCATTTATCCATACTACAACACATTCAATCCACTTCCAATACATGTACAAGAATATTAAACATGATTCCATTAAAGCCTACAACACACGGCTCATTTAAATTTTAAGAAAAACAGTCCAATACCAACATGCAACATCATAAACCAACTTCTACAATCTTTGTTCATTTACATATGTTGACACACATTCAATTCATCAACAATACATGCAAAAGGAAACCAACCATGGCTTAACCAAGCTCACGGCTCACCCCCTACTTCAACCACAACAACAATCCAACAACAACATGCACGAATTGTACATTCAAATCATCATACAACACAAGAAACAAAACGATCATTCTTACTTTACAATTTATTCTTCAATCTTGGCCGAATCTTCAACCCTATTGAAATGCTACACCTCCTTGTTTCTTTCCAACAACTACTACACGTTTTTGTGCACTTGATGAGGAGTTGATTTGATGGAGAAACTGATTTTTTTTATCAACTTGGAGAACCAAGTTCTGGCCGTGAGCTTCAAGGGCATGGATGGCATGTTTATGGTTTCTCCTTCACTTGAAACTTAATGGTGAATGTGTAGAACACTTTAGGGGTTAAATGGTGAGAAGGAAATGTAAGAGCTGGCCGTTTTTGGTGGTGGAACAGCCATGGAAACCGTGGCTTTCTCTTTCTAGGGCTTGAGATGAGAGCTTCTCTCTCTTGCTCAATTTGTGGGATTGGGAAATGAATTGTGCATGCAACTTTGGTCAACAAAGTTGGACATTTTGATGCCCAAGGGGGTCTTACACGTCCCCCAACTCAAGCATGGGCAAAAATCAGATTTTTGTTATGTGCTAGTGGACCCCACACGGCCACTAGTGCAACATTTGTGAATATTTAAGGCTTAATCCCCACTTAATAGTCCAAGTTGCATCGTCCATATCTCCTTATCCCGATATCATTTTGACGAGAGGTTTGTCGCGTAGCAAACTAGACTCGATGAACTTAATTTTAGGCTTTTGAAACACCTTAAAAGTCAATATATACTAGGAGATATGCCTCCTACAATATAGGCTAAAATCGGGTACGAGATTTTACTGAAGTTGTTCCGATTCATTTCGTTTAACTTCTTATCCTCTTCCAACCTCATGTAACCTCTCATACATACATATACACACTTATATACATCAATAAAAATCCATATACATGTCTCTAAGTGTCCGTAGAATCACAATAACCTTAAACATAACTAGAGAACTCACAAAGCTTCGACGAAACTCCAATCGCAAAAGTATATTCATATCTTTTGTCCATCTTCTATATCATTACTAATAATCTCAAATACTTTAAAAGGTCACTCACATTACCTCATATACATACTCATAGCGCGATTTCAAATCCTTTAGGTAACCGTGTCACCTTGGGATACTTAAGGAAACCATATATATAACGATATTCTTACTAACTCGACTAACTTTCCTTGAACCTTCTTAACTCATTCTTTCTTGTTTTAGTACAAATAGCACGGATTATTATGGAGTGTAAAATTCTTCCCCCCTTAGGAACATTCGTCCTCGAATGTTACATTAGTGTTATATAAGAATACTTAACCTTTCACCATTCCTAGTCAATCTTATCCTTCACAACCTCACAGCCTGTCTTACCAATACATTCGCATCCGTCACAATTCTTTTTTTTCTTCTGTACTCTTGTCTTAATCATACTATTACTTCTTTTAACTATAAACTCGTCGTAATCTATCCTTGCTTATCAATTCAGTCGGTACCTCATATAACACCCTATTAAGATTTGCCAGCCTTTTCTAAATCATCTCTTATTATCACAAACCCTTCCAAATTACCCTAGCATTTCCTTTTTACTATATTGATATCGATCTCATAATTACTATTACCATCAATTGAACGATTAACTTATTTCTCGCAGTCAACTACACTTACCACTTAGTCAACTCTTATCATTACCATTGACACGACCTTTCAATACATATTACGAACTAATATCTCATTCCTTTTATACTTGTGGAAAATTTTAGCAGAGTTCCCTCTGTATTTCCTTACTATCCCAGAACCTGCACGCAGGAAATACCAACAATGCCTCACAGGGCCAACATATATATATATATATATATACACACATCATATCATATCATAGCCACACAGGGCTCCCAATATTAACAACCGTATGAAAATTATGGACTTACCTCGTATGCCTAATCCAAACTGCACCTGTTACACTTTCCTATTTACCTTCCCTTTCAATCTTTAACTTTACATCTCAATCGTACTTCAAATACCTTACCCGACATACATTCTTCGTACCATTGCTTACCTGCGTGCTTTGAAACTTCCAATATCATCAGTCACGTTCTTCGGTCGATGCCGTTCTACTACTGAAATCAAGGGTTAGTATAAGGAATTTCATTTCCTATGACTGGGCTCTATCGCACGATCTTAGATATGAAAGAAAGGTAACATCCTAAATGCCCTGTAGCCTCCTGTTTATAAATGTGGTGCACAACACATCGATAAACAAGACTCTACTAGACACGGTCTGTAGACACTCCGAGGAAGGACCGCTCTGATACCACTTTTGTCACGACCCAACCCCGTAGGCCATGACTAGTGCCCGAATTGGACACTCATATTGCCTGTCAACTGTAATCATTTATAACTAGCATGTCATGAACTTATTTGTATAAAAAGGTAGGGTGTTATTTTAAAGCTGTCACGATTCTGTATGTCATAAGCACCTATCTCCTGAGGAGTTACCATTTTCAACAACAACATATATTTATATATACGCAAGCCGACAAGGCTGCCATTACACACAACATTCCAAACATACATACATATGCAAGCCGACAAGGCTGCCATCACGAATGGGTACGCCCCAAACATAAGTCATGTTCATACAACGCAACAACAACTATACACAGACCCACACAGATGTCCACAGACCTCTAAGAGTAACGACAATATCATATGACGGGACAGGGCCCCGCCGTACCCTGAATAAACACTTATATATACCATAAAAGGGAGTTATACCACAGGCTAGGCTCCGGAACAAAGGAGCAGTCCAAAATAGCTGAATAGGTACCCTAAGCAGACGGATCTCCAAAACGAGCGTCTATACCTGCGGGCATGAACGCAGCCCCCCGAAGAAAGGGGGTCAGTACGGAATATGTACTGAGCATGTAAAGCATGAAATGTAGTAATAGACTCATAAGGAGACAAATTATGTAGGACCCAATGCAACAATCAAAAATTCATAAAACTTGCCTTTGGACATATTTCATCTGTATCATTCTCTTATCAATATCGTTATAGAGTTTTGTAATCAAAGCTGCATAATCATTCTGTATATAACATATATATAACGTGTCCCGACCCTTTAATGAGGGACTCGGTAATTAAAATCATAGCATCACAAACATAAACATAGACGTGTCCCGTCCCTCTAGTGAGGGACTCGGTGATTAATATAGTAAATATGCGCACGAGAACGTGTCCTGGCCCGGGACTCAGTGAAGGATATAGCGGTAAGCACGAGCAGAATAATAAGCAACCACATATATGCAATTCATCTTTTGAGACTCAATAGATAAGCAACTAACCAGCTCTAAAGTATTGGGATAATAATCATATTCAATTCTTTTCAACTCTCATTATACGTTATAGCAAGGAACGTTTCAGCTTTCATGTACATGTATCAATTTGACATGGTGTAGTTTTTTAAAGTCAAGTATGCTTCTGTTCATGCCATTCTTTTAAGAGTAAGAACTTCTATACATCATTCATTAGTCAATCATGTAGTAGACTCGTGACAATAGCATTAAGGAAATATAGAATCATAAGTCATGCATGGAACTAGAGAATAGAATTTACCCCAAGGTTCATATCATTTCTTACTTACGTCTAGGACATGCCAAAAGAAAGAAGGAATAGGCTTTACATACCTTTAGCGTTTAGTCGTATTATAACTTGTACTTGCTGCCCAAAAACACTTATCCTATATCAAGATATCAAGAGCTACAATTAGTCTACGAGGGAATTCAACATGCATTTTAACGTTAACAATCCCTTTCCAACATTTAGACGACGTTTCGTTCGCATTCAAACCAACTAGTACTACAAGCTAATATTGTTAGTCATTCTTTCATGTATCAATCCGAACTTGTTTAAACATGACTTAAGGGAACTTTGGACAGTCCGTACATCATTTAAAACAGGCCCTTATTCACGGCCAAACAGCACACACAACATTACCGTTTTCGCTTCGCAATTTTCCAACTTCAACTACAACGACAACAACACGTTTACAACATTACTTATACGATTATTGGAACTGTTTTAGCATCATTTTTATTCTTACAACAGCCCACAAACCATTTCAATTTCAACTTGAATCATTAAACTTCACTTCCACTAAACGTTCACAACAATAATTAACATTCAACATACACTAATTCACTTCTAACCTCAAAACAGTCCACGGTTTTGGACTGCTTGTGTCCTTCAACATGATTCGTTTCTTTAACACCTCCATTCACATATTCAACATGCATACAATACACCATAATGTCCATAACAACAACAATCAAAATATGACACAAAACAGTCCATAAATTCCCCTAAAACAGTCCCCCTACACGGCTTCAACACAACTACAACAACTTCGTGATTTTCATCCATTTATCCATACTACAACACATTCAATCCACTTCCAATACATGTACAAGAATATTAAACATGATTCCATTAAAGCCTACAACACACGGCTCATTTAAATTTTAAGAAAAACAGTCCAATACCAACATGCAACATCATAAACCAACTTCTACAATCTTTGTTCATTTACATATGTTGACACACATTCAATTCATCAACAATACATGCAAAAGGAAACCAACCATGGCTTAACCAAGCTCACGGCTCACCCCCTACTTCAACCACAACAACAATCCAACAACAACATGCACGAATTGTACATTCAAATCATCATACAACACAAGAAACAAAACGATCATTCTTACTTTACAATTTATTCTTCAATCTTGGCCGAATCTTCAACCCTATTGAAATGCTACACCTCCTTGTTTCTTTCCAACAACTACTACACGTTTTTGTGCACTTGATGAGGAGTTGATTTGATGGAGAAACTGATTTTTTTTATCAACTTGGAGAACCAAGTTCTGGCCGTGAGCTTCAAGGGCATGGATGGCATATTTATGGTTTCTCCTTCACTTGAAACTTAATGGTGAATGTGTAGAACACTTTAGGGGTTAAATGGTGAGAAGGAAATGTAAGAGCTGGCCGTTTTTGGTGGTGGAACAGCCATGGAAACCGTGGCTTTCTCTTTCTAGGGCTTGAGATGAGAGCTTCTCTCTCTTGCTCAATTTGTGGGATTGGGAAATGAATTGTGCATGCAACTTTGGTCAACAAAGTTGGACATTTTGCTGCCCAAGGGGGTCTTACACGTCCCCCAACTCAAGCATGGGCAAAAATCAGATTTTTGTTATGTGCTAGTGGACCCCACACGACCACTAGTGCAAAATTTGTGAATATTTATGTCTTAATCCCCACTTAATAGTCCAACTTGCATCGTCCATATCTCCTTATCCCGATATCATTTTGATGAGCGGTTTGTTGAGTTGCAAACTAGACTCGATGAACCTAATTTTAGGCTTTTGAAACACCTTAAAACTCGATATATACTAGTAGATATGCCTCCTACAATATAGGCTAAAATCGGGTCCGTGATTTTACTGAAGTTGTTCCGATTCATTTCGTTTAACTTCTTATCCTCTTCCAACCTCATGTAATCTCTCAGACATACATATACACACTTATATACATCAATAAAAATCCATATACACATCTCGAAGGGTCCGGAGAATCACAATAACCTTAAACATAACTAGAGAACTCACAAAGCTTCGATGAAACTCCAATCGCAAAAGTATATTCATATCTTTTGTCCATCTTCTATATCATTACTAATAATATCAAATACTTTAAAAGGTCACTCACATTATCTCATATACATACTCATAGAGCGATTTCAAATCCTTTAGGTAACCGTGTCACCTTGGGATACTTAAGGAAACCATATATATAACGATATTCTTACTAACTCGACTAACTTTCCTTGAACCTTCTTAACTCATTATTTCTTGTTTTAGTACAAATAGCACGGATTATTATGGAGTGTAACACTGTTTATGGGTGTGAAGCCTGCCACATTTATAAACAGGAGGCTGCGGGGCATCTAGGGATTGTTGACCTTCTTTCTGTCTTAGATCGTGCGATAGAGCCAAGTCATAGGAAAAAGGAATTCCTTATACAAGCGTTACATACGACGGAAGGAGATAAGTGATGATATGGAAAGTTATAGAAGTAAGCCTTGATATTTTGTTCTGTTACCTGAAATTGGAAGCTCTGGGTGGCTGGAATATGTCATATGACTGTATCCCCTGTGAGGCATTATTGGTACTTGCTGCGTGCAGATTTTGAATAGTAAGAATGGTAAAGGAGATTCTGCCAGAATTGTTGGGTATGCCTAATAGGAAGAAGCGTGGAAAGGAAATACTGTAAACAGACGATAAGTGGGATGTGAGATGTTTGAGGAGCTACGGATTTGGGCACGGCGTGAAAAATAACAGCGAGCAAGACGATTAGTAGTCCAGAGGATTAAAATAGATAACATTCGAGGTTTAGCAAGAGCAAGGTCTGTTGGAGGATTCAGAGAAAGTCGACAATCGGTCTTGCTGTAGATTATTATGTAAGGGTGGTGAGTGGAAATCTGAACAGACTGATACCCGAAGTATTCATAAGTAACGGCGACGAAGGTATATTAGCTACCATCGGGAATTTGGGAATCTAGGACGAAGGGTAGTTATGCACATAAGTGAAAGGTAAATATTGAGGATCGAAAGGGGCAAAACAGTAATTGTAAAAGAAGGACGTGTTACGAGAATGTCTCGGAATCTGTAAGACTTCAATTTGCTCTAGATCATGTAATAAAGGTCATGCGAGGAAGCGGACGCAATTATATCGGCTTTAATGCACCAAATTTCATCGAAGATTCAAGGTTAAGCGTGCTGAGGTGAGAGAAATTTTAGGATGGGTGACCCCCTGGGAAGTGAACTAAAAGTCCTATAAATTGAGACATAAGAGGCAAATGAGAAGCTAGAGTAACCTAAGGGGAACTAGAGTGTGGGGGATAGTTGGAGACCATAAGAGGTCACGCAGGACGAGGCAGACTAGACTGGTGAAGAGACAGAAAGTGCATCACAGCTCTGGAATTAGGATAGGCTTGAATAGCGTTTGGAAGTATTTTGTGGGCTAGTTAATAGTAATTATATATATATATATATATATATATATATATATATATATATATATATATATATATATATATATATATATATATATGATATCCCACATGTGAATGTATTGGCGGGCATGTGATGTGTGTCCCAGCGACCGGTGCTGCGGTATGGAAGGCCTCAATCGCGCAAGGGTACCGAAGTTCAAGTAACAAGAAAAAGATATGGTACAAGTATTATAAGGTAAGCTGGTGTTATTTTCGCTACAGGTTAAGAATGGAAAAGTCTTAACACAACGATATTTGGAAAAGAAGGAAAGAGTGTAGATGGAAGATAAAGAGATCAAAGTGTCGGAAAAAAGTGAAAGGTAAGAAACCTCAGTGAGCGAAGTCCCTGAAGGAAACTACAGGCAAAGCACGAGACGATTTAGGTAAAACTCAAAAGATAGGCATGTGAAAAGGATAAAATGCGGTCATGTGGAACAAAAGAGGAATGTGTGGAGTTCGAGAACCGATTCTAATAAGTAAGGCTAAGGGAATAGTAACCACGACAAGGAATGTGAAGTAAGAGAAAGAATTCTTAGGCTTGCGATGATGTTGAGGTGAGAGATCTATAAAAGAATAAATATGTAGCTATATTAATATAGCTAAAGGTTCGATGAACAAGGATAGGGAGAGTGAAAGTTGTAAGGATTTTGTGCTAAGAACAAAAGTAGCGGGACGCTTGAGAAATATGGACGCACAGCTACAACACAAACACGTAGTTAAAGAAGAATTACGAGCAAGTGAGTTAAGCAAGTGAAAGGACGAATAGTGGATGGAAGGGTATGGAAATGTGGACAAAATGATGACATAGACAGAAAGTAAAAGAAAAACTTAGGATGAGAAGTTTTCGATATGTCAGGCACAGAGTTGGAAGGAAGATGACGAATAAGGTATAAACGAAGACTTCATAAAAGGACTGTTGGCATATAAGGAGCCCCTTAAAGGGGGGGAGACCATATTATATTAAGCCAAAAAGGGATCACAATATTTTCAAGCACCAGAAAAGGAAACTTATTAGCTCGGGGCCAAAGTTTAAAACATGTCGGCACATAGGAAGTAAGTAAAGAATGTTTCGAATGACGACGACTATTGTAACGAAAGTTCAACAATTGGTAGTCTGAGAATTTTTGAAAGAAAGAAAGAACGCAGTGCCTATGAATGAAACAAAAGAGTTCATCGAACACTAGAAAATAGTTCATGGACCATTAATTGTACGGAGCATAAGAATGTACGCTATGGAATTGTATGAATCATCGACGTGAAGCGATACTCAATCATGTTTGTAGGGGATCCACACCGGAGAGCCAACAAGAAATAACGATAGACGAAACGAGCGTCAATACAAAGAAATCAAAGACGAGTATACTTGTGTCAAGAAATGACCTGGGAAGGACAAGGATAATGAGATGGCGTAGTGGATTAGGAGACCCATGACGTGGAATGAGAACTCGTGTAAAGACCCAGGAGTTCGAGTATAAGGAGAATAGGGTAAGGGATAAGGAATGGGCATAAAGAGAAGAACGACTGTAAAAGGGACCCTCCCGAAGTATCATGACACCCCATAAGATCAGTTGAACATTCGAGGACGAACGTTCAAAAGGGGGGGGAAGATGTTATATCCCGTATTTGATACATTCGGATATTTCAAGGTGGTCGTGGTAGTTTAAAAGCAAGACTATGTTCCAAAATTATTTTAATATACAAGTTGTTTATTAATATGGAAATATTGAGAAAGGTTAAGGGTAAAGAGGGAAATTCACAAAATGGCTCATGGTAATATTGTGGAAGGCTAGGGGCAAAATGGGAATTTCACAAAATATCCAAGAAGGTTCTTGAAGGGGCCATGTTGGCCATGTGGTTTGTCCATATTTTATTAAATGGGGCTAATTATAAATATATATATATATATATATATATATATATATGGACCAAGATTATGTAACAAGCCAAGTGGTCTTCTTTGTTTATTTTTAAGAAACTTCAAGAAAGGGGACATGTGTCCACCTTGTGTTGGTATAAGATATATATATATATATATATATATATATATATATATATATATATATATATATATATATATATATACAATGGATGACTAAATAAGACATAGTCATCATTTTAAATTAAGAAGCTTGGAGAGAAAAGAAAAAGAAGAAGAGAGAGGGAGGTTCGGCCATGGTTGGCCGAACTTGGAGTTATGGGAATCAATCACAAAAAAAAAAAATTCTTCTAGCATTTCAAATAATTGGAAGGTCCTCATTAACATGAAGGAGTTGTTGGAGTAAGCCAAGCATTAATTTTGGTGATTTATAAACCCTAGCCAAGTAAGAAGACTGGTAAAGGAAGGTAAGGTTCAATCTTCTTTTATATATGTTATGGATGGTTTATGCATGTTGTTGTATGTAGAAATGGATGGAATTCATGAAACATGTATGTGTATGGTTGTGGTCGTGTGAGTGGTTGTTTGTGTAGAAATGATGAATTAATTTTATTTAGTATTTTGATTGTTGTAGTTGTGGATTCTATGATGAAAATGAAGGTTTGATGAATTGAAGTGAATTTGGAATCATTGTGGGGTTGTTGAAGAAGTTAGTGTGACATTGGAAAGGTTTCTTATATTTGAGGGAATGATATTGTTAATGTGTAGGTTGTAAAAAATAATTCATGAATTTGGAAGTGAGACATGCGTTTGGAAGATTGTAAGTTGAGTTGTTGTGATTGAATTTGAAAGAAGGAAATAGGTTGTTATTGTTCTTGTTGAATTTGGAAGGTGTCGGGTGAAGTAGTATGTTGATTGAGTCGTTTTGAATGTTATGTGAATTGAATTGAATATAAATGAAATGCCGTTGAATTGTATGACAAAGGTTGTTAATGTTAGAATGTGTCTTGAATTGATTGTTGATGTTGTTGGTATGATTGTTGGTATTGTTGTTGATAGTTTGGCCGAGTTGAATTCTCGGATTGTTGATTGATGATTTGGGTCGAGTTAGATTCTCGGGGATGGTGTATTTACAGGGGAGATGCTGCCGAAATTTTGGCAGATTATAAATGAAGTCATTTGAAGGATTAAGACAAGTATATGATGATGAGTATAATGATTGTGTCAATCTTCTTGAATGTAGACTAGCGATAGCGAGCTTGGACAATTAAGCGTAGCTAATAGGACGTGAAACAGGTATGTAAGGCTTACCATTTCTTTCTTTTGGCATGATCTTTGTGAAACCAACACGACGATGTATACGTATGATTTCAAAGAAATTCCTATTCTTAGAGCCACTAGGATGGCTAGCGTTCTTGATTTCCATAAGCTGTTCCGTATGGTTTTGATGCGTGTCTATGATGTCCAAAGTTCTGTTCGATATGTTCCGAATGGCACTCAAGAGACAATTGATATGACTAATGTCTTGATTTTCAAATGATAGCGATATCCGAAAGGTACTTAATATGATTATTGCTTTGATTTTCCAAAAATGGCTTCTGAAACGTTCGTAGAAGGTTCTGTACTTCAAATGCTCATAACTTCCTTATACTAAGTCGGATTGGCCCGAAACTTGTTTCTGACCCTTCAGGTGTCGATTTATGTACGTACCCATCGGGTCTTGAAAACTTGTTCTATGTGCATATGTATATGAAGCGACACCTAATGAGACTTATGATCTTATTCCATGTTCTCTTAACGATGTTATTCGTTGCTAGTCTCGTCTTATAATAATTGTTCCTTCAAGTTGAGACAAAGTCGTGATGATTATTCCATAATGTATTCGGAGGTTACCGACCTTACGTCACTCCGATAGATGCATGACTTTCTTTGGGCTCTCCTGCATGCTGTGATATGATATATGTATATGTATATGTATATGGAGTAAGGGGAAAGTTGAGAGCGTTATATACGTGTAGCCACCTGATCAGTTGGTATAATATGATATCGTCCCGGACGCGGGATGCCCGAACGCGGGATATATGGATAAATAGATCGGGCTGCACGTTCCGCAGCAATATATATATGGATCGGGTTGCACGTTCCGCAGCAATATATGTATATGGTTCGGGCTGCACGTTCCGCAGCAATATAATATAGTATATGTATATATGGATCGGGCTGCACGTTCCGCAGCACTAAGCAGGCATGGTATCCGCCTAAAAGGCACTCAGATGTACAGGTTACTCTTTTACCCCATGGTATGCCCTATATTTTTATTCTGTTATTATTCATAATTACATCCCTTACTATGTTACTATTCATGCCTTACATACTCAGTACATTGCTCGTACTGACGTCCCTTTTTACGGACGCTGCGTTTCATGTCGCGCAGGTACACCCAGATGAGTAGAAGCCACTATAGAAGATATTCCAGCGTAGTTGGCAAGCTCCATTTGGCCCTAGAGTGTTGTCGGGTCAGAGTATTATGCTATGATGTCTTGGTTGAAGTTAGAGACTTTGCAGACAGAGTCGTGGGCATAGAATGTCAGTTTGTAAGCGGCTCCATCAGCCAACGTGTCTTATAGTATTATGTTACAGATCCATTATGATCACAGATTATACTTGATTTGAGTACGATGAAAGAAAAGTTTCTGAAAGCTTACTATGTATTTCATTCTTAATTGATTTAAGAGTCTAAAGATATTATGCATGTAAAATGAGTCAGCGGGTTTGCTCAGCTCCGAATATGGGTCGGGTGCCCATCACACCCTAGTAAGATCGGGGTGTGACACCATCAAACCATCATTTTTATTATGGAATCCACAACAACAACAATCAAACTACTAAATAAAATCAATTCATCTTATCTTACCAACACACCCTTATTCGGCCATAACCTCACCATCCATATTTCATGAATTTCGTCAATTTCTACATACTACAACACTCACAAATCATCCATAACACATGAGAAAGAAGATTAAACCTTACCTTTATCCTTGATTCCTCCACTCGGCTAGAGTCTACAACTTGCATAATGAATACTTTGCTTGCTCCAACAACCACTCCACGTTAATAAGGACCTTCCAATTGGTGGAAATACTACAAGAAAATAATTTTTCTTGATCAATTTTTCCATGGCCTAGGTTCGGCCAAGCCATGGCCGAACACCCTTCATCTTTTTCTCCAAGTTTTCTTGAGTTGGAAGATGAATAATTTTGTCTTGCTATGTAAGCATGTCCATATATATATATATATATATATATATATATATACATAGCCTATAAAAGAGTGGACACATGCCCCACCTCATGGCTTGAGTTAATTGGCCAAGCCATGGGTGGGACCCATACACACACACCACACGGCCAAGTTGGCTTGGTCTTGAACCTTCTTGAACTTTCTTGTGAATTTTCCTTTTTGCCCCTAGCCTTCCACAATATTACCATGAACCACCTTGTGAATTTCCCTTTTTACCCTTATCCTTTCTCAACATTTCCATACTAATAAACAACTTGTGTATTAAAATAATTCCGGGAAATGTCCTTGCCCTTAACTTACCACGACTATCTTGAAACATCCGAATGTACAAATTACGGGATATAACAATCAGTCACCTCAAGCTCTCACCAGGTGCTATGGTATCTAATCTCACTGAAAATCTTTCAAGAAGAAGTGTGGTATGAAGCTCCTCATAGTTGTTGTCCTTTGCTGTCCAATGTCTCTGATCAATCATATACATGAAATCATGTTGAAAGTTTGTAGCTGGACTAGGTAACTAAGGAGATCCTGTTAATAGGCAGAACATTTCTGTTAATACTACACACTAACAAGGATAACCTTAGTCATCCAACCTGGACTACAACAATCCTATGAAACTGTTATCATGAACCTTTACTGCCTTGTGTAACTGAATCTTGTGTCATCACTTGTTGGCATGTATATAGAGATCAGATGCATATGATCAGTCTGGTTCTCTATTTCTGTAGATCTTGCTTCTGAAATTAGGAATCATCATCTTGTCAGCATTGAGAATCTTCTTTGCACCTGCTGGCAACTCAACAAATGAATGAAAATGAACTGTACCTGCAAAATCAAAAACCAAGTTAGCTAAAAAATTAGCAAGTGCATTGCCTTCCCTAAGGATATGAGCAAACTGCACTTGTCCCTTATTCCTCCAGAAGTTAATCTTCTTAACTTCCATACTAATCTTCCACTGAATGTCCCATATTCCTTGAATAATGTTTATCATAGACAGAGAATTTGATTCAATCATTACAGGCACCAGATCATTTTTAATACAGAACTCAATTCCATCCAGTATAGCTACAGATTCTGCTATGATGTTAGTTGTATCAGATATTCTTCTTGCCCCAGCATATATCAGGTTTCCAACCTCATCTCTAATGCAGAAAGCAGCTGAACTCAACCCTGGATTACCCCTAGATGCCCCATCTGTATTGCACTTCAACCAACCAGCATCAGGAAATTTCCATTGCACCATCTTATATCCTATTCTAAGCCGGTAATCCTCCAAATATTTCACTATGTAAGGCCAATCATGTGGAATATTTCTCAGCCAAGGATATAATGTCTTCACCAGTTGTTGCAGATTATAGTTGATCCCAGTTATCACCTTTAGTTTATTCATCTTAACCCCGTGCATGATAGTATTTCTTCTCTTCCATAATTGCCAGCATATGAATGCTGGTGCAGCCTCCATAACTGACTTGAGTTTTGTAGGACCTTGCATATACCACCATTGCACTATTGTCTGATAAATCTGAATCCTTGGCACAATTATCCCCACAGCAGCATTGTAATATTGCCAAATTTCTGTTGCAAATTCACCTGTTAGGGAGAAAGATATTCCTAAGATGGCCTTTAGAACAAGATATGGTCATTTCGAATTCCGGGTAATTTCATTTAGGCTAACTAATGCACCGGCGATATTCATGGATTTAATAAACAATGTGTTTAGGCCTTTCTTGGATTTATTTATAATTGTGTTCATTGATGATATCCTGCTCTATTCTTAGTCTGAGACAGAACATGTGGATCATTTGCGTACCGTGCTTAGAGTTCTTCAGACTCCAGAGCTATTTACAAAATTTTCAAAGTGTGAATTTTGGTTGAACTCGGTGACCTTGTTGGGGCATATTATCTCAGCCGATGGTATTCAGGTGGACACCCAGAAGATTAAGGCAGTAAAGACATGGACAAAGCCCAAAACACCTACAGAGGTTCACATTTTTCTGGGTTTTGCAAGTTATTAAAGAAGATTTGTAGAGGGTTTTTCTTCTATCTCTGCACCACTAACTAAGCTAACTCAGAAAGCAGCTAAATTTCAATGGACGGATGCTTGTGGGCATAGTTTTCGAGAGTTGAAGAATAGATTAACTTCTGCCCCAGCCCAGACACTTCCAGAGGGATCGGAAGGCTATGTTGTCTATTGCGATGCTTCTGGCGTTAGGTTAGGAAGCGTGTTGATGCAACATCATAAGGTGATTGTTTATGCCTCAAGATAGTTACGAAAACATGAGAAATATTTTCCAACCCATGATCTTGAGTTAGCTACGGTGATTTATGCATTGAAGATGTGGAGACATCATTTGTATGGTGTCCATGTGGATATTTATATGGATCACAAGAGCCTTCAGTATATTTTCAAGTAGAAAGAATTGAATTTACGACAACGGTGATGGTTAGAGTTGTTGAAAGATTATGATGTTAACATCTTATATCATCCCGGGAAAGCAAACATGTCACGACCCGACTAGGGGGCCATGACAGGTACCCGATGCAGGCTACCGAGCACCACTTACTATACTAATCATCTTGCTCAACTTGGACATACACAATCCCAAAGGCAACACACATATATATAAGCTCTTACGGCTACCAAAAGTAATGTACAATAATATAGACTGATATATCCATGAGACCACTACTACCCACGCATATGTATCTATGCGCCTCCACTAGAGTACTAAGACATAAGGACGGGACAGGACCCCGTCGTGCCCAAATATACACAAAGTAATGTAACAAAATGGCACCTCCGGAATAGTGGAGTGCTCCTGTGTAGCTGCTGATAGACTCCTATGAATCTGGGCCACCTCTTTGTCTACATGTGGGCAAGAACACAACGTCCAAAAGAAAGGACGTCAGTACAAAAAATGTTGTGAGTATGTAAGACATGTACAACAATAACAAATCAAAAAGATAAGGGAACATCAAGTAAAGAAACAACCTATAATTGAATGTCACTTAAGACGGAATAATGCATACTAGCTTACATCATAAACATCATCATATCAGTTATACATATATAAGCTGCCCGACCATATAGGTACGGTATGATCATCATTAGCCCGCGTCCAGGCCTCCCGCATCCAGGGTAAACATCTCATGCCACCCACTAGTGGTGTTTGCCCATGCCCTCTAGACATGGTGTATATGCCGATGCCGCCCGCTTTAGTTGTGTCTGCCCGGCTATATAGGCACGGTTTAATCTCATTATCATATACTCATCATAAAGCATGCATAAGAACTCAAAGAAAAATTATAACTCTATTGGTGTCACGACCCAGCCCCGTGGGCCGCGACTGGCACCCTACTTGGGCACCCAGACCGATTAGCATATTCAATTATCAAATTCAACCCTAATTCAAATTTCATAAAAGCCGTTTTAAACATAATTCATGTCAAAGCCTGTCTTAAGCGGTCGCACGTATCAAAATGTCATATCAAATCAGAAAGGAGCGGCGGAATGTACATCGCCGATCATATGCACAAATATAAACATAAGGGCCGTTTTGGCCACCGAAACAGACAAACCTCATTAAGACTCAAATCATAAGCAAAACATACTCATATAGGACCCTCAGCCCACATATATGACTACAGGCCTCTACAAATCCCAAAACGAAGACATATGACGGGACAGGGCCCCGCCGTACCCAAATAGTCAAATATACAGAAACATATACATAGCAAAAGATGTATGTACCAAAAGTGGACTCCGAATAAAAGGGGAGTACTCCGAAATAGCTGAAAGTGGAACCTACAGTGGTGGATCACCAATTTCTGTACCTGCGGGCATGAAACGCAGCCCCCGAAGAAAGGGGGTCAGTACGAAAGATGTACTGAGTATGTAAAGCATAGAGTACAGAATTATAGGCCACAACTGAAAGCAAACAAGATACAAAAGGGAAGCACTGAATGATATATCAAAATTGTATCAAACATATATATATATATATATATATATATATATATATATATATATATATATATATATATATATATAATGCAAATAAAATCATGCAAGGCTCAAGAACTTGGTCACCACTCCTACGCAGGTGCCACACACAGCATAACTCTAGAAGGTTCAAATCTCTGTACATCCCCGAGCACACATATCATCATTCATATATCCAGCCATATCACAGCATAACACCAAACGGAACCCGGCCCTATGGCGAGGCCTCGGGAACCGTAACACAGCATACGGCCGAATTTATCATAGTGCGCACGAATCACAACCGGCTCGGGAACCGGTGAACGAATCATAATAAGGGCACGAGCGGAGTCGTGAGCAAACAATGCAATTTGTATGTCAAAATATTCTTTGGAATTTGATAAAGTCACAAGTCAAATCCTTAGTCGAAATAGTCGAACAATTAGTTAATACGGAGTTCATTTCACAAAAGTGTTCCCGAAATGGTACTTATAACCCAAAATTATAGTTTATCATATTGTGTTAATCGAAACATTATTTTATAGAAGACAATTTCATAATCAAAGGTCCTTTATCAAAATTTTACGAAAAGAGAGCCTAATAGAGCAAACGAAGGCATCTCGGGGTTAGCGGGCTCACCTCGGGTCAAGTCGAGGTGGCGGACATGAATCACAGACATTTGGGGTCTATGGGATCGTACATAAAGGTTTCGAAGTAATCCGACTACGTTTGCATAAGTTTCAGACGTTTGGTTACTTTCTAGCTTAAATAGGGTCTTTAAGCTTCAATAGAATTGAATGAATAGTAGCCATTCTCTAATTCGGATTTCGAGGAGCAGAATCGCTCCCGGGGTTCCGATATCAACCTAACATACTAAGACATGCCAAAAGAAGGAGTGGGGAGCCTTACATACCTTATAAGCGTCTTATGCTCACCCAAAACTCAGATCCCGTTTCGTCCAGAATCTGCAATTGGTCAAAGTTACCAATTAGAGATTTCAAAACTTAAGAATTCCCTTAACATCATTTTTGTCTACCGAAATTTCGGCAACATTTCCCCTATATATATAACATCCCCGAGACTTAGCTCGGCTCAATATACATCAACAACTACAACCCACAATATCTCAACATCATAAATTATAGCAAAATCACTCCAATGTCAACATTTTTCCTTTCTACACAAATTAACAACTTTCATCCAAACCTCACAATATCAAATTAACATCCACATTAACATACTCATTTACTCGTTCAAAGTTATTCAAACACATTCCAATAATGTTCCGGGCAATATACTTAAGTCCAAGGGATTCGTCACTTTCTATATTTCATCCGAAACGTCAACAACTACGACGAACATACTAACTCGCATTGTTTCATCCCACATTCATTAGCAACAACCATAATTCACATTTAAAGTCTTACTTTCATAATTATACAAGAATATACAAAAATCATATACATTCCCATAAGAACCCGCAACCATTTTCAATGCCAATTCAACTCATTAAACATTCATTTACGTCATAAATGCCACAACGACGCAACTAACAAACTAAACAAAATCAAATTCACCTTGCCTTCCACACCACATAGCTCACGGCCACTACACCTTCCACATACACACACACGCCATGCATATACACACCAAAATCCCATAATATTCATGCAATTCTAATCATTATAACATTCATACAAGTTCCATAACTCAAAAGTGACAAAATCCTTACCTTTTCTTGAAAATCCGACTTGTCGCAAACGTGATCCTTTCGCCAAATAAATTGTATCACGTTGAAGAGCGTCTTGCACTTGCTACAACTACAAAAGGGACACGATTTTTATGATCAAAACAAAAGGCTAGAAAAATTTTTGTTGTTGGGGAATAGGTTCGGCCGAAGGGTGTTCTTGAGCTCTCCTTTCCTTTTTTTTTTTTTGTTTGATTGATATTTCTTGAAAATTCTAACGGGGGATAATAATATATACTTGATTAAGGGTCATGTGATAATCACATGACCACTTAAAATGGGGCTTGGGCCAAGCCTTTGGCCGGCCACCCCTAGTACTTGGGCTCCAATTTTTATCAAATTTTTTTCTTGGCCCAATTCGTTGAAGTCTCATTTTGTAATTCCCGAAACTAATTTCCGAAATTCCAAATTTGCCCTCGGCCTTCCCCGATGTCTTAGTACCAATACTTTCATAAACGACATAGGCATAATGACTAAAATCGATTTATCTTCTTATAACATACAAGTCTTAATTATTTTCACGATTTCCAATTATGCAAAAACACGGGACATAACATTCTCCCCCCCTTTAGAACATTCGTCCCCGAATGTTAAATTAGTCTTCTAAAGGCTTATGAGCATAACGGGGGAGTACCTCTCTTATAGAGGCATACGTAATTCATTTTGTCAATCAACACAACAGACTGAAAAGTTTAAATTACATGTGGATGTCGGGAACAAGTGGGGGTATTTCTTCTTCATATCATCCTCCGCCTCCCAGGTCATCTCCTCCCGGTTATTGTTGCGCCACAGGAATTTGATAGAAGGCACTTCCTTAGTGCGCAGTCTCCTTACATGTCGATCCAGAATAGCTATAGGCTGCTCGTCATAAGATAAATGTTGCGTTACCTGAATGTCCTCCACTGGGAATATCCTAGAAGGATCACCAATACATTTTCGCAGCATAGACACATGAAATACCGGGTGTACAGCCTCCAAATCGGATGGTAAGTCTAGCTCATAGGCGACCTCGCCTATCTTTCGAACGATCTGATATGGCCCGATATACCGCGGGCTCAACTTACCCTTTTTACGGAATCTCATAACACCCTTCATCGGCGACACCTTCAGAAATACCCAGTCGCCAATCTGGAACTCTAACGGTCGACGTCGTCTATCTGCATAAGCTTTCTGTCGACTCTGTGCAGCCAATAATCGCTCCCGAATAAGTTTTACTTTATCTACTGCTTCCTGGATCACATCTGGCCCAATTAATTTAGTCTCTCCCACGTCGAACCAACCAATAGGAGATCTGCATTTTCTACCATAAAGGGCTTCGTACGGGGCCATCTGAATACTGGAGTGATAACTGTTATTATAGGCAAATTCAATAAGTGGCAAGTGATCATCCCAGCTGCCCCTGAAATCAATAACGCAGGCCCGCAACATATCTTCCAGTGTCTGAATAGTGCGCTCGGCCTGTCCGTCGGACTGAGGATGCAAAGTTGTACTGAGGCTCACCTGAGTCCCTAATCCCTCCTGAAATGACCTCCAGAAATTTGCCGTAAACTGGGCACCTCGGTCAGTAATAATAGATACAGGGACTCCGTGAAGTCTGACTATCTCTCTAATATATAATCTAGCATAATCCTCAGCCGAATAAGTAGTCCGGACTAGGAGAAAGTGGGCTGATTTCGTCAGTCTGTCAACAATAACCCAAATAGAATCGTACCTGCGTGGAGTGCGCGGTAACCCAACAACGAAGTCCATATTAATCATCTCCCATTTCCAGGCTGGTATTTCCATCTCCTGTAATAATCCACCGGGCTTCTGATGTTCAATTTTAACTTGCTGGCAATTTGGGCACTGACCAACGAATTCAGCAATATCTTTCTTCATACCGTCCCATCAATATAAACATCTGAGATCATGATACATTTTAGTGGAACCAGGATGAACAGAATACCGTGCATTATGCGCCTCGCCCATGGTCTGTCGCCGTAGGCCTGCAACATCTGGTACACAGAATCTGCCTTCATATAATAATACCCCTTCAGGTGAAATTTCAAATGGAGTCTTGTCTTTATTAAGGGCCACATCTCTGTACTGAACCAGGATAGGATCTTCAAACTGACGCTGCTTTACCTCTACTATAATAGATAATTCAGCAACTGCACGAACAGAAATCCCAGAATCTCCAGAATCCGCCAAACCTGGCCAACTGATGAATTTCACGAACCAAGTCTTTCTTATCAGATGGTACATCAGCTAAACTGCCCATGGACTTGCGGCTAAGTGCATCCGCTACCACATTTGCTTTCCCAGGATGGTACAGAATATCAACGTCATAATCTTTCAATAATTCAAGCCATCTTCTCTACCGCAAATTTAGTTCTTTCTGCTTAAAAATATACTGGAGACTCTTATGGTCCGTATATATATCAACGTGGACCCCATATAAATAATTCCGCCAAATCTTCAAAGCATGAATCACCGCGGCTAACTCAAGATCATGAGTGGGATATGTCTTCTCGTGCGGTCTGAGCTGCCGGGAAGCATAGGCTATGACTCGACCGTGCTGCATCAACACGCAACCTATCCCAATACCAGAGGCATCACAGAAGACAACATACCCGCCTGATCCTTCTGGAAGAGCTAACACTGGGGCTGTAATTAATTTTTCTTTCAACAGCTGGAAACTGCGCTCGCAGGCATCGATCCACTGAAATTTCGCTGCTTTCTGAGTAAGCTTCGTCAGTGGTGCTTCAATAGAAGAAAATTTTTCCACGAACTTGCGATAATATCCGGCTAACCCCAGAAAACTGCGCACCTCTGTCGGTGTAGTAGGCCTGGGCCAATTCTGTACGGCTTCAATTTTCTGCATATCGACCCGAATACCGTCTGCTCCGACAATATGCCCCAAGAAAGCCACAGAAGTTAACCAGAATTCACATTTGGAAAATTTAGCATATAATTTCTGTTGACGGAGAGTGCTAAGTACCGTCCTCAAATGATCTGAATGCTCATCTGCTGATCGTGAATAAATCATAATATCATCGATAAACACAATCACGAACATGTCCAGGAAAGGCCGAAATACCCGATTCATCAGATCCATAAATACTGCTGGAGCATTAGTCAACCCGAAAGACATAACTCTAAATTCATAATGCCCGTACCGGGTCCTGAAAGCAGTCTTTGGGATATCAGACTCTCGCACTCGCACCTGATGATAACCTGAGCGCAGATCCACCTTTGAAAAATATTTAGCACCCTGCAACTGATCAAACAAATCATCAATCCGGGGGAAGGGATATTTATTCTTTATAGTCACCTTATTTAATTGCCGGTAATCGATACACATGCGCAGTGACCCGTCTTTCTTTCTTACAAATAATACCGGCGCTCCCCAGGGTGATGTACTGGGTCTGATAAAGCCTTTATCCAACAAGTCTTTCAGCTGCTCTTTCAACTCCTTCAATTCAGCCGGTGCCATTCTGTATGGAGGAATAGATATAGGCTACGTATCCGGCAACAACTCTATAGTAAAATCTATCTCCCGCTCGGGCGGAAGACCCGGAAGCTCATTAGGAAATACGTCTGGGAATTCATTAACGACCGGAACAGACTGAATGGTAGGTGTCTCAGCTGTAGTGTCGTGCACATGAACCAAGTGATAGGTATAGCCTTTCTGAATCATCTTCTTAGCCTTGAGGTACGAAATAAACTTACCCCTCGGCGATGCTGTAGACCCGAACCACTCTATAACTGGTTCCCCTGGAAACTAAAAACGGACTACCTTTTTCTGGCAGTCAACATTAGCATAACAGGAAGCTAACCAGTCCATACCCATAATGACATCGAATTCCAGCATATCTAATTCTATCAAATCAGCTTTAGTGCAGCGATCACATATAGTCACAAAACAATCCCTATATACCTTCCTCGCTATAATACAATCCCCAACCGGTGTAGCCACTTCAAATGGCTCTATAGGCTTAGACACTATCCCAATTTTACTAGCAACGAGCGGGAAAATATATGATAAAGTAGAACCAGGATCAATCAGTGCATATACAGATCTGGAGAAAACCAATAATGTACCTGTGATGACATTCGGCGAGGCCTCCTGATCCTGGCGGCTGGCTAATGCGTATATGCGGTTCGAGGGACCGCTAGAACCTGAAGCACTGCCACGGCCTCGACCGCGTCCCGCCGGTGCCGGCATACCTCGCCCCGCAGGGCGTGCAACTGATGGAGCAGATGATGAACCAGCGGCTGACCCCATCGGCTGAGCCACACTACCAGAACCGCTCGCCAACGGACAATCTCGCATAAGATGGCCCTGACCACTGCATGAAAAACAGGCTCCAGTAAGTCGATAACACTCTCCTGGGTGTGATTTCCCGCAATGGGAACAACGGGGCCTGGGTGGTCTGGGCTGGCTGGGACCTCTAGCTATCTGTGACCCTGATGCTCTGGAGCTCTGACCGGCCCCAGACTGTCCTGCACTGTCAAATCTCCTACCGGCTGGCTGTGTACCCCGGCCTGACGGAGGAGGATGTCTGCCTGACTGCTGCTGCTGAAGCTGTCCGCCTCGAGAATCTCCAGAATAACCTGCGGATCTGGCCCTCTTGGGCGGCCTCCTGTCCCGATCTCTGCTAGAATAATCAGCTCTATGTCGGTCCTCCATACCCAGGGCATAAGCCTGTAGTCGGGCAATATCCATGTCTGCCTGCAATGCCACTGCCATACAGCCATCAATCAAATAGCGGTCTAACCCCATTACGTATCTGTGCATCTGATCGACCATATCTGCTACTATGGCAGGTGCATACCGGGCCAAATAATCAAACTCCATATTATACTCACGGACGCTCCGACCCCTCTGCTGCAGATGCAAAAATCGGTCAACCCGCGCCCGCCGTAACTCTGGGGAAAAAAGTGGTGAGTGAAAGCAGTCACAAACTCGTCCCAAGTAGCTGGGGTAGCACCCTCACCCCTAGATAGCTCCCAGGACTCATACCAGTGAGCAGCAACATCCCGTAGTCTATGCGAAGCCAACTCAACAGACTCAGTCTCTGAAGCCCTGACCAAGTCTAGTGAGCGCCGCATCCCCCGAATAAAGTCATGGGGGTCCTCGTCGGGCTTAGACCCAAAAAACTCTGGAGGACCACACGATAGGAACTCTCGAACTCTCAGGCTGTCACGCCTGTCGTCATCATCATCATCTCTCCGCCCGCGTCTGCGAGCCTGTCCCGCTACCAGAGTGGTTAATAACTGCACAGCCTCTCTCAGTGTCCTGTCCTCCGCCCCTGGGTGAGGAGCTGGAGGCTCGGGTGCGGGTACTAGTGCCCCTGGAGCTGCTGATGGACCTGCTCCAGGCTCCTCCAGAGGTGTAGCGGATCCCTCTGAATGGGGCACAACCTCGGGCAAATCATAAACACGAGCCCGGGTAACTCGCTGTGCCTGACTAGTCCCTGCTATCCCTGCCTTGCCCTTCTGGGCCGCCGTTGCCTTCTTCGGAGGCATCACTGCAAACACAATAACGAATCAGATCAAAATCATCCTAATAGCACAGCTCTAACGCACGATCTAAGATTCCAAAGAAAAGTAACACCCTAAATGCCCTGTAGCCTCCTGTTTATAGATGTGGTGCACAACACACCGATAAACAAGACTCTACGAGACACAGCCTGTAGACATTCCGAGGACAAACCGCTCTGATACCACTTTTGTCACGACCCAGCCCCATGGGCCGCGACTGGCACCCTACTTGGGCACCCAGACCGATTCGCATATTCAATTATCAAATTCAACCCTAATTCAAATTTCATAAAAGCCGTTTTAAACATAATTCATGTCAAAGTCTGTCTTAAGCGGTCGCACGTATCAAAATGTCATATCAAATCAGAAAGGAGCAGCGGAATGTACATCGCCGATCATATGCACAAATATAAACATAAGGGCCGTTTTGGCCACCGAAACAGACAGACCTTATTAAGACTCAAATTATAAGCAAAACATACGCATATAGGACCCTCAGCCCACATATATGACTACAGGCCTCTACAAATCCCAAAACGAAGACATATGACGGGACAGGGCCCCGCCGTACCCAAATAGTCAAATATACAGAAACATATACATAGCAAAAGATGTATGTACCAAAAGTGGACTCCGGATAAAAGGGGACTACTCCGAAATAGCTGAAAGTGGAACCTACAGTGGTGGATCACCAATATCTGTACCTGCGGGCATGAAACGCAGCCCCCGAAGAAAGGGGGTTAGTACGAAAGATGTATTGAGTATGTAAAGCATAGAGTACAGAATTATAGGCCACAACTGAAAGCAAACAAGATACAAAAGGGAAGCACTGAATGATATATCAAAATTGTATCAAACATATATATATATATATATATATATATATATATATATATATATAATGCAAATAAAATCACGCAAGGCTCAAGAACGTGGTCACCACTCCGACGCAGGTGCCACACACAGCATAACTCCAGAAGGTTCAAATCTCCGTACATCCCCGAGCACACATATCATCATACATATCACCAGCCATATCACAGCATAACACCAAACGGAACCCGGCCCTATGGTGAGGCCTCGGGAACCGTAACACAGCATACGGCCGAATTTATCATAGTGCGCACGAATCACAACCGGCCCGGGAACCGGTGAACGAATCATAATAAGGGCACGAGCGGAGTCGTGAGCAAACAATGCAATTTGTATGTCAAAATATTCTTTGGAATTTGATAAAGTCACAAGTCAAATCCTTAGTCAAAATAGTCGAACAATTAGTTAAAACGGAGTTCATTTCACAAAAGTGTTCCCGAAATGGTACTTATAACCCAAAATTATAGTTTATCATATTGTGTTAATCGAAACATTATTTTATAGAAGACAATTTCATAATCAAAGGTCCTTTATCAAAATTTTACGAAAAGAGAGCCTAATAGAGCAAACGAAGGCATCTCGGGGTTAGCGGGCTCACCTCGGGTCAAGTCGAGGTGGCGGACATGAATCACAGACATTTGGGGTCTATGGGATCATACATAAAGGTTTCGAAGTAATCCGACTACGTTTGCATAAGTTTCAGACGTTTGGTTACTTTCTAGCTTAAATAGGGTCTTTAAGCTTCAATAGAATTGAATGAATAGTAGCCATTCTCTAATTCGGATTTCGAGGAGCAGAATCGCTCCCGGGGTTCCGATATCAACCTAACATACTAAGACATGCCAAAAGAAGGAGTGGGGAGCCTTACATACCTTATAAGCGTCTTATGCTCACCCAAAACTCAGATCCCGTTTCGTCCAGAATCTGCAATTGGTCAAAGTTACCAATTAGAGATTTCAAAACTTAAGAATTCCCTTAACATCATTTTTGTCTACCGAAATTTCGGCAACATTTCCCCTATATATATAACATCCCCGAGACTTAGCTCGGCTCAATATACATCAACAACTACAACCCACAATATCTCAACATCATAAATTATAGCAAAATCACTCCAATGTCAACATTTTTCCTTTCTACACAAATTAACAACTTTCATCCAAACCTCACAATATCAAATTAACATCCACATTAACATACTCATTTACTCGTTCAAAGTTATTCAAACACATTCCAATAATGTTCCGGGCAATATACTTAAGTCCAAGGGATTCGTCACTTTCTATATTTCATCCGAAACGTCAACAACTACGACGAACATACTAACTCGCATTGTTTCATCCCACATTCATTAGCAACAACCATAATTCACATTTAAAGTCTTACTTTCATAATTATACAAGAATATACAAAAATCATATACATTCCCATAAGAACCCGCAACCATTTTCAATGCCAATTCAACTCATTAAACATTCATTTACGTCATAAATGCCACAACGACGCAACTAACAAACTAAACAAAATCAAATTCACCTTGCCTTCCACACCACATAGCTCACGGCCACTACACCTTCCACATACACACACACGCCATGCATATACACACCAAAATCCCATAATATTCATGCAATTCTAATCATTATAACATTCATACAAGTTCCATAACTCAAAAGTGACAAAATCCTTACCTTTTCTTGAAAATCCGACTTGTCGCAAACGTGATCCTTTCGCCAAATAAATTGTATCACGTTGAAGAGCGTCTTGCACTTGCTACAACTACAAAAGGGACACGATATTTATGATCAAAACAAAAGGCTAGAAAAAATTTTGTTGTTGGGGAATAGGTTCGGCCGAAGGGTGTTCTTGAGCTCTCCTTTCCTTTTTTTTTTTGTTTGATTGATCTTTCCTGAAAATTCTAACGGGGGATAATAATATATACTTGATTAAGGGTCATGTGATAATCACATGACCACTTAAAATGGGGCTTGGGCCAAGCCTTTGGCCGGCCACCCCTAGTACTTGTGCTCCAATTTTTATCAAATTTTTTTCTTGGCCCAATTCGTTGAAGTCTCGTTTTGTAATTCCCGAAACTAATTTCCGAAATTCCAAATTTTCCCTCGGCCTTCCCCGATGTCATAGCACCAATACTTTCAAAAACGACATAGGCATAATGACTAAAATCGATTTATCTTCTTATAACATACAAGTCTTAATTATTTTCACGATTTCCAATTATGCAAAAACACGGGACATAACAATTGGGGTGACGTAATGTAAAAAAACCCCATCCCATTATGGAGTAGCCATGATCATCATGCCTCACCTTAAAAGAACAAGCAATATAAGGCGACTGAAACAACAATGATCAACATCAAGGAATCATATAAGAATCATTAGCTTTGTAGAAATATCATATCATGAGCTTTAGAATCTCTAGACTTACACCCATCATCATCATTATCATGTTCGTAACATATCTCTTATCTTTATCTCATAAGAAGCTCTTCATAAACATTGACTCATAGTTTTCGGAATGTAAGAAGATCAAGGAAAAACAAAGGGAGTCATGTCATAGGAATCATGCCTTAGAAAAAGAAGGGACTAGCCTCATATACCTTTTCACCTTTCTAACTTGTTAACTAAACTCTTCCTTCCAAGTTCGCGACGGTACATTCAAGAGAATTCATGCTCGAATTAGATAATCGGAAGTATACTTAAGCTTAAGCTAAAGCTAATGAAAATTCGGTAGCATCTCCTTTGTTTCTACAACTTTCTCCATATGATATAACAACTCCCAAACATCCATAACGACATTCATAATATCGTAATCTTCAAGTTCAACGTTATTCAATTCCCACAATTCCTTACCAAAATGATTCATGCCCATAACTATGGCATAACACCGTATGCGTTCTCATATTATACTTACTTAACGTCATTTGTATCATCTACAATAAGATTTTACTCATAATATATCAAGGGTCGTGATTCACGTTAAACTACTATTCAAGAATACCATTATTTTCACATTTGAGCTCCATATTCTACTTTCTTCCATAATCCAAGTCTTGCACCCCTTCAATATTCTAAATAACATGAAATCATCATAGAACATATCTTTGATTGTATAGTAATGGGCTTTTGATGAAGGTACTTCACTTGGAGAAAACCCTAGCTCCATTTCCAAAGAATTTCTTGACTTCCAACAACCCTAGAGAACTCCCTTGCACTTGATTTTCTTGAATTGATGATATTGATCTTTGATTTCGTTTAGATTCTTGTAAAAGAAGTGTGTGGAACATTCTAGAGAGTTGGAGAGAAGTGGAGAAGTTGGAGAAATAAGAAATTAGAAGTGGGAACATGTTTTTATACGTAAACATTCTCAGCCCGTTAAAAACATTCGTCCTCGAATGTTAAGTTCTCGAGAATCCTACAGAAATTTCGCAAGAGTTTCCCCTGTAATATGGTGCTACCATCCTATCACAACAGTCCACAATAACATCGCCTCACATGGCTACAACACAATAGCAAGCAATTATGGCCACACACAACCAAAAGCATTAGAAAAAAGAGCATTTCATACCTCATAATACTGATGTCTCATCTTGAATCTCTTCCGGGGATGGAAACAGTTGCGGGTACTTGGACTTCATGCTTTATTCCGCTTCCCAAGTCATTTCGTCACTGTTATTGTTCCTCCATAAGACCTTGACTGAAGCTACTTCTTTGTTTCTAAGTCTCCGCACTTGCCTATCTAGTATGGCACTGGGTACCTCCTCATAAGTCAACTTTTCCGTCACTTGAACATCTTCTACCGGCACAATTCTAGTGGGATCTCCAACACATTTGTGGAGCACTGACACATGAAATACTGGATGGACTGATTCAAGTCCTGGGGGTAAGTCCAGCTCATAAGCTCCTTGGCCTATGTTGCGGACAATCTTATAAGGTCTAATGTATCGAGGACTTAATTTTCCCTTCTTGCCAAATCTCATCACGCCCTTCATCGGTGATACCTTCAGGAATACCCAATCATCAACTTAGAATTCTAAGTCTCGCCGACAGTTGTCCGCATAAGATTTCTGGTGACTTTGGGCTGTCAACAATCGATCTCGGATAACTTTTATCATTTCCACCGTTTGTTGAATCAATTTCGGGCATATTAGCTGTGTCTCTCCTACTTCAAACCACCCTATTGGGGATCTGTACTATCTTCCATATAGGGCTTCATACGGGGCCATCTGAATACTGGAATGATAGCTGTTATTGTATGCGAACTCAATAAGAGGTAGGTGATCATCCCAACTACCACCGAAATCTATAACTCATTCCCGCAACATATCTTCCAAGGTTTGAATAGTGCGCTAGGCCTGTCCATCAGTTTGTGGATGAAAGTTGTGCTAAGTCGTACTTGAGTACCCAAACCTTCTTGGAAAGACTTCCAAAATTTAGCTGTAAATTGTGCTCCTCTATTTGTGATAATGGATATCGGGACACCATGAAGTCGCACAATCTCCTTAAGATACAACTTTGCATAATCTTCTGCTGAATATGTGGTTTTGACTGGAAGAAAATGAGCTGATTTCGTGAGTCTGTCCACGATTACCCATATAGAATCATACTTGCGTCGGGAGCAAGGCAATCCTACAATGAAATCCATGTTGATCACTTCCCATTTCCAGGCTGGAATTTCCATGGCTTGTAACAATCCTCCTGGCTTTTGATGCTCGATTTTCACTTGTTGGCAATTTGGATATTGAGCTACAAATTCTGCTATGTGTTTCTTCATTCCATCCCACCAATACATTAGCTTGAGATCATGATACATTTTTGTCGCTCCTGGGTGAATAGAATACCGAGAGTAATGAGCTTCTTCTAGAATCCGATGACGTAGTCCTGCAACATTTGGAACACATAGCCTATCACGGTATCTAAGAACTCCATCAGTAGAAACCTCAAATGGCGACTTCTTCTCATAAAATGTATCTCCATAGTGGCTCCACTGGGGATATTCTGTCACGACCCAACCCCGTGGGCCGCGACCAGTGCCCTAGCTGGGCACCTATACGTACCCGATACCCAAATTAGCATATTATCAGAATAATAATATAATAATAACATTAGTAGATGCTACAGAATTTAGCCGAAGAGCAGACTTGGCACACAGAAGCCGATAAGGCTATCATAAAACAAAACATCCCAAACATATGTACAGAACCCACACAGATGTATCCACAGACCTCTACAGAACATATCATAATCATAAGACGGGACCGGGCCCCGTCATACCCTGAACAAAGTACATATCCAGATAGCAGTGACAGACTGTACCAAAAGATGGGCTCTGTAGAAGAGAGCGCCCCAAAATAGCAGAAATGGGATCCTAAACGTGCGGATCAGCAAACCTGTCGTTCGTACCTGCGCGGCATGAAAACGCAGCCCCCGAAGAAAGGGGGTCAGTACGAAATATGTACTGAATATGTAAAGCGGAATCACAGAAGTCAAATCATAATGATTACAGACAATGGGTACAAAATCCAGAGTGTCAAATGCATATTTCCAAATCAGACAGAATGTGTACAGAAACATATGTCTTATCATATCCGATCCCTGCCACGGGACTCGGCAGACAGAACGTGGTCACCCTCCCGACACTGGTGCCACAATACAGAGGAATCAGAAAAGGGGGCGTGGCCCCGTATCATAAAATGTCATATCAGAATGGCCATAACAGATCAGATCAGAATAGGCGGACATGGCACATCATACTCCACAGACCCATGTACGCGTATACCTGCCCCCTCACATCGGGGCGCGGCGAACAATGCAGAGAATTACCCTTGACAACATATCCTGGCCCGGGCTCAGTGTAGGAAACATTGGGACATCCACGAATGGAGTAGTGAGGAACTAATGCAATTTAAAAATATCATAAATGTTTTCAAAGACTCGATGAAGCGTATCAAAGCCAAACGGATCCAATGGAGTCGGACGGGATCATAATAAATGCATTTCGGATATCATAATAAATTACAGAAGTATAACTTTCCCGAAGTCATTCCGGGTGTCAAAATAATTTATAAGATTTAATAGAATATTTAAATCAATGTTCGTTAGGCGATTAGTAGGGTAATCAAAACATTTCTTTCAAAAATCGCTTAAAAAGGAAGCTTTAGCATATTAGGGGCAAAACCGTAAATAGCGGGCCCGCCTTGGGACAAACAAGACGGCGGGCTCAAATTGTGCCCTCTAAGCATATAGTATCACCTAAAAAGGTTATACAGACATTCTATGACTTTCTGAATAATTTAGAGCAAAATTGCATAATTTCAGAAAAAGCGTATCAAAATGGTTCAATTTTACTGAAGGAAAAACTGAAATTTTGTCTTGCGGATTCCGAGGGCCAAGAGGTCCTTCGAGGCCCGGATCTGACCCTAATACACTAAGGGCATGCCAAGGGAAGAATTGGGTTTGCTTTACATACCTTTCGCGCTCCTTAAGCCTTTCCAAACTCACTTCCCGTTTCGTCGAAAAAACTGCAATTGGTCAAGTTTACCAATTGTGGATTATTAATGCCATTATTTCAACTTTAAGCATATTTGGCTACCGAAATTTCGGCAGCACTTCCCCTATACATATGACACCCCGAGAATTCAACTCGGCTATAAATCATCAACAACAACCCAAACGACAACAACAATATCAACAATGAACATTAAAAACACAAATATCCTTCAACTAGTCATTTTTCTCACAAGTTGACATAATCTTCAATTCAACCCAACTTTCAACTAAGATCAATAATTTCATATTCAACAACCATCATGATCATCACCATATAGTTCTAGAAACATTTCATATCTTTTTCCTTAAGATATACACTCGATATACATGATATACAATCTTCCGCCAAAATCATAACTTATGCAAAACATCAAATCTTTGGCATACAACTTCATAACAAGTTTCCAACTTCCAAATTCATCAATGGTCATCACAACTAACAACCAAACAACCTCATTTCTTTAATGTCGGAAAAATCATACTAAAACGACATAAGTTTCTACATTCCAATTCAATACAAACTTATATCATTCTAACTTCACTTACATATCAAGCATTACAACAACACTCCAATACTCTAAACAAACTTAATCCATTTCATTCCCAAGTCAAATATACTACACGGCCATATGCTATTTTTCTCCATTCAATCAAATTTATTCCACTTTCATTCTCAACATAAATTCCATCACATTCACAACTAGAATACAACATGAATTCTATACATTTTTGGCTATACAACATGTATATACACGGCCATACATATATACTACATACCCACTTTGCAAACTTCCATTTCTTCATACAATCAACACATTTCCATAAACTACAACACAATCAAAACTTCATAACACAAATAAAAGGTAGAAATTCTTACCTTTTCTTCAAGTTTTCTTCACTTGGATATATGATCACTTTGGTGAATTGGATGCTCCCCACTCCAAACCAACTATACCAAGTTACAAAGGAACCTTGACTTAGTAGGAAAACAACAAGAAATAAATTTTTGGAACAATATTTTTTATGGCTATTTTCCTAAGCCAAACCTGAAACCCCCCTTTTTTTTCTCTTGTTCTTGACTTCTTTCTTGCTTATTTTTTTTCTAAGTCTCTTAATGCCTTAAGTCTTCTAATGTCTATCATTTAAAGACTTGGTCACATGACCAAGCACATGACCAAGTAATGGGCTTGGATCATGGCCTTAAGTTAATTAATTCACATGGAAATTTAATACAAATTTTTGGGCTTGGGCCAAGGCCATCATGGCCGGCCACCCCTAATCTTTTGGGCCTCAATTTGCTTCTTATTTTACAAGCCCAATAACTTGTGGATCGCATTTTGTAATTCCCGAAACTAATTTCCAAAATTCCAAAATTACCCTTAACCTTGTCCCACACTTTCATGACTCTATTCTTTCATGCATAACTCCTATGTTCAACAAAATATCAAATTGATCTTATATCTCAAGAATCCAATGTAATTCAAGTCTTTCCAAACGTGTGAAAACACGGGTCATAACATCTTCATATTGGCACTCTCTTACCTCCATATCTAAGGATGAACCAACAGGATTATGAATATCAACTCTTGCATTACCCGAATCAATTAGACGAACTCTGAGGTTAGCTAACTGGTGAAGCTCACGGATTAATTCTTTCTTCTCCAGAGGGATCTCACATAGACTACCTATTGATTTGCGGCTAAGTGCATCTTCTACTACATTCGCCTTCCCAGGATAATATAAAATACTCACATCATAATCCTTTAATAATTCTAACCACCGCCTCTGCCGAAGATTTAACTCCTTCTGTTTGAAAATATATTGGAGACTCTTGTGGTCTATATAAATATCAATATGCACACAATACAAGTAATGTCTCAACATTTTTAGCGCATGAAGAAGCGCGGCCAATTCAAGATCATAGGTTGGATAGTTCTTTTCATGTTTCCGCAGCTGCCTTGAAGCATAGGCAATGACTTTACCGTGCTGCATCAACACACAAACTAACCCAACACCAGAGGCATCACAATACACAACATAACCATCTGGTCCTTCTGGAAGTGTCAGGACTGGGGCTGAAGTTAATCTATCCTCCAATTCCTGGAAACTCCGTTCACAAGCATTAGTGCATTAAAATTTTGCTGATTTCTATGTTAGCTTCGTCAATGGTGCTAAAATAGAGGAAAACCCTTCCACAAATCCCCTATAGTAACCTGCTAATCCCAGAAAACTACGGACTTTTATAGGCGTTGTAGGCCTTGGCCAAGTCTTCACAGCCTCAATCTTTTCAACATCTACTCAAATGTTGTCTGCTGAAATAATGTGGCCCAAGAAAGTCATAGAATTCAACCAAAACTCGCATTTTGAGAATTTTGCATACAACTCTCGAGTCCGAAGAATCCCAAGGACAATACGCAAATGGTCTGCATGCTCCGTTTCTGACCGAGATTATACTAAGATGTCATCGATGAACACGATCACAAATAAGTCTAGAAAGGGCCTGAATACATTTTTCATCAGATTCATAAACACCGCCGGAGCATTAGACAACCCAAATGACATCACCCAAAATTCATAGTGGCCATATCTCGTTCTGAAAGCTGTCTTAGGAATATCTTCTTCTCTAACTCTCACGTGGTGATACCCCGATCTTAGATCAATTTTGGAAAACCATTTGGCACCTTGGAATTGGTCAAACAGATCATCGATTCTTGGAAGTGCATATTTATTCTTTATTGTCACTTTGTTCAGTTGTCTATAGTCAATGCATATCCATATGGAACCATCTTTCTTCCTCACAAATAGGACAGGTGCTCCCTACGGTGATGAACTGGGCCTAATAAATCCATTCTCAAGCAAATCTTTGAGTTGTGCCTTTAGCTCTTTCAATTCTGCAGGAGCCATTCTGTAAGGAGGAATATAGATTGGTTTAGTATCCAGTAACATATCAATGACGAAGTCAATCTCTCTTTCCTGAGGAAGGCCTGGAAGTTCATTTGTAAATACATTCCAAAATTCATTCACTACCGGGACGAATAGAAAAGTTGGTGGCTTTGCTTTGGTATCATGAACTCAGACTAGATGATAAATATAGCCTTTAGGTAGAATCTTCCTTGCCTTAAGGTAGGAAATAAACCTACCTCTAGGAGACACTGTATTACCTTTCCATTCAAGTACGGGTTCTCCCGGGAATTGGAAGCGGACTATTTTCGTTCTACAATCCATATTAGCATAACAAGAGGCCAACCAATACATGGCCATAATCACATCAAAATCTAGCATTTCTAGTTCAATCAAATCGGCTGTAGTCTGTCGATCAGATACCACAAGCACACAATTTTTATACACTATCCTCGCTATTACCGGGTTACCAACCGGAGTAGATACTTTGAAAGGTTTAATTGGCTCAGGTTTCACCCCAATACGGCCAGCAATATAGGGAGTAATATAAGACAACGTAGAACCCGGATCAATCAATGCATAAACGTCATGAGAAAATATGGATAGGATACCTGTAACCACATTCGGGGAGAACTCAAGATCCTGTCGTCCGGCTAGATCATACATACGGGGCTGAGTACCACCTGAACTCGATGCTCCCTTTCTGCCCCTACCAAGGCCTGCTGGAGTATGGGGAGTCTGCCCTATCGGGAGCACATACGAGGAGGAACCAACTGCTGAGCCTGTGGGCTGAGCCCCAACTCTACCACCCATCGATGGACAATCGCGCATCATATGCCCAACCGAACCACAGGCATAGTAAGCATATGAACCTTGACAACACTGACCGGAATGTAATCTACTGCACTGGTTACATCGCGACACTGGTGGTCACCGCTGGATAGGATCGCCTCCAAAATGAGGCCCTGAGACTCTCAAACTCGTACCCGGACCCGAATGAATAGGGTGATCAAATCGTCTACCCGCAAACCGAGGAGGTGCACTCATCGCGGACTAGCCTGAATATATGGAATACTGTTGCCGCTGACCTCCTCTATACTCACTACCATCACCGGCAGATCTTGCCCTCTTGCTCTGTCCTCTATCAATATCACGCTATCCCCTTTACGGCTGTTGCTGCTCCTCTAAATTCTGGGCGTGAGCCTGAATACACGAAATGTCCATCCCGTCCTGCAATGAAACTATCAAACAGTCTTTGAACAAATGTGGCCCTTAGCCACTTACAAATCAGTGCACTCTATCTCCTATGTCAGCCACCATAGTCGGAGCATATCTAGCCAATGAATTAAAGTGAAGGCTATACTCCCGAGCACTCATATTTCCTTACTTTAAATTCAAGAATCTATCAGCTCTGGCCCGACGAAGCTCGGATGGAAAATAATGGCGGATGAAAGCATCTACGAATTCTTGCCAAACTCGGGGAGGTGTTTTTTCCTTCCTTGAAGATATCTAATTATTGTACAAAAGAACCGCCACATCCCGGAGTCTATAAGATGCCAAATCCACCGATTCAATATCGGAGGCATGGATGATTCTCAACATCCTCAGCATCTCAACAATAAAACCTTACGAGTCTTCATCCGGCTTTGACCCAAAAAATTATGGAGGATTTAAACTCATGAAATCACGGGCTCTAGCACTAGTCGCCCTGTCTCCTGCACCCGTACTCTGCCGTTGTGCCTAAACAGCGACTAGCTATATCAATAGCTGAATAGCTTCGGTTATTTGTCGACCCGAAGCACCCGGTGAAGAAACTGGAGGCATAAGAGCCGGAGCTAGAGCCCCCTCTTGTTCTTCTAGAATAGGCGGAGTGTGAGAGGTATTTGATGGAGCCTCATTATGAGATTCACCTTCTTCTATATTTGTTGGTGGCTCCCATTCCATCTGCCTATCTGCTGTAGCCTTGCCCTTCTGGGAGGCTATAGCTTTTCTCTTCACCGGCATCCCTGAAATCATAGCGCACAATTAGGGAGGAGGAAATCTTATAACATGGCTCTATGGCACGATCTAATAAGAAGAAGAATGGTCATTTTTCCTAAACACCCCGCAGCCTCCTATTTATAAGTGTGGCGCGCTTCACACCTATAAACAAGACTCTTCTGGACACGGCTCGTAGACACACCCTAGGACGGAACTGCTCTGATACCGCTTTTGTCACGACCTGACTATGGGGCCATGACGGGTACCCGGAGCAGGCTACTGAGCACCACATACTATGCTAATCATCTTTGTCAACCTGGACATACACAATCTCCAAGGCAAAACACACATATATATAAGCTCTCATGGCTACCAAAAGTAATGTACAAGACTATACACTGATATATCCATAAGACCACTACTACCCACGCATATGTATCTACAAGCCTCTACTAGAGTACTAAGACATAAGGATAGGATAGGACCCCATCGTCCCCAAATATACACAAAATAATGTATCAAAATGGCACCTCCGGAATAGTGGATTCCTCCTGTGTAGCTGTTGATAGACTCCTATGAATCTGGGCCACCACCCTGTCTACCTGTGGGCATAAACACAGCGTCCAAAAGAAAGGACGTCAGTACAAAAAATGTACTGAGTATGTAAGGCATGTACAACAATAACATATCAAAAAGATAAGGGAACATCAAGTAAAGAAACAACCTATAACTGAATGTCACTTAAGACAGAATAATTCATGCTAGCTTACATCATAAACATCGTCATATCAGGTATACATATATAAGCTGCTCGACCATATAGGTACGGTGTGATCATCATTAGCCCGTGTCCAGGCCTCCCGCGTCTGGGGTAAACAACTCGTGCCGCCCACTAGTGGTGTCTGCCCATACGCTCTAGACATGGTGTATATACCGCCCGCCATAGCGGTGTCTGCCCCGCCATATAGGCATGATGTAATCTCATTATCATATACTCATCATAAAGCATGCATAAGAACTCGAAGACAAATTATAACTCTATCGTGGTGACGTAAGGTCGAGAACCCCCGATTCCATTATGGAGTAGGCATGATCATCATGCCTCACCTTGAAAGAACTAGCATTATAAAGTGAGTGCAACAACAATGAACAAAATCAAGGAATCGTATAAGAATCATTAGCTTTGTAGAAATATGATATCATGAGCTTTAGAATCTCTAAACTTATACCCATCATCATCAATATCATGTTCGTAACATATCTCTTATCTTTATCTCATAAAAATCTCTTCATAAACATTGACTTAAGAAGGTCATGGAAAAACAAAAGGAGTCATGTCATAGGAATCATGCCTTATTAAAAGAAGGGACTAGCCTCACATACCTATTCGCCTTTCTAACTTGCCTACTAAACACTTCCTTCCGAGTTCGCGACTCTATATTCAACAGAATTCATGCTTGAATTAGCTAATCGGAAGTATACTTAAGCTAAAGCTAAAGCTAATGAAAATTGGGCAGCATCTCCTTTGTTTCTACAACTTTCTCCATATAATATAAAAACTCCCAAACATCCATAACAACATTCATAATATCGTAATCAACAACTTCTTCAAGTTCAACGTTATTCAATTCCCACAATTCCTTACCAAAATGATTCATGCCCATAACTATGGCATAACACCGTATTCGTTCTCATATTATACTTCCTTAACGTCAATTTTTATCATCTACAATAAGATTTTACTCATAATATATCAAGGGTCATGATTCACGTTAAACTACTATTCAAGAATTCCATTATTTTCACATTTGAGCTCCATATTCTACTTTCTTCCATAATCCAAGTCTTTCACCCCTTCAATATTCTAAATAACATGAAATGATCATAGAACATATCTTTGATTGTATAGGAATGGGCTTTTGATGAAGGTATTTCACTTGGAGAAAACCCTAGCTCCACTTCCAAAGAATTTCTTCACTTCCGACAACCCTAGAGAACTCCCTTGCACTTGATTTCCTTGAATTGATGATGTTGATCTTTGATTTCTCTTGGATTCTTGTAAAAGAAGTGTGTGGAATATTCTAGAGAGTTGGAGAGAAGTAGAGAAGTTGGCGAAATAAGAAATTAGAAGGGGGAGCATGTTTTTATACTTGAAATATGCTCAGCCCGTCCGGTGTTATATAAACCCTTATACGGTCCGTATAATATTATATGGTCCTTATAAGTGACCATGTTTCACCATCAGGGATTTTTCTTTCCTGTTGGGGGTTATATGGACCGTATAAATGGTCGTATAACTACAATTTTTTGAAGTTCATCTCGTCGTTTCGTTAGATCTCCAATCCTTATGGAACCTTCGGAGCACTTTTTTAACACTTCGTTAAGAATCTAAGGAGAGTTATAACTCTTTGTCAAGACATCAGTAGATCAACATTAGCTCGGTACTTGCAACCCCTTTCAAAACACGACTTTTACTTAACATTCTTGAACGAACTTTCTTCTCTTGCTTCAAACGTCTTTGGAATCTTAATTAGAACCGTTAAGTACTACTTCTTACTTGTAGAAACATCATAAACTTCTTATCCCATATTAGTCTATTTACCATACAACGACATGAAAATTTTCGAGGTGTAAGAGAACGTTGTGGCTAATGCTCTTAGCCGTTGATCTATGGGAAGTTTATGTGATGTTCAGCCAAAGAAAAGAGAGTTAGCTCGTGAGCTCCAGCAATTAGCTAGCCTAGGAGTTCGGGTAGTGGACTCAGGCAAAGCGGGAGCTACCATTCAGAATTCAACTGTTTCGTCGCTAGTAGTTGAAGTGAAAGAGCGCCAACACGAGGATCCTAACTAGTTCATTACAGTAATACGCTTCCTCAGAAGAATAAGAAGTCATCCTTTGAGATTTCTGGAGATGGAATTCTCCGATATCAAGGCAGGTTGTGTGTTCCCGATTTTGCAGGATTACGCTATCAAATTTTGAGAGAAGCCCATTGTTCTCGTTATTCCGTTCATCCTGAAGCAACCAAAATGTATCATGACCTCAAATCCATATATTGGTGGAATGTAATGAAGAAAGACATAGCGGAATTCGTAGCCCAATGTCCTAATTGTCAGCAAGTGAAAATTAAACATCAAAAGCCCGGTGGATTGTTGCAACCAATTGAAATTCCAACTTGGAAAAAGGAAGTGATCAATATGTATTTCATCGCAAGCTCATCTCTTTCTAAGCATAAGTACGATTCTATATGGGTAATTGTGGATAGACTTACCAAGTCTACTCATTTCCTACCTATCAGAACTACATATGTAGCTGAAGATTATACAAAGCTCTATTTCAAAGAAATAGTACGACTCCATGGTGTTCCAGTATCTATTATTTCAGATAAAAGGACACAGTTTACTGCAAATTTCTGGATGTCTTTTCAAGAAGGTTTGGGCACTCAGGTGAGTCGTAGCACGATATTTCATCCACAAACTGATGGGCAAGATGAGCATACCGTCCAGACTCTTGAGGATATGCTACGGGCATGTGTATTGGATTATGGGGGTAGGTGGGATGATCACATACCACTTATTGAATTTGATTATGACAACAGTTATCATTCAAGCATCCAAATGGCCACGTGTGAGGCTTTATATAGGCGCAAGTGTAGATCGCCAATTGGGTGGTTTGAAATAGGAGAGACTAAACTGATAGGGTCGGACTTGGTCCAACAAGCTATGGAAAAGGTCAAGCTTATACGGGATTGATTATTAACAGTTCAAAGTCGTCAGAAATCCTATACAGATAATCGTCGACGAGATTTAGAGTTCTAAGTAAAGGACTGGGTATTCTTGAAGGTATCGTCAATGAAGGGCATCATGAGATTTGGCAAAGGGGGAAAGCTCAGTCCCCAGTACATTGGACCTTATGAGATTATATGCAAGGTAGGCCAAGGGGCTTATGAATTAGATCTACCTTCGAATTTAGAGTCAATCCATCCGATTTTCCATGTATCCATGCTTCGTAAGTGCATTAGAGATCCTTCAAAAATTGTACCTATAGATGATGTTCAAGTCACCGAGTAATTGTCCTATGAAGAATTTGCCATTGCCATTCTAGATAGGCAAGTACGGAGACTCAGAACCAAAGAGGTAGCTTCAGTTAAAGTCTTTTGGAGGAATAATAATAGAGAGGAAATGACCTGGGAAGCAAAAGAAGACAAGAAGTCTAGGTACCCACAATTGTTTCTACCACCAGAGGGACTCAGGAAGAGACACCTGTCACGACCCAGCCCCGTGGGCCATGACTTGTGCCCGAGCTGGACACCCATATGTACCTGTCAAACATAATCGGACTGGTACTATAGGTCCTCAATCAATCACATCGTAATAACATACGCAAGCCGACGAGGCTGCCACTGTATATATCATTATACTACGCAAGCCGACAAGGCTGTCACTACATATCAGTATATTACGCAAGCCGACAAGGCTGCCACTACAAAATGATAGTATATGCAAGCCGGCAAGGCTGCTACAATGACAGAACATCCATAATAAAACTATATAGACACAACTGATCAAATCTATATACAACCCCCATACATGTCTACAGACCTCTAGAGTATCAACGGTGAAATATGACCGGACAGGGCCCCGTCCTACCCCTGGACAAACATATATATAAACATCAGAGGTCTGTACCAACATCTAGGCTCCGGAACAGCGGAGCTCTCCAGGATAGAAGAATGGAAATCCTAAGCTAGGGGATCACCGAATCGGGCATCTGTACCTGCGGGCATGAAACGCAGCCCCCCCCACCCCCGAAGAAAGGGGGTCAGTACGAGATATGTACTGAGTATGTAAAGTATGAAATACAGTAAAGAGGATCATAACTGAAATAGGGAGTGCAGGAGACAAGTATAACATCCAGAATACCAAAACACTTGCCTTTTGAAACATAAATCATGCATGTCAATATCATATATCATACCCGGCCCATTATGGGACTCGGTGAATAAAGTCATCATATGCCCTCCTGGCCGCCATAACATATCATCATATCATATATATATATATATATACCGTACCCGGCCCTCTAGTGAGGGACTCGGTGAACAATGCAGTGAAATTGTGCACGATAACATACCCGGCCCGGGACTCGGTGAAAAACATATTGAGGCATGGACGAGCAGAGTAGTGAGCAACCATAACAAATATCCCTCGAACGTCATCATAAATAATATCAAAAGAGCCTTAGGAACCATAGACATATGTCAATATAGTATGAAACAGCTTATAGAAGTCATGGACATCAGTTATCATAGAGTTTCTAGGAATAGGAGCTTATATATATCGACTATTATCCAACGTATAGAAAACTGAAGAGGGAAGCTCAATCACTTAAGACTTCTAACATAAAGAAGTGAATAAGCATCATGAATCACACTCAAGACTTATGAATAGGATTACCCCAAAGCTCATATCATTCATCACTTAAATCTAAAATATGCCAAAAGAAAGAAGGGACAACTTTACATACCTGGTAACGACTAATCGCAAACCCGCTCGCTTCGTCGCCCCTTTAGCCTATTTAATATAAAAGTAACGCTATCGTTAGTACTATACTTCCTAGTTCGTAATTCCACGGCTTATCGCTTATAGAACTCGTTCTTTAACTTATAACTTCTCGATTAGGGTTTTTCATTAGTTACGGACTTAACGAAAATCGGGCAGCATTTCCCCTATATATTCGCCTAACCCAAATTTTCAATTATTCTCCTGTTGTCACTGAAATACCAACAATAGAGATATACATACAAAATTCTTACAATTCATCCCATAGCAATTCTAACAACCCAACAACCTTTCTGAATCCATTTTAACCCACAATTTCATATAATATCAATTTCATGCATTTTCTTACTTCCAATTTCGTCCAATCCAATTTTAACAATTCCATTACAACACTATTAACACAATTACACCATAAAATAAGAAAATCTTACCTTAACTTAATCGGATGAATTTCTACACTTATTTGCTCCAATTTCACTATTGCTTCTTCCGCAATTTAATACCCAATGTTGCTATCACTTCCTTGAACTTGCAATTCACCTTAGAATTTAATCAAGCAACAAAACCCAATTTTTTTTGAAAAACCATGCTGGCCGAAAGCAGCAGCCATGGCCAAGCTCTTCTTTCTCTTTTCTTAACCTTAAATTGCAAAATGAAAAATGTCATTTGATCCTTAGCTTAACTATATATATATATGGATTCCATTAGCCCTACACGTGCCCTCCATGGTGACTCACCGTTTTAGTATATTGTTTTATTATATTTTTTTTGTTTTCGGGTGGGGCCCACTATAGTAATTAGGTTAATTAATTTTAATTAATCACCAATTCTTACTTAATAATCTAATCACATTAAATTAATCCCTAATCTCTAATAATATTTTTACACTAAATAACATTTATGAACAATTTATGTTCTAATTAAAATTGAAAATTAAAAGTCCCTATTTCGTATCCGAAAATGATCCCGTCTTTAACTTGAGTCGATTCTCTTACGAATGACTCGACGTATAAAAATACGGGATATAACATCCTTCCCCCCTTAGAACATTCGTCCTCGAATTTTGAATTGGTCCCGTAAGGTCTTAGAAGAATTTTGGGGAAGTCTCCTTTATCGTTATAACATATAGTTTCATCGGTCAATCAATATAGTCAAGTGAGGAGTTCAAGTTACCTGTAGGCGTAGGGACCACGTAAGGGTACTTATTCTTCATCTCCTCCTCGGCTTCCCAGGTCATCTCTTCTTTATTGTTGTTTCGCCATAATACCTTAACGGAAGCCACGTCCTGGGTATGCAATCTCCTAACCTGCCGATCAAGTATGGCTATAGGTTGCTCCTCGTAGGTCAACTTCTCCGTCACCTGGAAATCATCCACGGGAAATACTTTGGAGGGATTGCCTATACATTTGCGAAGTATTGACATATGAAAGACCGGCCTACCCTACGGATAATATGATAAGGCCCAATGTACCTCGGGCTTAGCTTCCCTTTCTTGCTGAATCTCATGACACCTTTCATGGGTTACACCTTCAAGAACACCCAATCACCAGCCTGAAATTCTAAGTGTCGACGTCGATTATCTGCATATATGATTTCTGTCGACTCTGGGCTGTCAGTAATCTTTCCTAAATAAGCTTCACTTTATCAACATCCTGCTGAACCATGTCTGGGCCTATCAATTTGGTCTCACCAGCATCAAATCAGCCAATAGGTGATCTGCCCTTCCTCCCATACAAGGCCTCATACGGTGCCATCTGAATACTCGAATGGTAGCTGTTATTATAAGCAAAATCGATAAGTGGAAAATGATCGTCCCAGCAACCCCTGAAATCAATAACACAGGCCCGTAACATATCTTGTAGTGTCTGAATAGTACGCTCGGCCTGTCCGTCAGTTTGAGGATGGAATGTTGTACTAAGACTCACTTGTGTCCCCAATCCCTCCTGGAAGGATCTCTAGAAGTTAGCTGTAAACTGGGCTCCTCTATCGGAGATAATAGCTGTGGGAACCCCGTGAAGTCTCACTATCTCCTTGAGGTATAACCTAGCATAGTCCTCAGCTGAATAAGTAGTCCTGACTAGAAGAAAGTGGGCTGATTTTGTCAGCCTATCAAGAATGACCCAAATAGAGTCATATCTTCGTGGAGTGCGAGGTAAACCTGTGACGAAGTCCATATTAATTACCCTTTTGTCACGACCCAGCCCCATGGGCCATGACTAGTGCTCGAGCTGGACACCCATATGTACCTGTCAAACATAATCAGACTGGTACTATAGGTCCTCAATCAATCACATCGTAATAACATACGCAAGCCGACGAGGCTGCCACTGTATATATCATTATACTATGCAAGCCGACAAGGCTGCCACTACATATCAGTATATTTCGCAAGCCGACAAGGCTGCTACTACATATCAGTATATTACGCAAGCCGACAAGGCTGCCACTATGAAACGATAGTATATGCAAGCCGGCAAGGCTGCTACAATGACAGAACATCCATAATAAAACTATATAGACACAGCTGATCAAATCTGTATACAACCCACATACATGTCTACAGACCTCTAAGAGTATCAACGGTGAAATATGACGGGACAGGGCCCCGTCGTACCCCTGGACAAACATATATATAAAATCAGAAGGTCTGTACCAACATCTAGGCTCCGGAACAGCGGAGCTCTCCAGGATAAATGAATGGAAATCCTATGCTGGGGGATCACCGAATCGAGCGTCTGTACCTGCGGGCATGAAACGCCGCCCCCCGAAGAAAGAGGGTCAGTACGAGATATGTACTGAGTATGTAAAGTATGAAATACAGTAAAGAGGATCATAACTAAAATAGGGAGTGTAGGAGACAAGTATAACATCCAGAATACCAAAACACTTGCCTTTTGAGGAGGACCCCCAGGAGTTTATTAGAAAGATGGAGAGCACGATACGGTTGATTAAGGCTTCGCCGACTGAGTCCGTTGAGTTGGCTTCGTATCGGTTATACGAGGTAGCGGCGAAATAGTATGAGTCTTGGCAGCTCTCCAGGGGCAACGGAGCTCCTCCAGCAGTATGGGCCGAATTTACTAAGGCCTTCCTTGAGCATTTTCTACCTCCAGAGCTACGGAGAGCCAGGGTTGATCGATTCTTGCATCTGAAACAGAACGGTAGGAGTGTTCGAGAGTATAGCCTGGAGTTCGACTCACTAGCGAGGTATGCACCCGCTATAGTAGCTGAGATGGCCGACAGGGTGCACCGGTATGTGATGGGGCTAGACCCCTATTTAATTGATGGTTGCCTGGCGATGGCTTCCCAGCCAGGGATGCATGTTGCCCGGGTACAGGCATATGCCCAGGGCATGGAGGACCGGCGTAGGGAGCGTCGGCCTGATAGGGGTCCCGACAGGAGCCGGCCTAAGAGAGCCAGATCGGCCGGGTATTCAGGGGGAATCTAGGGTGAGTTTTCTCAGTGGCAGGGTAGCAGGTATCCGTCCCAGCCAGCATACAGTACGCCCCGACAGTTTGCGGGACAGGACTCCATGGCTTCGAGTGCGCGAGTAGATGGGAGTTTCAGTCAGATGGGGCCATCCATACCTCGATGTCCTCATTGCAGGAGGCGCCACCCCGGCGAGTGTTATCGTGCCACGGGTGCCTGCTATTCTTGTGGCCAACAAGGCCATACGATGAGAGAGTGTCCATATAGGGGTGGTCCAGGTGGTTCAACCCAGCTTACCGGGTCAGTTGCTGGCTCATCCCCTCCTTTGGCAGCCATACGCCCCACGGGGCGAGGGGCCCCAGCACCAGCACCAGCAAGTCGTGGCAGAGGTCGCGGTGCAGCTTCGGGTTATAGCGGTCCTTCGAACAGCGTATTTGCTTTGACCGGCCGGCAGGACCCAGGAGCGTCTTCCAGTGCACACCCAGGTATGCTAGTGATCTCTTTTGAAGGATGTGTGTATGAATAAGTCTGTACTTTATTACGTCATGTGATTTCCTTCCTCTGGGTATTAGTAAGGGTAAGGTAATGTCCAACTCGATAGACGCCGAGAATTCGTAAGGGCGATATGATAATAATAAGGTTTAGCCCGGGCTGAGACCCACTACGAGAATTTTTCAAAAATTTACCAAGATCCCGATCTGCCCTAAATTATGTGACAAAGGTCGTGCAGGGCGGTCGATGAAATTATACTAGCCGTAACGCATCAAAATGTACGAAAGTTTCGAGGTTAAGCGTGCTAAGGCTAGAGCAATTCTGGGATGGGTGACCCCCTGGGAAAAAAAAAACCTGTGGTATTATTGTCGGGATTAATAATGAACTATCGATAAGGAAAATTTTCATAAACCACTGGAGCCTTAATAAGAGTGGTCCGATTCTGATCAAAAATCTGTTTGTTATACTTCTGCACTCCTGATTCTGAACACGTTTCTGTTTGACATACCTCTGTACGATTGACTCTGATTACGAATCTGTCTGACACGTCTATGTATGTCTGACTCTGGATACGAATCTGTCTGGTACATCTCTGTACGTCTAACTCTGATCGTGGATCTGTCTGATATAATTCTATACGTCTGACTCCGATTACGAATCTGTCCGACATAGTGCAGTACATCTGTCTCTGATTATGGATCTGTCCGATATGGTTTTGTGCGTCTGGCTCTAGTTATGAACCTGTTTGATGTAACGTGAAATTATGATTACGTTGTAAGGAACCGAGAAGTGTGACAAGAGGTGAAAGATGTTGATGGCAATCGTAACGTTGAAAGGAATTTTGAAGGAAAGAAAGGAACCTCCCCGAAGTGTCACGAGACCCCCTAAGGTCAATCGAACATTCGAGGACGAATGTTCTAAAGGGGGGAGAATGTTATATCCTGTATTTTCGAACGTCGGATTATTTGTAAGCTGAGGTGGGGCCCACACGTCAAGATATTTTTTGGGGACATGTGACAAATTATATGAATCACATATGTGAAGTTAAACACAACTCAAGAAGGACCCTTGGGCCAAATCAAAGTGGAAGCCCTCCAAAAGGACAACTTAAGGAAGCATTTTCGGATGATCTGACTTCTAGGGGCAAAAACGGTATTATAAGTTTGGAATTTGGGAAAACGCCCAGAAATAAAAGTTGTAGATAATTGAATTATATTTCCATCCATAGGTCGTGGGCCCTCATACGATATCGGGATCAAAGGTTATGACCGTTTTACGGAACGAACATCCAGTCAGAAATTTTAACCCTGCGCGAACGCGCCCAGATGGGGCGCGAACGCGCAGAAGGAAATCATTTAACTCTACGTGACCGCGCCAGAAGGCAGCGCGATCGCGATGAGCACTTTTCCAGCTACTTCTGGCAGCTTCCAAAACAATTATAAAGAGGGGGAGACCCCCTCATTTTCAGTCCAAAACCACGAACACCACCCCAAAAATCCTAGAAAATTTCCCAACTTTCCACCACCAAATTTTAGCCCAAACCAGGTATAATTTCCCAATTTCAGTCCGGATAGCATATAGTTTTCATTGCAGAATCGTATGGCAGTGCGTTGTGGCATAAAACTAAGGTGAAAAAGGGAAGATACAACAATATTAAAAGGAGAAAGTTATGAATCTCTTCCTATTTGTGTTAATACTAGTTTATTTACGAAGAAGACGCGATTAAATAATTGTATACTGAGTTAATTACTTATAAAAGTTGGAAAACAGTGTGTGGGCTGTTTTATGGAATATGTTGATATGAAAAAGGATATTATTGATGTTGGTATTGTTGTTGTGTTGTTGACTGTTGAATTAAAAATTCGGGCTAGGCATATAAGCAGGGGAGATGCTGCCCAAATTTCTGTAGACAAATAGTGAATTAAAGAATGCTAAAAGTCTTACTATTGACAATTGGTAAATGTGACCATTTGTAGATTTTGAGCGAAACGGGAATTGAATTTGGACAAGCGTAAGACGCAACTAAGGTATGTAAAGCCTTTCCCTTCATTCTTAGGCATGTTCTGAACATAATAGGCTCGGCCGCGAGCCTTAAGTACGACTCCGTTCCTCGGAATTCGATATGGAAATCTGCTCCAATTCCTTCGGTAAGATTGAAACCATGTCCTTATAAAATATCTTTAAAGTATGCTTTTGTACGAAACCTTCCTAAATGGAGTTGGAATACTTCCGAATGATTATGGATGACCTCATAAAGTCTTTTATCAGTAATTTATGTATCTTGCCTCGAGTTGGTCCGAGGTGGGCCCACGGAGCCCCGATACCCCGTGAATGATCTAAATTGCCTCATTTCCGTCCATTTTTCACAGGCAACATCTGAACTATCATTTTGAACATAATATGACTGTTTTTATATAAATCTCACAATATGGTTTTGATATCTGAAAATCTAGTTCGGGTTATGATCTGTCGTGCCTCCCCAAGTGACGTGTAGGTGCGTAGTTTGAAAACTATCTGAATACTTGATTCGATTTGGCAGTTGGCCTATTTCTGTTCCGTGGAATCTGTACGACGATTTGTACGTATGTGGTTTTTCATTAATCAGTTCGTGCATGTGCTATGATTCCTTTCACCGGATCCCGGGCCGGTATGTATATCGTGCGGATGGGTCGCCGAGCCCCATATGTGAATTCCGAAGTATGATATGTCCGGTTTCGGGGTACTGTGGTATATGTCCATCCCCGATTACCGAGGATATATTATGAAGTATGATGTGTCCGGGCTCGGGGTGCTGTGTTATCTGTCCGCCCCCGGGTACCGTGGTTATGTTATGATGTATGACAGAGATCGGAGAAGAATTTCTGATATATGTTGTGTTGTGGTGCCAATGGCAGGAGTGGCGACCACGTTCCTGTACCCTATATATGATTCTGTCTGTCCGTCTGGATTATCTGTCCGACCGGTTATGATTCTGTCTGTCCGCCTGGATTATCTGTCCGACTGGTTATGATTCTGTCTGTCCATCTGGATTATCTGTCCGACTGATTATGATACTGTCTGTCCGTCTGGATTATCTGTCCGACTGGTTATGATTCTGTCTGTCCATCTGGATTATCTGTCCGACTGGTTATGATTCTGTCTGTCCGTATGGGTTTGGATTCTGTATGTCCGTATGGATTTTGATTCTGTCTGTCTGGACCATGATTCTGTCCGTCTGTCGGGACTATGGCTCTGTCCGTCCGGCTTATGATTCTGCCTATTATATTTCTGTGCTTCTGGTCCAGATCATGATTATGTTTGATATATTCCTGCTTTACATACTCGGTACATTTTTGTACTGACCCCCGGTTCTTCGGGGGCTGCGTTACATGCCCGCAGGTACAGATGCACCTGGAGATACGCCGCCAGTTTAGGGCATTAGTTCTGCAGTTTGGAAGAGCTCCCTTTGATCCGGAGCGTGTACTTTTGGTATATATCTTTTGTCTTCTGTATTTTCTGTATGTATGGTTACTCTGGGTACGGCGGGGCCCTGTCCCGTCATCTGATTCTGTATATCTGTAGAGGCCTGTAGATAGATATGTGGGTTACGGGTTACATCTGTTCAGGTAGGTACGAACGATCTTGCGACTCCGTATGTATGTTAGCCTCATCGGCTTATCTGTGGATTTCAGTATGTTCAGGTTTGCACATGTGTACGCGTGTCGTATCTGTATTAGCTCGAATCTGTAAACACTTATTTTGAAAACAAAAAATTTTGTATAATACGCCAATTCTGATAAGTAGGTACGTATGGGTATCCAGTTAGGATACCAGTCGCGGCCCACGGGGTTGGGTCGTGACAATTGGCTTTTCCCGGATGATATAAAATGCCAACATCATAATCTTTCAATAACTCAAGCCATCTTCTTTGCCGCAAATTCAACTCCTTTTGCTTAAAAATATACTGAAGGCATTTTTGGTACGTATAAATGTCAACGTGAACCCCATATAAGTAATGCCGCCATATGTTCAAAGCATGAATTACCGCTGCCAATTCCAGATCATGAGTGCGATAATTTCTCTCGTGCGATCTAAGCTGCCGGGAGGCATAGGCTATAACTCGTCCATGCTGCATTAGGTCACAACCTATCCCAATACCAGAAGCATCACAATAAATGACATACCCGTCTGACCCCTCGGGAAGAGTTAGAACTGGAGCTGTAATCAATTTTTCTTTCAGCAACTGGAAGCTGCGCTCGCAAGCATCGGTCCACTGGAATTTTGCTGCCTTCTGAGTTAGCTTTATTAACGGTGCTGCGATTGAAGCAAAATTCTCCACAAATCTCCTGTAATACCCTGCTAATCCCAGAAAACTGTGTACCTCTGTCGGTGTCGTAGGCCTAGGCCAATTGTGTACAGCCTCGATCTTCTGTGTATCAACCCGAATACCATCTGCTCCGACGACATGCCCCAAAAATGCCACTGAAGTCAACTAGAATTCACATTTGGAGAACTTAGTATATAATTTATGTTGTCGAAGTGTGCCAAGTACTGTCCTCAGATGATCTGAATGCTCCTCTGCTGATCGTGAATAAACCAGAATATCGTCAATAAACACAATCACGAACATGTCTAGAAACGACCTTAATACCCGATTCATCAAATCCATAAACACTGCTGGGGCGTTGGTCAGCCCAAAAGACATCACTCTGAACTCATAATGCCCGTATCGAGTCCTGAAAGCAGTCTTGGGAATATCTGCCTCTCGTACCAGCACCTGATGATAGACCGAGCGCAAATCTATCTTCGAAAAATATTTAGCACCCTGGAACTGGTAAAATAAATCATTAATCCGGAGGAGGGGATATTTATTCTTTATAGTCACCTTATTCAGCTGTCTGTAATCAATGCACATCCGCAGCGACCCGTCTTTCTTTCTTACAAACAATACCGGTGCTCCCCAAGGTGACGTACCGGGTCTGATGAAGCCTTTTTCTAATAGATCTTTCAGCTACTCCTTCAATTCTTTTAGTTCTGCAGGTGCCATTCTGTAAGGAGGAATAGATATAGGCTGAGTATCTGGTAGCACATCTATCGTACATTCTATCTCCCGTTCAGGTGGGAGACCTGGAAGCTCATCCGGAAATACATCTGGAAATTCATTAACAACCGGAACTGACTGGAGAGTAGGTGTTTCTGCTTTAGTATCATGCACACGGACCAAATGATAAATATACCCTTTTTGAATCATCTTCCTGGCCTTGAGGTATGAAATAAACTTACCCCTCGGCGATGCTGTATTTCCTGCCCATTCTATAACTGGTTCCCCTGGAAATTGGAAACGAACTACCTTTTTAGGACAGTCGACATTAGCATAACAAGAGGCTAACCAATCCATGCCCATAATAACATCAAATTCCATCATATCTAATTCTACCAAATCGGCCTTGGTGCAACGGCCACATATAGTTACAAAACAATCCTTATATACCTGCCTCGCTATAATAAAATCCCCGACCGATGTAGCTACCTCGAACGGCTCTATCGGTTCAGGTGTTATCCCAATTTTACTATCGACCAGGGGAGAAATATATGATAAAGTAGAACCTGGATCAATCAACGCATATACAGCTCGAGAGAAGACTAATAATGTACCTGTGACTACATTTGGCGACGCCTCCTGATGCTGTCGGCTAGCCAAGGAATATATGCGGTTCGAGGGACCGCTAGAATCAGAAATCCCGCCACGGCCTCTGCCGCGGCCTACTGGTGCTGACGTACCCCGCCCCATAGGGCGCATAACAACAGAAGTGGAAGATGAACCAGCAGCTGATCCCGTCGGCTGAGCTGCACCACCAGAACCACCCACCAACGGACAATCTCTCATAATATGGCCCTGGCGGCCACACGAAAAACAGGCACCCGTAGCTTGATAACACTCTCCTGGGTGAGACCTCCCACAATAAGAACATCAAGGCATAGGTGGCCTCGCCTGGCTGGAACCTCTACTCACCTGCGACCCTGAGGCTCTAGAACTCTGGCCTGCTCCTGAGTGCCCTGCACCATCAAATCGTCTGCCTGTAGACTATGAATGTGCACTCCGGCCTAACTGAGGAGGAAAGCTGCTATACTGCTGCTGAGGCTGCCCACCTCGAGACTCCCCAGATTACCCAGTTGACCTAACCCGCTTGGGCTGCCTCCTGTCACGATCTCTATTGGGCTGACGTCCTCTGTGCCGGTCCTCTATTCCTTGCGCATAAGCCTGTAACCGGGAAATGTCCATACCAGTCTGCGATGCCATCGCCATACAACTATCAACCAAGTAATGATCAAAACCCATCACATACCGGTGCATCCTGTCAGCCATATCAGCTACAATGGTGGGCGCATATTTGGCCAGAGAATCAAACTCTAAGCTGTCCTCTCGGACACTCCTGCCTCTCTGCCTCAGCTGTAAAAATCTGTCAACTCGCGCCTACCGCAGCTCTGCAGGAAAGAAGTGATTGAAAAAAGCTGCTATAAACTCATCCCACACAGCTGGAGGAGCATCCTCACCTCTGGACAGCTGCCAAGACTCGTACCAATTAATCGCTACATCCCGCAATCTATGAGAAGCCAGCTCGACAGACTCAGTCTCAGAAGCCCCGACTAGTCTCAGTGTACGCTGCATCTGTCGAATGAAATCCTGGGGGTCCTCCTCGGGCTTAGACCCATAGAAATCTGGGGGATTACAGGTCAAGAAATCACGGAACCTCAAACTGTCACGTCTGTCCACATCATCACCCCCTAGCCCGCGTCTACGTGCCTGTCCTGCTACCAATCTCGTCAATAACTGCACAGCATCCCTCATCACCCTGTCCTCCGCCACTGGACTGGGGAGCTGGAGGCTCGGGCGCTGGAGCCTCTGGAGCTATTGGTGGAGCCGCCCCCTGATCCATAGTGGTAGCGGCTGCTGCTCCAGGCTCCTCCAATGGTGGGGGTGTAGCCGAACCCTCTGACTGGGGTGAAATATCGGGTATAGTCTGAGCACGAGCCCGAGTGACTCTCTGTATCTGACTGGTCTCTCCTGCAACTGCTTTGCCCTTCTGGGTAGCCGTCGCCTTCTTCGGAGGCATCACTGTATACATAGCAATCGACCAGAAAGAAATCATCCTAATAGCACAGCTCTATCGCACGATCTAAGATCAAAAGAAAGGTAACACCCAAAATGTCCTGTAGCCTCCTGTTTATAGATGTGGTGCACAACACACCGATAAACAAGACTCTACTAGACACGGCCTGTAGACATTCCAAGGACAAACCGCTCTGATACCAGTTTTGTCACGACCCAACCCCATGTGCCGTGACTGGTGCCCTAACTGGACACCCATACACGTTCACTTACCAAATCGACATATCAAAGACTTATTCATATTTAACATACGTTATTTTGCACAGATACTGAGAATAGATATCGTCTTAAGCGGTCACCTGTAACAGAAGTATCATACAAAAGCCGGCAGGCTGGCGGAATACACATCGCCCGAATATACATACATATGCAAACATATGGGCCGTTTCAGCCATAATAGCAAACGGGACCGCTTAAGGCACAAGTCACTAGACATAACCGAACAAACACGACCCATGACCCACATATATGTCTACAGGCCTCTACAAACCACAACAGAAACATATGACGGGACAGGGCCCCGCCGTACCCCAAATAGTCATATATATATATACAAGAACATTTACAACAAAAGATATATCCCAAAAATATGGGCTCCGGATCAAAGGAGTACTCCAAAATAGCAGAATAGGGATCCTACACTGGCGGGTCACCAAAACGAACGTCTGCACCTGCGGGCATGAAACGTAGCCCCCGAAGAAAGGGGGTTAGTACGAAATATGTACTGAGTATGTAAAGCATGAAATACAGTAATCCAAATCATAACTGAGTGAGAAGTACGGAAAATGGATACAGAGTTAGTATATCAAAACCTTTTCTGAAAACATAAATCATGCATAGGGCTCAGGAACGTGGTCGCCACTCCGACGTTGGTGCCACAACACATCATACTCCAGAAGGTTTCATATCTCCGTACAATCCCGAACATATCGTATCATCACAACATCATAACACATCATATGCCATAACACATCATATCTCCGTATATAAGCGGTACCCGGCCCTATGGCGAGGGTCTCGGGAACCGTAACACATCATACTGTCGAATATAACATAGTGCGCACGAGGATAAAATCGGCCCGGGCCCCGGCGAATGATATAGTAGTAGTATGCACGAGCGGAGTAGTGAGAAAACCATATGCATAAACACACCATACTCCACCCGAAATCTCTACAATTGCAACAAAACTACAACGTCGCATTTTCTTTTTCCAAATTCATAAACAACAACAACAATTAACACTTTAGCAACTTCACTTTCACAATTTCATAATACCATATTAAAATCACAAAATTTCCTACAACAAATTTCCATGCCAACTTGAACCATTAGTCTTTCATTGGCATCATAGAGTTCACAACAACAAAACTAACATGCTACATAAAATTAATACATCCTTCCTCCACCAATTAACACCACTCGGCCACACACACACAACACACCCACACGGCCCACACACAACACATAACATTTCCATGATTTTCATTCAATTCTACTTACTACAACATATATAAACCTTCCATAACATATAAAAGGACATGAATTCTTACCTTTTTCCTCTTGACTAGAATTTTTGGACTTTCCACAAAAGTAGTTTTCTTGCTTTAATAATTATACCACGTTGAAGAGGGTCTTTGAATTAGTAAGAATACTAGAAAAATATAATTTTTGGATCAAGGATGGATGGCTTAATTTTTTTTCTCTCTTTTTCTTTCTTGGCCGAACCCCTATCTCTCTCTTGCTCTCAATTTTGTTTTTCTTGAATGTTCTTGAAATGGAATGAATAATGGTGGCCCTCTCCTTTTATTACATGGATTTAATTTTCTACATGGGCGTTGGGCCATTACCCTGTGGCCGACCACCTCTTGGGCCCTTTTTTTTTTCCAAGCCCACTTACTCCATGACAAATTTTTGAAGTTCATGAGACTATTTTCCAAATTTCCAATTTTGCCCTTAGCCTTTCTTAATATTTCCGCATCAATATTTATCATGAACAACTTATATATTAAATAAAATTAAAATATTGCCTTATCTCTTACAAGCCACAATTATTTCAAATTTTCTGAATATGCAAAATACGGGATATAACACATTAGCTCGGGGTTCCATAATAGTCGTACATAGATATATATACATCATGGCTCATAAGCCTCTTTACTATTAACATCATTATCATCATTGTTATCGTCATTGTTATTACCATTATCATCGATATCATTATCACTATTATCGTCATTCACCACATCTATCTCTATAGGCTTACTCGTCATACGAGGGATTTAGTACAATTGTAGCGAATCAAGAATCCTGAGCTTACAAGCTCGGAAGATCAAATCATTTGATAGATATCATAGTCTCATAGTAGATTTAGATGTTTGGCCAAAGAAACATGCCTTATGAAAGAGGGGCTAGCCTTACATACCTTTTCCATTCAACTACTCTACACTTGTGCGTTCTCTTCCAATGCTAGCGTTTCCACGTTCATTAAAGTCATACTATCATTAGAATCGATAGCTAGCATATATGACTAAAGCTAGAGAAAATGGGACAGCATTTCCTTTATTTATAAGACATTCCTCCATAACGTATATCAACTCCCAAACGTCAATAATACATTCACAATACCATAACAATAGTCATTATTCATCCACATTTCTCGATTTGCTTTCAATCACTCACATCTATGGCTATAACACACGACTATGCCCATTAAGGTACATTACTCGTCTCATATTCTCCACATCATTTATAACACATTTGCATCATAATACATCAAGACTCATAACTCAATTTAAACTATTTCTCAAAATGACACTATTCCATATTCATGACCCATTTTTCCATACATTTCTAGAATACAAGTGTTTCAACTCATAAATACCTTAAAAAATATAGAAATATCCTAAATCTTACCTTAGATGTTGTAGGAACAAGACTTGGTTGATAATACTCTACTTGAGCAAAAACCCTAGTTTACCTCCATGAGATTTCTTGACTTTGAATGATCTTTTTGATGGTTTTCTTGCACTTGATTCACTTGGTTTATGTTGTTGATCACCAAATATCCTTGAATTCTTGTGGAATATATTTAGAGAGATGTTTTAGAGAGAAGGGGTGTGAAGTGGAAGTGAAATGAAATAACCTTAGTCCCTTTATTTAATGAATCACAATTCTGCCCGAGCGTATATACGGACCAACATACGGTCCGTATAATTTATATGGACCGTATGTCTGGATGTATATTTGGTCCAGACACTTTTGCCTTTATGGGCTTATTATACGGTCCCAAACATACGGACCGTATAATTTATACGGCCAGTATGTTTGGCCGTGTAACTCCCAGTGGTTCCGAAGTCCGTTTCGTCGATTCGTTTGATCTCCAATCCTTATGGAACCTTCTTAACACTTGTTCAAAACTTCAATACCAATATAAGGGAAATTATCACACCTCTCCAAGACATCATTAAGTCCTCATTAACTCGTTACTCGTATTTCCTTTCCGATACACATTGTAAGCCTTGCCTTATCTTAGCCAACTTTCTCGTCTTACATCGGGTGCCTTTGAAATCTCACTTAGGGTCATCAATTGTCGTTTCTTACTCATGGAAATATCGTATACTCGTACTCCTCACTAGTTCATTCACTTGCGTACCAACGGAAGATTTTTCCGAGGTGTAACATTTTGTCACGACCCGTCTAGAGGGCCGAGAGGAGCGCCTGGTGCTAGCCCACCCGGGCACCCCTTGGCTTACACTTATACTTACATCTAGGTGAGACACAAAATTTAACCTACAATTCTATTCATCAATCATGCTAGTCTCATTGGACGATAATGCCTTCATATTATCATTGGCATTTATGCCACATCAATGTACATGAGCCGACAAGGCTATCAAAGTGATACACAAATATAGGCCGACAAGGCTAGACATCTCTAACCATATACACATGTCTACGAGCCTCTAAGAAGAGTATAACATACCACATAAGCGGGACAGGACCCCGCTATGCCCATAATTATGTACACAAAAGAATAAGTACCCAAAAGCTGTGGCTCCGAATGAAATGGAGCTCTGCTATGTAGTCTTTAAGAATGTGGCTATGGATCAAGTCTGTCTCCCTGTGCACCTGGGGGCATGACGCGGCGTCCACAAACAAAAGGACGTCTGTACGAAGAATGTACCGAGTATGTAAAGCATGATCAATATCAATATAGAAGCAATATAAGCAACATATGAAACAACATACGATGGGAGACCGTAATATCATCGTCATAAGCACTTCCTTGCCTTTCGTATGAACTTTCCATTTCTAATGTGTATTCGTGTACATACATCCATATTTGTATCCATAATCGTACCCGTATCCACTTACGTATCGTTATTCACATTCATATAAGGTACATACTCTTATTTGTAATCGTATCATAATCGTTTCCACATCCTACACATAATCATATCATATACATAGCATACCCGACCACGCAGGATCAGTGTTTCATTCATACTTGGTCAATCAAGGCTCTAGGTTACTCATACCTGGCCCTACCAAGGCTTCAGGGTTACATCTACGTGGCCCTACCAAGGCGTCAGGGTTGTCCATACCATCTGCAGAGGTGTACCCGCGTTACGTAATCATATAGATACTTATTTAAATATCAAACCTGGCCTCATAAGCTCGGGGTTCCATAATAGTCATACATAGATATATATACATCATGGCTCATAAGCCTCTTTACTATTAACATCATTATCATAATCGTCATCGTTACCGTCATCGTTATTACCATTATCATCGATATCATTATCACTATTATCGTCATTGACCATATCTATATCTATAGGATTACTCGTCATACGAGGGATTTAGTACAATCGTAGCGAATCAAGAATCGTGAGCTTACAAGCTCGGAAGATCAAATCATTTGAAAGATATCATAGTCTCATAGTAGATTTAGACGTTTGTCCAAAGAAACATGCCTTATGAAAGAGGGGTTAGCCTTACATACCTTTTCCGTTCAACTACTCTACACTTGCGCGTTCTCCTCCAATGCTAGCGTTTCTACCTTCATTAAAGTCATTCTATCATTAGAATCGATATCTAGCACATATGACTAAAGCTAGAGAAAATGGGACAACATTTCCTTTATTTACACGACATTCCTCCATAACGTATATCAACTCCCAAACGTCAATAGTACATTCACAATACCATAACAATAGTCATTATTCATCCACATTATCCACATTTCTCAATTTGCTTTCAATCACTCACATATATGGCTATAACACACGACTATGCCCATTCACGTACATTACTCATCTCATGTTCTCCACATCATTTATAACACATTTGCATCACAATACATCAAGACTCGTAACTCAATTTAAACTATTTCTCAAAATGACACTATTCCATATTCATGACCCATTTTTCCATACATTTCAAGAATAGAAGTGTTTCAACTCTTAAATACCTTAAAAAACATAGAAATATCCTGAATCTTACCTTAGATGTTGTAGGAACAAGCCTTGGTTGATAATACTCTACTTGAGCAAAAACCCTAGTTTATCGCCATGAGATTTCTTGACTTTGAATCATCTTTGATGGTTTTCTTGCACGTGATTCACTTGGTTTATGTTGTTGATCACCAAATATTCTTGAATTCTTGTGGAATATATGTAGAGAGATGTTTTAGAGAGAAGGGGTGTGAAGTGGAAGTGAAATGAAATAACCTTGGTCCCTTTATTTAATGAATCACAATTTTGCCCGAGCGTATATACGGACCAACATACGGTCCGTATCATTTATATGGACCGTATGTCTGGCCGTATATTTGGTCTAGAAACTTTTGCCTTTATGGGCTTATTATACGGTCCCAAACATACGGACCGTATAATTTATACGGCCAGTATGTTTGGCCGTGTAACTCCCAGTGGTTCCGAAGTCCGTTTCGTCGATTCGTTTGATCTCCAATCCTTATGGAACCTTCTTAACACTTTTTGAAAACATCAATACCAATCTAAGGGACATTATCACACCTCTCGAAGACATCATTAAGTCCTCATTAACTCGTTACTCGTATTTCCTTTCCGATACACATCGTAAGCCTTGCCTTATCTTAGCCAACTTTCTCGTCTTACATCGGGTGCCTTTGACATCTCACTTAGGGTCATCAAATGTCGTTTCTTACTCATGGAAATATCGTATACTCGTACTCCTCACTAGTTCATTCACTTGCGTACCAACGGAAGATTTTTCCGAGGTGTAACATTTTGTCACGACCCGTCTAGAGGGCCGAGACGAGCGCCTGGTGCTAGCCCACCCGGGCACCCCTTGGCTTACACTTATACTTACATCTAGGTGAGACACAAAATTTAACCTACAATTCTATTCATCAATCATGCTAGTCTTATTAGACGATAATGCCTTCATATTATCATTGGCATTTATGCCACATCAATGTACATGAGCCGACAAGGCTATCAAAGTGATATACAAATATAGGCCGACAAGGCTAGATATCTCTAACCATATACACATGTCTACGAGCCTCTAAGAAGAGTATAACATACCACATAAGCGGGACAGGACCCCGCTATGCCCATAATTTTGTACACAAAAGAATAAGTACCCTAAAGTTATGGCTCCGAATGAAATGGAGCTCTGCTATGTAGTCTTTAAGAATGTGGCTATGGATCAAGTCTATCTCCCTGTGCACCTGCGGGCATGACGCGGCGTCCACAAACAAAAGGACGTCTGTACGAAGAATGTACCGAGTATGTAAAGCATGATCAATATCAATATAGAAGCAATATAAGCAACATATGAAACAACATACGATGGGAGACCGTAATATCATCGTCATAAGCACTTCCTTGCCTTTTGTATGAACTTTCCATTTCTAATGTGTATTCGTGTACATACATCCATATTTGTATCCATAATCGTACCCGTATCCACTTACGTATCCTTATTCACATTCATATAAGGTACATACTCTTATTCGTAATCGTATCATAATCGTTTCCACATCCTACACATAATCATATCATATACATAGCATACCCGACCATGCAGGATCAGTGTTTCATTCATACTTGGTCAATCAAGGCTCAAGGTTACTCATACCTGGCCCTACCAAGGCTTCAGGGTTACATCTACCTGGCCCTACCAAGGCGTCAGGGTTGTCCATACCATCTGCAGAGGTGTACCCGCGTTACGTAATCATATACATACTTATTTAAATATCATACCCGGCCTCATAAGCTCGGGGTTCCATAATAGTCGTACATAGATATATATACATCATGGCTCATAAGCCTCTTTACTATTAACATCATTATCATAATCGTCATCGTTACCGTCATCGTTATTACCATTATCATCGATATCATTATCACTATTATCGTCATTCACCACATCTATCTCTATAGGCTTACTCGTCATACGAGGGATTTAGTACAATCGTAGCGAATCAAGAATCGTGAGCTTACAAGCTCGGAAGATCAAATCATTTGAAAGATATCATAGTCTCATAGTAGATTTAGACGTTTGTCCAAAGAAACATGCCTTATGAAAGAGGGGTTAGCCTTACATACCTTTTCCGTTCAACTACTCTACACTTGCGCGTTCTGCTCCAATGCTAGCATTTCTACCTTCATTAAAGTCATTCTATCATTAGAATCGATAGCTAGCACATATGACTAAAGCTAGAGAAAATGGGACAGCATTTCCTTTATTTATACGACATTCCTCCATAACGTATATCAACTCTCAAACGTCAATAATACATTCACAATACCATAACAATAGTCATTATTCATCCACATTATGCACATTTCTCGATTTGCTTCCAATCACTCACATCTATGGCTATAACACACGACTATTCCAATTCATGTACATTACTTATCTCATGTTCTCCACATCATTTATAACACATTTTCATCACAATACATCAAGACTTATAACTCAATTCAAACTATTTCTTTAAATGACACTATTCTATGTTCATGACCCATTTTTCCATACCTTTCTACAATCCAAGTACTTCAACTCTTAAATACCTTAAAAAACATAGAAATATCATGAATCTTACCTTAGATGTTGTAGGAACAAGCCTTGGTTGATAATACTCCACTTGAGGAAAAACCCTAGTTTACCTCCATGAGATTTCTTGGCTTTGAATGATCTTTCATGGTTTTCTTGCACTTGATTCACTTGGTGTATGTTGTTGATCACCAAATATCTTTGAATTCTTGTGGAATATATGTAGAGAGATTTTTTAGAGAGAAGGGGTGTGAAGTGGAAGTGAAATGAAATAACCTTGGTCCCTTTATTTAATGAATCACAATTCTGCCCGACCCTATATACGGACCAACATACAGTCCGTATAATTTATATGGACCGTATGTCTGGACGTATATTTGGTCCAGACACTTTTGCCTTTATGGGCTTATTATACGGTCCCAAACATACGGACCGTATAATTTATACGGCCAGTATGTTTGGCCGTGTAACTCCCAGTGGTTCCGAAGTCCGTTTCGTCGATTCGTTTGATCTCCAATCCTTATGGAACCTTCTTAACACTTGTTCAAAACTTCAATACCAATATAAGGGACGTTATCACACCTCTCCAAGACATCATTAAGTCCTCATTAACTCGGTACTCGTTTTTCTTTTCCGATGCACATCGTAAGCCTTGCCTTTATCTTAGCCAACTTTCTCGTCTTACATCGGGTGCCTTTGAAATTTCACTTAGGGTCATCAAATGTCATTTCTTACTCATGGAAATATCGTATACTCGTACACCTCACTAGTTCGTTCACTTGTGTACCAATAGAAGATTTTTGCGAGGTGTAACATTTTGTCACGACCCGTCTAGAGGGCCGAGACGAGCGCCCGGTGCTAGCCCACCCGGGCACCCCTTGGCTTACACTTATACTTACATCTAGGTGAGCCACATAATTTAATATACAATTCTATTCATCAATCATGCTAGTCCCATTGGACGATAATTCCTTCATATTATCATTGGCATTTATGCCACATCAATTTACATGAGCCGACAAGGCTATCAAAGTGATATACAAAATATAGGCCGACAAGGCCAGATATCTCTAACTAGATACACATGTCTACGAGCCTCTAAGAAGAGTATAACATACCACATAAGTTGGACAGGACCCCGCTATGCCCATAATTATGTACACAAAAGAATAAGTACCCAAACGTTATGGCTCCGAATGAAATGGAGCTCTGCTATGTAGTCTCTGAGAATGTGGCTATGGATCAAGTCTGTCTCCCTGTGCACCTGCGGGCATGACGCAGCGTCCACAAAAAAAGGACGTCAGTACGAAGAATGTACTAAGTATGTAAAGCATGATCAATATAAATATAGAAGCAATATAAGCAACATATGAAACAACATAGGATGGGAGACAGTAATATCATCGTCATAAGCACTTACTTGCCTTTCGTAGGAACTTTCCATTTCTAATGTGAATTCGTGTACATACATCCATATTTGCATCCATAATCGTACCCGTATCCACTTACATATCCTTATTCACATTCATATCATGACATACTCTTATTCGTAATCGTATCATAATCGTTTCCACATCATACACATAATCATATCATATACATACCATTTACATAACATACCCGACCACGCACGATCGGTGTTTCATACATACTTGGCCACTCAAGGCTCAAGGTTACTCATACCTGGCCCTACCAAGGCTTCAGGGTTACTTCTACCTGGCCATACCAAGGAGTCAGGGTTGTCCGTACAATCTGCAGAGGTGTGCGCGCGTTACGTAATCATATACCTACTTATTTACATATCGTACTTGGCCTCATAAGCACGGGGTTCCATAATAGTAGTACATATATATATATATATACATCATGGCTCATAAGCCTCTTTACTAGTAACATCATTATCATAATCGTCATCATTACCGTCATCGTTATTACCATTATCATCGATATCATTATCACTATTATCGTCATTCACCACATATATATCTATAGGCTTACTCGTCATACGAGGGATTTAGTACAATCGTAGCGAATCAAGTATGTTTGTCCGTATAACTCCAAGTGGTTCCGAAGTCCGTTTCGTCGATTCGTTTAATCTCCAATCCTTATGGAACCTTCTTAACACTTGTTCAACACTTCAATACCAATGTAAGGGATGTTATCACACCTCTCCAAGACATCATTAAGTCCTCATTAACTCGTTACTCATATTTCCTTTCCGATACACATCGTAAGCCTTGACTTATCTTAGCCAACCTTATCGTCTTACATCGGGTACCTTTGAAATCTCACTTCGGGTTATCAAATGTTGTTTCTTACTCATGGAAATATCGTATACTCGTACTCCTAACTAGTTTGTTCACTTGCATACCAACGGAAGATTTTTCCGAGGTGTAACATTCGTCCCCCTTTAAGAACATTTGTCTTCCAAGGATTGAAATAAATGCGGGTATCTGGATCGCATACTTTCTTCCGCTTCCCATGTCATTTCCTCTCGTTTACTGCTTCTCCATAGAACCTTAACTGAGGCTTCCTCTTTGTTTCTAAGCCTCTGTACTTGCCTATTTAGTATGGCAATGGGTACCTCTTCGTAAGTCAATTTCTCTGTCACTTGCACATCACTTATTGGCACGATCTTAGTAGGATCTCCAACACATTTCTGAAGCATCGAGACATGGAAAACTGGATGAACTGACTCCAAATCCGGAGGTAGATCTAATTCATAGGACACTTTGCCTATCTTTCGTACAATCTTATAAGGCCTAATGTACCGGGGACTAAGCTTCCCCTTTATGCCAAATCTCATAACGCCCTTCATTGGCGACACTTTTAAGAATACCCAATCTTTAACTTGGAACTCTAAGTCTCTTCGATGATTGTCCGCATAGGACTTTTGACGACTTTGGTATGCTAACAACCGACCTTGTATGAGCTTAACTTTCTCTATAGCTTGTTGGACCAAGTCTGGTCCTATCAATTTAGCTTCTCTTGCTTCAAACCACCCGATTGGGGATCTACACTTTCGCCCATATAAAGCTTCACATGGTGCCATTTGAATGCTAGAATGGTAGCTATTATTGTAAGCAAATTCAATGAGTGGCAAATGATCATCCTAATTACCTCCAAAATCCAGCATACATGCCCGTAACATATCTTCGAGAGTCTGAATGGTGCATTCAGCTTGTCCATCGGTCTGTGGGTGAAATGTCGTGCTAAAGCTCACTTGGGTTCCTAAACATTCTTGGAAATACTTCCAACAATTGGCCGTAAACTGAGTCCCTCTGTCTGAGATAATAGATACTGCAACACCATGGAGTCTCACTATCTCTTTAAGATAGAGTTTTTCATAGTCTTCTGCCACACAAGTCGTCCTGACTGGTAAGAAATGAGCTGACTTTGTGAGTCTATCCACAATCACCCATATGGAATCATAATTACGTCGAGAACGGGGTAAGCCTGAAATAAAGTCCATGTTAATCACTTCCCACTTCCAAGTTGGGATTTGTATAGCTTGCAACAATCCACCCTGCTTTTAGTGCTCGATTTTCACTTGTTGACAATTGGGACATTGAGCTACGAATTCCGCTATATCTTTCTTCATTCCATTCCACCAATATATAGACTTGAGGTAATGATACATTTTCATCGCACCGGGGTGAACAGAATAACGGGAACAGTGAGCTTCCCTCAATATCTGGTGGCGTAGACCTGCCATATTGGGGACACATAATCTTCCTCGGCATCGGAGAACTCCGTCTCTTGAAATATCAAATGATGACTCCTCTTTCTGAGGGAGTGTATCTCTGTAATGCATTAGCATAGGGATCTTCATATTGTCGCTCTTTCACTTCTGCTACTAGCGATGAGACTGCTGAATTCTGGATAGTAGTTCACTTGCTGCCTGAGTCCACTACTCGAACTCCTAGACTAGCTAGCTGTTGAAGCTTACGGGACATTCCTCTCTTCTCGGGTCGTACATCAAGCAAACTTCCCATGGATTTACGGCTGAGAGCATCGGCCACAACATTCGCCTTTCCAGGGTGATACAGGATATCAACGTCGTAATATTTTAGCAATTCTAACCATCGTCGTTGCCGCAAATCCAACTCTTTCTGCTTGAAGATATACTGAAGGCTCTTATGATCTGTATAAATATCCACATGGACACCATATAAATAATGTCTCCATATCTTTAATGCATGAACCACTGCGGCCAATTCTAGATCATGGGTTGGATCATTCTGCTCATTTTTCCGCAATTGCCTAGAAGCATATGCAATTACTTTACCATGTTGCATCAATACACAGCCTAGACCAACACTTGAAGCATCACAATAGACAACATATCCTTCCAATTCCTCGGGAAGTGTCAAAACTGGGGCAGAAGTCAATCTACCTTTCAACTTTTGGAAGCTACGTTCACAAGCGTCTGTCCATTAAAACTTTGCCGATTTCAGGGTCAACTTTGTGAGCGGTGCAGAAATAGAAGAAAAACCTTCAACGAATCTCCTGTAACAACCTGCTAAGCCCAGAAAGCTACGAACCTCCGTAGGAGTTGTGGGCCTTGGCCAAGTTTTCACGGCCTCAATCTTTTGACTATCCACTCAAATACCATCGTCTGCCACAATATGCCCCAAAAATGCCACTGAGTTCAACCAAAACTCGCATTTGGAAAACTTTGCAAACAACTCTCGAGCTCGAAGAACTCTGAGGACAGTACGCAAATGATTCGCATGTTCTGCCTCGGATCTAGAATATACCAAGATATCGTCGATAAATAAGATCACAAATTAATCCAGAAAGGGCCTGAACACATTATTCATTAAATCTATAAATACTGTCGGCGCATTAGTTAGCCCAAACGACATTACCCGGAACTCAAAATGACAATATCTTGTTCTGAAGGCTGTCTTAAGGATATCTTTCTCCCTAACTCTCACTTGATGATACCCGGACCTCAAATCAATCTTTGAAAACCACTTGGCACCTTGCAATTGATCAAATAAGTCATCAATCCTTGGAAGAGGATATTTATTCTTAATCGTCACCTTGTTCAATTGTCGATAATCAATGCACATTCTCAAGGAGCCATCTCTCTTTCGGACAAACAGTATGGGTGCTCCCCACGGGGATGAACTAGGCCTAATAAAGCCTTTTTCAAGCAAGTCTTTCAATTTCTCCTTCAATTCATTCAATTCTGCGAGTGTCATTCTATAAGGAGGAATAGATATAGGCTTAGTGCCTGGCAACACATCAATGGAAAAATCAATCTCCCGCTCGGGAGGAAGGCCTGGAAGCTCTTCCGGGAACACATCCGGAAACTCATTTACTACAGGAACTGACTGAAGAGTCGGCGATTCAGCTTCTAAATCTTGAACCCGAACTAGATGATAAATGCATCCTTTTGTGACCATTTTCCTCGCCTTCAGATAGGAAATAAACCAACCTTTTGGTGACGCCGTATTCCCTTTCCATTCTAGGACTGGTTCTCCCGGAAATTGGAAACGAACCATTTTCATTCTACAATCGACATTGGCATAACAAGAAGCCAACCAATCCATGCCCATAATAACATCAAAATCCACCATTTCTAGTTCATGCAAATCAATCATGGTACGACGATCACAAATCACAATTACACAATTTCTATATACTCGGCTAGCTATTACCGATTCACCCACGGGTGTAGACACCTCAAAAGGTTTGATCGACTCCAGCTCGACTCTAAATCGACCCGCAATATATGGAGTAACATATGAAAATGTGGAGCCCGGATCAATCAAAGCATATACATCATGAGAGAATACCGATAATATACCTGTGACCACGTCAGGAGAAGATTCATGATCTTGGCGTCCAGCCAAAGCATAAATACAGTGCTGAGGATCGCTAGAACTGGGAGCTCTCCCTCTGCCTCTACCATGGCCGACTGGCGCATGTGAACCTGGCCCCATAGGGCGTACAGATGCTGAAGATCCGAGTATCGACCCTGAAGGCTGGGTCCTGCCTCTACCATGAACTGAGGGGAAATCACGCATGATATGGCCTTGTCGACCACATGAATAGCAAACATCCGAACCCAATCGGCATCGACCCCAATGTAACTTCCCACACTGGAAAAATCGTAGTGCGGGTGGACTTTCCTGACCCGAATCATCTCTGAACTGAGACCCGGAATAACTCTGAGTTGGCCCGGAAGGAGTAGATCTGTCGAATCTCTGGCCTGAAAATCGCGGAGGCGCACTAGTCATAGAATAGCCTGAGTACCTGGGCATCTGCTGTCTGTGCCCGCTTCTGAACTCACTCACCAGACCCGAAAATCTGGCCCTCTTGCTAGGACCCCTATCCTTCTCGCGCTCACTTTTCTGCTATTGTAACCTTTCTTCTAAGTTCTGAGCATGAGCCTGAATGCGTGCAATGTCCATATTGTCCTGAAGGGACGCAGTCAAACATCTATCCATCAAATGTGGCCCTAGGCCTTTAACAAATCGGTGTACCTGGTCGCCCATGCCCGCTACCATGGCCGAAGCATACCTGGCCAAAGAATTGAAGCGGAGACTATACTCTAGAGCACTCATGCTACCTTGCCTCAAATTCAAGAACTTATCGGCTCTAGCTCGCTGAACTTCTTGAGGCATATAGTGTCGGAGAAAAGCATCAACAAACTCTTGCCATACCGGGGGAGGTGCATTGGCTCCCCGTGAAGCCATCCAAACCAGTATACCATTGGATCGAGAAATCTCTTAATCTATATGACGCTAACTCCACCAATTCGGTGTCCGAAGCATGTATCAATCAAAGCGTCCTTAACATACCATCAATGAAATACTGAGGGTCCTTCTCCGGCTTTGAACAGAAGAATTTCGGAGGGTTCAAAGTAATGAAGTCACGGGCTCTTGCACTAACAGCCCTATCACCTTGCCCTGCATTCTGCCGCTGAGTCTGAGCAGCAACCAACTGAGTAAGCAAATGTATAGCCTCTTTCACATCTTGGCCTGAAGCATTCGGTAGAGGAGCTGGAGGTGCTGGAGCTGGGGCTGCGGCTCCCTCACGCTTCTCTAAGATAGGTACCGATCGGGAAGACTGAGATTGAGCCGCACTCTAGGACTCACTTTCCTCTACTACCAGTGGCGGTGCTCTTTCAGCCCGCTTTTCTGCCACCGTCTTGCCCTTTTGGGCTGCTGTAGCCTTTCTCTTTACAGGCAGTTCTGAAATATACAACACACGGTTAACGATCAAGAATTTCTTACATCATAGCTCTATCGTACGATTCTTATGAAGAAAGAAGGTCAATCATTCCTAAAGTGTCTGCAGCTTCTTGTTTATAAGTGTGGTGCGCAACACACCCATAACCAAGATTCTACTAGACACGGCTCGCAGACACACCCTAGGACTGAACTGCTCTGATACCACTTTTGTCACGACCAGTCGAGAGGGCCGTGAAGAGCGCCCGGCTCTAGTACCTAAAAGTTATGGCTCCGAATGAAATGGAGCTCTGCTATGTAGTCTCTGAGAATGTGGCTATGGATCAGGTCTGTCTTCCTGTGCACCTGCGGGCATGACGCAGCGTCCACAAACAAAAGGACGTCAGTATGAAGAATGTACTGAGTATGTAAGCAGGATCAATATAAATATAGAAGCAATATAAGCAACATATGAAACAACATAGGATGGGAGACAGTAATATCATCGTCATAAGCACTTACTTGCCTTTCGTAGGAACTTTCCATTTCTAATGCGTATTCGTGTACATACATCCATATTTGTATCCATAATCGTACCCGTATCCACTTACGTATCCTTATTCACATTCATATCATGTACATACTCTTATTCGTAATCGTATCATAATCAATTCCGTATCCTTATTCACATTCATATCATGTACATACTCTTATTCGTAATCGTATCATAATCATTTCCGTATCATAGACATAATCATATCATATACATAGCATTTACATAGCATACCCGACCACGCAGGATCGGTGTTTCATACATACTTGGCCAACCAAGGCTCAAGGTTACTCATACCTGGCCCTACCAAGGCTTTAGGGTTACATCTACCTGGCCCTACCAAGGCGTCAGGGTTGTCCGTACCATCTGTAGAGGTATGCGCGCGTTACGTAATCATATACATACTTATTTACATATCATACCCGGCCTCATAAGCTCGGGGTTCCATAACAGTCGTACATAGATATATATACATCATGGCTCATAAGCCTCTTTACTATTAACATCATTATCATAATCGTCATCGTTATTACCATTATCATTGATATCATTATCACTATTATCGTCATTCACCACATCTATCTCTATAGGCTTATTCGTCATACGAGGGATTTAGTACAATCGTAGCGAATCAAGAATCGTGAGCCTACAAGCTCGGAAGATCAAATCATTTGAAAGATATCATAGTCTCAGAGTAGATTTAGACGTTTGGCCAAAGAAACATGCCTTATTAAAGAGGGGTTAGCCTTACATACCTTTTCCATTAAACTACTCTACACTTGCGCGTTCTCCTACAATGCTAGCGTTTCTACCTTCATTAAAGCCATACTATCATTAGAATCGATAGCTAGCACATATGACTAAAGCTAGAGAAAATGGGACAGCATTTTCTTTATTTATACGACATTCCTCCATAACGTATAGCAACTCCCAAACTTCTATAATACATTCACAATACCATAACAATAGTCATTATTCATCCACATTATCCACATTTCTTGATTTGCTTTCAATCACTCACATCTATAGCTATAACACACGACTATTCCAATTCACGTACATTACTTATCTCATGTTCTCCACATCATTTATAACACATTTTCATCACAATACATCAAGACTCATAACTCAATTCAAACTATTTCTCAAAATGACACTATTCCATGTTCATGACTCATTTTTCCATACCTTTCTACAATCCAAGTGTTTCAACTCTTAAATACCTTAAAAAACATAGAAATATCATGAATCTTACCTTAGATGTTGTAGGAACAAGCCTTGGTTGATAATACTCCACTTGAGCAAAAACCCTAGTTTACCTCCATGAGATTTCATGTCTTTGAATGATCTTTCATGGTTTTCTTGCACTTGATTCCCTTGGTTTATGTTGTTGATCACCAAATATCCTTGAATTCTTGTGGAATATATGTAGAGAGATGTTTTAGAGAGAATGGGTGTGAAGTGGAAGTGAAATGAAATAACCTTGGTCCCTTTATTTAATGAATCACAATTCTGCCCTAGCGTATATACGGACCAACATACGGTCCGTGTAATTTATATGGACCGTATGTCTGGCCGTATATTTGGTCCAGAAACTTTTGCCTTTCTGGGCTTATTATACGGTCCCAAACATACGGACCGTATAATTTATACGAACAGTATGTTTGGCCGTGTAACTCCCAGTGGTTCCGAAGTCCGTTTCGTCGATTCGTTTGATCTCCAATCCTTATGGAACCTTCTTAACACTTGTTCAAAACCTCAATACCAATCTAAGGGACATTATCACACCTCTCAAAGACATCATTAAGTCCTCATTAACTCGTTACTCGTATTTCCTTTCCGATACACATCGTAAGCCTTGCCTTATCTTAGCCAACTTTCTCGTCTTACATCGGGTGCCTTTGAAATCTCACTTAGGGTCATCAAATGTCGTTTCTTACTCATGGAAATATCGTATACTCGTACTCCTGACTAGTTCGTTCACTTGCGTACCAACGGAAGATTTTTCCGAGGTGTAACATCTTGATACCAGATATAACGAATACCAACATGCGAATTTGGGTACCACAGAAGTCACTCTAAATGCTGAGACAGTTTTTGTCACTATATTCCCAAATTTTAACATGTCCCTGTATGATCCATATCTAACGGAGGCTTTAAAAATCCAAGTCCAAATTCATGATGCTCCACAAGCTAAAGATGTTATTCAAGCTAATTTACACTACCAAATAGCTTGGTTAGTTCAGAATCATGTTATGGATCTCTCTCTTCCAGGTGGAGAAAATGCTTTGCTCTTAAATGTAGATGCCACCAACCGAACTACCATGTGTACCCAAATCCCAAAGCAGCTCTCTAGGGAAGAATTTATCAAAGTCCTTCCAGATACATGGGTCACGAATTCTGAAAATCTGAGAGAACCTGTTGAACCTCTCCAATCCTCTGAACCCACTTTTTCCAAAAAACCCGATAAAACAGTTGCCATAAGCTTTGACCACTCTTACCTTAAAAAACCCACCAAAACAACCTTTTATTTCCAGATGTACCAATCCACTTATAACCAAGCACACCAAGATGACCCTGAAACATTCTCTTACCATCTCCCAAGTATCATGAGTGAACATGCCTGGATAAACCAGTTCATTGATGAAGGTCATGATGTATGGTGGTTCAAATGTCCTTTCACAGGACACTGCCCATGGGATATCTAATGTGACTGTGAAGAATGTCTTGACGATGAAATTGAATGGGATGAACATCATACAAGAAGAGCCAAATCAAAGAAAAAAGGGAGAAACTTTGAAAGAGAGTTCCGAATAAGGTATGAAGAAGGAGATTCATCTATCAGTTCACTAAGCCGTCCAGGAAAATATGAATTCCTTGTTTCGTACAAACCTCAAAACTTGCCACCTCTCCCTAAACAAAATTTATATCACAAACCTTCAAATCCAAATATCCCAAAGCCAGAAATACTCATGATGAACCTATCAAGCTCCAGTCACACCCCTAAATTTCCTTCACACCAACCTTTTGAAAAAGATGGTGCAAGCCATGCCCCAAAAATGCCAAGGCAAAATGGTGTGCTACCCATTGGAGAAATGCCACCGACTAGTGAAGTAGAAGCAACAATCAATTGGCAATCCGAAAATGCCATTTGCCAGAACAAAGTGTTAACTAATATTAGCACTTCCATCAGAAATGTTACTCACAAACAAAACAAGATGATGAGCAGGGTGGATACAATTGAGAAAAAAGTGGAACTAGCATCTTCTCAGCATGCTGGAATGATCAAAGCCCTGGAAGTGCGATTGACAAACATGCAGTATGAGATTTGTCAACCAGGCACTTCCCTTTTCCACTTCTTTAACCAACAACAAAAGGAAATGGCTGACCTTAAAGAACAAATACAACAACTGAGATATGGTCACCTTAAACCGCATGAAACACAAAGCTGCCCATCAAAACCCACCTTTTTCCCCATGTCCTCACAGACATACTCACCACCAAAGCTAGACTATTCTTTCACTATGTTCCCATCCATAAAACGAGACTCTATGTCTTTCACCCAAAAAAAAAATGATGAACCTGAGTTTGACATTGCAAAAATGGTCTGGGAAAGGAAAGACTCTATGGCGGCCCAAAAGCAGTCCAAACAAAAGAAAGAACTCGGGGATGGTTCAAAAGAACCCGAGCTAGAAAAGTTGATGATCTCGACCTATAAGATTCCTAACCTCCACGTGGCTCAACCCACAAATGATATAGAGGTGGATGATACCCTAGGATCCAGTGACCAAGATTCATATGATACTGATCCTATGGAAGAAAGCGTTGAGACACGCGAAGATTCCTCAGTTGACTCTTCAGAAGAAGATAACCCATAATTATTCATGAATCAACCCACAAAACCAAAAATCTCTGAAGTAGATGATGATCGTGACGGGATAACAGATGAGCCAATTCTAGAAAGAAATCCAGAACTAACAACAGCAAAATTCATTGAGACTGGATTCCATACTTTCAGTCTGGATGATATCAAAGTATCAAAATGACCCAAAGGATCCAAGATTTCTTAACTTTCAGTCAGAATTCATTTCAAGGTTCTCCGAAATTCTTAGAAACTGGTGGAATTCACTAGGGACACAAGACAAAAATATGTTTCTTATATCCCAAGACTTTGCTTTCAACATCAAAATACTCCAAGAGGTATTTTGTGGAGATACCGACCAATGGCAAGAAAAACTAAGCAGAGCAAGTTCTTCGAAATGAAATGCGTAGCATTTGACAGAGATGTAATCGATATCCATTTTCAGAAGATGGCTAAAATGTTCTTTGAGTTAGGCGGAGAAGCTAGTCTCAAGCAAGCCTTTGTTTCATCACTTCCAAAGATGTTAGGAAGCCGGACCATGACGATTGTTGAGGAGAAGTTTCAATCAATAACGATCCCATCGGTCGGCTACATCAGGCAAGTTATATTTCTAGCATTGGATGATATCTACACAAAGAGATTTGTTTTGAAGCAGATCATACAAAACAATCCAGCCCTTGATAAAGCTTGCGGAAAGTCTGACCTAATTACTGGGTCAAGCTGTTCGTGCCATGTCCCCGGACGAAAAGGAAGATTCAAGCGATTCAAATGGCCAAGGACTTCAGGAGAAGGGTCCCAGTTCAAGAGGCGCACAAAATATTTCAGAAGGAGGAGCCCAGGCAAGTCCCGAAAAAATGATAGATGCTTTATCTGCAACAAGATTGGGCATTATGCAAAAAATTATCCCCAATCCAGAAGGTCAATCAAGCTCCTTACTGAAATAGAGGACTACACTGGTATCCATCAAGGTGAAGATGACGATCTTGAATCTGCTCTCTCATTAGAGGACGAACCCACAGAGAAGATCCTATTTTCCATGTATGTGTACGAAGAATATGGCGATGAATATTACCACATTTAAGAACCAAAAGGAAAGGCTCAAGAAGATATCAACAACATCATGGTGATCCCGCAGGTCCAGCTTAAAGTCTATCCATCCAAATGGGATAAACCAATCCAGGTTATTACTTTCATGGACACTGGAGCGGCATGTTCACTGATGAACCTAGCCGTCCTTCCTGATGATCAATGGATTCCACATTTCAAAGATTTCAACACTGTTGGAACTGGAGTCCTAACCACTACAGTCATCACAAAGCATCCAATCACAATTGAATTCTTCCCAGGGTTGAAGTTTCGAACAAAGCTGATTGGATGTCCCAAGAAAAGATCTCATTGTTGGATTTGACATCATCAAACAACTTATAGATCAGCACCAGATCAAAGCCCATGGAATAACGTTCAAGAAATAATTCATGCCATATACAGATGTTTTACGATTATTCCAAATAACTGATGCTGAACCGATCAAGGAGATAGAAAAGCAGTTGGTGGAGAATTCATGTGCGGATTCTCACAAGAGGTTTATGGGAAAATGCAAAAAGCCTTTATGGCTAAATGAAGAGTTTTTCATTAAACTCCCCTTCAAGAAGAATGAAAGCATTAATCCAACGAAGGCAAGTCACTCCTGCATGAATTCAGATCATCTTCAGTTTGCCAAAAGGGAATGCGAAGAGGTCTTGGAGTTTGGACTTATCGAGCCCTCTAATTTGCAATTGGCATGCGAAGCGTTCTATGTCAATAAACGGGCGGAATAAACAAGAGGTAAACTCATATTAGTCATAAACTATCAACCTCTTAACGATTTCCTCCAAGATGATAAATTCCCTATCCCAAATAAACTCACCCTTTTTTCACATTATGCAAGAGCTAAATAATTTTCCAAGTTTGACCTTAAATCAGGGTTTTGACAATTAGGAATACACCCAGAAGATCAACCAAAACAAGGTTTTGTATACCCGATCACCACTTTCAATGGAAGGTCATGCCCTTTGGGTGAAAAACGGCACCCTCGCTGTTCCAAAATGCCATGATAAAATTATTTCAACCCATCCTCCATACATCACTAGTCTACATTGATCACATCTTACTTTTTAGTGATACTATGGAAGAACACCTCACTTTGTTGTAACAATTCCATGACCTAGTGGAGAAAAATGGAATCATGCTCTTACAGAAAAAAATGATTCCTGCTAGAAAGGAAATTGATTTTCTGGGGATCCATTTTGTTCATGAAGCATACAACCCAGGGCCATATATTTGTTAAGAACTGCTCAAATTCCCAGACACCAATTTAACGACGAAGCAGCTCAAACAGTTTTTAGGTGTGATTAATTATGTTAGAGATTTTATCCCTAATGTCTCTACATACATTGCACAACTTACAAAAAAGCTCAAGAAGAATGCCCTAGGTTGAGGAAAGGAACAGGATGAAGCAGTTCAGAGAATAAAAGAAATCTCAAAAGAGGTCAAAGCCCTCCATATTCCATCAGACGGGAAAAAGATATTGCAGACAGATGCCAGTAACGAATATTGGAGTGCGATACTTTTTGAAGAAACAGATGGCCAACGGAAAATATGCGGATATGCCAGTGGAAAGTTCAAAGATGCTGAACAACACTATCATTACACATTCAAAGAAATTCGTGTCGTAAAGAATGGGATTAAAAAGTTTAATTTCTTTTTAATTCACGTAGAGTTTCTTATCGAGATGGATATGAAGGCTTTCCCGAAGATGATCCAGACAAATCCAAAGATTATCCCAAATCCGCAGATTCTCAGATGAGCACAATGGTTCTCCCCTTACAAATTCCAAGTAAAGCACCTCAAAGGGAAGGATAATATTCTAGCGGATTTCCTATCCAGGCCAGATGAGTTTTCAAAGAGATTTCAAGACAAGCTACAGAAAAAGCTAATTAGCCAAATCTTCATGCTTGCAAGCTCATCATGAGCTAGTTCATCCAGAATAGCAGATTATCTACCAGAATTCTTCAGCAAACTTGTGGACCCATTTGATCCATCCATCCTTACAGAAAGAAGGACTTTCTATGAGCTTCCAGTTTTCAGTAAATATGGAGGATCCATCATTAAGCCAGTCGGAGTCAATCCAGAATACCTATTTTGTCATATATTCATAGCAATGCACAACGATTTTCCATAAGAGATATTATGGTTTTTCTTGTACTTATGTCACCAGTATTATATTTTCATGGAATTCAAGTGCGACATGTTCTGACATTTTGACAGGATTGAAACTGCTCTTAGAATATTTATGCAATGGTTCAAACCACGAAGATATTGGGTTCAATGTTTCCGAGACTCCTATGCAATGAAAGTGTTTATGTTACACCGACCGATAAAGATTATTGATGGGAAGGTCTATGCTCAGCCAGATATTTCACTATGGTGGGAATTCCCCGTCTCTATCTTGTCCTTAGAAGATGAATACAGCGAAGTACAGAGACTTATTTTCTAGCAAAATAAGTGCATCCCAAAGGAGATATGGCCGAAAGAATGGGCTCATTTGAATTACACTGATGACCATCCCAATTGGGAACGAGTTTGAGAAGCAGCAAAGGATCACCAAGTGCCATATGAAATAATCAAAAATGAAGTCACTTAAGCTATCACAAAGATAAGGTTAAATTTCCCATCTCAAGATTCAACAAAATAGATCTAGAGATGCCAGGGCCATCCAGCAGAAAATGCTAACTACATAAGGTCGCAAAAAAGAAGTCTGGAAAATAAAGAAAAAGTCAAGCAACAACATGGACCAGAATGGGGGATAGAGAAGGATACAAAATTCCGTCATCGATACCATCAAGCACCGCTTCATCGGATAAGGCTTACTGAAGTGCTTACAAGAAAGACAAAAGTGGACCCCACGGTCACATGCTTGCATATGGTTGTCATGCTTCGGATAATGTTCCCCTTGTTTTATTAGGCTTGTTTTATTAGGTGTTTTTATTAGGCTCTCTTATTAGGCTTGTTTTATAAGGCTATTTTATTAGGCTTGTTTTATTAGGCCCTTCACATATCTAGCGGGGCCTGTGTGCCATGTAAGATAAGTCTTGTGGAAGCTTCCAACTCCTATAAATAGGAGGCTATGTAATAGTTAGAAGGCATCAAACAATCTCCCTGTAAATTTTCTAATATCAATAAAATGTTTGCTTTCTAAATTTCTCTTGTTCTTCTCTTTGAAAGGCATGGAAAGGCTGATCCTAAGTTAGTATAGGGTAAGGAAATATTGAGCAAGTTAAGCTTGCTACAAGTACAATAGTTTTCTGAAGCTTTGACAGTATGTTTGTAGTAGTGTGAAAGTTTTTCCGAGTTGAGTAGCTTGGCTAGGAAGCCAACCCATTTTGTAGGAAAAACTTTCATATCTATGATCGTTCAAACTGTCCGACTAACTTGACAAGCCATCCTTCGGGTTGTTGAAGTCAGGTTTGTGGCAAGTCGTCCTTCGGGATGTTGAAGCCCAGTCCTACTATGTAAGAAAACTATTGTGCTTGCAGTCTTGCCGTCTTGCTTGCTATTTCCCTGCCCTCTTACTCATCTTGCGTATATCCCCCTAAACCTTAATGCACCTACAATAACCAACGTATCGACGACTCTCAGAGTATTTCAGATCGCCCAGCACGATACTCTTGTCCCCCTCTTCATTCAAAAGTTTGTGGAAGCATGTCTGCCACCATCATCTAATTTGTTCCTCCGCCACCAATACACTACCCTTTTCATCTTTAAAGCACTTCACTTGGTCCAGGTTGTCACGACCCGAATAGGGCAGTGACGGGTACCCGGGGCTAACCACCGAGCACCACTCGTTCTACTACTTATCATGCTCATTAAATGCTCTTTTATCAAATTCACACTCAAATTATAAGAAAATCATCTTTCATTTGAAAACATAAATACTTTCATATACATATGCCTGTCGACTATCAAAATGATAATATACATATATACAGTAGTGACCTTGTGAGACCATATAACCCACACTGCGTATCTACGAGCCTCTACTGGAGTGCTAGACATAAGGACGGGACAAGACCCCATCATGCCCAAAATATAAATGTACACAAAAGAATAATCATAAGCACCTCCGAACAATGGAGTGCTCTCAAATCAGCTACTAGCTCCTATGAGTCTGGATCAGGATCACCTCCTTGTCTACTTGTGGGCATTAACACAGCGTCCAAAGAAAACGGACATCTTTATGAATACTGAGTATGAGAGGCATAAACAATAATGAAACATCAATGAAGTGAGGAGGCATCAAATGAAGAGCAATCTATAACTGACAGTGGCTCATAAAGGAAATAACACATGTTAACTTACGCATAGTCATCATCACATCATATATGCATAAATGTATAAGTATAAGCTGCCCGTCTATGTAGGTACGGTGTAATAATAAGTAACCTGCGTCCAGGCCTCCCGCGTTCGGGGTATAAGCTACCCACTATAGTGGTGTGTATAACTGTCCGACCATATAGGTACGGTGTAATAATAAGTAACCTGCGTCCAGGCCTCCCGCGTTCGGGGTATAAGCTGCCCACTATAGTGGTGTGTATAAATGCCCGACCATATAGGTACGGTGTAATATCATCATCATTTTCTCATCATAATATGCTCATCATAATACATGCATGAAGACTCAAGGACAACTACACTCTATCGGGGTGACGTAAGGTCGTGAGATTTCGTTATGGAGCATTCACAAGCATTCTGCCTCACCTTGAAGGAAGTGGTATATAAGGTGAGTGTGTACAATGCAAAACATCATCGACTTTATGGTACTCTGCCTCACCTTGAAGGGACAATACATAAGGAGAGTGTATACAATACATGACATACTTAAGTTAATGGTATTCTGCCTCACCTCAAAGGGAATAATGTATGAGGTGAGTGTATACAACATACGACATCATTAGCGATATAGGGACATCATATCATGAACTCTAGAATCTTTAGACTCAAGCTCATCATTATCATCATTGGACTCATAACATATCTCATATAGCTATTCATGATCATAGACTCTTGACTTTCCGGGATATATAGAGAATTCATGGAGAGAAAGGAGAATCATACCATCGGATTCATGCCATAGAAAGAAAGGACTAGCCTCACATACCTTTTTATGCTTAGCCAATCTATTGCTTGCTTGTTCTCCTTCAATGCCGCGTTTCTACCTTCAAGAGGATTCACATTAACGTTAGTTAGTTGATATAAGAACGTGTTACTGTTTCTAGGAAAAGTTGGGCAGCACTTCCTTTTTTTATACTACTTTTCCCATATTCTATATCAACTCCTAAATGTTCATATCAACATTCAAAATATCGCAAACAACAATCATTATTTATCTACATTTACCACAATTCACCATTTCCCTTCAATTTCTCAAAAATTATGGTTATAGCCCATTATCGCATTTTCTCATATATAATACTTATTCCATGGTCTAAATGTCATTTATAACATATTCACAATCACAACATACCGACATTCATGATTCATCCCAACCACTATTCAACAATGTCACTATTCACACTTTCATGACCCATTTCCTATATCTTTCTACAATCCAAGTGTCTTAGCCTTCCAGTACCTTAAACAACATGGTATGGTCATGAAACATACCTTAGATGATGGATGAACAATCCTTGAATGGAAATACTCTCCTAGCACCAAAACCCTATTTCACTTCTCTTGGGATTTCTTGGCTTGGATGACTTTCACTAGGTTTCATACACTTGTTTTCATGGATTGAAGTAGTTGATCTTGGTTTTCCTTTGATTTTCTTGTGGATGAATGTTAGTGAGTGTTATAGAGGTTTCTTAGCTTTTGGAGTGAAAATGAAATGAGAGAGGTCCCTTATATTAAATGTTGAACCTGTCCCGACCAACTTATACGGTCCATATATTTTTCACTGACCGTATGTTGGACCGTATGTTTGGTCCAGTGGAGTATGCCATTCTGGGCTGAATCTACGGTTGGACATACGGTCCGTGGATTTTATACGGCTAGTATGTCTGGCTGTATAATGTCCAGCTGTCCGGGACTTGTTCTTGTCGACTCGTTTGATCTCCGATCCTTATGGAACCTTCTAGAAACTTATTTAACACCTCAATACCAATCTATGGGTCGTTATCACTCATCTCCAAGACATCATTATGCCATCATTAACTCATCGCTCGTAATTCTTACCCAACACGCGACATATCGTTTACTTTCTTTGCCAAACTTCTTCCTTTACGTCTAATGTCATTGAATTTTGTTAGGGTTGTCAAATGCTATCTATCACTTCTGCGAATCATCGTATACCTCGTGTTCCTCACTAGCCTATTTACTGTACATTAACGGGGAATTTTCCAAGGTGTAACATTCTTCCCCCCCTTTGGAACATTCAACCTCAAATGTTAAACACTTGGGATTCTACAAAAATTTAGCTAGAGTTTCCCCTATAATATAGCACTACCATCCTGTCACAACAACCCATAATATCACTTCCTCACAGGGCTACAACATAATATCAACATATTTATGGCCACACATAACCAAAAGCATAAAAAGTAAGCGTACATACCTAATAATGTTGGGGCTTCATCTTGAATCTCCTCTGGGGATTGAAATAAGTGCGGATATGTGGATTTCATCTTCTCTTCCGCCTCCCAAGTCATTTCTTCCCGGTTGTTGTTTCACCATAAGACATTTACTGAAGCTACTTCCTTATTTCGAAGCCTTCGTACTTGCCTATCTAGGATGGCGACAGACACTTCTTCATATGCTAGCCTTTTTGGTACTTGGACATCATCAATCGGAACAATCCTCATGGGATCTACAACACACTTGCGGAGCATCCAAACATGATAGACTAGATGGACTGATTCAAGCTCCGAAGGCAAGTCCAATTCATAGGCTACATGACCCACCTTGCGGATAATTTTATAGGGCCCAATGTATCTAGGACTTAACTTTCCTTTCTTTCCAAATCTCATCACCCTTTTCATTGGCGAGACTTTCAAAAATACCCAATCATCAACTTGGAATTCCAAGTCTCGCGGGCGGTTGTCCGCATAAGATTTTTAACAACTTTGGGCTGTCAACAATCGTTCTCGGATCAACTTGACTTTTTCCACTACTTGCTGAATCAATTCAGGGCCTATTAGCGGTACTTCTCCTATCTCGAACCATCCAATCGGGGACCTAAATTTCCTTCCATACAAAGCTTCATACGGAGCCATTTGAATACTTGAATGGTAGCTATTGTTGTACGCAAACTCAATAAGGGGTAAGTGATCATCCCAACTACCACCAAAATCTAGTATACAAGCCTGCAACATATCATCCAAAGTCTGAATAGTACGTTCGGCCTGTCCATCGATTTGCGGATGAAATGCCGTGCTAAGCCTCACCTGGGTACCTAGACCTTCTTGAAAAGACTTCCAGAACTTGGCTGTAAATTGTGCTCCTCTATCTGTGATAATGGATAGTGGAATACAATGAAGTCACACAATCTCTTTAACATACAACCTCGCATAATTTTCTACTGAGTAGGTGGTTCTAACCGAAAGAAAATGAGCTGCTTTTGTTAATCTATCCACGATCACCCATATAGAATCATACCTACCTCGAGAACGAGGTAACCCCACAATAAAATCCATATTGATCACTTCCCATTTCCAAGTAGGGATTTTCATTGCCTGCAATAATCCTCCTGGCTTTTGATGTTCGATCTTCACTTGTTGGCAATTTGGACATTGGGCTACAAATTCTTCTATGTCTCTCTTCATGCCATCCCACCAATATATCATCTTGAGATCATGATACATTTTGGTTGCACCTGGGTGAATAGAATACCGAGAATAATGTGCTTCTTCTAGAATTCGTCGATGCAATTCTGCCATATTCGGCACACATAACTTGCCTTGGTATCTAAGAATTCCATCCGTGGAAATTTCAAATGGAGACTTATCTTTTTCATGGGATATGTCTCTGTAATGGCACAGTTTAGGGTCTTCATATTGCCGCTCTTTCACTTCTATATTCAAAGATGAGACTGTGGGATCATTAATGCCATCCCTGCACTACCCGAAAAATTACACGTACTCCAAGATTAGCTAATTGATGGAGCTCATGAACCATCTCTTTCTTTTCTGTAGGAACTTCACATAAAATACCCAATGATCGGCGGCTAAGCGCATCGGCTACCACATTTGCCTTTCCGGGATGGTACAAAATGTTCACATCATAATCTTTTAACAATTCTAACCACCGCTTCTGCCGCAGATTTAACTCCTTCTGCTTGAAAATGTACTGAAGACTTTTTTGATCTGTATAGATATCGACATGCACACCTTACAAGTAATGTCTCCACATCTTCAGTGCATGAATAACCGCAGCCAATTCAAGATCATGAGTTGGGTAATTCTTTTCGTGTTTCTGCAGCTGTCTCGAAGCATAAGCAATAACTCTACCGTGCTGCATCAGTACACATCCTAGCCCAACACCGGAAGCATCACAATACACCACATAACCATTTGGCCCTTCTGGAAGTGTTAAGACTGGAGCTGAGGTTAATCTGTCCTTCAACTCCTGGAAACTACACTCACAAGCATCGTTCCACTGAAATTTAGCTGACTTCTGGGTTAGCTTCGTCAATGGGGCTGAAATAGATAAGAAGCCCTCTACGAATCTTCTATAATAACCTGCCAATCCCAGAAAACTACGATCTTCTGTAGGCGTCGTAGGCCTTGGCCAAGTCTTCACAACTTCAATCTTTTGGGTGTCGACTCGAATGCCATCATCTGAAATAACATGACCCAAAAAGGTTACAGAATTCAGCCAAAACTCGCACTTTGAAAATTTTGCATGCAATTCTTGGGCTCAAAGAATTCCAAGAACGATACGTAAATGATCTGCATGTTCCGATTCAGTGCGAGAGTACACCAGAATATCATCAATGAATACTATCACAAATAATTCCAAGAGTGGCCTGAACACATTAATCATTAAATTCATGAACACTGGCGGAGCATTAGTCAACCCAAACGACATTACTCGGAATTCATAGTGGCCATATCTCGTTCTGAAAGCTGTTTTGGGAATATCTCCTTCTCTAACTCTCACTTGATGATAACCCGACCTCAAGCCTATTTTAGAAAACGACTTGGCACCCTGTAGTTGATCAAACAAATCATCAATCCTTGGGAGAGGATATTTGTGTCACGACCCAACTCCGTAAGCCGCGACTAGTGTCCTTGCTGGACACCCAAACGTACCCAATAACCCAAATTAGCAAACGACAGAATATTTTCAAATATAAAAGTCACTTGGCGTTAGTAATGATCATAAACGAACCGACGCAGTACATGGAAGCCGATGAGGCTGTCACAGATCATATCATACCCAAACATATACAGAACCCACACAAGTATGTCTACAGCCTCTACAAATTATAACATAATCATAAGACGGGACAGGGCCCCGTCATACCCCTGAATAGCATACATATATATAATAGCGTCAGACTGTACCAACATACAGGCTCTGAACAAAAGAGTGCTCCCAATATACCAGAGTTGATGTCCTAGGCAGACGGTTAGTAAATCTGTCTCATGTACCTGCGCGGCATGAAAACGCAGCCCCCGAAGAAAGGGGGTCAGTACGAAATATGTACTGAGTATGTAAAGCACAGAACGTAGTAAACAAAGTCATAATCAGAATAGAAGGTACAGAAAACGGACATAATATCCAGATTAGCAAAATGTAGATCATAGCATAAATAGTATTTGTTGGAAACATATGTCGTACCTGGTCCCAATACGGAACAAGATCATAACCGAAACAGGACTTACAGAGAAGTGAGTGTGACCTCCGAAGTATCAAATGCATATTTTCAAAACATGAGAAGTGTGTTCAGAAACATATACCATATCATGTCCGGCCCCTGCCAAGGGCTCGACGAACAGAACGTGGCCACCCCCCGACGCTGGTGCCACCATACATAAGGAACAGAGTAGGGGATAACCCCGTAACATAACATATCATATCATATCAGATGGCCATATCAGATCATATCATATCAGAATGTGTGTACATGGCACAGCATACTCCAAAACCCATGTACATACATACCTGCCCCCTCACATCGAGGCACGGCGAACAATGCAATGGAATACGCTTGACAACATATCCTGGCCCGGGCTCAGTGTGGGAAACATTGGGGCATCCACGAATGGAGTAGTGAGAGATTAAATGCAACAAAAATATCACAGATTTCCAGAGACTCAATGAGGCATATCGAATGACAAATCAAATTAATGAAGTCGGACAGAATCATAGTAGGTGTATGTCGTATGTCATCATGAGTTACGGAAGAATAATTCTCTTGGATCATTTTCATATTCTAAAATAGTTTACCAGACTCGAGGGAATCATTAAAACAATTTTCCATAGTAGTTAAAGGGATAGTTAAAACGTTTCATTTTATATTGTTCGAAAATAAGGCAATAGTACAATAAGAGAGCAAAGCGGGAATAGTGGAACTGAATACAATACAAAATATCGTACCTTTACAGAGACTCAATATAGTGTCCCGAATAAGCATCATTAGTAGTTGGAAAAGTAGATAAGACATTTCCTTAAAAAATTGCTTGAAATCAAGTTACAAAGGACCATAAGAGTAAAATCGGAAATAGCGGGCCCACCTCCGGACAACCAAAGCGGCGGGCTCAAATTACGTGTATTAAACTTATGGGGTCACCTACAGAGGTCCTAGGGCATTCCATAACTTCCTAAGTGATTTGGAGAAATTTTGCATAATTTTTCAATAAAGCATACTAAAAGGGTTCAATTCTATTGAACGAAAATGTGACAATTTCAGACGCGGATTCCGATGAGCAGAATATTCTCCGAGGCGTGAATCCGATCCTAGTACATCTAGGACATTCCAAAAGAAGAATCGGGGTAGCTTTACATACCTTTTACGCACTTTACACCTTTCCAAGTTCACTTCCCGTTTCGTCCAAAATCTGCAAATGGTCACATTTACCAATTGTGAGTTATAGATTCTACGAATTCAACTTAAATTCATATTTGTCTACCGAAATTTCGGCAGCACCTCCCCTATACATATAGCACCCCCGAGAATTCAACTCGGCCAAAACAATCAACAACAACCCAACAACATCATCAACAACAACAACAACAATCACTATAATCACAATATAACTTAACTAGTTATCTTTCCAACATAATATCATAACCTTCATTTCAACTTCAATTTCCAAACTAATCCCAATGGTTTCACCTTCACCATTAATCTAGGTCATCACAATATAATTTAGAATCATTTCATGTCATTCCCACCAAATATTCACACGATAAACAAAATATACAACTTTCCACCAAAGTCATAATTCATTCAAAACTTCTAGCCTTTGGCTTACATATTCATAACATGATTCCATCTTCCAAGTTCATCAATAATCATCATAATTTGCACCCTAACAACTTCTTTTTTTATAATGTCGTAAGATCATACCTAATCGACATAAGCTTCTACATTCCATTTCAATACAAACTCACATCATTTATCTTTATTTACACAGCAAGCATCACAACAACACAACTAACATGTTAAACAAAATTGATTCATTCCCATTCCTCTAAGAGGTACCACACGACCAATGCTTCTTTTTACAACTTCCACCCAATTTATTCCACTTTCATTCTCAATGTGAATTCCATCATACACACAACTAGACTACCACATAAATTAAATTCACCATAAACATACAATGTATATACACACACGGCCATACACTATATTCCATACCCACTTTGAAATCTTCCATTTTTCCATACAATCAACTCATTTCTACATACTACAACACAAACAAGACATCATAACACAATAAAAAGAAATGAATTCTTACCTTTCTCTCTAATCTTCTTCACTTGAATATATGATCAACTTGAGGCATCAAGTGTTCCTTCTTCCAAAACAACTACACCAAGTTGTAGAGGGCACTTAATTTAGTAGGAAAATCACAAGACAAAAATTTTTAGAACAAGATTTTTGAGGGTTGAAAAATCATGGACATGGCCGAAACCCTCTACTCTTTGCTCTCTCTTTTGCTTGTTTGATTTTTCTTGAATTTTCTTGAAGAAATGAAGACTTATCTCCTTTTATCTTGCTTGTCACATGACCAAGCACATGACTACTTAAATGGGTTTGGGCCAAGGCCATGTTGGCCGGCCACCCCCCCTAGATTTGGGCCTCATTTGTTTCTTATTTTACAAGCCCAATTGGCTACAAATTTTATTTTTGTAATTCCCGAAACTAATTTCCAAAATTCCAAGTTTTGCCCTTAGCCTTCCTCGACACTTCCACATTAATATTCTTTCATAAACAACTCATGTATTAGATGGAATCAATTATGACTTTATTTCTTACAAGTCAAGATTATTTCTAATTTTCCAAATGTGCGAAAACACGGGATATAACAATTTGTTCTTTACCGTCACTTTGTTCAACGGCCTATAGTCGATGCACATTCGTAGAGATCCGTATTTCTTTCTTACGGACAAGGCTGGTGCTCCCCACGGGGATGAACTGGGTCTAATAAACCTTTTTTCAAGCAAATCTTTCAACTGTGCGTTTAACTCCTTCAATTTTGCTAGAGCCATTCGATACGGAGGAATAAAAATAGGTGTGGTGTCCGGCAACACATCAATGGAGAAATCAATCTCTCTTTCTGGAGGAAGGCCTGGAAGTTCATCTGGAAATACGTTCGGAAATTCATTCACTACTGCAACTGATTGGAAAGTTGGCGACTTTGCCTCGGTGTCATGAACTCGGACTAGATGATAAATATAGCCTTTGGCTATCATCTTTCTTGCCTTGAGGTAGGAAATAAAACTACCCTTCAGAGAGGCTGCATTACCCTTCCATTCAAGCACGGGCACTCCCGGGAATTGGAATCGAACTACTTTCAATCGGCAATCAACATTAGTATAGCACGAGGCCAACCAATCCATACCCATGATTACATCAAAATCTAGCATTTCCAGCTCAATCAAGTTAGATTTGGTCTGGCGATCACATATCACAATTATACAATTTTTATACACTTGTCTAGCTATCACGGGATCACCAACCGGAGTAGATACCTCAAAAGGTTTGATTGGCTCAGGTTTCACCCCAATACAACTAACAACATATGGAGTAATATAGAACTTGGATCTATCAATGCATACACATCACGGGGGAATATAGACAATATACCTGTAACCACATCCGGGGAGGACTCAAGATCCTGTCGTCCAACTAAAGCATATACACGGGGCTGAGTGGCACCTGAAGTAGATGCTCCCCCTCTGCCTCTACCTCTACCTGCTTGAATCTGAGAAGCCTGCCCTACCGGGCGCACTGAAGAAGAACCACCCGCTGATCCTGTAGGTTGGACCCCAACTCTACCACTCATCGACGGGCAATCTCTCATCATATGTCCAACCTGACCACAGGCATAGCAAGCATCCGAACCCTGGTGACACTATCCGGAATGTAATCTACCGCACTGGCTGCACTGTGATACTAGGGGTCTCCTCTAACTATAATCTTCCCTGAACTGAGAATCTGAAGCCCTCAAACTCCGACCCTGTCCTGAACGGAAAGGGTGATCAAATATCCTACCCGTAAATCGAGGAGGTGCACTGGTCACTGACTGGACAGAGTGTCTAGAATAAGTCTGCCTTGATCCCGGTCTATACGCACCACCTGCCCCCATAGATCTGGCCCTCTTGCTTAGCCTTCTATCAATATCACGGTCACTTCTTTCTGGTTGTTGTCGCCTCTCTAAATTCTGGGCATGGGCTTGTATTCGGGAAATATCCATCCCGTCTTGCAACGAAGCCGTCAAGCAATCTTTAAACAAATGTGGCCCCAAGCCACTCACAAATCTATGTACCCGATCTCCCATGTCGGCCACCATGGTCGAAGCATATCTAGCCAAAGAATTAAATTGAAGACTGTATTCTCGAGCGCTCATGCTTCCTTGCTTTAGATTCAAGAACCTATCCGCTCTAGCTTGGCGGACCTCGGGTGGCAAATAGTGACAGATAAAAGCATCTACGAATTCTTGTCACACGGGAGGAGGCACATTTTATTTTCTCGACGCTATCCAATTATTATACAACAATACCGCCACATCTCAGAGTCTATAAGATGCCAACTCCACGGATTCAGTTTCGGAGGCATGGACAATCCTCAATGTTCTTAGAATCTCATCAATAAAACCTTACGGGTCTTTATCAGGCTTTGACCAGAAAAAATCCGGAGGGTTTAGACTATTAAAATCACGGGCTCTGGTACTAGCTGCCCAATCACTTGAATCCAAATTTTGCTACTGTACCTGTGCGGCAACCAATTGTGTCAATAAATGAATGGCCTCGGTCACTTGTTTACCCAAAGCACCCGGCGGAGGAATTGGAGCTGAAGCTCCCCCTTGTTCTTCCACATTAGACGAGGTGGAGGAAGTAGTAGATGGAGCCTCATTTTTTGACTCGCCCTCTTCCACATTCATTGGCGGCTCTCTTTTTGCCCGCCTTTTCATCGTAGTCTTGCCCTTCTGGGCGGCTGTAGCTTTTCCTTTTGGCGGCATTTTCTGAAATCACAACACACTATTAGGGAAGATAAAATATTATACACAGCTCTATCGCACGATCTCATAAGAAGAAAGATGGTCATTTTTCCTAAATGTCCTGTAGCATCTTTTTATTAGTGTGGCGCGCAACAAACCATAAACAAGACTCTACTAGACACGGCTCGTAGACACTTTCTAGGACCGAACTGCTCTGATACAACTTTTGTCACGACCCGAAAATGGGCGGTGATGGTTACCCAAGGCTAACCACCGAGCACCACTCGTTCTACTACTTATCATGCTCATTAAACGCTCTTTTATCAAATTCACACTAAAATTATAAGAAAGTCATCTTTCATTTGAAAACATAAATACTTTCATATACATATGCCTCTTGGCTATCAAAATGATAATATACATATATACAGTAGTGACCTTGTGAGATCATATCTACGAGCCTCTACTGGAGTGCTAGACATAAGGACGGGACAAGACCCCGTCATGCCCAAAATATACATGTACATAAAAGAATAATCATAAGCACCTCTGGACAATGGAGTGCTTTCAAATCAGCTGCTAGCTCCTATGAGTCTTGATTAGGATCACCTCTCTGTCTACCTGTGGGCATGAACACAGCGTCCAAAGAAAACGGATGTCAGTACGAACATTGTACTGAGTTTGAGAGGCATAAACAATACTAAAACATCAATAAAGTGAGGAGGCATCAAATGAAGAGCAATCTTTAACTGACTGTGGCTCATATAGGAAATAACACATGCTGACTTACTCATACTCATCATCATATCATATATGCATAAATGTATAAGTATAAGTTGCCCGTCCATGTAGGTACGATGTAATAATAGGTAACCTGCGTCCAGGCCTCCCGCGTCTGGGTATAAGCTGCCCAGTATAGTGGTGTGTATAACTACCCAACCAAATAGGTACGGTGTAATATCATCATCATATGCTCATCATAATATGCTCATCATAATACATGCATGAAGACTCAAGGACAACTATACTTTATCGGGGTGACGTAAGGTCGTGATCCCCCAATTTCGTTATGGAGCATTCACAAGCATTCTGCCTCACCTTGAAGGAAGTGGTATATAAGGTGAGTGCGTACAATTCATAACATCATCGAATTTATGGTACTCTGCCTTACCTTGAAGGGACAATACATAAGGTGAGTGTATACAATACATGACATACTTAACTTAATGGTATTCTGCCTCACCTCGAAGGGAATAATGTATGAGGTGAGTGTATACAACATACGACATCATTAGCGATATAGGGATGTCATATCATGAACTCTGGAATCTTTATACTCAAGCTCATCATCATCATCATTGGACTCATAACATATCTCATATCTCATATAGCTATTCATGATCATATACTCTTGACTTTCCGGGATATATAGAGAATTCATGGAGAGAAAGGAGAATCATACTATCGGATTCATGCCATAGAAAGAAAGGACTAGCCTCACATACCTTTTTACGCTTAGCCAAACTATTGCTTGCTTTTTCTCCTTCAATGCCACGTTTCTACCTTCAAGAGGATTCGCATTAACGTTAGTTAGTTGACCATAAGAACGTGTTACTGTTTCTAGGAAATGTTGGGCAGCAGTTCCTTTGTTTATACTACTTTTCCCATATTCTATATCAACTCCCAAACGTTCATATCAACATTCACGATATCACAAACAACAATCATTATTTATCTACATTTACCACAATTCACCATTTCCCTTCAATTTCTCCACAATTATGGTTATAGCTCATTATCGCTTTTTCTCATATATAATACTTATTCCATGGTCTAAATGTCATTTATAAAATATTCACAATCACAATATACTGACATTCATGATTCATCCCAACCACTATTCAACAATGTCACTATTTACTCTTTCGTGACCCATTTCCTATATATTTCTACAATCCAAGTGTCTTATCCTTCCAATACTTTAAACAACATGGTATGGTCATGAAACTTACCTTAGATGATGGATGAACAAGCCTTGAATGGAAATACTCTCTTAGCACCAAAACCCTATTTCACTTCTCTTGGGATTTCTTGGCTTGGATGACTTTCACTAGGTTTCATACACTTGTTTTCATGGATTGAAGTAGTTGATCTTGGTTTTCCTTTGACTTTCTTGTGGATGAATGTTAGTGAGTGTTATAGAGGTTTCTTAGCTTGTGGAGTGAAAATGAAATGAGAGAGGTCCCTTATATTAAATGTTGAACCTGTCCCGACCAACTTATACGGACAAACATACGGTTCGTATATTTTTCACTGACCGTATTTTGGACCGCATGTTTCATCCAGTGGAGTATTCCATTCTGGGATGAATCTACGGTTGGACATATGGTCCGTTGATTTTATACGGCTATTATGTCTGGCCGTATAATGTTCAGCTGTCCGGGACATGTTCTTGTCGACTCGTTTGATCTCCAATCCTTATGGAACCTTCTAGAAACTCTTTTAACACCTCAATACCAATCTAAGAGACGTTATCACTCATCTCCAAGACATCATTATGCCATCATTAACTCGTCGCTCGTAATTCTTACCCAACACGCGACATATCCTTTAGTTTCTTTGCCAAACTTCTTCCTTTACGTCTAATGTCTTTGAGTCTTGGTTAGGTTCGTCAAATGCTATCTCTCACTTCTTCGAATCATCGTATACCTCGTGTTCCTTACTAGCCCATTTACTGTACATTAACGGGGAATTTTCCAAGGTGTAACACAAGTCGCGGGCCTTGCTCTCTCTCGCCTTGGCTAGCCTATATAGCTTCTTGCCCCCACCTTTGTCCCTTAACTCTTCATACAAGTGTTCAAGCATTGCCGTCTTTGCCACCGTAAAGCTAACTTTGCATCCTTCCTTTCTGCCTTGTACCATTCCCTATTCACCTTGTTCTCTTCTTTGTCGCTACTATCCATAACTTCAAGTACGTCACCTTTTTTGCTTCCACTTCCCTTGCACCTCATCATTCCACCACCAATCCCCTTTGTGCCTACCAAAAAAACCGTTTGACACCCCTAACACTACTTTAGTTGTATCCAAATGCAACTCACTGTCCATGTCAACCTACTACTCGCGTCCCCACCACTCCTACTGGCCTCCAATGTGATTAAATTTTCCCCTAGCTCCCGAGCTTTGTCCTTAGTTGAAACAATTTATTTGGTCGTTATGACCATTCATTCTTTTTCTATGAAACACCCCTCATTTGGACTCACAATACTAGCATTTTATGTGCGGGATTAGCGGGTAGAGGTGACCTATATCCAATTTGGAAAGAAATAACCAATTTAGAATTTTTTTTAGAAATAGGTGCCTCGTACCCCTATTTGGCGGGCCGCTCTGGCGAGCCCTCATCTGCGAGAACTCATCCGTACATATGAGGAATTTGAGAATTAATGAATCCGCATCTGGAAAAAACCTTCTGCAGAGGCGGTATCCCGTAGGCGGCAGTGGCTCGCGAAAGGGGAAATTGCTGGTTAGAACAGATATTTATTTCCCTATTTTGGGACTGGACCTCATTTTCACCCACTAAACTTGGTAAAACTTATTTTATAGAAATTTCAGAGGATTCCTTGGTTTATTGGTGAGGGTAACAGCTAAACCCTATGTAATCACTCCTTTTTAGTCCCCTTATCTTCCTGTTAGTTCATTCATATTTGAGTTTAGGTTTTTGGGGGGAAACTCTTTTGATTTGTAAAAGCCTAGGTGGGTAAATGTTTTTTGTTTTACTAAGATCATGCTTTGTTTCGAAAGTGTAGCTTAGTGTTTAGCTTGGGATGTTATTTTCCAACTACAATGTCTAGTTCAAAAATGGACTTCTCAAATGGACTAGTGTGGGGTTAAATTGCAAAATTGGGGGTTTTCGTAATTAGATGAATTGGATGCGCATTTGGGCTTTGATAAGAATGAAACTTAGGGTGTTGATTGTTGGAGCTTCAAGTAGACTCGTTTTACGAAAACTTCTGAATATGCCCTTGTGGGCCCGGGGTCATTCTTTTAGAGTCGTTGGAGTCCTTATAGAAGTATGGTAGTTTGAATGTTCATAGTATCGGTTGCTACTGTAGAATATTTACTTGCCTAGACTTCGCTCGTTCGGATTTGTTCCCAAAAAGGGAGAAGCTTAAGATGGATGTTCGTGGTTCGTATTCGGCAATCGAGGTAGGTTACGGCTTACCTTTGTTAGACTTTGATTAGCAAATCGAATGTATTGTATATTTATTGAATGGGAAAGCATGATAGGCCATTGGGCATGGTTGTGGTGTTAAATCTACTGGCTGGGTATGATTTCTAATTATTTGGGCTTGTTGTCATACTTTATGCAATTATTGACATGTGTGGTACTTGATGACGTGGTTGAGGTTATGTGGGTTGTACTAGTTCTATTATTGTGATTGGGATTGAGTGTCTGATACGTTTCCATGACAGTTTTGATAATTCGTACAAGGATTGAATTGGCATTATGGTTCTTGTGAATTCCATATCACATTTATTGGCATTAGTTACATATGTTTTCTCATTCTTGCATTCATACATTCATGCATGATGAAAGAGTTGTGGAAATGGATTTGAAGTGGAAAGAAAGAGAAAGAGGAATGTAACATTGTTAGTGCTATTGATCAAAGGTCTGTATTGGATGTACAGTGGCAGAGTCATGGTTTGAGGTCTGTTTCGGGGTAGCTAGTACATATGATTATGGCCATAGTCTAAGGCCTGTACCGGATATAGTGGCAGAGTCACGATTTGAGGTCTGTTCTAGAGTGGCTAGTATATGGACGCCGCGGGTCCCCCATCGGTCATGACTATTAAAGCTACAATGCTTATAGCATGTATGTACAGGTTCGAGTTATTACCTATTGCGTTGCATGGTATTGCATCTCATCTGCATTGCACTTCTCATTATCGCATCATATATTGTCTTATAGGATTTTTGTTGGTGTTGTACATGTGTTGTTATCTGTGGTTGTGGAGTTTCTTGGAACTTGGCAGACTTGTAGATTAGAAGCTTGAACCTAGGCTACGACTTAATTATTTGGGATATTTTGTGCCTGTTGATTGTCTTACCTGTTTTACTTGTTGATTCCTGTATTTCATATGCATTAAATAATCCTAGTCGGCCTATAATGCTTACCAGTACATGTATTGTACCGATACTACTCTTGCTATATTCTTTTCGGGGTGTAGAGTTGTTCCAGGTAAATGTTAGAAGAATTGGGGAAGAATCCGATGATTTTCACCGAGATATTAAAGGTGAGCCACTAGTCGGTTCTGCTTCCCGAAGTCTCTTCCTATGTACCTTGTTTGTTCTACTCTTATAAACAGTGTTTACTATTCAGAGTCTGTAATTCGTTGTAGAAGCTCTTGTACAGTGTAAGATCAGATTTTGGGAAATGTATTTATAAAAGTCTTGTTCGTCTCTTGATTTTGTCACTATGATTAGATTATGCTTCTAGTTATCTTAATTATGTACTTTTTTTCTAAAAAGAGGTAATTGACTTGGAAAATGTTACGCCTACTATAGGGATTATTTTAGGTGCTACCACAAACCGTAATTTGGGTGGTGACAAGTTGGCATCGGAGCCCTAGGTTAATGATCTCACGAGTACAAGAACAATGTCTAGCAGAGTCTTGTGGAATGGTACATAGACGTCGGTACCCATCTGCGAGAGGTTATATGACATTTAGGAAACCTCCCTTTTTTCACACCTATCGTGCCAATTCAATCAAATTGGTATCTGGATGATTCAAGTTTGTGTCTAGTCGATTCCAATTGGTAGCTAGTAGTAGTGTATTTTGGAATGATAAGTATGCTTGGTTTATGGTGGAAAGAGGTTTTGACGAGTTTCAGGTATCATGTGAAGTTTTTAGACTCGGCCTCTCGCGTCCTCGAGGGAAATTGTCCAGTTTGCGAAGCTGCTTTTGCTAAGATGGGCCACTGATATTAATCGATATTGATATCCCAAGAGCGGCATCCATATGACATGGTTCCCAGATGCGGGGCCGCATTTGGGGAGTTCTATCCGTGGAAGTGGACCGAAATTGATATATGTGATGTTCGCATGTGCTAGCATATCCACGCTTAAGCAGACCCGAATCAGCGGAGAAGGGTTCCACATCCGTGAAACCAGTGGACAGAAACCAGTGAGCTTCTATCCCAATTCTGAAAGTTGTTCCAACATTATTCCCATATCAAAATCATTCAAACCAATACTTCCTGCACATAATCAAAGCCCGACAAGGGAGCAAGTCTACCATAATATCAAAGCCAGATGAGGGCACAAATTCAACATCCAAAAACCAAGGAAAAACAACAAAACCAAAGGAAATAATATCCAAACCATCCAACAACCAAAAATTAAGAAAATGTCTGAAATAAAAGCCCCAACAAGGACTAGTAAGCTGAAAGGGCTCAATCATATCGAGCTGAACTTTGGGCCTCGTCCTCTCTATTTGAGATGGTATCATCACCACTGGTACCACCCTCGGGCACAGTCAGAAATGAGTAATTCTCATTATCATCCTCGTCTTCGACCGGGAACTTTCCCTTTAGATTCATCATCTTGAAGATACCCTTGATGCCTCTCCAGATCTTTACCAGTAGCTTGCCCTTCAACTTGTTGTTCTTCTTCTTGGCGTCGAAGTCCCGGCGAAGCTCCCTGTGGGCCTTAGCCATGGAACTGTAGGATGTCTCAAGGTAACTCACATATTGTTTAAGACCTTTCTGTGCCTTCAAGTATTGCTTCATCTCCTCTCGGCTGAACTGGCCAGCAACAGCCTTTGAGGGCCGGTCTCGGTAGGAGGCCTAGTGTTACACCATGGACATTCCGCGTTGTTGTGCTGTGAATGTACTAACGCAAGCCTAAGGTGAACATGAAGTCCATAAGACCTTAAAAAGGGTATTTGGTAGCTTTAATGTGTATACGACAAGATTTTAAAGTTATATGAATCGGTGAAACTAAGTTCGTCGAAGGAAGTAAAGTATGCGTCGTGTTTTGGAAGGTCCAGGAAATTATGGAGTTAATGATTATTTAGTAATGTTTTGAGAAGGAGTTATAGGGCTCCTTAGATGGTTAATTAAGTGTTAAACAAGTACCAAGAAGACTCCATAAGGATTTGAGATCAAACGAATCGACGAAAATAATTTTGAAAAAAATGAGTTATACGACCACTTATACAGTCTGTATAACTTTATATGGTCCGTATAATGGTCTGTATAACAGTCACAGTGAAGGGTTATCATTTATGATATTATACGGTCACTTATACGGACCGCATAAAATTATACGGACCGTATAAGTGTCCGTATAAATCCTATCGGGCAGCTTTGTTTTTTTCTTTATATAAAAAGATGACCAAGTTCTTATTTTCATTTCCCATCTTCTCCACACCTCTTGAGAGCTCTAGAATATTCTACACACCATATTAACACAAATCCAAGGTAAATCAAAGATTAATTACCAAGAATCAAGAGAATCAAGTGCAAAAAGGCTCACTAGGGTTTATGGAAATCAAGAATTCCTTTGGTATAGAAGTTGGGGTTTTTCTCTAGTGAAGTATCTTCATACAAAGTTCATTTCTATACGATCAAAGGTGAGTTTTACATCCATTCTGTTACACCTTGGAAAAACCCCCGTACATGTACAGTGAATAGGCTAACAGAGGACGCGGCATATACGATGTTTTGGATGAGTAAGAGAGAGTATTAGATGACCCTCAACGAGGGTTTAAAGCCATACAATGCAAGGAGAGAAAGTTGCTACGGAAAGCGAATCATACGTTGTGTATCAGATAGGAATTTCGAACAACGAGACCATGATGGCATAATGATATCTTAGAGAAGTGTGATGATGTCCCTAATATTGATATTGAGGTGCTAAACAAGTGCCAAGAAGGTTCCATAAGGATCGGAGATCAAACGAGTCGACGAAAACAAGTTCCGGAGAACTGGACAATATACGGCCAGACATTCTGGCCGTATAATATATACGGACCGTATGTCCAGTCCGTAGATCCATCCCAGAACACCAAGGTTCACTGGACCAAATATATGGTCCCAACATACGGTCAGTAAATATTATACGGACCGTATGTTGGTCCGTATAAAGATGGTCGGCCAAATTTGTATTTTTAATATAAGGGACCCTTTCATTTCATTTTTCATTCCATTCATTCTCCACTCTTCAAGAACCATCTAGAAAACTCTCCACTCTTCCACTACAAGAGGAATCAAAGGAAAACTAAGATCATCAACACCTAGTTCTTGAAAACAAGAGTGTGAAACCCAAGTAAAGCTAACCTTCTTCAAAGAAAACCAAAAGAGGTGAGATAGGGTTTTGTTGCCAGAGGAGAAACTCCACTCAAGACTTGTTTAACCATCAACCAAGATACGTTTCATGACCATTTTATGTTGTTTAAGGTATTGGAAGGTTAAGATACCCGAATTGTAGAAGAGCATAGCAAATGGGTCATTCAAGAGTGAATAGTGTCATGAGTGAGTGGTAGTGGAATGGAATCATGAATGTTAGTTAAATACTTTATAAATGATATGTATACCGTGAGATAAGTGTGATACATGGGAAAATACGATAGCGAACCTATAACAATAAATGTGAACAAATTGGAGAGAAATGGTGGATTTTGTTTAAAGTATATAAAAGATGATTGTTGATCGCCATATTGTGATTGTTGTTGTGAGTGTTGGGAGTTGATATGGAATACGGGAAAAGTAGTATAAACAAAGGAAGTGTTGCCCAATTTTCTCTAGAAATAGTACTGCGTTCTTGTAGTTGGTTAAATAACGATCGTGCGAATCCACTTTTTGAAGGTAGAGGCGTCACATTGAAGGAGAATAAGCTAACACTAAATTGCTTAAACGACAAAGGTATGTTAAGGCTAGTCCCTTCTTTCTAAGGCGTGAATCTTATGGCGTGATTTTCCTTCTTCTTTATGAATTCCCTATTCTCAAGAGAACTATGAGTCCTTATTCACGAATAAGCCATACGAGATAAGAGATATGAGGCATGTACGATATTGATGATGCTAATCTAAGTCTAGAAGTCATAAAGCTCATGATATGATATTCCTACCAAGTTAATGATCCATATATGATTCCTTTGATAGCATTTTCCGTATCTCTCCATGACTTTCCTACATCCCAGAAACTAAGAGCCTATGTTTATGAATAGCCATATGGGATAAGCCAGGAGGCATGTTACGAAGGCGGTACTGACGATGATGAGTCTAAGTCTAAAGATACTAAAGCCTACAATATCATAGTTCAACAAGGCAAATGATCCATATTACGATCCATTGATATTGTCCATTGACTACACTCAACTTATATGCTAATTCCTTCAAGGTGAGGCATAATGCTTATGATTGCTCCATTATGGACTCGGGGGTCCTCGACTTTATGTCACCCCGACATTGTTATAGATTGCCCATAAGCCCTAATGCATGTTCTATGACCAATGTTCCGCAAAGTTATGAGTCTATGTTCTTAGAGGATTTCATATGAGATAAAGGCAAGAGATACGCTATAAGAAAGATAGTTGTAATGTTTAGCTTAAGCCTAAAGATTGTAAAGACTATCATACGATAATTATATGAAATTCATGCTACGAATACGATGTCACTTTCATAAATTGTCTTTGAATCTAAATGTGTGCATTAATGAAAGGTTACGATAAGCTTACGAGATGTATATGATGATAATGATGAGGATGAGATATAATGATCCTTGTGTGATGCATGTGACATGGTCGAGCCACTATGTGGCCGAATACGGATACTGTCGAGCCACCATGTGGCCGAATACGGATATTGTCGAGCCCTAAGTGGTCGAATACGGATAACGTTTTATGTGTATGAGTAGTTACGGCATTATGATGATGAATTATATGACGTGATGATGTATATGCTATGATGTTTCATGTACGACGATTATGTATATGTGATATATGTATGGAATGCTTTCATCCTTAAAGGTCGCGCAGGTTTTTCCTTCACCTCATGACTTTTGATTCTCTATCATGTTTATTTCATTCATGCCTTACATACTCAGTACAATATTCGTACTAACGTCCGTTTTCTTTGGACGATATGTTCATGCCCACAGGTAGACAGGGAGACGGCACGGACCTATAGGAGCTATCAGCAGATTTTCAGGAGCACTCCATTATTCCGGAGGTGCTAATCGGGTTATACTTTTGTGTAAATATATGTATATGTATTTTGGGCACAACGGGGTCTTGTCCAGTCCTTATGTCTAGTACTCTAGTAGAGGCTCGTAGATACGTATGTGTGGGCTATATGGTCTCACATGGTCACTATTGTATATACGTAGGTATGTGTACATTATCTTTGATAGCAAAAAGGCTTATGTATATAAACGTTTTTATGTTTTTCAAAGAAAATGATTTTCTTATGATTATGAGTTCATGAACGAAAAGAAGAAAAAAGAGGTTTAATGAGTATGATGAGTAGTAGAACGAGCGGTGCTCGGTGGTCAGCCCGGGGTACCCCTCACGGCCCCTAGTCGGGCCGTGACAGAAGTGGTATCAGAGCAGTTCGTTCCTAGGAAGTGTCTACGAGCCGTGTCTAGTAGAGTCTTGTTTATGGTGTGTTGCGCGCCACATCAATAAACAAGAGGGTATAGGGCATTTAGGAAAATGACCATCTTTCTTCTTATGAGATCGTGCGATATAGCCGTGTATAAGATTTTATCCTTCCTAATAGTGTGTTGTAATTTCAGAATGCCGCCAAAGGGAAAAGCTACGGCCGCCCAGAAGGGCAAGCCTACAGCAAAGAGGCGGGTAGAAAGAGAACCTTCGATGAATATAGAGGAAGGCGAATCACACAACGAGGCCTTTTCGAATACTTCTTCTACCTCGCCCGATGTGGGAGAGCAAGGAGGAGCCCCAGCTCCAATTCCTCCACCGGTTGCTTCGGGTCAACAAGTGACCGAGGCTATACACCTATTGACCCAGCTAGTTTCCGCCCAGGCACAGCGGCAGGGTTCGAGTGCAAGTGACCGGCCCGTTAGTACAAGAGCCCGTTACTTCATAACTTTGAGTCCTCCGGAGTTTTTCGGGTCAAAGCCGGATGAAGACCCGCAAGGTTTCATAGAAGAGATGTTGAGGACATTAAAACTTATCCATGCCTCCGAGACCAAATCCGTGGAGTTAGCATCTTATAAACTCCGGGATGTGGCAGTTTTATGGTATAACAACTGGATATTATCAAGAGGGGAGAATGCGCCCCCTCCGGTTTGGCAAGAATTTGTAGATGCCTTCGTCCGTCACTATTTGCCACTTGAGGTCCGCCGAGCTAGAGCGGATAGGTTCTTAAATCTAAGGCAAGGGAATATGAGTGCCCGAGAGTATAGTCTCCAATTCAATTCATTGGCTAGATATGGCCCGGCCATGGTGTCCGACATGGGAGATAGAGTGCATAGGTTTGTAAGTGGCCTAGGGCCACATTTGTTTAAAGATTGCCTAACGGCTTCATTGCAACACGGAATGGATATTTCTCGCATTCAAGCTCATGCTCAAAATCTAGAAGAGCAACAACATTCGTAAAGCGGTGAGCGTGATGTGAATCAGGGGCCAAGTAAGAGGGCCAGATCCATAGGTGCTGATAGCGACCATAGAAGGGGATCGAGGCAGACATATTCTAGACACTCAGGTCAGTCGGTGACTAGTGTACCCCCACGAGTTTCAAGCCAGGAGTCCGATTTTTCTAGTCATCCTGGACCGGATCGGAGTTTCACAGAGTCGGGCTCTCGATATAAGGGTGATTCAGGCCAGAGGAGATCATCTATACCACAATGCACCCAGTGCGGTAAGCTACATTGGGGACCATGCTGATTGGGATCGGATGTTTGTTATGTTTGCGGCCAGTCAGGTCATATTATGAGAGAGTGCCCATTTCGAAGCGGTAGGCATGCGGTTCAGCCTGCAGGATCAGTGGCTGGTTCTTCCTCGGTGCGCCCGGGAGGACAGACTTCCCCGGTTCCAGCAGTTCGAGGTAGAGGCAGAGGGGGAGCATCTACTTGAGGTGCCACTCAGCCCCGTATATATGCTTTAGTTGATCAACAGGATCCAGAGTCATTTCCTGACGCCGTCACAGGTATATCTGCACCTTTGATAATATGTGAAAAGAGAAATAAATATTTGTAGTATTAAACAAGTATGAATTGAGAGATTTCGTGCTACGTAGTGACGGTAATAGGGAAAGTGTAATATGTGGTATTATGGTTCTCAAGTTTTAAGGAAGTAAGGTATGAAGAGTAGAACTTCCAAGATAGTAATGACGATAAGTCTATGACTATAAGGAGCTATATATGTATAAGACAAAGAAGAGAGGTAAGACACGAGTATGTTAAGCCCACACACATAAATTATCGTAGCTATAAATCATGGGAAACAGGATGACTACGATGTAGTATAGTAAGGGATATAAGAATTAAAGATTTGAAGGCGAGGCAATGGGTTAAAAAGGTATAAGCGAAACCCTTAAAGAGGGGAAGCGAGTAAAAGAACACAAGTATAGAGATTGGTCGATAGACCCTAAGATGTGACAGATAGATGTAATGAACGACGATATTAATGATGTCAAAGATGCCTATGATCTTACATGTATATGCGCCTACTTACGGCTATTATGGAACCCCGAGCTTGTATGGCCGGGTAGAATATAGTATATCATACATATATATGATGCTACGCATGCACAACTATAGTTGGGTACGGATAACCCTGAGCCCTGGAAGGGCGAGGTATGTGGAATACTGAACCTTCATGGTCGGTTATGCTATGTAAATGCCATGTATATAAAATCGATATGAGTACGACTATACTAAGTATATGTAATATATGTGATATGCATATGATACGAATATCAGTACAACTGTGTTACGGATATAGAGATGCTATGAAAATGAATATATAAGTGGATACTAGTATGAATGGGAATACGACTACGAACACGAATAGGTATACGGAGATGGGTAATGAATATGTACAGGTGTGGGGCAAAAATTACATTGCTATTATGCTTTTGGTCGTGTGTGGCCATAGATATGTTTACTATTATGTTGTGGCCCTGTGAGGCGATAATATTATGGGTTGTTGTGACAGGTTGGTAGTGCCAAGTCACAGGGGAAACTCTGGCAAAATTTTTGTAGAAACCCGAGTGTTTAACATTCGAGGATGAATGTTCCAAAAGGGGGGGAGAATGTTACACCTTGGAAAAACCCCCCATACATGTATAGTGAATAGGCTAACAGAGGACGCGGCGTATATGATGTTTTGGACGAGTAAGAGAGAGTATTAGATGACCCTCAACGAGGTTTTAAAGGCATACAATGCAAGGAGAGAAAGTTGCTAAGGAAAGCGAATCATACGTTGTGTATCGGATAGGAATTTCGAAAAACGAGACCATGATGGCATAATGATGTCTTAGAGAAGTGTGATGATGTCCCTAAGATTGATATTGAGGTGCTAAACCAGTGCCAAGAAGGTTCCATAACGACCGGAGATCAAACGAGTCGACAAACACAAGTTCCGGAGAACTAGACAATATACGGCCAGACAAACTGGCCGTATAATATATACGCACCGTATGTCCAGTCCGTAGATCCAGCCTAGAACACCAAGGTTCACTGGACCAAATATACGGTCCCAACATGCGGTCAGTAAATCTTATACGGACCGTATGTTGGTCCGTATAAAGGTGGTCGGCAAGATTTGTATTTTTAATATAAGGGACCCTTTCATTTCATTTTTCATTCCATTCATTCTCCACTCTTCAAGAACCATCTAGAAAACTCTCCACTCTTCCACTACAAGAGAAATGAAAGGAAAACTAAGATCATCAACACCAAGTTCATGAAAATAAGAGTGTGAAACCCAAGTAAAGCTCATCTTCTTCAAAGAAAACCAAAAGAGGTGAGATAGGGTTTTGTTGCTAGAGGAGAAACTCCACTCAAGACTTGTTCAACCATCATCCAAGGTAAGTTTCATGACCATTTTATGTTGTTTAAGGTATTCCAAGGTTAAGATACCCGAATTATAGAATAGCATAGCAAATGGGTCATTCAAGAGTGAATAGTGTCATGAGTGAGTGGTAGTGGAATGGAATCATGAATGTTAGTGTGTTGTGAGTATGAATACGTTATAAATGATATGTAGACCGTGAGATAAGTGTGATACATGGGAAAATACGATAGCGAACCTATAACAATAAATGTGAAGAAATTAGAGAGAAATGGTGGATTTTGTTTAAAGTATATAAAAGATGATTGTTGATCGCCATATTGTGATTGTTGTTGTGAGTGTTGGGAGTTGATACGGAATACGGGAAAAGTAGTATAAACAAAGGAAGTGCTGCCCAATTTTCTTAAGAAATAGTAGCGCGTTCTTATAGTTGGTTAACTAACGATCGTGTGAATCCTCTTTTTGAAGGTAGAGGCGTGACATTGAAGGAGAATAAGCAAATGCTAAATTGCTTAAATGACAAAGGTATGTTAAGGCTAGTCCCTTCTTTCTAAGGCATGAATCTTATGGCTGTATTTTCCTTCTCATTTATGAATTCCCTATTCTCAAGAGAACTATGAGTCCTTATTCACGAATAAGCCATACGAGATAAGAGATATGCGGCACGTCCTATATTGATGATGTTAATCTAAGTCTAGAAGTCATAAAGCTCATGATATGATATTCCTACGAAGTTAATGATCCTTATATGATTCCCATGATAGCATTTTCCGTATCTCTCCATGACTTTCCTACATCCCGGAAAACTAAGAGCCTATGTTTATGAATAGCCATATGGGATAAGACAAGAGGCATGTTACAAAGGCGGTACTAACGATGATGAGTCTAAGTCTAAAGATACTAAAGCCTACAATATCACAGTTCGACAAGGCAAATGATCCATATTACGATCCATTGATATTGTCCATTGACTACACTCACCTTTTATGCTAATTCCTCAAGGTGAGGCATAATGCTTATGATTGCTCCATAATGGACTCGGGGGTCCTTGACCTTATGTCACCCCGACATTGTTATAGATTGCCCATAAGCCCTAATGCATGTTCTATGACCAATGTTCTGCAAAGTTATGAGTCTATGTTCTTAGAGGATTTCATATGAGATAAAGGTAAGAGATACGCTAAATGAAAGATAGTGGTAATGTTTAGCTTAAGCCTAAATATTATAAAGATTATCATACGATAATTATATGAAATTCATGCTATAAATACGATGTAACTTTCATAAATTGTCTTTGAATTTAAATGTGTGCATTAATGAAAGGTTACGATAAGCTTGTGAGATTTATATGATGACAATGATGATGATGAGATATAATGATCCTTGTGTGATGCATGTGACATGATCGAGCCACTATGTGGCCGAATATGGATACTATCGAGCCACTATGTGGCCGAATACGGATACTGTCGAGCCACTATGTGGCCGAATACGGATACTGTCGATCCACTATATGGCCGAATACGGATACTGTCAAGACACCATGTGGCCGAATACGGATATTATCGAGCCCTAAGTGGCCGAATACGGATAACGTTTTATGTGTATGAGTAGATACGGTATTATGATGATGAATTATATGACGTGATGATGTATATGCTATGATTATTTTCTCCTCTATCATGTTTATTTCATTCATGCCTTACATACTCAGTACAATATTCGTATTGACGTCCGTTTTCTTTGGATGTTGTGTTCATGCCCACTGGTAGACAGGGAGATGGCACAGACCTATAGGAGTTATCAGCAGATTTTCAAGAGCACTCCATTATTCCGGAGGTGCTAATCGGGTTATACTTTTGTGTAAATATATGTATATGTATTTTGGGCACAACGGGTTCTTGTCCCGTCCATATGTCTAGTACTCTAGTAGAGGCTCGTAGATACGTATGTGTGGGTTATATGGTCTCACAAGGTCACTATTGTATATATGTAGATATGTGTACATTATCTTTGATAGGAAAAGGGCTTATGTATATAAAAGTGTTTATGTTTTTCAAAGAAAAAGATCTTCTTATGATTATGAGTTTATGAACGAAAAGAAAAAAAAAAGGGTTTTATGAGTATGATGAGTAGTAGAACGAGCTGTGCTCGGTGGTCTGCCCCGGGTACCCGTCACGGCCCCTAGTCGGGTCGTGAAAAATTCCATGTTATTAAAAGTATTTGAGTGGTTGAATGACTTGGATAAGAGGAGAAAATAGAATATGAGCTCAAATACGGGAATACTGATATTTTGGGTAGTAAGTTAACTTGAGTCATGGTTCTTAGTATACTATGAGTATAGTCTTGTTGTGAATAACACTAATGATGTTGAGGAAGTATGATATGTAGATGAATATGGTGTAGTGTTGTAGTTATTGATGTGGATTACTTTGAAATGGGAGTTTTGATAATTGAACAATGCTTAATTGAAAAAGTCTATTGACTATGAAATTATAGGTGTTGTTATCGATGTTTGGGAGTTGTTTACTATATGGAGAAAGTTGTTGAAACAAAGGAAATGCTGCCCAATTTTTATTAGCCTTTTAGTCGCTTTAGCTTTAACTTAAGCATGTTTCAAATGATCTAACCTTAGTACGAATTCCCTTGTATGTAGAATTGTGCGCTTGGAAGGATAGTGTTTAGTCGATAAAGTTAAAGAGACGTAAAAGGTATGTTAAGGCTAGTCCCCTTCTTTCAAAGGCATGACTCCTATATTATGATTTCCTCTCTATATTTCCATGACCTTCTTAGTGTTACACCCCTCGTGTTCGTAGTGGTAGAACTCATGGTTTCCTAGTCGGGTATGCCCTTGGAATAGAGACCCGAGCCTGAGTTTTGAGGTAGAAATTATCTTACCCCGCATACAAGGGTACCAGCAGATATTCCATTCTATTTATGAGAGACAAAAGTTAAGCGAATCGAATCGACACGATTTGAACTGAACCACAAAAATCTGCAAGACACCAGTCATCGTCGACGGGCCGTCGACATGGTTAATGGACCTCGACGTGCGGCGTCGACAGGATTCCGCAACCATGCATCTGCAGGCGTAGGTCGACGGAGCAAGTTGACTGACCGTCGATATGTCTGTTACACCTCAGAAAATTTTCCGTGAGCATACTATGAATAGACCAACGAAGAGTATGAGTGTACAATTTTCTACTAATAAGGGAACGACTACCCATGAGTTTTGAAAACGCGAAGGTTGCAGATTTGCATTTCTGCCCAGTGGTCGTAAAACAGAATACGGCCCGTAAAGTGATTTACGGACCGTAAAGTGCCATCGTCTTCCAACTATCAAAACTTCAACTTTCTATCAAATGTTGAAATGGTAAAATACGACTCAGAATATGGACCGTAAATTGAAATACAGACCGTAAACTGTGACCGTAAACCACCATGACCTACAGCAAACCTTTCTATTTCTGATATGCTTAAATACGGTCGTGAAGGACGGACTGTAAACTAGAATACGGCCTGTAAACTGGGTTTACGGCAACTGTACACCCCGACTACTGTTCACAAAAATCAGATTTTTAAGTTAAGTATAAGGGACCTCAAGCTCATTTTATTACATTTCTCATCTTCACAATTCAAGAACTCTCGAGAATACTTCATCCACAAGAATTCAAGAGAATCAAAGGAAAATCAAGATCAACAACACCAAATCCATGAAATCAAGAGTGTGAAACCTATCAAAGTTCATCTACACTAAGAAATATCAAAGGAAGTGAAGTAGGGTTTTTGGCATAAAAGAGTGTTGTTGCTCAAGTCTTGTTCCAACGCCACCCAAGGTAAGTTTGATGACCTTTTCATGATGATTGAAGCATTAATACATTGAAACACTTGGATTATAGAAGAGTGTAGCAAATGGGTCATAAAATGTGAATAGTGCTATAGTTGAATGATAGTTGGATTGCATTATGAACTTTGATGAGTCGGGAGTGAAAATATGTTATAAATGACGTGTAGACCATGAAATAAGTGTGATGTATGAGAAAATGTGATGATGAGCTAAAACCCATAAATGTGGAGAAATTAGAGAAAAATAGTGGAATGTGGCAAATGTAGATAAATGATGATTGTTGAATACAATTGTTATACCCCGTATATTTATGCGTCGAATTATTCGCAAGAAAATCGACTCAAGTTAAATGCGGAATTATTTTCGGACATGAAATAGGAACCTTTAATTTTCAAATTTAAATTAAAACATAAATTTTTTATAAATTCTATTTAGTGTAAAAATATTATTGGAGATTAGGGATTAATTAATTGTGATTAGATTATTAAGTAAGAATTAGTGATTAATTAAATTAAGTTAATTAAGTTTGAGTGGGCTCCACCCGTAAAAAAAAAAAGAAAAAAAAATATTACAACACACAATTGGTGACTCACTAGGGATGGACACATGGCCATATAAAAGGCAACCATAAATTCATAATGGTGACTAGCCTTAAATTAGGCATTTCACATTCACTTTCAATTCAAATTGAATGGACTAACAATGGAGCATACGGCCATGGCTGCTTTTGGCCATGGCAGCCCGTTATATATATAAAAAACCATTCCAGTAAAATTTCAGAGATGTTCTACACGTTCAAGAAGGCACGACATAAAGTATTGAATTGAGGAAGAAGAAATTGCGAAATTGGAGTAATTGAGCGTAGAAATTCCTCCGAGAAAATTTTGGTAAGACTTTATTGTTTTATGGTGTAATTGTGTTAATAGTATTGTAATGGAATTATTAAAATTGGATTGGACGAAATTGGAATTTAGAAAATGCTTGAAATCGATGTTATAGGAAATTGTGGGTTGAAATGGATTCGAAAAGGTTGTTGGATTGTTAGAATTGTTATGGGAAAAATTGTGAGAATTTTGTATGTATATCTCTGTTGTTGGTATTTCTATGCTAACAGGAGAATAATTAGAAATTCGGGTTAGGCAAATATATAGGGGAAATGCTGCTCGATTTTCGTTAAGCCCTTAACTAATGAAAAACCCTTAACGAGAAAGTATAAGTTAAATAATAAATTTCTATAAGCGGTGGGCTACGGATTTACAAATTAGAAAGTATAGTTACTAATGAATACGTTACCTTTATGTTAAATAGGCTAAAACAACGACAAAGTGAACGGTTTTGCGATTAGTCGTCAACAGTTATGTAAAGCTGTCCCTTCTTTCTTTTGGCATGTCTTAGATGTAACTGCTGAATGATATGAACTTTGGGGTAACTCTATTCATAAGTTCCGAATGTGATTCATGATTCTTATTCACTTCTTGATGCTAGAACTATTAAGTGATTGGGTTTTCCCCTCGAGTCCTTCGTACGTTGGATAGTAGTTGATGCGTGAAAATTCCTATTCTTAAAGGATTCTGTAATGATTAGTGTCCTTGACTTCTATAAGCTATTTCACACTATATTGACCTATTATTATGATTCCTAAGGCTTTTTGACGTACTCTATAACGACATTCGAGGGATACTTGATATGATTGTCGCTATTGATACATCGCTGTTAATCTTTTCTTCTTATTCTGTTGAGTCTTGATAATGATATAAATTGCATATGGTTGCTCACTACTCGGCTCGTGCACGCCTCAATATGTCTTTCACCGAGTCCCAGGCCGGGTATGTTTGTTATATCCCATGTTTCCATATTCTTGGCTTGTAAGAAATAAGGTCATAATTAATTTTATTTGACATAGGAGTTGTGTATGAAAGAATATTAATGTGGAAGTGTCGAATAAGGCCAAAGGCAAATTTGGAATTTTGGGAATTAGTTTCGGAAATTACAAAAGGTGACTTATAAGTCATTGGGCCAAAATAATTCAATGAAAGATTAAGGCCCAATGCTAAGGGGTGGCCGGCCAACATAGTGTCCAAGCCCATGATTTTATTAATTTTCCCATGTGTTAAATTAATAAGGGGACCATATTATATATACATCATTATCCCTTAGAAGTTGCAAGAAGGCAAAGAGAAAGAAACAAAACAAAAGAAGAGCAAAAAAAGAGTGAAGGGCATTCGGCCCTAGTCCCAAATTTTCACCATCAAAAATCTTGCCTTAAAAATTTTTCTCTTGTTGAATTCCTACTAATTCAAGGTCCCTTCTCAACTTGGTGTAGTTGTTTTGGAAGAAAGAGGCCTTGGTTCATCAATTTGATCTCTTATTCAAGTAAAGAAGACTATAGAAAAAGGTAAGATTTTTTCCCTTATTATTGTGTTATGGAGTCTTGTTTGTGTTGTAGTATGTAGAAATGTGTTGATTGTATGGAGAAATGGAAGTTTGCAAAGTGGGTGTGTGTTATTAGTGTATGGCCGTGTGTATGTATAAGTTGTATAGCCATAATGTGTTGAATTTGTGTTATATTCTAGTTGTGATTATGGTGAAATGCATATTGGAAATGAAAGTGGAATGAATTGAGTTGGAGTGATAAAAAGAGCACATGGCCGTGTGGTGTGTTGGAGTTGGAGTTGGAATGGAAATGAATTAAGTTTGCTTAGTGTGTTAGTGTGTTATTGTGATGCTTGCAATGTAAATGAAGATAGAATGATATAAGTTTGTATTGAAATGGAACGTAGAAACATACGTCGCTTTAGTATGATTTTCCGACATTAGGAAAATGAAGTTATTAGGTTGCTAATTATGATGATCATTGATAGATTTGGAAGTTGGAAACATGTTATGAATACGTATGCCAAAGATTAGAAGTTTTGAATGAGTTATGACTTTGGCGGGAAGTTTGTATATTATAAATATCGTGTGTATAATTTAAGGAAACGTTATGAAACGCTTCTAAACTATGTTGTGATGATCTAGTTTGATAATTAATGTGAAATCATTGAAATTGGTTTGGAAATTGAAGTTGAAATGAAGGTGATGGCATTATGTTGGCAAGTAGAACTAGTTGTGCCATATTGTGTTTCTAATGTTTGTTGTTGATGTTGATGTTGTTGTTTGGGTTGTTGTTGATGATTTTGAGCCGAGTTGAATTCTCGGGGGTGCTATATGTATAGGGGAAGTGCTGCCGAAATTTCGGTAGACAAATATGAGTTGAATTGAATTCGTAGCATCTATAACTTACAATTGGTAAATGTGACCATTTGCAGATTTTCGACGAAACGGAGAGTGAGCTTGGATAGGCTTAAAAAGCTCAAAAGGTATGTAAAGCTATCCCGATCCTTCTTTTCGCATGCCTAAGTGTATTAGGATCGGATTCGGGCCTCGAAAGACTTTCTGCCCCTCGGAATCCGCAAGTGAAAATATCACTTTTTCATTCAATAAGATTAAACTCTTTTGGTACGCTTTCTTGGAAATTATGCAAACTTTCTCTAAACTACTTGGAAAGCTATAGAACGTCCGTAGAACCTTTGTAGGCGACCCCATAAGTTTAAAATATGTAATTTGAGCCCACCGCCTTGCTTGTCCCGAGGTGGGCCCACTATTTCCGGTTTTGCCCGTATTGTACTTAAGTCCTATTTTTGAGCGGTTTTTGAAAGAAACGTTTCGACTACCATTCTAACTACCTAACAAACATTATTTTAAATATTCCATTAAGTCTGATAAATTGTTTTGACACTCGGAACGGTTTCAGAAAGGTTATACTTCTGTAATTTATTATGACATCCGAAACTCATTTATTATGATCCCTTCCGACTTCATTAGATCGGTTTGTCTTTGATATGTCTCATCGAGTCTATGGAAACATTTATGATATTTTAATTGCATTAGTCTCTCACTACTCCACTCGTGGATGCCCCAATGTTTCCCACACTGAGCCCGGGCCAGGATATGTTGTCAAGCGTGATCCTTTGCATTGTTCGCCGTGCCTCGATGTGAGGGGGTAGGTATACGCGTACATGGGTTTGTGGAGTATGCTGTGTCATGTATGCTTGTTCTGATATGATTTACTATGGCCATCTGATATGACATATTATGATACGGGGTTATTCCCCTTTTCTGATTCTTCTGTGTTATGGCACCAGCGTCGGGAGGGTGGCCATGTTCTGTCTGCCGAGTCCCTTGGCAGGGGCCGGATTTGATATGACATATGTTTCTGTACACACTCTGCATGTTTTGAAATTATATATCTGATACTTTGTATTTTCTATTTACTTTCTGTACGTTCTGTACCAGTTATGAGTTTGTTTCTGTAATTCAGGCTTTACATATTCAGTACATATTTGGTACTGACCCCCTTTCTTCAGGGACTGCGTTTTCATGTCGCGCAGGTACCGACGACAGGTTTGCTAATCCGCCCGCTTAGGATCTTATTCTGCTATTTTGGAGCGCTCTTTTATTCAGAGCCCATCTTTTGGTATAGTATGTCATTACTGTATATGTATATTCTCGTTCAGGGGTACGGTGGGGCCCTGTCCCGTCATATGATTCTGTTGGTATGTTTAGAGGTCTGTGGACATGTTTGTGGGTTGGGGTCCTTCTGTACGGATGTGTGTATATATTGTGTTTGGGCGACCTCATTCGCCGCGGCGGCCGGTCCGCATATGTTTAAATGTTGCTTCGTTGGCCCTGTGTGGTCTTCTGTTGGTATTTTATGCGTGCAGGGTATATTGGGTAGTCCGTAAAACAAAGGAAACTCTGCCGAAATTTTTTTCTGCAAATTATCTAAATTCGAAGTAAAGCCTTGTCGGCTTCTGCTATATACTAGTATGCGTTTGATAAAATTTGAAATAGCAATTGATATACGTATTGGGTGCCCAGATCGGGCACTAGTCACGGCCTACGGGGTTGGGTCGTGACAATGTTATCGTGCACAGTTCACTGCATTGTTCACCGAGTCCCTCACTAGAGGGCCGGGTACGGTATATATATATATGATGATATGATGAAATGTTATGGCGGCCAGGAGGGCATATGATGACTTTTTATTCACCGAGTCCCTCACTAGAGGGCCGGGTACAGTATATATGTATATAATTATGATATGATTATGTCACCGAGTCCCATGATGGGTCGGGTATGATATATGATATTGACATTCATGATTTATGTTTCAAAGGCAAGCGATTTGGTATTCTGGACATTGTACTTGTTTTCTGTACTCCTTATTTCAGTTATGATCCTTTTTACTTTATTTCATGCTTTATATACTCAGTACTGACCCCCTTTCTTCGGGGGGCTGCGTTTCATGCCCGCTGGTACAGATAGTCGGTTTGGTGACCCTTCAGCATAGGACCTCTACTCAGCTATCTTGGAGAGCTTCATTGTTCCGGGGTTTAGACTTTTAGTACAGATCTTATGATATATATATATATGTAAACGTTATCCAGGGGTACGACGGGGCCCTGTCCCGTCATATTTCGCTACTCGTACTCTTAGAGGTCTGTAGACATATGTGTGGGTTGTGTATGAGTTCTGTTCAGCTGTGTCTATACGATGTGCTATGATATGATGTGCGTCTGTAGTGGCAGCCTTGTCGGCTTGCACATGACATGATATTGATGTGTAGTGGCAACCTTGTCGGCTTGCATAGCATTTTATGATTTGATCAGTTGTGACTCCTCAGGAGACAGTTTACCTGACTATACATATATGATGACGTAATGAACCGTTGGAGTTCTTTTGCTAGTTTCCATATTTTTCATAGATTTAGTTTGATTATAAGTAACAGGTTCGTATACGGGTGTCCATCTTAGGCACTAGTCATGGCCCACGGGGTTGGGTCGTGACAAAAGTGGTATCAGAGCAGTTCGTCCTCGGAGTGTCTACAGACCGTGTCTAGTAGAGTCCTTTTTATCGGTGTGTTGTGCACCACATCTATAAACATGAAGCTATAGGACATTTAGGATGTTACCTTTCTTTCATATCTAAGATCGTGCGATAGAGCCCAGCCATAGGAAATGAAATTCCATATACTAACCTTTGATTTCAGCTGAAGAACGACGTCGACAGAAGAGAGCGACTGATGATATTAGAAGCTACACAGTATACAAGTAAGCAATGGTGCGAAAGAGGCATGTTGGATAAGGTAAGATTATTGAAATATGATTGAAATGTAAAGTTGAAGAATGAAAGAGAAGGTAGATAGGAAGGTATAACAGGACAGATCGTTAAAGGATCAGGTTCGTCTCGAGGTGCGATATGTGAGGTAAGTTCCGACACCTTTATACTTTTTACTGGAAATTGGGAGCCCTGTGTGGGTGTGATACGATATGATATATACGTATATATGTTGGCCCTGTGAGGCATTATTGGTATTTCCTGTGTGCAGGTTTTGGGATAGTAAGAAGTACAGAGGAAACTCTCCCCAAATTTTCCCAGAAATAGGAAAAAGAAGAGAATGAGATATAAGTTCATAATATGTCTTGAAAGTCGATACCGATAGGGGAAAATGTATTATGTTAGATTCAAGCCTTAAGAGATATCCTCCATGTCAATCGTCAGGGGCATCATTCCTATTTTAAAAATTTGATTTCGAAGAAGCAAATATGAGCAGCAAAGTATGGAATTCATTTAAACGGACCAGATACTTTCCAGCCGCATTTTACCTCAAAAAAAGCTCGTGTTGAAGAACAAAAACGTCTAGCAGTTAAGTTTTACTTTTATTTGAAGAGTATGAAGCATACAGTAAGTAATTTATGAACTAAATGGTTCGCTCACGACCCAAGAACAAATCTAGAGGTAAACTATGTAAATCAAGCATTAGGAGCCCTGTGATGCTAGTTGGATTCTAGTTCCCCTTCTTGTGGTGGTTTGGAGGATTGTTATAAGAATGAGTAAAGCCCAGTGAGGAAGTCACTAAAAGATATGACGTGATCTATGTGACTATGGTATAAAGGAAAATATGAAATGGAAAGGCAGGGTATAGAACGAGTAAGAAAGACCTACAAGTCCTATAGGGAATGTTCAGAATAGTGATCAAGTGGTAACGAAAGTGAAAGCGAGCACAGGAAGAGAAGGAGTTAATAGAAAGAAGGAGATAAAGAGAAAACGAGTGGGATTACAGTGTAGCGATGCGTTATGACGTGTATAGCTGAGAAAATGAGTAATATAAGCGACAGAATTGTGAAAGACCGAACTAAGGGAAGATGAGTAACGGGACAGAATGAATGCCAGAAATGACTGATATGATAAGAACAAATAGGAATGAACAGAATATACTTTGAAAATGAGAAAGGGGTTATGTAGAAGTAGTGTTCTTCTGAAGGATACAGGAGTAGCATGAGATTCCTCGTGCACAAAATAAAAGATGGACATAGACTGTAGAAATGAAAAGAATACTAAAGGAAGCACTCAAGACGGACGTAAATAATTGAGTACGAGTATGAAATAAAACAGGAAAACATATAGCTATGGACTTAAAGATGCAGTACGACGAAAATATGATAAGACAAGACCACTATTAAGATGACTTTGATATGATTTTGAGTAAGTTAGAAGTTAGCGTTGGGCATACAATAAGGCGAAAGAGCAGGAGGCATAAATGAGTACTGCGTGTATGTGACTTCACCTCGGAAAATAGTGAAATCCTTACAGGGAAAGGATTGTAGATTTGCGAAACAACTGATGTATTTTGAGATTATTAGAAGAAACAGATGATATCCGTTGGGATAAAAATAATGTTATGAGAAAGCTTTGGACACTTATCATCAGAAAATAAGTGCTACCTAAAGGAGAATTTGGAACGACTATAAGCACTAGCTAATTACTGATTGGAATGAATGGAATGTGGCTTTGGATAAATTGCTACATTAATTATATTACTCGAGTACCAACCATCAGATTAGATTTTGTACTATATGTCGAGAGTTCTCATCGCCTCGTGATGGTGTTGGGGTTTCATACATGGGTAATCTAAGTTATAGATGATATAAAGGAAGACATGGATATGGTGCAGTATACCAAATGTATTGGAAAAGAATCATGTGAATTTGAAAATTTGAAATTGGGACATAGAGTGGAATATAAGTAGATAATTATGTGAGTACACCCAAAAGGGGGGAAGCGGATGAGAGAAATGCAAGTGTAAGATGAAATCAACTGACACTGCAACACGTTTAATGTCAATACTTAAACTTCAAGTGATATCCTGTGCTGAAACAAGTTAGTGAGATCTGAAAGCCAGCGACAAACGGATAGAAGCCAAGATGGTATTTGAGACAGTGTTTTTTCCGTTTTTCTTTTTATTGTCTGAATATTCAGGAGCTAAGACCATTCCAATGCCCCCTTTCGCCATGCATAAACTAAACCAATAATTAAGATCAGCACGAAAATGAAAGAGGTATCCCTCGATTGGGACTACAGTGTACCCCAGGGTTCTAGCATACTTTAACTCCTCGCTAAAGGAAACCCGAGAATTATTGGAAAAGATCTTGGATAATATGACACCAGAAGATGGATGCTTATAAAAAGGGAGAATACGATAAGGAAATGGTAACGAGTAACTTAAGAGATTTTATAAAGAATAGAAATGCTATATTGTATTGGAGGTTGAGACGTTGGTAATGGGGTTGCTTGCTAATGATATCGTGACTTATAAGTAGCAAAGAAAAAGGGATAGGGAATCTCCTATAGTAGGATATGAGAAAATTTAATGGTAAGTAAAGGAAGGGCAAGGAGTATGACAAAATAGACAGCAAGTGAGTTTTAGTACAATAAGAGATGTAGAGCAGAATAAACCAGGAGAAGGAAAGACTATGACTAAGATTGGATGCAATTTGTACAAATTGTACAAGAATAGTTGTGCAACCTAAGAATATTTGTATACTAAGGATGAGACCAAGTAAGTACTTGATGAGAAGGGTAAGAATTCAGTAACAACAATGCGGTTGCGATATTTTGGGTACATCAAAGAAAGGTGTAAGATGGTTTGAGACAAAACTACGAAGATATAATTAGTACTGAGGGCAAAAGCCATAGTTGAGCTTTGATATCAACTGAAAGAGATAAGAGAAGAATATAGGGTCTGCATAAAGACTAGCGTGGCGACGCTAAGGTATTTTCTGGGGGGATTTGAGCACCTACACATACCCGTGTAAAGATTGCAATAAGATGCGTGATAGGAGGACTAAGAGCAAATTTGAGTAAAGGGGCAATAGCAGAGTTTGAGTCAAAAATAGAGAAACGACACGAGGTAATATGCCTAAAGTAAGACCAGTTAGAGTAAAGGAAATTACGAAATGATTTAACCGAGACGATTGCAATAAGCAGGTTACTGATTACGGGATGACAGTAAAGCTATAATATGAGGGGACCCTAGCGCTATTTGATAGCCAACCCTAAAGATCGAGATCAAGAAGTATTAATACCTTTAAAAGAAAGTCAAAAAGTGACACATGATGCTGAGGATTTCAGAATACGGACAGTCACAGCAGAGTCAAGCAAGGATATTGGAGTATAAAAATGTTACCCTCTGGAAAAGTTCGTTTTACTCGTAGAACCTGCGAAGGGTCTACAGGTTACCAGAGGCATGCAATACTCCAGGAATATTAAAGTCTAATGAATCGATTGAGGACGTCTGCGCGTTATAGAAATCTTGTTTAAAGATTGAAAGGAAAGGTGAAGGAAACGATATCTTAAGGGAATAACTATAGGAGAAGAAGGAGTCGAGTTATGACTACGTGCACCATGAGTACAAATCCGAATCAATCAGTGACAGTACAAATGGGCCCTATGCGGATCAGAGAGACAGTAACAATTCAGCGGAAGATCCCGCAATACAGCTGATAACCAACTGTGAAATAAAAAGAAGAGCAAAGACAACGACGTGGAATAATTACCTCGGGAAGCAACAGAAAGAGGAGATATTACAGGAATGTATATATAGAGGCATGGAATGCGTTATAATGAATTGTAGTGAATCGACCAAGGGAAGAGGTATGTGAAGGGCATAATTAAATTAGAGAACACTTGAGAAAGTAGTTGGAATTCAGAATCAGTTTAACATTCGAGGACGAATGTTCTAAAGGGGGGAATGATGTTATACCCCATATATTTATGCGTCGAATTATTCGCAATCAAATCGACTCAAGTTAAAGGCGGAATTATTTTCGGACATGAAATAGGAACCTTTAATTTTCAAATTTAAATTAAAACATAAATTGTTTATAAATTCTATTTAGTGTAAAAATATTATTGGAGATTAGGGATTAATTAATTGTGATTAGATTATTAAGTAAGAATTAGTGATTAATTAAATTAATTTAATTAAGCTTGAGTGGGCCCCACCCGTAAAATAACAAAAAAAAGAGAAAAACATATATTACAACACACAATTGGTGACTCACTAGGGATGGACACATGGCCATATAAAAGGCAACCATAAATTCATAATGGTGACTAGCCTTATATTTGGCATTTCACATTCACTTTCAATTCAAATTGAAAGGACTAACAATGGAGCATACGACCATAGCTGCTTTTGGCCAAGGCAGCCCATTATATATATAAAAAAAATTCCATTAAAATTTCAGAGATGTTCTACACGTTCAAGAAGGCACGACATAAAGTATTGAATCGAGGAAGAAGAAATTGCGAAATTGGAGCAGTTGAGCGTAGAAATTCCTCCGAGAAAAATTTGGTAATATTTTCTTGTTTTATGGTGTAATTGTGTTAATAGTATTGTAATGGATTATTAAAATTGGATTGGACGAAATTGGAATTTAGAAAATTCCTGAATTCGATGTTATAGGAAATTGTGGATTGAAATGAATTCAAAAAGGTTGTTGGGTTGTTAGAATTGTTATGGGTAGAATTGTGAGAATTTTATATGTATATCTCTGTTGTTGGTATTTCTGTGCTAACAGGAGAATAAATGGAAATTCGGGTTAGGCGAATATATAGGGGAAATGCTGCCCGATTTTCGTTAAGCCCTTAACTAATGAAAAACCCTTAACGAGAAAGTATAAGTTAAAGAATAAAGTTCTATAAGCGGTGGGCTACGGATTTAAAAATTAGAAAGTATAGTTACTAATGAATATGTTACCTTTATGTTAAATAGGCTAAAAGAGCGACAAAGTGAACGGTTTTGCGATTAGTCGTCAACAGGTATGTAAAGCTGTCGCTTCTTTCTTTTGGCATGTCTTAGATGTAAGTGCTAAATGATATGAACTTTGGGGTAACTCTATTCATATGTTCCGAATGTGATTCATGATTCTTATTCACTTCTTGATGCTAGAACTATTAAGTGATTGGGTTTTCCCCTCGAGTCCTTCGTACGTTGGATAGTAGTTGATGCGTGAAAATTCCTATTCTTAAAGGATTCTGTAATGATTAGTGTCCTTGACTTCTATAAGCTGTTTCACACTATATTGACCTATGACTATGATTCCTAAGGCTTTTTGATATACTCTATAACGACATTCAAGGGATACTTGATATGATTGTTGCTATTGATACTCCGGTGTTTATATTTTCTTCTTATTCTGTTGAGTCTTGATAATGATTTAAATTGCATATGGTTGCTCACTACTCTGCTTGTGCACGCCTCAATATGTCTTTCACCGAGTCCCGGGCCAGGTATGTTATCGTGCACAGTTCACTGCATTGTTCACAAAGTCCCTCACTAGAGGGCCGGGTACGATACATATATATATATATATATGATGATATAATGATATGTTATGGCGGCCAGAAGGACATATGATGACTTTATTCACGGAGTCCCTCACTAGAGGGCCGGGTACAGTATATATGTATATAATGATGATATGATTATGTCACCGAGTCCCATGATGGGCCGGGTATGATATATGATATTGACATGCATGCTTTATGTTTCAAAGGCAAGCGATTTGGTATTCTGGACATTGTACTTGTTTTCTGTACTCCTTATTTCAGTTCTGATCCTTTTTACTGTATTTCATACTTTATATGCTCAGTACATACTCCGTACTGACCCCCTTTCTTCGGGGGGCTGCGTTTCATGCCCGCTGGTACAGATAGTCGGTTTGGTGACCCTTCAGCATAGGACTTCTACTCAGCTATCTTGGAGAGCTCCGTTGTTCCGGGGTTTAGACTTTTAGTACAGATCTTATGATATATATATATATATATATATATGTAAACGTTATCCAGAGGTACGACGGGGCCCTGTCCCGTCATATTTAGCTATTCGTACTGTTAGAGGTCTGTAGACATATGTGTGGGTTGTGTATGAGTTCCGTTCAGCTATGTCTACACGATGTGCTATGATATGATGTCCGTCTGTAGTGGCAGCCCTGTCGGCTTACACATGACATGATATTGTTGTGTAGTAGAAGCCTTGTCGGCTTGCGTATCATTTTATGATTTGATCAGTTGTGACTCCTCAGGAGACAGTTTACCTGACTATACATATATGATGACGTTATGAACCGTTGGAGTTCTTTTGCTAGTTTCCATAATGTTCATAGATTCAGTTTGATTATAAGTAACAGGTTCGTATACGGGTGTCCAGCTCGGGCACTAGTCATGGCTCACGGGGTTGGGTCGTGACAACAATATTGTGAGCGTTTGGGAGTTAATGTAGAATATGAGAAAAGTAGTATAACCAAAGGAAGTGCCGCCCAATTTTCCCTAGAAATAGTGAACTGGTCTTATAGACGATTCACTATTGTTAATGCGATTCCTTTCGAAGGTTGAAAACACGAGCATTGAAGGAAGACGAGCAAGCGATATCTTAGTTAAATGACAAAGGTATGTGAGGCTAGTCCCTTCTTTCTAATGGCATGAATCTCATAGCATAATTTTTCCTCCTCTTCATGGGTTCCTATATTACGGAAAGCAAAAAAGCATACATCTATGAATGGTAACATAAGATAAGAAATATGATATGATGATCCTAAATGGCATGATGATATTTATTGCTCACACTCACCTTATACGTTAGTTCCTTCAAGGTGAGGCAGGATGTCGATAATTGCTCTATAGTGAAATCGGGGGAAATCACGACCTTACGTCACCCCGATAAAGTAAAGTTGTTTATAAAACTTATGCATGTACTATGATAAGTATGTTATGATAAGCATATTATGATGAGTATGTATGATCATGATATAACACCGCCTAGTTGGCTGGGCAGTCACCGCTATGGCGGGCAGCTATACGATACACCATGGCCAAATGGCATGGGCAGACACCACTAGTGGACGACATGAGATGATACCCCGGACGCGGGAGGCCTGGACACAGGCTAATGTTATGATTATCACACCGATCCGATATGGACGGGCAGCTTATACATTACTACACCGCACCTATACGAGCGGGCACCTTATATATTATGCATACATGATATGATGACGAGTATGAGTAAGACAGCATGGCTTAATTCTGTTATACATGACAGTTAGATATAGATGTTCCATATTGATATTTTCTTTATGACATTATTCTATTTTATTGTTTAAGCCTCTCATACTCAGTACAATATTCGTACTGACGTACGTTTTCTTTGGACACTATGATCATGCCCATAGGTAGACAGAGAGGAGAGCTCGACCCAGACCAGCAGTAGCCGTCAGCTGATTGAAAGCACTCCTTTGTTCGGAGGTGCTTATGACGATTCTTTTGTGTATATTCATGTATATGTATTTTTGGGCATGACGGGGTCTTGTCCCATCCTTATGCTTAGCACTCCAGTAGAGGCTCGTATATGCGTAGTGTGGGTTAGATGGTCTCAGGAAATGCTATTATATGTACATATTATTTTGAGGGCCGAGAGGCATAGATATATAAAGGTATTTACGTTTCCATATAAAATATGATTTTCCTCCAATTTGAGTATAAAGTTGATAAAAGAGCATTAAATGAGTAAGACGAGTTGTAGAACGAGCGGTGCTCGGTGGCTAGCCTCGGGTACCCGTCGCGGCCCTAGGAAGTGTCTACGAGTCGTGTCTAGTAGAGTCTTGTTTATGGTGTTTTGCGCGCCACATCAACAAACAAGGGGTTACAGGGCATTTAGGAAAATTGACCATCTTTCATCTCATGAGATCGTGCGATAGAGCCGTGTATAAGATTTAAATCCTCCCTAATAGTGTGTTGTGATTTCAGAATGCCGCCAAAGGTAAAGGCTACAGCTACCCAGAAGGGCAATACTACGACAAAGAGGCGGGTAGAAAGAGAGTCTCCGATGAATATAGAGGAAGGCGAATCACATAATGAGGCCTTTTCTAACACTTCTTCTATCCCGCCTAATGTGGAAGAGCAAGGAGGAGCGCCAGCTCCAATTCCTCCACCTGTTGCTCCGGGCCAACAAATGACCGAGGCCATACATATATTGACAAAGTTGGTTGCTGCTCAGGCGCAACGACAAAGTACGAGTTCAAGTGATCGGGCAGCAAGTACCAAAGCCCGTGATTTTATGAGTCTAAATCCTCCGGAGTTCTTCGGGTCAAAGCCAGATGAAGACCCGCAGGGTTTCGTAGATGAGATGTTGAGGACATTGAAGATTGTCCATGCCTCTGAAAATGAATCCGTGGAGTTGGCATCTTATAGACTCCGGGATGTGGCTGTTTTGTGGTACAACAATTGGGTATTATCAAGAGGGGAGAATGTGCGTCCCCCGATTTGGCAAGAATTCGTGGATGCATTTATTCGTCATTATTTGCCACCCGAGGTCCACCGAGCTAGAGCGAACAGGTTTCTAAATCTGAGGCAAGGAAATATGAGTGCCCAGGTGTATAGCATGCAATTTAATTCTTTGGCTAGATATGCCTCGGCTATCGTGGCCGACATGGAAGATTGGGTACATAGATTTGTAAGTGGCCTAGGGCCACATTTATTCAGAGATTGTTTAACGGCTTCCTTGCAAGAGGGGATGGATATTTCCCGAATACAGGCCCATGCTCAGAATTTAGAGGGGCGACAACAACCACAAAGAAGTGACCGCGATAGTGAAAAAAGGCAAGGCAAGAAGGCTAGATCCATGGGAGCAAGCAGTGGTTATAGAGGGGGATCAAGGCAGACGTATTCTGTTTACTCAGGCCAATCAGTGACCAGTGCACCTCCCCGATTTGCAAGTAGGAGATTTGATCGCTCCTTCCGTTCAGGACAGGGCCAGAGTTCGAGGGCCTCGGATTCCCAGTTCAGGGAAGATTATAGTCAGAGGAGACCCCCAGTACCGCGATGCAGCCAGTGCGGTAGATTGCATTCCGGACAGTGTCGCCAGGGTTTGGACGCTTTCTATACTGGTGGCCAAGTTGGGAACATAATGATAGATTGCCCGTCGGTGAGTGGTAGAGTTGGAGTTCAGCCCACAAGTTCGACGGTTGGTTCTTCCTCAGCACGCCCGGCAAGACAGATTCCCCAGATGTCAGCAGGACGAGGTAGAGGTAGAGGGGCAGCATCTACTTCAGGTGCCACTCAGCCCCGTGTATATGCTTTAGCCGGACGACAGGATCTTGATTCCTCCCCGGACGTGGTCACAGGTACATTGTCTATATTCTCCCGTGATGTATATGCACTGATAGATCCGGGTTCTACTTTTTCTTATATTACTCCGTATGTTGCTGGTTGTATTGGGGTGAAACGGGAGTCACTTAAACCTTTTGAGGTACTCACCCCGGTTGGTGATCCCGTGATAGCAAGGCAAGTGTATAAAAATTGTGTCATTATGATATGTAATCGTCAGACCAAAGCTGATTTGATTGAGCTGAAGATGATAGATTTCGATATAATCATGGGTATGGATTTGTTGGCCTCGTGTTATGCAAATGTTGATTGCCACACAAAAGTGGTTCGATTCCAATTCCTGGGAGAGCCCGTGCTTGAATGGAAGGGTAATGCAGCATCTCCAAAGGGTAGGTTTATTTCCTACCTCAAAGCGAGGAAGATGATAGGCAAGGGCTATATTTATCATTTAGTTCGGGTTCATTACACCGAGGCAAAGCCGCCAACTTTCCAATCAGTTTCGGTCGTCAATGAATTTCCAGATGTATTTCCTGATGAGCTTCCAGGTCTTCCTCCAGAAAGAGAAATAGATTTTGCTATTGATATGTTGCTGGACGCCAAGCCTATTTCTATTCCTCCTTATAGAATGGCTCCGGCGGAATTAAAAGAGCTAACGGCGCAGTTTAAAGACTTGCTTGAAAAGGGGTTTATTAGGCCCAATTCATCACCGTGGGGAGCACCGGTCTTGTTTGTAAGAAAGAAAGAAGGATCTCTACGAATGTGTATCAACTACAGGCAATTGAATAAAGTGACGATAAAGAACAAGTATTCTCTTCCAAGGATTGATGACTTATTCGATCAATTTCAAGGTGCCAAATGGTTTTCAAAATAGATTTGAGATCGGGCTACCATCAGGTGTGAGTTAGAGAAGCGGATATTCCCAAGAGGGCCTTCAGAACAAGATATGGTCACTATGAATTCCGAGTGATGTCGTTTGGGTTGACTAATGCTCCAGTAGTGTTTATGAATTTGATGAACAACGTATTCAGGCCTCTCTTGGATTTATTTGTGATAGTGTTTATTGATGATATTCCGGTGTATTCTTACACGGAATCAGAACATGCAGATCATTTGCGAATTGTTCTTGGTATTCTTCGAGCCCGTGAGTTGTATGCAAAATTTTCAAAGTGCGAGTTTTGGTTGAATTCTGTAACATTTCTGGGCCATGTCATTTCAAATGATGGCGTTCGAGTCGACACTCAGAAAATTGAAGCTGTGAAGACTTGGCCAAGGCCTACGACGCCTACAGAAGTTCGTAGTTTTCTGGGGTTGGCTAGTTATTACAGGAGGTTGGTAGAGGGATTCTCGTCTATTTCAGCCCCATTGACGAAGCTAACCTATAAGTCAGCTAAATTTCATTGGAATGATGCATGTGAGAGTAGTTTCCAAGAGTTGAAAGACAGATTGACCTCAGCTCCAGTGCTAACACTTCCGGATGGGCCAGATGGCTATGTTATGTATTGTGATGATTCCGGTGTGGGATTAGGATGTGTATTGATGTAGCATGGTAGGGTTATTGCATATGCTTCGAGACAACTGCGGAAACATGAAAAGAATTATCTGACTCATGATCTCGAATTGGCTGCGGTTATTCATGCCTTGAAAATATGGAGGCATTATTTGTATGGTGTGCATGTTGATATCTATACAGATCACAAAATCCTTCAGTACATTTTCAAGCAGAAGGAGTTGAACCTGCGGCAGAGGCGGTGGTTAGAATTATTGAAGGATTATGATGTGGACATTCTGTATCACCCCGAAAAAGCGAATATAGTAGCCGATGCGCTTAGCCGCCGATCAATGGGCAGTCTACGTGAAGTCCCTCCGGAAAGAAATAGATGGTTCATGAGCTCCGCCAACTAGCTAGCCTTGGGGTACGTGTAATAGATGCGGGTAATGTGGGGATTAGTATCAGCAATCCCACAACTTCGTCCTTGGACATAGAAGTGAAGGAGCGACAATATGAAGACTCCCAATTGTGCCATTATAGAGACCTATCTCATAAAAAGGAGAAGGCTCCATTTGAAGTTTCTATTGACGGAATTCTTAGGTACCGAGGCAGACTATGTGTGCCGAATGTAGCAGAATTGCGCTGACGAATTCTAGAGGAAGCACATCATTCTCGGTATTCCATTCATCCGGGTGTGACCAAAATGTATCATGATCTAAAGTTAATATATTGGTGGGATGGCATGAAGAGAGACAGAGCATAATTTGTAGCGCAGTGCCCAAATTGCCAACAAGTAAAAGTTGAACATCAAAAGCCAGGAGGCATATTGCAAGCGATGGAAATCCCTCCTTGGAAGTGGGAAGTGATCAACATGGATTTTATTGTAGGATTACTCCGTTCTCGAGGCAAGTATGATTCAATATGGGTGATTGTGGACAGGCTCACAAAAGCAGCCCATTTTCTTCCAGTTAGAACCACGTACTCAACAGAAGACTATGCGAAGTTGTACCTCAAGGAAATTGTGCGACTCCATGGTATACCATTATCTATTATAACGGATAGAGGAGCACAGTTTACAACCAAGTTTTGGAAGTCCTTCCAAGAAGGTCTAGGCACTCAAGTGAAGCATAGCACGACATTTCATCCGCAGACTGACGGACTGGCCGAGCGTACTATTCAGACCTTGGAAGATATGCTACGAGCATGTGTGCTGGATTTTGGTGGTAGTTGGGATGAAGATTTACCCCTTATGGAATTTGCATACAACAACAGCTACCATTCCGATATTCAAATGGCTCCGTATGAAGCTTTGTATGGAAGAAAGTGTAGATCTCCGATTGGTTGGTTCGAAACCAGAGAAGTGCAACTAATAGGCCCCGAATTAATTCAACAAGTAGAAGAAAAGGTTAAGGTGATCCGAGATCGACTGTTGACAGCCCAAAGTCGCCAAACGTCTTATGTAGATAACCACCGACGAGACTTTGAATTTCACGTAAATGATTGGGTATTTTTGAATGTATCGCCAATGAAAGGGGTGATGAGATTTGGTAAGAAAGGGAAACTAAACCCTAGATACATTGGACCCTACAGAGTTATCCGCAAGATGGGTCATGTAGCCTATGAATTGGACTTACCTTCGGAGCTTGAATTAGTCAATCTAGTTTTCCACGTTTCAATGCTCCGCAAGTGTATTGTAGATCCCACAAAGATTGTTCCGATAGATGATGTGCAAGTAACAGAAAAGCTAACCTATGAAGAAGTGCCTATTGCTATTCTCGACAGGCAAGTGCAAAAACTCCGAAACAAAGAGGTGGTTTCAGTTAAATTCTTGTGGCGAAACAATAACCTGGAAGAAATGACTTGGGAAGAAGAAAAGAGTTTGAAGTCTAAGTATCCGCATTTATTTCGACCCCCAGAGGAAATTCAATATGAAACGCCAACAATATCAGGTACGTATGCTTATTTTTCATGCTTGTGGTCATGTGTGGCCTAGATATGTCGATGTTGTGATGTAGCCCTGTGAGGCTATGATATTATGGGTTGTTGTAATAGGTTGATAGTGCCAAATTACAGGGGAAACTCTGGCAAAATTTTCGTAGAATCTCGAGTGTTTTAACATTCGAGGACGAATGTTACACCTCGGAAAATTTTCCGTGAGCATACAATTAATAGACCAACGAAGAGTATGAGTGTACGATGTTCTACTAATAAGGGAACGACTACCCAAGAGTTTTGAAAACGCGAAGGTTGCAGATTTTCATTTCAGCCCAGTGGTCGTAAAATAGAATACGGCCCGTAAAGTGATTTACGGACCGTAAAGTGCCATCGTCTTCCAACTATCATAACATCAACTTTCTGTCAGATGTTGAAATGGTAAAATACGACTCAGAATATGGACCGTAAATTGCAATACAGACCGTAAACTGTGACCGTAAACCACCATGACTTACAGTAAACCTTTCTGTTTCTGATATGCTTAAATACGGTCGTGAAGGACGGATCATAAACTAGAATACGGCTCGTAAACTGGGTTTACGGCCACTGTACACCCCGACTACTGTTCACCAAAATCAGATTTTTAAGTTAAGTATAAGGGACCCCAAGCTCATTTTATTTCATTTCTCATCTTCACAATTCAAGAACTCTCTAGAATACTCCAAAATACTTCATCCACAAGAATTCAAGAGAATCAAAGGAAAATCAAGATCAACAACACCAAATCCATGAAATCAAGAGTGTGAAACCTATAAAAGTTCATCTACACCAAGAAATATCAAAGGAAGTGAAGTAGGGTTTTTGGCATAAAAGAGTGTTGTTGCTCAAGGCTTGTTCCAACACCACCCAAGGTAAGTTTGATGACCTTTTCATGATGATTGAAGAATTAATACATTGAAACACTTGGATTATAGAAGAGTGTAGGAAATGGGTCATAAAATGTGAATAGTGCTATAGTTGGATTGCATTATGAACGTTGATGAGTCGGGAGTGAAAATATGTTATAAATGACGTGTAGACCATGAAATAGGTGCGATGTATGAGAAAATGTGATGATGAGCTAAAACCCATAAATGTGGAGAAATTAGAGAAAAATGGTGGAATGTGGCAAATGTAGATAAATGATGATTGTTGAATACAATATTGTGAGCGTTTAGGAGTTAATGTAGAATATGAGAAAATTAGTATAACCAAAGGAAGTGCCGCCCAATTTTCCCAAGAAATAGTGAACTGGTCTTATAGACGATTCACTAATGTTAATGTGATTCCTTTTGAAGGTTGAAAACACGAGCATTGAAGGAGGATGAGCAAGTGATAGCTTAGTTAAACGACAAAGGTATGTGAGGCTAGTCCCTTCTTTCTAATGGCATGAATCTCATAGCATAATGTTTCCTCCTCTTCATGGGTTCCTATATTTCGGAAAGCTAAAAAGCCTACATCTATGAATGGTAACATAAGATAAGAAATATGATATGATGATCCTAAATGGCATGATGATATTTATTGCTCACACTCACCTTATACGTTAGTTCCTTCAAGGTGAGGCAGGATGTCGATAATTGCTCCACAATGAAATCGGGGGAAATCACGACCTTACGTCACCCCGATAAAGTAAAGTTGTTTATAAACCTTATGCATGTACTATGATAAGTATGTTACGATAAACATATTATGATGAGTATGTATGATAATGATATAGCACCACGCCTAGTTGGCCAGGCAGTCACCGCTAAGGCGGGCAGCTATACGATACACCATGGCCAAATGGCATGGGCAGACACCACTAGTGGGCGGCATGAGATGATACCCCGGACGCGGGAGGCCTGGACGCAGGCTAATGTTATGATTATCATACCGATCCGATATGGACGGGCACCTTATACATTACTACACCGCACCGATACGAGTGGGCAGCTTATACATTATGCATACATGATATGATGACGAGTATGATGAGTAAGACAGCATGGCTTAATTTTGTTATACATGACAGTTAGATATAGATGTTCCATATTGATTTTCCTTTATGTTATTGTTCTATTTCATTGTTTATGCCTCTCATACTCAGTACAATATTCGTACTGACGTCCGTTTTCTTTGGACGCTGTGATCATGCCCACAGGTAGACAGAGAGGAGAGCTCGACCCAGACCAGCAGTAGCCGTCAGCTGATTGAAAGTACTCCTTTGTTCGGAGGTGCTTATGACGATTCTTTTGTGTATATTCGTGTATATGTATTTTTGGGCATGACGGGGTCTTGTCCCATCTTATGCTTAGCACTCCAGTAGAGGCTCGTAGATGCGTAGTGTGGGTTAGATGGTCTCACGAAATGCTATTATATGTACATTTTATTTTGATGGCCGAGAGGCATATGTATATAAAGGTATTTACGTTTCCATATAAAATATGATTTTCCTCCAATTTGAGTATAAAGTTGATAAAAGAGCATTAAATGAGTAAGACGAGTAGTAGAACGAGTGGTGCTCGGTGGCTAGCCCCAGGTACCCGTCGCGGCCCCTAGCTGGGTCGTGACAATGTGGATGGGCTGTCGACTCGCTTGTCGAACTGGACGTTGTAGCCTTTTTGGCTTCCAAGTATAAATAGGTGGTCCACGACCCTATTTCATATTTTCCTCCTTCCAAAATCAGAAAAACCCTAAGATATTCTGTCCTAATATTTTCTATCATATTAGTGAAGATTTGATAAGACCCAGACCCTGTAAACCCGAGACGGTGAAGAGGAGGGCTACTTCTAGGGTTTCATCAAGGTTGTAAAGTTTAGGGAGTTGAAGTTTGAGCGATTTTTGGGATTTTTGACCCCATAAGGTATGTAAATGATTTCTACCCTTATATTTAAGGTAAGTATCAAAATTTTTAGTGATTCTAAGTAAAGAGAGGATAGTTATGGAAGTGGTAAGTGGATAAAAGACAAGATTGTGACTTAGGGTTATTTTAAGAGGTGATTGGGGATGGATTTGAGTATATTTTGATGTATATATGTGTCGTCATTGTGTTGTGGGTATTGTGGTTGATGTTGACCGAATGGGAAGTTAAAGAGTCGTTAAGTTTATAAGGAAAGTGTTACCAATGAGTTGTCCAGCTCTAGTCGTGTTTAGAATGATTAGTAAGTGAAGTAAATAGCCTAATTAAGCTTTATGTTGTCTTAATTGTAGACTTGCAAGTTCAAGAGGTAGAAGTAGGGCGATTGCGTATACTTCAAGGTATGTGAAGGCTAACCTTTCCTTCTTTTGGCATGATCCTATGATATGATCCAACAAGCGAGTAAGCGAGATTCCATATTACTCTACTCTTAGTAGTATTAGGAGTACTTCAGTCTTTGATGTTCATGTACCCCATTTATAAGTGATCCTTTTGTTTATGGGTCTAGTCTTACGTAGCCAGTTCTGTTCATACAGTTTATTCATGCATTACATTCATTATATATTTATGTACATTGACCCGTGGCTAGAAGGCTGTTACACCCCAGAAAATTTCGTGTTACTAAGGCTACAGACGGCTTAATGTGAGCTCGAGGAGGAGCAAATATCACAAGTATAAAGAATGAAATTCTACTGTAGTAGCATGATTATGATATTTGGAATTCGTACAATATGATTGGAATAATATGTTAAAAGATATATAGCCCTCGCAACCGTAAGCTGAGGTGGGGCCCACATGATGGGATTTTTATAAAGGACATATGATAAATTACATGGACAATATATTTGAAGTTAAACACAACTCAAGAAGGACCCTTGAGCCCAATCCAAGTGTAAGCCCTCCAAAAAGATGTTTTTAAGTTACATTTTCGGGTGATCTGACTTCGGGAGGCCATAACCCCATCATTATTTGGTAATTTGGGACAAATCCTAAAATGAACGTTGTAGATAATTGAATTATCTTTCCAACCATAGGTCGTGGGACTGTATGTGACATCGAGATAAAGAGTTATGGACGTTTTAAGGTAGAAAGGTCAAGCTGGGCAGTGAAATGGGCCCAACCTGATTCCAAGTCGGGTCAGGCCCATTTCCCTTGCTATTTAAGGGAAATTTTCAGCCTTTAGCCTCATTTTTACACTAGAAAAATCCAGAATATTTGAGAGAGAGAGAGAGAGAGAGAGAGAGAGAGAGAGAGAGAGAAAGTGGAGAATCGATCAAGTTCGAGGCCCCCAATCCCGAGGCTCGTGAAGGATAAAGTGTAGTACGAGTTATCATCGTCGTTTTAAGCTAAATATTGATCCTGGGGGAGGATATTTTCGTGGTTGAGCTGCTGCTAAGGTATGTATAAGATTCCTTTTATGTTATTAAAGTGTTTATTTAGAGTTTTAACGGATTAGAACGGAGAAAATAGCGTTATAAACACGTTTGTTGTTTTGTTGAGATTTATGGATCGGGGGCTGTTTTAGTTGGATTAAATGGATGGAATTAGCTAAGTTATGATGTATAATAATTGTTGATGTTGTTGACAAGTTGCTATTCTTGAATTTGGGAGAATAAAGTGTATGAAGATATCATATACAAAGCGTATACCAGACTGTTTTTATATGATTTTCGTGGCTGTTTTGTGACAATATTTTTGGGTTGTTTGGTGGTTGTTATGAATTGTTTTGTGGGCTGGAATATCGCTGGATTGGCTGTTGTTGTTGTTGTTGTTGTGTTTGTTGTTATACTATAGATATACGAAAATAAAGAAGTGTATACAAGCATTGGTATACGAATGTATATTGGGATGTTTTGGAAGTGATTTAAGAATGAATTTAATTCTAGTTTGATATGAAATTGTTGGTGTTGTTGTTGTTGGTATTTTGATTGATGTTTGGCTATATTGGAATATCGAGGATTGTTAAGTTTTCAGGGGAAATGCTGCCCGAATTTCGTTAAGTTTCATTCGTACTTGGATTGGTTAGTAAGTGATGTGGATGATCTAACTGTGGCTTATGTTATCTTAATTTTAGACCTGCGAGCTCGAGAAGTAGACGTTGGACATTTAAATAAGCGTTAAAGGTATGTGAAGCTAACCCTTCCTTCTTTTTGGCATGATCTTTATGAAACAAACAGACGACGTATATATGATTCCAAAGAAGCTCCTATTCTTAGAGCCACTAGGATGGCTAACGTTCTTGATTTCCAGAACTTACTTTATTACGTCTTGGCACGTGTCTATGATTTCTGAAGTTATATTTGATATAATCCATTATGACATTCGAAGGATACTTGATATGATTATTGTCTTGATTTTCAAATGATAGTTGATCTTGATTATTCTATCGAGTCTTAGATATGATTTAGTTTGCATATGGTTGCTAACTACTCTACTCGTGCATGCCTAAATATGTCTTTCACTGAGTCTCGGGCCAGGATACATTTTCGTGCACAGTTTCACTGCATTGTTCACCGCGTCCCTCACTAGAGGGCCGAGATATGATATATATATATATATATATATAATGGTGTTATGATGTGATGGCGTTATGATGTGATGGTGTTATGATGTGACGGTGTTATAATATGTTTATGGCGCCAAGGATGGTATGTGGCGACCTTATGATGTGATGGTGTTATGATGTGACGGTGTTATGATATGTTTATGGCGCCAAGGATGGTATGTGGCGACCTTATTCACCGAGTCCCATAATGGGCCGGATATGATATATGATATTGATATGCATGATTTTCATTTCATAAGGCAAGTGTATTGATATTTTAAAAGTCATACTTGTTTCTGGTAATCTGTATTTCAGTTATGATCCTCTTTATTATATTTCATGCTTTATATACTCAGTACATATTCCGTACTGACCCCCCTTTCTTCGGGGGGGGGGGGGGGGGGGGGGGGGGGGCTGGGTTTCATGCCCACAGGTACAAATAGTCGGTTTGGTGACCCTTCAACATAGGACTTCTACTCAGCTTTCTTGGAGAGCTCCGTTGTTCCGGAGCCTAGACTTTTGGTATAGATCTTATGGTGTATATATATATGTTTACCCAAGGGTACGGCGGGGCCCTGGCCCGTCATATTTCGCTATCGATATTCTTAGAGGTCTGTAGACATATGTGTGGGTTGTGTATAAGTTCTGTTCAGCTGTGTCTATACGATGTGCTACGGTTATGTTCGTCTGTAGTGGCAGCATTGTCGGCTTTCGTATCATTTTATGATTTGATTATTCGTGACTCCTCAGGGGACAGTATATCTGGATATATATATACATGACGACGTTATGAACCTTGGAGTTCTTTTGCGAGTTTCTGTATTGTTCTTAGATTCAGTTTGACTACATCCAACAGGTACATATACGAGTGTCTAGGTCGGGCACTAGTCATGGCCGACGGGGTTGGGTTGTGACAAAGGCGTTATATACGCACGTATATCGGGTGTTTTATACACATTACTACTATGGTGATGATATTGATTATGGCCACAGAGGAGCCAATATGATATGATGAGATGCCATAGAGGCTTACAGGCGTTATATACGCAAATACATCAAGCGTTATATACGCACACATATCAGGCGTTATATACGCACACATATAGATGCACGACCATCATTGATAGGTATGAGCATGCATATTATGTGCCCACAAAGGCATTCTCAGTTATGCAAACTTATGCAGATCTAGGCAGATACTAGTTCATGCAGTCAGTCATTTCAGTTATGAGTTCAGATCTTATCCATGATTCTTATGTTTATATGTTGTTGTTCTTACGCCTTACATACTCGATAAATTATCCGTACTGACTTCCCGCTGCTCAGGGGGCTGCGTTTATGCCTGCAGGTACAGGGAGACAGACAGGTGGTCCAGCTCAGTAGGACCTCTAGATTTACCAGTGGTCAGTACACTCCACTCTATTCCAAGATACAGTCAGTTTTGGTATGCCCCATTTGCGATGTGTATGCATATGGGTATGACGGGGCCATGTCCCATCCTTTCTACAGCTTTTTATTCCAGTAAAGGTCTGTAGACAGTTGTATGTAGTAGTCATTTGTTTTGTGCAGGGTTCTGATGTTCCCTTTTTATGAGATTAGTTTGTGCCATTTATGGGCTTGATGTTCAGTATGTTTCAGACAAGTGTTTAGGGGTGTTTGATCACTTGAGGTCAGACTCCCGTCATGGCTCATCGGTTCGGGTCGTGACACTTACATCCCAAAAGATTAATGTTGAAGATTCTTAAGAGCTTCCTATGAGAAAGAGATAAGATGTGTTCTATGATAATGATGATGATGATGATTTTACTTCTAGAGATTCCAAAGCATATGAATTAATGCTATTATGAGCTTAATGATCTTATTTTATAATTTCTTTGACGTTATTCATTACTGGCCATCTCACCTCATGATACTAGCTCCTTCGAAGTGAAACATAGTGATAATGAATGTTCCATAATATAATCGGAGGTTACTGACCTTACGTCACTCCGATAGAGTAGTAGCTTTTACTTGAGCTCCCATGCATGTTCATGTTATGTATATGTATGATCACACCGTGCCTAGTTGGTCGGACAGACACCACTATGGTGGCCATAGTGGGCAGCTATGGTGATAGCTACACCGTGCTTAGTTGGCCGGGCAGACACCATTAGTTGGCGCATAAGATGGTTACCCCGGACCCGGGAGGCCCGGACGCGGGCTAGTGATGATCACACTGTACCTATATGGTCGGGCAGCTTATTTATATGCATATATGATAAGCATGCATGACTCCGCCTTAAGAGGAAATCATTTACAGGCTATCCCTTTATTTTATGTTCTGTTATTTCTCGCTTATGTTGTTATATATGCCTTACATACTCAGTACATTGTTCGTACTGACATCCTTTCTTTTATTGACGTTGCGTTAATGCCCGTAGGTAGACAGGGAGACGGCACAGATGCTTTGGAGCTTTATCAGCAGTAATACAGGAGCACTCCACTATTCCGGAGTTGCAGTTTATTGGTATATTCTTTTGTGTACATATTTAGGGTATGGCGGGGTCCTGCCCCGTCCTTATGATTTCAATATGCGTGGGTAGTAGATGTCAAATGATCTTCTTAGTGTACATCTTGTATATCATTTTGTATCCTCGTGGGCTTATGTACATTTATGTTTTGAGAGATATTCAAAGATCATTTCATGATAAGCTTGTGTTAGGAATGATGTATGTTCAGGTCGAGTTTGATGATAAGTTTGATAGGTGGTGCTCAGTATGCTAGCTTCGGGTACCCGTCATGGCCCTCAAGTTGGGTCGTGACACCTGGGGAGCCCAGTCACCAGCTCCTGAATGGCCTTCAGCTGGGTATCAGCCAAACCAAAGGGTCCCTCCAACTGCTATTGGGGCTCATCATCTTCATCAGCATCCATACTGGGCACCTCGATCTTTCTTTTCCTGCTTTGCACCATCCTACCTTCTCTAGTGATATTCAATGGGTGGAACCCCTATCCGGGTCAATCCAATAATCTGTGGGACGCTTAGAAACCCCTGCCTTCTCGCACAAAGCAGTAATTAGATAAAGGAACATTAGACTCGGCCTACCCTGGTGCAAGTACTCTCTCAACTCCCGAATCACGTGATGATCTACGTTCACTAGAATGTCTTCCGGAATACAGGCAATCATCAGGGCACGAATGTACGTGCAGTTGGTAGTATTACCTGAAGGGCATATCCTACAGGTGATGATGTACTGCTACCTCTTCACCTCCGCAGTAAAGTAGGTGTATGTTATCCCCGTTTTCTTGTGAACCCAAGTAATCTTGTCCCTCTTGCTTTTTGGAATCAGCTTCTAAACCAACCAATTATCGTTCCCATAGTCATCCTTCAATTCCATAGCATCCACAGGATGGTCAGGAAGCTGTAATGAGCATTAATCACCTCAGCACCGAACTTCACCTCAGTACCCCGGATAATAATCTCCGGATCAGGCTCAGTCAACTTCACACGCTTTAGGTTCGCATAGAGCTCCTTCACCCATTCCTGGTTAGCCTTGAATGGGTCGGGAGCAAAGCAGTTCCAGTAAATTTTCATGAGACGGTCATAGAATTCAGGTAGTCGTTCGGACACCTTGCATATGTTGATTCCCCTCTCGGGTAGGAGTTTCTTGTTCATCATATTCTTAAATTAACGGCGCTGGGAATCAGGAGACATGAATCGAACGGTGTGATATTGATCCTCATCATCCTCTTCGACCTCTTCTTGGACCTGGGCAATGTTTTCATTCTCATCTTGATCTATCTTTTACCGATTCGTACCTGCATTGGTCAAAGTCAAGTTAGTATGGCATTTGATTAATGTACAACAATTTAATATTTGTCAAACGAGCCAAAGAAAAAACTAAAAATAGACCCTCGAAGGCACTGTTGCGATGCTACTATTATCAGACATTTTCTGCAGGTCCCGTCCCTGCGATAGAGGTATCACAAAGGCGAGGTCGTTCTGTGATATAGGTCTCATAGAATCGAGGTCAATCCTGTGTGAACATGTTCGCATCTGCAAATGGGACACTTCCAGTTGGGTACCACAACTGCGCAGAATGATGTGCCAAGCGGAATCGCACCTGCAGAACTTGTTTCGCAGAGGCTAGGTCGTCATCAAGCTCTGAAACTCATAAAACGTTTTCGATTTCCCCACTGATTTTGGACTTAACAATTCCCATTTTTTCCCTAATCTTCAATCATTAATGTACGCATCGTGATTAAACACAATGGACTTTGATTTCAAGCAACAAACACCCCAAAATTCTAGAAATCCTACCAACAACTACTTTGAACACCCCACCCAATTGTTCTTTAGTTTTCAGCCCAATCGGATAGGATCATACGATAAACAACACCTTAATCCAAGGATTTTATAACCACACATTTACAAACCCACATCAAAATTTTTAATTTCCTACCAAAATTTTTCAACATATAAGTATGAATAAACCCAAATTTGTAACTAAAATTCATCCTAGAGTATAAGAAGAGCGGTAGACTTACCGTATAGTAGAGATTGGGAAGAAATGTGTTACACCTCGTGGTTTGGACGTTGAGTTCCGTAGGTGTCAACTGCTTAATTATGAACTCTGGAGTGATATGCGCCTATTTTAGGGTTATAAAGGTTTACGATTATGTATGAGGAGTATTGGAAGGATTGGAGGTCAAATGGGCGGAAGACGAAAAATTAGACGAACTGGGGACAATCGCCCTTCGCGTTCGTGAGATGGCCTTGTGCGATGCCCTTGGAAATTCAAGGCCTTCACGTTCGCGAGAGGACCTCGAGTTTGCGAAGGTCAATTTTTAAGTCGGCTTCCACCGACTTTGACCACCTATATAAAGGGATAAAACCCCCATTTTCACCAGATTTTTCCCCAAAAAAATTCAGAAATCATAAGAGAGAGTGAGGGTATCCAAAAATGAGCATTTTTCAAGAGGTGAAATATTATTTTAGGTACGGATAGCGCGCAGTTGTGTTTGTAGTCTTGTTCTGCGGTGGATTCGGTTTGGATTCTAGGCGAACACTGAAGAGATTGATGTCCTAGTAATAATAAGGTATGAATTTCTCCCTATTGATATTGTTTTAGGTTATTTACGGGAATAGAGCGATTAAATAGCCATATAATTGAGTAGTTGGTTGAAAAATCAGATAAATACCATATGAGATGTCTTATGGAGTATGTTGATGTTAGTGATGATGCTATTGATGTTGGTATTGTTGTTGTTGTTGTTGGTTGTTGGTAACTATGATTTCCGGCTAGGGATATAAATTGGGGAGATGCTGCCAAAATTTCAGCAGATTCTAGAAAGAGTTAATTTAAAGGCTTATGATAAGCACTTGATGACGAGCCTAACGATGGTATAAATTCCCTTGATTGTAGATTTGCGAGTTCGAGAAGTAAAAGTTGAGCGAATAGATAAACTTCAAGGTATGTAAAGCTATCCCATCTTTCTTTTTTAGCATGAATTACATAAAATGAGCAAACGACGAACATACATGACTCCAATGAATTCTAGTTCTTAGTAGTACTTGACATGACAGTGTTCTTTTATTCTAAAGTGTTGGTTCATTCTATGTATTCTCTCAAGTCGCAAATGATGATTCCGTTTGTACATGATTGCTCCTGATATTCTACTCATGCACAGTCTCCTTGCATTATTCACCGAGTCCCTCACTAGAGGGCCGGGTACGGTATATATTTTATTTCACCGAGTCCCTCACTAGAGAGCCAGGTACGGTATATATGACTATTTCACCGTGTGCCATAATAGGCCGGGTACGGTATATCTGATTATCTCACCGAGTCCTATAATGGGCCGGGTACGGTATACCGAATGCATATATATCCATGACTCATCTCATAAGGCACAAATGCATTGGTATCTCTTGATTATCATACTTATCTCCTGTCATCTTTTCATTCTGTCATGATCTTCATTACTGTACTTCATGCTTTACATACTCAGTAAATTTTCTGTACTGATCCCTTTTCTTCGGGGGCTGCATTTCATGCCCGCAGATACAAATACCCAGTGTGGTGATGTTCCAGTCTAGGACTTCTGCTCAGCTGCTTGGAGAGCTCATTTATTCTGGAGCTTGAGTCACTTTGGTACAGATCCTTTTGATATAGACTTATGCATATTCAGGGTACGGCCGGCCCTGTCCCGTCATACTTCACTGTTATACTCTTAGAGGTTTATGGACATGTGTGGGTTGTATATATAGTTTGGTCAGCTATACAGATGTAGTTCGGTTTGGACATTCCCGCGTATAGTGGCAGCCTTGTCGGCTCGCATATTTTGTTATGTTGGTTAACTGTGACTCCTCAAGAGACAGTTTCATTTTTATTTTTGTCATTATGGGTCTATAGCATACTTTTACAGATTTCCATATTATCCTTAGTTTCAGTCTGATCAAATCCAACAGGGTTGTCTATGGGTATCTAGCTCGGGCACTAGTCATGGCCCGTCGGTTTGGGTCTCCTGACCAAAGTGGTATCAGAGCAGTTCATTCTCGGAGTGTCTACAGACCGTGTCTAGTAGGGTCTTGTTTATCGGTGTGTTGTGCACCATATCTATGAACAGGAAGCTATAGGACATTTAGGATGCTATCTTTCCTTCTTACTCTATATCGTGTGATAGAGATATGTTATCAGGATAATCCCCCTCTAACGAATTGTGGTGTTTTCAGCTATGCCTCTAAAGAAAGCGACAGCTGCCCAGAAGGGCAAATCAGTAGCGAGAGATACTAGTCAGACTCGGAGAGTTACTAGGGCCCATGCCCAGTTTATGCCTGAGACGGTAGTCCAGTCAGCGAGCTCTGCTACATCGCTACCTCTAGAGGAGCTTGGAGCAGCAGTAGCTCCAGTTCAAGGGGCAGCACCATCGCCAGCTCCCGATGCCCCGGTACTTGAACCTCCAGCTCATCAGCCAGGGGCGGAGGATAGGGCCATGAGAGATACAGTTCAGTTATTGACCAGATTAGTAGCAGGGCAGGCTCGCAGGCATGGACCAGGAGTTGACCACGCGGACAGGTCTGATAGTTTGAGGGCTCGTGACTTCTTGAATTGTAATCCTCCAGAGTTTTTTGGGTCAAATCCCGAGGATGATCAACAGGAGTGTATTCGGCAGATGCAGCGTACATTGAGGATAATGAGGGCCTCTGAGACTAAGTTTGTTGAGTTGGCTTCGTATCGATCGCGGGAGGTAGTTGTTAATTGGTATGAGTCTTGGGAGTAATCTAGGGGTGAGAATACTCCTCCAGCGGTATGAGATGAGTTTGTGGAGGCCTTTCTTGGCCACTTCCTGCCTCCTGAGATGAGGTGAGCTATAGTTGATAGATTTTTGCATTTGAGGCAGAATGGCAGAAGTGTTCGAGAGTATAGTCTTGAGTTTGGTTCATTGGCTAGGTATGCGTCGACTATTGTAGCTGATATGGTGGATAGAGTGCATCGTTATGTGATGGGACTAGATCGTTATCTTGTTGATGGTTGTATGACAGTGGCTCTTCAGCCAGGTATGGATATTGCTCGGGTACAGGCATACGCACAGGGGGTGGAGGATCGACACAGGGGACATCAGGCAGATAGTGACCATGATAGAGGCCAGCATAAGAGGGCTAGTTCAGCGGTTTATTCTGGTAAGTTTCGAGGCGGGCAGCCACAGCAGCATGTTGGATATTCTTGCCAACCAACACGGAGTGCACCCCCATGGTTCACGGGTAGGGGATTCAACCGCACAGGGTATTCAGGAGTCAGTCAGAGCTCCAGTGCTTCAGGTTCACAGATGAGCAGAAGTTCGAGTCAGTCGAGTCCACCTTTGCCTCAGTGTACTTGGTGTGGTAGGCCCCATTTTGGGGAATGTCGTTGGGCTACTGGTGCTTGTTTTTCTTGCTGCCATTAAGGCCATATGATGAGAGAGTGTCCTTATGAAAGTGGTGCAGGTGGTATGTCTTAGCCTACTGGGTCGATTGCTAGTTCATCTTCTTTTGTAGCTATGCGCCCTATAGGGCAAGGTATTCCGATACCAGCAGGCCGTGTTAAAGGTTGTGGTGGAGCTACCAGTTCTAGCGGTCCTTCGAACCGCATATATGATTTGGCTAGTAGGCAAGATCAGGAGGCGTCACCGAATGTGGTTACAGGTATATTATCGATTTTCTCCCGGGACGTATATGCATTGATAGACGCAAGTTCCACCTTATCATATATATCCCCTTTGTTGCTAGAAGAATTGGAATAGAACCTGGGTTGATAGAACTATTTGAGGTAGCTACACCGGTAGGGGATTTCGTCATAGCTAAGCAAGTATATAGAAATTGTTCGCTGGTTATATATAGTCGTCATACCATAGCAAACCTGATAGAGTTAGACATGACTGAGTTTTATGTTATCATGGGTATGGATTGGCTGGCTTCTTATTATGCCAACATTGATTGTAGGGAAAAGATAGTTCGGTTTCGATTTCCAAGAGAGCCGATTATAAAGTGGAGAGGGAATACAGCATCGCCGAGGGGTAAGTTTATATCATACCTTAAGGCGAGGAAGATGGTTAGGAATGGCTATATTTATCATCTGGTTCAAGTGCATGATATGAAAGCAGAGGTACCGGCTCTTCACTCAGTCCCGGTAGCTAATGCATTCCCAGATTTATTCCCTGATGAACTTCCAGGTCTCCCTCCAGAACGGGAGATAGAGCTCACTCTAGATGTACTGCCAGGTACTCAGCCTATATTTATCCCTCCTTATAGAATGACACCTGCATAGCTGATAGAATTAAAGGAGAAACTGAGGGAATTGTTAGAAAAAGGCTTCATCAGGCCTAGTACATCACCTTGGGGACCACCGGTACTATTTGTGTGAAAGAAAGATGGGTCGTTGCGGATGTGTATTGATTATAGGCAGCTGAATAAGGTAACGATAAAGAACAGGTATCCCCTCCCCAAGATTGATGATCTATTTGACCAGTTGAGGGGTGCTAAGTGTTTTTCGAAGATAGACTTGCGGTCAGGTTATCATCAAGTGCGGGTAAAGGAGGCAGATATCCTGAAGATGGCATTTAGGACCAGATACGGGCATTATGAGTTTAGAGTGATGTCTTTTGGGCTGACTAATGCTCCAACAGTGTTTATGGATTTGATGAACCGGGTATTCAAACCATTCCTAGATAAATTCGTTATCGTATTTATTGATGATATTCTGGTTTATTCACGTTCAAAAGAGAAGCATGCAGACCATTTGAGGATGGTACTTAGGGTACTCCAGCACCAGAAGTTGTATGCTAAATTTTCTAAGTGCAAATTCTGGTTGACTTCAGTAGCATTCTTGGGGCATATTATTAGAGCTGACGGCATTCGGGTAGATGCGCAGAAGATTGAGGCGGTAAAGACTTGGCCTAGACCATGACACCTATCGAGGACAAGTTGACGATGGCTTTTGTTTTAGCTCTTCCCGAGAGACCAGATTGCTATGTTATCTATTATGATGCTTCAGGTGTTGGAATAGGCTGTGTATTGATGCAGCATCGCAGGGTTATAGCCTAAGCCTCCAGATAGCTCAGGAAGCACAAGAAGAATTATCCTACTCATGATTCGGAGTTAGCAGCAGTGATTCATGCCTTGAAGATATGCAGGCATTATTTATATGGCGTTCATGTTGATATCTATACGGATCACAAGAGTCTCCAATATATTGTTTAGCAAAAAAGGCTAAATTTACGACAGAGACAGTGGCTAGAGTTACTGAAAGATTATGATCTTGATATTCTATATCATCCAGGGAAAGAAAATGTTTTAGCAGAAGATCTTAGTCGTAAATCTATGGGTAGGTTGACAGATGTGCAGCCAGAATGGAAGGACATAGTTGGTGAGATTTACCAGCTAGCTTGCCTTGGAGTCTGTTTGGCTAATTCTGGAGATAGTGGAGTTTTTGTTCGAGAAGTTGCTGAGTCCTCTATCATAGAAGAAGTAAAGAGACGTCAGTATGAAGACCCTGTTGTGGCACAGTACAGTGATACATCTCTTCAAAAGGAGAAAACCCCATTCGAGGTTACACCTGATGGAGTGCTATGGTTTAGAGGCAGATTGTGCGTACTCGATGTTGCCGGGCTACGACGGAAGGTTATGGGAGAGGAACATTATGCCCGTTATTCTCTTCACCTGCAGTCAACGAAGATGTATCATGACCTCAGATGCTTATATTGGTGGGATGGCATGAATAGGGACATAGCGGAGTTTGTTGCTCAGTGCCCGAATTGTTAACAAGTTAAGGTCGAGCATCAGAAGCTAGGTGGATTATTACAGGAGATGGAGATCCCAACCTGGAAATGGGAAGTGATTAATATGGACTTCATTACAGGTTTACCTCACACCCCGCGGAAGTATGACTCTATATGGGTTGTTGTAGATAGGTTGAAAAATCAGCCCATTTTCTTCCAGTCAGGACTACTTATTCAGCTGAAGGCTATGCGAGGTTATACATCAGGGAAATAGTGAGACTTCATGGGGTTCCCACAGCCATTATTCAGACAGAGGAGCTCAGTTTACAGCTAACTTCTAGAGACCGTTCCAGGAGGGATTGGGGACACAGGTGAGTCTTAGCGCAACATTTCACCCTCAAATCGATGGACAGGCTGAGCGTACTATTCAGACACTAGAAGATATATTGCGAGCTTGTGTTATTGACTTCAGAGGTAGCTGGGATGATCACTTGCCACTCATTGAGTTTGCTTATAATAATAGCTACTATTCTAGTGTTCAGATGGCGCCGTATGAGGCCTTATATGGGAGGAAGTGCAGGTCACCTATCGGTTGGTTCGATGTTAGTGAGATGAAGTTGATAGGCCCAAACATAATTTAGCAAGCTGTTGATAAGGTGAAGCTTATTAAGGAGAGATTATTGGTAGCCAAAGTCAACAGAAGTCATATGCAGACAATCGACGTTGAGATTTAGAGTTTCAGGTTGGTGACTGGGTATTCCTAAAGGTATCACCCATGAAGGGTATGATAATATTCGATAAGAATGGGAAGCTCAGCCTAAGGTACATTAGACCTTATCAGATTATTCATAGGATAGGCAAGGTTGCTTATGAGTTGGACCTACCATCCCATTTGGAAACGGTACATCAAGTCTTTCATGTATCAATGCTCCGTAAATGCATAGAAGACCCCTCAAGAGTTGTACCAATAGAGGATATTCAGGTGACTGAGAAATTATCGTACGAGGAGGTCCCCGTGGCTATATTAGATAGATAGGTTCGTCGGATACAAACTAAGGATGTGGCTTCGATTAAACTACTCTAGAGGAATAATAATGTTGAGGAGATGACTCGGGAAGTGGAACAAAAGATGAAGGCTAAGTACCCGCACTTGTTTCCGTTGTCCCCGAATGCCTAAGTTGAGACCTCATAACCCCAGGTATTGGAATTATCTATTGTCATTGTGATTGGTCATTTGAGGCCATGTTATCGTATATTTTAACTATATGGCCCTGTGTGGCATTATTTTGGGTTGCTGTGTAGGATGGTAGAGGTATAATTATAGGGGAAACGCTGGCAAAATTTTCATAGAATTCCTGAGAATTTTAACATTCGAGGACGAATGTTTTTAAGGGGGGGAAGATGTTACACCTCGTAGTTTGGACTTTGAGTTCCGTAGGTGTTGTTATATCCCGTATTTTGTATATTCGGATAATTTAAGATAATTGCAAGAAGTTAAGTACAAGGACACTATTAGTATAATAAATGATAAATATCATGTAGGAAGAGTTTCGGAAGATTTCGAGATCGAGCAAATTGAAGAAAATAAGTTCGACGAAAATTTGAGAAATGTTGGACAGATTTTGGTCAACTTTGGAGGGGTGTATCTCCATGTATATTTGAATTTTTAAGGCGTTTCAAAAGCCTAAAATGAATTTTGTTGAGTCTAGTTTGTAATGCAACAAACCACTCATCGATAGGACGTCGGAGTAGAGAATTATGGACGTTACAAACTGAACTGTCGCGCAGAAACAGCACTGCTACAGTACCGCTATAGTATTGTAGCAGTACGGTAGCTACAGTAAAACCGACCAAACTTATTATAAAAGCGGTCAAAACCCCATTTTCCATCATCAAAAATGTCCAAAACCTTCCAGAAATTTCAGCAAAGGAAAAAGGGTTCTCATATCACCAAAAGTGAGGATTTTGAGTTAAATTAAAGCTACGGAGTATTAATCGAGGTCCAAGCAACGTATGGTGGTGATTGTAGTATTGTCTTGCGGCGGAATTGGCTTGGATTCAAGGTGAAGGGGAGAAGATATAGTATTATTATCAAGATAAAGGTATGAATCTCTTGCCATTAACGTTAATATTGGTTTATTTATGGAAAAGGTGCTGTAAATTGCAAAAATTAAGTCCGTTGGTGGAACTATGGAACAAACACCATATGGGATATTTTATGGAATAATTTGATATGGGAAATGATTTTATTGATGTTGGTATTGTTATTGTCGTTCTTATGGAGTTGGGATGATTTTGGGTGGAATGGTATATTAGTGGGCTATTTTGAACATTGTGTGGATTGTATGAAATGTTTTTAAGTCTTGTTTCAGTGGGTATGGATTAGTACCTAAATGTGTGAGCATTGGTGCTAGCTTGATCGTATGTGGTTGATTTGAATGAAAAAGGGAATGTTGTCAAATTATGTAGAAAAGAGCTACTAATATTAGAATACATTTTGAATTAATTGTTGGAGTTGGAATCATGATTGTTGGTATTGTCTTTGATAATTTGGCCGAGTTGAATTCTCGGGGATGGTTATATTTACAGGGGAGATGCTGCCCAAATTTCTGTAGACAAGTATTGGTTAAGATTGAACTTTTAAACCTTATGATTAATATTTGGTAAATGTGACCAAATGTAGATTTTGGACGAAACGGGATTTGAATTTGGAGAGGCGTAAGGAGCGAATAAGGTTTGTAAAGCTTTACTTATTCTTCTCTTGGCATGTCCTAGATGCAATAGGATTGAATTCGGACCTCGGGGACAACTCTACTCTTTGGAATCTACGTCCAAATTTACCCCTTTTTCATTCAGTAGAATTGAATTTAATATTTTGTAAATAGTTGGAAAAATTGTTTGAACATCTAGATTCTGTGCAAATTGAATCCGACTACCTTAAAACTCTTATCAGTGACGTCATGAAGCATAATATACGTAATATGAGTACGCCACCTCATTTGGTCCGAGGTGGGCCCACTATTCCCGACTTTCTCCTTATTGTTCTGTTTGACTTATTTTTTAATAGAATCCAAAGGGAAACTCTTAGCTACTCTTCTACCCACTATATGACAGTCGCCCTAATTATTTTATTGACTCTCAAAAGATGTTTTGAAATATGACAACGATTTCAGGAGGATTATGTTGACATAAACCATTGTGGCCTCCGAAAGACATACATTATGATCGTCGCTCAATCCCTTTATATATATATATATATATATATATATATATATATATATATATATATATATATGAATTGCCATCTGAGTTATGCTATCGAGATTCTGTAAATGTTTATATTTTGATATGTTCAAACAATCCCAAAAGCATTATTTTGATATAATCCCCCGCGATATCCGAAAGGTACGTGCTATTACTATCGTCTGATTTCTTTTTTAAATGACCTGTCATTCGGATTATTCTGTCGAGTCTTTGTAAATATTTTATGATGCATAAGTTTCTCACTACTCCACTCGTGGATGCCTCAATGCTTCCTTCACTGAGCCCGGGCTAGGATATGTTATCACGCGTATTCCACTGTATTGTTCGCCGTGTCTCGATGTGAGGGGGCAGGTATATGTGTACATGGGTTATGGAGTATGCTGTGCCATGTACGCTTATTCTGATATGCTATGATATGATATGATATGATATGGCCATCTGATATGCTATGATATGTGCACACTCTGATATGATATGATATGTTACGGAGCAATTTCCTAATCCGGAGTATGATGTGTTGTGGCGCCAGTGTCGGGGTGGCGACCACGTCTATTCACCGAGTCCCATAATGGGGATCGGATATGGCATATGTTCTGACATGCATTATCTCTGCTTTATGAGTAAGCACTTTGATATCCCGGTTATTGTACTTACTTTCTGTACTTCTGACTCTGATTATGATTCCTTCTGTTGTACGTCTGTACTCCCGATCCCGATCATGATACTGTCTGTTATACTTCGGTACCTCTGATTTCGATATGTTCTCATCTGTTATATTTCTGGATTTCTGGACCTGATTATGATTCTGTTTATTGTACTTTATGCTTTACATACTCAGTACATTTTTCGTACTGACCCCTCTTCTTCGGGGGCTGCGTTTCATGCCGCGCAGGTACACCCAGATGATATGAAGTCATTATAGAGGATGTTCCAGCAGAGTTGGCAAGCTCCATTTGCTCCTGGAGTGCTGCCGAGTCAGAGTTTATACGTATGTTTTCCTGGATTGATGTTAGAGGCTTTGCAGACAGAGTCGTGGGTATAGTATGTCAGTTGTGTATGCGGCTCCATCAGCCGATATGTCATTCTGTATTACGTGTTAAGTTCTGTATGATCATAGATTCTGTTTGATTTGGAAAGCATCGAACAAGCATATCTTGAGAGTTTATTGTATGTTTTATTTTTATCTGATTTAAAATGTCTACTAAGATTATGTATGTCCCAAAGGTCTGTGGGTTCGCTCGGCTTCGGATATGGGGTCGGGTGCCCATCACACCCTAGTAAGGTCGGGGTGTGACAGGTGTCAACCGCTTAATTGTGAACTCTAGAATGATATGCGCCTATTTTATGGTTATGAAGGTTTACGATCATGTATGAGGAGTATTGGAAGGATTGGAGGTCAAATGGGCGGAAGACGAAAAATTGGATGGACTGGGCGGAATTTCCCTTCGCATTCGTGAGATGGCCTTGCGTTCGCGATGACCATGGAAATCCCAAGCCTTCGCGTTTGTGAGAAGACCTCGAGTTCACGAAGGTCAATTTTAAGTCGGTTTCCACCAACTTTGACCACCTATATAAAGGGGTAAAACCCCCCTTTTCATCAGATTTTGCCCCAAAAAAATTCAGAAATCAGAAAAGGGAGTGAGGGTATCAAAAAGTGAGAAATTTTCAAGAGGTGAAATATTAGTTTCGGTACGGATAGTGCGCAGCTATGTTTATAGTCTTGTTTTGCGGTGGATTCGATTTGGATTCTAGGCGAACACTAAAGATATTGCTGTCCTAGTAAGAATAAGGTATGAATCTCTCCCTATTGATATTGTTTTAGGTTATTTACGGGAATAGAGCGATTAAATAGCCATATAATTGAGTAGTTGGTTAAAAAATTAGATAAATACCATATGAGATGTCTTATGAAGTATGTTGATGTTAGTGATGATGCTATTGATGTTGGTATTGTCGTTGGTTGTTGGTAACTATGATTTCCGGCTAGGGATATAAATTGGGGAGATGCTGCCAAAATTTCAGCAGATTCTAGAAAGAGTTAATTTAAAGGCTTATGATAAGCACTTGATGACGAGCCTAACGATGGTATAAATTCCCTTGATTGTAGATTTGCGAGTTCGAGAAGTAGAAGTTGAGCGAATAGATAAACTTCAAGGTATGCAAAGCTATCCCATCTTTCTTTTTTAGCATGAATTACATAAAATGAGCAAACGACGAACATACATGACTCCAATGAATTCTAGTTCTTAGTAGTACTTGACATGACAGTGTTCTTTTATTCTAAAGTGTTGGTTCATTCTATGTATTCTCTCAAGTCGCAAATGATGATTCCGTTTGTACATGATTGCTCCTGATATTCTACTCATGCACAGTCTCCTTGCATTATTCACTGAGTCCCTCACTAGAGGGTCGGGTACGGTATATATTATATTTCATCGAGTCCCTCACTAAAGGGCCTGGTACGGTATATATTATATTTCACCGAGTCCCTCACTAGAGGGCCGGGTACGGTATATATGACTATTTCACCGTGTCCCATAATGGGTCGGGCACGGTATATATGATTATCTCACCGAGTCCCATAATAGGCCGGGTACGGTATATATGATTATCTCACCGAGTCCCACAATGGGCCGGGAACGGTATACATAATACATATATATCCATGACTCATCTCTTAAGGCACAAATGCATTGGTATCTCTTGATTATCATACTTATCTCCTGTCATCTTATCATTCAGTCATGATCTTCATTACTGTACTTCATGTTTTACATAATCAGTACATTTTCCGTACTGACTCCCTTTCATCAGGGGCTGCGTTTCATGCCCGCAGGTACAGATACCTAGTTTGGTGATCTGCCAATCTAGGACTTCTACTCAGCTTCTTGGAGAGCTTCATTGTCTGGAGCTTGAGTCATTTTGGTACAAATCCTATTGATATAGACTTATGCATATTTGGGGTACGACGGGCCCTGTCCCATTATACTTCACTGTTATACTCTTAGAGGTCTGTGGACATGTATAGGGTTTATATATAATTTGGTCAGCTATAAAGATGTAGTTCGTTTTGGATAGTCCCGCTTATAGTGGCAGCCTTGTCGGCTCTCACATTTTGTTATGTTGGTTAAGTGTGACTCCTCGGGAGACAGGTTCATTTTGATATTTGGCATTATGGGTCTACAACATGCTTTTACATATTTCTATATTGTCCTTAGTTTCAGTCTGATCATATCCAGCAGGGTTGTCTATTAGTGTCCAGCTCGGGCACTAGTCATGGCCCATCGGTTTGGGTCGTGACAAAAATGAGTGTTGTTGAAAAATCCCTTCTTGCTTTGAGTTTGTACCCGATTTTTCTTGTCTTTTTTGTGTGTATGTCTTGAGAATGAGAGAGAGATAGGTGTAGGGACGGGTTTTATAGGGAGTGGGAGTGGGAGTGGGTAAAAAGTGTAATGTTTAGGAATGGGGAAGTGGTTTTCGGGTGGTGGAGGAGTTTGTGGGGGTGTGTAGAGCAAAAGGAACCCGTTATTTTTCTCCATTTGAAACTGCCGACTTCCACCTAAGCAAAGAGGAGTCCGCGCCCACAAATCCGCATGTACGGAAAAATGTACCGCCTCTTCGAGAATGTACCTTCATAGCCAAGCCGCTTCTGTGGCAGATCTGATCCGTTTGCAGATACGGCTCCGCGGATTGCTTCCGCTTCCGCAGATACTTTCCTTTTAGTGACTGCCGCCTATGCGTACAGTCAGTCACACCGACGACTTCACACCTGCGTAGATCCTTTCACAGATGCACATGCTGCATAACTTTACTTCCTAAGGAGCATTGATCCGCCTAATTTGACTCTAAATCCACCTCCCCAACTCTTATGTGATTCTTGTAAAGCATATCAGACCAACAAAATCCTATCATGTGTTCGACCAACCAAGTTCTAATTTTGGTCAAAGTTGCAGATTCAATAGTACCGACCCCATTGTCCGTCAAGGCAAGCGACCTTCCAATGATCGAATTTTGGCAGACATGGTTACGCAACAGATTCCATAAGAAGAGCATTCACCACCTACGCATTCCACCAGCATTGAACGATGTATCATAATTGGCGGAGACATTATCAAAAGGGAGAAGATAGTCGTGGATAGTATGATGGATTCACCAAGGACTTGGTGTTTGGGACCATTGGGGCTGGCGTGGAAAATCAAGACTATGACGTATTTCCGTATCAATCATCCGTAGTCAAGGAACCAGTAAAGACCTGCATCAACAGAATGACCGATAGCGTATTGTGCTTATTTTATCATTCGAGCTGAGGATTTTTTTGATATGTTTCATTTCGAGGAGTTACGATTTCAGCAGAACTTACACATTCCTATTATTTATGCCGAGATGCTCTAATGTTTTACCGACCTACGTACCGTCCTTTCGCTACCCTCTGTTATAGGACGAACGGTTGTTTAATTGGTATCTGATGTAACGATATGTTTAATCGTTATGAACATTCCTTCTTTTTCTCCAAAATACCCCTCATTTGGACTCGTACCAGTAGCAATTTACACACTAGATTAACAGGTAGAGGTGACCTATAGCCGATTTGGAAATAAATAACCAATTTAGGATTTTTTTTAGAAATAGGTACCTCGCACCTGCGTTTGACGGGCCGCTCCAGTGAGCTCACATTTATGAGAACTCCTCTGCGTAGGCGAGGAATTTGGAGAATTAATGAATACGCATCTACGGAAAACCTTCCGCAGAGGCGGTATTTCGTAGGCGAACGGTGGCTCCCGGAAGTGGAGATCCCTGGTCAGAACCAATATTTATTTCCCCATTTTGAGATTGGGCCTCATTTTAACCCAATAAACATTCTAAGGCATTTTTTAGAGAAATTTCAGAGGATTCCTTGGTTTCTTGGTGAGGGTAAGATCTAAAACCTATGTTATTAATACCTTTTAGTTCCTTTATCTTCCTATTAGTTCATTCATGTTTGGGTCTAGGCTTTTGGGGGCAAACTCTTTTGATTTGTAAAACCCTAGGTGGGTAAATGGTTTTCTTTAACTAAGATCATGTTATTACTCCCTTTTGTTTTGGAAGTATAGCTTAGTGTTTAGTATGGTAGTTTGAATGTTCACAGTATCGCTTGCTAATTTAGAATACTTGCTTTCCTAGACTTTACTCGTTTGAATTTTTTCCCAAAAATGGAGAAGCTCAAGATGGATGTTCTTGGTTCGTAATCGACAATCAAAGTAGGTTACGGCTTACCTTTGTTAGACTTTGATTAGCAGATCGCATGTGTTGTAGAGTTATTGATAGGGAAAGCATGATAGGCTGTTATATCCCGTATTTTTTAACCTCGGATTATCTCCTGGGGTGGGACCCACACACCGAGATTTTTTTTTGGAACATCTGAAAAGTCATATGAATCACATATGTAAAGTTAAACACAACTCATGAAGTGCCCTTGGGCCAAATCAAAGTGGAAGCCCTCCAAACGAATATTTTTAAGAAAACGTTTTCGGGTGACCTGACTGTGAGGGGCAAAAACGGTATTTTAAGTTTGGAATTTGGAAAAATACCAAGAAATAGAAGTTGTAGATAATTGAATTAGCTTTCCATCCATAGGTCCTGGGTTCCCATGTGATGTCGGTACAAGGAGATATGGACGTTTTAAGGTCGAAAGGTCAGCGGACTAGGCCAACTCGGGGCCAACCGAATTAGGCCCATGTAAAAATAAAGGGAGAAGAACAGGCCCAATAGGAGCCATTCGGCCATGGTCCATAAAAAGGATCCAAGCCCATGGAATTAAGTCATGTGGTCAATGAATAAAAGACCACTTAATCATCCAAATTCCATAGAACTTTCAAGAGAAGGAGGAAAAACAAGAGAAAAACAAGAACAAAAAAAAAGAAGGCATTTCGGCTTGGCCATGGGAAAATTCACCCCTCAAAATCTTGTCCCAAAAATTATTTTCTTGTTATATTCCTACTAAATCAAGGTCTCTCTACAACTTGGTGTAGTTGTTTTGGAAGATTAAGCATTAGTTTCTTCAATCTCACACTTTGGACAAGTGAAGAATCAAGGAGAAAAAGGTAAGAATTAATCCCTTGTTCTTATGTTATGAAGGTTTGTTTGTGCGGTAGTATATGGAAATGAGTAGAATTTATGAAAAGATGGAAGTTTGCAAAGTGGGAGTGCATTTGTGTAAGTGGCCGTATATGTATATTGTTGTATGGATAATATGAGTTGAATTTTAAGTTGTATACTAGTTGTGGTTATTGTGGAATTTGTATTGGAAATGGAAGTTGAATGAAAATTGGATGAAATTGGAAAGAAGCCATGTTGGCCGTGTGGTATATGTTGTTGAGATAATGTTGGATTTATTTTGTTTAACATGTTAGTTGTGTTATTGTTATCGTCACAATGCAAAGGAAGATTATATGAGTGAAGTTGACATGAAAATGGAATGTAGAGAATTATGACACATTAATGTGATTTTATGATATTAAGATAATGAAGTTGTTAAAGTGTAGATTGTTGTTGGAGATGAATTAGTAAGTAGAAAATGTGTTGAGATGATTTTTTTGCACATGTAGGAATTTTGGGTGAAGTATGCAAATTGATGGAATTGTTGAATATCGGATATATGGCTTGGAATGTTCTTGGTTTATGTTTGAGTGATCCTAAATTAGTATGTAAACATGAAAATATTGATATTGATTTATAAGTGCAAAGTTGGATTGGGAGTTGTTGCATTATTTGGAAAATAAGACTATTTATGCTAGAATGCGTTTCTAGTCGATTATTGATGTTGTGGGTATTATTGTTGGTATGGTTGTTGTTATTTTGGCCGAGTTTAAATCTCGGGGATGTTGTATGTATAGGGGAGATACTGCCCCAATTTTTGTAGGCAAGTATTGGTTAAGATTCAAATTTTAAGCTTTATAAATAATATTTGGTAAACATGACCATTTGTAGGTTTTGGTCGAAACGGGATTTGAGTTTTGGCAAACGTAAAAAGGCGAAAAAGGTATGTAAAGCTATCCCGATTCTTCTTTTGGCATGTCCTAGGTGTACTAGGATCGGATTTGAGCCCCGGAATATATTCTGTCCATCGGAATCCGCGTTTGAAATTGTCACTTTTTCATTCAATAGAATTGAACCTTTAAGGTATGCTTTGTTGGAAGAATTAGGCAAACTTTCACAAATTGTTTAGAAAGTTATGAAATGTCCCTAGTACCTCTATAGGTGACCCCACAAGCTTAAAATACGTAATTTGAGCCCACCGCTTCGTTTGTCCCGAGGTGGGCCCACTATTTCCGATTTTACCCCTTTTGTATTTATGACTTGTCTTCGAGCTGCTTTAAAGGAAATGTCTTAACTACTCCTCTAACTATTATCTAAAGAATTGTTTTAAATACTCCGTTAAGTCTTATAAAATGTTTTGGATCTTGGAAACGATCTCAGCAAGATTATGCCTCCGTAACCCATTATGACATCCGAAGTTTACTTACTATGATTCCGTCCGATTTCATTGTTTTGACTTGTCACTCGATATGCCTCATTGAGTCTCTGGAAGTATACATGGTATTTTATTGCATTTAGTTTCTCACTACTCCATTCGTGGATGCATCAATGTTTCCCATACTGAGCCCGGGCCAGGATATGTTCTCAAGCGTCTTCCACTGCATTGTTCGCCGTGCCTCGATGTGAGGGGGCATGTGTATATGTACATGGGTTGTGGAGTATGCTGTGCCATGTACACTATTCTGACATGATATGATATGATCTGATATGGCCATTTGATATGTTATGCTATGTTACGGGGTTATTCCCCTTTTCTGATCCTTATGTGTTGTGGCACCAGCGTCGGGGGGTGGCCACGTTCTGTCTGCCGGGTCCCTTGGCAGGGGTCGGATATGATTTGGCATATGTTTCTGTACACACTCTTCATGTTTTGAAAATATGCATTTGATACTCTGGATATCACACTCACTTTTCTGTACGTTCTGTTTCGGTTATGATTTTGTCCCGTAGTGGGACCAGGTATGACATACGTTTTCTGCAAATACTGTTTATGCTTTATGATCAGCATCTTTGCTAATCTGGATATTCCGTTCATTTTCTGTATCGTCTGCTTCGATTATGACTTTGTTTACTACGTTTCATGCTTTACATACTCAGTACATATTTCGTACTGTCCCCCTTTCTTCTGGGGCGGCGTTTTCATGCCGCGCAGGTACAGACTACAGATTTGCTGATCCGCATGTTTAGGACTATATTCTGCCATCTTGGAGTGCTCTATTGTTCGGAGCCTATGTTTGGTACAGTCCTTGCTATGGTACATTTGTATGTTGTTCAGGGGTATGACGGGGCCCTGTCCCGTCTTATGATTCTGATGTGTTCTGTAGAGGTCTGTAGACATACATGTGGGTTCTGCATATGATTTGGGTTGGTATGATCTGTGACAGCCTGATCGGCTTCCTTGTCCTTTATCCGTTAATCTGTGATAATTAATAACGCCAATTGACTTTTACATTTAAATATTCTGCTTATATGCTTGTTTGGGTTATTGGGTACGTTCAGGTGTCCAGCACGGACACTAGTCGCGGCCTACGGGGTTGGGTCGTGACATAGGCCTTGTGGCATGGTTGTGGTGTTAAATCCACTGGCTTGGTATGATTTCTAATTAATTGGGCTTGTCGTTGTACTTTATGCAATTATTGACATGTGTTGTACTTAATGACGTGGTTGAGGTTATGTGGGTTGTACTAGTTCTATTGTTGTGATTGGGATTGAGTATCTGATACATTTCCATTATAGTTGAGATAATTTGTGCAAGGATTGAATTGGCATTGTGGTGCTTGTGAATTCCATAGCATATTTATTGGCATTGGTTACATGTGTTTCCTCATTGGTGCATTCATACATTCAGGCATGATGAAAGAGTTGTGGAACCGAATTCAAAATGGAAAGAAAGAGAAAGATGAAAGTAAGATTGTTAGTGCTATCGATCTGAGGTCTGTATCGGACGTACAGTGGAAGAATCACGGCTGAGGTCTGTTCCCGGGTACATATGGCTATGGCTATAGTCTGAGGTCTGTATTGGATATAGTTGCAAAGTCACGATCCAATGTTTGTTCTAGAGTGACTAGTACATGGACGCTGCGGGTCCTTTCATGGGTCATGATTATTGAAGTGACAAATGCTTGTAGCATGTGTGTACAAGTTTGAGTTATTGGTGATTGCACGACATTAAATCTAATTTGCATTGCACTTCTCATAATCGCATTATATATTATATCATCGGAATTTTGTTGGTGTTGTACTTGTGTTGTGATCTGTGGTTATGGAGTTTCTTAGAACATGGCAGACTTGTGGATTAGAAGCTTGAACCTAGGCTACGACATAATTATTTGGGACATTCTGTGCCTGGTGATTGCCTTATATGTTTTACTTGTTGATTCATGTATTTCATATGCGTGAACTAATCTTAGTTGTCCTATGATGCTTACTAGTACGTGTGTTGTACTGATACTACTCTACCTACATCCTTTTTGGGGTGGGGGTGTAGAGTTATTCCAGGTAAATGTTCGAAGTATCGGGGTAGAATTCGAGGATTTCCACAGAGATGTTCTGGGGGAACCACTAGTCGGTTCGGCTTCCCGAAGTCTCTTCTTATGTACGATGTATGTTCTACTCTTATAGACAGTGTTTACTATTTAGAGTCTGTATGTCTTTTCAATTCTAGTAATTCATGTAGAACCTCTTGTACCGTGTAATATTAGATTTTGGGAAATGTATTTATTAAAGTCTTGTTCGTCTCTTGATTTTGTCACTATGAATAGATTATGCTCCTAAGTATCTTAATTACGCACTTGTTCTCTAAAAAGGGGTAACTGACTTGGAAAATGGTACGCCTACTATAGTGAATATTGTAGGTGCCACCACGACCCGTGATTTGGGTCGTGACATTAGTCAAGGCACCCACTTGATCTTTGGTTGCCCAGATAAAACCCTTTTTTTCCCTCTTCCTCTTTATCTCCAGGTCCGTCACCAAGAGACTATGTCGGATCGTAAGATTCACACTCAAAATAACCTTGTAGTCCATACATAAATTTCTATCACACTTCTGAAAGAGTAGGTAGTCGATTTGGGCCTTGGCCACCGCACTCTGAAAGGTGACATAGTGCACTTCCCTCTTCTGAAAACTCACGTTAGTTATCACCAACTCAAAAGCTCTAGCATATTACTATGTCACACCCAAACCTAAATGTGACGAACTATGATCTAGATGCAACTAATATGAATTTGTACAAATGGTATGACGTAACTTATGCGACAATTGAACAATACAAATGATTTTTATAAGTAAATGTGGTCGATGGCCCATTACGAGCAACTGAAAACAAATGAACCCACATGCACTGTCTATGAAGCCTCTATGAACACTTACTACTGAACAATTCATACAAATGCTTGGAAAGGTCCCCGAGCTGCCCACAACCTATAACATCAATGAGATGACTAGATCTGACTCAGCTTCGGAGTGGGATGAAGCTTACAACCTTTGCTTAATTGTTGCAATATCTAGAGGGAATGTCTGTCATCTTGTATATCTAAACCTATATGTGAAATATAATAAATACAGTGTCCCCAACCAAGGGACGTCTGTACAAAAATATTATACCGAGTACGTAAGTCATACATGAACCATTTATAATAAACTGAAGCTCATAAAGGAGACAACTAAAATGTAATCAAGTAGATATAACTAAAAGCTCTGAAATATATATAGGGACACATAATGAACCTTACTACACTTTTGTCTTTCTGAATCTTCTTTAGAGTCTATCTGATGATGTCTTTGGGTCGCTATGTGGAGCGATGTTTTAGGATCATTCATTGGACACTTTGGATCATATACTTTGATTACTATTTCTTGACTTCTTTTCTTTTATCATTTCTTCAGAATACATAAATCATATGTACACATATCAAATAATCATGGGGTATACTTACCTGTCTTTGACTCATCCCTTATATAATATAGTATATCTCTGCCCGGCCACATATATTGCATGGTATATCTTTATAAGTCCATATAACGCTCAATATATCTCTGGGGATCCATATAAGACTGAATATCTCTGCGGAGCTACACAAGACTCGATATACCTCTGTGGAGCCATATAAGATTCAATATATCTCTATGGAGCCATATAAGACTCAATATATCTCTGTGGAGCCATATAAGACTTCATATATCTTTGTGGAGCCATATAAGACTCAATATATCTATGTATAATAGTAGGCTTGATATCTCTCTCTCTCTCTCTCTATATATATATATATATATATATATATATATATCGGCACTTTCGACTATCACAAGGCAAGCAAGAACTGAATATGAAGTCCCAACAGGGAGGGATGGGGGGCTATAGTACAACTGAAACATGATAAAAAGAATAGGAAACTCTATGAACAACTCTTTCTTGAACATATCTTTCGTAAGTCACCCTGATTACAGATTCATGCCAAATACAGAATAGGGTATAATAGTTACATACTTAGTCCACATAGTTAACTCTTTTCATGTCACCTCTTTTCATGTCACTATAATTATCTACAGAAAGTCTTACAAATAATTGCATAACTCATAAGCTACTATAACATGCAAATGACACACTTAAGAAATCTCATTACTCTCAAGATTCAATCAAGTATTATATGATCAAATACCGACTCAGCAAATCATGATTGATACCATATGTGTAAGTTAGACAACTATCAAGTAGATGAAAGGAGATTCTATGACACATCACTTCTTACTAACTCTTGGTTTATGAGGAAAGACAAGTGGTACAGATTCAAAACATGGAAGGAAGAAAATTAGTCGTTACTTACGACTCTAATGAGATTGCCCCCGTACTGACTAATTCTAATAGTACTCAAATATCTTGTAGATTACTTATGGAATGGAACTGACGTTCGTACCAATTATTAGAGCTCTACATAGCCAAAGGAAGACTTGACACGATACAAATAAAATCCTACAGGGGAATAATTGTATATGGGTGAGGGACTTACACCCTTTTATCCTGAGAAATTTATAAGAAGGAGGGGGAACAAATAACTTGACCTCATGTCAGAGGTTACGATAAGGACGTACACACTTACATTTCAAAAATTATCATTTGGGACTTCAAACTTCTGCTCTAACTTCAAGGCCTCAACACCATCATGAGGGTTCGTACATATTCATACCCACATGACTCGTTCTACAAGAACACTTTACAACCAATAGAGTTGCAAATACTATTTCCCCGATTCACCTTACCTTGTGTTAATACTTGTAATGGTCACTTGGATGTTAGTTGTAGGATACCGTTCATCTTAGTAATGATCTATAGTCCCTACCTCTATCCGGTAATCATCAGATACCATGTCTTGGCCATAGATTTATAACTTCTCCACTATCATTTATTATTCGTCACACACTTTATCCTAGACATCGTTCATCTTAAGCAATGTTATATAACCTCTTTAATCGTACTTTATAGACTATCGCAATCATTAACAAGTAGGGTCTCTTCTCATTATCAACTAAAAATCATCAACATATAAATTCCCATGCCACCCTTACTAATGGTCGTCATGACACATCACATCTATCAAACATGTAAGGTTCTTACCCCATCATCAACTAGGTTCTTATCCCATCAGCAACTAACCATCGTCACGCTATGGAAACTTCTTTGAAGGTGCCTCTGTGGCCCATTCATACCTGTTAAAAGGACCAAGAGACTACTAATAGTCAGTTGAAACTCTTGTCATCGGGGCATATCATATAGGGTGTATATGAAACTGTCAAACTCATAAATGGAGCACCACTAGAATTATGTAATGAAATCATACTCTATAGACTACAAATATAGTCCAACTTAAGGGAAAGCTTGAGTACAACTGAGTATGGATATATAACATTTCTTAAAACACTTGCAAGACTTGCAACATAGAATCAATACATTATTAAGCTTTAAACATTCATGGTTCATGTAAGAAACAAATAAAACATGTCATACCGTAGTGGCAAGTCACCCTACATACATTAAATCCATCTTTGAATGACTACCATGAGTTAATCCTTTCGATAGTAATTCAACCTGTTAAACGGGACTAATATCAACACAGCAACAACCCAGCCAAACACTATAGCTATACCAACACTATCATCAAGCAATAAAGGAGCGATGAGCTCCCAAAGCTATAATACAATGGTGTACTCCACACCTGACCATCTTTTAACAACAAACAAGCTCTACATGAGCTACCAAACTCCACCAACCTCCAAACCACATAAAAACAACCCTTTAATACTTTATACAATTGTTACAACTTGAACTCATGGCTTTCAAACACTGTCTTGTGAATCCTTTATCGGAAACATATCTAAAATGCTAACACGAGCTTATAGATAAATATAGGAAGATGGCTTACATACCTTGAGCTTTTCTTAGCTGATGGTAGTCCCGTGAGTTCCACACAACCCCAATAATCCTATTCTCCTACCGAGCATAAAGGTCCATGTCACACCCCAAATCTAGAGGCTCACGACCAGCACCCGGTGCCTACTTGGACCCGGCGAACCAACATTTAAACTTACATTTAGCTAAGAACGTGGATAAGCCTAAAGTAGCCACCTGCACTCAGAAAAATCCCAACACAGATATATACATATAACTCTCTGTGGTCTAGTCGCCTCCTCAAGAAACAAAGCGTAACTGTATGTGGTCCGGCCGCTTCATGGAATATATGCGAAACTTCTCAAACCACTATACGAGCCGAAATGACTCTATAAGTAACTATGCATCAAAGGATGGGGCACAGGGCCACAGACTGACTGAATGTACTGTACATGTTTCTACAAGCCTCTAAAGAAGCATAACTGAGTCATTGGCAGGATAGGGCTCCGGCTTACCCGTCGTCCATAAACACAAAAGAAAGACTCTACATAGACCTAGCAACTCCGAACAAACGGGAGCACACCACCAGCGGATGTCAAGTACTGTCTATTGAGGAGTTTTGTCAATCTGTTGATCTGTACCTACAGGCATGAATGCAGCGGCCCCCCAGCAAAAGGGACGTCAGTACGAAAAATGTACCGAGTATGTAGGGCAGAAGAGTAACATACACATAGGAGTCATGAATGAAATTTGAAAATCATAAGCCAAATTGACTGACTGAATACATCTGTATGTCTGACTGTCTGAACATATCTGTATGAATGCATCTATATGTCTGACTATCTGAACATACCTGTATGAATGCATCTGCTTACTGAAAATTCCTCTGAGGGCGTATAATATGCATAGGTCATAGTGTCGAGGAACGTACGGCCCGATCCATATCCTATATAGGCCCTTTCGGGCATAATAACATAATGGCCCCTTCGGGTATAATAGCATAATGGTGCTTTCGGGAAGCCCCTTCGGGCATCATAATCATCATCACTGTGCACCAGCTGATCAGGTGGTAATGCGTATATAACGCCTCGCCCATTTCCCCATAGCCCATATATATATATATATATATACACACACACACACACACATAATATACACATATATAATTCCTTCTGGTCATGGGTCAATATGCTCATATGTAAATGAATGCAATGCATAAATATGAACTAACATAATCATGATATAAAACTCAGGACCCATTAACAGAAGGAACACTCATAACAAGGGGTATAGGATCATCAAGAACTGAGATACTCCTAGTACTTCTAAGAGTAGAGTAATATGGACACTCGGTTACTCATTGTTCGCTCATGTCATATTATCATGCCAAAATGAAAGAAAGGGAAGGCCTTAACTGTTACACCTCGGAAAATCTTCCGTTGATGCACAGTGAATAGACTAACAAATGGAACGAAGTATACGATGTTTCCATAAGTAAGAAATAGCATTTGATGATCCTAATTGAGATTTCAAAGACATTCGAGGTAACAGAAGAAAGTTTACCAAGAAAGGCAAGCTATACGTTATGTATCGGAAGATATTTACAAGTAACAAGTTAGTGATGACTTAATAATGTCTTGGAGAAGATTTGCAATGTCCCTTAGATTGTTAATGAGGTGTTAAACAAGTGTTAAGAAGGTTCCATAAGGATTGGAGATCAAACGAGTCGACGAAAACGAATTTCGGAAAGCTGGACAATATATGATCCAACATACGGACCGTATGAAACATACTGGTCGTATGTTAGGTTGTATGTTCTGCCCAGAATGGGGACTTTCACTGGACAAAATGTACAGCCAGACATACGGTCTATATAAATTATACGGGTCGTATGTTGGTCCGTAGAACTGAGCGGGACTGATTTTTAAGTTATTAAAAATGGGACCAAGTTCATTCCATTCATTTCATTTTCTCACTCCACACATCAAGAACTCTCTAGAAAGCTCTCTATAATTCTTCTACAAAAACTCAAGAGAAATTCATGATCAACTTCATCAAATCAAGAGAATCAAGTGTAATAAACTCATTAGGGTTCATCCAAGTCAAGAAATCCCGTTGGAAGTGTTACACCTCATAGTTTCGTTCGTTGAGATTCGTTAGGCGTTAGTTGTCCTAATCATGGAAACGGGAGTTACCTTAGGACATACGAGATTGCATGTTCCCATATTATGGTTATAGGGGTTTAAGCCCATGAAATGAGCTATGGAAGGATTTAAGAACAAACAAGTAAAGGAATGGAGTTTGTGGGAAATTTGGTAAAACTTTGAAACCTTTTCGGACAGGATTTTGGTCCAGATTGGGAGAGGCATATCTCCTACAATATGATGAGTTTTGGTGTGTTTCTTTTGTCCAAATTTAATTTCATCTTGTCTAGTTTCCAACGCAACAAAGTCGTTCGTCAATGTGACGTCTGAGTAAAAATTTATGCATGTTTTACGACAGACTGTCTGAGCAGAAAATTTCTGCGGACCATTTGACGGCCCGCAGGAATTTTAACGACCCACAGAAAATTTTGCGGTTCATCAAATTGCACCAGCCCAGCGTCAAATGGTCACAGTGAAGCATATTTTACTGGGCAGTTCTATGGACCATTTTGACGGTTCGTAGGAATTTTTACGGCCCGTTAAAATGGGCGCAAAATTGCCTGACGAGATTTTAAGTTCCGCTTTATATAATTTACTCCACTTCATTTGGACATTTCATTTCACCAAATCAGATCCAAAGTGTTACACCTCAGAAAATTTTCCGTTAATGTACGATGAATAGACTAACGAAGAGCACAAAGTGACGAGAACAAAAATCGGAGAAAAGATAGATTATACGACCAATTATAAAATCCTTATAATATTATACGGTCTTTATAATATTATACCAACCGTATACATCACAGAACACATCAATGGCGAAGTCAATCTCTCTTTCTGCAGGGAGACCAGGAAGTTCATCTGGAAACAAATCCGGGAATTCATTCACTACCGGAACAGATTCGAAAGTTGGTGAATTTGCCTCGGTGTCATGAACCCGAACTAGATGATAAATATAGCCTTTGGCTATCATCTTTCTTGCCTTAAGGTAGGAAATAAACCTATCCTTTGGAGATGCTGCATTACCCGGCCATTCAAGCCCGAGCTCTCCCGGAAATCGATATCGAACCACTTTACATCGAAATCGAGGCCAACCAATCCATACCCATAATTACATCGAAATCTATCATCTTTTACTCAATCAAATCAGCTGTGGTCTGGCGATCACATATCACAACTACACAATTTTTATACACTTGCTTTGCTATCACGGGATCACCGACAGGAGTAGACCCCTCAAAAGGTTTGATTGGCTCAGGTTTCACCCCAATACGAACAGCAACATATGGAGTAATATAAGAGAATGTAGAACCCGGACCCATCAATGCATACACATCACGGGAAAATCTAGACAATGTACCTGTAACCACATTCGGAGAGGACTCAAGATCCTGCTGTCCGGCTAAATCATATACACGGGGTTGAGTGGCACCTGAAGTAGGTGCTGCCCCTCTGCCTCTACTTCAGCCTACTGATATCTAGGGAGTCTGCCCTGCCGGGCGCACTGAGGAAGAACAAGTTGTTGAACCTGTGGGTTGAACCCCACCTTTACCATACCGCAAGGGACAATCTCGCATCAAATGTCCAGTCTGTCCACAAACATAACAAGCATCTGTGTCCTGACGACATGGCCCTGAGTGCAACTTCCGGCACCGGCTACATCGTGGAACTGGTGGTCTCTTGTGACTGTAATCACCCCCAAACTGAGAACCCGAAGCTCTAGAACTCTGACCCTGTCCCGAAGGAAAAGAACAATCAAATCCCCTATCTGCGAATCGTGGAGGCGCACTAGTCACTGACTGACCTAAATGTCGGGAATAGGACTGCCTCGATCCCCCTCTATAATCACTGTCTGTGCCCATAGATCTAGCCCTTTTGCTTTGTCTTCTATCACTATCGCGATCACCCCTTTGTGGTTGTTGTCGTCCCTCTAAGTTCTGGGCATGGGCTTGTATTCAGGAAATATCCATCCCTTCTTGCAAAGAGGCCGTCAAGCAATCCTTGAACAAATGTGGCCCCAAGCCACTCACAAACCTATGTACACGATCTCCCATGTCGGCCACCATAGTCGGGGCATATCTAGCCAAGGAATTAAATTACATGCTATACTCCCGGGTACTCATATTTCCTTACCTGAGATGTAGAAATCTATCCGCTCTAGCTCGGCGGACCTCGGGTGGCAAATAGTGGTGAATAAACGCATCCACGAATTCTTGCCAAACCGGAGGAGGCGCATTCTCTCCTCTTGATGATACCCAGTTGTTGTACCATAAAACTGCCACATCCTGGAGTCTATAAGATGCCAACCCCATGGATTCAGTTTCGGAGGCATGGACAATCTTCAATGTCCTCAACGTCTAATCTATGAAACTTTGCGAGTCTTCATCCGGCTTTGACCCGAAGAATTCCGGAGGATTTAGACTCATAAAATCACGGGCTTTGGTACTTGCTGCCCGATCACTTGGGCCCGCATTTTGTCGTTGTGCCTGTGCGGCGACCAATTGTGTCGTTGTGCACAGTGGTCGTAAACTTAGTTTACGGTCCGTATTCCAGTTTACGGACCGTCCTTTATGGTCGTATTTAATCATATCAGAAGCAGAAATTCAGGTTGAAACATGGTGATTTACGATCACGGTTTACGTGCCGTAAACCACTTTACGGTCCGTATTTCAAGTCGTATTTAACCATTTGATCATTTGGCAGAAAGTTGAAGTTTTGGAAGTCAAAATACGACATGGAAGTTTACGGACCGTATACCACTTTACGGTTTGTATTTCACTTTACGACCAACTGGCCAGAATGCAAACCTGCAACTTTTCACATTTCCAAAACCTATAATTATTCATTATGGAGCATAACCTATCTCTTATTGCAATTGCCTTCCGAATCTTACTTACGGTCGTCAAATGTTATTTCTTACTCATGAAACCTCGGATACTCATACTCCTCGCGGGTCCATTCACTTGGACAACAACGGAGGATTTTTTCGAGGTGTAACATTCTTCCCCCCTTAAGAACATTCGTCCTCGAATGTTAAAGTCTTCGGGGATTCTATAAAAATTTCGCCAGAGTCCCCCCTATAATATGGCACTACCATCCTGTCACAACAACCCAAAATATCGATGCCTCACAGGGCCACAACACAATAGCATACAAATTTGGCCATACACGACCCAAAAAGCATAAAAGGAAACATACACACCTTAAAATCTTGACGTCTCATCTTGGATTTCTTCCACGGGCTTAAATAAATGTGGGTATGTGGATCGCATACTTTCTTCCGCTTCCCATGTCATTTCCTCTCGTTTACTGCTTCCCCATAGAACCTTAACTGAGGCCACTTCTTTGTTTCTGAGCCTCCGTACTTGCCTATCTAGTATGGCAATGGGCACTTCCTCATAAGTCAATTTTTTCGTCACTTGTACATCATTTATTGGCACAATCTTAGTAGGATCTCCTACACATTTCTGAAGCATCGAGACATGGAAAACTGGATGGACTGACTCCTAATCCGGAGGTAGATCTAATTCATAGGCCACTTTGCCCACTTTGCGCACAATCTCATAAGGCCCAATGTTCCGGGGACTAAGCTTCCCCTTTTTGCCAAATCTCATTACACCTTTCATAGGTGACACTTTCAAGAATACCCAATCCTTCACCTGAAACCCTAAGTCTCTTCGACGATTGTCCGCATAGGACTTTTGACGACTTTGGGCAGCTAACAACGATCTTGTATGAGCTTGACTTTCTCTACAGCTTGCTAGACCAAATCTAGCCCTATCAATTTAGCCTCTCCTGTTTCAAACCACCCGATTGGGGATCTACACTTTCGCCCATATAAAGCTTCATACGGTGCTATTTGAATGCTAGAATGATAACCGTTATTGTAAGCAAATTCAATGAATGGAAAATGGTCATCCCAATTTCCTCCAAAATCTATCGTACATGCCCGCAACATATCTTCAAGAGTCTGAATAGTACGCTCGGCTTGTCCATCAGTCTGCGGGTGAAATGACGTACTAAGGCTCACTTAGGTCCCTAGACCTTCTTGGAAATACTTCCAAAAATTGGTTGTAAACTGAGTTCCTCTGTCTGAGATATTAGATACTGGAACACCATGGAGTCTTACTATCTCTTTAAGATAAAGTTTTGCATAATCTTCTGCCACATACGTCATTCTGACCGGTAAGAAATGAGATGACTTTATGAGTCTATCCACAATCACCCATATGGAATCATACTTACATCGAGAACGGGGTAATCCTGAAATTAAGTCCATGTTAATCACTTCCCATTTTCAAGTTGGGATTTCTATAGCTTGCAACAATCCACCCGGCTTTTGGTGCTCGATTTTCACTTGCTGGCAATTTGGACATTGAGCTATGAATTCTGCTATATCTTTCTTCATTCCATTCCACCAATATATAGAATTAAGTTCATGATACATTTTCGTCGCTCCGGGGTGGACAGAATAACGGGAGCAATGAGCTTCTCTCGATATCTGATGGCGTAGACCTGCCACGTTGGGAACACATAATCTGACTCGACATCAGAGAACTCCATCTGCCGAAAGCTCAAATGATGACTTCTCTTTCTGAGAGAGTGTATCTCTGTCATGCCTTAGCATGGGATCCTCATATTATCGCTCTTTCACTTGTGCTACTAGCGACGAGATCGCTGAATTCTGAATAGTAGTTCCCCCGCTGCCTGAGTCCACCACTCGAACTCCTAGGCTAGCTAATCGCTGGAGCTCGCGGGCCATTTCTCTTCTCTCTGGTCGTACATCACATAAACTTCCCATAGATCTGCGGCTAAAAGCATCAGCTACAACATTTGCCTTTCCAGGGTGATACAAAATATCGACATCATAATCCTTTAGCAGTTCCAACCAGCGTCGTTTCCGCAAATTCAACTCTTTCTGCTTGAAGATGTACTGGAGACTCTTATGATCTGTGTAAATATCCACATGGACACCATATAAATAATGTCTCCATATATTTAACGCATGAACCACTGCGGCCAATTCTAGATCATGGATCGGATAATTCCGCTCATGTTTCCGCAATTGCGTTGAGGCATACGCAATAACTTTACCATGTTGCATCAATACACAGCCTAACCCAACCCCAGAAGCATTACAATAAACAACATATCCTTCCATTCCCTCTGGAAGCGTCAAGACTGGGGCGGAAGTCAACCTACTTTTCAACTTCTGGAAAGTACATTCACAAGCATCTGTCCATTGAAACTTTGCCGATTTCTGGGTCAACTTTGTGAGTGGTGCCGAGATAGAAGAAAAACCTTCAACAAATCTCCTGTAATAACCTGCTAAGCCCAGAAAGCTACGAACCTCCGTATGAGTCGTGGGCCACGGCCAAGTCTTCACAGCCTCAATCTTTTAGCTATCTACTCGAATACCATCGGCTGCAACGATATGCCCCAGAAATGCCACTGAGTTCAACCAAAACTCACATTTGGAAAACATTGCAAACAACTCTTAAGTCCGAAGAACTCCAAGGACGGTATGCAAATGATCCGCATGTTCTGCCTCGGTAATATACCAAGATGTCGTCGATAAATATGATCACGAATAAATCCAGAAAAGGCCTGAACACATTATTCATCAGATCCATAAATGCCGCCGGCGCATTAGTTAGCCCAAATGACATTACCCGGAACTCAAAATGACCATACCTTGTTCTAAAGGTCATCTTAGGGATATCTTTCTCCCTAACTCTCACTTGATGATACCCGGACCTCAAATCAATCTTTGAAAACCACTTGGCACCTTGCAATTGATCAAATAAGTCATCTATCCTTGGAAGAGGATATTTATTCTTAATCGTCAACTTGTTCAATTGTCGATAATCAATGCACATTCTCAAGGAGCCATCTTTCTTTCAGACAAATAATACGGGTGCCCCCCACGGGGATGAAGCCTTTATCAAGCAGGTCTTTAAATTGCTCCTTCAACTCTTTTAATTCTGCGGGAGCCATTCTATAAGGAGGAATAGATATCGGCTTAGTGCCCGGCAACACATCAATAGCAAAATCAATCTCCCGCTTTGGAGGAAGGCCTGGAAACTCTTCCGGGAACACATCCCGAAATTCGTTTACTACGGGAACTATCCGAAAAGTCGGCGATTCCTACATCTTGAACCCGAACTAGATGATAGATGCAACCTTTCGTGATCATCTTCCTTGCCTTTAGATAGGAAATAAACCTACCTTTTGGTGATGCCGTATCCCCCTTCCATTCTAAAACTGGTTCTTTCGGAAATTGGAAACGAACAATTTTCATTCTACAATCAACATTGGCATAGCAAGAAGACAACTAATCCATGCCCATGATAATATCAAAATCCACCATTTCTAACTCATGCAAATAAATCATGGTACGACGATCACAAACCATAATTACACAATTTCTATATACTCGGCTAGCTATTACCGATTCACCCACGGATGTAGACACCTCAAAAAGTTTAATCGACTCCGGTTCGACTCTAAATCGACCCGCAACATACGGAGTAACATATGACAAGGTGGAGCCCGGATCAATCAAAGCATATACATCATGAGAGAATACCAATATTATACCTGTAACCACATCAGGGGAAGACTCAAGGTCATGGCGTCCAGCCAAAGCATAAACACGGTGTTGAGGACCGCTGGAACTGGGAGCTCTCCCTCTACCTCTACCATGGCCGACGAGCGCATGTGAACCTGGCCCCATAGGGCGTACAGATGCTGAAGATCCGGATATTGACCCTGAAGGCTGGGTCCAACCTTTACCGTAAACTGAGGGGCAATCACGCATGATATGGCCTGGTCGACCATATGAATAGCAAACATCCAAACCCAATCGGCATCGACCCCAATGAAACTTCCCACACTGGGAACATCGTAGTATGGGTGGCCTTGCCTGACCCGAATCATCTCTAAACTGAGACCCCGAATAACTTTGACTCAGCCTAGAACGAGTAGATCTGTCGAATTTCTGGCCTGAAAACCGCGGGGGCGCACTAGTCATAGAATATCTTGAGTGACTGGACATCTGCTGTCTATGCCCACCTCTAAATTCACTCATCGGACCTGAAGATCTGGCCCTCTTACCATGGCCCCTATCTTGCTCGCGTTCACTTCTTTGTTGTTGCAAGATTTCTTCTAAGTTCTGAGCATGGGCCGGAATGCGCGCAATATCCATACCGTCCTGAAGGGATGCAGTCAAGCATCTATCCATCAAGTGTGGCCCTAGGCCCTTCACAAATCAGTGTACCCGGTCACCCATATCCGCTACCATGGCCGAAGCATACCTAGCCAAGGAGTTAAAGCGGAGACTATACTCTAGGGCACTCATACTACCTTGCCTCAAGTTCAAGAACTTATCGGCCGTAGCTCGCCGAACTTCTGGAGGCATATAGTGTCGGAGGAAAGCATCAACAAACTCTTGCCATACCGGGGGAGGTGCATTGGCTCCCCGTGAAGCCATCCATACCGTATACCATTGGATCGAGACATCTCTAAATATATATGACGCTAGCTCCACCAACTCGGTGTCCGAAGCATGTATCAATCGGAGTGTCCTCAACATACACTCGATAAAATCCTAAGGGTCCTCCTCTGGCTTTGATCCAAAGAATTCCGGAGGGTTCAAAGTAATGAAGTCACGGGCCCTTGCACTAACAGTCCTATCACCGTGCCCTGAACTTTGCCTCTGAGTCTGGGCCGCAACCAACTGGGTAAGCAAATGTATGGCCTCTTTCACATCTTGGCCCGAAGCATCCGGTGGAGGAGCTAGAGGTACTGGAGCTAGGGATGAGGCTCCCTCATGCTCCTCAATAATAGGTACTGTCCGGGAGGACTAAGATTGAGCCGCACTCTGGGACTCACTTTCCTTTACTACCGGTGGCGGTGCTCTTTCAACCCGCTTTTCTGCCACCGTCTTGCCCTTTTGGGCTGCTGTAGCTTTGCTCCTTTTAGGCATCTCTGAAATACACAACACACGATTAAGGAACAAGAATTGCTTATATAACAGCTCTATCGCACGATTTCTTATGAAGAAAGAAGGTCATTTATTCCTAAAATGTCCGCAGCTTCTTGTTTATAAGTGTGGCGCGCAACACACCCATAACTAAGACTCTACTAGACATGTCTCGTAGACACACCCTGGCACTGAACCGTGCACTGATACAACTTTTGTCACGACCCGTCTAGAGGACCGCGACGAGCACCCAGTGCTAGCCCACCCGGGCGCCCCTTAACTTACACTTATGCTTACATCTAGGTGAACCATACAATTAAACAGATATATCTATTCATTCATCATACTAGTCCCATTGGACGACAATGCCTTTATATCATAATTGGCATCTATGCCACATCAACGTACATGAGCCGACGAGGCTATCAAAATGATATACAAAATATAGGCTGACAAGGCCGACCCCGCTTTGCCCATAATTATGTACACAAAAGAATAAGTACCCAAAAGTTATGGCTCCGAATGAAATGGAGCTATGCTATGTATGTCACGACCCAACCCCGTAGGACGCGACTAAGTACCCGACCTGGACACCCGTATACATATTCTTTAGCTATATGTTCTTTTCACAACAAACTCAATATGGATCTTGTAACGACCAACCATGGTCTCAGATTTGTCACATAATTATACATATAAAAGCAAGCCGACAAGGCTGCCCTCACATATCAATATCATATGCAAGCCAACAAGGCTGCCATTGTGGATGAACATCATACCACAGCACATCGTATAGACACAGCTGAACAAAACCCACACATATGTCCACAGACCTCTAAGAGTTTCAATAGTGAAATATGATGGGACAGGGCCCCGTCGTACCCTAAAACATCATATGCATATATTTTGATAAAAAAGGATCTATACCAAAGTCTGGGCTCCGTAACAACGGAACTCTCCAAGATAGCAGAAGGGAAGTCTTAAGCTGACGGATCACCAAAGCGAGTATCTGCACCTGCGGACATAAAACGCAGCCCCCCGAAGAAAGGGGGTCAGTACGGAATATGTACTGAGCATGTAAAGCATGAAACACAGTAAACAGGATCATATTTGAAATGACGAGTACAGAACACGAGTACAATATCCCGAATACCAAGATGCTTGCTTTTGAAACAGAAATCGTGCATATCCGTATCATATATCATACTCAACCCGTTTTGAGACGTAGTAACATAATTAGATAACGATCTTGTACGAATGTATATAGAACATGTCCCGGCCCTATAGTGAGGGACTCGGTAAATAAAATCATATCATCATCATGCATATATATATATATATATAACGTGTCCCGGCCCTCTAGTGAGGGGCTTGGTGGATAAAGTCAACATATGCCATCCTGGCCGCCATCACCGTATCATCATATCATCATATCATCATGTCATCATATCATCTTATACATATACATATAACGTGTCCCGGCCCTTTAGTGAGGGATTCGATGAACAATGCATTGAAGTTGTGCACGATAACATACCCGGCCCGGGACTCGGTGAAAGATACATTGAGGTATGCACGAGTAGAGTAGTGAGAAACATATGCAATTAAAAACATTTTTAAGGACTCAATAGAATAGTCAATGCAAATCATCGTTCGCAATTTTAATAATAGTCATATCATTTACCTTTCGGATGTCCCTGTGGATTATATCAAAATGGAACATTAAAATCATGTGTACATATCAATATATATGAAGCAAAACATAAATTATGTGAATCAAGGTCAATAGCCATCCTAGTGGCTCTAGGAATAGGAATTTCCTTTGGAATCGTATATATGTCGTATATTCATTTCACAACGATCATGCCAAAAAGAAAGAAGGGTTAGCTTCACATACCTTTAGCGCTTATTCGCCACACAATATGTATACGCTGCCCAATAATATCTCAACCTATATTAAGACGCCAACAACTACGATTAAGCTACGGGGAGATTCAAAATGTATTCTAACGTTAGTTACTCCTTTCTAGATATTTAGACGACGTTTTCTCTTATATCCACACCAACTACATACAACCAATCCAACATCAATAATTATATGTTCAATACCAATCCGGAGAGCCCACACAACATTCCAAATAGCCCACATTCATAACATTTTATAACGATTCACATACGGCTACTACATTCGAAAGTTATTTCCAATAGTCCGTAGCCTTAACGTTTGCATGTAACCACTTTATAACAGACCATCCAACATACAAAATAATGCATAACCTTAATTATTATTAATCATCCAAGCTCAATAAGAACCACAACAATGTGTCAAAACAGTCCCTAACCGACAACATAACAATGTTCGGAATTCTTGCAAACGTTTACGAACATACTAAGAAAACCACATATGATTCTTACACATTATTTCATTTCTTCTTTTCATATAATTTCAGTAAGTTATGACCAGCAATCACATGACAACTACATCATCAATTCATACGCAACTAAGCTACGTTATTATCACTATAATCCTTACAACAACTCACAAACGACTTTAGTTCCAATTCCAACCATTAAACACCTTCATTTCCATCATAAAATTCATGACAATAACAATCAAAATATCAAGTAAAATCAGTTCACAAACTTCTACAAAAACAGTCCACTACACGGCTTAACTATGCTTCAACATCACTCACATAAAATCATATATTCAATTTATTTTCATACTAACACAACTTCACCTTTAACCTTCCAATTCTTTTCATTATTTTTACCATGCAATCTATGATAGCAACAACCATAATTACTAAAGAAAATCAGTCCATAAATTCCACCAAAACAGTCCCTACGGCCACATAATCATTCCAACACCAACATTCACGATTTTATGCATGCAATTCATGTTCACCAAGTTACAACCATACTTCAACATCAACATATATAACTCCTTGGTTATTATCATGTTCCAACATCAACACACATCATTTAATGCATACAACTTATATTTACTCATCTACATCACCCTTAATACATGAAAAAGAAAGTTAGATCTTACCTTGACAACTTGACTTCTCAACTTGGCTAGAGTTTGTGAATTGAAATGATAATGGTTCTTGTTGCTCCAATAACTATCTTCACGTTTATACGGACCTTATAAAGGGTTGAAATTCTTGAAGAAATATTTTTTTGATCAACACACAAGGAGCTCCAAAATCAGCCCTTTGGCCGTGAGCTTTCTCTCTCTCTCTCTCTAGGGTTTTCTAGTTTTCTTTCTTTGTGTTGTGAAGTTGAAATGAATTGTAATGGCTGATCCCTTAGTCATTATTTGGTTAAATTATGATGCCTAAAAGGTGGACACATGCTCCACTCATGACAATGAGTCACTCCATTAACTTTACACCAAAAGTCAATATTTTTCTTCCTCACTTTCGGCTATATGCCTAGTCCGAACCCCCTCCTTGTCTCTCCTTCTTCCTTTCATTTTTATTGTTTACAAGACAATTGCATGTGTAGTGGATGATTCATACACTAACCTTTGTCCGTTGCAATCATACAAAGATGAATGTCAATATTTAAGTGTGCAAGGATTCTTCCTAACATGTGTGTCTTCATAAAATAATGCATGCTTTTATAAAGTAATAGATGCCTTCCATATTCAAATACATGCCTCACATGGATGTATTCTTTTTTTATCCACCTTGGCCGAAATTCACATGTATTTTTCTTCCAATTTAGTTGTCCACAATATGATGAAAATGTAGTGGATGAATCAACATTTAAATGCATATTTGTATGTCTTCCATAATAGTCTTATTTTAGATGACTTTGAGTCATCTTATGGACATGGCATGTTAATGTTCATATTGGCTCATTGTTGCCACTAATTTTTACTTAACACCACAATTAAGTAGTTCCTAATTTCCAACAACATTCTTATACTAAGTAAAATTTATAACCGATTAGTTCTAGTTTAGAAATTAAAAATTCGAGGTTTCTATCTCACGTCGATTCTTTCGCGAATAACTCGACGTATAAAATACGGGGCCTAACAATGTAATCTCTGAGTAAGCAGCTATGGATCAAGCCTGTCTCCCTGTGCACCTGCAGGAATAACATAGCATCCACAAACAAAAGGACGTCAGTACGAAGAATGTACTGAGTATGTAAAGCATGATCAATATCAATATAGAAGCATAAATAGCAACACAAGAAATAGCATAGAATGGGAGATGGCAATATCATCGTCATATGCACTTACTCGTCTTTCATAGGAACTTTTCATTGCTAATATGTATTTGTGTACATACAACATTATCCGTATTCCATAATAGTACCCGTACCATATTTGTGCTCGGATTCGTATACATGCCCTTAATCACATTCATATACATAGTCATATCATATTCATATTCACGTCATATACATAATCATATCATATACATACCATTTACATAGCATACTCGACCACGTTGGATCGGTGTTTCATACATACTTGGCCAACCAAGGCTCAAGGTTACTCCTACCTGGCCCTACCAAGGCTTCAGGGTTACATCTACCTGGCCCTACCAAGGCGTCAGGGTTATCCGTACCATCTGCAGAGGTGTGCGCACATTTCGTAATCGTATACATACTTATTCACATATCATACCCGGCCTCATAAGCTCGGGGCTCTATAATAGTCACTCATAGATTCATATACATAATAGCTCATAAGCTTCATTATTATCAATGTCATTATCATCATCTTCATCATTATCGTCGTCGATATCATTATCACCATCATTATCTTTCGTCACATCCATCTTTATAGGCGTACTCATTATACGAGGACATTAGTACAATTGTAGCGTATCAAGAATCGTGAGCTTGCTAGCTCGGAAGATCAAATCAATTGAAAGATATCATACTCTTACAGAAGATTTAGATGTTGGGCTAAAGAACCATGCCTTATGAAAGAAGGGTTAGCCTTACATACCTTTCCGTTGCCTCAAGGTTATATCTACCTGGCCCTACCAAGGCTTCAGGGTTATCCGTACCATCTGCAGGTGTGTGCGCGCGTTACGTAATCATATACATACTCTATACATATTCATATACATATATTCTACCCGGCATTATAAGCTCGGGGTCCCATTATAGCCCTTCATAGGTACATATACATATATAATAGCTCATAACCATCTTTGGCATCATTTTGCTCTCATCATCATACTATCATCACCATTATTGTTACATCTATATTATAGGCTTATTTGTCATGTGAGGAACTTAGTACAATCGTAGTGCATATCAAGCATCGTGAGCTTACTAGCTCGGAATATAAGTCATTGAAGACATCATAAGCTTATAGAGGATTAGAGGTTTGGCCAAAGAACCATGCCTTATGAAAGAAGGGTTAGCCTTACATACCTTTTCGTTGAACTATCCTACACTTGCACGTACTCCTTGGATGCTCACATTTCTACCTTCATTAAAGTCGTACTATCATTAGAATCGACAATTAGCACGCATGGCTAAAGCTAGAAAAATCGGACAACATTTCCTTTATTTATATGGCATTCCTCCATATCGTAATTCAACTTCCAAGCGTCAACAACACATTCACAATATCATAACAATGGCCATTAATCATCCACATTATCTAGATTTCTCAATTCAATTTCATTTATCCATATTCATGGTCACAACACCCAACTTCGTCCATTCATTTACAATGTCTATTTCATGGTATTAACGTCATTTATAACACATTCGTGTCACAACACAACAACAATCATGATTCAATTCGAACTATTTCTCAAAATGTCACTATTCATCATTCATGACCAATTTTGCTATACTCTTCTATTGTCCAAGCATTTTAACTCTCAAATACCTCAAACAACATATAAATATCGTGAATATTACCTTAGAAGTTGCAAGAACAAGCCTTAGTTGATAATACTCCACTTGAGCAAAAACCCTAGTTTTCCTCCATTTGGATTTCTTGACTTGAATGGCCTTTAATGGGTTTCCTTACTCTTGATTCACTTGGTTTATGTTATTGATGGCTTACAATCCTTGAAAAATTGTGTAATAAATGTAGAGAGATGTTTTAGAGAGAAGGATGAAATGTGGAAATGATTTCGTGAACCTGGTCCCTTATTAAATAACCCATCACTGATCTGTCGGGGTCCATTATACGGTCCATTATATGGTCCGTATGACCGTAGAACGTGCTTTTCCTTCACCCTTCACTGTGACCATTTGACGGTTCATTATACGGACCGTAAAAAATTTATACGGTCCGTATAACTGACTGTAAAATTGCACCAGTGAGCAATCCTCGCTGTGATGGTTACGGTCCATTATACGGTCCGTAAAACATTATACGGTCCGTATAATGTGCCATAAAACTCACCAGTCCACTGAACTTGTTCTCGTCACTTCGTTGACCTCCAATCCTTATGGAACCTTCTTAACACTTGTTTAACACTTCATTAGCAATCTAAGGGACGTTATAACTCTTTCCCAAAATGCCCTTAAGTCATCATTAACCCGATACTCGTATTTCACTGGTTCATTCATTTGCGTACCAATGGAAGATTTTTCCGAGGTGTAACAATATATATATATATATATATATATATATATATATATATATATATATATATATATATATTATTTTGACAGCCTAAAGGCTTATGTATATAAAAGTATTTTTATGTTCTCAAATGAAAGATGATTTTTCCTACGTTTTGAGTATAAATTAATAAATGAGCATGATGAGAGATAGAACGAGTGGTGCTCGGTGGCTAGCCCCGGGCACCCGTCGGGTCCCCTAGCTGGGTCGTGACAATCATTACGAGCATTATACTTTATAGACCTCAGAAATTTCCCCGTGAACGCACCTCGAATAGACTAATGAAGAATACGGGTATATGGTGTTTTAATCAGAAGGGAATGATGTTTGACGACCCTAAGTAAGATTTCAAAGGCAATGGGAATAAGGGATAAGGTTATGCTCCACAATGACTAATTATAGGTTCTGAAGACTTGAAAGTCGCAGATTTGCACTTTGGCCCAGTCGACCGTAAAGTGAAATACAGACCGCAAAGTGGTATACGGCCCGTAAACCACCATGTTGTATTTCAACTCACAAAACTTCAACTTTTTATCAAATGTTTAAATGGTTAAATACAACTTCGAATACGGACCGTAAATTGAAATACGACCCGTAAATTGCGATCGTAAATCACCATGATCCTCAGCATACCTTTTTGGTTTTGATATGCTTAAATACGACCACGATATATGGCCGGTAAACTGGAATACGGACCGTAAACTGGGTTTACGACCACTGTGCACTTCAGTCACTGTTCATTCCGGATTAGATTTCAAGTCATTAAAAGGAGACCTAAGCTCATTCAATTCATTTCATTTCCACGATATTTCTCTCTAGAAACCTCTAGAATGCTCTCTACTCTTCATCACAAGAAAAGCAAAGGAAATCCATGATCAATAACACCAAATCCATGAAATAAAGTGTATGAAACCTAGCTAAAGCTCATCTCTCTCAAGAAAACCCAAAGGAAGTGAAGTAGGGTTTTGATGTTAGAGAAGTGATTCCATTCAAGGCTTGTTCAACCATCATCTAAGGTAAGTTTCATGACTAAACCATGTTGTTTAAGGTATTGGAAGGTTAAGATACTTGAATTGTAAAAAGACATAGGAAATGGGTCATTCATGAGTGAATAGTGTCGTGGTTGGATGGTAGTTGGGTTGAATTGTGAATGTTGTTGTGAACGTTTGGGGAGTTGATGTAGAATATGGCAAAAGTAGTATAAACAAAGGAAGTGCTGTCCAATTTTCCCTAGAAATAGTACCGCGTCCTTATAGTCGAATAAACTAACGTTAGTCCGAATTCTCTCTTGAAGGTAGAAACGTGATATCGAAGGAGAACAAGCAAGTGATAGCTTAGTTAAACGTCAAAGATATGTAAGGCTTATCCCTTCCTTCAAAGGCATGAATCTTTCAAACTTTCCTTGATCCTCCTATATGATGGAACTTATGAGTTCTTAAATATACTAAATTACAGACGAGCATGATAATGAGTTAAAGTATAGAGGTTCGATGGTTCATGATATGATGATCCCATAACGCTGATGGTGTCATTATTGTTAACGGTCACCTTATGCACTATTTCCTTCAAGGTGAGGCAAAATACTCATAAACGTTCATAACATAATCGGGGGTTTACGACCTTACATCACCTCGACATAGCCATGGTTGTCTTCAAAGTCTAATGTGTGCTCCTAATGCTAAATGTGAAATAATGCTAAATCATGATATGTTTATAAGACGATTAATGATGCTAGCTTATAATATGCCTATGTTATGTATGAAATTGCCAAGCTATGATAAGATTATGATATGTTCATGAAATGTGCTATAGTGATGGGTTATGATTGATTTTGTGATGATGAGATTCCACCGTGCCTAGATGGCCAGGCATGTCACCGCTAAGGTGGGCTGCATATGATTCCACCGTGCTTAGATGGCCGGGCATGTCACCGCTAAGGCGGGCTACAATGTTACACCGAGCCTAGAGGGCCGGGCATGATCACCACTAGTGGGCGGCATATGATTGTTACGCGGACGCGGGATAACGACGAGATATGTGATATGACGAGATATGTAATGTGGCGAGATATGTGATGTGATGACATATGTACCATGATTATGTAAAATATGATATATGTACAAAATGTATTTGCTTATGACACTCTTGCAGGTTATATCTTTCTCTTATGGCTCATGATCCTCCTATTATATTTATTTCATTCTTGTCTTACATACTCAGTACAATATTCGTACTAACGTCCGTTTTCTTTGGATGCTGTGTTCATGCCCACAGGTAGACAGGGAGGCGAGCTTGAGCCAGACTCGTAGAAGCTGTTAGCCGATTGAAAGCACTCCTTTGTTCCGTAGGTGCTTCATAATTCTTTTGTGCATATTTGTATATGTTGGGCTCGACGGGGTCCTGTCCCGTCTATGCGTTTTGTACTTCAGTAGAGGCTCGTAGATACACAGTGTGGGTTATGTGGTCGGATAAAGTCACTATGGTATAATTGTATATATATATATTATTTTGATAGCCTTAAGGGCTTATTTATATGAAACTATTTAGGTTTACAAATGAAACCTGACTTTCTTATGATTTGAGTATAAAAATCGATAAAAGAGTAGTTAATGGGCATCATGAGTAGTAGAACGAGCGGTGCTCGGTGGTTAGCCCCGGGTACCCGTTGTGGCCCCCAGCTGGGTCGTGACAAAAGTGGTATCAGAGCGGTTCTGTTACACCTTGGAAAAATCCTCCATTGTTGTCCAAGTGAATGGACCCACGAGGAGTATGAGTATCCGATGTTTTCATGACTAAGAAATAACATTTGACGACCCTAAGTAAGATTCCGAAGGCAATTGCAATAAGGGATAGGTTATGCTCCATAATGAATAATTATAGGTTTTGGAAATGTGAAAAGTTGCAGGTTTGCATTCTGGCCAGTTGGTCGTAAAGTGAAATACGGACCGTAAAGTGGTATACGGTCCGTAAACTGCCATGTCGTATTTTGGCTTCCAAAACTTCAAATTTCTGCCAAATGATCAAATGGTTAAATACGACCTGAAATACGGACCGTAAAGTGGTTTACGACCCGTAAACCGTGATCGTAAATCACCATGTTTCAGCCTAAGTTTTTGGTTCTGATAAGATTAAATATGACCACGAAGGACGGTCCGTAAACTGGAATATGGACCGTAAACCAAGTTTACGACCACTATGCATTTCAAATCAGATTTTTCAATCATTAAATAAGGGGTCCAAGGCTTATTTCATTTCACTTCTACATCACACCCCTTCTCTCTAGAACATCTCTCTACATATATTCCACAAGAATTCAAGGATATTTGGTGATCAACAACATAAATCAAGGGAATCAAGTGTAAGAAAACCATCAAGATCATCTAAGGTCAAGAAATCAAAATGGAGATAAACTAGGGTTTTGCTCAAAGTGGAGTATTATCAGCTAAAGCTTGTTCCTACAACATTTAAGGTAAGATTCATGATATTTCTATGTTGTTTAAGGTAGTTAAGAGTAGAAATACTTGGATTGTGGAAGAGTATAGAAAAATGAGTCATGAATATGGAATAGTGTCATTTTGAGAAATAGTATGAATTGAGTTATGGGTTTTGATGTATTGTGATGTAAATACGATATAAATGATGTTGAGATGAACAATGTATGTAAATGGACGTCGTGTGTGTTATGGCCATGGTTATAGATGAATTGAATGTAAGTCTAGAAATATGGATAATATGAATGAGTAATGGCTATTGTTATGGCATCGTGAATTTATTATTGACGTTTGGGAGTTGAGATCCGTGATGGAGGAGATGCTGTCCGATTTTCTCTAGCTTTATGTTATGTATAGGAGATGTAAATGATTATGAGGGTAATTAAGTACGGATATGGATGTATGTATGCAGATACGCAATAGAAATGGAATGTCTTTATGGAAAGCAAGTAAGTGCCATGATGATGATATTATTGCCCCCCTCCTATGCTACTTCACATGTGGTTCTTTGTGCTTCTATATCGATGTTGATCATGCTTTACATACTCTGTACATTCTTCGTATTGACGTCCTGTTGTTTGTGGACGCTTCATCATGCCCGCAGGTGCACAGGGAGACAGACTTGATCCATAGCAGCTTTCTCAGAGATTACATACCAGAGCTCCATTTCATTCGGAGCCATAGCTTTTGGGTACTTCTTCTTTTGTGTATATAGTTATGGGCATAGCGGGGTCCTGTCCCGCTCATGTGATATGTATACTCTTCTTAGAGGCTCGTAGACATGTGTATGTGGGTAGATATGTTTGGCCTTGTCGACCTATGTTTTGTATATCATTTTGTTGGCCTCGTCGGCCTTGTACATTTGATGTGGCATATATGCCTATGATGCTATCTAAGATGATTGTCGCCCAACGGGACTAATATGATTGATGACTAGAATGCATGACTTGATTTATAAATCGCCTAGATATTATGTGAATGTGTGTTAAGGGGTGCCCGGGTGGGGTAGCACCGGGTGCTCGTCGTGGCCCCCTAGTCGGGTCGTGACATATATATATACAGTAACAATCTCGTGAGACCATCTAATCCACACTGTGCCTCTACGAGCCCCTACTGGAGTGCTATGCATAAGGATGGGACAAGACTCCGTCATGCCCAAAATACATATATATGACTATACACAAGAGAATCATCATAAGCACCTCCGAACAAAGGAGTGCTTTTAATCAGCTGACAGCTACTACTGGTTTGGGTCGAGCTCTCCTCCCTGTCTACCTGTGGGCATGAACACAACGTCCAAAGAAAACGGACGTCAGTACAAACATTGTACTGAGTATGAGAGGCATAGGCAAAGAAATAAGACAATGACATAAAGGAAACATCAATATGGAACATATGTATCAGACTGTCAAGTATAAAGATGATAATGCATGCTGGCTTACTCATAATCCTCATCATGTCATGTATGCATAAACATATAAGCTGCCCGTCCATATAGGTACGGTGTGATAATGTATAAGCTGCCCGCCTTAGCGGTGACTGCCCAGCCCAATAGGCGCGGTGTTATATCATCATCATACATGCTCATCATAATATGCTTATCTTAACATAATTATCATAATACATGCATAAGGCTTAAGAACAACTTTACTTTATCGGGGTGACGTAAGGTCGTGATTCCCCCTATTTCATTATGGAGTAATCATTGACATTCTGCCTCACCTTGAAGGAATTAGCACATAAGGTGAGTGTAAGCAATAAATAACATCATCATCATTATAGGATCATCATGTCATGTCTCTTATCTTATATAGCTATTCATAAACATAGGCTTTTAGCTTTCTGGAATATAGGAACTCATGGGGAGGAAGGAAAATCATACTAAAAGATTCATGCCATTAGAAAGAAAGGACAAGCCTCACATACCGTTGACGTTTAACTAAGCTATCATTAGCTTGTTCTCCTTCGATATCACGTTTCTACCTTCAAAAGAGAATTCACATTTACATTAGTTAATCGACTATAAGAACACGCTACAATTTCTAGGGAAAATTGGGCGGCACTTCCTCGGTTTATACTACTTTTCGCATATGCTATATCAACTCCCACACGCTCACAACAACATTCACAATATCGCAATCAACCATCATCATTTATATACATTGACCATAATCCACCATTTCTCTTCAATTCTTCCACATTTATGGTTAGATCTTACTATCGCGTCTCCTCATGTATAATACTTATTTCATGGCCTAAATGTCATTTATAACGTATTCATAATCACAACACTCCAACATTCATAATCCAACCCAACTACTATCCAACCATGACACTATTCACTCATGAATGACCCATTTCCTATGTCTTTTTACAATTGAAGTATCTTAACCTTCCAATACCTTAAAAAACATGGTTTAGTCATGAAACTTACCTTAGATAATGGTTAAACAAGCCTTGAATTGAATTTCACCTCTAGCACCAAAACCCTACTTCACTTTCTTTGGGTTTTCTTGAGAGAAATGAACTTTAGCTAGGTTTCATATACTTTGCCTCATGGATTTGGTGTTATTGATCATGGATTTCCTTTGATTCTCTTGAAAATGAAGAGTGGAGAGTATTCTAGAGGCTTCTAGAGAGCAATATCATGGAATGACATGAATTTAATGAGCTTGGGTCTCTTTTTAATGACTTAAAACCTGATCCGGAATGAACAGTAGTTAAAGTGCACAGTGGTCGTAAACCCAGTTTACGGTCCGTATTCCAGTTTACGGGCCGTATTTCGTGGTCGTATTTAAGCATATCAAAACCAGAAAGGTATGCTGGGGATCATGGTGATTTACAATCGCGATTTACCGATCGTATTTCAATTTACGGTCCGTATTCCAAGTCATATTTAACCATTTGATCATTTGGCAGAAATTTGAAGTTTTGTATGTTGGAATACGACATGGTGGTTTACGGGCCGTATATGACTTTACGGTCCGTATTTCATTTTACGACCGACTGGGCCAAAGTGCAAATCTGCAACTTTCACATCTTCAAAACCTATAATTAGTCATTGTCGAGCATAACCTTATCTCTTATTCTCATTGCCTTTGAAATCTTACTTAGGGTCGTCAAAGGTCATTCCTTTCTGATTAAAACACCATATACTCGTATTCTTCGTTAGTCTATTCGTTGTTCGTTCACGGGGAAATTTACGAGGTGTAACACTATCCCCCCCCCCCCCCCCTCATTCTGAACATTCATCCTCGAATGTTAAACACTCGGGATTCTACGAAAATTTCGCTAGAGTTTCCCCTGTAATACGGCATCACCATCCTGTCACAACAACCCATAATATCATTGCCTCACAGGGCCATAACACAATAAAACTCTAAGAAAGGCTTACGAAAGCTCTAGAGAGTAGGGGATATAATATCTGAGTAATGATGGAATTAGGGGTGTTCAAATACTATAATTATTACACTTCATTTATTGCATACTTACCTTATATTGTTGGCGTTCCATCTCGAGTCTCTTCTGGGGGTTGAAATAAATGCGAGTACTCGGACTTCGTACTTTCTTCCGCCTCCCAAGTCATTTCTTCTCAGTTATTATTTCGCCACAAGACTTTAACTGAAGCTACCTCTTTATTTCGGAGTCTTCGCACTTGCCTGTCTAGAATAGCAATAGGCACCTCTTCATAGGTTAGCTTTTCTGTCACTTGCACATCATCTATCGGTACAATCTTTGTGGGATCTCCAATACACTTGCGGAGCATCGAAATGTGAAAGACTGGATGGACTGATTCAAGCTCCGAAGGCAAGTCCAATTCATAGGCTACATGACCCAACTTGCGGGTAATTCTATAGGGTCCAATGTACCTAGGACTTAGCTTCCCTTTCTTGCCAAATCTTATTACCCCTTTTATTGGCAATACTTTCAAAAATACCCAATCACAAACTTGAAATCACAAGTCTTGTCGGCGATTGTCTGCATAAGACTTTTGGCGACTTTGGGCTGTTAACAATCGATCTCGGATCACCTTAACTTTTTCCACCGCTTGTTGAATCAATTCAGGGCCTACTAGTTGTGCTTCTCCTATCTCGAACCATCCGATTGGGGATCTACATTTCCTTCCATATAAAGCTTCATATGGAGCCATTTGAATGCTGGAATGATAACTATTGTTGTATGCAAATTCGATTAGCGACAAATGATCGTCCCAACATCCACCGAAATCCAGCACACATGCTCGTAGCATATCCTCCAAGGTCTGAATAGTACGCTCGGCTAGTCCATCGGTCTGCGGATGAAATGCCATGCTAAGCTTCACTTGAGTGCCTAGACCTTCTTGGAAGGACTTCCAAAACCTGGCTGTAAACTGTGCTCCTCTATCTGTAATAATCGATAATAGAACACCATGAAGTCCCACAATTTCCTTGAGATATAACCTCGCATAATCTTCGGCTGAGTATGTAGTCTTAACTGGGAGAAAATGGGCTGCTTTTGTCAATCTATCCACGACCACCCATATAGAATCATACCTATCGCGGAAACGAGATAATCCCACGATGAAATCCATGTTGATCACTTCCCATTTCCAAGTAGGGATTTCTATTGCTTGCAATAAGCCTCCTGGCTTCTGATGTTCAACTTTTACTTGTTGGAAATTTGGACACTGTGCTACAAATTCGGCTATGTCTCTCTTCATGCCATCCCACCAATACATCATCTTGAGATCACGATACATTTTAGTTGCACCGGGGTGAATAGAATACCGGGAACAATATGCTTCTTCTAGAATTCGTCGGCGCAATTCTGCTGCATTCGGCACACATAGCCTGCCCCGGTATCTAAGAATCTCATCCATAGAAACATCAAATGAAGACTTCTCTTTTCCATGAGATGTGTCTCTGTAACGACACAATTGAGGATCTTCATATTGTCGTTCTTTCACTTTCATATCCAAGGACAAAATTGTGGGGTTATTGATGCTGATCCCCACATTACCCAAATTGATTACACACACTCAAATATTAGCTAGTTGGCGGAGCTCATAAACCATCTCTTTCGTTTCCGGAGGGACTTCGCATAAACTGCCCATTGATCGGCGGCTAAGCGCATCAGCTACTACATTCGCTTTCCCGGGGTGGTACAAAATGTTCACATCATAATCCTTTATCAACTCTAGCCACCGCCTCTGCCGCAGGTTCAACACCTTTTGCTTGAAAATGTATTGAAGACTTTTGTGATCTGTATAGATATCAACATGCACACCATACAAATAATGCCTCCATATTTTTAAGGCATGAATAACCGCAGCCAATTCGAGATCATGAGTTGGATAATTCTTTTCATGTTTCCATAATTGTCTCGAAGCATATGCAATAACTTTACCATGCTGCATCAATACGCATCCTAATCCGACACCGGAAGCGTCACAATATACTACATAGCCATCTGACCCTTCTGGAAGTGTTAAGACCAGAGCTGAGGTCAATCTATATTTGAATTCTTCGAAACTGCGCTCACAAGCATCATTCCACTGAAATTTGGCTGACTTCTGGGTTAGCTTCATCAATGGGGCTGAAATAGATGAAAAGCCCTCTACGAATCTTCTACAGTAACCTGCCAAACCCAGAAAACTACGAACTTCTGTAGGCGTCGTAGGCCTCGGCCAAGTCTTCACAACTTCAATTTTCTGAGTGTCGACTCGAATGCCATCTTCTGAAATAACATGGCCTAGAAATGTCACAGAATTTAACCAAAACTCGCACTTTGAAAATTTTGCATACAATTCTCGGGCACGAACAATTCCAAGAACAATTCTCAAATGATCTGCATGCTTTGATTCTGTGCGAGAGTAAACTAGAATATCGTCAATAAACTGTCACGCCCCAAAACCCACCCTAGACGTGACCGGCATCCGACGTCACGAACAACATCGGAAGAACCTAAACAACACAATAATGATACTTGAACCCGCCAGGTTCAACATTCGCCTCCAACAATTTATAAATTAAATGCAACACATCATGAACACATGAATTAAATCAGCGGAAGTCTTTATAAGTAATAGCCATCAACGTGGCAAACACCCATTAAGTCGTACGAGACTTTTGACAATCTACCCACAATTCTGACAACTATCTATGGAGCTTCTAAGAGACATAACAATCGTTAAACTTCGGGACGCAGCCCGGAAATCTAGAATAATAAATGAAGCAGGAAGTGTCCCACGAACAAGGATGTGGGCTCACCGAATCCACAGCAGTAGCAAGTCCTCTTAAGCGTCGAAAGTATCACGAACCTGCTCTTCTTCGTTACCTAACATACCATCAAAAACAACAATGGTATGCCTGAGTACTTTCGTACTCAGTGAGTGCCTCGGGACAACAAGTGTTATGAAAATAAAATATAATAATATATAAAGAAATCAGTTCTGAAAAAGATAGCATAAAATAGTCATTCTGTTTTGTGATTCTCAATATCATTTATTAAACAGTTTACAAATCCATTAATCAATATATAAACAAGTATTCAACATATGCATCTCCATAAGAATTATCAAAACCGATTATGAAATCTTTTGTTAAGTTACAACTTTTAATTATGCCTTTCAAGTGATCATGATTGTCAACAACAGTTACATGAGATATTACGAATATTACACATGCCAACACAGGCCCAAGAATCAATCACATCGCGCATAGCGCACCACACATGAACATATATCATTTGTTTAACAGTTTATCAAGTCATTTCAAAATCCCAGTTGCAATTATGCTTAGTTCCATAATAAGGATGGATATCATAACCGCCCGTATAAGCCCAAATCAATATCAACAACACTACGTAATACACCGAAATATGAATTCACGGTGGCTACTCTTCCTCCCGAATAGCAAGGCACACTGCGCAATACATCGGAGTATGGATTCACGGTGGCTACTCTTCCTCCCGAATAGCAAGGCCATTAATGCACCCCAGGTAGCGAACCCGGAAGTGGCCACTCTTCCTCCCGAATGGCAAGGCAATTAATACACTAGGATCCATAGTGGCTACTCTTCCTCCCGAATAGCAAGGCAAACACATCGGAATATAAAAACCTCGGTGACCACTCATCCTCCCGAATGGCTAGGCATAAACATAACAATAAAGTCCATAGCATAGAAGCCGATTCACCAATTGTCTCAAAGCAGTCATACCGTCAATAACATTAAAGTTCATTACGCATATCGATCAACGAAAGACATATCAACTTAACTCTTTACCATTTACCATGCCAAACATTTCACTTACGAATCCAATATCACCACAAGCCACTCACAGGAAACAAGATATGAAGAAAGCCACTCATAAGCAAACTAATCAATCAATCGATACCCGGGTTAGGAAACCACGGAGGCTAATCGTCCTCTGAACTAGCACAGCTTTCCCATACAGGCCCAAAAACATAAACAAAATACAAATCATGTCATATTACCAAATTATCAATCATGGCTTAGAGCCGAATCTCACTTCTCAAGTCATCATCTCAAATAGAGGCATTTCAAGTTACAACCGATTGAGAATCTTATTCAAATATCTTATTCAATTTCACGTTTAAGAAACCCATTTTATAACAAAACAAGTTGAAGGTCCAACCTTCAGAAGATTAAGATCAATAATCCAATAATGGGGAAAAAGCGAGTTTCACAAAGTAATATAGTTCGTGTAAGGTTCGATGTGGGCTTGACCCTACGCACGGATGACCTTGTTTAAAAGAAATCATCTTTATAGTCAAATTATCATTACGGACCATTATGCCATATTGAAAGGATAAGTCATTCCAACCAATGTTTGAAAACGTACAACTACTTTACGAAGGATTTCCATGTTTTAAATCATCAATGATAATATCATTACCAACCCTTAACCATCATTATTAAACATATCTTATAGAGGAAAACATTCATAATATCACATACATATATAGGGTTTGTTAAAATCTAGGTTAAATGTGGGTTTGTCCCCTCACACACATTAACCACTATTTAAACATGAATTAGAGTTCAAGGAACATGAAAAGATTGCATTTTCCTTTCATTCATTAAAGAATCTTGAAATTTAATCCATCCTTAAATTACTCCCAAAATAGCCCAATATACCTTATATGCCAATGCTTGTATACACTTCTTTATTTCCGTATATCCATAGTATAACAATAACAACAACTACAGCCAATCCCACGATAATCCAACCCACGAAACAGCTCATATCAACCACCAAACAGTCCCCAAAATATCATCACAAAACAACCACGAAAATCATATAAAACAGCCCCCCAAAATATCGTCACAAAACAGCCCGGTATACGCTTTGTATACAATATCTTCATACACTTTATTCTTCCAAATTTCAAGAACAACAACTTATAAACAATATCAATAATTATTTTATATCAATATCCAACTAATCCTACCCATTTAATCATACCAAAACAGCCCACAAATCATTTGATATCCAAAAATTATAACCGAACTTCAAATGCCATTTTCTCTATTCTAACTCGTCAAATCTATCAATGATAAGGATAAAAACATCATTAAAATCTTAGGCATACCTTATGTGAGCAGATACCACGAAAACAACATCCCCCAAGTTCAATTTTTAGCTTAGAACGGCGGCAACAACTTGTTCTACACTTTATCCTTCACGAGCCTCGGGATTCGGGGCCTTGAACTTGATTGATTCACCACTTTCTCTCTCTAAATCTCCTCTCTATCTCTCTCTCTAAAACTCTGAAGGTTTGGTAGGGGAAATGTGGCTGCTAGGGCTGAACATTTCCCTTAAATACCAAGGGAAATGGGCCTGACCCGGTTTTGAATTGGGTTGGGCCAACAGCTTGACCTTCCTGTCTTAAAACGCCCATATCTCCTCATTCCGATATCACATGGAGGCCAACGACCTATGGTTGGAAAGGTATTTCAATTATCTACAACTTTCGTTCTTTGAGTTTTCCCAAATTCCCAATAAATAATGGGGTTATGGCCTCCCGAAGTCAGAATCGGCTGAAAACGTACTGTTTTCACTGTGTTACGCCCCAAGGGACGGTCCGTAACACGTGTTACGGCCCGTAACTTGGAGCGTAACACTGGCCAAATTTCCAGTAAGGTACTGGAAATTTTGGGCACGTTACGGCCCCAAGTTACGGCCCGTAACACGTGTTACGGCCCGTAACGTGGGCGTAACGCAGACCAAATTTCCAGTGCGGACAGGCGTTGGTAAAACTGGCATAACTCTTTGCACATCTGTTCGTTTGACCCCCATAATATACCGTTGGAAAGCTATTGCAAATACCTACAACTTTCATCGAGGAAGTTGTTCCAAATTCTTAACACAGTTTCACGAAAATCGCCCAGAAGACAGACCTACCAAAACTTAGGCGAATTTAAGAGCCCTCAAGAACCTCGATTGTTGGTTTGACTTCAAAACGACCATTTTCCACCCGAAATCATCAAGAATGGGTTCACATAGATAAAATATCATATTGACACTAGATATTTACATACTCACACCTAGTTCAAGTTTACGGGGTGTTACATAAACGCTATCACAAATAAGTCCAAGAGAGGCCTGAATACATTGTTCATCAAATTCATAAACACGGCCGAGGCATTAGTCAATCCAAATGACATCACCCGGAATTCATAGTGGCCATATCTCGTTCTGAAGGCTGTTTTGGGAATATCCGCTTCTCTAACTCTCACTTGATGGTAACCCGACCTCAAATCTATTTTAGAAAAACACTTGGCACCTTGCAATTGGTCGAATAAGTCATCAATCCTTGGAAGAGGATATTTATTCTTTATCGTCACTTTGTTCAATTTCCTATAATCGATACACGTTCGTAGAGAACCGTCTTTCTTTCTCACGAACAAGACCGGTGCTCCCCATGGTGATGAACTGAGTCTAATAAACCCCTTTTCGAGTAAATCTTTCAACTGTACCTTTAGCTATTTCAATTCTGTCGTAGCCATTCGGTAAGGAGGGATAGAAATAGGCTCGGTGTTCGGCAACACATCAATGGAGAAGTCAATCTCTCTTTCTGGAGGAAGACCTGGAAGCTCGTCTAGAAACACATCTGGGAATTCGTTCACTACCGGAACTGATTGGAAAGATGGAGACTTTGCCACGGTGTCATGAACCCGAACTAAATGATAAATATAACCCTTGGCTATCATCTTCCTTGCCTTAAGGTAGGAAATAAACCTACCTTTCGGTGATGCTGCATTACCCTTCCATTCAAGCACGGGCTCTCCCGGAAATTGAAATCGAACTACTTTCATTCAGCAATCAACATTAGCATAACACGATGCCAACCAATCCATGCCTATAATTACATCGAAATCTAACATCTTCAACTCAATCAAATCAACTGTGGTCTGGCGATCATATATCACAACTACACAATTTTTATACTCTCGTCTTGCTATCACGGGATCACCAACCGGAGTAGATACCTCGAAAGGTTTGATCGGCTTGGGTTTCACCCCAATACAACCAACAACATATGGAGTAATATAGGAAAGAGTTGAACCCGGATCTATTAGTGCATATACATCTCGGGAGAATATAGACAATGTACCTGTAACTACATCCGGGAAGGACTCAAGATCCTGTCGTCCGGCTAAAGTATATACACGGGGCTGAGTGGCACCTGAAGTAGATGCTGCCCCTCGGCCTCTACCGCGGTCTGCTGACACTTGGGGAATCTGTCCTGCCGGGAGTGCTGAGGAAGAACCAGCCGCTGAACCTGTGGGCTGAACTCCAACTCTACCACTCATTGACGGGCAATCTCTCATCATGTGCCAACCTTGGCCGTAAGTATAGCAAGCGTCTGAACCGTGGCGACACTGTCCGAAATGCAATCTAACGCACTAGCTGCATCGCGGTACTGGGGGTCTCCTCTGATTATAATCTTCCCTGAACTGCGAATCTGGAGTCCTCGAACTCTGGCCCTGTCCTGAACGGAAGGAGCGATCAAATCTCCTACCTGTAAATCGAGGAGGTGCACTAGTCACCGACTGGCCGGAGTACCTAGAATATGTCTTCCTTGATCCCCCTCTGTAATCACTGCCTGTTCCCATAGATCTGGCCCTCTTAACTTGCCTTCTATCACTATCACGATCACTTCTTTATAGTTGTTATCACCCCTCTAAATTCTGAGCATGAGCCTGTATTCGTGAAATATCCATCCCGTCTTGCAAGGAAGCCGTCAAACAATCTCTGAATAGACGTGGCCCTAGGCCACTCACAAATCTATGTACCCGATTGTTATATCCCGTATTTTTATACGTCCGGTTATTCGTAAGAGAATCGACTCAAGTTAAAGACGGGATAATTTTCAGATACGAAATAGGGACTTTTAATTTTCAATTTAAATTAGAACATAATGTTTTTATAAATTTTATTTAGTGTAAAAATTTTATTAGAGATTAGGGATTAATTAATTGTGATTATATTATTAAGTAAGAATTGGTGATTAATAAAAATTAATTAACCTAATTACTATAGTAGGCCCCACGCGAAAACAAAAAAAAATATAATAAAACAATATACTAAAATGGTGAGTCACCAGGGAGAGCACGTGTACGGCTAATGGAATCCATATATATATATATAGTTAAGATAAGGATCAAATGAGCATTCATTTTTCATTTTGCAATTTAAGGTTAAGAAAAGAGAAAGAAGAGCTTGGCCATGGCTGCTGCCTTCACCCAGCATGGTTGTTCAAAAAAAAATTGGGTTTTGTTGCTTGATTAAATTCTAAGGTGAATTGCAAGGTCAAGGAAGTGATAGCAACATTGGGTATTAAATTGCGGAAGAAGAAATAGTGAAATTGGAGCAAATAAGTGTAGAAATTCCTCCGATTAAGCTAAGGTAAGATTTTCTTATTTTATGGTGTAATTGTGTTAATAGTGTTGTGATAGAATTATTAAAATTGTATTGGACGAAATTGGAAGTAAGAAAATGCATGAAATTGATGTTATATGAAATTGTGGGTTAAAATGGATTCAGAAAGGTTGTTGGGTTGTTAGAATTATTATGGGTTGAATTGTAAGAATTTTGTATGTATATCTCTATTGTTGGTATTTCTGTGACAACAGGAGAATAATTCAAAATTTGGGTTAGGCGAATATATAGGGGAAATGCTGCCTGATTTTCGTCAAGTCCGTAACTAATGAAAAACCCTAATCGAGAAGTTATAAGTTAAAGAACGAGTTCTATAAGCGATAAGCCGCGGAATTACGAACTAGGAAGTATAGTACTAACGATAGCGTTACTTTTATATTAATTAGGCTAAAGGGGCGACGAAGCGAGCGGGTTTGCGATTAGTCGTTAACAGGTATGTAAAGCTGTCCCTTCTTTCTTTTGGCATGTCTTAGATTTAAGTGATGAATGATATGAGCTTTGGGGTAATCCTATTCATAAGTCTTGAATGTGATTCATGATTCTTATTCACTTCTTGATGTTAGAAGTCTTAAGTGATTGAGCTTCCCTCTTCAATTTTCTATACGTTGGATAATAGTATATATATATATAAGCTCTTATTCCTAGAAACTCTACGATAACTGATGTCCTTGACTTCTATATGCTGTTTCATACTATATTGACATATGTCTATGTTTCCTAAGGCTCTTTTGATATTATTTATGATGACGTTCCAGGGATATTTGATATGATTGTCACTATTGATACTCAGGTGTAAATCCCTTCTTCTTATTCTGTTTGAGTCTTGATAATTTTTTAAATTGAATATGGTTGCTCACTACTCTGCTCGTGCATGCCTCAATATGTCTTTCACCGAGTCCCAGGCCGGGTATGTTATCGTGCACAGTTTCACTGCATTGTTCAATTAAATATGATGATATGTTATGGCGGCCAGGAGGGCATATGATGACTTTATTCACCAAGTCTCATAATGGGCCGGGTATGATATATGATATTGACATGCATGATTTATGTTTCAAAAGGCAAGTGTTTTGGTGTTCTGGATGTTATACTTGTCTCTTGTATTCCCTATTTCAGTTATGATCCTCTTTACTGTATTTCATGCTTTACATACTCAGTACATATCTCGTACTGACCCCCTTTCTTCGGGGGGCTGCGCTTCAGGCCCGCAGGTACAGACGCTCGATTCGGTGATCCCCCAGCTTAGGATTTCCATTCAGCTATCCTGGAGAGCTCCGTTGTTCCGGAGCCTAGATTTTGGTGCAGACCTTCTGATGTTTATATATATGTTTGTCCAGGGGTACGATGGGGCCCTGTCCCGTCATATTTCACCGTTGATACTCTTAGAGGTCTGTAGACATGTATCTGGGTTGTATACAGATTTGATCAGTTTATATAGTTTTATTATGGATGTTTTGTCATTGTAGCAGGCTTTCCGGCTTTCATATACTATCATTTCGTAGTGGCAGCCTTGTCGGCTTGCGTAATATACTGATATGTAGTGGTAGCCTTATGGGCTTGCGTCATATACTGATATGTAGTGGCAGCCTTGTCGGCATGCGTAGTATAATGATATATACAGTGGCAGCTTCGTCGGCTTGCGTATGTTATTACGATGTGATTGATTTAGGACCTATAGTACCAGTCCGATTATGTTTGACAGGTACATATGGGTGTCCAGCTCGGGCACTAGACATGGCCCACGGGGCTGGGTCGTGAAAAAAGTGGTATCAGAGCAGTTCATCCTCGTAGTGTCTACAGACCGTGTCTAGTAAAGTCTCGATTATCGGTGTGTTGTGCACCACATCTATAAACAGGAAGCTATAGGACATTTAGGATGTCATCTTTTCTTCTTATCCTAGATCGTGCGATAGAGCTATATTATCAGGATAATCCCTTCCTAACAGACTATTATGTTTACAGCTATGCCTCCAAAGAAAGCGACAGCTGCCCAGAAGGGCAAATCGGTAGTAGGGGATACTAGCCAGACTCGGAGAGTTACTATGGCTCGTGCCCAGTTTATGCCGGAGATTGTGTTCCAGTCCGCGAGTTCTGCTACACCGCCACTTCCAGAGGAACCTAGGACAGCGGCAGCTCCAGGTCAGGGGGCGGCTCCACCGCCAGCTCCCGAGGTTCCAACACCTGAGCCTCCAGCTCCTTAGCCAGGGGCGGAGGATAGAGCCATGTGAGATGCAGTTCAGTTGCTCACCAGATTAGTGGTAGGGAAGGATCGCAGGCATGGACTAGGGGTTGACCAGACGGATAGATATGACAGTTTGAGAGCCCGTAACTTCCTAAGCTTTAATCCTCTAGAGTTTTTTGGGTCGAAGCCCAAGGATGACCCGCAAGAGTTCGTTTGGCAGATGCAGCGTACGTTGCAGATAATTAAGGCTTCTGAGACTGAGTCTGTTCAGTTAGCTTTGTATCGATTGCGGGATGTGGCTGTCAATTGGTATGAGTCGTGGGAGTTGTCTAGCGGCGAGGATGCTCCTCCAGCAGTATAGGATGAGTTTGTGGAGGCCTTCCTTGGCCACTTTCTGCCTCCAGAGATGCGGCGAGCTAGAGTTGATAGATTCCTACAGTTGAGGCAGAGGGGCAGGAGTGCTCGAGAGTATAGCCTAGAGTTCGACTCGTTGGCTAGATATGCACCCACTATTATAGCTGATATGGCGAATAGAGTGCATCGGTACGTGATGGGGTTAGATCGTTATTTGGTTGATGGTTGTATGGCAGTGGCTCTTCATCCAAGTATGGATATTGCTCGGGTACAGGCATATGCACAGGGGGTAGAGGATCGACACAGAGGACGCCAGCCTGATAGAGATTATGATAGAGGCCAGCATAAGAGGGCCAGATCGGCTAGCTATCCTGGCGAGTTTAGAGGCGGGCAGCCTCAGCAGCATATTAGATATCCGTCCCAGCCAGCACAGAGTGCACCTCCACAGTTTACAGGTAGAAGGTTTGACAGCACAGGGTATTCAGGAGCCGGTCAGAGCTCCAAGGCTTCGGGTTCGCAGATGAACAGATGTTTCAGTCAGTCGAGGCCACCTTTGCCTCGGTGCTCTCGGTGTGGTAGGCCCTATTTTGGGGAATGTCGTCTCGTTACAGGTGCTTTTTTTTCTTGCGGCCGTCAAGGACTTATTATGAGAGAGTGTCCGTATGGGGGCGGTTCAGGTGGTAGGGTTCGGCCCACTGGGTCGGTTGCTGGTTCATCTTCTTCTGTAGCTATGCGCCCTATGGGGTAGGGTGTTCCGGTACCAGCAGGACGTGGTAGAGGTCGTGGCGGAGCTTCTAGTTCTAGCGGTCCTTCGAACCGCATATATGATTTGGCTAGTAGACAGGATCAGGAGGCGTCACCAAATATGGTTACAGGTATACTATCAATTTTCTCTCGAGACGTGTATGCATTGATAGACCCAGGCTCCATATTATCGTATATTTCTCCCTTTGTTGCTAGTAGAATTGGGATAAAACCTGAATCGATAGAACCATTTGAGGTAGCTACACCGGTAGGAGATTCTGTTATAGCAAGACAAGTATATAGAGATTGTTCGGTGATTATATATAGCCGTTGCACCAGGGCAAATCTGATAGAGCTAGATATGACTGAGTTTGATGTTATTATGGGTATGGATTGGTTAGCTTCTTGTTATGCTAACGTTGATTGTAGAGGCAAGATAGTCCGATTTCAGTTCCCAGGAGAGCCAATTATAGAGTGGATAGGAAATACAGCATCGCCGAGGGGTATGTTTATTTCATACCTCAAGGCAAAGAAGATGGTTAGAAAGGGTTATAGTTATCATCTGGTTCGGGTGCATGACCTGAAGGCAGAGGCGCCGACTCTTCAGTCAGTGCCAATAGTTAGCGAGTTTCTAGATGTATTCCCAGATGAACTTCCAGGCCTTCCTCCTGAACGGGAGATAGAGTTTGCTATAGATGTGCTGCCAGATACTCATCCCATATCTATTCCTCCTTATAGGATGGCACCTGCAGAACTGAAAGAGTTGAAGGTGCAGTAGAGAGATTTATTAGAAAAGGGCTTTATCAGGCCCAGCACATCACCTTGGGGAGCACCGGTACTATTTGTGAGAAATAAAGGTGGGTCGCTGCAGATGTGTATCGATTATAGGCAGCTGAATAAAGTGACGATAAAGAACAAATATCCCCTCTCCAGAATTGATGATCTATTTGACCAGTTGCAGGGTGCTAAGTGTTTCTCGAAGATAGACTTGCGGTCAGGCTATCACCAGGTGCGAGTAAAGGAAGCAGACATTCCGAACACTGCATTCCGGACCCGATACGGGCATTATGAGTTTAGAGTGATGTCTTTTGGGCTGACCAATGCTCCAGCAGTATTTATGGATTTGATGAACCGAATATTCAAGCCGTTCTTAGATATGTTTGTGATTGTGTTTATCGATGATATTCTGGTCTACTCACGATCGGAAGGGGAGCATGTAGATCATTTGAGGACGGTACTTAGGGTGCTCCAGCACCATAAGTTGTATGCTAAGTTCTCTAAATGTGAATTCTGGTTGACTTCAGTAGCATTCTTGGGGCATATTATTGGAGCTGATGGCATTCGGGTAGATACACAGAAGATTGAGGAGGTGAAGACTTGGCCTAGACCTATGACGCCTACTGAAGTACGCATTTTTCTGGGGCTAGCAGGGTACTACAGGAGGTTCGTAAGAAATTTGCCTCAATTTCAGCGCCTTTAACAAGGCTAACACAGAAGGCAGCCAAGTTTCAGTGGACCGATGCTTGTGAGTGAAGCTTCCAATTATTGAAGGATAAGTTGAAGCTTCCAATTATTGAAGGATAAGTTGACTACTGCTCCAGTTCTAACACTTCCTGAGGGGCCAGATGGCTATGCTATTTATTGTGATGCCTCAGGCGTTGGACTAGGTTGTGTGTTGATGCAGCATGGCAGAGTTATAGCCTATGCCTCCCGACAGCTCAGAAAGCACGAAATAAATTATCCCACTCATGATCTGGAGTTAGCAGCGGTGATTCATGCCTTGAAGATATGGAGACATTATTTATATGGCGTCATAAGAGTCTCCAATACATCTTTAAGCAGAAGGAGTTAAATTTACGGCAGAGGCTGTGGCTAGAGTTGCTGAAGGACTATGATGTTTACATTCTATACCGCCCAGGGAAAGCAAATGTTGTAGCAGATGCACTCAGCCGTAAATGTATGGAAAGCTTGGCAGATGTACAACCAGAACGGAAGGAGATAATTCATGATATTCGCCAGTTAGCTAATCTTGGAGTCCGTTTGGCTGATTCTGATGATGGCGAAGTTTCTATTCGAGGAGTTGTTGAACCCTCTATCATTGAAGAGGTAAAGAGACGCCAGTACGAGGACCGTGTTCTTATACATTATAGAGATACAGCTCTTCAAAAGGAGGAGACCCCATTCGAGATTGCACCTGATGGAGTGCTACGATACAGAGGCAGATTATGTGTACCTGAGGTTGCAGGGTTACGGCGACAAGTTATGGGAGAGGCACACTATGCCCGTTATTCTGTTCATCCAGGGTCAACAAAGATATATCAGGATCTCAGATGTTTGTATTGGTGGAATGGCATGAAAAAAGATATAGCGGAGTTTGTTGCTCAGTGCCCGAATTGTCAACAGGTTAAGGTCGAGCATCAGAATCCCGGTGGATTATTATAGGAGATAGAGATTCCAACCTGGAAATGGGAGGTAATTAATATGGACTTCGTCACAGGTTTACCTCGCAGTCTGCGAAGATATGACTCTATTTGGGTCATTGTTGATAGGCTGACAAAATCAGCCCACTTTCTTCCAGTCAGGACTACTTATTCAGCTGAGGACTATGCTAGGTTATACCTCAAGGAGATAGTGAGACTTCACGGGGTTCCCACAGCTATTATCTCCGATAGAGGAGCCTAGTTTACAGCTAACTTCTGGAGATCCTTCTAGGAGGGATTGGGCACACAAGTGAATCTTAGCACAGCATTCCATCCTCAGACTGACGGATAGGCCGAGCGTACCATTCAAACACTACAAGATATGTTACGGGCCTGTGTTATTGATTTCAGGGGTAGCTGGGACGATCATTTGCCACTTATCGAGTTTGCTTATAATAATAGCTACCATTCGAGTATTCAGATGGCACCGTATGAGGCCTTGTATGGGAGGAAGTGCAGATAACCTATTGGCTGGTTTGATGCTGGTAAGACCAAATTTATAGCCCAGACATGGTTCAGCAGGTTGTTGATAAAGTGAAGCATATTCAGGAAAGATTACTGACAGCCCAGAGTCGACAGAAATCATATGCAGATAATCGACGTCAACACTTAGAATTTCAGGTTGGTGATTGGGTGTTCTTGAAGGTGTCACCCATGAGAGGTGTCATGAGATTCGGCAAGAAAGGGAAGCTAAGACCGAGATACATTGGGCCTTATCAGATTATCCGTAGGGTAGGCCGGGTTGCCTACGAGTTGGACCTACTGTCTGATTTGGAAGCAGTACATCTAGTCTTTCATGTGTCAATGCTTCGCAAATGTATAGGCGATCCCTCCAGAGTATTTCCCGTGGATGATGTCCAGGTGACGGCGAAGTTGACCTACGAGGAGCAACCTATAGCCATACTTGATCGGCAGGTCAGGAGATTGCGTACCAAGGATGTGGCTTCCATGAAGGTATTATGGCGAAACAACAATTAAGAAGAGATGACCTGGGAAGCCGAGGAGGAGATGAAGAATAAGTACCCTTACTTGTTCCATACGCCTACAGGTAACTTGAACTCCTCAATTGATTATATTGATTGACCGATGAAACTATATGTTATAACGATAAAGGAGACTTCCCCAAAATTCTTATAAGACCTTACGGGATCAATTCAACATTCGAGGACGAATGTTCTAAGGGGGGAAGGATGTTATATCCCGTACTTTTATACGTCGAGTTATTCGTAAGAGAATCGACTCAAGTTAAAGACGGGATCATTTTCGGATACGAAATAGGGACTTTTAATTTTCAATTTTAATTAGAACATAAATTGTTTATAAATTTTATTTAGTGTAAAAATATTATTTGAGATTAGGGATTAATTAATTGTGATTAGATTATTAAGTAAGAATTGGTGATTAATTAAAATTAATTAACCTAATTACTATAGTGGGCCCCACGCGAAAACAAAAAAAATATAATAAAACAATATACTAAAATGGTGAGTCACCATGGAGTGCACGTGTAGGGCTAATGGAATCCATATATATATATATATATATATATATATATATATATATATATAGTTAAGCTAAGGATCAAATGAGCATTCATTTTTCATTTTGCAATTTAAGGTTAAGAAAAGAGAAAGAAGAGCTTGGCCATGGCTGCTGCCTTTGGCCAGCATGGTTTTTTTAAAAAAAAAGGGTTTTGTTGCTTGATTAAATTCTAAGGTGAATTGCAAGTTCAAGGAAATGATAGCAACATTGGGTATTAAATTGCGGAAGAAGAAATAGTGAAATTGGAGCAAATAAGTGTAGAAATTCCTCCGATTAAGTTAAGGTAAGATTTTCTTATTTTATGGTGTAATTTTGTTAATAGTGTTGTAATGGAATTATTAAAATTGGATTGGACGAAATTGGAAGTAAGAAAATGCATGAAATTGATGTTATATGAAATTGTGGGTTAAAATGGATTCAGAAAGGTTGTTGGGTTGTTAGAATTGTTATGGGCTGAATTGTAAGAATTTTGTATGTATATCTTTATTGTTGGGATTTCTGTGACAACAGGAGAATAATTGAAAATTTGGGTTAGGCGAATATATAGGGGAAATGCTTCCCGATTTTCGTTAAGTCTGTAACTAATGAAAAACCCTAATCGAGAAGTTATAAGTTAAAGAACAAGTTCTATAAGCGATAAGCCGCGGAATTACGAACTAGGAAGTATAGTACTAACGATAGCGTTACATTTATATTAATTAGGCTAAAGGGGCGACGAAGCGAGCGGGTTTGCGATTAGTCGTTAACAGGTATGTAAAGTTGTCCCTTCTTTCTTTTGGCATGTCTTAGATTTAAGTGATGAATGATATGAGCTTTGGGGTAATCCTATTCATAAGTCTTGAGTGTGATTCATGATTCTTATTCACTTCTTGATGTTAGAAGTCTTAAGTGATTGAGCTTCCCTCTTCAATTTTCTATACGTTGGATAATAGTATATATATATAAGCTCCTATTCCTAGAAACTCTACGATAACTGATGTCCTTGACTTCTATATGCTGTTTCATACTATATTGACATATGTCTATGTTTCCTAAGGCTCTTTTGATATTATTTATGATGACGTTCCAGGGATATTTGATATGATTGTCACTATTGATACTCAGGTGTAAATCCCTTCTTCATATTCTGTTTGAGTCTTGATAATTTTTTAAATTGAATATGGTTGCTCACTACTCTGCTCGTGCATGCCTCAATATGTCTTTCACCGAGTCCCGGGCCGGGTATGTTATCGTGCACAGTTTCACTGCATTGTTCACCGAGTCCCTCACTAGAGGGCCGGGAACGGTATATATATATATATATATATATATATATGATATGATTATATGTTATGGCGGCCAGGAGGTCATATTATGACTTTATTCACCGAGTCCCATAATGGGCCGGGTATGATATATGATATTGACATGCATGATTTATGTTTCAAAAGGCAAGTGTTTTGGTATTCTGGATGTTATACTTGTCTCCTGCACTCCCTATTTCAGTTATGATCCTCTTTACTGTATTTCATGTTTTACATACTCAGTACATAGCTCATACTGACCCCCTTTCTTCGGGGGGCTGCGTTTCATGCCCGCAGGTACAGACGCTCGATTCGGTGATCCCCCAGCTTAGGATTTCCATTCAGCTATCCTGGAGAGCTCCGTTGTTCCGGAGCCTAGATTTTGGTACAGACCTTCTGATGTTTATATATATGTTTGTCCAGGGGTATGACGGGGCCCTGTCCCGTCATATTTCACCGTTGATACTCTTAGAGGTCTGTAGACATGTATGTGGGTTGTATACAGATTTGATCAGCTGTGTGTACATAGTTTTATTATGGATGTTCTGTCATTGTTGCAGCCTTGCCGGCTTGCATATACTATCGTTTCGTAGTGGCAGCCTTGTCGACTTGCGTAGTATAATGATATATATAGAGTAGAAGCCTCGTCGGCCTGCGTATGTTATTACGATGTAATTGATTGAGGACCTATAGTACCAGTCCGATTATGTTTGACAGGTACATATGGGTGTCCAGCTCGGGCACTAGTCATGGCCCACGGGGCTGGGTCGTGACACCGATCTCCCATGTCGGCCACCATAGCCGGGGCATATCTACCCAAAGAATTAAATTGCATACTATACTCCCGACACTCATATTTCCTTGCCTCAAATTTAGAAATCTATCCGCTCTAGCTCGGTGGACCTCGGGTGGCAAATAGTGACGAATAAATGCATCTACGAATTCTTGCCAAACCGGAGGAAGCGCATCCTCTCCTCTTGATAATACCTAGTTGTTGTACCATAAAACTGCCACATCCCGGAGTCTATAAGATGCCAACTCCACGGATTCAGTTTCAGAGGCATGGACAATCTTCAATGTCCTCAACATCTTGTCAACGAAACCTTGCGGGCTTGCGGGTCTTCATCCGGCTTTGACCCGAAGAATTTTGGAGGATTTAGACTCAGAAAATCACGAGCTTTGGTACTGGCTGCCAGATCACTTGAACTCGCATTTTGTCGTTGTGCCTGAGCGGCAATCAACTGTGTCAATAGATGGATGGCCTCGGGTTTTTTGGTTACCCGAAGCAACCGGAGGAGGGATTGGAGCTGGAGCTCCTCCTTGTCCTTCCACATTAGGCGGGGTAGAAAAGGTGTTAGACAAGGCCTCATTATGTGATTCACCTTCTTCTATATTCATCGGAGGCTCTCTTTCTACCCGCCTCTTTGCCGTAGTCTTACCCTTCTGGGTGGCTGTAGCCTTTCCCTTCGGCGGCATTCTGAAATCACAACACACTATTATGGAGGATAAAATCTTATACACAGCTCTATCGCACGATCTCATAGGAAGAAAGATGGTTATTTTTCCTAAATGCCCTGTAGCCTCTTGTTTATTGTTGTGGCGCGCAACACACCATAAACAAGACTCTACTAGACACGACTCGTAGACACTTCCTAGGACTGAACCGCTCTGATGGTACTGACTGTCATGACCCAGCTAGGGGCCGCGACGGGTACCCGGGGCTAGCCACCGAGCACCACTCGTTCTATCTCTCATCATGCTCATTTGATGCTCTTTTATTAGTTTATACTCAAAACGTAGGAAAAATCATCTTTCATTGAGAACATAAAAATACTTTTATATACACAAGCCTTTAGGCTGTCAAAATAATATATATATATATATACAGTAACAATCTCGTGAGACCATCTAACCCACACTGTGCATCTACGAGCTTCTACTGGAGTGTTATGCATAAAGACGGAACAAGACCCCGTCATGCCCAAAATACATATATATGACTATACACAAGAGAATCATCATAAGAACCTCGGAACAAAGGAGTGCTTTCAATCAGCCGACAACTACTACTAGTCTGGGTCAAGCTCTCCTCCCTATCTACCTATGGGCATGAACACAGCGTCCAAAGAAAACGTACGTCAGTACGAACATTGTACTGAGTATGAGAGGCATAAGCAAAGAAATAAGACAATGACATAAATGAAACATCGATATGGAACATCCGTATCAGACTGTCAAGTATAAAGAAGATAATGCATGCTGGCTTACTCATAATCCTCATCATGTCATGTATGCATAAACATATAAGCTGCCCGTCCATATAGGTACGGTGTGATAATGTATAAGTTACCCTTCCATATCGGATCGGTGTGATAATCATAACATTAGCCTGCGTCCAGGCCTCCCGCGTCCGGGGTATCATCTCATGCCGCCCACTAGTGGTGTCTGCCCATGCCATTTGGCCATGGTGTATCGTATAGCTGCCCGCCTTACCGGTGACTGCCCGGCCAAATAGGCACGGTGTTATATCATCATCATACATGCTCATCATAATATGTTTATCATAACATAATTACCATAATACATGCATAAGGCTTATGAACAACTTTACTTTATCGGGGTAACGTAAGGTCGTGATTCCCGCGATTTCATTATGGAGTAATCATTGACATTCTGCCTCACCTTGAAGGAATTAGCACATCAGGTGAGTGTAAGCAATAAATAAAATCATCATCATTATAGAATCATCATGTCATGTCTCTTATCTTATATAGCTATTCATAAACATAGGCTTTTAGCTTTCTGGAATATAGGAACTCATGGGGAGGAAGGAAAATCATGCTAGAAGATTCATGTCGTTAGAAATAAAGGACTAGCCTCACATACCTTTGACGTTTAACTAAGCATCATTCGCTTGTTCTCCTTCGATATCATGTTTCTAGCTATAAGAACGCGCTACTATTTCTAGGGAAAATTGGGCGGCACTTCCTTGGTTTATACTACTTTTACCATATGCTATATCAACTCCCACACGCTCACAACAACATTCACAATATCGCAATCAACAATCATCATTTATATACATTGACCACAATCCACCATTTCTCTTCAATTTCTCCACATTTATGGTCAGAGCTTACTATCGCGTCTCCTCATGTATAATACTTATTTCATGGCCTAAATGTCATTTATAACGTATTCATAATCACAACACTCCAACATTCATAATCCAACCCAACTACTATCCAACCATGACACTATTCACTCATGAATGACCCATTTCCTATGTCTTTTTACAATTCAAGAATCTTAACCTTCCAATACCTTAAACGACATGGTTTAGTCATGAAACTTACCTTTGATGATGGTTGAAAAATCCTTGAATAGAATTGCTCCTCTAACACCAAAACCCTACTTCACTTCCTTTGGGTTTTCTTGAGAGAAATGAACTTTAGCTAGGTTTCATACACTTTGCCTCATGCATTTGGTGTTATTGATCATGGATTTCCTTTGATTCTCTTGAAAATGAAGAGTGGAGAGTATTATAGAGAGAAATATCGTGGAATGAAATGAATTTAATGAGCTTGGGTCTCTTTTTAATGACTTAAAATCTGATCTGGAATGAACAGTAGTTGAAGTGCACAGTGGTCGTAAACCCAGTTTATGGTCCGTATTCCAGTATACGGGCTGTATTTCGTGGTTGTATTTAAGCATATCAAAACCAGAAAGGTATGCTGGGGATCATGGTGATTTACGATCGCGGTTTACGGGCCGTATTTCAATTTACGGTCCGTATTCCAAGTCGTATTTAACCATTTGATCATTTGGCAGAAAGTTGAAGTTTTGTATGTTGGAATACGACATGGTGGTTTACGGGCCATATACTACTTTACGGTCCATATTTCATTTTACGACCGACTAGGCCAAAGTGCAATTCTGTAACTTTCACGTCTTCAAAACCTATAATTAGTCATTGTGGAGCATAACCTTATTTCTTATTCCCATTGCCTTTGAAATCTTACTTAGGGTCGTCAAACGTCATTCCCTTCTGATTAAAACACCATATACTCGTATTCTTCGTTAGTCTATTCGTTGTGAGTTCACGGGGAAATTTACGAGGTGTAACACTGACGTCCTTTTATTTGAACGTTGTGTTCATGCCCACAGGTAGGCAGGGAGGTGATCCACAGTCATAGGAGCTATCAGCAAAATTTAGAGCACTCCATTTTTCCAGCGGTGCCATTGCTTATTATTTTGTGTACATATATTTTAGGCACGACGGGGTCCTGTCCCGTCCATATGTCTAGTACTCTAGTAGAGGCTCGTAGATACGTATGTGTGGGTAGTACGGTCTCACGATGTTCTTATTGTATGTATATTATTTTGATAGCCGAGAGGCTTATGTATATAAAGATAAAATATGTTTCCAATGAAAATGGTTTTCCTACGATTATGAGTATAAGAAATATGAATGATCGCAGAATGAGTAAAAGAATAAGTGGTGCTCGGTGGTTAGCCCCGGGTACCCGTCATGGCCCTAGTCGGGTCGTGACACAAAGCCTCTCCAAAAACCCTCTCTTCCACTCCATAAACTAATCCAAGCCAAAATCCAAGGGAGATTAAATATCAAGAGGCAAGGATCAAGATATCTATGTGCTAGAGGTCTTGCTAGGGTTAATAAACTCCAAGCATTCTTTGGATATTGAAGCTAGGGTTTTTATATAAGTTGATAGCTTGCTCAAAAGGCCATTCTTATGAGATAAAAATGTTAGTTTTCATACTTATTACATGTTATCAAGAATGTTTAGTTGTTGAACAACTTGGGTAGAAGGAGAAAGTAAAAGATAAGTTCTAAATGTAGTTTTTATGATGTTTTTGTGTAGTAAGCTAATGTGAGTTATGATTCTCTGTATGATATGGATATAATCTTGCTATGGAAGGTAATAATAGTGATGAGGAAGCATTATTATGAAAATGTTCTAAACTGGGTATGAAGTTGCTAGCATAAGTTAAGCATAGGGATGAATTTTTAAGGCTAAGTCGAATATGAATACTCAATTATGATATTGTGGATATTATTGTGGTTGTTGGGAGTTGTTTTGTGATATAGTGGAAGTTGACGAAATAGTGGAAGTGCTGCCCAATTTTCATTAGAACATGAATTATCCTAGTTAGAATTGAAGAGTATCATTAAGGCTTAACCATGGTATGAATCCTTCTAAATGTAGATTATTCAAGCTTCAACGGTTAACGCTAAATAGTTAAGAAGTTGAAGAGGTATGTAAGGCTAACCCTTCTTTCATTAAGGCATGGTTCCCTTGCTATATATGTATATATATATCCTTTCATGAGTTCCATAATGATTTATAAATGACTCTACCTCTAAGAGTACCAAAGCTCATGATTCTTGATACTTTTACGATACTAGTACTTCCTTTATATGACAGTTGATCCTATAAGGATAGATGTAACGAAAACGATGATGGCAATGATGTTGATGATACTTATGGACTTTTATGTATACGTGTCTAAGTATATATGACTATTATGTAACACCGAGCTTATATGGCCGGGTATGATATGTATTGCGCGCACACCACTGCAGTTGGGTACGGATAACACTGAGCCTTGGTAGGGCCAGGTATGTACGACACTGAGCCTTGTCATGGCCGGGTATGTGAAACCACCGAAACTTCATGGTCGACTATACTATGGATGCGAATATGTATATGAATACGGATACGAATGTGGATACGAATATGGATATTTGTTTATGTATATATGTATGTACACAAGCATGCACTAGAAATGGAAGGTCCCTATGAAAGACAAGTAAGTAATTACGATGATGGCTATTATCTCCTGATTCTCCCATCTTATGCTATTTCTTATGCCGTATCTTATACTCTTGTTATGATGTTGATTATGCTTTACATACTCAGGACATTATTCGTACTGACGTCTTTTTATTTGTGGACGCTGCGTCATGCCCACAGGTGGACAGGGAGACAGGCTTGATCCGTAGATTTCTTATTTAGGGACTACATAGAGGAGCTCCATTTCATCCAGAGCTACAGCTTTTGGTATTATTCTTTTATGTACATATCTATGGGCATGGCGGGGTCCTGTCCTGCCTATATGATGTGACATACTCTACTCTTCTTAGAGGCTCGTAGACATTTGTACATGATTAGATGTCATTAGCCTTGTCGGCTCATATTTTGTATATCATTTTGATAGCCTCGTCGGCTTGTTTATATGGATATGGGCATTGTTATTGATGATGATATAAATGTGTTGTTGCCCAATGAGATTAGCACTATTGATGCATATAAATTATGAGTAAGCCATGTGGCTCACCTAGATGTGAATATGAGAGTACGATAAGAGGTACCCAGGTGGGTTAGCACCCGGTGCCCGTCATAGCCCTCCGGTTTGGTCGTGACAGGAAGTGAACTAGGGTTTTGGCTCAAGTGAAGTATTTCCACTCAAAGCTCATTCGCACACTAACTAAGGTAAGTTTTATGATCATTCCATGTTGTTTAAGGTATTGAGAGGTTGAAAGACTTATATTATGAAAGCATATAGAAAATGGGTTACAAAGATGAGAATAATGAGATTTTGAGTAGTAGCTTGGGATGAGTCATGATCTTTGATATGTTGTGATTATAAATATGTTATAAATGACATTAAGAACATGGGATAAACGTTATATGTGAGTAAACGTGATAGTGTACTATGATCATGATTATGGATGAATTGAAGTGAAATTGTGAAATGTGGATAACGTAGATGAATGAAGATTGTTGGTCATAATATTGTGAACGTATTATAGACGTCTGGGAGTTGATATATGACATGGGGAAAGTTGCATAAAAAAAGGAAATGCTGCAAATTTTCTCTAGCCTTAGTTGAGCATGTTCATGTGATCGATTAGCTAATGTTAATACGTACTCTCTTGAAGGTATAAACGTGAGCATTGAAGGGGAACGACCAAGTGATAGAATAGCGAAGCGAAAAAGGTATGTAAGGCTAGTCCCTTCTTTCTAAGGCATGACTCCCATGGCATGAATTCTCCTATTTTCCCATGACCTTCTTACATTCCGGCAATTATGGGTCGATGATTATAAGGAGCTTAGCATGAAATACAGAAACGAGATATGTCATTAGTATGATAGTGATGATGATGAGTTAAGTCCAAAAATCCTAAAGCTAATAACTCTAATTATGATTTATTGTAGTTGTTCTTTGTGCCACACTCACCTTATATGCTAATTCCTTCAAGGTGAGGCAGAATGCTTATAAATGCTCCATAATGGAATCGGGGATTCGCGACCTTATGTCACCCCGACAAAGTATAGTTGTCTTTGAGTTTTTATGCATGCATTATGATGAGTACATGATGATGATATTACACCGCGCCTATATGGCCGGGAAGACACCGCTAAAGCTGGCAGCGTATACACTATGTCTAGATGGCATGGGCAGACACCACAAGTGGGCGGCATGAGATGGTTACCCCGGATGCGGGAGGCCTGGACGCAGGCTAGTGATGATCACACAGTACCTATATGGCCGGGCAGCTTATACATATATATATGCACACATGATATGATGATGATGTTTATGAAGTAAGTCAGCATGCATTATTTCTATTAAAACTGACAGTCAATTACAGATTGTTCTTCATTTGATATCCCCCTATTTCATTAATGTATTGTTATTGTTTATGCCTTACATACTCAATACAATATTCATATTGACATCCTCTTCTTTGGACGTTGTGTTCATGCCTACAGGTAGACAGGGAGGTGATCCAGACTCATAGGAGTTATCAGCAGACTTTGAGAGCACTCCATTGTTCCGGAGGTGCCATTGCACGATGGGGTCCTGTCCCGTCCATATGTCTAGTACTCTAGTAGAGGCTCGTAGATATGTATGTGTGGGTAGTATGGTCTCACGATGTCCTTATGGTAAGTATATTATTTTGATAGCCGAAGGGATTATGTATATAAAGGTGAATATGCTTCAAGTGAAAGTGGTTCTTCTATGATTATAAGCGTGAGATTAATGAATGATCGCAGAATGAGTATGATTTACTAGTAGTATGAGCGGTGCTCGGTGGTTAGCCCCAGGTACCCGTCATGGCGCCTAGTCGGTTCACGACAAAAGTGGTATCAGAGCAGTTCAGTCCTAGGAAGTGTCTACGAGCCGTGTCTAGTAGAGTCTTGTTTATGGTGTATTGCGCGACACACTAATAAATAGGAGGCTACAAGGCATTTAGGAAAAATTACCATTCTTCTTCTTGTGAGATCGTGCGGTCGAGCCATGTTATAAGATTTTCTCCTCCCTAATAGTGTGTTATGATTTCAGAGATGCCGGTAAAGATAAAAGCTACAGCCGCCCAGAAGGTCAAGACTACGGTAGAAAGGCGGGTAGAAAGGGAGCCGCCAACGAATATAGAAGAGGGTGAATCACATAATGAGGCCCCATATAATACTTCTCCCACTCCGCCTAATTTAGATGAATAAGAGAGGGATTCGGTTTCATCTCTTATGCCTACGGTTCCTCCGCCAGCTACTTTGGGTCCACAAATGACCGAAGCTATCCATTTATTGATGCAGTTAGTTGCCGCCCAGGCACAGTGGCAGAGTTCGGGTCTAAGTGACAGGGCAGTTAGTACTAGAGCCCGTGATTTCATGAGTTTGAATCCTCCGGAGTTTTTTGGGTCAAAGTCGGATGAAGACCCGCAAGGTTTTATTGACGAAATGTTGAGAACATTAAAAATTATCCATGCCTCCGAAACTAAGTCTGTAGAGTTAGCATGTTTTAGACTCCGGGATGTGGTGGTCTTATGGTATAATAACTTGATATCATCAAGAAATGAGAATGCACCTCCTCCAGTTTGGCAAGAATTTGTAGATGCCTTCATCCGCCACTATTTTCCACTCGAGGTCCGCCGAGCTGGAGCGGATAGATTCCTGAATTTGAAAAAAGTAAATATGAGTGCTCAAGAGTATAGCATTCAGTTTAATTCATTGGCTAGATATGCTCAGACTATGGTGGCCGACATGGGAGATAAGGTGCACAGGTTTGTGACTGGCTTAGGACCACATCTATTTAAAGATTGTTTAACGGCTTCATTGCAAGATGCGATGGATATTTCCCCCATTCAGTCCCATGCCCAGAACATAGAAGGGAAACAACACCCACAAAGGGGTGGGCGTGATATTGATAGAGGGCAAAGCAAAAGGGCCAGATCTATGGGTGTAGGTAGCGAATATAAAGGGTGATCGAGGCAGTCATATCCTAGACACTTAGGCCAGTCGGTGACTAGTGCACCTTCACGATTTGCAGGGAGGAGATTTAACCGCTCAATTCATTCAGGGCAGGGTCAGAGCTCGAAAGCTCATGTTCCTAGTTTGGGGCTGATAATGGCCAGATAAGACCACCAATACTGCGATGTAGCCAGTGCGGTAGATTACATTCTGGACAGTGTCATCGGGGTTCAGATTCTTGCTATGACTGTGGCGAGGTTGGGCACAGGATGCGAGATTGCCCGTCGAAGAGTTGTAGAGTTGGGGTTCAGCCCACAGGATCAGCGGCTGGTTCTTCTTCTGTGCGCCCGACAGGGCAGACTCCCCAGATTCCAGTAGGTCGAGGTAGAGGCAGAGGGGGAGCATCTACTTTAGGTGCTATCCAGCCTCGTATCCATGCTTTAGCCGGACGACAGGATCTTGAGTCCTCCCCGGATATGGTTACAGGTATATTATCCATATTTTCCCATGACGTATATGCATTGATAGATTCGTGTTCTACGTTATCTTTTATTACTCCGTATGTTGCTGATCGTATTGGGGTAAAACTCGAGCCAATTAAACCTTTTGAGGTATCTACTCCGATTAGTGATCCCGTGATAACTAGACAAGTATGCAAAAATTGTGTAATTGTGATATGTGACCGCAAGACTAAAGTTAATTTAGTTGAGCTGGAAATGCTATATTTTGATGTGATTATGGGTATGGATTGGTTGGCCTCATTTTATGCTAATGTTGATTGCCGAATGAAAGTAGTTCGATTTCAATTTTCGGGAGAGTCTGTGCTTGAATGGAAGGGTAATACAGCATCTCAAAGGGGTAGGTTTATTTCCTACCTTAAGGGAATAAAGATGATAACTAAAGGCTATATTTATCACTTAGTCCGAGTTCATGACACCAAAGCAAAGTCGACAACTTTCCAATCCATTCCGGTAGTGAATGAATTTCCGGATGTATTTCCAAATGAACTCCTAGGTCTTCATCCGGAAAGAGAGATTGATTTCTCTATTGATGTGTTGCCTGACACCAAGCCTATTTCTATTCCTCCTTACCGAATGACTCCTGCAGAATTGAAAGAGCTAAAGGAACAATTGAAGGATTTACTTGAAAAAAAGATTAATTAGGCCTAGTTCATCACCTTGGGGAGCACCAGTTCTATTTGTACAAAAGAAAGATTGTTCTTTACGGATGTGCATCGATTACAGGCAATTGAATAAGGTGATGATAAAGAATAAATATCCTCTTCCGAGAATTGATGATTTGTTTGATCAATTACAGAGTGCCAAGTGGTTTTCCAAAATAGATCTAAGGTTAGGTTATCATCAAGTGAGAGTTAAAGAAGAAGATATTCCCAAAACAGCTTTCAGAACGAGATATGGCCATTATGAATTTCGGGTGATGTCATTTCGGTTAACTAATGCCCCAGCAGTGTTTATGAATTTGATGAATAATGTATTTAGGCCTCTTTTGGAACTATTCATGATAGTCTTTATCAATCATATTCTGGTATATTATCGGACAGAATCAGAACATGCAGACCATTTACGTATTGTTCTTGGAATTATTCGAACTCGAGAATTGTATCAAAATTTTCAAAGTTCGAGTTTTGGCTAAATTCTGTGACATTTTTGGGTCATGTTATTTCATATGATGGCATCCGAGTGGATACTCAAAAAATTGAAGGTGTGAAAACTTGGCCAAGGTCTACAACGCCCACGGAAGTCCGTAGTTTTCTAGGATTGGCAGGTTACTATAGGAGATTCGTGTAAGGATTTTCCTCTATTTCAGCCCCATTGACGAAGCTAACCCAGAAGTCAGCTAAATTTCTATGGAATGATGCTTGTGAGCGCAGTTTCCAAGAGTTGAAGGACAGATTAACTTCAGCCCCAGTCTTGACCCTCCCAGAGGGGCCAGATAGTTATGTTGTATATTGTGATGCTTTTGGCGTTGGGTTAGGATGTGTATTGATGCAGCACGGTAAAGTCATTGCTTATTCTTTGAGGCAGCTGTGGAAACAACAAAAGAACTACCTAACGCTTGATCTTGAATTGGCTGCAGTTATCCATTCACTAAAGATGTGGAGCCATTACTTGTATGTTGTTCACGTTGATATTTACACAGATGACAAGAGTCTTCAATATATTTTCAAATAGAAAGAGTTAAATCTGCGGCAGAGGCGGTGGTTAGAATTAATGAAATATTATGATGTGAGTATTTTATACCACCCCAGGAAGGAAAATGTAGTAGCTGATGCGCTTAGTCACAGATCAATGGGTAGCCTATGTGAGGCTCCTCCGGAGAAGAAGGAATTAATTCGTGAGCTCCACCAGCTAGCTAGCTTTGGAGTTCGTCTAATTGATTCAGGCAGTGCAGGAATTAATATCAATAATCCAACTGTTTTATCCTTGGACATGGAGGTGAAAGAACATCAATATGAAGATCCTCAGTTGAGCCACTATAAAGACACATTTCATGAAAAAAAGAAGTCTCCATTTGAAACTTCTATAGATGGAATTCTTAGATACCGAGGCAGGCTATGTGTTCCGAATGTTGCAAAATTACGCCGTCGAATTCTAAAAGAAGCTCATTATTCTCGGTATTCTATTCAACCGGGGGCAACAAAGATGTATCATGATCTCAAGTTAATGTATTGGTGCGATGGAATGAACAAAGACATTACAGACTTTGTAGCCCAGTGTCCAAACTTCCAACAAGTGAAAATCGAGCATTAAAAGCCAGGAGGATTATTGCAAGCAATGGAAATCCCCACTTGGAAATAGGAAGTGATCACCATGAATTTTATTGTGGCGTTACATCGTTCCCGAAGTAAATATGACTCCATATGGGTGATTGTGGACAGACTCACGAAATCAGCCCATTTCCTTCCAGTCAGAACTACACACTCAGCAGAAGACTATGCAAGACTGTATCTTAAGGAGATAGTACAACTCCATGGTATTCCGATGTCTAGTATCACAGATAGAGGAGCGCAATTTACAGCTAAGTTTTTGAAGTATTTCCAAGAAGGTTTGGGTACTCAAGTAAAGCTTAGCACGGTATTTCATCCACAAAATTGATGGGCAAGACGAACGTACCATTCAGACCTTGGAGGATATGCTAAGAGCATGTGTTCTATATTTCGGTGGTAGTTGGGATGTCCACTTACCCCTTATTGAGTTTGCATACAACAACAACTACTATTCCAGTATACAAATGGCTCCGTATGAAGATTTATATGGAAGGAAGTGTAGATCCCCAATTGGGTGGTTTGAAGTAGGAGAAGTACAACTAACAGGCCCTGAGTTGATTCCACAAGCAGTAGAAAAGGTCAAGGTCATCCGAGATCGGTTGTTGACAGCCCAAAGTCGCCAGAAATCTTATGCGGACAACCGGTAGCGAGACTTAGAATTTCAAGTTGATGACTGGATATTCTTAAAGGTGTCGCCAATGAAAGGAGTGATGAGATTTGGTAAGAAAGGGAAGTTGAGTCCTCGATATATATGACCTTATAAGATTGTCCGCAAGGTGGGCCAAGTAGCCTATGAATTGGACTTACCCTCAGAACTTGAATCAGTCCATCCAGTTTTTCATGTCTCAATGCTCCGTAAGTGTGCGGGAGACCCTACGAGGATTGTTCCAGTAGATAATGTTTGAGTGACAGAAAGGTTGGCTTAAGAAGAAGTACCCGTTGCCATACTGGATAGGCAAGTACGGAGGTTTAGAAATAAAGAAGTAACCTCAGTTAAGGTCTTATGGATAAATAACAACCGAGAAGAAATGACTTGGGAAGCGGAAGAAAATATGAAGTCCAAGTACCTGCGCCTATTTCAGCCCCCGGAAGAGATCCAAGATGAAACATCAAGATTATGAAGTATGTATGTTTTCTTTTTATGCTTTCGGGTCGTGTGTGGCCAAACTTTATTAGTATTATGTTGTGGCCCTGTGAGGTATTGTTATTACGGGCTGTTGTGACAGGATGGTAGTGCCATATTACAGGGGAAGCTCTGGCGAAATTTTCGTAGGATTCCCGAGAACTTAACATTCGAGGACGAATGTTCTAAAAGGGGGGAAGAATGTTACACCTCGGAAAATCTTCCGTTAGTACACAGTGAATAGAATAACAAAGGGCATGAAGTATACGATGTTTCAATAAGTAATAAATAGAATTTGATGATCCTAATTGAGATTTCAAAGACATTCGAGGTAAGAGAAGAAAGTTTGCCAAGAAAGGCAAGGTATGTGTTATGTATCGGAAGAGATTTACGAGTAACAATTTAATGATGACTTAATAATGTCTTTGAGAAGAGTTATAACATCCCTTAGATTGTTAATGAGGTGTTAAACAAGTGTTAAGAAGGTTCCATAAGGATCGGAGATTAAACGAGTCGACGAGAACGAATTTCGGAAAGCCGGACAATATACGGTCCAACATACGGACCGTATGAAACATACTGGCCGTATGTTAGGCCGTATGTGCTGCATAGAATGGGGACTTTCACTGGACCAAATGTACGACCAGACATACGGTCAATATAAATTATACGGACCGTATGTTGGTCCGTAGAACTGAGCGGGACAGCTTTTTAAGTTATTAAAAAGGGGACCAAGTTCATTCCATTCATTTCATTTTCTCACTCCACACTTCAAGAACTCTCTAGAAAGATCTCCACACTTCTTCCACAAGAACTCAAGAGAAATTCATGATCAACTTCATCAAACCAAGAGAATCAAGTGTAAGAAACTCATTAGAGTTCATCCAAGTCAAGAAATTACATTGGAAGTGAACTAGGGTTTTGGCTCAAGTGAAGTATTTCCACTCAAAGCTCATTCCCACACTATCTAAGGTAAGTGTTATGATCATTCCATGTTTTTTAAGGTATTGAGAGGTTGAAAGACTTAGATTATGAAAGGAGATAGAAAATAGGTTACAAAGATGAGAATAATGAGATTTTGAGTAGTAGCTTGGGATGAGTCATGATCTTTGATATATTGTGATTATAAATATGTTATAAATGACATTAAGAACATGGGATAAACGTTATATGTGAGTAAATGTGATAGTGTACTATGATCATGATTATGGATGAATTGAAGTGAAATTGTGAAATATGGATAACGTAGATGAATGAAGATTGTTGGTCATAATATTGTGAATGTATTATAGATGTCTGGGAGTTGATATATGACATGCGGAAAGTTGCATAAACAAAGGAAATGCTGCAAATTTTCTCTAGCCTTAGTTGAGCATGTTCATGTGATCGATTAGCTAATGTTAATACGTACTCTCTTGAAGGTATAAACGTGAGCATTGAAGGGGAACGACCAAGTGATAGAATAGCTAAGCGAAAAGGTATGTAAGGCTAGTCCCTTCTTTCTAAGGCATGACTCCCATGGCATGAATTCTCCTATTTTCCCATGACTTTCTTACATTCCGGCAATTATGGGCCGATGATTATAAGGAGCTTAGCATGAAATACAGAAACGAGATATGTCATAAGTATGATAGTGATAATGATGAGTTAAGTCTAAAACTACTAAAGCTAATGACTCTAATTATGATTTATTGTAGTTTTTCTTTGTGCCACACTCACCTTATATGCTAATTCCTTTAAGGTGAGGCAGAATGCTTATAAATGGTCCATAATGGAATCGGGGATTCGCGACCTTATGTCACCCCGATAAAGTATAGTTGTCTTTGAGTTTTTATGCATGCATTATGATGAGTACATGATGATGATATTATACCGCGCCTATATGGCCGGGCAGACACCGCTAAAGTGGGCAGCGTATACACCATATTTAGATGGCATGGGCAGACACCACTAGTGGGCGGCATGAGATGGTTATGTCACAACCCGACTAGGGGCCGTGACGGTACCCGGGGTATCCACCTAGCACCACTCATTCTATTACTTATCATACTCAATCATAGGAAAGCTATTTTTCATTTGGAAACATAATTGCTTTCATATACATAAGCCTTTCGGCTATCAAAATAAATATACATATACAATAGTAACATCGTGAGACCATAGTACCCACACATGCGTATCTACGAGCTTCTACTAGTGTACTAGACATATGAACGGGACAAGACCCCATCGTGCCCAAAATACATACATATATATATATATATACCCAAAAGAACCGACCAAATAGCACCTCCGGAATAATGGAGTGCTCCTGTGGATCTGCTGATGACCTCTACGAGTCGAGATCACCTCCCTGTCTACCTGTGGGCATGAACACAGCATCCAAAGAACATGGATGTCAGTACGAACATTGTACTGAGTATGAGAGGCATACGTAATAATAATACGTCAATGAGATAAAGGAAACATCAAATAAGAAGCAACCTGTACTGACTGTCAATTATAAAAGAAATAATGCATGCTGGCTTACTTCATACTGTTCATCATATCATGTATAGATATATGTATAAGCTACCCGACCATATAGGTACGGTGTGGTAATCATTAGCCCGCGTCTAGGTCTCCTGCGTCCGGGGTACCATCTCATGCCATCCACTAGTGGTGTCTGCCCATTGCATCTAGACATGGTGTATACGTTGCCTTCCTTAGCTATGTCTGCCCGGCCATGTAGGCGCGGTGTAATATCATCGACATGTACTCATCATAATGCATGCATAGAAACTCAAAGATAGCTATACTTTATCGAGGTGACATAAGGTTGTGAACCCCCGATTCCATTATGGAGCCTTTATAAGTATTCTGCCTCACCTTGAAGGAAATATTGTATAAGGTGAGTGTATACAATAACAACATCATTAACTTTATAGGAACATCATATCATGAACTCTAGAATCTTTAGACTTTAGCTCATCATCATCATTATTGGGCTCGTAATGTATCTCTTATCTCATGTGGCTATTCGTGAACGTAGGCTCTTAGCTTTCCGGGATGTAGAAGATTCAAGGAGAAGAAGGAAAAATCATGCTGTTATATCCGGCATTTTTGCATATTCGGAAAAATTCGAAATATTTTTGGCTTGTGAGAAACGAGGCCATATTTTGATTCTAGCCAATATGCATATGTTATTCAGGAAAGTATTGATGTGGAAATACGAGAGGAGGCCAAGGGCAAAATTGGAATTTCGGAAATTTGTTTCGGGAATTACAAACATGAGATTTCTAATGAATTGGGCTAAAAAAAATGAAATGAAAATGAAAAAAAGTGAGGCCCAAATACAAGTGGTGGCCGGCCATGGATGAAAATAAAATGGGCCAAGCCCATGTAAATTTCATCCATGTGCTAAATTAATAAAAAGGGAGCAATTCTCATTTATTCAAGAACATTCAAGAGACAAAAAAAAAAGAGGAGAAAAACGGCCAAGAGAAAGGAGAAAAGAAAAGGAAGAAAAAATTTCCAAGCTTTCAACCTTGATTCAAGACTTATAATTTTCTTGAGTTCTTATCAAGTTCAATATTCTCTACAAAGTAGTACAATTATTTTGGCAAGAAACTATCTTTGGTGGCAAGGAGAACTTGTTGGAAAAGGTAAGAATTTTTATGTTCTTTTTATGTTATGAAGGTTTGTTTGTGTTGTAGTATATGGAAATGAGTAGAGACTATGAAAATATAGAAGTTTGCCAGTGGATGTGTATGCATGTAGTTGGCCGTATGTGAGCATTTTTGTGTAAGTAATATGAGTTGAATTTTATGTTGTATTTTAGTTGTGGTTATGGTAGGATTTATATTGGGAATGAAAGTTGAATAAATTTGGTGGAAGTTGGAAATGTAGGAATATGGCCGTGAGGTGCTTCATGTGTAGGAGAATTGGTTGAACTTATTTAGTATGCTAATTATATTGTTATGGCATTGTGAGGTGAATAAAAGATTAATGGTTTTGTTGGAATGGAAGAAATGTGGTGACATTGTTGTAGAAAAATATGTAGTGTCATTGTAGTTTATGTAATTATGGAAATGAAATTGTAAGATGTAAATTATGATGGTTGTTAATGGAATTGAAAGGTAAGAATATGTTATGGAAGTTTTTGTCGAAAGTTGGAAGTTTTGGATAAATTATGGTTTTGGTGGAAATTGTGTATATATTGTAGAAATGATATAAAATGTTTCCGAACTGTATTGTAATGATCTTGATTAGTAATGAACGCGAGAATGTTGTCGTTGGATTGAAGATGTGAAGTTGGAAATGAGAGTTATTACACTATGTTGGAAAGAGGACTAGTTATGCCTTATTGTGTTTTGTAGTTGTTGTTGGTATTGTTGTTGGGTTGGTTGTTGTTATTCTGAGCCGAGTTGTATTCTCGCGGTGTCGCATTTATAGGGGAAGTGCTGCCGAAATTTCGATAGGCAAGTATTGGTTAAGATTGAAATTTTTAAATCTCACAAATAGTAATTGGTAAATGTGACCATTTACAGTTTTTGGGCGAAACGGGAATTGAGATTGGACGAGCATAAGGCACGACTAAGGTATGTAAAGTTTTTCCCTTCATTCTTAGGCATGTTCTAAACGTAATAGGCTCGGTCGCGAGCCTTCGATATGACTCAGTGTCTCGAAATCCGAAATGGAAATTGGCCTCATTTCATTCAGTAAGATTGAATTAGTTTCCTTACAAATTGTCGTCAAAATGACCTAGGTGTATGAAACCTTCCCAATTGAAGTCGAATGGTTCCAAAGCTCTCAGGAATGACTCTATAAGGTCTATGATTCATAACTTGAATTCACCACCTCGATTGACCCAAGGTGGGCCCGCAGATTCCGAGACCTCCTACTATTGCCTTATTTGTCTTATATCTAAACAGTGCTTAAACGAAACTTTGGATTATTGTTCTGTTTATCAAATAATAAATGTGAATAATCTGTGTTATACTTTGATACGTGCTGTGATTCTAGAAACATGATTTGACATAATGAATCGTGCCATCCCCAAAAAGGGCATACATGTACGCTATGACTGACGTCTGACTTCCTTGAAATGATTTGTCACTTAAATTGTTCTAATTGTTAAAGAGTGACCATTCTGACTATGCCGGTAAACCCTATATTTGCTATGTACGAACAATCTCAGAAATTCTGCTTGGCATAATCCGTCGTAACCTACGAAAGGTACGTCCTATGACAAATTGTTCGGTTTGTTTATCGAGTCTGGATTTATATGCATATGTTTCTGCACTACTCTGTTCGTGCAAGTTATGGTATGTCTTTTCACTGATCCCGGGCCAGGACATGATCTCGTGCGCATTTATCTGCATTACTCACCGAGTCCCTCGTACTTGCGGGCCGGGACACGTTATTTGTATACGTTTATGATATGATGATACGGGGATGGCAGCCAGGATGGCACATGATGATTATTCACCGAGACCCGCAGTAGAGGGCCGGGACACGTTATGTATACACAGTACAGGATTCTGACATGCATGATTTCACCACCGAGTCCCTTAACAAAGGGCCGGGACACGCTATTTGCATACATGATATATGATTTTGTTATACATAATTTCATCCACCGAGTCCCTTATCAGAGGGCCGGGACACGTTATATGTGTTTATATGATGTTATATGATTTGGCATGCATCATATATGCTTTGACATTACTTTTCTGAGGTCTCGGATAAGGTATTCACCTTTTGTACTTCGGACTCTGACTATAGCCTCGTCTGTTTTATTTCTGGATCTTCGACTCCGAGGTTGATTCTGCTATCTATATCCTTGTACCTCCGGCTCTGACTGTGGTTCTGACAGTTATAATTCTGCACTCCTGCTCTTGATTATGATTTTATTTGTTACATTTCCGCTTTACATACTCGGTACATTTTCCGTACTGACCCCCTGTTCTTCGGGGGGCTGCGTTACATGCCCGTAGGTACATACGATCCTTTTGATACGCCACCGGCTTAGGACACCTATTCCGCTACTTGGGAGTGCTCCTGTTAATCCGGAGCTTATATTTTGGTATATATCTTCTGTTGTTTTCATCTCCTGTACATATGGTCATTTGGGGTACGGCGGGGCCCTGTCTCGTCATATGATTCCGTTATGTCCGTTAGAGGCCTGTAGACATGTCTGTGGGTTATAGTCTTTCTGTATGGTTATGTGTATATGTTGTTTGGGCGATCCCATACGCCGAGGCGGCCGAGCCGCATATGTTTATACGTTGCTTTGTTAGCCCTGTGTGGCCTTTGATGGTGTTTGCTGTGTACACGGCTATTTTGGATAGTCTGTAAAACAAAGGAAACTCTGCCGAAATTTTCTAGAAATTATCTAAATTTGGAATGTAGCCTTGTCGGCTTCTGCTATATATTTGAATGCATTTGATAGATGGGTTTGGGTGCCCAGATCGGGCACTAGTCACGGCCTACGGGGTTGGGTCGTGACACATGCCATAGGATTGATGCCATAGAAAGAAAGGACTAGCCTCACATACCTTTTTCGTTTAACTAATCTATCGCTTGCTTGTTCTCCTTCAATGCCCACGTTTTTACCTTGAAGAGAATTCGCATTAACATTAGCTAATCGATTACTTAAACATGCTTACTAAAGCTAAAGAACATTTGGCAGCATTTCCTTTGTTTATACTACTTTCTCCATATCATATATCAACTCCCAAACATCGATAACAACATTCACAATATAATAGGCAACAATAATCATTCATCTACATCATCCGCATTTCACAATTTCTCTTCAATTTATCCATAATTGTGGTTATAGTTTACTATCGCGTTTTCTCACATATAATACTTACCCCATGTTATAAATGTCATTTATAGTGTACTTATTATCACAACATATCTGTTACACCTCGAAAATTTCCCCGTGAACGTACCACGAATAGACTAACGAAGAATACGGGTATATGATGTTTTAAGGAGAAGGGAACGACGTTTGACGACCTTAAGTAAGATTTCAAAGGTAATGGGAACAAGAGATAGGTTATGCTCCACAATGACTAAATTATAGGTTTTGAAGACTTGAAAGTCGCAGATTTGCACTTTGGCCCGGTCGACCGTAAAGTGAAATACGGACCCTAAAGTGGTATACGACCCGTAAACTACCATGTCGTATTTCAACTCACAAAACTTCAACTTTTTGTCAAATGGTTAAGTACGACTTGGAATACGGACCGTAAATTGAAATACGGCACGTAAACTGCGATCGTAAATCACCATGATCCCCAGCATACCTTTCTAGTTTTGATATGCTTAAATATGATCACGATATACAACCCGTAAAGTTGAATACGGACCGTAAACTAGGTTTACGACCACTGTGCACTTCAGTCACTGTTCATTTCGGATTAGATTTTAAGTCATTAAAAGGAGACCTAAGCTCATTCAATTCATTTCATTTCCACGATATTTCTTACTAGAAACCTCTAGAATGCTCTCTACTCTTCATCACAAGAAAACCAAAAGAAATTCATGATCAATAACACCAAATCAATGAAATAAAGTGTATGAAACCTAGCTAAAGTTCATCTCTCTCAAGAAAACCCAAAGGAAGTGAAATAGGGTTTTGATGCTAAATGAGTGATTCCATTCAAGGCTTGTTCAGCCATCATCTAAGGTAAGTTTCATGACTAAACCATGTTGTTTAAGGTATTGGAAGGTTAAGATACTTGAATTGTAAAAAGACATAGGAAATGGGTCATTCATGAGTGAATAGGGTCATGGTTGGATGGTAGTTGGGTTGAATTATGAATGTTGGGGTGTTGTGATTATGAATGCGTTATAAATGACATTTAGACCATGAAACAAGTATTATATATGAGGAAACGCGATAGTAAGCTATAACCATAAATATGGAGGAATTGAAGAGAAATGGTGGATTGTGGTCAATGTATATGAATGATTATTGTTGATTGCGATATTGTGAATGTTGTTGTGAACGTGTGGGAGTTGATATAGAATATGGGAAAAGTAGTATAAACAAAGGAAGCGCTGTCCAATTTTCCCAAGAAATTGTAGCGCGTCCTTATAGTCGAATTAACTAACGTTAGTGCGAATTCTTTCTTGAAGGTAGAAATGTGATATCGAAGGAGAACAAGCAAGCGATAGCATAGCTTAGTTCCATCCTCCTATATGATGGAACTTATGAGTCCTTAAATATACTAAATTACACACGAGCATGATAATGATGATCCCATAACGCTGATGATGTCATTATTGGTAACACTCACCTTATGGACTATTTCCTTCAAGGTGAGGCAAAGTACTCGTAAATGTTCATAATATAATTGGGGGTTTATGACCTTACGTCACCCCGACATAGCCATGGTTGTCTTCGAAGTCTAATGTGTGCTCCTAATGCTAAATGTGAAATAATGCTAAATCATGATATGTCTATAAGACGATTAATGATGCTAGCTTATAATATGCCTATGTTATATATGAAATTGCCAAGCTATGATAAGATTGTGGTACGTTCATGAAATGTGCAATAGTGATGGGTTATGATTGATTATGTGATGATGAAATTCCACCGCGCCAGAATTGTCACGACCCAGCTAGGGGCCGTGACGGGTACCCGGGGCTAGCCACTGAGCACCACTCGTTCTACTACTCACCTTACTCATTTAATGCTCTTTTATCAACTTTATACTCAAATTACAGGAAAATCATATTTTATTTGGAAACATAAAGACTCTTTTATATACATTTGTCTCTCGGCCATCAAAATAATATATACATATAATATCATCTCATGAGACCATCTAACCCACGCTGCGCATCTACGAGCCTCTACTGGAGTGTTATACATAAGGACGGGACAAGACCCCGTCATGCCCGAAAATACATATATATTACTATGCACAAAAGAATAATCAAGCACCTCCGGGACAAAGGAGTGCCATCAATCAGCCGACATCTACTAGGGATAAGGGTCAAGCTCTCCTCCCTGTCTGCCTGTGGGCATGAACACAACGTCCAAAGAAAACGGACGTCAGTACAAACATTGTACTGAGTATGAGAGGCATAAACAAAGAAATAAGGCAATGATATAAAAGAGATATCAATATGGAATAACTGTATCTGACTGTCAAGTGTAAAAGAAGTAATGTATGCTGGCTTACTCATAATCATCATCATGTCACATATGCATAATGTATAAGCTGCCCGCCCATATAGGTACGGTGTAGTAATATATATATAAGTTGCCCGTCCATATCGGATCGGTGTGATAATCATAACATTAGCATGCGTCCAGGCCTCCCGCGTCCGGGGTATCATCTCATGCCGCCCACTAGTGGTGTCTGCCCATTCCATTTGGCCATGGTGTATCGTATAGCTGCCCGCCTTAGCGGTGACTGCCCGGCCAAATAGACGCGGTGTTATATCATCATCATACATGCTCATCATAATATGCTTACCGTAACATACTTATCATAATACATGCATAAGGCTTATGAACAACTCTACTTTATCGGGGTGACGTAAGGTCGTGATTCCCCCGATTTCATTATGGAGTAATCATTGACATTCTGCCTCACCTTGAAGGAATTAACACATAAGGTGAGTGTAAGCAATAAATAACATCATGTCATATCTTTTATCTTATATAGCTATTCGTAGACATAGGCTTGTAGCTTTCAGGGATATAGGAACTCATGAGGAGGAAGGAAAATCATGCTATGAGATTCATGCCATTAGAAAGAAAGGACTAGCCTCACATACCTTTGACGTTTAACTAAGCTATCGCTTGCTGGTTCTCCTTCGATATCACGTTTCTACCTTCAAGAGAGAATTCGCACTATCGTTAGTTAATCGACTATAAGAACGCGCTACTATTTATAGGGAAAATTGGGAAATACTTCCTTTGTTTATGCTACTTTCCCATATTCTATATCAACTCCCACACGCTCACAACAGCATTCACAATATTTGTTACACCTCGAAAATTTCTGCGTACTTGTATGGTGAGTGGAATGATGAGAATTGAGTGAATGATGTTTTATTAAGTCGGGAATGGCTAATTAAGAATTTTTGGAAATAAGAAAGTCGCGAAAAGTTTTTCAGCACAGTGGTCGTATATGGCACTATACGGCCCGTAAAGTGATTTACGGACCGTATAGTGCAGTCGTCCTCCATCTTGTCAAAAATCTCAACTTTCTGTAAATGTTGAATATGGTTAAATACGACCTAGTTTACGGCCCGTAAACTGGTTTACGGACCGTAAACCAGGTCGTAAACTACCATGTCCATCAGCCAAAACTTTCTGTTTTTGGAGTGCTTAAAAATGACCACAGTGGACGGACCGTAGATCAAAATATGATCCGTATATGGTGGTTTACGACCACTGTTCATCCCGACAAGAATTCATTAAAAATCAGATTTTGTGATTTTTAAAAGGGACTTAAGCCTCATTTCACTTCATTTTTAGCCATACACCTCAAGAGACATTCTAGAACTCTCCAAATATTTCCTCCACAAGAATTCAAGAGAATCAAAGGAGATATCAAGATTATCAAAACCAAATTCATAAAAAAAATAAGTGTAAGAACACATCAAAGGATCTTCTAAGTCAAGAAATTCCCAAGAAGGTGGAACTAGGGTTTTGGCTAAGTGAAGTATTTCAACTTAAGGATTGTTCAACCATCACCCAAGGTAAGTCTTATGATTATTCCATGTAGTTTGAAGTATTGGAAAGCTTAGACACTTGAAATGTAGAAGAACATAGAAATGGATCATTACTGAGTGAATAGTGACATAATTGAATGATAGTGGAATTGAACTATGAATATTGAAGTGTTGTGAATACAAATACGTTATAAATGATGTTTATATCATGAATCAAGCATTAAATGCATGAAAACGCAAGGATGAGCTAGAAGTAGAAATATGGGGAAATTGGAGGAAAATGGTGGATTTTGCCAAACGCACGTAAATGACGATTGTCGATTATGATATTGCGAATAATATTATGAATATTGGGAGTTGATATAGAACGTGAGAAAATTAGTATGAGCGAAGGAAGCGATGTCCGACTTCTCCTAGAATTAGCGACACGTTCTTATAGTCAGTTACTAATGTTGATACGAATTCTCTTATGATGGTAACGACGTGATATCGACGGAGGACAAGTGAGAGATATCTTAGCTAAACGACCAAGGTATGTGAGGCTAGTCCTTCTTTCTAAAGGCATGAATCTTTTAACTTGAATCCCTATTTCTTTCGTGAGTTCTTACATTCTAAGAAGTTAAAAGCTATTACTTATGAATGTCTATATGAGATAAGTTATACGATATGATGACACTAGAATGATGATGATGTTATTCCTTGCCTACACTCACCTTATGTACTAGTCCTTTCAAGGTGAGGCAGAATGTCCATGACGGTTCCATAATGTAATCGGGGGATCACGACCTTACGTCACCCCGATAGAGTAAAGTTGATCATGAGTCAAATATACGCATTATGATAAGATAAGTATTTTATGATAAGCATATTACTATGAGAATTTACATTGAGCATGTCATGAGCATTTCACACCGGGCCTAGTTGGCCGGGCAGACACCTCTTCGGCGGGTGGCGATACGGATACACCACGACCTACGGGCGTGGGCAGACACCACTAGTGGGTGGCATGAGATGGTACCCCGGACGCGGGAGGCCTGGACGCGGGCTAATATTATTGATTATCACACCGTTCCGACATGGACGGGCAGCTTGCATATGATGCATACATGCTATGATGATGAGGATGAGTAAGATATCATGCATTACTTCATTTATGATTATCAGTCAGATCCATATGTATCATGTTGATGTTATTCCCATATTACTGATGTCTCATTTCATTATGTATGCCTCTCATACTCGGTACAATATTCGTACTGACGTCCTTTCTACGGACGCTGTGTTCATGCCCACAGGTAGACAGGGAGGAGAGCTTGGCCCAGGTCCTCAGTAGCTGTCAGCTGATAGATAGCACTCCATTGTTCGGAGGTGCTTATGACTATTCTTTTGATGTACATTCATATATGCATATTTTGGGCATGACGGAGTCTTGTTCCGTCCATGTATTCACTATGTTAGTAGAGGCTCGTAGATACGCAGTGTGGGTTAGATGGTCTCACAAGTTGTTTTCATATGTATGTGTATTATTTTGATGGTCGAGAGGCGAATGTATATAAAGTATTTATGTTTCGATTAAATATGATTTTCCTACTATTGGTATGTAAAATTGATAAAAGAGTATTAAATGAGCAAGATAAGCAGTAGAATGAGCGGTGCTCGGTAACTAGCTCCGGGTACCCGTCGTGGCCCCTAGCTGGGTCGTGACAATATTGAAATCAACAATCGTCATTTGTATACAATGACCACAATCCACCATTTCTCCTCTATTTCTCCACCTTTATGGTTATAGCTTACTATCGCGTCTCCTCATATATAATACTTATTTCATGGTCTAAATGTCATTTATAACGCATTCATAATCACAACACACCAACATTCATGATGCAACCCAACTACCATCCAACTATGACACTCTTTACTCATTAATGACCCATTTCTTACATCCTTCTATAATCTAAGTGTTTCAACTCTCCCATACCTTAAACAACAAGGTTTAGTAATGAAACTTACCTTAGATGATGGTTGAACAAGCTTTGAATGGAATTACTCCTCTAGCACCAAAACCCTACTTCACTTCCTTTGGGTTTTCTTGAGAGAAATGAACTTTAGCTAGGTTTCATACACTTTACTTCATGGATTTGGTGTTATTGATCATGGATTTCCTTTGGTTTTCTTATGATGAAGAGTAGAGAGCATTCTAGAGGTTTCTAGAGAGAAATATCATGGAAATGAAATGAATTGAATGAGCTTAGGTCTCCTTTTAATGACTTAAAATCTAATCCGGAATGAACAGTGACTGAAGTGCACAGTGGTCGTAAACCCAGTTTACGGTCCGTATTCCAGTTTACGGGTCGTATTTCGCAGTCGTATTTAAGCATATCAAAACCAGAAAGGTATGCTGAGGATCATGGTGATTCACGATCACAGTTTACGGGCCGTATTTCAATTTACGGTCCATATTCCAAGTCGTATTTAACCATTTGAACATTTGACAGAAAGTTGAAGTTTTGTGAGTTGGAATACGACATGGTGGTTTACGGGGCCGTATACTTCTTTACGGTCCGTATTTCATTTTACGACCAACTGGGCCAAAGTGCAAATCTGTAACTTTCAAGTCTTCAAAACCTATAATTAGTCATTGTGGAGCAAAACCTTATCTCTTATTCCTATTTCCTTTGAAATCATACGTAGGGTCATCAAACGTCTTTCCCTTCTGATTAAAACACCATATACTCGTATTCTTCGTTACTCTATTCGTTGTACATTCACGGGGAAATTTACGAGATGTGACAAGAATGGTCAGGCATGTCACCGCTAAGGCGGGCTGCGATGTTACACCGAGCCTAGACGGCCGGGCATGTCACCGCTAAGGCGGGCTGCGATGTTACATCGAGCCTAGAGGGCCGGGCATGATCACCACTAGTGGGAAGCGTATGATGGTTACTCGGACGCGGGATAATAATGAGGATAGTGATATGACGAGACATGTGATGTGACGAGATATGTGATGTGATGACATGTGTACTATGATTATGTAAAGTATGATATATATACGAAATGTATTTGTTTATGACACTCTTGCCGGCTATATCTTTCTCTTATGGCTCACGATCCTCCTATTATATTTATTTCATTCTGGTCATACATACTCAGTACAATATTCGTACTGACGTCTGTTTTCTTTAGACGCTGTGTTCATGCCCACAGGTAGACAGAGAGACAAGCTCAAGCCAGACTCATAGGAGCTGTTAGCCGATTGAAAGCACTCCTTTGTTCCGGAGGTGCTTGGTTATTCTTTTGTGTATATTTGTATATGTTGGGATCGACGGGGTCCTGTCCCGTCTATGCGTTTTGTACTTCAATAGAGGCTCGTAGATACACGGTGTGGTTTATGTGGTCGGATAGGGTCACTATGGTATAATTGTATATATAGTATTTTGATAGCCTAAAGGGCTTATGTATATAAAACTATTTATGTTTACAAATGAAACATGACTTTCTCATGATTCGAGTATAAAAATCGATATAAGAGTAGTTAATGAGCATGATGAGCAGTAGAACGAGCGGTGCTCGGTGGTTAGCCCCGGGTACCCGTCGCGGGCCCTAGCTGGGTCGTGACAAAAGTGGTATCATACCAGTTCAATCTTAGGAAGTGTCTACGAGCCGTGTCTAGTAGAGTCTTGTTTATGGTGTGTTGCGCGCCACATCAATAAACAAGAGGCCACAGGGCATTTCAGAAAAATGACCATCTTTCTTCTCATAAGATCGTGCGATAGAGCCGTGTATAAGATTTAATCCTCCCTAATAGTGTGTTATGATTTCAGAATGTCGCCAAAGGGAAAGGCTACAGCCGCCCAGAAGGACAAGACTACGGCAAAGAGGCGGGTAGAAAGAGAGCCTCCGATGAATATAGAAGAAGGCGAATCACATAATGAGGCCTTGTCTAATGCTTCTTCTACCCCGCCTAATGTGGAAGTACAAGGAGGTGCTCCAGCTCCAGTCCATCCATCGGTTGCTTCGGGTCAACAAGTGACCGAGGCCATTCAGTTATTGACACAATTAAAACACCATATACTCGTATTTTTCATTAGTCTATTCATTGTACATTCACGGGGAAATTTACGAGATGTAACACTCTTCCCCCCTTTTGGAACATTCGTCATCGAATATTAAACACTCGGGATTCTGTGAAAATTTCACCAGGGTTTCCCCTGTAATATGGCACTACCATCCGGCCACAAAAACCCATAATATCATTGCCTCATAGGGCCACAACACAAAATAAATTCTAAGAAAGACTTACGAAAGCTCCCGAAAGCTGGGGATATAATATTTGAGTAATGATAGAAATAGGGGTGTTCAGATACTCTAATTATTACACTTCTTTTATTGCATACTTACCTCATATTGTTGGTGTTCGATCTTGAGTCTCTTCTAGGGGTTGGAATAAATGCGGGTACTTGGACTTCATCTTCTCTTCTGCCTCCCAAGTCATTTCTTTCCGATTGTTGTTTCGCCATAAGACTTTGACTGAAGCTACCTCTTTATTTCGAAGTCTTCGCACTTGCCTGTCTAAAATAGCGATAGGCACCTCTTCATAGGTTAGCTTTTCTGTTACTTGCACATCATGTATCGGGACAATCTTTTTGGGGTCTCCAATACACTTGCGAAGCATCGAAACATGGAAGACTGGATGGACTGATTCAAGCTCCGAAGGCAAATCTAGTTCATAGGCTACATGACCCACCTTGCGGGTGATTCTATTGGGTCCAATGTACCTAGGACTTAGCTTCCCTTTCTTACCAAATCTCATCACCCCTTTCATTGGAGATACTTTCAAAAATACCCAATCACTAACTTGAAATTCCAAGTCTCGTCGGCGATTGTCTGCATAAGACTTTTGGCGACTTTGCGCTATTAACAATCGATCTCGGATCATCTCAACTTTTTCCACCGCTTGTTGAATTAATTCATGGCCTACTAGTTGTGCTTCCCCTATTTCGAACCATCCGATTGGGGATCTACATTTCCTTTCATACAAGGCATCATATGGAGCCATTTGAATACTGGAATGATAGCTATTGTTATACGCAAATTCGATTAGCGGTAAATGATCATCCCAACTTCCACCGAAATCCAGCACACATGCTCGTAGCATATCTTCCAAGGTCTGAATAGTACGCTCGTCTTGTCCATCGGTCTGCGGATGAAATGCCGTGCTATGTTTCACTTGGGTGCCTAGACCTTCTTGGAAGGACTTCCAAAACTTTGCTGTAAACTGTGCTCCTCTATCTGTAATAATAGATAATGGAATACCATGAAGTCGCACAATTCCTTGAGATATAACCTCGCATAATCTTCGGTTGAGTATGTAGTCTTAACTGGGAGAAAATGGACTGCTTTCGTCAATCTATCCACGATCACCTATATAGAATCATACTTGCTGGGGGAACGCGGTAATCCCACAATAAAATCCATGTTGATCACTTCCCATTTCCAAGTAGGGATTTCCATTGCTTGCAATAAGCCTCCTGGCTTTTGATGTTCAACTTTTACTTGTTGGCAATTTGGACACTGTGCTACAAATTCGGCTATGTCTCTCTTCATGCCATCCCACAAATACATCATCTTGAGGTTATGATACATTTTGGTTTCACCTGGGTGAATAGAATACCGAGAACAATGTGCTTCTTCTAGAATTCATCGGCGCAATTCTGCTACATTCGGCACACATAATCTGCCTCGGTACCTAAGAATTTTGTCCATAGAAACTTCAAATGAATACTTCTGCTTTCCATGAGATGTGTTCCTGTAATGACACAATTGAGGATCTTCATATTGCCGTTCTTTCAATTCCATATCCAAAGACGAAGTTGTGGGGTCATTGATGCTAATCCCTGCATTACCCGAATCAATTACACGTAATCCCAGATTAGCTAATTGGTGGAGCTCATGAACCATCTCTTTCTTTTCCGGAGGGACTTCACATAAACTGCCCATTGATCGGCAGTTAAGCGCATCGGCTACTACATTCGCTTTTCCGAGGTGGTACAAAATGTTCACATCATAATCTTTTAACAATTTTAACCACCGCCTCTGTCGCAGGTTCAACTCGTTTTGCTTGAAAATGTACTGAAGACTTTTGTGATCTGTATAAACATGAACATGCACACCATACAAATAACGCCTCCATAATTTTAAGGCATGAATAACTGCAGCCAATTCGAGATCATGAGTTGGATAATTCCTTTCATGTTTCCGTAATTGTCTCGAAGCATATGCAATAAATTTCCCATGCTGCATCAATACACATCATAATCCAACACCGGAAGCATCACAATATACAACATAGCCATCTGGCCCTTCTGGAAGTGTTAAGATCGGAGTTGAGGTCAATCTGTCTTTCAACTCTTGGAAGCTATGCTCACAAGCATCATTCCATTGGAATTTGGCTGACTTCTGGGTTAGCTTCGTCAATGGGGCTGAAATAGATGAAAATCCCTCTACGAATCTTCTATAATAACCTGACAACCCCAGACAGCTACGAACTTCTGTAGGCGTCGTAGGCCTCCGCCAAGTCTTTACAACTTCGATCTTCTGAGTGTCGACTCGAATGCCATCATCTGAGATAACGTGGCCCAGAAATGTCACAGAATTTAGCCAGAACTCGCACTTTGAAAATTTCGCATACAATTCTCGGGCTCGAAGAATGCCAAGAACAATTTGCAAATGATCTGCATGTTCCAATTCCGTGCGAGAATACACCAAAATATCATTAATAAATACTATTACGAATAAGTCTAAGAGAGGTCTGAATACATTATTCATCAAATTCATAAACACGGCCGGGGCAGTCAGCCCAAACGACATCACTCGGAATTCATAGTGGCCATATCTCGTTCTGAAGGTTGTCTTAGGAATATCCGTTTCTCTAACTCTCACTTGATTATAACCCGACATCAAATCGATTTTACAAAACCACTTGGCACCCTGTAGCTGGTCAAATAAATCATCAATCCTCGGAAGAGGATATTTGTTCTTTATAGTCACTTTATTCAATTGTCTGTAGTCGATACACATTCGTAGAGATCCGTCTTTCTTTCTTACAAACAAGACTGGGGCTCCCTACGGTGATGAACTGGGCCTAATAAACCCCTTTTCAGGCAAGTCTTTCAACAACGCCTTTAGCTCCTTTAATTCTGCCGGAGCCATTCGATAAGGGGGAATAGAAATAGGCTTGGTATCCGGTAACACATCAATGGCGAAGTCAATCTCTCTTTCTGGAGGAAGTCCTGGAAGTTCATATGGGAATACATCCGGAAATTCATTCACTACCGGAACTGATTGGAAAGTTGGTGGGTTTGACTCAGTGTCATGAACCCGAACTAAGTGATAAATATAGCCCTTGGCTATCATCTTCCTTGCCTTAAGATAGGAAATAAACCTACCCTTTTGAGATGTTGCATTACCCTTCCATTCAAGCACGGGCTCCCCCGAAAATTAGAATCGAACTACTTTCAATCGGCAATCAACATTAGCATAGCACGATGCCAACCAATCCATGCCCATAATTACATCGAAATCTAACATTTCCAACTCAATTAAATCGCTGTGGTCCGGCTATCACATATCACAACTACACAATTTTTATACACTTGTCTCGCTATTACGGGATCACCAACCGGAGTAGATACCTCAAAAGGTTTGATTGGCTCAGGTTTCACCCCAATACAACCAGCAACATATGGAGTAATATAGGAAAGAGTAGAACCCGGATCTATCAGTGCATATACATCACGGGAGAATATGGACAATGTACCTGTAACCACATTGGGGGAGGACTCAAGATCCTGCCGTCCGGCTAAAGCATATACACGGGGCTGAGTGGAACCTGAAGTAGATGCTGCCCCTCTACCTCTACCTCGGCCTGCTGACATCTGGGGAATCTGTCCTGCCGGGCGTGCTGAGGAAGAACCAGCTGCTGAACCCCAACTCTACCACTCATCGACGGGCAATCTCTCATCATGTGCCCAACTTGGCTGCAAGTATAGAAAGCGTCCGAACCCTGGCGACATTGTCCGAAATCGAATCTACCGCAGTGGCTGCATCGCAGTACTGGGGGTCTCCTCGAGCTAAAATCTTCCCTGATTTGGGAATCTGGGGCCCTCGAACTCTGACCCTGTCCGGAACGAAAGGAGCGATCAAATCTCCTACCTGCAAATCGGGGAGGTGCACTGGTCACCGACTTGCCTGAGTAACCAGAATTTGTCTGCCTTGATCCCCCTCTATAACTACTGCCTGCTCCCATAGATCTAGCCCTCTTGCCTTGCCTTCTTTCGTTATCGCGGTCACTTCTTGGTGGTTGTTGCCGCCTCTCTAAATTATGAGCATGGGCTTGTATTCGAGAAATATCCATCCCGTCTTGCAAGGACGCCGTCAAAAAATCTCTGAATAAATGTGGCCCTAGGCCACTTACAAATCTATGTACCCGATCTCCCATGTCGGCCACTATAGTCGGGGCATATCTAGCTAATGAATTAAATTGCATCCTATACTCCCGGGCACTTATATTTCCTTTCCACAGATTTAGAAATCTATCCGCTCTAGCTCGTCAGACCTCGGGTGGCAAATAGTGACGAATAAAAGCATCCACGAATTCTTGCCAAACCGGAGGAGGCGCATTCTCTCCTCTTGGTAATACCCAGTTGTTGTACCATAAAACAACCACATCCCGAAGTCTATAAGATGCCAACTCCACAGATTCAATTTCGAAGGCATGGACAATCTTCAATGTCCTCAACACCTCATCTATGAAACCTTCCAGGTCTTCATCCAGCTTTGACCCAAGAAACTCCGGAGGATTTAGACTCATAAAATCACTGGCTTTGGTACTTGCTGCCCGATCACTTGAACTCGCATTTTGTCGTTGTACCTGAGCGGCAACTAATTGCGTCAATAATGAATGGCCTCGGTCATTTGTTGACCTGAAGCGACCGGTGGAGGAATTGGAGCTAGAGCTCCTCCTTTCTCTTCCACATTAGGCGGGGTAGAAGAAGTATTAGACAAGGCCTCATTATGTGATTCTCCTTCTTCTATATTCATCGGAGGCTCTCTTTCTACCCGCCTCTTAGTCGTAGTCTTGCCCTTCTGGGTGGCTATGGCCTTTCCCTTTGGCGGCATTCTAAAATCACAACACACTATTAGGGAGGATAAAATCTTATACATGGCTCTATCACACGATTTCATAAGAAGAAGGATGGTCATTTTTCCTAAATACCCTGTAGCCTCTTGTTTATTGATGTGCCGCGCAACACACCATAAACAACACTCTACTAGAAATGGCTAGTAGACACTTCCTAGAAATGAACCGCTCTGATACCACTTTTATCACGACCCAGCTAGGGGCCGTGACGGGTACCCGGGATTAGCCACCGAGCACCACTCGTTCTACTACTCACCTTACTCATTTAATGCTCTTTTATCAACTTTATACTCAAATTACAAGAAAATCATATTTTATTTGGAAACATAAATACTTTTATATACATTTGCCTCTCGGCCATCAAAATAATATATACATGTAATAGCATCTCGTGAGACCATCTAACCCACACTGCGCATCTACGAGCCTCTACTGGAGTGCTACACATAAGGACGGGACAAGACCCTGTCATGCCCGAAAATACATATATATGACTATACACAAAAGAATAATCAAGCACCTCCGGGACAAAGGAGTGCCTTCAATCAGCCGACAGCTACTACAGATCTAGGTCAAGCTCTCCTCCTTGTCGACCTGTGGGCATGAACACAGTGTCCAAAGAAAACGGACGTCAGTACAAACATTGTACTGAGTATGAGGGGCATAAACAAAGAAATAAGGCGATGATATAAAAGAGATATCAATATGGAATAACTGTATCTGACTATCAAGTGTAAAAGAAGTAATGCATGCTGGCTTACTCATAATCATCATCATGTCACATATGCATAATGTATAAGCTACCCGCCCATATAGTTACGGTGTAGTAATATATATAAGCTGACTGTCCATATCGGATCGGTGTGAAAATCATAACATTAGCCGGCGTCCAGGCCTCCCGCGTCCGGGGTATCATCTCATGTCGCCCACTAGTGGTGTCTGCCCATGCCATTTGGCCAGGGTGTATCATATAGCTGCCCGCCTTAGCGGTGACTGCCCGGCCAAATAGGCGCGATTTTATAACATCATCATACATGCATAAGGCTTACGAACAACTCTACTTTATCGGGGTGAAGTAAGGTCGTGATTCCCCTGATTTCATTATGGAGTAATCATTGACATTCTGCCTCACCTTGAAGGAATTAACACATAAGGTTAGTGTAAGCAATAAATAACATCATGTTATATCTTTTATCTTATATAGCTATTCATAGACATAGGCTTGTAGCTTTCTGGGATATAGGAACTCATAAGGAGGAAGGAAAATCATGCTATGAGATTCATGCCATTAGATATAAAGGACTACCCTCACATACCTTTGACGTTTAACTAAGATATCGCTTGCTGGTTCTCCTTCCATATCACGTTTCTACCTTCAAGAGAGAATTTTCACTATCGTTAGTTAATCGACTATAAGAATGCGCTACTATTTCTAGGGAAAATTGAGATATACTTCCTTTGTTTATACTACTTTCCCATATTCTATATCAACTCCCACACGCTCACAACAGCATTCACAATATTGAAATCAACAATCGTCATTTGTATACATTGACCACAATCCACCATTTCTCCTCCATTCTCCACCTTTATGGTTATAGCTTACTATCGCGCTTCCTCATATATAATACTTATTTCATGGTCTAAATGTCATTTATAATGCATTCATAATCACAACACACCAACATTCATGATTCAACCCAACTACCATCCAACCATGACACTCTTCACTCATTAATGAGTCATTTCTTAAATCCTTCTATAATCTAAGTGTTTCAACTCTCCCATACCTTAAAACACATGGTTTAGTCATGAAACTTACCTTAGATGACGGTTGAACAAGCTTTGAATGGAATTACTCCTCTAGCACCAAAACCGTACTTCACTTCCTTTGGGTTTTCTTGAGAGAGATGAACTTTAGCTAGGTTTCATACACTTTACTTCATGGATTATGTGTTATTGATCTGGGATTTCCTTTGGTTTTCTTGTGATGAAGAGTAGAGAGCATTCTAGAGAGAAATATCGTGGAAATGAAATGAATTGAATGAGCTTAGGTCTCCTTTTAATGACTTAAAATCTAATCCGGAATGAACAATGACTGAAGTGCACAGTGGTCGTAAACCCAGTTTACGGTCCGTATTCCAATTTACGGGCCATATTTCGCGGTCGTATTTAAGCATATCAAAACCAGAAAGGTATGCGGAGGATCATGGTGATTTACGATCGCAGTTTACGGGCCGTATTTCAATTTACGATCCGTATTCCAAGTCGTATTTAACTATTTGAACATTTGACAGAAATTTGAAGTTTTGTGAGTTAGAATACGACATGGTGGTTTACGGGCCGTATACTACTTTACGGTCCATATTTCATTTTATGACCAACTAGGCCAAAGTGCAAATCTGTAACTTTCAAGTCTTCAAAACCTATAATTAGTCATTGTGGAACATAACCTTATCTCTTATTCCCATTTCCTTTGAAATCTTACCTAGGGTCGTCAAACGTCGTTCCCTTCTAATTAAAACACCATATACTCATATTCTTCGTTAGTCTATTCGTTGTACATTCACGGGGAAATTTACGAGATGTAACAAGAATGGTCGGGCATGTCACCGCTAAGGCGGGCTGCGATGTTACACCGAGCCTAGATGTCCGGGCATGTGACCGCTAAGGCGGGCTGCGATGTTACACTGAGCCTAGAGGGCCGGGCATGATCACCACTAGTGGGCGGCGTATGATGGTTACCCAGACGCGGGATAACGATGAGGATAGTGATGTGACGAGACATGTGATGTGACGAGATATGTAATGTGATGACTTGTGTACTATGATTATGTAAAGTATGATATATGTACGAAATGTATTTGTTTATGACACTATTGCATGCTATATCTTTCTCTTATGGCTCACGGTCCTCCTATTATATTTATTTCATTCTTGTCTTACATACTCAGTACAATATTCGTACTGACGTCCGTTTTCTTTGGACGTTGTGTTCATGCCCACAGGTAGACAGGGAGGCGAGCTCGAGCCAGACTCATAGGAGCTGTTAGCCGATTGAAAGCACTCCTTTGTTCCGAAGGTGCTTGGTTATTCTTTTGTGTATATTTGTATATGTTGGGCTCGACGGGGTCCTGTCCCGTCTATGCGTTTTGTACTTCGGTAGAGGCTCGTAGATAAACGGTGTGGGTTATGTGGTCTGATAGGGTCACTAAGGTATAATTGTATATATATAATTTTGATAGCCTAAAGGGCTTATGTATATAAAACTATTTGTGTTTACAAATGAAACATGACTTTCTCATGATTCGAGTATAAAAATCGATAAAAAGTTAATGAGCATTATGAGCAGTAGAACGAGCGGTGCTCGGTGGTTAGCCCCAGGTACCCATCGCGGCCCCTAGCTGGGTCGTGACAAAAGTGGTATCAGAGCGGTTCATTTCTAGGAAGTGTCTACGAGCCATTTCTAGTAGAGTCTTGTTTATGGTGTGTTGCGCGCCATATCAATAAACAAGAGGCTACAGGGCATTTAGGAAAAATGACCATCTTTCTTCTCATAAGATCGTGCGATAGAGCCGTGTATAAGATTTAATCCTTCCTAATAGTGTGTTGTGATTTCAGAATGCCGCCAACGGGAAAGGCTATAGCCACCCAGAAGGGCAAGACTACGGCAAAGAGGCGGGTAGAGAGAGAGCCTCCGATGAATATAGAAGAAGGCGAATCACATAATGAGGCCTTGTCTAATGCTTCTTCTACGCCGCCTAATGTGGAAGAACAAGGAGGAGCTCCAGCTCCAGTCCCTCCACCGGTTGCCTCGGGTCAACAAGTGACTGAGGACATTCAATTATTGACACAATTGATCGCCGCACAGGCACAACGACAAAATGCGAGTTCAAGTGATCGGGCAGCAAGTACCAAAGCCCGTGATTTTATGAGTCTAAATCCTCCGGAATTCTTCGAGTCAAAGCCGTATGAAGACCCGCAAAGTTTCATAGCTGCGATGTTGAGGACATTGAAGATTGTCGATGCCTCCGAAACTGAATCCGTGGAGTTAGCATCTTATAGACTCCGGGATGTAGCAGTTTTACGTTACAACAATTGGGTATTATCAATAGTAGAGAATGCGCCTCCTCCAGTTTGGCAAGAATTCGTGGATGCATTTATTCGTCACTATTTTCCACCCGAGATCCGTCGAGCTAGAGCGGATAGATTTCTACATCTGAGGCAAGGGAATATGAGTGCCCGGGAGTATAGCATGCAATTTAATTCCTTGGCTAGATATGCCCCGACTATGGTGGCTGACATGGGAGATCGTGTACATAGATTTGTGAGTGGCTTGGGGCCACATTTGTTCAAAGATTGCTTGACGGCATCTTTGCAATACGGGATGGATATTTTTCGAATACAAGCCCATGCCCAGAACATAGAGGGACGACAACAACCACAAAGGGGTGATCGCGACAGTGATAGAAGACAAAGCAAAAGGGCTAGGTCTATGGGCATAGGCACTGATTATAGAGGGGGATCGAGGTAGACCTATTCTCGACATTCAGGTCAGGCAGTGACTAGTGCACCTCCACAATTCGCTGATAGGGGATTTGATCGCTCTTTTCCTTCAGGACAGGGTCAGAGTTCGAGAGCTTCGGGTTCTCAGTTTGGGGGTGATTATAGTCAGAGGAGACCACCAGTTCCACGATGTAGCCGGTGCCGAAAATTGCACTCAGGGCCATGTCATCAGGACACGGATGCTTGTTATGTTTGTGGACATACTGGACATTTGATGCGAGATTGTCCCTCGCGGTATGGTAGATGTGGGGTTCAGCCCACAGGTTCAGCAGCTGGTTCTTCCTCAGTACGCCCGGTAGGACAGATTCCCCAGATGTCAGCAGGCTGAGGTAGAGGTAGAGGGGCAGCATCTACTTCAGGTGCCACTCAGCCCCGTGTATATGCTTTTGCTGGACGGCAGGATCTCGAGTCCTCTCCGAATATGGTTACAGGTACATTGTCTATATTTTTCCGTGATGTGTATGCAGTTATAGATCCGGGTTCTACATTCTCTTATATTACTCCATATATTGCTGGTTGTATTGAGGTGAAACCTGAGCCAATCAAACCTTTCGAGGTATCTACTCCGGTTGGTGATCCCGTGATAGCAAGACAAGTGTATAAAAATTGTGTAGTTGTGATATGTGATCGCCAGACCACAGCTGATTTGATTGAGTTGGAAATGATAGATTTCGATGTAATTATGGGCATGAATTGGTTGGTGTCATGCTATGCTAATGTTGATTACCGATTAAAAGTGGTTCGATTCCAATTTCTGGGAGAGCTTGTGCTGGAATGGAAGGGTAATGCAGCATCTCCAAAGAGTAGGTTTATTTCCTACCTTAAGGTAAAGAAGATGATAAACAAGGGTTATATTTATAATTTAGTTCGGGTTCATGATACCGAGTCAAAGCCGCCAACTTTCCAATCAGTTCCGGTAGTGAATGAATTCCCAGATGTGTTTCTAGAAGAACTTCCTTTGGGTTTTCTTGAGAGAGATGAACTTTAGCTAGGTTTCATACACTTTACTTCATGGATTATGTGTTATTGATCTAGGATTTCCTTTGGTTTTCTTGTGATGAAGAGTAGAGAGCATTCTAGAGAGAAATATCGTGGAAATGAAATGAATTGAATGAGCTTAGGTCTCCTTTCAATGACTTAAAATCTAATCCGGAATGAACAGTGACTGAATGCACAGTGGTCGTAAACCCAGTTTCCGGTCCGTATTCCAATTTACGGGTCATATTTCGCGGTCGTATTTAAGCATATCAAAACCAGAAAGGTATGCGGAGGATCATGGTGATTTACGATCGCAGTTTACGGGCCGTATTTCAATTTACGATCCGTATTCCAAGTCGTATTTAACTATTTGAACATTTGACAGAAATTTGAAGTTTTGTGAGTTAGAATACGACATGGTGGTTTACGGGTCGTATACTACTTTACGGTCCGTATTTCATTTTATGACCAACTGGGCCAAAGTGCAAATCTGTAACTTTCAAGTCTTCAAAACCTATAATTAGTCATTGTGGAACATAACCTTATCTCTTATTCCCATTGCCTTTGAAATCTTACCTAGGGTCGTCAAACGTCGTTCCTTTCTGATTAAAACACCATATACTCATATTCTTCGTTAGTCTATTCGTTGTACATTCACGGGGAAATTTACGAGATGTAACAAGAATGGTCGGGCATGTCACCGCTAAGGCGGGCTGCGATGTTACACCGAGCCTAGATGTCCGGGCATGTGACCGCAAAGGCGGGCTGCGATGTTACACTAAGCCTAGAGGGCCGGGCATGATCACCACTAGTGGGCGGCGTATGATGGTTACCCAGACGCGGGATAACGATGAGGATAGTGATGTGACGAGACATGTGATGTGACGAGATATGTAATGTGATGACTTGTGTACTATGATTATGTAAAGTATGATATATGTACGAAATGTATTTGTTTATGACACTATTGCATGCTATATCTTTCTCTTATGGCTCACGGTCCTCGTATTATATTTATTTCATTCTTGTCTTACATACTCAGTACAATATTCGTACTGACGTCCGTTTTCTTTGGACGTTGTGTTCATGCCCACAGGTAGACAGGGAGGCGAGCTCGAGCCAGACTCATAGGAGCTGTTAGCCGATTGAAAGCACTCCTTTGTTCCGAAGGTGCTTGGTTATTCTTTTGTGTATATTTGTATATGTTGGGCTCGACGGGGTCCTGTCCCGTCTATGCGTTTTGTACTTCAGTAGAGGCTCGTAGATAAACGGTGTGGGTTATGTGGTCTGATAGGGTCACTAAGGTATAATTGTATATATATAATTTTGATAGCCTAAAGGGCTTATGTATATAAAACTATTTATGTTTACAAATGAAACATGACTTTCTCATGATTCGAGTATAAAAATCGATAAAAAGTTAATGAGCATTATGAGCAGTAGAACGAGCGGTGCTCGGTGGTTAGCCCCAGGTACCCATCGCGGCCCCTAGCTGGGTCGTGACAAAAGTGGTATCAGAGCGGTTCATTTCTAGGAAGTGTCTACGAGCCATTTCTAGTAGAGTCTTGTTTATGGTGTGTTGCGCGCCATATCAATAAACAAGAGGCTACAGGGCATTTAGGAAAAATGACCATCTTTCTTCTCATAAGATCGTGCGATAGAGCCGTGTATAAGATTTAATCCTCCCTAATAGTGTGTTATGATTTCAGAATGCCGCCAAAGGGAAAGGCTATAGCCACCCAGAAGGGCAAGACTACGGCAAAGAGGCGGGTAGAAAGAGAGCCTCCGATGAATATAGAAGAAGGCGAATCACATAATGAGGCCTTCTCTTTTGCTTCTTCTACCCCGCCTAATGTGGAAGAACAAGGAGGAGCTCCAGCTCCAGTCCCTCCACCGGTTGCCTCGGGTCAACAAGTGACTGAGGACATTCAATTATTGACACAATTGATCGCCGCACAGGCACAACGACAAAATGCGAGTTCAAGTGATCGGGCAGCAAGTACCAAAGCCCGTGATTTTATGAGTCTAAATCCTCCGGAATTCTTTGAGTCAAAGCCGTATGAAGACCCGCAAAGTTTCATAGATGAGATGTTGAGGACATTGAAGATTGTCGATGCCTCCGAAACTGAATCCGCGGAGTTAGCATCTTATAGACTCCGGGATGTAGCAGTTTTATGGTACAACAATTGGGTATTATCAATAGTAGAGAATGCGCCTCCTCCAGTTTAGCAAGAATTCGTGGATGCATTTATTCGTCACTATTTTCCACCCGAGGTCCGTCGAGCTAGAGCGGATAGATTTCTACATCTGAGGCAAGGGAATATGAGTGCCCAGGAGTATAGCATGCAATTTAATTCCTTGGCTAGATATGCCCCGACTATGGTGGCTGACATGGGAGATCGTGTACATAGATTTGTGAGTGGCTTGGGGCCACATTTGTTCAAAGATTGCTTGACGGCATCTTTGCAAGACGGGATGGATATTTCTCGAATACAAGCCCATGCCCAGAACTTAGAGGGACGACAACAACCACAAAGGGGTGATCGCGACAGTGATAGAAGACAAAGCAAAAGGGCTAGGTTTATGGGCATAGGCACTGATTATAGAGGGGGATCGAGGCAGACCTATTCTCGACATTCAGGTCAGTCGTGACTAGTGCACCTCCACAATTCGCTGATAGGGGATTTGATCGCTCTTTTCCTTCAGGACAGGGTCAGAGTTCGAGAGCTTCGGGTTCTCAGTTTGGGGGTGATTATAGTCAGAGGAGACCACCAGTTCTACGATGTAGCCGGTGCCGAAAATTGAACTCAGGGCCATGTCGTCAGGACACGGATGCTTGTTATGTTTGTGGACATACTGGACATTTGATGCGAGATTGTCCCTCGCGGTATGGTAGAGGTGGGGTTCAGCCCACAGGTTCAGCAGCTGGTTCTTCCTCAGTACGCCCGGTTCAGCAGCAGGCTGAGGTAGAGGTAGAGGGGCAGCATCTACTTCAGGTGCCACTCAGCCCCGTGTATATGCTTTTGCTGGACGGCAGGATCTCGAGTCCTCTCCAAATATGGTTACAGGTACATTGTCTATATTTTCCCGTGATGTGTATGCATTGATAGATCCGGGTTCTACATTCTCTTATATTACTCCATATATTGCTGGTTGTATTAGGGTGAAACCTGAGCCAATCAAACCTTTCGAGGTATCTACTCCGGTTGGTGATCCCGTGATAGCAAGACAAGTGTATAAAAATTGTGTAGTTGTGATATGTGATCGCCAGACCACAACTGATTTGATTGAGTTGGAAATGATAGATTTCGATGTAATTATGGGCATGAATTGGTTGGTTTCATGCTATGCTATTGTTGATTACCGATTAAATGTGGTTCGATTCCAATTTCTGGGAGAGCCTGTGCTGGAATGGAAGGGTAATGCAGCATCTCCAAAGAGTAGGTTTATTTCCTACATTAAGGTAAAGAAGATGATAAACAAGGGTTATATTTATAATTTAGTTCGGGTTCATGATACCGAGTCAAAGCCGCCAACTTTCCAATCAGTTCCGGTAGTGAATGAATTCCCAGATGTGTTTCTAGAAGAACTTCCAGGTCTTCCTCCAGAAAGAGAGATTGACTTCGCCATTGATGTGTTTCCAGACACCAAGCATATTTCTATTCCTCTTTATCGGATGGCTCCGGCAGAGTTGAAAGAGTTAAAGGCTCAGTTGAAAGATTTTCTTGAAAAGGGGTTTATTAGACCCAGTTTATCACCGTGGGGAGCACCGGTCTTGTTCGTGAGGAAGAAGGACGGATCTCGACGAATGTGTATCGACTACAGGCAATTGAACAAAGTGACGATAAATAACTAATATCCTGTTCCAAGGATTGATGACTTATTCGATCAATTTCAAGGTGCCAAATGGTTTTCAAAAATAGATTTGAGGTCGGGTTTTCATCAAGTGAGAGTTAGAGAAGCGGATATTCCCAAAACGGCCTTCAAAACAAGATATGGCCACTACGAATTTCGAGTGATGTCGTTTGGGTTGACTAATGCTCTGGCCGTGTTTATGAACTTGATGAACAATGTATTCAGGCCTCTCTTGGACTTATTTGTGATAGTATTTATTGATGATATTCTGGTGTATTCTCGCACGGAATCAGAACATGCAGATCATTTGCCAATTGTTCTTGGCATTCTTCGAGCCTGAGAATTGTATGCAAAATTTTCAAAGTGCGAGTTCTGGCTAAATTCTGTGACATTTCTGGGCCATGTTATTTCAAATGATGGCATTCGAGTTGACACTCAGAAGATTGAAGCTGTGAAGACTTGGCCAACGCATACGACGCCTCCAGAAGTTCGTAGTTTTCTGTGTTTGGCAGGCTATTATAGAAGATTCGTAGAGGGCTTCTCATCTATTTTAGCCCCATTAACGAAACTAACCCAGAAGTCAGCCAAATTTCAATGGAATGATGCGTGTGAACGTAGCTTCCAAGAGTTGAAAGACAGATTGACCTCAGCTCCGGTCTTAATACTTCCAGAAGGATCAGATGGCTATGTTTTGTATTGTGACGCTTCCGGTGTGGGATTAGGCTGCGTATTGATGCAGCATGGTAGAGTTATTGCCTATGCTTCGAGACAATTGCGGAAATATGAAAAGAATTATCCAACTCATGATCTCGAATTGGCTGCGGTTATCACGCCTTAAAATGTGGAGACATTACTTGTATGGTGTGCACGTTGACATTTACACAGATCACAAGAGTCTTCAATACATTTTCAAACAAAAGGAGTTGAACCTGCGGCAGAGGCGGTGGTTGGAATTGTTAAAAGATTATGACGTGAACAGTTTTTACCACCCCGGAAAAGCGAATGTAGTAGCCGATGCGCTCAGCCGCCAATCAATGGGCAGTTTATGTGAAGTCCCTTCGAAAAAGAAAGAGATGGTTCATGAGCTCCGCCAACTAGCTAATCTTGGAGTACATGTAATCGATTCGGGTAATGTGGGGATTAGTATCAATAACCCCACAATTTTGACCTTGAACATGGAAGTAAAAGAACGACAATACGAAGATCCTCAATTATGTCGTTACAGAGACACATCTTATGGAAAAGAGAAGTCTTCATTTGAAGTTTCTATGGAAGGGATTCTTAGGTACCGAAGCAGACTATGTGTGCCGAATGTTGCAGAATTGCGCCGACGAATTCTAGAAGAACCACATTGTTCTCGGTATTCTATTCATCCAGGTGCAACCAAAATGTATCATGATCTCAAGGTGATGTATTGGTGGGATGGCATGAAGAGAGATATAGCGGAATTTGTAGCCCAGTGTCCAAATTACCAGCAGGTAAAGATTGAACACCAAAACCCAGGAGGATTATTGCAAGCAATGGAAATCCCTACTTGGAAATGGAAAATAATTAACATGGATTTAATTGTGGGGTTACCTCGTTCCCGCGGCAGGTATGATTCTATATGGGTGATCGTGGATAGATTGACGAAAGCGGCCCATTTTCTCCCAGTTAGAACCACATACTCAGCCGAAGATTATGTGAGGTTATATCTCAAGGAAATTGTGCAACTTCATGGTATTCCATTATCTATTATTACAGATAGAGGAGCACAATGTACAGCCAAGTTTTGGAAGTCCTTCTAAGAAGGTCTAGGCACTCAAGTGAAGCTTAGCACGGCATTTTATCCACAAACCGATGGACAAGCCGAGCGTACTATTTAGACCTTGGAAGATATGCTACGAGCATGTGTGCTGGATTTCGGTGGAAATTGGGATGATCATTTACTGTTAATCGAATTTGCGTATAACAACAGTGTCACACCCTAACCTTATTAGGGTGTGATGGGCACCCGACCCCATATTCGGAGCCGAGCGAACCCTCAGACTCTGATTACACACATACTCATTTCAGACTTTCAAATCAAATCACATGGAACATATAGTAAGGCTTTCAGAAACTTTCTTTCTGTCATTCACAAATCAAACAAAATCAGTAGACATATGGAATCTGTAACATGTCACAAAATATCACATCGGCTGATGAAGCCGCTGACAAACTGATGTTCTGTACCCACGACTCTGTCTGCAGAGTCTCTAACACAAATCAGAAAGCACAACTTATGTATACTCTGACTCGGCGACACTCCGGAGGGAAGTGGAGCTCGCCAATCCCGCTGAAACAACTCCTAGCAAAGTCTTCTGATCATCTGGGTGTACCTGCGTGGCATGAAACGCAGCCCCCGAAGAACAGGGGGTCAGTACGGAATATGTACTGAGTAAGTAAAGCATGGAATAAAATGAAAAGAATCACAAGCGAAACAAATAGTACAGGAGGTTAGTACAGAAGCTAATGCAGTATGCAAATTAACAAAAACAACATACTGGAAACACAGACCATGCATGCCAAGAACGGTATCCAGTCCCTTGTGGGACCCGGGGAAAAATGCGACGCCGCCCTGCCTTCGGCGCCACTCACATCTAACTCCAGAAGTTTTGCTCCGAAATCTCCGACACAAAAATCATAATATCATATCATAATAACATATCATATGTGGTTCGGCGAACCATAACACATCTAACTCCGTAACACATTTAACTTCGGAATACATATATGGAACCCGACCCTCAAACTGGGTACCCGGCGAACCATCCGCACGATGCATACCGTCCCGGGACTCGGCGAAGGAAATCATAACATATACACGAGCAGAGTAGTGAGAAACTAAATGCACATAAATCAAGACTCGATGGATTAATCGAACGTGCCATCAGAATATTCATGGCAGATTACTCATAACAAAATACTTGTATCAAAATACTTATATCAGAATACTTATGTCAGAATATTTATATCAGAATACGTATATCAGAATACTTATATCAAAACACTTGTATCAAAATACTTGTATCAGAATACTTATGTCATTACTCAATCGTATAACATTTCGATCATATCAGACAGACTTATATCAGAAGTGAATCAGAATCACAGGCAAACTCAGGAACATATTAATTAGAACTTCAGAGATCATAGAAACATATCAAAAAGGGTGAGCACGAATCATGAACAAACTCGGAATCACAGAATAGAGTAGCCTCAAGATTTATACCATATCATACCTTATTTGGCTCTAGGACATGCCAAAAGAAAGAAAGGGTAAGCCTTACATACCTGTGTCACGACCAACTAGTTATGCCTATTAATCCAAACCCGCTAATCTACATTCAAGAGAATTAACATAACCATTAGATTCATTGTCATTCACTTGTCTTAACTTATCAAATAGATTCACTTATATTCTGCTGAAATTTCGGCAGCATCTCCCCTGTAAATATACCATCCCCGAGAATACGACTCGGCACAAATCGTTAACCAACAATCCGAGAATTTAACTCGGCCAAACCAACAACAATAGTATCAATTATTCTAGCAACACTTCAATATTCAATTCTATTCAATTCAATTCAATTCACATAACTTTCAAAACGATTTAATCAACATACTACTCCATCCAACACCTTCCAAATTTAACAAAACCAACGACAACCCATTTCCTTCTCCCCAATTTAATCACAACAACCCAAATTACAATCTTCCAAACAAATGTCTCACTTCCAATTTCATGAATTACATTTGCAACCTACACATTAGCAACATTATTCCTACAAATACAAGAATCATACTAATGTCACACTAACTCCTTCCATGATCCACAAACAATCACAACTTCATTTCTAACTATTAAAACCCCATTTAACATCATGGAATTCATAACACAACAATTAAAATACTTAGTAACATTAATTCATCATTTCTCCACAAATGCAACTATATTCGGCCAACACAACTACATACATATTTTCATGAATTCTTCATCCATGTCTATACATTACAACAACAACCAATATACTACATAAAATTCGCTCACCATCCCATCACAATGCAATATATATACACGACCGTACACTACATTCATACGGTCACACACAACTTCCATGTTTTCATGAATTTCATTCATTTCTTCATACTACAACATATACCAAACATCCATAACACATAAAGGAAGATTGGTTCTTACCTTTTTCCACTTGCTTCTTCAACTCGGCTAGGTTATGGATTTGTGCCAACGAATGATTTTCTTGTTCCAATGACTCTTCCACGTTGTAGAGGACCCTCCAATTACTTAAAATGTAGAAGAAAATAATTCTTCATTGACCTCTCCTCCATGTCCTAGGTTCGGCCACCATGGCCGAACCTCCCCCTATTTGTTTTTTCTTTCTCTCTTTCTCCCTTGAAATGTCATGATTTTTGTGTGGAGAAATATGACTAATATGTCATATATATAGTTCCTTCAAGCATGTGAGGGGCACATGCCCTCTTTCTTCATATTTATATTTTTTTCTTTCTAGAGTTTTCTTCCATTTTCTTGAATTTTCTCAAAACTAACTTAAAGAAGACTAAGTAGCTTCTTGTATAAGCTTTAGTCCACACACTTATACATATATACAATTAGTCCCCATGAAAAGTTTGGGCATATACATAGGTACCACACGGCCAAGCCCTTTAAGAATCTTCAAGAAATTTTTGTGAAATTCCCATTTTGCCCCTAGACTTCTGCAATATTACCATGAACCATTTTACGAATTCCTCTTTTTACCCTTAACCTTTCTCAATATTTCCATACTACCAATGTTCGTAAATAATATTTATAACCAACTTGTACATTAAAATACATTTGGAAAATGGTCATTCCCTTAACTTACCACGACCACCATGAAATACCCGAACGCACAAAACACGGGATATAACATCCTCCCCCCCCCCCCCCCCCTTTAGAACATTCGTCCTTGAATGTTCAAATGACCTCGTGGGGTGTCATAATACTTCGGGAGGATCCCTTTTATAGTTGCCCTTTTCTCCATGCCCATTCCATATAATCGAGCCTCTCGGTCTTTACATGGGTCCTTATTCTGTGTCATGGGTTTTCTAATTTGCTGGGCCAACGCATTATCCTTGCCTTTCTCAGATCATCTCTTTTCTGTTACTGTTTCGTGACAATATCTTAACAAAAGCCACATCTTTAGATTCTTACTACAACTCTTCTTTAATTCCTTCTCTCGCATTTCTCGATACAAGTATACTTGTCTTTGACTTCTTGTATTGGCGCTCATTTCGTTTATCGTTATTCCTTGTAAGCCTAATATGGTCTCCCCCCCCCCCCCCCAACCTTTTTAAGGGGTTCCTTATCTGCCAACAGTCCTCTTATGAAGTCCTCGTTTATACCTTATTCCTCACCTTCCCTCCAACTTTATGCCTAACATATCGAGAACTTCTTATCCTAAATTCTTCCTTTACTTTCTGTCTATGTCGTCATTTTGTCCGCATTTCCTATACTCTTCCATCCACTACTCGTCCTGTCACTTGTTTGGCCCACCTGCTCGTGATTCTTCCTTAACTACGTGTTTGTGTTATAGCTATGCGTCCATATCGCTCAAGCGTCCACTACTTTTGTCCCTAGCACAAAATCCTTACAACTTCCATTCTCCCTATCCTTGCTCGTACATTAACATAGCTACATACTTATTCTGTTATAGATCTCTCATCTCAACATTATTACAAACCTAGGCATTCTTTTTCTTACTTCCTATCCCCCTATCCTAGCCACTATTCCTTTAGCCTCACTTATCGACATCGGTTATCGAACCTCCTTCCGATACTCCGATCTCTCTGTTTCCTATCTACTCACTCTCTTTCTTCTCCAAATATCATTATACTAGAACTTCCAATCTCAACCTATAGTAAAATAATAACAACTTACTTTGCAACACTTGTACCATTTACTCTTGCCGTCCCTCGAACTTCGGTACCCTTACGCGATCAATGCCTTTCTTTACCATAGCGCTGGTTGCTGGAACTCTCATGTCTATCGATATAATTACACACGTAATACCATACGCATTCATATATGTATAATTACTATCAACTAGGACACAAAATACTTCCTAACGCTGTTCAAGCCTATCCTGATCCCAGGGCTGTAATGTACTTTTCGTCTCTTCACCGATCTAGTCTGCCTTGTCCTACGCGTCTTCTTATGGTTTCCAACTATCCCGTATACTATAGTTTTCCTTAGGTTACTCTAACTACTCATTTGTCTCTCCTATCCGGATATATGGAATTCTTGCATACTTCCCAGGGGGGTCACCCATCCTCCCACCTGAGCATGCTTAACCTAGAAAATTCGACAGAATCTGGTACCCTAATGCTGGTATAATCGCGTCCACTTCCACACATGGCCTTTATTACATAATTTGGGGCTAGTCGAGGCCTTGCAGATCCCGAGACACCCTCGTAACACGTCTTTTCTTCTACAATTACCATTTTCCCCTTTTCAACCCTCAACGTTCACCTCTTGGTTTCGTGTGTAACTACCTTTCGTCCTAGGTTCCCAGATTTCTGATGGTAACAGATATACCTTCGTCGCCATTACTTTATAAATGCCCAGATATCAGTCCGTTCGAATTCTTACTCGCCGTTTTTTTTACATAATAACCTGCAGCAGAATTAATTGTCAACTTTCTGAATCCTCCATCAGACCTTGTTCCTTTCATACCATCCCCCTATACACAGCAAATATCAATAATGCCTTACAGAGCATATATATATAACATATCCCAGCCACCCAGAACTTCAAACTTCAGGTAACAGAACAATTACGTCAATACTCACCCCTGTGACTTTCCATGTCGCCACTTACCTTCTTCCGTCGTATGTAAGGCTTACATAAGAAATTTCATTTCCTATGGCTTGGCTCTATCGCACGGTCTAGAACAGAAAGAAGGTCACCAATCCCTAGTTGCCCTGTAGCCTCCTGTTTATAAATGTGGCCGGCTTCACACCATAAACAGGCCTCTACTGGACACGACTTTGCAGACAACCCCACGGACAGACCTGCTCTGATACCACTTTGTCACACCCTAACCTTATTAGGGTGTGATGGGCACCCGACCCCATATTCGGAGCCGAGCGAACCCTCAGACTCTGATTACACACTTACTCATTTTAGACTTTCAAATCAAATCACATGGAACATATAGTAAGGCTTTCAGAAACTTTCTTTCTGTCGTTCACAAATCAAACAAAATCTGTAGACATATGGAATCTGTAACGTGTCACAAAATATCAAATCGGCTGATGAAGCCGCTGACAAACTGATGTTCTGTACCCAGGACTCTGTCTGCAAAGTCTCTAACACAAATCAGAAAGCACAACTTATGTATACTCTGACTCGGCGACACTCCGGAGGGAAGTGGAGCTCGCCAATCCCGCTGAAACATCTGCTAGCAAAGTCTTCTGATCATCTGGGTGTACCTGCGAGGCATGAAACGCAGCCCCCGAAGAACAGGGGGTTAGTACGGAATATGTACTGAGTATGTAAAGCATGGAATAAAATGAACAGAATCACAAGCGAAACAAATAGTACAGGAGGTTAGTACAGAAGCTAATGCGGTATGCAAATTAACAAAAACAACTTACTGGAAACACAGACCATGCATGCCAAGAACGGTATCCAGTCCCTTGCGGGACCCGAGGAAAAACGCGACGCCGCCCTGCCTTCGGCGCCACTCACATCTAACTCCAAAAGTTTTAATCCGAAATCTCCGATACACAAATCATAATATCATATCATAATAACAGATCATATGTGGTTCAGCGAACCATAACACATCTAACTCCGTAACACATCTAACTTCGGAATACATATATGGAACTTGTATCAGAATACTTATGTCATTACTCAATCGTATAACATTTCGATCATATCAGACAGACTTATATCAGAAGTGAATCAGAATCACATGCAGACTCAGGAACATATTAATTAGAACTCAGAGATCATAGAAACATATGAAAAAGGGTGAGCACGAATCATGAACCAACACAGAATCACAGAATAGAGTAGTCTCATGATGTATACCATATCATACCTTATTTGGCTCTAGGACATGCCAAAAAAAAGAAAGGGTAAGCCTTTCATACCTGTGCCACGACAAACTAGTTATGCGTATTAGTCCAAACCCGCTAATCTACATTCAAGAGAATTAACATAACCATTAGATTCATTGTCATTCACTTGTCTTAACTTCTCAAATAGATTCACTTATATTCTGCCGAAATTTTGGCAGCATCTCCCCTGTAAATATACCATCCCCGAGAATACGAATCGGCACAAATCGTTTACCAACAATCCGAGAATTTAACTCGGCCAAACCAACAACAATACAATCAATTATTCTAGCAATACTTCAATATTCAATTCTATTCAATGCAATTCAATTCAATTCACATAACTTTCAAAACGATTTAATCAACACACTACTCCATCCAACACCTTCCAAATTTAACAAAACAAACGACAACACATTTCCTTCTACCAAATTTAATCACAACAACCCAACTTACAATCTTCCAAACAAATGTCTCACTTCCAATTTCATGAATTACATTTGCAACCTACACATTAGCAACATTATTCCTACAAATACAAGAATCATACTAATGTCACACTAACTCCTTCCATGATCCACAAACAATCACAACTTCATTTCTAACTATTAAATCCCCATTTAACATCATGGAATTCATAACACAACTATTAAAATACTTAGTAACATTAATTCATCATTTCTCCACAAATGCAACTATATTCGGCCAACACAACTACATACATATTTTCATGAATTCTTCATCCATGTCTATACATTACAACAACAACCAATATACTACATAAAATTCGCTCACCATCCCATCACAATGCAATATATATACACGGCCATACACTACATCTATACGGTCACACACAACTTTCATGTTTTCATGAATTTCATTCATTTCTTCATACTACAACATATACCAAACATCCATAACACATAAAGGAAGATTGGTTTTCACCTTTTTCCACTTGCTTCTTCAACTCGGCTAGGTTATGGATTTGTGCCAACGAATGATTTTCTTGTTCCAATGACTCTTCCATGTTGTAGAGGACCCTCCAATTACTTAAAATGTAAGAAGAAAATAATTCTTCATTGACCTCTCCTCCATGTCCTAGGTTCGGCCACCATGGTCGAACCTCCCGCTATCTTTTTTTTTTTCTTTCTCTCTTTCTTCCTTGAAATTTCATGATTTTTGTGTGGAGAAATATGACTAATATGTCATATATATATATAGTTCCTTCAAGCATGTGAGGGGCACATGCCCTATTTCTTCATATTTATATTTTTTTCTTTCTAGAGTTTTCTTCCATTTTCTTGAATTTTCTCAAAACTAACTTAAAGAAGTCTAAGTAGCTTCTTGTATAAGCTTTAGTCCACACACTTATACATATATACAATTAGTCCCCATGAAAATTGTGGGCATATACATAGGTACCACACGGCCAATCCCTTTAAGAATCTTCAAGAAATTTTTGTGAAATTCGCATTTTGCCCCTAGACTTCCGCAATATTACCATGAACCATTTTACGAATTCCTCCTTTTACCCTTAACCTTTCTCAATATTTCCATTCTACAAATGTTCGTAAATAATATTTATAACCAACTTGTACATTAAAATACATTTGGAAAATGGTCATTCCCTTAACTTACCATGACCACCATGAAATATCCGAACGCACAAAACACGGGATATAACAAACAGCTATCATTCCAGTATTCAAATGGCTCCATATGAAGCTTTATATGGAAGGAAATGTAGACCTCCAATCGGATGGTCTGAAATAGGAGAAGCACAACTAGTAGGCCCTTAATTAATTCAACAAGCGGTGGAAAAAGTTAAGGCGATCCGAGATCGATTGTTGACAGCCCAAAGTCGCCAAAAGTCTTATGCAGATAATCGCCGACGAGACTTGGAATTTCAAGTTGGTGACTGGGTATTCCTGAAAGTATCGCCAATAAAAGGGGCGATGAGATTTGGCAAGAAAGGGAAGTTAAGTCCTAGATACAGTGGGCCCTATAGAATTATCCGCAAGGTGGGTCATGTAGCCTATGGATTGGACTTACCCTCGGAGCATGAATCAGTCCATCCAGTCTTCCATGTTTCAATGCTCCGATAGATGATGTGCAAGTGATAGAAAAACTAACCTATGAAGAAGTGCCTATTGCTGTTCTAGACAGGCAGGTGCGGAGACTTCGAAATAAAGAGGTAGCTTCAGTCAAAGTCTTGTCGCGAGACAATAACCGAGAAGAAATGACTTGGAAAGCGGAAGAGGATATGAAGTCCAAGTACCCGCATTTATTTCAACCCCCAGGAGAGACTCAAGATGGCACGCCAACAATATAAGGTAAGTATGCAATAAATGAAGTGTAATAATTAGAGTACCTGAACACCCCTATTTCAATCATTACTCAGATATTATATCCCCTGCTTCCGAGAGCTATCGTAAGTTTTTCTTAGAATTTTATTATGTTGAAGCCCTGTGAGGCAATGATATTATGGGTTGTTGTGATAGGTTGGTAATGTCATATTACAGCGGAAACTCTGGTAATGGGAATCCCGAGTGTTTAACATTCGAGGACGAATGTTCCAAAAGAGGGGAAGAGTGTTACACCTCGGAAATTTCCCCGTGAACGTACCACGAATAGACTAACGAAGAATACGGGTATACGATGTTTTAAGGAGAAGGGAACGACGTTTGACGACCTTAAGTAAGATTTCAAAGGTAATGGGAACAAGAGATAGGTTATGAAGACTTGAAAGTCGAGGTTTTGAAGACTTGAAAGTCGCAGATTTTCACTTTGGCCCAGTCGACCGTAAAGTGAAATACGGACCATAAAGTGGTATACGGCCCGTAAACCACCATGTTGTATTTCAACTGACAAAACTTCAACCTTCTGTCAAATGATTAAATGGTTAAATACGACTTGGAATACGGACCGTAAATTGAAATATGGCCCGTAAACTGCGATCGTAAATCACCATGATCCCCAGCATACCTTTCTAGTTTTGATATGCTTAAATATGACCACGATATACGGCCCGTAAACTGGGTTTACGACCACTGTGCACTTCAGTCACTATTTATTCCGGATTAGATTTTAAGTCATTAAAAGGAGACCTAAGCCCATTCAATTCATTTCATTTCCACGATATTTCTCTCTAGAAACCTCTAGAATGCTCTCTACTCTTCATCAAAAGAAAACCAAAGGAAATCCATGATCAATAACACCAAATCCATGAAATAAAGTGTATGAAACCTAGCTAAAGTTCATCTCTCTCAAGAAAACCCAAAGGAAGTGAAGTAGGGTTTTGATGCTAGAGGAGTGATTCCATTCAAGGCTTGTTCAACCATCATCTAAGGTAAGTTTCATGACTAAACCATGTTATTTAAGGTATTGGAAGGTGAAGATACTTGAATTGTAAAAAGACATAGGAAATGGGTCATTTATGAGTGAATAGTGTCATGGTTGGATGGTTGTTGGGTTGAATTATGAATGTTGGGGTGTTGTGATTACGAATGTGTTATAAATGACATTTAGACCATTAAACAAGTATTATATATGAGGAAACGCGATAGAAAGCTATAACCATAAATGTGGAGGAATTGAAGAGAAATGGTGGATTATGGTCAATGTATATGAATGATTATTGTTGATTGCGATATTGTGAATGTTGTTGTGAATGTGTGGGAGTTGATATAGAATATGGGAAAAGTATTATAAACAAAGGAAGCGCTGTCAAATTTTCCCTAGAAATAGTAGCGCGTCCTTATAGTCGAATTAACTAACGTTAGTGCGAATTCTCTCTTGAAGGTAGAAACGTGATATCGAAGGAGAACAAACAAGAGATAGCTTAGTTAAACGTCAAAGGTATGTAAGGTTTATCCCTTCCTTGAAAGGCATGAATCTTTCGAGCTTTTCATGATCCTCTAATATGATGGAACTTATGAGTCCTTAAATATACTAAATTACACACGAGCATGATAATGATGATCCCATAACGCTGATGATGTCATTATTGGTAACACTCACCTTATGCACTATTTCCTTCAAGGTGAGGCAAAGTACTCGTAAATGTTCATAATATAATCGGGGGTTTACGACCTTACGTCACCCCGACATAGCCATGGTTGTCTTCAAAGTCTAATGTGTGCTCCTAATGCTAAATGTGAAATAATGCTAAATCATGATATGTTTATAATACGATTAATGATGCTAGCTTATAATATGCCCATGTTATGTATGAAATTGCCAAGCTATGATAAGATTATGATACGTTCATGAAATGTGCTATAGTGATGGGTTATGATTGATTTTGTGATGATGAAATTCCACCGCGCCAGAATGGCCGGCATGTCACCGCTAAGGCAGGCTGCGATGTTACACCGAGCCTAGATGGCCGGGCATGTCACCGCTAAGGCGAGCTGCGATGTTACATCGAACCTAGAGGGCCGAGCATTATCACCAGTAGTGGGCGGCGTATGATGGTTACCCGGACGCGGGATAACGATGATGATAGTGATGTGACGAGACATGTGATCTGACGAGATATGTGATGTGATGACATGTGTACTATGATTATGTAAAGTATGATATATGTATGAAATGTATTTGTTTATGACACTCTTGCAAGCTATATCTTTCTCTTATGGCTCACGGTCCTCCTATTATATTTATTTCATTCTTGTCTTACATACTCAGTACAATATTTGTACTGACGTCCGTTTTCTTTGGATGTTGTGTTCATGCCCACATGTAGACAGGGAGGCGAGCGCGAGCCAGACTCGTAGGAGCTGTTAGCCCATTGAAAGCACTCCTTTGTTCCGGAGGTGCTTGGTTATTCTTTTGTGTATATTTGTATATAGTGGGCTCGACGGGGTCCTGTCCCGTCTATGCGTTTTGTACTTCAGTAGAGGCTCGTAGATACACAGTGTGGGTTATGTGGTCTGATAGGGTCACTATGGTATAATTGTATATATATTATTTTGATAGCCTAAAGGGCTTATGTATATAAAACTATTTATGTTTACAAATGACACATGACTTTCTCATGATTCGAGTATAAAAATCGATAAAAGAATAGTTAATGAGCATGATGAGCAGTAGAACGAGCGGTGCTCGGTGGTTAGCCTCGGGTACTCGTCGCGGCCCCTAGCTGGGTCGTGACAATATCAATTTTCATGATTCATATTAATCTACTATTCACAAATTCCACTAATTTCATCTTTTGTAACCCATTTTCCATTTTCTTCCATAATCCAAGTGTTTCAACTTTTCAATACTTTAACCAACATGGAATTATCATGAAACTCACCTTTGAATGTGTAGGAACGGGTTTTGGGTGGAAATACTTCACTCGAAGAAAACCATAGCTTCAACTTCCAAGGGATTTCTTGACTCTAGCAACTCCGAGGAACTTCCTTGCACTCTATTCACTTGAATTTGTGGTATTACCCTTTCATTTCCCGTTGTATTCTTGAAAATGATACGTATGGAATATTCTAGAAGTTTTGATAGAAGTGGAGAAGTGGAAAGAATGAGAACATAAAGTGGGAACATGTATTTATAGTTGCCACTTAATCAGTCCGTCGGGACTTATACGGACCGCTTATACGGTCCGTATAACATTATACGGTCCGTATAAGTGTCCGTGGTTCACCACCATGGAAAACATTGTTGGTGTTAGGTTATAGGAACCATTATACGGTCCGTATAAAGTTCCACGGGCCGTATAATGTGGTCGTGTAACTCACAGTTTTTCCGAAGTTGTCCCGTCGTTTCGTTTAGTCTCCAATCCTTATACAACCTGCTTGACACTTGTTTAATACTTCATTAATAATCTAAACATCCCTATAACTAATCCTCAAGACCTTACCAAACAATCCTTAAAACAATAATTTACGAAACCTTTCCTAAACCCCACTTATACTCCACTTATCCTTATCAATCCTTATTTCATCAATTCATATTATTTCAAAATCTTAACATATGCATCCTATGACTTGCTAAATATCCGTCTTATAGCCTTAAGAACTTCCTGTCATCTTTAAGCTCGCCTTGGTCCATTCACTACACGACGACATGAAATTTCCAAGGTGTAACACTCTTCCCCCTTTTTGGAACATTCGTCCTCGAATGTTAAACACTCGGGAATTCAACGAAAATTTCGCCAGCATTTCTCCTGTAATATGGCACTACCATCCTGTCACAACAACCCATAATAATATTGCCTCACAGGGCCACAACACAATAGAATTATAAATTGGCCACACACGACTAATATGCATAAAAAGAAAGTATACATACCTCATAATCTTGATGTTTCATCTTGGATCTCTTCTGGGGGGTGGAACAAGTGCGGGTATGTGGATTTCATTTTCTCTTTCACCTCCGAAGTCATTTCTTCTAGGTTGTTATTTTGCCATAAGACTTTGACTGAAGCTACTTCCTTATTTCGAAGTCTCCGTACTTGCCTGTCTAATATGGCAATGGGCACTTCTTCATATGCTAGCTTTTCTGTCACCTAAACATCATCTATTGGAACAATTTTTGTGGGATCTCTAACACACTTACGGAGCATTGAAACATGGAAAACTGGATAGACTGATTCAAGCTCTGAAGGCAAGTCCAATTTGTATGCTATATGACCCACCTTGCGGATAATTTTATAGGGTCCAATGTATCGAGGACTTAACTTCCCTTTCTTGCCAAATCTCATCGCTCCTTTCATTGGCGATAATTTCAAAAATACCCAGTCATCTATTTGAAATTCTAAATCTCGTCGGCAGTTGTCCGCATAAGATTTTTGGCGACTCTGGGCTGTCAATAATCGATCACGGATCACTTTGACTTTTTCTACCGCTTGCTGAATTAACTCAGGGCCTATTAGCTGTACTTCTCCTGTTTCAAACCATCCAATTGGGGATCTACACTTCCTTCCATATAAAGCTTCATACAGAGCCATTTGGATACTGGAATGATAACTATTGTTATATGCGAACTCAATCAGAGGTAAGTGATCATCCCAACTACCACCAAAATCTAGTACGCATACCCGTAACATATCTTCCAAGGTCTGAATAGTACGTTCAGCTTGCCCATCAGTTTGCGGATGAAATGTCGTGCTAAGCTTCACTTGAGTACCTAAAGCTTCTTGAAAAGATTTCTAGAACTTGGCTGTAAATTGCGCTCCTCTATCTGTGATAATGGATATCGGAATACCATGGAGTCGAAAAATTTCCTTGAGATACAACCTCGCATAATCTTCTGCTGAGTATGTGGTTCTGACTGGAAGAAAATGAGCTGCTTTCGTTAATTTGTCCACAATCACCCATATAGAATCATACTTGCCTCGAGAACGAGGTAACCCCACGATAAAATCCATGTTGATCACTTCCCATTCCCAAGTAGGGATTTCCATTACTTACAATAATCCTCCTGGCTTTTGATGTTCGATTTTCACTTGCTGGAAATTTGGACATTGAGCTACAAATTCTGCTATGTCTCTCTTCATGCCATCCCATGAATATATCAAATTGAGATCATGATACATCTTTATCTCACCTGGGTGAATAGAATACCGAGAATGATGAGCTTCTTCTAGAATTTGGCGGCGCAATTCTGCGACATTCGAAACACATAGCCTGCCTCGGTATCTGAGATTTCCATCTATAGAAGTTTCAAATGGGGACTTCTCTTTTTCATGAAATACGTCTCTATAATGGATCAATTGAGGGTCTTCATATTGTCGCTCTTTCAATTCCATATTCAGAGACGAAGCTGTGGGATCATTAATATCGATTCCTGCACCACCTGAATAAATTAAACGTACTCCAAGATTAGCTAGCTGATGAAGCTCATGAATCATCTCTTTCTTCTCCGGAGGAACTTCACATAGGCTACCCATTGATCGGCGGCTAAGCGCATCTGCTACTACATTTGCCTTTCTGGGTGGTATAAAATGCTCACATCATAATCTTTCAATAACTCTAACCACCGCCTCTGCCGCAGATTTAACTCCTTTTGTTTGAGAATGAATTGAATACTCTTGTGATCTGTATAAATATCGACATGCACACCATACAAGTAATGTCTTCACATTTTTAATGCATGAATGACTGCAGCCAATGCGAGATCATGAGTTGGGTAGTTCTTTTCATGTTTTCATAGTTATCTCGAAGCATAAGCAATGAATCTACCGTGCTGCATTAACACACATCCTAACCCAACACCGGAAGCATCACAATATACAACATAGTCATCTAGCCCTTCTGGGAGCGTTAAGACCGGAGCTGAAGTTAATCTGTCCTTCAAATCTTGAAAACTGCGTTCACAAGCATCATTCCACTGAAACTTAGCTGACTTTTGGGTTAGCTTCATCAATTGGGCTGAAATAGAGGAAAATCCCTTTACGAACCTCCTATAGTACCCTGCCAATCCCAGAAAACTCCGGACTTCTGTAGGCGTCGTAGGCCTTGGCCAAGGCTTCACAGCTTCAATTTTCTGAGTATCAACTCGAATACCATCATCTGAAATAACATGACCTAAGAATGTCACGGAATTAAGCCAAAACTCACACTTTGAAAATTTTGCATACAATTCTCGGGTTCGAAGAATTCCAAGAACAATATGTAAATGATCTGCATGTTCTGATTCTGTGCGAGAGTATACCAGAATATCGTCAATGAATACTATCACAAATAAATCCAAGAGGGGACTGAATACATTATTCATCAAATTCATGAACACTGCCGGAGCATTAGTCAACCCAAACGACATCACTCGGAACTCATAGTGGCCATATCTCGTTCTGAAAGTTTTTTTGGGAATATCTTCTTCTCTAACTCTCACTTGGTGATAACCTGACCTCAAGTCTATTTTTGAAAACCACTTGGCACCGTGTAGTTGATCATACAAATCATCAATCCTTGGGAGGGGATATTCGTTCGTTATTGTAACCTTATTCAACTGCCTATAATCGATGCACATTCGTAGGGAACCATCTTTCTTTCTCACGAACAAGACTAGTGCTCCCCACGATGATGTACTGGGTCTAATAAACCCCTTCTCAAGCAAATCTTTCAACTGTTCCTTTAGCTTTTTCAATTATGTCGGAGCCATTCGATAAGGAGGAATGGAAATAGGCTTGGTGTCCGGCAACACATCAATAGCGAAGTCAATCTCTCTTTCTGGACGAAGGCCTGGAAGTTCATCTGGAAATACATCCAGAAAGTCACTCACTACGGGAACGGATCGGAAAGTTGGCGACTCTACTTTGGTATCATGAACTGAGACTAGGTGATAAATATAGCCTTTAACTATCATCTTTCTTGCTTTAAGGTAGGAAATAAACCTACCTCACGGAGATGTTGTATTACCGTTCCATTCAAGCACGGGCTCTCCCGAAAAATTGGAATGGAACTATTTTCATCCGACAATCAACATTAGCATAACAATGAGGCCAACAAATCCATACCCATAATCACATCGAAAACTAACATTTCCAGCTCAATTGAATCAGCTTTGGTCTGGCGATTGCATATCACAATTACACAATTTTATACACTTGTCTAGCTATCACGGAATCACCAACCGGAGTAGGCACATCAAAAGGTTTAATTGGCTCAGTTTTCACCCCAATACAACCAGCAACATACGGAGTAATATAAGACAAGATAGAACCCCGATCTATTAATGCATACACAGCATGGGAAAATACAGATAATGTACCTGTAACCACATCTTGGGAGGATTCAAGATCCTGTCGTCTGGCTAAAGCATACACACGGGGCTGAGTGGCACCTGAAGTAGATGCTCCCCCTCTGCCTCTACCTCGACCTGCTGAAATTTGGGGAGTCTGCCCTACCGGGCACATTGAATAGGAACCAGCCGCTGATCCTGTGGGCTGAACCCCAACTCTACCACTCACCGATGGGCAATCTCGTATCATATGCCCAACCTGGCCGCAGGCATAGCAAGCATCTGATCCTTGGCGACACTGTTCGGAATGTAGTCTACCGCACTAGCTGCATCGCGGTACTAGGGGTCTCCTCTGGCTATAATCTCCCCAAAATTAATAATCTGAGGCCCTCGAACTCTGACCCTGTCCTGAACGAAAGGAGCGATCAAATCTCCTACCCGTAAATCGTGGAGGCGCACTAGTCACTGACTGGCCTGAGTGTCTAGGATGTGTCTGCCTTGATCCCCCTCTCTAATCGCTTCCTGCCCCCATAGATCTGGCCATCTTGCTTTGCCTTCTATCGATATCATGATCACCCCTTTGCAGAGGTTATTGTCCTTCTAAATTCTAGGCATGGTCTTGTGATGCAAGAAAATAAAGACAAGATAGAAAGAAGACACAATTTGAATAAACAATTGTAAAATAACTAGAAGAACTAGTCCTAGTTACCTTCCAAAAGGATCAAAGGCACCTATCTTATGCAACAATCCTCAAGAGAATAGTAATCTCTTGCAAATTGAATGATCAAACGGGGGTAAGTACAATTTGGAGTCCACCAAATTAACACTATTCATTTGAGACTAAAGGGTTTCAATAATATTCAATATTCAAAGATAGGTTCCCTTCCAAGTGAAATACAAGCTCCTTTAAATAAGGTTCTTAAAATATACTAGTCAAAAGACATAAATGGAAGTGTAGTCTTCTAGGTGCATAGAAGACTACAAAATGCATACTCCTAGAAGCCTAGAAAGCCACGACACATTATGAAAAACAAAATAACCTTTAATAAGCTTAAAAAACACTAAAATGGAAGCTTCCTTCGTTCACAATAGACCAGCCCCTCATGTTCACACTAGAGCTTCTAGAAGTCAAAATTTGGGCTGCTAGACTTGTTCTTTCTGTGGGGCAGATCTTGGGCTTCAATCCACATCCTCTCGGGCTTCAATTTAGGTCTCTTCGGCTTGAACACTTGAGTCGTCACCATGGTAATTTGGATTGCATCATCCTCTCTTTCTTGGAAGAATTTCGTCCTCAAAATTACAACATTAATATCAACCTCAATCACATCATTATGGCACAGTTGGATCATCGTCTTGGCTATATGGACTACATCATTCTCCCCCTCTTGAAAAGAATTTGCCCTGAAATTCGATCCCCGCAAAACATGGAGGAGAATGAGTATGTGTAGCTTCCAAGTCTCAATCCGGTAACAGTTAAGTAGTAACATGAGTGAATAATCATGATATAAAATAAGAGTGCTACAAAACTGCCCAAAGATAATAGAGATTACCATCATGGATTTGGAAAGCCCAAGAAGAAGCATGAGCCAAGAAAACCTACCATCTTCATGGAGTTTGCAAGTAGTGGTCGCATACCACAATGATTTCCAGGGAGGATCTGTCCAATGGCTCTCCACCTGATTCACCTTAAAATACACTAAATTCTTTCCAAGGCTAAGTAAAAAACAAGTAGAATAACTCAACTGCCAATACCGAAGTAATGTACCAGCCCACCCCAAAGTCATCAATTCCAACAAGTTATAAACCTTATGATCAATTCCGGGGTCAAAAACAAAAATGGTCAACACATCAAGCTTAGAATATGTTTCAAGCATATCTACTAGTAACTTGAACAATAACAACAAACAAGAGTGACAATGATGTATCCAATTACTATAAGAGTACTCTAGAGAAGCATGAATCATGAGGTAAGAATATGTGCCATCATTGATCTTAGAAACATCAAAGGGATCAAACCATGTGTAATGACCAGATTTCTCACACTTCTCTCGTCTTTTCGTTTGACAAGAACTCACAAAAAATTCAAATAAGCAATCAAACTTATCAAAAGAAAGAATTTTACCTCTAAGATCGTGACTACTATCCCAGGATTCAAATGCATAACTTCCACATTTCAAGCTAAGGAACTTGGTATAAGCTATCTCAAGTGAGTGATCCATGTAAGGATCACAATAAGTAAAGTAATGGACACTAGAACAAGTATCCACCATTCTACTTTCCTTTTCCGCTTCAAGCTTATTCACACCTAGCATTTCAACTCAAATTCTGCTCCTAGTGACAACTCATCCTCACATTCTTCTTCACTTTTAAAGAATTCTGCACTACTTTTCCAATCCTCTTTAAGATCACTTCCTACATGTCTAGCACACTCAAAGTCACACTTTAAGTCCTCCACATCACAAAAGCTCCTAAAACAGTCATGACCCTCATCATACGCAAACAAATAGTAAAGAAAAGTGCTACTTAAGGTCACTTCACCATCAGTAAGTTCACTTTCACAATCATGAATAATATTAAGCACAAGATCACAATTTGGACCACACAAAGAAGATTTATTACTTAAGCAACTTCCCACACTTTCCTTTCCAAGTCAATGTCCTTTATCAAGTGAACTATCCAATAAGGAGTTAATTCCATCACAAGAAAGAGTATTAAGAAACTCAAACTCATCATTAAACAAACAAGCATCTCAAAGTAAAAATAGTTTCACAAGAAAGGTCTTACAAAAGTTCACATCATCATTGAATTCCACATGTTCAAACTCATCATTTAAGTCAATTTCATTATCATGCGCAGATTCAACATTAGAAAGACTCAAAGATGAATTGCTTTCTTCCTTATCAAACATGGGTGGTGTGTCTAATTCCAAACTATCACATTTATGGCCAATAATTCCATCATATCCAGAATAATCATCAACTAATAATGGAATATTACTCACACACACACAAGGTTCAAGATTGCTTTCTAAAGACAAAACATTAAAATCAATCAACTTGTTTTTTACTCCTTCCAACCACAGAAGTTGTGTCTTTTGCATTAAGACTCTCATCACAAGTGTCAACACTATTTTTCATCACATCAAACTCACAAGTAGTTTCAGTTTCAGGATCACAACCGAGAACAACTAGTGTATCTCCACAAGATTCATTCAGTTTATCATCACAAGACAAAGAAGATTTTAAGCCCAAACAAGATAATTCCTTAGTCATACTCACACAATCAACATGCTTAACATTGGCATCTAAAGTAGTGAGTTTAGAAGTACCTTTAGGCTAACAAGATTGATCTTCTTTACCTTCAACTCCCGCTTTTGGACAATTCTGCTCTTCCGAAATTGTTGCATCCTTTTCATGAGTTTTCATTGTATGAGGCTCATTCTCAAGATTGGTTCCAATGGTACCTACAAAAGAATTCAAACAACTAGAGGAAAAAGAAACATTGCAAGTGTTAGAGTGAAGAACTTCATCTCCCTCATTATTTTTCTTTTCTCTCATGTTCTTTTCAATTCCATTCTCTTGTTTCTTTTGTGGCAGCCCACTCATTCTAGTCAACCCGGACCTCCCATGTTGCATGGCATTACACTCCCTTATAGGAATAGAAGAGACATATGCACTATTGGGATTTTCTTTCGGAAGTGGGAATGGAAAGAGAGGCCATCCTTCCTCGTCCATGACATACCTTATCCAATCTCGTACATTTGGAACGTCGTGTTTTCGAAACCAGGGTTGTCCAAAGCATAAGTGACTTATTTTTAGGGGAAACACATCACATCGGACAGTTTCAACATAATCTCCATGAGATATTACCACCTTGACCATCCACTCAACTTGATACCCATTATAGTCATATGGATATCTCTTTTTAACCCATGTCAAATTCAACCAATCAGTCGCATAAGGAGAGATGAATGTGGAGTCACACAAATAGTCAAGCTCTAGATCAAAGCCATTATACCCACGAACATTCACCTTCAATTTTTGAAACCTTGGCTTAGGCAATCTCTCTCCTTTTCTTGGAAATAGTGGTCCTCTTCTTTGTGTAAGCCATCTAGTTCTTACTTCTGATTGAACGGGTTTAGTCCTCATTGCACCTTGGTCCATCATACCTACATAAAAAAGCTCAAAGAAAAGGTTATGAGTTAAAAGTCACCTTACTCACTCCCTTACTTTATTTGGGTGGCGCTCGGTTCACTCAATGATACAATAGGTTTGGTTCACTCCGTCTTGTAGTACTTGGCTTCCTCGGAATTGACCAACTCCTATTCAATCTCCCAAATTATACAAAAGATGCTACCTCTTCGGGATTAGAGTGAGATTATGGACTCTATAGTCGGACGACTCTTTTAATTGTGGTGCACTTGACTCAAACAATTCACGATGAGTTAAAACGATAAAAGCTTGAAAGAATTAGCACGGAAAAAGTTATAGCTCAAGAACTAGTAAACTTTGAGTAGGTAATTACTCAATGGATACTAGCTAGAAGTTATGTCACAAAGAAAGGATTAAGAAGCTTCCCAACCCCCCTTTAAAATGTGCAACGCAGCCCCTTAAGTCTTACTAATTAATATCCTTTGACCAACTTGTCTTGGAATTTAATTACTACAGGTTTCAATGTAGCTTCTCGTCTTCCCAAAAGATGACTAGGGACTTGCAAACTTGACTTCTCATTTTCCCAAGAGGTGATTAGGAACTTGGACACTCTTTTCTCAAGGTGACTGTTAGTCCTCCCAAGAATTGACTTGGGAACTTGTGTCAATTAATGGTTTGACTATTTGTTTGCCTCTACTCCCTTTCACACACCCCAAACTGATTTTTGACTACTCCTAATGAGTGCAGCCCTCTTCTCCACGTTTTGGAGGGGTTCAATGCACCAACTCCTTGGGAATCAACTCTTGACTAGTCCCTTTGACTTCCAAAACAGCTTTCACACTCCCTAACATCTTGAAAGCTTAACTTATCACCAAAATTAGATCAAACAAAGTTAGTAAATCTGAAATTATCAAGAACACACATGAACATTCACAAAATATTTATGAACACTCAAGAACACAAGTATTCAAAACATTTCAAATGATATACCAAAATGACCATCTTGATGTCTAGTTTCCAAATATCACCATGGATCACCCAAAAAATCTAAACTAATGGCATGATTGGAGACTTTAGAAATAATAGTTCATGAACTTTTCTTGAACATATGAACATCCAAGAACACAAGTCTTCAAACACCAAAAATCAAATTCTCCAAAAAGATAAAGAACACCGAAATACTCCAAATCTTTTCAATTTTTGGATTCTTGCCCTTCTTAACTAGGAGAAATCAACCCAACAACTTTCAACCCTCAATTTCAACCTCTTCTATAGGACCCACTTTGAGTCTTCAAGTTTCAAGGTCTAACAATGGTGGAAATTGAAAATCTAACTTCAATTGACTCAAGACTTCAGATTTAGAACCTAAGAACTCTAAGGAACTTGAATCTAACACTAGAATCAACAACAAAACAAGGATTTCAAACCATTTTGGATTATTATTTTTCCGGATTTGTTTTTCCATTTTTTTTTTTGTGAATACCAAACCCAAGACTAGATTTGTTAAAACAAATCTATACTAGGCTCTGATACAAGATGATGCAAGAAAATAAAGACAAGATAGAAAGAAGACACAATTTGAATAAACAATTGGAAAATAACTAGAAGAACTAGTCCTAGTTGCCTTCCAAAAGGATCAAAGGCACCTATCTTATGCAACAATCCTCAAGAGAATAGTAATCTCATGCAAATTGAATGATCAAACTGGGGTTGTACAATTTGGAGTCCACCAAATTAACACTAGTCATTCGAGACTAAAGGGTTTCAATAATATTCAATATTCAAAGATAGGTTCCCTTCAAAATGAAATACAAGCACCTTTAAATAAGGTTCTTAAAATATACTAGTCAAAAGAAATAAATGGAAGTGTAGTCTTTTAGGTGCATAGAAGACTACAAAATACGTACTCCTAGAAGCCTAGAAAGCCACTACACATTATGAAAGTCAAAATAGCCTTTAATAAGCTTAGAAAACACAAAAATGGAAGCTTCCTTCGTTCACAATAGACCAGCCCCTCATGTTCACGCTAGAGCTTCTAGAAGTCCTAATTTGGGCTGCTAGACTTGTTCTTTCTGTGGGGCAGATCTTGGGCCTCAATCCATATCCTCTCGGGCTTCAATTTAGGTCTCCTCGGCTTGAACACTTGAGTCGTCACCATGGTAATTTGGATTGCATTAGCTTGAATTCGGGAAATATCCATCCCATTTTGCAACGAAGCCGTCAAACAATCCTTAAATAAATGTGGCCCTAAGCCAGTCACAAACTTGTGTACCCTATCTCCCATATCGGCCACCATACTCGGGGTATATCTAGCCAATGAATTAAATTGAAGGCTATATTCCCGGGCACTCAAATTTCCTTGCTTTAGATTTAAAACCTCTCCGCTCTAGCTCAGCGGACCTCGGGTGGCAAATAGTTGCGGATGAAAGCATCTACAAATTCTTGCCACACGGGAGGAGGCGCATTTTCTTTTTTTGATGCTAGCCAATTATTGTACCACAATACCGCCACATCTCGGAGTCTATAAGATGCCAACTCCACAGATTCAGTTCCGGAGGCATGAATAATCCTCAATGTTCTCAGCATCTCATCAATAAAACCTTACGAATCTTCATTCGGCTTTGACCTGAAAAACTCCGGAGGATTCAAACTCATGAAGTCACGGGCTCTGGTACTAGCTGCCCTATCACTCGGACCCGCATTCTGTCGATGTGCCTGGGTGGCAACTAACTGTGTCAATAGATGGATGGCCTCGGTCACTTGTTGACCCGAAGCAACCAGTGGAGGAACTGGAGCTGAAGCTCCTCCTTGTTCTTCTACATTAGGTAGGGTGGAGGAAGTATTAGATGGGCCTCATTATGTGACTCGCCCTCTTCTACATTCGTTGTCGGCTCTATTTCTACCCGCCTTTTCATCGTAGTCTTGACCTTCTGGGCGGCTGTAGCTTTTCCCTTTGGCGGCATTTCTGAAATCATAACACACTATTAGGGAGGGGAAAATCTTATAACACAGCTCTATAGCACGATCTCTTAAGATGAAAGATGGTCATTTTTCCTAAATGCCCTGTAGCCTCCTGTTTATTAGTGTGGCGCGCAACACACCATAAACAAGACTCTACTAGACACGGCTCGTAGACACTTCCTAAGACAGAACTGCTCTGATACCACTTTTGTCACGACCCGACTAGGGGCCGTGACGGGTAACCGGGGCTAACCACCGAGAACCACTCATTCTATTACTTATCATACTCAATCATAGGAAAACTATTTTTCATTTGGAAACATAATTACTTTCATATACATAAGCCTTTCGTCTATCAAAATAAATATACATATACAATAGTAACATCGTGAGATCATACTACCCACACATGCATATCTACGAGCCTCTACTAGAGTAACAGACATATGGACGGGACAAGACCCCGTTGTGCCCAAAATACATACATATATATATATATATACACACAAAAGAATTGACCAAATAGCGCCTCCGGAATAATGGAGTGCTCCTGTGGATCTGTTGATGACCTCTACGAGTCTGGATCACCTTCCTGTCTACCTGTGGGCATGAACACGGCGTCCAAAGAAAACGAACGTCGGTACGAACATTGTACTGAGTATGAGAGGCATAAGTAATAATAATACGTCAATGAGATAAAGGAAACATCAAATAAGGAGCAACATGTACTGACTGTCAATTGTAAGAGAAATAATGCATGCTGGCTTACTTCATACTCATCATCATAACATGTATGCATATATGTATAAGCTACCCGACCATATAGGTACGGTGTGATAATCATTAGCCCGCGTCCAGGCCTCCCACGTCCGGGGTACCATCTCATGCCGCCCACTAGTGGTGTCTTCTCATGCCATCTAGACATGGTGTATACGCTGCCCGCCTTAGCGGTGTCTGCCCGGCCATATAGGCGCGATGTAATATCATCAACATGTACTCATCATAATGCATACATAGAAACTCAAATATAGCTATACTTTATCGAGGTGACATAAGGTCATGAACCCCCGATTCCATTATGGAGCCTTTATAAGTATTCTGCCTCACCTTGAAGGAAATAGTGTATAAGGTGAGTGTATACAATAACAACATCATTAACTTTATAGGAACATCATATCATGAATTCTAGAATCTTTAGACTTTAGCTCATCATCATCATTTGTCACGACCCGTCTAGAGGGTCGCGACGAACGCCCGTTGCTAGCCCACCCGGGCGCCCCTTGGCTTACACTTATACTTACATCTAGGTGAGCCACATAACTTAACATACTTATATTCATTCATCATGCTAGTCCCATTGGACAACAATTCCTTTATATCATAATTGGTACATATGCCACATCAATGTACATGAGCCGACAAGGCAAACAAAATGATATAAAAAATATAGGCCAGCAAGCCCAGACATATCTAACCATATACACGTGACTACGAGCCTCTAAGAAGAGTATAACACATCACATAAGCAGGACAGGACCCCGCTATGCCCATAATTATGTACACAAAAGAATAAGTACCCAAAATCTATGGCTCCGAATGAAATGGAGCTTTGCTAGGTGGTCTCTGAGAATACCGCTATAGATCGAGCCTATCTCTCTGTGCACCTGCGGGCATGACGCAGCATCCACAAACAAAAGGATGTCAGTACGAAGAATGTACTGAGTATGTAAAGCATGATCAATATCAATGTAGAAGTATAATAAACATCATAAGAAATAATACAAGATGGGAGATGGTAATATTATCGCCATGGGCACTTACTTGTCTTTCATAGAAATTTCCCATTCTAATGTGTATCCATATTAGTACTCGTATTCGTATACATACCCTTATTCACATTCATATTGTATACATAATCATATCACATACATAATTATATCATATACATAGCATTTATATAACATACCCGACCCCGAAGGTTCGGTGTTTCACGTACCCGACCATAGCTAGGCTCAATGGTCATACATACCTGGCCAACCAAGGCTCAGTGTTACACATACATGGCCCTACCAAGGCTCAGTGTTATCCGTACCCAACTGCAGTGGTGTGCGCGCGTTACCTAAGCATATATATATATATATATATATATATATATATATATATATATATATATATATATATACACATACTACCCGGCCATATAGGCTCGGGGTTCATAGTAGCCATACATGGGCACACATACATACAACTCATAAGCATCTTTACTACTTTCATCACTATCATCATCGTCATCGTTATCGTCATCGCCATTATCTTTATAGTCGTCATCAATATCATTATCACTATTATCATCATTCATCACATTTATCCTTATAGGCTTACTCGCCATACGAGGGATTAGTACGATCATAGCCAGTCAAGAATCGCGAGCTTACAAGCTCGGAAGATCAAATCATTTGAAGGATGTCATAGTCTCATAGAAGATTTAGATGTTTGGCCAAAGAAACATGCCTTATGAAAGAAGGGTTAGCCTTACATACCTTTTCGTTCGACTATTTACCACTTGCACGTTCTCTTTCAACGGTTGCGTTTATACCTTCATTAAAGTCATACTATCGTTAGAATCGACAACTAGCACACATGGCTAAAGATAGAAAACATCAGATAGCATCCCCTTTATTTATACAACATTCCTCCATATCGTAATTACACTCCCAAACGTCAACAATACATTCACAATACCATAACAATGGCCATTAATCATTTACATTAATCACATTATCTATATTTCTCAATTCGCCCCCAATTCACCCATATTCATGGTCATATCACCCGACTTCGTCCATTCATATACAATGCCCATTTTCATGATCTTAACATAATTTATAACACATTCATATCACAACACAACCAGAATCATGGTTCAATTCAAACTATCTCTCAAAATGTCACTATTCATCATTCATGACCCATTTTTCTATACTCATCTAATGTCCAAGCATTTTAACCCTCAACTACCTTGAACCACATATAAATACGATAAATCTTACCTTAGTGGTTGTAGGAATGAGCCTTGGTCGAAATACTTCACTTGAGCAAAAACCCTAGTTTCCCCTTCAATAAGATTTTCTTGACTTGAATAATCTTAATGGGTTTCCTTACACTTGATTCACTTGATCTGTGTTGTTGATGACTATTATCCTTGAAATCATGTGGAATAAATGTAGAGAGATATTTTAGAGAGAAGGGATGAAATGTGGGAATGAAATAATAAACTTGGATCCCTTATTTAATGACTTAAAATCTGGTCTGGAGTGAACAGTACAATGGTCGTAAACTTGGTTTACGATCCGTATTCCAGTTTACGGACCGTCCTTCGTGGTCATATTTAATCATAACAGAACCAAAAACTCAAGCTGAGATGTGGCGATTTACGGACACAGTTTACAGGCCGTAAACCACTTTACGGTCCGTATTTCAGGTCATATTTAACCATTTGATCATTTGGCAGAAAGTTGATGTTTTGGAAGCCAAAATATGACATGGCAGTTTACGGACCGTATACCACTTTACGGTCCGTATTTCATTTTACGACTAGCTGGCCAGAATGCAAACCTGCAACTTTTCACATTTCCAAAACCTATAATTAGTCATTGTGGAGCATAACCTACCTTTCATTGCAATTGCCTTTGAAGTCTTACTTAGGGTCGTCAAACGTTATTTCTTACTCATGAAAACATCGGATACTCATACTCCTCGTAGGTCCATTCACTTGGACAACAATGGAGGATTTCTTTTTCCGAGGTGTAACATCATTATTGGGCTCGTAATGTATCTCTTATCTCATGTGGCTATTCATGAACATAGGCTCTTAGCTTTCCGGGATGTAGAAGATTCATGGATAAGAAGGAAAAATCATGCCATAGAAAGAAAGGACTAGCCTCACATACCTTTTTCGTTTAACTAATCTATCGCTTGCTTGTTCTCCTTCAATGCTCACGTTTTTACCTTCAAGAGAATTCACATTAACATTAGCTAATCGATTACTTAAACGTGCTTACTAAAGCTAAAGAAAATTGGGAAAAATTTCCTTTGTTTATACTACTTTCTCCATATCATATATCAACTCCCAAACATCCATAACAACATTCACAATATAATAGGCAACAATCATCATTCATCTACATCATCCGCATTTCACAATTTCTCTTCAATTTCTCCATAATTGTGGTTATAGTTCACTATCGCGTTTTCTCACATATAATACTTACCCCAAGTTATAAATGTCATTTATAGCGTACTTATTATCACAACATATCAATATTCATGATTCATATTAATCTACTATTCACAATTGCCACTAATTTCATCTTTTCTAACGCATTTTTCATCTTTTTCCATAATCCAAGTATTTCAACTTTTCAATACTTTAACCAACATGGAATAATCATGAAACTCACCTTTGAATGCGTAGGAATGGGTTTTGGGTGGAAACACTTCACTTGAAGAAAACCCTAGCTTCAACTTCCAAGGGATTTCTTGACTCTAGCAACTCGAAGGAGCTTCCTTGCACTCTATTCACTTGAATTTGTGTTATTACCCTTTGATTTCCCCTTGTATTATTGAAAATGATGCGTATGGAATATTCTAGAAGTTTGGAGAGAAGTGGAGAAGTGGAAAGAATGAGAACATAAAGTGGGAACATGTATTTATAGTTGCCACTTAATCAGTCCGTCGGGACTTATACGAACCACTTATACGGTCCGTATAAGTGTCCATGGTTCACAACCATGGAAAACATTGTTGCTGTTGGGTTATACAGACCATTATACGGTCCGTATAAAGTTCCACGGGCCGTATAATGTGGTCGTCTAACTCACAGTTTTTCCGAAGTTGTCCTCGTCGTTTCGTTTAGTCTCCAATCCTTATACAACCTTCTTGACACTTGTTTAATACTTCATTAATAATCTAAACATCCCTATAAATCATTCTCAAGATCTTACCAAACAATCGTTAACACAATAATTTATGAAACCTTTCCTAAACCCCACTTATACTCCACTTATCCTTATCAATCCTTATTTCATCAATTCATATTATTTCAAAATCTTAACGTATGCATCCTAGGACTTACTACATATCCATCTTATATCCTTAAGAACTTCCTGTCATCTTTAAGCTCGCCTTGGTCCATTCACTACATGACGACATGAAATTTCCAAGGTGTAACTGTTGCCCCGGATGCGGGAGGCCTGGATGCAGGTTAATGATGATCACACCGTACCTATATGGTCGGGAAGCTTATACATATATATATATATATGCACACATGATATGATGATGATGTTTATGAAGTAAGTCAGCATGCATTATTTCTATTAAAACTGAGAGTCAGTTACTTTTATCCAATTTTGGTCATATCTTCCCTTTTATCCCAATATACCAGAAATCCTTGTTTATTTTGATCTCCACGTAGCCTTCTTACGCTTCACTGATGTTCCGTGCCCTCATTTTCTTGGGATTTAACTTATTCTTCCCACCTTAAGGATAACCTCAGAAACTAGTAATGTAGTATCCCATGCTTTCCTGTAGCAACTGAATCGGTCCTTCTGTATTTTATCTTCCAGCTAATGCCACGCCGAAATTTCCTTTCATCCATACACTTTACTTGATTCTCTCTTGTTCTTGATAAGGCTTTTTATGCTCGGTCTGGCTATCGGTAATTATTGTACCTACTCCAAGAGTATCTCAAGTCTCTTCTTCAAGGATCTGTTTCTTTCAATTTATTCCTAAGGTTGCTAATCCCTTGATCCAACTGATAAATTAGGGATAAATTTGGAAATTTGCCTAAATGGGAACCAGGATCCTTATCATGCAGCAAATTCAAATCATTTCACTCTTTCCTTTGTCTGCAGTTTTCAATCATAGACATTTCCTTCCTAGAAGAACCATTATTTTGCTCGTTCCATGAGAGTTCATGGTCACTAGCTTTGTTCCAATCAGACGCGTCATCTCTTTATTACCTCCTTTGAGGTTCTTCTTTGACTCTTGGCCTTCGCTTATTTTTTTTTACCTGATAAGTTTTCCCCGTAGTCTGCCATACCCTATTTGTTGTTTTAGTTTATCAGTCGCATAGATATCTAAAGTTCTTAAATACTCATTTCCTCTGTTTATCTTTGCGATTTAAGGCTTTTGTCTATTTCCCTCTCTTACACTGACCTTATCCTTTAGCCAATCAAATCTGGTTTCTTCTTTCAATACTATCGTAAGCCAATGTACTATCGCATCTCTTTCTCACGGCCCGCTCTTTCATTTGCCTAGCTCATACTGTTCTGTAGTTCTTCTTTACTAAGTGGTTGTACCATAGTCAGGTGTCTTAGTTCCTCCAACATTTTGTCGATCCTTGTCCTAATCATAAATACCCACAAAATATATCTTTTTCTTCCTCCTTTCATCCCTTTCTTGACTTCCCTTTTCGATGTAGTAACGTGTTCATATTCATGTATATCCCTTGCATATTCATCCTATTTCCTTTAGTATGGTATCTCTGCTCTCCCTATCAAGATCATTGTTTTTATGGCATCAATGCTTGCTTCTGGCCAAACTTGCGAACTTTATTAATCACGTCACTTCTTTAACCAATTCATTAACACACATTCTCTTACTCTTATCCTTATAGTTTCCCTGAATTTCCCTTTAATCAATAAACTCCCTTTTCCCATTTGCCATTCTATAATAATTTCCTAGGAGTCTGTAGAACATTCCACTATAAGTACAAATCAGTTCTATTGCAAAGATCATTTCTTGGGGCGCTTTTCCATTTTCTAGGTAGGCGTATCAATATGGCTTCATATTTACCCCTCCGGGTATACCTTAAGAGTCAGAAATCCCTTGACACTTTTTATAAATCTGATTATTCTTCCTCAGGTTACATCCATATCCATCATTATTATACTTCGCTCCTATCTACCCAAATTTGTTACCGGGATTTTCGCATTTGCCCTTTATCACCTTTTGCCACACTCTATCCTTCCTGCTCGTTTACTTTAAAAATTTATCCGAATGGCTTTCCGTCTCTACCGCCGCCTTAACCCTTCCCTTGGATACTTTGCTCGATCCTTACTAGGAACATATTTCTCCTGCTCACGTTTCTTTTCTTATCTTGACATCACAATCTTCTTTTTACTCTTATGCATACCTATTCCTCTTCTCCCTTATATTGTTGAATCATGATTGTCTAACTTTTAATATTCAGAGGAAACCAATCTCGATTTTCGCTGTAGCACTTGCTACCTTAGCTTCAATGTCCAGCCCAATCAATTCCTTTAGCACATCATAAAATTGATCATAAGGGCACACATAGTATTTAACGTAGCCACACATGACTTATCATCTGTGTCGCTTTTCAATATCTTACTTACAAAATACTCTCTTTGCTTTTTATCTCTGTCCTGAGTCTGTGACTTATTACATATCCTCTCTTTTTGACCAGCTAGCCAGACTCCTATCTTATAATCATTTTGAAATTCTAATCGTAAGGCTCATATGCTCCTAATTTTCCCTCAGCTATTCTGATTACTCATACCTTTCGCATGTCTGAATTTGTAGGACTCCTTAGCATATTTTTCAAAGTCCTGATTATGACTTTCTGGCGATATATCCTTAATAAATAATCTCCACTTGAACACCCACTCTACTTCATTTTTTTTTCATAATCCAACATCGCCCTTATTTTCCTGTCGTCAAGTGACCTTCACAACATTCTTCTGGAAAAAAATCAAGGTGAAACCTTCTCATAAGGATCAACTATTGCCTGAAGTTGGTATGATCTTCATTTCTTTAATCGGTCAACAACATTTCATATTAGGAATTATATAAATAATCCAGAAGACAATCATAGTTGTAGCCCATCTTACATAATCACTTCTCGTTCCTGGGTCCGAGGTCGTCATTAGTATCAGAAGTAACTTGGTCATAACGATCCTCAGAATAGTCCCCTTAAAGTTAAATAACTGGTGACTTCTGAATCCAAAAGAGAACTTACATCATATAGGGAAGTTTCAATAAAACGAGTCCATGTGTCTATTATCAACCCGTCCTGATCTTATATATACATAATTCTAAAATGAAGCCTTCCCCTACTCATTAACTGTTACACCTCGGAAAATTTTCCGTTGGTACGCAAGTAAATGAACTAATGATATGTGCGAGGAGTGCGAGTGTATAATGTTTCATGGGAAATGTATGTAAAGGGATGTGGATGATTAGAATGAAAAGTCGAGAAATGAGAAAAATTGAAAGTTAGCAAAACTGCCCAGTGGTCGTATAGTCCAAAATACGGACCGTAAAGTGCAATACGGTCCGTAAACTTGACGTCGTAAACTGGCATGTCCAACTTCTACTTTCTGCCAGCTGAGGAAATGGCTAAAATACGACCTGGTGGACAGACCGTAAAGTGATTTACGGCCAGTAAACCATGGTCGTAAATCACCATGCATGCAGGCCAAAGTTTCTGGTTCTGCTTAAGCTTAAAAACGACCACGAGGGATGGTCCGTAAACTGAAATACGGACCGTAAACCTCTATGGACGACCACTATTCACCCACCACAGATTTTTCAATTCATTAAATATGAGGATCAAGACTTGTCTTATTTCATTTACAACATTACACCACTTCTCTCTAGAACTTCTCTCTACATTTATTTTATGCGTTTTCAAGGATTATAAGTCATCCATAACATTAAGACAAGTAAATCAAGGATAAGGGAATCATCAAGGATCATCCAAGTCAAGAAATCCAAATGGAGAAAAACTAGGGTTTTGCTCAAAGAAGGGTATTAACAACCAAAGCTTGTTCCTACAACTTCTAAGGTAAGATTCATGATTTTTACAAGATGTTTGAGGTATTGGAGAATTAAAATACATGGATTGTAGAAAATGTGGTCAACTAGGTCATGAATGATGAATAGTGACATTTTGAGAAATAGTTTGAATTGAGTTATGAATGTTGTTGTGTTGTGATATGAATGTGTTATAAATGGTATTAAGATCATGAACTAAACACTTTAGACGAGTGGACGAAGATGGGTGTTATAATCATGAATGTGGGTGAATTAGAGGCAAATTGAGGAATTCTAGATAATGTGGATAATGTGAATGACTAATGGCCATTGTTATGATAATAATGAAGGTATAAACGCTAGCATTGGAAGGGAACGTGCAAGCATAGAATAGTTCGACGGAAAGGTATGTAAGGCTAACCCTTTTTTCATAAGGCATGGTTCTTGGCCAAATTCCTAAATTCCTCTATATGAGTATGTTGTCTTCACTTGGTTGACATTCCGAGCTCATAAGCTCACGACCCTTGATATGTACTATGCTTATACTACGTTCCTCGTATGACGAGTAAGTCTATAATGTAAATGTAACGATAATGATGAGGATGGTAATGATGATGAGAGTAAAATGAGACTAGAGATGCTTACGAGCTACGATATATGTGTATGCGTGCCTATGAAGGGCTATAATAAGACCCCGAGCTTATGATGCCGGGTAATACTATATGTATATGACTATGTATAAAGTATGTTTACGATTACGAAACGCGCGCACACCTCTGCAGAGGGTACGAATAACCCTGATGCCTTGGTAGGGCCAGGTATGTATGACCTTGAGCCTTGGTTGGCCAAGTATGTATAAGACACTGATCCCATGAGGTCGGGTATGCTATGTAAATGACTATGTATATAATATGAATATGAATGTGAAAAGACTATGTATAGGGATACGAATAAGGACATGTATACGAATATGTGCACAAGTATGGTACGAGTATTATTATGTGATACGAACGACGATGTATGCAAGTAAGAGACATGATGATGATATTACTGTCTCCCCTCCTATGCTATCTTCATATGATATCTATTATGCTTCTATATTGATGTTGGTCATGCTTTACATACTCAGTACATTCTTCGTATTGACGTCCTTTTGTTTGTGGACGCTGCGTCATGCCTGCAGGTGCGCAGGGAGAAAGATTTGATCCTTAGCTGCCTATTCGGAGATTTCATAGAGAGCTCCATTTCCTTCGGAGCCATATCTTTTGGGTACTCATTCTGTTGTGTAAATAATTATGGGCATAGCGGGGTCCTGTCCCGCTAATGTGATATGTTATACTCTTAGAGGCTCGTAGACGTGTGTGTGTGTGGGTAGATGTGTTTGGCCTTGTCGGCCTATGTTTTGTATATCATTTTGTCGGCCACGTTGGCCCATGTATATTGATGTAGCATAAATGCCTATGATGATATAAATGTGCGGTTGTCCATATGGGACTAGTTGGCGAATCAATGGAAATGCATGTATAATTATGTGACTCACCTAGATGTAAGTATAAGAGTAAGCTAAGAGGGTGCTCGGGTGGGTTAGCACCGGGTGCTCGTCGCGGCCTCGAGTCGGTTCGTGACAAAAGTGGTATCAGAGCAGTTCAGTCCTAGGATGTGTCTACGAGCCGTGTCTAGTAGAGTCTTGGTTATGGGTGTGTTGCGCGCCACACTTATAAACGAGAAGCTGCGGACATCTTAGGAATATATGACCTTCTTTCTTCATAAGAATCGTGCGATAGAGGTATGATGTAAGAAATTCTTGTTTCTAAATCGTGTGTTGTGTATTTCAGAGATGCCTAAAAAGAAAAAGGCTACAGCAGCCCAAAGGGGAAAGACGGTGGCAGAAGAGCGGGCTGAAAGAGCACCGCCACCGGTAGTAGAGGAAGATGAGTCCCAGAGTGCGGCTCAATCCGAGTCCTCCCAGACAGTGCCTATTACTGAGGAGCACGTGGGAGCCTCAGCCCCAGCTCCAGCTCCTCCACCGAATGCTTCGGGCCAAGACGTAAGAGAGGCCATTAATTTGTTGACTCAGTTGGTTGCGGCCCAGACTCAGAGGCCAAGCGCAGGGCAAGGTGACAGGACTGTTAGTGCAAGGGCCCGTGACTTCATTGCTTTAAACCCCCGGAATTCTTTGGGTCGAAACTGGAGGAGGATCCCCAGGACTTTATTGATGGTATGCTAAGGACGCTCCGGTTGATACATGCTTCAGACACCGAATCGGTGGAGCTAGTGTCATACAGATTGAGGGAAGTCTCAATCCAGTGGTATACGGTTTGGATGGCTTCGCGGGGAGCCAATGCACCTCCGCAAGAGTTTGTCGATGCTTTTCTCCGTCACTACATGCCTCCAGAAGTTCGGCGAGCTAGGGCCGATAAATTCTTGAATCTGAGGCAAGGTAGCATGAGTTCTACAGAGTATAGACTCTACTTCAATTCCTTGGCTAGGTATGCTTCGGCCATGGTAGCAGATATGGCTGATCGGGTGCACCAGTTTGTGAAAGGCCTAGGTCCACACTTGATGGATAAATGTTTGACTGCGTCCCTTCAGGATGGCATGGATATTGCACGCATTCAGGCACATGCTCAGGAGTTAGAGGAACACCTACAGTAGCGGAGAAATGAACGTGAGCAGGATAGGGGCCATAACAAGAGGGCCAGACCTTCGGGTTCGCGGAACGAGTCCAGGGGCGGACACAGACAGCAGTTTCCCAGCCATTCAGGCTATTCTATGACCAGTACACCTCCACAGTTCACGGGGCAGAGATTTGACAGATCTACTCGTTCCGAGCCGAGTCAGGGTTATTCGGGGTCTCAGTTTAGAGGTGATTCAGGCCAGCCAAGGCCACCCGTACCACGATGTTCTCAGTGTGGAAAGTTGCATTGGGGTCAGTGCCGATCAGGTTCAGACACTTGCTATTCATGTGGTCGGCCAGGCCATATTATGCGTGATTGCCCCTCAGTACATGGTAGAGGTAGGACCCAGCCATCAAGGTCGGCAGCCGGATCTTCGGCATCTGTACGCCCTACGGGGCCAGGTTCACATGCGCCAGTCGGCCATGGTAGAGGCAGAGGCAGAGCTCCCAGTACTAGCGGTCCTCAGCACCGTATTTATGCTTTGGCTGGACGCCAAGATCTTGAGTCTTCCCCTGATGTCGTCACAGATATATTATCGGTATTTTCTCATGATGTATATGCTTTGATTGATCCAAGCTCCACATTATCATATGTTACTCCATATATTGCGGGTCGATTTATAATTGAGCCGGAGTCTATCAAACGTTTTGAGGTGTCTACACCCGTGGGTGAATCGGTAATAGCTAGCCGAGTATATAGGAATTGTGTGATTGTGATTTGTGATCGTCGTACCATGATTGATTTGCATGAGCTAGAAATGGTAGATTTTGACGTTATTATGGGCATGGATTGGTTGGCTTCTTGTTATGCCAATGTTGATTGTCGAATGAAGATGGTTCGTTTCCAGTTTCCGGGAGAACCAGTCTTAGAATGGAAAGGAAATTCGGCATCACCAAAAGGTAGGTCTATTTCCTATCTAAAGGCAAGGAAGATGATCACGAAAGGGTGTATTTATCACCTAGTGCGAGTTCAAGATGTAGAAGCTGAGTCGCCGACTCTTCAGTCAGTTCCGGTAGTGAACGAATTTCCGGATGTGTTCCCGGAAGAGCTTCCAGGCCTTCCTCCCGAGCGAGAGATAGATTTTGCGATTGATGTGTTGCTAGACACTAAACCCATATCTATTCCTCCCTATAGGATGGCACCCGCAGAGTTCAAAGAGTTGAAGGAGCAATTAAAAGACTTGCTTGAAAAAGGCTTCATTAGGCCTAGTTCATCCCCGTGGGGAGCACCCGTATTGTTCGTCCGAAAGAAGGATGGCTCTTTGAGAATGTGCATTAATTATCGGCAATTGAATAAAGTGACAATTAAGAACAAGTATCCCCTCCCGAGGATTGATGATTTATTTGATCAATTGCAAGGTGCCAAATGGTTTTCAAAGATTGATTTGAGGTCCGGGTATCACCAAGTAAGAGTTAGGGAGAAAGATATCCCTAAGACAGCTTTCAGAACAAGATATGGCCATTTCCAGTTCCGAGTAATGTCGTTTGGGCTAACTAATGCACCGGCAGTGTTTATGGACTTAATGAACAATGTATTCAGGCCTTTTCTGGATTTATTCGTGATTGTATTCATCGATGATATCCTAGTGTATTCTAGATCTGAGGCATAACATGCGGATCACTTGCGTGTTGTCCTTGGAGTTCTTCGAAATCGAGAGTTATTCGCGAAGTTTTCCAAATGCGAGTTTTGATTGAACTCAGTGGCATTTCTGGGCCACATTGTTGCAGCTAACGGTATTCGAGTGGATAGCCAAAAGATTGAGGCCGTGAAGACCTGGCCAAGGCCCACGACCCCTACGGAGGTTCGTAGCTTTTTGGGCTTAGCCGGTTATTACAGAAGATTTGTTGCGGGTTTCTCTTCTATTTCTGCACCGTTCACCAAGTTGACTCAGAAGTCAGCTAAGTTTCAATGGACAGATGCTTGCGAGCGTAGTTTCCAAGAGTTGAAAGACCGACTGACTTCAGCCCCAGTCTTGACACTTCCAGAGGGATTGGAAGGATATGTTATTTATTGTGATGCTTCAGGCGTCGGGCTAGGCTGTGTATTGATGCAAAATGGTAAGGTGATTGCGTATGCTTCTAGACAATTACAGAAACATGAGCAGAATTATCCTACCCATGACTTAGAATTGGCCGCGGTGGTCCATGCTTTAAAGATATGGAGACATTACTTATATGGTGTCCACGTGGATATTTACACAGATCATAAGAGTCTCCAGTACATCTTCAAACAGAAAGAGTTGAATTTGCGGCAACGACGATGGCTAGAGTTGCTAAAAGAGTATGATGTTGAAATCCTATACCACCCCGAAAAGGCAAATGTTGTGGCTGATGCTCTTAGCCGTAGGTTGATGGGAAGTCTAAGTGAGGTACGACCAGAAAAGAAAGAGATGGCCCGTGATCTTCAGCAGTTAGCTAGCCTAGGAGTCCGAGTGGTGGACTCAGGTAGCAGCGGAGCTACTATTCAGAATTCAGCAGTTTCATCGTTAGTAGCGGAAGTAAAAGAGCGACAATATGAGGATCCCATGCTAATGCAGTACAGAGATACACTCCCTCAGAAGGAGGGGTCATCATTTGACATGTCAGAAGACGGAGTTCTTCGATGTCGAGGCAGGTTATGTATTCCCGATGTTGCAGGTCTACGCCATCAGATTTTGAGAGAAGCTCATTGTTCCCGTTACTCCGTTCACCCCGGAGCGACGAAAATGTATCATGATCTTAAGACTATATATTGGTGGAATGGGATGAAGAAAGACGTAGCAGAATTCGTAGCTCAGTGTCCTAATTTCCAACAAGTGAAGATAGAACACCAAAAGCCGGGTGGCTTATTGCAAGCTATAGAAATCCCAACTTGGAAGTGGGAAGTGATTAATATGGATTTCATTACACGGTTACCCCGTTCTCGACGTAAATATGATTCTATATGGGTGATCGTGGATAGGCTCACAAAGTCAGCGCATTTCTTACCGGTCAGAACGACCTATGTGGCAGAAGATTTTGCCAAGCTTTATCTTAAAGAGATAGTGAGACTCCATGGCGTTCCGGTATCTATTATCTCCAATAGAGGGACTCAGTTTACAGCCAAGTTTTGGGGGTCTTTCCAAGAAGGTTTAGGGACCCAAGTGCGCCTATGCACGGCGTTTCACCCACAGACCGATGGGCCAGCTGAACGTACTATTCAGACTCTTGAAGATATGTTACGGGCATGTATGATAGATTTTGGAGGAAATTGGGATGACCATTTGCCACTCATTGAGTTTGCTTACAATAACAGTTACCATTGTAGCATTCAAATGGCACCGTATGAAGCTCTATATGGGCGAAAGTGTAGATCCCCAATTGGGTGGTTTGAAACCGGAGAAGCTAAGTTGATAGGGCCAGACTTGGTCCAGCAAGCAATAGAGAAAGTTAAGCTCATACAAGATCGGTTGCTAGCGGCTCAAAGTCGTCAGAAGTCCTATGCGGATAATCGTCGAAGAGACTTAGAGTTCGAAGTGAAAGATTGGGTATTCTTGAAAGTGTCGCCGATGAAGGGCGTGATGAGATTTGGCAAAAAGGGGAAGCTCAGTCCCCGGTATATTGGGCCATACGAAATTGTGCGCAAAATAGGCAAGGTGGCCTATGAGCTAGATCTACCTCCAGATTTCGAGCCAGTCCATCCAGTATTTCATGTCTCGATGCTTCGGAAGTGTGTTGGAGATCCTACGAGGATCGTCCCAGTGAATGATATTCAAGTGACAGAAAAGTTAACTTATGATGAAATACCCATTGCCATATTAGATAGGCAAGTACGGAGGCTTAGAAACAAAGAAGTGGCCTCAATTAAAGTTCTGTCGAGAAATAACAATCGAGAGGAAATGACATGGGAAGCAGAAGAGAATATGCGATCCAAATACCCACATTTATTTCAGCCCTTGGAAGAAGTCCAAGATGAGACGTCAAAATCATAAGGTATGCATGTTTTCCATTTATACATTCAGGTCGTGTGTGGCCAAATTTCTAGTGTCGTTGTATTATTTCCCTGTGAGGCATTGTTATTCTGGGTTGTTGTGACAGGATGGTAGTGCCACATTACAGAGAAAACTCTGGCGAAATTTTTGTAGAATTCCCCAAGCCTTTAACATACGAGGACGAATGTTCCTAAGGAGGGTAGAATGTTACACCTCTGAAAATTTCCCGTTGGTACGCAAGTAAATGAACTAATGATGTGTGCGAGGAGTGCGAGTGTATAATGTTTCATGGGAAATGTATGTAAAGGGATGTGGATGATTAGAATGAAAAGTCGAGAAATGAGAAAAATTGAAAGTTGGCAAAACTGCCCAGTGGTCGTATAGTGCAAAATACGGACCGTAAAGTGCAATACGGTCCGTAAACTTGACGTCGTAAACTGGCATGTCCAACTTCAACTTTCTGCCAGCTAAGGAAATGGCTAAAATACGACCTGGTGGACGGACCGTAAAGTGATTTACGGCCCGTAAACCATGGTCGTAAATCACCATGCATGCAGGCCAAAGTTTCTTGTTCTGCTTAAGCTTAAAAACGACCACGAGGGATGGTCCGTAAACTGAAATACGAACCGTAAACCTCCATGGACGACCACTGTTCACCCAGCACAGATTTTTCAATTCATTAAATATGAGGATCAAGACTTGTCTTATTTCATTTACAACATTACACCACTTCTCTCTAGAACTTCTCTCTACATTTATTTTATGAGTTTTCAAGGATTATAAGTCATCCATAACATTAAGACAAGTAAATCAAGGATAAGGGAATCATCAAGGATCATCCAAGTCAAGAAATCCAAATGAAGAAAAACTAGGGTTTTGCTCAAAGAAGACTATTATCTTCCAAAGCTTGTTCCTACAACTTCTAAGGTAAGATTCATGATTTTTACAAGATGTTTGAGGTATTGGAGAATTAAAATACATGGATTGTAGAAAATGTGGTCAACTAGGTCATGAATGATGAATAGTGACATTTTGAGAAATAGTTTGAATTGAGTTATGAATGTTGGTGTGTTGTGATATGAATGTGTTATAAATGGTATTAAGATCATGAACTAAATACTTTAGACGAGTGGACGAAGATGGGTGTTATAATCATGAATGTGGGTGAATTAGAGGCAAATTGAGGAATTCTAGATAATGTGGATAATGTGAATGACTAATGGTCATTGTTATGATAATAATGAAGGTATAAACGCTAGCATTGGAAGGGAACGTGCAAGCATAGAATAGTTCGACAGAAAGGTATGTAAGGCTAACCCTTCTTTCATAAGGCATGGTTCTTGGCCAAATTCCTAAATTCCTCTATATGAGTATGTTGTCTTCACTTGGTTGACATTCCGAGCTCATAAGCTCACGACCCTTGATATGTACTATGCTTATACTACGTTCCTCGTATGACGAGTAAGTCTATAATGTAAATGTAACGATAACGATGAGGATGGTAATGATGATGAGAGTAAAATGAGACTAGAGATGCTTACGAGCTACGATATAGGTGTATGCGTGCCTATGCGTGCCTACGAGATACGAATAAGGACATGTATACGAATATGTGCACAAGTATGGTACGAGTATTATTATGGGATACGAACGACGATGTATGCAAGTAAGCGACATGATGATGATATTACTGTCTCCCCTCCTATGCTATCTTCATATGATATCTATTATGCTTCTATATTGATGTTGATCATGCTTTACATACTCAGTACATTCTTCGTATTGACGTCCTTTTGTTTGTGGACGCTGCGTCATGCCCGCAGGTGCGTAGAGAGAAAGATTTGATCTTTAGCTGCCTATTCGGAGATTTCATAGAGAGCTCCATTTCCTTCGGAGCCATATCTTTTGGGTACTCATTCTGTTGTGTATATAATTATGGGCATAGCGGGGTCCTGTCCCGCTAATGTGATATGTTATACTCTTAGAGGCTCGTAGACGTATGTGTGTGTGGGTAGATGTGTTTGGCCTTGTCGGCCTATGTTTTGTATATCATTTTGTCGGCCACGTTGGCCCATGTATATTGATGTAGCATAAATGCCTATGATGATATAAATATGCGGTTGTCCATATGGGACTAGTTGGCGAATCAATGGAAATGCATGTATAATTATGTGGCTCACCTAGATGTAAGTATAAGAGTAAGCTAAGAGGGTGCTCGGGTGGGTTAGCACCGGGTGCTCGTCGCGGCCCCGAGTCGGGTCGTGACATTAACATCCTTTTTCCTTATCAATATCTCTTCGTTATCTCTTACTTGTCAATCTATGAATCGTAATACTGTACTTGAGTTCTTAAGTTCGGCTTTCCCTATATCCTCAATGAGCCTCAATCCTCTGAAATCTTTAATGCAACTCATTCAAGTTCCTTTCCTCCTGGATTCATCCCTTAATTCAAATTAGAATCATTCTAAAACTCCTCTTTAAAAGCGTCTCATAATTGTTTTCTCACTCATAGCTTACCAAACGTCTGGTTATGACATTTCCCTTTACTCTTTCTCTATGGCATACACATTCAAACAATTCAATTTGAAAAAAAAATTGGCAGAGTTTCCTCTATAATTCTTACTACCTCAACCCTGCACACAGCCCAGAAAACACATCCAATGTCTCTCAGGGCAATCCCAAATACAAATGGCATCCCGCTCATGTACTAGTCGTCCATATACATCAATATCAACAAAGTAGGGAACATACCTTTCGGGTCAACAAACTTCAATTCTCATCAATTTCTCCAAGCTGTATAATAAACTGCTCATCCACAACCCAAAATATTTTGGGTTAGAATCAGGGACTTCATATCCTATGGCTTAGCTCTACATCATGATCTAAGATAAGATAGAAGAGTAACCATCCTAAATGTCCTGTAGCTTCCTGTTTATAAATGTGGCACGCCCCAAATCTACTAGACACGGCTTGTAGACAACCCTAGGATAGAACTGCTCTGATACCAAGTTTGTCACGCCCCAAATCTGGAGGGTCGCGACCGGCATCCGGTGCCTACCTGGACCGGGCGAACCAACATTTAAACTTACATTTAGCTAAGAACGCGGATAGGCCTAAAGTGGCCACCTGTACTCAGAAAAATCCCAATACAGATATATACATATAACTCTCTGCGGTCTGGCCACCTCCTCAAAAAACAAAACGTAACTGTAAGCGAAACTGCTCAAACCACTGTACGAGCCGAAACAGCTCTCATAAGTAACTGCCACGGACTGACTGACTGTACTGTACATGTGTCTACAAGCCTCTAAAGAAGCATAACTGAGTCATAGGCAGGACAGGTCTCCGGCTCACCCGTCATCCATAAACACAAAAGAAAGACTCCACATAGACCTGGAAACTCCGAACAAAAGGGAGCTCACCACCAGCGGATGTCAAGTACTGTTTATTGATAAGTTCTGTCAATCTGTCGATCTGTACCTGCAGGCATGAATGCAGCGAGCAAAAGGGACGTCAGTACGAAAAATGTACCAAGTATGTAGGGAAGAAGAGTAACATACACATAGGAGTCATGAATGAAATCTCAAAAAATCATAAGCTAAACTGACTTACTGAATACATCTGTGTGTCTGACTATCTGAACATATCTGTATGAATGCCTCTATATGTCTGACTATCTGAACATACCTATATGAATGCATCTGCTTACTGAAAATGCCTCTGAGGGCGTATGATATGCATAGGTCATAGTGTCGAAGAACGTACGGCCCGATCCATATCAAATATAGGCCCCTTCGGGCATAATAAAATAATGGCCCCTTCGGGCATAATAGCATAGTAGCCCCTTCGGGAAGCCACTTCGGGCATCATAATTATCATCACTATGCACCAGCTGATCAGGTGGTAATGCGTATATAACGCCTCGCCCATTTCCCCATACCCCATACATATGTATATATATATATATATATATATATATATATATATATATATACATACATAATATACGTGTATATAACGCCTTCTGGTCACGAGTAAATATGCATATATGTAAATGAATGCAATGCATAAATGTGAACTAACATAATCATGATATAAAACTCAGGACCCATGAACAGAAGGAACACTCACAAAAAGGGGTATAGGATCATCAAGAACTGAGATACTCCAAGTACTTCTAAGAGTAGAGTAATATGGAGACTCAGTTACTCGTTGTTCGCTCATGTCATAGGATCATGCCAAAATGAAAGAAAGGGAAGGCCTTAACATACCTGGAAGCTTACTTCTCGACTTTTCCAACTTACTTTCTATCTTGCAATCTACATAAGATCATTCGTAGTCTCGAAATCTACATATAAAACCATTCATACCATTGTTAGGCTCATTATCATATGCTTGTCTTAAACCTTCAAATTAAACCCTCTTAAACTTTGCCGAAATTTGGGCAGCATCTCCCTAGTTTATATCCCTAGCTGAAAATCACAATACCAACAAAACAACAACAACAACAACAACAACAACAACAGCGCTAACATCAACAACATCATCATCAATACCAAAATAATATACTCAATAAAACATCCCACATGATGTTTACCCAATTTCTCAACCAATCAATCGACTTTATGAAGCTTTAATAACTAAATCTCCTTGATACAATTCGTAATATCAATAACAAGGAAGGCTCCTTTGATCCGTCATGATTTGATGTGTAAAACAAGAACTACAAAACTCTGTACGCTTCCTGAGCCTCGGATGTAGTCCCGTTAATTTAATCCGCTAAAAACAATGAACCTTCAATGTTTCTTGGGTCTCTTGGAAGATTTTTGGTGGAGAGGAGTAGCAGTACTGTAGCAAGTCGTACTGTAGCAGTTACTGTAGCTGTCAGCCTAACTTGTAACGTCCATAATTTTCCACTCCGGTGTCGTATCGACGAACGGTTTATTGCATTGGAAACTAGACTCGACGAACTTCATGTTAGGCTTTTGTTTCACCTCAAAACTCCTCATACGCTAAAAGATATTCCTTCCCCAAGTTGGACCAGAATTATCATACGAAACCCTGCCCATATTTTCTCTAAAGTCACACTACTTAATTTCTTCTACTCATTTCCTTATAGGATCTTCTGGTATTCCTTATATACATCCTTTACTCATAAAATATACTTAATAATTCTTGGCTTCATATATTCCAAAATTATTTTACTTAGCCATAGCTCGACATACTTACGCTTAAATTTAACAAGTGCTTCTTCAGAATTACGGGATGTAACAGTCCAATCCGAACTTGTTGTTCCTAGTCACCATCATTGATCTATATATTTTGCTATTGTTGATCTATAAAAATATACTATGTAGAGAGGTGTTGTTGATAGCTTACGAGATTGGAAGTGCTTTTGGTTATATGTGGTGAAAAGAACTAATTTGCTCCTTAAATCTGTAGGTGATAACTTAATATTGAATGAAAAAAAATCCCCGCTGTCGGTTAGAAATCCTTGATCTTGAAGAAATTGATATAAACTTATGTTTTAAAGTAGTTTGGTCAGTGGCTATGAATTAGAAGTGGATAGTTAACTATGTATTTGTCACGACCCAACCGGAGGGCCGTGACGGGCATTCGGTGCTAACCCACCCGGGCACCTCTTATCATACATTTTTATTCACATCTAGGTGAGCCACACGGCTTACTCATAATTTACATACATCAATAGTGCTAATCACGTTGGGCAAGAGCACATTTATATTATCATCAATAAAGATGTCCATATCCATATGCACAAGCTGACGAGGCTATCAAAATGATATACAAAATATGCGTCGATAAGGCTGCAAGACATCTAACCACACACAACTGTCTACGAGCTTCTAAGAAGAGTAGGTAACATCATATAGGCAGGACAGGACCCCGTCATGCCCATATGTATGTACACAAAAGAATAATACCCAAAAGCTATAGCTCCAGATGAAATGGAGCTACTCTATGTAGTCCCTGAAAAGAAATCTATGGATCAAGCCTGTCTCCCTGTCCACCTGCGGGCATGACGCAGCGTCCACAAACAAAAGGATGTCAGAACGAATAATGCACTGAGTATGTAAAGCATAATCAACATCATAATAGGAGCATAAGAAATAACGTAAGAAGTGACATAAGATATAGCATAAGATGGGAAAATCAGGAGGTAATAGAGCCATTTGTACCTCTATTGGCTATCATCATATTTGCTTACTTGTCATTCATATTGATCTTCCATTTCCAGTGCTTACTCACGCATATATACACACATACACATATTCGTATTTGTATTTATACTCGTATTCGTATCCATATCATACCCGACCATGAAGGTTCGGTGAGTCACATACCCGGCCATGACAAGGCTCGGTGATTATACATACCTGGCCCTACCAAGGCTCAGTGTTATCCCTACCCAACTACAGAGGTGCGCGCGCGATAGGTATCATACCCGGCCATATAAGCTCGGTGTTATATAATAGTCATACATACTTAAACTCGTATACACAAAAGTCCACAAGTATCATCAACATCATTGCCATCATCGTTTTTGTTACATCTATCCTTAGAGGATCAACCATCATATAAGAGAGGTACTAGTATCGTGATAGTATCGAGAATCATGAGCTTTGGTAATCTCAGAGATAGAATCATTTGGAAGACATTATGGAACTCATAAAAGGATATATAGCAAAGGAACCATGCCTTAATGAAAGAAGGGTTAGCCTTACATACCTCTTTGTCCTCTTAACTAATTCACGTTCACCGTCGAAGCTTAGACAATCTACATTTGGAAGGATTCATACCATGGTTAAGCCTTAATGACACTCTTAAAGTCAAACTAGAATAATTCATGATCCAGTGAAAATTGGGCAGCATTTCCCCTATTTCATCAACTTCCACCAATTTACAAAACAACTCCCAATAACCACAATAATATCCACAATATCATAATGAAGTAATCACATTCCATTAAGCCTTCAAAATTCATCCTTGTGTTAAACTAATACTAACAACCTCACACCCATTTTAGCACATTTTCATACAATGCTTCCTTATCACTATTACTACCTTCTATAATAAGATTATATTTATATAATACTAAGAATCATGACTCAAGTTAGCTTAATACTCAAAAACATCATAAAAGTCACGTTTAGCCCTCATTTCCTACTTTCTTCGTCTACCCAAGTTGTTCAAAAACCAAGCATTCTTAATAATATGAAATAAGCATGAAAACTAACCTTTTATCTCATAGGAATAAGCTTTCGAGCAACTATCAACTTGTGTGAAAATCCTAGCTTCAATACTCAAGAATTCCTCATAGTCTACTAACCCTAGGAAGCGTTCTAACACATGAACACTTTGATTCTTGCCTCTTGATCTTTGTTTTCTCTTGTATTGGGGTGGAATATGCTTGGAGAAGGGTTTAGAGCTCTTAAGACTTGTGGAAAATGAAAAATGAAATAAAAGAACAAGAGCCCTCTATTTATACAAAAATAGAATAATTAGCCCGATGGACTTATACACCACCATGGAAAAGTCCCTTTCTGTAACGGTCGAGTTATACGGACCCCGCTTATACAGACCGTATAAAGTTATATGGACCGTATAAGTGGTCGTATAACTCCCAGTTGTGTGAAACTTTCTCTCGTTGATTTTTTTGACTTCCAATCCCTGTGGAACCTTCTTGGCACTTACATAATACTTCATTAACCATACAGTCGGCTCTATAGTACCTCTCAAGACATCACAAAATAAATATTAGCTCGATTATAGCGAAAGCCTTTCCGGACGCAACTTACATTTCACATCCTTTAACAAACTAAATTTCACATATTCGTACGACTTCAAAGTCTTATGGTATGCGCTTTAAGCTATCTAATACTTCCTTAATCTCGTAAGGATTTCATAATCACCGTAAGCTCACATTAGCCTATCCACAAGGCAACAATTCAGAAATTTCCAAGTTGTAACAGTATTATATATATATATATATACTAAAAAAATGCTTAAGTTAGAATGAATGCAAAAATGGTGGTACAGTTACACTTATATATGAGTATATAGTAGTCAATTTCTTAGATAAAGGAACTAATAAGTGGATATGTCCAAAAGAAAACATGTTGCCACCGCCAAGAAATGTGTTCTAGAATATCTATTCTTCTTTTGTTTATACTAAACCTCTGAAGTATATCCATTTAAATGAAATACTAAATTTCTAATAGATAATGAATACCTTGGGGAAAAAAAGTACTCCTTTCTCATAATAGCTAGACTTTAAAATATTCCAATTTACAATATTACTATAAATTGGTTTACACTGGATATGTTGTTGTACAATATTACTACACTATAAATATCTCAATTATCTCTTAAAGATAAGGCATCTTGAAAATATATTTTATCAAATATTAATTTCTCATCTAATACCAAGTGTACATTTCTCGTACCATCAACTCTCAAAGCGGGAAAAGATAATTTTTCTTATGAGAAAATAATTTCTATCTTTATCATCAATAAAATCACATTTATAAACCTCCTCATATCATGTGTATAATTTAAAGCATATCCGAAATAGTAATAATAACAACTATATAAAATCATATTTGTCAATTTTTTTTCTAACAGGTTTCACTCATAAGAAAATATACTATATCAATGCAAAATATAATGGTTTCATAACTTGTCAAACTTACGGGGTCTGACATTATCTCCCCCTTGGAAACATTCATCCTCGAATGTTGGACCGCAGCTTGGGGCTCTAACACATTACTTGCATACGTAGGGCTTGCCTGATCTGATAGGGACTTCAGGTATACTTATCGCTCGAAATGCTATCGCACGAAGTAGAATGATTTCTTAAGGTACAACTCTATGGCATAATATAAAGTATGAAAGAAGGGTAACATTTTCTAAATGCCCCGTAGCTTCCCAATTACAAGTCTGGCACGCAACACACCCGTAAGTGAGAATCTACTAGACACTGCTTCATAGACTCCCTAGGACTGAACTGCTCTGATACCACTTTGTCACGCCCCAAACCTGAATGTGACGGACTATGCTCTATATGCAACTACTATGAATCTGTACAAATGGTATGACATAAGTTATGCTACAATTGAACAATACAAGTGATTCTATAAGTAAATGTGGTTGATTGCCCATGACGTGCAACTGAATACAATTGAACCCATATTCACTGTCTATGAAGCCTCTATGAGTATTTACTAGTGAACAACTGGTGCAAATGTAGGGACAGGGCCTGAGCTACCCACATCCTCTAACAGTAACGAGATCACTAGACCTGACTCATCTTCGGAGTGGGATGAAGCTTACAACCTTCGCTGAATGTTTGCTATATCTAGAGGGAATGTATGACATCCTATATATCTTAACCTGCAATGTGAAACATAACAAATGCAGCGTCCCCGAACAAGGGACGTTTATACAGAAAGATTTTACCAAGTACGTAAGGTAGACATGAACCATATATAATAAACTGAAGCTCATATGAAGACAACAGAAATGTAATCAAGTAGATATAATTGAAAGCACTGAAACATCTATAGCAACACTTACTGAACCTTACTGTACTTCTAGCTTTCTAAATCTTCTTTAGAGTCTTTCTGATGATGTCTTTGGGTCTCTATATGGACCGATGTTTTGTGACCATTCACTGGACACTTTGGATCACATACTCTGATTACTGTTTGTTGACTTCTTTTCTTTTATTATTTCTTCAAAATAAATAAATCATATGTACACATAACAAATAATCTGGGAGTACACTTACCAGTCTCTGACTCATCTCTTATATAGTGTAGTATATCTCTGCCCAGGTGCATATAAGGCTCGGTATATCTCTATGTGGCCATATAAGTCTCAATATATCTCTGGGGAACCATATAAGACTCAATATATATATGGGGATTCATTTAAGACTCAATATAATATATCTCTGTGGAGCCATATAAGACTTAATAAATCTCTGTGGCGCGATATAAAACTCAACATATTATTGTGGAGCCATATAAGACTCAATATATCTTTGTACAGCCATATAGGGCTCAATATATCTCTGTATAATAGTAGTATGGTATATATGTATAATAGTAGTACTGTGTGTGTATATATATATATATATATATTATTTATTTATTGGCCCTCTGCACTCTCGGCTGTCACAGGGCAAGCAAGAACTGAATATGAAGTCCCGACAAGGGGAGGGGGCCTATTGTACAACTAAAACATGATAACAACAATAGGAAACTCTGTGAACAACTCTTTCTTGAGCATCTCTTTCGAAGGTCACCCTGATTACGGATTCATGACAAACAAAGAATAGGGTATAGCCATTATATACTTAGTCCACATAGCTAACTCTTTTCATGTCACTATAATTATCTGGATAAAGTCTTACAAATAATTCCATAACTCATATGCTACTACTATAACTTGCAAACCACACACTTGAGAAATCTAATTACTCTCAAGATTCAATAAGGTATTATACGATCGAATACCGACTCAAGAAATTATGATTGATAGCATCTGCATAAGTTAGATAACTATCAAGTAGAAGAAGGGAGTTTCTATGACACATCGCTTCTTACTAACTCTTGGTTTATGAAGAAAGACAAGTTCTCTAGATTCAAATCATGGAAGGTAGACAATTAATTGTTACTTACGACTCTATTGAGATTGTCCCCATACAGATTGATTCTAATAGTTCTCAAATAACTTATAGATCACTTATGCAATAGAACTGATGTTCCTACCAATTAATAGAGCTCTACATAGCCAGAGGAAGACTTGACATGATACAAATGAAATTCTACAAGGGAACAATGTATACGGGTGAGGGACTTACACACTTTATCCTGAGGAACTCATAAGAATGAGGGGGAACAAATGACTTGACCTCATGTCAGAGGTTACAATAAGGAAGTACACACATACATTTCTAAGATTCTAGTTTGGGACTTCAAACTTGTGCTCTAATTTCTCAAGGCCTGAAATATCTCGTCAGGTTTCGTACATATCCATACCCATATGACTCGTTCTACAACACTTTACAACCAATACAGTCAACATAAATACCATTTCCCTGATTCACCTTACCTTGTGTTCTATACATGTAATGGTCACTTAGTCACTAGTCGTAGGATATGGTTCATATTAGTAATGCTCTATAGTCCCATACCTATAGCCCGTAATCATCAGCTACCATGTCTTGGCCATAGATTTATAACTTCTCAACTATTATTTAGTATTCGTCATACACTTCATCCTAGACATCTTTCATCTTGAGAAACGTTCTATAACCATCTTTAATCATACTTTAAAGACTATCACCATCATTAACAAGTAGGCTCTTATCTAATTAACAACTTGCAATCATCAACAAATAAATTCCCATGCCACCCTTACTAATAGTCGTCATGACATACCACATCTATCAAACATGTAAGGTTCTTACCCCATCGTCAACTAACCATCATCATGATATGGAAACTCCTTTGAAGGTGCCTCTGTGGCCCGTTCATACCTGTTGAAAGAAGCAAAAGACTACTAATATAGGAAAATATAGTGGTGGATGCCTTAAGCCGAAAGGCTGTGAGTATGGGTAGTTTGGCCCGATTGGTATCTGAGGAGAGGACTTTGGCTAGGGATGTTCAAAATTTTGCAAATGGCTTGGTGAGACTTGATATTTTAGATTCGGGTAAAGTTTTGGCTTATGTTGAGTTGAGGTCGTCCCTTCTGGATCAGATTAAGGCAAAGCAGCTTGAGGATGCTAAGTTGTGCAAAATTCATGATAAAGTGTTGAGTGGAGAGGCCGAGGCAATTATAGATAGTGAGGAGTTTTTGAGGATTAAGGGTTGAGTTTGTGTTCCTTGGGTTGGTGGCTTGATCAAGTTGATTTTAGAGGAGGCTCACAGTTGTAGATATTCTATTCATCCAACTGCTACCAAGATGTACTGTGATTTGAGTCAGAACTATTGGTGGTGTAGGATGAAGCGTGATATTGTTAAGTTCATTTCTCTGTGTTTGAATTACCAGCAAGTTAATTATGAGCACCAGAGATCGGGGGGTATGCTTCAGAGGATGCCATTCCAAAGTGAAAGTAGGAGAGGATAGCCATGGATTTTGTAATGGGTCTTCCGAAGACCTTGGGAAAGTTTAATTTGATTTGGGTTATTGTTGATAGGCTGACTAAGTCTATGCATTTCATTCCAGTTCAGAAGACCTACAATGTAGAGAAGTTGGCCAAGATCTATATGTTACACCTTGGAAATTCTCCATACATGTACAGTGAATGGGTGAGCGAAGGACATAACATATGCAATGTTTTGACGAGCAATAAACGATGTAAGTGGCCCTAATTAAGATTCTCAAAGGCATCCGAGATGAGGAACGAAAGTTATTAAGGGAAGTGAACCGTATGTTGTGTATCGGATAGGAATAAGGAGCAACGATTCTGTGATGGCATAATGATGGTTTAGAGACATGTTATAATGTCCCTAAGATTGGTATTGAAGTGTTAAACAAGTGCTAAGAAGGTTCCATGAGGATCGGAGATCAAACGAGTAGACGAGAACAAGTCTCGGAAAGCTGGGCAAACATACGGCCAGACATACTGGCCGTATAAAATACACGGAACGTATGTCCAACAGTGGATCTGGCCCAGGACAATATATCTCACTGGACCAAACATACGGTCCAACATACGGTCAGTGAAAATTATACGGACCGTATGTTGGTCCGTATAAAGTGGGTCGGCCAGTTTTTTTAAAATAAATATAAGGGACCCTTTTCATTTTAATTCATTTCATTCCTACTCTCCACTTCAAGAACCCTCTAGAGAATACTCTAACATTCATCCATAAGAAAAATTCAAGGGGAATTGATGATCAACAACATAAAATTCGTGGAGCAAAGCATGTGAAACTTAAGTAGGATTCATCTTCTTCAAGGAAACCCTAAGGAGGTGAAGTGAAACTTTGGTGCAAGAGGAAGAATTCCATTCAAAGCTTATTCCACCATCATCTAAGGTTTGTTTCATGATTTTATTATGTTGTTTAAGGTATTGGAAAGCTAAGATGCTTGAATTGTAGAAAAAACATGGAAAATGAGTTTTGAAAGGATGAGTAGTGTCACAATTGAATGGTTGTTGGATGGAAATCATGAATGTTGAGATGTTGTGATTATGAATACATTATAAATGACGTTTAGACAATGGAATAAGTGTGACGTATGAGAAAATGTGATGATAAGCTAAAACCACTAAATGTGGAGAAATTGGAGGAAATTGGTGGACTTTGCTAAATGTATATAAATGATGATTGTTGGGTTCTAGATAGTGATTATTGTTGCGAATGTTTGGGAGCTGAAATAGAATATGGGAAACGTAGTAGAAACAAAGGAAATGCTGCCCAATTTTCCCTAGATATAGTAGTCCGTTCTTATAATTGCTTAGCTAACGACGACATGAATTCTCTTGAAGGTATATACAAGTGCATTAAAGGAGGACGAGCAAGCGATAGGAATAGTAAATGTCCAAGGTATGTGAGGCTTGTCCCTTTCTTTCGAAGGCATGATCCCTAGGTTATGATTTCATAAATGTTTTCATATTTTCCTTATTATCAAGGGTTAAAGGTCTACAATTTCAAAGCATGATTTCTTTCTTGTTAACCCATAAATGTGTTTCTAAAATATTCGCACTCTCCAAACCAAAGGTTGTGACTATGTGAGCCCTTATGATAAAAACGATGGATATGTTTTGCCATGACACCGATGATGTCAAAAATGAGAATATTATTATGATGAGAACGATTTTATGTTTAAAGGTTCCAAGTTTACGATTTCAACAACGAGACGAGAATGTCGAGCCATCTATTGATTTCTTAACTTTATTCATGAATGATGACCACATTTTTTTTTAAGATTCCAAAAGTATATGGATTGACTTCTTATGAGATTACGACCCCATTTTATGTTTCCTCTTGATGTTAACCTTCATTGATAGTCTCACCTTATGATAATTGTTCCTTCAAGGTGAGACATGACGATAATGATTAATCCATAATATAATCTGAGGTTACTGACCCTACGTCACTCCGATAGAGTTATAGCTTTTCCTTGGGTTCTCATGCATGTTATGTATATTATATCAGTATGTGATATGTATATGTATAAAGGGGATATGGGGAAAGGTAAGCGTTATATACGCGTAACCACCTGATCAGTTGGTATCAAACCCGGTGGTGGGGCAAACCCAGTGGTGGGGAAAACCTAATGGTGGGGCAAACCTCAGCAAAGACGTTGAGTCCCAAGGGGGGGTGAGTGTAAGGGCTTGCCTTAGGCGAATCCCACATCGGTCAATATCATCCCAGACGCGGGCTATATGGGTCATGGATCGGGTCGTACGTCCCACGGCGATATATGAATATATAATGATATATGGATCGGGCTGCACGTTCCGCAGCAAATCATGATGTGATAATACTTTATGAGTATGCATGCATGGCATCTGCTCTAAGACGCACTCACATGTACAGGTTACTCCTTTACCCTATGATATGCTCTATATTTCTATCCTGTTATTATTCATGCTTGTATCCCATATTGCATTTTCATTCATGCCTTACATACTTGGTACACTACTCATACTGACGTCTGTTGTCTTTGGATACTGTGTTCATGCCCACAGGTAGACAGGGAAGCGGTCCAGACTGGTAGGAGCTACCAGCTGATCTGAGGAGCACTCTATCTTCCGGAGGTGCTTGTGATGATGCTTTTGTGTATATTTGTATATGTCATCCCATAGAGGCTCGTAGATACTCGATGTGGGTTATGTGGTTCCACGACGTGGGTAACATGCAAGTGTATAAGTATATTGAAATATGTACTTGTATTAAAGCATTATATTCTGTAATGAAAAGCAGATCCCTTTCTTTAAAGTTAACCGGAAATCGATAGATGATTGTTGAATGGGTTAAGGAAATGATAGCACGAGCGGTGCTAGGTGGTTAGCCCCGGGTACCCGTCGTGGCCCCTAGTTGGGTCGTGACACTATATCCGTAATTTTATTCGATTGCATGGAGTGCCCATTTCCATTATCTCCGACAGAGGCACTTAGTTTACGTCCCATTTCTGGAGGACTTTGTAGGCCAGATAGGAACTTATTTGGATCTCAGTACAGCTTTTCACCTCAGATAAATGGTTAGTCTGAGCAGATGATTCAGGTTTTAGAGGATATTCTCCGAGCTTGTGTTATCGACTTTGGTGGTCATTGGGACTAGTTCTTACCCTTGGCAGAATTTGCATACAACAATAGCTATCATTTGAGTATCGACATAACTCCATTCGAGGCTTTATATGGGAGGAGATACCGATCTCCGATTGGCTGGTTTGATGCTTTTGAGGTGAGACCTTGGGGTACCGATCTTTTAAGGGAGTCGTCGGATAAGGTGTAAGTGATTCAGCAGAAGCTTCTAGCGGCTCAGAGTAGGCAGAAGGAGTATGCGGACCGAAAGGTCCGAGATTTAGAGCTCATGGTTAGGGAGCAAGTTCTGTTGAAGGTTTCTCCCATGAAGGGTGTGATGATATTTGGGAAGAAGGGAAAGCATAGCCCTAGGTTTATTAGTCCATTTGAGATCCTTCGTCGTGTAGGAGAGCTAGCTTATGAGTTGGCACCTCTGGGTTTGTTGGGTGTTCACCCGGTGTTTCATGTGTCCATGCTGAAGAAATATCATTCGGATGGGTCTTATATCATTCAGTGGGTTTCGGTTCTATTTGATCAGAATTTTTCTTTTAGGGAGAAGACAATGCCATCTTGGATAGGGAGGTTCAGAAGTTGAGGTCAAAATAGATAGCTTCGGTGGAGGTTCAGTGGAAATACCGTCTAGTCAAAGAGGCTACTTGGGAGACTGAGTCTGACATGCGTAGTAGATATCCCCAGCTTTCCATCCAGTCAGATACCCTACTTTCCATCCAGTCAGGTACCCTACTTTCGTTTCATTCCTTATCCATTCGAGGATGAATGGTTGTTTAATTGGTATCTGATGTAATGACCCATTTGGTTGTTATGCATGTTTTTACCATATTACCCCCCGTCGCCCAGTTCCCTAAGTATTCGGGCGTTTCTAGTAAAAGTTGAAAGAAATAGAACCCTTAAGTGAAAGTGGTTGACCAATAGTTGACTTTTGGGTAAACGGACCTTGTTCTGAATTTTTTGGATTCTGTGAGGTCCGGAGGGTCGTTTATGACTTGGTGGGGTGGCTGGTTCAGTTCCCGAAGCTTTCGGGTGGGTTTTGGGTACTTGGTTTGGAAACTTGTGTAACGACCCAAAATCACTTAGTCGTGCGGGCACCTACCATTTCCCACATTGGTAGGCGAACCCTTCCCTTACCCAACATACAAACTATAAGTGCGGAAGAACAATGTAAATAATAATAAATATCAATACCAATTAAAAGAGAATAAGTGTAGAATACATCTTCTACACAAGGCATCTGGTCTAAGTCAGCACAAGAGCTACTAATAAACACATAGGTCTGAATATCTAATATGAACTATCTGAATGTTGCCATAAAATGCTCATAACATCAAAAGGAATACTATTTGGAAGTAGATGACAAGTATGCGAGGAATGAAAACTCGGGCTGTAGATTTGGCAATAGCTCACCCTAAGTGTCCAACAACACTGTCTCGGGAAACACTCTCGAGCATCAGAAATAGAACCTGTCACACGCTCTACACCCCAAAAAGGAGTGTAGCAAGGTAGCATCAGTACAAATAACACGTAATAAGTAGGCATCATAGGCCGACAATAGTTAGTTAACATATATAAAGGAAGAGACTGAAGAAAAGACATGTTCACAATCAATTATAAACACATCACAATCTAAGAATAAGAACTCAAGTACAGAAGGATCAAATAGCCAAATCATAGCCTAGGGTGAAGCACCTAAACACAAGTCTGCTAAGTTTCCCACGATTCCTCAGAATAACCACAAACACCAGTACAACCAACAATAGATCTCTATAAACTCAAATCATAGCCTAGGAGAAAGTCTCTAATCCTCGAGTCCATCAATCCCCAAGTATGTATTAATCAGGCACACGACAACTCAAATTAATAATCAACCAAGGAAATCAATGCAAAAATGCACCATGCAATACAATGAGTACAATAACCGAATCAGAGATGTGGATGGATGTAGTATGAATGCACGTGTGATGCAATGCAATGCAATGATACACGCATGCACCGAGCAGAATACCTTCACGCCTTGACAGTCATGACCCATGGGGGACTCGCAAAGTCCATGTACCTGCTATGGTGCACATCCCGATCTGAATTTATATATATATATATATATAAATGTTGCGTAATGTGCAACCCGGTCCAATATATATATATGCTGCGAAACGCGCAGCCTGATCCAATATATGTATATATATGTTACGGCGCGCAACCCGATCCAAATATATGAGTATGAATGCATGAATGATAATCAATGCCAGTGAGAATCTACCAATACCAATTGTGCCACACATGGACACATATCACAATATCACGAATAAATCACAATAAGGCAACAAGCCACAATCAAACAACAATAACAAGCTCTGCTCATATCAGAGCATCATGAAAGATGAGAATGAGTACACTACATAATATCAATGAATAATGACAACATATCAAATCAATCATGCCACATATAGACACATCTCTCGACATCAGTAATAAGTCAAGTTCTTTCCTCTATCCAAGATAATACCCAATCAGTACGGGATAGCAATTTCACAACCATGCTAAAATGACTAAGTATCAAGTCTAATATCACACATGTGGCAACAAGCCAATAGATCACAATAAGGCGGCAAGCCCACAATCAAATAACAGTACCAACCTAGGTAATCCATACCAACTTCATACCTGAAGGTGTAACATGCTTTCTCCGATAATGACTAACTCTACATATGCTTTGCTAACTGAAGTCTAACCATAAGGTAAGCCATAACCTACCTCGATGCCGAACAGGTGCCACGAACTAATCCAGTTGAGCCTTGCCTTTCCTCTTTGGAGAGCCTCAGAACAATTAACGTCTATCAAATATGAATTCTACGTTAGAATACGAATCTAAGGATACCTATATTTCCATAGTTTTACCCAAAACTCAAAAATAAACCCCAAATAGCCAAACCCTAGCCACAAGGGAAAAATTGTAATTTCATTAAAAAAATCTAGTTCAATAAAGTCAAAATAGTACCCTACAAGCTTAATCGAGTCCAACAATACCCATATTGCTATACTCTAATTCAAAACCCCAAAATGAACCCAAAAAGGTAACCCCGAGCCCTCAAGGGCAAAATTGGAAATTTATATTGGCCATAGCTTAGTTAGTCTAAATCCAGAAAACCCATTCAAAAAGCCATAATTAGATCTTCTAAACCATGATTTTTCACTTTTAACTTTTAGGTCAAAAACCCCAATTTTTCCCAATCAAACTTGGATAAAATCGGTAACCAACAAAAATAAACTTGAGGAAACATCAAAGTAAAGGTTTTTAACGACCTGTTTGGTCGTTATTGCATTTTTGACCCTTTTGATTCCTTTTCGAGCTTTGTTAGCACATATTTAACCCGCAGGGACCGTGGGCACACTTTTTGAGGTCATCGAAGTTGATTTGGGTACGTTTTGGAGAAATTTAGCTTAAAAGCAAAAAATGGTTGACTAAAAGTTGACTTTTGGGTAAACGGACCTTTTTCGGGAATTCGTCAATTTTGAGAGGTCTGAATGGTCTTTTAGAACTTGTGTGCATATTTGGTTCGGTTCCCAATGCACTCGGGTGCATATTGGGACTAGGTTAAGAAGTTAATTTTAAGGTATCGAGGGTTGACTCAGTCAACGAGACCCCCGATGGGAATTTCGAGGCCACGAGGGCGTTCGTAATGTATTTTTATGTGTGTCTACATATATGATTTGTGAGCGGATGGTCTCAGGTGATAGTAGAAATTTCGGCTTGAATTGTGAAACTTGAGTTTAAGATTCTGGTGTCCGGTGTCCGCTATGGCGACACCATTACCGCTATAGCGGCACTGCCGTTACAGTGCCATGGCCCAAGATCGGCGTAGTGAGAATCGGGATAGACTGCCATAGCGGTTTGAGAAATCACCCTATCGGGACCGCCGTAGCGGCCCCGATGTGCGGAAGCGGTGATGACTGAATTTGTGACTTAAAAGTGATTAAAATCCCAGCCTCTTGTCATTATTTCATATTCATATCTTATGACTTGGGAGGTGATTTTTAGAGGGTTTTGGCTATTTCTTGAAAAAGGTAACTTCCTTGGTCTTAGAATCCTCCATTTACTTCTGTTAATCCTTAATCTAAGGATAGAATCCCTAGAATAAAAAGGAATCAATTTGGGTTTTTCAAGAATGTTCATTAAAATGGTTTAGACTCTCTCAGTTGTTCATGTTGATAAAAATTGGTTGGGTTATTATAGAATTTGATATATCTAAGGTTGTTAATCATGATCTTCCATTATTGGAGATAAATTCTTGAATTGGAAAGTTAGGTTTTATACCCAAAATTGGGGGTTTCACCTATAATCCGAATTTGAGTATTTCATGAGTTAATCTAGCTTCTAATTGATAGGAGTTGATCACCTGGAACATTAATTTTATGTTGAGACCTATAGATTCCTAATTTCATTTTTCTAGTTCATAAACCTCATTCCATAGGTTGGGGATTTGGGTTATGAATAGAAGTAGGGTTTGAATGATGTTCTTCTTTATCCTAATTTCATGATTCGGGTGTGTTTAGACTTCTATTGTCTCGAGGCTCAAAGGAAGGGAAAGACTAAGGTTTGATTATTGGAGACTTTGTTGTTCGGCTCTCCAGGTAGGTTATGGTTTATCCTATGGTGAGACTTCGACTAGCGAAGCGTATGTCTAGATGATATTGTCGGAGAATACATGTAAGCCTTCGGGTATGAATTTGGGTTGGATATTATCCTAGGTTTGGCCTTGTTGTATGATTTGGGGGCTAGCCACTTCGTTGTGTTGTGGGCTTATCTTGATCTATTTACTCGTTGGCTCGTTACCACGTTGAGACATTAGGTATTTTTGACTAGTGATATATCATGGCTATGACATTGTGGTACTTTGCTTGATTGATACTGAGATGAGAATGGTGATTCCATTATGGCTTTTTGTGTAGCCTTACTACTGATATTACTTGTGTGCCATGTGTGGTACTGTTTCGGATTGAATTGGTTGTTGATATTACATTACATCGTATTCATTCGCATTTCCATGATACATTAATATATGCATGGTTATGATACTGATGACGATAAGTGAGAGAGTGTAGCCTCCGAGGTCTTTGCCTGAGAGGCCCAGATCTCCATAGACGACTAATGGTAAAACAGAGACAAGTATACGTTGTCCGAGGTTTCTTGCCGGCAACGATTAAGTGTCCAATGCCCGCGGCCTTTGTCGGGATCGTGAGAGTGTTCGATGCCCGAGGTCTTTCCCGGGATCGTGAGAGTAGTACATGGACTTAGCGGGTCCCCCATGGGTCATGATCACCGAGACGTGGAGTTATTCCGTTCAGGACATGTTGTACAAATGTGCATATGCATTGCATTCATCATACATACATTATTGCATTGTATTGTGCCTTTTTATTTCAGGTGATATGTTATGATACGATTGTGATATACTGGTTCGGATTGATTATACTGATATTGGCACAGTTGGGCTTAGATTCTATAACATGGGTGATGATTTATTGTGAGATCATTGTGAAGTACTGGTTTGGATTGATTATACTGAGACTTGGCACAGTTGGGTTTAGATCCTATAACATAGGTGATGACTTGTACTATAGGTATGCATTCATATTGACCTGTACTTGTTGGTTTATGTATTTATCTCTCTTTGTTGTCTTTGTATACGTTAGCTAGTCTTAGTCCACCTATCTACCTACCAGTACTTGTTGTTTGTACTGACCTGCACTTACTGCATTCTTTTATGAATGCAGAGTACTAGGTGGGATCGACTTCTACTCTTCGTGGCTGATATTCGACGATCGCTGATTCGAGTCTTTCAGGGTGAGCTTGAGGACGTTCGCTGCCCTAAGACTCTTCCTTCTTAATATCCCATTCTAAGACATGATTTTGATACTATTGAGGTATTACTATTATTCAAACTTGTAGTATTTAGTTAGATTCTCTTGTATGACCCGACCAAATACTGGGGTGTATTTATTTTACTTCCGCATTTTCTTATATTATTATCGTGAGACTTACGTTATTCTATCTTCTTCTGCTTTATTTATGTATTTATGATTGTTGGGATAAGGGTTCGCTTACCAAGGTGGGAAAGGTAGGTGCCCTCACTACTTAATGCAAATGGGTCATGACAAGTTGGTATTAGAGCCTTAGGTTACCCGATCTATAATACAAGAGTGTGTCTAGTAGAGTCTCGTGGATCGGTATGATGAGCTATGTATTTATCTGCGTGAGGCTATAAGGCATTTAGGAAACTTCCAATTCTTTCATTCTCTCGTGCGACTTCAGTCAAATTGGTATCTAGTCGATTCCAATAGGTATATGAACTTTCTTATCTTAATCACCCATGGATGGAGGAAACTCGTCCTTACATTCTTATGCGAATGGTTGATCTATGATGCGTTGTGGTATGGTATGAGATGTGTTATTCTGATTCGGACACGTGGTCAAGTTCAGTATGGCATATGGATTCGATTCTATGGTGTCACGATTAGACTCGGTTGTGGTGTGGAGCCGCGATTAGACTCATCTAATGTGAGAGTTCTTGAGAAATAGGAAAGATAGTTCAGACGACTACATGGTCTCCACATTTCGGCGTTAGGTTGCTCGGGAGTGACAAAGTGCATTGATGGCTTAACAATTGTGGTTTGCTCGATGATATGATTAGTTTGGGAAAAACTTCAGATTCGTCAAGGCTTTATGAGGATGTACGTGACACTGGTGTACCAATGGCGGGTCGACGTTTCAGTAGTGGTAGAGTATTAGACGTTGGTATGTGAGAACAAGTGTAAGTTCGATAATGACTATCGAATTTGGGCAAACGTATTGTGCTCATGGGTAATAGAGAAAAGAAGTTTACAATAAGGACATGAAGGAAGACTTTTAAGGAAAGCGTGTAGCGGAGTGAGACTTCATAGAATATATTAGACATCATACTATCGTGAGATTGGGAAGGGAAAATTTGGTATCTGACATGGCTGTCAGGATAAGGTTGGGACTGGTGCTAAGGGTCATTCTTGTTATGGGATCGTAGGTCTTAAAGGACTACTCGGCTATGAAGAGAATGTTATGGGCTCACCGATTGATCGATAAATTTAACTGGGTTGTCGACTTCTGAGGATCTAGTAATCGACTGATAGAAATGACTTCAATTATGGGCGAATGCGATGAGTTAATGACTTGAGGAGTTACTGGGTGTTTCACTTAGATTTGAGGGAAAATATGGATATTGTTTTGTGGTTCGTTTGTCTTAGTTGGGTGGTTAGTTTAGAGGATCGAGTGGATTTGAGTGTTTTTTAGTTGATAATTGTCACGACCCAACAAGGGGCCGCGACGAGCACCCGATACTTGTACCGAGCACCCCCTATCTCATATAGTATTGTTGTTACTAAGTGGGCCGTATGAACTGTACCATATATATATATATATATATATATATATATATATATATATATTTACTTACCATTAACACTAGTAGCATAGTTATAAACATAGGCTAACAAACTCGGCTAGCACTTTATACAATAACGAGGACCATCAAAAGTACAAACATCTAACTGTACATATCTGTCTACGAGCCTCTAAACATAGTACACATATACATAGGAAGGGCCGAGTACTACTGTGCCCGAATATATACACAAAATAGTACCAAGGGACTGAGGCTCCGGGACAACTGGAGCGCTGCCACTTACTGCTGATAGAACTCCTAGGAATCAGGTCCGTCTACCTGCTGACCTGCGCGGCATGAAACGCAGCGTCCACAAGAAGGGACGTCAGTACAAATAGTGTACCGAGTATGTAAAGCATGGAAGATAATAAAACAGAAATGTAAAGCATGATTATCAATATCATAGGGTCATAGGACATATAATGAGACGAGAAATTAACCTGTACATCGGAATACCTTTTTCAGGCCGGATACCATGCATGCGTGTCTGTCTTTGGAAAATATTTCTTTTTCATAGTCATAGAAAATAGAGCTTATATTATGTCATGTCTTATCATATCATATCATATCGTATCGTATCATATGAGATCGTGTCATATCATATCATGTCATATCATATCATGTCAAATCATATCAGGTCATAGCATATCAGGTCATAGCATAGCAGGTCATAGCATATCAGGTCATAGCATAGCAGGTCAGAGCTTAGCAGGTCATAGCATATCAGGTCATAGCATAGCACCGAACAATGTCGGCTCGCCCACATAGCACCGAAATACATCGGCTCGCCCATATATCCCGCGTCCGGGATGATAATGCCAGCTGACCAGGTGGCAATGAAACATGTTTCCCTTCCCATTCCCCATGTATCCCTTCCTCCACCCCATGTACATATTCATATCGCATATACATATGTCATATAAGCATCCAGGAGAGCCCAAAGAAAATCATGTATCCATCGGAGTGACGTAAGGTCGGTGACCTCCGATTACATTATGGAATGACCGTGGTCTCTTTGTCTCACCTTGAAGGAACTAGTATCATAAGGCGAAACTATCAATGAAGAATATCATTCTAAGAAAACATAAAATAGGGTCATAAGGCATCGTTTCATATGCTTGGAACCTTTAAAGTAGTCATTACCCATAATAGAGTTGAGATATCAAGAAATAGTTTAACATTCTCATATTGTGATATTCGTAGTAGGAACATATCGTCAGCATATCTATCATAGACATTTTCTCATCTTTGACTTCATCGTTGTCCTCATAAGATCATATTCATCATCTTAGTCATCAGAGCTTCCTATCTCTTAAAACTTGGCTTTCGAAAAATATGGACATTATAAAAAAAACAATTATGAACTATTAGGAAAAGACTTATACCTTGAAGTTATAGACTTATAGCTTTTGCAAGTAACTAAGATATAAGAAAAATATTTGAGACTTTACGACTTGGGGATCATGCCTTTGGAATCTTTAGAAGATAGTGTCATAACCAAGGAATAGAATATAAGATCAAGAACTACTTTGATACTTTCATACTCATATTCATATTGGGTCCTTAGCTTAAGACTCTTAGTCATAGAATCATTCTTGTCATACTTACCATAGACGTATTCGCTTCCTTAGCATTATCGTTATCATGGTCGTCATATACATATTCCATTAGAATAGCACAGTACTTATCGTTTGATAATCGGAACAAGGATCAAAAGTTTCCTTTGGATTCTACTCCAAAATTAGTCAAACGGAGCAATAGGGAAAATTCGGGAACAATGGGCCCACCTCGGGTCAAATGAGGCGGCGTACCAAATTTACGTACATTATATTTCATGACGTCACTTGTGAGGATTTTGAGGTAGTCGGGTCATATTTATGCAAGTTCTATATGTTTAGGAAGGTTTTCCAACATTTTACACAATATCTAATTCAATTCTACTGAATGAAAAAGGGGAAACTTTAGGTGCGGATCCCGGAGAATGGAGTTGTCCCCGGGGCTCGTATCCAACCTAGTATGCCTAAGACATGCCATAGAAGGAAGGGTGAAGCCTTACATACCTCTTTCCGCTCCTTATGCTATTCCAAATTCAAGTTGCAAATCCGCCAAAATCTACAAATTGGTCACATTTACCAAACTTTGGTTAGAGCATTTAGAATTGGAATCTTAAGATAATACTTGGCTATCGAAATTTCGGCAGCACTTCCCCTGTAAATACACCATCCCACCAAGTTCAACTTGGCCAATTTCAATCAACAACAATCCCGGGAATTCAACCCGGCCAAACTATCAACATAATTTCAACAACCATACTAACAATTTCCATATTCAATCCAAGATACATTATAACAACTTAATCAATTTACTACTTCTTTCAAAACCTTCCAAACTCCAATAAAAACAATAACAACCTTATCATATATATATTCCAACAATCACCATACTAATATCATTATCTTCCATACATGTAAGAACATAATATTCAATTTACATAATCTTCCAAGACAAGCCTCCAACTACTAATACTTCACTAAGCTCATTAGGCTTTTATTTGCAACATAAAATCCACAACACAACAACCAACATACCAAATAAAACTTGCTCACATCCCTTCATGATTCACCAAATATACACGGCTATACATCATGCATATACAACTACAACCTCTCCAAAATCATTCCACTTCCATTATCAACATAACATTCACAACAATAACAACCAATTACTAGATAAAATAATTAAAACATGATTTCCACACACACACATATAGCACACCTCACGGCCACAACATAGTTTTTCTCTTCCATGAATTTCACTCACTTTTGCATACTACAACATGCATAAAGATCCATAACATATAAGAAAAGAATTTCACCTTACCTTTTTCTCCACTTCTTCACTTGATTAAAATTGGTAACTTGCAAGAATATGAAATCTTCTTGTTCCAATGAACACTCCACCTTGCTAGGAATCCTTGAATTGGTAGGAAATGATTTTTGAAGAAATTTTTTTTTTTTTTTTTGGTCTTGAACTTGGCCGAAAATGGCCTATGGAGAAGTTTCTCCTTCTTTCTTTTCTCTCTTCTCTTGAAATGTCTAGAAGATTATGGGACTATTTAGAAGACTTAGTCTTCTTTTAATCCCATAAATTTTAATTTCCCATGGGCTTGGCCCATCAAGAAGGAAGTTGGATGGCCAACCTTGGCCCAAAGTGATCTAGCCCATTTTTTTTTTTTTTTGTGCAATTCATGAAAAATTATTTTCCAAATTCCAAATTTGCCCTTCATCCTCCTTATATTTCCACGGGTCATATTGCGAATTTTCCCTTTATACCCTTGACCTTTCTTAATATTCCCACTTCAAAATTTTCATAAACCACTTATGCACCCAACAAGATCAAAATTATAGTCTTGCTCTTGACCTTTCGCCACTATCTCGAATTATCCAAATACGCAAGAATGTGGGATATAACATCCTCCCCCCCTTTAGAACATTCGTCCTCGAATGTTAAACTGGCCTCATAGTGTTTTATAATACTTCGGGGGGTCTCCTTCGTAGATATCTCACATGTCGCTTAACATATCCATTTCAGGAACTTGGGTTGCCTTCTGCGATCCTTTTACAATTGTAATTCCTTCTTCGCAGAGTTTGTCGCATCTACTCCCTTGCTATAGGTATATTCCCGTATATCACCATATTAGGGTTTTCTAGACTTAACTAGCATGGGTTCGGCATCGGTCTTACCCTGTGACATCCGTACTTATCTCCTTGATCACGTCTTTCGGATTTCATTCGACTAGCATATTCCATGTATCGCGACACTATTTGTTAGGGTCCTATAGTCACAGATACGATGTCATATACATATATACATTCCCACCACTGTTTTACGTACAACCACTTCCAAGCACTAATCAAACTTTCTTTAGTCTTGGAGTTCTGTCATGCTTTCTCCCCTTCTGCTACTCTAGTTTGTCTTGACTTACACGACTTCTATAGGGTTTCTACCCACTCCACACACTCTAATTTACATTAGGCTACCTAATTTCACATTCGTCTCTTGTTCCCACATTTATGAAATTTTCAGCATATTTCCCAGGGGGTCACCCATCCTCCCACCTTAGCACGCTTAATCTCGAAACTTTGGTGCATTTAAATGCGTGAATGCTGGTATAATTATATCGACTGCCCCGCACGACCTTTGTCACATAATTTAAGGTAGGTCGGGGTTCTAACAACTTCCAAAACGTCCTCACGGCGGGTCCCACTCCTATCTTCACTTTCCTGACCATACAATTACCATATTGCCTCTGATTAAATCTTCACTGTTTACTTCCATCCATACATATAACTATCATTTATCCGGGGTTTCTAAATTCGCACTGGTGGCGGAGACATCTCAGTTGCCATTACTCATAACCGCTAAGTCTTTGGTCCCTTTTGAATTTCTGTCTGCCGTCATTAATTAGTATTCTTGCAGAGATTACGTATACATAGAAAGTTTCAAAGAAAATCTTATATACCTGTAGCCGATCAGTCTCGAGCCTGGTCCGGGGAGCTGCCATGTGAAGTATGTTCCTCATCCCCGTCTATCTGCCCTCTGCTCGTGTGACTCTCGTAATTTCTCGCATCCGAATTGGAGGAGTACAAATAACCAGGCGATTCCTGGTTCACTGATGACCAGGACAAAGGACAGGAGTAATCCGTAGCACTCTCCGAGGTGGCCGGACTGACATAGTGCTCTATCACAGGAGCAGCTGGCATATCCCCGGAAGTCTCCTCCTCCGTTGTCCCAGAAGAATGCTCCGATGGGTCTGTGTCGTAACTATCCTCCTCCCTGGAGGTAAGAAGCTCTGGAGGAGTCATCGTCGGATCCTCCGAGGGATCTGTATCGTAGCCACCCTCCGTGGAATCCCCTGCTCTAGGGGTCAGAAGCTCTGGAGGAATTGTTGCTGGGTCCTCCGACGGATCTGTATCATAGCTGTCCTCCGTGGGATCCTCCGACGGGTTATTCTCAATCGAATAGCCGAGGCTCCCCTTACTCGGCTCTGGAGATACTCAAGGGGCCTTCCTGGTGCCCCCACTATCTGAAGTTGCTCTCTTCATCGACATTACTGAAACCATAACATGGGATTAGGAAAAGAATAAGGAAACCTGGTAGCATAGCTCTATCGCACGATCTAGAATACAAAGAAGGTCATATTTCCTAAATGCCCCGCAACCTCCTGTCTATAAGTGTGGCGCGCTACACACCCATAAACAGGACTCTACTGGACACGGCTCGTAGACAAACCCCTAGGACCGAACTGCTCTGATACCACTTCTGTCACGACCCAACTAGGGGCCGCGACGAGTACCCGATACTTGTACCGAGCACCCCCTATCTCATATAGTATTGTTGTTACTAAGTGGGCCGTATGAACTGTACCATATATATATATATATATATATATATATTTTACTTACCATTAACACTAGTAGCATAGTTATAAACATAGGCTAACAAACTCGGCTAGCACTTTATACAATAACGAGGACCATCAAAAGTACAAACATCTAATTGTACATATCTGTCTACGAGCCTCTAAACATAGTACACATATACATAGGAAGGGCCGAGTACTACTGTGCCCGAATATATACACAAAATGGTACCAAGGGACTGAGGCTCCGGGACAACTGGAGCGCTGCCACTTACTGCTGATAGAACTCCTAGGAATCAGGTCCGTCAACCTGCTGACCTGTGCGGCATGAAACGCAGCGTCCACAAGAAGGGACGTCAGTACAAATAGTGTACCGAGTATGTAAAGCATGGAAGATAATAAAACAGAAACGTAAAGCATGATTATCAATATCATAGGGTCATAGGACATATAATGAGACGAGAAAGTAACCTGTACATCGGAATACCTTTTACAGGCCGGATACCATGCATGCGTGTCTGTCTTTGGAAAACATTTCTTTTTCATAGTCATAGAAAATAGAGCTTATATTATGTCATGTCTTATCATATCATATCATATCGTATCGTATCATATGAGATCGTGTCATATCATATCGTGTCATATCATATCATGTCAAATCATATCAGGTCATAGCATAGCAGGTCATAGCATATCAGGTCATAGCATAGCAGGTCAGATCATAGCAGGTCATAGCATATCAGGTCATAGCATAGCACCGAACAATGTCGGCTCGCCCACATTGCACCGAAATACATCGGCTCGCCCATATATCCCACATCCGGGCATCCCGCGTCTGGGATGATAACGCCAGCTGACCAGGTGGCAATGAAACATGTTTCCCTTCCCATTCCCCATGTATCCCTTCCTCCACCCCATGTACATATTCATATCGCATATACATATGTCATATAAGCATGCAGGAGAGCCCAAAGAAAATCATGTATCCATCGGAGTGACGGAAGGTCGGTGACCTCCGATTACATTATGGAATGACCGTGGTCGCTTTGTCTCTCCTTGAAGGAACTAGTATCATAAGGCGAAACTATCAATGAAGAATATCATTATGAGAAAACATAAAATAGGGTCATAAGGCATCGTTTCATATGCTTGGAACCTTTAAAGTAGTCATTACCCATAATATAGTTGAGATATCAAGAAATAGTTTAACATTGTCATATTGTCATATTCGTAGTAGGAACATATCGTCAGCATATCTATCATAGACATTTTCTCATCTTTGACTTCATCGTTGTCCTCATAAGATCATATTCATCATCTTAGTCATAAGAGCTTCCTATCTCTTAAAACTTGGCTTTCGAAAAATATGGACATTATAAAAAAAAACAATTATGAACTATTAGGAAAAGACTTATACCTTGAAGTTATAGACTTATAGCTTTTGCAAGTAACTAAGATATAAGAAAAACATTTGAGACTTTACGACTTGGGGATCATGCCTTTGGAATCTTTAGAAGATAGTATCATAACCAAGGAATAGAATATAAGATCAAGAACTACTTTGATACTTTCATACTCATATTCATATTGGGTCCTTAGCTTAAGACTCTTAGTCATAGAATCATTCTTGTCATACTTACCATAGACGTATTCGCCTCCTTAGCATTATCGTTATCATGGTCGTCATATACATATTCCATTAGAATAGCACAGTACTTATCGTTTGATAATCAGAACAAGGATCAAAAGTTTCCTTTGGATTCTACTCCAAAATTAGTCAAACGGAGCAATAGGGAAAATTCGGGAACAATGGGCCCACCTCGGGTCAAATGACGCGGCGTACCAAATTTACGTACATTATATTTCATGACGTCACTTGTGAGGATTTTGAGGTAGTCGGGTCATATTTATGCAAGTTCTATATGTTTAGGAAGGTTTTCCAACATTTTACACAATTTCTAATTCAATTCTACTGAATGAAAAAGGGGAAACTTTAGGTGCGGATCCCGGAGAATGGAGTTGTCCCCGGGGCTGGTATCCAACCCAGTATGCCTAAGACATGCCATAGAAGGAAGGGTGAAGCCTTACATACCTCTTTCCGCTCCTTATGCTATTCCAAATTCAAGTTGCAAATCCGCCAAAATCTACAAATTGGTCACATTTACCAAACTTTGGTTAGAGCATTTAGAATTGGAATCTTAAGATAATACTTGGCCACCGAAATTTCGGCAGCCCTTCCCCTGTAAATACTCCATCCCACCAAGTTCAACTTGGCCAATTTCAATCAACAACAATCCCGGGAATTCAACCCGGCCAAACTATCAACATAATTTCAACAACCATACTAACAATTTCCATATTCAATCCAAGATACATTATAACAACTTAATCAATTTACTACTTCTTTCAAAACCTTCCAACTCCAATAAAAACAATAACAACCTTATCATATATATATTCCAACAATCACCATACTAATATCATTATCTTCCATACATGTAAAAACATAATATTCAATTTACATAATCTTCCAAGACAAGCCTCCAACTACTAATACTTCACTAAGCTCATTAGGATTTTATTTGCAACATAAAATCCACAACACAACAACCAACATACCAAATAAAACTTGCTCACATCCCTTCATGATTCACCAAATATACACGGCTATACCACATGCATATACAACTACAACCTCTCCAAAATCATTCCACTTCCATTATCAGCATAACATTCACAACAATAACAACCAATTACTAGATAAAATAATTAAAACATGATTTCCACACACACACATATAGCACACCTCACGGCCACAACATAGTTTTTCTCTTCCATGAATTTCACTCACTTTTGCATACTACAACATGCATAAAGATCCATAACATATAAGAAAAGAGTTTCACCTTACCTTTTTCTCCACTTCTTCACTTGATTAAAATTGGTAACTTGCAAGAATATGAAATCTTCTTGTTCCAATGAACACTCCACCTTGCTAGGAATCCTTGAATTGGTAGGAAATGATTTTTGAAGAAAAAAAATTTTTTTTTTTTGGTCTTGAACTTGGCCGAAAATGGCCTATGGAGAAGTTTCTCCTTCTTTCTTTTCTCTCTTCTCTTGAAATGTCTAGAAGATTATGGGACTATTTAGAAGACTTAGTCTTCTTTTAATCCCATAAATTTTAATTTCCCATGGGCTTGGCCCATCAAGAAGGAAGTTGGATGGCCAACCTTGGCCCAAAGTGATCTAGCCCATTTTTTTTTTTTTTTGCAATTCATGAAAAATTATTTTCCAAATTCCAAATTTTTCCTTCATCCTCCTTATATTTCCACGAGTCATATTGCGAATTTTCCCTTTATACCCTTGACCTTTCTTAATATTCCCACTTCAAAATTTTCATAAACCACTTATGCACCCAACAAGATCAAAATTATAGTCTTGCTCTTGACCTTTCGCCACTATCTCGAATTATCCAAATACGCAAGAATGTGGGATATAACAATAATGATAAAAGGGATTAGAAATGAAATATGGGAACTGAAGGATTGCGATGAGGCATCTTGCTATCGGGTTCAGGGGATTAAAGTTCGTAAGACTTGAGGTGAGGTAATTTGGGTACTTGAATCATGTTGATTGTGGTGGCATTATATCACAACCTTCAGTAAAAGGTGTGACCGATGAGGTCGATTGGTGTCTTCGAGGTTAAGGGCAGAAAGGAAATCGTCGAACAAAAATTAGTGATGTGAGAGTTTGGTTGCGATTGTTCAGTTAAGAGTAGGCTTGAGAATTTAAATATGAATTGGAATTTTTAATTGTGTCGTAAGTTAATAGGGCCATTGACTAATGGAACGATTATCAGTGTTGGGCCAGTTTAAAAGTTTAGTACTACGGAGGGTTAATCAGGTGTTGCACCTAATGTTGGACAAAGGTTGGGGGCCTTGTACTTATTTTGTAAATTTGACCAGATTCCACTACTAGTGGTGTTATTACTCGGCTTATGTGATTGAATAAAAAGAGATAGTTGTGCGAGTGGTTAGAGGTGTTCCGATTTTGATAAATGAGGTAAGAGGTGATTCTTTGAGGGCTAGCAACGTTAAGGATTTTGAGTAAGGGGTTAGTGAACAAGGATACTTGAAATGGTAGATTAATGATAGGTTAACTGAGTGGGTTTGAGTAATGGTCAGACGAGGTCGGTGTATGTGAACTGATGGAAATTGAGAAATTGAAGATTCAAGAAAAGGTATAGATGATTGTGAATCGATAAGAAAAAGGTACATCTTGGGGATTTCTTGGGTCCGTATAGATTGTGGTGTCGTTTTCTTGCATATTCAGATGAGATATAATTATTGCGTGAGCCTAAGAAAAGAAGTCTAGAAAAATGGACTAAGTGATATGAGGAAAATTCGGTGAGGTTCGTGATCGGCAACTAGTGATAAGCATATTTCAGTGAACCGACATGTTGAGGTTTATAAGAAGTGGTTTGGTGGTACACCGTTGGATAAGTTTCGTAACATTCTACAGTGGATAACTTAGCATGCTTTAAGAGAAAAGATTTGTGGAGTCCCTATTAGATGAGGACTAGATTTATATTTTCGAGGTGAGACCCTACTCGTGGTAATATATTATGTTGCAAGTAATATTGACTGGACAGTTTGGGTAAGCGCTTTTGGTTATTAAGGACTTGGGGTTAGTTGCGTGAGATTTAGAATGGCAGTTGTAAGATTGGATACTTTCGAAAAATTATGGGCATATCGAGGTGATACGGTGAGAGATTTGATGGTTAAATGATTAATATATGAGGCTTCAGGTTTTGCACTGAAAAGTTCGGGGTTCTATCGGATTTGCGTGTTGGGTAAAGTTTGAGAAACATGAAGATTGGAATCGTAAGGTATAGCTCTTCGATACTAAGTAGATAACTTGGATAGGACTCCACTTGTAGAGTCGAGGGTGATATACATGATTTGTTATATGTGAGGAAAAGATTAGAATTAGCCACCACAGATGTGCGATAGGACTGTGATTGGTTTCGGAACATCGGAGTCAGTTCAAATGACTATTGGTGATATTCGAGAGTTGTGCATTCATTCAGGGTCAGCATTGTTCAATTTAAGCTTAATGGTCTATGGTTATATTTCCAGGAAGATATTTAAGAATTTGATGTGTTTCGGCTCAGCTTTGAGGTATGACAGATTTACCAAGCTTTGTCAGAGCTTTCTAATGGATTTGATGATATTTCTGAGAACAGTTACTTGGATAGAATAATGGTTTACAATGAGCTTAGTACAAATTTGAGGAGGAACTGCTGTGCGAGAGGTCTTTATAGTGACCAGTCGGGTTCCGACGGACTTTGCTCGGTGAGATATTCAGTGGTATAGTTCTGGTAGTGTGAGTTGAGTGTTTAAGAAGACTTAGAACTAGCCAAGTTGGCTGTTAGTAAGATCAGTTTTGATGGGATTGCGTAGAGAACTCGGATGAATCAAGGATTATTTCTGGCAAGAGTAAGTCATGGTTTCAGGTTGTGGTGTGTGTGTTCATGTGTTTCTAAGAAATCGCGGTTTGAGTAACGGCTTTAGAAGATGTGGGAGGAAGAGTTAGCAGAATCAGATTATTTTATTGGTTTAGAATAGGTTATGGTTGTGGCCATGTTCAAAGGATTGCGTGGGTTTGGAAAAGTGTTTTGTGGGGCCTACTGGTTGCGTTTAGAGTTGCGATTTTATCAAATCAGATAATTCGGGCAGAAAACCATTCATTTATTTGAGGATCACTTGCGAAGGAAATTTGAGTATGGAGATACGAGAGTTGGATCTTTGTTATATCCCGTATTTTGCACCTTCGGATATTTTGAGATAATTGCGACAAGTTAAAGACAAGGCTATATTTTGATCTTGTTTAGTATATAAGTTGTTTATGAAAAATTTTGATGTGGAAACATTAAGAATGGCTAGGGTAAAAAGGGAAATTCGTGAGATGACTCATGAAAAAATGGAGGAAGGCTAAGGGCAAATTTGGAATTTGAAAAATAAATTTTCATGAAGTGCAAAACAAAAAAAAATTAGGCTTGAGAAAAAATGGGCCTAGTGGCCGGCCATGTGGGGTGGGCCAAGGCCCACATGGAGGCCTAATATATGTTCATAAAGGATGACCATTTAGTTACATTTTTCATCTTATCCTTTAGAACTTAGAAGAAACTTGGAGAAAGAAGAACAACAAAGGGCCATTCGGCCAAAGAGGGAAAAATTGAAGCCTTCAATTTTGATCCAAAAAAATATTTTCTTCTAGTATTCCTACTAATTTGAAGGTCCTCTTTAACGTGGTATAATTGTTGGAGCAAGAAGACCTCTCTTTGTTGCAAGTTCATAACTATAGCCAAGTGAGAAGTTAAGGGGAAAAGGTAAGAATTAATCTTTTTTTATATGTTATGGATGGTTGTGTATGTTGTAGTATGTAGAAATGGGTGAAATTCATGAAAATATGGATGTATATTGTGGCCGTATATATGTGTGTTGTGTAGGAATAATGACTCAATTATTTTATCTAGTGTTTTGATTGTTGTTGTTGTGGATTCTATGTTAAGAAAGAAAGTTTGATGATTCTAGTTGAAGTTGTAAGTGTTGGAGAGTTGTTTTAGAAGCCAATGTAAATTGAATGTAGTTTCTTGTATTTATGGAAAATAATGTTGTTAGCGTGTGAATTGTTGGTGTAGTTCATGAATTTGAAAGGAGAAAATGTGTTGTTGTTGTTGTTATTGCATTTGGAAAGTTTCAGGTGGAATGGAGTATTAGTTAGATTGTTTGGATATTAGGCGGATTGCTTGAAGTGTTCTTGAATATTGTGTGAATGGTTTCAGATTAGTACTTGAATATGTGGGCAATTATGAATTGAACATAAATGGAACGCCGTCGAAGATTGTAGAAAGAAGTTGTTAACGTTGGAATGTGTTTTGAATTGATTGTTGATATTGTTAGAATGACTGTTGATATTGTTGTTGATAAATTGGCCGAGTTAAATTCTCAGATTTGTTGTTGATGATATGGCCGAGTTGGATTCTCGGGGATGGTGTATTTACAGAGGAAATGCTGCCGAAATTTCTGTAGACAAAGTGTTAGTTTAGGATGAGATTCTTGGATATCTATAGCTAATGTTTGTTATTCACTAACGTTGTTATAGATTTTGGAAAGGCCAAGACTTAAATTTGGATTAGCTAAGGAAGCGGGCAAGGTATGTAAGGCTTACCCTTTCTTTCTTTGGCATGATCTTGTGGAACCAACATGACAAAGTATATGTATGATTTCAAAGAAACTCCCATTCTTAGAGCCACTAGGATGGCTAACGTTCTTGATTTCCATAAGCTGTTCCATATGGTTTTGATGCGTATCGATGATGTCTAAAGTTTTGTTTGATATGTTTCCGAATGACATTCGAAATATAATTAATATGACTAAAGTTTTGATCCTCAAATGCTAGCACGTTCGATTATTCCATTGAGTCTTTGATATATTTTGATATGTGCATATGGTTCCAAAAGTTATATTTGATTTTATCCATAACGATATCCGAAAGGTACTTGATATGATTGTTGCTTTGATTTTCCAAAAACGGCTTCTGAAACGTTCGTAGAAGGTTCTGTACTTCAAACGCTCATAACTTCCTTATACTAAATCGGATTGACCCGAAACTTGTTTCTGAGCCTTCAGGTATCGGTAAGTATACTTATCCATCGAGTCTTAGAATTGATAAATGGATCGGGCTGCACGTTCCGCAGCAATATAATATATGTGTATATGGATCGGGCTACACGTTCCGCAGCAATATAATATATGTATTTATGGATCGGGCTGCACGTTCTGCAACAATATATTTATGGATCGGGCCGAACGTTCCTCGGCACTAATATATTATATTTATGGATCGGGTCGAACGTTCCTCGGCACTAATATATTATATTTATGGATCGTGTCGTACGTTACTCGACACTAATATATTATATTTCTGGATCGGCCCGAACGTTCCTCGGCACTAATATATTATATTTATGGATCGGGCCGTATGTTTCTCGGCACTAATATATTATATTTATGGATCGGGCCGTACGTTCCTCGGCACTAACATGTTATGTTATATATGGATCGGGTCGTATGTTCCTCGGCACTATTATACTACATATGGATCGGGTCGTATGTTCCTCGGCACTATTATACTACATATGGATCGGTTATATGTATATGTATATGGTGACATATGATGTCGGCACGCACGATCTGTGTTTGGAAAGTAAGTATTTTGGTACTCGGGATGATTTACTCATTTTCTGTACTTCTTCTGACATATGACATCGGTATGCATGATTTACGCTGGGAAAATAAACACCCCGGTATTCTGGCTAATGTACTTACTTTTTGTACCGTTGTTCTGGTTATGTTTCTGTTTTCTGTACTTCATGCCTTACATACTCAGTACATATTTCGTACTGACCTCCCTCTTCTTCGGGGGCTGCGTTTCATGCCCACAGGTACAGACGTTCACGTGAGTGACCCGACAGCTTAGGCCATCTATTCTGCTGCTTTGGAGTGCTCCCTTGTTCTGCAGCCTACATTTTGGTACAGACTCTTCCGTTGTATATATGTATGTATATATTCAGGGGTACGGCGGGGCCCTGTCCCGTCATATGTTTCTGTTGTTATTCGTAGAGGCCTGTAGACATGTATGTGGGTCATGGGTCGTTGTGGTTCAGATATGTCTGTGTGGCTTGCGTCTAAGCGGTTCCGTTTGCTATGACAGCCTTAACGGCTTGTATGTATGTATACGTATATATATGTTTTGGACGACATGTTCTACGACAGCCTTGGTGGCTTCTGTATGATATGTATGTTACATGTGACCGCTTAAGATGACATCTGTTCTCAGTATCTGTATAAATAAATATATGTTGGATATGGATAAGTCATTGATATGACGATTTGGTAAGTGAGTGTGATGGGTGTCCAGCTCGGGCACTAGTCACGGCCCACGGGGTTGGGTCGTGACAATCTTGAGCTAAGTTTAAGGAGTTGTGACTGATTAAGTGAGTGCGCAGGTTCTTCTAAAGGTTACACCCATGTGGGGTGTCATGTGATTTGGGGAAGAAGGGTAAGTGAGCCCAAGGTGTATTGGCTTATTTGAGACTATCTGTAGTATTGACCCGGTGTTTTAAAATTTAGTTTCCCACCAGACTGGTCAGGTGTTCATCGAACTTCCATGGTTTTATGTTGAAGAAGTACCATTCTGATGGTTCCTGTATCATTCGTTGGGATTCAATTTTGTTCGTTAAGAATCTTCCCTGTAAGGAAAGGTCCGACATGCGTAGCCGATATCCTAAGTTATTGTCGATTCAGATACTTTCCTGCCCTCTCTTCCTTATCGCTCGAGGACGAGCGGTTGTTTAATTGGTATCAGATATAACGGCCAGATATAACGACCCATTTGGCCGTTATTGCATTTTCGACCCTTTTGATCCTTTTCGAGCTTTATTAGCTCATATTTGACCCGCGGGGACCATGGGCATGCTTTTTGAGGTCGTCGGAGTTGATTTGGGTAAGTTTTGGGAAACTTTGGCTTAAAAGCAAAAAATGATTGACTCAAAGTTGACTTTTGGGTAAACGGACCTTTTTCGGGAATCCGTCGATTTCGAGAGGTTCGAATGGTCTTTTAGAACTTGTATGCATATTCGGTTTGGTTATAAATGCACTCGGGTGCATTTTGGGACTTGGTTTGGGAAGTTAGTTTTGAGATATTGGGGGTTGACTCGGTCGACAAGATCCCCAATGGGAATTCCAAGGCCACGAGTTCGTTCGTAGCTTGTTTTTATGTGTGTCTACATATCTGGTTTGTGAGCAGATGGTCTCGAGTAATAGTCAAAATTTTGGGTTGAATTGTGAAACTTTAAGATTCTAGTATCTGGTTGTTATATCCCGTATTTTGTGCATTAGGATATTTTAAGATAATTGTGAGGAGTTAAGGGCAAGGTTATATTTTGATCTTGTTTGATATACAAGTTGCTTATGAAAATTTTTGAAGTGGAAATATTAAGAAAGGCTAGAGGCAAAAAGGGAAATACACAAGATGGTCCATGGAAATATTAAGGAAAGTTTGGGGTTAAAAGTGAATTTTTGGAAACTTATAATTCATGAAATAAATGGGCCAAGTGGCCATGTGATGTGGTGTGGGATATGGCCCACATGGAAGCTTATTAAAGAAGACAAAAGGTAACTAATTCACCATATTTTTCATCCTTACCACTTGGAAATTTCAAGAAACTTGGAGAAGGCAAAGAGCAAGGGCCATTCGGCCATGGTGCCCAAAAATTGACCCCTTGAATCTTGATAAAAAAAAATATATTTTCTTCTAGCTTTTCTACTAATTGGAAGGTCCACTTTAACATGGAGTAGTTGTTGGAGCAAGCAAACTACTTATTGTGCCAATTACAACTCTAGCCAAGTTGTGGAGTTAAGTGGAAGATGTAAGAATTAATCTTCTTTTTCATATGTTATGAATGTTTTGTACATGTTGTAGGGTGTGGAAATGGATGAAAACCATGAAAATTATGTGTTGGGGGTGGTGGCCGAATATAGGCTACCTTGTATGGCAAGAATGAATTAATTCTATCTAGTATTTTGGTTGTTGTCGTCATGGATTCTATGATGAAAATGAGAGTTTAATGATTCAAATTGAAGTTGAAATTATTGTGGGCTGTTTTGGAAGCCAAAGTGGATTGAATGTAGTCTCTTGTATTTATGGAAAGTAATGTTGTTAGTGTGTGAATTGTTGGTATAGTTCATGAATTTGGAAGGAAAGAAATATGTTGTTGTTGTTATTGTTCTTGTTGAATTTGGAAGGTTTCGGGTGAAGTGGTATGTTGGTTGAATTGTTTGAAGTGTTCTTGAATCATATTAGAATGATTTCGGATTAATACTTGAATGTGAAATCATTGATGTTAACTTGACTATGTGTGGTTGCATTGAATATAAATGAAATGTCGTCGAATTGTGTAGAAAAGATTGCTAGCGTTAGAATGCATTTGAAATAATTGTTGAGTTGGAGATATGATTGTTGGTATTGTTGTTGATAGTTTGGCCGAGTTGAATTCTCGGATCTGTTGTTGATAAATTGGCCGAGTTGAATTCTCGGGGTTGTTGTATTTACAGAGGAAATGCTGCCGAAATTTCTTTAAATAAAGTGTTGGTTTAGAATTGGGCTCTTAAGTGTTTATGGTTAATGTTTGGTATGTATGAATATTGTTGTAGATCTTGCGAGCCAAAGACTTAAGTTCGGATTAGCTTAGGAAGCGGGCAAGGTATGTAAAGCTGTCCCTTCTTTCTTTTGGCATGTCCTAGAGCTAAGTAAGTTATGATACGTATCGTGGAGTAACTCTATTCTTGATTCCGAGCTTGTTTACGACTCTTATTCACTTATTGATATGAGTATGCTTAGTATAGTCGAGATTATTATATGATTGTATAACAAGCAAAGTATAAAGAGTTCTTGTTTTTAAAAGAGTTCTATAAGTATTAATGTCCCAAACTTTCGTAGACAGTCTCGGATTGCTTTAAAACGTTCGTAGAGGTTTCTATAACGAATAACGTTTAACCTTCATATGCTAACTCGGATTGCTTTGAAACGTTCTTGATTTCTATAAGCTGTTTCATATGGTTTGATGCGTATCTATGATGTCCGAAGTTCGGTTGATATGTTTCCGAATGGCATTCGAGAGATAATTGATATGACTAATGTCTTGGTTTTTAAATGATAGCTCGTTTGATTATTCCATCGAGTCTTTGATACATTTTGATGCGTACATATGGTTCCAAAAGCTCTATCTGATTTGATCCATAACGACATTCGAAAGGTCCTAACATGATTGTTGCTTTGATTTTCCAAAAATGGCTTCTGAATCGTTCGTAGAAGGTTCTGTACTTCAAACGCTCATAACTTTCTTATACTAAATCGGATTGACCCGTAACTTGTTTCTGAGCCTTCAGGTGTCGGTTAGTGTACTTGTCCATCGAGTCATAAAATTGACTTATATGCATATGATTTTACTAATGATTTCGAGAAGATTAGTTTTATACTAAAGGAAACACAAAGTGATATTTACTAATTAAATTTTCAAAACCACTCCGAAGGGGGTGCAGGTTTTCACTATTTAGATTTTCAAAACCACACCGAAGGGGGTGCGAGGTTGTACTATTTCATTCCATATACGACTCATGTTTACATTCCATGGCATCATAATTATTATTATGCCCGAAGGGGCCAGGATTATTATTATTATGTCGGGACCGGCATGCCCGAAGGGGCCAGGTAGTATTATGTCGGAACTGGCATGCCCGAAGGGGCCATCATTATTATTATGTCGGGACCGGCATGCCCGAAGGGGCCAGGGTAGTATTATGTCGGAACCGGCATGCCCAAAGGGGCCATCATCATTATTGTTAATGTTGCAAGCGGCATGCCCGAAGGGGCCATCATCATTATTGTTAATGTTGCAAGCGGCATGCCCGAAGGGGCCAGGACTAGTATTATTAATGTCGCAAGCGGCATGCCCAAAGGGGCCATCATTATTATTATGCTGGAAGTGGCATGCCCGAAGGGGCCAGGACTAGTATTATTATGCCGGAAGCAGCATGCCCGAAGGGGCCATCATTTTTATTAAGCCGAAAGCGGCCGTCCGATGGGACCATTGTGATACTATATTTATATTGTGTATTCTAGAATTCGTGTATGTTGTATTTAAATTGTGCATGCTAGAATTTGGGTAAAGGCCACAGGACTTGGTTCAGAATGCTGTTTCAGGTTACTTACAGTTTGAATTCTAAACTTGTTTACTACTGCACCTTCCTTGTGCTATGATTCAGTAATGCTTTACATATTTAGTACATATTCCGTACTGACCCCCTTTCTTCGGGGGCTGCGATTCATGCCACGCAGGTACACCCAGATGAGTAGAAGACTTTGCTAAAGGTGTTCCGGTGGGATTGGCGAGCTCCATCTCAGTTCGGAGTGTTGTCGGGTCAAAGTACTTCTGTCATGGTATTTTGTATATGTTAGAGACTTTCCAGACAATGTCCTGTGGATAGGGCGTCGAGAAGTGCGAATCATTTGTAGATGTCAAAGAGTATGTATTTTCAGATGATTTCAGTTGGTAAAAATTACGCAATTGATTGAAAGTTTTCATAATCTTTATAAAGACAATGATCTCTATTTGGAAAAGCTCCATGTTTTAAAAGTTTTTGAAATGACAGGTTTTGGTAAAGCGAACATTTAAGGGTTCGCTCGACTCTGATGAGAGTCGGGTGCCCATCATGCCCTATCAAGATGAGGGTGTGACAAAGTGGTATCAGAGCAGGTCGTCCTAGGGGTTGTCTGCAAAGTCGTGTCTAGTAGAGTCTTGTTTATCGGTGTGTTGTGCACCACATCTATAAACAGGAGGCTACGAGACATTAATAGGGTGTCATTCTTTCTTTCATATCTAAGATCGTGCGATGGAGCCCAGTCGTAGGAAGTGAAGTCCTTTGTACTCACCTTTGGTTTCATCTAAAGGACGACATCGACAGAAGAAGGCGACCGATGACCTCAGCAGTTACAATGTACAGTGGTAAGTAACGGTGCGGAAGAGGCATGTTGGATAGGGTAAGAATATTGAAATATGATTGAAATGTAAAGTTGGGGCATGAAAGTGAAGGTGAATATTAGGGATTGAAAAAGGCTAAATTAGTAATTATTAAGGAGAAAGACGTGTTACGAGAATGTCTCAGAATATGTAAGACTTCGACTTGCCCCAGATCATGTAATGAAGGTCATGCGGTGAGGTGGATGCGAATATACCAGCATTAACGCATTGAATTTCATCAGAGTTTCGAGGTTAAGCATTCTAGGGCGAGAGAAATTTTTGGATGGGTGACCCCCTGGGAAGTGTACTAAAAGTTCTATAAATGTAGATATAAGAGACAAATAGGAAGAACATGTGGGAGTACGAAGGACAAGGATAATGAGTTCGCGCAGTTGATTAGAAAACCCATGACATGGAATGAGGAATCATGTGAAGACCGAGGAGTTCGATTATAAAGAAAACAGGGTGAAAGATAAGGAATGGACATGAAGGAAAGGACAACTATATGAGAGACCCTCCTGAAGTATTATAACACCCCCATAAGGCCAGTTGAACATTCGAGGATGAATGTTCTAAAGGGGGGGAGGATGTTATATCCCGTATTTTGTGCATTCGGATATTTTAAGATAATTGCGAGGAGTTAAGAGAAAGGTTATATTTTGATCTTGTTTGATATACAAGTTGCTTATGAAACTTTTTGAAGTGGAAATATTAAGAAAGGCTAGGGGCAAAAAGGGAAATTCACAAGATGGTCCATGGAAATATTAAGGAAAGTTTGGGGTTAAAAGTGAATTTTTGGAAACTTATAATTCATGAAATAAATGGGCCAAGTGGCCATGTGATGTGGTGTGGGCTATGGCCCACATGGAAGCTTATTAAAGAAGACAAAAGGTGACTAATTCACCATATTTTTCATCCTTACCACTTGGAAATTTCAAGAAACTTGGAGAAGGCAAAGAGCAAGGGCCATTCGGCCATGGTGCCCAAAAATTGACCCCTTGAATCTTGATCAAAAAAAAATATTTTCTTCAAGCTTTTTTACTAATTGGAAGGTCCTCTTTAACATAGAGTAGTTGTTGGAGCAAGGAAAACACTTATTGTGCCAATTACAACTCTAGCCAAGTTGTGGAGTTAAGTGGAAGAGGTAAGAATTAATCTTCTTTTTCATATGTTATGAATGTTTTGTACATTTTGTAGTGTGTGGAAATGGATGAAAACCATGAAAATTGTGTGTTGGGGGTGGTTGCCGAATATAGGCTACCTTGTATGGCAAGAATGAATTAACTCTATCTAGTATTTTGGTTGTTGTCGTCATGGATTCTATGATGAAAATGAGAGTTTAATGATTCAAATTGAAGTTGAAATTGTTGTGGGCTGTTTTGGAAGCCAAAGTGGATTGAATGTAGTCTCTTGTATTTATGGAAAGTAATGTTGTTAGTGTGTGAATTGTTGGTATAGTTCATGAATTTGGAAGGAAAGAAATATGTTGTTGTTGTTATTGTTCTTGTTGAATTTGGAAGGTTTCGGGTGAAGTGGTATGTTGGTTGAATTGTTTGAAGTGTTCTTGAATCATATTAGAATGATTTCGGATTAATACTTGAATGTGAAATCATTGATGTTAACTTGACTATGTGTGGTTGCATTGAATATAAATGAAATGTCGTCGAATTGTGTAGAAAGGATTGCTAGCGTTAGAATGCATTTGAAATAATTGTTGAGTTGGAGATATGATTGTTGGTATTGTTGTTGATAGTTTGGCCGAGTTGAATTCTCGGATCTGTTGTCGATAAATTAGCCGAGTTGAATTCTCGGGGTTGTTGTATTTACAGAGGAAATGCTGCCGAAATTTCTTTAACCTTCATATGCTAACTCGGATTGCTTTGAAACGTTCTTGATTTCTATATGCTGTTTCATATGGTTTGATGCGTATCTATGATGTCCGAAGTTCGGTTGATATGTTTCCGAATGGCATTCGAGAGATAATTTATATGACTAATGTCTTGGTTTTTAAATGATAGCACGTTTGATTATTCCATCGAGTCTTTGATACATTTTGATGCGTACATATGGTTCCAAAAGCTCTATCTGATTTGATCCATAACGACATTCGATAGGTCCTAACATGATTGTTCCTTTGATTTTCCAAAAATTGCTTCTGAATCGTTCGTAGAAGGTTCTGTACTTCAAACGCTCATAACTTTCTTATATTAAATCGGATTGACCCGTAACTTGTTTCTGAGCCTTCAGGTGTCGGTAAGTGTACTTGTCCATCGAGTCTTAAAATTGACTTATATGCATATGATTTTACTAATGATTTCGAGAAGATTAGTTTTATACTAAAGGAAACACAAAGTGAGATTTACTAATTAAATTTTCAAAACCACTCCGAAGGGGGTGCAAGATTTCACTATTTAGATTTTCAAAACCACTCCGAAGAGGGTGCGAGGTTGTACTATTTCATTCCATATACGAGTCATGTTTACATTCCATGGCATCATTATTATTATTATTATTATTATTATTATTATTATTATGCCCTAAGGGGCCAGGATTATTATTATTATGTCGGGACAGGCATGCCCAAAGGGGCCAGGGTGGTATTATGTCGGAACCGGCATGCCCAAAGGGGCCATCATTATTATTATGTTGGGACCGGCATGCCCGAAGGGGCCAGGGTAATATTATGTCGGAACCGGCATGCCCGAAGGGGCCATCATCATTATTGTTAATGTTGCAAGCGGCATGCCCGAAGGGGCCAGGACTAGTATTATTAATGTCGCAAGCGGCATGCCCGAAGGGGACATCATTATTATTATGCTGGAAGCGGCATGCACGAAGGGACCAGGACTATTATTATTATGCCGGAAGCAGCATGCCCGAAGGGGCCATCATTTTTATTAAGCCGGAAGCGGCCGTCCGATGGGACCATTGTGATACTATATTTATATTGTGTATTCTAGAATTCGCGTGTGCTGTATTTACATTGTGCACACTAGAATTTGGGTAAAGGCCACAAGACTTGATTCAGAATGCTGTTTCAGGTTACTTACAGTTTGAATTCTAAACTTGTTTACTGCTGCACCTTCCTTGTGCTATGATTCAGTAATGCTTTACATATTCAGTACATATTCCGTACTGACCCTCTTTCTTCGGGGGCTGCGTTTCATGCCACGCAGGTACACCTAGATGAGTAGAAGACTTTGCTAAAGGTTTTCCAGCGGGATTGCGAGCTTCATCTCAGTTCGGAGTGTTGCCGGGTCAAAGTACTTCTGTCATGGTATTTCTTATATGTTAGAGACTTTGCAGACAATGTCCTGTGTATAGGGCGTCGAGAAGTGCGAATCATTTGTAGATGTCAAAGAGTATGTATTTTCAGATGATTTCAGTTGGTAAAAAGTACGCAATTGATTGAAAGTTTTCATAATCTGTATAAAGACAATGATCTCTATTTGGAAAAGTTCCATGTTTTAAAAGTTTTTGAAATGACAGGTTTCGGTAAAGTGAACGTTTAAGGGTTCGCTCGACTCTGATGAGAGTCGGGTGCCCATCATGCCCTATCAAGATGAGGGTGTGACACTGGTGTCCACTATGGCAACACCATTATCGCTATAGCGGCACCGCCATTGCGGTGCCATGACCGCAAGAGCGACGTAATGAGAATCTGGGTAGACCGCCATAGCGATCTGAAAACCCGCTCTAGTGGGACTCCGTAGCGGCCTTGATGCGCGGAAGCGGTGATGACTGAATCTCTGACTTAAAAGTGATTAAAACCCCAGCCTCTTGTCATTATTTCATATTCATATCTTAAGGCTTGGGAGGCGATTTTTAGAGGGTTTTGGCTATTTCTTCAAAAAGGTAACTTACATGGTCTTAGAATCCTCCATTTACTTCTGTTAATCCTTAATCTAAGGCTAGAATCCCTAGAATCAAGAGGAATCAATTTGGGGTTTTCATGAAAGTTCATAAAAATGGTTTAGACTCTCTCAGTTGTTCATGTTAATAAAAATTGGTTGGGTTGTGTCACACCCTAATCTCCCTAGGGTGTGATGGGCACCCGACCCTTACTTAGGGCCGAGCGAACCCTCAGACCCTTAGTGCACACATAATCTTCTTAGACTTTTAAATCAAATAAAGATGAAATACATAGAACAACTTTCAGAAATATTCTTTTTCATCGTTATTCTTAAATCAAACAAAATCTGTAATCATGTAGAATTTATCACATAACACAGAGTGACATATCGGCTGATGGAGCCGCTTACAAAAATGACATTCTATACCCACGACTCTGTCTGCAAAGTCTCTAACTCTAATCAGAAATCATAACACGTGTACTCTGACTCTGCAGCACTCCAGGAGCAAAGGGAGCTTGCCAACGCCACTGGAACATCTTCTATAATGGCTTCTACTCACCTGAGTGTACCTGCGCGGCATGAAACGCAGCCCCCGAAGAAAATGGGTCAGTACGGAATATGTACTGAGCATGTAAGGCATGGAATACAGAAAACAGAACCATAATCGGAACAACGGTACAAAAAGTAAGTACATTAACCAGAATACCAAGGTGCTTATTTTCCGAACGTAAATCATACTTACCGATGTTATATGTTAGAAAAAGTACCGAAAATGAGTAAAACATCCAGAGTACCAAAATACTTACTTTCCAAACACAAATTATACGTGCCGACATCATATGTCACCATATACCTGTACATATAATCGATCCATACGTAATATGATAGTGCCAAGGAACGTACGGCCCGATCCATACATAACATATTAGTGCCGAGGAACGTACGGCCAGATCCATACATAACATATTAGTGCCGAGGAATGTACTGCCCGATCCATATATATATAACGTACTAATGCCAAGGAACGTTCGGCTCGATCCATATATATAACATATTAGTGCCGAGGAACGTTCGGCCCGATCCATAAATATATATTATACTGCTGCGGAACGTGCAGCCCGATCCATATATATATTATACTGCTGCAGAACGTGCAGCCCGATCCATACATATATTATACTGCTGCAGAACGTGCAGCCCGATCCATACATATATTATACTGTTGCGGAACGTGCAACCCGATCCATATATATTATACTGCTGCGGAACGTGTAGCCCGATCCATATATATATTATACTGCTGTGGAACGTGCAGCCCGATCCATATATATTATACTGCTGCGGAACGTGCAGCCCGATCCATATATATATATATATATATATATATTATATACATATATCCATAGTAATACTTCCTTTGAAAAAAAACATTTCTTGTTCATATATATACAGAAAATAGAACATATCATGTTGCCGAGGTGTCGGCTCCGATCCCTTTAACCCCATATAATATTGTCGAGGCGTCGGCTCCGATCCATATATGACATAACATGTTAGTGGCGAGTATAACATAGTGCACATAATGATATAACCGGTCCGAGGCTCGGCGAACGATATAATAGTAGCACGCACGAGCAGAGTAGTGAGAACCATGTGTATATAAATCATTTCTAAGACTCGATGGACAAGTATACTCACCGACCCCTGAAGGCTCAGAAACAAGTTTCGGGTCAATCCGACTTAGTATAAGAAAGTTATAAGCGTTTGAAGTACAGAACCTTCTACAAGCGTTTCAGAAGTCATTTTTGGAAAACCAAAGCCATAATCATGTTAGGTACCCTTCGAATATTGTTATGGATCACATCCGACAGAGCCTTTGGAACCATATGTACGTATCAAAATGTATCAAAGACTCGATGGAATAACCAAACGTGCTATCATTTGAAAACCAAAACATTAATCACATCAATTATCTCTCGAATACCATTCGGAAACATATCAAACTGAACTTCGGACATCATAAGTATGCATCAAAACCATATGGGACAGCTTATGGAAATCAAGAACGTTAGCCATCCTAGTGGCTCTAAGAATGGGAGTTCCTTTGGAATCATATACATATCGTCTGTTCGTTTCACAAAGATCATGCCAAAAGAAAGAAAGGGTAAGCCTTACACACCTTGCCCGCTTCCTAAACTAATCCGAACTTAAGTCTTTGGCTTTCGCAAGATCTACAACAATATTAATAGATACCAACATTAGCTATAGATACTTAGAAGTCCAATCCTAATCTAGCACTTCATTTACAAAAATTTCGGCAGCATTTCCCCTGTAAATATAACCAACCCCGAGAATCCAACTCGGCCAAATTATCAACAACAATCCGAGAATTCAACTCGGCCAAATTATCAACAACAATACAAACAACCACACTAACAACTTCAACAATTAATTCAAAATGCATTCTAACGTTAGTAACTCCTTTTACATAATCCGACGACATTTCATTTACATTCAATTTAGTCACATACAATCCCAAGTTTCAATTTAAACTCTTTTATATTCTACCGAAAATCGGGCAGCATCTCCCTTGTTTATATGCCTAGCCCGATATTCCAACTCAACAACCAACAACATCAACAACAATACCAATAATATTAACATAATTTCCAATACCGACGTACGCCATAAAACAGCCTGCACACTGTTTTCTAAATTTCTCAACCAACCAAATTTACGATATAGCTATTTCATAATTTAATTTCCACAAAGACGTCGAAGTTAATACCAATAACATCAATACTTACATCTTACAAGATAAATAAATAAATATACATTTTATCCAAAATTCTCCTCACGCCTCAAACCATAATCCAACCACACCGATAAACGAATTTATCACACTATTTTCTCCGTTCTAGTTCGTTAAAACTCTAAATAAACTTGCTAGCAATGAAAAGGAACCTAAATCTTACCTCAAGTGTGCAGCCACCACGTCCACCCTCTTCGTTTTGGTTGATTTTTAGTTCAAATTGAAGACAACGCGACGTACAACACTTTTCTCTTCATGAGCTTCGGGATTCGGGGCTCAGATTTCGATCAAAATTGGTTTTTCTTCTCTAAGACTCTTTTTCTCTCTCTCTCCAGAATGTTCTGGGTGTTTTGGTCTGAAAATGAGGAGAAATGGATGAAATCTCATTTAAATAGCCATGGGTCATGGGCCTAACCAGGTTGGGCCCGGATTGGGCCTAGCCCACTGACCTTTCTGCCTTAAAAAGTCCATATCTCCTTATCCCGACGTCTCCAGTGGAGCCACGACCTATAGTTGGAAAGATAATTCAATTATCCACAACTTTAATTCTAGGAGCTTTCCCAAATTCCCAAACACTGATGGGGTTATGGCCTCCTGAAGTCAGATCACCCAAAAACGTAACTTAAAAATATTTGTTTGGAGGGCTTCCACTTTGATTTGGCTCATGGATTCTTCTTGAGTTGTGTTTAACTTCAAAAATGCGGTTCATATAACTTGTCACGTGTTCCTAAAAAAAATCTCGATGTGTGGGCCCCACCTCCGCTTACGACTAATATGTCGTGCAAAAATACGAAATATAATACTATCAACGTGAGTTTAAATTATGTAGTAACAACGTGATTGTCAATGTCTGAGGAAGCACGTGTCACGCTCAGGCTCTGAAAATGCGGGGTATAACAGGTTATTATGGCATTTGATATATCTAAGGTTGTTAATCGTGAATCTTTCATTATTATTGATAAATTCTTGAATTGGAAAGTTAGGTTTTATACCCAAAATTGGGGGTTTCACCTATAATCCGAATTTGAGTATTTCATGAGCTAATCTAGCTTCTAATTGATAGGAATTGATCACCTAGAACATTAATTTCATGTTGAGACCTATAGATTCCTAATTTCATGTTTCTAGTTCATAAACCCCATTCCATAGGTTGGGGATTTGGGTCATGAATAGAAGTAGGGTTTGAATGATGTTCTTCTTGATCCTAATTTCATGATTCGGGTATGTTTAGACTTCTATTGTCTCAAGGCTCAAAGGAAAGGAAAGACTAAGGTTTGATTATTGGAGACTTTGTTGTTCGGCTCTCCAGGTAGGTTATGGTTTATCTTATGGTGAGACTTCGACTAGCGAAGCGTAAGTCTAGATGATATTGTCGGAGAATGCATGTAAGCCTTCGGGTATAAAGTTGGGTTGGATATTGCCTTACGTTGGGCCTTGTTGTATGATTTGGGGACTAGCCACCCCGTTGTGTTGTTGACTTATCTTGATCCATTTACTTGTTGGCTCGTTGCCACGTTGAGACATGTGGTATTTTTGACTAGTGATATATCATGGCTATGACATTGCGGTACTTTGCTTGATTGATACTGAGATGAGAACGGTGATTCCATTGTGGCTTATTGTGTAGCCTTACTACTGATATTACTTGTGTGCCATGTATGGTACTATTTCGGATTGAATTGGTTGTTGATATTACATAGCATCGTATTCATGCGCATTTCCATGATATATTAATATATGCATGGTTACGGTACTGATGACAATAAGTGAGAGAGTGTAGCCTCTGAGGTCTTTGCCGGACTGCGTAAAACAAAGACGAGTGTACGTTGCTCGAGGTTTCTTGCCGGGAACGATTATGTCACGACCCAGCCCCGTGGGCCGCGACTGGTGCCCTATTTGGACACCCGAACTCATTCGCTTACCAAATTGACATATCGAAGACTTATTCAAATTTAACATACGTTATTTTGAACAGATGCTGAAAACAGATATCATCTTAAGCGGTCACCCTTACAGAAATATCATACCAAAAACCGGTAGGCTGGCGGAATACACATCGCCCGAATACACATACATATACAAACATATGGGCCATTTTGGCCATAATAGCAAACGGGACCGCTTAAGGCACAAATCACAGACATAATCGAACAAACACGACCCATGACCCACATATATGACTACAGGCCTCTACAAACCATAACAGAAACATATGACGGGACAGGGCCCCGCCGTACCCAAATAGCCATATATACAGAACATGTATAACAAAAGATGTGTACCAAAAATATGAGCTCCGGTTCAAAAGGAGTACTCCAAACAGCAGAATACGTATCCTACACTAGCGGATCACCTGAACGAACGTCTGTGCCTGCGGGCATGAAACGCAGCCCCCGAAGAAAGGAGGTCAGTACGAAAGATGTACTGAGTATGTAAAGCATGAAATACAGTAATCTGAATCATAACTGAAGTGAAAGGTACAGAAAATGGATACAGAATTAGTATATCAAAACCTGTGCTGAAAATATAAATAATGCAAATAAAAATCATGCATAGGGCTCAGGAACGTGGTCGCCACTCCGACGCTGGCGCCACAACACATCATACTCCAGAAAGTTTCAAATCTCCGTACAATCCCCGAACATATCGTATCATCGTAACATATCACAACATCAGAACACATCATATGCCATATCACATCATAACGCCGTATATAAGCAGTACCCGGCCCTATGGCGAGGTCTCGGGAACTGTAACACATCATACTGCCGAATATAACATAGTGCGCACGATCACAAAACCGGTCGGGGCTCCGGCGAACGATATCATAGTAGTATGCACGAGCGGAGTAGTGAGAAAATCATATGCATATAAGTACATCAATAAATTTCAAAACTCGATGCAAATATATTTACCGACATCTGAAGTCTCAAAATAAGATTCGGGTCAATCGGAATTAGTATAAGAAAGTTACGAGCTTTGGAAGTACAGAACCTTCTGAAAAAACATTTCATAAGCCATACTTGGAAGTTCAAGTATCATTCATATTAGAAAACTTTCGAACATCATTATGAATCAAATATTCATATTAGGAAACTATCGAATAACATTATGTATCAAATCAAATGGAGACTCGGGACCATATTTACGTACCAAAATACTCATCAAAGACTTTAGTCATCTCGATTTTCTTTCGAACAACATTCGGAAACATAACAACTAGAGTTTTCGAATATCACAAATATGTATCAAGCCATGTGAAACAGCTTAAGGAAGTCAAAGATGTTAGCCATCCTAGTGGCTCTAAGAGTAGGATTTTTCTTTATAAGCATACATATACATTTATGTTCATTCCAGAAGGATCATGCCAAAAGAAGGAACGGTAGTCTTTACATACCTCGATCGCTCGCTAACCAAATCCCGACTCAAGTCTCGGGTGTTATATCCCGTATTTTTGAACGTCAGATTAATTGCTGAGGTGAGACCCACACATCGAGATTTTTTTGGGACATCTGAAAATTCATATGAATCACATGTGAGAAGTTAAACACAACTCAAGAAGGACCCTTGGGCCAAATCAAAGTGGAAGTCCTCCAAACGAATATTTTTAAGAAAACGTTTTCGGGTGATCTGACTTCAAGGGGCAAAAATCGGTATTATAAGTTTGGAATTTGGAAAAGCACCAAGAAATAGAAGTTTTAGATAATTGAATTAGTTTTCCAACCATAGGTCGTGGGTCCCCAGGTGACGTCGGTACAAGGAGATATGGACGTTTTAAGGTCGAAAGGTCAGTGGGCTAGGCCCAACTCGGGACCAAACCGAGTTGGCCCAAACAAATCAAAAAAAATAAGTGGGCTAAGGTTTGGGCCTTGTTTGGCCGTCCATTTGGTGTGGGATTAAGCCCACATCAAGGTTAATGAGTAATTAAAAAGATGACCAAGTCATCTTTTTCATCAAACTCTCTAGAATTTTCAAGAAAGTAAGAACAAGAAAAGGAGGAGAAAAACTTGAAGGCCATTTCGGCCAAGATCAAAAACCAACAAGAAAATTTATAAAAATTCTTCAAAAATCATTTTCTACCAAGTAAAGGGTGATTAACAAGGTGGAGTTGTTGTTGGAGCAAGAAAGATTCAAAATCATACAATTTGTCAAGTTGTAGTCAAGTGAGAAGTTGAAGAAGAAAGGTGAGTTTTGATCTTGTTTTATGTGTTATATATGGTTTATATGTGTTGTAGTATGCTAAAATGGATGAAATTCATGAAGGAGAGAAATATAGTACATGGCCGTGTGTATGTATATATGTGTAGGAGTCATGCTTCAATTATTTTAATTAGTGTTGGTTGTTATTGTTGTGAATGATATGTGGAAAATGGAAGTTGAATGAATTTTGAGAAGTTGTAGTGTATATGTTGGTGTTGGCCGTGTGGTTATGGTGAAAAAATGGAAGAGAATGAGTCAATTTTATTTAGTATGATGTTGTTGGAATATAGATTATGAGGTTGTTATTGTTTTCATTAAAGTTAGAAAGTTTTTGGAAGAAGTAGTAAGTTGATTGAATATGGAAGTTGTTAGTATTGTTGTTGTTGGAATTGTGGTTGATATTTTGGCCGGGTTTGAATTCCCGGGATTGTTGTTGATTGAAATTAGCCAAGTTGAACTTGGTGGGATGGAGTATTTATAGGGGAAGTGCTGCCGAAATTTCGGTAGCCAAATGTTTCCTTAAGATTCTAACTCTAAGTACCCTAATAAGAGTTTTGGTAAACATGACCAATTTGCAGATTTTGACGAGATTGCGACGTGAATTTGGAATAGCAAAAGGAGCGGAAAGAGGTATGTAAGGCTTCACCCTCCCTTCTATGGCATGTCTTAGCTGTAATAAGTCGGGTACGAGCCTCGGGGACAACCCTAGTCCCCGGAATCCGCACCTAATGTTTTCCACTTTTTGTTCAATAGAATTGAACTAGAAAGTGTGCAAATGATGGAAAGACCTCTTAAACCCTTAGAACTTGCACGAGTGGGACCCGATTACCCTAGAACCCTCACAAGTAATGACATGACACGTAATATATGTAAATAACATACGCCACCCCATCCGGCCCGAGGTGGGCCCGCTACTCTCAGATTTTTCCTTACAGTGTTGCTTGACTTATTAGAAGTGAATCCAAAGGGAACTTTTGATCCCGATTTCGTTACCAAATGATAAGTACTATGACTCCTCCAATGAGGACCCTTCCATGACGGTAATGATAACAATGACGTTAGATAAGAGGATATGCCTATGATACGTGCTACCGGAACGACTCTATGACCAAGATAACTAAGCTAAGTATCTTAATAGGTGACACTTTCAGAAATACCCAGTCACCAATTTGGAACTCTAAAGGTCGACGTCATTTATCTGCATATGATTTCTGTCGACTCTGGGCTGCTAATAACCGCTCCCGAATAAGTTTCACCTTATTGACTTCTTTCTGGATTATATCTGGACCAATCAATTTAGTTTCACCCACATCAAACCAACCAATCGGAGATCTGCATTTTCTACCATATAAGGCTTCATACGGTGCCATCTGGATGCTGGAATGATAACTGTTATTATAGGCAAATTCAATAAGCGGCAAATGATCATCCCAACTACCTCTGAAATCAATAACACAGGCCCGTAGCATATCTTCCAGTGTCTGAATAGTACGTTCAGCCTGTCCGTCAGACTGAGGATGTAATGCTGTACTAAGACTCACCTGAGTCCCTAACCCGTCCTGAAACGATCTCCAAAAATTAGTTGTAAACTGTGCACCTCTGTCGGATATAATAGATGTAGGAACTCCGTGAAGCCTTACTATCTCTTTAATATACAACTGGGCATAATCCTCAGCCGAATAAGTGGTCCTGACTGGAAGAAAATGGGCAGATTTTGTCAGCCTATCAACAATAACCCAAATAGAATCATACCTTCGTGGAGTACGCGGTAAGCCTGTAATGAAATCCATGTTGATTATTTCCCATTTCCAAGCTGGAATTTCCATTTCCTGTAACAACCCATCGGGCTTCTGATGCTCGATCTTAACCTGTTTTCAATTTGGGCACTGAGCAACGAACTCTGCGATATCTCTTTCCATACCATCCCACCAATATAAGCACCTGAGATCATGGTACATTTTAGTGGATCCAGGATGAACAGAATACCGAGCATAATGTGCCTCTCCCATAATTTGTCGCCGCAGCCCTGCAACGTCAGGCACACATAACCTGCCTCTATATAATAATACTCCGTCAGGTGAAATTTCGAACTGGGTCTTTTCCTTACCAAGGACCGCATCTCCGTACTGTACCAGAATAGGATCCTCAAACTGGCGTCATTTCACTTCTTCCATAATGGACGATTCAGCAACTCCTCGGACAGAAACCCTAATATTTCCAGTATCGGCCAAACGGACTCCAAGACTGGCTAGCTGATGAATCTCACGAACTAATTCTTTCCTTTCTGGCTGCACGTCGGTCAAACTGCCCATTGACTTGCGGCTAAGTGCATCTGCTACAACATTGGCTTTTCCAGGATGATACAAAATATCGACGTCATAATCTTTCAATAATTCGAGCCGCCTTCTTTGCCGAAAATTCAACTCTTTTTGTTTAAAAATATACTGAAGGATTTTGTGATCCGTATAAATATCAACATGAACCCCATATAAGTAATGCCGCCATATTTTTAAAGCATGAATTTTCGCAGCTAATTCCAGATCATGAGTGGGATAATTTCTCTCGTGCGTTCTGAGCTGCCGGGAAGCATAGGCTATAACTCGACCATGCTGCATTAGTACACAACCTATCCCAATACTGGAAGCATCACAATAAATAACATACCCGTCTGACCCTTCAGGAAGAGTTAAAACTGGAGCTGTAATTAATTTTTCCCTCAGCAACTGGAAGCTGCGTTCACAAGCATCGGTCAACTGAAATTTTGCTGCCTTCTGAGTTAGCTTCGTTAATGGTGCTGCAATAGAAGCAAAATTCTCCACAAACCTCCTGTAATATCCTGCTAATGTTATATCCCGTATTTTTGAACGTCGGATTATTTGCTAAGGTGGGGCCCACACATCGAGATTTTTTTTGGAACATCTGAAAAGTCATATGAATCACATATGTGAAGTTAAACACAACTCAAGAAGGACCCTTTGGCCAAATCAAAGTGGAAGCCCTCCAAACGAATATTTTTAAGAAAACGTTTTCGGGTGACCTGACTTTGAGGGGCACAACCGGTATTATAAGTTTGGAATTTGGGAAAATACCAAGAAATATAAGTTGTAGATAATTGAATTAGCTTTCCAACCATAGGTCGTGGGTTCCCAGGTGACATCGGAATAAGGAGATATGGACATTTTAAGACAGAAAGGTCGAGATGAACAGTGAATTCGGCCCAACCCGATTTCAAATCGGGTCAGGCCCATTTCTATTTTCATTTAATGAAAAGTTTCGGTCTTCTCTCCACATTTCAGACCAAAACACACCCATAAACATTCAGAACATTCTAGAGAGAGAAAGGGAGGAGAAATTTAGAGAGAAATCAATTTTGACCAAAATCTAAGCCCCGAATCGCGAAGCTCATGAAGAGAAAAGTGTTGTACGTCGCGTTGCCTTCAATTTGAGCTAAAAATCAGCCAAGAAGAAGATTGTTGAAGTGGTTGCTGCATACCTAAGGTAAGAATAAGGTCCCTTTTTCATTGTTAACAAGTTTATTTAGAGTTTTAACGGATTAGAACGGAGAAAATAGCGTTATAAACTTGTTATTGTTTTGTTGGGATTTATGGATTAAGGGGATATTTTAGGTGGATTAAATGGCTGGAATTAGTTTAGTTATGATGTATAATAAATATTGATATTGTTGTTGTTGGTATTTTTTAATGATGTGTGGCTAAGTTGGAATTTCGAGGATTGTTAAGTTTGCAGGGGAGATGCTGCCCAAATTTTTGTAGACAAGTATTGGTTAAGATTGAATTCTTAAAGTTTTATGATTAATATTTGGTAAATGTGACCAATTGTAGATTTTGGAGGAAATGGGATTCGAATTTGGATAAGCGTAAAGGGCAAGTAAGGTATGTAAAGCTCTACCTATTCTTCTCTTGGCATGTCTTAGATGTGATAGGATTGGATTCGAGCCTCGGGGACGACTCTACTCTTCGGAATCTACGTCCGAATTTGCCCCTTTTTCATTCAGTAGAACTGAATTGAATATGTTATGAATAATTGGAAGAATTGCCTAAACATCTGAAACTTGCGCAAATAGGACCCGACTACCCGAAAACTCGTACAAGTGACATCATGAAATGTAATATACGTAAAATTATGTACGCCACCTCATTTGACCCGAGGTGGGCCCACTATTCCCGGATTTTTCTTATCTGTTCCGTTTGACTTATTATGAAGTAGAATCTGAAGGAAACTTTTGGCTACTCTTTTTGCTACTATACGACGGCTGTTTTGAATTATTTTTTAAGTCCCATAACGTATTTTGAAATATGAAAACGATTTCTGAAAGCCTATTTGATATAAACCATTGTGACATCTGAAAGACATATATTATGACTATCGCTCAATTTCTTATGTACATGATTTGACATCTGAATTATGCTATCGAGTCCCTGACTACTAAGCGATAATTGTTTTAACTATTCTATTGAATTCTACGATATTTTGATATGTACAAATAATCTCAGCATTTTTACCTTGACATCATCTGTCGTAACATCCGAAAGGTACGTACTATGACTATCGTCTGATTTCTTTTTATGACCTATCATTCGGATTACTTTGTCGAGTCTTTTTGAATGTTTTATGATGCATATAGTTTCTCACTACTCTACTCGTGGATGCCTCAATACTTCCTTCACTGAGCCCGGGCCAGGATATGTTATCACGCGTATTCCACTGCATTGTTCGCCGTGCCTCGATGTGAGGGGGCAGGTATGTGTGTACATGGGTTGTGGAGTATGATGTGCCATGTACGCTTATTCTGATATGCTATGATATGATATGATATGATATGGCCATCTGATGTGCTATGATATGTGCACACTTTGATATGATATGATATGATATGATATGTTACGGAGCTATTTCCTAATCCGGAGTATGATGTGTTGTGGCGCCAGTGTCGGGGTGCCGACCACGTCTGTTCACCGAGTCCCATAATAGGGACCGGATATGGCATATGTTCTGACATGCATTATCTCTGCTCTATGAGTAAGCACTTTGATATTCCGATTACTGTACTCACTTTCTGTACTTCTGACTCTGATTATGATTCCTTCTGTTGTACGTCTGTACTCCCGATCCCGATCATGATACTGTCTGTTATACTTTGGTACCTCCGATTTTGATATGTTTTCATCTGTTATATTTCTGGATTTCTGGACCTGATTATGATTCTGTTTATTGTACTTTACGCTTTACATACTCAGTACATTTTTCGTACTGACCCCTCTTCTTCGGGGGCTGCGTGTCATGCCGCGCAGGTACACCCAGATGAGTTGAAGTTATTACAGAAGATGTTCCAGCGGAGTTGGCAGGCTCCATTTGCTCCCGGAGTGTTGCCGAGTCAGAATTTGTATATGTATGTTATGAATTCTGGATTTATGTTAGAGACTTTGCAGACAGAGTCGTGGTTATTGGTTATCAGTCTGTAAGTGGCTCCATCAGCCGATATGTCATTCTGTGTTATGTAGTAAATTTTATATAACTACGGATTTTGCCTAAAATTGAGAACGATAAAAGATGGATTTCGAAAGCTTAATATGTATTTTACTTTTATCTGATTTTCAGTGTCTGAAGAAATTATGTGTGTAATAAGAATTTGTGGGTTCGCTCGGCTCCGGATATGAGGTCGGGTGCCCATCACACCCTAGTGGAATTGGGGTGTGACAGCTAATCCTAGAAAACTGCGTACCTCCGTCGGTATGGTAGGCCTAGGCCAATTTTGTACCGCCTCGATCTTCTGCGTATCGACCCGAATACCATCTTCTCCGACGATATGCCCCAAGAATGCCACTGAGGTCAACCAGAATTCACACTTGGAGAACTTAGCATATAATTTCTGTTGCTGAAGTGTGCCAAGTACTGTCCTCAGATGATCTTAATGCTCCTCTGTTGATTGTGAATAAACCACAATGTCATCAATAAATACAATCACGAACATGTCTAGAAATGGCTTGAATACCCGATTCATCAAATCCATAAACACTGCTGGAGCATTAGTTAGCCCAAAAGACATCACTCTGAACTCATAATGCCCGTATCGGGTCCTGAAAGCAGTCTTCGGAATATCTATCTCTCGTACACGCACCTGATGATAACCTGAGCGCAAGTCTACCTTTGAAAAATATTTAGCACCCTGCAACTGGTCAAATAAATCATCAATCCGGGGAAGGGGATATTTATTCTTTATAGTCACCTTATTCAGCTGTCTGTAATCAATGCACATCCGCAGCGACCCGTCTTTCTTTCTTACAAACAATACCGGTGCCCCCCAGGGTGATGTACTGGGTCTGATGAAGCCTTTTTCTAATAAGTCCTTCAGCTGCTCTTTCAATTCTTTCAATTCTGCAGGTGCCATTCTGTAAGGAGGAATAGATATAGGCTGGGTATCTGGCAATACATCTAGCGTGAATTCTATCTCCCGCTCAGGTGGGAGACCTAGAAGCTCATCCGGAAATACATCTGAAAATTCATTAACAACCGGAACTGACCGGAGAGTAGGTGTTTCTGCTTTAGTATCATGCACACGGACCAAATGATAAATATACCCTTTCTGAATCATCTTCCTGGCCTTGAGGTATGAAATAAACTTACCTCTCGGTGATGCTGTATTTCCTGCCCATTCTATAACTGGTTCCCCTGGAAACTCGAAACGAACTACCTTTTTCTGGCAGTCAACATTAGCATAACAAGAGGCTAACCAATCCATACCCATAATAACATCGAATTCCATCATATCTAATTCTACCAAATCGGCCTTAGTGCAACGGCCACATATAATCACAGAACAATCCTTATATACCTGCCTCGCTATAACAAAGTCCCCGACCGGTGTAGCTAACTCCCACGGCTCTATAGGTTCAGGTGTTATCCCAATTTTACTAGCAACGAGGGGAGAAATATATGATAAAGTAGAACCTGGATCGATCAATGCATATACAGCTCGCGAAAAGACCAATAATGTACCTGTGACTACATTTGGCGACGCCTCCTGATCTTGTCGACTAGCCAATGCATATATGCGGTTCGAGGGACTGCTAGAATCAGAAACCCCGCCACGGCCTCTACCACGACCCGCTGGTGCTGGTATACCTCGCCCCGCAGGGCGCATAGCTGAAGGAGTGGAAGACGAACCAGCAGCTGATCCCGTCGGCTGAGCTGCACCACCAGAACCACCCGCCAACGGACAATCTCTCATAACATGGCCCTGGAGGCCACAAGAAAAACAGGCTCCTGTAGCTCGGTAGCACTCTCCTGGATGAGACCTCCCACAATAAGAACACCGAGGCATAGGTGGCCTCGCCTGACTGGAACCTCGGCTCACCTGCGAACCTGAAGCCCTGGAGCTCTGGCCCGCTCCTGAGTGCCCTGCACCGTCAAATCGTCTGCCTGTAGACTGTGGACGTGTACTCCGGCCTGACTGAGGGGGGTACCTGCTATACTGCTGCTGAGGCTGCCCGCTTCGAGACTCCTCTAAATAACTGGCTGATCTAGCCCTCTTGGGCTGCCTCCTGTCACGATCTCTATCAGGCTGGTGCCCTCTATGCTAGTCCTCCATACCCTGCGCGTAGGCCTGTAACCGGGCAATGTCCATCCCAGTCTGTGACGCCATCATCATACAGCTATCCACCAAATAATAATCTAGCCCTATCACGTACTGATGCATCCGGTCAGCCATATCAGCTACTATGGTAGGTGCATATCTTGCCAGAGAATCAAACGCCAAGCTGTACTCTCGGACACTCCTGCCTCTCTGCCTCAGCTAAGAAAATCTGTCAACTCTCGCCCGCCGCAACTCTGGGGGCAAAAAGTGGTTGAGAAAAGCTGCTGTAAACTCATCCCATACAGCTGGAGGAGTATCCTCGTCTCTGGACAGCTCCCAAGACTCGTACCAATTAATCGCTACGTCCCGCAATCTATGTGAACCCAGCTCGACAGACTCAATCTCAGAAGCCCTGACCAGTCTCAGTGTGCGCTGCATCTGTCGAATGAAATCCTGGGGGTCCTCTTCGGGCTTAGACCCGGAGAACTCTGGGGGATTATAGGTCAAGAAATCACGGACCCTCAAACTATCGCGTCTGTCACCATCATCACCCCGTAGCCCGCGTCTGCAAGCCTGTCCTGCTACTAATGTCGTCAATAACTGCACAGCATCCCTCATCGCCCTGTCCTCCGCCCCTGGCTGGGGAGCTGGAGGCTCGGGCGCTGGAGGCTCCGGAACTAATGGTGGAGCCGCTCCAGGATCCTCTGATGGTGGGGGTGTATCAGAACCCGCTGACTGGGGCGCAATATCGGGCATAGTCTAAGCACGAGCCCGAGTGACCCTCTGTATCTGACTGGTCTCTCCTGCCACTGCTTTGCCCTTCTGGGCAGCCGTCGTCTTCTTCGGAGGCATCATTGTAAACATAACAATCGTTCAGAAAGAAATCATCCTAATAGCACAGCTCTATCGCACGATCTAAGATCCAAAGAAAGGTAACACCCTAAATGTCCTTTAGCCTCCTGTTTATAGATGTGGTGCACAACACACCGATAAACAAGACTCTACTAGACACGACCTGTAGACATTCTGAGGACAAAACGCTCTGATACCACTTTTGTCATGACCCAGCCCCGTGGGCCGCGACTGGTGCCCTATTTGGACACCCGAACTCATTCGCTTACCAAATCGACATATCGAAGACTTATTCAAATTTAGCATACGTTATTTTGAACAGATGCTGAAAACAGATATCATCTTAAGCGGTCACCCTTACAGAAATATCATACCAAAAACCGGTAGGCTGGCGGAATACACATCACCCGAATACACATACATATACAAACATATGGGCCGTTTTGGCCATAATAGCAAACGGGACCACTTAAGGCACAAATCACATACATAATCGAACAAACACGACCCATGACCCACATATATGACTACAGGCCTCTACAAACCATAACAGAAACATATGACGGGACAGGGCCCCGCCGTACCCAAATAGCCATATATACAGAACTTGTATAACAGAAGATATGTACCAAAAATATGAGCTCCAGATCAAAAGGAGTACTCCAAACAGCAGAATAAGTATCCTACACTGGCGGGTCACCTGAATGAACGTCTGTACTTGCAGGCATGAAACGCAGCCCCCGAAGAAACGGGGTCAGTACGAAAGATGTACTGAGTATGTAAAGCATGAAATACAGTAATCCGAATCATAACTGAAGTGAAAGGTACAGAAAATGGATACAGAATTAGTATATCAAAACCTGTGCTGAAAATATAAATAATGCAAATAAAAATCATGCATAGGGCTCAGGAACGTTGTCACCACTCCGACGCTGGCACCACAACACATCATACTCCAGAAAGTTTCAAATCTCCGTACAATCCCCGAACATATCGTATCATCATAACATATCACAACATCAGAACACATCGTATGCCATATCACATCATAACGCCGTATATAAGCGGTACCCGGCCCTATGGCGAGGTCTCGAGAACCGTAACACATCATACTGCCGAATATAACATAGTGCGCACGATCACAAAACCGGTCGGGGCTCCGGCGAACGATATCATAGTAGTATGCACGAGCGGAGTAGTGAGAAAATCATATGCATATAAGTACATCAATAAATTTCAAAACTCGATGCAAATATATTTACCGACATCTGAAGTCTCAAAATAAGATTCGGGTCAATCGGAATTAGTATAAGAAAGTTACGAGCTTTGGAAGTACAGAACCTTCTGAAAAACATTTCATAAGCCATACTTGGATGTTCAAGTATCATTCATATTAGAAAACTTTCGAACATCATTATGAATCAAATATTCATATTAGGAAACTTTCGAATAACATTATGGATCAAATCAAATGGAGACTCGGGACCATATTTACGTACCAAAATACTCATCAAAGACTTTAGTCATCTCGATTTTCGATCGAACAACATTCGGAAACATAACAACTAGAGTCTTCTAATATCACAAATATGTATCAAGCCATGTGAAAAGCTTAAGGAAGTTAAAGATGTTAGCCATCCTAATGGCTCTAAGAGTAGGATTTTTCTTTATAAGCATACATATACATTTATGTTCATTCCAGAAGGATCATGCCAAAAGAAGGAAAGGTAGGCTTTACATACCTCGATCGCTCGCTAACCAAATCCCGACTCAAGTCTCGGGCTCTCCAATATCTACAATAACGTTATCAATTACCAAACATTAGCTACAAGTACTTAAAAATCCAATTCTAACTAGTACTTGTCTACAGAAATTTCGGCAGCACCTCCCCTGTAAATTCAACATCCCCGAGAATTCAACTCGGCCAAATTCATCAACAACCATACCAACAATACCAACAACCATACCAATAACATCAAGAATCAATTTAAAGCGCATTCTTATATTAGTAACCTTCAATCTCGACGTAGCTTATCACATTCAATTCAACTACGTATTTTCAAGCCAATATCAACGCTCACATATCCATTACTAATCCAAGATCATTCAAACACAATTTAAGAACACTTTAAACAATTTGTACAATATTCAAACAATCCCACTAACACCATATTCTACCCGAAACTTCTACAAACGCAACGGAACTACGACGTCGCATTTTCTTCTTTCAAATTCATCAACAACAACAACAATTCACACTTTAGCAACTCCACTTCCATAATTACATAAAACCATATTAAAATCACATAATTTCCTACAACAACTTACAACCAAATTTTCATGCCAACTTGAACCATTAGTCTTCAATTTACATCACAAGGGCCACAACAACACAATTAACATACTAAATAAATTTAATTCATTTTCCTTCACTACACCACACCACACGGCCACACACACTCACACACCCCCACACGGCTACACCCACAACACACAATTTTCATACTTTTCATTCATTTCCACATACTACAATATATATATATATATATATATATATATATATATAAGTCTTCCATAATATAAAAAAGGATAGAATTCTTACCTTTTCTTCAATTTTCCACTTGCCACAAAAGGTATTTTCTTGCCTAAAAAATTATACCACGTTGAAGAGGGTCTTGAACTTAGTAGGAATACTAGAAAATTATAATTTTTTGACCAAGGATTGATGACTTAAATTTTTTTTTTCTCCCTCTCTTGTTGGCCGAATTCCCTTCTTCTTTTTTTTTTGCTCTCAACTTTTGTTTTGTTTTCTTGAAACTTCTTGAATAATGAAGAGTTTGTGGCCCCTTTCTCTTATTTATTTGTCTTGGATTTAATTTCATGGGCTTGGGCCATTTTTTTTTATTCATGGCCGGCCACACCTACTCATTGGGCCTCTATTTTTTTGACTTTTTCCCTAGCCCAATTACTTGTTAATATTTTGTGATTCATGAAACTAATTTTCAAAATTCCAATTTTTCCCTTAGCCTTCCTCGATATTTTCGCATCAATATTTTTCATGAACAACATATATATTAGATAAGATTAAAATGTTGCCTTATCTCTTATTAGTAACAATTAATTCGATTTATCCAAATATACGAAATTACGGGATATAACAGATTAAGTGTCCAATGCCCGCGGTCTTTGTCGGGATCATGAGAGTGTCCGATGCCCGAGGTCTTTCCCGGAATCGTAAGAGTAGTACATGGACTTAGCGGGTCCCCCATGGGTCATGATTGTTATATCCCGTGTTTTCGCATAATCGGAAATCGTGAAAATAATTAAGACTTGCATGTTAGAAGAAAATAATTTATTTTAGTTAAAATGTCTATGTTGTTTATGAAAATATTGGTGTGGAAATGTGGAGGACGTCCAAGGGCAAAAATTGGAATTTCGGAAATTAGTTTCGGGAATTACAAAACGAGATTTTAACGACTTGGGCCAAGAAAAAATTGGAACAAAATTTGAAGCCCAAATGGAGGGGTGGCCGGCCATAGGCCTTGGCCCAAGCCCCATTTTAAATGGTCATGTGCATTACATGTGACCATTGATCAAGATAAATATCATTGTATACACAGAATTTTCAAGAAACAAAAATCAAACACACCTTGGGAGCAAAAACCCCCTTCGGCCGAACCCCTTTTTCCCAACAACAAATAATTTTCCTAGCTTGGTTTTCAATCCAAAAATCTTGTTTTTCTTGTAGTTGTAGCAAGTGCAAAACGCTCTCCGACATGATACAATTAGTTTGGCGAAAGAGCGAAGTTTGCGGCAAATCAGAATTTCAAGAAAAAGGTGAGAAATCTATGTTTTTATGTTATGAAATGGGTTTATATGTTATAGTGATTGATGTTGCATGAAGATTATGGGAGTGTGGTGTGTTTGTGCATGGCGTATGTGAGTGTGAAGGGTGTGTTTGGCCGTGAGCTATAGTGTGATGAAGGGGAGGTAAATTTGATTTTGTTTAGTTTGTTAGTTGTGTCGTTGTGACATTTATGACGTAAATGAATGTCTAACGAGTTGAATTGGCATTGAAAATGGTTGCGGGTTTTTATGGGAATTTATACGATTTTTTGTATATTCTTATATAATTGTGAAAGTAAGACTTTAAATGTGGATTATGGTTATTGTTAATGAATTTGGAATGGAACAATGCGAGTTAGTATGTTCGTCGTAGTTGTTGACGTTTCGGATGGAATATGGAAAGTGACGAATCATTTGAACTTGTGTATATTTCTCGGAATGTTATTGGGGATGTGTTTGAATAACCTTGAATGAGTAAATGAATACAATAATGTGGACGTTAGTTTGGTATTGTGAAATTTGAATGAAAGTTGTCGATATATATAGAAAGGAAGAATATTGATGTTAGAGTGATTTTGTTATGACTTATGATGTTTGTGATATTGTGGGCTGTTGTGTTGATGTATATTGAGCCGAGCTAAGTCTCGGGGGTGTTATATATATAGGGGAAATGCTGCCAAAATTTCGGTAGACAAAAATGAAGTTAAGTGAATTCTTAAGCCTTGAAATCTCTAATTGGTAACTTTGACCATTTGCAGATTCTGAGCGAAACGGGACTTATGTTTTGGGCGAGCGTAAGTCGTATATAAGGTATGTAAGGCTACCCACTCCTTCTTTTGGCATGTCTTAGGTATGCTAGGTTGATATCGGAACCCCGGGAGCAATCCTGCTCCTCGAAATCCGAATTATAAAATGTCTACTATTCATTCAATTGCATTGAAGCTTAAAGACCTTATTTTGGCTAGAAAGGAACCAAATGTCTGAAACTTATGCAAACGTCGTCGGATCACTTCGAAACCTTTATGTATGATCCCATAAACCCCAAATGTCCGTAATTCATGTTCGCCACCTCGACTTGACCCGAGGTGGGCCCGCTAACCTCGAGATGCCTTATTTGTCCTATTAGGCTCTCCCTTTGGAACAGTTTCGATAAGGGGTCTTCGATTATGAAATTGTCTTCTATGAAAGGATGTTTTGATTACTATAATATACTAAGCTATACTTTGAGCCACACGTACCACTTTGAGAACACTTCTGTGAAATGAACTTCCGTACTAATTAATTATTCGACTACTTTAATTAATGAATTGACTTATGAAAAGCTATTTTGATATAAAAATTGCATTGTTTGCTCACGACTCCGCTCGTGCCCTTATTATGATTCGTTCACCGGTTCCCGGGCCGGTTATGATTCGTGCGCATTATGATAAATTCGGCCGTATGCTGTGTTACGGTTCCCGAGACCTCGCCATAGGGCCGGGTTCCGTTTGGTGTTATGCTGTGATATGGCTGGTGATATGATATGCTGATATGTGTGTGCTCGGGGATGTACGGAGATTTGAACCTTCTGGTGTTATGCTGTGTGTGGCACCAGCGTCGGAGTGGTGACCACGTTCCTGAGCTTTGCATGATTTCGTTTGCATTATGTATATATGATTTTGATACACATTTTGATATATTGTTCGGCATTTCTCTCTTTTGTATCCTGTTCGCTTTCAGTTGTGGCCTATATTTCTGTACTTCATGCTTTACATACTCAGTACATCTTTCGTACTGACCCCCTTTCTTCGGGGGCTGCGTTTCATGCCCGCAGGTACAGACGCCGGTGATCCACCACTGTAGGCTCCACTTCTGCTATTTCGGAGTACTCCCTTTGATTCGGAGTCCACTTTTGGTATATATATCTTTTGTCATGTATATATTTCTGTATATCTGAGTATTTGGGTACGGCGGGGCCCTGTCCCGTCATATGGTTCTGTCGGTCAGTTTAGAGGTCTGTGGACATGTCTGTGGGTTATGGTATTTCTGTATGGTTATGTGTATATGTTGTTTGGGCGATCCCATACGCCGAGGCGGCCGGTCCGCATATGTTTATACGTTGCTTTGTTAGCCCTGTGTGGCCTTTGTTGGTGTTTGCTGTGTACAAGGCTATTTTGGATAGTCTGTAAAACAAAGGAAACTCTGCCGAAATTTTTCTAGAAATTATCTAAATTTGGAATATAGCCTTGTCGGGTTCTGCTATATATTTGAATGCATTTGATAGATGGGTTTGGGTGCCCAGATCGGGCACTAGTCACGACCTACGGGGTTGGGTCGTGACAATGATCACCGAGACGTGGAGTTATTCCGTGCGGGACATGTTGTACAAAGGTGCATATTGTCACACCCCAACCTTGGTAAGGCGTGACTGGCACTCGGCACCCTATGGCAACCAAGCGAACCAACTGTAACTCACGTTTTCTGTATCTCGAAAGACAACATAAGACCAAGGTACTATAAGCCATAGGGGCACAAGCCCAAAAGATAACATACATACGTCTTCGAACTAATCTCGAGTGCATGTGCCGGTAAGGATATCCATAATAATGTTACAACATAGTACAAGTCGTGATAATTATAAGATATCCAACTGTGCATATCTGTCTACAAGCCTCTACAGGGGTACATGGCATAAAATGGCCGGAATAGGGCCCCGCCATACCCATGCAAATGCATATGCAGCCATGCTGACTCACAGGGCAACTCCGAAGTAAGTGGAGCGCCACGACTCTGCCTGCTGAGCTGGTATCCTTACTAAAAGATCCTTCAAGCTGTATCTCAAGACTTGCGGGCATGAAACGCAGCGCCCCCAACAAAGGGACGTCAGTACGAGCAATGTACTGAGTATGCAGGGCGGAAAGTGAAACAAAATAGCCATATACTAAAGATGAGAAGAATAAGAATCAACCTGACATTTCTGAACTACCAATGGAAATCTAGCATATGTATACATACCTCTTCATCTTCTTGCGATATTTACTAGGTCTGTATACCCTACCATAGTCCTGGTTACCTTATCATCAAACGTTATCTGAATATGTGTTGCGGCGTGCAACCCGATCCATATATGATATATGTCTCTTTCTATACTCTCGCATGCTTAACCATATCTATGTACAGTACTGTGTCTTTATCTTACTAACCATCCTATACTAACTACCCAACTGATCAGTGGTAACTGCCCGACCGGCTGCAGTCCGGTAGTAATCGCCCATCCGATTATCGCCCGACAGTAGAGCGCAACTGCCCGATCCGCCGTAGCACAGTGGTAACTACCCGACTGGCTGCAGTCCAGTGGTAAATATATACATCTGCCCAACCGGCCGTAGCACGGTGGTAATAACTGCCCAACCAGCCGTAGCCTGGTGGTAAGCACATATCTGCCCAACCGGCTATAGCCCGATGGTAACATCTGCCCAACTGGTTGTAGACCAGTGGTAATTATAATCAATATCATAACTACACTTCTACAAGTAGTCTCTATGCACTTCTCCTGGTCATCACCTGACCCATAGGGTCTACATAATTACATAAGACTTATAAGCACAGCTCAGGCCATTAGTACTTCTTCCCGCTTGACTAAACATTAACCAAGTCCTAAGATACAACATAAACCTCTTTTCGAACACTAAATACCTCATTAGGGATCCTCTACTAGCACTCTATTCACGTCCTATAAAACATCCCTTAAGACACCTTCCTAAACTCATTGGATTATTACTATGGAACCGTCATCATGAACACGTCTCACCTTGGAGGAACAAAGTCATAAGATGAGATCAACATCAATGAATAACATCAATAGCCATGAAACAAGCTTAAGGATATCAAAAGAATATCGGGAACTGTAAGCTTTGGTACTTTTAGAAATGAGGTTATTGAAGATATCATGTATAGGTTCACAACAAAGGAATCATGCCTTAAGAAAGAAAGGTTTAGCCTTAGCATACCTGGAATCTTGCTCCTTGACCTTCCCACATCTCCTGACTTGTAATCTACATATAAAATCGTTCATACTATTATTAGGCTCACCATCATACACTTGTCTTAAGCCTTTAATTAAAATCCCTTTAGAATTTGCTGAAATTCGGGCAGCATCTCCCCTGTTTATATGCCTAATCCGAAATCTCAATTCAGCAACCAACAACAACAACAACAATACCAACATCAACAACAATATTATCAACACCATAATATTCCATAAAACATCCCACGCGATGTTTGTCCAATTTCTCAACCAACAACTTTATTATACAACCATTTCATCACTCTATCTTCGTAAATAAACCAAAAGTAATATTAATAAGGAGAGATTCATACCTTATTTTTGTTAAGACATCGATATCTTTAATATCCACCTTGAATCCACAGTAAAACCATACTAGAATCACATCTATGCGTTTATCCGAGCTTCGATTAATACTCCGTCACTTGAAAATAGCTTACTTTTTGTTTCCCTCTCTCTCTCTCTCTTCAAAAATCTGGAAATTTTTGGGCTAAATCTGGTGAAAAAAAGGGGTTCCTACCCTTTTTATAAGGGTCAAAATCTGTAGCACGCATTTCTACTCTATCAACTGAACTTGTAACGTCCATAATTCTCTACTCCGATGTTCTATCGATGAGTGGTTTGTTGCGCTGGAAACTAGACACAACGAACTTTATTTTAGGCTTTTACTTTGCTTCAAAACTCCTCATCTACTAAAAGATATTCTTTCTCCAAATTGGGCAAAAATTGCCCCTCATATTTTCTTCCAAGTTCCAACAAATATAATTTCCTTAAAGCGCTTGCCCTTCAATCCTTTGCCGAGATCGTGAGTGTGTCTGATGCCCGAGGTCTTTGTCGGGATTGTGAGAGTGGTACATGGACTTCGCGGGTCCCCAATGGGTCATGATCTCCGAGATGTGGATTTATTCCGTCAAGGACATGTTGTACAAAGGTGCATATGCATTGCATTCATCATACATACATTATTGCATTGCATTGTGCCTTTTTATTTCTGGTGATATGTTATGATACGATTGTGATGTACTGGTTCGGATTGATTATACTGATATTGGCACAGTTGGTCTTAGATGCTATAACATAGGTGATGACTTCTTGTGAGATGATTGTGATGTACTGGTTCGGATTGATTATACTAAGACTTGGTACAGTTGGGCTTAGATGCTATAACATAGGTGATGACTTGTTGTGAGATCATTGTGATGTACTGGTTCCGATTGATTATACTGAAACTTGACACAGTTGGGTTTAGATGCTATAAAATAGGTGATGACTTGTACTGTGGGTATGGATTCTTGTTGACCTGTACTTGTTGGTTTATGTGTTTATCTTGCTTTGTTGTCTTTATATATGTTAGCTAGTTTTAGTCGGCCTATAATACCTACCAGTACTTGTTGTTTGTACTGACCTACACTTGCTGTATTCTTTCATGAATGCAAAGTACCAAGTGGGATAGGCTTCTACTCCTCGTGGCTGATATTCGGGGATCGCTGATTCGAGTCTTTCAGGGTGAGCATGAGGACGTTTGCTACCCGAAGACTCTTCCTTCTATTATGTCTTTATTTCCCGTTCTAAGACATGATTTTGATACTATTGATGTATTACTATTATTCAGACTTGTAGTATTTAGTTGGATGCTCTTGTATGACTAGACCGGATACTGGGTTGTATTTCTTTTACTTCCGCATTTTTTTATATTATTATCGTGAGACTTACGTTATTCTATTTTCTTCCGCTCTATTTATGTATTTATGATTGTTGGGATAAGGTTTCGCTTATTGAGGTGGGAAAGGTAAGTGCCCTTACGACTTAGTGAAAATGGGTCGTGACAAGGTTAGATACTTACCCCCCTCGTTGAGACGAGAACAACGCCGTGAAAGTCACTTCAAACATAGCTTTAGAACTCAAGATATGCTCAAAATACGAAATGAACGCAGTCTAATTTTCTTATACACAACTATGTCCGCTATAGTGGACCAGAAGTCCACCCCAGTGGACCAATGTCCGCTACAGCGCACACACTAGGTACAACAACAATTGTCCGCCATAAAATGACCATAACTTCCTTATATGAAGGAGAAATACGATGATTCTTTTTGTTATGGATTTATAACTATGATACAAATCCAATGGTTCAATCAAAACACAAAATAAAGGTCGTTTGATCAATATGGTACCCTTTATGACCAAAGAACTATGGCAAAAACATCGAATACGAGTGCGACACAACCCAAATCCATCCGAAACTCTTCGGAATCTCGTCAAAACTTGTGAACAGGTCCAAAATCATCATACGAACTTATGGAACTTTCAAAATATCATTACGGGGTCATCTTGACCCGACATGGACCGTGGTCAACCAACTATTTAACTTAACTAGTTCCTCCATCAATGACTCAAATCACACCCAAACCTTTCGGGAACCAAACCAATGACTTCACTAAGTCATAAATCACGTTCCGGGCCTAATGGAACTGTCAGAATTCGATTATAGGCATGTTTACCTAAAAGTCAACTATTGGTCAAAGGTTTTTCACTTTAAGACTAGATTCCACAAATCCTACAAGAACTCGCCCGATGACCTCAGGAACCGTGTCGCCTATCCCCACGGGTCAAAATCATACTAGCAGGACTCGAGGAAGGGTCAAAGGGGGTAAATGGGTCAAAAGTGCAATAATGATCAAACGGGTCATTACAACTTAGTTTTAGCCGTTTAGGGGTTAACCGAGTCAAGGTGACCTTCGTTGGTAATTTTGAGGTCACGGATAGATTCATAGCATGTTTTTACTTGTGTCTGCATGATTAGTTTGTATCCGGAAGGTCTCGGATGGATGTCAAAGTTTTGGGTGGATACTTGGTGAAATCATAAATTTGTTGGTTTGTGGTGTCTCGCCCCAGCAGAGGGTATTCACCCCTGCGGGTCTGCCCAAGCAGGACTTGGCCTGCAGGAACAAAAGGGTGACTCATTAAATGAAATTCACCCCGGCGGACGAGTATCCGTTGAGGCGGGATCGCAGAAGCGGGACTTTGTCTTCCAAACGAAGATCGCTGAACCAAAAACTTTATTTTCATTTCCAACTTCGAATCATTAGTTCCATTCACCAAAAACCTAATTCTAAGGATATTTGTTGGCGATTTATAAGGAACCATTGGTGGAACCATCTTGGGGTAAGTCCTTGTACCTTAATCTTGTAACTAATCTTTCATTTATTAGTATCCATGGTAGTTTATGATTAATAAGGGTGATGGGTTATGGAAACCTAGGTTGTTGATAGGGGTGGCAAAACTAGCCCAAACCCATTTGACCCGCCCAACCCGCCCAAGCTTTAATGGGTTTGGGCTAAAGTGATTTTGAAGATGGCTGATTTGGGCTAGCCCATGTTGACCCATCACAAATCATCAGCCCAAACTGGCCCATCAAATGAGCCGAAATTGACCCATCAAATGTCCTCCATTCATAAGTTAAAAGCTACAAAACATGATTAACTTTTTTTTTAATTATTAGTCAAATTTATTTTTGTAATTATTTTTATTATTGAAATGTTTATTTTTATTTTTATTTTGAAAAAAATATTTTTATTTTGTTTTTAAATATTTTTATATTTTTTATTTCCTTATTTAAATTTTTTTACTAGTAACTTTTTATTTTTAAGTTTTTTGTTTTTTTTCCTGAGGGTCTATGTTTATCCGTTTTTGTTTAACCTATTTTCGACCCACCCATTGTCATGACCCGGCTAGGGCTATGACGGGTACTCGGGACTAACCATCGAGCACTACTCGTTCTATTACTGATCCTGCGTACAGTCGCATTTCTTAGGCTCATAATCGTAGGAAAACCATTTTTCATTTGAAACATAATTACCTGTTACACCTCAGAAAATTTCCCGTTGGTACGCAATTAAACGAACTAGTGATGTGTGCGAGGAGTGCGAGTGTATAATGTTTTATGAGCAATGTGTGTATATGGACGAGAATGATTAGAATGAAAAGTCGAGAGATGTGAAAAGTTGAAAGTTGGCAAAACTGCCCAGTGGTCGTAAAGTGCAAAATACGGACCGTAAAATGGAATACGCTTCGTAAACTGGCAGTCGTAATTTGCCATGCAAGGTTTCAACTTTGTTCCCAGTTGAGAAGTGGTAAAATACGACCTGGTGGACGGACCGTAAAGTGATTTACGGCCTGTAAACCATGGTCGTAAATCACCATGCATACAGCCAAAGTTTCTAGTTCTGCTTAAGGTTAAAGACGACCACGAGGGACTGTCCGTAAACTGGAATACGAACCGTAAACCTCCATGGACGACCACTGTACACCTCAGCACAGAATTTCAATTCATTAAATATGAGGACCAAGACTTGTTTTATTTCATTTCTACATTACACCACTTCTCTCTAGAATCACCTCTCTACATTTATTTCATAGGTTTTCAAGGATTATAAGTCACCAACAACATAAACAAGTGAAGCAAGTGTAAGCAAGCCATTAAATACCATTCAAGTCAAGAAATGCAAATGGAGAAAAACTAGGTTTTTGCTCAAAGTGGAGTATTATTAACCAAAGCTTGTTCCTACAACTTCTAAGGTAAGATTCATGATTTTTACACGATGTTTAAGGTATTGAAGAGTTGAAATACATGGATTGTAGAAAATTTGGTCAAGTAGGTCATGAATGATGAATAGTGACATTTTAAGTTATAGTTTGAATTGAATCATGAATGTTGTTGTGTTGTGATATGAATGCATTATAAATGGTACTAAGATCATGAACTAGACACTTTAGACGAATGGATGAAGTTGGATGTTATGACCATGAACATGGGTGAATTAGAGGCAAATTAAGTAATCTAAATAATGTGGATAACGTGAATGACTAATGGCCATTGTTATGATATTAATGAAGGTATAGACGCTAGCATTGGAAGGAAGCGTGCAAGTGTAGAATAGTCCGACGAAAAGGTATGTAAGGCTAACACTTCTTTCATAAGGCATGGTTCCTTGGCCAAACTCTTAAATCCTCTATATGAGTATGTTGTATTCAAGTGATTGACACTCCGAGCTCATAAGCTCACGACCCTTGATACGTGCTACGAATGTACTACGCACCCCATTGACGAGTAAGCATAAGATAGAGATGTAGCGAAAATGATGATGATAGTGATGACGATGATAATAGTAATGATGCTAAAGGTGCCTACGGGCTATTATATTCACATGTGCCTATGAAGGGCTATAATGACACCCCGAGCTTATAATGCCGAGTGGAATATATGTATATGGATGTATATATATATGTATGTACATGATTACGTAACGCGCGCACACATCTGCAGATGGTACGGATAACCCTGAAGCCTTGGTAGGGCTAGGTAGAAATAACATTGAGCCTTGGTTGGCCAAGTATGTATGAAACACCGAACCTTATGGTCGGGTACGCTATGTATGTATATAAGTGTATGGCTATGTATATAATATGAATATGAATGTGAAAAGACTATGTATACGAATACGAGCACTATTATGAAATGCGCCTGAGAAATGGAAAGTTCCTATGAAAGGCAGGTAAGTGCCATGACGATGATATTATTGTCTTCCCTCCTATGTCACTTCTTATATTGTCTGTGATGCTTCTATATTGATGTTAATCATGCTTTACATACTCAATACATTCTTCGTACTGACGTCCTTTTGTTTGTCGACGCTGCTTCATGCCCGCAGGTGCACAGGGAGACAGACTTGATCCATAGCTGCTTATTCAGAGATTACACAGCGGAGCTCCATTTCCTTCGGAGCCATAGCTTTTGGGTACTTATTCTTTTGTGTATATAATTATGAGCATAGCGGGGTCCTGTCCCGCTCATGTGATATGCTATACTCTTCCTAGAGGCTCGTAGTCATATGTATATGGTTAGACATGTCCGGCCTTGTCAGCCTATGTTTTGTATATCATTTTGTCGGCCACGTTGGCCACGTACATTGATGTGGCATAGATGCCTATGGTGATATAAATGTACCGTTGTCCAATTGGGACTAGTTGACGAATGAATGGAAATGTATGTATAATTATGTGGCTCACCTAGATGTACGTATAAGAGTAAGCTAAGAGGGTGCTCGGGTGGGCTAGCATCGGGTGCTCGTCGCGGCCCCGAGTCTGGTCGTGACAAAAGTGGTGTCAGAGCAGTTCAGTCCTTGGGTGTGTCTACGAGCCGTGTCTAGTAGAGTCTTGGTTATGGGTGTGTTGCGCGCCACATTTATAAACAAGAAGCTGCGGACATTTTAGGAATAAATAACCTTCTTTCTTCATAAGAATCGTGCGATAGAGCTATGATGTAGGAAATTCTTGCTCCTAAATCGTGTGTTGTGTATTTCAGAGATGCCTCAAAAGGCAAAGGCTACGGCATCCCAAAAGGGCAAGACGGTGGTAGAGAAGCGGGCTAAGAAAGCACCGCCACCGGTAGTAGAGGAAGGTAAGTCCTAGAGTGCGGCTCAATCTCAGTCCTCCCAGGCAGTGCCTATTACTGAGGAGCGTGAGGGAGCCTCAGCCCCAGCTCCAGCACCTCCAGCTCCTCCACCAGATGCTTCGGGCCAAGATGTGAAAGAGGCCATTAATTTGTTGACTCAGGTGGTTGCGGCCCAGGCTCAGAGGCAAGGTTCAGGGTATGGTGATAGGGCTGTTAGTGCAAGGGCCCGTGATTTCATTACTTTGAACCCCCAGAATTCTTTTGGTCAAAGCCGGAGGAGGATCCCCAGGACTTTATTGATGGTATGCTAAGGACGCTCCAGTTGATACATGCTTCAGACACCGAGTCGGTAGAGCTAGCGTCATATAGATTGAGAGATGTCTCGATCCAGTGGTATACGGTATGGATGGCTTCACGGGGAGCAAATGCACCTCCCCCAGTATGGCAAGAGTTTGTTGATGCTTTCCTCCGTCACTATATGCCTCCAGAAGTTCGGCGAGCAAGGGCCGATAAATTCTTAAATTTGAGGCAAGGTAGTATGAGTGCCCTAGAGTATAGCCTCCACTTTAACTCCTTGGCTAAGTATGCTACGGCCATGGTGGCAGTTATGGGCGACAGGGTACACCGATTCGTAAAGGGCCTAGGGCCACACTTGATGGATAAATGCTTGACTGCGTCCCTTCAGGATGGTATGGATATTGCACGCATTCAGGCACATGCCCAGAACTTAGAAGAAAGCCTACAACAGCGGAGGAGTGAGCGTGAGCAAGATCGGGGACATAGCAAGAGAGCTAGATCTTCGGGTCCGACAAGCGAGTTTAGAGGCAGACACAGGCAGCAGTTCCCTAGACATTCAGGCTATTCTATGACCAGTGCATCTCCTCGGTTTCCAGGCCAGAGCCTCGATAGATCTGCTCGTTCAGGGCCGAGTCCCAGTTATTCAGGACCCCAGTTCAGAGATGATTCAGGCCAGTCAAGGCCACCTGTACCACGATGTTCCCAGTGTGCGAAGTTGCATTGGGGTCGATGCCGATTGGGCTCGGATGGTTGCTATTCATGTTGTCAACCAAGCCATAACATGCGTGATTGCCCCTCAGTACAGGGTAGAGGTAGGACCCAGCCATCAGGGTCGGCAGCCGGATCATCAGCATCTGTACGCCCTACGGGGCCAGGTTCATATGCGCCAGTCGGCCATGGTAGAGGTAGAGGCAGAGCTCCCAGTACTAGCGGTCCTCAGCACCGTATTTATGCTTTGGCTGGACGCCAAGATCTTGAGTCTTCTCCTGATGTGGTCACAGGTATATTATCGGTATTCTCTCATGATGTATATGCTTTGATTGATCTGGGCTCCACATTATCATATGTTACTCCATATATTGCGGGTCGATTTATAATTGAGCCGGAGTCTATCAAGCCTTTTGAGGTGTCTACACCCGTGGGTGAATCGGTAATAACTAGCCGAGTATATAGGAATTGTGATTTGTGAACGTCGTACTATGATTGATTTGCATGAGCTAGAAATGGTAGATTTCGATGTCATTATGGGCATGGATTGGTTGGCTTCTTGTTATGCCAACGTCGATTGCCGGATGAAGGTGGTTCGTTTCCAGTTTCCGAGAGAACCAGTGTTAGAATGGAAGAGAAATACGGCATCACCAAAAGGTAGGTTTATTTCCTATCTAAAGGCAAGGAGAATGATCACAAAAGGGTGCATTTATCATCTAGTGCGAGTTCAAGATGTAGAAGCTGAATCGCCGACTCTTCAGTCAGTTCCCGTAGTGAACGAATTTCCGGATGTGTTCCCGGAAGAGCTTCCAGGCCTTCCTCCCGAACGGGAGATTGATGTTTCCATTGATGTGTTTCCAGGCACCACACCTATATCTATTCCCCCATATAGAATGGCACCCGCGGAATTGAAAGAGTTGAAGGAGCAATTGAGGGACTTGCTTGATAAAGGCTTCATTAGGCCTAGTTCATCCCCGTGGGGAGCACCCGCTTTGTTCGTCCGAAAGAAGGATGGCTCCTTGAGAATGTGCATTGATTATCGGCAATTGAATAAAGTGACGACTAAAAACAAGTATCCTCTTCCGAGGATCGATGATTTATTTGATCAATTGCAAGGTGCCAAATGGTTTTCAAAGATTTATTTGAGGTCCGGGTACCACCAAGTAAGGGTTAGGGAGAAAGATATCCCTAAGACAACTTTCAGAACAAGATATGGCCATTTCGAGTTCCGAGTAATGTCGTTTGGGTTAACTAATGCACCGGCAGCGTTTATGGGCTTAATGAATAATGTATTCAGACCTTTTCTGGATCTATTCGTGATTGTATTCATCGACGATATCCTGGTGTATTCTAGATCCGAGACAGATCATGCGGAGCATCTGCGTACAGTCCTTGGAGTTCTGCGAGCTCGAGAGTTGTTTGCAAAATTCTCCAAGTGTGAGTTTTCGTTGAACTCAGTATCATTTCTGGGCCATATTGTTGCAGCTGATGGTATTCGGGTGGATAGCCAAAAGATTAAGGCCATGAAGACTTGGCCAAGGCCCACGACTCCTACGGAGGTTCGTAGATTTTTGGGCTTAGCAGGTTATTATAGAAGATTTGTTGAAAGTTTCTCTTCTATTTCTGCACCGCTCACAAAGTTGACTCAGAAGTCAGCTAAGTTCCAATGGACAGATGCCTGCGAGCGTAGCTTCCAAGAGTTGAAAGATAGATTGACTTCTGCCCCAGTCTTGACACTTCCAGAGGGATTGGAAGGGTATGTTGTTTATTGCGATGCTTCAGGCGTCGGGCTAGGTTGTGTACTGATGCAACACGCTAAGGTAATTGCGTACGCTTCTAGGCAATTGCGAAAACATGAACAGAATTACCCGACCCATGATTTAGAATTAGCCGCAGTGGTCCATGCATTAAAGATATGGCGACATTATTTATATGGTGTCCATGTAGATGTTTATACAGATCATAAGAGCCTTCAGTATATCTTCAAGCAGAAAGAGTTGAATTTGCGGCAACGACGATGGTTGGAGTTGCCAAAGGATTACGATGTTGATATCTTGTATCACCCCGGAAGGGCTAACGTTGTGGCTGACGCTCTTAGCCGCAGATCCATGGGAAGTATAAGTGATGTACGACCAGAAAAGAAAGAGATGGCCCATGAGCTTCAACAGTTAGCGAGCCTAGGGGTCCGAGTAGTGGACTCAGGTAGCAGCGGAGCTACTATTCAGAATTCAGCAGTTTCATCGCTAGTAGCGGAAGTAAAAGAGCGACAATATGAGGATCCCATGCTAACGCAGTACAGGGATACATTCCCTCAGAAAGAGGAGTCATCATTTGATATTTCGGGAGACGGAGTTCTCCGATGTCGAGGCAGGTTATGTGTTCCCGATGTGGTAGGCCTACGTCACCAAATATTGAGGGAAGCTCATTCTTCCCGTTACTCCGTACACCCCGGAGCGACGAAAATGTATCATGATCTTAAGTCTATATACTGGTGGAATGGAATGAAGAAAGATATAGCGGAATTCGTAGCTCAGTGTCCAAATTGCCAACAAGTGAAGATTGAACACCAAAAGTCGGGTGGATTATTGCAAGCTATGGAAATTCCAACTTAGAAGAGGGAAGTGATTAATATGGATTTCATTACAGGGTTACCCCGTTCTCGATGTAAGTATGATTCCATATAGGTGATTGTGGATAGACTCACAAAGTCGGCTCATTTCTTACCGGTCAGGACGACCTATGTGGCAGAAGATTATGCGAAGCTTTATCTTAAAGAGATAGTGAAACTCCATGGTGTTCCAGTATCTATTATCTCCGATAGAGGGACCCAGTTTACAGCTAAGTTTTGGAGATCGTTCCAAGAGGGTCTAGGGACCCAAGTGCGCCTAAGCACGACATTTCACCCACACACCGATGGGCAAGCTGAACGCACTATTCAGACTCTCGAGGATATGTTACGAGCATGTATGATAGACCTTGGAGGAAATTGGGATGACCATTTGCCACTCATTGAGTTTTCTTACAATAACAGTTATCATTCTAGCATTCAAATGGCACCGTATGAGGCTTTATATGGGCGAAAGTGTAGATCCCCGATTGGGTGGTTTGAAACTGGAGAGGCCAAGTTGATAGGGCCAGATTTGGTCCAGCAAGCTATAGAGAAAGTCAAACTCATACAAGATCGGTTGTTAGCGGCTCAAAGTCGCCAGAAGTCCTATGCGGATAATCGTCGAAGGGACTTAGAGTTCCAAGTTAAGGATTGGGTATTCTTGAAAGTGTCGTCTGTCACGACCCAACCCCGTGGGCCGCGACTGGTGCCCTACTTAGGCATCCCAAACAGACTCACAAACCAGATCATAATATTAAGACTCATTCAGACTTAACATACGTTGTTCGAACTGAAAACTAATAGCAGACGTCACACGAACATTGATCGAACACTTATCTTAAGCGGTCGCCCGTGCAGAACAGTCATATCAAAATCAGAAAGGTGGCGGAATATACATCGCACAAATGCACACACACACGTACAAACTCATGGGCCGTCTTGGCCATAGTAGCATACGGGCCGCTTAAGAACGCAAAACAGATCCACATACAAACACACCGGACCCACGACCCACAAATATGACTACAGGCCTCTAAAACAAAACAGAACATGCGAACATATGACGGGACAGGGCCCCGCCGTACCCACATAGCCACAAATGTACAGAACACACGCACAGCAAAAGGTATGTACCAAAAGTTAAGCTCCGGATCAAGGGGAGCCCTCCAAAATAGCAGAATAGGTAGCCTAAACCGGAGGATCACCCGAACGAGATTCTGTACCTGCGGGCATGAAACGCAGCCCCCCGAAGAACAGGGGGTCAGTACGGGAGAAGTACTGAGTATGTAAAGCAGAAGGTACAGGAATCACAATCATAACTGGAGTCAGAAGGAACAAACACAAACGTCAAAGTAGCAAATCAAACCTGTAAGGAAGATAAATGTACAAATGCAAATAAAAGATCATGTATAGGGCTTAGGAACGTGGTCACCCCCGACGCTGGTGCCACAACACATCATACTCCAGAAGTTTTTCAAATCTCCGTACAGTCTCCAGACAAATCGTATCACACACATATCACATCATCAGAACATGTCAAATGCCATATCACATCATAACTCCATAGACGGTAACCGGCCCTATGGCGAGGCCTCGGAAACCGTAACACATCATACTTCCGAATATGGTATAGCGCGCACGATCACAAAGCCGGCCCGGGTACCGACGAACGAAATCATAGCGAATGGAACGAACGGAGTAGTGCATAGACCATATGCATATTAAAAGTAAATTACAGGATTCGACATATAATTACATATAGGCATATACCGACGCCAAAAGGCTCGGAGTAGGAGTCAGGTCGATCAAAATTAATGTATAGAAGTTACGAAGTTCCAAACTGCAAAACCTTTGAAAAGCAACTCCCAGATCATTTTCCGAAAATCTAGTATCATTTATAGTGCAAAACGTTCCATAATGGTGTAGGAGATTTCAAACGGACCTTTGAGTCATAGGCAAACAATTACTTTTCATATCGGACGGAAGTGAGTCCAACAAATCAAATAAGGGAAGCCTCGGGGCTTACGGGCCCACCTTGAGTCAAATCGAGGCGGCGGACACAAATCACGGACTTTAGGCTCCATAAAGCCATCTACGAAAGTTTCGGAGAGATTCGGACACAATAGCAAAAGTTATGAAGGTTTGAACATTCTTTCAACCAAATGTAAGGAATAGGTTTCAATTGCGCTGAATGAATAGTGCCCAAACTTGAACTCGGATTTCCAAGAGCAGAATTATCCCCGAGGGTCCGATCTTGACCTAGTGTAACTAGGACATGCCAAAAGAAGGAAAGGTAAGCTTTACATACCTGGATTGCGCCTTACGCTCGTCAAATCTCAATTCCCGTTTCGTCCAGAAACTGCAAATGGTCACTTTTACCAGTTACTATTCATGAAAGTTAACATTTTAACCTTTGGGTTATACTTGGCTACCGAAATTTCGGCAGCACTTCCCCTATACATTTGACACCCCGAGAATTTAACTCGGCTCAACACAACCAACAACAACCCAACAACAACATCAACAACATCAACAATTTTTCATAATTCACAATAAGACATAATATAACACCATTAGTCTACTTTCCAATGTAATGCCATAATTCTTCCAACACTTCCAAATCAATGCCAACTTACATCATTCTTTCCATTAAGTCACTACTTTTCCAATATTTCCTAACCTTCAACATACAAGTTCGTTATACACTTCCATCTTCCAAATTCATCAACAATAATCATAATTTGCCTCTTGATACATTCATTTTCCATTTTTACATTAATCATAACAAAGTTGCATATTCTCTTACAACAACTTAATAACCATTTTTCCAAGACAATAAAGATTGTTATCTTCCCATTCACTTCACCATAACACACTTAGCATACAAACAAGATCAAATTCATATTCCATACCCAACATAGCACCACACGACCACTTCCTACATTCTCCAATTTTCACTAATTCATTCCACTTTCATTTCTAACACAATTTCCATCATACTACAACTAAATTACATCATGAATTCAAGCCATCTTAAACATACAATTCATGCATAAATTCGGCCACCATGAACACCATCCCAACACACAAAGTTTCCAAGTTTTTCATTCATTCACACATACTACAACATACATACATATATCTTATGGCATGAAAATGGAAAAATCCTTACCTTTCTTCAAGTTCTTCACTTGGAGGTTAAAATTGTTTTCTTGCCACAATACTTATACCAAATTGTAGAGGGCCTTGAGTTTAGCACTAATCTCACAACCAAAGATTTGGGCTCCAAATTTTTTTTCTTTCTTTTCTTTCTCTTTCTCTTCTCAAACCTGAAATGCTCCCTTTCTTTTTCTTTGTTTGTTCTTGTTCCTTTTTCTTGAAGCTTCCTTACACTTATCCATTATATGGACTTATCACATAATAAAAATTAATAATTCCATGGGCCAAGGCCTACATGGCCGGTTGGGCCCCTTAAAATTGGGCCTCACTTCACCTTTTTTTTTTTAGCCCAAAATGGTTGGCTAATTATTGTAATTCATAAGGCAAATTTCCAAAATTCCAATTTTTTTTTTTTTTTTTGCCCTTGGCCTCCTTTCGTAATTCCGCACCATTGAATTCATAACCTACACATTCATACCAAGTAAGGTTCAATTGTGGCCTTATTCATCACAAGTCTATTTATCTTGAATTTTTCGAATAAACAAAAATGTCGGATGTAACATCCTCCCCCCCCCCTTTTAAAACATTCGTCCTCGAATGTTAAATTAACCTTATGGGGCGTCATACTACTTCGGAAGGGTTCTCTTTATAGCCGTCCTTTGTTGACTTTCCGACATGGCTTCTTCACCAACCTTATAGGGTAACTTTTCACATCACTGATTCAAATGCCTTCATAAAATATATTTTCTCATACCCTACATAATCATCGGACCATAAGCTACATTCTCGTAACCGACGGATGCGCTTTCAGACATTATAATCAATATCATTTCTCGTTACACTTCTGAGTTTCTTACCACATCGTCGTAATCCCACTTCACTTCATACCAGACACTTTATGCCAAACAGATTCAGAGCTAGGGTCGGACGCGTATAAGCATGTCGGGCGGATTCATAGTCAACATCAGAGGTACGAAAGTATGTCAGACAAATCTGAGATCGGAGTCAGACGTACAGAGAGATATCAGACAGATTCGAAATCAGAATCAGACGTACAGAATTGTATCATACAGAGTCGTGATCAAAGTCAGACAGACCGAAATGTATCAGACATACGCGTGATCAAAATCAGACGTACAGAGGTGTGTCAGACAGAAACGTATTCAGAATCAGACGCACAAAAATTCATCAGATGGGAACATAATCGAGCTCAGAAATACAGAGGCATACTAGGCAGAGCCTTATCGGAATCGGGAGGGTAGAAGTACAACAGATAGAATATCGAATTAGGATCAAATCGCTCCTATTAAGGCTCCAATGGTTCATGAGAATTTCCCTTTATTTGTAAACTTGTTTGCCAAGTGATCATACAAATCGTCTTGCGTGTCGCTCATCGGCTCCTTCAGAGGTTCCGCTTATTCACACTTCTTATCTTCTATCACTCACAATATTAGTCGCCTGGACTCGGCTCTTGTTCCATATGGACACCAAACGAAAATCATACACACACACATACACACACTTACTAATGCCTTACTGGCGAACGTCTCTGACTGTTATTCGAATTCGTTCAATTTCCCAAGCGGTGTTGTACCTTTTTCTTTTTGCCCATTTAGTTTGCCTCGTTCTGTGTGACTCCTGTAAGGGCACTAATTACTCCACACATTCTATTTTTCCTTTTGGTTACTCCAAATTTCCATTCATATTTATCATACTCTCACTTGTGAAAAACTTTGCATTACTTCCCAGGGGGTCACCCATCCCAGAATTGCTCTGGCTTGAGCACGCTTAACCCCGAAACTTTTATGCATTTTGACGCGTTAGGGTTGATATAATTTCGGCGATCGCCCCGCACGACCTTTGTCACAAAATTTTAGAGCAAATCGGGGTCTTAGCAAATTTTCGGAAAATTTTTATAGTGGGTCCCACCCCCAGCTAAGTCATACAATTACCGTGCTGCCTTTCTGAATCTTCAACATTCACTTTCATACACATATACATATGATTACGGATAACCCACGGATTTAAGTCTTCGTCCCACGAATTCCGCCTCCAAATAGTCGGTGGAATCTGATAAAATATCACCGTAAGGTGTTCTCCGGCCACCGACAGAAGAAAACTAAAGTCCGACAAGTATCGCGGGACCTTTTTGTACTTAGTCTACATATTTACTTCCATATCTCTGGAAAAATTTGGGCAGAGGTTCCTCTGTTTCTCTTACTATCCAAAACCTGTACACCAGAAATACCAATCATGCCTCACAGGGCCAACACATATACACACACATACATATCATATCATGTCGTATCGCAGCCACACGGAGCTGATAACTTCAAATAAGAACTATAACATCGTCGACACTTACCACACGTGCCCATCTCAAACGGCATCGGAGGCACTTTCCTGTTTACTTTCATCCAGGATTTCCAGACTCACACTGACGGTGGGGACATCTCAGTCGCCCTTGCCTTCGATCACTAGGTCGCTAATCCTTTTAAATTTCCATTATCGTCATTGAACAACGTTTTACAGATATCATACACATACCGAGAATTTTAGGAAACTTACGTACTCATAACTGATCGAACTCGGGTCTAACCTGGGGAGCTGCCGTGGGAACTGTGTCCCTCATCATCGTCGTCTGTCTGGCCCCCACTATTACCTGCATCTGAATCGGAGGAGTGTAGATAGCCTGGCAATTCCTGGTTCACCGACGGCCAAGACAAAGGGCTGGAGTAGGGCGTAACACTCTCCGGGGAAGCCTGTCTAACATACTGCTCCACTACCAGAGCTGCTGGCACATCCTCGGGAACCTCCTCCTCCGGCGTCCCATAGGGATGCTCTGGTGGCTCTGCATCGGGGCTATCCTCCTCCCTGTGAGTAAGAAACTCTGGAGCTATCGTCGCTGGGTCCTCCGAAGGGTCGGTGTCATAACTATCTTCCCTGGGAGCCTCTGCTCTGGGATCAAAAACTCTGGAGGAATTGTCTCTGGATCCTCCGAAGGGTCTGTCTCAATCGAATAGCTGGGGATCTGCCTACTCGGTCCTGGTGATGTCCTAGGGGCCTTATTAGCACCCCCATCCCCATCATCCGAAGCGCTCCTCTTCATTATTTATCAACCTACAATCACCTGCAGGAAGAGGGTCAGAAACATTTTCCCCAAATACCGACACTTCTGCTCTTTGGAGCCTCGCTGTAGATACAGAAATTCGTATGGGAGAATTATCCTAATCATACAGCTTTATCGCACGATCTAAGAATCCAAAGAAGAGTAACACCCTAAATGCCCTGTAGCCTCCTGTTTATAGATGTGGTGCACAACACATCGATAAACAAGACTCTACGAGACACGGCCTGTAGACATTCCGAGGATAAACCGCTCTGATACCACTTCTGTCACGACCCAACCCCCTGGGCCGCGACTGGTGCCCTACTTAGGCACCCCAAACAGACTCACAAACCAGATCATCATATTAAGACTCATTCAGACTTAACATACGTTGTTCGAACTGAAAACTAATAGCAGACGTCACACGAACATTGATCGAACACTTATCTTAAGCGGTCGCCCGTTCAGAACAGTCATATCAAAATCATAAAGGTGGCGGAATATACATCGCACAAATGCACACACACACGTACAAACTCATGGGCCGTCTTGGCTATAGTAGCATACGGGCCGCTTAAGAACGCAAAACAGATCCACATACAAACACACCGGACCCACGACCCACAAATATGACTACAGGCCTCTAAAACAAAACAGAACATGCGAACATATGACGGGACAGGGCCCCGCCGTACCCACACAGCCACAAATGTACAGAACACACGCACAGCAAAAGGTATGTACCAAAAGTTAAGCTCCGGATCAAGGGGAGCCCTCCAAAATAGCAGAATAGGTAGCCTAAACCGGAGGATCACCCGAACGAGCTTCTGTACCTGCGGGCATGAAACGCAACCCCCCGAAGTACAGGGGGTCAGTACGGGAGAAGTATTGAGTATGTAAAGCAGAAGGTACAGGAATCACAATCATAACTGGAGTCAGAAGGAACAAACACAAACGTCAAAGTAGCAAATCAAACCTGTACGGAAGATAAATGTACAAATGCAAATAAAAGATCATGTATAGGGCTTAGGAACGTGGTCACCCCCGACGCTGGTGCCACAACACATCATACTCCAGAAGTTTTTCAAATCTCCGTACAGTCTCCAGACAAATCGTATCACACACATATCACATCATCAGAACATGTCAAATTCCATATCACATCATAACTCCATAGACGGTAACCGGCCCTATGACGAGGCCTCGAAAACCGTAACACATCATACTTCCGAATATGGTATAGCGCGCACGATCACAAAGCCGGCCCGGTACCGACTAACGAAATCATAGCAAATGGCACGAACGGAGTAGTGCATAGACCATATGCATATTAAAAGTAAATTACAGGACTCGACATATAATTACATATAGGCATATACCGACGCCAAAAGGCTCGGAGTAGGAGTCAGGTCGATCAAAATTAATGTATAGAAGTTACGAAGTTCCAAACTGCAAAACCTTTGAAAAGCAACTCCCAGATCATTTTCCGAAAATCTAGTATCATTCATAGTGCAAAACGTTCCATAATGGTGTAGGAGATTTCAAACGGACCTTTGAGTCATAGGCAAACAATTACTTTTCATATCGGACGGAAGTGAGTCCAACAAATCAAATAAGGGAAGCCTCGGGGCTTACGGGCCCACCTTGAGTCAAATCGAGGCGGCGGACACAAATCACGGACTTTAGGCTCCATAAAGCCATCTACGAAAGTTTCGGAGAGATTCGGACACAATAGCAAAAGTTATGAAGGTTTGAACATTCTTTCAACCAAATGTAAGGAATAGGTTTCAATTGCGCTGAATGAATAGTGCCCAAACTTGAACTCGGATTTCCAAGAGCAGAATTATCCCCGAGGGTCCGATCTTGACCTAGTGTAACTAGGACATGCCAAAAGAAGGAAAGGTAAGCTTTACATACCTGGATTGCGCCTTACGCTCGTCAAATCTCAATTCCCGTTTCGTCCAAAAACTGCAAATGGTCACTTTTACTAGTTACTATTCATGAAAGTTAACATTTTAACCTTTGGGTTATACTTGGCTACCGAAATTTCGGCAGCACTTCCCCTATACATTTGACACCCCGAGAATTTAACTCGGCTCAACACAACCAACAACAACCCAACAACAACATCAACAACATCAACAATTTTTCATAATTCACAATAAGACATAATATAACACCATTAGTCTACTTTCCAATGTAATGCCATAATTCTTCCAACATTTCCAAATCAATGCCAACTTACATCATTCTTTCCATTAAGTCACTACTTTTCCAATTTTTCCTAACCTTCAACATACAAGTTCGTTATACACTTCCATCTTCCAAATTCATCAACAATAATCATAATTTGCCCGTGATACATTCATTTTCCATTTTTACATAAATCATAACAAAGTTGCATATTCTCTTACAACAACTTAATAACCATTTTTCCAAGACAATAAAGATTGTTATCTTCCCATTCACTTCACCATAACACACTTAGCATACAAACAAGATCAAATTCATATTCCATACCCAACATAGCACCACACGGCCACTTCCTACATTCTCCAATTTTCACTAATTCATTCCACTTTCATTTCTAACACAATTTCCATCATACTACAACTAAATTACATCATGAATTCAAGCCATCTTAAACATACAATTCATGCATAAATTCGGCCACCATGAACACCATCCCAACACACAAAGTTTCCATGTTTTTCATTCATTCACACATACTACAACATACATACATATATCTTATGGCATGAAAATGGAAAAATCCTTACCTTTCTTCAAGTTCTTCACTTGGAGGTTAAAATTGTTTTCTTGCCACAATACTTATACCAACTTGTAGAGGGCCTTGAGTTTAGCACTAATCTCACAACCAAAGAATTTTTGAACCAAAGATTTGGGCTCCAATTTTTTTTTTTCTTTCTTTTCTTTCTCTTTCTCTTCTCAAACCCGAAATGCTCCCTTTCTTTTTCTTTGTTTGTTCTTGTTCCTTTTTCTTGAAGCTTCCTTACACTTATCCATTATATGGACTTATCACATAATAAAAATTAATAATTCCATGGGCCAAGGCCTACATGGCCGGTTGGCCCCCTTAAAATTGGGCGTCACTTCACCTTTTTTTTTTAGCCCAAAATGGTTGGCTAATTATTGTAATTCATAAGGCAAATTTCCAAAATTCCAATTTTTTTTTTTTTTGCCCTTGGCCTCCTTTCGTAATTCCGCACCATTGAATTCATAACCTACACATTCATACCAAGTAAGGGTCAATTGTGGCCTTATTCATCACAAGTCCATTTATCTTGAATTTTTCGAATAAACAAAAATGTCGGATGTAACATCGCCAATGAAAGGCGTTATGAGATTTGGCAAAAAGGGGAAGCTCAGTCCCCGGTATATTAGACCATATGAGATTGTGCGCAGAATAGGAAAAGTGGCCTATGAGTTAGATCTACCTCCGGAATTGGAGTCAGTCCATCCAGTATTTCATGTCTCGATGCTTCGAAAATGTGTTGGAGATCCTACTAGGATCGTCCCAGTGAGTGATGTGCAAGTGACAGAGAAATTGACTTATGAAGAAGTACCCATTGCCATATTAGACAGGCAAGTACGGAGGCTTAGGAACAAGAAAGTGGCCTCAATTAAAGTTCTGTGGAGGAATAGCAATCGAGAGGAGATGACATGGGAAGCAGAAGAAAGTATGCGATCTAAATACCCACATTTATTTCAGCTCGTGGAAGAAGCCCAAGATGAGACGTCAAGATCATAAGGTATGTATATTTCCTTTTATGCTTTTGGGTCATGTGTGGACAAAATTTTTATGTTGTTACGTTGTGGCCCTGTGTGGCATCGATATTATGGGTTGTTGTGGCAGGATGGTAGCGTCATATTATAAGGGGAACTCTAGCGAAAGTTTTGTAGAATTCCCCGAGACTTTAACATTTGAGGACGAATGTTCCTAAGGGGGGGAGAATGTTACACCTCGGAAAATTTCCTGTTGGTACGCAAGTAAATGAACTAGTGATGTGTGCGAGGAGTGCGAGTGTATAATGTTTCATGAGCAATGTGCGTATATGGACGAGAATGATTAGAATGAAAAGTCGAGAGATGTGAAAAGTTAAAAGTTGGCAAAACTGCCCAGTGGTCGTAAAGTGCAAAATACGGACCGTAAAATGGAATACGCTCCGTAAACTGGCAGTCGTAAATTGCCATGCAAGGTTTCAACTTTCTGCCCAGTTGAGAAGTGGTAAAATACGACCTGGTGGACGGACCGTAAAGTGATTTACTGCCCGTAAACCATGGTCGTAAATCACCATGCATGCAACCAAAGTTTCAGGTTCTGCTTATGGTTAAAGATGACCACGAGGGACGGTCCGTAAACTGGAATACGGACCGTAAACCTCCATGGACGACCACTGTACACCTCAACACAGAATTTCAATTCATTAAATATGAGGACCAAGACTTGTTTTATTTCATTTCTACATTACACCACTTCTCTCTAGAATCACCTCTCTACATTTATTTCATAAGTTTTCAAGGATTATAAGTCACCAACAACATAAACAAGTGAAGCAAGTGTAAGCAAGCCATTAAATACCATTCAAGTCAAGAAATGCAAATGGAGAAAAACTAGGGTTTTGCTCAAAGTGGAGTATTATTAACCAAAGCTTGTTCCTACAACTTCTAAGATAAGATTCATGATTTTTACATGATGTTTAAGGTATTGAAGAGTTGAAATACATGGATTGTAGAAAATATGGTCAAGTAGGTCATGAATGATGAATAGTGGCATTTTGAGGAATAGTTTGAATTGAATCATGAATGTTGTTGTGTTGTGATATGAATGCATTATAAATGGTACTAACATCATGAACTAGACACTTTAGACGAATGGACGAAGTTGGATGTTATGACCATGAATATGGGTGAATTAGAGGCAAATTAAGGAATCTAAATAATGTGGATAACGTGAATGACTAATGGCCATTGTTATGATATTAATGAAGGTATAGACGCTAGCATTGGAAGGAAGCGTGCAAGTGTAGAATAGTCCGACGAAAAGGTATGTAAGGCTAACACTTCTTTCATAAGGCATGGTTCCTTGGCCAAACTCTTAAATCCTCTATATGAGTATGTTGTATTCATGTGATTGACACTCTGAGCTCATAAGCTCACGACCCTTGATACGTGCTATGAATGCACTACACACCCCATTGACGAGTAAGCATAAGATAGAGATGTAGCGAAAATGATGATGATAGTGATGACGATGATAATAGTAATGATGCTAAAGGTGCCTACGGGCTATTATATTCACATGTGCCAATGAAGGGCTATAATGACACCCTGAGCTTATAATGTCGGGTAGAATATATGTATATGGATGTATATATATATGTATGTATATGATTACGTAACGCGCGCACACATCTGCAGATGGTACGGATAACCCTGAAGCCTTGGTAGGGCCAGGTAGAAATAACATTGAGCCTTGGTTGGCCAAGTATGTATGAAACACCGAACCTTATGGTCGGGTACGCTATGTATGTATATAAGTGTATGGCTATGTATATAATATGAATATGAATGTGAAAAGACTATGTATACGAATACGAGCACTATTATGAAATGCGCCTGAGAAATGGAAAGTTCCTATGAAAGGCAGGTATGTGCCATGACGATGATATTATTGTCTTCCCTCCTATGCCACTTCATATATTGTCTATGATGCTTATATATTGATGTTAATCATGCTTTGCATACTCAGTACATTCTTCGTACTGACATCCTTTTGTTTGTGGATGTTGCGTCATGCCCGCAGGTGCACAGGGAGACAGACTTGATCCATAGCTGCTTATTCAGAGATTACATAGCGGAGCTCCATTTCCTTCGGAGCTATAGCTTTTGGGTACTTATTCTTTTGTGTATATAATTATGGGCATAGCGGTGTCCTGTCCCGCTCATGTGATATGTTATACTCTTCCTAGAGGCTCGTAGTCATGTGTATATGGTTAGACATGTCCGGCCTTGTCGGCCTATGTTTTGTATATCATTTTGTCGGCCACGTTGGCCACGTACATTGATGTGGCATAGATGCCTATGGTGATATAAATGTACCGTTGTCCAAATGGGACTAGTTGACGAATGAATGGAAATGTATGTATAATTATGTGGCTCACCTAGATGTAAGTGTAAGAGTAAGCTAAGAGGGTGCTCGGGTGGGCTAGCACCGGGTGCTCGTCGCGGCCCCGAGTCGGGTCGTGACATTACCTTTATATACATAAGCCCTTCGGCTATCAAAATAATATACATACAATAAGGACATCGTGAGACCATGCTACCCACACATACGTATCTACGAGCCTCTACTAGAGTACTAGACATATGGACGGGACAGGACCCCGTCGTGCCCAAAACATATATGTACACAAAATAGTAAATCAATGGCACCTCCGGAATAATGGAGTGCCTCAAAAGTTTGCTTATCGGCTTCTATAAATCTGGGTCGCCTCCCTGTCTACCTGTGGGCATGAACACAGCGTCCAAAGAAAACGAACGTCAGTATGAATATTGTACTGAGTATGTAAGGCATAAATGAAATGAACACAATCGAAAAATCATAAAACATAAGATGAAGATATAACCTGCGTAACATTTAAGGGTGGATACCTTTCATGCCTATATCATATATAACCATAGTATATGTATCATCATAGTGCATATATCGTCGTATCATATATGTATATCATAGTACCGTATCTGCTCATACACATTAAACATTATCAGTATTGGGCCACGTAGTGGCTCGACAATATCCGTATTCGGCCACGTGGTGGCTCGACAATATCACATACATGTATTCCGTACCCGGCCATAACAAGGCTCGATATATCCCATCATCATCATTTCCATCACTATGGAAATCTTTTATTGTCACATACATCTCATAAGCTTATCATAACTTTTCATGGAGCATACATTTGAATTTAAAGAAAATCTATGAAAATCATATCATATTCCTAGCATGAACTCATATGATAGACTTTATAACCTCTAGACTTAGGCTCATCATTACCATCATCACATCTATGGCGTATCTCTTACCTTTATCTCATATGAAATCCTCTATGAACATAGACTCGTAATTTTTCGAAACATTGGTCATAGGACATGCATTAGAGCTTATAGACAATCTATAATAATATCGGGGTGACATAAGGTCGAGAACCCCCGATTACATTATGAAGTGACCATATTCATCATATCTCACCTTGAAGGAACTAACATTTTAAGGTGAGTGTACATCATGAACAACATCAAGGGATCGTAAATAGGATCATTAACTTCATAGACATCATTTCTTGCTTTAGAATATCTAGGCTTAAACTTATCATCATTATTATCATATTCATGACATATTTCTCATCTTTATCTCATAAGAAGCTCTTTATCAATGTTGACTCATAGTTCCCGAAATGTAAGAAAGTCATGGAGAGGTAGGGAAATAATATCATAGGGATCATATAAGGATCATTAGCTTCGTAGGAATGTCATATCATGAGCTTTAGGACTTCTAGACCTATATTCATCATCAATATTGTCATGCTCGTAGCGTATCTCTTTTCTTTATCTTGTATGAAGCTCTTTATAATCGTAGGCTCATAATTTCCGATATGTAGAAAAATCGTGGAAGGATAGGAGGATTCATACCATAAGAGTCATGCCTTAGAAAGAAAGGACTAGCCTTACATACCTCTTTTGTTTAACAATTCCATCGCTTGATTGTTCTCCTTCAATGCTCACATTTCTACCTTCAAGAGAATTCGCATTCACATTAGCTAATCGATATTATGAACGTGCTTACTAAAGCGAGAGAAAATTGGGCAGCAGTTCCTTTGTCTATACAACCTTCCCCATATTGTATAGCAACTTCCAAACATTTATAACAACATTCACAATATCATAACCAACAATCTTTATTCATCTACATTACCCTCATTTCACAATTCCATTTCAATTCATCCATATTCATGGTCATAGTATACTAGTACATTTTCTCACATATAATGCTTACCCCATATCCTTAATATCATTTTTAACATAACCATATCACAACACATCAATAATCATGACTCAATTCAAGCTATCACTCAAAATGACACTATTCCCACATTCATGACCCATTTTTCTATATTCTTCTACAATCCAAGTGTTTCAACTTTTCAACCTTAAATAACATGGAAAAACCATAAAACTTACCTTAGATAGTGTAGAAGCAAGTTTTGGATGATAATCTTTCACTTGAAGAAAAACCCCTAGCTTCAATCTAATGGGGTTTCTTGCCTTGGATGAACCCCAATGAGTTTCTTACACTTGATTTCCTTGGGTTGATGAGGTTGATCATTAATCTTTCTTGAGTTCTTGTGGATGAAGAGTAGAGAGGGTTTTCTAGAGTGTTCTTGAGGTGACAGGCGAAAATAAAATCAAATAAATGAGAGAGAGGGTCCTTATATCAACTTAAAAATATGTCCCGACCTGAACATACGGACCAACATACGGTCCGTACATTTTATACTGACCGTATGTCTGGACCGTATGTCTGGACTGTATGTTTGGTCCAGTGAAGACCCTCATTCAGGGCAGAACATACGGTCCGTGTGTTTTATACAACCAGTATGTTTGGCCGTATAATGCCCAGCTTTCCGAAGTTCGTTCTCGTTGACTTGTTTGATCTCCAATCCTTATGGAACCTTCTTAACACTTGTTTATCACCTCATTAAAAATCTAGGGGACGTTATAACTCTTCTCCAAAGCATCATTAAATCATCATTAACCCGTTACTCGTAAATCCTTTCCGATACATAACGTATGCCTTGCCTTCCTTAACAACCTCCGTCTCCTACTTCACATGTCTTTGAAATCTCATTTAGAATCATCAAATGTTATTTCTTACCTATGTAAACGTCGTATACGTCGCGCCCTTCGTCATTCTATTCATTGTGCATGAACGGAAAATTTTCCGAGGTGTAACACCCATATCTAACATACGTTTGCCACTCTAAGTTATGTACAAGACAACGTTAAAAATATATAAATAAGACAAAGGAGTAAAAGAGAGGAATCTGACAAAATCAATATTCATTACGTCAATTAACATTTAATTTTCTTTTTATTTATTTTCGGAATAATTTCGAATATAATTTATGTACTAGGATAACTTATGAGGAAATATTTACAGTGAATATCTTTATTATTTTGAGTAAAAGAATACGTTTGAGTTTTTTTTTTCATATCCAAAAATTAGTTAAATTTCATTTTCAAAACACTGTTTATTTAGAAAAGCATGAGCGAAAGCATATTTACAATCAAAGAATATCGATATTTTTAATTTCTTAAAATGTTGAAAAGGTGGGTTAAGTTGGGCGGGTTGGGTTATGACCCTTCATTTAGCTCATCTTGACCCACCCCATCTTAGCCCAAACAAGCTTTTGGCAAGGTTGGGATTTGGCCCATCTACAGGTTCAACCCATCTTAACCCGCCCAACTTTAGCCCAAATGGCCTATTTTCCACCCCTAGTTGTTGATCATTGACCCCTCTAATCTAATTGGATATTGTTGTTTTAATTGTTGAATTTCTATCATCTAAATTGTGGATTAATAGATTCTAGGTTTGAATCTCCCTTGGCTTCTAGAATCAATTCATGAATTTAGGGTTCTTTCTAATTTGGGGGTTTTGGTATAATTGATGAAATTGGGGGACCACTTGTGGTTAGAATTCCATGAAATTAATGACTAATTGAGCTATGCGTAATGTGATTTCAGCCTTAATTTTCAGTTTTACCTTCGTGTTTCGATAGGGGTATTTTGGGTATCTTGAGTACTTTTCCACCCGTCTCTTTTTCAAATTAGTTGACTTTGTTGTGGTCATTTACTTACTTAGCATTGATATTATTAGACTTCGATCGTTTTGAGGCACTTTGAAAAGGGAAGGCTCGAGTGGAGTAGTACGTGGCTCCTGTTCGGCATTTAAGGTAAGTTACGACTTACTTTAGTTAGACTTTGATTAGTGAAACATATGTATGCGTAGAGTTGAGTTATTGGCCATTGCATTGCATTGACATCCATCGCATTGCATTACATATATCATCATCTCATTTTAAATCTATTGATCGGACTTGTTGGTTGTACTTGTGTTGTGTTTATTATGTGGACTTAAGTGGATACTTTGTGTCTGTCTGTTTATCTTGATTGATTCTGTGCTTATATGAGTGAACTAATCTTAGTCGGCCTATGATGCTTACCAGTACGTGTGTACTGATATGCACTTTTTCTGAGTGCAGATTGTGAGGCAGGACCTTCTTCCAGACCCCGATTCTAGCCTTGAGGCTATTGCTATCAGGATCCGAGGGTGAGCTACCTTGCTGCCATGCAGCCCTGGAGATTCCTTTCCTATTTGTCTATCATTACTCCTTTAGACATTTTCACTATATTTCAGACATTTGTATTATTCTAGACAGTGTTGGTTAGCGCTTTTGTACGGTGACTTCATTTTTTGGGATTGTATTATGACTAGTATTTTCCGTACTTATTATTATCTAAGGTATTGACATAGACTCATTATTATTTGATCATGCTATTTAAGTCATTTGGTAATTGAATAAGTAATTAATTAAGGGGGTGGTTCGCCCACCGGGAGATTAGTGTGGGTGCCATCATGAGGGTATTTGGGTCGTGACATTATTAGATTCGAAAACACTCAAAATTTATTTAGAGAAACTTTAATTTAGAAGTTTATCTAGAAGTTCAATATTTTCATTTCACAATTTATACCAAAAAAAGGATTAGTTCTCGAATTGCCCAAACCTACTACGTTTGCAGCTAATAATTGGGTTAATTTACGTTATATTCCAAGTTAAATACATCCAGCATTAAAAGAATTGCCGCCTCCTGTATTCCTCGTGTCTTATTGTAGCATGGCGATATGAACCGCAATTTCTTTTTTGGGAATATTCAATGTTACAAAGCAGTGGATCTGTTTGACGGAAAGACTGTTCAAAAGACAAAAGTTACACATATTTTGAGCCGGTTTGGATTGGCTTATAAGTTACCTATAAGCTATTTTCAGCTTTTTTGAGTGTTTGCTGGCCAATTTAAAACCATTTTGTGCTTAAAATAAGAGCAAAAAATTAATTGGGCCTGTTTGGCTTAGCTTATCTAAAGCAGCTTATAAGCTGAAAACAGCTTATGAGTAAAAAAAAAAAAAATTTGGACTACCTTAAATTTTTTTTTTTTTAGCTTATATGCTACTTTTTTTAAGCCCATCCAAATAGGCTCTTTGTCTTTAATAACAGAAAAGAACGTCTTTTTTTTTTGGCGGGGGGGGGGGGGGGGGGGGGGGGGGGAATTTGTATTATATACATTTGATTTCAGTCCACAAAACAAGCAATTATTTGAATGCAATAAAAAGGAGAAATCTCCTTGAATCCTTGATCACGTAGTATACATGAATATTAATTAACACAGTATTGAAATAACAATAGTTTCTACTTTAAGGCAACAGAAGAACATGAAGATATAAATGCAATCCTTTTCCTAAAGAGAGAACAATCAAACGACAGAATCAATCCTCTACACAAATTCAATCATAGTTTTCTTTCCCACACAACATAAACTAAATCCAAATATACGGTGAATATATAGATAAGATAATTAACTTAAGAAATGGAAAATCTTCTCCTCCTCGGCTTAGTAATATCTAAAGCGCCATCATCAATATTGGAAGTGTCCTTTGATCCATGCTTAAAGGGATTCAATTTCCCCAAAGTTTTGGACATAGAAGAGAAGAAAGTTGTCTTCCTCAAACTCCTTTTATTAGCTGAAGTACTAGTTGTTTTCTGTATATCTGCAATGTACATCTTCATCTTCAACAACTCTGTTCTTAGAACTTCGTTCTCCTTCACAAGCGAAACGTCGGCTTGTAATTGGTTCCTTGTTGCCGTGGCTTCTGGGAAGTTATTGTTAGTATCATCTGCGCCGCTCCTTATCTTGAGTTGATCGAAGTAGAGAGCATGAAGGACTATTTGCACCGGCAAACGTTTGTTTTGAGAAGCATGCACTCTGGCTTCATACGATAGTTTCAGTGGATCCATCACACTGCACACTTTCTCTCTTTCTATTTCATCCAAATGTGGATGTGCCTGAAATTTAACCACAAATCCTCATAGTTAGATCTGGTTTGATTTAGTTAAGTCATTAAGTATATATAAGTTGTATGAACTGTAGTTTAGGTGATTTATAATGAGAAATTCCTGTTATGCTATCCGTTACATGAAAGTTAAGAAGGATTTTGTCACCTTCAAGTAGATATCGACGGCTCTGTAAAGATCATCATCAGCCTTTCTGGCTCCCTTAGGAACCAAAATAGCAATTCCATTGAATTTTGGTATACTTAGATCCCCAAAAGTAGCAATTTCACCAAGATAGGCGTCGACAGTCTTTGCAACTCTCTGCATCGCCGTGGAACAAGCTTCTCCAAAATCACCACCATTAAACACCGCTACACTCTTCTCTTTCTCCATAAACCCAGAAATGATTCTCCTCACGCTCTCAAGATCAAATAGTCTTTCTCCATCATAAGTAAAAGACAAGACGAGCAGATCATCTACGGTCACATGTTCTAAAATTGCTGATATCCTTTTCTCCAATTCATTCTTGCAACTATTGGCTGCTCTTAAGAAAATAGCTGTACGCAGGAGGCAACACAGGAAATTGATTGGGAAAGCTGCTTTCTCGACAGGTAAGAGAGTGACAATTGACTCGAGTAGTTCCCGTTGATGCATTCTGATGTGGGAATCCTCTGGTTCGACTAATCTGGTGCCGTTTCCTGAGTGGTCACGTACAAGAACTCGAAGAGACCTCTCTGTGTATGTGATTATAGCACTTGCTATTGTTAACTCTTTTGCTCCACGACCTTTCATTGAAACCATGATTCTCTCGAAAAATGCTCCGTTTAAGATGGTTAACTCTTCCGCCCACCAATTTGGTGGTGACCTGCTTGGAAAGTTAGCCTCAACACATGCCTACAAAGATTAAAAAAAGATCCCAATATCTTTTAAATTTTCACTGGTCTGTTGAGATTTGCACTTCTCTTTTAAGATAGCATAAATTATTAGAATCATCTAACATTTTAAACTGTTAAATGAGTTAATCAAGTAATTCAACATGGTATAAAAATCGACAAAATATTCTAGATTCAAAAGAGAGTCATATCTATACAGCGTAATGTTCCAGCAAAGGCATGTTAATTGACTCCCCTAGTACAAGGATAGCTCCTTAACTATTCTAAAGATACAAATCTTCCTCTTCTTTTTTTTTTTTTTTTTAATTTTTCATGTCTAATCAAACATCATCTAAAAATGAAAGGGATGTGTATCAAAAAGTTTTTCAGAAGATCATTAGAGTAGAGATCTGAAGTACCTTAGCGCTAGCGATGTCAACACATCTTTGAACGATCTTGAGGTCGTCTGCAAGGGGAAGAAGATTTTCACATGACTTTAACACGACAAGTGCACCAGAAAGGCTCGTCAAGGCAACTTGGATAAGGAAATCTTCCGTCCTACTAGCAAGATTGTTGTTGCAGTATTTATCAGTCATTTGAAGGTATTCAGCAGCACAACGAAGAGCAGCTACGTTATGAACTGTGATTTCAAAGTTTACTCCGTAGCAGAACTTAGCTGCCTTTTCGAAGATCTCAGGTCCTCCAGGAATATCGGACAAGTTTATCCTCGTTAGATCGGTTTCATTAATCTCAAGTATAAGTTTCCTTATGTAGTTGCTCTTTGCTACTAGCATGAACTGACATGACAAAACAATTATACACATATCAGGAAAACAAGAAAAGAGAACTTCAATACAGATTTAGGATGGATTCTATGAGTTCAACTGAGACAATTGTTTCCACTCAAAACCACGTACTAGGTCCCGAATTTGCATCTAATTCTACATAAGGTAAGCAGATAATAAGTTATTAACGTACGTACCTTGTGAAGATTAAAGTTTGCTTCACCTACTTCAACAATAACATCAGTTGGAATTTCTTGAGAAAAAACCCTGTAACATGGAATATAATGTTAACACACAAACAAACATTTGAAAACATGGGGGGAAAAGAAAAAAGATAAATGATGGTGTGTTTGGGAGGACAGGGATAGTACCATTGGCCAGTTCTTTCCATGGCAAGAGAGAGTCTATTGGTATTCTTGATAGGATGAGCAGCCATGTGAGAGAAGCTTCAATGTTTAGTGCATAGAGGGAAAGCTTTATAGGATAATAAAACTAGGGATCTATTAGAGGATATATAGAGAGAGAGAACTTGATGCGGCTTTTTCATCCAGCTTATTTGTAATTTTAAGTGGTATCTACTCTGCCTTTTCGGATAACAACTACTACTATTACTAGTAATTAATCTTAGTAAAAGCTGTCACGTTTTCGATCTCTAAATTTGAAAGTAAGAACTTGATTCCATTGTCCATTCTGCCCCCGATTCCCATTAACAACAAATATCCAGCAGCTTATCTTTTCAGCTTTCCGCTTTTACTGTCGCTTCTTGTTCCGTTCGATCTTGACTTGTTTCTTGCATCTTTTTCCAGAGTTCGTTTTCATTAAGTGCATCAAATAAAACGAGAACATTATCAAATCATCTATAATAAAATTAAAATTCCGTAAATTTCGTCATTGTTAAAATGGAATAATATCATGATCGGCTTTTTAGATACAGCATTCGATGCTTTTCATTAAACATTCGCTCAAAAAGACCCTGTGATGAGTTAGTCTAGCATTATTGTGGAAGTAGCTCCAATCATTCACAGTAGTTCGACTTGTACAACAATATGGTATGCATGTAGATTATATTTATCTTAGTTGCTCGTTTACTCCAAGCTTGTACATCTGTATACGGGTGAAATCGAGATCAAAGCTACCCTCGATCTCCTGTTATGATATGTAAGGATTTGGACCGTTATATGGGATTGAACGGTTTCCAACCGGGGGTCCCGTAGTTGAGACCTCAACATGGTCGAGGGCAAATATCGACATTGATTCAATCGACACCAGAGGTGGTCGAGTAAATCGAGTATTGATCATGACCGAGTATAGCCCGAACGGACTAAGAATACCGAGATGGAATAAGAAGCAGTTGAGTAGATAAGCATGGGGCCATAATATCCGCCACCGACCGGATATTTCGGCACCTTTTTAGGTCGGTTACTCAACTGATACACGTGTTGCTATCTAGAATTGTAAACAGGGTAGGACTCCTTTACTATATAAAGAGGAGCACCCCCTAATTTTTCAGTCTCCATTCTTTTAGGCACAAGCAAACTCTAAACAATTATATTCGAATTCTGAGCTATTGTTCTACATTTTCTTTAAGTGTTCATCAATATTTTACACGACTCGAACCCGGTTCCAACAACTCGAGCTCGGTTCTGTTACTCTTTATCATGGACAAGGTTTTTTATTTCTTCGGTTTGATCATTAACTTATTTCCATATCATTATTTGTTGTTATTTCATCATACGTATTAAATTAAATCACGTATCCTTTGCACCGCGTATAAATTCAACTGTTACTTGCTTTAAGGGTAAACAGTTTGGCGCCCACTGTGGGGCCTAGGATAATAGTGGCGGTTTAATACAAGTTTTGATAACACACGATATTTTACACTTGTTCTTTGAAGTTTAATTTCAGGTCTATCCAACATGTCAGACTCTCACTCTGTCAATTTTCATGTTGAATCGAGCCACCTCGAGGAAAACGACAATGGGGTACCTAACAACAATATGCCCCCAGTCGATCCTAATGAAGCTGACCCTCACTCTCAAAACGCTGTTAATACTGATCGGTCATCAATGTGGGATGCACCTATAGATGTGGATAATGGAGTCATGTTGCAACAGCTCAGGAACCAGTTAGAAATGGCTATGGCACAATTGCAAGCCCAACAAGCGATTATAGCACAACTGCAAAATCAAAATCGAGCACCCAATGCTGCTCAATCCGAACAGACCAAGGAAACTGCCCCATGGGAGAAAAGGCACGTTGCTGAGAATAACGGGAACGAACCCGGACAAAATGCCGAGCTGATGAGAATGCTCGAAGAACTAATGAAACCAGTAGAGTCCATGGAGAAGAAGATAGAGGCAAATGACAAGAAGCTGGAGAACTATAACGTCAGGGTCAATCAAATTCCTGGAGCGCCCCCGATATTGAAAGGACCGGACTTGAAGAAGTTCGTTCAAATGCCTTTCCCACGGAGTGTTGCACCAAAGCCGATCCAAAAGAGGTTTCGCATGCCCGATATCCCAAAGTACAATGGGACCACTGACCCAAATGAGCATGTGACCACGTACATATGTGCTATTAACGGCAACGACCTTGAAGCGGACGAGAGGGAGTCGATGCTACTTAAAAAGTTCGGGGAAACCCTGTCAAAGGGAGCAATGGTATGGTATCATAATTTACCCGAGCATTCTATTGACTCATTTGCTATGCTTGTAGATGCCTTTGTCAAAGCTCATGCAGGAGCCATTCAGGTTGAAATGAGGAAGTCGAACTTGTTCAACGTCAAACAGTGAGATGATGAAACCTTCCGTGAGTTTGTGGCTCGATTTCAAATTGAATGTATGGATCTACCACCGGTTCAAAACGATTGGGCCGTTCAAGATTTTACTCAGGGGCTCAACCCAAGAAGCTCAATCACATCTCTGGAATTGAAGCAAAATTTGGTAGAGTATCCAGCAATCGCTTGGGCCGATGTACATAACAGATATCAATCGAAGATCAGGGTCGAGGAAGATTAAATTTTGAGGACTGCATTGAGATCGTGGCGTTCCAATAAAGGGAACGATCGGTCGAGAAGAACAACGGATGGAGAGCCGAGACCATCCCATGATAGGTATTAGCCTTATCCACCTGATCGAAAGGGCAATGGGCGCAATGGTGACTTAGGCAAAAACGAAAGAAGGAATTATTGTGGCCCGAGTAATCGAGGATTAATGAACAGGAATGTGATCGACAGACCATCAGGAAATAAAGAAGCCTTGAGATTGTCAGAGTATAATTTATACGTCGATGTGGTGACCATAGCAGCATCTGTCATTCACAACAGAGAACAAGGCACCCAAGGCCTATCCAGTCCGATCCGGAAAAACGAGTTAAGAACCTGATTTGCAAGTACCATCATACCCATGGACACCGAACCGAAGGTTGTCGATAGCTAAGGGAGGAGGTCGCTCGTCTGTTTAATCTAGGTTACCTTTGAGAATTTCTAAGTGAACGGGCCAAATCTCATTTCAAGAACGTGGATGCCAACAAGCAAGATGGACAGGAAGAGCCTTAGTATGTGATCCACATGATTATTGGGGGAGTGGACATTCCCCAGGGACCAATAATGAAACGTACCAAAGTTTCCATTACTAGAGAAAAAAGTACACGGAGTTATGACCCCGAGGGTCCTATCTAGTTCAACGACGAGGATATAGAAGGCATCATTCAACCCCATAACGATGCACTGGTAATATCTGTCCTTGTTAATAAATTTAGAGTTAAACGTGTGTTGATTGATACAGGTAGCTCGGCTAATATCATCTGATGGAGAGTCATCGAGCAGCTAGGACTACTAGACCAGATCGTGCCAGCAGTCCGAGTCCTTAATAGGTTCAACATGGCCTGCGAAACAACGAAGGGTGAAATCACCTTGCTGATCAACACAGCTGGAACCATGCAGCAGACCAAGTTTTATGTGATTGAAGGAGACATGGGATACAATGCATTATTTGGAAGACCATGGATTCACAACATGAGGGCAGTACCCTCAACTCTGCACTAAGTGTTAAAGTTCCCAACCTAGAAGGAATCAAGACGGTTGGTGGTGAGCAGCAAGCTACAAAGGAAATGTTCGCGGTCGAGGAAGCAGCTTCGGCAGCTAACGCTCCGGTGTTAAAGGACGCAAAGTCAAACAAAAGGGAAGACACCAAATAGCAATCATAGGCTCCGATCCCGGTGTCCTTGGAAGATCGGGAAAGGAACGCACCAGATGAAGAAATCGACTATGGGGTCCCGAGATCTTTCGTGGTACCCGATGATTCGGACGCCACTAAATTAGCAGTCGAGGAACTTAAGCAAGTTATACTGTTCGTTCATCTACTGGACATGAAGGTATACCTAGGCACGGTGTTAACCTCCGAGCTCAGGAAAAAAATTATTAAATTTCTTAAAAATAACGACGATTGTTTTACCTGGTCCCATTTAGATATGACAGGTATCCCACCGGAGGTGACAACTCACAAGCTGAGTCAGGAGCTAAGTTCCCCTCCAGTTAAAACAAAAAAGAAGGCCACAGCCCGAGGTCAAGCATGCATTCATCAAAGATGAGGTATCTAAACTCCTTAAAATAGGATTCATTCGGGAAGTTAAGTACCCAGATTGGTTAGCTAATGTAGTAGTTATACCTAAAAAGGGAAACAAGTTTAGAAGGTGCATAGACTATAAAGATTTAAATAAGGCATGCTTGAAGGATTCGTTTCCTCTGCCCAGCATCGAACGAATAATCGACGCTACGGCAGGGCACGAGATGCTAAGTTTCCTCGATGCCTACTCCGGGTATAACCAAATATAGATGGAACTGGAGGACCGAGAAAAAAATTTCTTTTGTGACTAGGTTTGACACATATTGTTATAATGTAATGCCTTTTGGCTTAAAAAATGTCGGTGCCACCTATCAACGCCTAGTTAACCGTATGTTCGAACACCAAATAGGAAATTCAATAGAAGTTTTTATAGATGACATGGTTGTTAAGTCTATGCGAGCAGAGGACCATTTAAAGTATTTGCAAGAAACTTTCGACATATTAAGGAAATACAACATGAAGCTGAACTCAGAAAAATGTGCCTTCGGTGTCGGTTCGGGTAAGTTTCTCAGCTTCATGGTATCGAATCGAGGGATCGAGATCAACCCGGACAAGATAAAGGCAATAGAAGATATCACCATTATAGACGACATCAAAGGGGTGCAAAGATTAACCGAGCGAATAACTGCACTAAGCCACTTCATCTCCAGATCCTCGGATAAAAGTCATCGGTTTTTCTCATTGCTAAAGAAAAAGACCAACTTCTCCTGTACCCCCGAGTGTCAGAAGGATTTAGAAGAACTCAAAGGGTATTTATCGAGCCCACCTTTGCTACACACACCAAAGGCAAACGAGCAGTTGTACCTGTACTTAGCGGTGTCCGAGATAGCGGTAAGTGGAATCCTGGTTCAAGAAGAAGAAGGTACGCAATACCCAGTTTACTATGTGACCAGAACCCTAGGTGACGCTAAAACGAGGTACCCATACTTAGCGGGTATGATATTGAATATAAACCCCGAACTGCTATCAAATCCCAAATACTAGCGGACTTCGTGGCCGACTTTACACCGGCCATGATCCCCGAGGTTGATAAAGAATTAATCCTTACCTCGGGGACTAGTTCGGGGGTTTGTACCTTATTCACAGATGGTGCTTCCAATATGAAAGGGTCCAAGTTAGGAATCGTTCTTAAACTACCCACATGAGATGTAATAAGGCAATCTATTAGATCTGTTAACTTGACTAACAATGAAGCCGAGTATGAGGCTATGATTGCAGGTCTAGAACTGGCCAAGAGCTTAGGGGTCGAGGTCATCGAGGCCAAATGCGATTCCCTCCCCGTGGTTAATCATGTGATTGGGACATTCGACATCAAAGAAGACAGGATGAGAAAATACTTAGACAAGCTGCTAGTAGTGTTGCACAGATTCAAAGAATGAACACTTGAACATGTATCTCGAGATCAGAATAATGAGGCTGATACTTTGGCTAATTTGGGCTCATCGGTAGAATATGAGGGGTTCAACTCCGGTGCGGTGCAATTGATGAGCTCAGTTATCGAGACCAGGCACGCTCAGGTAAAATCGACTAGCTTAACTTGGGATTGGAGAAACAAGTATATAGATTATCATGAAATGGGAAACTGCCATCCGATCCCAAAGAATTGAGGGCCCTTCGAGCCAAGGCAGCTAGATTTTGCTTGGACGACAGCCTGTTATACTGAAGGTCATTTTACGGTCCCATGGCAAGGTGTTTGGGGCCAGGAGAAACCGACTACGCTATGAGAGAAGTTCACGAGGGGACTTATGGAAACCACTCGGGAGCCGATTCACTGGTACACAAGTTGATCAAAGCCGGTTACTAGTGGAATGAGATGGAGAGGATGCAAAAGCCTTTGTCCAAAAATGCAATGAGTGCCAAAGACACGCTCCCTCGATACATCAACCAGGAGAGGAACTTTCTTCATCCTGTCCTTTCTCCATAGACATTCATGAAATAGGGAATGGACATAGTAGGGCCTTTGACCTGGGCTCCGGGTAAGGCACACTATAGTTTACTTATGACTGACTATTTCTCTAAGTGGGTTGAAGCACAGGTGGAAGGAGATTTTACCCTAGGTCTTATGGGCGTATCGTATAACGGTAAGATCCAGTACCGGAAAAACCCCGTTCTCCCTAGTGTATGGAGCCGAGGCACTAATACCCGTCAAGGTCGGTGAACCAAGCTTAAGGTTTCAGGACGCTACACAGGTATTGAACTACGAAGCAATGACCACTAGTCTAAATCTAGTAGATGAAAAAAAAAAGCTGCCTATGTCTGGTTAGCAGCTCAAAAGCAACGGATGCAAAGATACTATAACCGGAGAGCCAATCTTAGGCATTTTCAGATTGGGGACTTAGTCCTGCGAAAAGTCACACTTCACAATAAGAACCCCAATGAAGGGAAATTGGGCCCGAATTGAGAAGGACCATATAGAGTCACCGGCATAATCGGGAAAGGCTCCTATCAGCTCGAGTCTGAAAATGGAAAATAACTTCCATATAACTGGAATGTGGCGCACCTAAAATGATACTATTGCTAAGGTATGAACAATATTTACCTTTCTATTCTTTTAAGTCTAACCATGCAGGTATACATCGAAGTGGACATCGGAAGCAGCATAATGGAAGTCGAGAAGTCATAGACTTAGGACTAAAAGCACGTGCTGCACTCTTTTTCCCTTCGACCGGTTTTGTCTCGAGGTGGAATTTCCGGCAAGGTTTTGAATGAGGCAGCGCCATATAGGGTGCTACTAAAACTAAGAAGACCGATCAAGAACCGGGGACTGGGGACTGCCCATGTGGGATCAATAGTACTCGAGCCCTCACATTTCGGACTCCAGTACTAAGGGACTATCATACCCTGGGCAAATCGATACCTATTCAAAGCAAAGGTTTGAACGATAGGATTTTTTGTAAGAGCCAAACGATCGATTGAATTGTGCCCGTTAGTTTGTTCTTGCCACGACAACTATAGTAATCTTGTCTCTTGTTTAATCAATACACTTGGAAATTTTTCAAAGTATTATTTTAGCTGTTACTATTCCTTTGCATTAGTATTGCATTTTATCGGGCCCCTAAATATCCGAAATGTGCAAACTAAAGGCTAAAAGCCTAAGTTGTCAAAAGACTATAGTCTAAAATATAAAGGACTACGGTCTAAATTGTTGACGGCTACGGTCCGAAGTGTTAAAGACTACGGTCTAAAAACCCAAAAACTACAAGTTAACTTGTTTAGTAGACTACGGTCAAAACAAGGTCCGAAGTCATTGGGATTTTGACCCGATCACACAATGCGACTCAGAGACGTCTAAGTTCGCAAATAGAAAAATAAGGCCTTTGCATAACTACATATTCATTAACTTGTTAACGGTTAACAATTAGCCTTGGTATCACCTTTGAAATTCGGTACTAAGGCAATATCATGTCGGTAACACTCGAGACTGAGTTACTACCACTTTAAATTTTATTTTTGCCAAGGCAATATCATATGTCGGTGAAACTCAAGATTGAGTCACCACTACTTTCAATTTTATTTTTTCTAAGGCAATAATGTGTGCTAACGCAATAGTGCGTATCGAACAAGTTCGAAATCAAGTCAATGACTATTCTAATCCTTAAGCACAAAGGATAAAGGAATATTATGCAATGAAAAATGGTGAATAAAACCGGGAAAATGCTTTCTTATATATATGTGTCAAATATTTACAAAGGCTCAGAAAATGGCCTTGAGTTCCAAAACATAAAAAAACTACATAGAAAATCGAAAAAAGCTAAAAAGAAATCTAAGGCTTCTAAGCCTAATCTTCATCCGAGCTCTCGACATCACCCTCGTCCGATTCGAGGTCACTGTCCGACCTCTCAGGATCATACTTGGCCTTCGCCTCTGCCTCGAGCCTCTTGGACTCTTCGATTTGGTTCGATAAGTCCGCCCCGGTAGCATAAATGTCTTCTAAAGTCTCCCTTCGGGATAGACATCGCATGTACTCGGCCCTAGTGTCGCTCTTTTTCTCGGCCTCGGTTACATCGGCTTTGTATTGAGCCAACATCCTATTAAAACCCGAGATTCTGCCCAAGGCTTAATTGTATTTGGCCTGCAAATCGATGTTATCACGGCCAAGATTGTCCCGCTCCGACTCGGCCGAGGCAAGTTTCAATCGGAGTTCTGCAATTAGCTCCGACCTCTTATCAGCCTTGTCCGTCATCACACGGAGCTGATCCTTAGCTGATGCCAAGTCTTCCTTGAGAGCATCTCGCTCGGAAGGAACACCATCCATTTTGCCCTTGAAGGACTCAAGCTCGGGCTTAATCTCGTTGAGCTCAAACCAAAGCTGCTCGATTAAGGTCACATACTCCCGGGCCTGAGAAGGGGTGGAGTTAGCATCGACTATTAATCGCTTATTATGAACTTCAAAAGACCTTACCTTCTCTGCTAGGAGGTTATGTTCCCGTCTGGCTTCGATGGCCTCATTCCGGGCCTTCTCCAAATCGGACTGAAGAATGGAGGGATCAGGTAAGCTCGAGATAAACTCTTGATTTTGCTCGTAGAGCTTCCTGAACTATTCCATCTCTCGGGTTGCATCTCGAGTTGATCCTTAAGACCGTCCACATCCATCCTCAGTCGGTGGAAGCTTTCATGGTAAAGCACGGAGGCCTGAAATAAAATGTTATACCCCGTATTTATTATACGTCGAATTATTCGCAAGCTAATCGACATAAGTTAAGGACGAGATTATTTTTGGATATGAGATAGGAACTTTTAATTCTCAATTTTAATTAGTACACGAATTGCTTATAAATTTCAATTAGTTTAGAAATATTATTAGAGATTAGGGAATAATGAACTATTATTAGATTATTAAGTAGGGATTAGTGATTAATTAAAATTAATTAGGTTAGCTAATTATTATTGAAGTGGGCGCCACCCGATTCTTTAATAAAAAATAATAATAAATCAAATGTATCAAAGTGATGATTCACCATGGGGGGGGGGGGGGGGGGGCACGTGTAGGGCCACTAGAATTCATATTAATAGTCAAGTTGGTGACCAAAGTTAGCATTCACTTTCATTATTGCAAATTGAAGCTTAAGAGAAAAAAAAAAGGAGCATAGCCATGGCTGCTGCTCTCGGCCAGCCATGGTTGTAAAAAAAAGAAGATTTTGTTTTCTTATTTTGATTGAGTTCCAAGGTAATTTGCAAGTCCAAGGAGGTGATAGCAACATTGGGTATTGAATTGAGGAAGAAGAAATAGTAAAATTGGAGCAAATAAGTGTAGAATTTCCACCGATTAAATTAAGGTAAGATTTTCTCATTTTATGGTATAATCGTTTTAATGGTGTTGTAATGGAAGGATTAAAATTGGATTGGATAAAATTGGAAGTAAGAAATTGCACGAATTCGTTATTATTGGGAGTTGTAGTTGTTATATGGAATGGTTGGGTTGAAAGATTAAAAATGTATTTTATGTCCATATGTTGTTGTCGTGTTGTCGTTGATATGGCTTCTAAATTTGGAAGAGAGAAGTGTATAACGTATCGTAAACAAATCGTATGTTGGTCTGTTTGGTGTATAATCTTAAATGTTAATGATTTGGATTGGAAAAGGTTTAAGAAAGGTTGTTAGGTTGTGTGAGTTTTTTATGGGCTGGATTGTAAGAATTTGATATGAATATTTCTATTACTGTCGTGGTTGGTATTGCTGTGATAACAGGAGATTAATTGGATGTTCGGGTTAGGCAAGTTATATAGGGGAAATGTTGTCCGATTTTCGTTAAGTTCTTAACTAACAAAACTCCTAATCAAGAAAGTATGAATTAAAGAATGATTCTTATAAGGGATTGGTTACAGATTTATAAGCTAGAAAGTATAGTTTACTAACAATAGCGTTACTTTGATATTAAATAAGCTAAAGGGGCGACGAAGCGAACTTGGTTACCATTAACCTTTAACAGGTATGTAAAGCTATCCCTTCTTTCTTTTGGCATGTCTTAGATATAAGTGACGTATGATATGAGCTTTGGGGTGATCCTATTCATAAGTTTCGAGTGTGATTCATGATTCTTATTCACTTCTTGATGTTAGAACTCTTAAGGTAATTGAGCTATTGTCTCTCAAGTCTTCTATATGTTGGGTAGTAGTCGGTATGTATAAGCTCCTATTCTTAGAGACTCTACGATGACCAATGTCCTTGACTTCCATAAGATATGTCATATTATCTTGGTACATGTCTATGATTCTTGAGGCTCTATTTGATATAGTCCATAGTAACATTTAAAGGGTACTCAACATGACTATCGCCTTTAATACTCGAGTGTTGGTTATTCTACTTATTCTATTGAGTCTCAGATGATGATTTAGTTGCATATGGTTGCTCATGATATTCTACTCGTGCGTACTGTTATTGTATCATTCACCGAGTCCCGGGCCGGGTATGTATTCGTGCACAGTTTCATTGCATTGTTCACCGAGTCCCTCACTAGAGGGTCGGGTATGGTATATGTATATGATGATATGATTATGGCACCGAGTCCCATGATGGGTCGGGTATGGTATACATGTACACGACTTTATTCACCGAGTCCCATAATGGGCCGGGTATGGTATATGATAATGATATGCATGATTTCGTTCTGTAAGGCACAGGTATAGTGATTTCTTGATTATCATACTTGTCTCCTGGAATCTATACTTCAGTTATGATCTTCCTTAATGCATTTCATGCTTTATATACTCAGTACATATCTCGTATTGACCCCCTTTCTTCGGGGGGCCTGCGTTTCATGCCCGCAGGTACAGATACTCAATTCGGTGATCCTCCAGCTTAGGATTTTCCAGTCAGCTGTCTTGGAGAGCTCCATTGTCCCGGAGCCTAGACTTTTGGTACAGATCTTCTGATATGTATATATGTTTGTCCGGGGGTACGATGGGGCCCTGTCCCATCATATTTCACTGCTAATACTCTTAGAGGTCTATAGACATATGTGTGGGTTGTGTACAGATGTTGTTCGGTTGTGTTAGCATGACTTATATTTGGGACGTTCCCATACGTAGTGGCAGCCTTGTCGGCTTGCATATATATTTTGGGATGTTCCCGTATGTAGTGGCAGCCTTGCTGGCTTGCGTATTATGTCATGCTTGATTGCTTGTGACTCCTCAGGAGACAGGTTACCGTGATAGATATATATGTGACTATTCTGAGACGACGTTTTTTTTTTTTTTTTTTTTTTACAAGTTTCCGTATTATGTTTAGTTTCGGGTTGATTATAGCTAACAGGTACGTATACGAGTGTCCAGCTCGGACACTAGTCACGGCCTACGGGGTTGGGTCGTGACAGAAGTGGTATCAGAGCAGTTCATCCTCGAGGTGTCTACAGTCCGTGTCTAGTAGAGTCTTGTTTATCGGTGTGTTGTGCACCACATTTATAAACAGAAAGCTACAGGACATTTATGATATGATCTTTCCTTCTGTCTTAAGATCGTGCTATAGAGCCAGAACCTAGGAAAGATTGTTTTTGACCCCTTTTCCTGTAGGTAGGTGCAGATTGGCGAGAAATGAAGAGGTGAGCTTCAGATAGTGGGGGTTCTAAGAAGTCCCCTAGAGTAAGTTCAGGACCCCAGGCTCCAGGACCGAGTAGGAGGAGCCTCAGTTATTCAATCGAGACTGACCCCTCGGAGGACTCAGCGATAATTCCTTTAGAGTTTTTTATATCCTCCCTGAAGCCATACCAGTTGCTCCTATGGCAGAGCACCACGTTAGACCGGATACCCCGGTAAGTGTTACAAATTACTCCAGCCCCCTATCCCGGTCATCGGTAAACCAGGAGTTGCTCGGTTATCTTCATTCCCCGGACTCAGATGAGAAAGGCGATGAAGGCCAGACAAGTAGATGGCGGGCAGATGATGATAAGGAGCACACTTCACCTTCTAGATCACCAGATCAGACTAGAGACCGATCGACTACAGGTATATGAGACTTTATTGAAATTTCCTATGTATGTACATTTACTATAGATTATTACCTAATAGCGGCGAGCGGAAATCAAAGGGGCCGACAACCAAGCATTTATAAGTAACAACGACCAAGGTGTTCCCATCACCATGGGAAATTTTGAAATCTAGGATGCAAGGTAGTTATACATGCGGGTGAAGGTTGAATATCGAGGTTACGTTATGAGAATTTGTATATACAGAATGGAAAACTAGCCATCATCAGGGTAAGTAATGGTAAGTATAATAGGAAAATGGATTAAATGTTTATATATACTGTTGATAAGTTCAGTTATAAGGTGTGCACAGAAGAGGCTAAAGGGATCAGTAACGGTAAGCGGAATATATGTTAGATATAGTGTGAATGTTGCAGGTATGATTGAAACCTGCAGTTAAAGATTGAAAGGGAAAGTAAACAAGAAAGTATAACAGGTACGGTTGAGTTGGACATGCGAGGTAAGTTATCATCTTCATACTGTTGTTGATATATGGAGCCCTGTGTGGCTATGATATGATATATATGTATATATGTTGGCCCTGTGAGGCATTGTGGGTATTTCCTGCGAGCAGGTTTTGGGATAGTAAGAAATACAGAGGAAACTCTGCCAAAATTTTCCTAGAAATACAAAAAAAAAAAAAATGTTAGGATAATTTGGAATGGCTTGTGATAATAAAAGATAATTTAGAAAGGGCTGGCAAACCTTGATAGGGTGTTATATTAAGGTGTCAACTGAATTGATCAGCAGGGATAAATTACGACGAGCTATAGTTAAAAAGAATAATAGTATGATTGAGACAAGAGTACGGAGGAGGAAGAATTGTGACGAATACGAATGTATTGATAAGACAGCTTGTGAGATATTAAGGCTAAGATTGACCAGAAAGGGGAAAAAGGTTGAGAAATGTTACACTATAGGATTGATTACGAACAGGATATAATGTGGATATAATAAGGATTGTTATGAAAATGAGTAAAGCCTAGCGAGGAAGTGACTAAAAGATATAACGTGATCTATATGATTAAAGTATAAAGGCTAATGTCAAATGGAAAGGCGAGGTATAGGACGAATAAGAACGGCTTATAAAGTTCTATAGGGAAAGTTCGAAATAACGATTATGTCACGACCCGACTAGGGGCCGTGACGAGTACCCGATACTTGTACCGAGCACCCCTTACCTATCATGTTACCTTTACCTCTTAGCAAGCCGTATAAACAGTGCCATATTTTGTTTTTGAACATTATTGAACATTAACATTAGCCGCGTCGTCATAAACATAAGTAGTAAACTTTCTGCTATCGCGTTACACATGGACGCGAACATCTCAAAATACAAGACATCTAACTGTACATATCTGACCGTGCATATCTGTCTACGAGCCTCTAGACATAGTACACTTATACATAGAAAGGGCCGAGTACTGTCGTGCCCGAGAATACATACACAAAATAGTACCACGGAAATGAGGCTCCGGAACAATTGGAGCGCTGTCAACACTGCTGGTAAGGCTTCTAAGGATCAAGTCCACCCGTCTGCTGACCTGCACGGCATGAAACGCAACGTCCACAAGAAGGGACGTCAGTACGAATAGTGTACCGAGTATGTAAGGCATAAAAGATAATATAAACAGGAGCATAGAGTACAATTAACAATATCAAGAGGTCGTAGGGCATGTAATGAGGTAAGGGAGTCACCTGTACTTAGGAAGGCCCCTTTTTCAGGCCGGCTATCATAAAGGCTTATCTTCTCCTCTTTGAAACATTGCTTTTTCACAGGCACAGAAAATCGTGTTTATATCATGTCATGTTTCATCGTATTATATCCTGCCCTATCATAGCGTGTCGTGTCGTATCACATCTTGGTATATTATGTCATAGCGTATCGAGTCATAGCATAGCGTTTCTTAGCGTATCATATCATAGCTTAGCTTTCCTTTGAAAATATTTTCTTGTTCATATATATATATATATAAAAATAGAACATGTCATATTGCTGAGGCGTCGCCAGCCGATCCATTTAGCCATAAATACACATCCCGCGTCCGGGCATCCCGCGTCCGGGACGATATCATGTCATATAATGCCAACTGATCAGGTGGATATGCGTACATAACGCTCTGCCCTTATCTCCATCTTCCCCGTATACATATGCATATATCATGTACATATATCAGCATCTATAGCGCTCTGGCTCTTTCATCATATACATATACGTGTATCATGTACATATATCAGCGTCTATAGCGCTCTGGATCTTTCGTCGTATACATATTTTATAAACATATACATGTCTTATATACAAATACTTACCTTATATACATATACATGTCGATACACATATACCTGTATCATATAACCAGCATGCACGGGAGTTCAAGGAAAGTTACATGTCCATCGGAGTGACGTAAGGTCGGTGACCTCCGATTACACTATGGAATACTCGTGATGGCTTCATCTCACCTTGAAGGGACGAGTATTTTAAGGTGAGACTATCAACGGAGAATAATATTAAAGTAAACGTAAAATGAAATCGGGGCATCATAGATGTCAGTTCATAGGCTTTGCAATCCTTAGAAAATAATGTCATAGCTAAGGAATATAAATAAGATTCGAAAATTAGTTTATTACTTTCATATTCACATAGAATACTTAGCTTAGGAATTTTAGTCATAGAATCATTCCGGTAGTACTTATCGTAGGCATATCCTATCGTCTAGCATCATTGTTATCATTATCATCATGGAAGTCTCCTCGTTAGAGTAGTTATAGTACTTATCATTTGGTAACGAAATCGGGATCAAAGGATTCCCTTGGATTCAACTTCTAGTAAGTCAAACAGAACTATAAAGAAATTCCGAGAGCAACGGGCCCACCTCGGCCCGAATAAGGTAGCGTATACGATTTGCATGTGGTACATATCATGGCGTTACTTGTGAGGGTTTTAGGGTAGTCGGGTCCCATCTATGCAAGTTCTAGGGGTCTAGGAGGTCTTTTCAACATTTCGCACACTTTATAGTTAATTCTACTGAAGGAAAAAGGAGAAACTTTAGGTGCGGATTCCGGGGAATAAAGTTGTCCCCGAGGCTCGTACCCAACTTATTATATCTAAGACATGCCATAGAAAGAAGGGTGAAGCCTTACATACCTCTTTCCGCTCCTTTTGCTATTCCAAATTCACGTTGCAATTTCGTCAAAATCTGCAATTTGGTCACATTTACCAAAACTTTTATTAGGGTATTTAGAGTTGGATTCTTAAAGTAACACTTGGCTACCGAAATTCCGGCAGCATTTCCCCTGTACATACTCCATCCCACCAAGTTCAACTTGGCCAACTTCAATCAACAACAATCCCGGGAATTCAATCCGGCCAAATTATCAATCACAATGCCAACAACAATACTAACAATTTCCATATTCAATCGAAATTATATTATAACAACTCAATCAATTTACTACTTCTTTCAAAACCTTCCAACTCCAATAATAACCTAATAATCCATATCTCAACAACATCATACTAACCACATTATCTTTCATACATGTAAAAACCTAATATTCAATTTACATAATCTTCCAAAACAAGCTTTCAACTACTAATATCTCACTAAGCTTATTAGGCTTTCATTTGTAATATAAACTCCACAACACAACAACCAACATACTAAATAAAACTTGCTCACTATCCATTCACCATACCACACACATACACGGCTACACACACACATATATCACACGGCCAACATCATGCATTCACAACTACAATCTCTCCAAAATCATTTAACTTCCATCTTCCACATAACATTCACAACAATAACAACCAAACACTAAATAAAATAATTAACACATGGTCTCTACACACACATAGGCATACACGGCCACATCTATATTCTTGTTCTTCAAAATTTTCATTCACTTTTGCCTACTACAACATGCATAAATATCCATAACATGTAAAAGAGCATAAGTTCTCACCTTCCTTTTCCTTCACTTCTTCACTTGACTACAACTTGGCAACTTGTATGATTATGAATTTTTCTTGCTTCAACAACAACTCCACCTTGTTAAGGACCCTCTAATTAGTAGAAAATGATTTTTGAAGGAATTTTGGTCAATTTTTCTTGTTGGATTGCACTTGGCCGAAATGGCCTTCAACTTGTCTCCTTCTCTTTCTTGTTCTTCACTTTCTTGAAAACTCTAGAGACTTAATGAAAAAGATGACTTAGTCATCTTTTTATTTATCTCATTAAACCTTGATGTGGGCTTAAGCCCACACCAAGTGGACGGCCAAACAAGCCCAAACCTTAGCCCACTTATTTTTTTTCTTTTGGCTAGTTCTTGTAATTTATGAAAACAATGTTTTTTTCCAACTTCCAAATTTGCCCTTCGTCTGCTTCTATATTTTCACGAGTCATATTGCGAATTCCCCTTTATGCCCTTGACCTTCCTCATTATTTCCACTTTTAAATTTTTCATAAGCAACTCATATGTCAAACAAATAAAATATGGCCTTTCTTGTTGTCTTCCCGCGATTGCCTCGAATCATCTGAATACGCAAAATGCGGGATATAACAGATTATGTGATAACAGAAATGGAAGCGAGCACAAGAAAAGAAGGAGTTAATTAAAAAAAAGGGAAATAAGAAGGAAGTGAGCGAGATAATAGTGCAGTAATAGGTTATGACATGTCTAGCTGAGGGCACGAGTAATATAAGTGACGGAACAGTGAAGGACTAAACTATAAAGAGATGAGCAACGAAGCAGAATGAGTGCCAGAAAATGATTGGGATGATAAGAACAAATAGGGATGAACAGAATACACTTTGAAAAAGAGAAAGGGATTATGCAGGAGTAGAGGTTTCCGAAGGATACAGGGGTAGCATGAGATTCCTCGTGCACAGAATAAAAGATGGACATAGACTGGAGAAATAAAAGGAGTTCTAAAGGAAACACCTAAGATAAAAGGGAAATATATAGCTACAAACTTAAAGGTGCAGTAAGACGACAATGTGGTAAGATAAGACCATTATTGCGACGGATTTGATATGATTTTGAGTAAGTTAGAATTTAGCGTTGGGTACACGAAAAGGGTGAAAGAGCATAAGACATAAAGGAGTGCTGCGTATAAGTGACTTCACCTCGGAAATAGTGAAATCCTTAAAGGACAAGGACTGTAGATTTGCGAAACAACTAATGTATTGTAAATTTATTAGAGGAAGCAGATGATATCCGTTGGGATAAAGATACTGTTATAAGAGAGCTTGGGACACTTATCATCAGAATATAAGTGCTACCTAATTAAGAGGTTGGGATGACTAGAAGTATAAATTAATTATTGATTGGAGTAAGTACAATGTGGCCTTGAATGAGTTGTTACATTGGTTGCATTACTCGAGTACGGGTTATCTGACGAGATTTTGTACTGTATATAGAAAAGTTCTCATCGCCTCGTGATTTGTGTTAAGGTTTCGTACATGGGTAATCTAAGTTATAGATGATAAAGTAAAGGCATGGATATGGTGCAGTATACCAAATGTATTGGAAAAAAAGAATCATATGAATTTGAAAAATTGAAAATGGGGACATAAAGCAGAATATAAATAGATAAAGATGTAAGTACACCCAAAAGGAGGGAAGCAGATGAGAGAAATGCAAGTGTAAGATGTAAACAACCGACACTGCAATATATTTAATGCGGATACTTAAACTTCAAGTGAGATCCCTTGCTGAAACAAGTTAGTAAGATTTGAAAGCCAGCAATAAACGGATAGAAGTCAGGATGGTATTTGAGTACAATTAAAATGTTGGCAACGGAGTTGTATGCTAATGATATTGTGACTTATGAGTAGCAAATAAGGAGGGATAGGGAATCTTCTATAGTAGAATATGATAAAATTGAATGGTAAGTAAAGGAAGGGAAAGGAGTATGACAAGATAGACAGCAAGTGAGTTTTAGTACAAATAAGGTATGTAGAGCAGAATTAACCAGGAGAAGGAAAGACTATGACTAAGATTGGATATACTTTGTACAAGTTTTACAAGGATAATTATACGATCTACGCATATTTGTATGTTAAGAATGAGACCGAGTGAGTACTTGACAAGAAGAGTTAGGATTCAGTAGTAACAATGTGGTTATGATATTTTGGATACATTAGAGAAAGGTGTAAGATGGTTTGAACCAAAATACCGAGATAGGATTAGTACTTAGGGAAAAAGCCATAGTTGAGTCCCGATATCAACTGAAAAAAATATAAGAGAAGAATGTAAGGTCTGCATAAAGACTAGGGAGACGACGCTAAGATATCTCTTGGGCTCATTTGAGCACTTGCGCATAATCTGATGCGTGATAGGAAAACTAAGCGCAAAATCTGAGTAAAGAGACAATAGAAGAGTTTGAACTAAAGATAAAAGAAACAACACGAGGTAATACACCTAAAGTGTTGCAAGTTAGGTTAAGGGAAATTACGAAATGGTTTAACCGAGACGATCAGAACAAGCGGGTTACTGGTTACTGGATGGCAGTGACTTCATATGTCAAATCAAAAGAAATTCTTTCAGAATTATACCAGTTAATAATAGACAGGTCACAGAGCAGCTATGGAAAGTTATAATATGAGGGAACTCCAGCGCTACTTGATAGCCAACTCTAAAGATCGAGATTAAGAGCTAAAAAGAAAAATGAGAGTTAAAAAGAAAGTCGAGAAGTGATACCTGAGGTTGAAGATTCCAGAATATAGACTAGAACAGCAGAGCAATATAAGGTTATTGGAAAAAACAATCACCTTGGAAAATTTCATTTTATTCGAAAAACTACGAAGGGTCTACGAGTTACCAGAGGTATGAATACTCCAAGGATTGCAAAGTCTAAAGAATCGATGAGGAACGTTTGCACGTTATAAGATCTTGATTAAGGATTAAGAGGTAAGATGAAGTGAATGATCCGTCTTAAAGGAGTAACTATAGGAAAAAAAGGGGAGAGTAAAGACAACGACGTAGAATTACCACTTCGAGAGGCAAGAGCAAGAACAAATATTATGAAAATGGTTACTGAGAAAGCTGGAATGCATTATAACAGATTGAAGGAAATCGACCAACGAAAGAGGCGTGTGAGGAGTATAATTCAGTAAGAGGACATTCAAGGAAATATTGGGAGTGCAGGATTAGTTTAACATTCGAGGACGAATGTTTCAAAGGGGGGAAGGAAGTTATACCCCGTATTTTTTATACGTCGAATTATTCGCAAGATAATCGACATAAGTTAAGGACGAGATTATTTTTGGATATGAGATAGGAACTTTTAATTCTCAATTTTAATTAGTACACGAATTGCTTATAAATTTCAATTAGTATAGAAATATTATTGGAGATTAGGGACTAATTAACTATGATTAGATTATTAAGTAGGTATTAGTGATTAATTAAAATTAATTAGGTTAGCAAATTATTATTGAAGTAGGCCCCACCCGATTCTTTAATAAAAATAATAATAAATCAAATGTATCAAAGTGATGATTCACCATGGGGGGGGGGGGGGGGGGGGGAACGTGTAGGGCCACTAGAATTCATATAAATAGTCAAGTTGGTGACCAAGTTAGCATTCACTTTCATTATTGCAAATTGAAGCTTAAGAGCAAAAAAAAAAAAAAAGGAGCATAGCCATGGCTGCTGCTCTCGGCCAGCCATGGTTGTAAAAAAAAGAAGATTTTGTTTTCTTATATTGATTGAGTTCCAAGGTAATTTGCAAGTCCAAGGAGGTGATAGCAACATTGGGTATTGAATTGAGGAAGAAGAAATAGTAAAATTGGAGCAAATAAGTGTAGAATTTCCACCGATTAAATTAAGGTAAGATTTTCTCATTTTATGGTATAATCGTATTAATGGTGTTGTAATGGAAGGATTAAAATTGGAAGTAAGAAATTGCACGAATTCGTTGTTATTGGGAGTTGTAGTTGTTATATGGAATGGTTGGGTTGAAAGATTAAAAATGTATTTTATGTTCATATGTTGTTGTCGTTGCTATGGCTTCTAAATTTGGAAGAGAGAAGTGTATAACGTATCGTAAACAAAGCGTATGTTGGTATGTTTGGTGTATAATCTTAAATGTTAATGATTTGGATTGGAAAAGGATTAAGAAAGGTTATTGGGTTGTCTGAGTTGTTTATGGGATGGATTGTAAGAATTTGATATGAATATTTCTATTACTGTCGTGGTTGGTATTGCTGTGATAACAGGAGATTAATTGGAAGTTCAGGTTAGGCAAGTTATATAGGGGAAATGTTGTCCGATTTCGATTAAGTTCTTAACTAACAAAAATCCTAATCAAGAAAGTATGAATTAAAGAATGATTCTTATAAGGGATTGGTTACATATTTATAAGCTAGAAAGTATAGTTTACTAACAATAGCGTTACTTTCATATTAAATAGGCTAAAGGGGCGACGAAGCGAACTTGGTTACGATTAACCTTTAACAGGTATGTAAAGCTATCCCTTCTTTCTTTTGGCATGTCTTAGATATAAGTGACGTATGATATGAGCTTTGGGGTGATCCTATTCATAAGTTTCGAGTGTGATTCATGATTCTTATTCACTTCTTGATGTTAGAACTCTTAAGGTAATTGAGCTATTGCCTCTCAAGTCTTCTATACGTTGCATAGTAGTCGGTATGTATAAGCTCCTATTCTTAGAGACTCTACGATGACTAATGTCCTTGACTTCCATAAGCTATTTCATATTATCTTGGTACATGTCTATGATTCCTGAGGCTCTATTTGATATAGTCCATAGTGACATTTAAATGGTACTCAACATGACTATCGCCTTTGATACTCGAGTGTTAGTTATTCTACTTATTCTATTGAGTCTCAGATGATGATTTAGTTGCATATGGTTGCTCGTGATATTCTAATCGTGCATGTTGTTATTGTATCATTCACCGAGTCCCGGGCCGGGTATGTATTCGTGCACAGTTTCACTGCATTGTTCACCGAGTCCCTCACTAGAGGGTCGGGTATGGTATATGTATATGATAATATTATGATATGATGATATGATTATGGCACCGAGTCCCATGATGGGCCGGGTATGGTATACGTGTACACGACTTTATTCACCGAGTCCCATAATGGGCCGGGTATGGTATAGGATAATGATATGCATGATTTCGTTCCGTAAGGCACAGGTACAGTGATTTCTTGATTATCATACTTGTCTCCTGGAATCTCTACTTCAGTTATGATCTTCCTTAATGCATTTCATGCTTTATTTACTCAGTACATATCTCGTACTGACCCCCTTTCTTCGGGGGGCCTGCGTTTCATGCCCGCAGGTACAGATACTCGATTCGGTGATCCTCCAGCTTAGAATTTTCCAGTCAGCTCTCTTGGAGAGCTCTATTGTCCCGGAGCCTAGACTTCTGGTACAGATCTTCTGATATTTTACATGTTTGTCCGGGGGTACGATGGGGCCCTGTCCCGTTATATTTCACTGCTAATACTCTTAGAGGTCTGTAGACGTATGTGTGGGTTGTGTACAGATGTTGTTCGGCTGTGTTAGCATGACTTATATTTGGGACGTTCCCATACGTAGTGGCAGCCTGGTCGGCTTGCATATATATATATATATATATTGGGATGTTGTATGTAGTAGCAGCCTTGTCGGCTTGCATATATTTTTTGGGATGTTCCCGTATATAGTGGCAGCCTTGCCAGCTTGCGTATTATGTCATGCTTGATTGCTTGTGACTCCTCAGGAGACAGGTTACCTTGATAGATATATATGTGACATTTTTGAGACGACGTTTTTTTTTTTTACAAGTTTCCATATTATGTGTAGTTTCGTGTTGATTATAGCTAACAGGTACGTATACGAGTGTCCAGCTCGGTCAAAAGTCACGGCCTACCGGGTTGGGTCGTGACACAAAAAGGGAGGAATTGTTAGAATGAGAAAGGAAAATAAAGCTAAGTATAAAAACAGAAGAAGGAGGTGTGCCCGGTTTAAGGCCTGTTGAGCCTCGTTAAAAAAGCAGGATCCATCGACCTCATTCATCCTCCTCTGATCCTCTGCGGTCACTAAAGGATACACATAACTGGCCACCCTGACCAGCCTGGACAACATGTTCATATCAGCCGATACCATAAACGAGACAAGTTTTTTTCATTTCGAGGGGGAAATCCTTATTTCTTTTTTCTTTCCTTTTGGTAAGAGAAAGACATATGCGGTTGGATTAGTACAATTATTGGTAGCATTATAGTCAGTATTCCAAGAAATGTTGGCTTTTTCGATTGCCCCCGATGCATGTAATGGGATCGAGTACTATACCTTTTTGAGGTGCGCATACACAAAGGGAATTCCTTTCTTGTCCAATACAAAATTGAATATAAGAAAATACTTTCCCTTTGCCCCTACCGTACTCTAGCTTGGTACTTTCCACCGCCTGTCTAGGGTTGAGCCCTGGGATTTGACGGTAGACTTAAAAAGCCACCTACAGACGCTTTACGCCCAATCATTCCGGATAACGCTTGCATCCTCTGTATTACCGCGACTGCTGGCATAGAGATAGTCGATGCTTATTCCCCAGATACCGTCATTTCTTCTTCTCCGGGAAAAGAAGTTCACGACCCGTGGGCCTTCTACCTCCACGCGGCATTGCTCCGTCAGGCTTTCGCCCATTGCTGAAAATTCCCCACTGCTACCTCCCGTAGGAGTCTGGGCCGTGTCTTAGTCCTAATGTGGATGATCAACCTCTTGGGGCCGGAAAAATTTTCTCCAATCGGGAACCAGAGTTAATGTCACACCCCACCCTTGGTAAGGCGTGACTGGCACCCGGCACCTTATAGGAACCGAGCGAACCAACTTATCACTTACACCATTCGTGTCTCAAATGGAAACAATAGGATCAAGAGGCTAAATATGAACATAATATCATGCATAAGTAAATGTACAATAGACCCACGATGCCAACATTACTACTGTCACACTATGACTGAGCTGTACACAGGAACTGTCAGCAAAGCCTCTATGAACACAACTGAAGTATACAAGTCAGGACAGGGCCCCCGACATACCCTGGACAAAATCATACATGTATATATATATATATATATATATATATATATATATATATATATATATATATATATATATATATATATATATATATATATATTTACATCTAGACTCGGCGGTGCTCCAGGAAGAAGTGGAGCTCACCAATCAAAACTGGTACCTGGAAGTAGCCTACTGCGAAAGATCCTCGTCTCGTCTACTTGCACCTGCGGGCATGAACTCAGCGTCCACAAGAAGGGACGTCAGTACGAACAATGTACTGAGTATGTAAGGCATGAATAATAAAATGATATCAGAGTGAAAGTGACATAAGATAAAGTAAACGATTGTACCTCGTACTTCTCTTAAGGTCTCTATCATGTAAACTACTCGTCTATAGGAAGAACATGGCATACACATCCATATACAACGTATACACATATACATTCACATACACTTATTATGCATATGTCCATCATATCCGTACCCGGCCCTTTCGGGACTCGGTGTTGTCCGTACCCGGCCCTTTCGGGACTCGGTGTTATCCGTACCCGGCCCTTTCGGGACTTGGTGTTATGCCTAACTGATCAGTGGGATGCAATGCATACATACATACATACATAAAAGTACATAAATGAAACCAACATCATCATTAGCATTACCATTGTCACTATATCATTCCTCAAAGATCAACCATCGCAAGGTGAAATCGACGATGTCACGGAAGTCTCGAGAATCATGAACTTAGGTAGCACTGGAAATAGAAAAGTTATCATCGCTATATCTCACCTCGAAGGAACGAGTAACATAAGGTGAGACCATCAACAATAAGTACGGTTGAGGGATTCATGGAATGGCTCAATAATCTCATAATTCGCTTAAATCATAGCTTCGGAGTTTCGAAAGAAGAGAATCATCATCATCGTCACAATTATCATAGAACATATTCCACTTAATGTCATAAGAGGCTTTAAGAGTCATGAACTTCGAGCTTTTGAAAACAAGGCTATTATGGAAACATTTATGGAATCATAACATAGGAATCATGTCTTTGAAAGAAAGGGACGAGCCTTAACATACCTGTGCAACCTCATATTAGCTACGCTTATTTGTCCGAGCTCGCAAGTCTACATTTAAGAGGATTTAAATTAATGTTAGCCTCTTCATCGCACACTTGTTCCAAGTTTCAAATTAAGCTATTTTATATTCTGCCGAAAATCGGGCAGCATCTCCTCTGTTTCTACGCCTAGCCCGAATTCTCAATTCAACAACCAACAACAACAACAACAATAATAACATCAATATCATCATTTCCAACACCAAAGTATTCCACAGAACAGCCCACACGCTGTTTTCTAACTTCCATAGCTAACCAATCGATTAACCACGCTTTCTTCATAAATAAGTCGGTATTAACATAAATAGAAAGAGATTCATACCTTTCTCTTGGTATTGAAATATCTTCACTTATCCACCATAGACTTAAGCCACAACGCATTACTGTACAATTTTGTAGTTGTAACTATACGTCGCCTGGACCGGAATTTGGGAATTTTTAGCTGGTTTAGGCTTAACATTTGGTTTGGGGGTTTGGGAGGAATTCTCTAGATTTTTGGAGAATATTTGAGGTGTTTGTTGAGGAAAATAATGGGTAAGCCCCTTTAAATAGCGGTCCAGGTTCTGCCTGGACCGACTTAAAATTCGTTCAACGCGCTCGCGCTGGTTTAATTTTTCTGACTGCGCCTTTGTTCAGTAAAAAGGTCATAATTCTTTATCCCGATATCTTGTGAGGGCCCACGACATATGGTTGGAAATATAATTCAATTATCTACAACTTTAATTATTTGTGTTTTTCCAAATTCCAAACATATAATATCGTTTTGGCCCCTTCAAGTCGGATCATCCGAAAATGTTTCCTTAAATCGTCCTTTTGGAGGGCTTATGCCCATTTTTGGCTTAAGGGTCCTTCTTAGGACTTGTTCAACTTTTCATGTACTACTCATATATCCCTTCATATGTCCTTTATGAAACTCCGGTGTGTGGGGCCCACTTAGCGTGCAGCAACGAGAATTTCTCATTAGGTGCCATATGAACCAATTCACCCCATATGGTCTCCAAATGCCATATATATATATATGTTATTATCATATTCTTATAATATAACCTTCATCCTGAACCCGGGCTCAAAATTTGTTCAGCGCGGTCGCTCCTCGTGGTGGCGCGTTCGCGCTGTATTGGCCCTGGCCTTCTGCGCGTTCGCGCAGACCATTTTTCCTGGTCTGCCAGCCCAACTTGTAACGTCCATATCTCCTTATCCCGATGTCCGATTGAGGAGCGGTTTGTTGCGTTGGGACCTAGACTTCCCGAACTTCACGTTAGACTTTTGTTTCACTTCAAAACTCTTAATATACTAAAGTATATTCTTTCTTCCATTTAGATCGAAATTTCCGTACCAAACCTTGCCCAACTTTCCTTCAAAGCCTCGGAAGCTTAATCCCCTTAGTTTACTGGTTTTCCAATCGTCCTATAACTTGTTACGCGAACTCAGACTCTTATATTTGTAACACGAGCACCTATGATCTTACATCTTCTTGACAATAACTCCGATATCTGCAATTGAATAGCTAATACCTAATAAATCTCAACGTACAGAAATTACGGGGTGTAACAGTTAACCCCAAATTGATCGGCTACAGGAATGGGTAGATGGCTGAATCCTGAGTGGTCCTCGACTATGATAACATCTATCTCGGGCAAACGACTAGCAGCATCTTTCAACACTACAGATTTCTTGGTCATTTTGCCTTCGACTTTTGAGCTCTCGGATCGGGCAGCCGTTGATCGAGGCGCCGAGTCCTGTATGCAAATAATGGTCTCAGCCAAAGACACAGCTCGTAAGGGAAGGACGGAATCTATACCATATAGAGGTGGAATGTTAGGTACCTTTGAGCCCAAGGCAATAAAAGTCGCCCTTGAGCTGGTTGTTGTGGCTGTCTCCTTCTCTGTTCCCCAAATGGAAGAAGGCACGGTGGCAGCATCATTAGTGATTCTCGCTCCCGACCTGATGGTTTCTAAACCCACCGGTGTCGGGGCATTATCTTTCGAGCCTGACGGCGCTTGGTTTGTGTTTTTCACCAATAGTGGAATGGTTTCATTCGAGTTTTTCAGCTCTTGGTTGGTGTTTTCCAAGTCCTTAAAGGACCGGTGCATGACTAGCACGAGTCCTCATCATCGGAGTGATTCTTGAGTTGGTCAACGGCCTAGAGGTCCGGAACCCGGGCCTTGGTATCTTTTTTAGAAGCCTCCTAGAGGGTAAGCCTCAGCTTCTTTCTGCTCTCGGTTGGAGCACCGAAGGATTCGGAGGACCGTTTCTTCTTCTTTTCGCTTTTCTCTTTTGTCACGACCCGACTAGGGGGCCGTGATGAGCACCCGGTGCTAGCCCACCCGGGCACCCCCTTAGCTTACTCTTATGCTTACATCTAGGTGAGCCATGTAATTAGACATACATTTCCATTCATTCGTCAACTAGTCCTATTGGACGACATTACCATAATATCGTAATTGGCATTTATGCCACATCAAATGTACATGGGCCAACCTGGCCGACAAAAGATATAAAAAACATGGGCCGACAAGGCCAGACATATCTAAACATACATACACGTGACTACGAGCCTCTAAGAGAGTATGACATATCACATGAGCGAGACATGACCCCGCTATGCCCATAATTATATACACAAAAGAATGAGTACCCAAAAGCTATGGCTCCAAAATGAATGGAGCTCTGCTATGTAATCTCTGAATAAGCAGCTATGGATCAGGTCTGTCTCCCTGTGACCCTGCGGGCATGACACAGCGTCCACAAATAAAAGGACGTTAGTACGAAGTATGTACTGAGTATGTAAAGCATGATCAACATCGATATATAAGCATAATGAATCAACATATGAAAATAGCATAGGAGGGGAGACAATAATATCATCGTCATAGCACTTACTTGCCTTTCATAGGGACTTTCCATTTCTCAGACGTACTCGTATACATACATCATCATCCGTATTCCATAATAGTACTCGTACCATAATTGTGCTCGTATTCGTATACATAGTCTTATCACATTCATATTCATATTATATACTTAGTCATTTCATATACATAACATTTATATAGCATACCCGACCTCATAAGATCGGTGTTTCATACATACTTGGCCAACCAAGGCTCAAGGTTACTCATACCTGGCCCTACCAAGGCTTTAGGGTTATCCGTACCATCTGCAGAGGTGTGCGCGCGTTTCGTAATCGTATACATACTTTATACATGATCATATACATATATTCTACCCGGCGTTATAAGCCCGGGGTTTCATTATAGCCCTTCATAGGCACACATATAAGTATAATAGCCCGTAGGCACCTTTAGCATCATTATTATCATTACTATCATCATCATTATCGTTACTTCTATATCATAGGCCTACTCGTCGTATGAGGTGCGTGGTACAATCGTAGTACATATCAAGGATCGTGAGCTTATGAGCTCGGAATATCAACCAATTGAAAACAACGTACTCATATAGAGGATTTAAGAGTTTGGCCAAGGAACCATGCCTTATGAAAGAAGGGTTGGCCTTACATACCTTTTCGTCAAACTATTCTACACTTGCACGCTTCCTTCCAATGTTAGCGTTTCTACCTTCATTAATATTATAACAATGGTCGTTAGTCATTCACATCATCCACATAATCTAGATTTCTCAATTTGCTTCTAATTCACCCATATTTATGGTCATAACATTCAACTTCGTCCATTCGTCTAAAGTGTCGAGTTCATGATCTCAATACCATTTGTAACACATTCATATCTCAACACGACAACATTCATGATTCAATTCAAACTATTTCTCAAAATGTCACTATTCATCATTCATGACCTAGTTGACCATATTTTCTACAATCCATGTATTTCAACTATCCAATATCTTAAACATCATATAAATATCATGAATCTTACCTTAGAGGTTGTAGGAACAAGCTTTAGTTGATAATACTCCTCTTTGAGCAAAACCCTAGTTTTTCTCCATTTGGATTTCTTGACTTGGATGATCTTTGATGATTCTCTTACTCTTGATTCACTTATTTAATGTTGTTGGTCCTCAAATATCCTTGAAAAATTATGTAATAAATGTAGAGAGAAGTTTTAGAGAGAAGTGGTGTAATGTTGTAATGAAATAAAACAAGTGTTGGTCCCTTTATTTAATGAATTGCAAAATATGTGCTGAGGTGAACAGTGGTCGTCCATCATGGTTTACGGCTTGTATTGCAGTTTACGGACCGTCCCTCGCGATCGTCTTTAACCATTTCTAGAACCAGAAGCTTTGGCTGCTTGCATGGTGATTTACGACCATGGTTTACGGGCCGTAAATCACCTTACGGTCCGTCCTCCAGGTCGTATTTTAGCATTTCTCGACTAGCAGAAAGTTGAAGCCTTGCATAGCACTTTACGACCACTGGGCAGTTGCAATTCTGCAACTTCCCATATTTCTTAGACTTCTCATTTTAATCACCCACGTCCATGCACATGCATTGCTCACCTTATATCTCATCTTAACTTGGCCAACTTTCTTATTTCACATCAGATACCTTTGCAATCTTGCCTAAGGTCATCAAACGTCGTTTCTTGCTCATGGACATCATGCACTCATATTTATCACTAGTTCATTCACTTTCGTACCAACGGAAAAATTTCCGAGGTGTAACATTCTCCCCCCTTTAAGAACATTCGTCTTCGAATGTTAAAGTCTCCGGGGATTCTATAAAAATTTTGCCAGAGTTTTCCCTATAATATGGCACTACCATCCGGCCACAACAACTCATAATATCGATGCCTCACAGGGCCACAACATAATTTCATAAAAATTTGGCCACACACGACCTAAAAGCATAAAAGGAAAACAGGCACACCTTATAATCTTGACGTCTCATCTTGGACCTCTTCCAAGGGCTGAAATAAATGTGGGTATTTGGATCGTATACTTTCTTCTGCTTCCCACGTCATTTCCTCTCGTTTACTGCTTTTCCATAGAACCTTAACTGAGGCCACTTCTTTGTTTCTAAGCCTCCGTACTTGCCTATCAAAATGGAAATGGGTATTTCTTCGTAAGACAACTTTTCTGTCACTTGAACATCATTTACTGGGACGATCCTCGTAGGATCTCTGACACATTTTTGAAGCATCGAGACATGGAATACTGGATGGACTGACTCCAACTCGGGAGGTAGATCTAACTCATAGGCCACTTTGCCTATCTTTCGTACAATCTCATATGGCCCAATATACCGGGGACTAAGTTTCCCCTTTTTGCCAAATCTCATAACGCCCTTCATCGGCGACACTTTCAAGAACACCCAATCTTTCATTGCGAACTCTAAGTCCCTTCGACGATTATCCGCATAGGACTTTTGACGACTTTGGGCTGCTAACAACCGATCTTGTATGAGCTTAACTTTCTCGATGGCCTGCTGAACCAAGTCTGGCCCTATCAACTTAGTTTCTCCGGTTTCAAACCACCCAATTGGGGATCTACACTTTCGCCCATATAAAGCTTCATACGGTGCCATTTGAATGCTAGAATGATAACTGTTATTGTAAGCAAACTCAATGAGTGGCAAATGGTCATCCCAATTTCCTCCAAAGTCTATCATACATGCTCGTAACATATCCTCAAGAGTCTGAACAGTACGTTCAGCTTGCCCATCGGTCTGTGGGTGAAATGTCGTGCTAAGGCTCACTCGGGTCCCTAGACCCTCCTGAAAAGACTCCCAAAATTTTGCTGTAAACTGAGTACCTCTATCGGAGATAATAGATACCGGAACGCCATGGAATATCACTATCTCTTTAAGGTAAAGCCTTGCATAATCTTCTGCCGCATAGGTCGTTCTGACCGGTAAGAAATGAGCTGATTTTGTGAGTCTATCCACAATCACCCATATGGAGTCATACTTACGTCGCGAACGAGGTAACCCCGTAATGAAGTCCATATTAATCACTTCCCACTTCCACGTTGAGATTTCTATAGCTTGCAACAATCCGCCTGGCTTTTGGTGCTCGATTTTCACTTGTTGACAATTAGGACATTGAGCTACAAAGTCCGCTATATCTTTCTTCATCCCATTCCACCAATATATAAACTTAAGGTCGTGATACATCTTCGTCGCCCCGGGGTGAACGGAGTAACGGGAACAATGAGCTTCTCTCAAAATCTGGTGGCGTAGGCTTGCCACATCAGGGACACATAATCTGCCTCGGCATCGGAGAACTCCGTCTCCTGAAATATCAAATGCTGACTCCTCTTTCTGAGGGAGTGCATCTCTGTACTGCGCTAGCATGGGATCCTCATATTGTCGCTCCTTCACTTCTGCTGCCAGCGACGAGACTGCCGAATTATGAATAGTAGCTCTGCTGCTACCTGAGTCCATTACTCGGACCCCTAGGCTAGCTAACTGTTGGAGCTCACGGGCCATTTCCCTCTTTTCTGGTCGTACATCACTTAGACTTCCCATCGACCTACGGCTAAGAGCATCAGCTATAACATTTGCCTTTCCGGGGTGATACAAAATATCAACATCGTAGTCTTTCAGCAATTCCAACCATCGTCGTTGCCGCAAATTTAACTCTTTCTGCTTGAAGATGTATTGAAGACTCTTATGATCTGTATAAATATCTACGTGGACACCATATAGATAGTGTCTCCATATCTTTAACGCATGAACCACCGCGGCCAACTCTAGATCATGGGTAGTATAATTCTGCTCATGTTTCCGCAATTGCCTTGAGGCATACGCAATCACTCTACCATGTTGCATCAATACACAGCCTAGCCCAACACCTGAAGCATCGCAATAAACAACATATCCTTCCAATCCCTCTGGAGTGTCAGAACTGGGGCAGAAGTCAATCTACTCTTTAACTCTCGGAAACTACGTTCGCAAGCATCTGTCCACTGAAACTTTGCTGATTTCTGTGTCAACTTTGTGAGTGGTGCAGAAATAGAAGAAAAACCTTCAACGAATCTCCTGTAATAACCTGCTAAGCCCAGAAAACTATGAACCTCTGCAGGAGTTGTGGGCCTTGGCCATGTTTTCACGGCCTCAATCTTTTGACTATCCACTCGAATACCATCGGCTGCAACAATATGCCCTAAAAATGCCGCTGAGTTCAACCAAAACTCGCATTTGGAAAACTTTGCAAATAACTCTCAAGTTCGAAGAACTCCGAGGACAATATGCAAATGATCCGCATGTTCCGCCTCGGATCTAGAATATACCAAGATATCGTCAATAAACACTATCACAAATAGATCAAAGAAGGGCCTGAACACATTATTCATCAAATCCATAAACATCGCTGGCGCATTAGTTATCCCAAACGACATTACCCGAAACTCAAAATGACCATATCTCGTTCTAAAAGTCGTCTTAGGGATATCTTTCTCCCTAACTCTGACTTGATGATACCCGGACCTCAAATCAATCTTTGAAAACCATTTGGCACCTTGCAATTGATCAAATAAATCATCAATCCTCGGGAGAGGATATTTGTTCTTAATCGTTACTTTATTCAATTGCCTATAATCAATGCACATTCTCAAGGAGCCATCTTTCTTTCGGACAAACAATACGGGCGCTCCCCATGGAGATGAACTAGGCCTAATGAAGCCTTTATCAAGCAAGTCTCTCAATTGCTCCTTCAACTCTTTCAATTCCGCGGGTGCCATTCTATATGGAGGAATAGATATAGGTTTAGTGCCTGGCAATACATCAATGGAAAAATCAATCTCCCGCTCAGGAGGAAGGCCTGGAAGCTCTTCCGGGAACACATCCGGAAATTCGTTCACTACGGGAACTGACTGAAGAGTCGGCGATTCAGCTTCTATATCTTGAACTCGCACTAGATGATAAATACATCCTTTCGTGATCATCTTCCTTGCCTTTAGATTGGAAATAAAGCTACCCTATGGTGACGCCGTATTCCCTTCCCATTCTAAGACTGGTTCTCCCGAAAATTGGAAACGAACCATTTTCATTCGACAATCGACATTGGCGTAACAAGAAGCCAACCAATCCATATCCATAATAACGTCAAAATATACCATTTCTAGCTCATGCAAATCAATCATGGTACGACGGTCACAAATCATAACTACACAATCTCTATATACTCGGCTAGCTATTACCGATTCACCCACGGGTGTAGACACCTCAAAAGGTTTGATCGACTCCAGCTCAACTATAAATTGACCCGCAATATAAGGAGTAACATATGATAATGTGGAGCCCGGATCAATCAAGGCATATACATCATGAGAGAATACCGATAATATACCTGTGACCACGTCAGGAGAAGACTCAAGATCTTAGCGTCCAGCCAAAGCATAAATACGGTGCTGAGGACCGCTAGTACTGGGAGCTCTGCCTCTACCTCTACCATGGCCGACTGGCGCATGTGAACCTAACCTCATGGGGCGTACAGATGCCGAAGATCCGGATACCGACCCTGATGGCTGGGTCCTACCTCTACCATGTACTGAGGGGCAATCACGCATAATATGGCCTGGTCGACCACATGAATAGCAAACATCTGAACCCAATTGGCATTAACCCCAATGCGACTTCCCACACTGGGAACATCGTGGTATAGGTGGCCTTGACTGGCCTTAATCACCTCTAAATTGGGACCCCAAATAACTCTGACTCGGCCCGGGATGAGTAGATCTATCAAGGCTCTGGCCTGAAAACCGTGGAGGTGCACTGGTCATAGAATAGCCCGAATGTCTAGGGAACTGATGCCTGTGTCCGCCTCTGGACTCACTCATTGGGCCCGAAGATCTGGCCCTCTTGCCATGTCCCCTATCCTGCTCACGTTCACTTCTCCGCTGCTGTAGGCTTTCCTCTAAGTTCTGAGCATGTGCCTGAATGTGTGCAATATCCATACCGTCCTGAAGGGACGCAGTCAAGCATTTGTCCATCAGATGGGGCCCTAGGCCCTTTACAAATCAGTGTACCCTGTCGCCCATATCTGCTACCATGGCCGAAGCATACCTAGCCAAGGAGTAAAAACGGAGGCTATACTCTAGGGCACTCATACTGCCTTGCCTCAAGTTCAAGAATTTATCGGCCCTAGCTCGCCGAACTTCTGGGGCATATAATGACGGAGAAAAGCATCGACAAACTCTTGCCATACCGGGGGAGGTGCATTTGCTCCCCGTGAAGCCATCCATACCGTATACTACTGAATCGAGACATCTCTCAAACTATATGACGCTAACTCCACTGACTCAGTGTCTGAAGCATGTATCAACCGGAGCGTCCTTAGAATACCATCAATAAGTCCTGGGATCCTCCTCCGGTTTTGACCTGAATAATTCCGGAGGGTTCAAAGTAATAAAGTCACGGGCCCTTGCACTAACAGCCCTATCACCATGCCCTGAACTTTGCCTCTGAGCCTGGGTCACAACCAACTGAGTCAACAAATTAATAGCCTCTTTGACATCTTGGCCTGAAGCATCCGGGAGCTCCCTCACGCTCCTCAGTAACCGGCACTGTCTGGGAAGACTGTGATTGGGCCGCACTCTGGGACTCACTTCCCTCTAGTACCGGTGGCGATGCTCTTTCACCCCGCTTTTCTGCCATCGTCTTGCCCTTTTTGGCTGCCGTAGTTTTTCCCTTTTTGGGCATCTCTGAAATACACAACTGTTATATCCCGTATTTTGCATATTCAGAAAATTTGAAATAATTGGGACTAGTGAGAGATACGGAAATATTTTGATTTTATTTAATATATGTTGTTCATGAAAAATATTGATGCGGAAATATTGAGAAGGGCTAAGGGCAAAATTGGAATTTTCGAAAGTAGTTTCATGAATTTCAAAAATATTAGCTATAAGAAGTTGGTCTTGGAAAAAAAAAAAAAAAAAGAAGGGCCCAACAAAAGTGGCCGGCCATAGGGAGCATGGGCCAAGCCCATGTGGAAATTTAACCCATGAAATAAATAGACAAAGGGCCATGTTATTTATCATTCAACACTTAGAACATTCAAGAAAACAAAAAAAAGTGAGAGCAAAAAGCAAGAAATTCGGCCAAGCAAGAAAGAAAGAAACAAATTTTAAGCCATCAATCCTTGATCCAAAAATTATAATTTTCTAGTATTCTTACTAATTCAAGGGCCCTCTTCAACGTGGTATAATTATTTAAGCAAGAAAACCACTTTGGTGGCAAGTGGAAAATTGAAGAAAAGGTAAGAATTTCTATTTTTTTACATGTTATGGAAGATTTATATATGTTGTAGTGAGTAGAATTGAATGAAAAACATAGAAATGTTATGTGTTGTGTGTGGGCCGTGTGGGTGTGTTGTGTGTGTGTGGCCGTGTGGTGCTAATTAGGTGGAGGAAGATGAATTAATTTTATTTAGCATGTTAGTTGTGTTGTTGTGGCCTTTATGATGTAAATGAAAGACTAATGGTTGAAGTTGGCATGGAAATTGGTTGTAGGTTGTTGTAGGAAATTATGTGATTTTAATATGGTTTTTATGTAATTGTGGAAATGGAGTTGCTAAAGTGTGAATTGTTGTTATTGTTGATGAATTTGGAAGAAGATAATGCGACGTTGTAGTCTTGTTGCATTTGTGGAGATTTCGGGTGGAGTATGGTGTTGGTGGAATTGTTTGAATATTGTATAGATTGTTTGAAATGTTCTTGAATTGTGTTTGAATGATCTTGGATTAGTAATGAATATGTGAGCGTTGATATTGGCTTGAATGTACGTAGTTGAATTGAATGTGATAAGCTACGTAAAAGAGAAGGTTACTAATGTTAGAATGCAATTTAAATTGATTGTTGATGTTGTTAGTATGGTTGTTGGTATTGTTGGTATGGTTGTTGATAAATTTGGCCGAGTTAGATTCTCGGGGATGTTGAATTTACAAGGGAGATGCTGCCGAAATTTTTGTAGACAAGTACTAGTTAGAATTGGATTTTTAAGTACTTGTAGCTAATGTTTGGTAATTGATAACGTTATTGTAGATATTGGAAAGCCCGAGACTCTAGTCGGGATTTATTTAGCGAGTGATCGAGGTATGTAAAGCCTACCTTTCCTTCTTTTGGCATGACCTTTATGAAATGATCGAATAACGTATATGTATGGAAAATCCTATTCTTAGAGCCACTAGGATGGCTAACATCTTTGACTTCCATAAGCTATTCCATATGGCTTGATACGTATTTTATGATGTTCGAAGCTTCTAGTTGTTATGTTTCCGAATAATGTTCGAAAGAAAATCGAGATGATTAAGGTCTTTGATGAATACTTTGATACGTAAATATGGTCTTAAAGTCTCCATTTGATTTGATCTATAATGTAATTCGAAAGTTTCCTAATATGAATGATACTTGAATTTCCAAATGTGGCTTATGAAATGTTTTTAGAAGGTTCTGTACTTCAAAAGCTCGCAACTTTCTTATACTAATTCCGATTGACCCGAAACTTGTTTCTGAGCCTTCAGATGTCGGTAAATATTACTGTCCACCGTGTTTTGAAATTTATTTATTTGTATGCATATGGTTTCCTCACTACTCCTCTCGTGGATACTACTATTACATCATTCGCCGGATCCCGGGCCGGTTTTGTTATCGTGCGCATTACGTTATATTCAGCAGTATGATGTGTTACGGTTCCCGAGTTCCTTGCCGGAGGGTCGGGTACCGCTTATATACGGCGTTATGATGTGATATGGCATATGATGTGTTTTGATGTTGTGATATGTTATGATGATACCATATGTTCGGGGATTGTACGGAGATTTGAAACCTTCTGGAGTATGATGTGTTGTGGCGCCAGCGTCGGAGTGGCGACCACGTTCCTGAGCCCTATGAATGATTTTTTTTTATTTGCATGATTTATGTTTTCAGAAAAGGTTTTGATATACTAAATCTGTATCCATTTTCCATACTCCTTATTTCAGTTCTGATTTGGATTTCTGTATTCCATGCTTCGCATACTCAGTACATATTTCGTACTGACCCCCTTTCTTCGGGGGCTTCGTTTCATGCTCGCAGGTACAACCGCTTGTTCTGGTGACCCGCCAGTGTAGGACACTTATTCTGCTACTTGGAGTACTCCTTTGATCCGGAGCTCATATTTTTGGTATATATCTTTTGTTACACATGTTTCTGTATATATGACTATTTGGGGTACGGCGGGGCCCTGTCCCGTCATGTGTTTCTGTTATGGTTTGTAGAGGCCTGTAGACATATATGTGGGTCATGGGTCGTGTTTGTTCGATTATGTCCGTGACGTATGCCTTAAGAGGTCATGTTTGCTATTATGGCCAAAACGGCCCATATGTGTGTATATGTATGTATATTCGGGCGATGTGTATTCTGCCAGCCTGCCGGCTTTTGTATGATATTTCTGTACAGATGACCGCTTAAGATGACGTCTGTTCTCAGTATCTGTGCAAAATAACGTATGTTAGATGTGAATAAGTCTTTGATATGTCGATTTGGTAAGTGAATGGGTTTGGGTGTCCAATTAGGACACTAGTCACGGCCCACGGGGCTGGGTCGTGACAAAAGTGGTATCAGAGCGGTTTGTCCTCGGAATGTCTATAGGTCGTGTCTAGTAGAGTCTTGTGTATCGGTGTGTTGTGCACCACATCTATAAACAGGAGGCTACAAGACATTTAGGGTGTTACCTTTCTTTGGATCTTAGATCGTGCGATAGAGCTGTGCTATTAGGATGATTTCTTTCTGACCGACTGTTATGTTTACAGTGATGCCTCCGAAGAAGGCGACGGCTGCCCAGAAGGGCAAAGCAGTGGCAGGAGAGACCAGCCAGATACAGAGAGTTACTCGGGCTCGTGTTCAGACTATGCCCGATATTGCACCCCAGTCAGAGGGTTCTGCTACACCCCCACCATTGGAGCAGCCTGGAGCAGCAGCCGCTGCCACCATGGATCAGGGGGTGGCTCCACCAGTAGACCCAGAGGCTCTAGTACCCGAGCCTCCAGCTCCTCAGTTAGGGGCGGAAGATAGGACGATGAGAGATGTTGTGCAGTTGTTGACAACATTAGTAGCAAGACAGGCTCGCAAACGCGGGCTAGGGGGTGATGATGGTGACAGACGTGACAGTTTGAGGGTCCGTGATTTCTTGACCTGTAATCCCCCAGAGTTCTACGGGTCTAAGCCCGAGGAGGACCCCCAGGATTTCATTCGACAGATGCAGTGCACACTGAGACTGGTCAGGGCTCTGAGACTGAGTCTGTCGAGCTGGCTTCACATAGATTGCGGGACGTAACGATTAATTGGTAAGAGTCTTGGGAGCTGTCTAGAGGCGAGGATGCTCCTCCAGCTGTGTGGGAGAAGTTTACAGCAGCCTTTATCAGCCACTTTTTGCCCCCAGAGTTGCGGCGGGCGAGAGTTGACAGATTTCTACAGCTGAGGCAGAGAGGCAGAAGTGTCCGAGAGTACAACTTAGAGTTTGATTCTCTGGCCAGATATGCGCCCGCCATTGTAGCTGATATGGACGACAGGATGCACCGGTATGTGATGGGTTTGGATCATTACTTGGTTGATAGTTGTATGGCGATGGCATCGCAGACTGGTATGGACATTGCCCGGTTACAGGCACATGCGCAAGGGATGGAGGACGGGCACAGAGGGCGTCAGCCCGATAGAGACCATGACAGGAGGTAGCCCAAGAGGGCTAGGTCAGCTGGTTATTCTGGGGAGTCTCGAGGCGGACAGCCTCAGCAGCAGTATAGCAGATATCCTCCTCAGTCAGGCCGGAGTGCACATTCACAGTCTACAGGTAGACGGTTTGATGGTGCAGGGCACTCGGGAGCAGGCCAGAGTTCCAGAGCCTCAGGTTCGCAGGTGAGCAGAGGTTCCAGCCAGGCGAGGCCACCTATGCCTCGATGTTCTTATTGTGGGAGGTCTCACCCGGGAGAGTGTTATCGAGCTACGGGTGCCTGTTTTTCTTGTGGCCGCCATGGCCACATTATGAGAGATTGTCCGTTGGCGGGTGGTTCTGGTGGTGCAACTCAGCCGACGGGATTAGCTGCTGGTTCATCTTCCACTCCTGTTACTATGCGCCCTATGGGGCGGGGTACGTCAGCACCAGCGGGCCGCGGTAGAGGCCGTGGCGGGGTTTCTGATTCTAGCGGTCCTTTGAACCGCATATATGCCTTGGCTAGCCGACAGGATCAGAAGGCGTCGCCAAATGTAGTCACAGGTATATTATTGGTTTTCTCTCGAGCCGTATATGCATTGATAGACCCAGGTTCTACTTTATCATATATTTCTCCCCTCGTTGCTAGTAAAATTGGGATAACACCTGAACCTATAGAGCCGTTCGAGGTAGCTACACCGGTCGGGTACTTTATTATAGCGAGGCAGGTATATAAGGATTGTTCTGTGATTATATGTGGCCGTTGCACTAAGGCCGATTTGGTAAAATTAGATATGATGGAATTCGATGTTATTATGGGCATGGATTGGTTAGCCTCTTGTTATGCTAATGTTGACTGTCAGAAAAAGGTAGTCCGCTTCCAGTTTCCAGGGGAACCAGTTATAGAATGGGCAGGAAATACAGCATCGCCGAGGGGTAAGTTTATTTCATACCTCAAGGCCAGGAAGATGATTCAAAAAGGGTATATTTATCATTTGGTCCGTGTGCATGATACTAAAGCAGAAACACCTACTCTCCAGTCAGTTCCGGTTGTTAATGAATTTCCAGATGTATTTCCGGATGAGCTTCCAGGTCTCCCACCTGAACGGGAGATAGAATTTACGATAGATGTGCTGCCAGATACTCAGCCTATATCTATTCCTCCTTACAGAATGGCACCTGTAGAATTGAAGGAACAGCTGAGAGACTTATTAGAAAAAGGCTTCATCAGACCCAGTACGTCACCCTGGGGAGCACCGGTATTGTTTGTAAGAAAGAAAGACGGGTCGCTGCGGATGTGCATTGATTACAGACAGCTGAATAAGGTGACTATAAAGAATAAATATCCCCTCCCCCGGATTGATGATTTATTTGACCAGTAGCAGGGTGCTAAATATTTTTCAAAGATAAACTTGCGCTCGGGTTATCATAAGGTGCGGGTACGAGAGGCAGATATTCCAAAGACTGCTTTCAAGACCCGATGCGGGCATTATGAGTTCAGGGTGATGTCTTTTGGGCTAACTAATGCGCCAGCAGTGTTTATGGATTTGATGAATCGGGTATTCAGGCCGTTTTTAGACATGTTTGTGATCGTATTCATTGATGATATTCTGGTTTATTCCCGATCAGCAGAGGAGCATTCAAATCATCTGAGGACAGTACTTGGCACACTTCGTCAACAGAAATTATATGCTAAGTTCTCCAAGTGTGAATTCTAGTTAACCTCAGTGGCATTCTTGGGGCATATCGTCGGGGCAGATGGTATTCGGGTCGATACACAGAAGATCGAGGTTGTACAAAATTGGCCTAGGCCTACGACACCGACTGAGGTACGTAGTTTTCTGGGATTAGCAGGGTATTACAAGAGGTTTGTGGAGAATTTTGCTTCGATTGCAGCACCATTAACAAAACTAACTCAGAAGGCAGCAAAATTTCAGTGGACCGATGTTTGTGAACGCAGCTTCCAGTTGCTGAAGGAAATATTGATTACAGCTCTAGTTCTAACTCTTCCAGAGGGGTCAGAAGGGTATGTCATTTATTGTGATGCTTCCAGTATTGGGATAGGTTGTGTACTAATGCAGCATGGTCGAGTTATAGCCTATGCTTCCCGGCAGCTCAGACCGCACGAGAGAAATTATCCTACTCATGATATGGAACTAGCCGCGGTAATTCATGCTTTGAAAATATGGCGGCATCACTTATATGGGGTTCATGTTGATATTTATACGGATCACAAAAGCCTTCAGTATATTTTTAAGCAAAAGGAGCTGAATTTGCGGCAGAGGAGATGGCTTGAATTATTGAAGGATTATGACGTCGACATTTCATATCATTCGGGAAAAGCCAATGTTGTATCAGATGCACTTAGCCGCAAGTCTATGGGCAGTTTGATCGACGTGCAGCCAGAAAGGAAAGAATTAGTTCGTGAAATTCATCAGCTAGCCAGTCTTGGAGTCCGTCTGGCCGATTCTGGAAATATTGGGGTTTCAGTTCGAGAAGTTGCTGAATCATCTATTATGGAAGAGGTGAAACGACGTCAGTTCGAGGATCCTATTCTGGTACAGTACAGAGATGCGGCCCTTGATAAGGAAAAGACCCAGTTCGAAATTTCACCTGACAGGGTATTATTATATGGAGGTCGAATATGTGTACCTGACGTTGTAGGGCTGCGACGACAGATTATGGGAGAGGCACATTATGCTCGGTATTCTGTTCATCCGGGATCCACAAAAATGTACCATGATCTCAGATGTTTATATTGGTGGGATGGTATGAAAAGAGATATCACAGAGTTCGTTGCTCAGTGCCCAAATTGCCAGCAAGTTAAGATCGAGCATCAAAAGCCCGGTGGATTGTTACAGGAAATAGAAATTCCAGCTTGGAAATGGGAAATAATTAATATGGATTTCATCATAGGTTTCCCACGTACTCCACGAAGGTATGATTCTATATGGGTTATTGTTGATAGGCTGACAAAATCAGCTCATTTTCTTCCAGTCAGGACCACCTATTCGGCTGAGGATTATGCCCGGTTGTATATTAAAGAAATAGTAAGGCTTCACGGAGTTCCTACATCTATTATATCCGACAGAGGTACACAGTTTACAGCTAACTTCTGGAGGTCGTTTCAGGACGGATTAGGGACCCAGGTAAGTCTTAGTACAACATTCCATCCTCAGTCTGACGGATAGGCCGAGCGTACTAGTCAGACGCTGGAAGATATGCTATGGGCCTGTGTTATTGATTTCAGAGGTAGTTGGGATGATCATTTGCCGCTTATTGAATTTTCTTATAATAATAGTTATCATTCCAGCATCCAGATGGCACCGTATGAAGCCTTATATGGTAGAAAATGCAGATCTCCGATTGGTTGGTTCGATGTGGGTGAAACTAAATTGATTGGTCCAGATATGATCCAGCAAGCAGTCGATAAGGTGAAACTCATCCGAGAGCGGTTGTTAGCAGCCCAGAGTCGACAGAAATCATATGCAGATAAACGACGTCGACCTTTAGAATTCTAGATTGGTGATTGGGTATTTCTGAAAGTGTCACCTATGAAAGGTGTAATGCGATTCGACAGAAAAGGAAAGCTCAGTCCGAGATATATTGGGCCTTACCAGATTGTTCGAAAGATAGGTGAGGTCGCCTACGAGTTAGACTTACCATCCGATCTGGAAGCAGTACATCCGGTATTCCATGTATCAATGCTCCGTAAGTGTATTGGTGATCCTTCTAGAATATTTCCCACAGAAGATATCCAGGTAACAGTGGAGCTGTCCTACGAAGAACAGCCTGTAGCTATCTTGGATCGTCAGGTGAGGAGACTGCGTACCAAAGATGTGCCTTCTGTTAAGGTCTTGTGGCGAAACAATAACCGAGAAGAAATGACCTGGGAAGCGGAGGATGAGATGAAGAAGAAGTATCCTCACTTGTTTCCTATGCCTACAGGTAATCTAAATTTCTTAATTGGTTATATTGATTGGTGAATGAATTGTATGTGCGGTCCATAAAAAGAAACTCCCCCGAAATGCTTGTAAAACCCTATATGGCTAGTTTAACATTCGAGGACAAATGTTCTAAAGGGGGGAAGAAGTTATATCCCGTATTTTGCATATTCGGAAAATTTGAAATACTTGGGACTAGTGATAGATAGGGCAATATTTTGATTTTATTTAATATATGTTGTTCATGAAAAATATTGATGCGGAAATATTGAGAAAGACTAAGGGCAAAATTGGAATTTTGGAAAGTAGTTTCATGAATTTCAAAAATATTAGCTATAAGAAGTTGGGCTTGAAAAATCAAAAAAAAAAAAAAGGGCCCAACAAAAGTGGCCGGCCATAGGGGGCATGGGCCAAGCCCATGTGGAAATTTAACCCACGAAATAAATAGACAAAGGGCCATGATATTTATCATTCAACACTTAGAACATTCAAGAAAACAAAAAAAAGTGAGAGCAAGAAGCAAGAAATTCGGCCAAGCAAGAAAGAAAGAAAATAATTTTAAGCCATCAATCCTTGATCCAAAAATTATAATTTTCTAGTATTCTTACTAGTTCAAGGGCCCTGTTACACCTCGGCAAATTTCCCGTTGGTACGCAAGTAAATGAACTAATGATGTGTGCGAGGAGTGCGAGTGTATAATGTTTCATGGGAAATGTATGTAAAGGGATGTGGATGATTAGAATGAAAAGTCGAGAAATGAGAAAAATTGAAAGTTGGCAAAACTGCCCAGTGGTCGTATAGTGCAAAATACGGACCGTAAAGTGCAATACGGTCCGTAAACTTGACGTCGTAAACTGGCATGTCCAACTTCAACTTTCTGCCAGCTGAGGAAATGGCTAAAATACGACCTGGTGGACGGACCGTAAAGTGATTTACGGCCCGTAAACCATGGTCGTAAATCACCATGCATGCAGGCCAAAGTTTCTGGTTCTGCTTAAGCTTAAAAACGACCACGAGGGACGGGCCGTAAACTGAAATACGGACCGTAAACCTCCATGGACGACCACTGTTCACCCAGCACAGATTTTTCAATTCATTAAATATGAGGATCAAGACTTGTCTTATTTCATTTACAACATTACACCATTTCTCTCTAGAACTTCTCTCTACATTTATTATACGAGTTTCCAAGGATTATAAGTCATCCATAACATTAAGACAAGCGAATCAAGGATAAGGGAGTCATCAAGGATCATCCAAGTCAAGAAATCCAAATGGAGAAAAACTAGGGTTTTTCTCAGAGAAGAGTATTATCAACCAAAGCTTTTTCCTACAACTTCTAAGGTAAGATTCATGATTTTTACAAGATGTTTAAGGTATTGAAGAATTAAAATACATGGATTGTAGAAAATGTGGTCAACTAGGTCATGAATGATGAATAGTCACATTTTGAGAAATAGTTTGAATTGAGTTATGAATGTTGTTGTGTTGTGATATGAATGTGTTATAAATGGTATTAAGATCATGAACTAAACACTTTAGACGAATGGACGAAGATGGGTGTTATAATCATGAATGTGGGTGAATTAGAGGCAAATTAAGGAATCTAGATAATGTGGTTAATGTGAATGACTAATGGCCATTGTTATGACATTAATGAAGGTATAAACGCTAGCATTGGAAGGTAACGTGCAAGTGTAGAATAGTTCGACGGAAAGGTATGTAAGGCTAACCCTTCTTTCATAAGGCATGGTTCTTGGCCAAATTCCTAAATTCCTCTATATGAGTATGTTGTCTCCACATGGTTGGCATTCCGAGCTCATAAGCTCACGACCCTTGATATGTACTATGATTATACTATGTTCCTCGCTTGACGAGTAAGTCCATAATGTAGATGTAACAATAGTGATGAGGATAGAAATGATGATTAGAGTAAAATGAGATTAAGGATGCTTACGAGCTATGATATATGTATATGTGCCTATGAAGGGCTATAATGATACCCCGAGCTTATAATGCTGGGTAGGATATATATGTATATGATTATGTATAAAGTATGTATACGATTACGTAACGCGCGCACACCTCTGCAGAGGGTACGGATAACCCTGATGCCTTGGTAGGGCCAGGTATGTATGACCTTGAGCCTTGGTTGGCCAAGTATGTATAAGACACCGATCCCATGAGGTCGGGTATGCTATGTAAATGCTATGTATATGAAATGACTATGTATATAATATGAATATGAATGTGAAAAGACTACGTATAGGAATACGAATAAGGACATGTATACGAATATGAGCACAAGTATGGTACGAGTATTATTATGGGATACGAACGACGGTGTATGCAAGTAAGCGACATGATGATGATATTACTGTCTCCCCTCCTATGCTATCTTCATATGATATCTATGATGCTTCTATATTGATGTTGATCATGCTTTACATACTCAGTACATTCTTCGTACTGACGTCCTTTTGTTTGTGGACGCTGCGTCATGCCCGCAGGTGCGCAGGGAGACAGATTTGATCCTTAGCTGCTTATTCGGAGATTTCATAGAGAGCTCCATTTCCTTCGGAGCCATATCTTTTGGGTACTCAATCTTTTGTGTATATAATTATGGGCATAGCGGGGTCCTGTCCCGCTAATGTGATATGTTATACTCTTAGAGGCTCGTAGACATGTGTGTGTGTGGGTAGATGTGTTTGGCCTTGTCGGCCTATGTTTTGTATATCATTTTGTCGGCCACGTTGGCCCATGTATATTGATGTGGCATAAATGCCTATGATGATATAAATGTGCGGTTGTCCATATGGGACTAGTTGACGAATGAATGGAAATGCATGTGTAATTATGTGGCTCACCTAGATGTAAGTATAAGAGTAAGCTAAGAGGGTGCTCGGGTGGGTTAGCACCGGGTGCTCGTCGCGGCCCCGAGTCGGGTCGTGACAGGCCCTCTTCAACGTGGTATAATTATTTAAGCAAGAAAACCACTTTGGTCGCAAGTGGAAAATTGAAGAAAAGTTAAGAATTTCTATTCTTTTACATGTTATGGAAGATTTATATATGTTGTAGTGAGTAGAATTGAATGAAAAACATAGAAATGTTATAGGTTGTGTGTGGGCCGTGTGGTGTGTTGTGTGTGTGTGGCCGTGTGGTGCTAATTAGGTGGATGAAGATGAATTAATTTTATTTAGCATGTTAGTTGTGTTGTTGTGGCCTTTATGATGTAAATGAAAGACTAATGGTTCAAGTTGGCATGAAAATTGGTTGTAGGTTGTTGTAGGAAATTATGTGATTTTAATATGGTTTTTATGTAATTGTGGAAATGGAGTTGCTAAAGTGTGAATTGTTGTTATTGTTGATGAATTTGGAAGAAGATAATGCGACGTTGTAGTCTTGTTGCATCTGTGGAGATTTCGGGTGGAGTATGGTATTGGTGGAATTGTTTGAATATTGTATAGATTGTTTGAAATGTTCTTGAATTGTGTTTGAATGATCTTGGATTAGTAATGAATATGTGAGCGTCGATATTGGCTTGAATGTACGTAGTTGAATTGAATGTGATAAGCAACGTAAAAGAGAAGGTTACTAATGTTAGAATGCAATTTAAATTGATTGTTGATGTTGTTAGTATGGTTGTTGGTATTGTTGGTATGGTTGTTGATAAATTTGGCCGAGTTAGATTCTCGGGGATGTCGAATTTACAGGGGAGATACTGCCGAAATGTCTGTAGACAAGTACTAGTTAGAATTGGATTTTTAAGTACTTGTAGATAATGTTTGGTAATTGATAACGTTATTGTAGATATTGGAGAGCCCGAGACTCGAGTCGGGATTTGTTTAGCGAGCGATCGAGGTATGTAAAGCCTACCTTTCCTTCTTTTGGCATGACCTTTATGAAATGAACGAATAACGTATATGTATGCTTCTAAGGAAAATCCTATTCTTAGAGCCACTAGGATGGCTAACATCTTTGACTTCCATAAGCTATTCCATATGGCTTGATACATATTTTATGATATTCGAAGCTTCTAGTTGTTATGTTTCCGAATATTGTTCGAAAGAAAATCGAGATGATTAAGGTCTTTGATGAATACTTTGATACGTAAATATGGTCTTAAAGTCTCCATTTGATTTGATCCATAATGTTATTCGAAAGTTTCCTAATATGAATGATACTTGAATTTCCAAATATGGCTTATGAAATGTTTTTAGAAGGTTCTGTACTTCAAAAGCTCGCAACTTTCTTATACTAATTCCGATTGACCCGAAGCTTGTTTCTGAGCCTTCAGATGTCGGTAAATATAACTGTCCACCGTGTTTTGAAATTTATTTATTTGTATGTATATGGTTTCCTCACTACTCCGCTCGTGCATACTACTATTACATCGTTCGCCGGATCCCGGGCCGGTTTTGTGATCGTGCGCATTACGTTATATTCGGCAGTATGATGTGTTACGGTTCCCGAGTTCCTTGCCGGAGGGCCGGGTACCGCTTATATATGGCGTTATGATGTGATATGGCATATAATGTGTTTTGATGTTGTGATATGTTATGATGATACCATATGTTTGGGGATTGTACGGAGATTTGAAACCTTCTGGAGTATGATGTGTTGTGGCGCCAGCGTCGGAGTGGCGACCACGTTCCTGAGCCCTATGCATGATTTTTTTTTTTATTTGCATGATTTATGTTTTCAGAAAAGGTTTTGATATACTAACTCTGTATCCATTTTCCATACTCCTTATTTCAGTTCTGATTTGGATTTCTGTATTCCATGCTTTGCATACTCAGTACATATTTCGTACTGACCCCCTTTCTTCGGGGGATTCGTTTCATGCCCGCAGGTACAGCCGTTTGTTCTGGTGACCCGCTAGTGTAGGACACTTATTCTGCTACTTGGAGTACTCCTTTGATCCGGAGCTCATATTTTTGGTACATATCTTTTGTTACACATGTTTCTGTATATATGAATATTTGGGGTATGGCGGGGCCCTGTCCCGTCATGTGTTTCTGTTATGGTTTGTAGAGGCCTGTAGACATATATGTGGGTCATGGGTCGTGTTTGTTCGATTATGTCTGTGACTTATGCCTTAAGCGGTCCTGTTTGCTATTATGGCCAAAACGGCCCATATGTTTGTATATTCGGGCGATGTGTATTCCGCCAGCCTGCCGGCTTTTGTATGATATTTCTGTACAGGTGACCGCTTAAGATGACTCTACTAGACACGGCTCGTAGACACACCCTAAGACTGAACTGCTATGATACCACTTTTGTCACGACCCGACTCGGGGGCCGCAACCAGCACCCGGTGCTAGCCCACCCGGGCACCCCCTTAGCTTACTCTTATGCTTACATCTTGGTGAGCCACGTAATTAGACATACATTTCCATTCGTTCGTCAACTAGTCCCATTGGACGACATTACCATAATATCGTAATTGGCATTTATGCCACATCAAATGTACATGGGCAAACCTGGCCGACAAAAGATATACAAAACATGGGCCGACAAGGCCAGACATATCTAAACATACATACACGTGACTACGAGCCTCTAAGAGAGTATGACATATCACATGAGCGAAACAGGACCCCGCTATGCCCATAATTATATACACAAAAGAATGAGTACCCAAAAGCTATGGCTCCGGAAGGAATAGAGCTCTGCTATGTAATCTCTGAATAAGCAGCTATGGATCAGGTCTGTCTCCCTGTGCACCTGCGGGCATGACGCAGCGTCCACAAACAAAAAGACGTCAGTACGAAGAATGTACTGAGTATGTAAAGCATGATCAACATCGATATATAAGCATAATGAATCAACATATGAAAATAGCATAGGAGGGGAGACAATAATATCATCGTCATAGCACTTACTTGCCTTTCATAGGGACTTTCCATTTCTCATACGTACTCGTATACATACATCATCATCCGTATTCCATAATAGTACTCGTACCATAATTGTGCTCGTATTCGTATACATAGTCTTATCACATTCATATTCATATTATATACTTAGTCATTTCATATACATAACATTTACATAGCATACCCGACCTCATAGGATCGGTGTTTCATACATACTTGGCCAACCAAGGCTCAAGGTTACTCATACCTTGCCTTACCAAGGCTTCAGGGTTATCAGTACCATCTGCAGAGGTGTGCGCGCATTTCGTAATCGTATACATACTTTATACATAATCATATACATATATTCTACCCGGCGTTATAAGCTCGGGGTTTCATTATAGCCCTTCATAGGCACACATATAAGTATAATAGCCCGTAGGCACCTTTAGCATCATTATTATCATTACTATCATCATCATTATCGTTACTTCTATATCATAGGCCTACTCGTCGTATGAGGTGCGTGGTACAATCGTAGTACATATCAAGGATCGTGAGCTTATGAGCTCGGAATATCAACCAATTGAAAACAACGTACTCATATAGAGGATTTAAGAGTTTGGCCAAGGAACCATGCCTTATGAAAGAAGGGTTGGCCTTACATACCTTTTCGTTGAACTATTCTACACTTGCACGCTTCCTTCCAATGTTAGCGTTTCTACCTTCATTAATATCATAACAATGGCCGTTAGTCATTCACATCATCCACATAATCTAGATTTCTCAATTTGCTTCTAATTCACCCATATTTATGGTCATAACATTCAACTTTGTCCATTCGTTTAAAGTGTCGAGTTCATGATCTCAATACCATTTGTAACACATTCATATCTCAACACGACAACATTCATGATTCAATTCAAACTATTCCTCAAAATGTCACTATTCATCATTCATGACCTAGTTGACCATATCTTCTACCATCCATGCATTTTAACTCTCCAATATCTTAAACATCATATAAATATCATGAATCTTACCTTAGCAGTTGTAGGAACAAGCTTTAGTTGGTAATACTCCTCTTTCAGCAAAACCCTAGTTTTTCTCCATTTGGATTTCTTGACTTGGATGATCTTTGATGATTCCCTTACTCTTGATTCACTTATTTAATGTTGTTGATCCTCAAATATCCTTGAAAACTTGTGTAATAAATGTAGAGAGAAGTGGTGTAATGTTGTAATGAAATAAAACAAGTTTTGGTCCCTGTATTTAATGAATTGCAAAATCTGTGCTGAGGTGAACAGTGGTCGTCCATCATGGTTTACGGCCCGTATTGCAGTTTACGGACCATCCCTCGTGATCGTCTTTAACCATTTCCAGAACCAGAAGCTTTGGCTGCTTGCATGGTGATTTACGACCATGGTTTACGGGCCGTAAATCACTTTACGGTCCGTCCTCCAGGTCGTATTTTACCATTTCTCGACTGGCAGAAAGTTGAAACCTTGCATGGCAGTTTACGACCTGCTAGTTTATGGACCGTATGCCAGTTTACGGTCCATCCTAGCACTTTACGACCACTGGGCAGTTGCAATTCTGCAACTTCCCATATTTCTTAGACTTCTCATTTTAATCACCCACGTCCATGCACATGCATTGCTCACCTTATATCTCATCTTAACTTGGCCAACTTTCTCATTTCACATCGGATACCTTTGCAATCTTGCCTAAGGTCATCAAACGTCGTTTCTTGCTCATGGACATCATGCACTCATATTCATCACTAGTTCATTCACTTTCGTACCAACGAAAAAATTTCTGAGGTGTAACATCTTTCTCGGTGGTCTCGACCCTAGATTGCAGAATGGTAGGAGGCTTAGAAGATTGCTTCTCATCGGTGGCCTCAACATCAGGCTGGGGAAGGGAGGGAGCATCGGCCTCATCTTCCGAAGTCTTTTCTTCATCCTGCCCTCGAATCTTGGTGGCCTTCGAGAGGCCTGCAAAGAAGAGAGAACAAAATGTTAAATGAAGTATGGAATAATATACGAGGAGACAAAACAGTACCTCGGTCAGACACTCACCATGATTCTCGACCTCTCATCTGTCCTTGGAAAGTTAACGCCAGTTACGCTCGGCGTAAGTGAGCTGACTGTAACTTTTTCCAATCCATTCCTCCAAATTAGCAACCGCATTGAGGGTTTTGGGGGAAGGGTTGCAAACATATAAACGAAGATTAAAATCACAATAGAACATCAGAGGAGTCACTTAGCTGCTTGGAAAGAGAATTCACTTATGGTTCGGGTTCCACCTCTCGGGGAATGGCATCTTATCAGCAGGGATCGGATCCTAGGTCCTCACTCGGATAAATCTTCCCTGCCAGCCTCGGTCCCTATCCTCATCGAGGCTAGAAAAGAAAGACTTCTTTGCTCGTCGTGCGAGCTTAATCATGCCACCCCGAAATACTCAGGACTATACAACGGGAGAAGGTGGTTGATCGTGAGACATTCTTTCACGTTATTCGCAAAGTAACGAAGGAGTGTAACGATCCTCCAAAACGAAGGGTGGATCTGACCGAGACAGATCTCGTACCTCCTGCAAAAGTCTACAACCACTGTGTCGAGTGGACCAAATGTGAAGGGGTATGTGTAAACACTCAGGTACCCTTCCACATGGGTCGTGATTGCTTCCTCTCGATCGGGGATAACGACCTCTTTATCTTCCCAACCGCAGTCCTTTTTGACCTGCTCGAGTTTATTCGGGGGGATCGTGCATACGTAGTCCGATATTTCAGCACCCTGATCCCTTTGCTGAAAGGGCCTCTCGACCTTAAAATCCTTGGTTGTGACGTAATCAGCCGGGACATAATCTGACGGTTTTGATTTCGATTTTGGAGCCGAGGAAGACTCACCATTTTTGGCTTTCGAAGATTTAGCCATTGTTCTAAAAATAACAAGGTTTGAAGGTTCGATATGAAGATTTGAAGATCTGGGTAGATTTTTTGAAGACATGAAGGTTTGAAGGTGAATGTATGAAGGTTTGGGTATGAATTTATGAAGATTAATTCAAAAGCATGATGGTAATTTTGGAGAGTGAAAATTCAGAAGGTAAAAAATGAAAGGGAAAGTCTGATTTTATAGGGAGGCCGAGACAGTTGCCATTCCATAACTGTCGGTTCACCCAACCGGGATATGACGCGTGGCTGAAGTCAGAACGATATAACTGATGGGACGTTTGATCTTATTAACTTATATGAAGCTTAAAAGGGAAGGAATCGGGTCTATTTCCACTTCTCATCGTCTCGAGCTATCTACACTCCAAGAAGTGGGGGGACTATCTGTATACGAGTGAAATCGAGGTCAAAGCTACCCTCGATCTCCCGTTATGTTATTGTAAGGATTTGGACTGTTATATGGGATTGAACGGTTCCAACGGGGGGTTCCGTAGTCGAGACCTCAACATGGTCGAGGGAAAATATCGACATTGATTCAACCGACACCGGAGGTGGTCGATGTCTCGACCCAACTAGGGGCCGCGACGGGTACCCGATACTACTATACCGAGCACCTCTTATTATGCATCTTACTCTTACTACTGAGTGGACCGTATGGACGATACCGTCATTGCTTTACTCAAAACCATCATTAATAGCATACTCGTAAACAAGTGTCAATAAACATTACTAACATATTATACAGCCACAAGGACGAACAAGAGTGCAAAACATCTGACTGTACATATCTGTCTACGAGCCTCTAAATAAGATACATATATTTACAAGAAGGGTCGGGTTCTGCCGTGCCCAAATATACACATAAAAGTAGTATCGATAAACTGAAGCTCCGGAACAACTGGAGCGCTCTCAATGTACCGCTGGTGGAGCTCCTAGGAATCGAACCCGTCTACCTGCTTACCTGCGTGGCATGAAACGCAGCGTCCACAAGAAGGGACGTTAGTACGAGTAATGTACCGAGTATGTAAGGCATGAATAATAATATGATAATATGGACAGAACATGAACAACAGCATAATAAGAAAATATGGAAGATAAAAGAAAAGGTATGACTGTAACTGTTTACCTCTTAAGGTGGAATCATGCATGCTCACTTTTACTTTCATGCATACATAAACTATCTGAGTCAAATAACATCATTAGCCCGCGTCCGGGCCTCCCGCGTCCGGGCCTCCCGCGTCCGGGGTAATCATCTCACGCCGCCCACTAGTGGTGCTGCCCGTGCCATATAGAAACGGTGTTATTATCCATAAGCCGCCCGCCTTAGCGGTGCTGCCCGGTCGTATAGGCGCGGTGTAATCATCCATAAGCCGCCCGCCTTAGCGGTGCTGCCCGGCCGTATAAGCGCGGTGTAATCATAACAACTTAAGCATGCATAAGATCCCAATCAAAAGCTATAACTCCATCGGAGTGACGTAAGGTCGGTAACCTCCGATTACATTATGGAATAATCATCATGACTTTGTCTCACCTTGAAGGAGCAATTATTATAAGATGAGACTAGCAACGAATAACAACGTTAAGAGAACATAGAATAAGATCATAAATCTCATAAGGCGTCTCTTCATATACATATGCACATAGAACAAATTTTTAAGACTCGATGGGTACGTACATAAATCGACACTTGAAGGCTCAGAAACAAGTTTCGGGTCAATCCGATTTAGTATAAGAAAGTTATGAGCGTTTGAAGTACAGAGCCTTCTACAAGCATTTCAGAAGCTATTTTTGGAAAATCAAAGCAATAGTCATACCAAGTACCTTTAAACTTGAAATCATTCTTATCGTAATCATCATAGAAACATTCTCATCCTTGACATCATCAACGTCATTGTAAAACATGTCCATCGTTATTGTCATAAGATCTTACAAAATCATAAACCTCTATTTTGGTAGAATACAGACACTTTGGGAAAGACATTTACGAGTTATCGGGAAGAGAATCATGCCTTAGAATCATAACATCTAACTTTCGAAAACAAGGCAGATATGGAAACAATTATGAAATCATAACATCGGAATCATGCCTTTGAAAGAAAGGGACGAGCCTTAACATACCTTGCCCGCTTCCTTAGTCAGTCTAACTTAACTCTTGGCCTTCCCAAAATCTATAACAATGTTAATGAATACAAACATTAGCTATAGATATCCAAGAATCTCATCCTAAACTAACACTTTGTCTACCGAAATTTCGGCAGCATTTCCCCTGTAAATACACCATCCCCGAGAATCTAACTCGGCCAATTTTTATCAACAACAATCCGAGAATTCAACTCGGCCAAATTATCAACAACAATACCAACAATCATACTAACAACTTCAACAATCAATCCAAAATATATTCTAACATTGGCAACCTTCGTCATACAATTCAACGACATTTCATTTATATTCAATTCAATCACATATAATCCAACTAACACCAATGATCCCACATTCAAGTATTAATCCGAAACCCTTCCAACATGATTCAAGAATACTTCAAACAATTCACATAACATTTAAAACAACCCAATCAATATACTACTTCACCCGAGACCTTCCAAATTCAACAAGAACGATAACGACACATTTCCTTCTTTCAGGTTCATAAACCATACCAATAATTTACACACTAACAACATCATTTTCCATGAATATAAGAAATGATTTTTAACATCACATTCACTTCCAAATGACTCTCCAACCATTACAACTTCACTAGAATCATTAAACTTCCATTTTCATCATAGAACTCATGGCAACAACAACCAAAACACTAGATAAAATAATTGGTTCATCATTTCTACATAGCACCCATATACACGGCCACAACCTTTATTCATATTTTCATGAATTTCATCCACTTTTACATACTACAACATACATAATCATCCATAACATATAAGAAAAGGATTAAACCTTACCTTTTTCCCTTAACTTCTCACTTGGCTAGAATTGTAGCTTGCAAGAATAGATGTTTTATTTACTCCAATAACCACTTCACTTTGCTAGGGACCTTTCAATTGATTGTTTACCTAGAAGAAAATGATTTTTTGATGAATTTCTTTCCAAGGTTCTTGTTGGATTGGATATGGTCGAATGGCCTCTTGGTTTGGCTTCTCTAAGTTTCTTGAAATTTCCAAGTGATAATATGAAAAATATAACTAGGGAGTTACATAAATAATTTACCCATGTGGGCCTTGGCCCATTTATTTGGACGGCCAAATGGCCCCTTTAACTCAAGCCCATCTTTTTTTTTTGGGTTTTGTAATCATGGAAATTTATTTTTCAAATTCCAAATTTGCCCTTAGCCTTCCTCCATATTTCTATGAGTCATCTTGCGAATTTTCCTTTTTGCCCCTAGCCTCTCTTAACATTTCCACATCAAAATTTTCACAATCAACTTGTATATTAAACAAGAGCAAAATATGGCCTTGTCCTTAACTCCTTGCAATTATCTCGAATTATCCAAATGTACAAAATGCGGGATATAACAGTTGAGTTAATCGAGTATCAATCATGATCGAGTATAGCCCGAACGGACTAAGAGTTCCGAGATGGAATAAGAAGCAGTTGAGTAGATAAGCATGGGGGCCGTAATATCCGCCACCGACCGGATATTTCGGCACCTTTTTAGGTCGGTTACTCAACTGATAAACGTGTTGCTATCTAGAATTGTAAACAGGGTAGAACTCCTTTACTATATAAAGAGGAGCACCCCCTCATTTTTCAGTCTCCATTCTTTTAGGCACAAGCAAACTCTAAACAATTATATTCGAATTTTGAGCTATTGTTCCACATTTTCTTTAAGTGTTCATCAATATTTTACACAACTCGAGCCCTGTTCCAACAACCCGAGCTTGGTTCTGTTACTCTTTATCAAGGACAAGGTTCTTTATTTCTTCGATTTGATCATTAACTTATTTCCATATCATTATTTGTTGTTATTTCATCATACATATTAAATTAAATCACGTATCCTTTGCACCGTGTATAAATTCAACCGTTGCTTGCTTTAAGGGTAAACAACATCGAATATGCCAATGCTATTTTACTTTGTTATTCCTTCTGACACAGTTTAATTAACTCTGAAAATAGACGTGTTTTTCTTGGTCCATATATTTTTATTTTACTTAAGCTGTAAAATACATACTTATATATTATTAATATCTCAAATAAAGAATAAGAAACATCTTTGATATTTATATAATATCTACTATTAATTTTGATCAAAAGAAGAATTGATTATATGTTTTATGAGTTTTAATAGTAGCCTTCATAATGAAAAAAAAATGTTTTGAATTGTCTTTATGGCCTTCATTACAATTGTCCTTATAACCTTAATTGCTCTTATAATTTCATAAAAAACATCTCCCGAAATAGCTGTATACTTTGCTCTATATATATGATCTTACGGGATCATATTTGTATATACAAAAAAACGAAAATGTAAACTCCTTTCTTCTTCTCCTTCTTTTTTGGAAAATTGTATTTGTGCAAATTTCAAATTTACATCCACTAGTGCAAGTGTTTGCAAGTGCTGTGAAATTTTGGAGAGCGACCGGGCTAAACGATTTGCATCACAATCTAAATTTAATATTTGAACATACTGAATATCAAATACCTTAAGGCCCAAAAAAAAAAAAAAAAAAAAAAAAAGGAAGAGGAACTTCTTGGAGCTAGAAGAAAAGGAGAAGAGCGATAAATGATTGAAGAGGACAGTGTCTCGAACTGGCATTTCAAAGAAGTCGGCTCAAGCAAACAAAGGGAGTAAAAGGGAAATTCAGTTCTACCATTTGCCATTTAGCCAACCATCTTTATCATTTTGTCCTTTATTTGCAACAATTCCATTATTGGTAGTATATGGTTCTTTTAACCTAATAATTAAGAAAAGGACAAAGAATAATTATTGGTCCTTGGAGACAACCCCATAACTAGGGTCTCTATATTTCTTAATAATTTCATAAGGCAAAGGACGGAGAAGTCTCGGCCACTCGAAACGAGTGGCTTAAACTTGTTCCAGTTACCAAACTCCACTGCATTTGGCTCCATAAGGTGCCACGTCATATAGTGTTCCCAACTCTGACGTGTCATGGGACCTACTCTCCATCTTTGACAACTTCAACTTACAGAAATGATAAACTGGATAATCTTTTCGTGGGTCACCACAGTATCTAACTTCATCAAATGATTGTTAGCCACGTAAGCACCCTTATTCACTCTACAGCTTCCGTGAGAGTAACAGATATCCAATCCAATTAGACACTCATTTGATCTTTTTTTATGCTCCGAAAAAGTGTAGAAATATAGCCTTTTTTCTTTAGGTCCAGTAGAAAATTAACTAATCGAATATAACTTTAGTCACTTTTTCTTTAACAGATATTCATGCCTTCGTTTCATAAGATGATGTATAATTGAATACAAACCTTTTAGAGAAAAAAAAGACCATTTTAGTAAATTCGAATAAACAAAAGTTGAAGAGCCATCTTTTTAGAACAGGACGATTTCCCGAAGTGTTTTTAAAATTTTTAATTTAAAACCGCTCCTTCAATACGTTACTTTGTTACAATAGGCTCCAATTTTCTTTGTCTATCCATTTGTATTGCTTTGTTTCTATTATATATATATAGCTAGATAACGTATTTGATATATTTACTCTGGTCCTTCAAATATAGTGCAAGAAAAATCAAGGTTTTGGCTAACACCATTATAGCTCAGAGGACCCACTGCTTAGAAGGTGAAGTTCCAAGATGAAATATGTACCTATAATGATATGGTCTCTCTCAATTTATATCTAAAAGTAGATTAAAATACGAATGTTGTAGTAATTATATAAGGCTCGGGAATTCAAAAGAAGAAAATGTAAGAATTAAACTTTACTTTCTGGGATCGATAATACTATAAGTTACTAGTAATGAATTAACATATTATACAAGTTATTATTAAGTACACTTAAAATAAAACCATTTTAGGGCATATTTAAATTGACAGTCTAAACCTCTAAGGCGTTGTAAACTTTAATACTAAGTTCCACACTTCCTTAACCTCAATGATCTCAATGGTTAATTCCATATTTAAGACCATCTCCCTTCTTTTTTTAATTGGATCCATAACCTTCTCTATGATTTCAATGATTAATGTCATGTTTATGATTATCTTTTTGTAACCTTCAATGCAATAATTTATATAGAGACGTGAGAAATGATATGTAACAATATTGTGACTATAGCTTCCATTGTGGTTGTAAGATGTCAACTGTAACGACCCGCTTGGTCGTTAAGCGTGCTTTGATCATTATATCCTTGCTAGTACTTCCCCGAGGCTAGAAATGAGAGGACCTAAATAATTTGGTTGTGTTGTATGTTGTGTTTTGTGACTTGTAAGTGACTCTGTGATTTCCATGCTCACTGGTTCACGACGCCTCGCTGCAACGATGATTCTTCGTTGCAACGATGATTCTTCGCTGCAACGAAGGGTGGGAAAATCCCAGGGTTTGTTGCAGCGAAGGCCCTCGTTGCAGCTAGACTTTGGTCGCTGCAACGAAACCCACTTAAGTCTAATGACGAGTTAAGTAGTCATTTCATGCCCACACTTCTCATAATCCCCAAAACGGTTCCCAAGAGCATAGAGGCGAATTTCTAAGGCTAGGGCACTATTCTCCATCAAAGGTAGGCCTTAATTACTAACTTTCTTCGCTTAATGTTCATATTAGATTCTTGTTCAATCAAAAGACCCTTAACGGGAATTGAAGGCTAGAACACAAACACCAAGAAAACCCTAGAATACAAATATGTTATTGTTTATTATTGTTTAATGTTGTTTAATCATCTAAGAGTAGAGATTATCACTTCCTAGGATGAGAACGAGTTATTCAATGATGGAAAAATTCTTGTTGAGACCTAGGGTTCCAATAAAAATGAGAACTTTGGCTAAAATTAGATTTGTAGGGTTGAATTGATTATAGAACCCATTAATGGAGTTAATATAATTGATGAGACTTGAATTAGGATGAATATGTTCCTAAGGAAAGTGAACCATTGATGAAGGGTAGAAGTGGAGGGGTTGTCTTCCCCAAATTGTTATTATTGAGTTAATACTCCATTACCTACCGAGCATTATGATTTCTAGACTTTGAACATTCTGAGGCTTTGCGAAAGGGAAAGGCTGTTGCGAATTGATTCCATTGCTCAAATCTGTTTTGTGGTAGGTTACGGTTTACTTGAGTTAGATTTTTATTAGTTGATTGTATATGTCATAGAATTTATGGGAGAAAGCATGTCTAGGTCTTTGGACATGGAGTTTGGGTGATCGTTGTTAGTTGCATGATTAAATTGTATGAGGTAATTCTATATTGTTGAGGTTGATAAACTTGAGTTGTATTCTTGAGACCGTTGAAAGGGAGGTGTTCATATGTTACACCTCGGAAAAATTTTCCGTTGGTACGTAAGTGAACGAACTAGTGATAAGTATGAGTGCATGATGTCCATGAGCAAGAAACGACGTTTGATGACCTTAGGCGAGATTTCGAAGGTATCCGATGTGAGATGAGAAAGTTGGCTAAATTGAGATGAGATATAAGGTGAGCAATGCATGTGCATGGACGTGGGTGATTAAAATGAGAAGTCTAAGAAATATGGGAAGTTGCAGAATTGCAACTGCCCAGTGGTCGTAAAGTGCTAGGACGGACCGTAAACTAGTATACGGTCCGTACACTAGCAGGTCGTAAACTGCCATGCAAGGCTTCAACTTTTTGCCAGTCGAGAAATGGTAAAATACGACCTGGAGGACGGACCGTAATGTTATATCCGGTATTTTATACGTTTAGATACTTCAAGGTAGTCGTGGTAAGTTAAGGGAATGACTATCTTCCAAATGTATTCTAATGTACAAGTTGGTTATGAATATTATTTACGAACATTGGTAGTATGGAAATGTTGAGGAAGGTTAAGGGTGAAAAAGGAAATTCTCAAAAATGGCTTATGGTAATATTGCGAAAGGCTAGGGGCAAAACGGTAATTTCACAAGGTGTTCAAAAACAATTCTTGAAAATGGCCATTGTGGCCGTGTGGTGTGTGTGCATGTGCATGTATATGTGGGTCCCACTCCTATATGGGTGAAGCTTATGGAGCAAACCAAGTGGTCATCTTTGTTAATTAAAGGAAAAATTCAAGAAAAAGAAAGAAAATTCTAGAAAACAAATGAAGAAAGGAGGCATGTGCCCCTCACATGCTTGTATGAATTATATATATATATATATTATGAGAGGTCATCTTTAATTCAAGAAATTGGGAGAAAGAAAGAAAACAAGAAGAGAGGGAATATAGTAGGCATTCGGCCATGGTGGTGCAAAATCCACCCCTTGAAATCCTGTCCCAAAATATTATTTCTTCATGTATTCCTACTAATTCAATGGGCCTCTACAACGTGGTGTAGTTATTTCGGAAGGTAGGTTGCTCGTTTCGTCGATTTCGCACCTTGGTCAAGTGAAGAAGTTGGGAAGAAAAGGTAAGATTTAATCCCTTTCTATATGTTATGAAGGTTTCGTTTATGTTGTGGTATGTAGTAATGGGTAGAAATCATGAAATATGGAAGCTTGCATGATGGTTGTGTATATATGTGTGAGGCCGTGTGTATGTAAATGTGGTATAGGTAAGATGAATGAATTTTGTGTAAGCATTCTAGTTGTGAAAATATGGATGTGAAATTTGGCCGTGTGATTGGTGTAGAGGGTCGTGTGTGTATGTTGTAGTGTAGGAAGATTGAACTAATTTTATGTAGTGTGTTGTTTGTTGATGTAATATATAGAAAGAGATGGAAAAAAATTCATGGAAATATGTATGTAGTGTTGTGGCCGAGAATGGTGATGTTTTGGCAAGCTATGATGAATTGGTTTTATTTGATATTCTAGTTGATGTCGTTGTGGATTCCATGATGAAAAATGAGGACTTAATATGGTTAGAAATGGAGTAGTGTATGAATTGAATTGAATTGAATTGAATTGAGTTGAATATAAATGGAATGTTGTTGGCAAGGTTGTTGGAGTTATTAGTATGATTGTTAGTATTATTGTGGATAGTTTGGCCGGGTTGAATTCCCGGATTGTTGTTGATTAAAATTGGCCAAGATAGATTTTTGGGGACGGTGTATTTACAGGGGAAATGCTGCCGAAATTTCGGTAGACAAGTGTTACTTTAAGATTCAACATCTAAATGCCCTAATTAATGTTTGGTAAATGTGACCAAATGTAGATTTTGGAGAATTTGGAACTTGAATTTGGAGAAGCGTAAGGAGCGGAAAAGGTATGTAAGGCCTTACCCTTCCTTCTTTGGCATGTCTTAGACATAATAGGTTTGGATACGAGCCTCGGGGACAACTCTATTTCTAGAAATTCGAGTTTGAATTTGACCCTTATTCATTCAATATAATTAAATTAGACACTCTATGTTTAATTGGAAAAGTAGCTTGAATATATGCAACTTTCACAAACGGAACCGGAATGTTCTAAAACTTTCGTAGGTAACTCCATCAAGTCTAGGATTCTAAGGCAAAATTTTCTTTCTAATAATTCGTAAATAATTTCCAAGATGTCCATACTTTTCCAAGACAAAGGTCTATGACTTGTAAGCTTTTATGACTACCACGACGGACATGCTTTTATAATGATAACGATGATGTCAAAGATAAGAATATGTCCATGATGATCGTGATAAGAATGGTTTCATGTTTGAAAGTCTCAAGTCAGGAATTTAATATGAATATGAGAATATTCAGCTAGTTCTTGATCATTAATTCTATTCCTTGGTTATGACCCTATTCTCTAAAGACTCCAAAGTATATGAACTGACGTCTTATGAGGTTTATGATTTCATTCTATGTTTTCTTTTAATGCTATTATTCATTGACCGTCTCGCCTTATAATACTAGTTCTTCCAAGGTGAGACAAAGCGACCATGATTATTCCATAATGCGATCAGAGGTTACCGACCTTATGTCACTCCGATAGGTACATGACTTTCCTTGGGCTCTCATGCATGCTATACATGTATATGAGGGGGAGGGGATATATGTATATGGGGGGGGGGGGGGAGGGCCATATGTTGCGCTATAGACGCATTGCAACCTGGTCAGCTGGCGTTATCATCCTGGACGCGGGATATATGGGCGAGCCGACGTATTTCGGCGCTATGTGGGCGAGCCGACGTTGTTCGGCGCTATGATATGACATGATATGATATGTTCTTTTTTATATACATGAAAAAGAAATGTTTTCAAAGGAAAGCTAACATGTATGGCATCCGCCCTAAGGGACACTCAGATGTATAGGTTACTCTTTTATCTCATCATATGCTCAGACAGAAGTACACCGTACCTGTACGGTCGGACAGAGTTTACTTGTAAATATTTATATGTTGTTTCAAAAAGGTAAAGTTAGCTTACATGATATCTACCTTAAGAGGCAAACAGAGGTACAAGTTATTTTCTTACTCTATACTGTTCTTTGTGTCTTTTTCCATGATCTTATGTTACTACTCTTGCCTTACATACTCGGTACATGGTTCGTACTGACCCCTTTTCTTCGGGGGCTGCGTTTCATGCCACGCAGGTACACCTAGATGAGTTGAAGCTATTATAGAGACGTTTCAGCGAAGTTGGCGAGCTCCATTTGGCCCTGGAGTGTAGCCGAGTCAGCATACTATGCTATGATGTTTTGTTCGAAGTTAGAGACTTTGCAGACAGAGTCGTGGGTATAGAGTGTCGATACTGTGATCGGCTCCACTAGCCGACGTGTCATTGTGTTATGTCATAAAGTCCATGTGATTGCAGATTCTGTATGATTTGAGTACGATGGAAAAAGAAAAGTTTGAAAGTCTTGTTATGTTTTCCATTTTTATTGATGTAAGAATCTAAGGAAGTTAAGCATGTAATATGAGTCAGCGGGTTCGCTCGGCTCCGAATATGGGGTCGGGTGCCCATCGCACCATAGTAAGGTCGGGGTGTGACACGTAAAGCGATTTATGACCCGTAAACCATGGTCGTAAATCACCTTGCAAGCAGCCAAAGCTTCTGGTTCTGTAAATGGTTAAAGACGATCACGAGGGACGGTCCGTAAACTGCAATACGGGCCGTAAACCATGATGGACGACCACTGTTCACCTCAGCACAGATTTTGCAAGTCATTAAATAAAGGGACCAACACTTGTTTTATTTCATTACAACATTACACCACTTCTCTCTAAAACCTCTCTCAACATTTATTATACAAGTTTTCAAGGATATTTGAGGATCAACAACATAAAACAAGGTGAATCAAGGTTAAGAACATCATCAAAGATCATCTAGGTCAAGAAATCCAAATGGAGAAAAACTAGGGTTTTGCTCAAAGTGGAGTATTATTAACCAAAGCTTGTTCCTACAACTTCTAAGGTAAGATTCATGATTTTTACATGATGTTTAAGGTATTGAAGAGTTGAAATACATGGATTGTAGAAAATATGGTCAAGTAGGTCATGAATGATGAATAGTGACATTTTGAGGAATAGTTTGAATTGAATCATGAATGTTGTTGTGTTGTGATATGAATGTATTATAAATGGTACTAAGATCATGAACTAGACACTTTAGACGAATGGACGAAGTTGGATGTTATGACCATGAATATGGGTGAATTAGAGGCAAATTAAGGAATCTAGATAATGTGGATAATGTGAATGACTAATGACCATTGTTATGATATTAATGAAGGTATAGACGCTAGCATTGGAAGGAAGCGTGCAAGTGTAGAATAGTCCGACGAAAAGGTATGTAAGGCTAACCCTTCTTTCATAAGGCATGGTTCCTTGGCCAAACTCTTAAACCCTCTATATGAGTATGTTGTATTCAAATGATTGACACTCCGAGCTCATAAGCTCACGATCCTCGATATGTGCTACGATTGTTGTACGCACCCCATATAACGAGTAAGCATAAGATATAGATGTAGCGAAAATGATGATGATAGTGATGACGATGATAATAATAATGATGCTAAAGGTGCCTACCGGCTATTATACTAACATGTGCCTATGAAGGGCTATATTGACACCCCGAGCTTATAACGCCGGGTAGGATATATGTATATGAATATGTATAAAGTATGCATACGATTACAAAATGCGCGCACACCTCTGCAGATGGTACGGATAACCCTGAAGCCTTGGTAGGGCCAGGTATGAGTAACCTTGAGCCTTGGTTGGCCAAGTATGTATGAACACCGATCCTATGAGGTCGGGTATGCTATGTATATGAAATGACTATGTATATAATATGAATATGAATGTGATAAGACTATGTATAAGAATACGAATAAGAACATGTATACGAATATGAGCACAAGTATGGTACGAGTACTATTATGGAATATGGATGATGACGTAGGTGTACAAATACGTATGAAAAATGGAAAGTCCTACGAAAGGCAGGTAAGTGCTATGACGATGATATTATTGCCTCCCCCTCCTATGCTATTTCATATGTTGTTCATGATGTTTATTTATTGACGTTGCTCATGCTTTACATACTCAGTACATTCTTTGTACTGACGTCCTTTTGTTTGTGGACGCTGCGTCATGCCCACAGGTGCACAGAGAGACAGACTTGATCCATAGCTGCCTATTCGGAGATTACATAGAGAGCTCTATTTCCTTTGGAGCCATATCTTTTGGGTACTCATTCTTTTGTGTATATAATTATGGGCATAGCGGGGTCCTGTCCCGCTAATGTGATATGTTATACTCTTAGAGGCTCGCAGACATGTGTGTATGTGGGTAGATGTGTTTGGCCTTGTCGGCCTATGTTTTGTATATCAGTTTGTCGGCCACGTTGGCCCATGTACATTGATGTGGCATAGATGCCTATGATGATATAAATGTGCTGTTGTCCAAATGGGACTAGCCGACGAATGAATGGAAGTGCATGTATAATTATGTGGCTCACCTAGATGTAAGCATAAGAGTAAGCTAAGAGGGAGCAAGGGTGGGCTAGCACCGGGTGCTCGTCGCGGCCCCGAGTCGGGTCGTGACAAAAGTTGTATCAGAGCAGTTTAGTCCTAGGGTGTGTCTACTAGCCGTGTCTAGTAGAGTCTTGGTTATGGGTGTGTTGCGCGCCACACTTATAAACAAGAAGCTGCGGACATTTTAGGAATAAATGACCTCCTTTCTTCATAAGAATCGTGCGATAGAGCTATGATGTAGGAAATTCTTGCTCCTAAATCGTGTGTTGTGTATTTCAGAGATGCCTAGAAAGGGAAAGACTACGACAGCCCAAAAGGGCAAGACGGTGGCAGAGAAGCGGGCTAAGAAAGCCCCGCCACCGGTAGTAGAGGAAAACGAGTCCCAGGGTGCGGCTCAATCTCAGTCCTCCCAGACAGTGCCCGTCTATGAGGAGCTTGGGGAGCCTTAGCCCCAGCTCCAGCACCTCCAGCTCCTCCACCAAATGCTTCGGGCCAAGATGTAAAAGAGGCCATTACTTTATTGACTCAATTGGTTGCGGCCCAGGCTCAGAGGCACAGTTCAGGGTATGGTGATAGGGCTGTTAGCGCAAGAGCCCGTGATTTCATTACTTTGAACCCTCCGGAATTCTTTTGGTCAAAACCGGAGGAGGATCCCCAGGACTTTATTGATGGTATGCTAAGGACGCTCCGGTTGATACATGCTTCGAACACCGAGTTAGTGGAGTTAGCGTCATATAGATTGAGAGATGTCTCGATTCAGTGGTATACGGTATGGATGGCTTCACGGGGAGCAAATGCACCTCCCCCGGTATGGCAAGAGTTTTTTGATGCTTTTCTCCGTCATTATATGCCCCCAGAAGTTCGGCGAGCTAGGGCCGATAAATTCTTAAATTTTAGGCAAGGCAGTATGAGTGCCCTAGAGTATAGCCTCCGTTTTAACTCCTTGGCCAGGTATGCTTCGGCCATGGTAGCAGATATGGGCGACAGGGTACACCGATTTGTAAAGGGCCTAGGGCCCCATCTGATGGACAAATGCTTGACTGCGTCCCTTCAGGACGGTATGGATATTGCACGCATTCAGGCACATGCTCAGAACTTAGAGGAAAGCCTACAGCAGCGGAGAAGTGAACGTGAACAGGATAGGGGACATAGCAAGAGGGCCAGATCTTCGGGCCCGATAAGTGAGTCCAAAGGCGGACACAAACAATAGTTCCCTAGATATTCGGGCTATTCTATGACCAGTGCACCTCCACGGTTTTCAGGCCAGAGCCTTGATAGATCTACTCATCCCGGGCCGAGTCAGAGTTATGCGGGGTCCCAGTTTAGAGGTGATTCAGGCCAGTCAAGGCCACCTATACCACGATGTTCCCAGTGTAGGAAGTCGCATTGGGGTCAATGCCGATTAGGTTCAGATGCTTGCTATTCATGTGGTCGACCAGGCCATATTATGTGTGATTTCCCCTCAGTACATGGTATTGGTAGGACCCAACCATCAGGGTCGGTAGCCGGATCTTCGGCATCTGTACGCCCTACGGGGCCAGGTTCACATGCGCCAGTCGGCCATGGTAGAGGTAGAGGCAGAGCTCCCAGTACTAGCGGCCCTCAGCACCGTATTTATGCCTTGGCTGGACGCCAAGATCTAGAGTCTTCTCCTGACGTGGTCACAGGTATATTATCGGTATTCTCTCATGATGTATATGCTTTGATTGATCCGGGCTCCACGTTATCATATGTCACTCCTTATATTACGGGTCAATTTATAGTTGAGCCGGAGTCGATCAAACCTTTTGAGGTGTCCACACCCATGGGTGAATTGGTAATAGCTAGCCGAGTATATAGGGATTGTATACTCACGATTTGTGACCGTCGTACCATGATTGATTTGCATGAGCTAGAAATGGTAGATTTTGATGTTATTATGGGCATGGATTGTTTGGCTTCTTGTTATGCCAATGTTGATTGCCGAATTAAGATGGTTCGTTTCCAGTTTCTGGGAGAACCAGTCTTAGAATGGAAAGGGAATGCGGCATCACCAAAAGGTAGATTTATTTCCTATCTAAAGGCAAGGAAGATGATCACGAAAGGATGTATTTATCATCTAGTGCGATTTAAAGATGTAGAAGCTGAATCGCTGACTCTTCAGTCAGTTCCCGTAGTGAACGAATTTCCGGATGTGTTCCCGGAAGAGCTTCCAGGCCTTCCTCCCAAACGGGAGATTGATTTTACCATTGATGTGTTGTCAGGCACCACACCTATATCTATTCCTCCATATAGAATGGCACCCACAGAATTGAAAGAGTTGAAGGAGCAATTGAAGGACTTGCTTGATAAAGGCTTCATTAGGCCTAGTTCATCCCCGTGGGGAGCGCCCGTATTGTTCGTCCGAAAGAAAGATGGCTCCCTGAGAATGTGCATTGATTATAGGCAATTGAATAAAGTAACGATTAAGAATAAATATCCTCTCCCAAGGATTGATGACTTGTTAGATCAATTGCAAGGCGCCAAATGGTTTTCAAAGATTGATTTGAGGTCCGGGTATCATCAAGTGAGAGTTAGGGAGAAAGATATCCCTAAGACAGCCTTCAGAACGAGATATGGTCACTTTGAATTCCGGGTGATGTCATTTGGGCTAACTAATGCGCCAGCGGTATTTATGGATATGATGAATAATGTGTTCAGGTCCTTTCTGGACTTATTTGTAATCGTATTCATTGATGATATTTTGGTGTATTCTATATCCGAAGCAGAACATGCGGATCATTTGCGTATTGTCCTTGGAGTTCTTCGAACTCGAGAATTGTTTGCAAAGTTTTCCAAATGTGAGTTCTGGTTGAACTCAGTGGCATTTTTAGGGTATATTGTGGCAGCCGATGGTATTCGAGTGGATAGTCAAAAGATTGAGGCCGTGAAGACTTGGCCAAGACCCACAACTCCTACAGAGGTTCGTAGCTGTTACACCTCGGAAAAATCTTCCGTTGGTACGCAAGTGAATGAACTAGCGAAATACGAGTATCGGGTTAATGATGACTTAAGGGCATTTTGGGAAAGAGTTATAACGTCCCTTAGATTAGTATTGAAGTGTTAAACAAGTGTTAAGAAGGTTCCATGAGGATCGGAGATCAAACGAAGTGGCGAAACTAAGTTCAGTGACTGATGAGTTCTACGGCTCATTATACGGACCGTATAATGTTATACGGACCGTATAGTGGACCGTAAAACCATCACAGTGAAGGTTGGTTGCTGGTGGAATTTTACGGTCAGTTATACGGACCGTATAAAATTTATACGGACCGTATAACGAACCGTCGAATGGTCACAGTGAAAGGTTGCTCACTGGTAACGTTTTACGGTCAGTTATACGGACCGTAAAACTGTTTTACGGACCGTATAACGGACCGTCAAGTAGTCACAGTGAAGGGGTGCTGGGCAGACCCATTTCACGGTCTATTATACGGACCGTATAACCATTATACGGACCGTATAATGGACCGTATAATGGAACCCGACAGTTCGGTGATGATTCAATAAATAAAGACCAAGTTCATGAAAATCATTTCCACATTTCCTCTCTCTCTCTAAAACATCTCTCTACAACGTTTGTACAAGTTTTCAAGGGTATTAATCCATCAACCACATTAAACAAGTAAATCCAAGGTAGAAACCCATCAAGGATCATCTAAAGTCAAGAAACCCAAATGGAGAAAAACTAGGGTTTTACTCAAAGTGGAGTATTATCAACAAAAGCTTGTCCCTACAACTTCTAAGGTAAGATTCATGATTTTTATATGATGTTTACGGTATTGGAGAATTAAAATGCATGGATTGTAGAAAACATGGTCCACTAGGACATGAATGATGAATAGTGACGTTTTTGAGACATAGTTTGAATTGAATCATGATTGTTGTTGTATTGTGATATGACTGTGTTATAAATGACGTTAAGATCATGAAATAAACATTGTATATGGATGAACGAAGTTGGGTGTTGTGACCATAAATAGGGACAAATGGAAGTGAATTGAGAATGTGGATAATGTAGATGATTAATGGCCATGGAAATGATATTATAAATGTGTTGTTGACGTTTGGGGTTGAATTATGATATGGACAAATGTCGTATAGATAAAGGAGATGCTGTCCAATTTTCTCTAGTTCTAGCCATGTGCACTAGTTATCGATACTAATGATAGTATGGCCTTAATGAAGGTAGAAACGTGAGCATCGAAGGAGTACGTGCAAGTGTAGAATAATTCGACAAAGAGGTATGTAAGGCTAACCCTTCTTTCATAAGGCATGGTTCTTTGGCCAAACTCCTAATCCCTCTATATGAGCATGTTGACTACAATGTTTCACATTCCGAACTCATAAGCTCACTATCCTTGATTGGTACTACGAATGCGCTACGCACCTCAGGTGACGAGTAGGACTACGATATAGAAGTAACAATAACGATAATGATAGTAATGATGATGGTGATAATAATGATGCTAAGAGTGCCTACGGGCTGTTATGCTCATACGTGCCCATGAAGGGCTATAATGAAACCCCGAGCTTATAACGCCGGGTAGAATATATGTGTATGAATATGTATAGAATATGTATACGATTTCGAAACGCGCGCACACATCTGCAGATGGTACGGATAACCCTGAAGCCTTGGTAGGGCCAGGTATGAGTAATATTGAGCCTTGGTTGGCCAAGTATGTATATGAAATACTGATCCAATGAGGTCGGGTACGCTATGTAAATTCCATGTATACGAAATGATTATGTATGTATATATATTATGTAAAAGAATGTGATGAGACTATGTATAAGAATACGAATGAGGATATGTACACTAATACGAGCACAAGCATGGTACGAGTTTTATTATGGGGCACGAATGACGATGTGAGTAAGTAAGCGACATGATGATGATGATATTATTGTCTCCCCTCCTATGCTATTCCATATATCGTTCATTATGTTTTATATCAATGTTAATCATGCTTTACATACTCAGTACATTCTTCGTACTGACGTCCTTTCGTTTGTGGACGCTGCGTCATGCCCGCAGGTGCACAGGGAGACAGACTTGACCCATAGCTGCCTATTTGAAGATTTCATAGAGAGCTCCATTTCCTTCGGAGCCATATCTTTTGGGTACTCATTCTCTTGTGTATATAATTATGGGCATAGCGGGGTCCTGTCCCGCTCATGATATGTCATACTCTTAGAGGCTCGTAGTCATGTGTATGTGGGTAGAGATGTTTGGCCATGTCGGCCTATGTTTTGTATATCTTTTGTTGGCCTCGTCGGCCTTGTATATTTGACATGGCATAGATGCCCATGATATGTTAATTGATGATGGTCGTCCAATGGGACTAGCTTGATTAATGATTTAAAATGCATGAAATGAATTATGGTTCACCTAGATGTTATGATATGCATGATAAGGGGGTGCCCGGGTGGGGTAGCACCGGGTGCTCGTCGTGGCCCCCTAGTCGGGTCGTGACAGTAGCTTTCTGGGCTTAGCAGGTTATTACAGGAGATTCGTTGAAGGTTTTTCCTCTATTTCTGCACCACTCACAAAGTTGACACAGAAATCAGCCAAGTTTCAATAGACAGATGCTTGTGAACGTAGTTTCCAAGAGTTAAAGGGTCGGTTGACTTCTGCCCCAGTTCTAACACTTCCAGAGGGATTGGAAGGATATGTTGTGTATTGCGACACTTCAGGTGTTGGGCTAGGCTGTGTGTTGATGCAACATGGCAAAGTGATTGCGTATGCTTCAAGGCAATTGCGGAAGCATGAGCAGAATTATCCTACCCATGACTTAAAATTGGCCGCGGTGGTCCATGCATTAAAGATATGGAGACATTACTTATATGGTGTCCACGTGGATATTTACACAGATCATAAGAGTCTTCAATACATCTTCAAGCAGAAAGAGTTGAATTTGCGGCAACGACGATGGCTAGAGTTGCTAAAATACTATGATGTTGAGATCCTGTACCACCCCGGAAAGGCAAATGTGGTGGCTGATGCTCTTAGCCGTAGGTCGATGGGAAGTCTAAGTGATGTACGACCAGAAAAGAAAGAGATGGCCCGTGAGCTTCAACAGTTAGCTAGCCTAGGAGTCCGAGTAGGGGACTCAGGTAGCAGCGGAGCTACTATCCAGAATACAACAGTCTCGTCGCTAGTAGCAGAAGTGAAAGAGAGACAATATGAGGATCCCATGCTAATGCAGTACAGAAATACACTCCCTCAGAAGAAGGAGTCATCATTTGACATTTCAGGAGACAGAGTTCTCCGATGTAGAGGAAGATTATGTGTTCCCGATGTGGCAAGTTTACGCCACCAGATTTTGAGAGAAGCTCATAGTTCCTGTTAATCTGTTCACCCCGGAGCGACGAAGATGTATCATGATCTTAAGTCTATATATTGGTGGAATGGGATGAAGAAAGATATAGTGGAATTCGTAGCTCAGTGTCCTAATTGCCAACAAGTGAAGATTGAACACCAAAAGCCGGGTGGATTGTTGCAAGCTATAGAAATCCCACCTTGGAAGTGGGAAGTGATTAACATGCCTTTCATTTCAGGCTTACCCCGTTCTCGACGTAAGTATGATTCCATATGGGTGATTGTGGATAGACTCACCAAGTCAGCTCATTTCTTACCGGTCAGGACGACCTATGAGGCAGAAGATTATGCGAAGCTTTATATTAAAGAGATAGTAAAACTCCATGGCGTCCCGATATTTATTTTCTTCGATAGAGGGACTCAGTTTACAGCTAAGTTTTGGAGGTCTTTCCAAGAGGGTTTAGGGACCCGAGTTAGCCTTAGCACGGCATTTCATCCCCAGATCGATGGACAAGCTGAACGTACTATTCAGACTCTTGAGGATATGCTACGAGCATGTATGATAGATTTTGGAGGAAATTGGAATGATCATTTGCCACTCATTGAATTTGCTTACAATAATAGTTATCATTCCAGCATTCAAATGGCACCATATGAAGCTTTATATGGGCGAAAGTGTAGGTCCCCAATTGGGTGGTTCGAAACCGGAGAAACTAAATTGATAGGGCCAGTCTTGGTCCAGCAAGCTATAGAGAAAGTCAAGCTTATACAAGATCGGTTGTTAGCAGCCCAAAGTCATCAGAAGTCCTATGCGGATAATCGTCGAAGAGACTTGGAGTTCAAAGTGAAGGATTGAGTATTCTTGAAAGTGTCGCCAATGAAAAGTCCTACGAAAGGCAGGTAAGTACTATGACGATGATATTATTGCCTCCCCCTCCTATGCTATTTCATATGTTGTTCATGATGCTTATTTATTGACGTTGCTCATGCTTTACATACTCAGTACATTCTTCGTACTGACGTCCTTTTGTTTGTGGACGTTGTGTCATGCCCGCAGGTGCACAGGGAGAAAGATTTGATCCATAGCTGCCTATTCAGAGATTACATAGAGAGCTCCATTTCCTTCGGAGCCATATCTTTTGGGTACTCATTCTTTTGTGTATATAATTATGGGCATAGCGGGGTCCTGTCCCGCTAATGTGATATGTTATACTCTTAGAGGCTCGCAGACATGTGTGTGTGTGGGTTGATGTGTTTGGCCATGTCGGCCTATGTTTTGTATATCATTTTGTCGGCCACGTTGGCCCATGTACATTGATGTGGCATAGATGCCTATGATGATATAAATGTGCTGTTGTCCAAATGGGACTAGTTGATGAATGAATGGAAGTGCATGTATAATTATGTGGCTCACCTATATGTAAGCATAAGAGTAATCTAAGAGAGTGCCCGGGTGGGCTAGCATCGGGTGCTCGTCGCAGCCCCGAGTCGGGTCGTGAAATCATATATACCCTTCAGAGACGAATTGAGATAGCTACATATTATATTATCATTGAGCGGATTATTTGTGAGTCTTATTGTGACTTGTGTTATTTGATTATACTTCATTGGTGTTGATTTGATACCTATTCTTGAGCTAGTTTTGTGATGTGATTATGAGGCATTTATTTATATGATTGGGATGAGACATATATATCTCTTAAGGCACATTTGACAGGGGGTGATGATGTAGCGTAGTTATGAACTCATGGTTCGAGGTCCGTTCCAAAGCTAGTGGTACATGGACACCACGGGTCCCCTACAGGTCATGGCTGTTTGGGGAAAACATTACCATTTAGCAAATGTGTACAAACCTTGGAGATTTTATCACTTATTGCATTTCATTTGGCCGGTCTAGCTTTGTTCTTTGTTGATGATTGGTGACTGATTTCTAAGTAAGGACTGTGTAACACATCGCACCTTAAACTAGGCTACGTTCATGATTCGGGACTCAGAAACGAAAATAGAGTATATGGGAATTCGAAAATTCCTTTGTCACGGTGAAAGTATGTTTTACGACCAAAGTACGAGCCATACTTCAAGGTACGGGACGTACATGGTAGGGCGTTCCTCGTTGGGAAATTACAGAAGCCACTGGAAATTGGCATCTATGTACGAGCAGCAAAGTACGTGTCGTACTTCAAGGTACGGGACATACCTTGAGCCTGTACCTTGCCTGTCAAAAATCGATGCCTACTGGAAATTTACATCCATGTACGGGCTGCAAATATGGCCCGTACTTCAAAGTACGGGATGCACCTGGTGCCCGTACTTCATCCGTATCGGCCAGAAACTATAAATACCTGGGGATAGTTTTATTTCTCAACTTTTCATTCTCCAAGCCCTAGGACGACCTGCTTTTCTTCTCCATCACCAAGAACAGTAAGGTAAACAACCCTAACCTATTCCAAGTGGATTCTAACATATATTTATGAATAATAAGCAAGAATTCATTGTTCTTAACCTAGGGTTTTTAAGAAAACACATCTAAGGGTTCAAATCTTCGGCTTTTGGGATTTTTCTTCAAAGTTCAGATTTTTATTGCAAGTTGAAGCGTTACCTACGTGAGGGAACATCTTTGTTCTTCCCCATGCCACGTTCTTCTATGATGATACAAGGATTCACCAAAACTATGGTTTTTAGACAAATTCATGACAAACCCTAAGTCCATGTACCATGATATGCTATGATTAGACTACTAGTTCGTTATTGTATTCCTAATTTTCCATTTTGGTTATTTTGAATCCGTCTGTAATCCATGAAAACCCATATATCGCATTCCATGGGTTCGTACATGCAAGTTATTAAATAGTATGCTTAGTTTCATGAATATCCTACATGTCCACACATTTTCATGCAAATAAATTATATAACTTTATCGATGTTATAATACGAGTCATGTTTTTATGAAATTCATGGGTAAGACAACTATATCATGTTCATGTTTTTGGGAGTTGCACAGATTACCAAGAAGGTTTTATACATGAAACTACATATGCCAACGTAGGATAAGTATCGCTCTGCCCAGTAGGACGATTACTTCATTTATTCCCATTGAGGGATTTGGATCCATTCATGTCATGTTCATGTCTTGTACCCTGACAAGGTACAAGATGGATTAGCTAATTGGGTAGAGATCAGACGCCACGTACTAACGTGGTGGTTTCATGCCGGTTACATTAATGCTCTCCAACAGAAATGTTTCCCATGTTATGTATATGCATTTAAGTTCATGCTCATGATCAGGTTTTAGTTTCAGTTTCAGACCTCATCATGTTATTTCATTTGCCATGTCTATTTTATTCAGTTGCCTTACATACCAGTACAATCAATGTGCTCACGTCCCTTTTCTATTACCCGGGGGCCTGCATTTCACAATGCAGGTACGGATTTACAGGACGGCAAATCTGCTCAGTAGGATCATCCACGTATCAGCTTTTGGTGAGCCCCATTTTATTTGGGGTATTATCCTTATTTATTTCCATGTCATGTTTAGCGAGTTAAGGTATGCTGGGGGCCTTTTCTCAGCAAATATGTTTTATAGTTCAGATTCACGATAGAGGTTTCATAGACTAGACAATCAGTTATGTCAGATACTCGTAGTTGCGTAGCCATCTTTGGCTTAGTTTATGATATTTTCGCATTCACGTTTTATACAAGTATTTTTCTTAGATATTATGACTTCTCATAATTTATTAAGGCTCATCATGTTTCATGTTATATTCTGATCATGTTATTCCTCATGATGATTCAGCAAGCCATGTGGTTCGCTCGGTCATATGCAGTAAGGCATCGAGTGTCGTGTTTCGCCCAGGTCATGGTTCGGGGCGTGACAAATCTTAGCATCAAAGCACTAGGTTTAAGCATCTTAGGGATTGTATACTCACGATTTGTGACCGTCGTACCATGATTGATTTGCATGAGCTAGAAATGGTAGATTTTGATGTTATTATGGGCATGGATTGTTTGGCTTCTTGTTATGCCAATGTTGATTGCCGAATGAAGATGGTTCGTTTCCAGTTTCCGGGAGAACCAGTCTTTGAATGGAAAGGGAATGCGGCATCACCAAAAGGTAGATTTATTTCCTATCTAAAGGCAAGGAAGATGATCACGAAAGGATGTATTTATCATCTAGTGCGATTTAAAGATGTAGAAGCTGAATCGCTGACTCTTCAGTCAGTTCCCGTAGTGAACGAATTTCCGGATGTGTTCCCGGAAGAGCTTCCAGGCCTTCCTCCCAAACGGGAGATTGATTTTACCATTGATGTGTTGTCAGGCACCACACCTATATCTATTCCTTCATATAGAATGGCACCCGCAGAATTGAAAGAGTTGAAGGAGCAATTGAAGGACTTGCTTGATAAAGGCTTCATTAGGCCTAGTTCATCCCCGTGGGGAGCGCCCGTATTGTTCGTCCGAAAGAAAGATGGCTCCCTGAGAATGTGCATTGATTATAGGCAATTGAATAAAGTAACGATTAAGAATAAATATCCTCTCCCAAGGATTGATGACTTGTTAGATCAATTGCAAGGCGCCAAATGGTTTTCAAAGATTGATTTGAGGTCCGGGTATCATCAAGTGAGAGTTAGGGAGAAAGATATCCCTAAGACAGCCTTCAGAACGAGATATGGTCACTTTGAATTCCGGGTGATGTCATTTGGGCTAACTAATGCGCCAGCGGTATTTATGGATATGATGAATAATGTGTTCAGGTCCTTTCTGGACTTATTTGTAATCGTATTCATTGATGATATTTTGGTGTATTCTATATCCGAAGCAGAACATGCGGATCATTTGCGTATTGTCCTTGGAGTTCTTCGAACTCGAGAATTGTTTGCAAAGTTTTCCAAATGTGAGTTCTGGTTGAACTCAGTGGCATTTTAGGGTATATTGTGGCAGCCGATGGTATTCGAGTGGATAGTCAAAAGATTGAGGCCGTGAAGACTTGGCCAAGACCCACAACTCCTACAGAGGTTCGTATCTTTCTGGGCTTAGCAGGTTATTACAGGAGATTCGTTGAAGGTTTTTCCTCTATTTCTGCACCACTCACAAAGTTGACACAGAAATCAGCCAAGTTTCAATAGACAGATGCTTGTGAACGTAGTTTCCAAGAGTTAAAGGGTCGGTTGACTTCTGCCCCAGTTCTAACACTTCCAGAGGGATTGGAAGGATATGTTGTGTATTGCGACGCTTCAGGTGTTGGGCTAGGCTGTGTGTTGATGCAACATGGCAAAGTGATTGCGTATGCTTCAAGGCAATTGCGGAAGCATGAGCAGAATTATCCTACCCATGACTTAAAATTGGCCGCGGTGGTCCATGCATTAAAGATATGGAGACATTACTTATATGGTGTCCACGTGGATATTTACACAGATCATAAGAGTCTTCAATACATCTTCAAGCAGAAAGAGTTGAATTTGCGGCAACGACGATGGCTAGAGTTGCTAAAATACTATGATGTTGAGATCCTGTACCACCCCGGAAAGGCAAATGTGGTGGATGATGCTCTTAGCCGTAGGTCGATGGGAAGTCTAAGTGATGTACGACCAGAAAAGAAAGAGATGGCCCGTGAGCTTCAACAATTAGCTAGCCTAGGAGTCCGAGTAGGGGACTCAGGTAGCAGCAGAGCTACTATCCAGAATACAACAGTCTCGTCGCTAGTAGCAGAAGTGAAAGAGCGACAATATGAGGATCCCATGCTAATGCAGTACAGAAATACACTCCCTCAGAAAAAGGAGTCATCATTTGACATTTCAGGAGACGGAGTTCTCCGATGTAGAGGAAGATTATGTGTTCCCGATGTGGCAAGTTTACGCCACCAGATTTTGAGAGAAGCTCATAGTTCCTGTTAATCTGTTCACCCCGGAGCGACGAAGATGTATCATGATCTTAAGTCTATATATTGGTGGAATGGGATGAAGAAAGATATAGTGGAATTCGTAGCTCAGTGTCCTAATTGCCAACAAGTGAAGATTGAACACCAAAAGCCGGGTGGATTGTTGCAAGCTATAGAAATCCCAACTTGGAAGTGGGAAGTGATTAACATGCCTTTCATTTCAGGCTTACCCCGTTCTCGACGTAAGTATGATTCCATATGGGTGATTGTGGATAGACTCACCAAGTCAGCTCATTTCTTACCGGTCAGGACGACCTATGAGGCAGAAGATTATGCGAAGCTTTATATTAAAGAGATAGTAAAACTCCATGGCGTCCCGATATTTATTTTCTTCGATAGAGGGACTCAGTTTACAGCTATGTTTTGGAGGTCTTTCCAAGAGGGTTTAGGGACCCGAGTTAGCCTTAGCACGGCATTTCATCCCCAGATCGATGGACAAGCTGAACGTACTATTCAGACTCTTGAGGATATGCTACGAGCATGTATGATAGATTTTGGAGGAAATTGGGATGATCATTTGCCACTCATTGAATTTGCTTACAATAATAGTTATCATTCCAGCATTCAAATGGCACCATATGAAGCTTTATATGGGCGAAAGTGTAGGTCCCCAATTGGGTGGTTCGAAACCGGAGAAACTAAATTGATAGGGCCAGGCTTGGTCCAGCAAGCTATAGAGAAAGTCAAGCTTATACAAGATCGGTTGTTAGCAGCCCAAAGTCATCAGAAGTCCTATGCGGATAATCGTCAAAGAGACTTGGAGTTCAAAGTGAAGGATTGAGTATTCTTGAAAGTGTCTCCAATGAAAGGCGTTATGAGATTTGGCAAAAAGGGGAAGCTTAGTCCCCGGTATATTGGACCATATGAGATTGTGCGCAAAATAGGCAAAGTGGCCTATGAGTTAAATCTACCTCCGGAATTGGAGTAAGTCACTCCAGTATTTCATGTCTCGATGCTTCGAAAATGTGTTGGAGATCCCACTAGGATCGTCCCAGCAAATAATGTGCAAGTGACAGAGAAATTGACTTATGAAGAGGTACCCATTGCCATATTAGACAGGCAAGTACGGAGGCTTAGAAACAAAGAGGTGGCCTCGGTTAAGGTTCTATGGAGAAGCAGTAAACGAGAGGAGATGACATGGGAAGCAGAAGAAAGTATGCGATCCAAATACCCACATTTATTTCAGCCCTTGGAAGAAGCCCAAGATGAGACCTCGAGATCATAAGGTATGTATATTTTCCTTTTATGCTTTTGGGCCATGTGTCGCCAAAATTTTATGTTGTTATGTTGTGGCCCTGTGTGGCATCGATATTATGGGTTGTTGTGGCAGGATGGTAGCGCCATATTATAAGGGAAACTCTGGCGAAATTTTTGTAGAATTCCCGAGCACTTTAACATTCGGGGACGTAAACTGCCATGCAAGGCTTCAACTTTCTGCCAGTCGAGAAATGGTAAAATACGACCTGGAGGACGGACCGTAAAGTGATTTACGGCTCGTAAACCATGGTCGTAAATCACCATGCAAGCAGCCAAAGCTTCTGGTTCAGGAAATGGTTAAAGACGATCGCGAGGGACGGTCCGTAAACTGCAATACAGGCCGTAAACCATAATGGACGACCACTGTTCACCTCAGCACAGATTTTGCAAGTCATTAAATAAAGGGACCAACACTTGTTTTATTTCATTACAACATTACACCACTTCTCTCTAAAACCTCTCTCTACATTTATTATACAAGTTTTCAAGGATATTTGAGGATCAACAACATAAAACAAGGTGAATCAAGAGTAAGAACATCATCAATGATCATCTAGGTCAAGAAATCCAAATGGAGAAAAACTAGGGTTTTGCTCAAAGTGGAGTATTATTAACCAAAGCTTGTTCCTACAACTTCTAAGGTAAGATTCATGATTTTTACATGATGTTTAAGGTATCGAAGAGTTGAAATACATGGATTGTAGAAAATATGATCAAGTAGGTCATGAATGATGAATAGTGACATTTTGAGGAATAGTTTGAATTAAATCATGAATGTTGTTGTGTTTTGATATGAATGTATTATAAATGGTACTAAGATCATGAACTAGACACTTTAGACGAATGGACGAAGTTGGATGTTATGACCATGAATATGGGTGAATTAGAGGCAAATTAAGGAATCTAGATAATGTGGATAATGTGAATGACTAATGGCCATTGTTATGATATTAATGAAGGTATAGACGCTAGCATTGGAAGGAAGCGTGCAAGTGTAGAATAGTCCGACGAAAAGGTATGTAAGGCTAAACCTTATTTCATAAGGCATGGTTCCTTGGCCAAACTCTTAAACCCTCTATATGAGTATGTTGTATTCAAATGATTGACACTCCGAGCTCATAAGCTCACGATCCTCGATATGTGCTACGATTGTACTACACACCCCATATAACGAGTAAGCATGAGATATAGATGTAGCGAAAATGATGATGATAGTGATGACGATGATAATAATAATGATGCTAAAGGTGCCTACGAGCTATTATACTTACATATGCCTATCAAGGGCTATAATGACACCCCGAGCTTATAACGCCGGGTAGGATATATGTATATGAATATGTATAAAGTATGTATACGATTACAAAACGCGCGCACACCTCTTCAGATGGTACGGATAACCCTGAATCCTTTGTAGGGCCAGGTATGAGTAACCTTGAGCCTTGGTTGGCCAAGTATGTATGAAACACCGATCCTATGAGGTCGGGTATGCTATATAAATGTTATGTATATGAAATGACTATGTATATAATATGAATATGAATGTGATAAGACTATGTATAAGAATACGAATAAGGACATGTATACGAATATGAGCACAAGTATAGTACGAGTACTATTATGGAATACGGATGATGACGTAGGTGTACAAATACGTATGAAAAATGAAAAGTCCTACGAAAGGCAGGTAAGTACTATGACGATGATATTATTGCCTCCCCCTCCTATGCTATTTCATATGTTGTTCATGATGCTTATTTATTGACGTTGCTCATGCTTTACATACTCAGTACATTCTTCGTACTGACGTCCTTTTGTTTGTGGACGTTGTGTCATGCCCGCAGGTACACAGGGAGACAAACTTGATCCATAGCTGCCTATTCGGAGATTACATAGAGAGCTCCATTTCCTTCGGAGCCATATCTTTTGGGTACTCATTCTTTTGTGTATATAATTATGGGCATAGCGGGGTCCTGTCCCGCTAATGTGATATGTTATACTCTTAGAGGCTCGCAGACATGTGTGTGTGTGGGTTGATGTGTTTGGCCGTGTCGGCCTATGTTTTGTATATCATTTTGTCGGCCACGTTGGCCCATGTACATTGATGTGGCATAGATGCCTATGATGATATAAATGTGCTGTTGTCCAAATGGGACTAGTTGACGAATGAATGGAAGTGCATGTATAATTATGTGGCTCACCTATATGTAAGCATAAGAGTAATCTAAGAGAGTGCCCGGGTGGGCTAGCATCGGGTGCTCGTCGCAGCCCCGAGTCGGGTCGTGACATCATATATACCCTTCAGAGACGAATTGAGATAGCTATATATTATATTATCATTGAGCGGATTATTTGTGAGTCTTATTGTGACTTGTGTTATTTGATTATACTTCGTTGGTGTTGATTTGATACCTATTCTTGAGCTAGTTTTGTGATGTGATTATGAGGCATTTATTTATATGATTGGGATGAGACATATATATCTCTTAAGGCACATTTGACAGGGGGTGATGATGTAGCGTAGTTATGAACTCATGGTTCGAGGTCCGTTCCAAAGCTAGTGGTACATGGACACCACGGGTCCCCTACAGGTCATGGCTGTTTGGGGAAAACATTACCATTTAGCAAATGTGTACAAACCTTGGAGATTTTATCACTTATTGCATTTCATTTGGCCGGTCTAGCGGTGTTCTTTGTTGATGATTGGTGACTGATTTCTAAGTAAGGACTGTGTAACACATCGCACCTTAAACTAGGCTACGTTCATGATTCGGGACTCAGAAACGAAAATAGAGTATATGGGAATTCGAAAATTCCTTTGTCACGGTGAAAGTATGTTTTACGACCAAAGTACGGGCCATACTTCAAGGTACGGGACGTACATGGTAGGGCGTTCCTCGTTGGGAAATTACAGAAGCCACTGGAAATTGGCATCTATGTACGAGCAGCAAAGTACGTGCCGTACTTCAAGGTACGGGACGTACCTTGAGCCTGTACCTTGCCTGTCAAAACTCGATGCCTACTGGAAATTTACATCCATGTACGGGCTGCAAATATGGCCCGTACTTCAAAGTACGGGATGCACCTGGTGCCCGTACTTCATCCGTATCGGCCAGAAACTATAAATACCTGGGGATAGTTTTATTTCTCGACTTTTCATTCTCCAAGCCCTAGGACGACCTGCTTTTCTTCTCCATCACCAAGAACAGTAAGGTAAACAACCCTAACCTATTCCAAGTGGATTCTAACATATATTTATGAATAATAAGCAAGAATTCATTGTTCTTAACCTAGGGTTTTTAAGAAAACACATCTAAGGGTTCAAATCTTTGGCTTTTGGGATTTTTCTTCAAAGTTCAGATTTTTATTGCAAGTTGAAGCGTTACCTACGTGAGGGAACATCTTTGTTCTTCCCCATGCCACGTTCTTCTATGATGATACAAGGATTCACCAAAACTAGGGTTTTTAGACAAATTCATGACAAACCCTAAGTCCATGTACCATGATATGTTATGATTAGACTACTAGTTCATTATTGTATTCCTAATTTTCCATTTTGGTTATTTTGAATCCGTCTGTAATCCATGAAAACCCATATATCGCATTCCATGGGTTCGTACATGCAAGTTATTAAATAGTATGCTTAGTTTCATGAATATCCTACATGTCCACACATTTTCATGCAAATAAATTATATAACTTTATCGATGTTATAATACGAGTCATGTTTTTATGAAATTCATGGGTAAGACAACTATATCATGTTCATGTTTTTGGGAGTTGCACAGATTACCAAGAAGGTTTTATACATGAAACTACATATGCCAACGTAGGATAAGTATCGCTCTGCCCAGTAGGACGATTACTTCATTTATTCCCATTGAGGGATTTGGATCCATTCATGTCATGTTCATGTCTTGTACCCTGACAAGGTACAAGATGGATTAGCTAATTGGGTAGAGATCAGACGCCACGTACTAACGTGGTGGTTTCATGCCGGTTACATTAATGCTCTCCAACAGAAACGTTTCCCATGTTATGTATATGCATTTAAGTTCATGCTCATGATCAGGTTTTAGTTTCAGTTTCAACCCTCATCATGTTATTTCATTTGCCATGTCTATTTTATTCAGTTGCCTTACATACTAGTACAATCAATGTGCTGACGTCCCTTTTCTATTACCCGGGGGCCTGCATTTCACAATGCAGGTACGGATTTACAGGACGGCAAATCTGCTCAGTAGGATCATCCACGTATCAGCTTTTGGTGAGCCCCATTTTATTTGGGGTGTTATCCTTATTTATTTCCATGTCATGTTTAGCGAGTTAAGGTATGCTGGGGGCCTTTTCTCAGCAAATATGTTTTATAGTTCAGATTCACGATAGAGGTTTCATAGACTAGACAATCAGTTATGTCAGATACTCGTAGTTGCGTAGCCATCTTTGGCTTAGTTTATGATATTTTCGCATTCACGTTTTATACAAGTATTTTTCTTAGATATTATGACTTCTCATAATTTATTAAGGCTCATCATGTTTCATGTTATATTCTGATCATGTTATTCCTCATGATGATTCAGCAAGCCATGTGGTTCGCTCGGTCACATGCAGTAAGGCATCGATTGTCGTGTTTCGCCCAGGTCATGGTTCCGGGCGTGACAAATCATAGCATCAAAGCACTAGGTTTAAGCGTCTTAGGGAGTCTATGAAACCGTATCTAGTGCGGTCACTTTTATATGTGTGAGGGCCCCACACATATAAATAGTTGACCAGCAAGACATTCAGGATTGTCTCACTTCTTTCATACTCTAGATTGTGCAGTTAGAACAGTACTTTCAGGAATTCTTCTAACTCGTGCGAATTACGTATTTCAGAAAATGGCTCCGAAAAGAAAGTACACGAAGAGGACATCAACTACCAGCCAAAGGGCTGCCGCTGATGTAGCTCAGGAAGAAGACGTTCAAACTTAGACAGCTGCTTTAGACCTAGCAGCCCCAACATCTACACCTCTTAATGCTTCGGACATGGATGTTAGGGGAGCTATTCAGTTGCTCACTCAGATCTTTGCTAACTAGGCGCAACGACAGGAAACAACTCCTATCTCAGGTGCTAGTGGTGGTTCAACCAGTTCTAGAAACCAAGAGTTTCTTCGCTTGAAGTCTCCAGTGTTCACGGAGTCTAAGAAGGAGGAGGATCCATAAAATTACATTGATGGGCTGCAGAAGGTGTTTCATGTTATGCATGCCATGGAAACAGAGGCAGCAGAGTTTGGAGCCTATCAGTTGCAGGATGTGGCTCACATTTCGTATAAGACTTGGCAATAGTCCCGAGGGGAGAATGCACTTCCCGCTACTTGGGATGAATTTGTTGATGCATTGACCATTTCATGCCAATTGAGGTCAGGGAAGCAAAAGCTATGGAGTTCGAAAGGCTAAGGCAGAATAAAGTGATTGTTCAGGAATATTATCTCAAATTTGTGTCATTGTCCAGACATGCTCCTCACATGGTTCCCGACATGAGAGCTGTGGTTAGAAGCTTTGTGCTCGGGTTTAAGCCTGAATTGCACAGGGATGCTAATACGGCTGCTCAAAACGACAAGATGACTATTTCTATGTTATTGGCATTTGTGCAATGTAATGAGGAGAAACTGAAGGAATAAGAAGCACTGTAGAAGAAGAAGGTTTGGGAATTCAGCAAGAGGGCCAAGTCTTCAAGTAACTTTAACTAGGGTGGAGGTAGACAGTTCTTTAAGAATAGGTCAGCAGGACCAGCTCCATCCGCAGCTAGTGCCCTAGCCCCAAAGTTCAGGAATGATCAGAAGAAACAGAATTTTAGACCAGCAGGTTCCTATTCTAAAGCTAGTGTGGGTCAGTATGCCTATACTAATCCGGTTTGTGGCTAGTGTGGTAAGAGACACCTAGGTGAGTGTTGTATGGGTATGGATGTATGCTATGGTTGTGGCCAGAGGGGCCATATTTGTAGACACATGATTTTTGACCCTCCCCCAGGCGCTTCACCTTCTAGTATCTAAATATTTCTTTTAATTTTGATGTGTCGATTTTATTCTATTTTTATTTAGTAGGTTTATTTACGGAAAACAAACAAATAAATTTAAAAAAAAAAAGAACAAAAATATTCACTATTTTTAGAGTACAAGTTTTGTATTTTTAACGAAAGAAAAATAACAAAAAATAGGTTTCTTTTAATCTAGTTTTTTTTTAGTTAATTACCTTTTAAATTTTTCCTTAGTGTAATGATTTTTCTTATTTTTTTTATTTAAAAGTAGTTGATTAATATTTTATCTTGGTGTTTTTATTTAATCAAAAGAAAAAGAAAATCGAACCAATGATAACCCACCACATGGCAAATTCCACCTTATCCATATCCATGACATATTTCATTTTGGGGAAAAGAATATCCAAGGATATTTTGGGAAGGTTAAGCTAAAAGTGGCACACCATAAATAAAAACCTAGACCTAGTTTATCATATGATCCATCACACACAATTCAGCCGCAACAAAAAAATGAAACAAAAGACCTAGAATATAGAAACCTACAGCCACCATAACCAAAACACAAAAATATGAGCCACAGGAGAACTTTCTTTTTAATTTTTAGTAGCTAAAAACATGTACTCAAGAACCATAATCAAACTAAGAAACTCAATACACCAAAAAAAACCTATAAGCAACTAGACTGTACAGATTAAACAGCTGCCATCCACACAAAGAATGTAACGTATCTAGATTAAGAGCAACGCACAGCTCACCGTCCTCACTATTTTCAATCAAAACCATGCATTAAACATCAATCTCCTTCCGCAAAAACTATAACAATAGCCATTCGAATAGTTAAAATAGGAAACCGAATCTACCTGCAATGTTGGATTTTGAAATACAGAGTCCGACGGTGGTTTCGAGGTTTTCGGTGAGTTTTCCAGTTAAGCTCCGGTCGAAGTTTCTTGTTTAGTCGAGTTGGGCTATCTCTCATTTCAAGTTGCTGTACTCATCCTTGAGATTCATTAATAAAAAAAAAGAAGCTTTACTCTAAGGTTCGTTCTTTTATTATTTTTCCAATACATGTTCATATTATGTTTTACTATGAGTTTTTAGTGTTTCGTGTTTGGTGCATGGTCTTTGTTTGGTGTTCGTAATACTCTAGATTCTCTAACCTATGTAGATGTGTCGAAAAATAAAAAAGGAATGTGCAGGTGTGAATTAGTACGTTTTAGCAAGTATGAATAGTAGTATATTTTTGGCTTCAGCAAAATAGACAAATGAATGTTTGATGATTTGATTCAGAATTGGGTTTGTATCATATTATTGATTGATGTTGTCATTAAATGATGCATACTTTTATGATCTGTTCATTATTTTGGATATTGGAAAATAATAGGCTTACTTTATACGAACTGTTGCACTATTAATTATTTTATATTGAAATTAAGAGACATTTGCTGTGTTGGCATGTTCAAAGCTTGATTAGAGAAATGTGATGCGTTATTTGCCGTGATACGGTTCCGCCATTTATTTATTCACATATGATTTTCAGGCCTAAATCACTTCTAAGGCCCGATTAATTAATTATTAGTGTGAGATGAGCGAGACAGGGTGCAAATTATTTTAAATCTCATTGCTATTGAAAAGAAAAGAGCGGAAAAACCAAGTTGTAAGAGAGTGAGATGGGTTGCAAATTCAATTCAAAGTCCGTTGTCTAAGAGTGAAAAATGACTAAAATGATAAATAAATAAAAAAAAAGCATCTCAGATTTAAGAGACAAATAACTGCTTCTAACGGTAGACTCTTTAGGCGCGTCTAATAATAATTGTGTTGACTATGTGGACAGACCCATTCCTTGGTTAAATGCATATAATTAAAGAAAAGTCATGTGGGTCATCCTGTTCCTTGACACTCTAATGATAATTGTGTTGACCGTGTGGACAGACCCGTTCCTTGGTTAAATGCATATAATTAAAGAAAAGTCATGTGGGTCACCCCGCACCTTGACACTCTAATAGTATAATTAATGAAAGACCTTATGTGCATACATGATCCTAAGTTTAAACAATTAAAACACGTTTTATCCAAGAATTATTTGTAACCAAGTATAAGTCGAGAGAAGCGACTGTGCTAGAACCACGGGACTCGGGGAATGCCTAATACCTTCTCCTCGATCAATAGAATTCCTTACCCGGTCTTTTCTTTTTGCAGACCAATAATAAAAGAGTCATTTCATTTTGATTAGGGATTCAATAAGGTGACTTGGAACACCAAAACCCAATTCCAAGTGGCGACTTTGTAAATAAATAATCCCTTTTCAAAATTATCACTTTAAATGGAAAAACCCTTTAAATAATAAAACCTGTGTGTGTTTGTCATGTGGGGGACAAAAAGGGATATGACAATATTCAGAGAGATTGTCCGTCTGCTAGGCAAAGTACCGGAGGTAATATGGCTCAGTCCACAAATTCAGCAGCGCCTCGTAGGAGTCAGGCCCAGCAGGGGCGTGGAGCAGTAAAGTCTGACAATACGGGCGGTGGTCAGAACCGTTTGTATGCGCTGACAGGTCGTCAAGATACAGAGGCCCGTGGAGATGTGGTCACAGGTATGCTAACCGTCTTTACTCATGATGCTTATGCTCTCATGGATCCCGGATCTACCCTATCTTAGGTAACCTCTTTTATTGCTAAGAAATTCGGGATAGAACTAGAAAAGTTGCATGAACCCTTTGAAGTTTTCACTCCAGTTGGAGAATCAGTTATAACTAGACGCATTTATAGGGGTTGTCCAGTTATGGTCTATTACCGTCGTACTATAGAATTAGAGATGATAGACTTTGATATACTCATGGGTATGGATTGGCTAGAATCATGTAATGCTTCAGTGGGTTGTAGAACCAAAATAGTAAGTTTCAATTTTCCCGACGGACTTATAGAATGGAAGGGTAATTTAGTAGTACCTAGGAGTACTTTTATTTCCTATCTTAGAGCTAGAAAGATGATTACCAAGGGATGCATTTATCACCTAGTTCGAGTTATAGATGCAGAGGCCTAGACCTCAACTCTTCAGTCAGTACCAGTTGTCAGTGAATTTCCAGAGGTCTTTCCAGATGAACTACCCGAAGTTCCTCCCGATAGGGAGATTGACTTTGGAATCTATCTACTTCCCGGAACTAAGCCGATATCTATTCCGCCATATAGAATAGCTCCAGCAGAGTTGAAAGAATTAAAAGTTCAGTTGAAAGATCTTCTTGACAAGGGATTTATTAGACCAAGTGTCTTACCATGGGGCACAACGATCTTGTTCGTTCGAAATAAAGATGGTTCTCTACGCATGTGTATTGACTATCGCCAGTTGAATAAAGTCACCGTTAAGAACAAGTATCCTCTCCTCAGAATCGATGATTTATTTGACCAACTTCAGGGTGCTCAGTGTTATTCCAAAATTGACCTTAGATCAGGCTAACATCAGTTAAGGGTTAAGGAAATTGATATTTCGAAGACCGCTTTCAGAACCCGTTATGGTCATTTCAAATTTCTTGTCATGTTGTTTGGGTTGACGAATGCACCAACAGCTTTCATGGACCTTATGAACAGGGTTTTCAAGCCCTATCTCAATCTATTTGTTATAGTTTTCATTGATGATATTCTGGTATATTCCCGTAGTGAGGCTGATCATACAGAACATCTCAAAATAGTGTTGCAGACTCTTAAGGATCACGAACTTTTTGTAAAATTCTCAAAGTGTGAGTTTTGGCTTAAGTCAGTGGCATTCTTAGGACATGTGATTTTAGGTGAAGGTGTGAAAGTCAATTTTCAGAAAATAGACGATGTGAAGAATTGGTCCAGACCCACCTCAACATCAGATATCAGAGGTTTCTTGGGTCTAACAGGATATTACAAATGTTTTGTAGATGGGTTTTCCTGTTTCTCAGCTCCGTTGACTAAGTTGGGTCAGAAGAAGGTCAAATTTCAATGGTCAAATGCGTGTGAGCAGAGTTTGAGGAATTGAAAACAAGGTTGACTTCTGCTCCAGTTTTGACGCTACCAGAGGGAACTGAAGGGTTCGTTGTATATTGTGATGCTTCGGGAATTAGTCTCAGATGTGTCTTAATGCAGCATGGTAAGGTTGAAGCTTATGCATCTCGTCAGCTTAAGCCTCATGAAAAGAGTTATCTGACTCATGACTTAGAGTTGGCAGCTGTGGTTTTTACAATTAAGATATGGCGTCACTACTTATATAGAGTACATGTGGATATTTTCACCGATCATAAAAGTCTGCAGTATCTCTTTAAGCAAAGGGAGTTGAATCTTAGGCAAAGAAGATGGCTGGAATTGCTTAAGGACTATAATGTGGATATTCTCTATTATCTAGGGAAAGAAAATGTTGTAGCCAATGCTCTTAGTCAGCATTCCATGGGAAGTTTAGCCCACGTTGAGGCAGATTAGAGGACTATGACGAAAGAAGTTCACCGTTTGGCCAGTCTTGGAGTTCGACTTTTGGACTCTGAGGATAGTAGTGTTTTTGTTCAGAACAGAGCTCATTCCTCCTTAGTTGTTGAAGTCAAAGAGAAGCAGTTTAGTGATCCTTTCTTGTTACAGCTGATAGAGGGGATCCACAGGCATAAGACAACGACTTTTGAACAAGGGGGAGATGATGGTACCTTGGGGTACTGAGGCAGATTATCTGTTCCGGATGTAGATGGGCTCAGAGAGCGGATCATGTCAGAAGCTCACAATTCCAGGTATTCAATTCATCCATGTTCCACTAAGATGAATCATGACCTTAAGAAGATTTATTAGTGGAACAATATGAAGAAGAATGTAGCAGATTTCGTGGCTAAGTGTCCAAATTGCCAGCAAGTGAAAGTTGAACACCAGAGGCCTAGTGGGTTGGCTCAGAATATTGATATTCCTGTATGGAAATGGGAGATGATAAATATGGACTTCATAACAGGTCTACCTCGTTCATCCCGTAGACATGACTGTATTTGGGTGATCGTTGACCGGCTTACTAAGTCATCACACTTTTTACCAATCAAGACCACATATTCAGTAGAAGATTATGCTAAGTTGTATATTCGGGAGATTGTCAGGTTGCATGGGACCCCAATGTCTATCATCTCAGATCATGGTGCTCAGTTCACAACGAACTTCTGGAGGTCCTTTAAGAAAGCATTGGGTACCAAGGTGAAACTCAGTACAACTTTTCATCCTCAAACAGATGGTCAGGCAGAGAGTACTATTCAGACTCTTGAGGATATGTTAAGGGCATGCATTCTTGATTTTAAAGGTAATTAGGATGACCATTTTCCTCTCATTGACTTTGCTTATAATAACAGTTATGATGCTAGCACAAGATGGCACCGTTCGAAGCTCTTTATGGGCGAAGATGTAGTTCACCCATCGGGTGGTTTAAAGTTAGTAAAGCAGAGTTGTTAGGACCAAACTTGGTCTATCAGGCTATGGAGAAAGTCAAGTTAATTCAGGAGAGTCTGAAAATGGCTCAGAGTCCCCAGAAGTCTTACACAGATGTGAGGCGAAGAGACATAGAGTTTCAAGTTGATGATTGGGCATTTCTTAAAGTTTCACCTATGAAGGGTGTTATGAGGTTTGGCAAGAAAGGAAAGCTCAGTCCCAGCTATATTAGACCTTATAGAATCCTGCGAAGGGTTGGTCAAGTAGTTTATGAGCTTGAATTGCCACAAGAATTGGCTGCTGCACACCTAGTGTTCCATGTATCCATGTTGAGGAAAAGGAGACCCGTCATTGGTTGTTCTTGTAGATTCTATAACTGTTAAAGATGGTTTGACTTATGAAGAAATCCCTGTAGCCATACTTGATTGTCAGGTTCGCAAATTGAGGACTAAGGAAGTTGCCTCAGCAAAAGTTTTATGGAAAAGTCAGAAAGTTGAAGAGGCAACGTGGGAAGCCAAAGAAGATATGAAATCCAAAGTATCCATACTTGTTTGACGAACCAGCGGAGAATGTTCAAGGTAACTAACCTCTATATCTATGTCATGTCCCTTATGTATTCATGTCTCATGTTTCACGTTCACGTTCAGGTATTCAGCAGTCATGTCTCATGCTTTAGTATTGATGTTTCCATGTAATCATGTCATTTCAGCTCAGTCCCCATGTTTCATGTCATGTTTCCTTCACGTTCACGTATTCAAGCCATATCCAGTCCCAATCTTGACCATGACCCATCATTTGAGGATGAATGATCCCAAAGGGGAGATATTGTAACACCTCGCACCTTAAACTAGTCTATGTTCATGATTCGGGACTCAAAAACCAAGACAGAGTATGGGAAATCGAAAATTCCTTTGTCATGATGAAAGTACGTTTTACGACTAATGTACGGGTCGTACTTCAAGGTACAGGACGTACATGGTAGGGCGTAACTCTTTGGGAAATTACAGATGCCACAAGAAATTGGCATCCATGTACGGGTAGCAAAGTATGGGCCGTACTTCAAGGTACAGGACGTACCTTGAGCCCGTACCTTGCCCGTCAAAAATTGATGCCCATTGGAAATTTACATCCAAGTACGGGTTACAAGTACGACCTGCACTTCAAAGTACGGGATGCACCTAGTGCCCGTACTTCACCCGCGTCGGCTAGAAACTATAAATACCTGGAGATAGTTTTATTTCCCCACTTTTCATTCTCCAAGCCCTAGGACGACCTGCTCTTCTTATCCATCACCAAGAACACTAAGGTAAACAACCCTAACCTATTCCAAGTGGATTCTAACATATATTTATGAACAATACACAAGAATTCGTTGTTTTTAACCTAGAGTTTTCAAGAAAATCCATCTAAGGGTTCAGGACTTAGGCTTTTGGGATTCTTCTTCAAAGTTTAGTTTTTTATTGCAAGTTGAAGCATTACCAGGTATGTAACACTTCTATCTACGTGAGGGAACATCTTTGTTTTTCCCCACGTCACGTTCTTCCATGATTATACAAGGATTCACCAAAACTAGGGTTTTTAGAAAAATTCATGATAATCCTAAGTCCATGTACCATGATATGCTATGATTAGACTACTAGTTCGTTATTGTATTCCTAATCTTCCATTTTGGTTATTGGTAATCCGTCCATAATCTATGAAAACCCATATATCGCATTCCATGGGTTCCTACATGCAAGTTATTAAATAGTATGCTTACTTTCATGAATATCCTATATGTCCACACGTTTTCATGCAAATAAATTATATAACTTTATCCATGTTATAATACGAGTCATGTTTTTATGAAATTCATGGGCAAGCCTACTATATCATGTTCATGTTTTGGGAGTTGCACAGATTACCGAGAAGATTTTATACCTGAAACTACGTATGCCAACGTAGGATAAGGATCGCTCCGCCTAGTAGGACGATTCCTTCATATATTCCCATTGAGGAATTTGGATCCATTCACGTCATGTTTATGTCTTGTACCCCAGCAAGGTACAAGATGGCTTAGCTGATCGGGCAGTGATCAGACGCCCTGTACTAACGTGGTGGTTTCATGTCAATTACATTAATGCTCTCCCACTGATACTTTTCTCAGGTTATTTATATGTATTTAAGTTCATGCTCATGATCAGGTTTCAGTTTCAGCGCTTATCATGTTATTTCATGTGCCATGTCTATTTCATTCAGTTGCCATACGTACAAGTACATTCAATATGCTGACGTCCCTTTTCTATTGCCCGAGGGCCTGCATTTCACGATCAGGTACGAATTTATAGGACAAAATCTGCTCAGTAGGATCATCCACGTATCATCTTTTGGTGAGCCCTATCTTATTTGGGGTATTATCCGACTTTATATCCATGTCATGTTTAGCGAGTTAAGGTATGCTGGGGGCCTTGTCCCAGTAAATATATTTTACAGTTCAGATTCACGATAGAAGTTTCAAAGACCAGACAGTCAGTTATGTCAGATACTCAGAGTTGTGTAGCCATCTTTGGCTCAGTTTATGATATTTCTGCATTCACATTTTATACAAGTATTTTTCTTAAATATTATGGCTTCTTATATTTTATTCAGGCTCATCATGTTTCATTTTATATTCCACTTATGTTATGCCTCATGATTGTCACACCCTAATCTCCCTAGGGTGTGATGGGCACCCAACCCCATATCCGGAGCCGAGCGAACCTACAGACTCTTATTACATACATAATCTCTTCGGACTCTGAAATCAAATAAAAGTGAAATACATAGTAGGCTTTCAAAATCTTTCTTTATCGCCTGATTCTGTTAATCAGTGAAAATGACAAACATGATAAATGCTTTTGGAAACTTTCAGAAACAAGTCAAATCTGTAATCACACGGAATTTGTAACATAACGTAAAATGACACATCGGCTGATGGAGCCGCTTACAAAACTGACATCCTATACCCACGACTCTGTCTGCAAAGTCTCTAACTGCGAACCAAACACCATAGCCCATATACTCTGACTCGGCAACACTCCAGGAGAAAATGGAGTTGCCAATCCAGCTGAAGCATCTTCTAGCAATGTCATTTACTCGTCTGGGTGTACCTGCGCGGTATGAAACGCAGCCCCCGAAGAAAGAGGGGGTCAGTACGGAATATGTACTGAGTATGTGAAGCATGGAATACAGAAAATAGAATCATAATCGAAGCAAACAGTACAAAAGTAAGTACATTTTCAGAATACCAAAATATGTATTTTTTTTTCAGAATGCAAACCGTGTATACCGATGTCATGTGTCAGAAGAAGTACCGAAAATAAGTAGATCATCCAGAGTGCCAAAAATGCGTACTTTCCAAACACAGATTGTGCGTGCCACATCGTATGTCATCATATACATACACACATAACTGATTCATGTGTAACATATTAGTGTCGAGGAACGTTCGGCCCGATCCACAAATGTATTTGCTGCGGAACGTGCAGCCCGATCCATATACACAGATTATATTGCCGTGGCACGTGCAGAAGGTTAGTACGGACAATAAGCACGATATGCAGAATAACAGAAACAACTTACTGGAAACCCAAATCATGCATGCCAAGAACGGTATCCGGCCCTTTACGGGACCCGGGGAACGTGGCGCCACCCTGCCTTTGGCGCCACACACATCATACTCTAGAAGATTTGCTCCGTAATCTCCGTCACACATCATAATATCACATAATAAGATCAGAATATACATAACTGCGAACCATGAACACACCATAACACATCATACTCCGAAATACATATATGGCACCCGGCCCTCAAGCAAGGGACCCGGCGAACCATGCGCACGATACATACCGGCCCAGGACTCGGCGAAAGAGATCACAACACATGCACGAGCAGAGTAGTGAGAAACTGTATGCACGTAAATAAATAAATTTCAAGACTCTGTGGACAAATATATTTACCGACATCTGAAGGCCCAGAAACAAGTTTCGGGTCAATTGGACCTAGTAAACGAAAGTTATGAGCTTTTGAAGTACATAACCTTCTAAAAGCGTTTCAAAAGTTATTATATTTATTTTTTTTTGGAAATCAAAGCAATAACCATATCAAGTATCTTTCGGATATCGTTATGGATCAAATCAAATATACCTTTGGAACCATATGTACATATCAGAATATATCAAAGACTCAATGGAACAATCGCACATGCTAGCTTTTAAGGATCAAACTTTAGTCATATCACTCATCTTCCAAAGCCATTCGGAAACATATCAAACAGGACTTGGACATCATAGATATGCATCGGAACCATATGAAACAGTTTATGGAAGTCAAGAATGTTAGCCATCCTAGTGGCTCTAAGAATAAAACTTTCTTTGGGATCATATACATACCGTATGCTCGTTTCACAAGATCATGCCAAAAGAAAGAAAAGGGTAAGCCTTACATACCTGCTCCACGTCCTATTAGCTACGTTTATTCGTCCAAGCTCGTTAGTCTACATCCAAGGAGATTTACATAGTCATTAGACATATTGTCACACACTTATCTTAATCTTTCAAGTAAACTCACTTATAATCTGCCGAAATTCGGCAGCATTTCCCCTGTAAATACATCCTCCCCGAGAATCTAACTCGGCCAAATCAACAATCAACAATCCGAGAATTCAACTCGGCCAAATTATCAATAACAATACCAACCATCATACTAACAATTTCAACAATCAATCCAAATATATATATATATATTCTAACATTAACAACCTTCGTCACACAATTCGACGACATTTCATTTACATTCAATTCCTTCACATATATTCAAGCTAACACCAATGATCCTACATTCAACTATTAATCCGAAATCCTTCTAACATGATTCAAGAATACTCCAAACAATTCACATAATATTCAAACCACCCATTCAACCTACTTCATCCGAAACCTTCCAAATTCAACAAAAACAATGACAACTCATTTTCCTCCTTCAATTCATGAACTATACTAATAATTTCACACACTAAAAACATTATTTCCATAAATACAAGAAATGATATTATAGTCACATTAGCTTCCAAAACCATCCTCCAACACTTACAACTTCAACTAGAATCATCCAACTTTCATTATCAACATAGAATCCACAACAACGACAACCAAAATACTAGATAAAATAATTGAATCATCATTCCTACACACCCACATATATACACGGCCACCATACATACACACACCCACACGGCCACACACACACACACATTATTTCCATGATTTTCGTTCATTTCTACATACCACAGCATACATAACCTTCCATAACATATAAAAGAATATGAATTCTTACCTTTTTCCTCAATTTCCCACTTGACTATAATTATGAACTTGCAACAAAGAGGGGATTTCTTGCTCCAACAATTGTACCACGTTAAAGAGGACCTTTGAATTAGTGGGAATGCTAGAAGAAAATATTTTTTTGATGGGGATTTTTTGACCTCAAAATTCGGCCACCATGGCCGAATGGTCTTCAAATTTTTTAGTTCTTCAAGGTTCTTGAAACTTCTTAAAATGAAGATGATAAAATAAGATGGGCTTGTCATCTTTTGTCTATTAATAATGAGCTCCCAAGTGGGCTTTGGCCCAATCACTTGGACGGCCACAAGGGCCTTGTTTTTCAAGCCCCAAATTTTTTTTTTCTTCTTGTTTTTCTTTCAAGCCCATTTTTATTTCATGACCAATTTTTTTTTGTAATTGATGAAAACTATTTTCCTAATTTCCAATTTTGCCCTTAGCCTTTCTCAACATTTCCATACTAGTAAACAACTTGTTCATCGAAATAATTTTGGAAAATAGTCTTGCCTTTAACTTTTCGCGATTATCTCGAATTATCCGATCGTACAAAATACGGGTCATAACATCCTCCCCCCCTTTAGAACATTCGTCCTCGAATGTTCAACTGACCTCACGAGCTGTTATAACACTTCGGGAGGGTCCCTTTTATAGTTGTCCTTTTCTTCACTCCCATTCCTGATCTTCTACCCTATTTTTCTTTATAATCGAACTTCTCGGTCTTTACATGAATCCTCATTCCGTGTCACGGGTTTTCTAACCCAGCATTTGTCCTTCCCAAGTCATCTCTTCTCTGTTATTGTTTCGTCACAATACCTTAATAAAAGCCACATCTTTGGTATGTAATCTCCACTTGACGATCCGATATGGCCACAGGTTGTTCCTTGTTTTTACCTAATCTATAGTATTGCAGTCTCGCTTATCATGCTATAAATATTCGTCGGCTTCTGGTGTTCTCTTTTCTTCGCTCCCTGTTTCTTTATGTATTTGTCACTATCCTTTTTAATCTTTCATTCTAGATATTTACCCAAAAACATATGTACATAATGTTTCTTTACCATTTATCGTCCTTCGCAGTCCAGTTGCGCTTACAGTGACTTATGATCCGAATTCACCTAACTTCTTAGTTCGCACACGTTTGAGTTCTTACTACAACCTTTCTTTATTTCCTTCCCTCACATTTCTCGACACAAGTATACTTGTCTTTGACTTCTTTGTATTAGCGTTCGTTTCGTCCATCGTTATTCTTTGTTGGCTCTCCGGTGGGGATTCTTTACAAATGTGATCGAGCATCGCTTCAAATCGATGATTCATATAAATTCATAGCGTATATCCTCATATTTCGTATAATTAATGGTCCATGAGTTATTTTCTAGTATCCGACGAACTCTTTTATTTTACTCATAGGCACCGCGTCCTTTCTTTTTGTCAAAATTTTGGACTATCAATTGTTGATACTTCCGTTATAATAGTCATTCCCGTCCGAAACATCTTTTGGATCTTATCATTTTCTCCCTTATCCTTTCTGTGTTTAGCTTGTATCCATTTTCTTGCTCTTTTATTACTCTTACAACATGTCGCTGTGTACTTAGGTACAACGTAAATTTGCCCGATAAGAGGGATTCAAATCATGGCATAAGCATAGCATAATTCATGTTGGCCTAAAGCATTCTCTTAAGGTATCTTTCAACCATTTCTTTTATGTCGGCCTCACGTTACACTCATTGTCAATTCATTTCTACTTCTTCATGTATCATTTTGATGTGCCAACATGTTCGAGCTCTGTTCCTGAGCTAATAAATTTCCTTTTTCCAGCGCTTGAAAATGTTGTAATTCCTTTCAAAGCCTGATATAATATCGTCTCCCCCCCCCCCCTTTAAGGGGATCTTTATATGCCAACATCCCTTTTGTGAAGTCTTCGTTTATACCTTACTCCTCGTTTCTTTCCAATTTTGTGCGCAACATATCGAAACTTCTTACCATAAGTTTTCCCTTTCATTTTCTGTCTACATTATCATTCTTGTCAACATTCCCATACTTTTCCATCCACTATTAATCCTTTCACCTATTTTAGCTTACTTACTCGTAGTTTTTCTTAACCACGCGTTCGCGTTGCAGCTATACATCCATATTTTCGAACGTCTCGCTACTTTTGCTCACAGCACAGAATCTTTACGGTTTACACTCTCTTTATCCTTGTTCGTTGAGCCTTGACTAAACTTATGGTACTATGACCAAGCGGTCTTTCCATGCATATTATTTTATATTTCATTCCATTTTTTTTTCTAGGATCAAATCTATCAGACCTCGCATGAATTCTCGCTCCACGCATTTAAAATCCACGTCCACGGTGTTGACCCATTATCCTTATTCTTTTCTTGGTGCGTAATCAGGTTTCTATCGTCAACTTGTCAAGGTATCCTTTTTACCCCTGTGATTATAGATTTCCAATTGTTTTATTCCCAAATGTTTTCCTCTCCCTTCGTCTAATCCGTTAGTATACCTTTTCTACTTTCATTCTTAACCTTTTTGGGTTCCTTCACTCTCGAACATTTTCTTTTCTTATTATTTGCCGTATGGGTTCGGAAGTTTTTGAAACATTACTTTAAGCTCACAAATCCGTTTCAATTCTAAGTCATCCTTTCAAGAAAACACTTACATTCACGAGGCAATCATATTAATGCAGTTGCACATTTATTTCTTTATATACCTTTCAAGGGTCGAAATTTTCTAACATCGCCACAAGGCTTTATCATTCTTTCTCTTACTTCACATTCCTTGTCGCAGTCCCTATTTCCTTAGCCTCACTTATTGAAATTGGTTCTCGAACCTCACATATTCCTCTTGTTCTATGTTACCACACTTTACCCTTTTTTAGGTACCTACCTTTGAATTTTTATCCAAATAGTCTCGTACTTTGCCGGTAATTTCTCTCGGGGGCCTCACTCACTGAGGTTTCTTACCTTTCATTTTCTTCCGACACTTTGATCCGTTTATTTTCCGTCTACACTCTTTCCTTCTTTTCCAAATATCGTTGTGTTAAGACTATTCCATTCTTAACCTGTAGCGAAGATTACATCAGTTTATCTTATAACACTTGCACCATTCATTTTTGTTGTCACTTAAGCGTCGGTACCCTTACTCAGTTGTTGTCTTCCTTTACCGTAGCGCCGGTTACTGGGACTAACATTTCCACTGATACAATCACATATAAGATATTATACGCATTCATATATATATATATATATATATATATATATATATATATATATATATATAATTATTATCAGCTAACCCACAAAATACTCTCAAACACTATTCAAGCCTATCCAAATTCCATAGTTGTGACGCACTCTCTGTCATTTCACCAGTCTAGTCTGCCTCGTCCTACGCGGCCTCTTATGGTCTCCAACCACCCCGTACACTCTAGTTTCCCTTAGGTTACTCTAACTTCTCATTTATCTCTTATGTCTGAATCTTTAGGATTTCTTGCATACTTCCTAGGGGGTCACCCATCCCAAAATTTCTCCCACCTTTGCACGCTTAACCTTGAAACTTCGATGGAATCCGGTGCCTTAATGCTGATATAATTGCGTCCACTTCCTCGTATGACCTTTATTACATGATCTAGAGCAAATTAAAGTCTTACAGATTCTAAGTTATTTTCGTAACACGCCCTTTCTTTTTACAATTACTGTTTCGCCCTTTTCAATTCTCAATATTCACCTTTCGCTTATGTGCATACTACTTTCGTCCTAAATTCCTAGATTCCCGATGGTAACAAATATACCTTCGTCGCCGTTATTTATAAGTATTCGGCTATTAGTCTGTTCGGATTCCCACTCACCATTCTTATATCAGAATCTACAGACAACTTTCTCTGAATCTTTCAGCAGACCTTGTTCTTACTAAACCTCGAATATTATCCATCTTAATCCTTTTGACTGCTAATCGTCATTCTCGCCATCGTTCTTCATGTCATGCCAGTCCATAGCCTTTCTGAAACAACGCATCTCGCTTATTGTCTAGGTACGATATTTCCCTTCCACACTTCCTTCTGTTAGGCAAACTTAACTAAGTGACCTGATTTTGGAAAATTCTAACAAAATCTTCTTTTATAGTTCTTACTATTTGGAATCCACACACAACTAATACCAACAATGCCTCACAGGGCATACAGTCATATGACATATTCCAGCCACCCAGAGCTTCCAATTTCCAAGTAACAGAACAATTATATCGAGGCTTACCTCTATGACCTACCATATCATTACCCGCCTTCTTCTGTCGTATGTAAGGCTTATATAAGGAATTCCATTTTCCTATGACTTGGCTCTATCGCACGATCTGAGACAGAAAGAAGGTCAACAATCCCTAGATGCCCTGCAGCCTCCTGTTTATAAATGTGGCCGGCTACACACCATAAACAGGACTCTACTGGACAAGACTTTGCAGACAACCCCTAGGACGAACCTGCTCTGATACCACTTTGTCACACCCTAATCTCCCTAGGGTGTGATGGGCACCCAACCCCATATCCGGAGCCGAGCGAACCCACAGACTCTTATTACATACATAATCTCTTCGGACTCTGAAATCAAATAAAAGTGAAATACATAGTAGGCTTTCAAAATCTTTCTTTTATCGCCTGATTCTGTTAATCAGTGAAAATGACAAACATGATAAATGCTTTTGGAAACTTTCAGAAACAAGTCAAATATGTAATTACACGGAATTTGTAACATAACGTAAAATGACACATCGGCTGATGGAGCCGCTTACAAAACTGACATCCTATACCCACGACTCTGTCTGCAAAGTCTCTAACTGCGAACCAAACACCATAGCCCATATACTCTGACTCGGCAACAGTCCAGGAGCAAATGGAGTTGCCAATCCAGCTGAAGCATCTTCTAGCAATGTCATTTACTCGTCTGGGTGTACCTGTGCGGCATGAAACACAGCCCCCGAAGAAAGAGGGGGTCAGTACGGAATATGTACTGAGTATGTAAAGCATGGAATAACGAAAACAGAATCATAATCGAAAGAAAGAGTACAAAAGTAAGTACATTTTCAGAATACCAAAATACGTATTTTTTTTTCGGAATGCAAATCGTGTATACCGATGTCATGTGTCAGAAGAAGTACCGAAAATAAGTAGATCATCCAGAGTGCCAAAAATGCGTACTTTCCAAACACAGATTATGCGTGCCACATCGTATGTCATCATATACATACACACATAACTGATTCATATGTAACATATTAGTGCCGAGGAACGTTCGGCCCGATCCACAAATGTATTTGCTGCGGAACGTACAACCCGATCCATATACACATATTATATTGTTGTGGCACGTGCAGAAGGTTAGTACGGACAATAAGCACGATATGCAGAATAACAGAAACAAATTACTGGAAACCCTAATCATGCATGCCAAGAACGGTATCCGGCCCTTTACGGGACCCGGGGAACGTGGCGCCACCCTGCCTTTGGCGCCAAACATATCATACTCCAGAAGATTTGCTCCGTAATCTCCGTCACACATCATAATATCACATCATAAGATTAGAATATACATATACACATATATGGTTCGGCGAACCATGAACACATCATAACACCATAACACATCATACTCCGGAATACATATATGGCACCCAGCCCTCAAGCAAGGGACGCGGCGAACCATGCGCACGATACATACCGGCCCGGGACTCGGCGAAAGAGATCACAACACATGCACGAGCAGAGTAGTGAGAAACTGTATGCACGTAAATAAATAAATTTCAAGACTCTGTGGACAAATATATTTACCGACATCTGAAGGCCCAGAAACAAGTTTCGGGTCAATCGGAACTAGTAAACGAAAGTTATGAGCTTTTGAAGTACATAACCTTCTAAAAGCGTTTCAAAAGTTATTATATTTTTTTTTTTTTGGAAATCAAAGCAATAACCATGTCAAGTATCTTTCGGATATCGTTATGGATCAAATCAAATATACCTTTGGAACCATATGTACATATCAGAATATATCAAAGACTCAATGGAACAATCGCACATGCTAGCTTTTAAGGATCAAACTTTAGTCATATCACTCATCTTCCAAAGCCATTCGGAAACATATCAAACAGGACATGGACATCATAGATACGCATCGGAACCATATGAAACAGTTTATGGAAGTCAAGAATGTTAGCCATCCTAGTGGCTCTAAGAATAAAAGTTTCTTTGGGATCATATACATACCGTATGCTCGTTTCGCAAGATCATGCCAAAAGAAAGAAAAGGGTAAGCCTTACATACCTGCTCCACGTCCTATTAGCTACGTTTATCCGTCCAAGCTCGTTAGTCTACTTCCAAGGAGATTTACATAATCATTAGACATATTGTCACACACTTATCTTAATCTTTCAAGTAAACTCGCTTATAATCTGCCGAAATTTTGGCAATATTTCCCCTGTAAATACATCCTCCCCGAGAATCTAACTCGGCCAAATCAACAATCAACAATCCGAGAATTCAACTCGGCCAAATTATCAACAACAATACCAACCATCATACTAACAATTTAAACAATCAATCCAAATATATATATATATATATATATATATATATATATATATATATATATATATATATATATATGTATATATATATATATATATATTCTAACATTAACAACCTTCGTCACACAATTCGACGGCATTTCATTTACATTCAATTCCTTCACATATATTCAAGCTAACACCAATGATCCTACATTCAAATATTAATCCGAAATCCTTCTAACATGATTCAAGAATACTCCAAACAATTCACATAATATTCAAACCACCCATTCAACATCCTACTTCATCCGAAACCTTCCAAATTCAACAAAAACAATGACAACTCATTTTCCTCCTTCAATTCATGAACTATACTAATAATTTCACACACTAAAAACATTATTTCCATAAATACAAGAAATGATATTATAGTCACATTAGCTTCCAAAACCACCCTCCAACACTTACAACTTCAACTAGAATCATCCAGCTTTCATTATCAACATAGAATCCACAACAACGACAACCAAAATACTAGATAAAATAAATGAATCATCATTCCTACACACCTACATATATACACGGCCACCATACATACACACACCCAGACGGCCACACACACACACACACATTATTTCCATGATTTTCGTTCATTTCTACATACCACAGCATATATAACCTTCCATAACATATAAAAGAATATGAATTCTTACCTTTTTCCTCAATTTCCCACTTGACTATAATTATGAAATTGCAACAAAGAGGGGATTTCTTGCTCCAACAATTGTACCACGTTAAAGAGGACCTTTGAATTAGTGGGAATGCTAGAAGAAAATATTTTTTTGATGGGGATTTTTGGACCTCAAAATTCGGCCACCATGGCCGAATGGTCTTCAAATTTTTTTGTTCTTCAAGGTTCTTGAAACTTCTTAAAATGAAGATGATAAAATAAGATGGGCTTGTCATCTTTTGTCTATTAATAATGAGCTCCCAAGTGGGCTTTGGCCCAATCACTTGGACGGCCACACGGGCCTTGTTTTTCAAGCCCAATTGTTTTTTCTTCTTCTTTTTGTTTCAAGCCCATTTTTATTTCATGACCATTTTTTTTTGTAATTGATGAAAACTATTTTCCTAATTTCCAATTTTTCCCTTAGACTTTCTCAACATTTCCATACTAGTAAACAACTTGTTCATCGAAATAATTTTGGAAAATGGTCTTGCCTTTGACTTTTCGCAATTATCTCGAATTATCCGATCGTACAAAATACGGGTCATAACAATGATGTTTTAGCAAGCCATGTGATTAGCTCGGTCACATGCAGTAAGGCACCGAGTGCCCTGTTTCGCCCAGGCCATGGTTCGAGGAATGACAGACTGTTCGAGGATATTTGTTGTGGTTTCATGTTTTGTGTCTATCTACCTATTCCATTTATTTTATGTATTTGTGCATGATACTAATCTTAGTCGGCCTATGATACTTACCAGTACGTGTTGTTGTACTGACCCATACTTGATGTAATTTTTTTTTGAGTGCAGATTTTGAGCCCGAGACATCTTCCAGACCTCGCATCTAGTAGAGGTTAGTCGTTACCAAGATCAGAGGGTGAGCTCCTATCCGTGTCATCCCACCTGAAGATCTTTCTTAATTTCAGATATCTATTTTCATCCCAGACTTTATGTTCATTTTAGATAGTTTTCTCTTCTCTTTAGACAATTTTGGTTAGAGTCCTTGTACGATGACTTTCGGATTTTGGGGATGTAATAGCTAGATTTTCCACATTTGTTATTTATTTATATTATTGTTAGATTCTTATCATTTATTCATGAGTAATGTTTTATAATTGATTTAAGTATTTGAAATTGGCTTGATAATGAGTTAAGGGATTGGTTCGCCTACTATAGGACTAGTGTGGGTGCCACTCACGTCTGTTTGGGACGTGACACCAACTGATGCTACTCATATTTTTGTAATTAATTTCTCTCTCTCTCTCTCTCTACATTTATATATATATATATATATATATATATATATATATATATATATATATATGAAAGCAGGATCATTATTATGTTATCCTTTTGTGATCTGGTTGTTTAGTTGCAAATTGAATATGTTTTGCAGAATTAATTGATTACAAACATAATTTTGGACGGAGACTTGGTTCATAAGTATCTTTAATGACTAGATTACTCATCCCAAAATGTTTGTAGGATCTGAACATCTAGCCTATTAAATGTGAAATTCACACGATGCAAATTTCATTTATGATCAGAATTTTAGTCCCTAAATGTACTTTAAGGACTAGATGTCTGCCGGTTGCTATTCTTTAAGGACCAATTACTAAGACTTAACTTCATCCATTAGGGACAAAAAATATGCTCTCTAAAAGGGTTTTAAGGATAAGGTTGGCGTTGGTCGCTAATACTCTAGAGATACCAAGTTATATTTCCTGTCGTTAATGACCTTTAGCGGTGGAAGTTGTAGTGACGGGCGGTGACTGCTGTTTTCTGGTCTTCATTGATCTTTAGCGACCAAAAACCCACTTCAGGGTTCATATTTCCCTTTACCATTGACCATTTTTCTAGTAGTGACACTCGCTGAAATAGAAAAGCTATGTCTCTTTCGCTCTACATATTTTTGTCAATTCTCATTTTGTTATTGCTGCAAAATGAAAATGTTGAAATACGCACGCGGACATCCCAATGCATAAGCTTGTATTGATAGAATTCACCACTTATTAAAACATTAACCCCCTAAACTTTGGATAATTTGGGACTGTTAAGTTTTAGTCAGTTTTGAGAGTCCCGTGGGTAAATGACCTCTTTTATAACTTGAATTGAGAGAATACACCAAATGTTTTAAGAATTAGCTCGGTACCCCTTTTAATGATTAGGGAGATGTAGGCTTAAAAGACTTACACCCAGCCCCAAAGTCTTGAAAAATATAAAATAGTCTCTAGCCCCTAAGTCTTGAAAAATACAAAATAGTCCATCTGTACAAAATATGTTTTGCCCAAATTAGAAACAAAAACCAATTTTCCTCCTTTTCCTCCAAAAAGCTCCTAACTTTTTCCCTTTCCGCTCCCATTTCCAATGCAATTCCAGGCTTCTAAATGGAAAATGTAACAACCCGCTTGGTCGTTTCATGCATTCCTCCTTTTTTCTCTGAAATACCCCTCGTTTGGATCCGCACCGATAGATATTACCCATGGGATTTACGGGTAAGGGTGACCTATGATCAAGTTGGAGAGAAATTTATATCAATTTAGGATTTCCTTGTTCAGTTACTTAGCGCATGCGATCGGCAGGCCGCACCTGCGATTGGCAGGCCACTTCTGCGAGCTCGCATATGTCGCGCTTCCTCTGCCTCAGTGGAAAATGGCAAGAATAAGTGAGTCTTCATCTACGGACTGTTGCTTCGCCGAAGCAAGGCCGACTCTTCGAGCCTCATTCTGTCTCTGCGGGAATCGCTGTAATCAGCAAACCCTTTTAATATCTTGATTCCAAATTCGAGCCTCATTAACTCCAAACTTCTTCCTAGACCTAGGGAGTGGATATAAGGCCATTTTTAGGGGTTTCTCAAGGTTTCTCATTGAAGTAAGTGCTCTAATCCTTGATTTTCTTTTCTTCTTTAGGATATTGAGGTTTCATGATGGGAAGCTTGTTGGGAGGGGTGACTAATGACTTGTAAAAGACCCTAGGTTAATAAGAAATTCTTTTACTCTAAATCTTGGGTGGTTTTGAAGGGATCTCATAGTTTTAGCTTGGTTAACTATTTTTCCAACAAAAATTTAAATTTCCAAAATGGTTTTGCAAATGGGTTAAATTTTGGGTTCCTTGAACTTTGAGGATTTTCGTAATTAGAAGGATTGAAGGCTCATTTGGGGTTAGATAAGCATGAATCTTGGTTATTGATCATAGGAGCTTCAAGTAGATGAATTTTGAGTCGAAGTTCCAATTTTCCCCTTATGGCCTAGGGTCTTTCTCTATAGGTCTCTTAGAACGCTTTTAGGTCGTAGTGATTTGATTATTCTCAACATGTCGATTATATGAGTTTCTTACCTTGTTAGACCTTATCGTATCCGGACTCTTTCAAAAGAAGGAAGATGAAGTTCGAGATGGATGTTCGTGGCACCTGTTCGGCTTCGAGGTAGGTTACGGCTTACTTGAGCTAGACTTTAATTGGGGAACTATATAGGATTAGTAGTTATTGACGGAGAAAAATTGTTTTGGTCTTCAAACATGGTGTGAAGTGGTGTACTTAAGTAGGTTGGTAATTGTTATTTGTGATGTTGGGCTTGTCACCTTATTTGTGATGTTGGACTTGTCGCCTTATTAGTGATGTTGGGCTTGCTACCGTATTTACTTTTGACTAAAGGTTGTGTGTACTTGATGTTGTCTTGTTGGAGTGATGTTCGTCTCATAGCATGCCATTTTACTCATCCCATATCATTGCATAGTACGATAACCTTGCCTTGTGAATCCCCGATGTACAAAACTGTGGGCTATGATACATACTAGACTAGCGACCTGACAGGCTTAGGAGTATAAGTTCCATCTAGGCTCATGATTTGAGTTGTGAGTTTCATTGTATTTTGTTGAGTCTGATTTATGTATTATTCACTTGATTTTTGGACATTAGTGGTGTTTTCCTAACCCTCGTGATTATCATCTGTTAAGTTTGGCATTCATGCATGACATTTCCGCATCCCTTATGGTAACTTGCTATGATTTGAATAGAAATTGACAAAAGAGACATGGCACTGCTGATGAAAAATAATATGGTAACATTGATGAAAGGAAATGAGATTCCGTGGTCCGAGGTCGATACCAGAGTGGAATGTGTTGTACTTGTTGCCAGAGGTTTCTTGCCGGGACGCGGGTGTACATGGACTTCACGAGTCCTTCATGATTCATGACTATTAAGACGTAGAGGTGTCCGTCCTTAGCATGTGTGTACAGGTTTGAGGTATTAGCCATTGCATTGCATTCCATTCATCTGCATTGCACTTCATATCGTTAATGTTTTCCTTTATCTTTTTTCCAATTGGTTGTGGTCTGCTTTAATGATTATGTTGGTTGTGTGGTACTTACCTGGTGAGGTGAAGACATTGAGGATTTAGTAGTTGACTTTAGGTCATGATCTGCGCATAGTGAGACTTTTCTATTCTATAATTGTGAATTGTTTTGTTGCTGTGCTAATTGTAAGTTTGATTTCCTATCATCTTTATAATCGTGGTTGGCCTATGATACCTACGAATACGTGAGGTTGTACTCAAACTACTCTTGCGACACCCTTCTCGGGGTGTAGAGTTTTTCCAGGTTGATGTTCGAGATTCGGCTTGATTCCGAGGAGTTTGCAGAAATGTTCGATAGAAGCTATTATTTGGGAATCTGTTCGTCTCGTAAAAAACTTTCTGTTTACCTGTTATTCTAAGAAAAAGTTGTATTTCTGTCTTGAGTCTATAAATTTTATTCAAGTTGTATATTTTAGAAGCTCTTGTACGAGTCTAGACCTGGTTTTTGGGAAACAGTTTGATCAATAAGAGTGTTTTCTTCCGCTTGATCTTGTTATTTAAATTGTGTTTGAGATGGGTTGATTTATTGTATCCTCATGAAATGTGACTTAGTAAGTATATGGATTTTAATTAGAGAGGGTTCGCCTATCAGGAGGGTTAGTGTGGGTGCCCGCATGACCCGTGATTTGGGTCGTGACAAGTTGGTAAGGGAGCCTTAGGTTACTGGTATCACGAGTACAAGAGCTATGTTTAGTAGAGTCTTGTGGAATGGTATGTAGACGTCTGTATCCATCCACGAGAGGCTATAGGACATTTAGGAAACTTTTTCTCTTTTACTCCTATCGTGCCACTTCGGTCAAATTGGTATCTGGTTGATTCCAATTGGTCTATAGTCGATTCCAATTGGTATCTAGTTGTAGTGTGTTTTGTTGTAATGCGTACGCTTGGTTAATATTTGTTATATCCCGTATTTTTGTACGATTGGATTATTCATAAGTTAATCGACATAAGTTCAAGGACAAGATTATTTTGAGATATGAGACAAGGACTTTTTAATCCCGATTTTAATAAGTGCACGATTTGTTTGTAAATTTCAATTAGTGTAGAAATATTAGTGGAGATTAGGGATTAACTAACCATGATTAGATTATTAAGTGGAGATTTATAATTAATTAAGTTAATTAGAGTGCTAAATGGACCCTACTACAACATGGCCAAATCTAATTGGTCCATGCCATAGTGGGACATGTGTCAACATGGCTGAGTGCATATATATATTTCATGGATGACTCATTAATTACAACTTCATCTTCACATTTCTTGAAAGCAAAGTTCATAACACAGCCATGGCAGCTCACGGCCATGGCAGTTCACCATCTTGATAGCAAAAAAAAAAAAAAAAATTAAATCCCAAGGTGCTTTAAATGTTCAAGGAGGCAGCAACATAAGAATATTGAGTTGAGGAAAAAAGAAGTGGTGCAATTGGTGCAAGTGATTGTAGGATCTGTCCTAACTAAATTAAGGTAAGATCTTCTCTTTTATGGTGTAATTGGAGTAGATGATGTAGTAATTGAGAGATTAACCCTTATTAAGTGGAATTGGATGCAAGGAATTGTACACGTTAATGTTAAGGTTCTGTTTGGACCGTGTTGGGGTTGTTCCAATTTAATAATGGTGGATTAAGTTTGATTAGTGTTGTCGTTATTGTTGTATTGTATTTGAGGGTAATTTGTTTATGTTGGAGGGATGGAAATATAGTTATAGATAAGTATATGTGTTGTTGTTCATGGTAGTATTATGCTCTTTTCTGTGTGTTTGTAATTTTGTGAAGTAAAGGTCGAAAATTGTATTTTCGATGTTGTAGTCTTGGTGGAATGTTTCGAGCTTGTTATTAAAATGATATTGAAGTAGTTTTCTTGTACATGGATGGTAGTTGATGTTGTTGTCGTGTTGTTGTTGATATGGCTCATAAATTTGGAAGAAAACAAGTGTATAAGGTATCGTATACGAAGCATATGTTGGTCTGTCTGGTGTATAATCTAAGATGTTAACGATTTGAATTGAAAAAGGATTAAGAGGCGTTATTGAGTTGTTATCGTTGTTGTTGTTATAGTTGTGCTAATCAGAGATTTATTGGAAGTTCGGGTTAGGCGAATTATATAGAGGAAATGCTGCCCGATTTCCGTTAAGTTCTTAACTAATTAAAATACGAATCAAGAAGTATGAACTAAGAAGTGATTCCCATAAGTGATCAGTTGTAGATTTATAAGTTTGGAAGGTCGTAGTTTATTAACAATAGTGTTACTCTCTTATTAATAGGCTAAAGGGGCGACGAAGCAAGCTTGGTTACGGTTGATGTATAACAGGTATGTTAAGGCTATCCCTTCCTTCTTTTTGGCATGATCTTTGTGAAACAAACAGACGACGAGCATATAACTCCAAAGAAGCTCCTGTTCTTAGAGACACTAGGATGGCTAATGTTCTTGATTCCCAGAACCTACTTCATTATGTCTTGATACGTGTCTATGATTCCTGAAGTTCTATTTGATATAATCCATAGTGACATTCGAAGGGTACTTGACATGACTATTGTCTTTGATTTTCAAATGATAGTTCATTTTAATTATTCTATTGAGTCTCAGACATGACTTAGTTTGCACATAGTTGCTCACTACTCTGCTCGTGCATGCTGTTAATATTTCTTTCACCGAGTCCCGGGCCGGGTATGTTTTCGTGCACAGTTTCACTGCATTGTTCACCGAGTCCCTCACTAGAGGGCCGGGTACGGTATATATATATGATGATGATGTGATTATGGCGCCGAGCATGGTATATGATGACATTATTCACCGAGTCCCATAATGGACCGGGTATGGTATATGATATAAACATGCATGATTCTCATCTCGTAAGGCACAGGTACATTGGTATCTCTGATTATCATATTTGCCTCCTGTAATCTTTTATTCAGTTATGAGTTTCCTTATTGTATTTCATGCTTTATATACTCAGTACATATCTCGTACTGACCCCCTTTCTCTGGGGTGTTGCGTTTCATGCCTGAAGGTACAGACACTCGGTTTGGTGGTCCTCCAGCTTAGGACTTCTGCTCAGCTGTTTGGAGAGCTCCATTGTTCCGGAGCCTAGACTATTTTGGTACAGATCTTTTGATATAGACTTATGTATATGTCCAGGGGTACGGCGGGGTCCTGTCTCATCATATTTCACTTTTATACTCTTAGAGGTCTGTAGACATGTGTGGGTTGTATATAGGTTTTGGTCAGCTGTGTCGATATGGTTTTCTTTTGATATTCCCGTGTATAGTGGCATCCTCGTCGGCTTGCGTATTGCGTTATACTGTGGCTAGTCGTGACTCCTCAGGAAACAGGTTTATGATATGTGGTGTTGTGAATCCTTCGTTTGTTTTTACAAGTTTCCATGTTGTCCTTAGTTTTAGTTTGACTATATTTAACAGGTCCGTATACGAGTGTCCAGTTCGGGTACTAGTCATGGCCTATGGGGTTGGGTCGTGACAATATTGAAAGTCGGTTTTGATGAGTTTCGGTTATCGAGTGAAGTTTCTAGACTCAGATGATGTTTCTTTCTGGTTCAGGTCTCTCACGTCTGCGAGGGAAGGTGTTGTGTAGGCGGAGCCGGACCTGCGTAAGCGGGGCTGCCTATGCAAAATGTTCTTGAGGTGCCAAGAACTTTAAGGTTTCAACCCACCCTATTGTTCTTTAAGTTTTCAACCCAATTTCAAGAAATTCTAGTACATTACTCAGTGATAAACATGATCTTACGTTAAACAACATCCAATTCTAAGGATCTTACAACTACCCACATACAAACCCACAACAAAAAATTCCAATTTCCTACAAAAAATTCTCAACATATAGACATGAATAAACTCGGGTTTACAACTCAAACTCATCTTAAAGCATAAGGAGAGCGATAGACTTACCGTGTAGTAGAGATTGGAGAGTAGTGTGTGTCCTAAAGCCACCACTGTTCCCATTGACCAAACCTCTTGCCTGTCAGCCAGACTTGTAACGTCCATAACTCTTTACTCCGATGCCGTATCGACGAGCGGTTTGTTGCGTTGGAAAGTAGACTTCATAAATTTCAACTTAGCACGTGGATTTTCTTTAGAACTCTTCATATGCTAGAAGATATTCTTTCCCCATGTTGGTTCATAATTTGTCATTCAAAGTAACGCTCATCTTCTTCCAAAGTTATCCTAACTCAATATCACGACCCAAACCGATGGGCCGTACCAAGTGCCCAACCACTACTGGCCAAGCACTCCTGTGCTTGCATTTACTTCTCACTGACTATCCTGGGCCCATATACAATCTGTAACTGTGCTATACTGTCTCCCGAACAATCAACATAAAAGACACCGTACCGGGAACTCACGGCCAACGCATATATATAAACATAAACACTGAGAATAACAGCGTGAGCCGATTTGGCCGCCACACATATATACTGTACAACAAAATACACGCCGACGAGGCTGCATAACAACACGAATACATATCACTGTCTACAGACCTCTATAGAATACAAACTGTAGAAAGGACAGGACAAGGCCCTGCCGTACCCATATATGTACGTAACAAGATGGCATACCAAATGTACTGAAGCTCCGGATCAATGGAGCGTACCGACTGCCGCTGAGGAGAGGTCTGTTATATCCCGCATTTTGTGCATTCGGATAATTCAAGACAATTGCGGGAGGTTGAGAGAGAGCTTATATTTTTAAACCTTGATTAGCACACAAGTTGTTTATAAGAGTTATGGATGCAGAAATATCAAGGAAGGTTAGGGGCAAAATTGGAATTTTGGAAAATGGTTTCATGAATTACAAGAATTAGTCACAAAATAATTGGGCTTGAAAAAAAAAAACAAAAAGGCCCAACCATTGGGGTGGCCGGCCATGGCCCAAAACAAAGGACCCAAGCCCATGTAATTCATCCATGTGATGAATAAATAAATAAAAGGCCATATAATTATTAGAACATTCAAGAGAAATTAGTGAAGGAGAGAACAAAAGAAGAAGAAGAGCAAGAAAAGAAAGGCCATTCGGCCAAGACCCCCAAAAATTAGGTCCTTGAAATCTTGTTCTAAAAATTATTTTCTTTGGGTATTTCCACTAATTCAAGGGTCCTCTACAACGCGGTGTAGTTATTTCGGAAGATAAGTCGCTTGTTTCGTCGATTTAGCACCTTGGTCAAGTGAAGAAGCTAGGGAGAAAAGGTAAGATTTAATTCCTTTTTATATGTTATGAAGGTTTTGTTTATGTTGTGGAATGTAGAAAGGGGTAGAATTCATGGAAATATGGAAGTTTGCATGATGAATATATATATATATATATATATATATATATATATATATATATATATATATATATATATATATATATATATATATATATATATATATATGTGTGTGGCCGTGTGCATGTGTTGTTGTGTAGGCAAAGATGAGTTAATTTTATGTAGTATTTTAGTTGTGGTTGTTGTGAACTCTATATTGGAAATGAAAGTTTAATGGTTTTGGTTGAAGTTGGAAATGTTGGAAGGTGGCCGAATGTATATGTGTGGTGTGACATATGAACTAAGTTCTATGCAATGATTTAGTTGTTGTTGATATGCATTCTATGATGCAAACGAGAATATGATGATTCTAATGAAGTTGTAATCTTGTTTTGGAAAGTTGTTATAAAAAGCTAATGCGACTTGTATATAGTCTTTTGCATTGATGGGAGGTAGTGTGATTAGTATGTGAAAGTTAATGTAAATCATGAAATTGGAAGATGAAAATGTGTTGTGAATGTTTATGTCGAAGATTGAAGGTCTTGGGCGAATTATGGTTTTGGTGGAACTTTTGTATATTTTATAGAATAATGTGAAATGCTTTCGAATTGTATTTGAATGGTCTTGAATTTAGTAAATGAATATGAAAATGTTGATATTAGTTTGAAAGTGTGAAGTTGAAATAGAAGCTGTTGCACTATGTAGAAAGGAAGACTATTTATGTTAGAATGTGTTTTGTAGTGATTGTTGATGTTGTTGGTATTGTTGTGGGTGTTGTTGTTGATATTTTGGCCGAGTTAATTCTCGGGGATGTTGAATTTCTAGGGGAGATGCTGCCCAAATTTCTGTAGACAAGTATGGGTTTAAGATTTAATTCCTAAAGGCTTATAATTGATATTTGGTAATTATGACAAATTGTAGATTTTGTGAAGCGTGGAACTTGAGTTTGGATTGGCGTAAGGAGCAAGTAAGGTATGTAAGGATTTACCTTTCCTTCTTTTGGCATGTCTTAGACATAATAGGTTTGGATATGAGCCTCGGGGACAACTCTATTTCTAGAAATCCGAGTTTGAATTTGACCCTTTTTCATTCAATAGAATTGAATTAAGTACTTCGTGTCTTGTTGAGACAATTGCCTAAACATCTATAATTTGCCCCAAATGGAACCGGATTACACTAAAACTTTCATAAGTGGCTCCATAAAGCTTTATGTACGTAATTTGTGTGCGCCACCTCAGTTGACCCGAGGTGGGCCCACTATTTCCAAATCCTCTCCTATTGTGCTATTGATTTGTTTTCAAGAAAGATTTAAAGGAAATCTTTAGTTATTGTTCCGTCTACTAAAGGACAATTGTTTTGACTATTCCGTTGAGCCCTGTGATCTATCTTGATATGTATAAACGATCTCAGAAGCTTTGCTTGACATAATTTGTCGTAACATCCGAAAAGTACGTACTATGACTATCGTTTGGTTCCTTCTCTAAATGATTTACCGTTTGGATTATTTTATCGAATCCTTGTAAATATTTTATGATGTATATGGTTTCGCACTACTCTGCTCGTGCGTACCCCTATTATGTCGTTTGCCAAGTCCCGGCCGTTATGTTATTATTCGTACTATGTTAAGTTTGGCCCTAATATGTATGTTATGAATAAGTATATTATATGTATGGATCGGGCTGCACGTTCCGCAGCAATATATTATATGTATGGATCGGGCCGAACGTTCCTCGGCAGTATATATTATATTATGGATCGGGCCGAACGTTCCTCGGCAGTATATTATATGTATGGATCGGGCCGACCGTTCCTCGGCAGTATATATTATATTATGGATCGGGCCGAACGTTCCTCGGTAGTATATATTATATTATGGATCGGGCCGAACGTTCCTCGGCAGTATATTATATGTATGGATCGGGCCAAACGTTCCTCGGCAGTATATATTATATTATGGATCGGGCCGAACGTTCCTCGGCAGTATATATTATATTATGGATCGGGCCGAACGTTCCTCGGCAGTATATATTATATTATGGATCGGGCTGAACGTTCCTCGGCAGTATATGTTATATGTATATATGGATCGGGCCGTACGTTCCTCGGCACTGCTATGTTATATACGGATCGGTTATATGTATATGCGTAGGGTGACGTATGATGTCAGCACGTATGATCTGTGTTTGGAAAGTAAGTATTTTGGTACTCTGGATGATTTGCTCATTTTCGGTACTTTAGCTGACATGAGACATCGGTAAGCAGGATTTACATTTGGTAAATAAGCACCTTGGTATTCTGACTAATGTACTTACTTTCTTGTACCGTTGTTCCGGTTATGTTTCTATTTTCTGTATTCCATGCTTTACATACTCAGTACATATTCCGTACTGACCCCCTTTCTTCGGGGGCTGCGTTTCATGCCGCGCAGGTACACCCAGTTGATGTGAAGTTATTATAGAGGATGTTCCAGCAGAGTTGGCAAGCTCCATTTGCTCCTGGAATGCTGCCGAGTCAGAATTTGTATGTATGCTTCTTCTGGATTGATGTTAGAGACTTTGCAGGCAGAGTCGTGGGTATAGTATGTCAATTGTGTATGTGGCTTCATCAGCCGATATGTCATTCTGTATTATGTGTTAAATTCTATATGATCATAGATTCTGTTTGATTTGGAAAGCATCGAACAAGAATATTTTGAGAGTTTATTATGTATTTTATCTTTATTTGATCTAAAAAAGTCTATTAAGATTATGTGTGTCCTAAGGTCTGTGGGTTCGCTCGGCTTTGGATGTGGGGCCGGGTGCCCATCACACCCTAGCGGAATTAGGGTGTGACAAGGTCCTACTGCTGTGAATCGTCCGACTGGCTACCTGATCCTGCGGGCATGAACGCGGCGTCCACAAGAAGGGACGTCAGTACGAGTAATGTACCAAGTATGTAAGGCATGAACGATAATATAATAAGGGATACAAGCAAGGATAATAACAGAATGGAAATATAGAGCATAGCGTAAGATAAAAGAGTAAACTGTACATATGAGTGCCTTTTAGGCGAGTACCCTGCATGCTTAGTGCTGCGGAACGTGCAGCTCGATCCACATATATACAGATATACGTATATCCATAGTAATTCTTTCTTTGAAAAACATTTCTTGTTCATGTATACATAAAATAAAACATATCATATTGCCAAGGCGTCGGCTCCGATCCATTTAGCCACACATGTCCCGTGTCCGGGCATCCCGCGTCCGGGATGGTATCATGTCGTATAATACCAACTGATCAGGTGGTTACGCGTATATAACGCTCTAGCACTTTTACCCATATAATACCAACTGATCAGGTGGTTATGCGTCTATATAATACCAACTGATCAGGTGGTTACGCGTCTATAGCACTCTGGCCCTCTTTCCCATATACATATACATGTATCATGTTCATGTATCATGTGCATATATCATGTCCATGTATCATATACATATATCATATACATATATCATGTAAGCAGCATGCAAGAGAGCCCAAGGAAAGTTATGTCTCTATCGGAGTGAGGTAAGGTCGGTAACCTCCGATTATATTATGGAATAATCATCATCGCTCTATCTGTCACGACCCAACCCCGTGGGCCGCGACTGGTATCCTAACTGGATACCCATACGTATCTACTTAACAGAATTTCGTACCGTACAGATTTTGTTTTTTAAACAGCTGTGTACAGAATCAGGCCAATACAGATGCGGCGCGCGCGAACATGTACATACCTGAACATACAGAAATTTACATATAAGCCGATAAGGCTAACATAGCAGACAGAGTCGTGAAATCGTACGCACCTACCTGAACAGATGTAACCCGTAACCCACATACATATCTACCGGCCTCTACAGACATACAGAATCACATGACGGGACAGGGCCCGCCGTACCCAGAATTTCCATACATACAAATATACGGAAAACAGAAGATATATACCAAAAGTGTACGCTCCGGATCAAAGGAGCTCTTCAGAACAGCAGAATCAGAACCCTACGCTGGCGGCGTATCACCTGGTGCGTCTGTACCTGCGGGCATGTAGCGCAGCCCCCGAAGAACCGGGGGTCAGTACGAAGGATGTACCGAGTATGCAAAGCAGAAACATAACAACATAATCATAATCTGAACCGGAAGCATATGTATATAGTGGACAGAACCATAAATCGAACGGACGGACGGAATCATAATCCTGACAGACGGACAGAATCATGGTTCAGACAGATAGATAGAATCGTAAAACATACGAGCATACAGAATCAGAATCCACACGGACATACAGAATCAGAATCCATACGGACATACAGAATCAGAATCCATACGGACATATAGAATCAGAATCCATACGGACATACAGACTAAATCGTAATCCAGACGGACGGACAGAAGTATGCCGGACAGAATTATGCATGCAGAGTCATACAGAGTCATACAGAATCATACAGAGGCATGTGCTTGTATAAATGCTGATGGCACATGCATACATACATACAGATCCCGGCCCTGTCTGGGGGCGCGGTAAACAGAACTCGGCCCTCTTAGTACGGGACGCGGTGGACAGACAGAATCAGATCAGATCATATGCCATCCTGGCCGCCATCCCCATACACAGATCATAATATCATAATCATACAGATATAACAGATCCCGGCCCGCACGCCGAGGGACGCGGTGAACAATGCAGAGAAATATGCACGATAACAAAACCTGGCCCGGGACGCAGTGAAGGAATGCATTGAGACAGCCACGAACAGATTAATGAGAAACCACATACATACAGACTCACATACAGACTCAATCAGACTGAAGGGTGCCAAACGGCGAGCCAAATCAGAGTATCCAGATAGTATGCATAGTACGCACCTATATCCTACTTAGGAAGGCACGACAGATTATTATCAGAATCAGATTCTCAGATGTTCAGAAGTCATTTTGTATGAATTGCATAAAAATAGTCATATCATAACCAAAATAATAGTCCAGATGTTTTCTGAGAAAATCGGACAAAACGGAAGTATTTAAAGCTATACAGAAGATATCGGGCCTTGTGGGCCCGCCTCGGACCAACTCGAGGCAACATATGTAAATTACTGATAATAGACCTTATGAGGTCATCCATAATCGTTTGGAAGTGTTCCGACTCCGTTTAGGGAAGTTTCATACAAAAATTCACTTTAAAGGCAATTTGTAAGAAAATGGTTTCAATTGTACTGAAGGAATTGGAGCGGTTTTCCGTCTCGAATTCCGAGGAACGGAGTCGTACTTAAGGCTCGCGGCCGAGCCTATCACATCCAGAACATGCCTAAGAATAAAGGGGAAGGCTTTACATACCTCGATTGCGCCTTATGCTCGCTTAGCTTCACTTCCAATTTCGTCCAAAATCTACAAATGGTCATGTTTACCAATTGTCAAATTCAAGCCTTTAAGAATCCAAATTTTATTACTTGCCTACCGAAATTTCGGCAACATTTCCGCTATACATATAGCCTCCCCGAGATTCAACTCGGCTCAACACAACCAACAACAACCCAACAACAACATCAACAACATCAACAATTTTCATAATTCACAATATATGTTAGTCTACTTTACGACATAATGCAATAATCCTCATTTCGACTTCACACTTCCAAATCAATACCAACATATGCCGTAAAACAGCCCGCACATTATTTTCCAAATTTTCCCAACCAACCAATTCGCGATATAACTATTTAATAATTTTATTTCCGCAAAGAGGTCAAAATTAACACTAACAACATCAGTAACAACATCCTCCACATTCTACAAGTTAAATACATTTGTTTTCATCCAAAATTTTCTTCAAACCCCATTCTACAATTCAGCCATACCAACAAACGAATTTATCAAGTTATTTCTTCGTTCTAATCCGTTAAAACTCTAAATAAACTTGTTAACAATAAAAAAAAAGCCTTATTCATACCTTAAGTGCACAGCCACCACGTCCACCCTCTTATTTTTAGTTGATTTTTAGCTCAAATCGAAGGCAACGCGACGTAGAACACTTTTCTCTTCATGGGCTTCGGGATTCGGGGCTCCGATTTTGGTCAAAAACTGAAATTTTTTTTCTCTAGGCTCTCCTCTCTCTTTTTCTCTAGAGTTTTCCAGGTTTCTTGATCTGAAAATGAGGAAGAGAAACTGATTTTTTTTCTATTAAAAGCGTGGGTAATGGGCCTGACCCGAATTGGAATCGGGTTGGGCCCATTTCACTGCCCAGCTTGACCTTTCGACCTTAAAACGTCCATATCTCCTTGTACCGACGTCTCCTGGGAGCCCACGACCTACCATTGGAAAGCTATTTCAATTATCTACAACTTTTATTTCTGGGCGTTTTCCCAAATTCCAAACTTATAATGCCGTTGTTTCCCCTCCAAGTCAGGTCATCCGAAAACGTTTTCTTAAAAATATTCGTTTGGAGGGCTTCCACTTTGATTTGGCCCCAGGGCCCTTCACGGGTTGTGTTTAACTTTACATATACGATTCATATAACTTTTCACATGTCCCAAAAAAATCTTGATGTGTGGGCCCCACCTCAGCTTACAAATAATTCGACGTTCGAAAATGCAGGATATAACACTATCTCACCTTGAAGGAACACTTATTTTAAGGTGAGACTATCAATGAAGAATAACATCAAGAGAAAACATAGAATAAGGTCATAAATCTCATAAGGCGTCAATTCATATACTTTGAAGTCTTTAGAAAATAGAGTCATTATCAAGGAATAAAATTGAGGATCAAGAAATAGCTCAATATTCTCATATTCATATTAAATCCACAACTTGAGACTTTCAAACATGGAACCATTCTCATCATAATCATCGTAGACATATTCTCATCTTTGACATCATCGTTGTAATTACCAAAACATGTCCGTTGTTATAGTCATAAAAGCTTACAAAATCATAAACCTTTGTTTTGGAAAGATACGGACATTTTGGAAAACATTTACGGGTTATCAGGAAGGGAATCATGCCTTGGAATCCCATACTTTTAACTTTTGATAACAAGGAAGATATGGAAACATTTATGAAATCATAACATATGAATCATGCCTCTGAAAGAAGGGAACGAGCCTTAACATACCTGTTCAGCCTCCTATTTTCTACGCTTATCCGTCCGTACTCGTAAATCTACATTTGAGAGAATTCACATTATCGTTAGACTCATCATTGCATACGTGTACTAAGTTTTCAATTTAAACTACTTTATATTCTGCCAAAAATCGAGCAGCATCTCCCCTATTTATATGCCTAGCCCGAAATCATAATCCAACAACCAACAACCAACAACACAACAACAATACCAACATCAACAACATCATTTCCAACACCAATATGTACCATAAAACATCCCACACGCTGTTTTCCAACTTCCATAACTAACCAACTTACTACACAATTATTTATCGGCTTTATCTCCGTAAATAAGCCTTAAATAACACCAAAAGAGAAAGATTCATACCTTATTTTTGTTAAAACAGCGATATCTTTAATATCCACCTTGAATCCACCGCAAAACCATACTAGAATCACATCTATGCGTTTATCCGAGCTTCGATTAATACTCCGTCACTTGAAAATTGTTTACTTTTTGTTTCCCTTTCTCTCTCTCTTCAAAAATCTGGAAATTTCCAGCAAAATCTGATGTAAAAAGAGGGTTCTTACCCTTTTTATAAGGGTCAAATTGGGGGGGGGGGGGGGGGGGTAAAATCTGTAGCACGCATTTCTGCTCTGTCAGCTGAACTAGTAGCGTCCATAATTCTCTGCTCCTATCTCCTATCGACTAGAGGTTTGTTGCGTTGGAAACTAGACTCGACGAATTTCATCTTAGGCTTTTGTTTCACCTTAAAAAACTTCATATGCTAAGAGATATGCGTCCCCCAAGTTGAACCAAAATTTTCACACAAAACATTACCCATCCTTTCTCCGAAGTCGTACTACTTCATTTTTTCCACTCATTTCCTTGTAAAACCTTCCGGTATATCTTATATACATCCTTCGATTATTAAATATACTTAATAATGCTTGCTCTTTATATTCCAAAGTGGTTTTACTTAACCCTAACTCAACGTACTTATGTTTCAAATTTGATAAGTGCTCTTCGAAGATACGGGGTGTAACACTCAACTTCTTCAACTCATTTCCTTAAAGGACCTCCCGGTATTCTTTATGTGCATCCTTTACTCCTAGAATATACTCAATAATGCTCCACTCCTTGTATTCCAAAGTTGTTTTACTTAGCCATAGTTCAACATACTTACGTTAAAGTTTGATAAGTGCTTCTCCGGAAGTATGGGGTGTAACACGGATGTGAGGAGTTTTATAATGAGTGGGGTGTGATGAAGAGGTGTAGCATTTGGGGAGTGGGGAGGGGATTCCGGGTGGTGGAAGAGTTGTGGAGGAGTGTAGTGTAGGAGGAAACCCCTCAATTTTCCTTCTCGAACTGCTGATTTCCGCTTAAGAAAAATACTAACCGCGTCCGCGTGGCCACCTGCACATATTTTCCACCGCCTCTACGAATAACTACCCTTCTGGTTGGGCCGCTTCTGCGATACTCTCAGTCGCGTCTGCGAATGCGCGGCTACGATGACACGTCCGCCACCGCGTATTTTCTCTTTTAGCATTTGTCGCGTAGGCAAACAACCAATCTAGATTGCGAGTGCGTGCCAGCGGATAGTCTTCTGCGTATGCAAAATCTGCAAGAATCCATTTTCCTCCGAGGAGTATTATTTTATCCACCCAAGTTTGATTCAAATCCACCTCCCAACTTTTATATAACCCTGGCGAAGATTATCAAGCCATCTTAATTCACGACAGTATGACCATTGGCACGAAACACTTACTCCTATTTTTCGAGCTGAAGTTTCCTGACATTCATTCCGGAGGATTACGATTAGAGCGCGTGTGTTTAATTGGATAGCCAGGTTACTCACAATGAGACCTACTTCATAAACAGGGATATGTACCCTTAGGTTTTGGGCACGAGGTGTAATGTTGTTCCTGGAGTATCATTCTACGTACTTGAAAAGGATCTCTTGTGAGGCCATGTCTCCTGTTTCTTACCGGTTCTGCTATCTCCTTTTCGATACCATCCGTTCGAGGACGAACAATTGTTTAATTGGTGTCTGATATAACAACCCATTTGGTCATTACGTGCATTCCTCCTCTTTTTATTTAAATAAACCTTGTTTGGATCCGCACTGATAGCTATTACGCGTGGGATTTATGGGTAAGGGTGACCTATGGTCGAGTTTGAGAGATATTTACATCAATTTTGGATTTCTTGGTTCAGGTACTATGCTTTAGCGATCGGCAGGCCGCGTTTGCGAGCCCGCATCTGCGACGCTTTCTCTGCCTCAACAGAAAATGGCAACGATAAGTGAGTCCGCATCTACAGACAGTTTCTCCACCGAAGCGAGGCCGCCTCTGCAAGCCTTATCCCGCCTTTGTGGGAATCACTGAAATCAGCAAACCCTTTAATAGCTTGATTCCAAATTCGAGCCTCATTAACTCCAAATTTATTCCTAGACCTAGGGAGTGGATATAAAGCCATTTTTAGGGGTTTCTCAAGGTTTCTCATGGAAGTAAGTGCTCTAATCCTTGATTTTCTTTTCTTCTTTAGGATATTGATGTTTCATGATGGGAAGCTTGTTGGGAGGGGTGACTAATGACTTGTAATAAACCCTAGGTTAATAAGAAATTCTTTTACTCTAAATCTTGGGTGGTTTTGAAGGGATCCCATAGTTTTAGCTTGGTTAACTATTTTTCCAACCAAAATTTCAATTTCCAAAACGGTTTTTCAAATGGGTTAACTTTTGGGTTCCTTGAACTTTGAGGATTTCGGTAATTAGAAGGATTGAAGTCTCATTTGGGGTTAGATAAGCATGAATCTTGGTTATTGATCATAGGAGCTTTAAGTAGATGAATTTTGAGTCGAAGTTCCAATTTTGCCTTACCGGCTAGGGTCTTTCTCTATGGGTCTCTTAGAACTCTTTTAGGTCGTAGTGATTTGATTATTCTCAACACGTCGATTGTATGAGTTTCTTACCTAGTTAGACCATATCGTATCCGGACTCTATCCGAAGAAGAAAAATGAAGTTCGAGATGGATGTTCGTGGCACCTGTTCTGCTTCGAGGTAGGTTACAACTTACTTGAGCTAGAATTCGATTAGGGAACTGTATATGATTAGTAGTTATTGACGGAGAAAACATGTTTGGGTCTTCGGACATGGTGTGAAGTGGTGTACTTAAGTTGGTTGGTAATTGTTATTTGTGATGTTGGGCTTGTCGCCTTATTTGTGATGTTGGGCTTGTCACCTTACTAGTGATGTTGGGCTTGCCACTTTATTTACTTATGACTAGAGGTTGTGTGTACTTGATGCTGGCTTTTTGGAGTGATGTTCGTCTCGTAGCATGCCATTTTACTCATCCCATATCATTGTATGGTACGATAACCCTGACTTGTGAATACTCGATGTACAAAACTGTGGGTTGTGATACTGACTAGACTAGTGACCTGACTACCTTGGTAGTATAAGTTCTATCTAGGCTTATGATTTGAGTTGTGAGTTTCATTGTGTTATGTTCAGTCTGATTTATGTATTGTTCACTTGATTTTCGGACATTGGTGGTGTTTCCCTAACCCTCGTGATAATCATCTATTGAGTTTGGCATTCATGTATGGCATTTCATTCTGCATCCCTTATGGTAACTTGATATGATTTGAATGGAAATTGACAAAAGCGACATGCCACTACTGGTGAAAAATATTATCGTAACATTGATGAAAGGAAATGAGATTCCGTGATCCATGGTTGATACCGGAGCGAAATGTGTTGTACTCGCTGCTCGAGGTTTCTTGTCGAGATAAGGGTTTACATGGACTTTACGGGTCCTTCATGGTTCATGACTATTGAGACGTGTAGGTTTTCGTTCTTGGCATGTGTATACAGGTTTGAGGTATTGGCCATAGCATTGCATTCCATTCATTTGCATTGCATTTCACATCATTGATGTTTTCCTTTATCTTATTTGCCCTTTGGTTGTGGTCTGCTTTAATGATTATGTTGGTTGCGTGGCACTTACTTAGTGAGGTGAAGACATTGAAGATTTAGTAGTTGAATTTAGGTCATGATCTGAGCATAGAGAGACTTTTCTATTCTATATTTGTGAATTGTTGTGTTGATGTGATAATTGTAAGCTTGATTTCCTATCATCTTATCTGTTAATTTCTGCTTGTTATACGCGTTTTTCTAATCGTAGTCGGCATATGATACCTACCCGTACGTGTGATTGTACTCACGCTACTCTTGCTACACCCTTCTCCAGGTGTAGAGTTGTTCCAGGTTGATGTTCGAGATTCAGCTAGATTCGGAGGACTTAGCAAAAATATTCGGTAGAAGCTATTATTCAGGAATCTGCATTTTCGAAGGTCCTCTCGTAAACTTATGTTTACTTCTTATTCTAAGTAGAAGTTGGAGGTTGTTTTGGTATACATTGTCTTGGGAAGTTATCATGTCATTCCACTAGCTCGACTGGTAATTAGTAAGAGTTCTCTCTCGTTGCTTTATGGCTTTGAAGATTTTGACTTGTGCTAGTTACAGTTCATCTACCAATCTAGGTTTCTTATTTAGATTGTGAAATATATTATAGTAGGCGGTGATAACATGGGTGAATGGGTGGAGACTGCAAAAAATTGGAATTAATAGTCTAGGAATAATGTGACAATGCCTATTGTCACGCATTGTGATGGTACGTACAACGACTTGGTTTAGAGCGTAATAGAAAGTGGGCAGTTAAATTGTAAGCTCAGTGATGTGCGCATTAGTTATATGATTAATGTTTTATCTACTTGGTGAAAAACACGTGTTTTTTTCATATTGAATGATGTGCATGTGAGACTATACATACTTGATGTTGCTACTGATGGTTCTAGGCCTATTTTAAGGGTAAAAATGATTGAAAAGTCTCAAGAAGCTTCAACATTAGCAGCACAATCCTTACCCATCCCCACCATAATCATTAGTCGATGAAGATACAATGAAAAATGAGGGATGAGGTGATCATCCGAGGAATATGGATGTCTTTTCAAATGATGTCAAAGAGCATCCTACTGTTGTTGGTAGGATATCGGATTACAAGCCAGCCACAACTATCCTGATGGAACTATTTTTTATTCTGAGAAAACATTCGATAACAAATAAGAGTTAATTGTGGCATTAAAGTTAGGTTCGATGAAAAAGCCTTTTAGTTTTACTATGAGTAAGAGTTATAAAAATATTTTATAAGATGGATTACAAATCTCCTAATTATGATTGGATGCTTTGCATCATGATGATAGCACGACTAGGTTTCACATCAGCAAGCACATTGATAAGCATTTTCGAATTTGAACATCTTACGGGAAATCATTGACATGTCTTGGTGGCTATAATTGCCTCATTCATGGTGAATAAGTGTGTTGATGGTAAAGGGCCATCGATGAAAGAAATCCAGAGGATGGTCAGGACTGATTGCCATTAAGCTTGATTAGGATGGCAGGTACTTGTAGTTATTCCTAGCTTATGGAGCTTGCATTCAAGATTTCGCAAACATGAGAAAGGTTGTTGCCATTGATGACACATGTTTGTTTATCTAGCAAGTACAAGGGTGTCTTGTTGTCTACCATTGCACATAATATTGAGGACCATATCTATTCAGTTTCATTTTATGTGATGGACAAGAAGTGTGATGCTTCTTCTTCGAACAACTAAAGTCTATAATCAAGAATGGTCCAGAGTTGTGCATCATCTATGGTAGGCACAAGAGCATAGAAAATGTTATTTCTAAGGATTATAATAATTCTCATCATGAATTTTGCATGAGGCATCTTGGTGAAAACCTCTGACAAAATTTCAAGTGTGGATATTATCTTCAGCACTACTATTCGGAAGCTCATGTATATGATTTAGCTGAGTTCTCTGATCATTTTCAACAACTCAAGGATAGATCACCCTCAGTAGCTAGATCATTTGAGCTTGACGTTGGATTTCATAGATGGAGCAGGGCTCATTTTCTACGCAAGAGAAATGAAGTGAAGACCAAAAATATTTCCGAGTCACTTAACACAATATTGAAGGTTGAAAGAGAGTACCCTGTTGTTGCCATATTCAATTTTATTAGTTGGATGTTTTGCTGAAAATCCATGCATAGGCGTATAGATATCAACAAGGAAAACACTACATTTTGTGTCTTCAAATGAAAACACAATGAGGAAAAACATGGTTGAGGGTGACAACTTGTATGTTCAATTTTTCTACTGCATTGTCAAACATTTAATAATTGAATACCAATTTCACATTTATCAACTTATGTCATAGTATACCATCGAATGCCCTTTAGTTAATAATAAATACTTATTGTTCTATAATAATCCTATGCATATCGATAACACCTAGTTATAATAAAATATTATGGTAGTCTATTATCACTGTGTACAGAACCCTAATGCATGTGAATACAAAAATGATCATTATCACCTTTTCAAAGAGCTTGTACGGTTGTCTAATCACATCTAATCGTGAATTAATCAAATGCCACAAAATTTATTAGTGTCTCGGAAAAGTCACTCCAGGTCGATAAGGAACACCCTTCCCTTTTCCCTTCCCTTTGGGGTCTATAAATCTCAATACGTCTATACATTTTCTTCACATTACTAGACTCAAAGAAAGAAAGACAAGAGAACAAGAAAATGGCCAGAAGAATCCAAGATCGACCACCACACCATCAACGCCCTCAATGATCTTCCGCTGATGTACATAAGAGCCGACATGGAAAGACTGTTCAAGGGGCTGAGAGAAGATTGCCAGCTGATGGAGCTGAACATCTAGAGGATTCATGCTTTTTGCATGTAATTCTTGAAAGGCTTGGGAATGAGCCTACTGACTTGATCACCCCTCATATTACCTCTTAGTAGACTAGTTTTTTTTTATGTATATTTGTTGAAAAACTTTCATTTACGAAATAAATGTAAGCTTTTGGGATTTCATTTATGAAAGCTTTATATGTTTTTCTATTCCTATGTATATCAATAAAGTTGTTTTGTTATTACTTTGAGTTGTCTTTCTTTTTTGTCAAAAAGACAATGCAAATACAGATGATTGTATAAATACTAAACCAGAACAAATGAGGACGACTAGATCATAACAAAAGCCTAATGATTTGTAATAATCAAAGAAAATAAAGACGATTGGACTAAAATAGAAGCCTTATGATCTATAATAAACCGGAATTTCGTAGGGGAATTTTGGGGAGTTCGCTGACTGCATTAGAATGCTATGCAATAAAAACCAAAATAAAATGCGAAGTGGCTCAGGTATTATATTGGTTGCCTACTTGTTCAACAAGCCTATTTTCCTGGATTTGAACAAGTGTGGTGACTATATTTAGAATTTGTAATTTGCACAAGTATGACGCGACAGGTATGATTCAAAGTGGCGGAGAATGTAATACCCCAATTTTAAGTCAAAATCAAACAATTTCCAATTCAATTAAGTTAATTGAGCGAGAAGAATAAAGAGATAAGCCGAATATTCAAATACTGATTCTTTTATAAATAAACAAGTGCTAAAATCGAAATATACCACCCAAAATTAGTGTCATGTGTACAATATCCACTCCGAATAAAAAACAAGTCTGAAATTCAATAATACACTGTCTGAATACAAACGAAAGACTGGAACACTAAAAGAATACAACGTGAAGGGTGTTGCGGATCAACCAAGCAACTCAACACGAGGATGAACTTTATTTTAAGTGGTGAAGAATGTAATAACCTAATTTTAAATAAGGGTTAGTTGATAATTTAGCCTAAAGAGAATAAAAGGAAAGAAAAAACGAAATTAAAAGAAGTGGTCCAAGGCCATTCCTTTATCTTATTAGTGCCATGTTTTGATTGAGGGAGTAGAAGGTAGGTTAATTGAGTCCTTAATTTTGAAAGAGAAGAAGAAATTTCATAGAGAAATTTTGGGATTTCGATGACGGCAGTAGAAAGCTATGAAATACAGTTTTGAAGCTAGGTATTAAGATTTCTTGGTTTCTTCAGCATACAATTTAAATATACGTGGCTGTGCTTTTGTGAAAGAAGTATTAGTAGTGACATAATAGTTACTCAATGATAGGATAATGAAATATAAATAAAATATGTGGCAATGATTAGTGAATTAGAGAAATTGTATATAGAATATTGGTTTTGAAAGCTGCTATGGAAAACCAAGTTTCGTACTATCACGACCCAAATCATGATCATGATGGCACCCACATGAGCCCCTAGTGGATAAACCATCCCCTTTAATCAAAACTTAATCAAGTCAATCAATAAGCAAAAATAAATAACACCAACAACAATAAATCTTAAATCATACATAAATATAAGGTGCGGAAATTCTAAGTCAAATACATCTCCCCAAGGACATGAAGTCACAGTACAAAAATGACTAATCCAATACATGCCTAGAAATGTAATAAAAGTCTGTAACATATGAGAGGACAATGTAATGGATAATTAGTAGACAATAATGGAGGAGATCTAGGCCTGCAGGCTGACAGGTGGCTCACCCTCCGATCTCGAGATAAGAAGCCTCAAGGCTAAACTCGGGGCCTCGATGTTGTCACGACCCGCCTCGAGGGCCGCAACGAGCACCCGGTGCTAGCCCACCCGGGCACCCCTTAGCTTACTCTTACATCTAGGTGAGCTACATAATTAAGCAGACATTTCTATTCATTCATCATGCTACTCCCATTGGACAACAATGCCTTTATATCATAATTGGCATCTATGCCAAATCAATGTACATGAGCCGACAAGGCTATCAAAATGACATACAAAATATAGGCCGACAAGGCCAGACATATCTAACCATATACACGTGACTACGAGCCTCTAAGAAGAGTATAACATATCACATGGGCGGGACAGGACCCCGCTATGCCCATAATTATGTACACAAAAGAATAAGTACCCAAAAGCTATGGCTCCGAATGAAATGGAGCTCTGCTATGTAATCTCTGAGAAAGCAGTTATGGGTCAAGCCTGTCTCCCTGTGCAACTGCGGGTATGACGCAGCGTCCACAAACAAAAGGGCGTCAGTACGAAGAATGTACTGAGTATGTAAAGATCAATATCAATACAGAAGTATAAATAGCAACATAAGAAATAGCATAGAATGGGAGATGGCACTATCATCGTCATATGCACTTACTTGCCTTTCTTAGGAACTTTCCATTTCTAGTACGTATTTGTGTACATACATCATTATCCGCATTCATAATAGTACCCGTACCATATTTGTGCTCGTATTCGTATACATTCCCCTTATTCACATTCATATACATAGCCATATCATATTCGTATTCATATCATATACATAATCATATCACATACATAGCATTTACATAGCATACCCGACCACGTAGGATTGGTGTTTCATACATACTTGGCCAACCAAGGCTCAAGGTTACTCATACCTGGCCCTACCAAGGCTTCAGGGTTACATCTACCTGGCCCTACTAAGGCGTCAGGGTTGTCCGTACCGTCTGCAGAGGTGTGCGCGCGTTACGTAATCATATACATACTTATTTACATATCTTACCTGGCCTTATAAGCTTGGGGTTCATAATAGTCATACATAGACACATATACATAATAGCTCGTAAGCATCTTTACTATTTATATCATTATCATAATCATCATCAACATCATTATTACTACTATCGTCATCCATCACATTTACCTTAATAGGCCTACTCGTCATACGAGGAACTTAGTACAATCGTAACATATCGAGAATCATAAGTTTAGCAGCTTTGAAGATAAAAGCATTTGGAGAATATTATAAGCTCGTAGAAGATTTAGATGATTGGCCAAAGAACCATGCCTTATGAAAGAAGGGTTAGCCTTACATACCTTTTCCGTTCAACTATTCTACACTTGAGCGTTCTCCTCCAATGCTAGCGTTTCTACCTTCATTAAAGTCATACTATCATTAGAATCAATAGTTAGCATATATGACTAAAACTAGAGGAAATCGGACAGCATCTCCTCTATTTATATGACATTTCCTCCATAATATATATCAACTCCCAAACGTCAACGATACATTCACAATACCATAACAATAGCCATTACTCATTCACATTATCCATATCCATGGCCATAACACACAACGACGTCCATTCACATACATTGCTCATCTCATGTTCTCAACATCATTTATAATGCATTTACATCACAATACATCAAGAACTATAACTCAATTCAAACCATTTCTCAAAATGACACTATTCCATATTCATGACCCATTTTTCTATACCCTCATACAATCCAAGTATTTCAACTCTTAAATACCTTAAACAACATGAAAATATCATGAATCTTACCTTAGATGTTGTAGGAACAAGATTTAGTTGATAATACTCCACTTGAGCAAAAACCCTAGTTTATCTCCATGAGATTTTCTTCACTTGAATGGTCCTTAATGGGTTTGCTTACACTTGATTCACTTGTTTAATTTTGTTGATCACCAAATATCCTTGAATTCTTGTGGAATATATGTAGAGAAATATTTTAGAGAGAAGGGGTGTGAAATAGAAGTGAAATGAAATAACCTTGGTCCCTTTATTTAATGCACCAAAAATCTGCCCCGACCACTTATACGGACCAACATACGGTCCGTATAATTTATATGGACCGTATGTCTGGCCGTATATTTAGTCCAGAAACTTTTGCCGTTCTTGGCTGATTATACGGTCCCAAACATACGGACCGTATTATTTATACGACCAGTATGTTTGGCCGTATAACCCCCAGTGGTTCCGAAGTTCGTTTCGTCGATTCGTTTGATCTCCAATCCTTATGAACCTTCTTAACACTTGTTCAACACCTCAATACCAATCTAAGGGACGTTATCACTCTTCTCCAAGTCATCATTTAGGTCTTGCTAACTCGTTACTCGTATTTCCTTTCCGATACCTATCGTATGCCTTGCCTCATCTTAGCCAACTTTCTCGTCTAACATTGGATGCCCTTGAAATCTCACTTAGGGTCATCAAACGTTGTTTCTTACTTATGGAAATATCGTATACTCGTACTCCTCACTAGTTCATTCACTTGCGTACCAACGGAAGATTTTCCGAGGTGTAATAGATGTGGATCCGGTCTCAAACTCTGCACTTAGAAAAAGTACAGCAAGAGTAGTATCAGTACAACACATGTACTGGTAAGCATCATAGACTGACTAAGATTAGATAACACCTATGAAATAGAAAAATCAACAAGTAAACAGATAAGGCACTCAGACACAATCAACAAGTACAAAATATCCAGACATCATTAAGTCATAGCCTAGGTTAAGCTTCTATTCCACAAGTCGTCAAAGTTCTAAGAATACCTCATCCATAGAACACAACACAAGCACATCACCAACAAGAATCCGATAAGATAATGTATAATGCGGTAATGAGAGATGCAATGCCGTGCAATGCAATGGCCAATAGCTCAAATCTATACACACATGCTATAAGCATTTGTCGCTTCAATAGTCATGACCCATGAGAGAACTGCGGAGTCCATGTATTAGCCACCCCGTACAGACTACAGGCCATGGCTTTAATAACATATCTGGTATAAACCTCAGATCATAGCAATAATCACATGTTACTTTCATCTTTCTCTTTCTTTCCATTTCAAACCATTTCTATAACTCTTTCAATTCCGAATCCATTTCCATAACTCTTTAATCATGTATGAATGTATGGATGTAAGAATGAAGTATCACATGTAACAATCCCAATGAGTATGATACAGAATTCACAAAGACAATAAGCCATTCAGTCTTGCACGAATTATCAACTGTTATGGAAACGTATCATGAAATCAATCCCAAGAGATAACCAACAATCCTAGCTGAATACATTTACCTGCAAAACAATATGGGATTGTGTGTCATGAACACAGCGCCCCCAGGCAAAAGGGACGTCAGTACGAACAATGTACCAAGTATGTAAGGCAGCAGTAATCATAAAGACTGAGATATAAGTCATAATAAAGGTACGAGAAACAACATGTAATACGGATTGTCACGACCCAACCCTATAGGCCGCGACTAGTGTCCGTACTGGACACCCAAACGTACCCAATAACCCAAATCAGCATATTAGCAGAATATATCAATATAAAAGTCAGTTGGCGTTACTAGTTATCATAGGTGAACAAATATAGAACATGGAAGCCGATAAGGCTATCACAGATCATATCAACCCAAAACATATACAGAACCCACACAATTATGTCTACAGACCTCTACAGAACATAACAGAATCATAAGACGGGACAGGGCCCCGTCATACCCCTGAATAGCATACATATATACAATAGCAGCAGACTGTACCAACATATAGGCTCTGGACAAAAGAGCACTCCCAAAATAGCAGAATAGATGTCCTAGGCAGGCGGGTCAGCAAATCTGTCGTCTGTACCTGCGCGGCATGAAAACGCAGCCCCCGAAGGAAGGGGGTCAGTACGAAATATGTACTGAGTATGTAAAGCACGGAACGTAGTAAACAAAGTCATAATCGAAGCAGAAGATACAGAAAATGAACTGAATATCCAGATTAGCAAAATGCTGATCATATAGCATAAATAATATTCGCTGGAAACATATGTCGTACCTGGTCCCATTACGGAACAAGATCATAACCGAAACAGAACTTACAGAGAAGTGAGTGTAACATCCGAAGTATCAAATGCATATTTTCGAAACATGAGGAGTGTGTACAAAAACATATACCATATCATATCCGACCCCTGCCAAGGGACTCGGCAAACAGAACGTGGCCACCCCCCGACGCTGGTGCCACCACACATAAGGAGCAGAATAGGGGATAACCCCGTAACATAACATATCATATCAGATGGCCATATCAGATCATATCATATCAGAATGTGTGTACATGGCACAGCATACTCCACAACCCATGTACATGTATACCTGCCCCCTCACATCGAGGCGCGGCGAACAATGCAGTGAAATACGCGTGATAACATATCCTGGCCCGGGCTCAGTGAAGGAAACGTTGAGGCATCCACGAATGGAGTAGTGAGAAACTAATGCAAAATAAAATATAGCACATTTACGGAGACTCAGTAGCATAATTCAGATGACAAACCATATGACAGAAGCGGAGCAGTAATCATAGTGTATGCATTTCGGATATCCCAATAGCATATGTCAAAATAAGCTTTTTGTAATCATTTTCATGTTTCAAAATACATTATGGGGCTTATCAAAATAATTCAAACAAATGTCATATATTTCCAGAGACTCAATAAGACCTATCGGATGACAAATCGAAATAATGAAATCGGACAGAATCATAGTGAGTGTATTTCGGATGTCATAATGGATTACAGAAGCATAATCTTTCTAAGTTCGTTTCCAAGTTCCGAAACAGTTTTACAAGACTTAATGGAATATTTAAAACAAGTTTTATTTAGTAATTACAAGCGTAGTTAAAAACATTTCTTAAAAAAATACGCTCGAAGACAAGTCATAACCACTAAAAGGGTAAAATCGAAAATAGCGGGCCCACCTCGGGACAAACGAAGCGGTGGGCTCAAATTACGTATTTTAAGCTTATAAAGTCACCTACGGAGGTTCTGGGGACATTCCATAATTTTCTAAACAATTTGCGGAAGTTTGCACAATTCTTTCAATAAAGCATACTTATAGGGTTCAATTCCATTGAATGAAAAAGGGGGATTTTCAAATGCGGATTCCGATGAGCAGAATACTTTCCGAGGCTCAAATTCGATCCTAGTACACCTAGGACATGCCAAAAGAAGAATCGGGATAGCTTTACATACCTTTTTCGCCCTTTACGCTAGTCCAACTTCAATTCCCGTTTCGTCAAAAATCTGCAATTGGTCACTTTTACCAATTATCAATTTCAAATTTTTAAGAATTCAATCTTAATTCATACTTGTCTACAGAAATTTGGGCAGCACCTCCCCTATACATATAGCATCCCCGAGAATTTAACTCGGCCAAAACAATCAACATCAACCCCACAACAACACCAACAACAACAACAATTAATATAGGACACAATATAACACAACTAGTCTTCTTTCCGACATAATGCAAGAACTTTCATTCCGACTTTCCATTTCCAAACCAATCTCAATGTTTTCATATTCATTATTAATCTAGATTATCACAATATAATTTGAAAGCATTTCATATCATTTCCACAAGATATACAAAATATACAAACTTTCCACCAAAGTCATAATTCATCCAAAACTTCTAATATTCAACCTACATATCCATAACATATTTCCATCTTCCAATTTCATCAACCATAATCATAATTCACATCTTAACAACTTCATTTCCATAATATCACAAAATCATTCTAAAGTGACATAATCTTCTACATTCCAACTTCAACCAAAATTCATTCAACTTTCATTCCCAATATAATTTTCACCATAACCACAACTAGAATACAACATAAAATTCAACTCATATATGTATACAACACATATACACCCATGGCTACATATATATATACATACCCACTTTGCAAACTTCCTTATTTCCATAATTTCTACTCATTTACACATACCACAACATAAACAAACCTTCATAACATAAGAAAAAAGAATTGATTCTTACCTTTTTCTGCAAACTCCTTCACTTGAACAAGTTGTCAACTTGAAGAAATAAGTGCTCCTTCTTCCAAAACAATTACACCAAGTTGTAAAGGACCCTTAAATTAGTAGGAATACCACAAGAAAATAATTTTTGGAGGAAGATTTTGAGGGTTGAATTTTCTATGGCCAAACCCGAAATGGTCCTTTGTTTTGCTCTTATTTTGTTTGTTCTTTCTCCTTCTAAGTTTCTTGAATCATCTAAGGGATAATGATCCCTTTATAATTAATTTGTCACATGGAAATTAATTAATTTGGTGGGCTTGGACCAGGTATGGCCGGCCACCCTCTCACCTTGGGCCTAAAGTTTTCTTTTCATTTTTTTGGGCCAACTCGGTTGGTCCCGAGTTGGGCCTAGCCCACTGACCTTTCGACCTTAAAACGTTTATATCTTCTTGTACCGACGTCACCTGGGAACCCACGACCTATGGATGGAAAGCTAATTCAATTATCTACAACTTCTATTTCTTGGTATTTTTCCAAATTCCAAACTTAGAATACCGTTTTCGCCCCCCAAAGTCAGGTCACCCGAAAACGTATTCTTAAAAATATTCGTTTGGAGGACTTCCACTTTGATTTGGCCCAAGGGTCCTTCTTGAGTTGTGTTTAACTTCACATATGTGATTCATATAATTTGTCACATGTCCCAAAAAATCTTGACGTGTGGGCCCCACCTCAACTTAAAATTAATCCGACGTTCAAAAATACGGGATGTAACATCATCCCCCCATTTAGAACATTCGTCCTCGAATGTTCAACTAGCCTTATGGGGTATTATAATACGTCGGAGAGGTCTCTTTCTTTCCTTCAAAATTTCCCAAACGTTACTATTATTATCCTCCTTTTATGTACTCGTATTCTTTCCATTTCCGAACATCGTTGTGCTAGAACGTCCCGGCCTTAGCTGGCGACGGAACTAGTGTCAGTTTACTTGTAATATCTGTACCATGTCTTTCGCTTTGTCTCTCAAATTCTGTTCAGTTAATATCTTTCATACCTCGCGACACTGGCTGCTGAGGTCCACCTGTCGGTCGGTACAATCATGAATTGGGTGTCATATGCACACATACACATTTACTACCATTTTTCTTACAAAACAATTTCCAAATGCTTATTCAAACTTACTCTCATTCCCAAGCTGCATTGCGCTATCTTCTTCCTCACCAGCTTATCTTGTCTTAGTCTACCCGACTTCTTGAGGGTTTCTAATAACTCCGCATATCCTAATTTCCTTTAAGTTACCTCAAATTTCCCATTCGTCCCTTATTCCTATACTTGTGAAAATTTTAGTTTACTTCCCAGGGGGTCACCCATCCCAGAATTGCTCTGGCCCTAGCACGCTTAACCTTACAACTTTAATGCATTTAGACACGTTAAGGTCGGTATAATTGCATCAATTGCCCCGCACAGTCTTTATCACGTAATTTAAGGTAAGTCGGGGTCTTAACAACTTTCAAAACGTTCTCGTAGTGGGTCCCACCCCGGTCTAGAGAGGATTCTCTTACTTTTCTGACTATATAGTTACCATGTCGCCCCCTGTAAATCCTCAATATTTACCTTCATGTATATATATATATATATATATATATATATATAATTCTAGACAGCCCACGAGTTTAAGTTTTTATTCCACAAATTCCATCTCCAATCCGTCGATGAAAACTGATGGAATGTTACTGTAAGGCATGTTCCGACCACCAGCAAAAGAAAACTAGAGTCCGATGAACTTCGCGGGATCTTTTAGTACTTAATTCACATAATTACCTCCATATTTATATATATATTTTTTAGTCGTGAGCGAACCACTCAATTCCTAACTGCCTGTCATACACTTTGTATCCTTCCAATTAGAGGAAACTTAATCGTTGGACATTTTTTCCCTTCCACATATTTTTGCCCTTCACATGGGCTGTGCTAAAGCGAAATGGGGTTCGAACATATTTCTGGTCCATTTAAATAAATTGCGAATTTGCTACTCGTATATGCTTTCTCGAGATAAAATTTTCCAAACAAAGATAATGCTTCTTACGAATGCTATGGAGGGTATCTCTTAAACTTTAATCCAACATAATGGGTTTGCCCTATCGGTATCGACCCTTAAGACATGTTATGAATTTATATCTCATTTTCCTCTTTATATTCCTAGAAAAATTTGGGCAGAGGTTCCTCTGTATTTCTTACTATCCCAAAACCTGTACACAGGAAATACCAACCATGCCTCACAGGGCCAACACATATACGTATATACGTATCATATCATATCGCATCATAGCCACACGGGGCTAACAATTTCAAATAAAAGTATAAAGATGCCGAGGCTTACCTCACATGCCCAACTCAAACTGCACCTACTACACTTTCCTGTTTATTTTTTTTCTTTTCAATCTTCAGCTTCATGTTTCAATCGTATTTCAAACACCTTACCCAGCATACATCTTTCATACCATTACTTACCTGTGTACTGTGTAGCTTCCAATATCATCAGTCGCTGTCTTACGTTGATACCGTTCTCCGGCTGAAATCAGAGGATAGTAAAAAAAAAGGAATTCATTTCCTACAGCGGGCTCTATCGCACGATCTAAGATTCAAAGAAAAGTAACACCCTAAATGTCCTGTAGCTTCCTGTTTATAGATGTGGTGCACAACACACCGATAAACAAGACTCTACTAGACACGGTCTGTAGACACTCCGAGGACGAACCGCTCTGATACCACGGATTGTCACGACCCAACCCTGTAGGCCGCGACTAGTGTCCGTACTGGACACCCAAACGTACCCAATAACCCAAATCAGCATATTAGCAGAATATATCAATATAAAAGTCAGTTGGCGTTACTAGTTATCATAGGTGAACAAATATAGCACGTGGAAGCCGATAAGGCTATCACAGATCATATCAACCCAAAACATATACAGAACCCACACAATTATGTCTACAGACCTCTACAGAACATAACAGAATCATAAGACGGGACAGGGCCCCGTCATACCCCTGAATAGCATACATATATACAATAGCAGCAGACTGTACCAACATATAGGCTCTGGACAAAAGAGCACTCCCAAAATAGCAGAATAGATGTCCTAGGCAGGCGGGTCAGCAAATCTGTCGTCTGTACCTGCGCGGCATGAAAACGCAGCCCCCGAAGGAAGGGGGTCAGTACGAAATATGTACTGAGTATGTAAAGCACGGAACGTAGTAAACAAAGTCATAATCGAAGCAGAAGATACAGAAAATGAACTGAATATCCAGATTAGCAAAATGCTGATCATATAGCATAAATAATATTCGCTGGAAACATATGTCGTACCTGGTCCCATTACGGAACAAGATCATAACCGAAACAGAACTTACAGAGAAGTGAGTGTAACATCCGAAGTATCAAATGCATATTTTCGAAACATGAGGAGTGTGTACAGAAACATATACCATATCATATCCGACCCCTGCCAAGGGACTCGGCAAACAGAACGTGGCCACCCCCCGACGCTGGTGCCACCACACATAAGGAGCAGAATAGGGGATAACCCCGTAACATAACATATCATATCAGATGGCCATATCAGATCATATCATATCAGAATGTGTGTACATGGCACAGCATACTCCACAACCCATGTACATGTATACCTGCCCCCTCACATCGAGGCGCGGCGAACAATGCAGTGAAATACGCGTGATAACATATCCTGGCCCGGGCTCAGTGAAGGAAACGTTGAGGCATCCACGAATGGAGTAGTGAGAAACTAATGCAAAATAAAATATAGCACATTTACGAAGACTCAGTAGCATAATTCAGATGACAAACCATATGACAGAAGCGGAGCAGTAATCATAGTGTATGCATTTCGGATATCCCAATAGCATATGTCAAAATAAGCTTTTTGTAATCATTTTCATGTTTCAAAATACATTATGGGGCTTATCAAAATAATTCAAACAAATGTCATATATTTCCAGAGACTCAATAAGACCTATCGGATGACAAATCGAAATAATGAAATCGGACAGAATCATAGTGAGTGTATTTCGGATGTCATAATGGATTACAGAAGCATAATCTTTCTAAGTTCGTTTCCAAGTTCCGAAACAGTTTTACAAGACTTAATGGAATATTTAAAACAAGTTTTATTTAGTAATTACAAGCGTAGTTAAAAACATTTCTTAAAAAAATACGCTCGAAGACAAGTCATAACCACTAAAAGGGTAAAATCGAAAATAGCGGGCCCACCTCGGGACAAACGAAGCGGTGGGCTCAAATTACGTATTTTAAGCTTATAAAGTCACCTACGGAGGTTCTGGGGACATTCCATAATTTTCTAAACAATTTGCGGAAGTTTGCACAATTCTTTCAATAAAGCATACTTATAGGGTTCAATTCCATTGAATGAAAAAGGGGGATTTTCAAATGCGGATTCCGATGAGCAGAATACTTTCCGAGGCTCAAATTCGATCCTAGTACACCTAGGACATGCCAAAAGAAGAATCGGGATAGCTTTACATACCTTTTTCGCCCTTTACGCTAGTCCAACTTCAATTCCCGTTTCGTCAAAAATCTGCAATTGGTCACTTTTACCAATTATCAATTTCAAATTTTTAAGAATTCAATCTTAATTCATACTTGTCTACAGAAATTTGGGCAGCACCTCCCCTATACATATAGCATCCCCGAGAATTTAACTCGGCCAAAACAATCAACATCAACCCCACAACAACACCAACAACAACAACAATTAATATAGGACACAATATAACACAACTAGTCTTCTTTCCGACATAATGCAAGAACTTTCATTCCGACTTTCCATTTCCAAACCAATCTCAATGTTTTCATATTCATTATTAATCTAGATTATCACAATATAATTTGGAAGCATTTCATATCATTTCCACAAGATATACAAAATATACAAACTTTCCACCAAAGTCATAATTCATCCAAAACTTCTAATATTCAACCTACATATCCATAACATATTTCCATCTTCCAATTTCATCAACCATAATCATAATTCACATCTTAACAACTTCATTTCCATAATATCACAAAATCATTCTAAAGTGACATAATCTTCTACATTCCAACTTCAACCAAAATTCATTCAACTTTCATTCCCAATATAATTTTCACCATAACCACAACTAGAATACAACATAAAATTCAACTCATATATGTATACAACACATATACACCCATGGCTACATATATATATACATACCCACTTTGCAAACTTCCTTATTTCCATAATTTCTACTCATTTACACATACCACAACATAAACAAACCTTCATAACATAAGAAAAAAGAATTGATTCTTACCTTTTTCTGCAAACTCCTTCACTTGAACAAGTTGTCAACTTGAAGAAATAAGTGCTCCTTCTTCCAAAACAATTACACCAAGTTGTAAAGGACCCTTAAATTAGTAGGAATACCACAAGAAAATAATTTTTGGAGGAAGATTTTGAGGGTTGAATTTTCTATGGCCAAACCCGAAATGGTCCTTTGTTTTGCTCTTGTTTTGTTTGTTCTTTCTCCTTCTAAGTTTCTTGAATCATCTAAGGGATAATGATCCCTTTATAATTAATTTGTCACATGGAAATTAATTAATTTGGTGGGCTTGGACCAGGTATGGCCGGCCACCCTCTCACCTTGGGCCTAAAGTTTTCTTTTCATCTTTTTGGGCCAACTCGGTTGGTCCCGAGTTATGCCTAGCCCACTGACCTTTCGACCTTAAAACGTTTATATCTCCTTGTACCGACGTCACCTGGGAACCCACGACCTATGGATGGAAAGCTAATTCAATTATCTACAACTTCTATTTCTTGGTATTTTTCCACATTCCAAACTTATAATACCGTTTTGTCCCCCCAAAGTCAGGTCACCCGAAAACGTATTCTTAAAAATATTCGTTTGGAGGACTTCCACTTTGATTTGGCCCAAAGGTCCTTCTTGAGTTGTGTTTAACTTCACATATGTGATTCATATAATTTGTCACATGTCCCAAAAAATCTTGACGTGTGGGCCCCACCTCAACTTACAATTAATCCGACGTTCAAAAATACGGGATGTAACGCGGATAGCATAATCTTTCTAAGTTCGTTTCCAAGTTCCGAAACAGTTTTACAAGACTTAATGGAATATTTAAAACAAGTTTTATTTAGTAATTACAAGCGTAGTTAAAAACATTTCTTAAAAAAATACGCTTGAAGACAAGTCATAACCACTAAAAGGGTAAAATCGAAAATAGCGGGCCCACCTCGGGACAAACGAAGCGGTGGGCTCAAATTACGTATTTTAAGCTTATAAAGTCACCTACGGAGGTTTTGGGGACATTCCATAATTTTCTAAACAATTTGCGGAAGTTTGCACAATTCTTTCAATAAAGCATACTTATAGGGTTCAATTCCATTGAATGAAAAAGGGGGATTTTCAAATGCGGATTCCGATGAGCAGAATACTTTTCGAGGCTCAAATTCGATCCTAGTACACCTAGGACATGCCAAAAGAAGAATCGGGATAGCTTTACATACCTTTTTCGCCCTTTACGCTAGTCCAACTTCAATTCCCGTTTCGTCAAAAATCTGCAATTGGTCACTTTTACCAATTATCAATTTCAAATTTTTAAGAATTCAATCTTAATTCATACTTGTCTACAGAAATTTGGGCAGCACCTCCCCTATACATATAGCATCCCCGAGAATTTAACTCGGCCAAAACAATCAACATCAACCCCACAACAACACCAACAACAACAACAATTAATATAGGACACAATATAACACAACTAGTCTTCTTTCCGACATAATGCAAGAACTTTCATTCCGACTTTCCATTTCCAAACCAATCTCAATGTTTTCATATTCATTATTAATCTAGATTATCACAATATAATTTGAAAGCATTTCATATCATTTCCACAAGATATACAAAATATACAAACTTTCCACCAAAGTCATAATTCATCCAAAACTTCTAATATTCAACCTACATATCCATAACATATTTCCATCTTCCAATTTCATCAACCATAATCATAATTCACATCTTAACAACTTCATTTCCATAATATCACAAAATCATTCTAAAGTGACATAATCTTCTACATTCCAACTTCAACCAAAATTCATTCAACTTTCATTCCCAATATAATTTTCACCATAACCACAACTAGAATACAACATAAAATTCAACTCATATATGTATACAACACATATACACCCATGGCTACATATATATATACATACCCACTTTGCAAACTTCCTTATTTCCATAATTTCTACTCATTTACACATACCACAACATAAACAAACCTTCATAACATAAGAAAAAGGAATTGATTCTTACCTTTTTCTGCAAAGTCCGTCACTTGAACAAGTTGTCAACTTGAAGAAATAAGTGCTCCTTCTTCCAAAACAATTACACCAAGTTGTAAAGGACCCTTAAATTAGTAGGAATACCACAAGAAAATAATTTTTGGAGGAAGATTTTGAGGGTTGAATTTTCTATGGCCAAACCCGAAATGGTCCTTTTTTTTTGCTCTTGTTTTGTTTGTTCTTTCTCCTTCTAAGTTTCTTGAATCATCTAAGGGATAATGATCCCTTTCTAATTAATTTGTCACATGGAAATTAATTAATTTGGTGGGCTTGGACCAGGTATGGCCGGCCACCCTCTCACCTTGGGCCTAAAGTTTTCTTTTCATTTTTTTGGGCCAACTCGGTTGGTCCCGAGTTGGGCCTAGCCCACTGACCTTTCGACCTTAAAACATTTATATCTCCTTGTACCGACGTCACCTGGGAACCCACGACCTATGGATGGAAAGCTAATTCAATTATCTACAACTTCTATTTCTTGGTATGTTTCCAAATTCCAAACTTATAATACCGTTTTTTCCCCCCAAAGTCAGGTCACCCGAAAACGTATTCTTAAAAATATTCGTTTGGAGGACTTCCACTTTGATTTGGCCCAAGGGTCCTTCTTGAGTTGTGTTTAACTTCACATATGTGATTCATATAATTTGTCACATGTCCCAAAAAATCTTGACGTGTGGGCCCCACCTCAACTTAAAATTAATCCGACGTTCAAAAATACGGGATGTAACATCATCCCCCCATTTAGAACATTCGTCCTCGAATGTTCAACTAGCCTTATGGGGTATTATAATACGTCGGAGAGGTCTCTTTCTTTCCTTCAAAATTTCCCAAACGTTACTATTATTATCCTCCTTTTACGTACTCGTATTCTTTCTATTTCCGAACATCGTTGTGCTAGAACGTCCCGGCCTTAGCTGGCGACGGAACTAGTGTCAGTTTACTTGTAATATCTGTACCATGTCTTTCGCTTTGTCTCTCAAATTCTGTTCAGTTAATATCTTTCATACCTCGCGACACTGGCTGCTGAGGTCCACCTGTCGGTCGGTACAATCATGAATTGGGTGTCATATGCACACATACACATTTACTACCATTTTTCTTACAAAACAATTTCCAAATGCTTATTCAAACTTACTCTCATTCCCAAGCTGCATTGCGCTATCTTCTTCCTCACCAGCTTATCTTGTCTTAGTCTACCCGACTTCTTGAGGGTTTCTAATAACTCCGCATATCCTAATTTCCTTTAAGTTACCTCAAATTTCCCATTCGTCCCTTATTCCTATACTTGTGAAAATTTTAGTTTACTTCCCAGGGGGTCACCCATCCCAGAATTGCTCTGGCCCTAGCACGCTTAACCTTACAACTTTAATGCATTTAAACACGTTAAGGCCGGTATAATTGCATCAATTGCCCCGCACAGTCTTTATCACGTAATTTAAGGCAAGTCGGGGTCTTAACAACTTTCAAAACGTTCTCGTAGTGGGTCCCACCCCGGTCTAGAGAGGATTCTCTTACTTTTCTGACTATATAGTTACCATGTCGCCCCCTGTAAATCCTCAATATTTACCTTCATGTATATATATATATATATATATATAATTCTAGACAGCCCACGAGTTTAAGTTTTTATTCCACAAATTCCATCTCCAATCCGTCGATGAAAACTGATGGAATGTTACTGTAAGGCATCTTCCGACCACCAGCAAAAGAAAACTAGAGTCCGACGAACTTCGCGGGATCTTTTAGTACTTAATTCACATAATTACCTCCATATTTATATATATATTTTTTAGTCGTGAGCGAACCACTCAATTTCCAACTGCCTGTCATACACTTTGTATCCTTCCAATTAGAGGAAACTTAATCGTTGGACATTTTTTCCCTTCCACATATTTTTGCCCTTCACATGGGCTGTGCTAAAGCGAAATGGGGTTCGAACATATTTCTGGTCCATTTAAATAAATTGCGAATTTGCTACTCGTATATGCTTTCTCGAGATAAAATTTTCCAAACAAAGATAATGCTTCTTACGAATGCTATGGAGGGTATCTCTTAAACTTTAATCCAACATAATGGGTTTGCCCTATCGGTATCGACCCTTAAGACATGTTATGAATTTATATCTCATTTTCCTCTTTATATTCCTAGAAAAATTTGGGCAGAAGTTCCTCTGTATTTCTTACTATCCCAAAACCTGTACACAGGAAATACCAACCATGCCTCACAGGGCCAACACATATACGTATATACGTATCATATCATATCGCATCATAGCCACACGGGGCTAACAATTTCAAATAAAAGTATAAAGATGCCGAGGCTTACCTCACATGCCCAACTCAAACTGCACCTACTACACTTTCCTGTTTATTTTTTTTCTTTTCAATCTTCAGCTTCATGTTTCAATCGTATTTCAAACACCTTACCCAGCATACATCTTTCATACCATTACTTACCTGTGTACTGTGTAGCTTCCAATATCATCAGTCGCTGTCTTACGTTGATACCGTTCTCCGGCTGAAATCAGAGGTTAGTAAAAAAAAAGGAATTCATTTCCTACAGCGGGCTCTATCGCACGATCTAAGATTCAAAGAAAAGTAACACCCTAAATGTCCTGTAGCCTCCTGTTTATAGATGTGGTGCACAACACACCGATAAACAAAACTCTACTAGACACGGTCTGTAGACACTCCGAGGACGAACCGCTCTGATACCACGGATTGTCACGACCCAACCCTGTAGGCCGCGACTAGTGTCCGTACTGGACACCCAAACGTACCCAATAACCCAAATCAGCATATTAGCAGAATATATCAATATAAAAGTCAGTTGGCGTTACTAGTTATCATAGGTGAACAAATATAGCACGTGGAAGCCGATAAGGCTATCACAGATCATATCAACCCAAAACATATACAGAACCCACACAATTATGTCTACAGACCTCTACAGAACATAACAGAATCATAAGACGGGACAGGGCCCCGTCATACCCCTGAATAGTATACATATATACAATAGCAGCAGACTGTACCAACATATAGGCTCTGGACAAAAGAGCACTCCCAAAATAGCAGAATAGATGTCCTAGGCAGGCGGGTCAGCAAATCTGTCGTCTGTACCTGCGCGGCATGAAAACGCAGCCCCCGAAGGAAGGGGGTCAGTACGAAATATGTACTGAGTATGTAAAGCACGGAACGTAGTAAACAAAGTCATAATCGAAGCAGAAGATACAGAAAATGAACTGAATATCCAGATTAGCAAAATGCTGATCATATAGCATAAATAATATTCGCTGGAAACATATGTCGTACCTGGTCCCATTACGGAACAAGATCATAACCGAAACAGAACTTACAGAGAAGTGAGTGTAACATCCGAAGTATCAAATGCATATTTTCGAAACATGAGGAGTGTGTACAGAAACATATACCATATCATATCCGACCCCTGCCAAGGGACTCGGCAAACAGAACGTGGCCACCCCCCGACGCTGGTGCCACCACACATAAGGAGCAGAATAGGGGATAACCCCGTAACATAACATATCATATCAGATGGCCATATCAGATCATATCATATCAGAATGTGTGTACATGGCACAGCATACTCCACAACCCATGTACATGTATACCTGCCCCCTCACATCGAGGCGCGGCGAACAATGCAGTGAAATACGCGTGATAACATATCCTGGCCCGAGCTCAGTGAAGGAAACGTTGAGGCATCCACGAATGGAGTAGTGAGAAACTAATGCAAAATAAAATATAGCACATTTACGGAGACTCAGTAGCATAATTCAGATGACAAACCATATGACAGAAGCGGAGCAGTAATCATAGTGTATGCATTTCGGATATCCCAATAGCATATGTCAAAATAAGCTTTTTGTAATCATTTTCATGTTTCAAAATACATTATGGGGCTTATCAAAATAATTCAAACAAATGTCATATATTTCCAGAGACTCAATAAGACCTATCGGATGACAAATCGAAATAATGAAATCGGACAGAATCATAGTGAGTGTATTTCGGATGTCATAATGGATTACAGAAGCATAATCTTTCTAAGTTCGTTTCCAAGTTCCGAAACAGTTTTACAAGACTTAATGGAATATTTAAAACAAGTTTTATTTAGTAATTACAAGCGTAGTTAAAAACATTTCTTAAAAAAATACGCTCGAAGACAAGTCATAACCACTAAAAGGGTAAAATCGAAAATAGCGGGCCCACCTCGGGACAAACGAAGCGGTGGGCTCAAATTACGTATTTTAAGCTTATAAAGTCACCTACGGAGGTTCTGGGGACATTCCATAATTTTCTAAACAATTTGCGGAAGTTTGCACAATTCTTTCAATAAAGCATACTTATAGGGTTCAATTCCATTGAATGAAAAAAGGGGATTTTCAAATGCGGATTCCGATGAGCAGAATACTTTCCGAGGCTCAAATTCGATCCTAGTACACCTAGGACATGCCAAAAGAAGAATCGGGATAGCTTTACATACCTTTTTCGCCCTTTACGCTAGTCTAACTTCAATTCCCGTTTCGTCAAAAATCTGCAATTGGTCACTTTTACCAATTATCAATTTCAAATTTTTAAGAATTCAATCTTAATTCATACTTGTCTACAGAAATTTGGGCAGCACCTCCCCTATACATATAGCATCCCCGAGAATTTAACTCGGCCAAAACAATCAACATCAACCCCACAACAACACCAACAACAACAACAATTAATATAGGACACAATATAACACAACTAGTCTTCTTTCCGACATAATGCAAGAACTTTCATTCCGACTTTCCATTTCCAAACCAATCTCAATGTTTTCATATTCATTATTAATCTAGATTATCACAATATAATTTGGAAGCATTTCATATCATTTCCACAAGATATACAAAATATACAAACTTTCCACCAAAGTCATAATTCATCCAAAACTTCTAATATTCAACCTACATATCCATAACATATTTCCATCTTCCAATTTCATCAACCATAATCATAATTCACATCTTAACAACTTCATTTCCATAATATCACAAAATCATTCTAAAGTGACATAATCTTCTACATTCCAACTTCAACCAAAATTCATTCAACTTTCATTCCCAATATAATTTTCACCATAACCACAACTAGAATACAACATAAAATTCAACTCATATATGTATACAACACATATACACCCATGGCTACATATATATATACATACCCACTTTGCAAACTTCCTTATTTCCATAATTTCTACTCATTTACACATACCACAACATAAACAAACCTTCATAACATAAGAAAAAGGAATTGATTCTTACCTTTTTCTGCAAACTCCTTCACTTGAACAAGGTATCAACTTGAAGAAATAAGTGCTCCTTCTTCCAAAACAATTACACCAAGTTGTAAAGGACCCTTAAATTAGTAGGAATACCACAAGAAAATAATTTTTGGAGGAAGATTTTGAGGGTTGAATTTGCTATGGCCAAACCCGAAATGGTCCTTTTTTTTGCTCTTGTTTTGTTTGTTCTTTCTCCTTCTAAGTTTCTTGAATCATCTAAGGGATAATGATCCCTTTATAATTAATTTGTCACATGGAAATTAATTAATTTGGTGGGCTTGGACCAGGTATGGCCGGCCACCCTCTCACCTTGGGCCTAAAGTTTTCTTTTCATTTTTTTGGGCCAACTCGGTTGGTCCCGAGTTGGGCCTAGCCCACTGACCTTTCGACCTTAAAACGTTTATATCTCCTTGTACCGACGTCACCTGGGAACCCACGACATATGGATGGAAAGCTAATTCAATTATCTACAACTTCTATTTCTTGGTATGTTTCCAAATTCGAAACTTATAATACCGTTTTTTCCCCCCAAAGTCAGGTCACTCGAAAACGTATTCTTAAAAATATTCGTTTGGAGGACTTCCACTTTGATTTGGCCCAAGGGTCCTTCTTGAGTTGTGTTTAACTTCACATATGTGATTCATATAATTTGTCACATGTCCCAAAAAATCTTGAAGTGTGGGCCCCACCTCAACTTACAATTAATCCGACGTTCAAAAATACGGGATGTAACACGGATAGCCCCAAAGGCAGAGAATAATAATGCAAGTAGCCCCGAAGGCAATGATTAGAAATGTAAATATATATACCGTACCCGACCCTTTAGTAAGGGACACCGTACCCGGCCCTCTAGTAAGGGATCGGTGAACAATGCAATGAAACTGTGCACGAACACGTACCCGGCCCGGGACTTGGTGAAGTCATACATTAACAATATGCACGAGTAGAATATTAGAGCAATCGTGTACAAACTGAATCACCATTTAGAACTCAAGAAAAATAAACAGAATGAACCAACACTTGAGAATCAAAGCCAACTATCATGTCAAATACGATTGAGAATTAAAGTTCATTAGAGTCATGTATGATCGTTGTTCGCTCACTTTATGTAATTCATGCCAAAAAGAAAGAAAGGGATAGCCTTAACATACCTGGTCTTAGCTCAACGGCTCAAGAACTCAACTCGTATCTGCTGCACGATTTATATCTAACAACAATGATACTATCGTTAATTACACAAACGATTCTCTTAATCGTATAATGAAACTTTAACTTATCATAAAATAAAATGGGAAGCACCTCCCCCGTTCTTCTCAATTTCCCAAACTCCATATATCAACAATCAAAAACTAGAACAATACAACAAGTATATAAATCAATAACAAGATACCATGTAGCAACAACAAGTCACAAACATTTCACGACGAGCGACAAGCCCGGATACTATTATCAAACACACTCCTCCAATTTTTCTTTCCTTCAAAATACATATCAATGATAACAACAACAATATACTTAAGTTACTCCAACAATTTCCAGCCACAACACAACCCAAAAATATACCTCAAATCAGCCCACGCAACAACAATAACTTATCCGATTTCCCGCAATTAATTTCGTAATTCCCATCTCACAATTTAGCTATGACTGGAATGAATTTAAATATAGCTTGGAGAGAATAGTTCTTACCTTATATGAAAAGAAATGATCTTCTTCCACCTTACTTCACTTCGAATAAAATCCGGATTTAATGACACGACAAAACAGAACAACGAGATCAAAGCGGTGTGCAAAATTTGTATGTTGTTCTTGTGAAAAATAATGAAACTTTACTTCCGTAAAATTGTAGCTCACGTTGTATTGGAGCTGCAAGTCACGCAACTTGCTGCTATGGTTATGTTTCAATGACAGCTCTCCGTACTACCTCTTTTGGATTTTAAAGAATAAACAAGCACATGAAGACATTATATCCTAACATGAATTCCTATTCAAACGTGATTACTAAAGGTAGAAAAATGAAGGTCCAATTTGGTACTTTCTTACTTTACATGCGTCATCTATGCACTACATGTGCCATGTGACTCATTAATAACTTAAATGCCACCATTGCTTTACACGTAGCCACATGGCAACTAGTAAATCCAAAACTTGCTTCATTATCTATAAGAAAATACCATGGCCCACGTAAATATTTATCCACAATCATAATTAATTCATTTCTTATCTTCTACTATAATTCCCCATTTAACCAATTACATCTAGAATTAATTTCTTGATCTCAATTCACTTAAACATTGATCACCTTTAACATACTCCATATACTTATTACCATGACCATATAATATAACACTAGTCCATAACCTCATTTGCCATACATAAAATATTATTTGCAATCATCGTCGTCACACTTTTCCATCTTAAATCATTTCGGGAGTTCATTCCTTGTATACACCGAGTTCTTGATTTTCATGCTTGAATATGACCAAATCCTATGGCCTCGGCAAAATTTCTCATGTTGGACGGTTCAATTTCCTCGTCCAACTTGGACCATGTTCTGTTAAAATAAATGTCGAACCTCGACGAAACTTATTTTCTTCGATTGGTTTAACTTTAAATCCTTACGATACATCTGTACCATCACTCTAACCACCTATAAGAATGAGGGATAACCTCGCTTCCATTATTAATGTCATTTAACTCGCACGCTTTCCAACGCATGAAAACACGGGATGTAACATCCTTCCCCCCTTTAGAACATTCGTCCTCGAATGTTAAACTAGTCCTGTATAAGTATACTGGTTATGATGATCTTATGACAAATCAATTACTCTTCTATCATGTTGTGCCTTTCCTTGCCTAACTTAATACCATTCTCCACCTGACATCAGTTATTATTGAGTTTCCAAATAAACTGGTCATAATTTAGCTACTTCCGTAATTGACTGCAACTTACTATATCCATCTACGTTTGAAGCTTAGATCGAGTTTTTCTTGTTTTGGAGTCATTTTTTGGTAATACTATAGAATAGGAGCTGCCTTTCCCTTGGGTAGGCTTACCATTGCAAATTGGTTCCTCTTGTTCTCTCTTCTAATTCTTATAGGTCTACTTCCACTCTTTATTTAGGTAGCATAGTCCGCAGCGCACCTCCTTTTTGGAGTCATCATTTTAATCCTCTGATATGTACTATCTATAACATTCCCTTTGAGTAGTTGAAAACGAGTTTCCTTCTTAGTAATGACTCTCGGTTGCAATACTCCCTTGATTCCTCAGGAATATCCTTTCAGAGATATAAGTGAGTCACTTTCCTGATTTGATCCTCCTTGATACTCAGGCTCGTCGATCCTTTTTTTTGCTCAATAATGGTATTAAGTATCACATGGTTTGCAAATCTCTCCCACTTCCCTTCTTCCATATGACCATGATAATGGTATTGATTCACATCTGTAGAGTCTAGATAAATTCAATTCAAGATGTCCTGTCGTAGGTGTCCCTCATCGACTCATTAAACGCTTCATAATTTTTGAGAATTTCATAATCCTCTGGTAAACTGTTGGAAATTCGCTATAACCACAATGATACAAAAATGAAAGTTCCAAAGAGTAATATTCTTCGGGTAAAACCCCCTTTATTCGATGATCCTATCAAATTCGTAAGTAATCTGACACACCCTAGGGCTATCGTAGGAAACATATAACATATACTTATATCATATTTAGAATAATTGTCCTAATTGTCCTAAATGATAATTCCAACTCAACATTTCGACTCAATTTACCATATATTTTCCCCCAACTGACTCGGAGTATCACAAACACACTTATTCTTGCTTAACTCTTACTCCTCTTTTTAAGTACCCAATTGGTTTCATTCTCGACATGTAAATACTTTCAAGTTACATAACCGTTCTTGTGGTGAGCTTACGCTTACTCTCAGCCTCTTTGATTGGTAAGCGGGCGGGCTATGATTCGTGTATGAACATCTAATCTTATTCATAAATTTACCTCTCTTTGGTTCGTTCTATTTTACGTATCTCATACATACCAAAACTCTTTGTCTATCTATTGTAACTTATCTCGTCATACTCTTTTCTTTCCTTTATTTGTCCCTTGAGGCAAATGAGGCTATGGACTAGTGTTATATTACATGGTCATGGTAATAGGTATATGGAGTATGTTAACGGTGAGCACTGTTTAAGTGAATTGAGATCAAAAAATTAATTCTAGATGTAATTGGTTAAATGGGGAATTATAGTAGAAGACAAGAAATGAATTAATTATGATTGTGGATAAATATTTACGTGGGCCATGATATTTTCTTATAGATAATGAAGCAAGTTTTGGATTTACTAGTTGCCATGTGGCTGTATGTAAAGCAAAGGTGGCATTTAAGTTATTAACGAGTCACATGGCACATGTAGTGCATAGATGGCACATACCAAATTGGACCTTCATTTTCTACCTATACTAATCACGTTTGAATAGGAATTCACGTTAGGATATAATGTCTTCAGGTGCTTGTTTATTCTTTAAAATCCAAAAAAGGTAGTACGGAGGGTTGGCATTGAAATATAACCATAGAAGCAAGTTGCGTGACTTGCAGCTCCTATACAACGTGAGCTACAATTTTACAGAAGTAAAGTTTCATTATTTTTCACAAGAACAACATACGAGTTTTGCACACCGCTTTGATCTCGTTATTCTATTTTGTCGTGTAATTAAATTCGGATTTTATTCGAAGTGAAGTAAGATGGAAGAAGATCATTTCTTTTCATATAAGGTAAGAACTATTCTCTCCTAGTTATATTTAAATTCATTCCGGTCATAGCTAAATTGTGAGATGGCAATTACGAAATTAATTGTGGGAAATCGGATAAGTTATTGTTGTTGCGTGGGCTGATTTGAGGTATATTTTTGGGTTGTGTTGTGGCTGGAAATTGTTGGAGTAACTTAAGTATATTGTTGTTGTTGTCATTGATATGTATTTTGAAGGAAAGCAAAATTGGAGGAGTGTGTTTGATAATAGTATCTGGGCTTGTCGCTCGTCGTGAAATGTTTGTGACTTGTTGTTGCTACATGGTATCTTGTTATTGATTTATATACTTGATGTATTGTTCTAGTTGTTGATTGTTGATATATGGAGTTTGGGAAAATGAGAAGAACGGGGGAGGTGCTTCCCATTTTATTTTAGGATAAGTTAAAGTTTCATTATACGATTAAGAGAATCGTTTGTGTAATTAACGATAGTATCATTGTTGTTAGATATAAATCGTGGAGCAGATACGAGTTGAGTTCTTGAGCCGTTGAGCTAAGACAGGTATGTTAAGGCTATCCCTTTCTTTGTTTTTGGCATTAATTACATAAAGTGAGCGAACGACGAACATTCATGACTCCAACGGACCCTAATTCTCAGTGGTATTTGACATGATAGTTGTCTTTGATTCTCAAGTGTTGGTTCATTCTGTTTATTTTTCTTGAGTTCTAAATGGTGATTCAGTTTGTACATGATTGCTCTTAATATTCTACTCGTGCATATTGTTAATGTATGACTTCACCAAGTCCCGGGCCGGGTACGTGTTTGTGCACAGTTTCATTGCATTGTTCACCGAGTCCCTCACTAGAGGGCTGGGTATGGTATATATATGATTATTTCACCGAGTCCCTCACTAGAGGGCCGGGTACGGTATATATATGATTATTTCGCCGAGTCCCTTACTAGAGGGCCGGGTACGGTATATATATGATTATTTCACCGAGTCCCTCACTAGAGTGCTGGGTACGATATATATATGATTATTTCACCGAGTCCCTTACTAGAGGGCCGGGTACGGTATATATTTACATTTCACCGAGTCCCTTACTAAAGGGCCGGGTATGATATATATATTTACATTTCTAATCATTGCCTTCGGGGCTACTTGTATTGTTATTCTCTGCCTTCAGGGCTATCCATATTACAAGTTGTTTCTCGTTCCTTTATTATGACTTATATCTCACTCTTTATGATTACTGCTGCCTTACTTACTCGGTACATTGTTTGTACTGACGTCCCTTTTGCCTGGGGGCGCTGTGTTCATGCCACACAGTCCCATATTGTTTTGCAGGTAAAAGTATTCAGCTAGGATGATTGGCTATCTGCTGGTATTGGCAAACTCCATTTTCTTCCTGGAGCAGTGCCGAGTCATTATGGTTATTATATGCTTGTATGGGTATGTCGGGGCCCTGTCCCGACTCATAGGACTCAAGTGTTTACTCTTAGAGACTTTGCAGAAGGTGTCCTGTGGTTAGTATGTTAAGATGTCATGCATTGAGTAAAGCGACCATGTAGGCCGATATGTCAGTTTGACTTATTCGATTTTTGATTAATTGAGTATCGTTCGCAAACTTCTATGGTTTGACTGATAGTACTTTATTATATTTCCAAAAAAAACAAATATCTGTCCAGTTTCATTATGTGAATGCCAGAGGGTTCGTCCAGCTCTAAGTAAGAGTTGGGTGCCCATCACGCCCTATCGGAATTGGGGTGCGACAGTTATAAACGACTCTCTGAACCTCATGGAATCGACAAAATTCCCAAAAAGGTTTATACACCCAAAAGTTAACTATTGGTCAACAATGTTTTACTTAAAGCCGCGCTACCCATCCCTATGAGTCAAACATGCTCTAACGCAGCTAGGGGAGGGTCAACAAGGGTAAAAGGGTCAAAAGGCCTAAACAACCAAATGGGTCGTTAAATAAGGTAACAATTAAACAACTGTTCATCCTCGAACGAAAAAGGAATGAAATGAAGGGAAGGTACCTGACTCGGTGAAAAGTTGGGGTTATCTACTACATATATCGGCCTCGGTCTCCCATGAGGCCTCCTCAACTAGGTTGTGCTTCCATTGAACTTTCACCGAAGCTATCTTATTTGATCTCAATTTTCGAACCTCACTATCCAAGATAGCTATCGGCTCCTCCGAATCACACCCCCGGTCTCTGGTGCTCATACTTAACTTGCTAGCAATTCAAACACTGAGAAACGAAATGAAAAATATCACGCTTCGTCCTGGCCCACCAATAGTGCTTTTTCAACTCACGATACATCTTGGTAGCACCAGGGTGAATGAAAGATCTAGAACTGTGAGCCTCTTCTAAAATTATCTTAATCAAGCCACTAACCCGAGGAACACAAACACGCCCCTTAATCCTCAAAATCCCCTGACTATGCAGAATTGCCTCTTTGGCCTCCCCACTCAACACTTTATCATGAATCTTGCACAATTTCACATCCTTGAATTGTTGTGCCTTAATCTGATCCAAAAGCGATGACCTCGCCTTAACACGAGCCAAAACCTTGCCTGAATCCGAAATTTCAAGCCTAACCATCCCGTTTGCCGAAGTCTGAACATCTCTGGCCAACAGTCTCTCCCCTACAACCAATCTGGCCAAACTACCCATACTCACGACCTTCCGGCTCAACGCATTTGCCATAACATTAGCCTTGCCGTATGATACAGAATAGTCAGGTCATAATCCTTGAGCAACTAAATCCATCTGCGTTTTCTGAAATTTAAATCCCTCTGATTGAACACATGTGAAAGATTACGATGATCAGTGAAAACCTCACACTCAACCCCATACAAGTAGTGCCTCCAAATCTTTAAAGTAAATACCAGCGCCGCTAACTATAAGTCATGAGTGTGGTAGTTCTTTTCATGCACTTTAAATTTCCTCGAAGCATAGGCAATCACCTGACCCTCCTACATCAACACACAACCCAAACCTATACGTGAAACATCACAATACACAGTGATGTCTTTTCCCTCGATCGGTAGAGATAAAATAGGAGCCATAGTCAACAAAGTCTTGAGCTTTTGAAAGCTCTCTTCTCACTCATCGAACCACTAAAAAAGCACATTCTTTTGAGTCAAACGAGTCAAAATGGAAGATATCGAAGAGAACCCTTTCATAAACCGGTGATAATAACTCGCAAGACCCACAAAACTTTAGATCTCAGTCACTAAAGTAGGCCCAACCCAATCTCGGACTGCCTCAATCTTCTGGGGATCTACCGTAATCCTATCCTTAGACACAATATGCCCGAAGAATGCCATAGAATCGAGCTAAAACTCACACTTAGAAAATTTCGCATAAAGCTCCTTTTCCTTCAACAAATCAAGTACAATCCTCAAATGCTTCTCATGATCTTCCTTGCTTCGCGGATACACCAAAATGTCATCAATAAAGACTATGATGAAAGAGTCCAAGTATGGCTTGAAGATGCCATTCATCCGATCCATAAAAGCTGCCGGGGCATTTGTAAGCCCGAAAGGCATAACTAGGAACTCGTAATGACCATAACGAGTCCTAAAGGCCATATTTGGGATATCCTCGGCTCTAATCTTTAGCTGCTGATAGGTCAACCTCAAATCAATCTTGGAAAATATTTATGCTCCCTGAAGCTGGTCAAACAATCATCGATGCGGGGAATAGGATACTTGTTCCGAATGGTAACTTTGTTCAACTGACGATAATCAATACATATCTGCATCGACCCATCTTTCTTCTTTATGAAAAGCACGGGAGTGCCCCAAGGGTAGACACTCGGTCTAATTAAACCCTTTCTTAGAAGATCTTGCAACTGTTCCTTCAACTCTCTCAATTCGGCCGATGCCATCCGATACGGCGAAATAGAAATAGGACAAGTGCCCGACTCTAGATCAATGTAGAAGCCAATATCACGATCGGGTGGCATACCCAGTAAGTCTGTAGGAAACACTTCCATGAACTCGCTCACAACAGGTACAGACACAAGTGATAGAGTGTCAGCACTGGCATCGCGCATATGGGCCAAGTAGGCAAGACATCCTCTATCGACTAACTTCTTGGCTCAAAGGAATGAGATAATCTTCTTAGGAGAGGGACTAGGAGTGACCTTCTACTCGAGTCTTAGAATACCCGGTATGGCAAACGTGACTGTCTTGGCGTGACAGCCTAAAATCGCATGATAAGGAGACAACCAACTCATGCCCAAGATAACATCAAAATATACCATATCGAGTATCACCAAGTCTAACCCGTACCATAACCCATGAACGTAATTGTACCAGACCGATAGACTCGATATATCACTATAGAACCTCTGACCAAAGTAGATACATAAATAGGTACGTCAAGTAGATGACAAACCATATCCAAACCCATTTAAAAATATGTAGACGCATAAGAGAAAATGGAACTCGAGTCAAATAATATGGAAGCCGCTCGTGACAAACTAAAATAGTACCTGTGATGACAACATTTGAAGCCTCGGCCTCTAGCGTGCTAGGGAATACATAACATTGAAATCATCCACCATCAGCCTGCGAACCACTATGACCACACTGACCTGACTGAGCTCCGTCCCTACTGGGATGATGTCCATCTTTGTTGGACTGAGATCCGCCTTTGCTAGGTTGGGGACCACCCCTACCAGGAGAGTGACTACCTGTCACGACCCAACCGGAGGGCCGCGACGGGCACCCGGTGCTAGCCCACCCGAGCACCTCTTATCATACCTTTACATTTACATCTAGGTGAGCCACGTACTAAATCGTACATTTCCATTCATCAATCATACTAGTCCTATTGGACAATAATACCTCTATATTATCATTGGCATCTATGCCCATATCAATGTACATAAGCCGACGAGGCAAACAAAATGAAAATCCAAAATATAGGCCTACAAGGACAAACACATCTAACCATATACACATGTTTACGAGCCTCTAAGGAGAGTATGTCATATCATATAGGCGGGACAGGACCCCGCTATTCCCATAAATATGTACACAAAAAGAATAAGTACCAAAATCTATAGCTCCGAATGAAATGAAGCTCCGTTATGTAGTCCCTGAGAAATGTAGCTATGGATCGAGTCTGTCTCCCTGGTCACCTGTGGGCATGACGCAACATCCACAAACAAAAGGACGTCAGTACGAAGAATGTACTGAGTATGTAAAGCATGATCAATATCAACATAGAAGCATAATACACAACATAAGAAGAGGCATAAGATTCGAGATAATCGTATCATCGTCATAAGCACTTACTTGCTTCTCATGGGGACCTTCCATTTCTAGCACGTATTTGTGTATATACATCCATATCCGTATCCGTATTGATTTACATTGCGTCCATAATCGTATTCATATACATAGTCTTATTCATATTCGTATCATATTCATATTCATACTCATATCTATTTCATATACATAACATTTACATAGCATGCCCGACCACGAAGGTTCGGTGTTTCATATACCCGACCATGATTAGGCTCGGTTATCATACATACATGGCAAACCAAGGCTCAAGGTTACACATACCTGGCCCTACCAAGGCTTCAGGGTTATCCGTACTCTACAGAGGTGTGCGCGCTATACATCAATTTATACATATTCTACCCGGCCTTATAAGCTCGAGGTTCCATAATAGTCATACATAGATACATATACATAATAACTCATAAGAATCTTTTATATTATCATCACTATCATTATCGTTATCGTTATCATTATTATCGTCGTTATCGTTATCATTATCATCGTCGTTAATTACATCTATCCTTATAAGATTACTCGTCATATGGGGAACTTAGTACAATCGTAATACATATCAAGAATCATAAGCTTGTAGCTTTGAAGATAGAATCATTTGGAGGACATCATAGACTTATAGAAGATTTAGATGATTGGCCCAAGAACCATGCCTTATGAAAGAAGGGTTAGCCTTATATACCTTTCCATTCAAATATTTTACCACTTGCACGTTCTCCTTCAACGCTCACGTTCTACCTTCATTAAAGTCATACTGTCATTAGAAATCGATGGCTAGCATACACGACTAAAACATAGAGAAAATCGGACAGCATCTCCTTTATTTATACGACATTCCTCCATATCGGATATCAACTCTCAAACGTCAATAACACATTCACAATATCATAACAATAGTCTTTATTAATCCACATTATCCATACCTCTCAATTCACTTCCAATTGTCCATATCCATGGTCATAACACTCATTTACATTCATTCATATACAATGTCTATCTCACATTCTTAACATCATTTATAACATATTCATATCACAACACATCAAGAATCATAACTCAATTCAAGCTATTACTCAAAATGGCACTATTCCACATTCATGACCCATATTTCTATAACCTTCCACAATCCAAGTATTTCAACTCTCAAATACCTTAAACAACATAGAAATAACATAAATCTTACCATAGATGTTGTAGGAACAAGCTTGGGTGGAAATACTTCACTTGAGCAAAAACCCTAGTTCATCTCCAAGGAGATTTCTTGACTTGGATGTTCTTTTAATGGGTTTCTTACACTTGATTCACTTAGTTTATGTTGTTGATCACTAATACCTCTTGAATTCTTGTGGAATAAATGTAGAGAGATGTTTTAGCGAGAAGGGGTGTGATATGGAAATGAAATGAAATGAAACTTGGAACCCTTATTTAATGGACCAATCTGTCCCCGACCAGGTATACGGACCAACATACGGTCCGTACATTTTATACGGGCCATATGTTTGGTCCAGTGAAATGAGTCATTCTGGGCTGATTATACGGTCCAACATATGGACCGTATATTTTCTTCAGCCAGTATGTTTGGCCGTATAATCCCCAGTGTTCCGAAGCGCGTTTTCGTCGACTCGTTTGATCTCCAATCCTTATGAAACCTTCTTAACACTTGTTTAACACCTCAATACCAATCTAAAGGACGTTATCACTCTTCTCCAAGACATCATTAGATCATCGTTAACTCGTTACTCGTAATTCCTTTCCGTTACCTATCGTATGCCTTGCCTTCTCTTGGCAACTTTCTTCCCCTATCTCGAACATCTTTGAAATCTTATCTAGAGTCATCGAATGTCATTCCTTACTTATCAAAATACCATATACTCGTGTCTTCGTTAGTCTATTCACTGTGCATCAATGGAAAATTTTCTGAGGTGTATCATTCTCCCCCCCTTAAGAACATTCGTCCTCGAATGTTAAGTCATCGGGGATTCTATTAAAATTTTGCCAGAGTTTCCCCTGTAATATGGCACTACCATCCTATCACAGCATCCCATAATAACAATGCCTCACATGGCCACAACATAATAGCAATAGAATTTGGCCACACACGACCCAAAAGCATAAAAGGAAAACATACATACCTTATGATCTTGATATCTCATCTTGGATCTCTTCCAGGGGCTGATATAAATGCGGGTACTTGGATCGCATAATTTCTTCCGCTTCCCATGTCATTTCTTCTCATTTATTATTTCTCCATAAAACCTTAACTGAGGCCACCTCTTTGTTTCTAAGCCTCCGTACTTGCCTATCTAGTATGGCAATGGGTACCTCTTCATAAGTCAACTTCTCTGTCACTTGAACATCATTTACTGCCACGATCCTAGTAGGATCTCCAACACATTTATGAAGCATCGAGACATGGAAAACTGGGTGAACTGACTCAAAATCAGGAGGTAGATCTAACTCATAGGCCACTTTGCCTACTTTGCGCACAATCTCATAAGGCCCAATGTACCGGGACTAAGCTTCCCCTTTTTGCCAAATCTCATTACACCCTTCATTGGTGACACTTTCAAGAATACCCAATCTTTCACTTGGAACTCTAAGTCCCTTCGACGATTATCCGCATAGGACTTTTGATGACTTTGGGCTGCTAATAACCGATCTTGTATGAGCTTGACTTTCTTTATGGCTTGCTGGACCAATTCTGGCCCTATCAACTTAGTCTCTCCAGCCTCGAACCACCCAATTGGGGATCTACACTTTCACCCATATAAAGCCTCATACGACGCCATTTGAATGCTAGAATGATAACTATTGTTATAAGCAAATTCAATGAGTGGCAAGTGATCATCCCAATTACCCCCAAAATCTATCATACATGCCCGTAACATATCTTCAAGAGTCTGAATAGTATGTTTAGCTTGTCCATCAGTCTGCGGATGAAATGCCGTGCTAAGGCTCACTTGGGTCCCTAAACCCTCTTGGAAGGACTTCCAAAAATTAGCTGTAAACTGAGTCCCTCTATCAGAGATAATAGATGCTGGGACACCATGGAGTCACACTATCTCTCTAACATAAAGCTTTGCATAATCTTCCGCCACATACATCGTTCTGACCGGTAAGAAATGAGTTGACTTCGTGAGTCTATCCACAATCACCTATATAGAATCATACTTACGTCGAGAACGGGGTAAGCCTGTAATGAAGTCCATGTTGATTACTTCCCACTTCCAAGTTGGAATATCTATAGCTTGCCACAATCCGCCCGACTTTTGGTGCTCGATATTCACTTGTTGACAGTTGGGACATTGAGCTACGAATTCCGCTATATTTGTTTTCATCCCATTCCACCAATATATAGACTTAAGATCATGGTACATTTTCGTCGCTCCAGGGTGAACAAAATAATCGGCACAATGGGCTTCTCTCAATATTTGGTGGCGTAAACCTGCCACATTAGGAACACATAATCTTCCTTGACATCGAATAACTTCGTCTTCTGAAATGTCAAATGATGACTCCTCCTTTTGACGGAGTGTATCTCTGTAATGCATTAGCATGGAATCTTCGTATTGTCGCTCTTTCACTTCCGCTACTAGCGACGAGATTGCTGAATTCTGAATGGTAGTTCCCCGGCTACCTGAGTCCACAACTCAAACTCCTAAGCTAGCTAACTGCTGGAGCTCACGAGCCATTTCTCTCTTCTCTGGTCGTACATCATAGAAACTTCCCATAGGTCTACGGCTAAGAGCATCAGCCATAACATTTGCCTTTCCGGGGTGATATAAGATATCAACATCATAATCTTTTAGCAATTCCAATCATCGTCGTTGCCGCAAATTCAACTCCTTCTGCTTGAAAATATACTGGAGGCTCTTATGATCCATAAAAATATCCACATGGACACCATATAGATAATGTCTCCATATCTTTAATGTATGAACCACTGCAGTCAATTCTAGATCATGGGTTGGATAATTCTTTTCATGTTTTCGTAGTTGCCTTGAAGCATACGCAATCAATTTACCATGTTGCATCAACACACAGCCTAGCCCAATGCCTGAAGCATCACAATAAAAAACATATCTTTCCAATCCCTCTGGAAGTGTCAAGACTGGGGCAGAAGTCAATCTATCTTTTAACTCTTGGAAACTACGTTCACAAGCATCTGTCTAGTGAAACTTTACTGATTTCTGGGTCAACTTTGTGAGTGGTGCAGAAATAGAAGAAAAACCCTCAACAAATCTCCTGTAATAACCTGCTAAGCCCAGAAAGCTACGAACCTCTGTAAGAGTTGTGGGCCTTGGCCAAGTCTTCACGGCCTCAATCTTTTGACTATCTACCCGAATACCATCGGCTGCAACAATGTGCCCCAGAAATGTCACTAAGTTCAACCAAAACTCACACTTAGAAAATTTTGCAAATAACCCTCGAGCTTGAAGAACTCTAAGGACAGTACGCAAATGATCTGCTTGTTCTGCCTCGGATCTAGAATACACCAAGATATCATCGATGAATACGAACACAAATAGATCTAGGAAGGGCCTGAACACATTGTTCATCAAATCCATAAATACTGCCGGTGCATTAGTTAGCCCAAATGACATTACCCAGAACTCAAAATAACCATATCTTGTTCTGAAGGCTGTCTTAGGGATATCTTTCTGCCTAACTCTCACTTGATGATACCCGGACCTCAAATCTATCTTTGAAAACCATTTGGCACTTTGCAATTGATCAAATAAGTCATCAATCCTTGGAAGAGGATATTTGTTCTTAATCGTCACCTTATTCAATTGACGATAGTCAATGCATATTCGCAAGGAGCCATCTTTCTTTTGGACAAACAATACGGGTGCTCCCCACGGGGATGAACTAGGCCTAATAAAGTCTTTCTCAAGCAAGTCTTTCAATTGCTCATTCAACTCTTTCAATTCTGCGGGAGCCATTCTATAAGGAGGAATAGATATAGGCTTAGTGTCTGGCAATACATCAATAGCAAAATCAATCTCCCGCTCAGGGGGGAGGCCTGGAAGCTCTTCCGGGAACACATCCGGAAATTCAATCACCATGGGAACTGACTGAAGAGTTGGCGATTCAGCTTATACATCTTGAACCCAAACTAGATGATAAATATATCCCTTCGTGATCATTTTCCTTGCCTTTAGATAGGAAATAAACCTACCTTTTGGTCACGCAGTATTCCCTTTCCATTCTAAAACTAGTTCTCCCGGAAATTGGAAACGAATCATTTTCATTCTACAATCAACATTGGCATAACAAGATGCCAACCAATCCATGCCTATAATAACATCAAAGTCTACCATTTTTAACTTATGCAATTCAATCATAGTACGACGATAAAAAATCATGATTATGCAGTTTCTATATACTCGGCTAGCTTTTACCGATTCACTAACGGGTGTAGACACCTCAAAAGGTTTGATCGACTCTGGTTCGACTCTAAATTGACCCGCAATATACGGAGTAACATATGACAATGTGGAGCCCGGATCAATCAAAGCATATACATTATGAGAAAATACCGATAATATACCTGTGACCACATCAGGAGAAGACTCAAGATCTTGGCGTCCAGCCAAAGCATAAATACAGTGCTGAGGACCGCTAAAACTGGGGACTCTCCCTCTACCTCTACCATGTCCGACTGGCGCATGTGAACCTGGCCCTATAGGGCGTACAGATGTTGAAGATCCGGCTACCGACCTTGGAGGCTGGGTCCTACCTCTACCATGAACTGAGGGGCAATCACGCATAATGTGGCCTGGTCGACCATATGAATAGCAAACCTCCGAACCCAATCGGCATGGACCCCAATGCACCTTCCCACACTGGGAACATTGTGGCACGTTTGACTTCGCCTGAGCAGAATCACCTCTAAACTGAGATCTCGAAAAGCTCTGAGTCGGCCCGGAATAAGTGGACCTATCAAATCTCTGGCCTGAAAACCGTGGAGGCACACTAGTCATAGAATAGCCTGAATGCCTAGAAAGCTGCTGTCTGTGCCTGCCTATAAACTCACTCATCAAACTCGAAGATCTAGCCCTCTTGTTTTGTCCCCTATCATGCTCACATTCACTTCTTTGTTGTTGTAGGCTTTCTTCCAAATTTTGAGCATGGGCTTGAATGTGTGAAATATCCATATTGTCCTGAAGGGACGCAGTCAAGCACCTATCCATCAAATGTGGCCCTAGGCCTTTCACAAATCGGTGTACCCGGTCACCCATATCTGCTACCATGGCCGATGCATACTTGGCCAAAGAATTGAAGCGGAGACTATACTCTAAAGCAATCATTCTACCTTGATTCAAATTCAAGAATTTATCGACTCTAGCTTGCCGAACTTCTGGAGGTATATAATGTCGGAGGAAAGCATCAACAAATTCTTGCCATACCGGGGTAGGTGCATTGGCTCCCCGTGAAGCCGTCCAAACCATGTACTAATAGATTGAGACATCTCTCAATCTATATGATGCTAACTCCACCGATTCGGTGTCCGAAGCATGTATCAAACGAAGCGTCCTCAACATTCCATCAATAAAATTCTGAGGGTCCTCATCCGGCTTTGATCCAAAAAATTTTGGAGGGTTTAAGATAATGAAATTACGGGCCCTTGCACTAACAGCCCTATCACCTTGCCCTGCACTTTGCCGCTGAGTCTGAGCAGCAACCAATTGAGTAAGCAAATGAATGGCCTGTTTTACATCTTGGCTCGAAGCATCCGGAGAAGGAGCCGGAGGTGCTGGATCTGGGGCTGAGGCTCCCTCACGCTCCTCAGAAATAGGCACTGTCTGGGAGGACTGAGATTGAGCCGCATTCTGGGACTCACTTTCCTCTACAACTGCTGGCGGTGCTCTTTCAGCCCGCTTTTCTGCCGCTGTCTTGCCCTTTTGGGCTGCTGTAGCCTTTCTCTTTACAGGTGTCACGACCCAGCTAGGGGCCGCGCCGGGTACCCGGGACTAACCACCGAGCACCACTGGTTCTACTACTCACCTTACTCATTTAATGCTCTTTTATCAATTTATACTCAAGGCATAAGGAAATCATCTTTTCATTTTAGGACGTAGAATACTTTTATATGTATGAGCCTCTCGACCATCAAAATAATATATACAGGTACATAATAGCATCTCGTGAGACCATCTAACCCACACTGCGTATCTACGAGCCTCTACTAGTGTGCTAAACATGAAGACGGGACAAGACCCCGTCATGCCCGAAATACATATACATGAATATACACAAAAGAATAATCAATCACCTCCGGAACAAAGGAGTGCTTTCAATCGGCTGACAGCTACTACGAATCTGGGTCAAGCTCACCTCCCTGTCTACCCGTGGGCATGAAAATAGCGTCCAAAGAAAACGGATGTCAGTACGAACATTGTACTGAGTATGAGAGGCATAAACAATGAAATAAGACAGTGATACAAAGGAAATATCAATATGAAACATCTGTATCTGACTGTCAAATATAAAAAAAGTAATGCATACTGTCTTACTCATACTCATCGTCATATCATATATGCATAAATGTATAAGTTGCCCGCCCATATAGGTACAGTGTGATAGTGTATAAACTGCCCGCCCATATCGGATCAGTATGGTAATCATAACATTAGCCTGCGTCTAGGCCTGCTGCGTTCGGGGTATTATTTCATGCGGCCCACTAGTGGTGTCTGCCCATGCCATCTGGCCATGGTATATACGCTGCCCGCTTTAGCGGTGACTGCCCGGCCATATAGGCGCGGTGTATATCATCATTATAATATGCTCATCATAGTACATGTATAAGGCTCAAGGACAACTATACTCTATCGGGTTGACGTAAGGTCGTGATCCCCCGATTTCATTATGGAGCATTCTTTGACATTCTGCCTCACCTTGAAGGAACTAGCATATAAGGTGAGTGTGAGCAATAAATAACATCATTATCATTATAGGATCATCATATCATACATTTTAGAATCTTTATACTTTAACTCATCACCAACATTATAGGGCTCATAACATGTCTCTTATCTTATATAGCTATTCATAGACATAGGCTTTTAGCTTTCTGGAATATAGGAACTCATGAAGAGGAAAGAGAGTCATGCTATAGGATTCATGCCATTAGAAAGAAAGGACTAGCCTCACATACGTTTGACGTTTACTAGTCTGTCGCTTGCTTGTCCTCCTTTAGTGCATACGTTCTACCTTCAAAAGAATTCGTATAGACATTAGCTAACAATTATAAAAACAGCTTACTAACGCTAGAGAAAATTGGACAACATTTCCTTTCGTTTGTGCAACTCTTCCCATATTCTATATCAACTCTCAAGCGTTCATAACAACGTTCTCAATATGATAGACAACACTCATCATTCATTTACAATATTCGTATTTCACAATTTGTCTTCCACTTCTCCATAATCATGGCCATGGTTCATTGTTGCATTTTCTCACATAGTATACTTATTCCATGTTCTAAATGTCATTCATAACATTTTTATAATCACAAATTATCAATGATCATGGCTCAATTCAAACCTTTACTCAACATTGCTACTATTCACACTTTCATGATCCATTTCTTACATCCTTCTATAATCCAAGTATTTCAACTCTTCCTACCCTAAATAACATGTAAAAGCCATAAAAATTACCTTAGATGTTGTAGGAACAAGCCTTGAGTGGTATTACTCTTCTTGCACCAAAACCCTAGTTTGCTTCTCTTGAAATTTCTTAACTTGGATGAACTTTGATGAGTTTCATACACTTGATTCACTTGGATTCTTGATATTGATCTTTGATTTCCTTTGTTTTCTTGTAGATGAAGAGTGGAGAATATTCTAGAGGTTTCTAGAGAGAAGTATCGTGAGAATGAAGTGAATTAATGAGCTTGGGTCTCCTTTTTAATGACTTAAAATCTGATATGAAATGAACAGTAGTTGAAGTGCACGGTGGTCGTAAACCCAGTTTACGGTCCACATTCTGCGGGCGTATTTAAGCATAACAGAACCAGAAAGGTAGGCTGAGGACATGGTGGTTTACGACTCAGTTTACGGTCCGTATTTCAAGTCGTTTTTAACCATTCAAGTCTTTGGAAGAAAGTTGATGTTTTGTAAGTTTAAATACGACAGGGTAGTTTACGGGCCGTATACCACTTTACGGTCCGTATTTCATTTTACGATCGACTGGGCCGAAGTGCAAATCTGCAACTTTCACGTCTTCAGAACCTATAATTAGTCATTGTGGAGCATAACCTATCTCTTATTCCCATTGCCTTTGAAATCTTACTTAGGGTCGTCAAACGTCATTCCCTTCTGATTAAAACATCGTATACTCGTATTCTTCGTTAGTCTATTCATTGTACGTTCACGGGGAAATTTCCGAAGTGTAACAATAGGCATCTCTGAAATAGACAATACACATTTAAGGAGAAGGAAGTTCTTATATCGTAGCTCTATCGCACGATGTTATGAAGAAAGAAGGTCAATCATTCCTAAAATGCCCGCAGCCTCTTGTTTATAAGTATGGTGCGAAACACACCCATAACGAAGACTCTATTGGACACGGCTCGTAGACACACCCTAGGACAGAACTGCTCTGATACCACTTTTGTCACGACCCAACAGGAGGGCCGCGACGGGCACCCGGTGCTAGCCCACCCGGGCACCTCTTATCATACCTTTACATTTACATCTAGGTGAGCCACACACTAAATCGTACATTTCTATTCATCAATCATACCAGTCCCATTGGACAACAATATCTCTATATCATCATTGGCATCTATGCCCATATCAATGTACATAAGCCGACGAGGCTAACAAAATGAAAATCCAAAATATAGGCCGACAAGGACAAAAACATAAAACCATATACACATGTCTACGAGCCTCTAAGGAGAGTATGTCATATCATATAGGCGAGACAGGAGCCCGCTATACCCATAAATATGTACAAAAAAGAATAAGTACCAAAAGCTATAGCTCCGAATGAAATAGAGCTCCGCTATGTAGTTCCTGAGAAATGTAGCTATGGAACGAGTCTGTCTCCCTGGGCACCTGCGGGCATGATGCAGCGTCCACAAACAAAAGGACGTCAGTACGAAGAATGTACTGAGTATGTAAAGCATGATCAATATCAACATAGAAGCATAATACACAACATAAGAAGAGGCATAAGATGGGAGATAATCGTATCATCGTCATAAGCACTTACTTGCTTCTCATGGGGACCTTCCATTTCTAGCACGTATTTGTGTACATACATCCATATCCGTATCCGTACCCATTTACATTGCGTCCATAATCGTATTCATATACATAGTCTTATTCATATTCGTATCATATTCGTATTTATACTCATATCTATATCATATACATAACATTTACATAGCATGCCCGACCACGAAGGTTCGGTGTTTCACATACCCGACCATGACTAGGCTCGGTTATCATACATACTTTGCCAATCAAGGCTCAAGGTTACACATACCTGGCCCTACCAAGGCTTCAGAGTTATCCGTACCATCTGCAGAGGTGTGCGCGCTATACATCAATATATACATATTCTACCCGACCTTATAAGCTCGGGGTTCCATAATAGTCATACATAGATACATATACATAATAACTCATAAGCATCTTTTGTATTATCATCACTATCATTATCGTTATCGTTATCGTTATCGCTCTTATCGTCGTTCATTACGTCTATCCTTATAAGATTACTCGTCATATGGGGAACTTAGTACAATCGTAATATATATCAAGAATCATAAGCTTGTAACTTTGAAGATAGAATCATTTGGAGGACATCATAGACTTATCGAAGATTTAGATGATTGGCCCAAGAACCATGCCTTATGAAAGAAGGGTTAGCCTTACATACCTTTCTGTTCAACTATTTTACCGCTTGCACGTTCTCCTTCATCGCTCACGTTCTACCTTCATTAAAGTCATACTATCATTAGAAATCGATGGCTAGCATACACGATTAAACTTAGAGAAAATGGGACAACATCTCCTTTATTTATACAACATTCCTCCATATCTGATATCAACTCCCAAACGTCAATAACACATTCACAATATCATAACAATAGTCTTTATTCATCCACATTATCCATACCTCTCAATTCAATTCCAATTGTCCATATCCATGGTCATAACACACATTTACATTCATTCATATACAATGTCTATCTCACGTTCTTAACATCATTTATAACATATTCATATCACAACACATCAAGAATCATAACTCAATTCAAGCTATTACTCAAAATGGCACTATTCCACATTCATGACCCATATTTCTATAACCTTCCACAATCCAAGTATTTCAACTCTCAAATACCTTAAACAACATAGAAATACCATAAATCTTACCTTAGATGCTGTAGGAACAAGCTTGGGTGAAAATACTTCACTTGAGCAAAAACCCTAGTTCATCTCCAAGGAGATTTCTTGACTTGGATGTTCTTTTAATGGGTTTCTTACACTTGATTCACTTAGTTTATGTTGTTGATCACTAATACCTCTTGAATTCTTGTGGAATAAATGTAGAGAGATGTTTTAGAGAGAAGGGGTGTGATATGGAAATGAAATGAAATGAAACTTGGATCCCTTATTTAATGAATCAATTTGTCCCCGACCAGGTATACAGACCAACATACGGTCCGTACATTTTATACGGGCCGTATATTTGGTCCAGTGAAATGAGTCATTCTGGGATGATTATACGGTCCAACATACGGACCGTATATTTTCTTCGGCCAGTATGTTTGGCCGTATAATCCCCAGTGTTCCGAAGCTCGTTTTCGTCGACTCGTTTGATCTCCAATCCTTATGGAACCTTCTTAACACTTATTTAACACTTCAATAACAATCTAAGGGAAGTTATAACTCTTCTCCAAGACATCATTAGATCGTCGTTCACTCGTTACTCGTAATTCCTTTCCGTTACCTATCGTATGCCTTGCCTTCTCTTGGCAACTTTCTTCCCCTATCTCGAACATCTTTGAAATCTTATCTAGAGTCATAGAATGTCATTCCTTACTTATCAAAATACCGTATGCTCGTGCTCTTCGTTAGTCTATTCACTGTGCATCAATGGAATTTTTTTGGAGGTGTAACATTACCTCTGCCAAGCTATGCACTACCCCGACCAGATGACCCATCCCATCTGACAGGTGGCACTGAAGGCTTGGGGATCTAATATGGAGTACTCTAACTGCTCTGTCAGAGTCGGGGACAATAGGTTCTAACATACCTCAGCTCACCACACACATAACAAATCTTGTCTGGTACACCTCAATTAACCAAAGCTGATGAACCAGAATGCCTTCCACTATCCGAGAACCTAGAATAAGAACCCTTTATTGGCTGTCCTGAAGAGTAACGACTGGGCCCTAAAGAACCCCCAACCGAAGTCTGAATAACTGACTGAATTGGGCTACTGGAGTAGAACTGGGAACTCTGCCCATAATGGCCCTGCCCTTTGGAAACTGTGCCACTAAAACTGCCCCATTTGCTAGCCCTTTTGTCCTCAACCCTACCATAACTCTCCTGCCTCACTGACTCAACTGAAGTAACATCATCCACCACATCCTAAAATGAAGCCCCTGTGGTCACTAACTGTAGGGCCGCCAACTTAAACGGAGTATTCAACCGTTTGATAAATCTCCTCACTCTCTCCATCTCTGTAGGAAGCCACTGAAGCTCATAGCTAGATAAGGAATGAAAGCGAACCTCATACTCAGTAATGGATGACCCTCTCTACTCCCGGTGACTGAAATCATCACGTCTCCTATCCTTCAAAGTACGCAGGACGTACTTCTCCAAGAAGATCTGATAAAACCTGGTCCATGACAACGGAGGCGACCCAACTGGCCTGCACTCAACATACGATCTCCACCAAAGCTTAGCATCACCAATAAACTGGAAGGACATATAATCAACTCCGTGTGTCTCCACCACCCCCAGCTTATGGAGCCTCTCATGACAATCGATATTAAACTAAACTCATAGGTGTACTTCTATGGAGATCCGTAGAAATAAGAAGGCTTCATATTGGTGAATATCCCAAACAAGTCCCGCTCCTTGTGGGTCATCACTGGACTTGCCATGGGTCCAGGAAGGAAATCTGGTCTGGGAACCTCATTTATACCAGGAGCCACAGCCGCAGCTGGCTGTGCCTCTGGAGCACGAAACCTTTCTGGGATTTGATGATCCAATCTAACCCTCTGGCCATTAGCTGTAGCTGGTAGAACATCTGCCTAAGTCAATCCCTCAAGCAGGTTCAACACTCGAACCAAAGCTTCAGATATAACTGGAGTAGCAATAATATTGGGTTGAGCTAGTGCTGGTCCCATCCCTTCCTCCTCATAGACCTCATCCTCATGATCCATCTGTGCCTCGGGAGACACGGATCTAGCTCGGCCCTGACGTGCCCTTTCCCTAGCTGGTGCTGCCCCTCTACCTCTGCGATGGCCACTACCTCTAGCTCCGACCCTACCACATGCCACGGCCCCAGCGGCCGGCACTGGCACCTCAGCAGCTATAGCATAAGTTTTCACCAAGGATATGAAGTCACGGTATAAGAACGACTAATCCAATACATGTCTAGAAATGTAATAAAAGTCTGAACATAAAAGATGACTGTATAATGGATAAGTAGTAGACATTAATGGAGGAGATCTAGGGCTGCAGGATGATAGGTGGCTCACCCTTCTATCTTGAGATAAGAAGACTTGGGGCCTCGATGTGGATCCTGTCTCAAACACTGTACTTAGAAAAAATACAGCAAGAGTCATATCTGTACAAGACACACACTGGTAAGCATCATAGGCCGAGTAAGATTAGATAACGCATACGAAATATAGAAATCAAGAAGTAAACATATAAGGCAATCAAACACAATCAACAAATAAAAAATATCCCGACATCATTAAGTTGTAGCATAGGTTAAGCTTCTATTCCACAAGTCATCCAAGTTCTAAGAATAACTCATCCATAGATCACAACACAAGTACATCATCAATAAGAATCTGATAAGATAATGTATAATGCGGTAATGAGAGATGCAATTCCATGCAATGCAATGGCCAATATCTCAAATCTGTACACACATGCTCTAAGCATTTATCGCTTCATTGGTCATGACCCATGGGGGATCTGTGGAGTCCATGTACCAGCCACCTCGGATAGACTATAGGCCGTGGCTTTATCAACATATCCGGTATAAACCTCGGATCATAGCAATAATCACGTACTTTCATCGTTCCCTTTCTTTCAATTTCAAACCATTTTCATAACTCTTTCAATTCAGAATCCATTTCCATAACTCTTTCATCATGTATGAATGCAAGAATGAAGTCTCACTTGTAACAATGCCAATGAATATGATACAGAATTCACAAATACAATAAGCCAATTCTATCCTCGCATGAATTATCAAGACTACCACGAAAACGTATCAAGAAATCAATCCCAATACATCAAATAGAACCAGCACATCTCGCATCACCACAAACAAGTAGTCAAGTATACCACATGTCAATAAGTTCATAAACAACGGCGACAAACCCACATAATCAGAAATCATACCAACCTAGTGGATTTAACACCACGGCCATGCCTGAAGGCCTATCATGCTTTCCCAGTCAACAACTACATAACATATGCGATTCTCTAATCTAAGTCTATGAAGGTAAGTCGTAACCTACCTCAATGCTGAGCACGAACCTAGAACTCCTCAAATCTGGGCCTTCCCCTTCCGGATTGCCTCCGAATGCTCAAAGTCTAGCAATTAAATGATCTACATTATACTAGGTCCACAAGGGTAAAAGGGGAATCTAAGAGTTGGAAAAGGTCAATCCAAAGTTGGAGAAGTCCAATTTCTAATTATCAACATCAATAAGCCCCTAATTAGCATTAATTTCTTCAATGAAAGAAAAACCCCAAATTCCATAATTCAAACCATAGAATTTAAGAATAGATTCAACTTAGTATCTAATTCCCAGTGATTAGAAGCTTAGAATTAAAGAATCCTTCCTATAAACTCATTAGAGTTGAAAGGAAATCATAGAAACAATTTAGGGTTCCTAACTCATCATTCCCAACTTAAATCATGAAACTATGATGGAATCCAATCCTAAACCATAAATAAATTACAAGAGAAAGTAAAGGAAACTAACCCCAATATTAATTCACCCAAAGACTCTTCAATTTCACCCATTATTATCTCTTGGATAATAATTTGATGAATGGAAGGAATGATTCGAAGTTGGGAATAAAAAGGGTTTTATGATTTAGCGATTTACGCATCCACGAACACTTTGTCCGTAGATGCGGACTCGCCTCCGCGGAGAGTGCTTCTCAGCCGTGAAATTACTTACTATGTCACCACTTCACGTCTGTGAGCCAAGTCCCGTATGGGCAGAGTCGCATAAACAAAAACATGCCCACATAAGTGGGAGATCAGAAACAAGAAAACATCTAGTTTTTCACCAAGTCCAACCCCAAACCCGACACTCATCCGGGACCCCCAGGATACAAACCAAACATACAAATCAATATAAAAACACGCTACAAAATCACCCATGCCCTCGGAATTCCCGAAGGAGGTTATGTTGACTCGGCCAACCCCCCAAACCCCCAAAGTCAAGTTTCCAACCAAGGACCCAAAATGCTTCTGAGTGCCTCGGGAACCAAACCAATCACCCCACCAATTTATAAATGACTCTCCGAACCTCATGGAATCAACAAAATTCCCAAAAAGATCAGTTTACCCAAAAGTCAACTATTGATCAACGGTTTTTCACTTTAAGCCTCTAATTCCTTCAAAACTAATTCGGATCACCTATGGAACCGCGCTACCCATCTCTACACGTCAAACATGCTCTAACTTATCTAGGGGAAGTTTCAATAGGGGTAAAAGCGTCAAAAGTCCTAAAGGACCAAACGGATCGTTACATGTACTTGTGCAGTTTTGGGTTTCTAGTTGGCTAATGATTGGATAATGTGAGAGGTCTATATGCTTATTGTAATGATGATTTAATGTAGAATGATATATTAAGTTAACAGTGGTTTCATTAGCATTAGAAACAACATTTAAGAAAGCGAACCAGCATATTAGGAAGCCTATGTTTTGGCTATTTTCCATTTATGATGATGTTGCTTTTTACATTGATATGGGTACATACCTTGATTAATTGGACTGAGAGTTAGACTCTGATTTTGAATTGCTCTTAAAGCTTAGAGGATGTTCACCTACGGGACTTTAACTATTTTAAACCCATTGTTTTGTCGTTTGAGGTGATCTGAATTTCCAAGAGCATAGTTTTGATTTATTGGAAAGAGTGCTAGGATTGTGCAATCGAGGTAAGTGATACTTTAAGCTTTGGGTTCTTTCTTTTCAAAACCCATTTTAAAAATATGTTTTGTCGGCCTAGTCTATGTGTTGGGACGCGCATGTGGTTGGCGGAATTAGTTGAGGCCAACTGCATATATATTTTGTTTTCAAATACTCTAAAACTCCCTTCGTAATTTTTTTCGTGATATGATACGATTGTGAGCCATGAGATAGGGGTATTGTGTATGCTTCCCTTAGCATTGTGTATGCTTTTTGATTTCACTGGGGCATTGTGTGTGCTTCCCACGCATTATGTATGCTTCTTAACATATTTGCATATTGTGTATGTTGCCGTGGACTCGTGGTGTTGATTAATTTCTTTAACTGCCGTTTAAGATATGTCTGCAGTGTAATTTTGCTGGATGTATAGTATAATTGATAAACAGTGGTTTGGACCTTAGTTGATATTATATAATGATATATTCATGTGTATAATATTTTTGTGCCTGTTGTGTGTTTATATTTTCTAACACTTTTTTCAAGGGTATTTAAAGTGGCGGTTTGAGGATCTTACAAGGTTATATTTACGTATAACTCATTTCTTACCTATATGTTCATGCAGATACCATTGCTGAGAATAAGGCTTGTAGAAGAAGATCTCGTGAGTGGATTCTGTTGCTGAGGTGAGCCACCGCATTATTCGTGGAGGCAACCATTTTGGATTTATCTAGTTTATTTTTAGTTATTTCTTTTATTTTGGGTTTACATGTCCGACGTTCAAACTCATGTAACTCTGTTGATTGCTCCATGGTCTTAGCGTGAGATTTGGGCTGGAGATTTTTTTATCTTAGCGATGGTTGATTTTCATAAATGGATTAGGGATTTGGTTGATAACTATTTTGTATTAATTATTAATAATGTCATTTGACCAGCACTTATTTTCTTTTAGGTCTTTTGTAAATGATTAATGGTACGAGATATGGTTCTCCTAGCGGGTGGTGTGTGCTGGGTGCCAATCACATGTAGGGGGTATTTTGGGACGTGATAAAGTTGGTTTCAGAGATTAGGCTTTAGGTCTCGGGTCATGGAGCAAGGTTTAGTAGAGTCTTGTTCATGGGTATGTAGGCGCACATACTTATGACCTTAAGGCTAGTGAGAATCTAGGATGCTTTTCCTTCTTTCATTCCTTATTCGCGCGTTGAGTTGAATCAAGTCTAACTTTGGAATATTTTTCGCAGATGATTAAGAAGCACACATCTTCATCTGCTAAATGTGGTGCTAGACAGGGTCCTAATCGTGGTGGTAGTCAAGCTGGGGCTGATCAGACTAGAGCTCAGACTAGGACACTGGTTGCTCCTAAGCTTGATGTTGTGAGCAGGGGTCGACCCCAAGTTGTGTCAGAGCGATGCAAGAACCGATTATTCAGAATACTCCAGTGACACCAATTGTTGTACCTACTATTGCTTTTCTTACAGATATGGTGACCAGATTGTTGAATGTGCTGGAGGCATTGGTGCCTACTTATGGTAGACTTCCAGGTCCTTAGGCTACTTCACAAGAACAAGGTCAGTTGAATGTTGCAGCTACTGTGTTATATCCCGTATTTTTGTACGTTGGATTATTCATAAGTTAATCGACGTAAGTTCAAGGACAAGATTATTTTTGAGATAGGAGACAAGGAATTTTTAACCCCGATTTTAATATTTCACGGTTTGCTATTAATTACAGTTAGTGTATAAACATTAGTGAAGTGGGAAATTAATTAACCAAATTAAACCACTAAGTGGGCCCCACTAAAAAATGGCTGAATTTGATTGGTGCAAGCTAAAAGTGGGGCACGTGTCATAGTGGCTGGCTGCATATATATGTGTAGTGATGACTTATTAATTTCACACTTCATCTCCACAAATTCATTTGAAGCTTTCATCACAAACAGCCATGGCTGCTCACGGCCAACCTCAAGATTGTGATAGCAAAAAATTATAATTCCCTAAGGTGTTCTAAACGTCCCAAAGGAGGCAGCAACATTAGAATTTAATTGAGGGAGAAGAAGTGGTGCAATTGGTGCAAGTGATTGTAGGATCTGTTCTAGCTAATTTAAGGTAAGAGTTTTTTCTTCTTATAGTGTAATTGGAGTTGAATAATGTTATAGTTGAGAGGATTAACTCGTATTAAGCGGAATTGTATATGCTAATGTTGAGGTTCTGTTTGACCGTATTGGAGTTGTTTTAATTTAATAATGGTGGATTAAGTTTGATTGGTGTTGTTGTTATTGTTGTCATTGATTATGTGTTAAAAGTAAAGGAATCTTGATATTTAAAATTGTAGTTGTTTATATGAAATTGTTGGGACATGAATTGGATTACATGTTCATGAGGTTGTTGGGCATTGTCGTATTGTAATTAGGGGCTATTCTTGTTGAGTTGAAGGACTAAGTGTAGTTATGATTATGTATTGTGTTGTTATAGTGATGGGCTGTTTGGGGAATGTTATTGTAAGGTCATTTTTGATGATGTGTTGTGGCTATAGATCATTAGGAATAACTTGAGTATGTCGTGGTCGTTATGTTGATTATTGTTGAATGTCCAATGTGTGGACTGATTTGGAATGTTGTGCGTGCGGTGCGGGCTGTTTCGAGGTGTTCTTGGATCTTGTTTGGGCTAGTTCTTGATATGGTAACTTGGACGTGTTGTTGTTGATGTTATTCTGGTCGTTTTCATAGTTGGCTTGAATGTGAGGGAAGTGAACAATATAGGGGAAATGCCGCCCAATTCTCTAGAAATGAGCTACTAACGTTGAATTACGTTTTAAGCCTTTCCGTAGCTTAACCATAGTTCTTAACGTCTTAATATAGGTTGAGGTACTTCGGGAAACGTATACATATCGAATCACGGATTAAACGTCAAAGGTATGTAAAGCTATCCCTTCTTTCTTTTTGGCATGATCTATATGAAACAAACAGACGACGAGCATATGAATTCCAAATAAGCTCCTATTCTTAGAGACACTAGGATGGCTAATGTTCTTGATTTCCAGAAGCTATTTCATTATGTCCTGATACGTGTCTAAAGTTCCTGAAGTCCTATTTGATATAATCCATAGTGACACTCGAGGGGTACTTGACGTGACTATTATCTTTGATTCTCAAGTGTTAGTTCATTCTAATTATTCTATTGAGTCTCAGTTGATGATTTAGTTTGCATATGGTTGCTCATTATTCTGCTCGTGCATGCCGTTAATATATCATTCACCAAGTCCCGGGCCGGGTATGTATTCGTGCACAGTTTCCCTGCATTGTTCACCGAGTCCCTCACTAGAGGGCCGGGTACGGTATATATTGTTACATCCGACATTTTTGCATATTCGAAAAATTTGTGATAACTTGACTTGTAATGAATAAGGCCATAATTGGACCTTACTTGATATGAATGTGTTGGTTATGAATACATTGGTGTGGAATTACGAAAGGAGGCCAAGGGCAAAAATTGGAATTTTGGAAACTTGTTCCATGAATCACAATATTTAGCCAATTGGAATAAAAGAAAATATAATAAGAGAAATGAGGCCCAAAATGGGAAGGCCCAACCGGCCATTTATGACCCAAAGCCCATGGAATTAATTAATTTCCATGTGCCAATATATACTCATCTATATCCTTAGAAACTTCAAGAAAAGCAAAGAACAAACAAGAGGAAAAAAAAAGAGAGGCAATTCGGGTGAAGAGGAGAGAAAGAAGGGAGAAAGAAAAAAAATTCTTGGAGCCAATTCCTTGGTTCAAAGATTCATTCCTTGTGAGATTATTACTAAGTTCAAGGTCTTCTACAAAGTGACATAATTATATTGGCAAGAAAGCAACCTTAACCCCAAGTGAAGAACTTGAAGAAAGGTAAGGATTTTATGCTTTTGTTGTGTTATGGAAGGTATATGTATGTTGTAGTGTGTGTAAATGAATGAAAAGTATGAAAATCTTGTGGGTTGTGAATGGGTGTGTATGGCCGTATGTATGTATATGTTGAATGTCTATAGTGACTTGAAATTATGTTGTAATCTAGTTGTAGTTAATGTGGGAATTGTATTAGAAATGAAAGTGAAGGAATTAATGGAAGTTGGAGAATATAGTATGTGGCCGTGTGGTGTATGTTGATGATGGGAGGTGAACTAAATTTTGTTAATATGTTAATTGTGTTGTAGTGAAGTGAATGGAAAGATAATAGTCTTCGTTGTCATGGAAAAATGGTTATTAAGTTGTTGTAGGAAAACATGCAAGTTTATTATAATTAGGTAAATGCGGAAGTGAAAGAAGGAAGATGCAAATTATGGTTACCATTGATGAAGTTGGAGGGTAAGAATACGTTATGGATGTTTATGCTAAAAGATTGGAAGTTGTGGGCGAAATATGCCCGTGGTAGGGAACTTGTATATTGCGTATATCTTGTGAAAATGGTATGATATGCCCCTGAAATATGTTGTAATGATCTTGATAAGTGTTGAATATGAAAATGGTAGGATTGGTTGGGAAGTGTAAGGTTGAAATGAAAGATGTTATGTTATGTCGGAAAGATGGCTAGTAGGCCATACTATGTGTTTTGTGATACTTGTTGTTGTTATTGATGTTGTTGTTGGGTTACTGTGTTGATATATTAAGCCGAGCTAAGTCTATGGGATGTTATATGTATAAGGGAAATGCTGCCGAAATTTCGGTAGGCAAGTATGTAATAAGTTTGGATTATTGAAAAGCTTGAATTTGACATTTGCCAAACATGACCATTTGTAGATTCTGGACGAGATTGGAATCGAAGCCAAGCGAGCGTAAGGCGCAATCGAGGTATGTAAAGCCTTCCCCTTTATTCTTAGGCATGTTCTGGATGTAATAGGCTCGGCCGCGAGCCTTAAGTACGACTCCGTTCCTCGGAATTCGAGATGGAAATCCGCTCCAATTCCTTCAGTAAGATTGAATCATTTCTCTTATAACTTGTCCCTAAAGTGAACCTTTGTATAAAACTTTCCTAAACGGAGTCGGAATACTTCCAAATGATTATGGATGACCTCATAAGGTCTATTATCAGTAATTTACATATGTCGCCTCGAGTTGGTCCGGGGCGGGCCCACAAGGCCCGATGCCTTCTGTATAACCTTAATTACTTTGGTTCTGTCCGATTTTCTCAGAAAACATCTGGACTATTATTGTGATTATGAAATGACTATTTTTATGCAAATCTTACAAAATGATTTCTGGACATCTGAGAATCTGATCCTGATAATAATCTGTCGTGCCTTCCCAAGTAGGATAGAGGCGCGTATTATGAACACTATCTGAATACTCTGATTTGACTCGCCATATGGCCTTCCTCAATTTTATTGGGTCTGTATAATGATCTGTATGTATGTGGTCTCTCATTAATCAGTTCGTGCATGTGCTATGATTCCTTTCACCGGAGCCCGGGCCGGTTGATATCGTGCGGATGGGCCGCCGAGTCCCTTGTCGGGGGCCGGGTCCCATGTATGAATTCTGAAGTATGATGTGTTCGGTTCCGGGGTACTGTGGTACATGTCGTCCCCGGTTACCGTGTATATGTTACGAAGTATGATGTGTCCGATTTCCCGGCGTGTGATCTGTCCCCGGGGTTACCGTGGTTATGATATGATGTGTTATGTGACGGAGATGTTCGAAGATATGAAATCTTCTGAAATATGATATGTTGTGGCGCCAAAGGCAGGAGTGGCGACCACGTTCTTGTGCCCTATTATGATTCTGTCCGGTATCCTTCAGTCTGTCTGTCTGAACTACGACTCTGTCCGGTATATCTCTGTCTGTTCGTTGGATTACGATTCCGTTTGCTATACTTCTGTGCTTCTGATTCAGACTATGATTATGTTTGTTATGTTTCCGCTTTACATGCTCAGTACATATTTCGTACTGACCCCCGGTTCTTCGGGGGCTGCGTTACATGCCCGCAGGTACAGACGCACCCGGTGACACGCCGCCAGTCTAGGGTCCTGATTCTGCTGTTTTTGGAGAGCTCCTTTGATCCGGAGCGTGTACTCTTGGTATATATCTTTTGACATTTGTATATTCTGTACGTATGGTAACTCCGGGTACGGCGGGGCCCTGTCCCGTCATATGATTCTGTATGTCTGTTTAGAGGTCTGTGGACATGTTTGTGGGTTAGGGTCTTTCTGTACGGATGTGTGTATGGGTTATGTTTGGGGCGATCCCATTCGCCGCGGCGGCCAGTCCGCATATGTTTATATGTTGCTTTGTTGGCCGGTGTGGCCTTTGTTGGTATTTTCTGTGCGCAGGGTTATTTTGGATAGTCTGTAAAACAAAGGAAACTCTGTCAAAATATTTCTGGAAATTAACCAAATTTGAAATATAGCCTTGAAGGCTTCTGCTTTATATTTGAATGTGTTCGATAACCTTTGAGATAGCATTGGATAGATGTGTTTGGGTGCCCAGATCGGGTACTAGTCACGGCCTACGGGGTTGGGTCGTGACAGAAGTGGTATCAGAGCGGTTAGTCCTCGGTATGTCTACAGGCCGTGTCTAGTAGAGTCTTGTTTATCGGTGTGTTGTGCACCACATCTATAAACAGGAGGCTACAGGGCATCTAGGATGTTACCCTTCTTTGAATCTTAGATCGTGCGATAGAACTGTATTGGTAGGATGATCCCCTCTTGACGATTTGTTATGTTTTCAGCGATGCCTCCGAAGAAGGCAACAGCTGCCCAGAAGGGCAAAATGGGGGTGGAGGTTGGAGAAACCAGTCGGGCCCAGAGAGTTACCAGGGCCAGTGCGCGGTTAGCGCTTGAGGATGAGCCCCTGTTAGCCGGCTCTGTTACACCGCCCTTATTAGAGGATATTGGAGCAGCAGCAGCTGCTGATCAGAGGGCGGCTCCACCACGAGCTCCCAGGGTTCCAGTGCCCGAGCCTCCAGCTCCACAGCCAGGGGCAGAGGACAGGGCTATGCGAGATGCGGTTCAGTTATTGACCACACTGATGACGGAGCAGGTTCATAGGCATGGATTTGGGGGTGGTCGTTCGGACAGGTACGAAAGCTCCAGGGCTCGTGAGTTCTTGACCTGTAATCCTCCAGAATTCTCCGGGACAAAACCCGAAGAGGACCCCCAGGAGTTTATCAGGAAGATGGAGAGCACGATACGGTTGATTAAGGCTTCGCCGACTGAGTCCGTCGAGTTGGCCTCGTATCGGTTATATGAGGTAGCGGCGAACTGGTATGAGTCCTGGCAGCTATCCAGGGGTGACGATGCTCCCCCAGCAGTATTGGCCGAGTTTACTAAGGCCTTTCTTGATCATTTGCTACCTCCAGAGCTGCGGAGAGCTAGGGTTGACCGATTCTTGCACCTAAAGCTTAACGGTAGAAGTGTTCGAGAGTATAGCCTAGAGTTCGACTCACTGGCTAGGTATGCACCCGCTATAGTAGCGGAGATGGCCGACAGGGTGCACCGGTATGTGATGGGGCTAGACCCTTATTTGATCGATGGTTGCTTGGCGATGGCTTCTCAGCCAGGGATGCATGTTGCCCGGGTGCAGGCATACGCCCAGGGCATGGAGGACCGGCGTAGGGAACGTCGGCCTGATAGGGGCCATGACGGGAGCAGGCCTAAGAGAGCCAGATCGGCCGGGTACTCAGGGGGATTTCAGAGTGAGTTTTCTCAGCAGCAGGGTAACAGGTATTCGTCCCAGCCAGCATACAGTACGCCCCCCACAGTTCTCAGGACAGAATTCCATGGCTTTGAGTTCGCAAGTAAATAGGAGTTTCAGTCAGATGGGGCCATCCATACCTCGGTATCCTTATTGCAGGAGGCGTCACCCTGGTGAGTGTTATCGTGCCACTGGTGCCTGCTTTTCCTGTGGCCAACAAGGCCATACGATGAGAGAGTGTCCGTATAGGGGTGGTCCAGGTGGTTCAGCCCAGCTTACCGGGTCAGTTGCTGGCTCGTTTTCTCCTTCGGCAGCCATACGCCCCACAGGGCGAGGAGCACCAGCACCAGCGAGCCGTGGCCGAGGTCGAGGTGCAGCTTCTGGTTACAGCGGTCTTTCGAACCGCGTATTTGCTTTGACCAGCCGGCAGGACCCAGGAGCGTCTTCAAGTGCACACCCAGGTATGTTAGTGATCTTTTCTTGAGGGATATGTGTATGAATGGGTCTATACTTTATCATATTATGTGATTTTCTTCTTCTGGGTATTAATAAGAGCAAGGTAATTGTTAACCTGATAGACATTGAGAATTCGGAAGGGCGATATGGTAATTGTATGGTTTAGCCCGGGGTGGGACCCACTCTGAGAATTTTCCGAAAATTTATTAAGACCCCGATCTGCCCTGAATTATGTGACAAAGGTCGTGCGGGGCTGTCGACGAAATTATACCAGCCCTAACGCGTCAAAATGCATGAAAGTTTCGAGGTGAAGCGTGCTAGGGCCAGGGCAATTCTGGGATGGGTGACCCCCTGGGAAGGATACTAAAATTTTTACAAGTGCAAGTATAAGATGAAAATGGAAATGTGGGGTAACCTAAAGGAAAAGAGAATGTGTGGAATAGCTAGCGCCCTTACAGAAGTCGCGCGGACTGAGGCGGAACAAATGGGCGAAAAGAAGAAGCGCAATACCGCTCGGGAAATTTTCGTAAATCACTAGAGCCTTAATAGGAGTGGTCTGGTCCTAATCAAAGCTCTGTTTGCTGTACTTCTGCACCTCTGATTCTGATGAGGCTCTGTCTATTACGCCTCTGTACGTCTGACTTTGATCACGAATCTGTCTGATACATTTCTGTCCGTCTGACTCTGAACACGGATCTGTCTGACATACTCCCATACGTCTGATTCTGACTACGAATCTGTCCGCCATAGTTTAGTACGTCTGCCTCCGATTGCGAATCCGTCTGATATGCTCTGTGCGTCCGATCCCAGTTACGAATCTGTTTGGTATGACGTGGGATTATGATAATGTGGTAAGGAATCGAGGAGTGTGACAAGAGGTGATATTAAGTATAATGTTTGAAAAGCTTTGAAGGAAAGGAAGAAGGGACACAACGTCTGTGAAAGAGCGAAAAGCATTCATCCGTTACTAGAATATAGTTCATGGCCCAATGATTGTGTGGGAAATGAGAGAATACGTTATGAAAGCATATGAGTCAGTAATGTGAAGAATTACTCCATTATTTTGGTAGAGAATCCATATCGGAAAGTCAACAAAGGACGATTATAAGTAGAACCCTCCCGAAGTAGTAAGACGCCCCATGAGGTCAATTTAACTTTCGAGGACAAATGTTCTAAAGGGGGGGAGGATGTTACATCCGGCATTTTTGCATATTCAAAAAATTTGTGATAACTTGACTTGTAATGAATAAGGCCATAATTGGACCTTACTTGATATGAATGTGTTGGTTATGAATACATTGGTGTGGAATTACGAAAGGAGGCCAAGGGCAAAAATTGGAATTTTGGAAACTTGTTCCATGAATCACAATATTTAGCCAATTGGAATAAAAAAAAATATAATAAGAGAAATGAGGCCCAAAATGGGAAGGCCCAACCGGCCATTTATGACCCAAAGCCCATGGAATTAATTAATTTCCATGTGCCAATATATACTCATCTATATCCTTAGAAACTTCAAGAAAAGCAAAGAACAAACAAGAGGAAAAAAGAAGAGAGGCAATTCGGGTGAAGAGGAGAGAAAGAAGGGTGAAAGAAAAAAATGCTTGGAGCCAATTCCTTGGTTCAAAGATTCATTCCTTGTGAGATTATTACTAAGTTCAAGGTCTTCTACAAAGTGACATAATTATATTGGCAAGAAAGCAACCTTAACCCCAAGTGAAGAACTTGAAGAAAGGTAAGGATTTTATGCTTTTGTTGTGTTATGGAAGGTATATGTATGTTGTAGTGTGTGTAAATGAATGAAAAGTATGAAAATCTTATGGGTTGTGAATGGGTGTGTATGGCCGTATGTATGTATATGTTGAATGTCTATAGTGACTTGAAATTATGTTGTAATCTAGTTGTAGTTAATGTGGGAATTGTATTAGAAATGAAAGTGAAGGAATTAATGGAAGTTGGAGAATATAGTATGTGGCCGTGTGGTGTATGTTGATGATGGGAGGTGAACTAAATTTTGTTAATATGTTAATTGTGTTGTAGTGAAGTGAATGGAAAGATAATAGTCTTCGTTGTCATGGAAAAATGGTTATTAAGTTGTTGTAGGAAAACATGCAAGTTTATTATAATTAGGTAAATGCGGAAGTGAAAGAAGGAAGATGCAAATTATGGTTACCATTGATGAAGTTGGAGGGTAAGAATACGTTATGGATGTTTATGCTAAAAGATTGGAAGTTGTGGGCGAAATATGCCCGTGGTAGGGAACTTGTATATTGCGTATATCTTGTGAAAATGGTATGATATGCCCCTGAAATATGTTGTAATGATCTTGATAAGTGTTGAATATGAAAATGGTAGGATTGGTTGGGAAGTGTAAGGTTGAAATGAAAGATGTTATGTTATGTCGGAAAGATGGCTAGTAGGCCATACTATGTGTTTTGTGATACTTGTTGTTGTTATTGATGTTGTTGTTGGGTTACTGTGTTGATATATTAAGCCGAGCTAAGTCTATGGGATGTTATATGTATAAGGGAAATGCTGCCGAAATTTCGGTAGGCAAGTATGTAATAAGTTTGGATTATTGAAAAGCTTGAATTTGACATTTGCCAAACATGACCATTTGTAGATTCTGGACGAGATTGGAATCGAAGCCAAGCGAGCGTAAGGCGCAATCGAGGTATGTAAAGCCTTCCCCTTTATTCTTAGGCATGTTCTGGATGTAATAGGCTCGGCCGCGAGCCTTAAGTACGACTCCGTTCCTCGGAATTCGAGATGGAAATTCGCTCCAATTCCTTCAGTAAGATTGAATCATTTCTCTTATAACTTGTCCCTAAAGTGAACCTTTGTATAAAACTTTCCTAAACGGAGTCGGAATACTTCCAAATGATTATGGATGACCTCATAAGGTCTATTATCAGTAATTTACATATGTCGCCTCGAGTTGGTCCGGGGCGGGCCCACAAGGCCCGATGCCTTCTGTATAACCTTAATTACTTTGGTTCTGTCCGATTTTCTCAGAAAACATCTGGACTATTATTGTGATTATGAAATGACTATTTTTATGCAAATCTTACAAAATGATTTCTGGACATCTGAGAATCTGATCATGATAATAATCTGTCGTGCCTTCCCAAGTAGGATAGAGGCGCGTATTATGAACACTATCCAAATACTCTGATTTGACTCGCCATATGGCCTTCCTCAATTTGATTGGGTCTGTATAATGATCTGTATGTATGTGGTCTCTCATTAATCAGTTCGTGCATGTGCTATGATTCCTTTCACCGGATCCCGGGCCAGTTGATATCGTGCGGATGGGCCGCCGAGTCCCTTGTCGGGGGCCGGGTCCCATGTATGAATTCCGAAGTATGATGTGTTCGGTTCCGGGGTACTGTGGTACATGTCGTCCCCGGTTACCGTGTATATGTTACGAAGTATGATGTGTCCGGTTTCCCGGCGTGTGATCTGTCCCCGAGGTTACCGTGGTTATGATATAATGTGTTATGTGACGGAGATGTTCGAAGATATGAAATCTTCTGAAATATGATATGTTGTGGCGCCAAATGCAGGAGTGGCGACCACGTTCTTGTGCCCTATTATGATTCTGTCCGGTATCCTTCCGTCTGTCTGTCTGAACTACGACTCTGTCCGGTATATCTCTGTCTGTTCGTTGGATTACGATTCCGTTTGCTATACTTCTGTGCTTCTGATTCAGACTATGATTATGTTTGTTATGTTTCCGCTTTACATGCTCAGTACATATTTCGTACTGACCCCCGGTTCTTCGGGGGCTGCGTTACATGCCCGCAGGTACAGACGCACCCGGTGACACGCCGCCAGTCTAGGGTCCTGATTCTGCTGTTTTTGGAGAGCTCCTTTGATCCGGAGCGTGTACTCTTGGTATATATCTTTTGACATTTGTATATTCTGTACGTATGGTAACTCCGGGTACGGCGGGGCCCTGTCCCGTCATATGATTCTGTATGTCTGTTTAGAGGTCTGTGGACATGTTTGTGGGTTAGGGTCTTTCTGTACGGATGTGTGTATGGGTTGTGTTTGGGGCGATCCCATTCACCGCGGCGGCCGGTCCGCATATGTTTATATGTTGCTTTGTTGGCCGGTGTGGCCTTTGTTGGTATTTTCTGTGCGCAGGGTTATTTTGGATAGTCTGTAAAACAAAGGAAACTCTGCCAAAATTTTTCTGGAAATTATCCAAATTTGAAATATAGCCTTGACGGCTTCTGCTTTATATTTGAATGCGTTCGATAACCTTTGAGATAGCATTGGATAGATGTGTTTGGGTGCCCAGATCGGGTACTAGTCACGGCCTACGGGGTTGGGTCGTGACATATATATATATATATATATATATGATGTGATTATGGCACTGAGTCCCATGATGGGCCGAGTATGGTATATGATGACTTTATTCACCGAGTCCTATAATGGGCCGAGTATGGTATATGATGTAGATATGCATGATTCTCATCTCGTAAGGCACAGGTGCATTGGTATCTTGATTATCATACTTGCCTCCTGCAATCTTTTATTCATTCATAAACTTCTTTATTGTATTTCATGCTTTATATACTCAGTACATTCCTCGCACTGACCCCCTTTCTTCAGGGGGCTGCGTTTCATGCCCGTAGGTACAGACACTCGGTTTGGTGACCCTCCAGCTTAGGACTTCTACTCAGCGGTCTGGAGAGCTCCATTGTTCCGGAGCCTAGATTATTTTGGTACAGATCTTTTGATGTAGACTTATGCATATCCAGGGGTAAGGCGGGGCCCTGTCCCGTCATATTTCACTTTTATACTCTTAGAGGTCTGTAGACATGTGTGAGTTGCATGTCAGTTTTGGTCAGCTCTGTCGATATGATTCGTTTTGGATATTTCCATATATAGTGGCAGCCTTGTCGACTTGCATATTATGTTATGTGTTGGTTAGCTGTGACTCCTCAGGAGACAGGTTTATGATGATATATGGCGTTATAAATCTTTAGTTGCTTTTACAAGTTTCCATACTGTCCTTAGTTTCAGTCTGACTATATCTAACAGGTTTGTATGCGAATCTCCAGCTCGGGCACCAGTCACGGCTCATAGGGTTGGGTCGTGACAGCTGCTCAGACACCTCAGTTGGCCCCTCAGTAGGTTGTTCAATCAGGCCCAACTATTGGGCAATGCAAAGAGTTTAAGAACTTTATGGATCTTAAGTCATCTGAGTTCGATACGTCACCGGCTTCTGTTGAGCCTTAGAAGTTCATTGATCGTTGTGAAAATATACTGACTACATCGGGGCTGAAGAAGACTCGTGGTGTGGAATTTTCCACTTTCTTATTCTCAGGGTTTGCAGAGTCATGGTGGATTTCGATTCAGAGAGGTACACAAGCAGGGTTACCGCCTATCACTTGGTCAGAGTTTTCAACAATATTTAAGGACAAGTTTATTCCATTGAGCAAATAAGTCGACATAAGACGTCAGTTTGATAATTGGTGTCATGGAACTATGACAGTTACATAGTATGAGGCAAAGTTCACTAATTTATCCAGGTATGTACCCTTTCTGGTTAAAGACCCGAGGAAGAAGGTGAAGCGATTTTTTGATGAACTTAAGCATCATTATCGTGGTCCTATGGAACGAGATGTGAGAGATGGTAGATATAGTTGAAACTGCTCTCCGTTATGAGTTCTATCTATAAATGGACAAAGGAGAGCGAGAAAGCAAAAAGCCATATAACACGTGTGGGTTTAATGGTGCTCCATTTAGGGGCAAGAGTGGTTTTAATCGTTGGCAGTCCAGGCCTACTCAACCAGAGTCAGTGGTGCTGGTTATCCAGGTAGGCAGGGTCAACAGTAAATGAATAGGAAGGGTAATAGCTCATATCAGTCATGTTATCATCCGAGGTGTTCTAATTGTGGTAGAAATCACAACGGTCATTGCTTTGGAGAATATGGGGCTTGTTCTACTAGTTGTGAAAGGAGTCATGCTGCTAAATACTGTCCTAATGGAAATTTTGGTGCTAGTCGAGCTACTACACAGGCGCAGGGAACTTGTACAGGTACACAGGCTCAGATTCAGCCAACCAGGACCACTCCATAGGGTGCTTGTGGACAGGGTCGACAGGGTGCACATGTTGCTGAAGGAGTGGGTGGACCACCAAGATTCTTCATTATGGCCAGACAGGATGTCGAAAGCATCTAATGCATTAGGCACAGATATTATATTATCGGTTCTCATGGTGCATATGCTCTAATTGATCCTAATTCTACGTATTTGTTTGTATCTTCTTCTTTCGCTTTGTTCTTAGAACATGGATGAGTCTCTTAATGTGCCATATGTGGTAGTCACCCCAGTGCGGAAGAGTATATCAGTTAGAGTTTATAGATATTGTGTGATATATGTTCAGGGCAGGGACACCGTAGTTGATCTATTAGTGTTACCAATGTATGATTTTGAAGTAATTATGGGTACAGATTAGTTGGCTTTATGTTATGCATTGGTTGATTACTATGCTAAGCTTATACGTTTTGAATTTTCGTGGAGAACATTTAGTGTGAAAGGCATGACTCCTATTGCTTAAGGAAATATAATATCTTATGTAAAGGCATGACTCCTGTTACTCAAGGATAAACCATGGATGTTTGAGCTTTATTTCTACCATTCATGATACTCGAGTGGAGAATGTTACTATTGACAATGTTCCTATAGCTTGAAAATTTTGCCGACGTGTTTCCTGAAGATTTACCTGGCCTACTTCCGATGAGGGAAATCGAGTTCAACATTGATTTAGTGCCAGGGACTCAACCTATCTTTATTCCTCCATAACGTATGGCTCCAGTTGAGCTGAGATAATTGAAGGTTCAACTCCAAGAGCTACTTGATAAGGGGTTCAAGGCTTAGTGTATCGCCTTGGGGTGCACAAGCATATTTGTGAAAAAAATGGCACGATGAGAATGTAAATTGACTACAAGCAGTTGAATAAGAGAAGATCAAGAATAAGTATATGTTGCCTCATATTGATGATTTATTCGACCAACTATAGAGTACTATTCATTTTTCAAATCGAGTTGGGATCAGGTTACCATTAGTTGAGAATCAAGATTGAGGACATCTCAAAGGCAGCTTTTCGGACCAAATATGAACACTTTGAATTTTTAGTGATGTCATTCGGGCTGACTAAAGAGCCCCTGGCATTTATGGACCTCATAAATAGGGTATTCAGGCCATACTTAGACCATTTCGTGATTGTGTTCATTAATGATATTTTGGTCTACTCACAGAGTGAGGCAGAACATGAACAACACTTGAGAATTGTGCTACAGACACTTAAATAATGAAAGCATTATGCCATGTTCTCAAAATGTGAGTTCTAGTTAGGCACATTTTCCTTTTTAGGACACGTGGTGTCACGAGATGGGATTCAAGTTGATCCAAAGAAAATTGAAGCAGTTCGAGATTATCCTCAACCAAGTACTACTACAGAGATACGAAACTTCTTGGGACTAGCTGGATATTATAGAAGGTTTGTGGAGGGTTTCTCTAAGATAGCCACCCCATTGACACGTCTAACTTATACAGGCGATGTGTTCCAGTGATTGTTTTAATAAATTAAAGACCGCATTAACTACGACCCCGATTTTCACCTTACCTACTGTTGTAGGTGGTTTCACCATTTTTTGTGATGCTTCTAGAGTTAGGTAAGGTTGTGTATTGATGTACAGTGGAAAAGTGGTAGCTTATGCGTCTCAACAACTAAAGAACCATGATAAGAATTATCCGAATCATGACTTAGAATTAGCCACTATAGTATTTGCACTCAATATCTGGCATCACTCTATTTATGGTGAGCCATGTGAAATATGTACTGATCACAAAAGGCTGCAATACCTATTCAAGAAAAGTGATTTGATCTGAGACAATGACGGTGGTTAGAATTACTTAAAGATTATGATCTTAGTATTTTGTATCATCCGGGGAAGACGAATGTGGTGGCAGACACCTTGAGTAGAAAGTCTGTGGGAAGCTTCGCTAGATTCACAACTGAGGAGTGACATATGGTTATGGATATTCAGGAATTGGCTAATCACGGAGTTCGAATTGATCATACAGTTCCTGGCAGGTTACTTGTAGGTATAGTGGCACAATCGTCCTTAGTTGGACAATTCAAGTCTTGCAAATATGAAGATCCTCATCTTGCTAGACTACTAGATCGAGTGCAAAATGGGGTTGTTAAGTCATTCTCTATTGATAGCAAAGATGTGTTACGTCAGCATAATAGACTTTGTATTCCTATGGTGGGTGATGTGAAGTAGCTGATTCTTGAAGAGGCTCATAGCTCGCGATCCCCCGTCCACTAAGGTGCTACAAAGATGTATTAAGACTTGCGTGGGCTGTACTGGTGGAAAGGTATGAAGGATGATATTTTGAAACATGTGACTATCTGCTTATGCTGTCAACAAGTCAAATATGACCATCAAAAACCTGGTGGAGTAATGAAAAACTTGATTATCCTAGAATGGAAATGGGAAAGGATTACTACAGATTTCATAGTTGGGTTGCCGAATACATTCAAGAAACACGACTCAGTTTGGGTGATTGTGGATAGACTCACAAAATCTGCCCATTTCATAGAGGTTCGAGTTACTCATATCGCAGAACAATTAGCAAATATTTACCTCTGTGAGATAGTTCGACTTCACGGTGTGTCTATTTCTATAATATCTTATCAAGGTGCATAATTTCCTGCTGAGTTTTGGAAGTCTTTTCAGGAGTCGTTGGGCTCTCAGGTTGAGTGGAGTATAGCTTTTCATCCGCAAACTAACAGGAAGTCCAAATGGGTTATTCAAATATTAGAGCTTGTGCGATCATTTTTGGTGGTTATCGGGACGATCAGTTACCTTTGACAGAGTTTGCTTATAATAATAGCTACCAATCGAGTATACCAAAGATGCCATTTGAAGCTCTATATGGTCGCAGGTTGTCACGCCCCGAACTTGGGCCTGGACATAACATGTGACCAAGCGAACCAACTGGCTGACTGAATCAACATGTGGTATCATAACATACTGAATATGGAATAAACTAATAGATGCTGATATATTGAAATTCTGAATGGTATAAATCAAAATGCGGAAACGCTAAAATAACTCTGAACATAAACTGTAGCCAACATGGCTTAACATGAAAGCTTGCGACTCTATCTAACTCTCACTCAAGTTTATGAAGCCTCCAGTGAAGTACTGAAAACACTAAATGTGGCCGGTACAAGGCCCCCGGCATACCTAACTATCTATAATTACTGTAAACACTGTAAATAAATGATAAGGCCTTGAAAGAACTGGGGCTCACTAATCAGCTGATGCTGGAGATCCTAGCGAGTAAATACGTCATCCTGTAAATCATTAACTGCATCGCGAGATGCAGGCCCCGAGGAAAAAGGGACGTCGGTACATTTGAATTGCACTGGTATGTAAAGCACATGAAGGAAAGAACTATAAGTGGGGTTCTTGGGAAAGGGCAGCCCAAATCAATAAACAGGTAATATCATCTAAACTGAAACTGAAACTGAAACTGAAACTGATAACTGAACTAAACAAGAGAAGTAAAGTAATAGGTACTCCCTGCTCTGAATATGAATTTACCTATGTTAACTGAGTTAATCATATATGGGGCCCCGACCCATTATAAGTGCACAAATCAGTGGCGTTGTCAAGTAAGTGCATCAATCTGTGGCCTCGGCCAAGTGTACGTATACATGATACTGTTCCCTCAGGAAAAGTATATATGTTCAATATTCATTAATTATTATTAAGAGACTGAGATCACTGTAATAATGAACATTGCTAACTGAGACATGTATTCAAGGACTGATTATGAGGTCTGAAGCTTTAACTGTTTGTAACATGCTGAGTATTCTAGACTGAGACTCGTGGGTATCAAACACAAGTCTATATTGATTACGTACTGAGCTCACAACATTCTGAATGAAAGACATGAACCAAACGGGAATTTCTATGTTCTGAGCCAAACTACAAGGCCTCTCGTGCTCAATTTTCGTCTGCTGACAATTCGGACATTTGGCCACGAAATCTGCTATGTTATTTTTCATGTCGTTCCACCAATAAATCTCCTTGAGGTCATGATACATCTTTGTGGAACTTAGGTCAATAGAGTACCTGAAATTGTAGGCTTGTGTCATGATTCGGTCTCTGAGCCCATCTACTACTGGAATACATAGTCTGGCTCTGTACCTTAAGGTACCATCATCTCCCCCTTATTCAAAAGTCATCGTCTTTTATTTGTGAATCCTCTCTTTTAGCTGCTGAGATACTGATCTGAATGACTACTGAACTGACCGAATACTGAGCTGACTGAATACTGGATTGATTGAATATTGAAATACATGGAGATTTTAATATAAGGTCTGAATGAAAAGGTTAGTTACCTTCAACATTTTCTACTTTCTCTTGAAAGAGATGGGGATACATGTAGTTCATATCTCCTTCAGCTTCCCACGTAGTCTTTTCGACTCTCTGATTTCTCCATAGTACTTTTATTGAAGTGCTCCCCTTAGTTCTTAACTTACGAACCTGACGATCAAGGATAGTAATCAGAATCTCCTCGTAAGACAGGCTATCTTTAACTCCCGTGATCTTTGTAGGAACAACAAGAGTCGGGTCCCTCATGAACTTCTTCAAAATAGATACGTGAAATACTGGTGTACAAAAGCCAATTATTGTGGCAACTCTAATTCATAGGGTACTTGCCCGATCCTTTGCAGGATCCTATACGGTCTAATATAACCGGGACTGAGCTTCCCTTTTTTTCCAACTCTCATAACGCCTTTCATAGGCGAAACTTTCAGGAACACCCAATCATCAATTTGAAACTCGAAGTCTTTGTGTCGCACATTCGAATAGGAATTTGACGACATTGAGCTGTCTTCAACCTCTCCTGAATCAATTTGACTCTTTCCATAGCCTGGTAGACCAAGTCTAGTCCTAACAACTCTGCTTCACCGACTTCGAACCATCCAATCAGCGACCTACATCTTCGCCTATACTATAACGACCCGTTTGGTCGTTATTGCGTTTTTATCGTTTTTCCCCTGTTGACTCATCCACGAGCCTTGTTAGTACTATTTTGACCCGCGAGGATCGGTGGAATAGTTCCCTAGGCATCATTTTGGGTTTGGAATGACTTTTAGAAAATTTGGTCTTAAAGCGAAAATCATTTGACTCAAAGTTGACTTTTTGGGTTAACGTGCCCGTAATTGAGTTCCGACAGTTTCATTAGGTCCGGAGGGTGATTAATGACTTAGTGGTGTCATTGGTTTGGTTCTTGAAAAGTTGGCGTGTGATTTGGGTCATTGGTTGAGAACTGGTTAAGTTAGAATTAGAGTTGACCATGGTCAACATTGGCATCCCGTGTTGATGTTTTGAAAGTTCCAATAAGTTTGTATGATGATTTTGGACATGTCCACAAAGTTTGGTTAGATTCCGAAGAGTTTTGGATAAGTTTGGGTTGTGTGGTGATTGTTTTCGGTTTCGACATTGATTTGAGCATAAAGGGTACCATATTGAGAAAACGGCTTTTGATTCATGTTTCGACTAAACCATTTTATCCGTATCGTAATTTCAGAACCATAGCAACTGAAATCATCATGTTTTGGACATCGTATGGGGGGGATTATGGTCATTTTACTAAGAATTGGGTTGCCAGATTTTTCAGATTAATTACGAAATTGCCATAAAATTCGTATTTAATAATCTACACTCTTCCAAATATTGAAACCACCATATCTCATTTATTATAAGGTCAAATGGAGTGATTCAAAAACCTAACTTGAGTGAAATTTCTCAAGGAATCCATTGGAGGCATCAAAAGCAAGTTTTGGGATCATTTGGCACCAGAAATGAGGCGAAACAGCTGAGTGTTTTTACTATTAATGTTGTTTGGGGTTTCTCTCATCTTGAAAGCTTGGGTTTGGGAGAATTCAAGGATGTTCTTCAAGTTTCATCCATGGGGTAAGGTCTAAACTATAATCTAAGCATTTTCCTTTGATTCATTCCCTTGGTTTAAGCTTTAATCCATGATTTCTAAAGTAGGAAATTGGGGTTTTCATGAAAGAAGGTTTAATTGGTCTTTCTTGAGAAGTTCATGAAATTTGTTAGACTTCCTAATTTGCTTTAAATGATGAAATATATTTGGTTGATGCTAGATTATGGTGCATCTAAGGTTTTAATCATATACCTTCCATTATTTGTGATGAATTCTTGCATTTAAGAGTTAGGGTTTTACCCAAAATTGGGGGTTTTGCTTGGATTTCGAAATTGGATGAATCCTTGAGTTAATTTAGCAATTAGTTGATGGGTTTTGATCACCTAGTGTGTCATTAGATAATTTACCCATGAAATTCCCGTTTTGCCCTTGTGAGCCCCGTTTCCCCAAATTCTAGGGTTGGTGTTTGACCCAATTTGAATGATAGCAATATAGGTATCGATCTTCATGATTTCTAATCTAGATTTCGAATATGAATAGACTGTCTTGATCTCGAAGCTCAAGGAAAGGAAAGGCTAAGGTGTGATCATTGGTGTTATTGTTGTTCGACCATCCAGGTAGGTTATGGCTTACCCTTGGTGAGACTTCATTTAGCGAAGCATATATTTAAATGATATTGTCGGAGAATGCATGTAAACCTTCGGGTATGAAGTTGGGTTGGATATTTGTCTTAGGTTGAGCCCTGTTGTGTGATTGGGGCTAGCCACCCTGTTGTGTTGTGACTTGATTGCTCTATTGTTATTGGTTTGATGGCACGTGATAATAGTAGATATTGGAGACTATTGATATATCTTGTTCATGATATTGTGGTACCTCACTTGTTGACATTTGATACGAGGATAGTGTTCTCCATGACTTGTGTAGTTTTACATGATATTGTTGGTGTACCCATGCTTGGTACTTGTGATATTGATCTGGTTATTGATGTCGATTCATACGTTGCACGCATTCTCATCCTTCATGATATACTGTTGATACATTGATGATATTTGAGGAAACGCTGTGATGAGCGGGGCTCAGTTTGCATGAGAGTGTTGTGAGAGTCCGCTATCCAATGGTTGCCCCGGAATCGTGGATTGAGTGGTAGCGGTTGCTGAGGTTTGCACCGGAGCCGTGAGGTACATGGACTCCGCGGATCCCTGTTACACCTCGGAATTTCGGGTTGTTGTGCGATGAATAAGCTAACGAAAGTTAAGGTGTATATGATGTCCCTACAAGTAAGAGGGGATATTTAATGATTCTAATTAAGATTTCCAAAGACATTTGAGGCAACAGAAGAAAGCTCGTTGGAGGAAGTTAAGGTAGAGAGAGGCTTACCCCGTACACAATAGTACCAGCAGGTATTCCTGGTAATTTACAGGACTAAAGTGGAACGGATCAAATCGACACAATCTGAACTGATTCAAGATATTCTGCAGACATCAGTCAGTGCCGTGTCGATGGCCGTCACTATACACCGTCAACATGTTTCTGCAATCTGCAGGCGCAAGTCGACGGAGCAAGTTGACATACCATCGACCCGCTTGTCGAACCGCCTCGCTGGAACATACCACACTTGTTACGACCCGGCTAGGGGCCGCGACGGGCACCCGGGGCTAACCACCGAACACCACTTGTTCTACTGCTTATCATACTCCTTAAACATTCTTTTATTAAATTCATACTCACATTATAAGAAAATCATCTTTCCTTTGAAAACATGAATACTTTTATATACATAAGCCTTTCGGCCATCCAAATAATATATATACATGATAGCAATCTCGTGAGACCATATAACCCACACTGCGTATCTACGAGCCTCTACTGGAGTGCTAGACATAAGGACGGGACAGGACCCCGTCGTGCCCAAATTGTGCATACATATATACCAAAATAATAATCAATGGCACCTCCGGAAAATGGAGTGCTCTCAATCAGCTAACAGCTCCTACGAGTCTGGATTAAGTTCACCTCTCTGTCTACCTGTGGGCATGAACACAGCATCCAAAGAAAACGAACGTCAGTACGAACATTGTACTGAGTATTTAAGACAAGAATGAAATAAGTATAATAGGAGGATCGTGAGCCATAAGAGAAAGATATAACCTGCATAAGTTTCATAAAGGAATACATTTCGTACACATATTGTATATTTATATAATCATGGTACATATGTCATCCCATCACATATATCATCACATCATAATACTCATCGTTAACCCGCGTCCGGGTAACCATCATATGCCGCCCACTAGTGGTGATCATGCCCGGCCCTCTAGGCTCGGTGTAAACATAGCAGCTCGTCTTAGCAGTGACATGCCCGGCCATTGAGGCACGGTGGAATGCAGCCCGCCTTAGCGGTGACATGACCGGCCATTGAGGCACGGTGGAATCATATCATCATATAGCATAACCATCGTAACTCATCATTATTACACGTCTCATGAACATATCATTCTCTTGTCATAGCTTAACATTTTCATACATAACATAGGCATATTATAAGCTTGCATTATTAATCATCTTATAGACATACCATGACTTAGCATCATTATACATTTATTATTAAGAGCATACATTAGACTTTGAAGGCAACTATGGCTATGTCGGGGTGACATAAGGTCGTGAGCCCCCGATTATATTATGGAGTAATCATCGACATCATATCTCACCTTGAAGGAACTAACAATTTAAGGTGAGTGTGCGCAAAGAGAAGCATCGATGATGTCACACCCTAATCTTGATAGGGCATGATGGGCACCCGACCCTTACTTAGGGCCGAGCGAACCCACTGACTCTTATTACACACATAATCTCTTTGGACTCTTAAATCAAATAAAAATGAAATACATAGTAAAGGATTTCAGAAACATTCTTTTCGTAGTTCTCAAGCCAAGTAAAATCTGTAATCATTTGGAATTTGTAACATAACGCAAAATGGTACATCGGCTTGCAGAGCCGCTTATAAGACTGATGACCCACATACGTGACTCTGTCTGCAAAGTCTCTAACATCAATCAGGAATCATAACATACATACTCTGACTCGGCAACACTCCGAAAGGAATCGGATCTCGCCAATCCCGCTGGAACATCTTCTAGCAACGTCTTCTACTAATCTGTGTGTACCTGCGTGGCATGAAACGCAGCCCCCGAAGAAAGGGGGTCAGCACGAAATATGTACTAAGTATCTAAAGCAAAGAGTACAGCAAACAGAACCATAATCGGAACAAGAAGTACAGAAAGTAAGTACATTATCCAAAATATCAAAATGCTTACTTTTAAAACACAAATCATGCATGTCAAGGGGATATGTCACATCCGGCCCATTATAGGACTCGGTGGACAAAACATGGTTGCCACCCCGTCACTGGCGCTATAACACATCATACTCCAGAATAGGGAATAACTCCGTAACACATCATACTCCAGAACACATCATACTCCAAAATACATCATACTCCAGAACACATATACATATACCGTACCCGGCCCTCTAATGAGGGACTCGGTGAACAATGCAGTGGAGTGCGCACGATAACATATCCTGGCCCGGGCTCAGTGAAGGACATATTGAGGCATCCACGAGAAGAGTAGCGAGAAACTATATGCACACAAATCAATTTTTAAGACTCGATAGATAAGTACACAAAACGACACTTGAAGGGTCGTAAACACGTTTCGAGTCAATCCGAGTTTGCATAAGAAAGTTATGATCATCATTTACTACAGAACCCTCTACGAACGTTTTAAAGCAATCCGAGACCGTCTACGAAAGTTAGGGACATTAATACTTATAGAACTCTTTTAAAAACAAGAACTCTTTATGTTTTGCTCGTTATTCAATCATACAATAAGCTCGTCTATACTAAGTATACTCATATCAAGAAGTGAATAAGAATCGTAAACAAGCTCGGAATTAAAGAGTAGAGTTACCCCAAGGTGTGTGTCATACCTTACTTAGCTCTAGGACATGCCAAAGAAAGAAAGGGTAAGTCTTACATACCTGGAAGATGATTCTCGACTTTCAACTTACTTCCCGTCTTGCAACTCGCTTAAGAATTATTCGTAGCCTCGTACTCTACATATGGAATCATTCATAATATCATTAGGATCATCGTCGTACGTTCGTCTCGAAACTTTAATTAAAACCCCTTTTAAATTCTGCCGAAATTCGGGCAGCGTTTCCCCTGTTTATATGCCTAGCTCGAGATTCCAATTCAACAACCAACAACATCAACAACAATACCAATAGTATTAACATCATTTCCAATACCGACGTATGCCATAAAATATCCCGCGCACTGTTTTCTAAATTTTTCAACCAACCAAATTTGCGATATAACTATTTAATAGTTTTATTTCCATAAAGAAGCTAAAATTAACACTAACAACATCGATAACCACATCCTCCACATTTTACAAGTTAAATACATTTATTTTCATCCAAAGTTTTCTCCAAATCTCGTTCCATAATTCATAGCACTAACAAATGAATTTATCAGGCTATTCTCTCCGTTCTAATCCGTTAAAACTCTAAATAAACTCGTTAACAATGAAAAGGAACCTTATTCATATCTTAATCATGCAACCACCACGTTATCACTCTTCTCCTTGGTTGATTTTTAGCTCAAATTGAAGACAACGCAGCGTACAACACTTTTCTCTTCATGGGCTTCGGGATTCGGGGCTCAGATTTTGGTCAAAATTGGTTTTTCTTCTCTCCAAGGCTCTTCTCTCTCTCTTTCCAAAATTTTCTGGTGTTCTTGGTCTGAAAAATGAGGAGAAAGGGCTGAAATTTCACTTAAATAGGCATGGGTCATGGGCTTAACCCGGTTGGGCCCGGATTGGGCCTAGCCCACTGACCTTTCTTCCTTAAAACGTCCGTATCTCATTATCCCGACGTCGCCTATGGACCCACGACCTATGGTTGGAAATATAATTCATTTTTCGACAACTTTCATTCTAGGAGATTTCCCAAATTCCCAAATACCGATGGGGTTATGGCCTCCCGAAGTCAGATCACCCAAAAACGTAACTTAAAATTATTTGTTTGGAGGGATTTCCACTTTGATTTGGCTCAAGGGTCCTTCTTGAGTTGTGTTTAACTTCACATATGTGATTCATATAACTTGTCACATGTCCCAAAAAAAATCTCGACGTGTGGGCCCCACCTCAGCTTACGAATAATCCGACGTACAAAAATACGAAATATAATACCATCAACGTGAGTTTGCATTATGTAGCGACAACATGATTGTCAATTTTGAGGAAGAATGTGTCACGCTCATGCTCTGAAAACGCGGGGTATAACAGATGAGACCATACTTAGAATTACTAGCTTCATGGACACCTTATTTCGCACTAAGATTCCTCATACTTATATTCATCATCATTATTATTATGCTCGTATGTAGTTTGGTATATTTACGGACTCATAGTCTCCATCGTATAGGATGATCATGGAAAACTTGAAATATTCATGCCTTTGAAGGAAGGGATTAGCCTTACATACCATTTTCGTTTAACTAGTTTATCGCTTGCTTGCTCTCCTTCAACGCCCACGTTTCTTCCTTCAAGAGAATTCGTATGAACGTTAGCTAATCGACTATAAGAACGCGTTACTATTTCTAGGGAAAACTGGGCAGCACTTCCTTTGTTTTTACTACTTTTCCCATATTCTATATCGACTCCCAAATGTTCATAACAGCATTCACAATATTGCAAACAACAATCATCATTTATCTACATTTATCACAATTCACCATTTCCCTTCAATTTCTCCACAATTATGGTTATAGCTCATTATCGCGTTTTCTCATATATAATACTTATTCCATGGTCTAAATGTCATTTATAACATATTCACAATCACAACATACCAACATTCATGATTCTCCCCAACCACTATTCAACAATGACACTATTCACTCATTTATGACCCATTTTCTATGTCTTTCTACAATTCAAGTGTCTTAGCCTTCAAATAGCTTAAAAAACATGGTATGGTCATGAAACGTACCTTAGATAGTGTAGAAACAAGCTTTGAATGAAAATACTCCTCTAGCACAAAAACCCTATTTCACTTCTCTTGGGATTTCTTGGCTTGGATGACTTTAATGGGTCTCACACTCTTGATTCTTGTTGGTTTGATGAAGTTGATCATGAATTTCCTTTGGATTCTTGTGAATAAAGAGTGGAGAGAATATTCTAGAGGTTTCTTGACTTGTGGAGTGAAAATGAAATGAAAATGAAATGAGAGAGAGGTCCCATATAGTAATTCAAAACCTGTCCCAACCAGAACATACAGACTAACAAACGGTCCGTATATTTTTCACTGACCGTATGTCTGGACCGTATGTTTGGTCCAGTGAAGTGTGCCATTCTGGGCTGAACCTACGGCTGGACATATGGTCCGTATATTTTATACGGCCAGTATGTCTGGCCGTATAATGTCCAGCTATCTGGGACTTGTTCTCGTCGACTCGTTTGATCTCTGATCCTTATGGAACCTTCTTGACACTTGTTTAACACCTCAATACCAATCTAAGGGACGTTATTACTCTTCTCTAAGACGTCATTACTCCATCATTAATTCGTCGCTTAAAATTCCTACCCGACACATAACATATCCTTTACTTTCTTTGTCAAACTTCTTCCTTTTTGGTCAAATGTCTTTAAATCTCGATTAAGATCCTCAAATGCTATTTCTTACTTATCCAAATCACCGTATACCTCGTGTTCCTTGCTAGCCTATTCACTGTACATTAACGGGGAATTTTCCAAAGTGTAACATTCTTCCCCCCTTTTGGTACATTCATCCTCGATTGTTAAACACTCGGAATTCTACGAAAATTTCGCCAGAGTTTCTCCTGTAATATGGCACTACTGTCCTGTCACAACAACCCATAATAACATTGCCTCACAGGGCCACAACACAATAAAACTTATAAATTGGCCACACACGACCAAAAGTATGAAAAGTAAGCATACATACCTTATATTGATGGCGTTTCATCTTGAATCTCTCCTAGGGGGTTGGAATAAGTGCGGACACTTTGACTTCATGTTCTCTTCTGCTTCCCAAGTCATTTCTTCTTGGTTGTTGTTTCGCCACAAGACTTTGACTGAATCTACTTCCTTATTTCGAAGTCTTCGTACTTGCCTGTCTACGATGGCAATAGGCACTTCTTCATATGCTAGCTTTTCTGTCACCTGAACATCATCAATCGGAACAATCCTCGTAGGATCTCCAACACACTTGCGGAGCATCGAGACATGAAAGACTGTATGGACTGATTCAAGCTCTGAAGGCAAGTCCAATTCATCGGCTACATGACCCACCTTGCGGGTAATTTTATAGGATCCAATGTATCGAGGACTTAGCTTCCCTTTCTTACCAAATCTCATCACCCCTTTCACTAGCGACACTTTCAAAAATACCCAATCATCAACCTGAAGTTCCAAGTCTCGCCGGCGGTTGTCCGCATAAGATTTTTGGCGACTTTGGGCTGTCAACAATCGATCTCGGATCACCTTGACTTTTTCTACTGCTTGCTGAATCAATTCAGGGCCTATTAACTGTACTTCTCCTATTTCAAGCCATCCAATTGTAGATCTGCACTTCCTTCCATATAATGCTTCATATGGAGCCATTTGGATACTGGAATGATAACTATTGTTATATGCAAATTCGATTAGAGGCAAATGATCATCCCAACTACCACCAAAGTCTAAAACACACACCCTTAGCATATCTTCCAAGGTCTGTATAGTACGTTCGGCTTGTCCATCAGTCTGCAGATGAAACGTTGTGCTAAGTTTCACTTGGGTACCTAGACCTTCTTGAAAGGATTTCCAGAACTTGGCTGTAAACTGTGCTCCTCTATCTGTGATAATGGATAGTGGAATACCATGAAGTCGCACAATTTCTTTGAGATACAACCTTTCGCAGTCTTCCGCTGAGTATGTGGTTCTGACTGGAAGAAAATGAGCTGCTTTTGTGAGTCTGTTTACAATCACCCATATGGAATCATACCTGCTTGGAGAACAAGGTAACCCCACAATAAAATCCATGTTGATCTCTTCCCATTTCCAAGTAGGGATTTCCATGGCTTGCAAATAATCCTCCTGGATTTTGATGTTCGACCTTTACTTATTGGCAATTTGGACATTGGACTACAAATTCTACTATGTCTCTCTTCATGCCATCCCACCAATATATCAATTTGAGATCGTGATACATCTTTGTTACACCTGGGTGAATAGAATACCGAGAGTAATGGGCTTCTTCTAGAATTCTACGACGTAATTTTGCGACATTCTGTTATAGCTCGTATTTTGTACGTTCGGATATTTTTAGGTAGTCGTGGAATGTTGAGGGCAAGAACATTTTCCAAAATTATTTTAATGTACAAGTTGTTTATGAATATTATCTATGAATATTATTAGTATGGAAATATGGAGAAAGGCCAAGGGTAAAAAGGGAAATTCACAAAAGGGTTCATGGTAATATTGTGGAAGGCTAAGGGAAAAATGCGAATTTCACAAGTCTTCAAGAAACTTCTTGAAAGACCATGGTGGCTGTCCAAGTGTGGTGGGCTTGGGCCCATAAGGATGAAGTATGCATACATATATATATGACATATTAGTCATATTTCTCCATACAACTCTAGAACTATGAAGAGAAAAAAAAAAGAAAAACAAGAGAAGGGCCATTCGGCCATGGTCCCAAAAAAATATGTCCATAAAATTGAGCAAGAAAAATTATTTCCTTTTAGTATTCCAAGCAAGTTGAAGGCCCTAATTAACATAGAGTGGTTGTTGGAACAAGAAAACCATTCATTCTTGCAAGGCACAACTCTAGCCAAGTTGAAGAACTAAGTGGAAAAGGTAAGGTTTGATCCTCTTTTATATGTTGTGGATGGTTTGTATATGTTGTAGAGTTAAGAAATGGATGAAATTCATGAAAATATGGAAGTTGTGTTGTGGCCATGTATGTGTTGGTGTTGGCCGTGTATGTATTGTGTTGTGTAGAACAAATGAAATGATTTTATTTAGTAGTTTGATTGTTGTTGTTGTGAATTCCATAATAAAAATGAAAGTTTGATTGCTTGAAATGAAGTTGGAATCATTGTGGATTATGGAAGAGGTTAATGTGACATTACTATGGTTCCTTATAATTATAAGAATAGAGTTGCTAAAGTGAAGATTGTAAATATAATTCATGAATTTGGAAGTGAGACATGTGTTTGGAAGATTGTAAGTTGGGTTGTTGTGTTTGAATTGAAAGAAGGAAATGTGTTGTTATTGTTCTTGTTGAATTTGGAAGGTTTTGGGTGAAGTAGAATGTTGATTGGGTTGTTTTGAATGTTATATGAATTGTTTGGAGTATTCTTGAATCATGTTAGAAAACATTTCGGATTAGTACTTGAATGTGAGATCATTGATATTGGTTTGATTACATGTGATTGAATTGAATATAAATGGAATGCCGTTGGATTGTGTAGAAAGAATTGTTAATGTTAGAATGTGTTTTGAAATAATTGTTGAAGTTGGAGATATGATTGTTGGTATTGTTGTTGATAATTTGGCCGAGTTGCATTCTCGGGTTTGTTGTTGTTAAAATTGGCCGAGTTAGATTCTCAGGGATGGTGTATTTACAGGGGAAATGCTGCCGAAATTTCGGTAGATTATAAAGTGAATTTATGTGAGAAGCTAAGGCAAGTGTATGACGACGAATCTAATGATTATGTGAATTCTTTTGAATGTAGACTAGCAAGCTTGGATAAGTAAGCGTAGCTAATAGGACGTGGAGCAGGTATGCAAGGCTTACCCTTTCTTTCTTTTGGCATGATCTTTGTGAAACCAATATGACAAAGTATATGTATGATTTCAAAGAAAATCTCATTCTTAGAGCCACTAGGATGGCTAACGTTCTTGATCTCCATAAGCTGTTTCATATGATTTTGATGCGTATCTATGATGTCTGAAGACCTATTTGATATGTACCCGAATGGTACTCGAGAGATTAGTGATATGGCTAATGTCTTGATTGGGTAGTGAGGGCCGGGTGCCATATATGTTTATGGTTCGCCGAACCATATATGATGTGATATATGATGTGATATTATGATGTGACATTATGATGTGTGACGGAGAATACGGAGCAAATCATCTGGAGTATGATGTGTGTGGGGCCAAAGGCAGGGTGGTGCCACGTTTCCCCAGGTCCCCCAAGGGACCAGATACCGTTCTTGGCATGCATGGTTTGTGTTTCTAGTAAGTTTTTTTTTATTACTTTGCATATCGTGCTTACTTTCTGTACTAATCTTTTGTACTATTTATTCCGTTTGTGATTCTGTTCATATTACTCCATGCTTTACATACTCAGTACATACTTCGTACTGACCCCCTTTCTTCGGGGGCTGCGTTTCATGCCACGCAGGTACACCCAGATGATGTAGAATACTTTGCTAGGAGGTGTTTCAGCGAGATTGGCGAACTCCACTTCCTTCCGGAGTGTTGCCGAGTCAGAGCGTATATAAGTTGTGATTTCTGATTTGTGTTAGAGACTTTGCAGACAGAGTTGTGGGTACAGAACATCAGTTTTGTAAGCGGCTTCATCAGCCGATGTGACATTTTGTGATATGTTACATATTTTATATGATTACAGGTTTTGTTTGATTTGTGAACGATAGAAAGAAAGTTTCTGAAAACCTTACCATGTGTTTCATGTTCATTTGATTTGAAAGTTTGAAAAAAGTATATATGTAATAAGAGTCAGAGGGTTCGCTCGGCTCCGAATATGGGGTCGGGTGCCCATCACACCCTAGTAAGGTTAGGGTATGACAAAGTGGTATCAAAACAAGGTTTGTCCTAGGGGTTGTCTGCAAAGTCGTCTCTAGTAGAGTCCTGTTTATGGTGTGAAGCCGGCCACATTTATAAACAGGAGGCTACAGGGCATCTAGGGATTGTTGACCTTCTTTCTATCTTAGACCGTGAGATAGATCCAAGTCATAGGAAAATGAAATTCCTTATGTAAGCCTAACATACGACGGAAGAAGTGAGTGGTGATATGGAAAGTCATAAAGGTAAGTATTGACATATTTGTTCTGTTATCTGAAAAGGTAAGTATTGACAAAATGCGAATTTCACAAGTCTTCAAGAAACTTCTTGAAAGACCATGGTGGTTGTCCAAGTGTGGTGGGCTTGGGCCCACATGGATGAAATATGCATACATATATATATGAAATATTAGTCATATTTCTCCATACAACTCTAGAACTTTGAAGAAAAAAAAAAAAAAAAAAGAGAAGGGCCATTCGGCCATGGTCCCAAAAAAATATGTCCATGAAATTGACCAAGAAAAATTATTTCCTTTTAGTATTCCAAGCAAGTTGAAGGCCCTAATTAACATAGAGTGGTTGTTGGAACAAGAAAACCATTCATTCTTGCAAGGCACAACTCTAGCCAAGTTGAAGAACTAAGTGGAAAAGGTAAGGTTTGATCCTCTTTAATATGTTGTGGATGGTTTGTATATGTTGTAGAGTGAAGAAATGGATGAAATTCATGAAAATATGGAAGTTGTGTTGTGGCCGTGTATGTGTTGGTGTTGGCCGTGTATGTATTGTGTTGTGTAGAACAAATGAAATGATTTTATTTAGTAGTTTGATTGTTGTTGTTGTGAATTCCATAATAAAAATGAAAGTTTGATTGCTTGAAATGAAGTTGGAATCATTGTGGATTATGGAAGAGGTTAATGTGACATTACTATGGTTCCTTATAATTATAAGAATAGAGTTGCTAAAGTGAAGATTGTAAATATAATTCATGAATTTGGAAGTGAGACATGTGTTTGGAAGATTGTAAGTTGGTTTGTTGTGTTTGAATTGAAAGAAGGAAATGTGTTGTTATTGTTCTTGTTGAATTTGGAAGGTTTCGGGTGAAGTAGAATGTTGATTGGGTTGTTTTGAATGTTATGTGAATTGTTTGGAGTATTCTTGAATCATGTTAGAAAACATTTCGGATTAGTACTTGAATGTGAGATCATTGATATTGGCTTGATTACATGTGATTGAATTGAATATAAATGGAATGCCGTTGGATTGTGTAGAAAGAATTGTTAATGTTAGAATGTGTTTTGAAATAATTGTTGAAGTTGGAGATATGATTGTTGGTATTGTTGTTGATAATTTGGCCGAGTTGCATTCTCGGGTTTGTTGTTGTTAAAATTGGCCGAGTTAGATTCTCAGGGATGGTGTATTTACAGGGGAAATGCTGCCGAAATTTCGGTAGATTATAAAGTGAATTTATGTGAGAAGCTAAGGCAAGTGTATGACGACGAATCTAATGATTATGTGAATTCTTTTGAATGTAGACTAGCAAGCTTGGATATGTAAGCGTAGCTAATAGGATGTGGAGCAGGTATGTAAGGCTAAACCTTTCTTTCTTTTGGCATGATCTTTGTGAAACCAATATGACAAAGTATATGTATGATTTCAAAGAAACTCTCATTCTTAGAGCCACTAGGATGGCTAACGTTCTTGATCTCCATAAGCAGTTTCATATGATTTTGATGCGTATCTATGGTGTCTGAAGACCTATTTGATATGTACCCGAATGGTACTCGAGAGATAAGTGATATGGCTAATGTCTTGATTGTCAAATGATAACACGTTTGAGTATTCCATTGAGTCTGTGATCTATTTTGATACGTACCTATGCTTCGAAAAGCTCTATCCGATTTGATCCATAACGATATACGAAAAGTACTTGACATGATTATGACCTTGATTTTCCAAAAATTGCTTCTGAAACGCTTATAGAACGTTCTGTACTTCAAACGCTCATAACTTTCTCATACTAAGTCAGATTGACCCGAAACTCATTTCTGAGCCTTCAGGGGTCGGTAAGTATACTTGTCCATCGAGTCTTGATTATGTGCATTTAGTTTCTCACTACTCTGCTCGTGCATGTGTCATTACTTCTTTCGCCGAGTCCCGGGCCGATATGCATCGTGCGTATGGTTCGCCGGGTCCCCGCTTGAGGGCCGGGTGCCATATATGTATTCCGGAGTTAGATGTGTTACGGTGTTATGATGTGTTTATGGTTCGCCGAACCATATATGATGTGATATATGATGTGATATTACGATGTTACATTATGATGTGTGATGGAGATTACGGAGCAAATCTTCTGGAGTATGATGTGTGTGGCGCCAAAGGCAGGGTGGCGCCACGTTTCCCCGGGTCCCGCAAGGGACCGGATACCGTTCTTGGCATGCATGGTTTGTGTTTCCAGTAAGTGTTTTTTTTATTACTTTGCATATCGTGCTTACTTTCTGTACTAATCTTTTGTACTATTTATTCCGTTTGTGATTCTGTTCATATTACTCCATGCTTTACATACTCAGTACATACTTCGTACTGACCCCTTTTCTTCGGGGGCTGCGTTTCATGCCACGCAGGTACACCCAGATGATGTAGAATACTTTGCTAGGAAGTGTTTCAGCGAGATTGGCGAACTCCACTTCCTTCCGGAGTGTTGCCGAGTCAGAGTGTATATAAGTTGTGATTTCTGATTTGTGTTAGAGACTTTGCAGACAGAGTTGTGGGTACAGAACATCAGTTTTGTAAGCGGCTTCATCAGTCGATGTGACATTTTGTGATATGTTACATATTTTATATGATTACAGGTTTTGTTTGATTTGTGAACGATAGAAAGAAAGTTTCTGAAAACCTTACCATGTGTTTCATGTTCGTTTGATTTGAAAGTTTGAAAAGAGTATGTATGTAATAAGAGTTAGAGGGTTCGCTCGGCTCCGAATATGGGGTCGGGTGCCCATCACACCCTAGTAAGGTTAGGGTGTGACAAAGGGGGTTGCGTTTCATGCCACGCAGGTACACCCAGATGATGTAGAAGACTTTGCTAGGAGGTGTTTCAGCGAGATTGGCGAACTCCACTTCCTTCCGGAGTGTTGTCGAGTCAGAGCGTATATAAGTTGTGATTTCTGATTTGTGTTAGAGACATTGCAGACAGAGTTGTGGGTACAGAACATCAGTTTTGTAAGCGGCTTCATCAGCCGATGTGACATTTTGTGATATGTTACAGATTTTATATGATTGCAGGTTTTGTTTGATTTGTGAACGATAGAAAGAAAGTTTCTGAAAACCTTACCATGTGTTTCATGTTCATTTGATTTGAAAGTTTGAAAAGAGTATGTATGTAATAAGAGTCAGAGGGTTCGCTCGGCTCCGAATATGGGGTCGGGTGCCCATCACACCCTAGTAAGGTTAGGGTGTGACACATTCGGTACACATAGCCTGCCTCGGCATCTGAGAATCCCATCCCTGGAAACTTCAAATAGGGACTTCTCTTTTCCATGAGATGTGTCTCTATAACGACACAAATGAGGATCTTCATACTGACGCTCTTTCACTTCTATATCCAGAGATTAAACTGTGGGATCACTAATACCAATCCCTTCACTACCCGAATCAATTACACGCACTCCGAGGTTAGCTAATTGGTGGAGCTCATGAACAATCTCTTTCTTTTCCGGAGGAACTTCACATAAACTTCCCATTGTTCGGCGGCTAAGCGCGTCAGCTACTACATTTGCTTTTCCGGGGTGGTAATAAATATTCACATCATAATCTTTCAATAACTCTAACCACCACCTCTGCCGCAGATTTAACTCCTTCTGTTTGAAAATGTACTAAAGACTCTTGTGATCTGTATAGATATCAACGTGCAGACCATACAAGTAATGTCTCCACAACTTTAATGCATGAATGATTGCAGCCAATTCGAGATCATGAGTTGGATAGTTCTTTTCATGTTTCCGCAGCTATCTCGAAGCATAGGCAATGACTCTACCATGCTGGATTAACACACATCATAGCCCAACACCGGAAGCATCACAGTACACTACATAACCATCTGGCCCTTCTGGAAGTGTTAAGACCGGAGCTGAGGTTAGCCTGTCCTTCAACTCTTAGAAGCTGCGTTCACAAGCATCATTCCACTGAAAGTGAGCCGACTTCTGGGTTAGCTTCGTCAATGGGGTTGAAATAGAGGAAAACCCCTCTACAAACCTCCTATAGTAACCTGCCAATCCCAGAAAACTACGGACTTGGCTAAGTCTTCACAGCTTCAATTTTCTGAGTGTCGACTCGAATACCATAATTTGAAATAACATGGCCCAGAAATGTTACAGAATTCAGCCAAAACTCACACTTTGAAAATTTTGCATATAATTCTCGAGCTCGAAGAATTCCAAGAACGATACGTAAATGATCTGCATGCTCTGATTCTGTGCGAGAGTATACCAAAATATCATCAATGAATACTATCACGAATAAATCCAAGAGTGGCCTGAATACATTATTCATTAAATTTACGAACACTGCCGGAGCATTAGTCAACCCAAACGACATCACCCAAAATTCATAGGGGCCATATCTCGTTCTGAATGTTTTTTTGGGAATATCTTCTTCTCTAACCCTCACTGGATGATAACCCGACCTCAAGTCTATTTTAGAAAACCACTTGGCACCCTGTAGTTGATCAAATAAATCATCAATCCTTGGGAGAGGATATTTGTTCTTTATCGTTACCTTGTTCAACTGCCTATAATCAATGGACATTCATAGAGAACCATATTTATTTCTCACAAACAAGACTGGTGCTCCCCACGGTGATGAACTGGGCCTAATAAACCCTTTCTTAAGAAAATCTTTCAGCTGTGCCTTTAGCTCCTTCAATTCCGCTGGAGCCATTCGATGAGGAGGAATAGAAATAGGCTTGGTGTCCGGAAACACATCAATGGCAAAGTCAATCTCTCATTCTGGAGGAAGACCGGGAAGTTCATCTGGAAATGCATCCGAAAATTCAGTCACTACCGGAACTGTTTGGAAAATTGGTGACTTTGCTTCAGTGTCATGAACTCGAACTAGGTGATAAATATAGCCTTTAGCTATCATCTTTCTTGCCTTGAGGTAGGAAATGAACCTACCTTTTGGAGATGCTGTGTTACCCTTCCATTCAAGCGCGGGCTCTCCCGGAAATTGAAATCGAACTACTTTAATTCGGCAATCGACATTAGCATAACATTATACCAACCAATCCATACCCATAATCACATCAAAATCTAGCATTTCCAGCTCAATTAAATCAGCTTTGGTCTGGCGATCACATATCACCAATACACAATTTTTACACTTGTCTTGCTATCATAGGATCACCAACCGGAGTTGATACCTCAAAAGGTTTAATTGGCTCAGGTTTCACCCCAATGCGACCAGTAACACACGGAGTAATATAAGAGAATGTATAACCCGGATCTATCAATGCATATAAATCATGGGAAAATATGGACAATGTACCTGTAACCACATCCGGGGAGGACTCAAGATCCTATCGTCCGGCTAAAGCATACACACGGGGCTGAGTGGCACCAGAAGTAGATGCTCCCCCTCTGCCTCTACCTCGACTTGCTGACATCTGAGGAGTCTGCCCTACCGGGCGCTCTGACGAAGAACCAGCGGCTGAACCTGTGGGCTGAACCCCACCTCTACCATACCGCGGGGGACAATCTCGCATCAAATACCCAGCCTATCCACAAACATAACAAGCATCTGTGTCCTGGCGACATGGCCCCGAGTGTAATTTCCTACACCGGCTAAATCTTGGAACTGGTGGTCTGCTCTGACTATAATCACCCCCAAACTGAGAACCCGAAGCTCTCGAACTCTGACCCTATCCTGAAGGAAAGGAGCGATCAAATCTCCTATCTACAAATCGTGGAGGCGCACTAGTCACCGACTGGCCCGAATGTCTGGAATGTCTGCCTCGATCCCCCTCTATAGTCGCTACCTGCCACTATAGATCTGACCCTCTTGCTTTTCCTTCTATAAATATCACGATCACCCCTTTGTGGTTGTTGTCGACCCTCTAAGTTATGGGCATGGGCTTGTATTCGGGAAATATCCATCCCGTCTTGCAATGAAGCCGGTAAGCAATCTTTAAATAAATGTGGCCCCAAGCCACTCACAAATCTATGTACCCGATCTCCCATGTCGGCCACCATAGTCGGGGCATACCTAACCAAAGAATTAAATTGAAGACTATATTCCCGGGCACTCATGTTTCCTTGCTTAAGATTTAAAAATCTATCCGCTCTAGCTCGGCGGACCTCGGGTGGCAAATAGTGACGGATGAAAGCATCTACAAACTCTTGCCACACGGGAGGAGGCGCATTCTCTTTTCTCGATGCTATCCAGTTATTATACCACAACACCGCCACATCTCGGAGTCTATACGATGCCAACTCCACGGATTCATTCTTGGAGGCATGAATAGTCTTCAAGGTTCTCAGCATCTCATCAATAAAGCCTTGCGGGTCTTCATCTGGCTTTGACCCGAAAAACTCCGGAGGATTCAAACTCATAAAATCGTAGGCTCTGGTACTAGCTGACCGATCACTTGGACCTGCATTCTGCCGTTGTGCCTAGGCGGCAACCAACTGTGTGAATAAATGAATGGCCTCGGTCACTTGTTGACCCGAAGCGCCCGGTGGAGGAATTGGAGCTGAAGCTCCTCCTCGTTCTTCTACATTGGGCGGGGTAGAGAAAGTATTAGATAGGGACTCATTATATGACTCGCCCTCTTATACATGCATCGGTGGCACTCTTTCCACCCGCCTTTTAATCGCAGTCTTGCCCTTCTGGGCGGCTGTAGCTTTTCATTTTGGCGGCATTTTTGAAATCACAACACACTATTAAGCGGGGAGAATCTTATAAGACAGCTCTATCGCACGATCTCTTAAGATGAAAGATGGTCATTTTTCCTAAATGCCCTGTAGCCGCTTGTTTATTAGTGTGCGCGTAACACACCATAAACAAGACTCTACTAGACACGGCTCATAGACACTTCCTAGTACTGAACTGCTCTGATACCACTCTTGTTACGACCCGGCTAGGGGCCGAGATGGGCACCCGGGCCTAACCACCGAGCACCACTCGTTCTACCGCTTATCATACTCCTTAAACATTCTTTTATTAAATTCATACTCACATTATAAGAAAATCATCTTTCCTTTGAAAACATGAATACTTTTATATACAAAAGCCTTTCGGCCATCCAAATAATATATATACATGATAGCAATATTGTGAGACCATATAACCCACACTGCGTATCTACGAGCCTCTACTGGAGTGCTAGACATAAGGACGGGACAGGACCCCGTCGTGCCCAAAATATGCATACATATATACCAAAATAATAATCAATGGCACCTCCGGAAAATGGAGTGCTCTCAATCAGCTAACAGCTCCTGCGAGTCTGGATCAAGCTCACCTCCCTGTCTACCTATGGGCATGAACACAGCATCCAAAGAAAACGGATGTCAGTACGAACATTGTACTGAGTATGTAAGACAAGAATGAAATAAGTATAATAGGAGGATCGTGAGCCATAAGAGAAAGATATAACCTGCATAAGTTTCATAAGTGAATACATTTCGTACACATATCGTATATTTATATAATCATGGTACATATGTCATCCCATCAAATATATCATCACATCATAATACTCATCGTTAACCCGCGTCCGGGTAACCATCATATGCCCGCCCACTAATGGTGATCATGCCCGGCCCTCTAGGCTCAGTGTAAAAATAGCAGCCGGCCTTCGCATTGACATGCCCGGCCATTGAGGCACAGTGGAATCATATGCAGCCAGCCTTAGCGGTGACATGCCCGGCCATTGAGGCACGGTGGAATCATATCATCATATAACATAACCATCGTAACTCATCATTATTACACGTCTCATGAACATATCATACACTTGTCATAGCTTAACATTTTCATACATAACATAGGCATATTATAAGCTTGCATTATTAATTATCTTATAGACATACCATGACTTAGCATCATTATACATTTATTATTAAGAGCATACATTAGACTTTGAAGGAAACTATGGCTATGTCGGGGTGACATAAGGTCGTGAGCCCCCGATTATATTATGGATTAATCATCAACATCATATCTCACCTTGAAGGAACTAACAATTTAAGGTGAGTGTGCGCAAAGAGCAGCATCGATGAGACCATACTTAGAATTACTAGCTTCATGGACACCTTATATCACACTAAGATTCCTCATACTTATATTCATCATCATCATTATTATGCTCGTATGTAATTTGGTATATTTACGAACTCATAGTCTCCATCGTATAGGATGATCATGGAAAACTTGAAAGATTCATGCCTTTGAAGGAAGGGATTAGCCTTACATACCTTTTTCGTTTACCTAGTTTATCGTTTGCTTGCTCTCCTTCAACGCCCACGTTTCTTCCTTCAAGAGAATTCGCATGAACGTTAGCTAATCGACTATAAGAACGCGTTACTATTTCTAGGGAAAATTGGGAAGCATTTCCTTTGTTTTTACTACTTTTCCCATATTCTATATCGACTCCCAAATGTTCATACCAACATTCACAATATTGCAAACAACAATCATCATTTATCTACATTTATCACAATTCACCATTTCCCTTCAATTTCTCCGCAATTATGGTTATAGCTCATTATCGCGTTTTCTCATATATAATACTTATTCCATGGTGTAAATGTCATTTATAACATATTCACAATCACAACATACCAACATTCATGATTCTCCCCAACCACTATTCAACAATGACACTATTCACTCATTTATGACCCATTTTCTATGTCTTTCTACAATTCAAGTGTCTTAGCCTTCCAATACCTTAAACAACATGGTATGGTCATGAAACTTACCTTAGATAGTGTAGAAACAAGCTTTGAATGGAAATACTCCTCTAGCACCAAAACCCTATTTCACTTCTCTTGGGATTTCTTGGCTTGGATGACTTTAATGGGTCTCACACTCTTGATTCTTGTTGGTTTGATGAAGTTGATCATCAATTTACTTTGGGTTCTTGTGGATGAAGAGTGGATAGAATATTCTAGAGGTTTTTTGACTTGTGGAGTGAAAATGAAATGAAAATGAAATGAGAGAGAGGTCCCTTATATTAATTCAAAACCTGTCCCGACCAGAACAAACGGACCAACATACGGTCTGTATATTTTACACTGACCGTATGTCTGGACCGTATGTTTGGTCCAGTGAAGTGTTCCATTCTGGGCTGAACCTACGGCTGGACATACGGTCCATGTATTTTATACGGCCAGTATGTCTGGCCGTATAATGTCTAGCTATTTGGGACTTGTTCTCGTCGACGCGTTTGATCTCTGATTCTTATGAAACCTTCTTGAAACTTGTTTAACACCTCAATAACAATCTAAGGGACGTTATTAGTCTTCTCTAAGACGTCATTACTCCATCATTAACTCGTCGCGTAAAATTCCTACCCGACACATAACATATCCTTTACTTTCTTTGTCAAAGTTCTTCCTTTTTGGTCAAATGTCTTTAAATCTCGATTAAGATCATCAAATGCTATTTATTACTTATCAAAATCACCGTATACCTCGTGTTCCTCGCTAGCCTATTCACTGTACATTAACGGGGAATTTTCCAAGGTGTAACAACAAGAGTCTCCAGTACATTTTCAAGCAAAAGGAGTTGAATCTACGACAGAGGCGATGATTAGAGCTATTGAAAAACTACGATGTGAGTATTTTATATCATCCTGGAAAAACAAATGTGGTAGCCGATGCGCTTAGCCGAAAATCCATGGGCAGTCTACGTGATGTTCAGCCAGAAAAGAAAGAACTGGTCCGTGAACTCCACCAGTTAGCTAGCCTAGGAGTCTGTTTAATAGACTTAGGCAATGCAGGAGTTACTGTTCACAATCCATCTGTTTCATCCTTAGACACGGAAATGAAAAAATGCCAATATGAAGATCCCAAGTTGAGTCAGTATAGAGATAGCCTTCCACAGAAGGAAAAGTCACCATTTGAGATTTCTACATATGGGATTCTCAGGTATAGAAGTTGGCTATGTGTCTCGGATGTTGCGAGATTACGCCATCAGATCTTGGAAGAAGCTCATTACTCCCGGTATTCAATCCATCCAGGAGCGACAAAAATGTACCACGACCTTAAGTCAATGTATTGGTGGGATGGTGTGAAGAAAGATATAGCAGAATTTGTAGCTCAATGCCCAAATTGTCAACAAGTGAAAATTGAGCATGAAAAGCCAGGAGGATTGTTCCAGGCCATAGAAATTCCAGCCTAGAATTGGGAGGTGATCAACATAGACTTTATTGTAGGCTTACCTCGTTCTCGGCTTAATTATGACTCCATATAGGTGATTGTTGACCGACTCACGAAGTCAACTCATTTTCTTCTAGTCAAGACTACATACTCAGCAGAAGATGATACAAAGTTATATCTTAAAGAGATAGTGCGACTTCATGGTGTCCCAGTATCTATTATCACAGATAGAGGATCACAATTTACTGCTAAATTTTGGAAGTCCTTTCAAGAAGGTTTGGGAACTCAAGTAAGACTCAGCACAACATTTCACCCATAGACGGATGGGCAAGCTGAATGCACTATCCAGACCTTGGAAGATATGTTGCGGGCATGTGTATTGGACTTCGGAGGTAATTAGGATGAACATTTACCACTTATTGAATTTTCATATAATAACATTTATCATTCCAGTATCCAAATGGCTCCATATGAGGCTCTGTACGGGAGGAAGTGTAGATCGCCAATTGGGTGGTTTGAAGTAGGAGAGACACAATTAATAGGTCCAGAATTGATTCAGCAAGCGGTGGAAAAGATCAAGCTTATTAGAGACAGATTGTTGATAGCCCAAAGTCACAAGAAATCTTATGCAGATCATTGTCGACGTGTTACACCCCGTACTTCGAAGAAGCACTTATCAAATTTGAAACATAAGTACATTGAGTTATGGCTAAGAAAAACCACTTTAGAATGTAAGGAGCAAGAATTATTAAGTATATTTAATTACAAAAGGATGTATATAAGGTATACCGAAAGGTTTTATAAGGAAATTAGTGGAAGAAATGGAGTGGTACGACTTTGGAGAAAGGATGGGTGAAGTTTTGTGTGAAAAGTTTGGTCCAATTTGAGGGAAGCATATTTCTTAGCATATGAAGCGTTTTGAAGTGAAACAAAAGCCTAAAATTAAGTTCGCCGAGTCTAGTTTCCAACGCAACAAACCGCTCGTCGATAGGACTTCGGAGTAGAGAATTATGGACATTACTAGTTCGGCTAACAAAGCCGAAACGCATGCTACAGTACCGCTACAGTACCCCCTTGCTACACTAAAGTACTGCTACAGTAAATTGCTACAGTGAAGCGACCCGAATTTTACCCTTATATAATGGGTAATAACCCCTTTTTTCACCATATTTTGCTCAGAAATTTCCAGAAATTAGAATAGAGAGAGTGAGGGAATCAAAAAGTGAGCAATTTTCAAGTAGCGGAGTAGTAGTTTAGGTCCGGATAGCTCGCAGTTGTGTTTGTAGTCGTATTTTGAGATGGATTCGGTTCGGATTCTAGGCGAACACTGAAGATATTGTTGTCCTAGTAAGAATAAGGTATGGATCTCTTTCTATTTACATTAATACTGGTTTATTCACGAAGATAGTGTGTTTAGATAATTGTTTAGTAAGTTGATTTAATGGTATATATTGGTGTTGGAAATGATGTTATTGATGTTGGTGTTGTTGTTGTTGTTGGTTGTTGAGTTGAGGATTCGGGCTAGGCATATAAGCAGGGGAGATGCTGCCCGATTTTCGGCAGGATATAGAAAGTTTTACTTGAAAGCTTAACACAAGTATACTATAATGAGTCTAACTATAGTGTGAATCCTTTTAAATGTAGACTCACGAGCTTGGATGAATAGGTGTAGATAATTGGAGAGTGAGCAGGTATGTAAAGTTACCCTTTCTTTCTTTTTTGGCATGAATTACATAAAGAGGGCGAATGACGAACATACATGACTCCAATGAATTCTAGTTCTCAGTGGTAGTTTGTTACACCTCAGAAATGTTTCGTGAGCCAAAAATGAATAGACCAACGAAGGGCATGAGTGTGCGATGTTTTATTAAGTAAGGAATGACTATTTATGAACTTTGGAATTAAGAAAGTTGTAGAATTTCATTTCAGCCAGTGGTCGTAAAATGGAATACGGCCCGTAAAGTGATTTACGGACCATAAAGTGCCGTTGTGCTTCAACATTTCAAAAATTTCAACTTTCTATCAAATGCTTCAAATAGTTAAAAACGACTTGGAATACGGACCGTAAATTGAAATACGGCCCGTAAACTAAGTCGTAAACTGCCATGATCTTCAACCAACCTTTCTGTTTCTGATATGCTCAAATACGGTCGCGAAAGACGGACCGTAAACCGGTATACGGGTTGTAAAGTGGGGTTTACAACCACTGTGCATTTCGACCACTGTTCATAAAAATCAGATTTTAGCTATTAAAAAGGAGGGACCCAAGTTCATTTTCTCATTTCATCTTCACGAAATTCCTCCCTAGAAATCTCTAGAACACTCCAAACACTTCAACCACAAGAATACCAAGGAAATAAATTATCATCAACACCAAATCTATGAAACAAAGTGTATGAAACCTAATTGGAAGTCATCTTCAAGAAATTCCAAAAGAGGTGAAGATGGGTTTTGGTGCTAAAGAAGTGATTCCACTCTAGGCTTGTCCCACCATCATCTAAGGTATGTTTCGTGACGTTATCATGTTATTTAAGGTATTGGAAAGCTAAGATTCTTAAAATTTAGAAGAACATAGAAAATGGGCCATTACTGAGTGAATAGTGTCACAATTGAATGATAGTTGATTGGAATCATGAACGTTGATATGTTGTGATGATGAATACGTTATAAATGGCGTATAGACCATGGAATAGGTGTGAAGTAAGCAAAATTAGGGTGATGAGCTAAAACCATTAAATGTGGAGAAATTAGAGAAAAATGGTGGATTTTGCTAAATATAGATAAGTGATGAATGTTGATACGATATTGTGAGTGTTGTTGTAAATGTTTGGGAGTTGAAATCGAACATGAGAAAAGCAGTAGAAACAAAGGAAATGCTGCCCAATTTTCTCTAGAAATAACGATGCGTTCTTGTGGTCGATTGACTAACTATAATGCGTATTCTCTCGTGATGGTAACAAAGTGATATTGAAGGAGAAAAAGTGAACGATAGCTTAACTAAGGGACAAAGGTATGTGAGGCTAGTACTTTTCTTTCTATGGCATGAATCCCATGATATGATTCTTTTCCCTTTCCATGATTCTCCTATACTCCGGAAAGCCAAGGGCCTAAGATCATGAATAGCTATATGAGTCAAGAGATATGATATGACGTTCTTATAAAGTAAATGATGTTGTTCCTTGTATACGCTCACCTTACATAATAACCCCTTCAAGGTGAGGCAGAATGTTCATATATGTTCATAATGCAATCAAGGGTTCACGACCTTACGTCACCTCGATAGAGTGCAGTTTTTCTAGAGTCTTTATGCATGTACGATGACAAGTATATTTTGATAAGCATAATTATTATAGGTATTTTATGATGAGCATGTCATGATTGCATCACACCGGGCCTAGTTGGCCAGGCAGTCACCGCGAAAGCGGGCAGCTATACGATACACCATGGCCAGTTGGCATGGGCAGACACCCCTAGTGGGCGGCATGAGATGGTACCCCGGACGCGGGCTAATGTTACTGATCATCACACCGCACCTATATGGTCGGGAAGTTTAGATATATATACATATGATATGCATACATGAGATGATGATAATCATAAAAGTAAGTTAGCATGCATTACTTTTCATATGATTCCCAGTCAGGTACAGTTGCTCCATACTTGATGCCTCCTTTACTTTCTTGATGTTTTGTTTTTGTTCATGCCTTTCATACTCAGTACAACATTCATACTGTCGTCTGTTTTCTTTGGACGCTGTGTTCATGCCCACAGGTAGACATGGAGGTGAGCTCGATCCGGATTCTTAGGAGATGTCAGCTGATTGAAAGCACTCCATTGTCCGGAGGTGCTTATGATTATCCTTTTGGTTCACATGTATATTTTGGGCATGACGGAGTCTTGTTCCGTCTACATGTATAGTATGTCAGTAGAGGCTCGTAGATGTGCAGTGTGGGTTAGATGGTCTCACAAGTTTATTACAGCATGCATGTCTATATTATATATATTATCTTGATGGCCTAATGAGGCATTTGTATATATATATAGACTAATTGTGTTTTCCACCCAAAAATGATTTTCGTACAATCATGAATGATAAAGAATCGTAAATGACTATGACAAGTGAGGAAATAAGGGGTGCTAGGTGGTCAGCCTCGGGTACACGTCGCGGCCCCTAGCTGGGTCGTGACAGAAGTGGTATCAGAGCGGTTCAGTCCTTGGAAGTGACTACGAGCCGTGTCTAGTATAGTCTTGTTTATGGTGTGTTGCGCCCCACGCTAATAAATAAGAGGCTACAGGGCATTTAGGAAGACAACCATCTTTCTTCCTATGAGATCGTGTGATAGAGCCATGCATAAGATTTTATTCTTCCTAAAAGTGCGTTGTGATTTCAGAATGCCGCCAAAGGGAAAAGCTACAGCCGCCTAGAAGGGCGAAGCTACGATGAAGAGGAAGGCAAAAAGAGAGCCTCCGGCGAATGTAGACGAGGGAGAATCACAAAATGAGGCCTCGCCCAATGTAGAAGAGCAAGGAGGAGCCTCAGTCCCAGTTCCTCCACCAGTTGCTTCGGGTCAACAAGTGACCGAAGCTATTCATCTATTGATGCAATTGGTTGCCGCCCAGGCACAGCGGCAGAGTGCGGGCCCAAGTGATCGCTCCGCTAGTACGAGAGCTCGTGATTTCCTGACTTTAAATCCTCCGACATTTTTCGAGTCGAAGCCAGATGAGGACCCACAAGGCTTCATTGAAGAGATGCTGAGGACGTTGAAACTTATGCATGCTTCTGAGACCGAATCGGTAGAGTTGACTTCTTATAGACTCTGCGATATGGCGGTATTGTGGTATAACAACTGGATAGCATCGAGGACAGAAAATGCACCTCCTCCCATTTGGCAAAAGTTTGTTGATGCTTTCATTCACCATTATTTGCCGCCCGAGGTCCGCCGAGCTAGAGCGGACAGGTTCTTGAATCTGAAGCAAGGAAGCATGAGTGCTCGGGAGTATAGCATGCAGTTTAATTCTCTGGCCAGGTATGCCCCGACTATTGTGGCCGATATGGGCGATCGTGTACACAGATTTATGAGTGGTTTGGGGCCACATTTGTTTAGAGATTGTCTGACGGCCTCTTTGCAAGACGGGATGGATATTTCCTGAATACAAGCACATGCTCAGAATCTTGAGGAACGACAACAGCTGTAGAGAAGCGATCGTGATAATGACAGAAGGCAAGGTAAGTGAGCTAGATCTATGGGAGCGAGCAGTGATTATAGAGGGGGACCGAGACAGATGCATTCTAGGCACTCAGGTCAGTCAGTGACTAGTGCGCCTCTCAGATTCTCAAATAGGAGGTTTGATCGTTCTTTTCAGACAGGACAGGGCCAAAGTTTGAGGGCCTCAAATTCTCAGTTTAGGGGAGATTCTAGTCAAAGGAGACCCTCAGTACCGCGGTGCAGCCAGTGCAGTAGACTGCATTCCGGACAGTGTCGTCAGGGTTCGGATGATTGCTACGCCTGCGGGCAGGTTGGTCATATGATGAGAGATTGCCCTTCAGCAAGGGGTAGAGTTGGGACTCAGCCTACAGGATCAGCTGCTGAGTCTTCTTCAGTACGCCCGATAGCACAGACTCTTCAGACTACAGCAGGTAGAGGCAGAGGCATAGGGGGAGCATCTACCTCAGGTGCCGTTCAGCCCCGCGTATATGCTTTAGCTGGGCAATAGGATCTTGAGTCTTCCCAGATATTGTCATAGGTACATAGACTATATTTTCCCGTGATGTATATGCTTTGATCAATCCAGGTTCTACTTTCTCTTACGTTACTCCGTATGTCGCGGATTGTATTGGGGTGAAATCCGAGCTCATTAAACCTTTTGAGGTATTCACTCCGGTTGGTGATCCGGTAATAGCGAGGAAAGTATACAAAAATTGTGTCATTATTTTATGTGATCGCCAGACTAAAGCCGATTTGATTGAGCTTGAAATGATAGATTTCGATGTAATTATGGGCATGGATTGGTTGGCCTCATGTTATGCTAATGTCGATTGCCGAACGAAAATGGTTCGATTTCAATTTCCGGGAGAGCCCGTACTTGAATGGAATGGTAATACGGCATCCCCAAAGGGTAGGTTTATTTCCTACCTTAAGGCAAGAAAGATGATAGCTAAAGGCTATATTTATCATCTAGTTCGGGTTCATGACACCAAGGCAAAATCGCCAGCTTTCCAATCTGTTTCGGTAGTGAATGAATTCCCAGACGAACTACCAGGTGTTCCTCCTGAGAGGGAAATTGACATCACTATTGATGTATTGCCGGACACGGAGCCCATTTCTATTCCTCCTTATCGAATGGCTCCGGCAGAATTGAAAGAGCTGAAGGCACAGTTGAAGGACTTGCTCGAAAAGGGGTTTATAAGGCCCAGTTCATCGCCGTGGGAGCACCAGTCTTGTTCGTGAGAAAGAAGGACGGATCTCTACGGATGTGCATCGATTATAGACAGCTGAACAAGGTAACAATAAAGAACAAGTATCCCCTCCCCAGAATTGACGATTTGTTTGACTAATTACAGGGTGCTAAGTGGTTCTCCAAGATAGATCTGAGATCTGTTTATCATCAAGTGAGAATTAGCGAAGAAGATATTCCCAAAACAGCCTTCAGAACGAGGTATGGCCACTATGAGTTTCGAGTGATGTCATTTGGGTTGACAAATGCCCCGACAGTGTTCATGAATCTAATGAATAATGTGTTCAGGGCATTTTTGGATCTCTTCGTGATAGTATTTATTGATGATATTCTAGTGTATTCTCGCACAGAAACAGAACATGCAGATCATCTAAGAATTATTCTTGGCATTCTTCGAGCTCGGGAATTATATGCAAAATTCTCAAAGTCCGAGTTTTGGCTAAATTTTGTGGCATTCCTAGGTCATGTTATTTCAGATGATGGCATCCAAGTTGATACTCAGAAAATAGAAGCTGTGAGGACTTGGCCAAGGCCTACAGCGCCTACGGAAGTTCGTAGTTTTCTGGGTTTGGCAGGTTATTATAGAAGGTTTGTAGAGGGCTTTTCATCTATTTCAGCTCAATTGACGAAGCTAACCCAGAAGTCGGCGAAATTTCAGTGGAACGATGCATGCGAGCGTAGTTTCCAAGAGTTGAAAGATAGGTTGACCTCAGCTCCAGTACTAACACTTCCAGAAGGGACAGATGGTTATGTTGTGTATTGTGATGCTTCTGGTGTGGGACTAGGATGTGTATTGATGCAGCATGGGCAGGTGATTGTATACGTTTCGAGACAGTTACGGAACCATGAGAAGAATTATCCAACTCATGATCTCGAATTGGCCGCGGTTATTCATGCCTTAAAGATATGGAGGCATTATTTGTATGGTGTGCACGTCGATATCTATACAGATCACAAGAGTCCCCATCATATCTTCAGACAGAAGGAGTTGAACTTGCGGTAGAGACGGTGGTTAGAATTGTTGAAAGACTATGATGTGGACATTTTGTACCATCCCAGAAAAGCTAACGTAGTAGCCGATGCGCTTAGCCGTCGATCAATGGGTAGCTTATGTGAAGTTCCTTTAGAAAAGAAGGAGATGGTTCGGGAGCTCCATCGATTAACAAGTCTTGGAATACGTGCAATTGATTCGGGTAGTACAGGCATCAACATTAATGACCCTACAGTTTCATCCTTGAATATAGAAGTGAAGGAACGACAATATGAAGATTCTCAATTAAGCCGATACCGAGATCTATCTCGTGGAAAGGAAAAGTCTCCATTTAAAGTTTCCATAGATGGGATCCTTAGATATCGAGGCAGGCTATGTGTACCGGATGTGGCAAAATTGCGCCAACGGAGTTTAGAGGAAGCACACTATTCTCGGCATTCTATTCACCCCGGTGCAACTAAAATGTATCATGACCTCAAATTGATATACTGGTGGGATGGCATGAAGAGGGACATAGTAGATTTTGTAGCGCAATGTCCGAATTGCCAACAGGTAAAAGCTGAACATCAGAAGCCAGGGGGCTTGTTACAGGCAATAGAAATCCCTACTTGGAAATGGGAAGTGATAAACATGGATTTCATCGTGGGATTACCCCGTTCCCGTGGCAGGTATGAATCTATATGGGTGATCGTGATTAGGCTGACGAAAGCAACCCATTTTCTTCCAGTCAAGACCACGTACACAGCAGAAGACTATGCAAGGTTGTATCTCAAAGAAATTATGCGACTCTATGGAATCCCATTATCTATCATCACAGATAGAGGGGCACAGTTTACAGCCAAATTCTGGAAATCCTTTCAAGAAGGTCTAGGCACTCAAGTGAAGCTTAGCACGGCATTTCATCCACAGACTGACGGACAAGCCGAGCGTACTATTCAGACCTTGGAGGATATGTTACGAGCATGTGTACTGGATTTTGGTTGAAGTTGGGACAATCATTTGCCGCTAATTGAATTTGCATATAACAACAACTATCATTCCAGTATACAAATGGCCCCATATGAAGCTTTATATGGAAGGAAATGTAGATCTCCAATCGGATGGTTCAAAATAGGAGAAGCACAACTAGTGGGCCCTGAATTGATCCAACAAGCAATAGAAAAAGTCAAGGTGATCCAAGATCGGTTGTTGACAGCTCAAAGTCGCCAAAAGTCCTATGCGGACAATAGCCGATGAGATTTGGAATTTCAAGCCGGTGATTGGGTGTTCTTGAAAGTGTCGTCAATGAAAGGGGTGATGAGATTTTGTAAGAAAGGGAAGCTAAGTCCCAGATACATTGAACCCTACAAAATCATCCGCAAGGTGGGTCAGGCAGCCTATGAATTGGAATTGCCTTCGGAGCTTGAATCAGTCCATCCAGTCTTCCACGTTTCGATGCTCCGCAAGTGTGTTGGAGACCCCACCAAGATTGTCCCGGTAGCCGATGTGCAAATAACGGAAAAGCTAACCTATGAAGAAGTACCTATTGCCATCTTGGGTAGGCAAGTGCGCAAACTTCGAAATAAAGAGGTAGCGTCAGTCAAAGTGTTGTGGCGAACCAAAAATCTGGAAGAAATGACTTGGGAAGCAGAAGAGAGCATGAAATCCAAGTACCCACACTTATTCCAACCCCCGGGAGAGATCCAAGATAAAACGCCGACGATATGAGGTATGTACGCTTCATTTTTATGCTTTTGGTCGTGTGTGGCCACTGATATGTTGATATTGTGATATAGTCCTGTGAGGCGATGATATTATGGGTTGTTGTGACGGGTCGGTAGTGTCAAATTACAGGGGAAACTCTGGCGGAATTTTCGTAGAATCCCGAATGTTTAACATTCGAGGGCGAATGTTCCAAAAAGGGGGGAAGAGTGTTACACCTCAAAAAAATTTCGTGAGCCAACAATGAATAGATCAACGAAGGGCATGAGTGTGCGATGTTTTATTAAGTAGGGAATGACTATTTATGAACTTTGGAATTAAGAAAGTTGTAGAATTTCATTTCAGCCAGTGGTCGTAAAATGGAATACGGCCCGTAAAGTGATTTACGGACCATAAAGTGCCGTTGTCCTTCAACATTTCAAAAATTTCAACTTTCTGTCAAATGCTTCAAATAGTTAAAAACGACTTGGAATACGGACCGTAAATTGAAATACGGCCCGTAAACTAAGTCGTAAACTGCCATGATCTTCAACCAACCTTTCTGTTTCTGATATGCTCAAATACGGTCGCGAAGGACGGACCGTAAACCGGTATACGATTTGTAAAGTGGGGTTTACAACCACTGTGCATTTCGACCACTGTTCATAAAAATCAGATTTTAGCTATTAAAAAGGAGGGACCCAAGTTCATTTTCTCATTTCATCTTCACGAAATTCCTCCCTAGAAATATCTAGAACACTCCAAACACTTCAACCACAAGAATACCAAGGAAATCAATGATCATCAACACCAAATCTATGAAACAAAGTGTATGAAACCTAATTGGAAGTCATCTCCTTCAAGAAATTCCAAAAGAGGTGAAGAAGGGTTTGGGTGCTAAAGAAGTGATTCCACTCCAGGCTTGTCCCACCATCATCTAAGGTATGTTTCATGACGTTATAATGTTATTTAAGGTATTGGAAATCTAAGATGCTTGAAATGTGGAAGAACATAGAAAATGGGACATTATTGAGTGAATAGTGTCACAATTGAATGATAGTTGATTGGAATCATGAAAGTTGATATGTTGTGATGATGAATACGTTATAAATGGCGTATAGACCATGGAATAGGTGTGAAGTAAGCAAAATTAGGGTGATGAGCTAAAACCATTAAATGTGGAGAAATTGGAGAAATATTGTGGATTTTGCTAAATATAGATAAGTGATGAATGTTGATACGATATTGTGAGTGTTGTTGTAAATGTTTGGGAGTTGAAATAGAACATGAGAAAAGCAGTAGAAACAAAGGAAATTCTGCCCAATTTTCTCTAGAAATAAAGATGCGTTCTTATAGTCGATTGACTAACTATAATGCATATTCTCTCGTGAAGGTAACAACGTGATATTGAAGGAGAACAAGTGAATGATAGCTTAACTAAGCGACAAAGGTATGTGAGGCTAGTACTTTTCTTTCTATGGCATGAATCCCATGATATGATTCTTTTCCCTTTCCATGATTCTCCTATACTCCGGAAAGCCAAGGGCCTAAGATCATGAATAGCTATATGAGTCAAGAGATATGGTATGACGTTCTTATAAAGTAAATGATGTTGTTCCCTGTATACGCTCACCTTATATTCTAACCCCTTCAAGGTGAGGAAGAATGTTCATATATGTTCATAATGCAATCGAGGGTTCACGACCTTAGGTCACATCAATACAGTGCAGTTGTTCTAGAGTCTTTATGCATGTACGATGACAAGTATATTTTGATAAGGATAATTATTATAAGTATTTTATGATGAGCATGTCATGATTGCATCACACCGGGCCTAGTTGGCCGGGCAGTCACCGCGAAAGCGGGCAGCTATACGATACACCATGGCCAGTTGGCATGGGCAGACACCACTAGTGGGCGGCATGAGATGGTACCCCGGACGCGGGCTAATGTTACTAATCATCACGCCGCACCTATATGGTCAGGAAGTTTAGATATATATACATATGATATGCATACATGAGGTGATGATAAGCATAAAAGTAAGTTAGCATGCATTACTTTTCATATGATTCCCAGTCAGGTACAGTTGCTCCATACTTTATACCTCCTTTACATTCTTGATGTGTTGTTTTTGTTCATGCCTCTCATACTCAGTACAACATTCGTACTGACGTCCGTTTTCTTTGGACGCTGTGTTCATGCCCACAGGTAGACAAGGAGGTGAGCTCGATCCGGAATCTTAGGAGATGTCAGCTGATTGAAAGCACTCCAATATCCGGAGGTGCTTATGATTATCCTTTTTGTACACATGTATATTTTGGGCATGACGGAGTCTTGTTCCGTCTACATGTATAGTATGTCAGTAGAGGCTCGTAGATCCGTAGTGTGGGTTAGATGGTCTCACAAGTTTATTACAGCATGCATGTATATATTATATATATTATCTTGATGGCCTAATGAGGCATTTGTATATATATATATATATATATATATATATATATATATATATATATATATATATATATATATATGTATATATATATATATAGACTAATGGTGTTTTCCACCCAAAAATGATTTTCGTACAATCATGAATGATAAAGAAGCGTAAATGACTATGGCAAGTGAGGAAATAAGGGGTGCTCGGTGGTCAACCTCGGGTACCCGTCGTGGCCCCTAGCTGGGTCGTGACATAGTTTACATGATAGTTGTCTTTGATTCTCAAGTGTTGGTTCATTCTAATTATTCTATTGAGTCTCACATGATGATTTAGTTTGTATATGGTTGCTCCTGATATTCTATTCGTGCATAACGTTATTTCATAATTTCACCGAGTCCCGGGCTGGGTACGTATTCGTGCACAGTTTTATTGCATTGTTCACCGAGTCCCTCACTAGAGGGCCGGGTATGGTATACATGTATGTGACTGCATTCATCGTGTCCCATAAGGTACAAATGCTTTGGTATTCCTTGATTATCATATTTGTCTTCTGTCATGTTTTACCCAGTCATGATCTTCATTACTGTACTTCATGCTTTACATACTCAGTACATTTTTCGTACTGACCCCCTTTCTTTGGGGGCTGCGTTTCATGCCCGCAGGTACAGAAACTCAGTTTGGTGATCCTCCAGCTTAGGACTGTTACTCAGCTGCTTGGAGAGCTTCATTGCTCTGGAGCTTGAGTCATTTTGGTACAGACCCTTTGACATAGGCCTTGTTATACTCTTAGAGGTCTTTAGACATATGTGGGTTGTGTATATATGTTTTGGTCAGCTATATCGATGTAGTTCATCTTGGATGTCCTCGTGTATAGTGGCAGCCTTGTTGGCTTGCATATTTTTTTTTTTTTATGTTTTGGTTAGCTGTGGCTTCTTAAGAAACAGGTTCTTTTGATGTATGTTATGACGAGTTTACAACATGCTTTTACAAATTGCCATTTTGTTTCAGTTTCAGTCTGCTTATATCTAGCTGGTCGTATACGGGTGTCCAGCTCGGGCACTAGTCATGGCCCATAGGTTTGGGTCGTGACACGACGAAGCCTGGAATTCCAAGTCAACGATTGGGTATTCCTAAAAGTGTCGCCAATGAAAGGGGTAATGAGATTCGACAAGAAGGGAAAGCTTATTCCTCGATATATTGGACCTTATAAGATTGTGCGAAAGGTGGGCCAAGTAGCGTATGAGCTAGATTTACTTCCAAAACTTGAATCAGTCCATCCAGCTTTTCATGTGTCGATGCTCCGTAAATGTGTTGGAGATCCTTCCAGAATCATGCTGGTAGATGACGTTCAAATTTACTAAGAAATTGGCATATGAAGGAGTACCCATTGCCATATTAGATAGGCAAGTGCGGGATGTAGCCTCAGTTAAAGTCTTGTGGAGAAACAACAACAGAGAGGCAATGACTTGGGAAGTAGAAGAAGATATGAAGTCCAAATATCCGCATTTGTTTCCACCCCTAGAAGAGGTTCAAGACGAGACGCCATTGTCATAAGGTATGTAAAGCTTTCTTTTCATGCTTTTGGTCGTGTGTTGCCATGTTTTCTTGCTGTGGTTGTTGTGGCACTGTGAGGCAGTGTTATTTTAGGTTGCTGTGACAGGATGGTAGTGCCATATTACAGGGGAAATTCTTGTGAAATTTTTGTAGAATTCCCGAAAGCTTAACATTCGAGGATGAATGTTCCTAGAGGGGGAAAAGTGTTACACCTCAGAATTTTGGGTTGTTGTGCGGCAAATAGACTAACGCATGTTAAGGTGTATATGATGTCCCTACAATCAAGAAGGGATATTTAATGATTCTAATCAAGATTTCCAAAGACATTTGAGGCAAGAGAAGAAAGCTCGTTGGAGGAAATTAAGGAAGAGAGTGTCTTACCCGTACACAATTGTAACAGCAGGTATTCCTGGTAATTTATAGGACTAAAAGTGGAACGGATCGAATCAACGCAATCCAAACTGATTCAGGAAATTCTGCAGACATCAGTCAGTGCCGGCGGCCCGTCACTGTGCACCGTCAACATGTTTCTACAATCTGCAATCTGCAGGCGCAAGTCGACGGAGCAAGTCGACGGACCGTCGACTCGCTCGTCGATCCGCCTCGCTGGAACTTTCTAGTTCCAGCTATAAATAGACGACCCTTGTTCTTATTTTTCGGTTTCCACTTTCTCTACAAGTCTTCAAGACTCTAGAATATTCTCCACATTATATTAACACAAATCCAAGGGGAATCAAGGACTAATTACCAAGAATCAAGAGAATCAAGGGAAAAAAAGGCTCTCTAGGATTGATAAAAGTCAAGAATTTTATTTGTATTGAAGTTAGGGATTCTCTCAAGTAAAGTATATTCATCCAAAGTTCATCCTTACATGATCAAAGGTGAGTTTTACATCTATTTAAAAGTATTGAGTGATTGAAAGACTTGGATTAGAGAAAGAAAGTAGAATATGAGGTCAAATATGGAAATAATGGTATTTTGAGTAGTAAGTTAATTTGAGTCATGATTCTTAGTATGAGAAGAGTATAATCTTGTTAAGAATGATTCTAATGTCATTGAGGAAGTGTTATGTGAAGGATAAGTGTGGTATTGTGTTGTAGCTATGGTTGTGGATGATTTTGGAAAGGAAGTTGTGAGGATTCAATAATGTTTAAATTGAAGAAGTTTATTGATAATGATGTTATGGGTGTTATTATTGATGTTTAGGAGTTGTTTATTAAATGAAGGAAGTTGTTGAAACAAAGGAAATGTTGCCCAATCGTTGTTAGCTTTTAGTCGCCTTAGCTTAGTCTTAAGCATGTTTCTAATGGTCTAACGTAATACAAATTCTCTTGAATGTAGAGTGGTGAGCTTGGAAGGAGAACACTTAGTCGTTAAGGAGACGTAAAGGTATGTAAGACTAGTCCCTTCTATATATTCCATGACCTTCTTACATTCCAAATTGAAAGTTCATAATTCTTAAGAACTAGAGGTAAGATATGATCTATGATAGCATGATGAAGATGATTCTATTTCTAGAGATTCCGAAGCTTATGAAATGATGTTGTCAATTAATTGATAATCTTATTTTATGATTTCATTGATGTTATCCTTTATTTTAGTCTCACCTCCTGATATTAGTTCCTTCAAGGTAAGACACATCGATGATGAATATTCCATAATGTAATCGGAGGTTCCCAACCATACGTCACTCCGATAGAGTTGTAGCTTCCACTTAGGCTCTCATGCATGCTATGTTTAGTATATGATGTACATGGATATATGAGTATGTATACATGGAATATGGGAAGAAAGGCCAAACGTTATATACGCAATACCACCTGATCAGTTGGCATATTATGATACCGTCCCAGACGCGAGATATATGGATAATGGATCAGGCCGTTCGTTCCGCGGCAATATATAGATGTTTAATGATTATATGGATAAATGGATTGGGCTGGACATTCCGCAGCAATATATGATATATGATACGATGGATCGGGTTGTTCAAAGGCTAGCAGTACAGGTTATCTCTTTCTCTCATGTTTCCTTACTTCTTTATGATGTTATTATTCATGCCTTACATACTCAGTACATTGTTCGTACTGATGTCCTTTTCTTTTATGGACGCTGTGTTCATGCCCACAGGTAAACAGGGAGACGGTGCAGATGCTTAGGAGTTTACTCAGCAGATTTACGAGAGCACCCCACTACTCCGGAGGTGCAGCCAATTATTATATTCTTTTGTGCACATATTGGGGCATGGCGGGGTCCTGTCCCGCCCTTGTGATTTCAGTATTCCCACTAGAGGCTCGTAGATACTTATGCGTGGGTAATAGATGTTATGTGACCTATCCATTGTATACTTTGTGCATTATTTTGTAGCCTTATGGGCCTATGTATATACGCATAGGGGTGGTAGTCACTATGATAAGTGGTGCTCGTTAGTCAGCTCCGGGTACCCATCGTGGCCTCCTAGTTGGGTCGTGACAGTCCTCCATGGGTTGTGCTACCGGGACGTGGATACTTCCGTCCGAAGTACATGTGTACACAACATTGCATTGCATTTACATTCATACATCATTGCATTGCATTGCATTTTGGCTTATGTTGTGATAACCTGGTGATTTACTTGTGTTGTTTGGTTTCGGATTGGATATATTGAGATTGGAACACTTGGGATTAGATGTTCCCACCTAGGTGATGACGTGTACATAGTTCTGACTTGTGTTTGACTTATACTTATTGGTTTATTTGCTTATCTTACTTTATTGTTTGGATTATGTTAGCTAAACTTAGTCGGCCCATGATACCTACCAGTATTGTGGTTTTGTGCTGACCTATAGTTGCCGCATTCTTTTATGAGTGCAGAATTTCAGGTTGGATCTACTTCTGTTTCTTGTGACTGATAGTCGCTCCGAGAGTTGTTTAGAGTCTACAGAGTGAGCACGAGACGTCCACCGCCTTGAAGACTCTTATTTATTTATGTCTTATTTTCTATTCCGAGACATACTCAGACTTGATGTATTATTGATATTCCAGACTTGTAGATTCTAGTTAGATGCTCTTGTATGGATTAGACCAGATTCTGGGGTGTATTTTCCTTACTTCCACATTTTTTTCTATATTATTATCGTCAGACTTACGTGATTTATTCTCTTCTGCTTATTTAGTTATTTATTTACGTTTTTACTATCGTTGGGTTGAGGGTTCGCTTACCGAGGTTGGAAAGGTAAGTGCCTGCATGACTTATGTCACACCCTAATCTACCTATGGTGTGATGGGCACCTAACCTTTATTTAGAGCCGAGCGAACCCTCTGACTTTTAATACATACATAATCCTTTAGACTTTTTAAATCAAATAAAGATGAAATGCATGGTAAAATTTTCAGAAATATTCTTTTTCGTTACTTTCAAATCAAACAAAATCTGAGATCATATAGAACTTATATCATAACACAAATGACACATCGGCTGATGGAGCCGCTTACTGAACTGACAACCAATACCCACAACTCTGTCTGTAAAGTCTCTAACTTCGAACAAAACATCATAGCACATATACTCTGACTCGGCAGCACTCCAGGAACAAGTGGAGTCTACCAACTCCGCTGGAACATCTTCTATACTAGCTTCAACTCATCTGGGTGTACCTGCGCGGCATGAAACGCAGCCCCCGAAGAAGAGGGGGTCAGTACAGAATATGTACTGAGTATGTAAGGCATAAAATACAGAAAACCGAACCGCAATCGAAACAGACAGTACAACAATAAGTACGTTATCCAGAATACCAAAACACTTATTTTTCAAACACAAATCGTGTATGCCGATGTCATATGTCAGAAAAGGTGCAGATCCCAAATATCAGAATGTTTGGCTTCCAGACACAGATCATATATGCCGAGGTCCGATATCAGAAGGAGTACAGAAGGCACAGAATTGCCAGAAGGCTTACTTTCCAAACACAGATCATGCATGTCAGAATCATATATCGTATATACGTATGATAGATCTCGGCCCTTTAGTGAGGGACGCGGTGAACAGAATTATCATATGCCAGATCGTGTATCATATATGCGTGTAACAGAACCCGACACTCTAGGGGACGCGGTGGACAGAGTCATCATATGCAAAAATCATGTATCATATATGCATGTAACGTGTCCCGGCCCTCCATTGAGGGACTCGGTAGATAGAATCATGCATGCAACATTATGTATCATATATACGTATAACGTGTCCCGGCCATCTAGTGCGGGTCTCGGTGAATAGAACTATCATATGCCATCCTGGCCGCCATCCCCGTATCATCACATCAGCATATACATATTCATATAACGTGTCCCGGCCCGCTTATGAGGGACTACTTTAACAATGCAGTGGAGTGCGCACGAGAACATGTCCTCGCCCGGGACTGAGTGAAAGATGCAGAGGAATGCGCACGATAATGTGTTCTGGCCCGGGACTCGGTGAAAGATACATTGAGGCGTGCACGAGCAGAGTCATGACAAACCATATGCATACAAATCAAGACTCGATGGATATGTACACTTACTGACATCTGGAGGCCCAGAAACAAGTTTCGGGTCAATCCGACTTAGTATGCAAAAGTTATGAGCGTTTGAAGTACAGAACCTTCTACGAACGTTCAGAAGCGATTTTTGGAAAATCAAAGCCATAATCATGTCAAGTACCTTTCGGATATCGTTATGGATCAAATCAAATGGAGCTTATGGGACCATGTATACATATCAAATTATATCAAAGACTCGATGGAATAATCGAACGAACTATCACTTGAGAATCAAGACATTTGTCATATCAAATATCTTTCGAATGCCACTCGGAAACATATCAAACATCATAAGCACATCAAGAGCCATAGGGATCATAGTCATCTATCAAACCGATCCGACACCATATACCGAAGTTAGGGACAGTGACACTTACGGAATTCTTTTAGGAACAGAAACTCTTTGAACGTTTCAGAAGCTTTCTTTGGAAAATCAAAATAATAGTCATATCAGGAGCTTTTCGAATCTCATTATGGATCAAATCAGGTAGGTCTTTTGGAACCATACATATGTATCAAAACATAGCAGACTGTTTTCAAAAGTCGAGCACATCAATTCTTACAGAACTCTTTTAAGAACATATCAAAAGTGCATACGAACCACAAACAAGCTCGGAATCACAGAATAGAGTAACCCCAATGTGCATATCAATATCATGCCTTACTTGGCTCTAGGACATGCCAAAGAAAGAAAGGGTAAGCCTAACATACCTGTCCCACGACCAACTAGCTACGCTTATTTGTCCAAACTTGCTAGTCTACATTAAAGAGAATTGACATAATCATTAGATTCATCGACATATACTCGTCTTAATCTTTCAAATGAATTCATTTATAATCTGCCGAAATTCCGGCAGCATTTCCCCTGTAAATACACCATCCCCGAGAATCTAGCTCGGCCAATTTATCAACAACAATGCCAACAATCATACTATCAACTTCAATAATCAATTCAAAATGCATTACAACACTAGTAGCTCTTTTCTACATAAGTCGACAACTTTCCATTTATATTCAATTCAACTACATACATTCAAACCAACATCGATACTCACAAGTTCAAGTACTTATTCAAGATCATTCAAACGAGATTCAATAACACTTCAAGCAATCCGCACAATATTCTAAACAACCCAACCAATATACCATGCCAACCGAAACCTTCCAAACTCCAATAGGACAACAACAACACATTTATTTCTTCCAAATTCATCAACCACACCAACAATTCACACGTTAACAACATCATTCTCATAAATTCAAGAAACTATATTAGAATCACATTAGTTTCCACAACAAGCCACAAACAACTATAACCTCAACTTGAATCATTAAACTTTTATTTGCATCATAGAATCCACAACACAACATCCCAAACATACTAAATAAAATTAGTTTTTCACACCTTCACAACACAACATGTACACGGCCACAACACAACCCACACGGCTCAACACCAGCATGCAAGGTTTCATGAATTTCATCCATTTCCACATACTACAACACTCAACAACATGCATATACCATTCATAACATATGAAAGAGAGTTAAACCTTACCTTTTCCTCTTAGCTCTTCAACTTGGCTAGAGTTGCTCCTTGTAAAAATGGATACAAGGAGGCCTCCTTCTCTTTTCTTTTTCTTTCTTTTTCTTCTTCTCCATCCTTCTTGAATTTTCTAAGTAATGACAAATATGACTAATAAGTCATATTATATACACACATATAAATCATTTATTTGGGCCAAGGCCCATCCCCTAGTGCACGGCCACATGGCCCCTTATTTCCAAGCCCATCTTTTTATTTTTGTAGTTAGTCTTGTAATTCATGAAAAATAATTTTCCAAATTCCGAATTTTCCCTTAGCCTTTCTTAATATTTCAGTACTAATAATATTCGTAAATAATATTCATAACAACTTGTACATTAAAATAATTTTTTGAAAATGGTATTACCCTTAACTTGCCACGACTATCTCGAAATATCTGAACGTACAAAATACGGGCTATAACATCCTCCCCCACTTTAGAACATTCATCCTCGAATGTTCAATTGACCTTAGGGGGTGTCATAATACTCCAGGAGGGTCCTTTTTATAGTCATTCTTGTCAACATTCCCATACTTTTCAATCCACTATTAATCCTTTCACCTATTTTAGCTTACTTACTCGTAGTTCTTCTTAATTACGCGTTCGCGTTGCAGGTATGCGTCCATATTTTCGAACGTCTCGCTACTTCTGTTCACAGCACAGAATCCTTACGGCTTATACTCTCTCTATCCTTGCTCATCGTACTTTTAACTATACTTATGGTACTATGAGCGAGCGGTCTTCCATGCACATTCTGTATATCTCATTCTATTTTCTTCTAGGATCAAATCTTTCAGACTTCACATGAATTCTCGCTCCACGCCTTTAATTTCCAAATCAACGGTGTTGACCCATTATCCTTATTATTTTCTTGGTGCGTAATCGGGTTTCTATCGTTAACTTGTCAAAGTATCCTTCTTACTCCTATGATTAAAGATTTCCAATTGTTTTATTCCCAAATGTTCTCCTCTTCCTTCGACTAATCCGTTAGTATACCTTTTCTACTTTCGTTCTTAACCTCCCCTAGGTTCCTTCCTCCTCGCACACTTTTCTCCTTTTTCCATTTGTGGCATCGGCTCTGAAGTTCATAAAATATTACTTTATATGCGCAATTCCGCTTCACTCTTAAGTCATCTTTTCAAAAGGCACTTCCGTATCTGAGGCATCCACATTAATATGGCTGCACTTTTATTCCTTTATATACCTTTCAAGGGTCGAAATTTTCTAACATCGTTATAAAGCTTTATCATTCTTTCTCTTACTTCACATTCCTTGTCGTAGTCGCCATTTCTTTAGCCCCACTTATTGAAATCGATTTTCGAACCTCACATACTTCTCTTTTGTTCCATATTGCCATACTTTATCCTTTTCACGTACCTGTGCTTGCTGTTTTATCCAAATAGTCCCGTGCTTTGTCCGTCGTTTCTTCTGGAGGTTTTGCTCGATCATGTTTCTTACTTTGCACCCGTTTCCGACACTTTGATCTCTTTATCTTCCATCTACACTCTTTCCTTCTTTTCCAGATATCGTTGTGTTAAGACTTTTCCATTCTTAACCTGTAGCGAAAATAACATCAGCTTATCTTATAACACTTGCACCATTTTTTTTTATTGCCACTTAAGCTTTGGTACCCTTACTCGATTGAGGTCTTCCATACCGTCACGTCGGTTGCTGGGACACACGTGTCCACCGTTGCAATCACATATGAGATATGGTACACATTCATATATATATATATATATATATATATATATAATTACTACTTTGCCCACAAAAAATGTTATATCCCGCATTTTGTGCGTTCGGATAATTCACGATAATCGCGGGAAGATAACAAGTAAGGCCATGTTTTATTTTGATTGGCATACAAGTTGCTTATGAAAATCTTGAAGTAGAAATATTAAGAAAGGCTAGGGGAAAAAAGGTAAACTTGCAATATGACTCGTGGAAATATGGAGGTAGGCGAAGGGCAAATTTGGAATTTGAAAAATAATTTTTATGAAGTGCAAAACAAAAAAAAAAAGAGATGGTCTTGTACAAGTGGGCCAAGTAGCCGGCCCAAGTAGGTGGGCTTTAGCTAAGTGAAGAATCAAGGAAGGAGGTAAGAATTCATTCTCTTTACATGTTATGGATATTTTTGTATGTTGTAGTGTACAAAAATGAGTGAAATCCATGAAGAATAGAAAAGTGGGGGTGTGGCCGTGAGGTGTGATATATGTGTGTGTGTGTGGAAATCATGTTTTAATTATTTTACCTAGTGGATAGTTGTGGTTGTAATGAATGTTATGTTGATAATGGAAGTTGGATAATTTTGTGAGGTTGTAGCCATGTGTGCATGATGTTGGCCGTGTGATGTATAACATGTTTATAGTTGTGTATATTTGTTGTATGGTGAAGCATTGGTGAACAAACTTTATTGGTAAATTGGTTGTTAGTGTGTGTGGATTTTATATTGCTAATAAAAGCTTAATAATCTTAGTGAAATGGTAGAAGTTGGAGACTTGCGGTTGAAGTTTATGTAAATTGAATATTATGTTCTTACATGTATGGAAGATAATGATATTAGTATGGTGTTGTTGGAATATATATTATACGGTTGTTATTGTTTTTATTGGGGTTGGAAGGTTTTGAAGGAAGTAGCATATTGATTGAGTGGTCATAATGTATCTTGGATTGAATATTGAAATTGTTAGTATGGTTGTTGACATTATGTTGATAGTTTGGTCGGGTGGAATTCCCGGATTGTTGTTGATTAAAAACTGGCTAAGTTGAATTTTGGGAATGGTGTATTTACAGGGGAAGTGCTGCCGAAATTTCGGTAGCCAAGTATTATCTTAAGATTCCAATTCTAAATGCTCTAACCAAAGTTTGGTAAATATGACCAATTTGTAGATTGTGGCGGAATTGCAATTTGAATTTGGAATAGCATAAGGAGCGGAAAGAGGTATGTAAGGCTTTAATCTTCCTTCTATGGCATGTCTTAGACGTAATAGGTCGGATACGAGCCTTGGGGACAACTCTATTCTCCGGAATCCGCACCTAAAGTTACCCCTTTTTCATTCAGAAGAATTGAATTAAAAATTGTGTGAAATGTTGGAAAAACTTCCTAAACCTCTAGAACTTGCATAAATAGGACCCGACTACCTTAAAACCCTCACAGGTAACGCCATGACACGTCACATATGCAAATTGTGTACGCTACCTCATTCGGCCCGAGGTGGGCCCATTGTTCCCGGATTTTCCTTATTGTTCCGTTTGACTTATTTTGAAGCAGAATTCAAAGGAAACTTTTGACCCTTGTCCCGATTATCAAACGATAAGTACCGTACCATTCTAATGGAAATATGTCTATGATGACCATGATAACGATGATGCGAAGGAAAAGAATACGTCTATGATAAGTATGACAAGAATGATTCCATGACTAAGAGTCTTAGGCTAAGGACCCAATGTGAATACGAAAGTATCAAACTAGTTCTTGATTTTTAATTCTATTCCTTGGTTATGACACTATCTTCTAAATATTTCAAAGGCATGATCCCCAAGTCGTAAAGTCTCAAATGTCTATGATAGATATGTTGCCGATATGTTCCTACTATGAATAGGACAATATGACAATGTTAAATTATTTCTTGATATCTCAACTCTATTATGGGTAATGACTACTTTAGAGGTTCCAAGTATATGAAACGATGCCTTATGACCCTATTTTATGTTTTCTCATAATGACACTCTTCATTGATAGTCTCGCCTTATGATACTAGTTCCTTCAAGGTGAGGCAAAGCGGTCACGGTTATACCATAATGTAATCGGAGGTCACCGACCTTACGTCACTCCGATGGATATATGGTTTTCTTTGGGCTCTCTTGCATGCTTATATGACACATGTATATGAGATATGAATATGTACATGGGGTGGGGGAAGGGATACATGGGGGATGGGAAGGGAAACATGTTTCATTGCCACCTGGTCAGCTGGCTTATCATCCCGGACGCGGGATATATGGGCGAGCCGATGTATTTCGGTGCTATGTGGGCGAGCCGACATTGTTCGGTGCTATGCTATGACCTGATATGATATGACATGATATGATATGACCTGATATGATATGACATGATATGATATGACACGATATGATATGACATGATCTCATATGATATGATACGATATGACATGATATGATAAGGCATGACATGATATAAGTTCTATTTTCTATGTCTATGAAAAAGAAATGTTCTTTTTAAAGGGAAGGACAAGCATGCATGGTATCCGGCCTGAAAAGGGTATTCCTATGTGCAGGTTACTTTCTTGTACCACTATATGTCCTATGATCCCATGATATTGTTAATCATACCTTATGTTTCTGTTTGTATTATCTTCCATGCTATACATACTCGGTACACTATTCGTACTGACGTCCCTTCTTGTGGACGCTGCGTTCCATGCCGTGTAGGTCAGCAGGTAGACAGACTTGACTCCTAGGAGCTTCATCAGCAGCATTGTAGCAGCGCTCCAGTTGTTCCGGAGCCTCAGTTTCTTGGTACTATTTTGTGTATATATGTTCGGGCACGACAGTACTCGACCCTTCCTATGTATATGTGTACTATGTTTAGAGGCTCGTAGACAGATATGTACAGTTAGATGTTTTGTACTTTTGATGGTCCTCGTCGCTGTGTAATGTGCTAGCAAAGTTTGCTAGCCTATGTTTATAATTATGCTACTAATGTTAATGTTAAGCAGAAAAAAAAAATACGGTGATGTTCATACAGCCCACTTAGTAATAAGAATACGATACGAGATAAGAGGTGTTCGGTACAAGTATCGGGTACCCGTCACGACCCTAGTTGGGTCGTGACAGAAGTGGTATCAAAGCAGGCGGTCCTAGGGGTTAGTCTTCGAGCCGTGTCCAGTAGAGTCCTGTTTATGGGTGTGTAGCACGCCACACTTATAGGCAGGAGGCTGCAGGGCATTTAGGATATATGACCTTCTTTGTCTTCTAGATCGTGCGATAGAGCTATGATACTAGGCTCCCTTATTCTTTTCCTAATCCTATGTTATGGTTTCAGTTATGTCGATGAAGAGAGCAGCTTCAGATAGTGGGGGCACCAAGAAGGGCCCTAGAGTATCTCCAGAGCCGAGTAAGGGGAGCCTCGGCTATTCGATTGAGACAGATCCGTCGGAGGACCCAGCCACAATTCCTCCAGAGTTCCTGACTCCCAGAGCAGAGGATCCCGCGGAGGACAACTATGATACAGATCCGTCGGAGGACCCAGCAACAATTCCTCTAGAGTTTCTGACCCCTAGAGCAGGGGATTCCACGGAGGGTGGCTATGATACAGATCCCTCAGAGGATCCGACGATGACTCCTCCAGAGCTTCTTACCTCCAGGGAGGAGGATAGTTATGACACAGACCCATCGGAGCATTCTTCTGGGACAACGAAGGAGGAGACTTTCGGGGATATGACAGCTGCTCCTGTGATGGAGCACTATGTCAGTCAGGCCACCTCGGAGAGTGCTACGGACTACTCCTGTCCTTTGTCCTGGTCATCAGTGAACCAGGAATCTCCTGGTTATCTATACTCTTCCGATTCGGATGCGAGAAATGACGAGAGTCAAACGAGCGGAGAGCAGACAGTCGAGGATGAGGAGCATACTTCACATGGAAGCTCCCCGGACTAGGCTCGAGATTGATCGGCTACAGGTATATGAGATTTTCTTTGAAATTTTCTATGTATACGTAATCTTTGCAAAATGCTAATTAGTGACGGCAGACAGAAATTCAAAAAGGGGCCAAAGACTTAGCGGTTGTGAGTAATGGCGATTGAGATGTCTCCGCCACTAGTGCGAATTTAGAAACCTTGGATAAAAGATAATCATATGTATGGATGGGAGTAAATAGTGAAGATTTAAACAGAGGCAACATGGTAATTGTATGGTCAGGGAAGTGAAGACAGGAGTGGGACCCGCTGTGAGGACGTTTTAGAAGTTGTTAGAACCCCGACTTACCTTAAATTATGTGACAAAGGTTGTGCGGGGCAGTCGATATAATTATACCAGCGTTAACGCATTTAAATGCACCAAAGTTTCGAGTTTAAACGTGCTAAGGTGGGAGGATGGGTGACCCCCTGGGAAATATGCTGAAAATTTCGTAAATGTGGGAACAAGCGACGAATGTGAAATTAGGTAGCCTAAAGTAAATCAGAGTGTGTGAAGTGGTCAGAAACTCTACAGAAGTCGGGTAGGCTGGGACGGACTAGACCAACAGAAGGGGAGAAAGCATGACAGAGCTTCAGGACTAAAGAAAGTTTGATCAGCTTTTGGAAGTGTTTGTAAGTAAAAGAGTGGTGGAAATGTATATATGTACATAGCATCTTATCTGTGACTGTAGAACCCTAACAAACAGTGTCGCGATACATAGAACATGCTAGCTGGATGAAATTCGAAAGACGTGATGAAGGATATAAGTACGGATGTTACAGGGTAAGACCGATATTGAATCCACACTAGTTAAGGTTAGAAAGCTCAAATGCGGTGATATACGGGAACATATCTAGCAAGGGATAGACGCGGCAGACTCCACGAAGAAGGAATTACAATTGTACAAGATCGCAGAAGGCGACGATTATTTAAAGGGCATAGGCGTGCGTAGACCCTCTTAATAAAGGGGGGGAGAACATGTTAGACCTAAAATGGACTATGACGATTCAAGATCCTATAAAGGGGACTTATTAACGCAGAGCCAACGTTCGGAGCTAACTCAGTTGACCTTCGACATAAAGGCAACCTAAGCTCCTAAAATGGATACGTTAAGCGACATATGGGGTATCTACGAAGGAGACCTCCCCGAAGTATTACAATATACTATGCATCCAGTTTAACATTCGAGGACGAATGTTCTAAAGGGGGCGAGGATGTTATATCCCGCATTTTGTGCGTTCGGATAATTCACGATAATCGCGGGAAGATAAAAAGTAAGGCCATGTTTTATTTTGATTGGCATACAAGTTTCTTATGAAAATCTTGAAGTAGAAATATTAAGAAAGGATAGGGGCAAAAAGGTAAACTTGCAATATGACTCGTGGAAATATGGAGGTAGGCGAAGGGCAAATTTGGAATTTGAAAAATAATTTTTATGAAGTGCAAAACAAAAAAAAAGATGGGCTTGTACAAGTGGGCTAAGTGGCCGGCCCAAGTAGGTGGGCTTTAGCCCACATGGATTAATCTTCCATGTGCATAAAAGATGAGTAAGTCATCTTTATATCCTCAAAATCCTCTAGAATTTTCAAGAAATTGAAGGAAGAGAAAAGAAGGAGAAAAACCCCAAGGCCTTTCGGCCAAGTGCAAAAATTGCCAAGAGAATTGACAAACATTTCTCCAAAAATCATTTCCTACCAATTCAAGGGTCCCTAGCAAGGTGGAGGGGTCTTTGGAGCAAGAAGAAACCATATTCTAGCAAAGTTGCAAGTCTTAGCTAAGTGAAGAATCAAGGAAGGAGGTAAGAATTCATTCTCTTTACATGTTATGGATATTTTTGCATGTTGTAGTGTACAAAAATGAGTGAAATCCATGAAGAATAGAAAAGTGGGGGTGTGGCCGTGAGGTGTGATATATGTGTGTGTGTGTGGAAATCATGTTTTAATTATTTTATCTAGTGGATAGTTGTGGTTGTAATGAATGTTATGTTGATAATGGAAGTTGGATAATTTTGTGAGGTTGTAGCCATGTGTGCATGATATTGGCCGTGTGATGTATAGCATGTGTAGAGTTGTTTATATTTGTTATATCGTGAAGGATTGGTGAACAAACTTTATTGGTAATTTGGTTGTTAGTGTGTGTGGATTTTATATTGCTAATAAAAGCTTAATAATTTTAGTGAAATGGTAGAAGTTGGAGACTTGTGGTTGAAGTTTATGTAAATTGAATATTATGTTCTTACATTTATGGAAGACAATGATATTAGTATGGTGTTGTTGGAATATATATTATAAGGTTGTTATTGTTTTTATTGGGGTTGGAAGGTTTTGAAGGAAGTAGCATATTGATTGAGTGGTCATAATGTATCTTGGATTGAATATTGAAATTGTTAGTATGGTTGTTGACATTATGTTGATAGTTTGGCCGGGTGGAATTCCCGGATTGTTGTTGACTAAAAATTGGCTAAGTTGAATTTTGGGAATGGTGTATTTACAGGGGAAGTGCTGCCGAAATTTCGGTAGCCAAGTATTATCTTAAGATTCCAATTCTAAATGCTCTAACCAAAGTTTGGTAAATATGACCAATTTGTAGATTGTGGCGGAATTGCAACTTGAATTTGGAATAGCATAAGGAGCGGAAAGAGGTATGTAAGGCTTTACTCTTCCTTCTATGGCATGTCTTAGACGTAATAGGTCGGATACGAGCCTTGGGGACAACTCTATTCTCCGGAATCCGCACCTAAAGTTACCCCTTTTTCATTCAGAAGAATTGAATTAAAAATTGTGTGAAATGTTGGAAAAACTTCCTAAACCTCTAGAACTTGCATAAATAGGACCCGACTACCTTAAAACCCTCACAGGTAACGCCATGACACGTAACATATGCAAATTGTGTACGCTACCTCATTCGGCCCGAGGTGGGCCCATTGTTCCCGGATTTTCCTTATTGTTCCGTTTGACTTATTTTGAAGCAGAATTCAAAGGAAACTTTTGACCCTTGTCCCGATTATCAAACGATAAGTACCGTACCATTCTAATGGAAATATGTCTATGATGACCATGATAACGATGATGCTAAGGAAGAGAATACGTCTATGATAAGTATGACAAGAATGATTCCATGACTAAGAGTCTTAGGCTAAGGACCCAATGTGAATACGAAAGTATCAAACTAGTTCTTGATTTTTAATTCTATTCCTTGGTTATGACACTATCTTCTAAAGATTTCAAAGGCATGATCCCCAAGTCGTAAAGTCTCAAATGTCTATGATAGATATGTTGACGATATGTTCCTACTATGAATAGGACAATATGACAATGTTAAATTATTTCTTGATATCTCAACTCTATTATGGGTAATGACTACTTTAGAGGTTCCATGTATATGAAACGATGCCTTATGACCCTATTTTATGTTTTCTCATAATGACACTCTTCATTGATAGTCTCGCCTTATGACACTAGTTCCTTCAAGGTGTGGCAAAGCGGCCACGGTTATACCATAATGTAATCGGAGGTCACCGACCTTACGTCACTCCGATGGATACATGGTTTACTTTGGGCTCTCTTGCATGCTTATATGACTCATGTATATGAGATATGAATATGTACATGAGGTGGGGGAAGGGATACATGGGGGATGGGAAGGGAAACATGTTTCATTGCCACCTGGTCAGCTGGCTTATCATCCCGGACGCGGGATATATGGGCGAGCCGATGTATTTCGGTGCTATGTGGGCGAGCCGACATTGTTCGGTGCTATGCTATGACCTGATATGATATGACCTGATATGATATGACATGATATGATATGACACTATATGATATGATATGACATGATCTCATATGATATGATACGATATGACATGATATGATATGATAAGGCATGACATGATATAAGTTCTATTTTCTATGTCTATGAAAAAGAAATGTTCTTTTTAAAGGGAAGGACAAGCATGCATGGTATCCGGCCTGAAAAGGGTATTCCTATGTACAAGTTACTTTCTTGTACCACTATATGTCCTATGATCCCATGATATTGTTAATCATACCTTATGTTTCTGTTTGTATTATCTTCCATGCTTGACATACTCGGTACATTATTCGTACTGACGTCCCTTCTTGTGGACGCTGCGTTCCATGCCGCGCAGGTCAGCAGGTAGACAGACTTGACTCCTAGGAGCTTCATCAGCAGTATTGTAGCAGCGCTCCAGTTGTTCCGGAGCCTCAGTTTCTTGGTACTATTTTGTGTATATATGTTCGGGCACGGCAGTACTCGACCCTTCCTATGTATATGTGTACTATGTTTAGAGGCTCGTAGACAGATATGTACAGTTAGATGTTTTGTACTTTTGATGGTCCTCGTCGCTGTGTAATGTGCTAGCAAAGTTTGCTAGCCTATGTTTATAATTATGCTACTAATGTTAATGTTAAGCAGAAAAACAATACGGTGATGTTCATACGGCCCACTTAGTAATAAGAATACGATACGAGATAAGAGGTGCTCGGTACAAGTATCGGGTACCCGTCACGGCCCTAGTTGGGTCGTGACAAAATATCTCCAAACGCTATTCAAGCCTATCCTAATTCCAAAGCTATGACGTACTTTTTGTCTCTCCTCTAGTCTAGTGTCACGACCCAAACCCCGTGGGCCGCGACTGGTACCCTAACTGGGCACCCATACGTACCTACCTGATCGAACTCGAACCATACAGATTTTTTTTTTTTTTTCAAAACAGAAGTACAGAAGTAGGCCGATACAAATACGGCGTGCGCGTAACATACATATATATATATACATATACCTGAACACACAGACATTTACAGATAAGCCGATAGGGCTAACATACAGACGGAACCCGTAACCCACACATCTATCTACAGGCCTCTACAGACATACAGAATCATATGACGGGACAGGGCCCCGCCGTACCCAGAATATACAGACATACAGAGCACACAAAGACAGAAGGTATATACCAAAGATATATGCTCCGAGTCAAAGGAGCTCTTCAAGTAGCAGAATCGGAAACCTACGCGGGCGGCGTATCACCTGGTGCGTCTGTACCTGCGGGCATGTAGCGCAGCCCCCGAAGAACGGGGGTCAGTACGGAAAATGTACCGAGTATGTAAAGCAGAAACGTAACAGATATAAACATAGTCCGAACTAGAGTCGCAGAAATATAACGGGCAAAATCATAAGTCAAACTGACGGACAGAGTTATGATCCAGACAGACATACAGAATCGTGTTACACACAAATGGACAGGATTATAGTTCGGACAGACAGACGAAATCATAATACGGACAGACGAGCAGAATCTGGATCTATACGGACATACAGAAGCAGAAGCCATACGGACAAACAGAAATAGTCGTAACATAGACGGACAGACAGACAGTAGTATGACGGACAGAATTATGCATGCAGAGTAGCACAGAGTCATACAAAATCATACAAAGGCGTGTGCTTTATAAATACAGATGGCACACGCATATATTCATACAGATCCCGGCCCTGTCTGGGGGCGCGGTAACAGAACCCGGCCCTCTTAGTACGGGACGCGGTGGACAGACAGAATCAAATCAGATCATATGCCATCCTGGCCGCCATCCCCATACACAGATCATACAGACATACAGATCCCGGCCCGTACGCCGAGGGACGCGGTGAACAATGCAGAGAATTAGGCACGATAACAGAACCTGGCCCGGGTCGCAGTGAAAGAATGCATTGAGACAGACACGAATCGATAAATGAGAAACCACCTACCTACAGACTCAACATACAGACTCGATCAAATTGAAGGGTGCCAAACGGCGAGCCAAAATCAGAATATCCAGATAGTATGCATAGTACGCGCCTATATCCTAGTTGGGAAGGCACGACAGATTATTATCAGAATGGGATTCTCAACTGTTCAGAAATCATATTGTATAAATTACCCAAAAATAGCCATAATATACATAAAACAATAGTTCAGAAGTTTTTGGAGAACATCGGACCAAAACAGATGTATTTTAAAATCGTACCGGGAGTATCGGGCCTTGTGGGCCCACCTCGGACCCACCCGAGACTACATACGTAAATTATTGATAATTGACCTTATGAGGTCACCCATACTCATTCGGAAGTGTTCCGACTCCGTTTGGGGAAATTTTTGTGCAAAATCTCACTTTAAGGACAATTTGTAAGAAAATAGGTTCAATTGAATTGAAGGAATTGAAGCGGTTTTCCGTCTCGAATTCCGGGGAACGGAGTCGGACTTAAGGCTCGCGGTCGAGCCTACCACATCCAGAACATGCCTAGGAACGTAGAGAAGTGCTTCACATACCTCGATGGCGCCTTATGCTCTCTTGGCGTCAATCCAAATTTCGCCCAAAATCTGGAAATGGTCAAGTTTACCATTTGGTTAGCTCCATTCTTTCAGTATTCTAACTTTACACATAATTGCCTACCGAAATTTCGGCAGCATTTCCTCTGTATATACGACATCCCCAAAAGTTAAAACACAGCCAACAACCAACACAACAACCCAGAGAATGATATCAAAACAACAACAAACATCAAGACATACATTAAGGCATCATTAGCCATCTTCCAACATAACGAAACATTTTTCGTTTCAAACTTACATTTCCAAACCAAACTTATTATTTTCGCATCTATTATCCATCAAGATCATTATAGCATACGTCGGAGGCATATCATACCATTTCCACACAATATCCACACGATATACAAACATACAAACTTTCCATTAAAGCCACTACTTATCCAATTTTTCCAACCTTCCACATACAAGTTCATCAACACGTTTTTACATTCCAAATTCATTATCCTTAATCATATTTTCAAGAAATCACGATAACGCGACATACTTTCCGACGACAACTTAATCAACACTTTCTTCGTTTTAGCTTAACCATCATCCTTCCGTCTACTTCATAAGGCCATAACAACACAATTAACATGCTAACAAGATTTAACTCACCTTCCAACACCAACACACACACACGGCCACACCCCAAAATTCTCAATTTTCCTTAATTCATTCAACTTTCATTTCTAATACAATCTCCACCATCCTACAACTAACTTACACAAGAATTCAAGCCATTAAAAGCATGCAATACATACATATGCATTCGGCCACCACCCAAGTTGTTCAACACACAAAATTTCAATGTTTTTCATTCATTCACACATACTACAACATACATATACCATTTATAACACAACAAAAGCATGAAATTCTCACCTTTCTTCAAGCCCTTCACTTGGAGGATGAAAGTGTTTTCTTGCCACAATATTTATACCAACTTGAAGAGAACCTTGAGCTTAGTACAAATCTCACAAAACTTGGATTTTTAGAGCAAAGATTTGGCTCCCAAAATTTTTCTTTCTTTTCTCTCTTCTTTTCCTCCTAAACCCGAAATGCCTCTTTTTTTTTTTCCTTTGGTTTTTGCTTTGCTTCTTGAACCTTCTTAGGATAAGTATACTTATAATTCCACATGGAAATTAATCACTTAAGGGGCTTGGACCCTTTGGCCGGTTGGGCCTCTCCTTGTTGGGCCTTGTTTCATTAATTTTTTATTGAGCCCAAATTGGTGGTTACATATTGTAATTCATGGGGCAAGTTTCCAAAATTCCAATTTTTGCCCTTGGCCACCTTTCGTAATTCCACACCATTGTTTTTATACCCTACACATTCATACCAAGAAATGTCCAATTGTGGCCTTATCCATTACAAGTCAATTTACCTTGAATTTTTCGAATACACAAAAATGTCGGATGTAACATCTAGCCTGTCGCGTGCTATGTGGCTTTTTATGGTCTCCAACCATCCCGCATACTCTAGTTTCACTCAGGCTATTCTAGCTTTTCATTTGTCTCTTATGGCTAAATCTTTAGGATCTCTTGTATACTTCCGAGGGGGTCACCCATCCTGAAATTTCCCCCACCTTAGCACGCTTAACCTCGAAACTTTGATGGAATCTAGTGCCTTAATGCTGATATAATCGCGTCCGCTTCCTCAAATTACCTTTATTACATGATTTGGAGCGAGTCGAGGTCTCACAGATTCCGAGGTATGTTCGCAACCCGTCCTTTCTTTTACAATTGCTATTTTACCCTTTTCGATCTTCAATATTCACTTTTCGCTTCCGTATATAACTACCTTTCGTCCTACATTCCCAGATTCCCGATAGAAATGATCACATCTTTATCATCATTACTTATAAGTATTCGGGTATCAGCCTGTTTGGATCCCCACTCACCACTTTTACGTAATAACCGGCAACAAAGTTAATTGTCGACTTTCTGAATCCTCCAACAGACCTTGCTCCTTTTATACTATTCTTTCTATTCAAAATCTATACATGGCAAGTATCAACAATGCCTCACAGAGCATACGGCTATATATCACATTTTATCCATCCGGAAATGCCAATTTCAGGTAACAGATCAAATATATCAGAACTTACCTCCATAACTTTCCATATCATCACTTACCTCCTTCCGTCGTATGTAAGGCTTACATAAGGAATCTCATTTCCTATGACTTGGCTCTATCGCACGATCTATGACAGAAAGAAGGTCAACAATACCTAGATGCCCTGCAGCCTCCTGTTTATAAATGTGGCCGGCTTCACACCCATAAACAGGACTCTACTGGACACGACTTTGCAGACAACCCCTAGGACAAACCTGCTCTGATACCACTTTGTCACACCCTAATCTACCTAGGGTGTGATGGGCACCCGACCCTTATTTAGAGCCGAGCGAACCCTCTGACTTTTAATACATACATAATCCTTTGGACTTTTTAAATCAAATAAAGATGAAATGCATGGTAAAATTTTCAGAAATATACTTTTTCGTTACTTTCAAATCAAACAAAATCTGAGATCATATAGAACTTATATCATAACACAAATGACACATCGGCTGATGGAGCCGCTTACTGAACTGACAACCAATACCCACAACTCTGTCTGCAAAGTCTCTAACTTCGAACAAAACATCATAGCACATATACTCTGACTCGGCAGCACTCCAGGAACAAGTGGAGTCTACCAACTCCGCTGGAACATCTTCTATACTAGCTTCAACTCATCTGGGTGTAACTGCGCGGCATGAAACGCAGCCCCCGAAGAAGAGGGGGTCAGTACGGAATATGTACTGAGTATGTAAGGCGTAAAATACAGAAAACCGAACCACAATCGAAACAGACAGTACAACAATAAGTACGTTATCCAGAATACCAAAACACTTATTTTTCAAACACAAATCGTGTATGCTGATGTCATATGTCAGAAAAGGTGCAGATCCCAAATACCAGAATGTTTGGCTTCCAGACACAGATCATATATGTCGAGGTCCGATGTCAGAAGGAGTACAGAAGGCACAGAATTGCCAGAAGGCTTACTTTCCAAACACAGATCAATGTTAGAATCATATATCGTATATACGTATGACAGATCCTGGCCCTTTAGTGAGGGGCGCGGTGAACAGAATTATCATATGCCAGATCATGTATCATATATGCGTGTAACAGAACCCGGCCCTCTTGGGGACGCGGTGGACAGAATCATCATATGCCAAAATCATGTATCATATATGCATGTAACGTGTCCCGGCCCTCCAGTGAGGGACTCGGTAGATAGAATCATGCATGCAACATTATGTATCATATATACGTATAACGTGTCCCGGCCCTCTAGTGCGGGTCTCGGTGAATAGAACTATCATATGCCATCCTGGCCGCCATCCCCGTATCATCACATCAGCATATACATATTCATATAACGTGTCCCGGCCCGCTTATGAGGGACTACTTTAACAATGCAGTGGAGTGCGCACGAGAACATGTCCTCGCCCGGGACTTAGTGAAAGATGCAGAGGAATGCGCACGATAATGTGTTCTGGCTCGGGACTCGGTGAAAGATACATTGAGGCGTGCACGAGCAGAGTCATGACAAACCATATGCATACAAATCAAGACTCGATGGATATGTACACTTACTGACATCTGGAGGCCCAGAAACAAGTTTCGGGTCAATCCGACTTAGTATGCGAAAGTTATGAGCGTTTGAAGTACAAAACCTTCTACGAACGTTTCAGAAGCGATTTTTGGAAAATCAAAGCCATAATCATGTCAAATACCTTTCGGATATCGTTATGGATCAAATCAAATGGAGCTTATGGGACCATGTATACATATCAAATTATATCAAAGACTCGATGGAATAATCGAACGAACTATCACTTGAGAATTATGACATTTGTCATATCAAATATCTTTCGAATGCCACTCGGAAACATATCAAACATCATAAGCACATCAAGAGCCATAGGGATCATAGTCATATATCAAACCGATCCGAGACCATATACCGAAGTTAGGGACAGTGATACTTACGGAATTCTTTTAGGAACAGAAACTCTTTGAACGTTTCAGAAGCTTTCTTTGGAAAATCAAAATAATAGTCATATCAGGAGCTTTTCGAATCTCGTTATGGATCAAATCAGGTAGGTCTTTTGGAACAATACATACGTATCAAAACATAGCAGACTGTTTTCAAAAGTCGAGCACATCAATTCTTACAGAACTCTTTTAAGAACATATCAAAAGTGCATACGAACCATAAACAAGCTCGGAATAACAGAATAGAGTAACCCCAATGTGCATATCAATATCATGCCTTACTTGGCTCTAGGACATGCCAAAGAAAGAAAGGGTAAGCCATACATACCTGTCCCACGACCAACTAGCTACGCTTATTTGTCCAAACTTGCTAGTGTACATTCAAGAGAATTGACATAATCATTAGATTCATCGACATATACTCGTCTTAATCTTTCAAATGAATTCATTTATAATCTGCCGAAATTCCGGCAGCATTTCCCCTGTAAATACACCATCCCCGAGAATCTAGCTCGGCCAATTTATCAACAACAATGCCAACAATCATACTATCAACTTCAATAATCAATTCAAAACGCATTACAACGCTAGTAACTCTTTTCTACATAAGTCGACAACTTTCCATTTATATTCAATTCAACTACATACATTCAAACCAACATAGATACTCACAAGTTCAAGTACTTATTCAAGATCATTCAAACGAGATTCAATAACACTTCAAGCAATCCGCACAATATTCTAAACAACCCAACCAATATACCATGCCAACCGAAACCTTCTAAAATCCAATAGCACAACAACAACACATTTCTTTCTTCCAAATTCATCAACCACACCAACAATTCACACATTAACAACATCATTCTCATAAATTCAAGAAACTATATTAGAATCACATTTGTTTCCATAACAAGCCACAAACAACTATAACCTCAACTTGAATCATTAAACTTTTATTTGCATCATAGAATCCACAACACAACATCCCAAACATACTAAATAAAATTAGTTCTTCACACCTTCACAACACAACATGTACACGGCCACAACACAACCCACACGGCTCAACACCAACATGCAAGGTTTCATGAATTTCATCCATTTCCACTTACTACAACACTCAACAACATTCATAGACCATTCATAACATATGAAAGAGAGTTAAACCTTACCTTTTCCTCTTAGCTCTTCAACTTGGCTAGAGTTGCTCCTTGTAAAAATGGATGGTTTTCTTGCTCCAACAACTATACCACGTTAAAGAGGACCTTCAAATTAGTAGGAATACTAGAAGAAAATATTTTTTTCGGATTAAAATTGAAGACTTCAATTTCCTTGGTCATGGCCGAATAGGCCTCCTTCTCTTTTCTCTTTTCTTTCTTTTTCTTCTTCTCCATCCTTCTTGAATTTTCTAAGTAATGACAAATATGACTAATAAGTGATATTATATACACACATATAAATCATTTATTTGGGCCAAGGCCCATCCCCTAGTGCACGGCCACATGGCCCCTTATTTCCAAGCCCATTGTTTTTTGTAGTTAGTCTTGTAATTCATGAAAAATAATTTTCCAAATTTCGAATTTGCCCTTAGCCTTTCTTAATATTTCCGTACTAATAATATTCGTAAATAATATTCATAACAACCTAATACATTAAAATAATTTTTTGAAAATGGTCTTACCCTTAACTTGCCACGACTATCTCGAAATATCCGAACGTACAAAATACGGGCTATAACATCCTCCCCCCCTTAAGAACATTCGTCCTCGAATGTTCAATTGACCTTAGTGGGTGTCATAATACTCCAGGAGGGTCCTTTTTATAGTCATTCTTGTCAACATTCCCATACTTTTCCATCCACTATTAATCCTTTCACCTATTTTAGCTTACTTACTCGTAGCTATTCTTAATTACGCGTTCGCGTTGCAGCTATGCGTCAATATTTTCGAACGTCTCGCTACTTCTGTTCACAGCACAGAATCCTTACGGCTTATACTCTCTCTATCCTTGCTCATCGTACTTTTAACTATACTTATGGTACTATGACCGAGCGGTCTTCCATACACATTCTTTATATCTCATTCCATTTTCTTCTAGGATCAAATCGTTTGCACTTCACATGAATTCTCGCTCCCTGCCTTTAATTTCCAAATCAACGGTGTTGACCCATTATCCTTATTCTTTTCTTGGTGCGTAATCGGGTTTCTATAGTTAACTTGTCAAAGTATCCTTCTTACTCCTATGATTAATGATTTCCAATTGTTTTATTCCCAAATGTTCTCCTCTTCCTTCGACTAATCCGTTAGTATACCTTTTCTACTTTCGTTCTTAACCTCCCCTAGGTTCCTTCCTCCTCGCACAATTTTCTCCTTTTGCCATTTGTGGCATCGGCTCTGAAGTTCATGAAATATTACTTTATACGCGCAATTCCGCTTCACTCTTAAGTCATCTTTTCAAAAGGCACTTCCATATCTGAGGCATCCGCATTAATATGGCTGCACTTTTATTCCTTTATATACCATTCAAGGGCCGAAATTTTCTAACATCGTCATAAAGCTTTATCATTCTTTCTCTTACTTCACATTCCTTGTCGTAGTCGCCATTTCTTTTGCCCCACTTATTGAACTTTTGTTCCATATTACCATACTTTATCCTTTTCACGTACCTGTGCTTGCAGTTTTATCCAAATAGTCCCGTGCTTTGTCCGTCGTTTCTTTTTGAGGTTTTGCTCGATCATGTTTCTTACTTTTCACCCCTTTCCGACACTTTGATCTCTTTATCTTCCATCTACACTCTTTCCTTCTTTTCCAGATATCGTTGTGTTAAGACTTTTCCATTCTTAACCTGTAGCGAAAATAACATCAGCTTATCTTATAACACTTTCACCTTTTTTTTTTATTGCCACTTAAGCTTCGGTACCCTTACTCGATTGAGGTCTTCCATACCGTCACGTCGGTTGCTGGGACACACGTGTCCACCGTTGCAATCACATATGAGATATGGTACACATTCATATATATATATATATATATATATATATATATATATATATATATATATATATATATATATAATTACTACTTTGCCCACAAAATATCTCCAAACGCTATTCAAGCCTATCCTAATTCCAAAGCTGTGACGTACTTTCTGTCTCTCCTTTAGTCTAGCCTGTCGCGTGCTATGTGGCTTTTTATGGTCTCCAACCATCCCGTATACTCTAGTTTCACTCAGGCTATTCTAGATTTTCATTTGTCTCTTATGGCTAAATCTTTAGGATCTCTTGTATACTTCCCAGGGGGTCACCCATCCTGAAATTTCCCCAACCTTAGCACGCTTAATGTCATACCCCGACTTTACTAGGGTGTGATGGGCACCCACCCCATATCTGTAGCCGAGCGAACCCGCTGACTTTTGTTACATACTTAACTTCCTTAGACTCTTATATCAGTAAAAAAATGGAAAACATAGTAAAACTTTCAAGAGATTTTTTTTTCCATCGTACTCAAGTCAAACAGAATCTGCAATCACATGGACTTTATGATATAGCATATTATCGACACTCTATACCCACGACTCTGCCTGCAAAGTCTCTAACATCAAACAAACATCATGGCTCAGATACTCTGACTCGGCAGCACTCCTGAACAAGTGGAGCCTGCCAACTCCGCTGGAACATCTTCTATAACGGCTTTAATACGTCTGGGTGTACCTGCGCTGCATGAACGCAGCCCCCGAATAAGAGGGGTCAGTACGAGTAATGTACTGAGTATGTATGGCATGAATAGTGACATAATAAAGGAATATACAGTATGAATAATAACGGAATAGACATATGGATCTTATCTTGGGACAGAAGTAACCTGTACATATGAATGCCGTTCAGGCAGGTGCCATGCATGCTTAGTCCCTTTTTTAGAAAAACAATACTTCTTATTTACATGTACAGGAAACAGAACATTTCAGAAAACGGTGTCCTTTATTTACATCCACAGACGCCGAGTACATCGGCTCTCCCACCCCCCTCCCCAACAGTGTCCCAACATATTATATATATATCACATATACAGACGCCGTATCCGGCTCTCCCATATCCCGCATCCGGGCATCCCGCGTCCGGGACGAAATCCAGCTGAATCAGGTGGTGATATAACAGTGGCCCTTCCCCTTTTTCCCCATATACATATACATATACATATTCACATTCATATACATATGTCATACCATTGGCATGCATGAGAGCTCAAAGAAAGTCATATGTCCATCGGAGTGACGGAAGGTCAGTAGCCTCCGATTACATTATGGAACAACCATAGTCGCTTTGTCTCACCTTGAAGGAACGAATATTGTGAGGCGAGACTACCAATGAAAAGTGTCATTATGAGGAAAACATCAAATAGGGTCATAGGGTACAGTTTCATATACCTAGGACCTTTAGAGTAGTCATTACCTGTAATAGAGTTGAGATTTCAAGAATTAATTTAACGTTTCCATATTTTCCTTTTCATAGCAGAACATTTTGCCAACACATCTACCGTAGGCATTTTCTCGTCTTGGACTACATCATTATCATTATAAGATCATATTCATCGTCTTAGTCATGGAATCATCTTTGTCATACTTATCATAGGCATATTCCCTTTCTTAACATCATCATTATCATTGTCATCATAGAAGTATCCTCGTTAGCATAGTTACAGTACTTGTCACTCGGTGAACGGGATAAGGATCAAAAGTTTTCATTGGATTCTGCTTCAAAATAGATCAAACGGAACAATAAGGAAAATCCGGGGACCATGGGCCCACCTCGGGTCAAATGAGGCGGCGTACCAAATTTACATATGTTACATGTCATGGAGTTACTTGTGAGGGTTTTAGGGTAGTCGGGTCCTATTTATGCGGGTTCTAGAGGTTTAGGAAATTCTTCCAACATTTTGCACACTTTTTAGTTTAATTCTACTGATTGAAAAAAAGAAAAATTTAGGCGCGGATTCCGGAGGGTAGAGTTATTCCCGAGGCTCATATCCAACATATTCCGTCTAAGACATGCCATAGAAAGAAGGGTGAAGCCTTACATACCTTTTCTGCTTCTTATGCGACTCCAAATTCACGTTCCAAATCCGCCAAAATCTACAAATTGGTCATGTTTACCAAAACTTGATTAGAGCCTTTAGAAGTTGATTCTTTAAAGTAACACTTTGTCTGCCAAAATTTTGGCAGCATTTCCCCTATAAATGCACCATCCCCGAGAATACGGCTCGGCCCCAAATCAACAACAACAATCCGGGAATTTGACCCGGCCACAATATCAACAACAATATTACCCATCATAATAGCAATATCGACAAGTAATTCAAAACGTCCAAACCAACACCCAACCTTACCTGAAACCTTTCAACTTAATGAATAGAACAACAATGCCAACAATTATTCTAGCAATACTTCGATATCAAATTCAATTCACACAATATTTCGAGCAACTCAAACAAGGCTCCAACTCACCCGAAATTGCCTCCCAACCCGAGAGCTACACCAAACACATTCTTTTCCTCAAAATTCATAACTTACACCATCACCCCACACCTTAACAATACAATTCTCCTAAATACAAAATTTTTATAAAATTCACATAAATTTCCAAATCATCCCATAACCAACATAACATTATTTTAAGTCATTAAACTTACACTTCTCGTTATAGAATCCATAACGACGACATCTAAAATGTCAAACAACATCAAGTTACCATAACTTTCCAAACCCTATTCCATTCGGCCACAACACAATCCATAGGTTTTCATGAATTTCCATTCTTTTCTACACATTACAACACATTACAACAACACATAATCATGCTAAATACATTAAATTCGCTATTCCTACACATTACACCCAACTCACGGCCAAACTTGAACATCCAATACTTCATGAATTTCCATCATTTCCACATTCAACAACATGCACAAACCATTTATAACATATAAAAGAGATGAAACCTTACCTTTTTTTTCTTCAACTTCCCACTTGGTTTAGGGTTGGTATATGACATCAAAAAGTCTTCTACTTGCTTCAACAATTACTCCATGTTGATGAGGACCTTCCATTTGGGGGAAATACTAGAAGAAAATAATTTATTTTGATCAATTTCCATGGCTCCATTTGGCCACCCTTGGCCGAAATCCCCCCTCTCTTCATCCCTTCTTCATTCATTTTTTCCAAGTCTTCTTTTCTTGTGAGAATATGACTAATGATCATATATATATATATCATGTGAGGGGCACATGCCCACTTTCTCTAGAATTCTCTAGGAATTTCTTCCTTTTTTCTTGAATTTTTCCCATATTGGTCAAAGAAGACTAATTGTCTTCTTATGAAAGCTTTGGCCCCATGTGTTTTTATTATTTACAATTATCCCCCACTTAATATGAAATAACCACATGCCTCCCTTTCTTTCTTTGCCTAGAGTTTTCCTCCATTTTCTTGAAATTTTCTTAAATAAAAGGATGACCACTTAGCTTATCTCATAAGCTTTATCCATATGTCTTATTTTTATTTTTTCCACCATTTACCTATGTATATACACTTAAGCCCCTCGACTTTCCTCAATATTACCATTTACCATTTTGCAATTTCTCCTTTTTCCCCTTAACCTTTCTCAATATTTCCATACTACCAATGTTCAAAAATAATATTTATAACCAATTTGTGCATTAAAATAATTTTCGAAAATGGTCTCGCCCTTAACTTTCCACGACGACTTTGGAATTTCCAAACGTACAATATACGGGCTATAACACTTAACCTCGAAACTTTGATGGAATCTAGTGCCTTAATGCTGATATAATCGCGTCCGCTTCCTCAAATTACCTTTATTACATGATTTGGAGCGAGTCGAGGTCTCACAGATTCCGAGGTATGTTCGCAACCCGTCCTTTCTTTTACAATTGCTATTTTACCCTTTTCGATCTTCAATATTCACTTTTCGCTTCCGTATATAACTACCTTTCGTCCTACATTCCCAGATTCCCGATAGAAATGATCACATCTTTATCATCATTACTTATAAGTATTCGGGTATCAGCCTGTTTGGATCCCCACTCACCACTTTTACGTAATAACCGGCAACAAAGTTAATTGTCGACTTTCTGAATCCTCCAACAGACCTTGCTCCTTTTATACTATTCTTTCTATTCAAAATCTATACATGGCAAGTATCAACAATGCCTCACAGAGCATACGGCTATATATCAATTTTCCTTAATTCATTCAACTTTCATTTCTAATACAATCTCCACCATCCTACAACTAACTTACACAAGAATTCAAGCCATTAAAAGCATGCAATACATACATATGCATTCGGCCACCACCCAAGTTGTTCAACACACAAAATTTCAATGTTTTTCATTCATTCACACATACTACAACATACATATACCATTTATAACACAACAAAAGCATGAAATTCTCACCTTTCTTCAAGCCCTTCACTTGGAGGATGAAAGTGTTTTCTTGCCACAATATTTATACCAACTTGAAGAGAACCTTGAGCTTAGTACAAATCTCACAAAACTTGGATTTTTAGAGCAAAGATTTGGCTCCCAAAATTTTTCTTTCTTTTCTCTCTTCTTTTCCTCCTAAACCCGAAATGCCTCTTTTTTTTTTTCCTTTGGTTTTTGCTTTGCTTCTTGAACCTTCTTAGGATAAGTATACTTATAATTCCACATGGAAATTAATCACTTAAGGGGCTTGGACCCTTTGGCCGGTTGGGCCTCTCCTTGTTGGGCCTTGTTTCATTAATTTTTTATTGAGCCCAAATTGGTGGTTACATATTGTAATTCATGGGGCAAGTTTCCAAAATTCCAATTTTTGCCCTTGGCCACCTTTCGTAATTCCACACCATTGTTTTTATACCCTACACATTCATACCAAGAAATGTCCAATTGTGGCCTTATCCATTACAAGTCAATTTACCTTGAATTTTTCGAATACACAAAAATGTCGGATGTAACATCTAGCCTGTCGCGTGCTATGTGGCTTTTTATGGTCTCCAACCATCCCGCATACTCTAGTTTCACTCAGGCTATTCTAGCTTTTCATTTGTCTCTTATGGCTAAATCTTTAGGATCTCTTGTATACTTCCGAGGGGGTCACCCATCCTGAAATTTCCCCCACCTTAGCACGCTTAACCTCGAAACTTTGATGGAATCTAGTGCCTTAATGCTGATATAATCGCGTCCGCTTCCTCAAATTACCTTTATTACATGATTTGGAGCGAGTCGAGGTCTCACAGATTCCGAGGTATGTTCGCAACCCGTCCTTTCTTTTACAATTGCTATTTTACCCTTTTCGATCTTCAATATTCACTTTTCGCTTCCGTATATAACTACCTTTCGTCCTACATTCCCAGATTCCCGATAGAAATGATCACATCTTTATCATCATTACTTATAAGTATTCGGGTATCAGCCTGTTTGGATCCCCACTCACCACTTTTACGTAATAACCGGCAACAAAGTTAATTGTCGACTTTCTGAATCCTCCAACAGACCTTGCTCCTTTTATACTATTCTTTCTATTCAAAATCTATACATGGCAAGTATCAACAATGCCTCACAGAGCATACGGCTATATATCACATTTTATCCATCCGGAAATGCCAATTTCAGGTAACAGATCAAATATATCAGAACTTACCTCCATAACTTTCCATATCATCACTTACCTCCTTCCGTCGTATGTAAGGCTTACATAAGGAATCTCATTTCCTATGACTTGGCTCTATCGCACGATCTATGACAGAAAGAAGGTCAACAATACCTAGATGCCCTGCAGCCTCCTGTTTATAAATGTGGCCGGCTTCACACCCATAAACAGGACTCTACTGGACACGACTTTGCAGACAACCCCTAGGACAAACCTGCTCTGATACCACTTTGTCACACCCTAATCTACCTAGGGTGTGATGGGCACCCGACCCTTATTTAGAGCCGAGCGAACCCTCTGACTTTTAATACATACATAATCCTTTGGACTTTTTAAATCAAATAAAGATGAAATGCATGGTAAAATTTTCAGAAATATACTTTTTCGTTACTTTCAAATCAAACAAAATCTGAGATCATATAGAACTTATATCATAACACAAATGACACATCGGCTGATGGAGCCGCTTACTGAACTGACAACCAATACCCACAACTCTGTCTGCAAAGTCTCTAACTTCGAACAAAACATCATAGCACATATACTCTGACTCGGCAGCACTCCAGGAACAAGTGGATTCTACCAACTCCGCTGGAACATCTTCTATACTAGCTTCAACTCATCTGGGTGTAACTGCGCGGCATGAAACGCAGCCCCCGAAGAAGAGGGGGTCAGTACGGAATATGTACTGAGTATGTAAGGCGTAAAATACAGAAAACCGAACCACAATCGAAACAGACAGTACAACAATAAGTACGTTATCCAGAATACCAAAACACTTATTTTTCAAACACAAATCGTGTATGCTGATGTCATATGTCAGAAAAGGTGCAGATCCCAAATACCAGAATGTTTGGCTTCCAGACACAGATCATATATGTCGAGGTCCGATGTCAGAAGGAGTACAGAAGGCACAGAATTGCCAGAAGGCTTACTTTCCAAACACAGATCAATGTTAGAATCATATATCGTATATACGTATGACAGATCCTGGCCCTTTAGTGAGGGGCGCGGTGAACAGAATTATCATATGCCAGATCATGTATCATATATGCGTGTAACAGAACCCGGCCCTCTTGGGGACGCGGTGGACAGAATCATCATATGCCAAAATCATGTATCATATATGCATGTAACGTGTCCCGGCCCTCCAGTGAGGGACTCGGTAGATAGAATCATGCATGCAACATTATGTATCATATATACGTATAACGTGTCCCGGCCCTCTAGTGCGGGTCTCGGTGAATAGAACTATCATATGCCATCCTGGCCGCCATCCCCGTATCATCACATCAGCATATACATATTCATATAACGTGTCCCGGCCCGCTTATGAGGGACTACTTTAACAATGCAGTGGAGTGCGCACGAGAACATGTCCTCGCCCGGGACTTAGTGAAAGATGCAGAGGAATGCGCACGATAATGTGTTCTGGCTCGGGACTCGGTGAAAGATACATTGAGGCGTGCACGAGCAGAGTCATGACAAACCATATGCATACAAATCAAGACTCGATGGATATGTACACTTACTGACATCTGGAGGCCCAGAAACAAGTTTCGGGTCAATCCGACTTAGTATGCGAAAGTTATGAGCGTTTGAAGTACAAAACCTTCTACGAACGTTTCAGAAGCGATTTTTGGAAAATCAAAGCCATAATCATGTCAAATACCTTTCGGATATCGTTATGGATCAAATCAAATGGAGCTTATGGGACCATGTATACATATCAAATTATATCAAAGACTCGATGGAATAATCGAACGAACTATCACTTGAGAATTATGACATTTGTCATATCAAATATCTTTCGAATGCCACTCGGAAACATATCAAACATCATAAGCACATCAAGAGCCATAGGGATCATAGTCATATATCAAACCGATCCGAGACCATATACCGAAGTTAGGGACAGTGATACTTACGGAATTCTTTTAGGAACAGAAACTCTTTGAACGTTTCAGAAGCTTTCTTTGGAAAATCAAAATAATAGTCATATCAGGAGCTTTTCGAATCTCGTTATGGATCAAATCAGGTAGGTCTTTTGGAACAATACATACGTATCAAAACATAGCAGACTGTTTTCAAAAGTCGAGCACATCAATTCTTACAGAACTCTTTTAAGAACATATCAAAAGTGCATACGAACCATAAACAAGCTCGGAATAACAGAATAGAGTAACCCCAATGTGCATATCAATATCATGCCTTACTTGGCTCTAGGACATGCCAAAGAAAGAAAGGGTAAGCCATACATACCTGTCCCACGACCAACTAGCTACGCTTATTTGTCCAAACTTGCTAGTGTACATTCAAGAGAATTGACATAATCATTAGATTCATCGACATATACTCGTCTTAATCTTTCAAATGAATTCATTTATAATCTGCCGAAATTCCGGCAGCATTTCCCCTGTAAATACACCATCCCCGAGAATCTAGCTCGGCCAATTTATCAACAACAATGCCAACAATCATACTATCAACTTCAATAATCAATTCAAAACGCATTACAACGCTAGTAACTCTTTTCTACATAAGTCGACAACTTTCCATTTATATTCAATTCAACTACATACATTCAAACCAACATAGATACTCACAAGTTCAAGTACTTATTCAAGATCATTCAAACGAGATTCAATAACACTTCAAGCAATCCGCACAATATTCTAAACAACCCAACCAATATACCATGCCAACCGAAACCTTCTAAAATCCAATAGCACAACAACAACACATTTCTTTCTTCCAAATTCATCAACCACACCAACAATTCACACATTAACAACATCATTCTCATAAATTCAAGAAACTATATTAGAATCACATTTGTTTCCATAACAAGCCACAAACAACTATAACCTCAACTTGAATCATTAAACTTTTATTTGCATCATAGAATCCACAACACAACATCCCAAACATACTAAATAAAATTAGTTCTTCACACCTTCACAACACAACATGTACACGGCCACAACACAACCCACACGGCTCAACACCAACATGCAAGGTTTCATGAATTTCATCCATTTCCACTTACTACAACACTCAACAACATTCATAGACCATTCATAACATATGAAAGAGAGTTAAACCTTACCTTTTCCTCTTAGCTCTTCAACTTGGCTAGAGTTGCTCCTTGTAAAAATGGATGGTTTTCTTGCTCCAACAACTATACCACGTTAAAGAGGACCTTCAAATTAGTAGGAATACTAGAAGAAAATATTTTTTTCGGATTAAAATTGAAGACTTCAATTTCCTTGGTCATGGCCGAATAGGCCTCCTTCTCTTTTCTCTTTTCTTTCTTTTTCTTCTTCTCCATCCTTCTTGAATTTTCTAAGTAATGACAAATATGACTAATAAGTGATATTATATACACACATATAAATCATTTATTTGGGCCAAGGCCCATCCCCTAGTGCACGGCCACATGGCCCCTTATTTCCAAGCCCATTGGTTTTTGTAGTTAGTCTTGTAATTCATGAAAAATAATTTTCCAAATTTCGAATTTGCCCTTAGCCTTTCTTAATATTTCCGTACTAATAATATTCGTAAATAATATTCATAACAACCTAATACATTAAAATAATTTTTTGAAAATGGTCTTACCCTTAACTTGCCACGACTATCTCGAAATATCCGAACGTACAAAATACGGGCTATAACATCCTCCCCCCCTTAAGAACATTCGTCCTCGAATGTTCAATTGACCTTAGTGGGTGTCATAATACTCCAGGAGGGTCCTTTTTATAGTCATTCTTGTCAACATTCCCATACTTTTCCATCCACTATTAATCCTTTCACCTATTTTAGCTTACTTACTCGTAGCTATTCTTAATTACGCGTTCGCGTTGCAGCTATGCGTCAATATTTTCGAACGTCTCGCTACTTCTGTTCACAGCACAGAATCCTTACGGCTTATACTCTCTCTATCCTTGCTCATCGTACTTTTAACTATACTTATGGCACTATGACCGAGCGGTCTTCCATACACATTCTTTATATCTCATTCCATTTTCTTCTAGGATCAAATCGTTTGCACTTCACATGAATTCTCGCTCCCTGCCTTTAATTTCCAAATCAACGGTGTTGACCCATTATCCTTATTCTTTTCTTGGTGCGTAATCGGGTTTCTATAGTTAACTTGTCAAAGTATCCTTCTTACTCCTATGATTAATGATTTCCAATTGTTTTATTCCCAAATGTTCTCCTCTTCCTTCGACTAATCCGTTAGTATACCTTTTCTACTTTCGTTCTTAACCTCCCCTAGGTTCCTTCCTCCTCGCACAATTTTCTCCTTTTGCCATTTGTGGCATCGGCTCTGAAGTTCATGAAATATTACTTTATACGCGCAATTCCGCTTCACTCTTAAGTCATCTTTTCAAAAGGCACTTCCATATCTGAGGCATCCGCATTAATATGGCTGCACTTTTATTCCTTTATATACCATTCAAGGGCCGAAATTTTCTAACATCGTCATAAAGCTTTATCATTCTTTCTCTTACTTCACATTCCTTGTCGTAGTCGCCATTTCTTTTGCCCCACTTATTGAACTTTTGTTCCATATTACCATACTTTATCCTTTTCACGTACCTGTGCTTGCAGTTTTATCCAAATAGTCCCGTGCTTTGTCCGTCGTTTCTTTTTGAGGTTTTGCTCGATCATGTTTCTTACTTTTCACCCCTTTCCGACACTTTGATCTCTTTATCTTCCATCTACACTCTTTCCTTCTTTTCCAGATATCGTTGTGTTAAGACTTTTCCATTCTTAACCTGTAGCGAAAATAACATCAGCTTATCTTATAACACTTTCACCTTTTTTTTTTATTGCCACTTAAGCTTCGGTACCCTTACTCGATTGAGGTCTTCCATACCGTCACGTCGGTTGCTGGGACACACGTGTCCACCGTTGCAATCACATATGAGATATGGTACACATTCATATATATATATATATATATATATATATATATATATATATATATATATATATATATATATATATATAATTACTACTTTGCCCACAAAATATCTCCAAACGCTATTCAAGCCTATCCTAATTCCAAAGCTGTGACGTACTTTCTGTCTCTCCTTTAGTCTAGCCTGTCGCGTGCTATGTGGCTTTTTATGGTCTCCAACCATCCCGTATACTCTAGTTTCACTCAGGCTATTCTAGATTTTCATTTGTCTCTTATGGCTAAATCTTTAGGATCTCTTGTATACTTCCCAGGGGGTCACCCATCCTGAAATTTCCCCAACCTTAGCACGCTTAATGTCATACCCCGACTTTACTAGGGTGTGATGGGCACCCACCCCATATCTGTAGCCGAGCGAACCCGCTGACTTTTGTTACATACTTAACTTCCTTAGACTCTTATATCAGTAAAAAAATGGAAAACATAGTAAAACTTTCAAGAGATTTTTTTTTCCATCGTACTCAAGTCAAACAGAATCTGCAATCACATGGACTTTATGATATAGCATATTATCGACACTCTATACCCACGACTCTGCCTGCAAAGTCTCTAACATCAAACAAACATCATGACTCAGATACTCTGACTCGGCAGCACTCCTGAACAAGTGGAGCCTGCCAACTCCGCTGGAACATCTTCTATAACGGCTTTAATACGTCTGGGTGTACCTGCGCTGCATGAACGCAGCCCCCGAATAAGAGGGGTCAGTACGAGTAATGTACTGAGTATGTATGGCATGAATAGTGACATAATAAAGGAATATACAGTATGAATAATAACGGAATAGACATATGGAGCTTATCTTGGGACAGAAGTAACCTGTACATATGAATGCCGTTCAGGCAGGTGCCATGCATGCTTAGTCCCTTTTTTAGAAAAACAATACTTCTTATTTACATGTACAGGAAACAGAACATTTCAGAAAACGGTGTCCTTTATTTACATCCACAGACGCCGAGTACATCGGCTCTCCCACCCCCCTCCCCAACAGTGTCCCAACATATTATATATATATCACATATACAGACGCCGTATCCGGCTCTCCCATATCCCGCATCCGGGCATCCCGCGTCCGGGACGAAATCCAGCTGAATCAGGTGGTGATATAACAGTGGCCCTTCCCCTTTTTCCCCATATACATATACATATACATATTCACATTCATATACATATGTCATACCATTGGCATGCATGAGAGCTCAAAGAAAGTCATATGTCCATCGGAGTGACGGAAGGTCAGTAGCCTCCGATTACATTATGGAACAACCATAGTCGCTTTGTCTCACCTTGAAGGAACGAATATTGTGAGGCGAGACTACCAATGAAAAGTGTCATTATGAGGAAAACATCAAATAGGGTCATAGGGTACAGTTTCATATACCTAGGACCTTTAGAGTAGTCATTACCTGTAATAGAGTTGAGATTTCAAGAATTAATTTAACGTTTCCATATTTTCCTTTTCATAGCAGAACATTTTGCCAACACATCTACCGTAGGCATTTTCTCGTCTTGGACTACATCATTATCATTATAAGATCATATTCATCGTCTTAGTCATGGAATCATCTTTGTCATACTTATCATAGGCATATTCCCTTTCTTAACATCATCATTATCATTGTCATCATAGAAGTATCCTCGTTAGCATAGTTACAGTACTTGTCACTCGGTGAACGGGATAAGGATCAAAAGTTTTCATTGGATTCTGCTTCAAAATAGATCAAACGGAACAATAAGGAAAATCCGGGGACCATGGGCCCACCTCGGGTCAAATGAGGCGGCGTACCAAATTTACATATGTTACATGTCATGGAGTTACTTGTGAGGGTTTTAGGGTAGTCGGGTCCTATTTATGCGGGTTCTAGAGGTTTAGGAAATTCTTCCAACATTTTGCACACTTTTTAGTTTAATTCTACTGATTGAAAAAAAGAAAAATTTAGGCGCGGATTCCGGAGGGTAGAGTTATTCCCGAGGCTCATATCCAACATATTCCGTCTAAGACATGCCATAGAAAGAAGGGTGAAGCCTTACATACCTTTTCTGCTTCTTATGCGACTCCAAATTCACGTTCCAAATCCGCCAAAATCTACAAATTGGTCATGTTTACCAAAACTTGATTAGAGCCTTTAGAAGTTGATTCTTTAAAGTAACACTTTGTCTGCCAAAATTTTGGCAGCATTTCCCCTATAAATGCACCATCCCCGAGAATACGGCTCGGCCCCAAATCAACAACAACAATCCGGGAATTTGACCCGGCCACAATATCAACAACAATATTACCCATCATAATAGCAATATCGACAAGTAATTCAAAACGTCCAAACCAACACCCAACCTTACCTGAAACCTTTCAACTTAATGAATAGAACAACAATGCCAACAATTATTCTAGCAATACTTCGATATCAAATTCAATTCACACAATATTTCGAGCAACTCAAACAAGGCTCCAACTCACCCGAAATTGCCTCCCAACCCGAGAGCTACACCAAACACATTCTTTTCCTCAAAATTCATAACTTACACCATCACCCCACACCTTAACAATACAATTCTCCTAAATACAAAATTTTTATAAAATTCACATAAATTTCCAAATCATCCCATAACCAACATAACATTATTTTAAGTCATTAAACTTACACTTCTCGTTATAGAATCCATAACGACGACATCTAAAATGTCAAACAACATCAAGTTACCATAACTTTCCAAACCCTATTCCATTCGGCCACAACACAATCCATAGGTTTTCATGAATTTCCATTCTTTTCTACACATTACAACACATTACAACAACACATAATCATGCTAAATACATTAAATTCGCTATTCCTACACATTACACCCAACTCACGGCCAAACTTGAACATCCAATACTTCATGAATTTCCATCATTTCCACATTCAACAACATGCACAAACCATTTATAACATATAAAAGAGATGAAACCTTACCTTTTTTTTCTTCAACTTCCCACTTGGTTTAGGGTTGGTATATGACATCAAAAAGTCTTCTACTTGCTTCAACAATTACTCCATGTTGATGAGGACCTTCCATTTGGGGGAAATACTAGAAGAAAATAATTTATTTTGATCAATTTCCATGGCTCCATTTGGCCACCCTTGGCCGAAATCCCCCCTCTCTTCATCCCTTCTTCATTCATTTTTTCCAAGTCTTCTTTTCTTGTGAGAATATGACTAATGATCATATATATATATATCATGTGAGGGGCACATGCCCACTTTCTCTAGAATTCTCTAGGAATTTCTTCCTTTTTTCTTGAATTTTTCCCATATTGGTCAAAGAAGACTAATTGTCTTCTTATGAAAGCTTTGGCCCCATGTGTTTTTATTATTTACAATTATCCCCCACTTAATATGAAATAACCACATGCCTCCCTTTCTTTCTTTGCCTAGAGTTTTCCTCCATTTTCTTGAAATTTTCTTAAATAAAAGGATGACCACTTAGCTTATCTCATAAGCTTTATCCATATGTCTTATTTTTATTTTTTCCACCATTTACCTATGTATATACACTTAAGCCCCTCGACTTTCCTCAATATTACCATTTACCATTTTGCAATTTCTCCTTTTTCCCCTTAACCTTTCTCAATATTTCCATACTACCAATGTTCAAAAATAATATTTATAACCAATTTGTGCATTAAAATAATTTTCGAAAATGGTCTCGCCCTTAACTTTCCACGACGACTTTGGAATTTCCAAACGTACAATATACGGGCTATAACACTTAACCTCGAAACTTTGATGGAATCTAGTGCCTTAATGCTGTTATAATCGCGTCCGCTTCCTCACATGACCTTTATTACATGATTTGGAGCGAGTCGAGGTCTCACAGATTCCGAGGCATGTTCGCAACCCGTCCTTTCTTTTACAATTACTATTTTACCATTTTTGATCTTCAATATTCACTTTTCGCTTCCGTATATAACTACCTTTCGTCCTAGATTCCCAGATTCCCGATAGAAATGATCACATCTTTATCGTCATTACTTATAAGTATTCGGGTATCAGCCTGTTTGGATCCCCACTCACCACTTTTACGTAATAACCGGCAACAAAGTTAATTGTCGACTTTCTGAATCCTCCAACAGACCTTGCTCCTCTTATACTATTCTTTCTATTCAAAATATACACACGGAAAGTACCAACAATGCCTCACAGAGCATACGACTATATATCACATTTTAGCCATCCGGGAATGCCAATTTCAGGTAACAGATCAAATATATCAGAACTTACCTCCATAACTTTCCATATCACTACTTACCTCCTTTCGTCGTATGTAAGGCTTCCATAAGGAATCTCAGTTCTTATGACTTGGCTCTAACGCACGATCTGTGACAGAAAGAAGGTCAACAATCCCTAGATGCCCTGCACCCTCCTGTTTATAAATGTGGCCGGCTTCACACCCATAAACAGGACTCTACTGGACACGACTTTGCAGACACCCCGTAGGACAAACCTTGTCACGACCCGACTAGGGGGCCGCGACGAGCACCCGGTGCTAGCCCACTTTATACATATTCATATACATATATTCTTACCCGACATTATAAGCTCGGGGTTTCATTATAGCCCTTCATAGGCACATATAAGTATACTAGACTGTAGGCACCTTTAACATCATTATTATTACCATCGTCATCACTATCATCATCATTTTCGCTACATTTGTATCTTAGGCTTACTCTTCATATGAGGGGCGTAGTATAATCGTAGTACATATCAAGGATCGTGAGCTTATGAGCTCGGAATATCAATCATTTGGAAACAACATACTCATATAGAGGAAGTACGAATTTGGCCAAGAAACCATGCCTTATGAAAGAAGGGTTAGCCTTACATACCTTATCGTCGGACTACTCTACACTTGCACATACTCCTTCGATGCTCACGTTTCTACCTTTATTAGGGTCATACTATCATTAGCACCGATAACTAGTACACATGGCTAAAGCTAGAGAAAATCGGACAGCATCTCCTTTATTTATACAACATTTTTCCATATCGTAATTCAACTCCCAAACGTCAACAATACATTCATAATGTCATATCAATGGCCATTAATCATCTACATTATCCACAATCATGATTCAATTCAAACTATTTCTCAAAACGTCACTATTCATCATTCATAACCCATTTTGCTATTCTCTTCTAATGACCAAGCATTTCAACTCTCAAATACCTTAAACAACATATAAATATCATGAATCTTACCTTAGAAGTTGTAGGAACAAGCCTTAGTCGATAATAATCAACTTTGATCAAAACCCCAGTTTTCCTTCATTTGGATTTCTTGACTTTGGATGATCTTTGATGGGTTCTTACTCTTGATTCACTTGTTTATGTTGTTAATCACTACAAACCCTTGAAAACTTATGAAATAGATGTAGAGAGATGTTTTAGAGAGAAAGGGTGTGGAAGGGAAATGAAATGAAATAACCTTGGTCCCTTACATTTATTGAGCAAATCTGTCCCGACCAAAATATACAGACCAACATACGGTCCGTATAAAATGTACGGGTCGTATGTCTGGCCGTACTTTTGGTCCAGACACTTTTGGCCATTCTGGGTTGATTATACGGTCCAGACATACAGACCGTATAAATTATACAGCCAGTATGTTTGGCCGTATAATCCCCAGTGATTCCGAACTTCGATTCGTCGATTCGTTTTGTCTCCAATCCCTATGGAACCTTCTTAACACTTGTTCAACACTTCATTAGTAATCTAAGGGACGTTATCATACTTCTCCGAAACATCATTAAGTGCCCATTAAGTCTTTACTCGTATTTCTTTCCCGATACTTATCAAATACTTTGCCTTCTCTTGGCAATCCTCTTCCCCCATCTCTAACATCTTTAAAATCTTATCTAGAGTCGTCGAATGCCATCGCTTACCCATGAACATATTGTGTACTCGTACTCCTTTCTAGTTCATTCACTTGCGTACCAACGGAAGATTTTCCGAGGTGTAACATTCTCCCCCCCCCCCCCCCCCCCCCTTAAGAACATTCGTCCTCGAATGTTAAAGTGTTCGGGAATCCTGTAAAGATTTCGCCAGAGTTTCCCCTATAATATGTCACTATCACCCTGTCACAACAACCCATAATATCGATGCCTCACAGGGCCACAACATAATAGCATAAAAATTTGGCCACACACGACCCAAGAACATAAAAGGAAAGCATACATACCTTAGAATCTTGATGCCTCATCTTGGACTTCTTCCAAGGGCTGAAATAAATGTGGGTATTTGGATCGCATATTTTCTTCCGCTTCCCATGTCATTTCCTCTCGATTGTTATTCCTCCACAGAACTTTAACTGATGCCACTTCTTTGTTTCTAAGCCTCCGTACTTGCCTATCTAATATGGCAATGGGTGTTTCATCATAAGTTAACCTTTCTGTCACTTGAACATCATTTACTGGGACGATCTTCGTAGGATCCCCAACACATTTACGAAGCATCGAGACATGGAAAACTGGATGGACTGACTCCAAATCGGGAGGTAAATCTAACTCATAGGCCACTTTGCCTATTTTGCGCACGATTTCATATGGCCCAATATACCGGGGACTGAGCTTCCCCTTTTTGGCAAATGTCATTACGCCCTTCATCGGCAACACTTTCAAGAATACCCAATCTTTCACTTCGAACTCTAAGTCCCTTCGACGATTATCCGCAAAGGACTTTTGACGACTTTGAGCCGCTAGCAACCGATATTGTATGAGCTTGACTTTGTCTATAGCCTGCTTGACCAAGTCTGGCCCCATTAACTTAGTCTCTCCGGTTTCAAACCACCCAATCGGGGATCTACACTTTCGCCCATATAAGGCTTCATACGGTGTCATTTGAATGCTAGAATGATAACTATTATTGTAAGCGAATTCAATGAGTGGCAAATGATCTTCCTAATTCCCTCCGAAGTCCATCATACATGCCCGTAACATATCTTCAAGAGTCTGGATAGTGCGTTCAGCTTGCCCATCGTTCTGTGGATGAAATGCCGTGCTAAGGCTGACTCGGGTCCCTAAACCCTCTTGGAAGGACTCCCAAAACTTAGCTGTAAACTGAGTCCCTTTATCGGAGATAATCGACACCGGAACCCCCATGAAGTCTCACTATCTCATTAAGGTAAAGCTTTGCATAATCTTCTGCCATATAGGTCGTTCTGACCTGTAAGAAATGAGCTGACTTTGTGAGTCTATCCACAATCACCCATATGGAATCATACTTACGTCGAGAATGGGGTAAGCCTGTAATGAAATCCATCTTAATCACTTCCCACTTCCAAGTTGGGATCTCTATAGCTTGCAACAATCCACCCAACTTTTGGTGCTCGATTTTCACTTGTTGGCAATTAGGACATTGAGCTACAAAATCTGCTATATCCCTCTTCATTCCATTCCACCAATATATAGACTTAAGATCATGATATATCTTCATCGCTCCGGGGTGAACGGAGTAACGGGAACAATGAGCTTCTCTCAAAATCTGGTGGCGTAGATCTGCCACATCAGGGACACATAGTCTGCCTCGACATCGGAGAACCCCGTCTCCTGAAATATCAAATGACGACTCCTCTTTCTGAGGGAGTGTACCTCTGTACTGCATTAGCATGGGATCATCATATTGTCGCTCTTTCACTTCCGCCACTAGCGACGAGACTGCAGAATTCTGAATAGTAGCTCCGCTGCTACCTGAGCCCACCACTCGGACTCCTAGGCTAGCTAACTGTTGGAGCTCGCGGGCCATCTCTTTCCTTTCTGGTCATACATCACTTAGACTTCCCATCGACCTACGGCTAAGAGCGTCAGCTACAATATTTGCCTTTCCGGGGTGATACAAAAAATCAACATCATAATCTTTTAGCAATTCTAACCATCGTCGTTGCCGCAAATTCAACTCTTTCTGCTTGAAGATGTACTGGAGACTCTTATGATCTGTATAAATATCCACATGCACACCATATAAATAATGTCTCCATATCTTTAATGCATGAACCACTGCAGCCAATTCCAAATCATGGATTGGATAGTTCTGTTCATGTTTCCGTAATTGCCTTGAAGCATACGCAATCACCTTACCATTTTGCATCAATACACAGCCTAGCCCGACGCCTGAAGCATCACAATAAACAACATATCCTTCCAATCCCTCTGGAAGTGTCAAGACTGGGGCAGAAGTCAATCTATCTTTCAACTCTTGGAAACTACGTTCACAAGCATCTGTCCATTGAAACTTAGCTGATTTCTGGGTCATCTTTGTGAGTGGGGCAGAAATAGAAGAAAATCCCTCAACGAATCTCCTGTAATAACCTGCTAAGCCCAGAAAGCTACGAACCTCTGTAGGAGTTGTGGGCCTTGGCCAAGTTTTTAGGGCCTCAATCTTTTGGCTATCCACTCGAATACCATCAGCTGCAACAATATGGCCCAGAAATGATACTGAGTTCAACCAAAACTTACATTTAGAGAACTTTGCAAACAACTCTCGAGCTCGAAGAACTCCTAGGACAATGCGCAAATGATCCGCATGCTCGGCCTCGGATCTAGAATACACCAAAATATCATCGATGAATACAATCACGAATAGATCCAGAAAAGGCCTGAATACATTGTTCATTAAGTCCATAAACGCTGCCGGTGCGTTAGTTAGCCCAAACGATATTACTCAGAACTCAAAATGACTGTATCTTGTTCTGAAGGCTGTCTTAGGGATATCTTTCTCCCTAACTCTCACTTGGTGATACCCGGACCTCAGATCGATCTTTGAAAACCACTTGGCACCTTGCAACTGATCAAATAGATTATCGATCCTCGGAAGAGGATATTTGTTCTTAATCGTTAGTTTATTCAATTGCCGATAATCGATGCACATTCTTAAAGAGCCATCTTTCTTCCGGACAAACAATACGGGCGCTCCCCACGGGGATGAACTAGGTCTAATGAAGCCTTTATCAAGCAAGTCTTTCAATTGCTCATTTAACTCTTTCAATTCTGCGGGTGCCATTCTATAGGGAGGAATAGATATGGGCTTAGTGTCCGGCAACACATCTATAGCAAAATCGATCTCCCACTCGAGAGGAAGGCCTGGAAGTTCTTCCGGGAATACATCCGGAAATTCATTCACCACCGAAACTGACTGAAGAGTCGGCGACTCAGCTTCTATATCTTGAACTCGCACTAGATGATAAATGCACCCTTTCGTGATCATCTTCCTTGCCTTTAGATAGGAAATAAACCTACCTTTTGGTGATGCCGTATTCCCTTTCCATTCTAAGACTGGTTCTCCCAGAAATTGGAAACGAACAATCTTCATTCTGCAATCAACATTGGCATAACAAGAAGCCAACCAATCCATGCCCATAATGACGTCGAAATCTACCATTTCTAGCTCATGCAAATCAATCATAGTACGACGATCACAGATCATAACTACACATTCTCTATATACTCGGCTAGCTATTACCGATTCACCCACGGGTGTAGACACCTCAAAGGGTTTGATCAACTCCGGCTCAACTATAAATTGACCCGCAATATAAGGAGTAACATATGACAATGTAGAGCCCGGGTCAATCAATGCATATACATCAAGAGATAATACCGATAATATACCTGTGACCACATCAGGAGAAGCCTCAAGATCTTGGCGTCCAGCCAAAGCATAAATACGGTGGTGAGGACCGCTGGAACTGGGAGCTCTGCCTCTACCTCTACCCTGGTCAACTGGCGCCTGTGAGCCTGACCCCATAGGGCGTACAGGTGATGAAGATCCGGCTGCCAACCCTGAAGGCTGGGTCTTACCTCTACCATGAACTGAGGGGCACTCACGCATAATGTGGCCTGGCCGACCACATGAACAACAAACATCTGAACCCAATCGGCATCGACCCCAATGCATATTCCCACACTGGGAACATCGTGGTACCGGTGGCCTTGACTGGCCTGAATCATCTCTGAACTGGGGGCCTGAATAACTCGGACTCGGCCCTGAACGAGTAGATTTGTCAACTCTCTATCCCGTAAACCGTAGAGGTGGACTAGTCATAGAATAGCTTGAATGGCTGGGAAACTGCTGCCTGTGTCCACCTATGGACTCACTCATTGGGCCTGAAGACCTGGCCCTCTTACTATGACCCCTATCCTACTCGCGCTCACTCCTCTGCTGCTGTAGGCCTTCTTCCAAGTTCTGTGCATGTGCCTGAATGCGTGCAATATCCATACCATCCTGAAGGGACGCAGTCAAGCATTTATCCATCAAGTGTGGCCCTAGGCCCTTTACAAATCGGTGAACCCGGTCACCCATATCCGCTACCATGGCCGAAGCATACCTAGCCAAGGAGTTAAAACGGAGGCTGTACTCTAGGGCACTCATACTACCCTGCCTCAAGTTCAACAATTTATCGGCCCTGGCTCGCCGAACTTTTGGAGGCATATAATGACGGCGAAAGGCATCAACAAACTCTTGCCATACACGGGGAGGTGCATTGGCTCCCCGTGAAGCCATCCAAACTGTATACCACTGGATCGAGACATCTCTCAATCTATATGACGCTAGCTCTACCGACTCGGTGTCTGAAGCATGTATCAACCGAAGAGTCCTTATCATACCATCAATAAAGTCCTGAGGGTCCTCCTCCGGCTTTGACCCAAAAAATTCCAGAGGGTTTAAAGTAATGAAATCACGGGCCCTTGCACTAATAGCCCTATCACCATGCGCTGAACTGTGCCTCTGAGCCTGGGCCGTAACCAATTGAGTCAATAAAGTAATGGCCACTTTCACATCTTGGCCCGAAGCATTTGGTGGAGGAGCTGGAGGTGCTGGAGCTGGGGCTGAGGCTCCTCACGCTCCTCAGAAATCGGCACTGTCTGGGAGGACTGAGATTGAGCCGCACACTGGGACTCACTTTCCTCTACTACCTGTGGCGGTGCTTTCTTAGCCCGCTTTTCTACCACCGTCTTGCCTTTTTGGGCTGCCGTAGTCTTTCCCTTTATAGGCATCTCTGAAATGCACAACACACGATTTAGGAGCAAGAATTTCCTACATCATAGCTCTATCGCACGATTCTTATGAAGAAAGAAGGTCAATCATTCCTAAAATGTCCGCACCTTCTTGTTTATAAGTGTGGCGCGCAACACACCCATAACCAAGACTCTACTAGACACGGCTCGTAGACATACCCTAGGACTGAACTGCTCTGATACCACTTTTGTCACGACCCGACTAGGGGGCCGCGACGAGCACCCGGTGCTAGCCCACCTGGGCACCCTCTTAGCTCTCTTATGCTTGCATCTAGGTGAGACACAAAATTAGACATGCATTTCCATTCATTCATCAAACTAGTCCCATTGGACGACAATACCATTATATCATAATTGGCATTTATGCCACATCAATGTACATGGGCCAACGTGGCCGACAAAATGATATACAACATATAGGCCGACAAGGCCAGACATAACTAACCACATACATATGACTACGAGCCTCTAAGAATAGTATGATATATCACATGAGCGGGATAGGACCCCGCTATGCCCATAATTATATACACAAAAGAATAGGTACCCCAAAAAGGTATGGCTCCGAAGGAAGTGGAGCTCTCTATGCAATCTCAGAATAAGCAGCTATGGATCAAGTCTGTCTCCCTGTGCACCTGTGGGCATGACGCAGCATCCACAAACAAAAGGACGTCAGTACGAAGAATGTACTGAGTATGTAAAGCATGATCAACATCGATATAGAAACATAATAAACAACATATGAAGTAGCATAGGAGGGGAGACAATAATATCATCGTCATAGCACTTACTTGCCTTTCATAGGGACTTCCCATTTCTCACACATACTCGTGCCATATTTGTGCTCGTATGCGTATCCATTTACATGTCCTTATCCGTATTCTTATACATAGTCTTATCACATTCATATTCATATTATAAACATAGTCATTTTATATACATAACATTTACATAGCATACCCGACCTCATAGGATCGGTGTTTCATACATGCTTGGCCAACCAAGGCTCAAGGTCATACATACCTGGCCCTACCAAGGCATCAGGGTTATCCGTACCATCTGCAGAGGTGTACGCGCGTTACGTAATCATATACATACTTTATACATATTCATATACATATATTCTTACCCGACATTATAAGCTCGGGGTTTCATTATAGCCCTTCATAGGCACATATAAGTATACTAGCCCGTAGGCACCTTTAACATCATTATTATTACCATCGTCATCACTATCATCATCATTTTCGCTACATTTGTATCTTAGGATTACTCTTCATATGAGGGGCGTAGTACAATCGTAGTACATATCAAGGATCGTGAGCTTATGAGCTCGGAATATCAATCATTTGGAAACAACATACTCATATAGAGGAAGTAGGAATTTGGCCAAGAAACCATGCCTTATGAAAGAAGGGTTAGCCTTACATACCTTATCGTCGGACTACTCTACACTTGCACGTACTCCTTCGATGCTCACGTTTCTACCTTCATTAGGGTCATACTATCATTAGCACCGATAACTAGTACACATGGCTAAAGCTAGAGAAAATCGGATAGCATCTCCTTTATTTATACAACATTTTTCCATATCGTAATTCAACTCCCAAACGTCAACAATACATTCATAATGTCATATCAATGGCCATTAATCATCTACATTATCCACAATCATGATTCAATTCAAACTATTTCTCAAAACGTCACTATTCATCATTCATAACCCATTTTGCTATTCTCTTCTAATGACCAAGCATTTCAACTCTCAAATACCTTAAACAACATATAAATATCATGAATCTTACCTTAGAAGTTGTAGGAACAAGCCTTAGTCGATAATAATCCACTTTGATCAAAACCCTAGTTTTACTCCATTTGGATTTCTTGACTTTGGATGATCTTTGATGGGTTCTTACTCTGCTCTGATACCACTTTGTCACACCCTAGTCTACCTAGGGTGTGATGGGCACCCGACCCTTATTTAGAGCCGAGCGAACCCTCTGACTTTTAATACATACATAATCCTTTGGACTTTTAAATCAAATAAAGATGAAATGCATGGAAATTTTTTCAGAAATATTCTTTTTCGTTACTTTCAAATCAAACAAAATTTGAGATCATATAGAACTTATATCATAACAGAAATGACACATCGTCTCTAACTTCAAACAAAACATCATAGCACATATACTTTGACTCGGCAGCACTCCAGGAACAAGTTGAGTCTACCAACTCCGCTGGAACATCTTCTATACTAGCTTCAACTCATCTGGGTGTACCTGCGCGGCATGAAACGCAGCCCCCGAAGAAAAGGGGGTCAGTACGGAATATGCACTGAGTATGTAAGGCATAAAATACAGAAAATCGAACCACAATCGAAACAGACAGTACAACAATAAGTACGTTATCCACAATCGTGTATGCTGATGTCATATGTCAGAAAAGGTGCAGATCCCAAATACCAGAATGTTTGGCTTCCAGACACAGATCATATATGCCGAGGTCCGATGTCAGAAGGAGTACAGACGGCACAGAATTGTCAGAAGGCTTACTTTCCAATAATAGATCATGCATGTCAGAATCATATATCGTATATATGTATGACAGATCCCGGCCCTTTAGTGAGGGACGCGGTGAACAAAATTATCATATGCCAGATCATGTATCATATATGCGTGTAACAGAACCCGGCCCTCTAGGGGACGCGGTGGACAGAGTCATCATATGCCAAAGTCATGTATCATATATCCATGTAACGTGTCCCGGCCCTCCAGTGAGGGACTCGGTAGATAGAATCATGCATGCAACATTATGTATCATATATACGTATAACGTGTCCCGGCCCTCTAGTGCGGGTCTCGGTGAATAGAACTATCATATGCCATCCTGGCCGACATCCCCGTATCATCACATCATCATATACATATTCATATAACGTGTCCCGGCCCGCTTATGAGGGACTCGGTGAAAAATGCAGTGGAGTGCGCACGAGAACATGTCCTGGCCCGGGACTTAGTGAAAGATGCAGAGGAATGCGCACGATAACGTGTCCCGGCCCGGGACTCAGTGAAAGATACATTGAGGCGTGCACGAGCAGAGTCGTGAGAAACCATATGCATACAAATCAAGACTTGATGGATATGTACACTTACTGACATCTGGAGGCCCAGAAACAAGTTTCGGGTCAATCCGACTTAGTATGCGAAAGTTATGAGTGTTTGAAGTACAAAACCTTCTACGAACGTTTCAGAAGCTATTTTTGGAAAATCAAAGTCATAATCATGTCAAGTACATTTCGGATATCGTTATGGATCAAATCAAATGGAGCTTATGGGACCATGTATACATATCAAATTATATCAAAGACTCGATGGAATAATCGAACGAACTATCACTTGAGAATCAAGACATTTGTCATATCAAATATCTTTCGAATGCCACTCGGAAACATATCAAACATCATAAGCACATCAAGAGCCATAGGGATCATAGTCATATATCAAACCGATCCGAGACCATATACCGAAGTTAGGGACACTGATACTTACGGAATTCTTTTAGGAACAGAAACTCTTTGAACGTTTCAGAAGCTTTCTTTGGAAAATCAGAAACTCTGGCAAGGAATGCGCTAACTTCGTAAGTCAGTTTACAATTACCCAAATCAATTCATGCTTCTGAAATGAGCGAGGTAAACCTGTTATGAAGTCCATATTTATCATCTCCCATTTCCAAACGGGAATTTGTATGTTCTGAGCCAAACTACAAGGCCTCTGGTGCTCGATTTTCGTATGCTGACAATTCGGACACTTGGCCACGAAATTTGCTACGTTCCTTTTCTTGTCGTTCCACCAATAAATTTAGTTGAGGTCATGATACATCTTTGTTGAACTTGGGTGAATATAGTACCTGAAATTCTAGCTTCTGTCATGATTCGATCTCTGAGCCCATCTACTTCTGGAACACATAGTCTGCCTCTGTACCTTAAGGTACCACCATCTCTCATTTGTTCAAAAGTCATCGTCTTTTATTTGTGAATCCTCTCTTTTAGCTACTGAGATACTTATCTAAATAACTACTGAACTGACTTAATACTGAGCTGACTGAATACTGGACTGATTGAATATTGAAAGACATGTAGATTTTAATATAAGGTATGGATGAAAAGGTTAGTTAAATTCAATATTTTCTACTTTCTCTTGAAAGAGATGGGGATACATGTACTTCATATCTCCTTCAGCTTCCCACGTAGTCTCTTCGACTATCTGATTTCTCCATAGTACTTTTACTGAAGTGATCCCCTTACTTCTTAACTTACGAACCTGACGATCAAGGATAGCAATCAGAATCTCCTCATAAGACAGGCTATCGTTAACTCCGTGATCTCTGTAGGAACAACAAGAGTCGGGTCCCTCATGAACTTCTTCAAAATAGATATGTGAAATACTGGTGTACAAAAGCCAATTCTTGTGGAAACTCTAATTCATAAGGTACTTGCCCGATCCTTTACAAGATCCTATATGGTCTAATATAACCCGGACTGAGCTTCCCTTTTTTTTCAACTCTCATAACGCCTTTCATAGGCGAAACTTTCAGGAACACCCAATAATCAATTTGAAACTCGAAGTCTCTGTGTCGCACGTTCGAATAGGAATTTGACGACATTGAACTGTCTTCAACCGCTCCTGAATCAATTTGACTCTTTCCATAGTATGGTAGACCAAGTTTGGTCCTAACAACTCTGCTTCACCGACTTCGAACCATCCAATCAGCGACCTACATCTTCGCCTATACTATAACGACCCGTTTGGTCGTTATTGCGTTTTTACCGTTTTTTCCAGCGTTGACTCATCCAAGAGCCTTGTTAGTACTATTTTGACCCGCGAGGACCGGTGCAATAGTTCCCTAGGCATCATTTTTGGTTTTGGAATGACCTTTAAAAAATTTGATCTTAAAGCGAAAATCATTTGACTCGAAGTTGACTTTTGGGTTAGCGTGCCCGTAATTGCGTTTCGACAGTTACATTAGGTCTGGAGGGTGATTTATGACTTAGTGGTGTCTTTGGTTTGGTTCCCGAAAGGTTGGCGTGTGATTTGGGTCATTGGTTGAGAATTGGTTAAGTTAGAATTGGAGTTGACCACGGTCAACATCGGCATCCCGTGTTGATATTTTGAAAGTTCCAATAAGTTTGTATGATGATTTTGGACATGTCCACAAAGTTTGGTTAGATTCCGAAGAGTTTTGGATAAGTTTGGGTTCTATGGTGATTGTTTTCGGTTTCGACATCGATTTGAGCATAGAGGGTACCATATTGAGCATACGGCTTTTGATTCATGTTTCGACTAAACCATTTTATCCGTATTGTAATTTCAGAACCATAGCAACTGAAATCATCAAGTTTCAACATTGTATGAAGGGATATGGTCATTTTACTAAGAATTGGGTTGCTAGATTTTTCAGATTAATTACGAAATTGCCACTAACTTCGTATTTAAAAATCTACACTCTTCCAAATATTGAAACCACCGTATCTCATTTATTATAATGTCAAATGGAGTGATTCAAAAGCCTAAATTGAGTGAAATTTCTCAAGGAATCCATTGGAGGCATCAAAAGCAGGTTTTGGGATCGTTTGGCACCAGAAATGAGGCGGAACAGCTGAGCGTTTTTGCTATTAATGTTGTTTGGGGTTTCTCTCATCTTCAAAGCTTGGGTTTGGGAGAATTCAAGGATGTTCTTCAAGTTTCTTCCATGGGGTAAGGTCTAAACTATAATCTAAGTATTTTTATTTGATTCATTCCCTTGGTTTAAGCTTTAATCCATGATTTCTTGTCACGATCCAACCCCGTGGGCCGCGACTGGTGCCCGAGATGGACACCCGTACATACCTACTAACCAGATTTTACTTGTGTTTACATATTAAGGGTTTCGTGCATACAAAACCATATACATATCACTTAAGTCGTCGATTACATTATAAAAACTAAATAAATCAGGTTATCGTAGTATATAAGAAAGCCGGACGCAAACCATACATACATCACAGATCTAATGCGACCCATGACCCACATACATGTCTACAGGCCTCTACAAACCATAACAGAAACATATGACGGGACAGGGCCCCGCCGTGCCCATGAATAGTCACATACACATAAATATGTACAACGGAAAGATCTGTACCAAAAGTGTGGGCTGTGGATCAAAGGAGCACTCCAAGTAGCAGAACGGCACCCTAGACTGGCGGATCGCCACAATAAGTGTCTGTACCTGCAGGCATGAAACGCAGCCCCCGAAGAAAGGGGGTCAGTACGGAATATGTACTGAGTATGTAAATGATGAAGTACAGAAAACCGAACCATAACCGAAACAACGGTACAAAAATAAGTACATTACCCAGATTACCAAAGCGCTGTTTTACCCAGTCACAAATCATATATGTAGATATCATATGTCAGAAAAGTGCAGACTCGGAATATCAGAATGATTGTTTCCACACGCGGATCGTATATGCCGAGGTCTTATGTCAGAAAAAGTACGGATCCGGAGCGTCAGAATATTTGCTTTCCAGACACAGATCATGTATGGTGATATCGTATGTCAGGAGAAGTACAGTGGATACAGAATGCCAAAATGCTTACTTTCCGAACACAAACCAAACATATCAGAATCATATATCGTATATACACATATAACAGATCCCGACCCTCCTGGTAAGGGATGCGGTGGATAGAATCATTAGATGCCAAAATCGGATACCATATATGCATGTAACAGATCCCGGCCCTTTAGTGAGGGACGCGGTGGACAGAGTAATCAATGCATGTCAGAATCATGTACCATATATGCAGATAACAGATCCCAACCCTCTATTGTGGAACGCGGTGAAGAGAATCATCATGTGCCATCCTGGCCGCCATCCCCATATCATCATATACAGACATACATATAACAGAACCCGGCCGCAAGGGAGAGGGGCGCGGTGAACAATGCAGAGGAAGATGCACGATAACATAACAGAACTTGGCCCGGGCGCAGTGAATTAACATACTGAGGCTTGCACGAACAGAGCAGTGAGAAACCATATGCACACATATCCAGACTCGACAGATACATACATTTACCGACATTTGAAGATCATAAACACATTCTGAACCAATCGGAGTTAGTATGTGAAAGTTACGGACAATTTCTTTATGACAGAACATTTACGGACATTCAAAGCAAATCTGAGATTACTTACGGAAGTTAGGGGTATCCAGATTTACAGAACTCTTTAGGAACAAAATTCTTTATGCTTATCTTGTTATTCATTCATATAATAAGCTCCATTATGTCGAGCGTACTCATATCGAATGTGAACAAAAATCGTGGACAACTCGGAAATATCTCAAATAGACCTTCAAAAGTCATAGATACGTATTAAAACTATATGCATGTAACTGAATAAATAAATTCCAAGACTCGATGGACAAATATATTCACGACATCCGAAGGCTCAGAAATCAGTTTCGGGTCAATCGGAGTTAGTATGCGAAAGTTACAAACTTTTGAGGTACAGAACTTGCTAAAAGCATTTCAGAAGCTCTTTTTGGAAATTTCAAGTAGCAATCATATTAGGGAACTTTCAACTATCGCTAAGGAGCAAATCAAATGGGGTCTTAGAATCATATGTACATATCAAAATACATGTATCCAAAACTTTAGCCATATCAAATATTTTTCGGACATCATTCGGAAGTATACCAACTAGAATCTTTCGAACATCATAAATGCGTAGCAAATCATATGGAACAACTCATGGAGATCAAAGACGTCGGCCATCCTAGTGGCGCTAAGAATAGAATTTTTCTTTAGAAGCACACACATATGTCATTCGTTCATTTTATAAAGGTCATGCCAAAAGAAAAAAAGGTAGGCTTTACATACCTAGATATCTCGCTAGACAACTCCTGACTCAAGTCCCGGGCTCTCCAATATCTACAATAACGTTATCAATTGCGAAACATTAGCTACAAGTACTTAGAAATTCAATTCTAACTAGTACTTGTCTATAGAAATTTCGGCAGGATCTCCCCTGTAAATTCAACATCCCCGAGAATTTAACTCGGCCAAATTCATCAACAACCACACCAACAATACCAACAACCATAATAATAGTCATCAAGAATCAATTTAAAACGCATTCCAACACTAGTGACCTTCCTTTCTACATAGTTCATCGTTATTCAATTCAACTACGTATTTTCAAGCCGATTCCAATGTTCACATATTCATTACTAATTCAAGATCAACCAAATCCAATTCAAAAGCATTTCATACAATTCTACAAAATATTCAATAACCCCTCTAGCACCATATTCCACCCGGAATCTCCACAAATGCGACAAGGTCACAACGTCACTTTTTCTTCTTCCAATTTCATCAACAATAACAACAATTTGCATCTTAACAACTCCATTCCCATAATTACATAAAACTATAATAAAATCTCATAATTTCCTACAACAACTTACAACTAATTTTCATACCAATCTTGAATCATTATTCTTCCATTTACATCACAAGGCCACGACAACATAATTAACATACTAAATAAGTTGCATTCTTCCCCCCCCCCCCCTTCACTATACCCACACACGGCCACACACCCACACACCCACAACACACAAATTTCATACTTTACATTCATTTCCATATACTACAATATATATATATATATATATATATATTCTTCCAAGACAAAAAGCGTAGAATCTTTACCTTTTTCCAATTTTTCCGCTTGCCAACAAAAGTACTTTCTTGCCTCAAAATTTATATCACGTTGAAGAGGGTCTGGAGCTTAGTAGGAATTCAAGAAAATTATAATTTTTGGACCCAATATTGATGTCTCAATTTTCTTCTTCTTTTCTTCTCCTAGGGCCGAAACCCCCTCTCTCTCTTGCTCTTAATTTTTTTTTGTTCTTGAAGCTTCTTGAACAAAATGAATACTTGTGGCCCTTTTCTCTTATTTAGCCCATGGATTAAATTTTTATGGGCTTGCGCCAATTTTTGGTTGCTATGGCCGGCCACCCACATGGGTTTGGGCCTCTTTTTCTTCTTTTTTTTTTTGTGATTTTTCAAGCCCAACTTCTTATAACTAATATTTGAAATTCATGAAACTAGTTTACGAAATTCCAATTTTTCCCTTAGCCTTCCTCGATATTTCCGTCTCAATATTTTTCATGAACAACATATATATTAAATAAAATCAAAATATTGCCGTATCTCTTACAAGTCACAATTTTTCCAAATTTTCCGAATGTACAAAAATTACGGGATATAACATCCTCCCCCCCTTTAGAACATTCGTCCTCGAATGTTCAACTGACCTTATGGGGTCTCATAATACTTCAGGGAGGTCTATTTCTTTCTTTCAAAATTTTCCATACGTTACAATTGCTATCTCCTTTTTCGTACTCGCTTTCTTTCTATTCCCGAACATCGTTGTACTAAGACTTTCCGGCTTTAACTAGTGGTGGAATTAGTATTAGTCTACTTGTAACATGTGTACCATATCTTTCGCTTTGCCCTTTTAGATTCCGTTCAGTCAATGTCTTTCATATATCGCAACACTGACTGCTGGGGCCCACCTGTCGATCGATACAGTCATAAATGGGATGTCATATGTATACACATACATTTACTATCATTTCGCTTACAAAACATTCTCTAAACGCTTATTCAAACTTACTCTTATTCCAAAGCTGCATCGCTCTGTCTCTCTTTTCACCGGCCTATTCTGCCTTAATCTACCCGACCTCTTTAAGGTTTTTAATCGCTCCGCATGTTCTAATTTGCTTTTGGTTACCCCAAATTTCCCATCTGTCTTTTATATCTACATTTGTGAAAATTTTGGTGTACTTCCCAGGGGGTCACCCATTCCAAAATTGCTCTGGCCCTAGCACGCTTGACCTCGAAACTTCAGTGCATTTCGATGCGTTAATGCCGGTATAATTGCACCCACTACCCCGCATGACCTTTTCCACATAATCTAGGGCGAGTCGGGTCTTAGCAATTTCCGGAAGGTTCTCGTAGCGGGTCCCATTCCGATCTAGAGAGGGTCGATTATTTTTTTTTTGATTATGCAACCACCGAGTTAGCCTTTTAAATTCTCAACATTCACTTTTTATCTGTATAAATAGCTACTTCAAACGATTCTGTCAATTCGGGTTCCATTCCAATTCCACTAGCAACCAGGGAAAAATATATTTATCAGCGCATACACATTTCGGAAAAAGATAAGTAGTATACCTGTAACTACGTCTGGTGACGCCTCCTGGTCCTGTCGGCTGGCCAAAGCATATAAGCGGTTCGAAGGACTGCTAGAACCGGGAGCTCCGCCATGACCTCGACCACGGCCCGCTGGTGTCGGCATACCCCGCCCCGTAGGGCGCATAGCTACAGAAGGGGAAGATAAACCAGCAACTGACCCGGTGAGCTGGGCTGAACCACCGAGACAATTCTTAAACGGACACTCCCTCAAAATATGATCCTGACGGCCACAAAAGAAACAGGCGCCCATAGCACGATAACACCTCCCTGGGTGAGGATTCCCACAGTAAGAAAACCAAGGCATGGCTGGCTTTGACTGACTGGAATCTCTACTCACTTGCGAACCCGAGGCCTTGGAGCTTTGTTCTGCTCCTGAGTATCCTGTGCTATCAAATCTCTCACCAGTAGACTGTGGGGGTGCGCTTCGCGCTGGCTGAGAAGACTGTCTAGTATGCTGTTGAGGTCGTCCGCCTCGAAACTCCCCAGAATTACCAGCTGATTTAGCCCTCTTGGGCTGGCCCCGGTCATAATCTCCGTCAGGCTGACATCTTCTACGTCTATCCTGCATCCACTGAGCATAGGCCTGCACCCGTGCGATATCCATCCCAGACTGGGATGCCACCGCCATACAACTATCAATCAGGTAATCATCCAACCCCATCACATATCGGTGCATCCTGTCAGTCATATCGGCTACAATGGTGGATGCATATCTGGCCAGAGAATCAAACTCTAAGTTGTACTCTCGGACACTCCTGCCCCTCTGTCTCAGCTGTAAAAATCTGTCAACTCTCACCCGCCGCAACTCTGGGGGCAAAACGTGGCTGAGAAAGGCAGCTACAAACTCGTCCCACACGGCTGGAGGAGCATCCTCGCCTCTGGACAGCTCCCAAGACTCGTACCAATTAATCGCTACGTCCCGTAATCTGTGTGAAGCTAACTCGACAGACTCAGTCTCAGAAGCCCTGACCAGTCTCAGTGTGCGCTGCATCTGTCGGATGAAATCCTGGGGGTCCTCTTCGGGCTTAGACCCGTAGAACTCTGGGGGATTACAGGTCAAGAAATCACGGACCCTCAAACTGTCACGTCTGTCACCATCATCACCCCCTAGCCCGTGCCTGCGAGCCTGTCCTGCTACTAATGTCGTCAATAACTGCACAGCCTCTCTCATCGCCCTGTCCTCCGCCCCTGGCTGAGGAGCTGGAGGCTCGGGTGCTGGAGCCTCTGTAGCTAATGGTGGAGCCGCTCCAGGCTCCTCTGGTGGGGGTGTAGCAGAACCCTCTGACTGGGGAATAACCTCGGGTATAGTCTAGGCACGGGCCCTGGTAACTCTCTGGGCCTGGCTAGTCTCTCCAACTGCCACTGACTTGCCCTTCTGGGCGGCTGTCGCTTTTCTCGAAGGCATCGCTGAAAACATAGCAATCTGTTAGAAAGGAGCCACCCTAATAGCACAGCTCTATCGCACGATCTAAGATCCAAAGAAAGGTAACACCCTAAATGTCCTGTAGCCTCCTGTTTATAGATGTGGTGCACAACACACCGATAAACAAGACTCTACTAGACACGGCCTGTAGACATTCCGAGGACAAACCACTCTGATACCACTTTTGTCACGACCAACCCCGTGGGCTGCGACTGGTGCCCGAGACGGACACCCGTACATACCTACTAACCAGATTTTACTTGCGCTTACATATTAAGGGTTTCGTGCATACAAAACCATATACATATCACTTAAGTCGTCGATTACATTATAACACCTAAATAAATCAGGTTATCGTAGTATATAAGAAAGCCGGACGCAAACCATACATACATCACAGATCTAATGCGACCCATGACCCACATACATGTCTACAGGCCTCTACAAACCATAACAGAAACATATGATGGGACAGAGCCCCGCCGTGCCCCTGAATAGTCACATACACATAAATATGTACAACGGAAAGATCTGTACCAAAAGTGTGGGCTTCGGATCAAAGGAGCACTCCAAGTAGCAGAACGACACCCTAGATTGGCGGATCGCCACAATAAATGTCTGTACCTGCGGGCATGAAACGCAGCCCCCGAAGAAAGGGGGTCAGTACGGAATATGTACTAAGTATGTAAAGCATGACGTACAGAAAACCGAACCATAACCGAAACAACGGTACAAAAATAGGTACATTACCCAGATTACCAAAGCGCTGTTTTACCCAGTCACAAATCATATATGCAGATATCATATGTCAGAAAAGTGCAGACTCGGAATATCAGAATGATTGTTTCCACACGCGGATCGTATATGCCGAGGTCTTATGTCAGAAAAAGTACGGATCCGGAGCGTCAGAATATTTGCTTTCCAGACACAGATCATGTATGCTGATATCGTATGTCAGGAGAAGTACAGTGGATACAGAATGCCAATATGCTTACTTTCCGAACACAAACCAAACATATCAGAATCATATATCGTATATACACATATAACAGATCCCGGCCCTCCTGGTAAGGGACGCGGTGGACAGAATCATCAGATGCGAAAATCGAATACCATATATGCATGTAATAGATCCCGACCCTTTAGTGAGGGACGCGGTGGACAGAGTAATCAATGCATGTCAGAATCATGTACCATATATGCAGATAACAGATCCTAGTCCTCTATTGCGGAACGCGGTGAACAGAATCATCATGTGCCATCCTGGCCACCATCCCCATATCATCATATACAGACATACATATAACAGAACCCGGCCGCAAGGGAGAGGGACGCGGTGAACAATGCAGAGGAAGATGCACGATAACATAACAGAACCTGGCCCGGGCGCAGTGAATAACATACTGAGGCTTGCACGAACAGAGCAGTGAGAAACCATATGCTCACATATCCAGACTCGACAGATACATACATTTACCGATATTTGAAGATCATAAACACGTTCTGAACCAATTAGAGTTAGAATGTGAAAGTTACGGACAATCTTTTTATCACAGAACTTTTACGGACATTCAAAGGAAATCCGAGATTACATACGGAAGTTAGGGATATCCAGACTTACAGAACTCTTAAGGAACAAAATTCTTTATGATTATCTTGTTATTCATTCATATAATAAGCTCCATTATGTCGAGCGTACTCATATCGAATGTGAACAAAAATCGTGGACAACTCAGAAATATCTCAAATAGAGCTTTAAAAGTCATAGATACGTATTAAAACTATATGCATGTAACTGAATAAATAAATTCCAAGACTCGATGGATAAATATATTCAAGACATCCGAAGGCTCAGAAATCAGTTTCGGGTCAATCGGAGTTAGTATGCGAAAGTTACAAACTTTTGAGGTACAGAACTTGCTAAAAGCATTTCAGAAGCTCTTTTTGGAAATTTCAAGTAGCAATCATATTAGGGAACTTTCAACTATCGCTAAGGAGCAAATCAAATGGGGTCTTAGAATCATATGTACATATCAAAATACATGTATCCAAAACTTTAGCCATATCAAATATTTTTCGAACATCATTCGGAAGTATACCAACTAGAATCTTTCGAACATCATAAATGCGTAGCAAATCATATGGAACAACTCATGGAGATCAAAGACGTCGGCCATCCTAGTGGCGCTAAGAATAGAATTTTTCTTTAGAAGCACACACATTTGTCATTCGTTCATTTCATAAAGGTCATGCCAAAAGAAAGAAAGGTAGGCTTTACATACCTAGATCGCTCGCTAGACAACTCCCGACTCAAGTCTCGGGCTCTCCAATATCTACAATAACGTTATCAATTGCCAAACATTAGCTACAAGTACTTAGAAATTCAATTCTAACTAGTACTTGTCTACAGAAATTTCGGCAGCATCTCCCCTGTAAATTCAACATCCCCGAGAATTTAACTCAGCCAAATTCATCAACAACCATACCAACAATACCAACAACCATAATAATAGTCATCAAGAATCAATTTAAAACGCATTCCAACACTAGTGACCTTCCTTTCTACATAGTTCATCGTTATTCAATTCAACTATGTATTTTCAAGCCGATTCCAATGTTCACATATTCGTTACTAATTCAAGATCAACCAAATACAATTCAAAAGCATTTCATACAATTCTACAAAATATTCAATAACCCCTCTAGCAACATATTCCACTCAGAATCTCCACAAATGCGACAAGGTCACAACGTCGCTTTTTCTTCTTGCAATTTCATCAACCATAACAACAATTTGCTTCTTAACAACTCCATTCCCATAATTACATAAAACTATAATAAAATCACATAATTTCCTACAACAACTTACAACTAATTTTCATACCAATCTTGAATCATTATTCTTCCATTTACATCACAAGGCCACGACAACATAATTAACATACTAAATAAGTTTCATTCTTCCCCCCTTCACTATACCCACACACGGCCACACACCCGCACACCCACAACACACAAATTTCATACTTTATATTTATTTCCATATACTACAATATATATATATATATATATATAATTCTTCCATTACAAAAAGAGTAGAATCTTTACATTTTTCCAATTTTTTCGCTTGCCAACAAAAGTACTTTCTTGCCTCAAAATTTATATCACGTTGAAGAGGGTCTTGAGCTTAATAGGAATTCAAGAAAATTATAATTTTTGGACCCAAGATTGATGGCTCAATTTTTTTCTTCTTTTCTTCTCCTAGGGCCGAAACCCCCTCTCTCTTGCTCTTAATTTTTTTTTTGTTCTTGAAGCTTCTTGAACAAAATGAATACTTGTGGCCCTTTTCTCTTATTTAGCACATGGATTAAATTTTTATGGGCTTGGGCCAATTTTTGGTTGCTATGGCCGGCCACCCACATGGGTTTGGGCCTCTTTTTCTTCTTTTTTTTTGTGATTTTTCAAGCACAACTTCTTATAACTAATATTTGAAATTCATGAAACTAGTTTTTGAAATTCCAATTTTGCCCTTAGCCTTCCTCGATATTTCCATCTCAATATTTTTCATGAACAACATATATATTAAATAAAATCAAAATATTGTCGTATCTCTTACAAGTCACAATTTTTCCAAATTTTCCGAATGTGCAAAATTACGGGATATAACATTTCTAAAGTAGGAAATTGGGGTTTTTCATGAAAGAGGATTTAATGGGTCTTTCTTGAGAAGTTCATAAAATTGGTTAGACTTCCTAAGTTGCTTTAAATGATGAAATTGATTTGGTTTATGCTAGATTATGGTGCATCTAAGGTTTGTAATCATATACCTTCCATTATTTGTGATGAATTCTTGAATTTAAGAGTTAGGGTTTTTACCCAAAATTGGGGGTTTTGCTTGGATTTCGAAATTGGATGAATCCTTGAGTTAATTTAGCAATTAGTTGATGGGTTTTGATCACCTAGTGTTTAATTAGATAATTTACCCCTGAATTTCCCGTTTTGCCCTTGTGGGCCCCATTTCCCCAAATTCTAGGGTTGGTGCTTGACCCAATTTGAATGATAGCAATATAGGTATCGATCTTCATGACTTCTAATCTAGATTTTGAATATGAATAGACTTTCTTTATCTCGAGGCTCAAAGAAAGGAAAGGCTAAGGTGTGATTATTGGTGTTATTGTTGTTCGACCATCCAGGTAGGTTAAGGCTTACCCTCTGTGAGACTTCGTTTAGCGAAGCATATATTTAGATGATATTGTTGGAGAAAGCATGTAAACCTTCAGGTATGAAGTTGGGTGGGATATTTGTATTAGGTTGAACCCTGTTGTGTGATTGGAGCTAGCCACCCTGTTGTGTTGTGACTCGATTGCTCTATTATTATTAATTTGATGGCACATGGTAATAGTAGATATTGGAGACTATTGATATATCTTGTTCATGATATTGTGGTACCTCACTTGTTGACATTTGATACGTGGATAGTTTTCTCTATGACTTGTGTAGTTTTACATGATATTGTTGGTGTAACCATGCTTGGTACTTGTGATATGGATCTGATTATTGATGTTGATTCATACATTGCACGCATTCTCATCCTTCATGATGTACTGTTGATACATTGATGATATTGGAGGAAACGCTGTGATGAGCTAGTCTCTGTTTGCATGAGAGTGACGTGAGAGTCCGCTATCCAATGGTTGTCCCGAAATCGTGGATTGAGTGGTAGCGGTTGCTGAGGTTTGCACTGGAGCCGTGAAGTACACGGACTCCGCGGGTCCCTGTTACACCTCGGAATTTCGGGTTGTTGTGCGGCGAATAGACTAACAAAAGTTAAGGTGTATATGATGTCCCTACAAGTAAGAAGGGATATTTAATGATTCTAATTAAGATTTCCAAAGACATTTCAGGCAAGGGAAGAAAGCTCGTTGGAGGAAGTTAAGGTAGAGAGTGGCTTACCCCGTACACAATTGTACTAGAAGGTATTCCTGGTAATGTACAGGACTAAAAGTGGAATGGATCAAATCAACGCAATCTGAACTGATTCAGGATATTCGACAGACATCAGTCAGTGCCGTGTCGACGGACCGTCACTGTACACCATCAACATGTTTCTGCAATCAGTAATCTGCAAGCGCAAGTCGACGGAGCAAGTCGACTGACCGTCGACCCGCTCGTCGAACCGCCTCGCTGGAACTTTCTAGTTCCAGCTATAAATAGACGACCCTTGCTCTTATTTTCAGTTTCAACTATCTCTACAAGTCTTAAAGACTCTAGAATATTCTCCACATCATATTAAGACAAATCCAAGGGGAATCAAGAACTAGTTACCAAGAAACAAGAGAATCAAAGGAAAACGAGGCTCTCTAGGGTTGATAGAAGTCAAGAATTTGATAGGTATTGAAGTTAGGGCTTCTATCAAGTAAATTATATTCATCCAAAGTTCATCTTTACATGATCAAAGGTGTGTTTTACATCTATTTAAAAGTATTGAGTGGTTGAAACACTTGGATTAGAGAAAGAAAGTAGAATATGAGGTCAAATATGGAAATAATGGTATTTTGAGTAGTAAGTTAATTTGAGTCATGATTCTTAGTATGAGATGAGAAAAATCTTGTTATTAATGTCATTGAGGAAGTGTTATGTGAAGGACGAGTGTGGTATTGTGTTGTAGCTATGGTTGTGGATGATTTTGGAAAGGGAGTTGTGAGGATTGAATAATGTTTAAATTGAAGATGTTTATTGATTATGATGTTATGGGTGTTATTATTGATGTTTAGGAGTTGTTTATTATATTGAGGAAGTTGTTGAAACAAACGAAATGTTGCCCAATTGTCGTTAGCTTTTAGTCACCTTAACTTAGTCTTAAGCGTGTTTCTAATGGTCTGACGTAATACGAATTCTCTTGAATGTAGAGTGGTGAGCTTGGAAGAAGAACACTTAGTCGTTAAGGAGACGTAAAGGTATGTAAGGCAAGTCCCTTCCTTTCGTTAAGGCATGACTCTTATATTACTACCTTCCATATATTCCATGACCTTCTTACATTCCAAATTGAAAGTTCGTAATTCTTAAGAGCTAGAGGTAAGATATTATCTATGATAAGCATGATGATGATGATTCTATTTCCATAGATTCCGAAGCTTATCAAATGATGTTGTCAAGAACTTGAAAATCTTATTTTATGATTTCATTGATGTTATCCTTTATTGTAGTCTCACCTCATTATATTAGTACCTTAAAGGTGAGACATAGCGATTATGATTATTTCATAATGTAATCGGAGGTTCCCGACCTTACGTGTCACGACCCGACTAGGGGCCATGACGGGTACCCAGGGCTAACCACCGAGCACCACTAATGCATTTACCCATCGTACACATCAAGCGTTCACTCATTAACCTTATACTCAAATCCTAGGAAAACCATTATTCACCTTGAAACATAATTACCTTTATATACATAAGCCCTTCCGCTATCAAAATAATATACATACGATAAGGACATTGTGAGACCATACTACCCACACATGCGTATCTACGAGCCTCTACTAGAGTACTAGACATATGGACGGGACAGGACCCCGTCGTGCCCAAATTATATATATACACAAAAGAATAAGTCAATGGCACCTCTGGAACAATAGAGTGCTCTCGAAGTCTGCTAATATCTCCTACGAGTCTGGATCACCTCTATGTCTACCTGTGGGCATGAACACAACATCCAAAGAAAACAGACGTCAGTACGAACATTGTACTGAGTATGTAAGGCATTAATGAAATGAACATAATAGAGAAATCATAAGACATAAGATGAAGATATAACCTGCTTAACTTTTAAGAGTGGATACATTTCATACATATATCATATATAATCGTAGTACATGTGTCATCATAGCGCATACATCCTCATATCGTATATATCATCATCGTTAACCCGCGTCCGAGTAACCGTCATAAGCCGCCCACTAGTGGTGTCGTGCCCGACCCTCTAGGCTTGGTGTAACCATAGCAGCCCGTCTTAGCGGTGACATGCCCGGCCATCTAGGCACGGTGGAATCGTACGCAGCCCGCCCCTGTGGTGACGTGCCCGACCGTTTAGGAAAGGTGGAATCGCATTGTCATATACTCATCATAAACTTAACATCATTATACATCTCATAGGCATATCATGACCTTATCATAATAACTTAGCATCATTATACATTTATCATCAAAACATACATTAGAACGTGAAGGCAACTATGGCTATGTCGGGGTGACATAAGGTTGGGAACCCCCGATTACATTATGGAGTGATCACAATCATCATATCTCACGTTGAGGGGACTAACATTTTAAGGTGAGTGTACACAAGGAAAAGCATAAATGGAACCACACTTAGGATGATTAACCTCATGGACATTGTGCCTCACTTTAAGATTCTTTATACTTAACTCATCATCATCATTATCATGCTCGCATCGTATCTGCTTGCTTTATCATATGCGTATGTAGCTCTTTATAGTCATGGACTCATAATTTTCGTTATTTAGGAAGATCATGGAAAAATAGGAAGATTCATGCCATAGGAGTCATGCCTTAGAAGGAAAAGATTAGCCTCACATACCTTTTCCTTTAGCTATTCTATCACTTGATTGTTCTCCTTCAATGCTCACGTTTTTACCTTCCAAAGAGTTCGTATTAACATTAGCTAAGCGGTTATAAGAACGTGCTTACTAAAGCTAGAGAAAATTGGGCAGCATTTCCTTTGTTTTTAAAACTTTCCTCATATCACATATCAACTCCCAAACATCCATAACGACATTCACAATATTATAAGAAAAACTCATCATTCATCTACATTATCCACCTTTCACAATTTCACTTCAATTCCTCCCTATTCATGGCCATAGTTCACTGTTGCGTTTTCTCACATATAATTCTTATACAATGCCTATCCTATATTCTAAATGTCATTTATAACATACTTATAAGTACAACATCTCGAGAATCATGATTCATTTCAACTACAACTCAAAAATCTCATTATTCTCTCATGCATGACCCATTTTCTATCTCCTTCTACAATCCAAGTCTTTCAACCTCACATTACCCTAAACAACATGGAATGATCATATAAATTACCTTAGATAGTGTAGGAATAAGCCTTGAGTTGAAATACTTCTCTTGCACCAAAACATTAGTTCACTTCCATTGGAATTTCTTGGCTTGGATGAACTTTAATGTGTTTCTTGCACTTGATTTCGTTGGTTTGATGAAGTTGATCACCAATATGTCTTGATTTCATATGGGTGAAGAGTGGAGAGTTCTCTAGAATTTTCTTGAAGTGTGGAGAGGAGAAATGAAATGAATTAAATGAGAGAGGGTCCTTATATTAATTATAAAAGCTGTCCCGACCAGATTCTACGGACCAACATACTGGCCCTATAAATTATACTGGTCGTATGTATGGCCGTAGATATGGTCCAGTGAAGGACCCATTCTGGTCACAACATACGGCCAAACATATGGCCAGTACGTTTTATACAGCCAGTATGTTGGGCCGTATAATGCCCAACTTTCCGAAGTTCATTCTCGTCGACTCGTTTGACCTCTAATCCTTATGGAACCTTCTTGACACTTATTCAACACCTCATTACAAATCCAAGGGACGTTATATCTCTTCTCCAAAACATCATTAAGTCATCATTAATTCGATACTCGTAAATCCTTCTTGACACACAACATATACCTTGTTTTCCTTGACAACTTTCTTCCGTCACTCAAATGTCTTTGAAATCTCGATTAGGATCATCAAATACTATTTATTACTTACCAAGACATCGTATACTTCGTGCCCTTCGTTAGTCTATTCACTGTATGTTAACGGGAAATTTCTGAGGTGTAACATTACGTTACTCCGATAGAGTTGTAGCTTTCACTTAGGCTCTCATGCATGCTATGTTTAGTAAATGATGTACATGGATATACGAGTATGTGTACATGGGATATGGGAGGAAGGGCCAGGCGTTATATACGCAATACCACCTGATCAGTTGGCATATTATGATATCGTCCCGGAAGTGAGATGCCCGGACGCGGGATATATGGATAAATGGATCGGACCGTTCATTCCACGACAATATATAGATGTATAATGATTATATGGATAAATGGATTGGGATGCATGTTATTATTCATGCCTTACATACTCAGTACATTATTCGTACTGATGTCCTTTTGTTTTATGAATGGTGTGTTCATGCCCACAGGGAGACGGTGCAAACGCTTGGGAGCTTACTCAGTAGATTTATAGGAGCACCCCACTACGCCGGAGGTGCAACCTATTATTATATTCTTTTGTGTACATATTGGGGCATAGCGGGGTCCTGTTCCGCCCTTGTGATTTCAGTATTCCAATTAGAGGTTCGTAGATACTCATGCATTGGTAATAGATGTTATGTGACCTCTCCATTATATACTTTGTACATTATTTTGTAGCCTTATAGGCTTATGTATATACGGATGGGGGTGATAGTCAGCATGATACGTGGTGCTCGGTAGTCAGCTCTGGGTACCCGTCATGGCCCCTTAGTTGCGTCGTGACAAAAGTGGTAGCAGAGCAGTTCCGTCCTGGGATGTGTCTACTAGCCGTGTCCAGTAGAGTCTTTTTATAGGTGTGAAGCGTGACACACTTATAAACAAGAGGTTGCGGGGCATTTAGGAATAATGACCGTCTTTCTTCTTCATAGATCGTGCAATAGAGCAATAATGTAAGATTCCTCTTTTCTCTCTAATTGTGCGTTATGAATTCAGCTATGCCTGTGAAGAGGAAAGCAACAGCCGCCCAGAAGGGCAAGACTGGGACAGAAAGGTGGGTTGAATAGGAGCCACCGGCAAATATAGAGGGGGTGAATCCCATAATGAGGTTCTATCGCATACTTCTCATACTCCGCATATTTTAGAGGAGCATGAAGGGGCCTCAGCTCCAGCTCCAGTTCCTCTACCGGATGCTTCGGGCCAGCAGATGATCAAGGTTGTTCAGTTATTGACCAAGCTAGTTACTGCTCAAGCTCAGCGGCAGAGTGCGGGTCCAGGTGACAGAGCGGCTAGTGCCAGAGCTAGTGATTTTATGAGTCTGAATCCTCAACAATTTTTCGGGTCAAATCTGGATGAAGACCCACAGGGTTTTATAGATGAAATGTTGAGGACGCTGAGAATAATACATGCTTCTGATACTGAATCAGTGGAGTTGGCATCCTATAGGTTGAGGGATGTTGCTGTTCTTTGGTATAATCATTGGATATCTTCAAGAAGGGAAAATGCACCTCCCTCGGTTTGGCAGGAGTTTGTAGATGCATTCATCCGCCATTATTTGCCACCTGAGGTTCGACAGGCCCGAGCTGATAGGTTTCTGAATTTGATGTAAGGAAATATGAGTGCTCGGGGGTATAGTCTCCGTTTCAATTCGTTGGCTAGGTATGCCCCGACCATGGTAGCCGATATGAGGGACTGGGTGCATCAGTTTGTGAGTGTCTTTGGGCTACATTTTATCAAGGATTGCTTGACAGCTTCACTTCAGGACGGGATGGATATTTCCCGTATTCAGGCCCATACCCAGAACTTAGAAGAGCAACAGCAGTCGTAAAGAGGTGTGCGTGATATGGACAGAGGGCATAGTAAAAGGGCAAGATTTGCCAGGGCTAGTAGTGAGTATAGAGGGGGCAAGAGGAAACCACATTCCAGATATTCGGGCCAGCCCATAACTAGTGCACCTCCTCAGTTTACTGGTAGGAGATTTGACCGCCCTATTTATTCCGGACCGAGTCAGAGCTTGAGGGTTCTAGGTTCTTAGTATCGAGGTGATTCCGGCCAGATAAGTCTACCCTTACCACGTTATATTCTGTGTGGCAGGACACATTTCAGATAGTGCCGCGTAATTTCAGGTGCTTGTTATACCTGCGGTCGGGTTGGTCATGTGATGCGTGATTGTCCGTCGAGGAATGATAGAGATAAGTCTCAGCCCATAGGATTAGTAGCAGGTTCTTCTTTGTCCGTGCGCCCTGTAGGGCAGGCTCCCCAAACTTTAGCAGGCCGTGGCAGGGGCATAGGGGTAGCATCCAGTTCGGGTGTCCCTCAGCCTCGTATTTATGCCTTAGCCGGACAACAGGATCTTGAGTCCTCCCCTGACGTTGTCACAGGTCTATAATCCGTATTCTCTCATGATGTTTATGTGTTGATTGACCGAGGTTCTACTTTGTCATACAACACTCCTTATATTACTGGTCGTATTGGGTAAAACCCGAGCCAATCAAACCTTTTGAGGTAGCTACTTCTGTTGGTGACCCGGTAATAGCGAAACAAGTATATAGAAATTATGCGATTGTGATATGTGATCGTCAGACTATAGATTATTTGATTGAGCTGGAAATATTGGATTTTTATGTGATTATAGGCATGCATTGGTTGTCTTCTTGTTATGCTAACATGGACTGTAGGACAAAAATAGTTTGATTCCAATTCCCGGGAGAACCAGTGTTTGAATGGAAAGATAATATAGTGTCTCCCAGAGGTAGGTTTATTTCCTATCTCAAAGCGAGAAAGATGATTGCAAAAGGCTACATTTATCACTTAGTCCGAGTTCATGACACCGAAGCAAAGCTGCCGACTCTTCAATCCGTTCCGGTAATAAATGAGTTTTCGGATGTATTTCCAGATGAACTTCCAGGTCTTCCACCGGAAAGGGAGATTGATTTTTCTATTGATGTGCTGCCGGACACCGAACCTATATCTATTCCTCCGTACAGAATGGCTCCTACATAATTGAAAGAACTAAAGACACAACTGGAGGATTTGCTCGAGAAGGGATTTATTAGACCCAGTTTATCGCCATGGGGAGCACCTGTTTTGTTCGGAAGGAAAAAAAAATGGTTCCTTGTGAATGTACATTGATTATAGGCAATTGAACAAGGTGACTATAAAGAATAAGTATCCACTTCCGAGAATCGATGATTTGTTTGATCAATTGTAGGGTGCTAAGTGGTTTTCAAAGATAGATCTGAGGTCAGGATATCATCAAGTGAGAGTTAGAGAAATATACATTCTGAAGACGGCTTTCTGGACCAGATATGGTCATTATGAATTTCGGGTAATGTCATTCGGGTTGACTAACTCTCCGGTAGTGTTTATGAATTTGATGAATAATGTGTTCAGGGCTTTCCTGGATCAATTTGTAAACGTATTCATTGATGACATTCTGGTATATTCCCGGTCAGAAGCAGAGTATGCAGATCATCTACGTATTGTCCTTGGAATTCTTCGGACTCGCGAATTATATGCAAAATTTTCAAAATGCGAGTTCTGGTTGAATTCTGTAACTTTTCTGGGCCATATTGTCTCAGCTGACGGTATTTGGGTTGATACACAGAAAATTGAGGTCGTGAAGACTTGGCCAAGGCCTACGATGCCTACAGAAGCCCGTAGATTTCTGGGATTAGCGGGCTATTACAGAAGATTTGTGGAAGAATTTTCTTCTATTTCAGCACCCTTGACGAAGTTAACTCAGTAATCAACAAAATTTCAATTGACCGACGCTTGTGAGCGCAGTTTCCAGGAATTAAAAGAAAGATTGACTTCAGCTCCAGTCCTGACACTTCCTGAAGGATCAGAAGGCTATGTTGTTTATTGTGATGCCTCCAGTGTTGGGTTGGGCTGTGTGTTGATGCAACACGGTAGGGTTATTGCCTATGCTTCTAGGCAGTTGCGAAAACATGAGAAAAATAATCCGACCCACGATCTTGAATTGGCTGAGGTTATTCATGCACTAAAGATGTGGAGACATTATTTGTATGGTGTTCACGTTGATATTTATACAGATCACAAGAGTCTCCAGTACATTTTCAAGCAAAAGGAGTTGAATCTACAGCAGAGGCGATGGTTAGAACTATTGAAAATCTATAATGTGAGTATTTTATATCATCTTGGAAAAATAAATGTGGTAGCTGATGCGCTTAGCCGAAAATCCATAAGCAGTCTACGTGATGTTCAGCCAGAAAAGAAAGAACTGGTCTATGAACTCCACCAGTTAACTAGCCTCGGAGTTTGTTTAATTGACTCGGGCAATGCAGGAGTTGCTGTTCACAATCCATCTATTTCATCCTTAGACAGGGAAGTGAAAAAGCGCCAATATGAAGATCCCAAGTTGAGTCACTATAGAGATAGCCTTCCAGAGAAGGAAAAGTCACCATTTGAGATTTCTACAGATGGGATTCTCAGGTATAGAAGCAGGCTATGTGTCCCGGATGTTGCGGGATTACGCCATCAGATCTTGGAAGAAGCTCATTACTCTCGGTATTCTATCCATCCAGGAGCGACAAAGATGAACCACGACCTTAAGTCAATGTATTGGTAGGATGGTATGAAGAAAGATATAGCAGAATTTGTAGCACAATGCCCAAATTGTCAACAAGTGAAAATTGAGCATGAAAAGCCAGGAGGATTGTTGCGGGCCATGGAAATTCCAGGCTGGAAATAGGAGGTGATCAACATGGACTTTGTTGTAGGCTTACCTCGTTCTCGGCGTAAGTGTGACTCCGTATGGGTGATTGTTGACCGACTCACGAAGTCAGCTTATTTTCTTCAAGTCAAGACTACATACTCAGCAGAAGATTATGCAAAGTTATATCTTAAAGAGATAGTGAGACTTCAGGGTGTCCCAGTATCTATTATCACAGATAGAGGATCACAATTTAATGCTAAATTTTGGAAGTCCTTTTAAGAAGTTTTGGGAACTCAAGTAAGACTCAGCACAACATTTCACCCACAGACGGATGGGCAAGCTGAATGCACTATCCATACCTTGGAAGATATGTTGCGGGCATGTGTATTGGACTTTGGAGGTAATTGGGATGAACATTTACCACTTATCGAATTTGCATATAATAACAATTATCATTCCAGTATCCAAATGGCCCCATATGAGGCTCTGTACGGGAGGAAGTGTAGATCTCCAATTGGGTGGTTTGAAGTAAGAGAAACACAATTAATAGGTCCAGAATTGATTCAGCAAGCGGTGGAAAAGATGAAGCTTATCAGAGACAGATTGTTGACAGCCCAAAATCACCAGAAATCTTATGCAGACCATTGTCGACGTGTTACACCTCGTATCTTTGAAGAAGCACTTATCAAATTTGAAACATAAGTACATTGAGTTATGGTTAAGCAAAACCACTTTGGAATGTAAGGAGCAAGCATTATTAAGTATGTTTAATGAGTAAATATGTATATAAGGTATACCGAAAGGTTTTATAAGGAAATGAGTTTAAGAAATGGAGTGGTACGACTTTGGAGAAAGGATGGGTGAAGTTTTGTGTGAACATTTTGGTCCAATTTGAGGGAAGAATATTTCTTAGCATATGAAGTGTTTTGAAATGAAACAAAAGCCTAAATTGAAGTTCGTCGAGTCTAGTTCCAACGCAACAAACGGCTCATTGATAGGACTTCGGAGGAGAGAATTATGGACGTTACAATTTTGGCTGACAAAGCCGAAATGCATGCTACAGTACTGCCACAGTAACCCACTTGCTACACTAAAGTACTACTATAGTAAATTACTACAGTGACCCGACCCGAATTTTACCCTTATATAATGGGTAATAACCACTTTTTTCATCAGATTTTGCTCAAAAATTTCCAGAAATTAGAAGAGAGAGGGTGAGGGAATCAAAAAGTGAGACATTTTCAAGTAGCGGAGTAGTAGTTTAGGTCAGGATTGTCACGACCCAGCTAGGGGCCGCGACGGGTACCCGAGACTAACCACCGATCACCGCTCGTTCTGTTTCTCATCTTACTCATTGTATACCATTTTTATCATCTTTATACTCATAGCGTAGAAAAATCACATTTCATATGAAAACATACAATACTTCCATATACATGTGCCCTTAGGCTATCAAAATAATGTGTATGTGTATACAGTAGCGATCTCGTGAGACCATCTAACCCGCACTGCGTATCTACGAGCCTCTACTGGAGTACTGAATGTAGGGACGGGACAAGACCCCGTCGTGTCAAAAAAATACATATACATGGCTATATATACAAAATAATAATCATAACCACCTCCCGGACAATGGAGGGCTTCCAATCAGCCAACAGCTACTACGGAACTGGATCGAGCTCTCCTCCCTGTCTACCTGTGGGCATGAACACAGCGTCCAAATAAAACGGACGTCAGTACGAACATTGTACTGAGTATGAGAGGCATAACCAATGAAATAAGACAATGATGTAAAGGAGATACTCATATGGAACATCAGAATCTAGCTACCAAGTATAAGAAAAACAAGTCATGCTATCTTACTCATGCTCATCATCATATCATACTCATTCTCGTATTCTATATCAACTCTCAAATGCCCACAATAACATCCACAATATCGAAATCGGCAATTATCATTTACATGCATTAACCGCACTCCACCATTTCTCTCTAATTTCTCCACATTTATACATATAACTCATTATCACGTTTTCTCTTATATGATACTTATTCCATGGTCTAAACATCCTTTACAACATATTCATAATCATAGCACATCAACATTTATGATTCCATTCAACTACCATTCAATTGTGACACTATTTATCCATTTAAGACCCATCGTCTATGTTTTTCTACCATTCAAGCATCTTAGCTTTCCAATACTTTAAACAACGTGATGAAGTCATGAAACTTACCTTAGATGATGGTTGAACAAGTCTTGAGTGGAGTTTCTCCTCTAGCACCAAACCCTACCTCATCTTTTTTTGGTTTTCTTTGAGGAAGATGAACCTTACTTAGGTTTCATACACTTTGATTCATGTATTATGTGATTTTGATCTTGGTTCTCCTTTGATTCTCTTGAATTCTTGTGGATGAAGTGTTTTGGAGTATTCTAGAGAGTTCTTGAATTGGAAAGATGAAAAATGAAATAAAACGAGCTTGGGGTCCCTTATACTTAACTTAAAAATCTAATTTTTGTGAACAGTAGTCGGGGTGTACAGTGACCGTAAACCCACTTTACGGGTCGTATTCTGGTTTACAGTCCGTCCTTCGCGACCGTATTTAAGCATATCAAAACCAGAAAGGCATGCTGGAGATCATGGCAATTTACGACTCAGTTTATGGGCCGTATTCCAATTTACGGTCCGTATTTCAATTTACGGTCCGTATTCCAAGTCGTTTTTAACCATTTGAAGCATTTGACAGAAAGTTGAAATTTTGGAAGGTTGGAGGACGATAGCAGTTTACGGTCCGTAAATTACTTTACAGGCCGTATTCCACTTTACGGCCAACTGAGCCAAAGTTTGCAAACCTGCAACTTTTCACTGTACGTTCACGGGGAAATTTCCAAGGTGTAACACGGATAGCGCGTAGTTGTGTTTGTAGTCTTATTTTGCGGTGGATTCGATTCGGATTCTAAGCGAACACTGAAGATATTGTTGTCCTAGTAATAATAAGATATGGATCTCTTTCTATTTACATTAATACCGGTTTATTCACAAAGATAGAGTGTTTATATAATTGTTTAGTAAGTTGATTAGTTATGAAAGTTGAAAAACAACGTGTGGGCTGTTTGTTTTATGGTATATATTGGTGTTGGAAATGATGAAAGTTGCCGAGATGAGAATGTTGAGATGGATGTGTGGGCACACTAGGAGCGACAGGATTAGAAATCAGGCTATTCGGGATAAGGTGGGAGTGGCCTCGGTGGAAGACAAGATGCGGGAAATGCGACTGAGATGGTTTGGGCATGTGAAGAGGAGAGACATAGATGCCCTAGTGCGGAGGTGTGAGAGGTTAGCCATGGATGGTTTCAGAAGAGGTAGGGGTAGGCCAAAGAAATATTGGGGAGAGGTGATTAGACAGGACATGACGCAGTTACCGCTTACCGAGGACATGACCTTAGATAGGAAGGTGTGGAGGACCCACATTAGGGTAGAAGGATAGTATATAAGTCTCGTTATCTTTCCTTATTAGTAGGCGCATTAGCGCATTATAATTTCTTGTGCTTTGATTTATGTTATTATTTGCTACTTTCTGTACTTTGATTACTTTATTTTATCTGTGCCGCTTTCGTGATTTGCATTTCCATATCGCTTTGAATTCCTTGATTATCCTGTTTTACTGTGTCGCTTGCATTATTTCATTGCAATATCGTTTTAAATCTTTTAACCTTATCTGACCCCCTTTTTATGCTTCTATTGAGCCGAGGGTCTCTCGGAAACAGCCATCCTACATTGGTAGGAGTAAGGTCTGCGTACATTATACCCTCCCCAAACCCCAAGATGTGGGATTTCACTGGGCTGTTGTTGTTGTTGTATTGGTGTTGGAAATGATGTTATTGATATTGGTGTTGTTGTTGTTGTTGGTTGTTGAGTTGAGGATTTGGGCTAGGCATATAAGCACGGGAGATGCTGCCCGATTTTCGGCAGGATATAGAACAGTTTTACTTGAAAGCTTAACACAAGTATACTATGATGAGTCTAACGATAGTGTGAATCCTTTTAAATGTAGACTCACGAGCTTGGACGAATAGGTGTAGATAATTGGAGAGTGAGCAGGTATGTAAAGTTACCCTTTCTTTCTTTTTTTGGCATGAATTACATAAAGAGGGAGAACGACGAACATACATGACTCCAATGAATTCTAGTTCTCAGTGGTATTTGACATGATAGTTGTCTTTGATTCTTAAGTGTTGGTTCATTCTAATTATTCTATTGAGTCTCACATGATGATTTATTTTGTATATGGTTGCTCCTGATAATCTATTCGTGCATAACATTATTACATCATTTCACCGAGTCCCGGGTGGGTACGTATTCGTGCATAGTTTCATTGCATTGTTCACCGAGTCTCTCACTAGAGGGCCGGGTACGGTATATATAAGATTATTTCACCGAGTCCCTCACTAGAAGGCCAGGTATGGTATATATATGATGATTTCACCGAGTCTCTCACTAGAGGGCCGGGTACGGTATATATGTATGTGACTTCATTCACCGAGTCCCATGATGGGCCGGGTATAGTATATTATATATATATATATATATGCATGACTCATTTTATAAGGTACAAATGCTTTGGTATTCCTTTCCTTGATTATCATATTTGTCTTCTGTCATGTTTTACCCAGTCATGATCTTCATTACTGTACTTCATGCTTTACATACTCAGTACATTTTCCCTACTGACCCCCTTTCTTCAGGGGCTACGTTTCATGCCCGTAGGTACAGAAACTCAGTTTGGTGATCCTCCAGTTCAGGACTGTTACTCAGCTGCTTGGAGAGCTCCATTGGTCCGGAGCTTGAGTCATTTTGGTACAAACCCTTTGACATAGGCCTTGTTATACTCTTAGAGGTATGTAGACATATGTGGGTTGTGTATATATGTTTTGGTCAGCTATATCGATGTAGTTCATCTTGGATGTCCCCGTGTATAGTGGCAGCCTTGTCGGCTTGCATATTTTGTTATGTTTTGGTTAGCTGTGGCTTCTCAAGAGACAGGTTCTTTTGATGTATGTCATGATGAGTTTACAGCATGCTTTTACAGATTGCCATATTATTTCAATTTCAATCTGATTATATCTAGCAAGTCGTATACGGGTGCCCAGCTCGGGCACTAGTCATGGCCCATAGGTTTGGGTTATGACACGACGAAACCTGGAATTCAAAGTCAACGATTGGGTATTTCTAAAAGTGTCACCAATGAAAGGGGTAATGAGATTCGGCAAGAAGGGCAAGCTTATTCCTCGATATATTGGACCTTATAAGATTGTGCGAAAGGTGGGCCAAGTAGCTCATGAGCTAGATTTACCTCCAAAACTTGAATCAGTCCATCCAGTTTTTCATGTGTCGATGCTCCGTAAATGTGTTGGAGATCCTTCCAAAATCATGCCGGTTGATGACGTTCAAATTACTGAGAAATTGGCTTATGAAGAACTACCCATTGCCATATTAGATAGGCAAGTGCGGAAACTCAGAACCAAAGATATAGCCTCAGTTAAAGTCTTGTGGAGAAACAACAACAGAGAGGAAATGACCTAGGAAGTAGAAGAAGATATGAAGTCCAAATATCCGCATTTTTTTCCACCCCCATAAGAGGTTTAAGACGAGACGCCAGTGTCATAAGGTATGTAAAGCTTTCTTTTCATGCTTTTGGTCGTGTGTGACCATGTTTTCTTGTTGTGGTTGTTGTAGCACTGTGAGGCAGTGTTATTTTGGGTTGCTGTGACAGGATGGTAGTGCCATGACAGGATGGTAGTGCCATATTACAGGGGAAATTCTTGTGAATTTTTTGTAGAATTCCCGAGAGCTTAACATTCGAGGACGAATGTTCCTAAGGGGGGAGAGTGTTACACCTCAGAATTTCAGGTTGTTGTGCGGCGAATAGACTAACGCAAGTTAAGGTGTATATGATTTCCCTACAAGTAAGAAGGGATATTTAATGATTCTAATTAAGATTTCCAAAGACATTTGAGGCAAGAGCAGAAACCTCGTTGGAGGAAGTTAAGGAAGAGAGTGTGTTACCCCGTACACAATTGTACCAGAAGGTATTCCTGGTAATTTATAGGACTAAAAGTGGAACGGATCGAATCAACGCAATCCAAACTGATTCAGGAAATTCTGCAGACATCAGTCAGTGCCGGCGGCCCGTCACTGTGCACTGTCAACATGTTTCTGCAATCTGCAACCTGCAGGCACAAGTCGATGGAGCAAGTCGACAGACTGTCGACACGTCGACTCGCTCGTCGAACCGCCTCACTAGAACTTTCTTGTTCCAGCCATAAATAGACGACCCTTGCTCTTATTTTCCAGTTTCCACTTTCTCTACAAGTCTTGAAGACTCTAGAATCTTCTCCACATCATATTAACACAAATCCAAGGGGAATCAAGGACTAGTTACCAAGAATCAAGAGAATCAAGGGAAAAAAGGCTCTCTAGGTTTGATAGAAGTCAAGAATTTTATTGGTATTGAAGTTAGGGCTTCTCTCAAGTAAAGTATATTCATCCAAAGTTCATCATTACATGATCAAAGGTGAGTTTTACATCTATTTAAAAGTATTGAGTGATTGAAAGACTTGGATTAGAGAAAGAAAGTAGAATATGAGGTCAACTATGGAAATAATGGTATTTTGAGTAGTAAGTTAATTTGAGTCATGATTCTTAGTATGAGATGAGAAAAATCTTGTTATGAATGATGCCAATGTCATTGAGGAAGTGTTATGTGAAGGACGAGTGTGGTATTGTGTTGTAGCTATGGTTGTGGATGATTTTGGAAAGGCAGTTGTGAGGATTGAATAATGTTTAAATTGAAGAAGTTTATTGATTATGATGTTATGGGTGTTATTATTGATGTTTAGGAGTTGTTTATTATATTGAGGAAGTTGTTGAAACAAAGGAAATGTTTCCCAATTGTCGTTAGCTTTTAGTCGCCTTAGCTTAGTCTTAAGCATGTTTCTAATGGTCTGACGTAATACGAATTATCTTGAATGTAGAGTGGTGAGCTTGGAAGAAGAACGCTTAGTCGTTAAGTAGACGTAAAGGTATGTAAGGCTAGTCCCTTCCTTTCATTAAGGCATGACTCTTATATGACTACCATCTATATATTCCATGACCTTCTTACATTCCAAATTGAAAGTTCATAATTCTTAAGAGCTAGAGGCAAGATATGATGTATGATAGCATGATGAAGATAATTCTATTTCTAGAGATTCTGAAGCTTATGAAATGATGTTGTCAAGAAATTGATAATATTATTTTATGATTTCATTAATGTTATCCTTTATTGTAGTCTCACATGATGATATTAGTTCCTTCAAGGTGAGACATAGTGATGATGATTATTCCATAATGTAATCGGAGGTTCCCGACCTTACGTCACTCCGATAGAGTTATAGCTTCCACTTAGGCTCTCATCATGCTATGTTTAGTATATGATGTACATAGATATATTAGTATGCATACATGGGATATGGGAAAAAGGGCCAGGTGTTATATATGAAATACCACCTGATCAGTTGGCATATTATGATACCGTCCCGGACGCGGGATATATGGATAAATGGATCAGGCCGTTCGTTCCGCGGCAATATATAGATGTGTAATGATTATATGGATAAATGGATTGGGGTGGACATTCCGTAGCAATATATGATATATGATATGATGGATCGGGTTGTACGTCCCGCAGAATTAATGATGGTATATATATATATATATATATATATATATATATATATATATATATATATATATATATATATATATATATATTTGCTGCATTCTTTTATAAGTGCAGAATTTCAGGTTGGATCTACTTCTGTTTCTCATGATTGATAGTCGCTCCGAGAGTTGTTTAGAGTCTACAGGGTGAGCACGAGACGTCCGTCGCCTTGAAGACTCTTATTTATTTATGTCTTCTTTTCTATTCCGAGACATACTCAGACTTGATGTATTATTGAAATTCCAGACTTGTAGATTCTAGTTAGATGCTCTTGTATGGATTAGACTAGATTCTAGGGTGTATTTTCCTTACTTCCATATTTTTTTTCTATATTATTATGGTCAGAATTACATGATTTATTCTCTTCTGCTTATTAAGTTATTTATTTACGTTTTTACTATCGTTGGGTTGAGGGTTCGCTTACCGAGGTTGGAAAGGTAAGTGCACGACTTAACTAAATTGGGCCGTGACATATACAGAGCTTCATACAGTGCCATCTTGATTCTACAGTGATAGCTTTTATTATAGGCAAACTGAATAAGAGGTAAGTGATCGTCCCAAGTACCTTTAAATCAAGGACACATGCCCTTAACATATTCTCAAGTGTCTGAATAGTGCGCTCTGCCTGGCCATCTGTCTGAGGGTGAAAAGTTGTGCTGAGGTTTACTCTTGTGCCTAATCCATTCTGAAAGGATTTCTAAAAGTTCGCTGTAAACTGAGCACCACGATTTGAAATGTGGACAACAGAGTCCCATACAACCAACGATCTCCTGAATGTACAACTGGGCATAATCTTCTGCTGAATCCGTGGTCTTTACTGGCAAGAAATGCGCTGACTTCATAAGTCAGTCTACAATTACCCAAATCGAGTCATGCTTTCGAAATGAGCGAGGTAAACCTGTTATGAAGTCCATATTTATCATCTCCCATTTCCAAATGGGAATTTCTGTGTTCTGAGCCAAACTACAAGGTCTCTCGTGCTCGATTTTCGTCTGCTGACAATTCGGACACTTGGCCACGAAACTGCTACGTTCTTTTTCATGTCGTTCCACCGATAAATCTTCTTGAGGTCATCATACATCTTTGTGGAACTTGGGTGAATAGAGTACCTGAAATTGTTAGCTTCTGTCATGATTCGGTCTCTGAGCCCATCTACTTCTAGAACACATAGTCTGCTTCTGTACCTTAAGGTACCATCATCTCCCCCTTGTTCAAAAGTCGTCGTCTTTTATTTATGAATCCTCTCTTTTAGCTGCAATAAGTAGGGATCATTATACAGTGTCTCATTTAACTCGGCTACTAAGGAGGAATAAGCCCTATTTTGAACAATGTCCAAAATCTTCGGAGTCCAAAAGTCGAACTCCTAGATTAGCTAAGCGGTGGAATTATTTAACAATAGTTCTCTTGTCTACCTCAACGTGAGCTAAACTTCCCATAGAACACCGACTAAGAGCATCGGCTACAACATTCGCTTTCCCTAGGTGATAGAGAATATCCACATCATAATCTTTGAGCAATTCGAGCCACCTCCTCTACCTGAGGTTCAACTCTTTTTGCTTGAAAATATACTCCAGGCTTTTGTGCGGTGAAAATATAAACGCGGACACCATACAAATAGTGATGCCAAAACTTTGGAGCGTACACCACTATTGCCAACTCTAAATAATAAGTCGGATAATTCTTTTCGTGCATCTTAAGCTATTTGGATGTATAAGCTACTACTTTACCATGCTACATTAGAACACACCCAAGACCAATTCCTGAAGTATCACAATACACTACTAACCCTTCGGTTCCCTCTGCAGTGTCAAAACTGTAGCAGAAGTCAATTTTGTTTTTAACTCCTCAAAACTTCGCTCAAAGGCATTAGACCACTAGAACTTGGCTTTCTTCTGAGTTAATTTAGTTAACAAAGCTGAGATAGAGAAAAAACCCTTTACAAAACATCTGTAATATCCTGCCAGACCCACGAAACTCCTTATGTCTGTTGTTGAGGTGGGTCTGGGCCAATTTTTTACTGTATCAATTTTTTGAGAATCTACTTTCACTCCTTCCCCTGAAATAACATGGCCTAGAAACGTTACCGATTTCAACCAAAATTCACACTTGGAGAATTTAGCATAAAACTTACAGTCCTGAAATGTTTGCAACACTATCTTGAGGTGGTTTGCGTGATCTGTCTCACTACAGAGATAAATTAGGATGTCATCAATAAACACAATGACGAATAGATCTACATAAGGCATGAAAACTCTTTTCATAAGGTTCGTAAAAGCAGCTAGTGCATTTGTTAAACCAAAAGACATCAACAAAAATTTGAAATGTCCATAACGAGTTTTGAAAGTTGTTTTCGACATATCAACTTCCTTGACCTTTAACTGATGGTCGTTTGATCTAAGATCAATCTTGGAATAACACTGGGCACCCTGAAGTTGATCAAATAAGTCATTGATCCTAGGGAGAGGATACTTGTTTTTAATGGTGACCTTGTTCAACTGACGGTAGTCTATATAAATAAGACCGATATGCCCTAAGGTGAGACACTTGGACTAATAAATCCTTTGTCAAGAAGATCCTTCAACTGGGGTTTTTGTTCTTTTAGCTCTGCTGGAGCCATTTTGTAAGGTGGGATGGATATCGGCTCTGTGTCGGGAAGTAAATCAATCCCAAATTCGTTTTCTCTATCCGGAGGAGCTCCGGGAAGATCTTCAGGAAATAATTCTAGAAATCATTAACAATAAGTACATACTGGAGAGGTGGGACCTGAGAGTCTGCGTCCTTGACTCTAACTAGGTGATACTATAGCCCTTAGAGATCATCTTCCTAGCTTTAAGATAGGAAATAAACCTACCCCTGGGAACTATTGCATCACCCTTCCATTCTACAACTGGTTCACCAGGGACCTCAAAACTTACTATCTTGGTTCTACAACCCACTGTGGTATAACAAGGCTCTAAACAATCCATGCCCATGATTACATTGAAGTCTACCATCTCCAATTCTACTAAGTCGGCTACAATAAGGCGATGATACACTTTGACTGGACAACCCTATAGATGTGTCTAGTTATAACATATTCTCCAACTGGAGTGGATACTTCAAAGGGTTCAAATAACTTTACGGGATATATCCCAAATTTCTTAGCAATCAATGGGGTCACATAAGATAGGATGGATCCTGGATCCATAAGAGCATGAACATCATAAGTGAAGACTGTTAATATACCTATGACAACATCTCTATAAGCCTCTGTATCTTGATGGCCTACTAGCGCACACAAATAGTTCTGACCACTGCCCGTATTACCGGACTTAATGCACCACGCCCCTGTTGGGCCTGAGAATTGCGAAGAACAACTAAATTTAAGGACTGAGCACATTACCTCTATTATTTTGCCTTGCTGATGGATAATCCCTAGGAAAGTGACCCTGCTAACCGCACCCATAGTAACCATCTGTGCCCGAACGACATGCCCCTAGATACCTCCTTCCACACTTATTGCAAGTAGGGTGTTTAGGACCTTGGTAACCCACACTGCCTGTGTCTGAGACCTTGTGCATTGACATTTCTATTGTTCTTATTAAATTTGGACCTCTATACTGGTGCAGTAGCTGAAGATGGAACAGGTCCTGATTTTGATTTCTTGAAGAACTGGCGATTACCACCTCCTTGAGATCCCCCATGGCTAAAATTTCCTGCAGACTTAGCTCTCTTGCTGAATTCCCTATCCTTCTTTTGCTGTAGCCACTCTATTTTCTTCAGCCTGTCTTCATTCCCTTGACCAAAGGCAACCATCTTAGTAAAGGTCATGTCATTATTTTGAGCAGCTATATTAGCATCAGCAAACAAATCATCTGAGAGCGCCAACACAAACTGCCTAACTCTGGCCCTCGTACTGCCCACTATGTCTGGAGCAAACTTGGCCAGAGCGACGAACTTGAGGTAGTAGTCGTTCACACTCATCTTATTCTATAAAGGTATCTCAAAATCCAAAGCCTTAGCTTCTAAGCCCACAACGGGTAGAAAGTTCTCAATGAACACGTTTGCAAACTCCTTCCAAGTAGCAGGAGCCACGTCTTCCCCTCGAGACTCTTCCCATGTTTCATACCAGGTGTTAGCAACATCCTGAAGCTGGTATGCAGCAAGCTCACTAACTCCGTGTCTATAGCATGCATCACTCGAAATATCTTCTAAACCTCATCAATGAAGTTTTGCGGATCCTCACTGTCATGACCCAACCGGAGGGCCATGACGGGCACCCGGAGCTAACCCACCCGGGCACCTCTCATCATACTTTCACAATCAAAACCAGGTGAGCCACATGGCCTACTCATCATCTCTATGCATCAATAATACCATTTTCATCGGCCTAAGGCACTTCTATATCGCATCAAAAACTATGCCCATATATATATATATATATATATATATATATATATATATACAAGCCGACAAGGCTATAAAAATGATATAAAAAATATGAGCCGGCAAGGATAAGAGACATCTAGCTATACACAACTGTCTACGAGCCTCTAGAAAGATTATGTAACATCATAAAGACGGGATAGGACCCTACCATGCCCATGTATATACACAAAAGAATAGTACCAACAGCTGCAGCTCCGAATCAAATAGAGCTTCTCTATATAGCCTCTGAATAAACAGCCTAAGGATCAAGTCTGTCTCGCAGTCCACCTGCGGGCACGACGCAACGTCCACAAACAAAAGGACATCAGTACGAATAATGTACTGAGTATGTAAGGCATAAGCAATAACATAATAAAAGAATGATGGACAACATGAGATAGAAGAGCCATTTATACCTCTTGAGGTGTTCATCACATTTACTTACCCCTTTCTCTAAAGGAGACCTTTCACACATATATATATACATATACATACATATATAACTAGCATCATGAATATAACATATCCGGCCTTAATAGGACTTAGCATGTAACATAGCCGTCCACAATGGGACTCGGTGTGAAGCATACCCGGCCACGATAGGACTCGATGTTATTCATACCCAACTTATCAGTGGTGTGCACAATAGATATCATACCCGTCCATATAGGACTCGGTGATGTACATAGATTTAACTATTTAAACATATAAAATTACATAGGTAAGAGCAATATCTTCATCATCCTCTTGATCTCATAAGGAATTCATGTCCACTTTAGGCTCACGTTAGTCTACTCATGATTCAAACGACTCAAAATTTCCAAGATGTAACATTCCTTCCCCCCCCCCCCAGGAACATTCGTCCTCAAATGTTAGACTCTTAGGGATTCTACAAAAATTTCGCCAGAGTTTCCCATGTAATATGGCACTACCATCCTGTCATAACAACCCAAAATATATCACTTCACAGGGCTACAACAACAACAACAATGGCCGCACACGACCATGAAATCATCAAAAGAAAGCACTACATACCTGAAGAAAATGGCGTCTCTACCTTAGCCTCCTCTGGGGGTTAAAATAAATGTGGATACCTGAATTTCATGTCTTCTTCCGCTTCCCAGGTCATTTCCTCTCTATTATTGTTTCTCCATAGGACTTTAACTGAAGCCACATCTTTGGTTCTAAGTCTCCTAACTTGCCTATCTAGAATGGCAATGGGCACTTATTTGTAGGATAATTGCTCGGTGACTTGTACATCATCTACAGGTATAATTCTGGAAGGATCTCCAATGCACTTACGAAGCATCGATATATGAAAAATCGGATGGACTGACTCCAAATCCCAAGGGAGGTCCAACTCATAAGCCACTTGTCCTACCTTGCGTACAATCTCATAAGGCCCAATATACCGAGGACTAAGCTTGCCTTTTTTGCCAAATCTCATGACGCCGTTCATTGGCGACACCTTCAAGAATACCCAGTCCTTCACTTGGAACTCTAAATCTCTCCGATGATTATCTACATAGGATTTCTGACGACTCTGAACTGTTAGTAATCGATCCTGTATAAGCTTGACCTTTTCTATGGCTTGCTGGATCAAGTTTGGCCCTATTAGTTTAGTTTCTCCCACTTCGAACCACCCAATTGGTGATTTGCACTTGCGCCCATATAAATCCTCATACGGGACCAATTGGATGTTAGAATGATAACTGTTGTTATAAGCAAACTCAATAAGCGGCAAGTGATCATCCCAACTACCTCAAAAATCTAATACACATGCCCGTAGAATTCTTGAGAGTCTGGATGGTACGCTCAGTTTGTTCATCAGTCTGGAGATGAAATGTTGTACTAAGACTCACCTGAGTCCCAAACCTTCTTGAAAAGACTTCCAGAAATTGGCTGTAAACTGAGTCCCTTTATCGGAAATAATAGATACTGGGTGTGACACTTCGTAAATTTGAGTTAAGTGCAAAAGTGTCTTGGAGAATTGGACTTCGCTATTTTTTTGGGTTGAATGAAAAATACGACCCATAATTTGAAATACAGTCCGTATTCCTTGGGCGTAGTTCACCACCTTCCTAGGGTGTTCACTGTTTTGCTAATGATAAAATACAGCAGAGTTTACCGTATTTTGAAATACGATCCGTATTTCTGGGCGTATTTCACCCGTTCCCTAGACTGCTCACTGTTTTGTTATTGTTAAATATGGCCAGAGTTTACGGCCTGTATTTTGAAATACAGTCCGTATTTCTGGGTGTATTTCACCAGCTGACAGTTGTGTATATAAATAGTGGGTTCAGTTAATTTTTACCAATTTTTCTCATTCTCATAAACCCTAAGGACAAAAATCTTTTCTCCAAGTCTCCAAACCTTAAGGTAAGAAAATCTTTAACATTATTAATCAATCCTAGCATTCTTAACCTGATTCTTGAATGAAAAACCTAGGATTTGCAAAGTAATCCTTCTCAAGTTGACTCAAGCTAGGGTTTTGGGTGATCTTCGTTGTAAAAGTAAATTATTAAATTATGTAAGGCTTAATTAAGGTATGTCTATCTTTTAAAAACCTTCTTCTCAGAATTTCTTTATTTAATAAAAAGGTGAACTTCTCACATAAACCCTAATTCATGTTTTGATTGTGGTTGGTGTGCGTGAGGGAACAAGCCCACATTAAACCTTTATTGTATTATCCTCTATATACATATATGAAATCATAATTGTTTTCTTCCATAAGAGATGATCAATAATAATGGTTACTTGTTGGTACTGATGTTTTATAATGAACAATGATAATGGAATCTTGTTTAAAGAAGTGGCAACGTTTTCAAGATTATCTTTGAAATTATAGATCTTTGTAATGGCACATTGAACCTTAATGTTAATTGATGGTGTGACATACTTTGAGATAAATTGTGAATCGGCTTCTATGCTATGAACTATGTTGTTGTGTTTGGCCTACCTACTCGGGAGGAACGGTAGTCACTATGGATCCTAGTATTGCAATTGCTTAGCCATTCGGGAGGAAGAGTGGTTACTACCGGGTTCACTACCCGGAGTGCGGTAACACCTAGCTATTTGGGAGGAAGGATAGCCATCGAAAAGTATATATTTCGGTGTGATGCGCTGTGACAAGGGAACCTCTACGGTCATCCCTTCGATGTGCTTGATTCTTAGGCCTATAATGGCATATGTGATATTCTTATTCTTTCATGGAACTGTTGTTGACAATCATGATCAATTTTAAAGGCATATTTGAAAGTTGTAACTTGACAAGAGGCTTCTTAATTGGTTTTGATAATGCTTATTGGGATACGCTGTTATATCCCATATTTTGTACATTCGGATGTTTCAAGATAATCGCGATACGTTAAGGGCAAGGCAATTATTTTCCTTCCGATTTTATTTTAATACACAAGTTGGTTATTAGTGGTATGGAAATATTGAGAAAGGCTAGGGGTAAAAAGGGAAAAATTCAAAAAAAAAAATGGTCATGAAAGCCACAAGTGGCCGTGTGGCTTAAGTGGGTCCCACCCATGGCTTGGCCAATTAACTCAAGCCATGAGTGGGGGCATGTGTCCACCTTATATTTGTAGGAGCAAAGTATATATATAGATAAGTGATGACCAAAGCAAGACATATTCATCTTCTTCACAATTCAAGAAACTTCAAGAAAAAAAATATAGAGGCATTCGGCCATGGCTAGCAAAAATTGATGCCATAAAAATTGATCAAAAACATAATTTTCTTCTAGTATTCCAACCAATTGGAAGGCCCTTTAATCTCCTTTTCTATGTGTTAGGGATGATTTGTGAGTGTTGTAGTATGTAGAAATGGATGAAATTCATGAAATATGTGTGTGTAGGTTGTGGCCGAATAGGGGCCGTGGTGGTAAGATGTGATGAATTGATTTTATTTAGTATTATTTGTTGTTGTTGTTGTGGATTCCATGATGAAAATGAAGGTTTGATGGCTTAAAATGAAGTTGTAATCGTTGTAGAAGTTAATGTGACGTTAGCATGGTTGCTTATATTTGTATGAATGATGTTGTTAACGTGTGGTTGTTGGTATAATTCATGAACTTGGAAGCGAGGAATGTGTTGTTATTGTTCTTATTGAGCTTGGAAGATTGTAAGTTGGGTTGTTGTGGTTAACTTGAAGGTATATGAAATTCCGTCGAATGATGTAGAAAGGGTTGCTAACGTTAGAATGCATTTTGAATTAATTGTTGAAGTTGTTAATGTGGTTGTTGGTATTGTTGTTGACGATGTGGCCGAGTTGAATTCTCGGGGATGGTGGAAATTATAGGGGAAATGCTGCCCAAATTTTTGTAGGTGAATTGCTTGCTTAGAATCAGATTCCTAAACACCTATAGCTAATGTTTTCTATCTTCTGACGTTGTTGTAGATCTTAGGAAAGCCGAGACATAAGTTCGCATTAGCTTAGGAAGCGGGCAAGGTATGTAAGGCTTACCCTTTCTTTCTTTTGGCATGTGCTAGAGGTAAGTAAGATATGACACGCACCTTGGGGTAACTCTACTCTTTAGTTCCGAGCTTGTTTACGATTCTTATTCACTTCTTGATACTAGCATACTTAGTATAGTCGAGCCTATTGTATGATTGAATAGCGAGCAAAGCATAAAGAGTCCCTATTCCTAAAAGGGTTCTATAAGGATTGATGTCCCTAACTTTCATAGACGGTCTCGGATTGCTTTGGAACGTTCATAGAGGTTTCTGTAATGAACAACGTCCATAACTTTCTTATGCTAACTCGGATTGACTCGAAACGTGTTTATGATCCTTCAAGTGTCGATTAGTGTACTTACCTATTGAGTCCTAAAAATTAATTTATATGCATATGGTTTCTCACTACTCTGCTCGTGCATGTCGTCATTACCTCCTTCACTGAGTCCCGGGCCAGGACACGTTCTCGTGCGTACTCCACTGCATTGTTCACCGAGTCCCTCACTAGAGGGTCGGGACACGTTATATATATATGTATATGATGATATGATGACATGATGACATGATGATACGGGGGTGGCGGCCAGGATGGCATTTGATGACTCTATTCACCGAGTCCCTCACTAGAGGACCGGGACACGTTATATATATATGATATATGATGTTGACATGCATGACTTTATCCACCGAGTCCCTCACTATAGGGCCGGGACACGTTATATGCATATATGATATATGATGTTGATATGCATGATTTTAATTTCATAAGGCAAGTGTACTGATGTTTTTAACAGTCATACGTGTTTCTGGTAAATCTCCATTTTAGTTATGATCCTCTTTACAGTATTTTATGCCTTACATGCTCAGTACATATTCCGTACTGACCCCCTTTCTTCGGGGGCTGCGTTTCATGCCCGCAGGTATAGACGCTCGTTGTGGTGACCCGCCAGCCTAGGACATCCATTCTGCTACTTTGAAGTGCTCCCTTGTTCCGGAGCCTATACTTTTTGTACAGATCCTTCTGTTGTGAATATGTATATATATGTCTAATTAGGGTACGGTGGGGCCCTGTCCCGCCATATGACACTGTTGTTACTCTTAGAGGCCTGTAGACATGTATGTGGGTCATGGGTGGTTATTGTCCAGTTATGCCAGCATGATTTACGTTTTGGAATTTCCCTACATTACGACAGCCTAACCGGCTTGCGTGTGACAGTATACGCAACAGTTTCAAACAACGTTTTGTCTTGTATTTATAAAAGCCCTTAATATGCTAAACGCAAGTATGATAAGTGTCCATCTGGTTGGGTCGTGACAGTACAGGTTGAACGATAGATAGTATGATAAGGGGTGCTGGGTAGCCAATACTGGGTACCTGTCATGGCCCTCTGGTTGGTCGTGACAGAAGTGGTATCAGAGCGGTTCATCCTCGGAATGTCTACCGGCCGTGTCTAGTAGTGTCTTGTTTATCGGTGTGTAATGCACCACATCTATAAACAGGAAGCTACGGGACATTTAGGATGTTATCTTTCCTTCTTAATCTAGATCGTGCGATAGCGCCAGTGTCTAGGAAGATCGCCTCTGATTCTTTTTCCTGCAGGTGATTGTAGATTGACAAGAGATGAAAAGATCAGCTTCAGATAGTGGGGGTGCTAAGAAGGCCCCTAGAGTATCTCCAGGACCGAGTAGGAGGAGCCTTAGCTATTCGATTGAGACTGATCCTACGGAGGATCCGGCGACGATTCCTCTAGAGTTTATGGCTCCCAGGAGGAGGATCCCACAGAGGACAGTTACGATAAAGATCCATCTGAGTATTCCTCTGGGACATCGAAGGAAGAGATTTCCGGGGCAATGCCAGCTGCTCCTATGGTGGAGCACTACGTTAGACAGGCCTCCCCGGTGAGTGTTACGGACTACTCCAGTCCCCTACCCTGGCCGTCAGTAAACCAGGAATTGCCCGGTTATCTATACTCCTCATATTCAGATAGGAGAGACGAGGAAAGTCAGATGAACAGATGGCGGCTAGACGATGATGAGGAGCACACTTCACATTCCAGCCCACCAGACCAGACTAGAGACCGGTCGGCTACAGGTATATGAGTTCTCTTTGGAATTTTCTATGTATGGGTAATTTCGGTAAAGTACTATTTAATGGTGGCGAGATGAAACCCAAAGAGGCCGATAATCCAGTATTTATAAGTAACGGCGACTAAGGTGTCTCCGCCACTAGTGGGAATCTGGAACCCTTGGATGAAAGGTAGTCATACGTACGGATGAAAAGTGAATATTGAGAATTTAAAAGGCTAACACGGTAATTGTATAGTCGGAAGTGTAAAAGACCCTATCTACTTCGGATGGAGACACGTTACGAGAATATTTTGGAAGTGGTTAAGACACCGACTTGCCCCAGATTACGTGATGAAGGTCATGCGGTGAGGTAGATGCAATCATACCAGCATTAACGCACCGAATTCCATAAGAATTTCAAGGTTAAGCGTGCTGTGGTGAGGGAAATATTAGGATGGGTGACCCCCTGGAAAGTGTACTAAAGGTTCCGTAAATGTAAACACAAAACAAAAATGAGAAGTTAGGGAACTCTAAAGGAAATTAGAGTATGCGGAGTGGTTAGAAACCTTAAAGAGGTCGCGTAGGCTGGTCAAAGCTCCAGGGCTTCGGGTTCGCAGTCGAGCAGAGGATTCAGCCAGACGAGGCTACCTATACCTCAGTGCCCTCGGTGCGGCAGGCGCCATCCGGGGGAATGCCGTCTCGCTACCGGTGCTTGTTTTTCTTACGGCCGTCAAGGCCATACCATGAGGGATTGTCCGTTAGGGGGTAGTCCAGGTGGTCCAGCCCAGCCCACTGGGTCAGTTGCTGGTTCATCTTCCTCTTCTGTAGCTATGCACCGTAAGGAGTAGGGTATGCCGACACCAATAGGCCGCGACAGAGGTCATGGTGGAGCTCCCGGTTCTAGTGGTCCTTCGAACCGCATATATGCCTTAGCCAGCCGACAGGACCAGGAGGCTTCACCAAACGTGATTACTGGTATGTTATTGATCTTCTCCCGAGATGTATATGCATTGATAGATCCAGGCTCTACTTTATCATATATTTCCCCCCTGGTTGCTAGTAGAATTGGAATAGAACCTGATCCGATAGAACCGTTCGAGGTAGCTACACCGGTTGGAGATTCCGTTATAGCAAGGCGAGTATATAGAGATTGTTCGGTAGCTATATGTGGCCGTTGCACCAAAGCGGATATGGTAAAGCTAGATATGATTTAATTTGACGTTATTATGGGTATGGATTGGTTATCTTCTTGTTATGCCAACGTCGACTGTCAGAAGAAAGTAGTTCGCTTCCAGTTTCCTGGAGAACCAATTATAGAGTGGACGGTGAGTACAGCATCGCCGAGGGGTAAGTTTATTTCATACCTCAAGGCCAGGAAGATGATTAAGAAGGGGTATATTTATCATCTAGTTCGTGTGCATGATATGAAAGCAGAGGCACCCACTCTTCAGTCGGTCCCGGTAGTCAATGAATTTCCAGATGTATTTCCAGATGAGCTTCCAGGTCTTCCTCCTGAGCGGGAGATAGAGTTCACGATAGATGTGCTGCCAGATACTCAGCCTATATCTATTCCTCCCTACAGAATGACACCTGCAGAACTGAAAGAATTGAAGGAGCAGCTGAGGGATTTGTTAGAGAAGGGCTTCATCAGGCCCAGTACATCACCTTGGGGAGCGCCGGTACTGTTCGTGAGGAAGAAAGATGGGTCGCTACGGATGTGTATTGATTATAGGCAGCTGAACAAAGTGACGATAAAGAATGAATATCCCCTCCCCAGGATTGATGAATTATTTGACCAATTGCAGGGCGCTAAGTATTTCTCGAAGATAGACCTGCGATCAGGCTATCATCAGGTGCGGATAAGAGAGGCAGATATCCCAAAGAGTGCATTCAGGACCCGGTACGGGCACTACGAGTTTAGGGTGATGTCTTTTGGGCTAACCAACGCCCCAGCAGTGTTTATGGATCTGCTGAACTGAGTATTCAAGCCGTTCCTAGATATGTTCGTGATTGTATTTATTAATGATATCCTGGTCTATTCACGATCAGAAGAGGAGCACGCAGGTCATTTGAGGACGGTACTTGGGGTACTCCGGCATCAGAAATTGTATGCTAAATTCTCTAAATGTGAATTCTGGTTGACTTCAGTGGCATTTTTGGGGCATATCATCGGAGCTGATGGCCTTTGGGTGGATACACAGAAAATCGAGGCCGTAAAGACTTGGCCGAGACTGACGACACCTACTGAGGTACGTAGTTTTCTGGGATTGGCAGGATATTATAGAAGATTTGTGGAGAAGTTTGCTTCGATTGCAGCGCCATTAACGAAGCTGACTCAGAAGGTAGTTAAGTTCCAGTGGACTGATGCCTGTGAACGAAGTTTCCAGATGCTGAAAGAAAAGTTGACTACAGCTCCAGTTCTGACTCTCCCTGAGGGACCAGACGGTTATGCCATTTATTGCGATGCTTCCGGTGTTGGGATAGGTTGTGTATTAATGCAGCATGGCAGGGTTATAACCTACGCCTCCCGGCAGCTCAAAAAGCACGAAAGAAATTATCCTACTCATGATCTGGAGCTAGCAGCAATAATTCATGCTTTAAAAATATGGAGACATTATCTATATAGCGTCCATGTCGATATTTATACGGACCACAAGAGCCTTCAGTATATCTTTAAGCAGAAGGAGCTGAATTTCAAGTAGAGGAGGTGGCTAGAGTTGCTGAAAGACTACGATGTTGATATTCTATATCACCCTGGAAAAGCCAACGTAGTAGCAGATGCACTCACCCGTAAGTCTATGGGCAGCTTGACGGACGTGCAACCTGAAAAGAAAGAAATGGTTCGTGAGATTTACCAGCTAGCTAGTCTTGGAGTCCGTTTAGCTGATTCTGGAGACACTGGGTTTCTGTCCGAGAAGTTGCTGAATCCTCTATTATGGAAGAAATAAAGCGATGCCAATATGAGGATCCTATTCTGGCACAGTATAGAAACACAACCCTTGAAAAGGAGAAGACTCCATTCGAGATTACACCTGATGGGGTGCTACTACATAAAGGTAGAATATGTGTACCTGAGGTTGCGGGGCTGCAGCGACAAGTTATGGGAGAAGCACATTATGCCCGTTATTCCCTCCATCCGGGATCAACAAAGATGTATCATGACCTCAGATGCTTATATTGGTGGGATGGTATGGAAAGGGACATAGCAGAGTTTGTTGCTCAGTGCCCAAATTTCCAACAGGTTAAGATCGAGCATCAGAAGCCTGGTGGGTTGTTACAGGAGATGGAGATTCCGACTTGGAAGTGGGAAGCAATTAACATGGATTTCATCACAAGTTTACCATGTACTCCATGGAGGTATGACTCCATATGGGTTATTGTTGATAGGCTGACAAAATCAACCCATTTTCTTCCAGTCAGGACTACCTACTCAGCTGAAGACTATGCAAGGTTATATATTAAGGAGATAGTAAGATTTCACGGAGTTCCCACAGCTATTATATCCGACAGAGGTGCTCAGTTTACAGCTAACTTCTGGATATTATTTCAAGAAGGATTGGGGACCCAGGTAAGTCTTAGTACCGCATTCCACCCGCAGTCTGACGGACAGGCCAAGCGTACTATTCAGACGCTAGAAGATATGCTACGGGCCTGTGTTATTGACTTCAAGGATAGCTGGGACGATCATTTACCACTTATTGAGTTTTCTTATAATAATAGTTACCATTCTAGTATCCAGATGGCGCCGTATGAGGCCCTGTATGGCAGGAAGTGCAGGTCACCGATCGGTTGGTTCGATGTTGGCAAAACTAAGTTAATCGGCACAGATATAATTCAGCAGATAGTTGATAAAGTGAAACTCATTCAGGAACGGTTACTGGCAGCCGAGAGTTGACATAAATCATATGCCGATAATCGACGTCCACACTTAGAGTTCCAGGTTGGCGATTGGGTACTTCTGAAAGTGTCACCCATGAAAGGTGTAATGAGATTCGGCAGGAAGGGAAAGCTCAGTCCAAGGTATATTGGACCTTATCAAATTGTCTGTAGGGTTGGCAAGGTCGCCTATGAATTAGAGTTACCATCTGATCTAGAAGTAGTGCATCCAGTCTTCCACGTGTCCATGCTTCGTAAATACATTGGGGACCCTTCCAGAGTGTTTCCCATAGAATATATCCAGGTGACAGAGGAGCTATCCTACGAGGAACAGCCTATGGCCATACTGGATCGTCAGGTGAGAAGGTTACGTACGAAAGACGTGGCATCTGTTAAGGTTTTGTGGCGAAACAATAACAGACAGGAGATGACCTGGGAGGCTGAGGATGAGATGAAGAAGAAGTATCCCTACTTATTTCCTATGCCTACAGGTAATCTAAATTTCTAAAGCGTATATGTTGATTCATGAATGAACGGTATGTGATAGCTATAAAAGAATCTCCCCGAAGTGTTATAAGACCCCATAAGACCAGTTCAACATTCGAGGACGAATGTTCTAAAGGGGGGGAGGATGTTATATCCCGTATTTTGTACATTCGGATGTTTCAAGATAATCGCGATAAGTTAAGGGCAAGGCTATTATTTTCCTTCTGATTTTATTGTAATACACAAGTTGGTTATTAGTGGTATGGAAATATTGAGAAAGGCTAGGGGTAAAAGGGAAATATTCAAAAAAAATGGTCATGAAAGCCACAAGTGGCCGTGTGGCTGAAGTGGGTCCCACCCATGGCTTGGCCAATTAACTTAAGCCATGAGTGGGGGCATGTGTCCACCTTATATTTGTCGGAGCAAAGTATATATATATAGATAAGTGATGACCAAAGCAAGACATATTCATCTTCTTCACAATTCAAGAAACTTCAAGAAAAAAAATATAGAGGCATTCGGCCATGGCTAGCAAAAATTGATGCCATAAAAATTGATCAAAAAAATAATTTTCTTCTAGTATTCCAACCAATTGGAAGACCCTTATTAACGTGGAGTAGTTGTTGGAGCAAGCAAAGCATTCATTTGTGCAACTCATAAACCCTAGCCAAGTTGAGAAGTTAAAGGATAAAGGTAAGATTTAATCTCCTTTTCTATGTGTTAGGGATGATTTGTGAGTGTTGTAGTATGTAGAAATGGATGAAATTCATGAAATATGTGTGTGTAGGTTGTGGACGAATAGGGGTTGTGTTGGTAAGATGTGATGAATTGATTTTATTTAGTATTTTTGGTTGTTGTTGTTGTGGATTCCATGATGAAAATGAAGGTTTGATGGCTTCAAATGAAGTTGTAATCGTTGTGGGTTGTTCTAGAAGTTAATGTGACGTTAGCATGGTTGCTTATATTTGTATAAATGATGTTGTTAACGTGTGGTTGTTGGTATAATTCATGAACTTGGAAGCGAGGAATGTGTTGTTGTTGTTCTTATTGAGTTTGGAAGATTGTAAGTTGGGTTGTTGTGGTTAACTTGAAGGTAAATGAAATGCCGTCGAATTATATAGAAAGGGTTGCTAACGTTAGAATGCATTTTGAATTAATTGTTGAAGTTGTTAATGTGGTTGTTGGTATTGTTGTTGATGATGTGGCCGAGTTGAATTCTCGGGGATGGTGGAAATTATAGGGGAAATGCTGCCCAAATTTCTGTAGGTGAATTGCTAGCTTAGAATCAGATTCCTAAACACCTATAGCTAATGTTTTCTATCTTCTGACGTTGTTGTAGATCTTAGGAAAGCCGAGACATAAGTTTGCATTAGCTTAGGAAGCGGGCAAGGTATGTAAGGCTTACCCTTTCTTTCTTTTGGCATGTCCTAGAGGTAAGTAAGATATGACACGCACCTTGGGGTAACTCTACTCTTTAGTTCCGAGCTTGTTTACGATTCTTATTCACTTCTTGATACTAGCATACTTAGTATAGTCGAGCCTAATGTATGATTGAATAGCGAGCAAAGCATAAAGAGTCCCTATTCTAAAAGGGTTCTGTAAGGATTGATGTCCCTAACTTTCATAGACGGTCTCGGATTGCTTTGGAACGTTCATAGAGGTTTCTGTAATGAACAACGTCCATAACTTTCTTATACTAACTCGGATTGACTCGAAACGTGTTTATGATCCTTCAAGTGTCGATTAGTGTACTTACCTATTGAGTCCTAAAAATTAATTTATATGCATATGGTTTCTCACTACTCTGCTCGTGCATGTCGTCATTACCTCCTTCACTGAGTCCCGGGCCAGGACACGTTCTCGTGCGTACTCCACTGCATTGTTCACCGAGTCCCTCACTAGAGGGCCGGGACACGTTATATATATATATATGTATGTATATGATGATATGATGACATGATGACATGATGATACGGGGGTGGCGGCCAGAATGGCATATGATGACTCTATTCACTGAGTCCCTCACTAGAGGATCGGGACACGTTATATATATATGATATATGATGTTGACATGCATGACTTTATCCACCGAGTCCCTCACTATAGGGCCGGGACACGTTATATGCATATATGATATATGATGTTGATATGCATGATTTTCATTTCATAAGGCAAGTGTACTGATGTTTTTAACAGTCATACGTGTTTCTGGTAAATCTCCATTTTAGTAATGATCCTCTTTACTGTATTTCATGCCTTACATACTCAGTACATATTCCGTACTGACCCCCTTTCTTCGAGGGCTGCGTTTCATGCCCGCAGGTACAGACGCTCGTTGTGGTGACCCGCCAGCCTAGGACATCCATTCTGCTACTTTGAAGTGCTCCCTTGTTCCGGAGCCTATACTTTTGGTACAGATCCTTCTGTTGTGAATATGTATATATATGTCTAATTAGGGTATGGTGGGGCCCTGTCCCGCCATATGACACTGTTGTTACTCTTAGAGGCCTGTAGACATGTATGTGGGTCATGGGTGGTTATTGTCCAGTTATGCCAGCATGATTTACGTTTTGGCATTTCCCTACATTACGACAGCCTGACCGGCTTGCGTGTGACAGTATACGCAACAGTTTCAAACAACGTTTTGTCTTGTATTTATAAAATCCCTTAATATGCTAAACGCAAGTATGATAAGTGTCCATCTGGTTGGGTCGTGACAGTACAGTTTGAACGATAGATAGTATGATAAGGGGTGCTCGGTAGCCAATACTGGGTACCTGTCATGGCCCTCTGGTTGGGTCGTGACATACACCAGTTGAATAACTGTTTCTTTACATTGATTTCATACGGTTTTCAGAACTGACTTCCTTACGTATTATTGTACTTTATTTTCATATTACTTGTTGTCCCCGAGGCACTAACTGAGTACGAAGTACTCAGAAATACCATTGTTGTTTTTGATGGTATGTTAGGTAACGGAGAAGAGCAGGTTATTGACACTTCAGGCGCTTAGGAAGGACTTGTTATTGCTGCTGACTTGGTGAGCCCACATGTTCATTCGTGGGACACCCTGATTTCATTTATTTATTATTTAGCATTTTAGCGGGTTGCGTCCTGATGTGTTAGATAATCATTCTTTATCTTAGAAGCTCCATAGTATACATTCTTGTGGGTAGTTGTCAAGTTGTTTAACTCTTGGGCATGTGATGCGTTTTAACTAATCTTTATAACATTATAAAGACTTTTGCTAATTTTATCCTTACATCATGCCTCGTTTGAATTTGTTTTATAAACTGTTGGAGGCGAATGTTGAACCTATGGGGTTCAATTGTTGTTATTGCATTGTTTAGGTTTTTCCGATGTTGTTCATGACGTCGGATGCCAATCACATCTAGGGTGGGTTTTAGGGCGTGACAAGCTTGGTCACCATGGAGTCGTACTATCTCTTTGATGTAAAGCTTTGCATAATCTTCACCTGCGTATGTAGCTCTGACTGGTAGGAAATGAGCTGACTTCATAGGTCTATCCACAATTACCCATATAGAATCATATTTCTGCTTAGAATGAGGTAAGCCTGTGATGAAGTCCATGTTAATCACTTCCCATTTCCAAGTCGGAATTTCCATAGCTTACAACAATCCACCGGGCTTTTGATGTTAAATCTTCACCTATTGACAGTTAGGACATTGAGCCAAGAATTCCGCTATTTTTTCTTTATGCCATTCCACCAATAAATGGATTTAAGATCTTGATACATTTTCGTTGCTCCGGGATGAACAGAATAACGGGAACAATGGGATTCTTTCAAAACCTAATGACGTATTCCTACAACATCGGGAACACACAACCTGCCTCGACATCGGGGACCTCCATCTCCAGAAATCTCAAGGGATGACTTTTTCTTCTGAGGACGTGTATTTCTGTAACGAACTAGTATGGGATCCTCATACTGGCGCTCTTTCACTTCAGCTACTAGCGACGAACCAGCTGAATTCTGAATAGTAGCTTGCATGTCGCCTGAGTCCATTACCCGAACTCCTAGGCTAGCTAACTGCCGGAGCTCACGAGCTAACTCTCTTTTCTCTGGCTGAACATCACATAAGCTACCCATAGATCTATGGCTAAGAGCATCAGCCACAACGTTCGCCTTCCCGGCATGATATAGAATGTTAACATCATAATCTTTCATCAATTTCAACCATCGCCTTTGCTGTAAATTCAACTCTTTTTGCTTGAAAATGTACTGGAGGCTCGTATGATCCATATAGATATCAACATGAACACTATACAGATAATGTCTCCACATCTTTAATGCATGAATCACCGCAGCTACCTCAAGGTCATGAGTTAGATAGTTTCTCTCATGTTTTCACAGTTGCCTTAAAGCATAAGCAACCATCTTATCATGATGCATCAACACACATCCCAACCCAACGCCTGAAGCATCACAATAGACAACATAACCCTTCGATTCTTATGAAATTGTCAGGACTGGGGCCGAAGTTAATCTATCCTTTAACTCTTGAAAACTGCGTTCACAAGCATCCATCCATTGAAATTTAGCTGCCTTCTGAGTTAGCTTCGTCAATGGTCCAGAATTAGAAGAAAAACCTTCCACAAATCTTTTGTAATAACCTGCCAAACCCAAAAAACTACGAACCTCTGTAGTTGTTATAGGCCTTGGCTAAGTCTTCAAAGCCTCAATTTTCTGGGTATCCACTCGAATACCATCAACTGAAATAATATGCCCCAAAAAGGTCACCAAATTCCACCAGAACCCGCACTTTGAAAATTTTGCAAATAGCTCCCAAGTCTTAAGAACTCTAAGAACAGTATGTAAATGATTTGTATGCTCTGCCTCGGACTGATAATATACTAGGATATTGTCGATTAACACAATCACAAACAAATCTAGGAAAGGCCTGAACACGTTGTTCATCAAATCCATGAATACTGCCAGCGCATTAGTTAGTCCAAATGACATTACTCGGAACTCAAAATGACCATACCTCGTTCGGAAGGCCTTCTTAGGAATATCTTCCTCCCTGACTCTCACCTGATGATACCCGGATCTCAAGTCTATCTTTGAAAACCACTTGACACCCTGCAATTGATCAAATAAATCATCAATCCTTGGAAGTGAATATTTATTCTTGATCGTCACCTTATTCAGTTGTCTGTAATTAATACACATTCGCAAGGAGCCATCTTTCTTCCTTACAAACAACACGGGTGCTCCCCATGGCGAAGAGCTAGGCCTAATAAAGCCTTTTTCAAGCAAGTCCTTCAATTGTTCCTTCAACTCTTTCAATTCTGCGGGAGCCATTCTATAAGGAGGAATAGTTATTTGCTTAGTATCCGGTAGCACATCAAGAGAAAAATCAACCTCTTGCTCTGGGGGAAGGCTTGGAAGCTCATCCGAGAATACATCCGGAAACTCATTCACCACGGGGACATACTGAAGAGTCGGTGATTCGGCTTCCATATCTTGAACCCGGACTAAATGATAAATACAACCCTTATCAATCATCTTCCTTGCTTTGAGATAGGAAATAAACCTACCTCTCGGAGACGCTGTATTTCCCTTCCATTCCAAAACTGGTTCTCCCGAAACCTGGAAGCGAACCAATCAACATTGGCATAGCAAGATGTCAACCAATCCAAGCCCATGATAACATCAAAATCCACCATTTTTAACTCATGTAAATGAACCATAGTACGATGCTCACAAATCACCACTACACAATTTTATATACTCGGCTAGCTATTATCGGATCATCAAAGGTTTGATTGACTCCGGTTTGACCCCAAATCGACCGGCAATATATGGAGTAACATATGACAATGTGGAGCCCACATAAATCGATGCATATATATCATGAGAAAATATCGATAATATACCTGTGACAACATCAGGGGAGGACTCAAGATTCTTTCGCCCAGCCAGTGCATAAATACGGTGCTGAGGACTACTAGAATCAGGAGCTCCTCCTTTACCTCTACCACAATTAACTGGTGTCTGTGAGCCCCACCCCAGAGGGTGTATAGGTGATGAAGACCCAGCCGCCGACCCTGTGGCTTGAACTGTACCTCTACTACCTCTCAAGGGGCAATCACGCGTTATATGGCTTGACTGACCACATACAAAACAAGCATCTGAGCCAACTCAGCACTGGCCCCAATGTAACTTTCGTCACTGAGAACATCGTGATAGGGGTGGTCTTGCCTGGCCCGAGTCACCTCTGTAATGAGAACCCGAAGCTTTAAAACTCTTACTCATCTCGGAGTGAACAAGTCTATCAAATCTTTGGCCCGTAAACCGTGGAGGCATACTAGTCATAGAAGGGCCTGAATGCCAAAAAAACTGTTGTCTTTGCCCTCCTCTGAACTCACTAGTTAGACATGAAGATCTAGACCTCTTGCTATAACCTCTATCATCCTCATGCTCACTTCTTTGCTGTTGTTGGCTTTCTTCTAAATTCTGGGCATGGGCTTGAATGCAAAAAATGTCCATACCATCTTGAAATGATGCAGCCATGCACTTATCCATCAAATTTGGCCCTGAGCCACTCACAAACCGATGCACTCGATCACCCATATCCGCTATTATGGCTGAAGCATACCTAGCCAAAGAATTGAAGTGGAGGCTATACTCTAAGGCACTCATGCTTCCTTTCCTAAGATTCAACAACTTGTCGGCTCTAGCCCGCCTAACCTCTGGTGGCAAGTAGTGTCGGAGGAAAGCATCGACAAATTCTTTCCACCCCGGGGGAGGTGCATTGACTCCCCTAAAAGAAATCCAAACCGTATACCAATGAACCACAACATCCCGCAACCTATAGGATGCTAACTCTACCGATTTAACATCCGAAACATGCATTAACTTAAGTGTTCTCAACATTCCATCAATAAAGCTTTCGGGGTCGTTATCCGGCTTTGACCCGAAGAATTTCGGAGGGTTGTAGCTAATAAAATCATAGGCTCTTGCACTAACCGCCCTATCACCCTGACCGATACCTTGCCGCTGGGCCTGGGCGGCGACTAACTGAGTCAACAAATGAATGGCCTCTTTCACATCTTGGCCCGAAGCATCTGGTGGGGGAACTAGGGGTGCTGGAGCTGGGGCTGAGGCTCCCTCATGCTCCTCTGAAATAGCCAATGAGTGAGAGGACCGAGATGGAACCTCAATCTGGGACTCACCCTCCTCTATTTTGTGGGCGGTAATCTCGCAGTCCGCCTTCCTGCCACTGTCTTACCCTTTTGGGCTGCCGTAGCTTTTCTCTTTATAGGCATTTCTGAAATACATAACACGGTTAAGGAAAGAGAAATTCTTATATCATGGCTCTATCGAACGATCTATGAAGAAATAAGGTCATTTATTCCTAAATGCCCGCAGCCTTCTGTTTATAACTATGGCGCGCAATACACCCATAAACAAGACTCTACTGGAAACGACTGGTAGACACACCCTAGGGGAACTGCTCTGATACCACTTTTATCACGATCCAACCAGAGGGCCATGATGGGCATCTGGAGCTAACCCACCTGGGCACCTCTCATTATACTTTCACAATCATAACTAGGTGAGACACATGGCCTGCTCATAATCTCTATGCATCAATAATACCATTTCCATCAGCCTAAGGAACTTCTACATCGCATCAACAACTATGCCTATATATATATACAAGCCGACAAGGCTATCAAATGATATACAAAATATGAGCCGACAAGGCAAAGAGAAATCTAGCTATATACAACTGTCTACGAGCCTCTAGAAAGAGTATGTAACATCATAAAGACAGGACAGGATCCCGCCATGCCCATATATATACACACAAAAGAATAGTACCAACAACTGCAACTCCAAATCAAATGGAGCTTCTCTAAGTAGTCTCTAAATAAGCAGCCTAAGGATCAAGTTGGTCTCCATGTCCACCTGCTGGCATTATGCAGCGTCCACAAACAAAAGGACATCAGTACGAATAATGTACTGAGTATGTAAGGCATAAGCAATAACATAATAAAAGCATGAAGGACAACATGAGATAGAAGAGCCATTTATACCTCTTGAGGTGTTCATTACATTTACTTACCCCTTTCTCTAAAGGAGACCTTACACACATATATATATACATACATATATAACTAGTATCATCAATATAACATATCTGGCCTTAATAGGACTCGACGTGTAACATAGCGAGCTACAATGGGACTCGGTGTAAAGCATACCAGGCCACGATAGGACTCGATGTTATTCATACCCAACCGATCAGTGGTGTGCATAATAGATATCATACCCGGCCATATAGGACTCGGTGTTGTACATAGATTTAACTATTTATACATATAAAATTACATAGGTAAGAGCAATATTGTCATCATCCTTTTTACTATATCTTTCTTTAGAGGAACAACTACTATAGGATGGAATCAATGACATCATGAGAGTATCAAGAACTATGAGCCAAGTGATTCTAGGAATGAAGTTATCATGGAAGACATTACAGATTTCGCATGAAGGTATACAACAATGGGATCATTCCTTAAGAAAGAAGAGTTAGCCTTACATACCTTTATGTCTTCTTAACTACTTAACGTTCACCTCCAAAGTCCAAGAAATCTACATTTAAGAGGGTTCATACCAAGTGTCACGACCCAACCCCGTGGGCCGTGACTGGTGCCCTAGCTGGACACCCATACACACTCACTTACCCAATCGGTATATCAAAGACTTATTTGTATTTAGCATACATTAAGTTATACAAATACTGAAATTAGGTGTCGTCTTAAGCGGTCATATATACATAGTAAAATACCATACATAAGCCAACGAGGCTGGCGGAAAACACATCGCCCAAACATATATATACGTCCAGACACACACGCATGGGCCGTCTCGGCCATCACAACAAACGGACCGCTTAAGACACCGATCACAGACATCAACAAACAATAATGACCCATGACCCACATATATGTCTACAGGCCTCTACAAACCATAACAGAAACATATGACGGGACAGGGCCCCGCCGTACCCAAAATAGTCAAATATACAGAAACATGTACAACAAAAGATATGTACCAAAAATATAGGCTCCGGATCAAAAGGAGCACTCCAAAGTAGCAGAATATGTATCCTACACTGGCGGGTCACCAGAACGAACGTCTGCATCTGCGGGCATGAAAAGCAGCTCTCGAAGAAAGGGGGTCAGTACGAAATATGTACTGAGTATGTAAAGCATGAAATACAGTAATCCAAATCATAACTGAAATAAAGAGAACGGAAAATGGATACAGAGTTAGTATATCAAAACCTTTTTTGAAAACATAAATCATGCAAGTAAAAATCATGCGTAGGGCTCAAGAACGTGGTCGCCACTCCGACGCTGGCGCCACAACACATCATACTCCAGAAGGTTTCAAATCTCTGTACAATCCCGAACACATCGTATCATCATAACATATCACAACATCATAACACATCATATGCTATAACACATCATAACTCCGTATATGAGCGGTACCCGGCCCTATGGCGAGGGTCTCGGGAACCGTATCACATCATACTGCCGAATATAACGTAGTACGCACGATGACAAAACCGGCCCGGGACTCGGCGAACGATATCATAGTAGTAGGCACGAGCTGAGTAGTGAGAAATCATATGCATATAAGTAAATAAATAAATAAATTCCAAGACTCGATGAACAAAAATATTTACTGACATTCGTAGTCTCAGAAACAAGTTTCGGGTCAATCGGAATTAGTATAAGAAAGTTGTGAGCTCTTGAAGTACAGGACTTTGTAAAAGCGTTTCAGAATCCATTTTGGAAATTCAAGTAACATTCATATTAGGGAACTTTCAACTATCGTTATGGAGCAATCAAATGGAGCCTTTAGAATCATATGTACATATCAAATATATATCCAAGACTTAAGCCATATCAAATATTTTTCGAACAACATTCGGAAACATATCGGCTAGAACTTCGAACATCATAAATACGTATCAAACCATATGGAATAGCTTATGAAAGTCAAAACATTGGCCATCTTATTGGCTCTAAGGATAGGATTTTCGTGAAATTATACATGTACGTCGAATGCTCAGTTCATAAAGACCATGCCAAAAGAAAGAAAGGTTAGGTTTTACATACCTCGCTCGCCTCCTATGCTAATCGCAACTCAAGTCTCGGGCTCCCCACGATCTACAATAACACCATTAATTACCAAACATTAGCTACAAGTACTTAGAAATTCAATTCTAACTAGTACTTGTCTACAGAAATTTCGGCAGCATCTCCCCTGTAAATTCAACATCCCCGAGAATTTAACTCGGCCAAATTTATCAACAACCATACCAACAATACCAACAACCATACCAATAACATCAACAATCAATTTAAAACACATTCTAACAGTAGTAACCTTCTTCTCTACGTAGCTTATCACATTCAATTCAACTACGTACATTCAAGCCAATATCAACGCTCACATATTCATTACTAATCCGAGATCACTCAAACACAATTCAAGAACATTTCAAACAATCTATACAATATTCAAACAATTCCACCAACACACCATACTCCACCCAAAATCTCTACAAATGCAACAAAACTACAACGTCGCATTTTCTTCTTTCAAATTCATAACTATCACAACAATGCACACTTTAGCAACTCCATTTCCACAATTATATAAAACCATATTAAAATCACATTAATTTCTTACAACAACCCACAACAAATTTCAATGCCCACTTGACCCATTAAACCTTCGTTTGCATCATAAAGTCCACAACAACACAACTAACATGCTAAATAAAATTAATTCATCTTTCCTCCACTATACAACACCACACAACCACACACACTCACACACACCCACACGGCCACACCCACAACACACTATTTTCATGTTTTTCATTCATTTATACATACTACAACATACATAAACCTTCTATAACATATAAAAGAAGAGAAATTCTTACCTTTTTCCTCAATTTTCCACTTGAATAAAAATTTTGGACTTGCCACAAAAGTAGTTTTCTTGCTCTAATAATTATACCACGTTGAAGAGGGCCCTTGAATTAGTAAGAATACTAGAAAAATATAATTTTTGGATCAAAGATTGATGGCTTCAATTTTTTTCTTTCTTTTTTTTTTCTCCTTGGCCGAACCTCTTGTGTCTCTCTCTCTCAAGTCCTTGTTTTTTTTCTTGAATGTTCTAAGTGATGAATAATGGTGGCCCTCTACCTTTTAATACTTGGATTTAATTCTACATGGGCCTTGGCCCAAGCCCCCCTATGGCCGACCACTCTTTGGGCCTTTTCTCTTTTCTTCTTTTTTTTTGTTTTTTTTTTAATTTTTCCAAGCCCAATCACTTATAACTAATATTTTTGTAATTCATGAAACCATTTTCCAAAATTCCAATTTTGCCCTTAGCCTTCCTCAATACTTCCGCATCAATATTTTCGTGAACAACTTGTGTATTAAATAATATCAAAATATTGCCTTATCTCTTACTAGTCACAATTATTTCAAATTTTCCGAATATGCAAATTACGGGATATAACATCCTCCCCCCATTTAGAACATTCGTCCTCGAATGTTAAACTAGTCTTATAGGGTTTTACAAACATTTCGGGGAAGTTTTCTTTTATAGTCATCCCATATAATTCATTCACCATTCAGAATAGCCAAATAAGGGATTTAGATTACCTGTGGGCATAGGAAACAAGTGAGGATACTTCTTCTTCATCTCGTCGTCCGCTTCCTAGGTCATTTCTTCTCGGTTATTGTTCCGCCACAAGACCTTAACAGAAGGCACAGCTTTGGTACGCATTCTCCTCACCTGACGATCCAAGATTGCTACAGGATGTTCTTCGTAGGACAGTTCCTCTATTACTTGGATATCTTCTATGGGGAATATTCTGGAAGGATCACCAATACACTTACGGAGCATTGATACATGAAATACCGGATGTACTGCTTCAAGATCGGATGGTAAGTCTAATTCGTAGGCGACCTTGCCTATCTTTCGAACAATCTGATAAGGCCCAATATATCTCGGACTGAGCTTTCCTTTTCTGCCGAATCTCATTACACCCTTCATAGGTGACACTTTCAGAAATACCCAGTCACCAATCTGGAACTCCAAAGGTCAACGTCGTTTGTCTGCATATGATTTCTGTCGACTCTGGGCTGCTAATAACCGTTCCCGAATGAGTTTGACCTTATCGACTGCTTGCTGGATCATATGTGGACCAATTAATTTAGTTTCACCCACATCGAACCAACCAATCAGAGATCTGCATTTTCTACCATTTAAGGCTTCATACGGTGCCATATGGATGCTGGAATGATAACTATTATTATAAGTGAATTCAATAAGCGGCAAATGATCATCCCAGCTACCTCTGAAATTAATAGCACAGGCCCGTAGCATATCTTCCAATGTCTGAATAGTACGCTCGGCCTGTCCGTTAGACTGAGGATGGAATGTTGTACTAAGACTCACCTGAGTCCCTAATCCATCCTGAAACGACCTCCAGAAGTTAGCTGTAAACTGTGCACCTCTGTCGGACATAATAGATGTAGGAACTCCGTGAACCCTTACTATTTCGTTGATATACAACCGGGCATAATCCTCAGCCGAATAGGTGGTCTTGACCGGAAGAAAATGGGCTGATTTTGTCAGCCTATCAATAATAACCCATATAGAATCATACCTTCGTGGAGTGCGCGGTAAACCTGTAATGAAATCCATATTAATTATTTCCCATTTCCAAGCTGGAATTTCCATTTCCTGTAATAATCCACCGGGCTTCTGATGTTCAATCTTAACCTGTTGGCAATTTGGGCACTGAACGACGAACTCTGCGATGTCTCTTTTTATACCATCCCACCAATATAAACATCTGAGGTCATGGTACATTTTCGTGGATCCGGGATGAACAGAATACCGAGCATAATGTGCCTCTCCCATGATCTGTCGCCGCAGCCCTGCAACGTCAGGTACACATAACCTGCTTCAATATAATAATACCCCGTCAGGTGAAATCTCGAATTGGGTCTTCTCCTTATCAAGGGCCGCATCTCTGTACTGTACCAAAATAGGATCCTCATATTGGTGTCATTTTATTTCTTCCATGATAGACGATTCATCAACTCCTCGGACAGAAACCCCAACATTTCCAGAGTCGGCCAAACAGACTCCAAGCCTGGCTAGCTGACGAATCTCACGAACTAATTCTTTCCTTTCTGGCTGCACGTCGGTCAAACTGCCCATGGACTTGCGGCTAAGTGCATCGGCTACAACGTTGGCTTTTCCAGGATGATACAAAATGTCAACATCATAATCTTTTAATAACTCGAGCCATCTTCTTTGCCGCAAATTCAGCTCCTTATGCTTAATAATATACTCAAGGCTTTTGTGATCCGTATAAATATCAACATGAACCCCATATAAGTAATGCCGCCATATCTTCAAAGCATGAATTACCACGGCTAGTTCCAGATCATGAGTAGGATAATTTCTCTCGTACGGTCTGAGCTACCGGGAAGCATAGGATATAACGCGACCATGCTACATTAGTACACAACCTATCCCAATACCGGAAGCATCACAATAAATAACATACCCGTCTTGCCCGTCGGGAAGTGTTAGAACCGGAGCTGTAATCAACTTTTCTTTCAGCAGCTGGAAGCTGCGCTAACAAGCATCGGTCCACTGGAATTTTGCTGCTTTCTGAGTTAGCTTCGTTAATGGTGCTGCAATCGACACAAAATTCTCCACAAACCTCCTGTAATACCCTGCTAATCCCAGAAAACTGCATACCTCAGTCGGCGTCGTAGGCCTAGGCCAATTCTGTACAGCCTCGATCTTCTGTGTATCGGCCCGAATACTATCAGCTCCGACGATATGCCCCAACATTGCCACTGAAGTCAACCAGAATTCACATTTGGAGAACGTAGCATATAATTTCTATTGCCGAAGTGTGCCAAGTACTGTCCTCAGGTGGTCTGAATGCTCTTCTGCCGATCGCGAATAAACCAGAATGTCATCAATAAATACGATCACGAACATGTCTAGAAACGGTCTGAATACCCGATTCATCAAATCCATAAACACTGCTGGAGCATTAGTTAGCCCAAAAGACATCACCCTAAACTCATAATGCCCATATCGGGTCCTGAAAGCAGTCTTTGGAATATCTTCCTCTCGTACCCGTACCTGGTGATAGCCCGAGCGCAAATCTATTTTCGAAAAATATTTAGCACCCTGCAACTGGTCAAATAAATCATCAATCTGGGGGAGGGGATATTTATTCTTTATAGTCACTTTATTCAGCTGTCTGTAATCAATGCACATCCGCAGCGACCCGTCTTTCTTTCTTACAAACAATACCGGTGCTCCCCAGGGTGACGTACTGGGTCTGATGAAGACTTTTTCTAATAAGTCTTTCAGCTTTTCCTTCAATTCCTTCAATTCTGCAGGTGCCATTCTGTAAGGAGGAATAGATATAGACTGAGTATCTGGCAGCACATCTATCGTAAATTCTATCTCCCGTTCAGGTGGGAGACCTGGAAGCTCATCCGGAAATACATGTAGAAATTCATTAATAACCGGGACTGACTGGAGAGTAGGTGTTTCTGCTTTAGTATCATCCACACGAACCAAATGATAAATATACCCTTTCTGAATGATCTTCTTGGCGTTGAGGTATGAAATAAACTTACCCCTCAGCGATGCTGTATTTCCTGCCCATTCTATAACTGGTTCCCCTGGAAACTGTAAACGAACTACCTTTTTCTGACAGTCAACATTAGCATAACAAGAGGCTAACCAATCCATGCCCATAATAATATCGAATTCCATCATATCTAATTCTACCAAATCGGCCTTGGTGCAACGGCCACATATAATCACAGAACAATCCTTATATACCTGCCTCGCTATAATAAAATCCCCGACTGGTGTAGCCACCTCGAACGGTTCTATTGGTTCAGGTGTTATCCCAATTTTACTAGCGACAAGGGGGGAAATATATGATAAAGTAGAGCCTGGGTCGATCAATGCATATACAGCTCGAGAGAAAACCAATAATGTACCTGTGACTATATTTGGCGACGCCTCCTGATCCTGTCGGCTAGCCAAGGTATATATGCGGTTTGAAGGACCGCTAGAATTAGAAACTCCGCCACGGCCTCTACCGCGGCCCGCTGGTGCTGGCATACCCCGCCCCATAGGGCGCATAGCAACAGAAGTGGAAGATGAACCAGCAGCTGATCCCGTTGGCTGAGCTGCACCACTGGAACCACCCGGCAACGGACAATCTCTCATAATATGGCCCTGGCGGCCACAAGAAAAACAGGCACCCATAGCCCGATAACACTCTCCTGGGTGAAACCTCCCACAATAAGAACATCGAGGCATAGGTGGCCTCGCTTGGCTGGAACCTCGGCTCACCTGCGAACCTGAAGCCCTGGAGCTCTAGCCCGCTCTTGAGTGCCCTGCACCATCAAATCGTCTGCCTGTAGACTGTGAATGTGCACTCCTGCCTGACTGAGAAGGATATCTGCTATACTGCTGCTGAGGCTGCCCGCTTCGAGACTCCCTAGAATAACCAGCTGACCTAGCCGGCTTGGGCTGCCTCCTGGCACAGTCTCTATCGGGCTGACGCCCTCTGTGCCGGTCCTCCATTCCTTGCGCATATGCCTGTAACCTGGCAATGTCCATACCAGTCTGCGATGCCAACGCCATATAGCTATCAACCAAGTAATGATCCAAACCCATCACGTACCGGTGCATCCTGTCGGCCATATCAGCTACAATGGCGGGCGCATATCTGGCCAGAGAATCAAACTCTAAGATGTACTCTCGGACACTCCTGCCTCTCTGCCTCAGCTATAAAAATCTGTCAGCTTTCGCCCGCCGCAACTCTGGGGGCAAAACGTGGCTGAGAATAGCTGTTGTAAACTCATCCCATACAGCTGGAGAAGCATCCTCGCCTATGGACAGCTCCCAAGACTCGTACCAATTAATCGCTACGTCCCGCAATCTGTGTGAAGCCAGCTCGACAGACTCAGTCTCAGAAGCCCTGACCAGTTTCACTGTACGCTGCATCTGTCGAATGAAATCCTGGGGGTCCTCCTCGGGCTTAGACCTATAGAACTCTAGGGGATTACAGGTCAAGAAATCACGAACCCTCAAACTGTCACGTCTGTCCACATCATCACCCCCTAGCCCGCGTCTGCGAGCCTGTCCTGCTACCAATCTCGTCAATAACTACACAGCATCCCTCATCGCCCTGTCCTCCGCCACTGGCTGGGGAGCTGGAGGCTTGGGCGCTGGAGCCTCTGGAGCTACTGGTGGAGCCGCCCCCTGATCCATAGTGGCAGCGGCTGCTGCTCTAGGCTCCTCTGATGGTGGGGGTGTAGAAGAACCCTCTGACTGGGGTGCAATATCCGGCATAGTCTGAACATGAGCCCGAGTGACTCTCTGTACCTGACTGGTCTCTGCTGCCACTGTTTTGCCCTTATGGGCCGCCGTCGTCTTCTTCGGAGGCATCACTGTAAACATAACAATCGGTCAGAAAGAAATCATCCTAATAGCACAACTCTATCGCACGATCTAAGATTGAAAGAAAGGTAACACCCTAAATGTCCTATAGCCTCCTGTTTATAGATGTGGTGCACAACACACCGATAAACAAGACTCTACTAGACACGGCCTTTAGACATTCCGAGGACAAACCGCTTTGATACCACTTTTATCACGACCCAACCCTGTGGGCTATGACTGGTGCCCTAGCTGGACACCCATACACACTCACTTACCCAATCGGTATATCAAAGACTTATTCGTATTTAGCATACATTAAGTTATACAAATACTGAAATCAGGTGTCGTCTTAAGAGGTCATATATATATATAGCAAAATACCATACAGAAGCCGACGAGGCTGGCGGAAAACACATCGCCCAAACATATATATACGTCCAGACACACACGCATGGGCCGTTTTGTCCATCACAACAAACGGACCGCTTAAGACACCGATCACAGACATAAACAAACAATAATGACCTATGACCCACATATATGTCTACCGGCCTCTACAAACCATAACAGAAACATATGACGGGACAGGGCCCCGCCGTACCCCAAATACTCAAATATACAGAAACATGTACAACAAAAGATATGTACCAAAAATATGGGCTCCGGATCAAAGGGAGCACTCCAAAGTAGCAGAATATGTATCCTACACTGGAGGGTCACCAGAACGAACGTCTGCATCTGCGGGCATGAAACGCAGCCCCCGAAGAAAGGGGGTCAGTACGAAATATGTACTGAGTATGTAAAGCATGAAATACAGTAATCCAAATCATAACTGAAATAAGGAGTATGGAAAATGGATACAGAGTTAGTATATCAAAACCTTTTCTGAAAACAAAAATCATGCATGTAAAAATCATGCGTAGGGCTCAAGAACGTGGTCGCCACTCCGACGCTGGCGCCACAACACATCATACTCCAGAAGGTTTCAAATCTCCGTACAATCCCGAACACATCGTATCATCATAACATATCACAACATCATAACACATCATATGCCATAACACATTATAACTCCGTATATGAGCGGTACCCGGCCCTATGGCGAGGGTCTCGGGAACCGTAACACATCATACTGCCGAATATAACATAGTGCGCACGATGACAAAACCGGCCTGGGACTCGGCGAACGATATCATAGTAGTAGGCATGAGCAGAGTAGTGAGAAACCATATGCATATAAGTAAATAAATAAATAAATTCCAAGACTCGATGAACAAAAATATTTACTGACATTCGAAGGCTCAGAAACAAGTTTCGGGTCAATCGGAATTAGTATAAGAAAGTTGCGAGCTCTTGAAGTACAGGACCTTCTAAAAGCGTTTCAGAATCCATTTTGGAAATTTAAGTAACATTCATATTAGGGAACTTTCAACTATCGCTATGGAGCAATCAAATGGAGCATTTAGAATCATATGTACATATCAAATATATATCCAAGACTTAAGCCATATCAAATATTTTTCGAACAACATTCGGAAACATATCGGCTAGAACTTCGAACATCATAAATACGTATCAAACCATATGGAATAGCTTATGGAAGCCAAATCATTGGCCATCTTAGTGGCTCTAAGGATAGGATTTTCGTGAAATTATACATGTACGTCGAATGCTCAGTTCATAAAGACCATGCCAAAAGAAAGAAAGGTTAGGCTTTACATACCTCGCTCGCCTCCTAAGCTAATCGCAACTCAAGTCTCGGGCTCCCCACGATCTATAATAACGCCATTAATTACCAAACATTAGCTACAAGTACTTAGAAATGCAATTCAAACTAGTACTTGTCTACAGAAATTTCGGCAGCATCTCCCCTGTAAATTCAACATCCCCGACAATTTAACTCGGCCAAATTTATCAACAACCATACCAACAATACCAACAACCATACCAATAACATCAACAATCAATTTAAAACGCATTCTAACATTAGTAACCTTCTTCTCTACGTAGCTTATCACATTCAATTCAACTACTTACATTCAAGCCAATATCAACGCTCACATATTCATTACTAATCCGAGATCACGCAAACACAATTCAAGAACATTTGAAACAATCTATACAATATTCAAACAATTCCACCAACACACCATACTCCACCCGAAATCTCTACAAATACAACAAAACTACAACGTCGCATTTTCTTCTTTCAAATTCATAACTATCACAACAATGCACACTTTAGCAACTCCATTTCCACAATTATATAAAACCATATTAAAATCACATTAATTTCCTACAATAACCCACAACAAATTTCAATGCCCACTTGAACCATTAAACCTTCGTTTGCATCATAAAGGCCACAACAACACAACTAACATGCTAAATAAAATTAATTCATCTTTCCTCCCCTATACAACACCACACGGCCACACCCACAACACACTATTTTCATGCTTTTCATTCATTTCTACATACTATAACATACATAAACCTTCTATAACATATAAAAGAAGAGAAATTCTTACCTTTTTCCTCAATTTTCCACTTGAATAAAATTTTTGGACTTGCCACAAAAGTAGTTTTCTTGCTCTAATAATTATACCACGTTGAAGAGGGCCCTTGAATTAGTAAGAATACTAGAAAAATATAATTTTTGGATCAAAGATTGATGGCTTCAATTTTTTCTTTTTTTTTTCTCCTTGGCCGAACCTCTTGTCTCTCTCTCTCACTCAAGTTCTTGTATTTTTTTCTTGAATGTTCTAAGTGATGAATAATGGTGGCCCTCTCCCTTTTAATACTTGGATTTAATTCTACATGGGCCTTGGCCCAAGCCCCCTATGGCCGGCCACTCTTTGGGCCTTTTTTCTTTTTTTGTTTTTTGATTTTTCCAAGCCCAATCACTTATAACTAATATTTTTGTAATTCATGAAACCATTTTCCAAAATTCTAATTTTTCCCTTAGCCTTCCTCAATACATCCGCATCAATATTTTCGTGAACAACTTGTGTATTAAATAAGATCCAAATATTGCCTTATCTCTTACTAGTCACAATTATTTCAAATTTTCCGAATATGAAAATTACGGGATATAACACCAAGGTTAGGCTTCAAAGACACCCTTAAGTTCAAACTAGTATAATTCGTAAACTATCGAAAATTGGGCAGCATTTCCCCTATTTCATCTACTTCTACTAAATTCCAAAATAACTCCCAAACAACAATGACATTATTAACAATGCCATAATCAAGAGGCGTCATTCAAGTTAAGCATCATCCAATCCCTAAAACTCCTTTTCAAGATCACTCATTACAATAACTACAACACAACACCATATATACTTATGTACAATACTTCCTAAACATCATTAGTATCACCCAAAACAATATTATACTCATAACATGCCAAGAATTACAATTCAAGTTAACCTATAGCTCATAATATCTCCAAGTTCATACTTGAACTCCATTTTCGCTTCTTCTCCCTTCAACCAAATGGTACAACAATCAAACAACCTTAACCGTATGCTAGAGATGTAAAAACTTACCTTAATCACGCAAGAACAAGTCTTGGATCAACTTATTCCAATAAAGTGAAGTCTCCAACATCAACACCAAAGGAAAATTTGAGTTCCACAAAGCCTACCAAGCTTCTTATCACTTGAATCTCTTGATTCTCTTAGATTTGGCTTAGATTGGTTTATGGACTTGGACAGAGGGTTTTGGAGAGCCCTAGGATCTATTTTGGGGAAATAATGAATCCAAAAGAGGTGAAATGAAATATATAAAGCGTAACTTAAAATCCCGTCAGGCAATTCCATGCTCACTTTGACGGACCGTCAAAATGCACCGTTAAACTGCCTAGCCAAACATGGCTCACTGTGACTATTTCACGGTGGTGCTCCACCATTTAGTGGGCCATCAAATGTCCTATGGTCCATCAAATGGTCCATCAAAGTGTCCCTATCTGATAAGTTGCTTGTTTCGACTCGTTTGACTTCTAATCCTTGTGGTACCTTCTTGGCACTATTGTAGCCTTTCCTTAACCATCTAAGGGGCCCTATAGCTCCTCCTTAAGTCATTACTAAACAAATTATAACTCAATTGTTGTGAAATCATCCCAAATATGACTTACGTTCTACTTCCTTCGACGAGCTTAATCCCACCGATTCATTTGACTTACGAATCTTAATATACTCACTCAAAGTTATCAAATACTCTCCTTGATCTCATAAAGACTTCCTATCCACTTTAGGATCGCGTTAGTCCACTTATGATTCAAACGACTCAAAATTTCCAAGATGTAACACTAACCCTTTTTGGACCTTATGAAAACTAGAGGTTTCATGTTAAGGAACTCCCTAGACCTGGAACTAGCCGGCCCATTAACAACACCTGTTCCCTGCCTCTGAGACTAAGTAGCAGCAATCTGGGTGAGACTCTGGATAACTCTCCTAACATCCATAGCTAAAGCACTGGGCGACGTGGTAACTGGGACCTCTGCAAGCTTTCTAGTAGCAGTTGGGGGTACCGAACCCAGTGTAACTCTCTGGGCGTCAGGGTTCACTTTTGAGCAGTCTCGACATTAGCCCTCTGGCAAGAGGATGAAGTTCTATTACTGTACTTTCTCTTAGTAGGCATTTTCTGTAGTACGTAACATGCATGAGTTAGAAGAGTTCCTGAAGTCATAGCTCTATTTGCATGATCTAGGGTATGAAAAAAGTAAGACAATCCTGAATGTTTTTGTAGTTCACCATTTATATTGATGGTTAGTGTTATATCCCGCATTTTGTACATTTGGATATGTCAAGACAATTGCAAGAAGTTAAGGACAAGGCTATATTTTGATCTTGTTTGACACACAAGTTGTTTATGAAAATTTTTGATGTGAAAATATTAAGAAAGGCTAAGGGTAAAAAGGGAAATTCACAAGGTGGGCCATGGAAATATTAAGGAAAAATTTGGGGTTAAAAGTTAATTTTGGAAAATTAGTATTTCATGAAATAAAGGCCAAGTGGCCGTGCATGTGGTGTGGGCTATGGCCCACATGGATTCATAAAATAGGTGAATAAAAGATGAAAATTAGTTATATTTATCATCTTCATCCTTTAGAACCTTGGAGAAACTTAGAGAAAGGAAAGAAAGAGAGGAGCTATTCGGCTATGGTAGCAAAAATTTAGGTCCAAAAATCTTGATAAAAAAAATTATTTCTTCTAGCAATCCCACCAATTGGAAGGTCCTCTTTAACGTGGAGTAGTTGTTGGGGGCAAGTAAACCATTCATTCTTGCAAGGAGCAACATTAGCCAAGAAAGAAGATAAGTGGAAAAGGTAAGGTTTAATCCTCTTTTCATGTGTTATGGATGGTTTATACATGTTGTAGTATGTAGAAATGGATGGAATTTATGAAAATATGGATGTTGTGTTGTGGCCGTGCATGCCTAGGTGTTGTGTAGAAGTGACGAATTAATTTTACGTAGTATTTTGGTTGTTGTTGTCATGAATTCTATGATGAAAATGAGAGTTTAATGATTCAAGTTGAAGTTAAATTGTTGTGGGCTGTTTTAGAAGCCAATGTGATTTGAATGTAGTTTCTTGTATTTATGGAAAATAATGTTATTAGTGTGTGAATTGTTGGTGTGGTTCATGAATTGGAAAGAAGAAAATATGTTGTTATTGTTCTTGTTGCATTCGGAAGGTTTCGGGTGGAGTGGAATATTGGTTAGCTTATTTTGAACATTGTGCGGATTGTTTGAAGTATTCTTGAATATTGTTTGAAAGGTTTCGGATTAGTACTTGGATATGTGAGAAATTATGAATTGAAAATAAATGAAACGCCGTTGAAGTTTGTAGAAAGAATGTTGCTAACGTTGGAATGCGTTTTGAATTGACTGTTGGTATTGTTGTTGATAATTTGGCCGAGTTGAATTCTCGGATTTGTTGTTGAGGATTTGGCCGAGTTGAATTCTCGGGGTTGTGTTTACAGGGGAAACGCTGCCGAAATTTCTGTAAATAAAGTGTTGGTTGAAGATTGAACTTCTAAGTATCTATAGCTAATGTTTGGTATACACTAATATTGTTGTATATCTTGCGAAGTCAAAGACTTAAGTTTGGATTAGCGTATGAAGCGGACAAGGTATGTAAGGCTTACCCTTTCTTTCTTTTGGCATGTCCTAGAGCTAAGTAAGCTATGATACATATCTTGGGGTAACTCTATTCTTGATTCCGAGCTTGTTAATGAATCTTATTCACTTCTTGATGTGAGTATGCTTAGTATAGTCGAGATTTTACTATTTAGATTTTCAAAACAACTCCGAAGGGGGTGCGAGATTTTCAATCCTAAGCTACTTGATGATTTCATGACGTGACTAAGTGTGCTATATAATATATGGCCTCAGCTTATGCCTGAGTGTGCTACGGCCTCAGCCTATACCTGAGTGTGTTATGGCCTCAGCTTATGCCTGAGTGTGCTACGGCCTCAGCCTATACCTGAGTGTGCTATGGCCTCAGCTTATGCGTGAGTGTGCTACGGCCTCAGCTTATACCTGAGTGTGCTATGGCCTCAGCTTATGCCTGAGTGTGCTATGGCCTTAGCTTATACCTGAGTGTGCTATGGCCTCAGCTTATGTCTGAGTGTGCTATTTTTAAAACCACTCCGAAGGGGGTGCGAGGTTTTACCACTTCATTTCATTTACGATTTATGTTTACTTCAATATCATTATTATTATGCCGGAAGCGGCAAGCCCGAAGGGCCATCATCATTATTATGCCGGAAGCGGCATGCCCGAAGGGGCCATCTTTACTATTATGCTGGAAGCGGCAAGCCCGAAGGGGCCATCATCATTATTATGCCGGAAGCGGCTGTCCGAAGGGACTATTATGATACTAGCCGGAAGCGGCTGCCCGAAGGGGCCATCATCATTATTATGCCGGAAGCGGCATGCCCTATTATAGCCCGTAGTTTGTACGTTCGGATATTTTGAGAAAGGCGTGGCAAGTTGAGGGCAAGACCATTTTCCAAAATTATTTTACTGTACAAGTTGGTTATGAATATTATTTATGAACATTATTAGTATGGAAATATCGAGAAAGGCTAAGGGTAAAAAGGGAAATTCACAAGAGGATTCATGGTAATATTGTGGAAAGGCTAGGGGCAAAATGGGAATTTCAAAAAAATTGTTTTGAAGATTCTAGACCAAGCCAAGGCTTGGCCGTGTGATGTGTGTGTGTATGTGTGTATGTGTGGGTCCCACTCTTTTATGGCCATGTGATTATATATATATATATATATATATATATATATATATATATATATATATATATTTATGTGTGTGTGTGGGTCAAAACTTGCATGGCAAGACTTAATTATTCATCTTATTTTAAGAAGTTTCAAGAAAAAGGGAGAAGACCCATGTGTCCATAACTTTTATTTGAGGGACTTAAATATAAATAAGGATGAATGGTGGAAAAAGAAGGATAAATAAGACATATTTCTCATCTTCCACCCCTTAGAAAATTCAAGAACTTTGGAGAGGAGACAAGAGAGGCCATTCGGCCATGGCCTTGGCCGAGCACCTCCATGGAGAAATTAACCAAGAAAAATTATTTTCTTTTAGCTTTTCTACTAATTGGAAGGTCCTTAACAACATGGAATTGTTGTTGGAGAAAACCAAGCATCCATTTGGGTGATTTGCAAACCTTAGTCAAGTGAGAAGACAAGTGGAGGAAGGTAAGATTTAATCTCCTTTCCTATGTGTTAGAGATGATTTGTGAATGTTGTGGTATGTAGAAATGGATGAAATTCATGAAATATGTGTGTGTAGGGAGGTGGCCGTGTGAGTGGTCATTTGTGTAGCAATGATGAATTAATTTTACTTAGTATATTGATTGTTATAGTTGTGGATTCCATGATGTGAAATGAGAATGTAACGGCTTGAAATGAAGTTGTAATTTTTCGTGGATTATGGAAGAAATTAATGTGATGTTAGTATGGTTCCTTATGATTATAAGAGTGAATGATATTGCTAAAGTATAGATTGTTGATGTAGTCTATGAATTTGGAAGAAAGGAAATGTGTTGTTATTGTTCTTATTGAATTTGGAGGAATTCGGGTAATGTATGTGTTGGTTGGGCCGTTTGAAATGTTGTGCGGGTTGTTGAAGTGCTCATGCATATTGTTGAATGGTTTCGGATTAGTATTTGAATATGTGAACAAGTATGAATTAAACGTAAAGGAAATGTTATTGAATTATGTAAAGGAGCTACTAATGTTGGAGTGTATTTTGAATTAATTGTTAAAGTTGGAAGATATGATTGTTGGTATTGTTATTGATAATTTGGCCGAGTTGTATTCTCGGGTTTGTTGTTGTTAAATTGGCCGAGTTAGATTCTCGGGGATGTTGTATTTACAGGGGAAGCCGAAATTTCGGTAGAATATAAGTGAATTCATTTGAAAGACTAAGGCTAGTGAATGACAATGAATCTAATGATTATGTGAATTCTTTTGTATGTAGACTAACAAGTTTGGACGAATAAGCAAAATCTATCACACATGCCCGCAACATATCTTCCAAGGTCTGAATAGTGCGTTCAGCTTGTCCATTAGTTTGTGGATGAAACGTTGTGCTGAGCCTTACCTGAGTACCCAAACCTTCTTGCAAGGATTTTCATAATTTAACAGTAAATTGTGCACCCCTATCTGTGATAATAGATATTGGGAAACCATGAAGTCGTACTACCTCCTTAAGATAAAACCTTGCATAATCTTCGGCTGAATATGTGGTCCTGACTGGAAGAAAATGAGCTGATTTGGTGAGTCTGTCCACGATCACCCATATGGAGTCATGCTTGCGTCGGGAACGAGGCAATCCTACAATGAAATCCATGTTGATCGCTTCCCATTTTCAGGATAGAATTTCCATGGCTTGTAACAATCCTCCTGGCTTTTGATGCTCAATTTTCACTTGTTGGCAATTTGGACATTGAGCTGCAAATTCTGCTATGTCTTTCTTCATTCTATCCCTCCAGTACATTAATTTGAGATCGTGATACATCTTTGCCCTCCCGGGTGAATAGAATACCGAGAGTACTGAGCTTCTTCTAGAATATGACGACGTAGTCCTGCAACATTTGGAACACATAGCCTGTGTCGGTACCTAAGAACTCCATCTATAGAAACATCAAATGGAAACTCCTCTTTCTCATGGAATGTATCTCTATAGTGGTTCAACTCGGGATCTTCATATTGGCGCTCTCCTACCTCCATATCTAAGGATGAAGCAGTTGGGTTGTGAATACCAATTCCTGCATTGCATGAATCAATTAGACGAACTCTGAGGCTGGCTAGCTGGTGGAGCTCATGAATTAATTATTTCTTCTCCGGAGGGACCTCACGTAGACTACCCATTGATTTGCGGCTAAGTACATCAACTACTACATTGTCCTTTCCAGGATGATATAAAATACTCACATCATAATCCTTTAATAATTCTAACCACCGCCTCTGTCGTAGATTTAACACCTGCTGCTTGAAAATATATTGGAGACTCTTGTGATCCTTATAAATATCAACATGAACACCATACAAGTAGTGTCTCCACATCTTTAGTGCATGAATAACCACAGCCAATTCGAGGTCATAAGTTGGATAATTCTTCTCATGTTTCCGCAACTGCCTTGAAGCATAGGCAATGACTTTACCGTGTTGTATCAACACACAGCCTAGCCCACACCAGAGGCATCAAAATACATAAAATAACCATTTGACCCTTTTGCGAGTGTCAGGACCGGGGCTAAAGTTAATTTATTCTTCAATTCCTGCAAACTGCGTTCACAAGCATCAGTCCATTGAAACTTCGCTAATTTTTGAGTTAACTTCGTCAACGGTGCTGAAATAGAGGAAAACCCTTCCACAAATCTTCTATAGTAACCTGCCAATCCCAGAAAGCTTCGAGCCTCTGTAGGTGTTGTCCGCCTCGGCCAAGTCTTCACAGCCTCTATTTTCTGAGTATCAACACGAATGCCGTCAGCTGAAATGATATGGCCTAGAAAAGTTACAGAATTCAGCCAGAACTCACATTTCAAAAATTTAGAATACAACTCGCGAGTCCGAAGGATCCCAAGGACCATACGCAAATGGTCTGCATCTGCTTCTGTCCGAGAGTATGCTAGAATATCATCAATAAACACGATCACAAACATATTTAAGAGAGGCCTGAATACATTATTCATCAGATTCATAAACACTGTCGGAGCATTAGTCAACCCAAATGATATTACCCAAAATTCATAGTGGCCATATCTGGTTCTGAAAGCCGTTTTGGGAATATCTTCTTCTCTAACTCTCACTTGGTGATACTCCGATCTCAGATCAATTTTGGAAAACCATTTGGCACCCTATAATTGGTCGAACAAATCATCTATTCTTGGAAGCGGATATTTATTCTTTATCGTCACCTTGGTCAGCTGTCTATAGTCAATGCACATCCGTAGGGAACCATCTTTCTTTCTCACAAATAGGACAGGTGCTCCCAACGGTGATGAACTGGGCCTAATAAATCCTTTCTCAAGCAAATCTTTCAATTGCACCTTCAGCTCTTTCAACTCTGTAAGAGCCATTCGATAAGGAGGAATAGATATAGGCTTGGTGTTCGGCAACGCATCAATCGCAAAATCAATCTCCCTTTCCGGAGGAAGGCCTGGAAGTTCATCTGGAAATACATCCGAAAATTCATTTACTACTAGGACTGATTGGAAAGTCGGCAGATTTGCTTCGGTGTCATGAACTCGGACTAGATGATAAATATAGCCTTTGGCAATCATCTTCGTTGCCTTGAGGTAGGAAATAAATCTGCCTCTTAGAGACGTTGTGTTACCTTTCTATTCAAACACGAATTTTCCTGGGAATTGAAATCGAACTATTTTCATTCTACAATCGACATTGGCATAACAAGAGGCCAACCCCCATAATCACATCAAAATCTAACATTTCTAGTTTAATCAAATCAGCTGTAGTCTGACGATCACATACCACAATCACATAATTTTTATACAGTTGTCCGGTTATTACTGAATCAACAACCGGAGTAGATTCCATGAAAGGTTTAATAGGCTCGGGTTTCACCCCAATATGATCAGCAATATAGGGGGTAATATAAGACAACATAGAACCCGGATCAATTAATGCATAAACGTCATGAGAGAATATGGATAGTATACCTGTAACCACATCTAGGGAGGACTCAAGATCCAGGCGTCCGGCTAAAGCATAAATACGGGGTTGGGTACCACCTGAACTGGATGCTCCCCCTCTGTCCCTACCATGGCCTGTTGGAATCTGGGGAGTCTGCCCTACCGGTCGAATAGATGAGGAAGAACAGGCTGCGGATCCTGTGGGCTGAGCCCCAACTCTACCACTCATCGATGGACAATCTCGCATCATATGTCCAACTTGACGACAGGCATAACAAGCATCTGAACCTCGACGACACTGACCGGAATATAATCTACCACACTAGTTACATCGCGACACTGGTGGTCTCTGCTGGCTTGGATTACCTCCAAACTGAGGACCTGAGACCCTCAAACACTGACCCGAAGTAAAATAAATGGGCCGATCAAATATCTTGCCCGCAAATCGATGAGGTGCTCTCATCGCGAACTGGCTCGAATACCTGGAATACTGTTACCGCTGACCCCTTCTATACTCACTACTAGCACCGGCAGATCTGGCCCTCTTGTTCTGTCCTCTGTCAGTATCATGCTCACCCCTCTGCGGCTGTTGCTGCTCTTCTATATTCTGGGCGTGAGCCTAAATACGGGAGATATCCATCCCTTTCTGGAGTGAAGCTGTCAAATAATATTTTAACAAATGTGGCCCTAGGACACTCACAAACTTATGTATCTTGTCTCCCATATCGGCTACCATGATAGGAGCATACCTAGCCAATGAATTAAAGTGAAGGCTATACTCCCGAGCACTCATATTCCCTTGCTTTAGATTCAGAAATTTATCCGCTCTAGCCCGACGAACCTCGGGTGGTAAATAGTGGCGGATAAAAGCACCTACAAATTCTTGCAAAACTGGGTAGGTGCATTTTTATTTCTTGAAGAATCCAGTTATTACACCAAAGAACCGCTATATCCCGGAGTCTATAAGATGCCAACTCCACAGATTCAGTATCGGAGGCATGGATGATTCTCAACGTTCTCAGCATCTCATTAATAAAACCTTGCGGATCTTTATCCGGCTTTGACCCAAAGACTTCCGGGGGATTTAAACTCATGAAATCACGGGCTCTAGCACTAGTCGCCCTATCACCTGTACCCGTACTCTACTGCTAAGCTTGAGCGGCAACTAGTTATGTCAATAGCTTCATAGCTTCGGTCATTTGTTGACCCGAAGCACCCGGTAGAGGAACTGGAGGCATAGGAGCCGGAGCTGAAGCCCCCTCTTGTTCTTCTAGAATAGGCGGAGTTTGAGAGGTATTGGATGGAGCCTCATTTTGGGATTTACCTTCTTCTACATTCAATGGTGGTTCCTTTTCCATCCGCCTTTCAGTCGTAGCCTTTCCCTTTTGGGAGGTCGTGGCTTTTCTCTTTATCGACATCGCTGAAATCATAACGCACAATTAGAGAGGAGAAAATCTTATAACATGGCTCTATGGCACGATCTAATAAGAAAAAGAATGGTCATTTTTCCTAAATGTCCCGTAGCCTCTTGTTTATAAGTCTGGCGCACTTCACACCCATAAACGACACTCTGCTAGACACGGCTCATAGACACACCCTAGGACGGAACTTCTCTGATACCACTTTTATCACGACCCAACTAGGAGCCATGATGGGTACCCGGAGCTGACTACTGAGCACCACTCGCTGTGCTAATCATCATACCCAACCTGAACGTATATAATCTCCAAGGCGATGCATAAATATACATAAGCCCTCTCGGCTGCAAAAATGATATACAAAAATATACACTAATATATCCAGGAGATAACTACTACCCACACATAAGTATCTACGAGCCTCTACTGGAATACCGAGACATAAGGATGGGACAGGACCCCGTCATGCCCAAATATATACGTAAAAGAATATATAACTAACTTGCACCTCCGGAATAGTGGAGTGGTCCTATGTAGGTGCTGATAGACTCCTACGAATCTGGGCCACCTCCCTGTCTATCTGTGGGCAGGAAAACAGCGTCCAAGAAGAAAGGACATGAGCACGGACATTATACTGAGTATGTAAGGCATGAACAATAATACATATTGAAGAAATAAAGGAACATCAAGTAGGGAAACAACCTGTAACTGAATGTCACTTAAGACGGGATAATGCATGTTATATTACATCATAAACAACATCATGTCAAGTATGTATATATAAGCTACCCGACCATATAGGTACGGTGTGATCATCATTATCCTGCGTCCAGGCCTTCCGCGTCCGGGGTAAACATCTCATACCGCCTACTAGTGGTGTCTGCCCAAGCCATCTAGACATGGTGTACATGCTGCTCGCCTTAGCGGTGTCTACCCGGCCATATAGGCACGGTGTAATCTCATTATCATATACTTATCATAAAGCATGCATAAGAACTCAAAGATAAACTCTAACTCTCTCGGGGTGACGTAAGGTCGAGAACTCCCTATTCCATTATGAAGTAATCATGATCATCATGCCTCACCTTGAAGGAACTAGCATTATAAGGTGAGTCTAGCAACACTGAATAACATCAAAGAATCGTATAAGGATCATTAGCTTCGTATAAATATAATATCATGAGCTTTAGGATCTCTAGACTTAGACTCATCGTCATCATTATCAGATTCGTAACATATCTCTTATCTTTATCTCATGAGAAGCTCTTTATAAACATTGACTCATAGTTTCTGGAGTGTAAGAAGGTCATGGAGAGACAAAGGAAGTCATGTCATAGGAATCATACCTTAAGGAAAGAAGGGACTAGCCTCAAATACCTTGATGTCGCTCTAACTTATCAATTTAAGCGCTTTCCTCCAATGTTCACGATTCCACATTCAAGAGAATTCGTACTAGAATTAGATGATAGGAAACATACTTTAGCTTGAGCTAAAGCTAATGAAAATTGGGTAGCATCTCCTTTGTTTCTATAACTTTCTCCATATGATATAACAGCTCCCAACATCAATAACAACATTCATAATATCATAATCCATAACTTTGACTAGTTTTACATTATCCAATCCCCCAAATTCCCTCTCAAAGTCATTCATAACCATAGCCATAATATAACAACACATCCATCCTCATATAATGCTTTTCCAATTTTCTTAATACCATTTATAACAAGATTATACTCATAACATCTCAAGAATTATGGTTCATGTCACACTACTATTCAAGAATACCATTATTTTCACATTTGACCTCCATGTTCTACTTTATTCCTCAATCCAAGTTATTCAACCATTCAATATTCTTAATAACATGAAATGGTCATAAAACTCACCTTTGATTGTGTAGGAATTGGTTTTGGATGGAGTTGCCTCACTTGGAGAAAACCCTAACTTCAATTCAAAGAGATTTCTTGACTCCAAGAAACCGTAGAGAGCTTCTTTACACTTGATTTTGAATTGATGAAGTTGGTCTTTGATTTCCCTTGAATTCTTGTAAGTGAAGGGTGTGGAATGTTCTAGTCGTTTAGAGAGAAGTGGGGAAGTTGGAAGAATGACAATTTAGAAGTGGGAGCACATTTATATACTTGGAAAATACATAGCCCATCGGGTGTTATACGGACCCTTATACGGTCCGTATAATATTATACGATCTGTATAAGGGACCGTATTCCACCATCAGGGAAATCCCTTCTTCTGTTGGGTTATACGGACCCTTGAAGATTTTTGTGTACTTCGTGCTGTTGGGGCTTCTGTATTGTTATATTGAGGATTTCATTGTTACCGTCAACTTTCCTACTCTCTTCCTTCGTTTAAGGACGAATGATTGTTTAATTGTATTGAATATAACGACCCGTTTGGTCGTTATAGTGCTTCCAACCTATTTACCCCTATCAACAATTCCCTGAGCCCTATTAGTTTGATTTTGACCCGAAGGGATGGGTGGCATGGTTCTCAAGGTAGTCAGGCGAGTTTTTATGATGACTTATGTGAAATAGAGCCTTAAAGTGAAAAATGGTTGACCGATAGTTGACCTTTGGGTAAATATACTTTCTTTGAGAATCAGTTGATTCTGAGAGGTCCAGATAGTCAATTATGACTTCTTGGGATGTTTAGTTCAATTCCTGAGGCACTCGGGAGCGTTTTGGAAAGTTGGTCCTTGGCCATTGGGTGTTGACCTATTCAAATAGGCCTCGGTTGGGAATTCCAAGACCATGAATGAGTCTGTAGCCCATTTTTATATATGGTTGCATGTCTGGGTTTGAGTTGGTGAAAAATCAGTAAAATTTCTTGTGTCTGGTGCCCGCTGTAGCGCACCCTTATTGCTGTAGCGGACCCGCCTCGCCGAGGCTTGATCTGCTATGGTGAGTTTGTGTGAAACATTGTGAGGCGCTACAACGGATAGGGATCTTCTGTAGCAGACTTGCGATAACGAGAGTAGAGCCGCTGGCACGGTTCAGCTATAGCGGACACCTACCACTGCAGCGAACGACGTGGACCAGAATCCTATTTAATCCCTAGTTAAAACCCTTCATTTCCTATCCCTACATATTTTTGTTTGTAAGAGTCATTAAGGCCAATTGAAGAGGTTTCAACCAGATTTCTCTTGAGGGTACCTTTCCTAAGTATAAATCTATGGTAGAAAATCTAGAGAACTTAAGGAAGAAAAGGGGGTTTTGACCTTTACTTTATTATTTGATTTTTAGTCTTCCAAAATTATATTTTTTGATGGATTTGACTAATCTAAGCATGGAATTTGATGAATTAGTGAACCATAAGCTTGAATCTTCCATTATAGTTGAAGAATTGAATGATTGAAAGTTAGGGTTTGTACCCAAATTGGGGGTTTTGACTTGAATGGTGAAATTGACCTAATCTTGAATTAATTTAGCAATTTAGGAGTAGAATTGAACTTCTAGAATGTTGGGTTACCTATTCCATATTTGAAATACCCGTTTTACCCTTGTGGACCCGTTTCCCCCTTTTACTTAGTTGTTTTTTTATTCGAACGATAGTATAGTAATATGGGTATCATTGTTCCTCATTTCTAACTTAGAATTCGATAATCGATAGACTTTTATTACTCGAAAGCTTTCCGGAAAGGCAACGCTAAGGTTTGATTGTTCGTGGCTCTAGCTCGACAGCCAGGTAGGTTACGACTTACCTTTTAGTTAGACTCCAGTTAGTGAAGCATATGTAGAAGTTAGTTATTGACGGAGAAAGAATGTTAATCCTTCAGGTATGAATTTGGGATGGATATTCTTAGGATTGGTATTGTTGGCTGATTTGTGGGTTTGTTGCCTCTTTGTGGTTTATTGGCTTGTTGTCATGTGTGCGATACTGGACTTGTACTTAGTTGCCATATTGTGATTATGATACGATTGTCTCTCACTTTTCTTGATATTAACATGGATAGAGGAAAGGACTTAATTTGATATTGATATTATGATATGTGTCCATGTGTGGCACAATTGAGATTGGATTGTGATTTACACTTGAGATTTATACACGCATATCATTCATACACAGTCTACATGATTCAGTGACGTGAGCTATGATTTGATATTATTAATGATAAGAGGGAAAGTGAAACATCCAAGGCTTGTTATTAGGGTGTTTGCTATGTGCATATTTCATATAGCCTCTCTTGCATATATATTTGGTGTCACCTACGTGGTCCGAAGGGAAATTATTTCAGACGTGGCATTGTACAGAGTAGGGAATAAGTTCATATTGGTAATTGATTTACGGATGTTGTTATGCTTATTCACACATGCATTTCATCCTGCATTTCTCATTACACTTTGATATGAACAATGAATGGTAGTAATGGTGATGAATATTAAAGAAATATCCAGAGTTATGGAAGGATTATACATAGTAGCGATCTCTGGGCTGTGTGGGGAATGCCTATATGTATGGAGGCCAGAGTGGCTGGGGTGCTGTAGTCATCTTTGGGCTGTGTATGGAGTGATTGGTACATGGACTTCACGGGTCGCCCATAGATCATTACTATCGAGACGCGGAGGTATTCTGTCCGTAGCATATGTGTAAGATATGAGACAGTTGGCCAGTGCATTGCATTGCATCGCACATGCATTCATACTACATCCATTCACATCTCTGATTCTGCTTGTTGTATCTATTGTATTGCATGGTGCGTTTTAGCCTTGATTCATTGGTTGTTTATTTATTTGAGATGTTGCGTGCCTGTTAATCACTTACCTAGACACTTGGTGGATTCGAGGGCTAGAGGTTCTGCCTAGACTATGACTGTAGACTACTGAGATCTAGTGTGGTTCACATTATTGCAAGTCTTACGTGGATGTGCGTAGTGACTTACGTAGATGTGCTTAGTGACTGTATTTGGACTGATTATCTTCCTATCTTTCAGTTTCTTTCTTCTATATATGTTAGCTAATTGTTATTGGCCTATAATGCCTATCAGTATGTGTTGTTTGTACTGATACTACTCTTGCTACTTCCTTTTCGAGGTGTAGAGTTATTCCAAGTACTTGAGCTAGATTCAGTTGGCCTTCAAGGATCTCACGGAGTTCATCTAGACTTTTCTGTTAAATTCTCATTCTAAACAGAAATTGTATTCAGGTGGTGGTTGTAATGTTTATTCAAGTTGAATACTTAGAAGGTCTTGTACTATCAGATCAGATTCCCTGGGTAGTTTATGTATTTTCGCAAATATTACTTTTATATGATATTTGAGATTTATTAGCACTTTACATTATTCTTCCGCATTGATAGATTGTATGTTGGGTAAGGGAAGGGTTCACCCACTAGAGAGGAGTGTGTGGGTGCCCACTCAACCCTCGTTTTGGGTCGTGACACGTTTCCATGCCCCGAACTTGGGCCTGGACGTAGCACGGCACCTAGTGCCTGACTACATGTGACTGAGTGAACCAACTGCTGACTGAATCAACGTGTGGCATCATAACTTACTGAATGCGAAAAATAAACTAGCATATGCTAATATACTAAAAGTCTGAATGGTACAAATCAAAATACTGAAACACTAACATAAGCATAAAGCATAAACTGTAGATAACATGGCTAAAGATGAAAATCCTGCGACTCTGTCTAACTGTCACTCAAGTCTATGAAGCCTAAAATAAAGTACTGAAAACACTGACAGTTGTCGGGACAAAGCCCCTGGCATACCTGACTGTCTATAACTGCTATAAAGACTGTAAATAAATGATAAGGCCCCGAAAGAACTGAGGCTCACCAATCAGCTGATACTGGAGATCCTAGCGAGTAGATGTGTCGTCCTGTAAATCATTACTTGCATCGCGAGATGCAGGCCCTGGGAAAAAAGGGACGTCAGTACATTTTAATTGCACTGGTATCTAAAGCAATTGAAGGAAAGAATTGTAAATGGCGTGCTCGGGAAAGGGCAGCCCAAATCAATGAACAGGTAATATCATCTGAACTGAAACAGAAACTGATAACTTAACTAAACAAGAGAAGTAAAGTAATTGCTACTCCCTTCTCTGAATATGAATTCACCTATTTTAATTGAGCTAATCATATGTGGGGCCACGACCCGATATAAGTGTACAAATCATTGGCCTTGGCCAAGTAAGTGCGTTAGTCAATGGCCTCGGCCAAGTGTATGTATACATGAGACTGAGCCCTCGGGCAATATATATATGTTCAATATTCATTAATTATTATTATGAAACTGAGATCACTGGAATAATGAACATTGCTAACTGAGACATGTATTCAAGGACTCTTTATGAGGTCTGATCTTTTAATTGTTTATAACATGCTGAGTATTCTCGATTGAGACTCATGGGTATCAAACAAAAGTCTATATTGATTACGTACTGAGCTCAAAACATTCAGAATGAAAGTCATGAACAAATTTAGGAAACTAGAGAATAAAAGTTCTGCAACTATTCAAGGAACTAAGCTTAACTTTATTTCTTAGGCAATTCACAACGTTGTAAAAGAGCATTGTGTAGGGAGAATCTAATCCCAAATGTAGAGAGTTATCCTCACATACCTTAATTCCGGCCTTTGAGCGTATTCGTCAACCCTTTCAACCTTAATCTATAACAATGCAAGTCAAAGGGATTTAATATTAGTAATAATACTCATGCTTTGGCCATCTAGGCATTTTATCAAATACTTGGTGGACATAAATCTCCACAATCATCATTAATGGTGTTTCTTCATCCAATTACCTAATCTTTTGCATCTAGATATGTAACGACCCGTTAGGTCGTTTTGGTTATTTTTTTGTTTTTGCCTATTTTACCCTTGTAGACCCGCTCCTTTGCTTGTTTTGGTTTGTTGTGTAGTGGGCGTGGGTGGCATAATTCCTGAGGTGGTCAAAATATCTTGAGTTGGAAATTTCTGAGTTGGAAATTTCTAAGTTGAAGAATCTTTAAGTATTAGGTTGACTTTTAGCATCATGTGTCATTTGGGGAATTTCTTTGGTTCCATTAGCTCCAGAACGTCGAATATAGGCTGGTTGTATATTTGAATCGATTCTCGAGGGACTCGGCGGAATTTTGGTCATTTGGTTGGAAATTTGGTTCTTGGCCGTTCTGGATTGACTTGATCAACGGGACTTCTTTTGGGAATTCTGAGTGTGCGAGTGAGTTCATAGCATGTTTAACATATATCTGCATATTCAATTTGTATTGGGGAGGTTCCGGGAGAGTCTCGAGATTTCAGGGTGTGAGAGTCAAAGCCAGCTTTTCCTGGTTCTGGTATTTTGGCTTCGGCGCAGGGAGTTTCGTCCCTATGAGAGGAGGCTCGCAGGAGCGAGGGATGGGTGATTTTGTCTGTCCTCGCTTCTGCAAGGAATTTTTCGCCGCTGCGGAACCAAAGTGTTTAATGAATTTCTGCCTTGGCGAGGTTTCTTCCGCCGAAGCGAGTGCGCAGGTGCGATAATTAGGGCGCAGGAGTGAGAAATATCTGAACAGAATACTATTTAGTATCTCTTTACACTTAGACCTATCATTCAAAACCCTTAAGTCTTGAGAGCATTTTTGGAGGTTATTAAGGAGATCTCAAGGAGAAACTATTGGATAAGTCTTCTAAACATGATATTATGATTATTCCCATAATTTAACTTAGAATGCTAGAATTAAAGATGAAATTTAGGGGTTTTGGAACCTAACCTAAGAATTGGTGGTTTTTGTATTTGAGCATGATTTAGTGATTATTAATGGATGATTCTTGTTTTATGAGTTGTATTAAGCATGAGGAACATGATTCTAGGTTCAATTTACTATTTTACCTTTTTTGGGTTCAGAATCCTAATTTTAGGGCTTAATTTGGGGATTTGAATTTATGTAGCAATACAAGTGTTAATGGATTCGTGTTCTAACATATAATCCATATTTGACTAGACTTTGATCATTCAAAATTGTAAGCGGGCTTTGTGATTCGTGATTCGGCATTCCAGGCAAGTTGAGACCTTGCACTCTTTCTTGAATGTGTGGTTGGCTAAAGATGAATCTAATAAGAGGGTTATGGTTTAATTAAGGGGGTTCTGATACTTGTAAGGTGACAACCAAAAGTATCAGATACTGGTCTTCATGTTAAGGGTATTTGCGCACTTTCAATTGTATAGTTGGTTTGAATACCATGCTTTGGGCACTAGCTGGTAGATTAGTACGATCCTTTGGATCTGTGATTAAGGTCTGATGCATTTACTTTGTGTCTCTTACTTTTGCTTGTCTTATTTTTGTATGCACATCACTCATATATCCTCGTTGAGAATGAAAAGGGAACTAATAGGTGAAGCCTTTATCATAGTGAGAACCTAAGAATGGGTTTCATGCGTATATATTTGCTCTTGATTTGATGTATGCCATATTCATACTTTATATGTATGTCATGCATACTATTTGAGGATATGATCGAGAGTCCGGGGGGATCTAGTTTCAGACAAGTGATAATGCTTTAGCGTGTTCCGTTGATTAATTCAGACTAGTTTCAGACAAGTGATATTTGCTCTTGTACTATTTTAATTCCGGACCCATCTGGTCGGCTAAGTGATAGGTTCTTGAGACATGATATGTGGAAAACCTTGATCCGAGGGTGCTACCAGAGCACTTTGTGATCCGAGGACTTTTTGGAGCGGTGATATATGGGCCTCATGAGCCCCCCATGGGTCATGGTTCATTGACATTCGAATGTGTGTATATCAAGAAGTGGAGTAAAGGCCTTTCATTGCATTGCATAGCATCCATTCATTCCTTATACCGTTTGTTGTGAATATTCGTATTGAATTTTCTTATCTTGATATCTACCTGTTATGTGAGTTTAACTATTGAAATATGATTATCCTGTATCTCGGACTAATGGCAGACTAGTGTGGTTGTGGTATCGTAAACCAACCCTCGTCTCCATTTTGGACTGGGTCGATCAACGATGCTGCCTAGTACCGGTTGATTATTGTATGCACGCTACATGCTGTACCTTTTATTTTCACAGATTCGATCCTCGGTACTAGTGGAGCTCGTGACTACTAAGCTACCCGTTAGGAGGTTTCATGAGAGATCGGGCTGAGCACCATGGTTCGGGACAGCTCCAGACGCTCTTCCATTTATTAATTTCTGTCTTTCCTCATTTCAGACGGTTCCATTGATGTATTTCAGACTATTTTTACTCTTTAGTATTCCTTGTATGCGGGCGACATCAGATTTTGGGATAAGTGACAAAAATGTCTAAGGATTTTATTTATGATTGTTTAAGACTTGATAATTGGCTTGTATGATTTAATTCCGCATTTAGTTTTCTGCTTAAAAAGGGGTATAATAGTGGCTTGTGTTGGCTTACCAGCACGGTGGGGCTGGTGCCATCACGACTTGAGATTTTGGGTCGTGACAACGTGATTCTACAATCTCATATAGATATAATTAAGATCATTCTTCATCACCCATAGTATGACAACATCCCTAAGTTAACAATCCAGACCATACAATAGTTCATACGTTTCTTACTATCTAACCCATTAACTTATCTCTCAAGAACTTAGAGTCGATAATCACTAATTCAAACCTATAATCGAATGGAATAGGAAAGTCTTACATACCTTAATCTCTCCAAAACACTCATAGAGAAACCCAACCTTGGAGAAGAATCCCAAAAGTAAGAACTTGAATCCTTGAGAAGGGCTTTCTTGAGAACCTTAGGATTGTAGCGTAGAATCTTGTTAATAATATGTATATGGGTGTTACTCCTTGTTAATATGATCGAATAATACTTACGGTTTGAGGAAGAACTCACCTTAGGAGGTTTGGGGAAGTTCTAGGGTATTTTATCCTCAATAAGTTGGCCAAAAATGAAGTGGAGTTAATAATTTTCAAAAATCTCACGCTCTGTACTTTTATAGCCGAGCACGACCTGCGGCACGACCTGCAAAATGCAGGTGTGACCTATTGGATGCTGACCGAATGCAGATTGTGACAGAAAATTATTAATTTTGGTGTTCAACCTGTGAAACGCGGGTTGCGTCGCAGACTGAACTTGGGAAACGCAGGGTGCACCGTAACCTATAGCAGGTTAGTAAAATATTCATAACTCTTTACTCACATGTCTGTTTGAGTTCCACCATATACCGTTGGAAAGGTATTTCAAAGGGATACAACTTTCATGTTTGAAGTTTTCTCAAATTCTAAACATATGTTCACATAAACTTGTTGGAAAGTACACCTACCGTAAACTTAGTCTATTCTATCGAATCTTATGCACCTCACTATTCGTCTTAATTCCGAAGCAACTATTTCAACCCAAAATAATCTCGATAAGACTTCATATGGATAAAATTTCATGTTAATACTCATTTAACACATTCACACCTAATCCATATTTACGGAGTGTTACATTACACAGGCATCATTCACCAGTTGGATGGTTTGAACTAGGCAAAGCATAACTATTAGGACCAGATTTAGTTCAGCAAGTCTGGGAGAAAGTTGTATTGATACGTGAATGGCTTCGGACAGCACAAAGTAGACAAAAGTCCTATGCAGATAAGAAAGTATGTGATATGGAGTTCATGAAGGGTGAAAAAGTCTTTCTAAAGTATCCCCTATGAAAGGAGTTATGAGATTCATTCGGAAAGGTAAGTTATGTCCTTGGTACATTGGTCCTTATGAGATTTTTAATCGAATTGGGTTAGTGGTGTATGGACTTGTTTTACCTCCGAGATTGTCTGTTATTCATGCAGTGTTTCACATGACCATTCTTAGACGATATGTTCGTGACAATAGCCACAAAATTCAACCAGAGGATGTGGAGCTAGATAAGAATTTGACTAATGAGGAAGGCTCGATACCTATTCTTGATAGGCAAGTGCGACAATTCAGGTCGAAAAGAATTAATTTGGTCAAGGTGTTATGGTGAAACTATCCAATCGATGAGGCTACTTGGGAGTCCGAAGAAGACATGCAAGACAAATATCCTCACTTATTTTACGCGACAGATATGATTCTAGATACGTTCGATGATGAACTTTATTTTTAAGTGGTGGAGAATGTAATAACCCAATTTTAAATAAGGGTTATTTGGTAATTTAGCCTAAAGAGAATAAAAGGGAAAGAAAAACCGAAATTAAAAGAAGAGTACCAAGGATATTCCTTTATATTATTATTGCCATGTTTTGATTGAGAAAGTAGAAGATAGGCTAATTGAGTCCTTAATTTTGAAAGAAAAGAAGCAATTTCATATAAAAATTTAGGGGATTTCGCTGACGGTGGTAGAAATCTATGCAATAGAGTTTTGATATCCAGGTATTAAGATTTCTTGGTCTCTTTAGCATAAAATTTAAATATATGTGGTCGTGCTTTTGTGAAAGAAGTATTAGTCGTGGCGTAATAATTATGCAATGATAGGCCAATGAACTTGAAACAAAATTATGTGGCAATGATTAATGAATTAGTAGAATTAGATATAGAATTTTGGTTTCGTAAGCTACTATGGAAAATCCAGTTTCGTAGTTCTGTAGTTTTGGCCTCCTATAACTTTTAGTTTAAAGACACAATTGGTTAGCTAATGATTTGATAATGTGAGAGTTATATGCTTATGGTAATGATGGCTTAATGTAGAATGATATATTAAGGTAGCAATGGTTTCGTTAGCATGAGAAACAACATTTAAGAATGCAAACCAACATATTAGGAAGCCTCTATTTCAGCTATTTTCCATTGATGAAGGTGTTGCGTTTTACATTGATATGGGTACATAACATGATTAATTGGACTGAGAGTTAGACTCTAATTTTCACTTTCCCTGAACACTTAGAGGATGTTCATGTAAGAAGTTTTGACTATTTCAAAACCCGTTTTGGTATAGTTTGAGGTGATCCAGTTTCCGTGAGTGTAGTTTTAATTTATTGGAAGGAGTGCTTGGATTGTGAAATCGAGGTAAGTGAGACTTTAAGCTTTGGGTGCTTTATTTTCAAACTTATTTTAAAAATATGTTTTGTCTACCTGGTCCATGTGTTGGGACGAGTGTGTTCTTGGTGGAATCAGTGGTCCATGAGGCCAGCCGCATATAATTTATTTTCAAATACTTTAAAGTCTCTTTATAAATTATTTCGTAATGTGATACGGCTGTTGGCCATTAGATTGAGGCATTGTGTATGCTTCCCTTAGCATTGTATGCTTTTTGATTTCACTAGGGCTCTGTATATGCTTTCCGAGCATTGTGTATGCTTCTTGAAATATTGTGTATGCTGGTGTGGACTCGTGGTGTTGATTAATTTATGAAATTCCATTTAAGACAGGTCTTTAGTGTAATTTTGTTGTGATGTATAGTATACTTGATAAACAGTGGTTTGGACCTTGGTAGATATTATATAATGATATATTCATTTACATAATTTTGTGCTTGTTGTCTTTTTGTATTTTCTAACACTTGTTTCAGGGGTATTTAAAGTGGCGGGTTGAGGATCTTACTGGCTTATATTTACGCATAAATCATTCTTTACCAGCATGTCCATGTAGATTCCATTGCTGAGAATGAGGATTGTGGCTGAAGTTCTCGTGAGTGGATTCTTTGGCTGAGGTGAGCCACCACATTGTTCGTCGAGGCAGCCATTTCAGCTTTATCTAGTTTATTTCTAGTTGTTTTCTTTATTTTGGGTTTACATGCCCGACATTCAAACTCATGTAACTACGTTAGATGCTCGATGGTCTTAGCGTGTGATTTGGGCTATAGATTCTTTTATCTAAGCGACAATCGACTATCAATTTTGCTATATCCGGCATTTTTGCATATTCGGAAAAATTCGAGATAACTTTGACTTGCAACGAATGAGGCTATATTTGGACCTTACTTGGCTATATTTGGACCTTACTTAGTATGAATGTGTCGGCTATGACAACATTGGTGTGGAAATATGGGAGGAGCCCAAGGGCAAAATTGGAATTTTAGGAATTAGTTTCGGGAATTACAAAACAAGATTTGTAACCCATTGGGCTCAAAGGAATAAAAAATAAAATGAGGCCCAAAATTTCAAGGGGTGGCCGGCCATCTTATGGCCCAAGCCCATGGGTCTTATTTAATTGCCATGTGATAATTAATTAGGGAGATTATTATATATACATCATTATCCATGGAACTTTCAAGAAGCAAAGCAAAAAAAAAAAAAAAAAAAGAGCATGAACAAGAGCAAAGGGGTTTCGGCCCCCCTTCAAAAAATTCCAAGCCCTTAGACTTTGATCCAAAAATCTCTTCCTTCTTTAATTCTTGATAAGTTCAAGGCTCTCTACAATGTGGTATAATTAGTTTGGCGAGAAAACTCCGTTTGCGGAAAGTGGAGAATTGAAGAAAAAGGTAAGAATTTTATTCTTTTATATGGAAGAAGCATTTATGTTATAATGATTAGAATTGCATGGAAATCATGGATTTGTGGTGTGGTGTGTGTGAGCCGTGTGTAAGTGTGTGTATATGTGTGGCCGTGTATGTGCAATTTGGTATAGATAATATGAGTTGAATTTTATGTTGTAATCTAGTTGTGGTTATGGTGGAATTTATATTGGAAGTGAAAGTTGAAGGAATTTGGTTGAAATGGGTTGTATGTTGTTATGGGGAATTTATGTGATTTTATATGATTTTCGTATAATTGTGAAAATAAGAATTTAAATGTGAACTTTGGTAATGGTTGACGAATTTGGAAGAAAACAATGTAAGTTGGTAGTATTGTAGCATTCGTTGAAGTTTCGGATGGAATATGGAATTAGTAGAGATACTTGAATTCGTGAATGATGTTTGGAATGTTATTGGAATATGTTTGAATAATCTTGAGTTAGTGCATGCATATGAGAATAATAATATTAGCTTGATATGGTGAAGTTGGAATGGAAAGTGTAGTTTTATGTAAAAAGGAGGACTAGTTATGATATAGTGCGTTTTATGATAGTTGTTGATGTTGTTGGATTGTTGGGTTGTTGTTGTTGATATATTGGGTCGAGCTAAGTCTCGGGGATGCTATATGTATAGGGGAAATGCTGTCGAAATTTTGGTACATAAACATGAATTCAAGTTGAACTCTTAGAAGCTATAACTCACAATTGGTAAATATGACCATTTGTAGATTTTGGGCGAAACGGGAATCGACTTTGAGCGAGCGTAAGGCGCAGCTAAGGTATGTAAAGTCTTTCCCTTCTTTCTTTGGCATGTTCTAAACATAATAGGCTCGGACGCGAGCCTTAGATATGACCCTGTTCCTAGAAATCCGAGATTGAAATTGGCTCCATTTCATTCAATAAGATTGAATTGGTCTCTTAATATTTCGTCGGCAAAATAACCTATATGTATGCAACTCTCAAAAATGAAGTCGGAATGCCCTAAAGCTCTCATGGGTGACTCCATAAGACCTATGATCCATAATTTACGTACGCCACCTCGGTTCGGCCCAAGGTGGGCCGACAAATCCTGATACTTTCTGTATGGCTCTAATTGACTCATTTCTGTCCGAAGCTCACAGGTAACTGTTGAGTATTATTCTGTCCGCTATATGACAAGTGTTATGACTATTGTTATGAGTCTTATAATATATTTTGACGTCTGGAGCGGTTCTGGACATTTTATTCCAATGCAATCTGTCGTGCCATCCCAAATGACATATATGCGTATTTTGTGAACATTGTCCGATTACTCTGATTTGACCCACCGTTTGGCCTACTTCAGTTTCATTGAGTCTGTATAATGATCTGTATGCATATGGTTTCTCATTAGTCTGTTCGTGGACGTCTCAATGCTTCCTTCACTGCGCCCGGCCCAGGTTCTGTTATTCGTGCACATTCCACTGCATTGTTCACCGCGTCCCTCGGTGTGCGGGTCGGGATCTGTTTACATCTGCATGTGATCTGATGATGTGATGGTATGGGGATGGCGGCCAGGATGGAATATGATCCGATCTGTCTGTCCACCGCGTCCCGTACTAAGAGGGCCGGGATCTGATATATATGCTAGATGTATCTGTATATGCTTATGATTGTGCACGCATGATTCTGTCTGGTACACGTCTGTATATCTGATTTGGATTATGACTCTGTCTGTTACACTTTTGAAAATCTGATTCGGACACTGATTCTGACTGTTGTGCTTCTGTACGTCTGATTCGGGTTATGATTCAGTCTGTCATACTCTTGTACCTCTGACTCAGATTACGACTTTGTCAACCACACTCTGTACTCCTAATCCGTGCTATGATCTTGTCAACCATACTCTGTACCTCTGATTCACATTACGACTCTGCCTGCTATACCCTGTACTCACTATATATATATTTATACTTTGTGTTTCTGATTTGGATTCGGGTTTGACTCTGACTGCTATATTTCTACACTTACGGTTTGGATTATGACTATATTTGTTACATTTCCGCTTTACATACTCGGTACATTTATCGTACTGACCCCCTGTTCTTCGGGGGGGCTGCGCTACATGCCCGCAGGTACAGAAGCACCGCGCCACGACCCAGCCCCGTGGGCCGCGACTGGCACCCTATCTGGGTACCCAGACTAAATCACATGTTTATTATCAAATCCAAACTTATTTCAGAGTTTCATAAAAGTCATATCAAACATAACTTATCGAAATATGTCTTAAGCGGTCGCACAAATCAAATACAAACTGAGCGGCGGAATAGACATCGCCGGTCAAAAATGCAAATACAAGCATTAGGGCCATTCAGGGCCATCAAAACAAACGGACCGCTTTAAGACCAGAAAGGAAAAATCAAACGAACATATATAGGACCCTCGCCCCACATATATGACTACAGGCCTCTACGAACTCAAAACAAAGACATATGGCGAGACAGGGCCCCGCCGTACCCAAATAGTCAAATGTACAGAATATACATAGCAAAAGAGAGTCTGTACCAAAAGTGGACTCCGAGTCAAGAAAGAGTACTCCGAAGTAGCAAAGAGTGAAGCCTACAGTGGAGGATCACCAATATCTGCACCTGCAGGCATGAAACGCAGCCCCCGAAAAAAGGGGGTCAGTACGAAATATGTACTGAGTATGTAAAGCACGGAGTACAGAAATATGGGCCAAAACCGAAAGCAAATCAGATGACAAAGTGGAGTACAATTCAGTATGTCAAAATCCGTATCAAAATCATATACGTATACATAATGCAAACGAAATCATGCAAACGCTTAAGAACGTGGTCGCCACTCCGACGCTGGCGCCACACACAACATAACACCCGAAGGTTTCAAATCACCGTACATCCCCGAACACAAACACAACATAGGTGAGCGTATCGCATCACGAGCCATATCACAGCATAACTCCAAACGGAACCCAGCCCTATGGCGAGGCCTCGGGAACCGTAACATAGCATACGGCCGAATTATCATAGGGCGTACGAATCATAACCGGCCCGGGAACCGGTGAACGAAGTCATAATAAGGCACGAGCGGAGTCGTGAGCAAACAAATGCAAATCATACTTCAAAATAGTCTTTCAAAACATAATAGTTTTACAAATCGTTCCATAGCACAAAATAAGCGAATACTTAGTCGATACAAAGATCTGTTTCACAAAAGTTTCCAAAGTGGTACGTATGGCTCAAAACGTAACTTAGCATATCATAATATTCAAAATATATCTCATAGGAGGGAGTTCCAAAATCGAAAGTATCATATCAAACTTTATTCACAAAGATAGCCCAATAAGACAAATAGGGCGTCTCGGGGTTAGCGGGCCCACCTCGAGTCAAATTGAGGTGGCGAACATAATTTACGAACATTTAAAGGCCAGAAGATTATACATAACGATTTCAAAGTAACCCGATCACATTTCGATAGGTTTCGAACATTTGGTTGCATTCTAGCCAAAATAGAGCCTTTAGGCTTCAATTGAATTGAATGAATAGTAGTCGTTTTGTAGATCGGGTTTCGAGGAGCAGAAAGGCTCCGGAGGTTCCAAAATTTACCTAACACACTAAGACATGCCAAACAAAGAAGTGGGAAGCTCTACATACCTTACTGACGTCTTATGCTCTCCCAAAAGTCAAGTCCCGTTTCGTCCGAAATCTGCAAATGGTCAAAGTTACCAATTTGAGATCCTTAGGCTTAAAAAAAATGCCATTAACTTCATTTTTGCCTACCGAAATTTCGGCAGCATTTCCCCTATAAATCTAACACCCCTGAGACTTAGCTCGGCTCAAAATACATCAACAACAACAACCCAAACATCATCAAACAATATAAACCATATTCAAACTTCAAAAGTCTACCTTACTACGCAAGTTGGAAATCTTTCATTCAAACTTCAAAATTCCAAATCTATATCCATATTATTGTATTCATTTACTCATTCAAGATTATGCCATCACATTCCAAATACATTCCAAGCCATACACGAAATTGCCCAAAATCCATTACTTTCCATAATTCTTTCAAAACACCAAAAGTCACGACGAACATTCTAACTTGCGTCGTTTCATTCCGAATTCATTAACATCAACCATAAATCATATTTAAAGTCTTTAGCACCTTAGACATACAATGATATACACAACTGTACCAAAGGTATACACTTTCCGATAACGTTCCGAAATCATTTTCCAACGCCAATCCAATTCATCAATCAATCATTTACGACAAAAAGGTCACAACGACACATTATACAAACTAAACAAGATCAATTCATATCACTTTACACTACATAAGTGCCACGGCTCCAACACCAAACACACACACACCCACGGCTTTTTATATACATCAAAGTTACGGGATTCTCGTCTATTCTCAATCCTTAACATATTCATATCAATTCTATAACATTAAAGGGGCAAAATTCTTACCTTTTCTTGAAAAAACCCAACTTGTCGTAAACGGAGTTCTTGTGTCAAACTAATTATACCCCGTTGAAGAGGGTCTTGAGTACTTCACAATTATGTAGAAACTAATATTTTTGGATTAACAACAAAGCTTGGGAATTTCTTTCTTTCTCCTTTTCTCTCCTTCGGCCGAGAGCCCTTTTTGTTTGGTGTTCTTCAATTTTATTTTTGTTCTTGATAAATTCTAAGTGTAGATGATATATATCCATATAGGGGTCATGTGCATAGCACATGACCCTTTAAAAGTGGGCTTGGACCAATGCTATGGCCGGCCACCTCTAACTCTTTGGGCCTCAATTATTGTGTTATATTTTCTTGGCCCAATTCATAAAACGCCCCGTTATGTAATTCCCGAAACTAATTTCCGAAATTCCAAATTTACCCTCGACCTTCCCCGATGTCTTAACATTAATGATTCCATAACCAACATAGTCATATTCACTAAAATCAAAATATTTCCTCATAACGCACAAATCTTAATTATTCTCGATTTCCACTTATACGAAAACACGGGACATAACATTCTCCCCCCCTTAAGAACATTCATCCCCGAATGTTAAATTAATCTTATAAGGTCTTATGATCAAGGCAGGAGTGTCCCTTTTTAATAATGACATACATAATTCATTTTATCCATCAACACAACAAACTGAAAAATTAGATTACCTGTGGACGTCGGGAACAAGCGAGGGTATTTCCTTTTCATCTCGTCCTCCGCCTCCCAAGTCATCTCCTCCCGATTATTGTTGCGCCACAGGAATTTGACGGAGGGCACTTTTTTAGTGTGTAGTCTCCACACCTGTCGATCCAGAATAGATACAGGCTGCTCGTCATAAGATAACTGCTCCGTCACCTGAATGTCATCAACTGGGAATATCCTGGAAGGATCACCAATACATTTCCGCAACATAGACACATGAAACACCGGGTGTACGGCCTCCAAGTCGGATGGTAAGTCTAGCTCATAGGCGACCTCGCCTATCTTTCGAATGATCTGATACGGCCCAATGTACCAGGGGCTCAACTTACCCTTTCTACCGAATCTCATGACACCCTTCATGGGCGACACCTTCAGGAATACCCAGTCGCCAATCTGGAACTCTAACGGTCGACGTCGTCTATCTGCATAAGCTTTCTGTCGATTCTGAGCAGCCAATAATCGTTCTCGAATAAGCTTTACCTTATCTACAGCTTCCTGGATCACATCTGGCCCAATCAGCTTAGTCTCGCCCACGTCAAACCAACCAATAGGAGATCTACATTTCCTGCCATACAGGGCTTCATACGGTGCCATCTGAATGCTGGAGTGATAACTATTATTATAGGCAAACTCAATAAGCGGCAAATGATCATCCCAGCTGCCCCTGAAATCAATAACGTAGGCCCGCAACATATCTTCGAGCGTCTGAATAGTGCGTTCGGCCTGCCCGTCGGACTGAGGGTGAAAAGCTGTACTAAGGCTCACCTGAGTCCCTAATCCCTCCTGAAATGACCTCCAGAAATTAGCTCTAAACTGGGCACTCGGTCAGTAATAATAGATATAGGGACTCCGTGAAGTCTGACTACCTCTCTGATATACAATCTGGCATAGTCCTCAGCCGAATAAGTAGTCCGAACCGGAAGGAAATGGGCTGATTTCGTCAGCCTGTCAACGATAACCCAGATAGAGTCGTACCTGCGTGGAGTGCGCGGTAACCCAACAACGAAATCCATATTAATCATCACCCATTTCCAGGCTGGAATTTCCATCTCCTGTAATAATCCACCGGGCTTCTGATGCTCGATCTTAACTTGCTGGCAGTTTGGGCACTGACTAACAAACTCAGCAATATCTTTCTTCATGCCATCCCACCAATACAAACACCTGAGATCCCGATACATTTTAGTGGAATCAGGATGAACAGAATACCGTGCATTATGGGCCTCGCCCATAATCTGCCGCCGTAAGCCCGCAACGTCCGGTACACAGAATCTGCCGTCATATAATAATACTCCTTCAGGCGAGATTTTGAACTGAGTCTTTGCTTTATTAAGGGCCACATCTCTGTACTGAATCAAAAGAGGATCCTCAAACTGGCACTGCTTTACCTCCTGAATAATAGATGACTCAGCAACTGGACGAACATAAATCCCAGAATCTCCAGAATCTATCAAACGAACTCCGAGGCTAGCCAGCTGATGAATATCACGAACCAAATCTCTCTTATCAAAGGGAACATCATCCAGACTGCCCACGGACTTGCGGCTAAGCGCATCAGCTACCACATTGGCTTTCCCCGGATGGTACAGAATATCAACGTCGTAATCCTTTAGTAGCTCAAGCCATCTCCGCTGCCGCAGATTTAGTTCCTTCTGCCTAAAAATATACTGGAGACTCTTATGGTCCGTATAGATATCAACATGGACCCCATATAAATAATGCCCCCAAATCTTCAAAGCATGAATCACCGCGGCCAACTCAAGATCATGAGTGGGATAGTTCTTCTCGTGCGGTCTGAGCTGCCGGGAAGCATAGGCTATGACTCGACCGTGCTGCATTAATACACATCCTATCCCAATAACAGAGGCGTCACAATAAACAACATACCCGTCAGATCCCTCTGGAAGAGCCAAAACTGGTGCTGTAATCAATTTCTCTTTCAGCATCTGAAAGCTGCGCTCGCAGGCGTCTGTCCACTGGAATTTTGCTGCTTTCTGAGTAAGCCTCGTCAGTGGTGCTGCAATAGAAGAAAAATCCTCCACGAACATGCGATAATACCCAGCCAATCCCAGAAAACTGCACACCTCTGTCGGTGTAGTAGGCCTGGGCCAATTCTGCACAGCCTCAATCTTCTGCGTGTCGACCCGAATACCGTCTGCGCCGAAAATATGGCCCAAGAATACCACAGAAGTCAACCAGAACTCGCATTTAGAGAATTTAGCATATAACTTCTGCTGACGGAGAACGCCAAGTACTGTCCTCAAATGATATGAATGCTCCTCGGCTGATCGCGAGTAAATCAGAATGTCATCAATAAACACAATAACAAACATATCCAGAAAAGGCCGAAATACCCGATTCATCAGATCCATAAATACCGTTGGAGCATTAGTCAGCCCGAAAGACATAACTCTGAACTCATAATGCCCGTATCGGGTCCTGAAAGCAGTCTTCGGGATATCTGACTCCCAAACTCGCACCTGGTGATAACCTGAGCGCAGATCTATCTTCGAAAAATATTTAGCACCCTGCAGCTGATCAAACAAGTCATCAATCCGGGGGAGGGGATATTTATTCTTTATAGTCACCTTATTTAGCTGCCGGTAGTCGATACACATCCGCAATGACCCATCTTTCTTTCTGACGAACAATACTAGCGCTCCCCAGGGTGATGTGCTGGGTCTGATAAAGCCCTTATCCAACAAATCTTTCAGCTGCTCCTTCAACTCTTTCAACTCAGCCGGTGCCATCCTGTACGGAGGAATAGATATAGGCTGCGTATCCGGCATCAACTCTATAGTAAAATCAATCTCTCGCTCAGGCGGAAGGCCAGGAAGCTCGTCAGGAAAAACATCTGGAAACTCACTGACGACCGGAACAGACTGAAGGGTAGGTATCTCTGCTGCAGTATCGTGCACACGAACCAAATGATAGATATAACCCTTCTGGATCATCTTCTTAGCCTTGAGGTATGAAATAAACTTACCCCTCGGCGATGCTATAGATCCGAACCACTCTATAACTGGTTCCCCTGGAAACTGAAAACGGACTACCTTTTTCTGGCAGTCGACATTAGCATAACAGGAAGACAACCAGTCCATACCCATAATGACGTCAAACTCAAGCATGTCTAACTCTATCAAATCAGCCTTAGTGCTACGATCATAAATGGTCACAGAACAATCTCTATAGATCTGTCTCGCTATAACAAAATCCCCAACTGGCGTAGCTACCTCAAATGGCTCTATAGGCTCAGACACTATCCCAATTTTACTAGCAACAAGCGGGGAGATATATGATAAGGTAGAGCCAGGGTCAATCAATGCATATACAGATCTGGAGAAAACCAGTAATGTACCTGTGACGACGTTTGGCGAAGCCTCCTTATCCTGGCGGCTGGCCAAAGCATATATGCGATTCAAGGGACCGCTAGAACCTGAAGCGCCACCGCGGCCTCGACCGCGTCTTGCCGGTGCCGGCATACCTCACCCTCCAGGGCGTGCAACAGATGGAGCAGAAGAAGAACCGGCGGCTGACCCTGTCGGCTGAGCCACACTACCAGAACCGCTGGCCAACGGACAATCTCTCATAAAATGGCCCTGACCACCGCACGAAAAATAAGCTCCAGTAGCTCGATAACACTCCCCAGGATGAGACTTCCCGCAATGAACACAACGGGGCCTGGGTGGTCTGGCCTGGCTGGGGCCTCTGGATACCTGTGAACCTGCCGCTCTGGAGCTCTGACCGGCCCCAGACAGTCCCGCACTATCAAATCTCCGGCTGCCTGACTGAGTACTCCGGCCGGACGGAGGTAGCTGTCTGCCTGACTGCTGCTGCTGAGGCTGTCCGCCTCGAGAATCCCCGGAATAACCTGCGGACCTAGCCCTCTTGGGCGGCCTCCTGTCCCGATCTCTACCAGAATGATCAGACCTGTGACGATCCTCCATACCCATCGCATAGGCCTGAAGTCGGGCAATGTCCATATCTGTCTGCAATGACACTGCCATGCAGCCGTCGATCAAATACCGATCCAATCCCATGACATATCTGTGCATCCGATCGGACATGTCTGCTACCACGGCCGGTGCATATCGGACCAGAGAATCAAACTCAAGATTATACTCGCGCACACTCCGACCCCTCTGCTGCAAATGTAAGAATCGGTCGGCCCGTGCCCGCCGTAACTCTGGGGGTAGAAAGTGGCGGGTGAAAGCAGTCCCAAACTGGTCCCACGTAGCTGGGGGAGCACCCTCACCCCTGGATAACTCCCAAGTCTAGTACCAGTGAGCGGCAACATCTCGAAGCCTGTGCGAAGCCAGCTCGACCGACTCGGTCTCTGAAGCCCTGACCAAGTCCAGTGAGCGTCGCATCCCCCGAATAAAGTCATGGGGGTCCTCGTTGGGCTTAGACCCGAAAAACACTGGAGGGCCACATAATAAGAACTCCCGAACTCTCAGGCTGTCCCGCCTGTCATCATCATCATCGTCCCTCCGCCCGCGTCTGCGAGCCTTACCTGCTACTAGTGTAGTCAGCAACTGTACAGCCTCCCTCAGGGTCCTACCCTCCGCCCCTGGCTGAGGAGCTGGAGTCTCAGGAGCGGGTACACGGACCTCTGGAGTTGCTGAAGGTCCTGCTCCAGGCTGTACTAGTGGGGGTGTAGCAGACCCCTCAGAACGAGGCACAACCTCGGGCAAATCATAGACACGAGCCCGTGTAGCGCGTTGTGCCTGACTAGTCTCTCCCATTCTCGCTTTGCCCTTCTGGGCCGCCGTTGCCTTCTTCGAAGGCCTGCAAACACAATAGCGAGTCAGATCAAAATCACCCTAGTAGCACAGCTCTATCGCACGATCTAAGATTCCAAAGAAAGTAACATCCTAAATGCCCTGTAGCTTCCTGTTTATAGATGTGGTGCACAACACATCGATAAACAAGACTCTACGAGACACGGCCTGTAGACATTCCGAGGACAAACTGCTCTGATACCACTTTTGTCACGACCCAGCCCCGTGGGCCGCGACTGGCACCCTATCTGGGTACCCAGACTAAATCACATGTTTATTATCAAATCCAAACTTATTTCAGAGTTTCATAAAAGTCATATCAAACAAAACTTATCGAAATATGTCTTAAGCGGTCGCACAAATCAAATACAAACTGAGCGGCGGAATAGACATCGCCAGTCAAAAATGCAAATACAAGCATAAGGGCCATTCAGGGCCCTCAAAACAAACGGACCGCTTTAAGACCAGAAAGCAAAATCAAACGAACATATATAGGACCCTCGCCCCACATATATGACTACAGGCCTCTACGAACTCAAAACAAAGACATATGGCAAGACAGGGCCCCGCCGTACCCAAATAGTCAAATGTACAGAATATACATAGCAAAAGAGAGTCTGTACCAAAAGTGGACTCCGAAGTAGCAAAGAGTGAAGCCTACAGTGGAGGATCACCAATATCTGCACCTGCGGGCATGAAACGCAGCCCCCGAAGAAAGGGGGTCAGTACGAAATATGTACTGAGTATGTAAAGCACGGAGTACAGAAATATGGGCCAAAACCGAAAGCAAATCAGATGACAAAGTGGAGTACAATTCAGTATGTCAAAATTCGTATCAAAATCATATACGTATACATAATGCAAACGCTTAAGAACGTGGTCGCCACTCCGACGCTGGCGCCACACACAGCATAACACCAGAAGGTTTCAAATCTCCGTACATCCCCGAACACAAACACAACATAGGTGAGCGTATCGCATCACGATCCATATCACAGCATAACTCCAAACGGAACCCAGCCCTATGGCGAGGCCTCGGGAACCGTAACACAGCATACGGCTGAATTATCATAGGGCGCACGAATCATAACCGGCCCGGGAACCGGTGAACGAAGTCATAATAAGGCACGAGCGGAGTCGTGAGCAAACAAATGCAAATCATACTTCAAAATAGTCTTTCAAAACATAATAGTTTTACAAATCGTTCCATAGCACAAAATAAGCGAATACTTAGTCGATACAAAGATCCGTTTCACAAAAGTTTCCAAAGTGGTACGTATGGCTCAAAACGTAACTTAGCATATCATAATATTCAAAATATATCTCATAGGAGGGAGTTCCAAAATCGAAAGTATCATATCAAACTTTATTCACAAAGATAGCCCAATAAGACAAATAGGGCGTCTCGGGGTTAGCGGGCCCACCTCGAGTCAAATTGAGGTGGCGAACATAATTTACGAACATTTAAAGGCCAGAAGATTATACATAATGATTTCAAAGTAACCCGATCACATTTCGATAGGTTTCGAACATTTGGTTGCATTCTAGCCAAAATAGAGCCTTTAGGCTTCAATTGAATTGAATGAATAGTAGTCATTTTGTAGATCGGGTTTCGAGGAGCAGAAAGGCTCCGGAGGTTCCAAAATTTACCTAACACACTAAGACATGCCAAACAAAGAAGTGGGAAGCTCTACATACCTTACTGACGTCTTATGCTCTCCCAAAAGTCAAGTCCCGTTTCGTCCGAAATCTGCAAATGGTCAAAGTTACCAATTTGAGATCCTTAGGCTTAAAATAAATGCCATTAACTTCATTTTTGCCTACCGAAATTTCGGCAGCATTTCCCCTATAAATCTAACACCCCCGAGACTTAGCTCGGCTCAAAATACATTAACAACAACAACCCAAACATCATCAAACAATATAAACCATATTCAAACTTCAAAAGTCTACCTTATTACGCAAGTTGGAAATCTTTCATTCAAACTTCAAAATTCCAAATCTATATCCATATTATTGTATTCATTTACTCATTCAAGATTATGCCATCACATTCCAAATACATTCCAAGCCATACACGAAATTGCCCAAAATCCATTACTTTCCATAATTCTTTCAAAACACCAAAAGTCACGACGAACATTCTAACTTGCGTCGTTTCATTCTGAATTCATTAACATCAACCATAAATCATATTTAAAGTCTTTAGCACCTTAGACATACAATGATATACACAACTATACCAAAGGTATACACTTTCCGATAACGTTCCGAAATCATTTTCCAACGCCAATCCAATTCATCAATCAATCATTTACGACATAAAGGTCACAACGACACATTATACAAACTAAACAAGATCAATTCACATCACTTTACACTACATAAGTGCCACGGCTCCAACACCAAACACACACACACCCACGGCTTTTTATATACTTCAAAGTTACGGGATTCTCGTCTATTCTCAATCCTTAACATATTCATATCAATTCTATAACATTAAAGGGGAAAAATTCTTACCTTTTCTTGAAAACCCGACTTGTCGTAAACGGAGTTCTTGTGTCAAACTAATTATACCCCGTTGAAGAGGGTCTTGAGTACTTCACAATTATGTAGAAACTAATATTTTTGGATTAACAACAAAGCTTGGGAATTTCTTTCTTTCTCCTTTTCTCTCCTTCGGCCGAGAGCCCTTTTTGTTTGGTGTTCTTCAATTTTGTTTTTGTTCTTGATAAATTTTAAGTGTAGATGATATATATCCATATAGGGGTCATGTGCATAGCACATGACCCTTTAAAAGTGGGCTTGGACCAATGCTATGGCCGGCCACCTCTAACTCTTTGGGCCTCAATTATTGTGTTATATTTTCTTGGCCCAATTCATAAAACGCCCCGTTATGTAATTCCCGAAACTAATTTCCGAAATTCCAAATCTACCCTCGACCTTCCCCGATGTCTTAACATTAATGATTCCATAACCAACATAGTCATATTCACTAAAATCAAAATATTTCCTCATAACGCACAAATCTTAATTATTCTCGATTTCCACTTATACGAAAACACGGGACATAACAGATACGCCACCAGTTTAGGACTTCTATTCTGCTGTTTGGAGTGCTCCTTTGACCCGGAGCGTGTACTTTTGGTATATATCTTTTGTTATTTACTCATTCTGTATATATGGTAACTTGGGGTACGATGGGGCCCTGTCCCGTCATCTGATTCTATTACGTCTGTGTTATGTCCCGTGTTTTCGTATAATTGGAAATCGAGAAATAATTACGACTTGTGGGTTATAAGGACATATTTTGATTTTAGTGAATATGACTATGTTGGTTATGGAATCTTTAATGTTAAGACATCGGGGAAGGCCGAGGGTAAACTTGGAATTTCGGAAATTAGTTTCGGGAATTACAAAATGGGGCATTTTGTGAATTGGGCCAAGAAAAATATAATACAAAAATTTGAAGCCCAATGTGAAGGGTAGCCGGCCATAACCATGGCCCAAACCCATTCCTTTAATGTCATGTGCAAGGCACATGACCAAGGATATGGATATATATCATGTTACACTTGCACTTATCAAGAACATAGATCAAAATTCAAGAACACCCCTAAAAGAGGCATTCGGCCGAAGTGGAGAAAGAAAGGAAAGGAAAATTTCCAAGCCTTGTTTGTGATCCAAAAATCCTAATTTCTACATAGTTGTGAAGTACTCAAGACCCTCTTCAACGGGGTATAATTAGTTTGGCACAAGAACCTCGTTTACGACAAGTCGGAAATTTAAGAAAAGGTAAGAATTTTGCCCCTTTAATGTTATAGAATTGATGTGATTATGTTAAGGATTGTGAATAGACGAGAATTCCGTGACTTTGATGTAAATAGAAAGCCTTGGGTGTGTGTGTATATGGTGTGTTGGCCGTGAGCCATAGGGAGGAGAAAGTGAGGTGAATTGATCTTGTTTAGTTGGTATAATGTGTTGTTGTGATCCTTGTGTCGTAAATGATTGATTGATGAATTAAATTGGCGTTGGAAAATGATTTCGGACATTATCGGAAAGTGTATACCTTCGGTATCATTATGTATATCATTGTATATTTAGGGTGCTAGAGACTTTAAATATGAGTTATAGTTTATATTAATGAATTCGGAATGAAACGACGCAAGTTAGAATGTTCGTCGTGAAGTTTCGTTGTTTTGAAGAATTATGGAAAGTAATGGATTTTGGGAAATTTCGTGTATGGCTTGGAATGTATTTTGAATGTGATGGCATAATCTTGAATGAGTGAATGAATACAATAATATGGAAATAGATTTGGAATTTTGAAGTTTGAATGGAAGATTTCCAACTTGTGTAGTATGGTAGGCTTTTGAAGTTTGAATATGGTTATATTGTTGAATGATGTTTGGGTTGTTGTTGTTGATGTATTCTGAGCCGAGCTAAGCCTCGGGGATGTTAGATTTATAGGGGAAATGCTGCCGAAATTTCGGTAGTCAAAAATGAAGTTAAAGGCATTTTAAGCCTAAGAATCTCAATTTGGTAACTTTGACCATTTGCAGATTTCAGACGAAACGGGACTGGACTTTTGGGAGAGCATACGACGTCTGTGAGGTATGTAAAGCTTCCCACTCCTTTATTTGGCATATCTTAGTATGTTAGGCGAATATGAGAACTTCCGGAGCATTTCTGCTCCTCGAAACCCAATCCACAGAAAAGTTACTATTCATTCAATTCAATTGAAGCCTAAGGGCTCTATTTTGGCTAGAATGCCACCACTCGTCCGAAACCTATCGAAGTGTGGTCGGGTAACTTAGAAATGATTATGTATGACCCTTTGGCCTATAAATGTTCGGAAAATATGTTCGCCACCACAATTTGACTCGAGGTGGGTCCGCTAGCCCGAAACGCCCTAACTGTCTTATTGGGCTATCTTTGTGAATAAAGTTTGACATGCTACTTTCGATTTTGGGACTTCCTCCTACGGGATATGTTTTGAATATTACGATCCGCTAAGTTACGTTTTGAGCTATACGTACTATTTTGGAAACGTTTTGTGAAATGAAACCTTATATCGACTAAGTATTCGATTACTTTGTATTATGAAATGTCTTGTGGGATTACTCTGCTTTGAAAGACTATTTTGAAGTATGATTTGCATTTGTTTGCTCACGACTCCGCTCGTGCCTTATTATGACTTCGTTCACCGGTTCCCGGGCCGGTTTTGATTCGTGCGCCTTATGATAATTCGGCCGTATGCTGTGTTACGGTGCCCGAGGCTTCGCCATAGGGCCGGGTTCCGTTTGGAGTTATGCTGTGATATGGCTCGTGATGCGATACGCTCACCTATGATTATGTTTGTGTTTGGAGATGTACGGAGATTTGAAACCTTCTGGTGTTATGCTGTGTGTGGCGCCAGCGTCGGAGTGGCGACCACGTTCCTAAGCTTTTGCATGATTTCGTTTGCATTATATATACGTATATGATTTCGATACAGATTTTGACATACCAATTTGTACTCCACTTTGACATCTGATTCGCTTTCGGTTTTGATCCATATTTCTGTACTCCATGCTTTACATACTCAGTACATATTTCGTACTGACCCCCTCTTTTCGGGGGCTGCGTTTTATGCCCGCAGGTGCAGATATCGGTGATCCTCCGCAGTAGGCTTCACTTCTTGCTATTCTGGAGTACTCCTATTTGATCCGGAGACCACCTTTGGTACAGACTCCTTTTGCTTTGTATATATTTGGTATATCTGACTATTTGGGTACGGCGGGGCCCTGTCTCGCCATATGTCTTTGTTTTGAATTCGTAGAGGCCTGTAGTCATATATGTGGGGCGAGGGTCCTGTATATGTTGGTTTTATTTCGTTTTCTGGTCTTAAAGCGGTCTGTTTGTTATGATGGCCCCAAATGGCCCTTACGATTATGTTTGCACTTTTGACCGGCGATGTCTGTTCCGCCGCTCAGTTTGTATTTGATATGGTATTTTGATTTGGCGCGACCGCTTAAGACATACTTTGATATAAATTATGTTTGATATGATTTCGTAAAATTCGGAAATAAGTTTGGATTTGATAATGAATGTGTGATTCGGTCTGGGTACCCAGGTAGGGTGCCAGTCGCGGGCCACGGGGCTGGGTCGTGACAGTCTGTTAGAGGCCTGTAGACATGAATGTGGGTATGGATTGCTACTGTTCAGGTAGGTATGTACGAGTTTGCGATTCTGTCTGCTATGATAGCCTCAACGGCTTATGTGTAAGTCGAAGTGTGTTTATGTGTTCGTATATTTCCGTGCGTTGTATTTATATCAGTTTGAATCAGTGTATGTCTAATATGGATCATCTGTTTGGTACGCCAACTCTGTTAGGTAAGTACGTACGGGTATCCAGTTAGGCTACCAGTCGCGGCCCACGGGGTTGGGTCGTGACAGAAGTGGTATCACAGTGGTTTGTCCTCGGAATGTCTACATGCCGTGTCTAGTAGAGTCTTGTTTATCGGTGTGTTGTGCACCACATCTATAGACAGGAGGCTATAGGACATTTAGGGTATTACCCTTCTTTGAATCTTAGATCGTGCGATAGAGCTATGCTATTAGGATGATTTCTTTCTGACCAACTGTTACGTTTTTCAGAGATGCCTCCGAAGAAGGCAGCGGCTGCCCAGAAGGGCAAGGCGGTGGTAGGAGAGACCAGCCAGGCACAGAGAGTGACACGGGCTCGTGCTCAGACTATGCCCGGTGTCGTACTTCAGTCAGAGGGGTCAGTTACACCACCCCTAGAGGAGGCTGGAGTAGGTCCATCAGTAGCTCTAGTGGCTCCAGCACCTGTACCTCCATCCCCCCAGCTAGGGAAGGATGATGGGACCCTGCGAGAGGCAGTCCAGTTATTGACTCAATTGGTAGCAGGGCAGGTTTACAGACAGGGAGCAGGGGATGATCGTGTAGATAGGCGCGATAGTCAGAGAGCCCGTGATTTTCTGCTTTGTCGCCCACCAGAGTTTTCCGGGTCAAAGCCTGCAGAAGACCCTCAGGAGTTCATCCGACAAATGCAGCGTACCCTGCGATTGATTAGTGCCTCCGAGACAGAGTCGGTTGAGTTGGCGTCATACCGGTTGCACGATGTAGCGACTAATTGGTACGAGTCTTGGATGCTGTCCAGAGGCGAGGGTGCCTCTCCAGCCGTATGGAGAGAGTTGACAGAGGCCTTCCTGGCCCATTTTCTACCTAAGGAGGTGAGGCGGGCCAGAGTAGACAGATTCCTGCTGTTGAGACAGAGGGGCAGGAGTGTCAGGGAGTACAGTCTGGAGTTTGATTCGCTGGCTAGATATGCGCCCGCTTATGTCGCTGATATGACTGACTGGATGCACCGGTATGTGATAGGGCTGGATGATTATTTGGTTGACAGCTGTGCGGTGATGGCGGCCCAGACAGGGATGGACATTGCCCGTATACAGGCCCACGCCCAGAGCATGGAGGACCGGCACAGAGGACGCCAGCCGGATAGTGATCATGATAGGAGACGGCCCACGAGGGCCAGATTCGCGGGGTATTCTGGAGATTCCCGAGGCGGATGGCCTCAGCAGCAGTCCGGTAGATCCCTTCCTCCGTCAGGCCGGGGTACACAGTCCGCCGGCAGACGTTTTGATGATGCAGGTCCGTCTGGGGCCAGCCAGAGTTCTAGAGCATCAGGCCCGCAGATGAGTAGGGGTTCTGAACAGTCTAGGCCACCTATGCCCCGGTGTACTTATTGTGGGAAGCCCCATCCGGGAGAGTGTTATTGCGCTACGGGCGCCTGCTATTTTTGTGGCGGTCAAGATCATATTGTGAGGGAGTGCCCGTTCAAGGGTGGTTTAGGTTCAGCCTAGCCTACTGGGTCAGTTGCTGGCTCATCTTCTCCTTCGGTAGCCATGCGCCCCACGGGGCGAGATATGCCGGCACCTGTGAGTCGTGGCAGAGGTTGCGGCGGAGCTTCCAGTTCCAGCGGTCCTTCGAACCGCGTATATGCTTTGACCAGCCAGCAGGACCCAGGAGCGTCGCCAAGTGCAGACCCAGGTATATTATTAATCTTTTCTTGAGAGATATGTGTATGGATAGATCTATACTCTATCATATTACGTGATTTTCTTCTTCTGGGTGTTAGTAAAAGGAAGGTAATTTTCAACCCAATAGAACCATTTGAGATAGATATACATATATACAGATGGAAATGGACATTGGGGATTCAGAAGGGCAATATGCTAATTGTATGGTTTAGACCGGGGTGGGACCCGTTATGGGAACTTTTCGAAAATTTACGAAGACCCCGATCTGCCCTAAATTGCGTGACAAAGGTCGTGTGGGGCAGTCGACGCAATTATATTAGCATTAACGCATCAAACCGCATGAAAGTTTCAAGGTTAAACGTGCTGGGGCCAGAGTAATTCTGGGATGGGTGACCCCCTGGGAAGTATACCCAAATTTTCATAAATGTAGATATAAGGGACATATGGGAAATATGGGGTAACCCAAAGGAAATTAGAATGTGTGGAAGTGGTCTGATTCTAATCATAATTCTGTCTATTATGCCTCTGTACGTTCGACTCTGATTACGAATCTGTCTGATACATCTTTGTACGTCTGACTCCAATCACGGATCTGCCTGACATACTTCTATACTTCTGACTCTGATTATGGATCTGTCCGATATGCTTCTGTGCGTCTGGCTCTAGTTATGAATCTGTTTGATATGACGTGGGATTATGATAACGTTGTAAGGAACCGAGAAGTGTGACAAGAGGTGAAGGATGTTGATGGCTAGACCGAAAAAGAAAGGACAATAGCCTTGTTTAATATAGAAGCGAAAGATATGTTAGAATAGACAAAGCAGGAGTCGGGAAATGAATGCCCTCATAAGTGAGCTGATCAAATACAAGTATGTAGTTGGTAAGAGGACCTCCCCTGAGATGTTTGTAAGACCTGTAAGGCTAATTTAACATTCGAGGACGAATGTTCTAAAGGGGGGGAGGATGTTATATCCGGCATTTTTGCATATTCGGAAAAATTCGAGATTACTTTGACTTGCAACGAATGAGGCTATATTTGGACCTTACTTAGTATGAATGTGTCGGCTATGACAACATTGGTGTGGAAATATGGGAGGAGCCCAAGGGAAAAATTGGAATTTTGGGAATTAGTTTCGGGAATTACAAAACAAGATTTGTAACCCATTGGGCTCAAAGGAATAAGAAATAAAATGAGGCCCAAAATTTCAAGGGCTGGCCGGCCATCTTATGGCCCAAGCCCATGGGTCTTATTTAATTGCCATGTGATAATTAATTAGGTAGATTACTATATATACATCATTATCCATGGAACTTTCAAGAAGCAAAGCCAAAAAAAAAAAAAAAAAGAGCAAGAACAAGAGCAAAGGGGTTTCGGCCCCCCTTCAAAAAATTCCAAGCCCTTAGACTTTGATCCAAAAATCTCTTCCTTCTTGAATTCTTGATAAGTTCAAGGCTCTCTACAACGTGGTATAATTAGTTTGGCGAGAAAACTCCGTTTGCGGAAAGTGGAGAATTGAAGAAAAAGGTAAGAATTTTATTCTTTTATATGGAAGAAGCATATATGTTATAATGATTAGAATTGCATGGAAATCATGGATTTGTGGTGTGGTGTGTGTGAGCCGTGTGTAAGTGTGTGTATATGTGTGGCCGTGTATGTGCAATTTGGTATAGATAATATGAGTTGAATTTTATGTTGTAATCTAGTTGTGGTTATGGTGGAATTTATATTGGAAGTGAAAGTTGAAGGAATTTGGTTGAAATGGGTTGTATGTTGTTATGGGGAATTTATGTGATTTTATATGATTTTCGTATAATTGTAAAAATAAGAATTTAAATGTGAACTTTGGTAATGGTTGACGAATTTGGAAGAAAACAATGTAAGTTGGTAGTATTGTAGCATTCGTTGAAGTTTCGGATGGAATATGGAATTAGTAGAGATACTTGAATTCGTGAATGATGTTTGGAATGTTATTGGAATATGTTTGAATAACCTTGAGTTAGTGCATGCATATGAGAATAATAATATTAGCTTGATATGGTGAAGTTGGAATGGAAAGTGTCGTTTTATGTAAAAAGGAGGACTAGTTATGATATAGTGCGTTTTATGATAGTTGTTGATGTTGTTGGATTGTTGGGTTGTTGTTGTTGATATATTGGGCCGAGCTAAGTCTCGGGGATGCTATATGTATAGGGGAAATGCCGTCGAAATTTCGGTAGATAAACATGAATTCAAGTTGAACTCTTAGAAGCTATAACTCACAATTGGTAAATATGACCATTTGTAGATTTTGGGCGAAACGGGAATCGAATTTGAGAGAGCGTAAGGCGCAGCTAAGGTATGAAAAGTCTTTCCCTTCTTTCTTTGGCATGTTCTAAACATAATAGGCTCGGACGCGATCCTTAGATATGACCCTGTTCCTAGAAATCCGAGATTGAAATTGGCTCCATTTCATTCAATAAGATTGAATTGGTCTCTTAATATTTCATCGGCAAAATAACCTATATGTATGCAACTCTCACAAATGAAGTCGGAATGCCCTAAAGCTCTCATGGGTGTCTCCATAAGACCTATGATCCATAATTTACGTACGCCACCTCGGTTCGGCCCAAGGTGGGCCCACAAATCCTGATACTTTTTGTATGGGTCTAATTGACTCATTTCTGTCCGAAGCTCACAGGTAACTGTTGAGTATTATTCTGTCCGCTATATGACAAGTGTTATGACTATAGTTATGAGTCTTATAATATATTTTGACGTCTGGAGCGGTTCTGGACATTTTATTCCAATGCAATCTGTCGTGCCATCCCAAATGACATATATGTGTATTTTGTGAACATTGTTCGATTACTCTGATTTGACCCACCGTTTGGCCTACTTCAGTTTCATTGAGTCTGTATGCATATGGTTTCTCGTTAGTCTGTTCGTGGACGTCTCAATGCTTCCTTCACTGCGCCCGGGCCAGGTTCTGTTATTCGTGCACATTCCACTGCATTGTTCACCGTATCCCTCGGTGTGCGGGCCGGGATCTGTTTACATCTGTATGTGATCTGATGATGTGATGGTATGGGGATGGCGGCCAGGATGGCATATGATCCGATCTGTCTGTCCACCGCGTCCCGTACTAAGAGGGCCGGGATCTGATATATATGCTTAAGATTGTGCACGCATGATTCTGTCTGGTACACGTCTGTATATCTGATTTGGATTATGACTCTGTCTGTTACACTTTTGAAAATCTGATTCGGACACTGATTCTGACTGTTGTGCTTCTGTACGTCTGATTCGGGTTATGATTCAGTTTGTCATACTCTTGTGCCTCTGACTCAGATTACGACTTTGTCAACCACACTCTGTACTCCTGATTCGTGCTATGATCTTGTCAACCATACTCTGTACCTCTGATTCACATTACGACTCTGCCTGCTATACCCTGTACTCACTATATATATTTATACTTTGTGTTTCTGATTTGGCTTCGGGTTCGACTCTGACTGCTATATTTCTATACTTACGGTTCAGATTATGACTATATTTGTTACATTTCCGCTTTACATACTCGGTACATTTTTCGTACTGACCCCCTGTTCTTCGGGGGGGCTGCGCTACATGCCCGCAGGTATAGAAGCACCGCGCGATACGCCACCAGTTTAGGACTTCTATTCTGCTGTTTGGAGTGCTCCTTTGACCCGGAGCGTGTACTTTTGGTATATATCCTTTGTTATTTACTCATTCTGTATATATGGTAACTTGGGGTACGGCGGGGCCCTGTCCCATCATCTGATTATGTTACGTCTGTTAGAGGCCTGTAGACATGAATGTGGGTATGGATTGCTACTGTTCAGGTAGGTATGTACGAGTTTGCGATTCTGTCTGCTATGATAGCCTCAACGGCTTATGTGTAAGTCTAAGTGTGTTTATGTGTTCGTATATTTCCATGCGTTGTATTTATATCAGTTTGAATCAGTGTATGTCTAATATGGATCATCTGTTTGGTACGCCAACTCTGTTAGGTAAGTACGTACGGGTATCCAGTTAGGGTACCAGTCGCGGCCCACGGGGTTGGGTCGTGACAAATTTGGTGTATGACTATTTCGTACTTAATTATTAATAATATCATTGGAACTACACTTATTTTCTTTCAATGCTCTTGTAAATGAATAATGGTACGAGATATGGTTCGCCTGGCGGGTGGTGTGTGCAGGGTGTCAATCACGACTAGGGGTATTTTGGGACGTGACAACATCGGGATGCCAACCTTTTGTGGTTGAAATATCATGAAAATGATCTTGTGAGGCCAAAATAACCATCAACCAACCATTTAGGCTGAAGTGGCCATCACCCTCTGATGTGCCGTGAAATTACGGCACATTCGATGCAAATTCCTTAGGCTTTTGTGACTCTTCAAGCACTTTGGATGTTACTTTTTTATGTTTGTGTTGATTGGTAGGATAACAGGTTCGGAGAGCATAATGAAGAAAAATGGAGTAAAACAAGACAAAATGGAAGAAGCGTGACCTGCGAGCCGCATATATTACAGCAAATGTGTAAAGAGATTTTGGAAATTTGAAGAAATTGGATGCAGCATTTGCGAGTAGCAGTTGTGAGATGCAGGTGCCACCTACGAGATGCATCCATGCCTGCAGGTGCTACAAGTCATTTCTCTATAGTGCAAGACCTGCGAGAGTTCTGTTGCACATGCAACACAACCTGCGACACGCAGGCAGGCGCGCAAGGATATTTTTGTCCACAATTTATTCCTATTTTGGAAGGCTATAAGTACTCTCCTAGGGTTTTGTAAAACCGACTCCATACTTTATTTTTTTGTCTTTTGTGGAGGTTACATTGAATAATGGTTGGTAAATCTTTTAAGAGGAATCTTCCACTTTTTGTTGTTATCTTCCATTAACTTTGTAAGCATTTATGAATATTTTATCTACTTTTATCTTTTACTTAATGGAATGAGTCGCTAAACCCAGTAGCTAAACCCATTAGCTAAGGTTGTGGGACCAAATATGTTAGTTATATGATTGGGTTTCATATTTAAACTTCATTTTTATGTTAATGATGTATTATATCAACTCTTCATGCTTTAATGTCTCTTAATGGTTGCAAACATTGCTTGTGCCTAAGTACTTTTACTTTGCTTGAAAAAGAAAGTGAACGTTAGGAAAAGAGTTAGATAGCAAGGATCTGGGTCATTAAATCCATCTAATAGCTTGAGCTAGAGATAGCAAAGCTAACTTAAAACAAAATGGGTGTTCAGATTTTCTACATTCTAAGGCTTGAGAAAGCTTAGTAATGATATCTGTCAATTTTGTTGAGAGACTTTTGATAAAGTTACGTAGTCCATTTTAATTACATCTAGACATTTAAAGAAGTTGGATTGATACCCATTCACATTACTTTCCATTGGAACCGCAACCTTAGTCTCTTTTACCAATAATTTACATTTTATAACAACAACTCTTAGAAATTAATGTTCACACTTCAAAGCAATCATTATTATACCCTCTTTCCCTTGAAATATAGACTAATAGTCGAGTGTTACACTTAGCAAGTACATTTCTTTATTGTATTTTCTGTGGGATTCGACCCCAACCTTGTTGGGTTCTATAGTTGATAACGACTGCTTACTCCTAATTTTAAAGGTGTAATTTGGGCGTATCAAATTTTGGCGCCGTTGCTGGGGAATACGGTCTAAAAATTTACTAATTAGTGTATAACTCTACTTTCAGTCTTTATTTTTCTTCTTCTTTTCATTTGTTGTTGTTGTTGTGTTGAATCAGGTGCAATGGCGGATGAAGACTCCGATGATGAAATGATGGAGGAGCAGGGGAATGCAGCCGCTATTCGCCCACCTCCAGTCTAAGGAAACACAATTTTCCATGTGAAAAATACTATGTTGCACCTGCTCAACACTAAGGGCTTATTCGGGGGTCTACCAACAGATGACCCGAATAGGCACCTTAACAACTTTCTTGGGGTCTGCACTACTTATGTGCATCCAAATGCCTCCGCCGAGACGGTAAGGTTGAGGCTCTTCCCGTTCTCTCTCACGGGTGAAGCCATTACCTGGTTGGTTGATCTTCCAGCCGGGTCTATTACTACTTAGGCGGAGTTGACACAAATATTCCTCAAGAAGTTCTTCCCTCCTTCTCGGATGCTACAACTCCGTGACGAAATCAACAACTTTCATCAACTTCCGATTGAGGCTCTACACGAGGCTTGGACTCGTTTCAAAAAGAAAGTTAAGAGTTTCCAAAGCACGGGTTGCCTGATAGCATTCTTCTTCAAACATTCTATCGGTAACTTGATTCGGTAAATAAATCGGTGGCCAATAATATTGTGGGTAGGTCCGTGATGGAAAATTCTTATGCGGTGGTGAGTGCTCTCCTAGATAAATTGATTGAGACCAATGAAGCTTGGCACACTAGGGAGTCGAAAGTAGTTGAAGGAGGTCCTTCCAAAATTGTATTGTCTCGAAAGGCAATTAAGAAGGAAGAAATGAGAGATGAGAGCATGGCAAAGTTGGTTACTCAAAATGATCTTCTTATGAAACATGTATTGGGTGGAGGCTCTAAGAGAGTTAATGCGGTAGGATCTTTTGAAGGGGATCCTCTAGATGAGCAATGCTTCTAAGTGTGTGCGGAGGAGGCCAACTTTATAAACAATCAAGCGGGGGGTTCCCGACCTAACTACCAAGGTCCTAATCAAGGATCTTGGCGGCAAGGTCAAGGGAATCAAGGTTGGAATAAAGATCATGGGAATTCTCGTTGGCGGGACACAATTAAAGTGGTCACAAAAACAATCAAGGTGGTTACAACAACAATATAACAACCACCGAAGCTCAAACCCTTATATCCCACCTAAGGGGAACCAAATTATTTCAAGCTAACCATCTACTAGCGACCCTGCTAGTTCTAAAATGGAGGATATGCTATCAAGAGTTTTGAAAAAAGTGGAGTCAACCGATTCCTTTTGTAAAGAAATGGGCCAAGTGGTGAGTTCTTATTCCACTTCCATTAAAAAAATTGAGTCATAAGTAAGCCAAATATCTGCTCAATTCAATCAAAGACAAACGGGCACACTCCCTAGTGGCACGGTTGCAAATCCGGAAAATGATGAACACAAATGCCTTGCAATCACTACTAGGAGTGGGAAAACAATTGGCCAAGAAGAGTTGCTAAAAACAAGGGTTGGTGGATGAAGCGGAAATTGTTAAAGAGCCAAGGGTCACTGAAGAAGAAGAAGAGAAAAAAAGAAGCGGGCTACTATTGAGGAGCCCATTGTTATTGAACATGTCCCCAAAAGTGATGAAGTACCGGAAGGCGAGAAAGTGGTAGATGAGCTTCCTAAAGCTTCGAAGCCTATTCCTAAACCACCTCCTCCATTTCCTCAAAGATTGGCTAAGAAAGCATATGATGGCAAATTTCTAAAGTTCATAGAGAAATTGAAACAACTTTCAATTAATATCCCATTGGTGGAGGCACTTTAACAAATGCCCAGGTATGCGAAATTCATGAAAGATCTTGTAACCTAGAGGAGGCATTCTAGTTTTGAAACAATGGGGGTTACACATCATTTTAGCTCTATTGTGACAAAAGCTTTGGTTCAAAAGAAAGAAGACCCGGGAGCTTTCACCGTTGTTTGCACAATTGCGATGTGAAAATTTGCAAAAGCCTTATGTGACCTTGGAGCAAGCATCAACTTGATGCCACTTGTTATTTTTGACAAGTTGGGTTTGGGCACTCCTTGATTCACAACTACGAGGTTGCTAATGGCGGATAGAACCGTAAATAAATTGGCAAGTAGTCTTTACGATGTGCTTATGAGAGTTGACCAATTCATTTTTCCGGCAACCTTTGTGATTTTAGATTGTGAAGTTGATTTTGATGTGCCCATAATCTTGGAAAGGCTTTTCTTAGCTACGAGTCGTGCTCTTGTAGATGTGGAGAAGGGTGATTTAAAATTTAAAATGAATGATGAAGAGATTACTTTCCATATTTGTAAATCGATGAAACAACCGGCGGACATGAGTGTCATGTCGGTTACTGATGCAATTGATGAAGCCGTGGAGACAACCGTTAAGCATGAACATTGTTACACCCCGAATATTTTCCGTTAACGTACAGTAAATAGACTAACGAAGGGCACGACGTATGCGATGTTTTGGATATGTAAGAAATAACATTTGATGACCCTAATTAAGATTTCAAAGACATTCGAGGTAGGGGGAGAAAGTTTGCCAAGAGAAGGCAAGGCATACGATATGTATCGGAAAGGATATACGAGTAACAAGTTAATGATGATTTAATGATGTTTTGGAGAAGAGTTATAACGTGCCTTAGATTGTTAATGAGGTGATAAACAAGTGTCAAGAAGGTTCCATAAGGATTGGAGATCAAACGAAGTGACGAGAACAAAATCGGAGAAGAGATAGATTATACGACCAATTATACGGTCCATATAATATTATACGGTCTGTATAATGGTCCGCAGAATCGTCACAGTGAAGGTCCCTCACTGATGGGATTATACAGTCACTTGTACGGACCGTATAATGTGCCGTATAATTGTCACAGAAAGGAATGGTTGCTGAAGCGATTTCACGGTCACTTATACGAACCATATAAGTTTATACGGACCGTATAAGTGTCCATATAATTTAGTCGGGACAGATTTTAAAAGTTGATATAAGGACCTCATCTCATTTAATTCATTTCATTATTTCTCTCCACACTTCAAGAATTCTCTAGAACTCTCTCCACTGTTCATCCACAAGAACCCAAGAGAAACTAAGGATCAACTTCATCAAATCAAGAGAAACAAGTGCAAGTAACTCACTAGGGTTCATCTAGGGCAAGAAATCTCATGGGAAGTGGAACTAGGGTTTTGCTCAAGTGAAGCATTCCCACTTATAGCTCATTCTCACACTATCAAAGGTACGTTTTATGGTATTTCCATGTTGTTTAAGGTATTGAAAAGTTGAAACACTTGGATTGTTGAAGGAGATAGAAAATGGGTTATGAATGTAAGAATTGTGTTATTTTTAAGTAGTAGTTTGGAGTGAATCATGAATATTGATATGTTGTGACTGTAAGTATGCTATAAGTGACATTTAGAATATGTGGTAAGCATTATATGTGATAAAACACAGTAGTGAACTATGACCACGATTATGGAGGAATTGAAGTGAAATTGTGAAATGTGGATAATGTTGATGAATGATGATTGTTGTTTATAGTATTGTGAATGTTGTTATGGATGTTTGGGAGATGATATGAAAAATGAGGAAAGTTGTATAAACAAAGGAAATGCTGTCCAATTTTCTCTAGCATTAGTAAGCATGTTCGTATAATCGATTAGCTAATGTTGATGCGAATTCTCTTGAAGACAGAAACGCCAGCGCTGAAGAAGAACAATCAAGCAATACAATTGTTAAATGATAGAGGTATGTAAGGCTAATACTTTCATTATATGGCATGACTCCTATGGCATGAATCTTCCTATTTTTCCATGATCTTCCGAATTAATGGAAATTATAAGCCCATGACTATAAAGAGCTACATACGCACATGCTAAAGAAAGGAGATACGATATGAGCATGATAATGATGATGATGAGTTTAAGTATATATAATCCTATAGTAATATAAGATGTCCATGAAGCTAATGATCTTAAGTATGGTTCCATTAATGCTTTTCCTTGTGTACACTCACCTTAAAATGTTAGTCCCTTCAAGGTGAGATATGATGATTATGATCACTCCATAATGTAATCGGGGGTCACGACCTTATGTCACCCCGACATAGCCAAAGATGCCTTCTAGTTCCAATGTATGTTTTAATGATAGATGTATAATAATGCTAAGCTATGATAAGGTTACGATAAGGTCATGATATGCCTATGAGATGTATAATAATGATAAGTCTATGATGTGTACACAATGATACAATCCCACCGTAACTAAATGGTCGGACATGTCACCGCTAAGGCGGGCTACTTGTTATTCCACCGTGCCTAAATGGCCGGACATGTCACCGCTAAGGCGGGCTGCTTATGATTCCACCGTGACTAGAAGGCCGGACATGATCACCACTAGTGGGCGGCATATGATGGTTACCCAGACGCGGGTTAACGATGATGATATATATGATACGATGATGGATGCGCTATGATGATACATGTATTATGATTATATACGATATATGTATGAAATGCATCCACTCTTAAAAGTTAAGTAGGTTACATCTTCATCTTATGTCTTATGATTTCTCTGTTATGATCATTTCATTCATGCCTTACATACTCAGTACAATGTTCGTACTGACGTCCGTTTTCTTTGGACGTTGTGTTGATGCCCACAGGTAGACAGGGAGGTGATCAAGACTCGTAGGAGCTATTAGCTGACTTGAGGGCACTCTATTGTTCCGGGGGTGCCATTGACTTATTCTTTTGTGTATATATATGTATTTTGGGCATGACGGATGTTATATCCCGCGTTTTTGTACAATCGGATAATTCGAGGTAATTGCGGGAAGATGGAAATCAAGGCCTTACTTTTATTTTGTTAAGCATATGAGTCGCTTATAAAGAATTTAGAAGCGGAAATATTAAGAAAGGTCAAGGGCACAAAAAGGAAATTCGCAACATGACTCGTGGAAATATGGAAGAAGGCCAAGGGCAAAATTGGGAATTTCAAAAATTAGTTTCGAAAATTATAAAAAAAAAATGGCCCATAATTAATTGGGCTAGAAAAAAAATAATAAGGAAGAAACAAAGGCCCAAACCATGAAGGGGGCCGGCCATAGAGGTGAAAAAAATGGGCCAAGCCCATGAAAATTTATCCATGTGATAAATGTTATTAAAAGGAGGCTTATCTTCATTCTTGTTCAAGAAACTTCAAGAAGAAAAATAAAACAAGAGAGAAAGAGAGAGCAAAGGGGACGGCTAGAACAAGAAAAAAATAAAAAGAGAAAAAAATTTGGAGCCTTAATCCTAGGTTCAAAAATCCCTTCCTCTTGAATTCTTGCTAAGTGCATGACTCTCTCCAACATGGTATAATCATTTGAGCAAGGGAACAACTTTAGTGACAAGTGGAAATTTTGGAAAAAGGTAAGAATTCTATTCCTTTATATGTTGTAGAAGGATTATGTGTGATGTAGAAGGTAGAAGTGAATGAAAAGCATGAATATGTTGTGTTGTGGATGGGGCCGTGTGATGTGTGTGAGTGTGTGAGGCCGTGTGATGTTGTGTGGGTGAAGGAAATATGAACAAATATCAATTAGTATGTTAATTGTGTTGTAATGGCCTTTGGAATGCAAATGAAAGAAATTTAGTTCAAGTTAGTATGCAAAATGTGTTGTCGAGTTGTTGTCGGAAAGCATGTGATTTCATTATAAGTTATGTAACTATGAGAATGAAGTTGTAGGATGTAAATTGTTGTTGTTGTAAATGAAATCGGAAGGTAAGAATATGTCGTTGGAATATATATATTAGGAGATTGCATTGTTTTCTTGGAGTTGGAAGGTTTTGAAGAAAGTAGTAAATTGATATCATGTATCTTGAATTGAATGTATGGATCGCTAGTGTGATTGTTGAATTCATGTTGATAGTTTGGCCGGGTTTGAATTCCCGGATTGTGTTTGATGAGAATTTGACTAAATTGAATGTCGAGGATGGTATATTTACAGAGGAAATGCTGCCGAAATTTCGGTAGCCAAGTGTTTCCTTAAGATTCTAAGACCCTCACAAGTAACGCTATGACACGTAACATATGTAAATCGTATACGCTACCCCATCCGGCCCGAGGTGGGCCCGTTACTCTCGGATTTTCCTGTAGCCTTGGCTGGCTTACTTGAAGTGAATCCAAAGGAGACCTTTGATCCCGATCTCGTTACCAAATGACAAGTACTATGACTACTCTAACGAGAATGTTTCTATGATGATAATGATCATGACAATGTTAGACAAGAGAATGTACCTATGATAAGTACGACCGGAACGATTCTACGACTAAGATTTTTAAGCTAAGGATTCAATGTGAATATGAAATTGATAAACTATTTTTGAATCGTATTTATATTCCCTAGCTCTAACTTTATTTTTTAAGACTCCAAAGCCTATGACTATCATCTATGATGCCCGCGATTTCATTCTACGGTTACTGTAATACTATTCTCCGTTGATAGTCTCGCCTTAAAATACTCGTCCCTTCAAGGTGAGACAAATCGATCACAAGCACTCCATAATGTAATCGGAGGTTATCGACTTTATGTCACTCCGATGGGCGTAACTTTCCTTGGACTCCCGTGCATGCTGGTTATATGATACAGGTATATGCGTATGGATATGTATATGTATATAAGATAAGTAATTGTATATAGGACATGTATATGTATAAGAGAGAAGTAAATGTACATGTATATGTATATGGGGAAAGGGGAAGGGCCACTGTTATATCACCACCTGATTCAGCTGGATTCCATCCTGGACGCGGGATGCCCGGACGCGGGATATGGGAGAGCCATACGCGGCGTCTGTATATATAATGTATGATATGTATGATATAATATGTTGGGACACCATTAGGGAGGAGGGTTGGGAGAGCCGATGTATTCGGCGTCTGTAAATGTGAGTAAAAGATACCGTTACTGAAATGTACTGTTTTCTGTATACGAGAATAAGTAATATATAAATGTTAATTCCTATGCCTATGAAAAGAAACGTTTCAAAGATGAAAAAACAAGCCTACATGACAGCCGGCCTAAAAAGGGGCCTTCCTATGTACATGTTACTTTCTTGCCTCGTTATATGTCCTATGACTCCATGATATTATTAATCGCACTCTATGTTACTGCTTGTATTATTTTCCATGCCTTACATACTCGGTACACTATTCGTACTGACGTCCCTTCTTGTGGACGCTGCGTTTCATGCCGCGCAGGTTAGCAGACAGGTGGACGTGATCCTTAGAAGTTCTACCAGCCGTACTTGACAGCGCTCCAGTTGTTTCGGAGCCTCACTCCCGCGGTACTATTTTGTGCATGTATTTTCGGGCACGACAGTACTCGGCCCTTTCTATGTATAAGTGTACTATGTCTAGAGGCTCGTAGACAGATATGCACAGTCACCTATGTACAGTTAGATGTATTGTATTTTGAATTGTTCGCGTCCCGGTATAACGCGATAGCAGAAAGCTTACTACTTATGTTTACGGTAACGCTGCTAATGTTAAGGTTCAGAAAAACAAAATATGGCTCTGTTTACCCGGCTTTCTAAGAGGTAAAGGTAATATGATAGATAAGGAGTGCTCGGTACAAGTATCGGGTACTCGTCACGGCCCCTAGTCGGGTCGTGACAGAAGTGGTATCAGAGCAGTTCGGTCCTAGGGTTTGTCTACGAGCCGTGTCCAGTAGAGTTTTGTTTATGGGTGTGTAGCACGCCACGCTTATAAACAGGAGGCTACAGGGCATTTAGGAAATATGACCTTCTTTGTGTCCTATGATCGTGCGATAGAGCTATGCTATCAGGTTTCCATATTCCTTTCCTAATCCTATGTTATGGTTTCAGTACTGTCGATGAAGAGATCAGCTTCAGATGATGGGGGCACCAGTAAGGCCCCTAGAGTATCTCCAGAGCCGAGTAGGGGGAGCCTCGGCTATTCGATTGAGTCAGACCCGTAGGAGGACCCAGCGACAATTCCTCCAGAGATTCTGACCCCTAGAGCAGGGGACTCCACAGACAGCGGCTATGATATAGATCCCTCAGAGGATTCGACGATGACTCCCCCAGAGATTCTTACCTCCAGGGAGGAGGATAGTCATGGAACAGACCCGTCAGAGCACTCTTCTGGGACGACGGATGAGGAGGCTTCCGGGGGCACGCCAGTTACCCCCGAGATGGAGGACCGTGCCAGTCCGGCCACCTCGGAGAGTGCTACGGATTTCTCCTGTCCCTTGTTCCGGCCATCAGGGAACCAGGAATCACCGCTATTCTCTTCGGATTCGAACGCGAGAAATGACGAGGGTCGAGCGAGCGATGAGCAGACAGACGAGGATGAAGAACATACTTCACATGGTAGCTCCCCGGGCCAGGATCGAGATTGATCGGCTACAGGTATGTGAGATTTTCTTTAAAACTTTCTATGTATGCGTAACCTCTGCAGGAATACTAATTAATAACGGCAGATAGAAATTCGAAAAGGGGTCAAAGATTTAGCGATTATAAGTAATGGCGACTGAGATGTCCCCGCCACCAGTGTGAATTTAGAAACCCCGGTAAAAGATAGTTCTATGTATGGATGGGAGTAAATAGCGAAGATTTAAGCAGAGGCAATATGGTAGTTGTATGGTTAAGAAAGTGAAGATAGGAGCGGGACCCACCGTGAGGACGTTTTGGGAGCTGTTAGAACCCTGACTTACTTTAAATAACGTGACAAAAGCCGTACGGGGCAGTCGGTAAAATTACACCAGCGTTCGCGTATTAAAATGCACTAGAGTTTCAAGGTTAACCGTGCTCAGGTGGGAGCAATCTCAGGATGGGTGACCCCCTGGGAAATATGCTGAAAATTTCATAAATGCGGGAACAAGAGACGAGGGTAAAATTAGGCGGCCCAAAGTAAATTGGAGTGCGTAGAGTGGTTAGAAACCCCATGGGAGTCATGCAGGCCAAGATGGACTGGACTAGTGGAATGAGAGGAAGCACGACAGAGCTTCAGAACTAAAGGAAGTTCGATTAGCTTCTGGAAGTAACATGGTGGTGGAAATGTATATAAGCATATGACATCTTATATGTGACCATAGAACCCTAACAACCAGTGTCGCAATGCATGGAACATGTTAGTTGAATGAAACTCAGAGGACGCGACGAAGGAAAAAGGGTATGGATGTCACAGGGTGAGACCGATATTGATTCCACACTAGCTAATGCAAGGAATCCACGATATGGCGATATACGGGAACATGTCTAGTGAGGGGATGGATGCGGCAGACTATACAGAGAAGGAATTACAACTGTAAGGATCGCAAGAGGCGACGATCATCTAAAGGGCAGAGGCGTGCGTAGGATCCTTAATGAAGGGGGGGAGAGCATGTTAGACCTAAAATGGGCTATGACGATTCAAGGACTAATAAGGGGGACTTACTAACGCAGGGCCAGTGTTCGGAGCTAACTCCATTGGCCTACGACATAAAGGCAAGTTCCTAAAATGGATACGTTAAGCGACATGCGAGATGTCTACGAAGGAGACCTCCCCGAAGTATTATGATACACTATGAGGCCAGTTTAACATTCGAGGACGAATGTTCTAAAGGGGGGGGAGGATGTTATATCCCGCGTTTTTGTACAATCGGATAATTCGAGGTAATTACGGGAAGATGGCAATCAAGGCCTTACTTTTATTTTGTTAAGCATATGAGTCGCTTATAAAGAATTTAGAAGCGGAAATATTAAGAAAGGTCAAGGGCACAAAAAGGAAATTCGCAACATGACTCGTGGAAATATGGAAGAAGGCCAAGGGCAAAATTGGGAATTTCAAAAATTAGTTTCGAAAATTACAAAAAAAAAATGGCCCATAATTAATTGGGCTAGAAAAAAAAATAATAAGGAAGAAACAAAGGCCCAAACCATGAAGGGGGCCGGCCATAGAGGTGAAAAAAATGGGCCAAGGCCATGAAAATTTATCCATGTGATAAATGTTATTAAAAGGAGGCTTATCTTCATTCTTGTTCAAGAAACTTCAAGAAGAAAAATAAAACAAGAGAGAGCAAAGGGGACGGCTAGAACAAGAAAAAAAAAAAAGAGAAAAAAATTTGGAGCCTTAATCCTAGGTTCAAAAATCCCTTCCTCTTGAATTCTTGCTAAGTGCATGACTCTCTCCAACATGGTATAATCATTTGAGCAAGGGAACAACTTTAGTGGCAAGTGGAAATTTTGGAAAAAGGTAAGAATTCTATTCCTTTATATGTTGTAGAAGGATTATGCGTGATGTAGAAGGTAGAAGTGAATGAAAAGCATGAATATGTTGTGTTGTGGATGGGGCCGTGTGATGTGTGTGAGTGTGTGAGGCCGTGTGATGTTGTGTGGGTGAAGGAAAGATGCACAAATATCAATTAGTATGCTAATTGTGTTGTAATGGCCTTTTGAATGCAAATGAAAGAAATTTAGTTCAAGTTAGTACGCAAAATGTGTTGTCGAGTTGTTGTCGGAAAGCATGTGATTACATTATAAGTTATGTAACTATGAGAATGAAGTTGTAGGATGTAAATTGTTGTTGTTGTAAATGAAATTAGAAGGTAAGAATATGTCGTTGGAATATATATATTAGGAGATTGCATTGTTTTATTGGAGTTGGAAGGTTTGGAAGAAAGTAGTAAATTGATATCATGTATCTTGAATTGAATGTATGGATCGCTAGTGTGATTGTTGAATTCATGTTGATAGTTTGGCCGGGTTTGAATTCCCGGATTGTGTTTGATGAGAATTTGACTAAATTGAATGTCGAGGATGGTATATTTACAGAGGAAATGCTGCCGAAATTTCGGTAGCCAAGTGTTTCCTTAAGATTCTAACTCTAAGTGTCCTAATGAGAGTTTTCGTAAAAATGACCAATTTGCAGATTTTGACGAGATTGCAACGTGAATTTGGAATAGCAAAAGGAGCGGAAAGAGGTATGTAAGGCTTCACCCTTCTTTCTATGGCATGTCTTAGGGGTAATAAGTCGGGCACGAGCCTCGGGGACAACCCTATTCCCCGGAACCCACACCTAAAGTTTTCTCCTTTTTGTTCAATAGAATTGAACTAGAAAGTGTGCCAATTGTTGGAAAAACCTCCTACACCCTTAGAACTTGTATAAACGGGACCCGATTACCCTAAGACCCTCACAAGTAACGCTATGACACGTAACATATGTAAATCGTATACGCTATCCCATCCAGCCCGAGGTGGGCCCGTTACTCTCGGATTTTCATGTAGCCTTGGCTGGCTTACTTGAAGTGAATCCAAAGGGGACCTTTGATCCCGATCTCGTTACCAAATGACAAGTACTATGACTACTCTAACGAGAATGTTTCTATGATGATAATGATCATGACAATGTTAGACAAGAGAATGTACCTATGATAAGTACGACCGGAACGATTCTACTACTAAGATTTTTAAGCTAAGGATTCAATGTGAATATGAAATTGATAAACTATTTTTGAATCGTATTTATATTCCCTAGCTCTAACTTTATTTTCTAAGACTCCAAAGCCTATGACTATCATCTATGATGCCCGCGATTTCATTCTACGGTTACTGTAATACTATTCTCCGTTGATAGTCTCGCCTTAAAATACTCGTCCCTTCAAGGTGAGAAAAAGCGATCACAAGTACTCCATAATGTAATCGGAGGTTACTGACTTTATGTCACTCCGATGGGCGTAACTTTCCTTGGACTCCCGTGCATGCTGGTTATATGATACAGGTATATGCGTATGGATATGTATATGTATATGTATATAAGATAAGTAATTGTATATAGGACATGTATATGTATAAGAGAGAAGTAAATGTACATGTATATGTATATGGGGAAAGGGGAAGGGCCACTGTTATATCACCACCTGATTCAGCTGGATTCCATCCTGGACGCGGGATGCCCGGACGCGGGATATGGGAGAGCCGTATGCGGCGTCTGTATATATAATGTATGATATGTATGATATAATATGTTGGGACATCGTTGGGGAGGAGGGTTGGGAGAGCCGATGTATTCAGCGTCTGTAAATGTGAGTAGAAGATACCGTTACTGAAATGTACTGTTTTCTGTATACGAGAATAAGTAATATATAAATGTTAATTCCTATGCCTATGAAAAGAAACGTTTCAAAGATGAAAAAACAAGCCTACATGACAGCCGGCCTAAAAAGGGGCCTTCCTATGTACAGGTTACTTTCTTGCCTCGTTATATGTCCTATGACTCCATGATATTATTAATCGCACTCTATGTTACTGCTTGTATTATTTTCCATGCCTTACATACTCGGTACACTATTCGTACTGACGTCCCTTCTTGTGGACGCTGCGTTTCATGCCGCGCAGGTTAGCAGACAGGTGGACGTGATCCTTAGAAGTTCTACCAGCCGTACTTGACAGCGCTCCAGTTGTTTCGGAGCCTCACTCCCGCGGTACTATTTTGTGCATGTATATTCGGGCACGACAGTACTCGGCCCTTTCTATGTATAAGTGTACTATGTCTAGAGGCTCGTAGACAGATATGCACAGTCACCTATGTACAGTTAGATGTATTGTATTTTGAATTGTTCGCGTCCCAGTATAACGCGATAGCGGAAAGCTTACTACTTATGTTTACGGTAACGCTGCTAATGTTAAGGTTCAGAAAAAAAAATGGCACTGTTTACACGACTTTCTAAGAGGTAAAGGTAATATGATAGATAAGGAGTGCTCGGTACAAGTATCGGGTACTCGTCACGGCCCCTAGTCGGGTCGTGACAGAAGTGGTATCAGAGCAGTTCGGTCCTAGGGTTTGTCTACGAGCCGTGTCCAGTAGAGTCTTGTTTATGGGTGTGTAGCGCGTCACGCTTATAAACAGGAGGCTACAGGGCATTTAGGAAATATGACCTTCTTTGTGTCCTAAGATCGTGCGATAGAGCTATGCTATCAGGTTTCCATATTCCTTTCCTAATCCTATGCTATGGTTTCAGTACTGTCGATGAAGAGATCAGCTTCAGATGATGGGGGCACCAGTAAGGCCCCTAGAGTATCTCCAGAGCCGAGTAGGGGGAGCCTCGGCTATTCGATTGAGTCAGACCCGTCGGAGGACCCAGCGACAATACCTCCAGAGATTCTGACCCCTAGAGCAGGGGACTCCACAGACAGCGGCTATGATATAGATCCCTCAGAGGATTCGACGATGACTCCCCCAGAGCTTCTTACCTCCAGGGAGGAGGATAGTCATGGCACAGACCCGTCAGAGCACTCTTCTGGGACGACGGATGAGGAGGCTTCCGGGGGCACGCCAGTTACCCCCGAGATGGAGGACCGTGCCAGTCCGGCCACCTCGGAGAGTGCTACGGATTTCTCCTGTCCCTTGTTCCGGCCATCAGGGAACCAGGAATCACCGCTATTCTCTTCGGATTCGGACGCGAGAAATGACGAGGGTCGAGCGAGCGATGAGCAGACAGACGAGGATGAAGAACATACTTCACATGGTAGCTCCCCGGGCCAGGATCGAGATTGATCGGCTACAGGTATGTGAGATTTTCTTTAAAAATTTCTATGTATGCGTAACCTCTGCAGGAATACTAATTAATAACGGCAGGTAGAAATTCGAAAAGGGGTCAAAGATTTAGCGATTATAAGTAATGGCGACTGAGGTGTCCCCGCCACCAGTGTGAATTTACATACCCCGGTAAAAGATAGTTCTATGTATGGATGGGAGTAAATAGCGAAGATTTAAGCAGAGGCAATATGGTAGTTGTATGGTTAAGAAAGTGAAGATAGGAGCGGAACCCACCGTGAGGACGTTTTGGGAGCTGTTAGAACCCCGACTTACTTTAAATAACGTGACAAAGGCCGTACAGGGCAGTTGGTAAAATTACACCAGCGTTCGCGTATTATAATGCACTAGAGTTTCAAGGTTAAGCGTGCTCAGGTGGGAGCAATCTCAGGATGGGTGACCCCCTGGGAAATATGCTGAAAATTTCATAAATGCGGGAACAAGAGACGAGGGTAAAATTAGGCGGCCCAAAGTAAATTGGAGTGCGTAGAGTGGTTAGAAACCCCATGGGAGTCATGCAGGCCAAGATGGACTGGACTAGTGGAATGAGAGGAAGCACGACAGAGCTTCAGAACTAAAGGAAGTTCGATTAGCTTCTGGAAGTAACATGGTGGTGGAAATGTATATAAGCATATGACATCTTATCTGTGACCATAGAACCCTAACAACCAGTGTCGCAATGCATGGAACATGTTAGTTGAATGAAACTCAGAGGACGCGACGAAGGAAAAAGGGTATGGATGTCACAGGGTGAGACCGATATTGATTCCACACTAGCTAATGCAAGGAATCCACGATATGGCGATATACGGGAACATGTCTAGTGAGGGGATGGATGCGGCAGACTATACAGAGAAGGAATTACAACTGTAAGGATCGCAAGAGGCGACGATCATCTAAAGGGCAGAGGCGTGCGTAGGATCCTTAATAAAGGGGGGGAGAGCATGTTAGACCTAAAATGGGCTATGACGATTCAAGGACTAATAAAGGGGACTTACTAACGCAGGGCCAGTGTTCGGAGCTAACTCCATTGGCCTGCGACATAAAGGCAAGTTCCTAAAATGGATATGTTAAGCGACATGCGAGATGTCTACGAAGGAGACCTCCCCGAAGTATTATGATACACTATGAGGCCATTTTAACATTCGAGGACGAATGTTCTAAAGGGGGGGAGGATGTTATATCCCGCGTTTTTGTACAATCGGATAATTCGAGGTAATTGCGGGAAGATGGCAATCAAGGCCTTACTTTTATTTTGTTAAGCATATGCGTCGCTTATAAAGAATTTAGAAGCGGAAATATTAAGAAAGGTCAAGGGCACAAAAAGGAAATTCGCAACATGACTCGTGGAAATATGGAAGAAGGCCAAGGGCAAAATTGGGAATTTCAAAAATTAGTTTCGAAAATTACAAAAAAAAATGGCCCATAATTAATTGGGCTAGAAAAAAAATAATAAGGAAGAAACAAAGGCCCAAACCATGAAGGGGGCCGGCCATAGAGGTGAAAAAAATGGGCCAAGCCCATGAAAATTTATCCATGTGATAAATGTTATTAAAAGGAGGCTTATCTTCATTCTTGTTCAAGAAACTTCAAGAAGAAAAATAAAACAAGAGAGAGCAAAGGGGACGGCTAGAACAAGAAAAAAAAAAAAGAGAAAAAAATTTGGAGCCTTAATCCTAGGTTCCAAAATCCCTTCCTCTTGAATTCTTGCTAAGTGCATGACTCTCTCCAACATGGTATAATCATTTGAGCAAGGGAATAACTTTAGTGGCAAGTGGAAATTTTGGAAAAAGGTAAGAATTCTATTCCTTTATATGTTGTAGAAGGATTATGCGTGATGTAGAAGGTAGAAGTGAATGAAAAGGATGAATATGTTGTGTTGTAGATGGGGCCGTGTGATGTGTGTGAGTGTGTGAGGCCGTGTGATGTTGTGTGGGTGAAGGAAAGATGCACAAATATCAATTAGTATGTTAATTGTGTTGTAATAGCCTTTTGAATGCAAATGAAAGAAATTTAGTTCAAGTTAGTATGCAAAATGTGTTGTCGAGTTGTTGTCGGAAAGCATGTGATTTCATTATAAGTTATGTAACTATGAGAATGAAGTTGTAGGATTTAAATTGTTGTTGTTGTAAATGAAATCGGAAGGTAAGAATATGTCGTTGGAATATATATATTAGGAGATTGCATTGTTTTATTGGAGTTGGAAGGTTTTGAAGAAAGTAGTAAATTGATATCATGTATCTTGAATTGAATGTATGGATCGCTAGTGTGATTGTTGAATTCATGTTGATAGTTTGGTTGGGTTTGAATTCCCGGATTGTGTTTGATGATAATTTGACTAAATTGAATGTCGCGGATGGTATATTTACAGAGGAAATGCTGCCGAAATTTCGGTAGCCAAGTGTTTCCTTAAGATTCTAACTCTAACTGTCCTAATGAGAGTTTTGGTAAAAATGACCAATTTGCAGATTTTGACGAGATTGCAACGTGAATTTGGAATAGCAAAAGGAGAGGAAAGAGGTATGTAAGGCTTCACCCTTCTTTCTATGGCATGTCTTAGGGGTAATAAGTCGGGCACGAGCCTCGGGGACAACCCTATTCCCCGGAACCCACACCTAAAGTTTTCTCCTTTTTGTTCAATAGAATTGAACTAGAAAGTGTGCCAATTGTTGGAAAAACCTCCTACAACCTTAGAACTTGTATAAACGGGACCCGATTACCCTAAGACCCTCACAAGTAACGCTATGACACGTAACATATGTAAATCGTATACGCTATCCCATCCGGCCCGAGGTGGGCCCGTTACCCTCAGATTTTCCTGTAGCCTTGGCTGGCTTACTTGAAGTGAATCCAAAGGGGACCTTTGATCCCGATCTCGTTACCAAATGACAAGTACTATGACTACTCTAACGAGAATGTTTCTATGATGATAATGATCATGACAATGTTAGACAAGAGAATGTACCTATGATAAGTACGACCGGAACGATTCTACGACTAAGATTTTTAAGCTAAGGATTCAATGTGAATATGAAATTGATAAACTATTTTTGAATCGTATTTATATTCCCTAGCTCTAACTTTATTTTCTAAGACTCCAAAGCCTATGACTATCATCTATGATGCCCGAGATTTCATTCTACGGTTACTGTAATACTATTCTCCGTTGATAGTCTCGCCTTAAAATACTCGTCCCTTCAAGGTGAGACAAAGCGATCACAAGTACTCCATAATGTAATCGGAGGTTACCGACTTTATGTCACTCCGATGGGCGTAACTTTCCTTGGACTCCCGTGCATGCTGGTTATATGATACAGGTATATGCGTATGGATATGTATATGTATATAACATAAGTAATTGTATATAGGACATGTATATGTATAAGAGAGAAGTAAATGTACATGTATATGTATATGGGGAAAGGGGATGGGCCACTGTTATATCACCACCTGATTCAGCTGGATTCCATCCTGGACGCGGGATGCCCGGACGCGGGATATGGGAGAGCCGTATGCGGCGTCTGTTTATATAATGTATGATATGTATGATATAATATGTTGGGACACCGTTGGGGAGGAGGGTTGGGAGAGCCGATGTATTCGGCGTCTGTAAATGTGAGTAAAAGATACCGTTACTGAAATGTACTATTTTCTGTATACGAGAATAAGTAATATATAAATGTTAATTCCTATGCCTATGAAAAGAAACGTTTCAAAGATGAAAAAACAAGCCTACATGACAGCCGGCCTAAAAAGGGGCCTTCCTATGTACAGGTTACTTTCTTGCCTCGTTATATGTCCTATGAATCCATGATATTATTAATCGCACTCTATGTTACTGCTTGTATTATTTTCCATGCCTTACATACTCGGTACACTATTCGTACTGACGTCCCTTCTTGTGGACGCTGCGTTTCATGCCGCGCAGGTTAGCAGACAGGTGGACGTGATCCTTAGAAGTTCTACCAGCCGTACTTGACAGCGCTCCAGTTGTTTCGGAGCCTCACTCCCGCGGTACTATTTTGTGCATGTATATTCGGGCACGACAGTACTCGGCCCTTTCTATGTATAAGTGTACTATGTCTAGAGGCTCGTAGACAGATATGCACAGTCACCTATGTACAGTTAGATGTATTGTATTTTGAATTGTTCGCGTCTCGGTATAACGCGATAGCGGAAAGCTTACTACTTATGTTTACGGTAACGCTGCTAATGTTAAGGTTCAGAAAAAAATAATATGGCTCTGTTTACACGACTTTCTAAGAGGTAAAGGTAATATGATAGATAAGGAGTGCTCGGTACAAGTATCGGGTACTCGTCACGGCCCCTAGTCGGGTCGTGACAGAAGTGGTATCAGAGCAGTTCGGTCCTAGGGTTTGTCTACGAGCCGTGTCCAGTAGAGTCTTGTTTATGGGTGTGTAGCGCGCCACGCTTATAAACAGGAGGCTACAGGGCATTTAGGAAATATGACCTTCTTTGTGTCTTAAGATCGTGCGATAGAGCTATGCTATCAGGTTTCCATATTCCTTTCCTAATCCTATGCTATGGTTTCAGTACTGTCGATGAAGAGATCAGCTTCAGATGATGGGGGCACCAGTAAGGCCCCTAGAGTATCTCCAGAGCCGAGTAGGGGGAGCCTCGGCTATTCGATTGAGTCAGACCCGTCGGAGGACCCAGCGACAATACCTCCAGAGATTCTGACCCCTAGAGCAGGGGACTCCACAGACAGCGGCTATGATATAGATCCCTCAGAGGATTCGACGATGACTCCCCCAGAGCTTCTTACCTCCAGGGAGGAGGATAGTCATGGCACAGACCCGTCAGAGCACTCTTCTGGGACGACGGATGAGGAGGCTTCCGGGGGCACGCCAGTTACCCCCGAGATGGAGGACCGTGCCAGTCCGGCCACCTCGGAGAGTGCTACGGATTTCTCCTGTCCCTTGTTCCGGCCATCAGGGAACCAGGAATCACCGCTATTCGCTTCGGATTCGGACGCGAGAAATGACGAGGGTCGAGCGAGCGATGAGCAGACAGACGAGGATGAATAACATACTTCACATGGTAGCTCCCCGGGCCAGGATCGAGATTGATCGGCTACAGGTATGTGAGATTTTCTTTAAAACTTTCTATGTATGCGTAACCTCTGCAGGAATACTAATTACTAACGGCAGGTAGAAATTCGAAAAGGGGTCAAAGATTTAGCGATTATAAGTAATGGCGACTGAGATGTCCCCGCCACCAGTGTGAATTTACAAACCCCGATAAAAAATAGTTCTATGTATGGATGGGAGTAAATAGCGAAGATTTAAGCAGAGGCAATATGGTAGATGTATGGTTAAGAAAGTGAAGATAGGAGCGGGACCCACCGTGAGGACGTTTTGGGAGCTGTTAGAACCCCGACTTACTTTAAATAACGTGACAAAGGCCGTACGGGGCAGTCGGTAAAATTACACCAGCGTTCGCGTATTAAAATGCACTAGAGTTTCAAGGTTAAGCGTGCTCAGGTGGGAGCAATCTCAGGATGGGTGACCCCCTGGGAAATATGCTGAAAATTTCATAAATGCGGGAACAAGAGACGAGGGTAAAATTAGGCGGCCCAAAGTAAATTGGAGTGCGTAGAGTGGTTAGAAACCCCATGGGAGTCATGCAGGCCAAGATGGACTGGACTAGTGGAATGAGAGGAAGCACGACAGAGCTTCAGAACTAAAGGAAGTTCGATTAGCTTCTGGAAGTAACATGGTGGTGGAAATGTATATAAGCATATGACATCTTATCTGTGACCATAGAACCCTAACAACCAGTGTCGCAATGCATGGAACATGTTAGTTGAATGAAACTCAGAGGACGCGACGAAGGAAAAAGGGTATGGATGTCACAGGGTGAGACCGATATTGATTCCACACTAGCTAATGCAAGGAATCCACGATATGGCGATATACGGGAACATGTCTAGTGAGGGGATGGATGCGGCAGACTATACAGAGAAGGAATTACAACTGTAAGGATCGCAAGAGGCGACGATCATCTAAAGGGCAGAGGCGTGCGTAGGATCCTTAATAAAGGGGGGGAGAGCATGTTAGACCTAAAATGGGCTATGACGATTCAAGGACTAATAAGGGGGACTTACTAACGCAGGGCCAGTGTTCGGAGCTAACTCCATTGGTCTACGACATAAAGGCAAGTTCCTAAAATGGATATGTTAAGCGACATGCGAGATGTCTACGAAGGAGACCTCCCCGAAGTATTATGATACACTATGAGGCCAGTTTAACATTCAAGGACGAATGTTCTAAAGGGGGGGAGGATGTTATATCCCGCGTTTTTGTACAATCGGATAATTCGAGGTAATTGCGGGAAGATGGCAATCAAGGCCTTACTTTTATTTTGTTAAGCATATGAGTCGCTTATAAAGAATTTAGAAGCGGAAATATTAAGAAAGGTCAACGGCACAAAAAGGAAATTCGCAACATGACTCGTGGAAATATGGAAGAAGGCCAAGGGCAAAATTGGGAATTTCAAAAATTAGTTTCGAAAATTACAAAAAAAAAATGGCCCATAATTAATTGGGCTAGAAAAAAAATAATAAGGAAGAAACAAAGGCCCAAACCATGAAGGGGGCCGGCCATAGAGGTGAAAAAAATGGGCCAAGGCCATGAAAATTTATCCATGTGATAAATGTTATTAAAAGGAGGCTTATCTTCATTCTTGTTCAAGAAACTTCAAGAAGAAAAATAAAACAAGAGAGAAAGAGAGAGCAAAGGGGACGGTTAGAACAAGAAAAAAAAAAGAGAAAAAAATTTGGAGCCTTAATCCTAGGTTCAAAAATCCCTTCCTCTTGAATTCTTGCTAAGTGCATGACTCTCTCCAACATTGTATAATTATTTGAGCAAGGGAACAACTTTAGTGGCAAGTGGAAATTTTGGAAAAAGGTAAGAATTCTATTCCTTTATATGTTGTAGAAGGATTATGCGTGATGTAGAAGGTAGAAGTGAATGAAAAGCATGAATATGTTGTGTTGTGGATGGGGCCGTGTGATGTGTGTGAGTGTGTGAGGCTGTGTGATGTTGTATGGGTGAAGGAAAGATGAACAAATATCAATTAGTATGTTAATTGTGTTGTAATGGCCTTTTGAATGCAAATGAAAGAAATTTAGTTCAAGTTAGTATACAAAATGTGTTGTCGAGTTGTTGTCGGAAAGCATGTGATTTCATTATAAGTTATGTAACTATGAGAATGAAGTTGTAGGATGTAAATTGTTGTTGTTGTAAATGAAATCGAAAGGTAAGAATATGTCGTTGGAATATATATATTAGGAGATTGCATTGTTTTGTTGGAGTTGGAAGGTTTTGAAGAAAGTAGTAAATTGATATCATGTATCTTGAATTGAATGTATGGATCGCTAGTGTGATTGTTGAATTCATGTTGATAGTTTGGTCGGGTTTGAATTCCCGGATTGTGTTTGATGAGAATTTGACTAAATTGAATGTCGAGGATGGTATATTTACAGAGGAAATGCTGCCGAAATTTCGGTAGCCAAGTGTTTCCTTAAGATTCTAACTCTAAGTGTCCTAATGAGAGTTTTGGTAAAAATGACCAATTTGCAGATTTTGAAGAGATTGCAACGTGAATTTGGAATAGCAAAAGGAGCGGAAAGAGGTATGTAAGGCTTCACCCTTCTTTCTATGGCATGTCTTAGGGGTAATAAGTCGGGCACGAGCCTCGGGGACAAACCTATTCCCCGGAACCCACACCTAAAGTTTTCTCCTTTTTGTTCAATAGAATTGAACTAGAAAGTGTGCCAATTGTTGGAAAAACCTCCTACACCCTTAGAACTTGTATAAACGGGACCCGATTACCCTAAGACCCTCACAAGTAACGCTATGACACGTAACATATGTAAATCGTATACGCTACCCCATCCGGCCCGAGGTGGGCCCGTTACTCTCGGATTTTCCTGTAGCCTTTGCTGGCTTACTTGAAGTGAATCCAAAGGGGACCTTTGATCCCGATCTCGTTACCAAATGACAAGTACTATGACTCCTCTAACGAGAATGTTTCTATGACTATAATGATCATGACAATGTTAGACAAGAGAATGTACCTATGATAAGTACGACCGGAACGATTCTACGACTAAGATTTTTAAGCTAAGGATTCAATGTGAATATGAAATTGATAAACTATTTTTGAATCGTATTTATATTCCCTAGCTCTAACTTTATTTTCTAAGACTCCAAAGCCTATGACTATCATCTATGATGCCCGCGATTTCATTCTACGGTTACTGTAATACTATTCTCCGTTGCTAGTCTCGCCTTAAAATACTCGTCCCTTCAAAGTGAGACAAAGCGATCACAAGTACTCCATAATGTAATCGGAGGTTACCGACTTTATATCACTCCGATGGGCGTAACTTTCCTTGGACTCCCGTGCATGCTGGTTATATGATACAGGTATATGCGTATGGATATGTATATGTATATAAGATAAGTAATTGTATATAGGACATGTATATGTATAAGAGAGAAGTAAATGTACATGTATATGTATATGGGGAAAGGGGAAGGGCCACTGTTATATCACCACCTGATTCAGCTGGATTCAGCGGGATGCCCGGACGCGGGATATGGGAGAGCCGTACTCGGCGTCTGTATATATAATGTATGATATGTATGATATAATATGTTGGGACACCGTTGGGGAGGAGGGTTGGGAGAGCCGATGTATTCGGCGTCTGTCAATATGAGTAAAAGATACCGTTACTGAAATGTACTATTTTCTGTATACGAGAATAAGTAATATATAAATGTTAATTCCTATGCCTATGAAAAGAAACGTTTCAAAGATGAAAAAACATGCCTACATGACAGCCGGCCTAAAAAGGGGCCTTCCTATGTACAGGTTACTTTCTTGCCTCGTTATATGTCCTATGACTCCATGATATTATTAATCGCACTCTATGTTACTGCTTGTATTATTTTCCATGCCTTACATACTCGGTACACTATTCGTACTGACGTCCCTTCTTGTGGACGCTGCGTTTCATGCCGCGCAGGTTAGCAGACAAGTGGACGTGATCCTTAGAAGTTCTACCAGCCGTACTTGACAGCGCTCCAGTTGTTTCGGAGCCTCACTCCCGCGGTACTATTTTGTGCATGTATATTCGGGCACGACAGTACTCGGCCCTTTCTATGTATAAGTGTACTATGTCTAGAGGCTCGTAGACAGATATGCACAGTCACCTATGTACAGTTAGATGTATTGTATTTTGAATTATTCGCGTCCTGGTATAACGCGATAGCGGAAAGCTTACTACTTATGTTTACGGTAACGCTGCTAATGTTATGGTTCAGAAAAAAAAAATATGGCTCTGTTTACACGGCTTTCTAAGAGGTAAAGGTAATATGATAGATAAGGAGTGCTTAGTACAATTATCGGGTACTCGTCACGGCCCCTAGTCGGGTCGTGACAACGGAGTCTTGTCCCATCCCTATGTCTAGCACTCTAGTAGAGGCTCGTAGATACGTATGTGTGGGTAGTATTGTTACATCTGACATTTTTGTGTATTCGAAAAATTCAAGGTAAATTGACTTGTAATGAATAAGGCCATAATTGGACATTCCTTGGTATGCACGTGTAGGTTATGAATTTGATGGTGTGGAATTACGAAAGGTGGCCAAGGGCAAAAATTGGAATTTTGGGAAGTTGTTCCATAAATTACAAATTCTAGCCTATTGGACAAAAAAAAGTATAAGAAAAACAAGGCCCATTAGGGAGGCCCAACCGGCCATGGTTGGCCCAAGACCATTAAAATTGGTCATGTGACTAGTCACATGACTAATTAGCATAAAGGATATATACATGAATCAATGTTCATCCCTTAGAACATTCAAGAAAAAAATATAGAGAGAAAGGGGGAGGTTTCGGGTGAAAGAAAAAGAAAGGAAGAAAAGAAAACAAAAATTGGAGCCCATTCCTTGGTTCTAAAATTCATCTCTTGTGAGATTTGTACTAAGCACAAGGGGCTCTTCAAGTTGATATAAAGATTGTGGCAAGAAAACAACTTCAACCCCAAGTGAAGAACTTGAAGAAAGGTAAGGATTTCATGATTTTTGTTGTGTTAAAAATGATGTATGTATGTTGTAGTGTGTGTGAATGAATGAAAAATATGGAAATTTGGTGTGTTGGAATTTTTGGATGTGTGGCCGAATGCATATAGGGTTATTGCATGATTTTAATGGTTTGAATTCTTGTGTAAGTTAGTTGTAGTGTGGTGGAAATTGTATTAGAAATGAAAGTGGAATGAACTAGTGAAATTTGGAAAATATAGCATGTGGCCGTGTGGTGTGGGTTGGTGTTGGAAGGTGAATTGAATCTTGTTAGCATGTTAATTATGTGGTTATGGAAGATTGGTTATTAAGTTGTTGAAGGAAATTATTGAACTTTGTTATGACTTGTGTATAAGTGAAAATGAAAGTGTTAAGAGGTAAATTATGCTTATGACAATGAACTTGGAATATAAAAATGTGTTGATGAGTTTGCATGTTGAAAGTTAGGAAGGAATTGGAAAAGTAGTGACTTGATGGAAAGTTGAATGTTTGTGAATTTTATGAATATCTTGTGAATATTATGTGAACATGTTATGGATGCCTCCGATGTATGTCGTAATGATTTTGATGGATAATGGCTATGAAAATAATAAGTTTGGTTTGGAAATGTAAGTTTGAAACGAAAAATGTTTCGTTATGTTGGAAGATGGCTAACGATGCCTTAATGTATGTCTTGATGTTTGTTGTTGTTTTGATATCATTCTCTGGGTTGTTGTGTTGGTTGTTGGCTGTGTTTTAACTTTTGGGGATGTCGTATATACAGAGGAAATGCTGCCGAAATTTCGGTAGGCAAGTATGTGTAAGCTTGGGGTATTGAAAGAATGAGACTAACCAAATGGTAAATTTGACCATTTCCAGATTTTGGACGAAATTTGGAGTGACGCCAAGCGAGCATAAGGCGCCAGCGAGGTATGTGAAGCACTTCTCTACGTTCCTAGGCATGTTCTGGATGTGGTAGGCTCGACCGCGAGCCTTAAGTCCGACTCCGTTCCCCGGAATTCGAGACGGAAAACCGCTCCAATTCCTTCAATTCAGTTGAACCTGTTTTCTTACAAATTGCCCTTAAAGTGAGATTTTGTACAAAATTTCCCCAAACGGAGTCGGAACACTTCCGAATGAGTATGGGTTACCTCATAAGGTCAATTAGCAATAATTTACGTATATAGCCTCGGGTTGGTCCGAGGTGGGCCCATAAGGCCCGATACTTCCGGTACGATTTTAAATACTTCTGTTTCGGGTCCGATTTTCTCTAAAAACTTCTGAATTTTTTTTTTTTTTTGTATATTATGGCTATTTTTGTGTAATCTATATAACATGCTTTCTGAACATCTGAGCATCCCATTCTGATAATCTGTCGTGCCTTCCCAACTAGGTTATAGGCGCGTACTATGCATACTATCTGGACATTCTGATTTTGGCTCGCCGTTTGGCACCCTTCAGTTTGATTGAGTCTGTATGTTGAGTCTGTAGGTAAGTGGTTTCTCATTTATCGATTCGTGTCTGTCTCAATGCATTCCTTCACTGCGACCCGGGCCAGGTTCTGTTATCGTGCACATTTCTCTGCATTGTTCACCGCGTCCCTCGGCGTACGGGTCGGGATCTGTATGTCTGTATGATCTGTGTATGGGGATGGCGGCCAGGATGGCATATGATCTGATTTGATTCTGTCTGTCCACCGCGTCCCGTACTAAGAGGGCCGGGTTCTGTTACCGCGCCCCCAGACAGGGCCGGGATCTGTATGAATATATGCGTGTGCCATCTGTATTTATAAAGCACACGCCTTTGTATGATTTTGTATGACTCTGTGCTACTCTGCATGCATAATTCTGTCCGTCATACTACTGTCTGTCCGTCTGTGTTACAACTATTTCTGTATGTCCGTATGGCTTCTGCTTTTGTATGTCCGTATGGATTCAGATTCTGCTCGTCTGTCCGTATTATGATTCCGTCTGTCTGTCCGAACTATAATTCTGTTCATTTGTGTGTAACACGATTCTGTATGTCTGTCTGGATCATAACTCTGTCCGTTAGTTTGACTTATGATTTTGCCCGTTATATTTCTGTGACTCTAGTTCGGACTATGTTTATATCTGTTACGTTCCTGCTTTACATACTCGGTACATTTTCCGTACTGACCCCCGTTCTTCGGGGGCTGCGCTACATGCCCGCAGGTACAGACGCGCCAGGTGACACGCCACCAGTGTAGGTCCTGACTCTGCCATTCGAAGAGCTCCTTTGACTCGGAGCATATCTTTTGGTATATATTTTCTGTCTTCTGTGTACTCCGTATGTATGTATATTCTGGGTACGGCGGGGCCCTGTCCCGTCATATGATTCTGTATGTCTGTAGAGGCCTGTAGATGGATATGTGGGTTACGGGTTTCGTCTGTATGTTAGCCTTATCGGCTTATCTGTAAATGTCTGTATGTTCAGGTATATGTATATATATATGTAAGTTACGCGCGTGCCGTAATTGTATCGGCCTACTTCTGTACTTCTGTTTTGAAAAAAAAAAAAAAAAAACTCTGTATGGTTCGAGTTCGATCAGGTAGGTACGTATGGGTGCCCAGTTAGGGTACCAGTCGCGGCCCACGGGGTTTGGGTCGTGACAAGTATGGTCTCACGGTTTCCTATATATTTTGTATATATTTTATTTTGATAGCCGAAGGGCTTATGTATATAAAGGTAAATATGTTTCAAAAAGGAAATGGTTTTCCTATGATTTTGAGTATAAGAATAATGAATGAAAGCAGGATGAGTACGATGGGTAATAGTATGAGCGGTGCTCGATGATTTGCCCTGGGTACCCACCATGACCCCTAGTCAGGTCATGACAAAAGTGGTATCAGAGCGGTTCAGTCCTAGGAAGTGTCTACGAGCCGTGTCTAGTAGAGTCTTGTTTATGGTATGTTGCGCGCCACACTAATAAACAGGAGGCTACAAGGCATTTAAGAAAAATGACCATCTTTCATCTTAAGAGATCGTGAGATAGAGCTGTGTTGTAAGAGTATCTCCTCCCTAATAGTGTGCTGTGATTTCAGAAATGTCGCCAAAGGGAAAAGTTACAGCCGCCCAGAAGGGCAAGACTACGATGAAAAGAAGGGTAGAAAGAGAGCCGCCAATGAATGTAGAAGAGGGCGAATCACATAATGAGACTCCATCAAATTCTTCTCCCACTCCGCCTATTATAAAAGAACAACAAGGGGCTTCAGCTCCAGCTCTTATGCCTCCAGTTCCTCCACCGGCTACTTCGGGTCAACAAGTGACCGAGGCTATTCATCTATTGACGTAGTTAGTTGCCACCCAGGCACAGCGGCAGAATGGGGGTCCAAGTGATCGAGCAGCTAGTACCAGAGCCCGTGATTTCATGAGTTTGAATCCTCTGGAGTTTTTTGGTTCAAAGCCGAATGAAGACCCACAAAGTTTTATTGATGAAATATTGAGAACATTGAAGATTATCCATGCCTCCGAAACGGAATCTGTGGAGTTGGCATCTTGTAGACTCCGAGATGTGGCGATATTATTGTTATATCCCGCATTTTGTATGTTCGGATAATTCAAGATAATCGCGGGAAGTTGAGGACGAGGTTACATTTTGATTTTGTTTAGCACACAAGTTGCTTAGGAAAATTTTGATGTGGGAAAAATTAAGAAAGGCTAGGGGTAAAAGGGGAAACTTGCAAGATGGCTCATAGAAATACGGAGGAAGGCTAAGGGAAAAGTTGGAATTTGGAGAATAATTTTTCATGAGTTACAAAAAAAAAAACCAAAAAAAAAAAAAAAAGAAATGGGCTTGGACTTAAGCCATTTGGCCGTCCACCTTGATGGGCCAAGGCCCATATGGAAGTAAATTAAATAAGTCCAAAGATGACTTATTTGTCATATTATCCTCATCTTCTTTCCTTAGGAAAAATCAAGAAACTTGGAGAAGCCCCAAGTTAGAAGGCCATTCGGCCATGCTCACCCCAACAAGAACCTTGGAAAGAAGTGATTATTGGAGCAAGAAAAACATCTATTCTTACAAAAGGCAACTTTAGCCAAGAGAGAAGAGAAGTGGAAAAGATAAGAATTCAATCTCCTTTTATATGTTATGAATTGTTTGTGTATGTTGTAGTATGTGGAAATGGATGAAAATCATGAAACTATGCATGTTGGGGTTTGGCCGTTATGTATTCTATGATGGGAATGAGAGTTTGATAATTCAAGTTGATGTTGAAATGGTTACGGGCTGATTTGGAGGCCAATGTGATTCCAATATCGTTTTTTATATTTGCGGGGATAATATTGCTAACGTGTGAATTTCTAAGTGTAGCTCATGAATTTGAAAGATAGAAATGTGTTGTTGTTGTTCTTATTACAATTGGAAGCTTTCGGGTAGACTGAAATAATGGTTAGATTATTTTGGGTATTGTACGGATTGTTTGAAGTATTCTTGAATATTGTTTGAATGGTTGCGGATTAATACTTGAATATGTAAGCAATTATGAATTGAACGTAAATGGAAAGTCGTCAAAGTTTGTAGAAGAAGTTGTTAATGTTGGAATGTGTTTTGAATGGATTGTCGATATTGTTGGCATTGTTGTTTCTAAGTTGGCCGATTTAAATTCTCGGATTTGTTGTTGATGATATAGCCGAGTTGAAATCTCGGGGATGTTGCAATTTCAGGGGAAATGCTGCCGAAATTTCTGTAGATTAAGTGTTGATTTAGAATTGGACTCTAAGTGTTCATGGCTAATGTTCTGTATATATGAATATTGTTGTAGACATTGCGGAGCGAAAGGCTTAAGTTCAGATTAGCATAGAAAGCGGGCAAGGTATGTAAGGCTTACCCTTCTTTCTTTTGGCATGATCCCTATGAAACAAGTATATGATATGTATGTATGATTCCAAATATATTCCTAATCTTAGAGCCACTAGGATGGCTAATATTTTTTAATCTCCATAAGTCACTTCATATGGTTTCAATACGTATCCATGATTCCGAAGCTCTATTGATAAGTTTCCGAGTTTGTCTACGATTCTTATTGGCCTACCGATATGAGTATACTTAGCATGGTTGAGATTATTGAATAATTGGATAATGAGCCAAGTATAAGAGTTCATATCTTTAAAATGATTTCTGTAAATATTAATTTTTCTAACTTCTACATACAATCTTGGATCGGGCCGAACGTTCCTCGGCAGTAATATATTATATTTACGGATCGGGCTGCACGTTCCGCTGCAATACACTGTATGATGTTCTGTGAGTATGCATGCATGAATCTGTTATATGTATATATGGTATATGGCGTCGGTATATTGATTTGATCCATAACGGTATTCGAAAGATAATCGATATGACTAAAGTCTTGATTTTTCAAATGCTAGCACGTCCGACTATTCCATCGAGTCTCTGATATACTTGATATGTACATATGAACTTAAAAGTTATAATTGATTTGATCTATATGATATCCGAAGGATACTTGATATGATTATTGCTTCGGTTTTCCAAAAATGACTTCTGAAATGCTCGTAAAAGGTTTTGTATTTCAAACGTCCGTAACTTTCTCATACTAACTTGGATCGACCCGAAACTTGTTTCTGAGCCTTCAGGAGACGGTAAGTATACTTGTCTATCGAATCTTGATTTATGTGCATATGGTTCCACATTATTCTGTTTGTGAAAGCCTCAGTTTGGATTTCACTGAGCCCGGGCCAGGATATGTTCTCGTGCGTACTCCTCTGCACTGTTCACCGCGTCCCTCTCACTTGCGGACCGGGGCACGTTATATATGATATGTTGACATGATGATATGATGACGGGGTGGTGGCCAGGAGGGCATATGATGACTCTATTTACCGCGTTCCGCAAAAGAGGGTCGGGGCACGTTACATGCATATATGATACGTGATATTGACATACATGATATATGATTCACCGCGTCCCTCACCGAGGGCCGGGGCACGTTATATGCATACATGATATATGATTCACCGCGTCCCTCACTGAGGGCCGGGGCACGTTATATGTTTACATGATATATGATTTACCGCGTCCCTCATGGGAGGGCCGGGGCACGTTATACGCTTACATGATATACGATTTACCGCGTCCCTCACGGGAGGGCCGGGGCACGTTATATGCATATATGATATATGATTTTGTCATGCATGACCCGTGTCTGGAAAGCGAGCTCTTTTGGCACTCTGGAAGATTCATTTATTTTCTGTACTTTTCTGACATACGATATCGGTATAGATGATTTGTGTCTGGAAGGTAAACATCATGGTATTCTGGATGGAGTACCTAGTTTTGTACTGTTATTCCGGTTATGATTCTGTTTTCTGTGTTTCATGCCTTACATACTCAGTACATATTCCGTACTGACCCCCTTTTTTCGGGGGTTGCGATTCATGCCCGCAGGTACAGACGCTTATTGTGGTGATCCGCCAGCCTAGGGTACCCATTCTGCTACTTGGGAGTGCTCCTTTGATCCGGAGTCCACACTTTTGGTACAGATCTTTCCGTTGTACATATTTATGTATATATGACTATTCAGCGATACGGCGGGGCCCTGTCTCGTCATATGATTATGTTATCTTTATTAGAGGCATGTAGACATGTATGTGGGTCATGGGTCGTCATGGTTCGGTTATGTCTGTGATTTGCGTCTACGCGGTCCTATTTGCTATGACAGCCTTAACGGCTTGTACGTATGTGTACATCTATTTACGTGTTTTGGTTGATATGTTCCACGACAGCCTTGGCGGCTTCTGTCTGATATGTATGTTACAGGTGACCGCTTAAGACGACGTTTGTTCTCAGCATCTGTATAAACTAACATATGTCGGATATGAAATAGTTATGGGTATGTCGATTTGGTAAGTAGGTGCGTATAGTGTCCAGCTCGGGCACTAGTCACGGCCCACGGGGTTGGGTCGTGACAATTATGGTACAATAATTGGATATCATCAAGAAAAGAGAATGCACCTCCTCCCGTTTAGCAAGAATTTATAGATACTTTTATCCGTCACTATTTGCCACCCGAGGTCTGCCGAGCTAGAGCGGATAGATTTTTAAATTTGAAACAAGGAAATATGAGTGCTTGGGAGTATAGCCATCAGTTTAATTCTGTCACGACCCAGCCCCGTGGGCCATGACTAGTGCCCGAGCTGGACACTCGTAAACGTACCTGTTAGATATAGTCAAACTGGACCTAAGAACAGTATGGAAACATGCAAAAGAACTACAAAGGTTCATAACGTCATCATATATAGATATCCCGATAACCTGTCTCCTGAGGAGTCACAACTAATCAAAACATAATATGTTACGCAAGCCGACAAGGCTGGCACTACATGTCAATATGATACGCAAGCCGACAAGGCTGCCACTACATATCAATACCATACGCAGGTCGACAAGGCTGCCACTACAGACGAACATATCAATAGCACATCGTATAGACACAGCTGAACAAACTTATACACCACCCAAAGATATGTCTACAGACCTCTAAGAGTATCGATAGTAAAATATGACGGGACAGGGCCTCGCCGTACCACTGGATAAACATATATATACATCAAAGGATCTGTACCAAAAGTATAGGCTCTGGAATAATGGAGCTCTCCAAGACAGCTGAGTAGAAATCCTAAGTTGGAGGATCACCAAATCGAGTATCTGTACCTGCGGGCATGAAACGTAGCCCTCCAGAGAAAGGGGGTCAGTACGAGATATGTACTGAGTATATAAAGCATGAAATACAATAAAGAGGATCATGACTGAAATAGATATCACAGGAGACAAGTATGACATTCAAAATACCAATACACTTGCCTTATGAAATGTAGATCATGCATATCAATATCATATATCATACCCGACTCATTATGGGACTCGGTGAATAAAGTCATCACATGCCATCCTTGGCGCCATAATCACATCATCATATCATCACATCATCACATCATCATATCATCATATATATATATATACCGTACCCGGCCCTCTAGTGAGGGACTTGGTGAATAATGCAGTGAAACTGTGCACGAAAACATAACCGGCCCGGGACTCGGTGATAGATATATTGAGACATGCACGAGCAGAGTAGTGAGCAACCATATGCAAACTAAGTCACATCTGAGACTCGATAGAATAATCAAAATGAACCATCATTTGATAATTAAGACAACAGTCAAATCAAGTACCCTTCGAATGTCACTATGGATTATATCAAAATAGAACTTCTAGAATCATAGATACGTATCAAGACACAATGAAATAGCTTCTGGAAATCAAGAACATTAGCCATCGTAGTGGCTCTAAGAATAGGAACTTCTTTGGAGATATACATTTGTCGTCTGTTTGTTTCATAAAGATCATGCTAAAAAGAAGGAATAGCTTTACATACCTTGTCGCTTCTCAATTTAACCATAACTTAGGTCTCGGGTTTCACCAATCTACAAAAACTACCAAATATGCCAATAATCAAATTAGGATACTCTTTCAAACAAATCCTTAATTACTTAGATATCTAACGATATTCGGGTAGCATCTTCCTTAAAAACTTAATAATCCTTATGATTCCAATTTATCCAAAATATCAATCACAATACCAATAACGATATCAACAAACACATATCCAAATAGAATCAAATCCATTCTTAAATCACCTCCAAAACAGCCCAATATACATTCCTACACCGATGCTTGTATACACTTCTTTATTTTCGTATATACATAGTATAACAACAACACAGCAACGACAACTACAGCCAATCCCACAATATTCCAACCCACAAAACAATTCATAACGACCACCAAACAGCCCACGTGATAACAACAACTATTTATCCGATTTCCAATATAACTTTCGTAATTCTTTCATCTAGCAACGTAGATACAACTCGGATAACTCAAATACATCTAGGAGAGGATTTCTTACCTTATATGCAAAGAAATGATCTTCTTCCACTTTACTTCCCTTCGAAGAAATCTCGGAGTCAACAACATGAAAAAACGGAACAACGAGATCGAAGCGATGAGCGAAACCCGTCACGAAATTAAATAACGTTGCTACTTGCTTAATCTTTTAAGTACCGAGCCTAATGTTTATGGAGTAGTACGTTGCTGTCCTCATTTTCATTAGATGAAAATGTTTTGCTAAAATTAAATCCCCAAGTTTACTATCTCTCTATAACTCACGGCCCACCCTATATATCTTTATAAAAAGGAAAGACTTACCCCATATGTGTTATCAAAAGGGATCTGAGGATGTATTAGTCACTTGGCTGCTTTGTGGCTGGTACACACCCGTGGAAATAGTTAAATTTTAACACTTATCCACTCTAACATTAACTTGTCCACTTTTTCTCCATTGCTTAAATATTACGTTAACCTCTTATACCCAATATTATCATGTGGTATAACATTAGTCCATAGCCTCTTTATGCACACAAAAAATATATATAATTTCCAATCACCATCATTACACTTTTAAGTCCTAAATCATTTCGGGACCTCATCCTTTTCTACATCGATCTCTTTATTTGCATACTTGAATATGACCAAATCCTTTGGGCTCGGGTAAAATTTCTCATGTTGGATGGTTCAATTTCCTAGTACAAAAATACAGAATATTATAGCTTAGACCGTATTTCATTCAAATAAATTTTGAACCTTGACGAAACCTATTTTATCTGATTCATTTGACTTCTAATCCTTTGAATACATCTGTACCATCACTCTAACCACCTATAAGATTGAGGGATAACCTCGCTTCCATTACTAGTGTCATTTAACTCGCACGCTTTCCAAAATGAAAATATAGGATGTAACACGTGCATTATTAAAATCGGGATTAAAAGTCCTTGTCTCATATTTCAAAAATAATCCTGTCCTTGAACTTATGTCGATTAGCTTACGAATAATCCAACGTACGAAAATACGGGATATAACATCCTTCCCCCCTTTGGAACATTCGTCCTCGAATGTTAAACTAGTCTTGCACTCCCAATACTTCTTTAAATGTTCTTTTATTGATTTATTCCCTTCACATGCCTCTTTCGTTGGTCGATTCCCTTCAATTTATTATAACGCATTCTATGCCTCTTGCTCTTGTCTCTCGAGGTAATAATTCCACGTCGTTGTCTTTACTCTTCTCTTTATTTCGCAGTTGGTTGACAGTTGTATTGCGAGCTCTTCTGCTGAAATCTTACTCACTCCCTGGTGCACTTAGTCATAACACGACTCTTTCTTCTTCTATAGTTACTCCCTTAAGATGTATCGTTTATTTCATCTTACCTCTTAATCTTTAAATAAGATTTTATAACTGTTACACCTTGGAAAAATCTTCCGTTGGTACGCAAGTGAATGAACTAGTGATGAGTACGAGTGTACGATGTTTCCACGAGTAAGAAATAACATTTGACGGCCCTAAGTGAGATTCCTAAGGCAATCGCAATAAGAGAGAGGTTATGCTCCGTAATGAATAATTATAGGTTTTGGAAATGTGAAAAAAACAATTGCAAGTTTGCATTCTGGCCAGTTGGTCATAAAATGAAATACGGACCGTAAAGTGGTATACGGTCCGTAAACTGCCATGTCGTATTGTGGCTTCCAAAACTTCAAACTTTCTGCCAAATGATCAAATGGTTAAATACGACCTGGAATACGGACCGTAAAGTGGTTTACGGCCTGTAAACCATGATCGTAAATCACCATGTCCCAGCCTGAGTTTCTGGTTCTGTTATGATTAAATACGGACGGTCTGTAAACTGGAATACGGACCGTAAACCAAGTTTACAACCACTGTGCACTTTAAATCAGATTTTTATGTCATTAAATAAGGGGACCAAGGCTTATTTCATTTCACTTCTACATCACACCCCTTCTCTATAGAACATCTCTCTACATATATTCCACAAGAATCCAAGGATATTTGGTGATCAACAACATAAATCAAGGGAATCAAGTGCAAGAAAACCATCAAGATCATCCAAGGTCAAGAAATCCAAATGGAGATAAACTAGGGTTTTGCTCAAAGTGGAGTATTATCAACTAAAGCTTGTTCCTACAACATTTAAGGTAAGATTCATGATATTTCTATGTTGTTTAAGGTAGTTAGGAGTTGAAATACTTGGATTGTAGAAGGATATAGAAAATGAGTCATGAATATGGAATAGTGTCATTTTGAGATGTAGTATGAATTGAGCTATGGGTCTTGATGTATTATGATGTAAATACGATATAAATGATTTTGAGAACATGAGATGAACAATGTACGTAAATGGACGTCGGGTGTGTTATGGCCATGGTTATTGATGAATTGAATGTAAGTCTAGAAATATGGATAATGTGAATGAGTAATGGCTATTGTTATGGCATCGTGAATTTATTATTGACGTTTGGGAGTTGAGATACGTTATGGAGGAGATGCTATCCGATTTTCTCTAGTTTTAGTCATAGATGCTAGCTATCTATTCTAATGATAGTATGACTTTAATGAAGGTAGAAACGCGATCGTTGAAGGGGAACGTACAAGCGATAAATAGTCGAACGGAAAGGTATGTAAGGCTAACCCTTCTTTCATAAGGCATGGTTCTTTGGCCAAACATCTAATCCTCTATACGAGTATGTTGTCTTTCAAATGATTTGATCTTCCGAGCTTGTAAGCTCATGATTCTTGATACGCTACGATTGTACTAAGTTCCTCGCATGACGAGTAGGCCTATTAAAGTAGATGAAATGAATGATGATGATAGTGATAATGGTATTGATGATGGCAATAATGATAATAACGATGACGATTATGATAATGGGGTTAAAAGTAAAGATGCTTATGAGCTATTGTGTATATGTATGACTATTATGGAACACCGAGCTTATATGGCAGGGTAGTATATGTATAGATGTATATGTATGTATATTTACGTAGCGCGCACACCACTGCAGTTGGGTATGGACAATACTGAGCCTTGGTAGGGCCAGGTATGTGTAACACTGAGCCTTGGTTGGCCAGGTATGTATGATCACCGAGCCTATATATGATCGGGTACGTGAAACATCGATCCTACGTGGCCGGCTATGTTATATAAGGATATGTATGAAACACCGATACTACGTGGTCGGGTATGCTATGTAAATGCTATGTATATGATATGATTATGAATATGATATGACTATGTATATGAATGTGAATAAGGGCATGTATACGAATACGAGCACAAATATGGTACGGGTATTATGGTTGAATACGGATAGTGATGTATGTACACAAATACGTATTAGCAAGGGAAAGTTCCTATGAAAGGAAAGTAAGTGCATATGACGATGATATTGTCATTTCCCATCCTATGCTATTTCTTATGTTGCTATATATGCTTTTATATTGATATTGACTATGCTTTACATACTCAGCACATTCTTCGTACTGACGTTCTTTCGTTTGTGGACGCTGCGTTATGCCCGCAGGTGCACAGGGAGACAGGCTCGATCCATAGCTACATTCTCAGAGACTACACAGCAAAGCTCCATTTCCTTCGGAGCCATAGCTTTTGGGTACTTATTCTTTTGTGTACATAATTATGGGCATAGCGGGGTCCTGTCCCACTTATGTGATATGTTATACTCTTCTTAGAGGCTCGTAGACATATGTATGTGGTTAGATGTGCTCGGCCTTGTCGGCCTATATTTTGTATACCGTTTTATTGGCCTCGTCGGCCCATGTACATTGATGTGGTATAGATGCCTATGATGATATAAAGGGGTTGTTGTCCGAAAGGTCTAGTATGATTGATGGATAGAAATGTATGTTTTACTATGCGGCTCACCTAGGTGTTATGTGAAAATATGTCAAGGGGTGCCCGGGTGAGATAGCACCGGGTGCTCGTCGCGGCCCCCTAATCGGGTCGTGACAATAACGCGCAGACGTCCCTCGTCGATTTATTAGACGTTACAATCCTTGGAGTATTTCTTGCCTCTCGGTAATTTGTAGACCCCTTACAGACTCTACGAATAAAATGAAATTTTCCCAAGGTGTAACATTGTTTCACTTCAATAACCTTATATTGCTCTGCTGTTACAGTCCATATTCTGGAATCTTCAGCATCATGTATCACTTCTCGACTTTCACTGTCACTTTACCTTTTAGCTCTTAATCTCGATCTTTAGAGTTGGCTATCAAGTAGCGCTGGAGTTTCCTCATATAATAACTTTACACAGCTGCCCTGTGCTCTAACTATCATCAACTAGTATAATTCTGAAAGAATTTTTGATTTGACATATAAGTTCACTATTTTCTAGTAGTCAGTTCGTGTTGACCGTCTCACTTAAACCATTTCATAATTTCCCTTAACCCAACTTGTAACACTTTAGGCGTATAATCTAGTGTCGTTTCTTTATCTTTAATTAAAACTCTTCTATTGCCTCTTTACTCAGATTTTGCTCTTAGTTTTCCTATCACACATTATGTTGCAATCTTTACAAGAATATGCGTAGGTACTCAAATTAGCCCAAGAAATACCTTAGCGTCGTCTCAGTAGTCTTCATGTTTTACCTTGCCTTCTCCCATCTTATCTTATAATCAGTATCAGGATAAATCTTCTGCTCAACCATGGCCATGTCCTATTTTCCCTTAGTATTGATTCTATTTCGGTAATTCGGCTTAAACCATCTTTACATCTTTCCTTAATGTACCCAAAATATCGTAACCGCATTGTTATTACTGAATCCTTATTCTTCTTATCACGTACTCACTTGGTCTCATTCTTAACATACAAATATTTGTAGGTTGCATAGCTATTCTTGTACAACTTGTATAAAGTATATTCAATCTTAGTCAGTCTTTCCTTCTCCTGGTTCATTCTGCTTTACATATCTCATTTGTACTAAAACTCACTCGTTGCCTATCTTTTCATACTCCTTTCCCTTCCTTTATTCACCCTTTGATTTTTCTCATATCCTACTATAGGAGATTTTTTGTCCCTTCTCCTTTGCTACTTGTAAGTCACAATATCATTAGCAACCAACTCTATTGCCAACATCTTAGCCTCTAACCCAGTATAGCATTGCTATCCTTTATAATGTCTCTTAAGTTACTCATTTCCATTCTCTTGTGGTATTCTTTATTTTTATAAGAACCCACTTTCTAATGTCATATTATTCAAGATCTTTACAGATGATTCTCAGCACTGTCTCAAATACCATCCTGACTTCTATCCATTTATTGCTGGCTTTCAGATCTTATTAACTTGTTTCAACGAGGGATCTCACTTGAAGTTTAAGCATCTATATCAAATATATTTCAGTGTCAATTGTTTACATCATACACCTACATTTCTCTCACCCGCTTCCCCCCTTAAGGGTGTACTTATCCCATTATCTGTTTATATACTGCTCTATGTCCCCATTTCCAATCTCAAATTCATATGATCCTTTTTCCAATTCACTTGGTATACTGTACCATATCCATGTCTTCTCTTTATAATTTATGACTTTAGTTATCCACGTATGAAACCTTAACAAAATCATGAAGCGACAAGAACCTTTCTATATATATAGTATAAAATCTCATCTGATGATCTGTACTCGAGTAATGCAACCAATGTAGCATCTCATCCAAGGCCACATTCCACTCACTCCAATCAATAATGATTTAGTACTTGTAGCCGTTCCAAATTCTCAATTAGGTAGCACTTATATTCTGATGATAAGTGCCCAAAGCTCTCTTATAACATTATCTTTATCCCAACCTGTATCCTATGTTTCCTCTAATAAATTTACAATACATCATTTGTTCCTCAACCTACAGTCCCTATCCTTTAAGGGTTTCACTGTGTCCGAGGTGTAGTCATATACACGCAATACTCCTTTATGCCTTATGCTCTCTCACCCTTGTTGTGCACCCAGTACCGACTAACTTACCCAAAATCATATCAAGTTCGTCTTAATAATGGTCTTATCTTATCACCTTGTCATCATACTACACCTTTAAGTTCATAGCTATATATTTGCCTTTTATTTTATTCTCGTACTCAATTAATTACATCTATCTTGGGCGCTTCCTTTAGTATTCCCTTACCGTTTCTCTAGTCTATGTCCATCTATTATTCTGTGCACGAGGAATCTCATGCTACCTTTGTATCCTTCGGAAAACACTACTCCTGCATAATCCCTTCCTCATTTTCAAAATGTATTCTGTTCATCCCTATTTGTTCTTATCATCCAAGTCATTTTCTAGCACTCGTTGCTCATCTTTCTATAGTTTGGTCTTTCACAGTTCCATCACTTATATTACTCGTGTTCTCGACTATACATGTCATAACCTATTACTGCACTGTTATCTCGCTTTCTTCTTATTTCCTTCTTTCAATTAACTCCTTCTTCTCTTATGCTCGCTATCATTTCCGTTATCGCATAATCTTTATTCTGAACTTTTCCTATAGAAGAACTTCATAAGTCTTTCTTATTCGTTCTACAGCTCGCTTTTCCGTTTCACATTGATCACGTCATATCTTTTAGTCACTTCCTCACTAGGCTTTACTCATTTTTATAACAATCCTTATTATATTCACATAATATCCTGTTCATAATCAATCCTATAGTGTAACACTTCTTAACCTTATTCACGATTCTTCCTATGGTTTAGTTACACTCTGTGGAGTAGGCGTACTTAACATTTTACCCTTTCTGATCAATCTTATCCTTAATACCTCTGTACTCTTGTCTAAATCATACTATTACTTCTTCTAAATATAAACTCGTCGTAATTTATCCCTGCTTGTCAATTCAGTTGATACCTCAATATAACACTCTATCAAAATTTGCCAGCCTTTTCTAAATCATCTCTTAGTATCACAAGCCCTTCCAAATTATCCTAGCATTTCTTTTTACCATATTGATATCGACCTCATAATTAATATTACTATCAATTTAACGGTTAACTTTATTTCTCGAACCCAGACTTGCAACTTAGTCAAAATCCTATCATTACTGTTGACACGACCTTTCAACACATTTTACGAACTTATATCTCATTCCCTTTTTATTTCTAGGAAAATTTTTGCAGAGTTTCCTCTGTATTTCTTACTATCTCAAAACCTACATGCAGGAAATACCAACAATGCCTCACAGGGCCAACATATATACATATATATTATCTCTTATCATAGCCACACAGGGCTTCCCATATCAATAACAATATGAAAATGATGAACTTACCTCATATGTCCAATTCAAACTGCACTTATTATACTTTTCTGTTTACTTTCCCTTTTAATCTTTTGATGCATTTCAATCATACCTGCAACATTCATACCATATCTAACATATACCCTGCTTACCGTTACTTATCTTTTTACTGATATCTTCCGCTCCTGCAGTTCACACCTTATAACTGAACTTACCATCAATATATATATCCAATACACTTTCTTACTATACTTACAATAACTTGCTTTGATGATGACCAGTTCACCATTCTGTATATAAAATTTCTGATAACGTAACCTTGATGAAATATCTTACCTCTGTAACTCCCAGTAGCATTATTCACCTTCTCTTGTCGACACCATTCTCCTGCTGAAATCAAAGGTCAGTATATAAGGGATATCATTTCCTATCGCTTGGCTTTATCGCATGATCTAGAGTAAGAAGGAAAGGTAACATCCTAAATGTCCTATAGCTTCCTGTTTATAGATTTGGTGCACAACACACCGATAAACAAGACTCTACTAGACATGGTCTGTAGACACTCCGAGGATGAACTACTCTGCTATCACTTCTGTCACGACCCAGCCCCGTGGGCCATGACTAGTGCCCGAGCTAGACACTCGTATACGTACCTGTTAGATATAGTCAAACTGGACCTAAGAACAGTAAGGAAACATGCAAAAGAACCCCAAAGGTTCATAACGTCATCATATATAGATATCCCAATAACCTATCTCCTGAGAAGTCACAACTAATCAAAACATAATATGTTACGCAAGCCGACAAGGCTGCCACTATATGTCAATATGATACGCAAGCCGACAAGGCTGCCACTACATATCAATACCACACGCAGGCCGACAAGGCTGCCACTACAGACGAACATATCCAAAGCGCATCGTATAGACACAGCTGAACAAACTTATACACAACCCACACATATGTCAACCCACCTCTAAGAGTATCGATAGTAAAATATGACGGGATAGGGCCCCGCCGTACCCCTGGATAAACATATATATACATCAAAAGATCTTTACCAAAAGTCTAGGCTCCGAAATAATGGAGCTCTCCAAGACAGCTGGGTAGAAATCCTAAGCTAGAGGATCACCAAATCGAGTATTTGTACCTGCAGGCATGAAACACAGCCCCCCGGAGAAAGGGGGTCAGTACGAGATATATACTGAGTATATAAAGCATGAAATACAATAAAGAGGATCATGACTGAAATAGAGACCACAGGAGACAAGTATGACATTCAAAATACCAATACACTTGCCTTATGAAATGTAGATTATGCATATCAATATCATATATCATACCCGGCCCATTATGGGACTCGGTGAATAAAGTCATCACATGCCATCCTTGGCGCCATTATCACATCATCATATCATCATATCATCACATCATCATATCATCACATATATATATACCGTACCCGGACCTCTAGTGAGGGACTCAATGAATAATGCAGTGAAACTGTGCACGAAAACATACCCGGCCCGGGACTCGGTGAAAGATATATTGAGACATGCACAAGCAGAGTAGTGAGCAACCATATGCAAACTATGTCACATCTGAGACTCGATAGAATAATCAAAATGAACCATCATTTGATATTTAAGACAACAGTCATATCAAGTACCCTTCGAATGTCACTATGCATTATATCAAAATAGAACTTCTGGAATCATAGACACGTATCAAGACACAATGAAATAGCTTATGGAAATCAAGAACATTAGCCATCCTAGTGGCCCTAAGAATAGCAACTTCTTTGGAGTTATACATTTGTCGTCTGTTTGTTTATAAAGATCATGCCAAAAAGAAGGAATAGCATTACAGACCTTGTCGCTTCTCAAGTTAACCATAACTTAGGTCTCGGGTTTCACCAATCTACAAACAATACCAAATATGCCAATAATCAAATTAGGATACTCTTTCAAACAAATCCTTAATTACTTAGAAATCTAACGATATTCGAGTAGCATCTTCCTTAAAAACTTAATAATCCTTATGATTCCAATTTATCCAAAATATCAATCACAATACCAATAACGATATCAACAAACACATATCCAAATAGAATCAAATCCATTCTTAAATCACCTCCAAAACAGCCCAATATACATTCCTACACCGATGCTTGTATACACTTCTTTATTTTTGTATATACATAGTATAACAACAAACACAGCAACGACAACTACAGCCAATCCCACAATATTCCAGCGCACAAAACAATTCATAACGACCACCAAACAGCCTACGTGATAACAACAACTATTTATCCGATTTCCGATATAACTTTCGTAATTCTTTCATCTAGCAACGTAGATAAAACTCTGATAACTCAAATACATCTAGGAGAGGATTTCTTACCTTATATGCCAAGAAAAGATCTTCTTCCACTTTACTTCCCTTCGAAGCGGTGAGCGAAACCCATCATGAAATTAAATAACGTTGCTGCTTGCTTAATCTTCTAAGTATCGAGCCTAATGTATATGGAGTAGTACGTTGCTGTCGTTATTTTCATTAGATGAAAATGTTTTGCTAAAATTAAATCCCCAAGTTTACTATCTCTTTATAACTCACGGCCCACCCTATATATCTTTATAAAAAGGAAAGACTTACCCCATATGTGTCATCAAAAGGGATCTGTGGATGTATTAGTCACTTGGCTACTTTGTGGCTGGTACACACACGTGGAAATAGTTAAATTTTAACGCTTATCCACTCTAACATTAACTTGTCCACTTTTTCCCCATTTCTTAAATATTACGTTAATTTTAACACACCTCATATACCCAATATTATCATGTGGTATAACATTAGTCAATAGCCTCTTTATGCACACCAAAAAAAATATAATTTTTAATCACCGTCATTACACTTTTAAGTCCTAAATCATTTCGGGACCTCATCCTTTTATACATCGATCTCTTTATTTGCATACTTGAATATGACCAAATCCTTTGGGCTCGGGTAAAATTTCTCATGTTGGATGGTTCAATTTCCTTGTCCAAAAATATGGAATATTATAGCTTGGACCGTATTTCATTCAAATAAATTTTGAACCTCGACGAAACCTATTTTATCCGATTCATTTGACTTCTAATCCTTTGAATACATCTGTATCATCACTCTAACCACCTATAAGATTGAGGGATAACCTCGCTTCCATTACTAGTGTCATTTAATCTCGCATGCTTTCCAAAATGAAAATATAGGATGTAACACGTGCATTATTAAAATCGGCATTAAAAGTCCTTGTCTCATATCTCCAAAATAATCCTGTCCTTGAACTTATATCGATTAGCTTATGAATAATCCAACGTACGAAAATACGGGATATAACAAATTCATTGGCTAGATATGCTCCGACTATGGTGGCCAACATGGGGGATAGAGTGCACAGATTCGTGAGTGGATTAGGGCCCCATTTGTTCAAGGACTGCTTGACGGCTTCGTTGCAAGATGGGATGGATATCTCCCGCATTCAAGCCCATGGCTAGAATTTAGAAGGACAACAACATCCAAAAAGGGGTGATCGTGATATTGATAGAGGGCAAAGCATGAGGGCCAGATCTATTGGGACAGGTAGTGATTATAGAGGGGAATAAAGGCAAGTATATTCTAGACACTCAGGCCAGTAGGCGACTAGTGCGCCTCCACGATTTGCAGGTAGGAGATTTGATCGCTCCATTCCTTCAGGATAGGGTCAGAGTTCGAGAGCATCAGGTTCCCACTTTTGGGGGTGCTTATAGCCAGAGGAGACCACCAGTCCCATGATGTAGCCAGTGCAGAAAATTACACTCGGGGCCATGTCGTCAGGGCAAAGATGCGTGCTATGTTTGTGGACAGGCTGGGCACTTGATGCGTGATTGTCCCTCGAGGTATGGTAGAGGTGGGGTTCAGCCTACAGGATCAGCAGCTGGTTCCTCTTTAGTGCGCCCGGTAGGGCAGACTCCCCAGATTCCAGCAGGTCGAGGTAGAGGCAGAGGGGCAGCATCTACTTCAGATGCCACTCAGCCCCGTATGTATGCTTTAGCTGGGCGACAGGATCTTGAGTCCTCCCCGGATGTGGTTACACGTACATTATTCATATTTTCCCATGATGTGTATGCATTGATAGATCCGGGTTCTACCCTATCTTATATTACTCCGTATGTTGCTGGTCGTATTGGGGTAAAACTCGAGCCAATTAAACCCTTTGAGGTATCTACTCCGATTGGTGATCCCGTGATAGCTAGACAAGTGTATAAAAAGAGATACGTTACGAACATGACAATACCGATGATGAATCTAAGTCTAGAAGTTATAAAGCTCCTGATATGATATTCCTACGAAGCTAACGATCCTTATATGATTCCTATGATAGTATTTACCTTACCTCTCCATGACGTTCCTACCTTCCGGAAAACTAAGAGTCTATGTTCATGAATAGCCATATGGGATAAGGTAAGAGGCATGTTACGAATGCGATAATAATGATGATGAATCTAAGTCTAAAGATTCTAAGGCCTATAATACTATGGTTCTACAAGGCTAATGATCCATATTACGATCCATTGATGTTGTTCATTGACTACACTCACCTTATATGCTAATTTCTTCAAGGTGAGGCATAATGCTTATGAATGCTCCATAATGTAATCGGGGGCTGTTGACCTTATGTCACCCCAACATTGTTATAGATTGTCTATAAGCCCTAATGCATGTCCTATGACTAATATTCCGAAAAGTTACGAGTCTATGTTCATAAAGAGGGTTCCATATGAGATTAAGGTAAGAGACATGCCATAGATATGATGATGGTAATGATGAGCCTAAGTTAGAGATTATAAAGTCTATCATGCGATATTATTACGAAGTTCATGCTACGGATACGATACGATTTTCATAGATTGTCTTTAAATCCAAATGCATGCTCTATGAAAGGTTATGATAAGTTTATGAGATATATGTGATGATAATGATGATGATGTTGATAGTGATGATGATAATGATGACGATGATAATACTGATGACGCTAAAGATATTTATGGGCTTTTATGTATATGTGCCTATGTATGGCTATTATGAAACCTCGAGCTTATATGGTCGGGTAAAATGTATATGTATATATATATATATATATATATATATATATATATATATATATATATTTATGTAATGCGCGCGCACCTCTGCAGTTGCGTACGGAAAACACTGAGCCATCGTAGGTCCAGGCACGGATATCACTGAGCCTTGGTAGGGCTAGGCACGGACAACACTGAGCCTTGGTAGGGCCAGGCACGTATAACACCAAGCTTTATTATAGCTGGGCACGTAAGACACCGACCCCATATAGTCAGGCACAATACTACTATGATTATATATATGATATATGTATGAAAAGCCCAGATGATATGTATGTGATATTGTCGAGCCACTACATGGCCGTATACGGATAACGTTTAATGTGTATGAGCCGATTCGGTGTTATGATATATATATGTATGATACGACGATGTATGCGCTATGATGATACATGTACCGTGATAATATATGATATAGGCATGAAAGGTAACCTCCCTTAAAAGTTACGCAGGTTATGTCTTCATCTTATGTCTTATGATTCTTTATTATGTTCATTTCATTCATGTCTTACATACTCAGTACAATATTCGTACTGATGTTCGTTTTCTTTGGACGCTATGTTCATTCCCACAGGTAGACAGGGAGGCGATCCAGATTTATAAAAGCCGATAAGCAGACTTTTGAAAGCACTCCATTATTCCGGAGGTGCCATTGATCTACCATTTTATGTACATATATGTTTTGAGCACGACGGGGTCTTGTCCCATCCATATGTCTAGTACTCTAGTAGAGGCTCGTAGATGCGTATGTGTGGGTAGCATGGTCTCACGATGTTCTTATGATATGAGTATGATAAGTAAGGGAATGAGTGGTGCTCGGTGGTTAGCTCCGAGTACCCGTCACGGCCCCTAGTCGGGTCGTGACACACACTTTACCAAGAGTAGGGTGTGACAAAGTGGTATCAGAGCGGTTCTTTCCTAGGGTTGTCTGCAAGCCGTGTCTAGCAGAGTCTTGATTATGGTGTGCAGTGCACCACACTTATAAACAGGAGGTTGCAAGGCATTTAGGAAGGATTGACCCTTCTTTCTCATCTTAGATCGTGCCATAGAGCTAAATCATATGATATGATGTCCCTGATTCTAACCCCAAATGTTTTGATCATGGATAAGCAATTGATTATGCCACTACGAGAGAATTGCTGAGAATTGAAGTTGTTCATTCGAAATGTATGCTTCCTGTTTTATTAATATGGATAGACGTTGATATAAGAACTTGAGCAAGATATTATGGGTATTTGTGATTGCTCTATGGGCATTGGATGTGTTTTCTGGACTGTGGACAGGAATGAGGTAGTAAGAATTATAGAGGAAACTCTGCCAAACTTTTCACAAATTGAATTGTTTGCATGTTTATAGAGAAAGAGTAAAGGAAAAATATGACCATCAACCGTTTAGTAAGTCATGATTGAAGGAAGTTAATCAGTACGGGAAGTTTCACCCTATAAGTATATATACATCTATACGAGATCAAGATGGTTGTACTCATAGTGGAATGTTTTGCAAACTTCTAGGTAGATATTATTAAGTGGCAGACGGGTAAGAGCACCTTAAGAGCAAAGGAAATCAAAGAGGATAGAAGTACGAGAAACTGCGGTTATGAATTGGTTAAAGGAAGTTATATGACCATCGACAATAAGAGGAAGTTTAATAAATTAGTAAGGTTGGCGAAAGGTAGACAGTGATGGCATAAGACAGTGGACTTGGAATAGAGATACGGTGATAAAGGAAACAGGACAAAATTCCGAGGAATAGACATACATATGAGCAAGCTATGATATCGCAAAGGGAAATGAGAAGTGAATGACAGGATGCACTTTATAGGTATTTAATGACGAAGACAAGGATTGACTGGATGAAGTATTGGAGGAATTATGACACCCGCCAATGGGGAAATCAAAAAGTAATAGAGAGCTATGAAGCAAGATGATAAGGAAATGCAAGGAGAAGTTATGGAACTAGGTGGAGATGAGATCGCAAGGACAAAGATTAATGCATATCAATAGAGAAGACGAACATTTACGGAATCAAGAGACCTGCTTGATTAATGAATCAAAACAATAGATAAGTGTGTTAGACTATGGGAAAAGACTTATCAGGTGAGAGTCAGGCGAGGGTTAAGAGCAAAGGGAGAATTCAAAGGAAATGACTAAAGATATCGCGTTGGATGGGAACAAGCTGGTGACCAAGACAAAGGCCAAGAATATTTGTGAAGCGTAAGAAGGATACGCAGAGATCGAAGACAATGAAGTCGGTTTGAATTCGCTGCATGACAAATACCCTTAGAAAAGAGTTCACCCCTAATTTATTAGCCGAACTAAGGAATCAAAAACTTTAAGGGTAACTTGAAAGAAAGAAATCATTAAGGAAGAGATTTGAGATGTTTGATATAAGTAAAAGAGCTACCGTCAGCAAGCGCAAGTGCAAGAAATCCAACTAAGAGCAATAGGAGTTAAGAAAAAATTCTGGTGTTAAACTGATTGATAAATAAGGTATCGCGAGGATTAATTTGATTACTATGAAAAGCAAAGGATGCTGTGATATGACTAGTTTGAGGAAATCAAAATGGAAGGAATGAGAATGAACTAAACTCTAAGAAGATGAAGTTAGGGGATATCGGTGAGAACAAGAGATTCTAAATGAAAGAATGTATCACATAAAAGTGCAAACGGCAAAGGAAGAAAAATAACTTGAGCAATTCGAATAAGTTTTGTTTTAATCGAGCAAGTGAGCAAAGTAATTACCAGTGAATGCAGGTAAGAACATGGACATTTACCTTAGAGTGAACACTACTTTAACATTCGAGGACGAATGTTTTTGAAGGGGGGGAGAATGTTACACCCGTGGGTTCGTACGTGAAAATTTATAAGTGTTGGACGTTCTAAGTATGGATACTGGAGTACCCTTCAAGGATATATGATATTATACGAACTAATCCTATGGTCATGACGGTTTACGTTCATATAATAAGCTATGGGAAACTCCGGGACCAAGCAAATCGATGAAAATAAATTTGTCGAAAAATTGGAAAAAGTTGACAGAATTTTGGAGGGGTATATCACCTAGTATATAAAGAGTTTTAAGGAGTTTCAAAAGCCTAAAATGAAGTTCGTCGAGTCTAGTTTCCAACGCAACAAACCACTTGTCGATACGATATCGAAGTACAGAATTATGGACGTTACAAGTTCAGCTGATCGAGAAGAAACGCGTGCTACAGTAACCGACTTGCTACAGTGACCCGACCCGAATTTGAACTAATATAAAAGGGGCTTGCCCCCTCTTTTTAAGCCAAAAAACCTCTTCCAAATTGTTCCATATTCCTCTAGAAATTTCCCCAACCTCCAAACCCAAATTTCAAGCCTAAATCAACAATAATTCCCGAATTCCGATTCAGGCAACGTATAGTTGCGAGTATAGAATCGTATAGCGACGCGTGTGATTCAAGCTTAAGGTGAATAAAGTGAAGTTCTTCTACTATAAGGTATGTTATTGATATTATTTACATGATTAAGATGATATAAAGGTTTAGCAATTCTTAGAAAGGAAAGAATCATAGGAGAAAAATCATAAAGAGTTGAATATAATTCTTTGATTATGGTATTATGGATGTTGTTATGGTTGGTTTGAATATTGGAGAAACATCGTGTGGGATGTTTATGGAATATTTTGGTGTTGAGATTATTATGATTAATGTTAGTATTGATGTTGTTGTTGTTGGTTGCTGAATTACTATTTTGGGCTAGGCATATAAACAGGGGAGATGCTGCCGAAATTTCGGCAGATTCTAGAAAGATTTATTTAAAGGACTAAGACAAGCATTGAGTAGTTAAAGTTACTAACCAAAAAGGTATGTTAAGGCTAAATTCATTCTTTCTAAAGGCATGATTTTTTCATTATAAACCTTTGTGCCATATCCATAATATCCTTGCCTCCACAAATGCTAAAAGCCTATGAATCTCATAATCCTTATGATATTATTGAGCTTACTCATGATCTTGAGACTATTCTTTGTGACTGATCTCGCCTCATAATTCTTGTTCTTTCGAGGTGAGATATAGCGATGACGATTCTATTTCTAATGCTATCTAAGTTCATGATTCTCGAGACTCCCATGACCTCGTCGACTTCACCTTGAGTGTCACGACCCGGCTAGGGGGCCACGACAAGCACCCGGTGCCACCCCACCCGAGCACCCCCTTATCGTACATAACATAACATCTAGGTGCACCATAAGTCAATTCGTGTTTTTCTTATTGTTAATCATATTGATCCCATTAGACGACCATCATCATTTAACATATCATAGGCATTTGTGCCACATCTTAAGTACAAGGCCGACGTGGCTAACAAAAGATATACAAAACATGGGCCGACATGGCCGAACATCTCTACCCACATACACATGACTACGAGCCTATAAGAGTATGACATATCGTATAAGTGGGACAGGACCCCGCTATGCCCATAATTATATACACAAAAGAATAAGTACCCAAAAGCTACGGCTCCGAAAGAAATGGAGCTCTGCTATGCAATCTCTGAATAAGCAGCTATGGATCAAGTCTGTCTCCCTGTGCACCTGCGGGCATGACGCAACGTCCACAAACAAAAGGACGTCAGTACGAAGAATGTACTGAGTATGTAAAGCATGATCAACATCAATATAGAAGCATAATAGATATCATATGAAAATAGTATAGGAGGGGAGACAGTAATATCATCATCATCAAGTCGCTTACTTGCATACATCGTCGTTTGTATCCCATAATAATACTCGTACCATACTTGTGCTCATATTCGTATACATGTCCTTATTCGTATTCTTATACATAGTCTTATCACATTCATATTCATAATATATACATAGTCATTTCATATACATAGCATTTACATAGCATACCCGACCTCATAGGATCGATGTCTTATACATGCTTGACCAACCAAGGCTCAAGGTCATACATACCTGGCCCTACCAAGGCATCAGGGTTATCCGTACCATCTGCAGAGGTGTGCGCGCGTTTCGTAATCGTATACATACTTTATACATAGTCATATACATATAGGCTTACCTGGCATCATAAGCTCGGGGTCTTATCATAGCCCTTCATAGGCATACATATACATATATCATAGCTCGTAAGCATCTCTAATCTCATTTTTACTCTCGTCATCATTACTATCCTCATCATTATCGTTACATCTACATTATGGACTTACTCGTCATACGAGGAACATAGTATAATCATAGTACATATCAAGGGTCGTGAGCTTATGAGCTCATAATGTCAACCATGTGAAGACAACATACTCATATAGAGGAATTAGGAATTTGGCCAAGAACCATGCCTTATGAAAGAAGGGTTAGCCTTACATACCTTTCCGTCGAACTATTCTACACTTGCACGTTCCCTTCCAATGCTAGCGTTTATACCTTCATTAATATCATAACGATGGCCATTAGTCATTCACATTATCCACATTATCTAGATTCCTCAATTTGCCTCTAATTCACCCACATTCATGGTCATAACACCCATCTTCATCCATTCGTCTAAAGTGTTTAGTTCATGATCTTAATACCATTTATGACACATTCATATCACAACTCAACAACATTCATAACTCAATTCAAACTATTTCTCAAAATGTCACTATTCATCATTCATGACCTAGTTGACCACATTTTCTACAATCCATGTATTTTAATTCTCCAATACCTTAAACATCTTTTAAACATCATGAATCTTACCTTAGAAGTTGTAGGAACAAGCTTTGGTTGATAATACTCCTCTTTGAGCAAAACCCTAGTTTTTCTCCATTTGTATTTCTTGACTTGAATGTTCCTTGATGATTCCCTTATCCTTGATTCACTTGTCTTAATGTTATTGATGGCTTATAATCCTTGAAAACTCATATAATAAATGTAGAGAGAAGTTTTAGAGAGAAGTGGTGTAATGTTGTAATGAAATAAAATAAGTCTTGATCCTCATATTTAATGAATTGGAAAATCTGTGTTGGGTGAACAGTGGTCGCCCATGGAGGTTTACGGACCGTATTCCACTATACGGCTCGTCCTCCATGGGCGTATTTAGCCATTTCCAGAACCAGAAGCTGGGCTGCCTTCATGGTGGTTTACGACCATGGTTTACGGGCCGTAAATCACTTTACAGTCCGTCCACCAGGTCGTATTTAACCATTTCCTCGGCTGGCAGAAAGTCGAAGCTTGGCATGGCAGTTTACGACCGCCAGTTTACGGACCGTATTGCACTTTACGGTCCGTATTTTGCAATATACGACCACTGGGCAGTTCCAATTCTGCAACTTCCCATATTTCTTAGACTTCTCATTTCAAACACCCCCGTCCATGCACATGCATTGCTCACCTTGTATCTCATCTTAACTTAGCCAACTTCCTCGTCTCACATCGGATACCTTCGAAATCTCGCCTAAGGTCATCAAACGTCGTTTCTTGCTCATGGACATCATGCACTCATATTCATCACTAGTTCGTTCTCTTGCGTACCAACGAGAAATTTTCCGAGGTGTAACATTAAGATAGTTGATCTTCTAAGGAAGTATATAGTGATAACGTTAATGCTAATGATGATGTTGATTTCATTTATGTATTTTTATGTATATGTATGTATGTAGGCATTGCGTCCCACTGATCAGTTCGGGATAACACCGAGTCCCGAAAGGGCCGGTTACGGATAACACCGATTCCCGAAAGGGCCGGGTACGGATCACACCGAGTCCCGAAAGGGCTGGGTACGGATCACACCGAGTCCCGAAAGGGCCGGGTACGGATCACACCAAGTCCCGAAAGGGCCGGGTACGGATATGATAGATGTATGTATAGTAAATGCATGTGGATGCATATGTATGTATGTTGTGTATGGATGTGTATGACATGTTTTTCCTATAGACGAGTAGTTTACATGACAGAGATTTTAAGAAGAGTACGAGGTATAATTACTTACTTTATCTTATGTTTTCTTCACTCTGATATCATGCTACCATTCATACCTTACATACTCAGTACATTGTTCGTACTGACGTCCCTTCTTGTGGACGCTGCGCTCATGCCCGCAGGTGCAAGTAGACGAGACGAGGATCTTCCGCAGTAGGCTGCTTTCAGGTACCAGTTTTGATTGGTGAGCTCCATTTCTTCCTGGAGCACTGTCGATTCTAGATATATATATATATATATATATGATTTTGTCCAGGGTATGTCGGGGGCCCTGTCCCGACTTGTATACTTCAGTCATGTTCATAGAGGCTTTGCAGACAGTTCCTGTGTACAGCTTAGTCATAGTGTGACAGTAGTAATATCGGCATCATGGGTCTATTGTACTTACGCATGATATTATATTCATACTTTGCCTGTTGATCTTATTGTTTCCATTTGAGACACGAAGTATGTAAGTTATAAGTTGGTTCTCTCGGTTCCTGTAAGGTGTCGGGTGCCAATCACACCTTACCAAGAGTGGGGTGTGACAATGATCACTCCATAATGTAATCGGGGGTCACGACCTTATGTCACTCCGACATAGCCAAAGATGCCTTCTAGTTCCAATGTATGTTTTAATGATAGATGTATAATAATGCTAAGCTATGATAAGGTTACGATAAGCTTATGATAAGGTCATGATATGCCCATGAGATGTATAATAATGATAAGTCTATGATGTGTACACGATGATACAATCCCACCGTGCCTAAATGGCCGGACATGTCACCACTCAGGCGGGCTTCTTGTTATTCCACCGTGCCCAAATGGCCGGACATGTCACCGCTAAGGTGGGCTGCTTATGATTCCACCGTGCCTAGAAGGCCGGACATGATCACCAATAGTGGGCGGCATATGATTGTTACCCGGACGCGGGTTAACGATGATGATATATATGATACAATGATGTATGCACTGTGATGATACATGTATTATGATTATATACGATATATGTATGAAATGCATCCACTCTTAAAAACTAAGCAGGTTACATCTTCATCTTATGTCTTATGATTTCTCTGTTATGATCATTTCATTCATGCCTTACATACTCAGTACAATGTTCGTACTGACGTCCGTTTTCTTTTGACGTTGTGTTCATGCCCACAGGTAGACAGGGAGGTGATCCAGACATGTAGGAGCTATTAGCTGACTTAAGGGCACTCCATTGTTCCGAAGGTGCCATTGACTTATTATTTTGTGTATATATATGTATTTTGGGCATGACGGGGTCCTATCCCATCCCTACATCTAACACTCTAGTAGAGGCTCGTAGATACGTATGTGTGGGTAGTATGGTCTCACGGTTTCCTATATATTTTGTACATATTTTATTTTGATAGCCGAAGGGCTTATGTATATAAAGGTAAATATGTTTCAAAATGGAAATGGTTTTCCTACGATTTTGAGTATAAGAATAATGAATGAAAGCAGGATGAGTACGATGGGTAATAGTATGAGCGGTGCTTGGTGGTTAGCTCCGAGTACCCGTCATGACCCCTAGTCGGGTCGTGACAAACATGTGGGTGAGATGTTGGCGGTGGTTATAATGAACTATGAGCGGGAAAATGAAGAAGAATTCCAGGAAACGGTTAATGCATTGGTGGGGTTGGGTACATACAAATACAATCGCAAAAAGCTTGATCTTGATCTAGAAAACTGTGAGAAGCCTCCCGCAAGCCCTCTATCCTTGAGCCTAACTCAAACCTCTTTCTTCACACTTGAGGTATGAATTCCTTGGACCAAGCAACACTTTTCCCGTAATAATTTCCGCCCGATTGATGGATGAGCAAAGAGAACAACTAATGGTGATCTTGAGAAAGTACAAAAAGGCAATTGGGTGGTGTATTGCGGGTATTGAAGGAATTCCTCTTGGAATTTGCACCCATAAAATCTAACTTGATAAAGATTGTGAACATAGTGTTGAGAACTAAAGGAGGTTGAACCCTCCTATGCAAGAAGTGGTTAAAGCAGAAATCATCAAGTGGATAGATGTCAGTGTTGTGTACCCAATAGTAGATAGCCTATAGGTTAGTCTGGTTCAATGTGTACCCAAAAAGGGTGGGATCACCAACTCGTACGGTTACCAATTGCAGAGTGTGCATCGACTATAGAAAGTTGAATCGGTGGACAAAGAGGGATCATTTCCCAATGCCTTTCATGGATCAAATGCTTGATAGGCTTGCGCGAAGAGATTTATATTGCTTTTTGGATGGCTACCCGGGGTACAACCAAATCAGCATTGCCCCGAAAGATCAAGAGAAAACCACATTCACTTGTCCCTACGGGACTTTTTCTTTCAAGAGAATGCCCTTTGGGTTATGCAATGCTACCGAAACTTTCCAACGTTGCATGATGTCCATCGTCTCCGACATGGTTGAGGAATCCATTGAAATCCTCATGGATGACTTTTCCGTAGTTGGAGACTCCGTTGATGATTGCTTGGGGAATCTAGACCAAGTATTAAAAAGATGTGAAGAAACAAACTTGGTGCTCAATTGGGAAAAATGTCACGTCATGGTAAAGGAAGGCATAGTCTTGGGGCACAAAATTTCGGAGAAGGGGCTTGAGGTTGATCAAGCCAAAATTGAGGTTATTGTTAAGCTTCCTCCCTCTATCTCCATCAAAGGTGTTTGAAGCTTCCTTGGGCATGCCGGATTTTATCGAAGGTTCATCAAGGATTTCTCAAAAGTGGTCAATCCTCTTTGCAAGTTATTGGAGAAAGAATCAAAATTCATATTTGATGATGCTTGCTTAAAGGCTTTTAATTGTTTGAAAGAGAAACTCACATCGGCCCTCATTATTATCGCTCCAGATTGGTCTAAGCCCTTTGAGCTCATGTGTCATATGAGTGGGTTTGAATTGGGGGTCGTGCTTGGCCAAAAATGTGAAAAGATCTTTCATCCGATTTACTATGCAAAAAAGACTCTCAATAGTGCCCAATTGAACTATACAGTCATCTAGCAAGAGTTGCTTGACGTTGTCTTTGCTTTTTTGAAATTCCATGCTTACTTATTGCGAACCCATGTGGTTATTCAAGCCGATCATACGGCTCTACGTTATCTCATGACAAAGAAAGATGCAAACCCAAGGTTGATACGTTGGGTCTTTCTTTTACAAGAATTTGACTTTGAAGTCAAGGATAGAAAGGGGTGTGACAATTAAGTGGCGGACCATTTGTCTCATCTTGAAGAAGGTGGGAGGCCATCACATGGTCTTGAAATCAATAAATCGTTCCCGAATGAGCAAGTGATGGCAGGGTCATATGATATGATTCCGTGGTATGCCGACTTTGCCAATTATCATGCCAGAGGATTTAAATTTCCACCAAAAGAAAAAGTTCTTGAGTGATGTGCGAAAGTTCTATTAGGATGAGCCATATCTATTCCGGGTTTGTGCCGACAACATCATAAGGCGGTGCATACCCGAAGTGGAAATTGTCACTACCCAACCCCGTAGGCCGTGACTAGTGCCCGATCTGGGCACTCAAACGCATTCCAGTATATGGCAGAAGCCGACAAGGCTTTATTTCAAATTTAGCTCATTTCCAGAAAAATTTCGGCAGAGTCTCCTTTGTTTTACGGACTATCCCAAATACCCTGCACGCAGAAAATACCAACAAAGGCCACACAGGGCCAACAGAGCAGCATTTAAATATATGCGAACCGGCCACCGCGGCGAATGGGATCGCCCAAACACAACATATACACACATCTGTACAGAAAGACCCCAACCCACAAACATGTCTACAGACCTCTAAACAGACCGACCGAATCATATGACGGGACAGGGCCCCGCCGTACCCATGAACGAGAATATACGTAAATAGAAATGACAGACTGTACCAAAAGATGGCTCTGAATAAAAGAGCGCTCCAAAATAGCAGAATAAGATCCTAAGCGGGCGGATCAGCAAACCTGTCGTCGGTACCTGCGCGGCATGAAAACGCAGCCCCCGAGGAAAGGGGATCAGTACGAAATATGTACTGAATATGTAAAGCCTGAATTACAGAAACAAACTCATCACTGGTACAGAACATACAGAAAGTAAACGGAAAATCCAAAGTATCAGATACATATTTTCAAATCATGCAGAGTGTGTACAGAAACGTATGTCATATCAAATCCGGCCCCTGCCAAGGGACTCGGCAGACAGAACGTGGCCACCCTCCCGGCGCTGGTGCCACAACACAGAAGAATCAGAATAGGGGCATAACCCCGTAACATAGTATGTCATATCGAATGGCCATAGAAAATCATATCAGAACAAGCGGACATGGTACATCATACTCCACAAACCCATGTACGCGTATACCTGCCCCCTCACATCGAGGCACGATGAACAATGCAGAGGATCACGCTTGACAACATAACCTGGCCCGGGCTCAGTGTGGGAAACATTGGGGCATCCACAAATGGAGTAGTGAGAAACTAAATGCATTAAAAATACCTTATATATTTCCATAGACTCAATGAGTCATATCAAATGACGAATCAAATCAATAGAATCGGGTGGAATCATAATAAGTGAATTTCAATGTCATAATGGATAACAGAAGCATAATCTTTCCAAGTTCGTCTCCAAGTTTCAAAACAGTTTACAAGACTTTTAATGGAATATTTAAAACAAGTCTTATTTATTAGTTAAAACATTTCTAAAAAAAAAACGCTCGAAGACAAGTCATAACCACAAAAAGGGTAAAATCGGAAATAGCGGGCCCACCTCGGGACAAACAAGGCGGTGGGCTCAAACTACGTATATTAAGCTTATGGGGTCACCTACGAAGATCCTAGGGCATTCCCTAATTTCCTAAGCAATTTGGAGGAATTTTGCCTAATTTTTCAATAAAGCATACAAAAAGGGTTCAATTCTATTGAACGAGAATGTGACGATTACAGACGCGGATTCCGACGAGCAGAATATTCTCCGAAGTGTGAATCCGATCCTAGTACTTCTAGGACATGCCAAAACAAGAATCGGGATAGCTTTACATACCTTTCAAGCTCCTTACGCCTCTCCAAACTCACTTCCCGTTTTGTCAAAAATCTGCAAATGGTTACGTTTACCAATTGTGAGTTATAGATTCTACGAATTCAACTTAACTCATATATGTCTACCGAAATTTCGGCAGCACCTCCCCTATACATAAAGCACCCCCGAGAATTCAACTCGGCCAAAACAATCATCAACAACCCAACAACAACACCCACAACAACAACAATCAATATAATACACAATATGACATAACTAGTTCTACTTGCCGACATAATGCCTTATCCTTTATTTCATCTTCAATTTCCAAACAAATCTCAATGGTTTCACATTCGTCATTAATCTAGATCATCACAATATAGTTTAGAAGCATTTCATATTGCTTCTTTAAATTATACACACGATATACATAATATACAAACTTTCCGCCAAAGTCATATTTCATCCAAAGCTTCTAATCTTTGGCATACATATTCATGACATGTTTTCATCTTCCAAATTCATCAATAATCATCATGACTTGCAACCTAACAACTTCATTTTCGCAATGTCGTCAGATCGTACTAAAACGACATAAGCTTCTACATTCCATTTCAATACAAACTTATATCATTTTATCTTCATTTACATTGCAAGCATCACAATAACACAACTAACACATTAAACAAAATTAATTCATTAGCATCCTACCAACACCATACCACACGGCCAAACCCCTATATTTCAACTTCAACCAAATTTATTCAACTCTCATTCTCCATATGAATTCCATCATACACACAACTAGAATACAACATAAATTTCAACTCATTTCACTTACACATTAACACACACACACGGCCACATTCTATATTCCATACCCACTTTGCAAACTTCCATTTCTCCATACAATCAACTCATTTCTACATACTACAACACAAACAATACTTCATAACACAATAATAAGGGATAAATTCTTACCTTTTTACTCAATCTTCTTCACTTGAATATAGGGTCAACTTGAAGAAACAAGACTTCTTCCTTCCAACCCAACTACACCAAGTTGCAAAGGGACCTTGAATTAGTAGGATTCCAACAAGAAAATAATTTTGGAGGCAAGATTTTTTAGGGTAAAATTTTTGGGCTAAGGCCGAATGGTCCCTTGTTTTGCTCTTGGTGTTTTGTTCCCTTTTCTCACTCTTAGCTTCTTGAGTCTTCTAATGGATGAAGACTTTTATGTTAATTATATTACATGGAAATTATTAGAATTGTTGGGTGGGCTTGGCCAAGTGGCCGGCCACCCCCTTCCTTTTGGGCCTCATTTTCCTTTCAATTATTTGGCCCAATGAATTAAAAATCCTTGTTCTATAATTCCCGAAACTAATTTCCAAAATTCTAAATTTGCCCTTAGCCTTCCTCGACACTTCCACATTAATATTCTTTCATGCACAACTCTTATGTTAAATAACCTCGACTATAACCTTATTTTTTACCAGTCAAAATTATTTCCAATTTTTCCAAAGGTGCGAAAACACGGGATATAACATCCTCCCCCCCCTTTTGACCATTCGTCCTCGAATGTTAAATTAATCTTATAGGGTCTGAAAATACTTTGGGGGAGTTTCTGTTTATGGACAGCACATATGGCACACATTCATTATTGAAATGGAATTAAGCAAAGATTCAAGATTACCTGAGGGCATAGGGAACAAATGAGGATATTTCTTCTTCATCTCCTCTTCGGCTTCCCAGGTCATTTCCTCCCTATTATTGTTTTGCCACAGCACCTTGACAGAAGCTACATCCTTGTTCCGTAGTTTTCTCACCTGGCGGTCTAGAATGGCTACGGGCTGCTCCTCGTAAGATAACTGCTCTGTCACCTGAATATCATCTGCAGGAAATATTCTGGAGGGATCACCAATGCATTTGTGGAGCATAGACACATGGAATACCGGATGTACAGCTTCCAAATCTGATGGCAGATCTAACTCATAGGCGACATTTCCAATTTTTCTAATAATCTGATAAGGCCCAATATAATGCGGACTGAGCTTACCCTTCCTGCCGAACCGCATCACGCCTTTCATAGGCGATACCTTCAGGAATACCCAATCGCCTACCTGGAATTCCAACGGTCGACGCCATTTATCAGCGTATGATTTCTGTCGACTCTGGGCTGCCAATAGTCGCTCTCGGATAAGTTTCACCTTATCAACGGCCTGCTGTATAATATCTGGGCCAATTAACTCTGTCTCGCCAATATCAAACCAGCCGATAGGTGACCTGCATTTCCTGCCATACAAGGCCTCGTACGGAGCCATCTGGATGCTGGAATGGTAACTGTTATTATTATAAGCAAACTCAATCAATGGCAAGTGATCATCCCAGCTACCTCTGAAATCAATAACACAGGACCGCAACATATCTTCAAGCGTCTGGATAGTGCGCTCGGCCTGTCCGTCACTCTGAGGATGGAAAGCTGTGCTCAGGCTCAACTGAGTCCCTAATCCTTCCTGAAAAGATCTCCAGAAGTTCACTGTGAATTGGGCACCTCTGTCAGTGATAATAGATATAGGAACTCCATGAAGCTTCACTATCTCTTTAATATAAAGCCTGGCATAATCCTCGGCGGAATAAGTAGTTCTGACGGGGAGAAAATGGGCTGATTTTGTCAGCCTATCAACAATAACCCAGATGGAATCATAATTCCGTGGAGTGCGAGGAAAACCTGTAATGAAGTCCATATTAATGATCTCCCACTTCCACGTCGGAATTTCCATTTCTTGCAACAGTCCACCCGGTTTCTGATGTTCAATCTTGACCTGCTAACAATTGGGACACTGGGCGACGAACTCTGCGATATCCCGTTTCATACCATCCCACCAGTATAGGCATCTAAGATCATGGTATATCTTCGTAGACCCACGATGAACATAATAGCGAGCATAGTGTGCCTCGCCCATAACCTGCTGCCGCAGCCCTGCAATATCAGGTACACACAACCTGCCTCTGTATAGTAAGGTTCCGTCTGGTGTAAACTCGAACGGAGTCTTCTCCTTCTCATGGGTTGTGTCTCTGTATCGAGCTAAAACAGGATCTTCATATTGATGCCGCTTGATATCTTCCTTAATAGATGATTCAGAAGCCCCTCGGACAGAGATCCGTGTACAGCCAGAATCGGCCAGACGAACCACAAGATTAGCCAACTGATGAATATCACGTACTAGCTCTCTCCTAACTGGCTGTAAATCTGCCAAGCTGCCCATAGATTTCCGGCTAAGCGCATCTGCAACAACATTAGCCTTGCCCGGATGATACAGAATATCCACATCATAGTCTTTCAGGAGCTCCAGCCACCTCCGCTGTCGCAAATTAAGCTCTTTCTGCTTAAAAATATACTGGAGACTCTTATGATTTGTATAGATATCCACATGAATGCCATATAAATAATGTCTCCATATCTTCAGAGCATGAATCACCGCTGCAAGCTCCAGATCGTGGGTAGGATAATTCTTTTCATGCTTTTTGAGCTGTCGGGAAGCATAAGCTATAACTCGGCCGTGCTGCATCAATACACAGCCTAACCCCAAACCAGAAGCATCACAATAAATAACATACCCATCGGGTCCCTCTGGAAGAGTCAGAACTGGGGCTGTAGTCAGCTTCTCTTTCAGCAACTGGAAGTTTCGTTCACAAGCATCAGTCCACTGGAACTTGGCTCCCTTCTGAGTTAGCCTTGTCAAAGGCGCTGAAATCGAAGCAAATTTTTTCACAAATCTTCTGTAATAACCTGCTAATCCCAGAAAACTACGTACCTCTGTGGGCGTCGTGGGTCTAGGCCAATTCTTCACGGCTTCAATCTTCTGTGTGTCCACCCGGACACCATCAGCTGCAATAACATGTCCCAAGAATGCCACTGAAGCCAGCCAGAATTCACATTTAGAAAATTTTGCATATAATTTCTGATGCCGAAGTACCCCAAGTACCGCTCTCAGATGATCTGCGTGCTCTGCCTCAGACCGAGAATAAACCAGAATATCATCGATAAATACAATTACGAACATGTCTAAGAACGGCCTGAATACCCGGTTCATTAAATCCATGAATACCGCAGGAGCATTAGTCAGCCCAAAAGACATAACTCTGAATTCATAATGCCCATATCTGGTCTGGAACGCTGTCTTAGGAATATCAGCCTCTCGTACCCGTACCTGATGATAGCCTGACCGAAGATCTATCTTCGAAAAATATTTGGCGCCCTGCAACTGATCAAACAAGTCATCAATTCTGGGGAGGGGGTATTTATTCTTTATAATTACCTTATTCAGCTGCCGATAATCAATACACATACGCAGCGACCCGTCTTTCTTACGCACAAATAATACCGGGGCTCCCCAAGGCGAAGTACTGGGCCTGATGAAGCCTTTTTCTAACAGATCCTTCAACTGCTCTTTCAGTTCTTTCAATTCTGCCGGTGCCATTCTGTACGGGGGATTAGATATAGGCTGAGTATCTGGAAGCAAATCAATAGTAAAATCTATCTCCCGCTCTGGAGGAAGGCCTGGAAGCTCATCTGGAAATTCATTAACCACGGGAACTGACTGAAGAGTCGGCGTTTCTACTGTCAAGTCTTGTACCCGAACCAGATGATAAATATAACCTTTTCTGATCATTTTCTTCGCCTTAAGGTATGAAATAAACTTACCTTTCGGGGATGCTGTATTACCGGCCCATTCTATAACTGGCTCCCCGGGAAACTGGAAACGAACTACCTTATTTTGGCAGTCAACATTAGCATAACAGGAGGCTAGCCAGTCCATTCCCATAATAACATCAAATTCAATCATATCTAATTCCACCAGATCGGCCTTAGTGTCTCGGCCATATACAGTTACAGAACAGTCTTTATATACCTGTTTCGCTATAATAAAGTCCCCAATCGGTGTGGCTACCTCAAACGGCTCTATAGGTTCAGACGTTATACCAATTTTACTGGTAACCAGAGGCAAAATATATGACAAAGTCGAACCTGGATCAATCAATGCATACACAGACCGAGAGAAGACCAATAATGTACCTGTAACGACATTAGGCGATGCCTCCTGGTCCTGGCGGCTGGACAAAGAATAAATGCGGTTTGAAGGACCGGTAGTACCAGAAGCTCCACCACGACCTCTGCCGCGAATTGTATCTGACCTAGAAAACTATCAAGGATGATGCGAATGAGACCCGGGCATTCAACGCGAAAAAATAGGTGACTTTGAATGGTCTGCAAGACATGTGCCTGGGTATCATCCGTAAGCGGAAGGCATTGAGATGGGACTACTTCATGCAACCAGCCGAGTATTGCCCAGTTCTCGTGAGGGAACTTTATGCTGCGTATGGGGCAATGTTAAATGCAAAAATCAGTCACTGCCAACCCAAAAAGAACCTTGAACACCTCAAATGGATCCTGATTTGAGGTACTGATGTTGATTGCTCAGCGGACTTGATTGGTACTGTCATTTATTAGCAAAGAGAAGGTGACCCTATTGAAGGATGGACCCTGCATACCTCAGAATATCATAAAATGATGAAAGAACCAAAGGAATAGCGTGCTTGGGTGGCTTCAATTACTGCATCTGGGACACCAGACTAGATAGACCCAGCAGTAAAAATCCATAAGAGCACTCTCAACCTCGAGGAAAATTTTTGGCTATCTCTAGTGTCCTCGAGGGTGATGCCTTCTAAGAATCACACTGACATAGCCATTGAGAAGTGTGTTCTTATTTCTTCCCTCATGTCTGGGTTTCTTGTTGATATGGGGGTGATTATCATAAATGAGATTAAGGATCGTTTCACCCAGAAAAATACTTCGCTGCCTTTTTATTGCTTGATCACAGAGTTGTACTGAAGGGCCAATGTGCGTAAGATTGATAGGTCGGACAAGATGGTCATGGCTGACCAAACAGTTGATATCACCAGATTGGTCAGCCGTGACCATCTTGTCCGACCTATCAATCTTACGCACATTGGCCCTCCAGTACAACTCTGTGATCAAGCAATAAAAACCTTATGTTTGCATTCCTGTCTCTACTTCAGCTTCCTGTAGGTACAGGATCACTAGTGAGGGTATGCGGTTGATTAGAGCGGGAAATGCCAAGATGAATCGACTTATGGGCCACATCTCTGGCTATGTCAAAGAGGCAACAGAGGCAGCTATGATACCATATATAGAGGCAGTCAGAAAGGTCAAAAATAAGCAAACATAGATAAAAGAGCGTGTGGAGGAAATTGAGCTTAGATTGGAGCGCATTGAGGGTGGTGGTGATGATGGCCTTCCAGCCATTCGGGCAGACTTGGAAAAGGTCAAGGCAGATGTTTAGGGGTTGAAAATCCCAGACAAAGATATTGGTGCACCCATTGTTATATCCCGTGTTTTCGCACATTGGGAAAATTAGAAATAATCTTGACTTGTATGAAATAAAGTCATAATTGATTATATTTAGCACATGAGTTGTTTATGAAAGAATATTTTTGTGGAAGTGTGGAATAGGGCTAAGGGCAAAATTTGGAATTTCGGAAAATTAGTTTCAGGAATTACAAAATATGATATACAAGCCAATTGGGCTCAAAATGTGAATTGAAATGAGGCCCAAAGAGAGATGGGGTGGCCGGCCAACTATGGCCCAAACCCATGGCCCAAAGTAATTTCCATGTGATAAATTAACTAAGGGGGGCCATATTATACTTATTATATATCATCTTCATCCTTTAGAAGATTGAAGAAAGAACAAAAAACAAAAGAACAAGAGCAAAACAAAAGGGGGGTTTCGGCTTTGGCAAGGAAAAATTGGCTATCAAAAATATTGCTCCAAAAATTTTTCTTTTGTGGTTTTCCTACTAAATTGAGTACCCTTCTCAACTTGGTGTAGTTGGTTTGGAAGAAAGAGGCCTTGGTTCATCAATTTGATCAATTGTCCAAGTGAAGAATACTAGAGAAAAAGGTGAGGATTCACTCCTTTTTATTGTATTATGAAGTCTTGTTTGTGTTGTAGTATGTAGAAATGTGTTGATTGTATGAAGAAATGGAAGTTTGCAAAGTGGGTGTGTGGTATATATGTGTAGCCGTGTGCATGTGTATATTGTATAGCCATAATGTGTTGAATTCATGTTATATTCTAGTTGTGGTGGTAGTGAAATGCATGTCGGGAATGAAAGTTGAATGAATTGAGTTGAAGTTGATAAAAAGAGTATATGGCCGTGTGGTGTGGAGTGTGTGGAATGGAAATGGATTAAGTTTATTTAGTGTGTTAGTTGTGTTATTGTGATTCTTGCAATGTAAATGAAAGTAACATGATATGAGTTTTCTTTGAAATGAAATGTAGAAACTTATGTTGCTTTAGTATGATTTTACGACATTATGAAAATGAAGTTATTAGGTTGCAAATTATGATGATCATTGATAGATTTGGAAGTTGGAATCATGTTGTGAATATGTATGCCAAAGATTAGAAGTTTTGAACGAGTTAGGACTTTGGCGGAAAGTTTGTATATTATGTATATCGTGTGTATAATTTGAGGAAACGATATGAAATGCTTCTAAACTATGTTGTGGTGATCTAGATTGATAATGAATGTGAAATCATTGAGATTAGTTTGAAAGTTAAGGTTAAAGTGAAGGTTATGATATTGTATTGAAAAGAGGGCTAAATAAGTTATATTGCGTTTATAGTGATTGTTGTTGTTGTTGATGTTGTTGTTGATGATTTTGAGCCGAGTTGAATTCTCAGGGGTGCTATATGTATAGGGGAAGTGCTGCCGAAATTTCGGTAGACAAATACGAGTTGAATTGAATTCGTAGCATCTATACCTTACAATTGGTAAATGTGACCATTTGCAGATTTTCGACAAAACGGGGAGTGAGCTTGGATAGGCTTAAAAAGCTCAAAAGGTATGTAAAGCTACCCGATCCTTCTTTTGGCATGCCTAAGCGTATTAGAATCGGATTCGGGCCTCGAAAGACTTTCTGCCCCTCGGAATCCGCAAGTGAAAATATCACTTTTTCTTTCAGTAAGATTGAACTCTTTTGGTGTGCTTTCTTGGAAATTATGCAAACTTTCTCTAAACCACTTGGGAAGCTATAGAACGTTCGTAGAACCTTTGTAGGTGACCCCATAAGTTTAAAATATGTAATTTGAGCCCACCGCCTTGCTTGTCCCGAGGTGGGCCCACTATTCCCGGTTTTACCCTTATTGTACTTAAGGCCTGTTTTCGAACGGTTTTTGAAAGGAATGTTCTGACTGCTCTTTTAACTACTAAACATAAACTATTTTAAATATTTCCTTAAGTCTTATAAATTGTTTTGGCACTTGGAATGACTTCAGAAAGGTTATGCTTCTGTAGTTCGTTATGACATCTGAAACCCACTTATTACGATCCCGTCTGACTTCGTTGAATTGGTTTGTCATTGATATGCCTCATCGAGTCTCTGAAAATATTTATGATATTTTAACTGCATTTAGTTTCTCACTACTCTATTCGTGGATGCCCCAATGTTTCCCACACTGAGCCCGGGCCAAGATATGTTGTCAAGCGTGATCCTTTGCATTGTTCGCCATGCCTCGATGTGAGGGGGCAGGTATACGCGTACATGGGTTTGTGGAGTATGTTGTACCATGTACGCTTGTTCTGATATGATTTGCTATGGCCATCTGATATGATATATTATGTGACGGGGTTATGCCCCCATTCTAATTCTTTTGTGTTGTGGCACCAGCGTCGGGAGGGTGGCCACGCTCTGTCTGCCGAGTCCCTTGGCAGGGGCCGGATTTGATATGACATATGTTTCGGTACACACTCTGCATGTTTTGAAAATATGTATTTGATACTTTGGATTTTCTGCTCACTTTCTGTACGTTCTGTACCAGTTATGATTTTGTTTCTGTAATTCAGGCTTTACATATTCAGTACATATTTCGTACTGACCCCCTTTCTTCGGGGGCTGTGTTTTCATGCCGCGCAGGTACCGACGACAGGTTTGCTGATCCGTCCGTCTAGGATATCTTTTCTGCCATTTGGAGCGCTCTTTTATTCAGAGCCATCTTTTGGTACAGTCTGCCACTTCTATATATGTATATTCTCGTTCATGGGTACGGCGGGGCCCTGTCCCGTCATATGATTCTGTCAGTCTGTTTAGAGGTTTGTAGATATGTTTATGGGTTGGGGTCTTTCTGTACAGATGTGTGTATATGTTGTGTTTGGGCGATCCCATTCGCCGCGGCGGCCGGTCCGCATATATTTAAATGTTGCTCTGTTGGCCCTGTGTGGCCTTTGTTGGTATTTTCTGCGTGCAGAGTATTTGGGATAGTCCGTAAAACAAAGGAGACTCTGCCGAAATTTTTCTAGAAATTAGCTAAATTTGAAATAAAGCCTTGTCGGCTTCTGCTATATACTGGAATGCGTTTGAGTGCCCAGATCGGGCACTAGTCACGGCCTACAGGGTTGGGTCATGACACCCATTCTACCATCGGGCGTAGACCTATTTTCTACTAGGCCCACTAGATCTACTAGGCCTACTAGACCATTGGTTGATGAGTTAGATGACGAGGAAGAAGAAAATGAGAATGAAGAAAAAAAGGATGAAGTGACTGTGGAGGAATCTGAGGATTAGGTGGATGTTGACCGAGCTAGTGAGATAGTGGAGCCGGCTCGAGTCAGTGAGACATTACAGGAAAACCGAGCTAGAGAGAGACTTGAGACAGCCCGCTGTGAGGTACTAAGGCAACACCACAACCTCCTGGGGTAGGTGAGGCCAGTATTTGCTCCGGTCCCCCTGCTGATATGCCACTCCCATACCCAGTTGGTCCTGAGACCTTCACACCTCCACCTGTGGAGCCTTTGAGTGGTGTCCCTGTTGATACTGCACCTATGATTGTCCCACCTTTGGAGATGCTTCCTACTGATCAGACTTCCCCTCTCCACATGGAGTCTGACGTTGATCTCTTAGACTCTACACAGTCGGACGCTTGACGTTTCCCCAGGGAGCTACTCGCCTTTTTTTTTATAGTTCATGCATTGGGACAATGCATACCTATTTTGTTGGGGATGGAGGTGGGGGTAGCTCATGTTTTTAGTGTTGGATTGTGGATATTTTTGGCGCTCTTGGGTTTTCTTTGCCAGTGTTCTTTCCCAACAGTAGTTATTTTCTGTTGAACATGGAATGTTTAGTTAGTGTTGATTGTATTATTTTTTTTTGTTTTGAGTATAGCAAAGTATCTTGACTTATATGGTGATGGTTTGATCAGTTTATGGCATGTATGTTTTCATCTTGGTTTGATAATATACCTCTCAAAAAATATTTTTGTGTGCACAAGTACTTAAAGGGGAATAGCATAACTGACATGACTCATTTGGTGACATATTGTTTACTAAAAATTTATCTTTTTTTGCCTTGAATTCTTGGTTGAGAAGTAATTAGAAACTAGTGAAGTAATCCCTATGCCATGTGTTGTGAGGTGTTGTCTTTTAAGTCTTGTGCATGATTGTGATCTATAACTTGCCCAGAAAGTGTCTCAAGGCGAAATCCTAAACTACACTTTGTTTGAAAGAGGATATCAGGCTTTCCTTGGATCGTTACTAAGCCTTAAATTTTCTATCCATTGCATGTTTTCCCTAGTCAACCCCTTTTTGAGCCTTAATTTTTTTTTTCTTTTGTGACAACCATATTACAAGCCTTATCCTTTTGTTCATGTTGACTCATCTTTTGGCACCCTATCTCTCTAAGTGATTCAGAAATGAAAACATTGGCTAAAACGCTCAAGTTTGGGGGTGGCGTTTGGCAATTGGTGAGGTGGAAGTTGATTAAGAGGTGAAAAGGCTATAAAAATGTGTTTATATATAAATATTAGTTTGTAAATAAAGGTTGTGACTAGAGGAATATATGTGATTCAAAGTTGTAAATAACAGTGGTGACTAACAGAATGACTAATGGGTGGTATGAAAAGATGGAGAAATAACCGAATTTTGTGAAGGAAGCGTGTTTGGTATTGCTTAGGGAGTTTTCAATTCACTCTTATCCAAAATATATCCTACCTTGACCTTAAGCCTTCAATACAACCTGCAAGTCCTAATTGATTTTGAACAAGGTGTGTTTACATTAGTGGAGAAATACTTAAAGGGCAAGCTTATGACATCGTATTTTTGCACTTGTACATGTTCTTTGTGAGTGTGAGTTGTTCTACTCTTTCGTCCCATTTGTTGTTGTGAATATGTGTGTTTTGGGACTTTCTTTGGTCTTTTGTGAGGGCATGTGGATTACCAATCTTAATGAAAGAATTGTTTCTTGGCTTAGAATTCGAGGTCACTTCCTTAAAGCTAATAATAATGTGTCACCGAGTGAAGTGATTAGTTAATGCTCAACCTTTGAGTCAATGCACCATGTTTTGCAAAAAGAAGAATGAGGGGTAATCATATCTTGAATGTGTGCTTGTAACTGATTACTATCACCATCGTAGCCATTACTACCTTTGAAATACTTGAACACTTGTCGTGTGCTATAGTTATTTTTATGTTGCTTGAGGACAAGCAAAAGTATAAGTTTGGGGGTGTTGATGTGCCGTGAAATTACGGCACATTCGATGCAAATTCCTTAGGCTTTTGTGACTCTTCGAGCACTTTTGTTGTTACTTTTCGTATGTTTGTGTAGATTTGTAGGATAACAGGTTTGGAGAGCATAATGAAGCAAAATGGAGAAGAACAAGCCAAAATGGAAGAATAGTGACCTGTGAGCCGCATGTGCTGCAACAAATGTGTACAGAGATTTTGGAAATTTGAAGAAATCGGATGCAGCATATGCGAGTAGCACCTGCGAGATAGGTGCCACCTACGAGATGCAGCATATGCTAGTAGCACCTGCGAGATAGGTGCCACCTACGAGATGCTTCCATGACCACAGGTGCTGCAAGTCATTTCTCTATAGTGCAAGACCTGCGAGAGTTATGTGCAATCGGCGACACGCAGGCAGGAGTGGAGGGATATTTTTATCCACAATTTGTTCCCATTTTGGAAGGCTATAAATAATATCCCAGGCTTTTGTAAAATAGATTCCATACTTTATTTTGTTGTCTTTTTGTGGAGGTTACATTGAATATTGGTTGGTGAAGATTTTAAGAGGAATCTTCCACTTTTTGTTGTCGTCTTCCCTTAACTTTGTAAGCATTTATGAATACTTTATCTACTTTTTTCTTTTACTTAATGGAAATGAGTAGCTAAACCCATTAGCTAAGGTTATGGGACCAAATGTGTTAGTTATGTGATTGGGTTTCATATTTAAACTTCATTTTTATGTTAATGGTGCATTCTATCAACTCTTCATGCTTTAATGTCTCTTAATTGTTACAAACATTGCTTGTGCCTAAGTACTTTTACTTTGCTTGAAAAAGAAAGTGAAAGTTAGGAAAAGAGTTAGATAGCAAGGATTTGGGTCATTAAATCCATCTAATAGTTTGAGTTAGCGATAGGAAAACTAACTTGAAACAAAAAGGGTGTGCACTTTTTCTACATTCTAAGGCTTGAGAACGCTTAGTAATGATATTTGTCAATTTTGTTGAGAGAATTTTGAAAACGTTATGTAGCCCATGTTTAATTGCATCTAGACATTTAAAGAATTTGGATTGATACCCATTCACATTACTTTCCATTAGAACAACAACCTTAGTCTCTTTTACCAATAGTTTACATTTTATAACAACAACTCTTAGAAATTAACGATCAAACTTCAACCCAATCATTATTATACCTCCTTTCCCTTGAAATATAGACTAATAGTCGAGCGTTACACTTAGCAAGTACATTTGTTCATTGTATTCTCTGTGGGATTCGACCCCAACCTGATTGAGTTTTATATTTGACAACGACCGCTTACTCTTAATTTTAAAGGTGTAATTTGGGCGTATCACCTTTCTCAGAATCCAGATCTACCAGTTCATATTGAGCCAAATCAAATGTATGTGCATTATAAATCACATAAGAGCATTAAATATCTCAATAATCAATTCAAGAACTTGGTTATCACAAGTGTACTATATTTCATGGAGTGATGAATACAACTAAATAATCAAGTTAAAAAAGTAGCACATATCATCTAATGCCCACACGGTTTGGCATTCTTGGGTCACGACCCACAACTACAAAATTACATTATTTTCCATAACATGGCACCGGTACTAGGACCAATGTTCATCACATCACGGGTACGATACCTCCTCTTTCGCCCTTAACCCTAATTATTAAACTTATTATTATCTTGTCAAAAAACATCCCTCAAGCGAAGATAAGAAGTCTTAATGTTCCATAAGGTCGAGCAACGAAATCACAAAATCCCCTTCCCCTTATGAAGTGTCTCAGAATTCTCCCAATCTATCAAATATGCAATGTACGTAAATAAACGAGTCCATAAACACCCATACTGCTATACCTATAATGTTATATCCCGTATTTTTGAACGTCAGATTATTTGCTGAGGTGGGACCCACACATCGAGATTTGTTTTTGGGACATCTAAAAAAAATTCATATGAATCACATATGAGAAGTTAAACACGACTCAAGAAGGACCCTTGGGCCAAATCAAAGTGGAAGTCCTCCAAACGAATATTTTTAAGAAAACGTTTTCGGGTGATCTGACTTCAAGGGGCAAAAACGGTATTATAAGTTTGGAATTTGTAAAGGTACCAAGAAATAGAAGTTGTAGATAATTGAATTAGCTTTCCAACCATAGGTCGGGGGTTCCCAGGTGACGTCGGTACAAGGAGATATGAACGTTTTAAGATCGAAAGGTCAGTGGGCTAGGCCCAACTCGGGACCAAACCGAGTTGGCCCAAAAAAATCAAAAAAAATAATAAGGCCCAAATTTGTGAGGCCCAACCGGCCATGGTTATGGCCCAAGCCAATATTAAATAAAATTTGGTCAATAAAAGGATGACTAAGTCATCCTTATCACAATAAGTTCTAGAGGTTTCAAGAAAAGAAGAACAAGAGAAAAGCTTAAGGACATTTCGGCCATAGAGAAAGTCCATGAGAAAAATTGATAAAAAATTCTTCAAAAATCAATCCCTACCAAGTAAAGGGTGCTTAACAAGGTGGAGTTGTTGTTGGAGCAAGAAAGATTCAAAATCATACAAGTTGTCAAGTTGTAGTCAAGTGAGAAGTTGAAGAAGAAAGGTGAGTTTTGATCTTTCTTTATGTGTTATGAATGGTTTATATGTGTTGTAGTATGTTAAAATGGATGAAATTCATGAAAGAGATAAAAATAGGGGTGTGGTCGTGAGGTATGGAACATGTATATGTGTGTAGAAATTGTGTTTTAATTAATTTATCTAGTGTTTGGTTATTATTGTTGTGAATGATATGTGGAAAATGGAAGTTGAGTAAATTTGGAGAGGTTGCAGTGTGTATGCTTGATGTTGGCCGTGTAGTTGTAGAGTAATATGGAAGAAAAGGAGTCAATTCTATTTAATGTTTTGGTTGTAGTTGAATTGTGGATGCTAGATTGCTAATGAATGCATAATAATCTTGTGAAGTTGAAGTAGGTGGAGGTTTGTTTTAGAAGTTATGTGAATTGAATGTAATGTTCTTGCATGCATGGAAGGTAATGTGGTTAGTATGATGTTGTTGGAATATAGATCATGAGGTTGTGATTGTTTTCATTAAAGTTAGAAAGTTTTTGGAAGAAGTAGTAAGTTGATTGAATATGGAAGTTGTTAGTATTGTTGTTGTTGGAATTGTGGTTGATATTTTGGCCGGGTTTGAATTCCCGGGATTGTTATTGATTGAAATTAGCCAAGTTGAACTTGGTGGGATGGAGTATTTATAGGGGAAGTGCTGCCGAAATTTCGGTAGCCAAATGTTTCCTTAAGACTTCAACTCTAAGTATCCTAATAAGAGTTTTGGTAAACATGACCAATTTGCAGATTTTGACGAGATTGCAACGTGAATTCGGAATAGCAAAAGAAGCGGAAAGAGGTATGTAAGGTTTCACCCTTCTTTCTATGGCATGTCTTAGACGGAATAAGTTGGGTACGCGCCTCGGGGACAACTCTCTTCCCCGGAATCCGCATCCAAAGTTTTTCACTTTTTGTTCAATAGAATTGAACTAGAAAGTGTGCAAATGATGGAAAGACCTCTTAAACCCCTAGAACTTGCATAAGTGGGACCCGATTACCCTAGGACCCTCACAAGTAATGACATGACACGTAATATATGTAAATCATATACGTCACCCCCATCCGGCCCGAGGTGGGCCCGCTACTCTCGGATTTTTCCTTACAGTCTTGCTTGACTTACTTGAAGTGAATCCAAAGGGAACCTTTGATCCCGATTTCGTTACCAAATGATAAATACTATGACTCCTCTAGCGAGGGCACTTCCATGACGATAATGATAACAATGATGTTAGATAAGAGAATATGCCTATGATATGTACTACCGGAACGACTCTATGACTAAGATGACTAAGCTAAGTATCTTATGTAAACATGAAAATGATAAACTAATTTTTTAATCTTATTTATATTTCCTAGCTATGACTTTATTTTCTAAAAGATTTCAAAGTCTATGAACTGTCATCTATGATGCCCCGATTTCATTCTACGTTTACTTTAATATTATTCCCCGTTGGTAGTCTCACCTTAAAATACTCGTTCCTTCAAGGTGAGACAAAGTGATCACGAGTATTCTATAATATAATTGGAGGTCACCGGCCTTACGTCACTCCGATGACTACATGATTCTTCTTTGGGCTTTCCTGCGTGCCTATGAGACATATGTATATAGGATACGTAAATGCATATAAGACATGTAAATGTATGTAAGATATGTGTATATATTTTTAAAACATGCACATGACGAAAGAGCTAGAGCGCTATAGACGCTGATGTACCTACACGACACACGTATATGTATATGATAAAAGAGCTAGAGCGCTATAGACGCTGATATATGTACATGATATATGCATGTGTATACGGGGAAAATGGAGGTAAGGGCAGAGCGTTATGAACACATATCCACCTGATCAGTTCGCATTACATGATATGATATCGTCCCGGACGCGGGATGCCCGGACTCGGGATGTGTATATTTATGGTTAAATGGATCGGCTGCCGACACCTCGGCAATATGAGATGTCCTATTTTATATGTATATGTATATGAACAAGGAAAGATTCTTAAAGGAAAGCTAAGTACGCATAGCACCTGCCAAGGGTATATATATATACAGGTTATGTTTCTACCTCAGGACATGTGCTATTATTCTCTTATGTCGTTATTTCCGTTTTATACTTTCCGTATGCTACTATTCATGCCTTACATACTCGGTACACTATTCGTACTGACGTCCCTTCTTGTGGACGTTGCGTTTCATGCCGCGCAGGTCAGCAGACAGGCGGATTTGATCCTTAGAAGCTCTACCAGCAGTGTTGACAGTGCTCCAGTTATTCCGGAGCCTCACTTCCTTGGTACTATTTTGTGTATATATATTCGGGCACGGCAGTACTCAGCCCTTTCTATGTATAAACGTACTATGTCTAGAGGCTCGTAGACAGATATGTACAGTCAGTTAAGTATAGTTAGGTATATGGTGTTTTGGCATGCTAATGTTGATGTATAAGTGATAACGAAGTTTATTAGTCTATGTTCAGAATGACGCCGCTAATGTTAATGTTCAAAAAAAAAATGGCTCTGTTTACATGGCTTGCTAAGAGGTACAGGTAAAACGATAGACAAGGGGTGCTCGGTACAAGTATCGGGTACTCGTCACGGCCCCTAGACGGGTCGTGACAGACCTGAGCCGAAAAACTCAACCAAAAAGTCAAACCCGAGCCCTCAAGGGATAAATTGAAATTTTATTAGAAAATCAGTTTACCCATAGCCTAATTATTCTAAATTAAGGAAATTAGCTGAATCTATCCACAAATTGAATTTCAAATCAAAAATTTACCAAAATTAAACTTAGGCTCAAACCCCCCCCCCCCCCCCCCTTTACTTCAGCTCAAACACAGATAAAATGTTAGATAAACGATGAGACCCGTGAGGAAATACCAATACAAGGATTAGAAACTTCAAAACAAGAATTAGAAACTTACTCTCTCTTCAAAACAAGAAGAACGCCATGAAAATCGCCTAAATCAGAGCTCTAGAACTCCCAAAATTGACTTTGAATTAATGAAACGAAGTTAGATTTTTAAGAGACATGCGGTTGCCACATTTGCGGTGCTTTTTGCCGCATTTTGCAAACCCTCCACCGCAATTGCGATCTCTCCAGCACCAAAAATAACCCATCAATATAAAATGATCATAACTCTCTCATATGATCTCCACATTCGACAATTCTTGTTGCTATGGTGTTGTAATCCCGATATGAATCTAATTGTTCAATCAAAATGCAATTTATAGCTCATTTACTTAATATGGTCTCATTTATGATCTAAGAAATGACGTCGAACTAACAAATAAGAACGCCACACAATCAAAACATATCTGAAACACATCAGAACTCCACAAAAACTTGTGGACTAGTCCAAAATCATTATACAAACCAATTAGAACTTTCAACCCATGAATCCGAACTCGTTTAGTCAACTCTTAACTTCCATTTCCACTAGAATGCAACACAAGTGGCTGAATCACCGTCGAGCTCCCGAAATTCGTCCAAGCCATCTAAATAAGTTATAAATTACATTTCGGACCTCATAAAACTAACAAAACTCCGATCCAATTTCGTTAACCTCTGATGTTGACTTTGGTCAAATTTCTCATTTTCTTAACTTAAGAACCTCCAATTTTACTATTTCTTATTCGATACTCATCCGATTACCTAGGGAACTACGCCACCCATCTCCGCAAGTCAAAAACACCATTCTAAAGCTACATGAATGGTCTTTTAGAGAAAATGAGTACAAAAGCTCAAAACGATCTAGCTAATCATTACAATGTGACCAATTAATGAGCCCTCACTTAATAATGTCTCACAAATTAGTAGTACTTAACATAAGGACATGTGACCAATTATTTGTAATTACAATATAAGTAATGATTCACATAGAAACATTTTAGAATATGGATGTGCTTTGATAACTATTATATATTCTCAAACTCGTAGGATCATGTGGCCTATTGACACGACTCACATTTAATATAATAAAGGATTAGTTTTATGTTTAAAAAAGGTTTAGTCTTTTATTACAATTTATTTAATAAATCAATTGCTTTTTTAGCTAAATAGTAGTGCTTTGTATAATAAGTACTTGTTCTCAAAGTCATTAGATCAAGCTCCCACTTGATTGGGGCTCTCATATGATATACTAAACTATTATTTTGATGTCTAAATAGTGTAAAGTCTTTTATTATGGTTAATTTTTAACTTATTGTTTTCTAGTCAAATAGTAGCCTAGCCTAAATATACCTAGCCGTCAATTATTGACAAATTATGTAGTTGAGTAGAAAACATAGCTTTTGAAAATTGACATGGGCTAGTGCTCTATATACAAACACATAGTCTATCATCAAAACAGAGTAAATTCTATGATTGTTGGTGACGTGGTCAATTATAGAGCTGGTACACTTAGCATTTTATTGACTCATTGACCATCAATTTTTTCAACGGTAATAAAATTAAAAACTCTGAAGTTTACAACGGTAAAAAAACAATTATTCCTTTTTAAAATAGTCCTAGACTTTTCTAACTCCTTCATTCTCTATCTTTTCAACCTCCTAAACACCCCAATGTCTCAGACCTCGCAAACATCTATAGCACAAGAACCCGACGTGTATTTATGTGTTGAATCACTAACCTAAAGACATTAGGCACCGCAAGAAATCAATGTTCTAGATTCTATACTTGTCGGTTGAAAAAGGGAGTATTTAATTTTTTTTAGCATGCATTTTTCATGTGGTTTTAGTTTAAAATCTTTTAATTTTTTGTTGTTTTGTTTGGGATGATAGTGGTTGCGATTATTTCAGGTTGATTGATCCATGACACGATGCAGTAATAATTCTGAAAAAGTTTGCTAAAAGGAGCCCATAAGGACCTGAAACAACGACATCTAAAAGCTTAACGAAGTTTGAAATACAAAAAAGGGTCAGATAATTAGAAGAAAAGAGGGAACTACTTAATATATTGTTTAAAAAATCTGAAAAACAGAGGGATTACTTGAAAGATATGATGAGAGATATTGAAAGAGAGAGAGATCACCTAAAACAAAAGTTGATGGTAGCTAAAGAACAGAGGAATCAGCTATGGAGCCTAATATATGATTTATTGTTGATGTTTGCTATTTGAAAATGTCTAATAAGGATATATTGGAATTGGCTTTTTCCATCTGGGCATGCGGAGAAGTATGTACAATATGAAGCAACTTATTGACTTATATGTTAAAGTATCTGCATTTTTTGTAAAGGATGTAGTATGTTGTGTTTGTCCACATCTCTAAAGTGTTATAGCTTTTCGGTTGAATTTGCATATAAACATCGGAAAAGGTCCAAAAATACCCCTGAACTATTGAAAAAGGCTCATAAATACCCTCCTTCCACCTTTTGGTCTAAAAATATCCTTCCATCCACCTTTTAGGTCTAAAAATACCCTTAAGGTTTGTTTTTGGCTCAAATATACCCCTCAAACTAACAAGTTAAAATTAACTCTTTTAAAAAGCCAAATGACAATTTGTAATTGGTCAATAATAAAATTCCGTAATTTAAAAAAAAAATCCAAATTTTAAAAAAAAAAATGCCAATAATAAATTTCCAGTAATTTAAAATTCCAGATTTAAAAAAAAAATTGCCAATAATAAAATTCCGTAATTTACATATTTTTTTTTAAAAAAATTGTGTGGAAACTTAAAAATTAAAAACTAAAAAATTTAAAAATATGAACGAAACTGTTTTTTTTTTTTTTTTTTTTTTTGCATTTCGTGAATTAATCAACGAAATATGTTTTTTTTTTGCATTTCGTGAATAAAAAAACGAAATAGGAAATTATAATTTTTTTTTGCATTTCGTGTATTAAAAAACGAAATAGGATAAAAAAAAATTATTTTCGTTCATATAAAAACGAAATTGGAAAATTGGACAAAATATATTTTCCAATTTTGTTTTTATATGAACAAAATTAATTTTTTTATCCTATTTCATTTTTCAATACACGAAATGCAAAAAAAATTTATAATTTCCTATTTCGTTTTTTTATTCACGAAATGCAAAAAAAAAAACATATTTCGTTGATTAATTCACAAAATGCAAAAAAAAAAATCAGTTTTGTTCATATTTTTTAATTTTTAAATTAAATAATATATGTGTCCAATCACAAAATGCCATTTGGCTTTTTAAAAGAGTTAACTTTAACTTTGTTAGTTTGAGGGGTATATTTGAGCCAAAAACAAACCTTAAGGGTATTTTTAGACCAAAAGGTGGAAGGAGGGTATTTATGAGCCTTTTTCAATAGTTCAAGGGTATTTTTGGACCTTTTCCGTATAAATATTAATTGACAATCGACAAGACTGACATGTTTTCAAATATTGAAATACATTCAAATTCAGAAGACAATAACGTATTTAGATTATAAGGTTGTGGTGATCCAACCTTAGCACATTGTATATTAACTTTCGACTTGTACTTGTAAAAAAAGGTCAAATTAATTGTTTGTCACCATCCATCAAAAAATTACTTATTTGTTAAATCCTAACTACCAGATTACATCATGCTCAAAATGATTCATTGATCTGAGTGAAAATGCCCAACACATCAACTTCAGCATCAAGCTCACCATTCAGTCGACTCACTCACCGGCAATGCCAGAAGTATATACACGACCTCCTCTGCACCCTTTTTATTATTCATGTCTTGTGATTGGAATTTCTAAACCTTCTCATTAGCCATATATTTTTAGGGATATTTGTTGCTTTCTTGTCATCAACTGACAATTTAGGCTCCTTTTTTTTTTTTTAACCACCAAAGAGATGAAGCTGAGATTGGGCGGAGAAAAGACAAGAAGGGAAGCAGAAACTACATAAGATAATTTTATGAAGATTCCAGACGAAATCAAACCTACTATAGACGGAACTCTATACCACTTTCCAATTTCTAAAGAATAATCAATCTTCTTCACAGTTGCCTTGTTTAATCTCTATCCCTGCACAACTTGTTGTCCTGCACCTCCATGAATGAGCATCACTGAGCAGTGATGATGGACCATGTACCATCTCCCATTATGGAATTCAAACACATTAGTCACGTTACCTGATCCCATATTAAGATAAGCTTTCATAGTCACCCAAGCTGAATCTGTCATTACCCTTGCCTTTACGTCTCTAATTTCGACATCAACATTTTGCTCCCAGTTAAAAGCCAGCTGCCAGCTGCCAATGACTGCATTATAACCTGTAAAGTACTCCCCAGAGGCATGAAAACACTTCACATAGTCTGCATTGAGCCAAAAACGCTCCATAGCTGGGACTGATCTTTCTTAATAATTTTAAAAAACTCAGCATTGACATTCATAATGGCTCTTGTAGCTGCATAGTAAGCCTTCCATCCATTAATTGGAGTCACAGAATCCTGCTCCAATGTGAAATCCTTATGATAAAGAGCTTTCCAAGCATTATCATCATTAGCAGCTTTCCTCATAAGAGAATTAGTCATAGATAACCTACATAAACTCGGATAATCCAAATAACTCAACGCATGTGTCGTTATCTCTGGTACTAATTGTTCCATCATCGATGCTCCCGTTAACTTCTCAACCATATCTCCACCGTTAATCAAATGCGACGCCGTCGTTTCCTCTCCACCGTTCGATTTTACTGCTTTTTTTGATCGGAGAGTTATAAAAGCTGCTGACGTGGCGAAAACGCAACAGATAAACGTGACGGCGCCGGTGACGGAGAAGAAGTTAATTTCCATTCATAAGTCATGAAAAATTTCATGAATAAAATATAATAATATTTTATCCAGTACGGTGATTTCCACAGAGTGTTTTTGTGGAGGTAAATTGAAATTTGAAAAGGAAAGGAAAGGAGTTAAATTAGGGTTGCAGAGAAATCATTTTTGTTCCTAAATTGAAACCCTATTTGTATTTACTGGTATTAAAAATGGAGACTGGTTGCCTTATCAACTTAGGCTCCTCATTTGCCTTCTCAACTTGTTGAGCTGATTTAGGGACCTTACTAGTTGCCTTATCAACTTCAACAGCTGGTTCGAAGACCTCATCAGTTGGCTTCACTACTTCAGCACTTGGATCTTAAACCATGACATCTTCATTCTCCTTATCAATGACAGATTTTTGCGCATCATCGATCGCTTTGAGGTTTCCCTCGACAGAAGGTTGATCCACATGTGCTTTTACTTCATGCACATGAACATAATTATCCGAAGTGCATATGGCATACAAAATTTATCATAATTAAAATAAAAAAATGTTTTCCCTCCTTCTTCTTCTTCTTCTTACTTCTTCTTCTTCTTGCTTAATTCGGTCCTCCCTTATATATTATAGAAGACCCTTCACAATATTCTCAATTTTATCATGTGTTGAAGCAGTTTCTCCTCTACTGATAGACCCCTACTTGGTACAACATGGCCCCTCGACGTCCCTTCACCAAGATATCTTCCACCTTCATTACATCATTACCACGACTGACCATCCTCATCCAAAGAGTGCACCATTTTAATTCATTAAAATGTCCATAGCCTTGGACACATCTCCCGCAAGTAAAATGGTATGCAAAAACTCACACAAGACAGCATTTTAACTTTTCATCTTTGCTTAGCCTACTCTCTCTAACCAACAATGCCTCTCATCTGTAACCTTCTTGCTCCTGGTGCCAATAACCTTTTTACAAAAGTCTTCACCTTTGTACAAGACTTTGTTCTATTTAAAGTCGCGAGGATAAGAGATATAACCTAACCCCGTCATTAATGAAAGCTCCTTCAGCCTGAAACACACTGGCTTTTCATCCACGAGGAGCCATTTTTCACACTTCTTCAACTCTCTAACACAACAAAGAAGCAGACAATGGATCATCTTTCCATTAAATTTGTTGAAGTGTTCAGACATCTTTCTAAATTGACTAAAATAGGAATGCTTGCGATTTTATTATTATTATTATTATTATTATAAGTTTTTTTTCTTTCAACAATTCTTTTCAATTCACAAATCAACTTCAGTCTAGACTTTACAGATATTTTTTCTGGAAAACCTGGTAATTCATCTAGCCAAGTAGTCATTCCAAACTTCTCCACCTCAATATCCTTATCAAAATATGGCAAGGACAGGGGATCAACGTATTTATCTTCTTCAGAACCATCCTCAAAAGAATTCTCAGAACCATCACGACCACCCTCAACTCTATTTACCTGATCACCATCATTGGCATCATGGAGTCTGTTTACTTGCTCAGCATCATGATAAATATCAATTTCAGCCATGGTGTCTCTAGTGGTCTCATTTTCAGCTTCTGTAGTGTTTTTCTTTTTCCATCTAGTTTATCTTTTTTCACCTTTTCTTTTTTTCTCCCAAGGTCCTTTACAGCAGAACGAACCATTAGCTTTAAGGACTTTCCTCCTTTGCTTCTTTTTGAGATCTACATGCAAACAATAGATCGTTGACCAACCTCAATATAAAAATAATAATATTTGACAAGAAGTCTAGAAATAGACTAAATGATCGAGGCAACAAGAAAGAACAAACAAAACCCCAATCGAGCAAAATCCATTCGTAAGAATTTCTCAAATTTACAAAAAGGGAAACATAAAAAGGCATTAACTTCGTACTCGACAACAATACAACAAAGACAAACAAGCAAAAATTAGTAGAAATAACACATATTTCGAGAAAACACATGTTGTGGTTCCAAAAATTTAAAAAAAAAAAACAAGAACAAAACACACTAAGGTTTCTCAAGAATGGAGCTACAAGATAATCAGTATAATACCTGAAAACGAGAATATGGAGCTTCTAAAGACAACGGTTGCATGCAAACTACAAGATAATCAGTATAATACCTGAAAAAGATGATGGTCGTGCTTCAAAAATTTGGAGACCGAGCAACGACTGGAGAGCTTGAGAGACATAAGCATATTTTCCTAAACATGAAACCTCAGCCCTGAACTTTTAAGAATTATGAAATAGACCCAGAAAAGCATTTAATAGACAGTTAAACATTTATTGCACTTAAAATAAATGACAAAGAAAAGAACGGTATAGTTTCTCAATTCAAGACTTAAAAAGGTCTTTCAGCCAATTCTTCTCCAGTTTCGACTTTGTTTCTATAATTGTAGTCTTACATTCTTTTTACTAGTCGATTTGTGTTCAGCCTACAATTATTAATTATATCGATCACACATTTTTAGCTTTTTTGGCCAAACTTCTGGATAATTAATTTTTTTCTTTTTTGAGAATTGAGGTGTTTGACCACTTTTAAAGAAAAAAATAAGTGTCTTCTAATAGTAGGAGGGATGATTTTTTAGAAGTTGAAAAGTCATTTCTACCAAAAGTACTTTTTGAAAGCGTGACAATGCACAAATTGCTACTCAAATTTTAGTAAAAGTTCTTTAAAATTAGTCAGCCAACCGCAAGCGGCTACTCTTCAAACGAGAATTAGTCATAGTTTTAGCAAGTTGAACATTTTACGTTTTAATTGATTTTGACACCTCTAAATGTGATGGTACATTGGTGGCTAGTTGTGTCTTGTTCCTTTCAACTTTCTAGTGTCATCTGGGATTTGCTAGATCTGAAAGAAATATTGCAATCATATTTTGTGGTCTTGACTTTCTAAACATTTTGGTTAAATCATAAGCTTTGCGTTAAACACCTAATTTAATTCACGAATCACCTCACTTAATCTTGATTAATTCTTCGCCAAAAAAAGTCAATTTGCATCATTTAAAAGAAATATTTTTAAAATAAATGTTTAGAATGCATAGACAATGAATAAACTTCAATTCGTATACAATGATATTCGTAATCCTTCTGTATTTGATATATAGTATATAATTGTATCCTACGAGAAGTATATAATGTTAATGTAACTTATTTATTATGCTAGTAGCAGTATAAAGTAATGATCGAAAAGTAAGATTGGCAAAGAAAACATCACATCAAACATTAAAGTTATAATGAGTAATGATTAAAATTAGTGAAATTTTGTGTAGAATAAAATAATAATGATTAAAGTCTCACTTACCTAAAATCACAACTCAAGCACCCTTTTCAATAAAGCAGAACTGCACTCTCGAATCTCCAAATCACCTCAAACTACGCCAAAACAGATTTAAAATGGTCAAAAACTCTTAGGGTAAAACCACTTTCATATTTTTAAGGCTTAAACGATCAAAGTCAAACTTTAAAGGACGAAAATGCCCTCTGGTCATTGGGTTCAAAACTCGACAAGATACATGTTTTCGGAAATTTCTCGAAGAGATGCTTCCAACGATATATATAAGTCTAAATTCCGACATTGTTTGCCCCTTCAAATCAATGATTTAGGTTGAAGAACCCTAGGCCTAGACTTTCTCAATTCCTCAATATTTTTCAATATTTCCACCATAAAAACTTATCCATAATAACATATTAAATCTATACTATATTAAAAGCATGAACTCCCTAACTTGAAAGTTAAATTACGTAAATATCCCTATACTTAACCTAAACATAAGAAAACAAAAAAACAAAGGAAAATTCAGCCGAAAGGTTCCCAGCTTTGCCTTCTTTCTTGTTGTTTTAGAACCCCTACAAATAAATAAAACTCAATATAAACACCTCTTCCTAATAGTTGTCAATAAATTAATGAAACTGTGCATGTCTCTCTCAAGAGACACGAAAAAGCAAAAGTAGTTACGAAGTCTACCAAGCCAAGAATATGGCAATATGTTTAACCATACTTCCCACTTATTCAAATCCATTTTGATTTGGTTCTTTTTTCGAACAAAATTACTTTGTCTCGATTTTTAAAATTATATCAATATTTTTCCCTTACTGATAAAACCAATGTTATTTTCCGGGTTTGTGAGTCAAATTTTGATAAGGGCCTAATCAGAATTTGTGGTTTACTGACATTGTTGATTTGTCGCGCTACTTGTTGATTCTGTTGATATGAAATTTTATTTTTCTGTTGTTATACTTCATCTTAATTAGTTAGACAAGGATTTGAACTCAAATCCAAGGTAAAAGGATTAGAAAGCTTATACAACTTAAACTGAGTCTAAATAGACTAAGTTAGTAGAACATTACAACTCTCTTCTTTGTCTTTGGAACTCTATTACTACTATGGCTTATTTGTTTTCGTCATCTTTCTCGACAAAAGTATGTTTTCTCCTTTGATAATTTCCTGATATTTAATTTTTAATAATTGCGCTTTTCAAGACCAAAAGTTTTTCCACAACATAGTTCATCGTATGATGTGGCTTAATTGATTTTTATGTTTTATTTATTACGAAATATTCTTCTGCATTAGTTTGATGGTTTATTTTTGGTTTGGTTTTATTCAATGTCATAAGTACAAAAACGTGCAGTATTCTATCGGTACATCCAATTATTCAAATTATGTTATTCTATTGACACATCTTATTAAGGACTACCTCCATAATTTTACTACATATTATTTTTGTGTTCAATTTTTCTTCAATTTCAAAAAAATGATTTAAGATTGTCAGATGAAATTAAAGACTCACCGGCATTTATAGATCCAAAAATTGAAATCCTACCAACATGGCAATTATAGATAGATAGTGATCCTTTTATATTCCTTATAATTAAAAATAATATGGGTGTCCATGTCACACCCCGACCTTACTAGGGTGTGATGGGCACCCGACCCTTACTTAGGGCCGAGCGAACCCTCAGACTCTTGCCGCACATAAAATTACGTCGGACTTTTTAAATCAAATCAGGCAAAATACGCAGTAAAATATTTTATTTATTTATTTTTTTTTATTTATTTTTTTTTGAAATATTCTTTTCAGAAATATTCCTTCTCGAATCTTCCAAGCAAACAAATCTGTAGTCATACACAATTCAATACACAACACAGACCAACATATCGGCTGACGGAGCCGCTTACAGACTGACACACCATACCCACGACGCTGTCTGCAAAGTCTCTACCATATATCAGACATCACAGCACACATACTCTGACTCGGCAACACTCCAGGAGCAAATGGAGTTTGCTATCTTCGCTGGAACATCTTCTATAATATCTTCAACTCATCTGGGAGTACCTGCGCGGCATGAAACGCAGCCCCCCGAAGAACAGGGGGTCAGTACGGAATATGTACTGAGTATGTAAGGCATGAAATACAGAAAGCAGAACCATAATCGAAACAAATAGTACAAAGGGTAAGCATATTATCCAGATTGCCGAATTACTTACTTCTCAGACACAGATCATACAGACCAATACAGATCATACAGGCCGACACAGATCGTACAGACCAATACAGATCATATAGACCGTACAAATCATACAGAGCATATAGAATGCTGACATACTCACTTTCCAGACACAGATCGTACATACCGTTGTCAGATATCAGAAGGAGTGTGGCACGTACAGAACGCACAAATAATGTCATACGTCGGACGGAGTTCAGAACATACCGATTGCTCCGATGATGTCATATATCGGACGGAATACAGAACGTACAGTATACTCGGATAATGCCATATATCGGACGGGATTCAGAACGTACAGATTACTCAGAGGATGTCATATAGCAAACGGAATACAGGATATACGTATGGTCAGAATGCTTACTCTCCAACACAAGTCATGCATATCTGAATCGAATATCATATCACATACGCGGTAACCCCAGGGACATATACCACACCGGGACAAATACCATATCATACATACGGTAACCTCGGGGACAAATAACACGCCGAGGGACCGGTCACATCCTATCATATACATGGTAACCTCGGGGACAGGTAACACGCCGAGGAACCGGTGAACAATGCCAAGGGATGCGCACGATAACATAGGGACATGGTCGCCACTCCTACCTTTGGCGCCACAACACATCATATTTCAGAAAATTTGCTCCGATCTCCGTCACACATCATAACATAACCACGGTACCCGGGGGCGGACAGATAACACGGCACCCCGAGCCCGGACACATCATACTTCATAATATATCCTCGGTAACCGGGGACGGACATATAACACAGTACCCCGGAACCAGACTCATCACACTTCGGAATTCATATATGGAACCCCGCCCTCAACAGAGGACTCGGCGAACCATCCGCACGATACATACCGGCCCGGGACTCGGTGAAGGAAATCATAACATATGCACGAGCAGAATAGTGAGAAACCACATGCATAGGAATCAAGACTCGACAGAGCAGTATGCTTACCGATACCTGGGGACTCGGAACAGATTTCAGGTCAATCCGATGTAGTATGAGAAAGTTACAAGCGTTCAAAGTACAGAACGCTTTATAAGCATTTCAGAAGCCTTTTTCGGGAAATCAGAATCATAGTCATATCAGACACCTTCAGATGTCCTTACGAATCAGATCAAATAGAGATTTTGGAACCATACTTACGTATAAGAAAATTATAGACGTCTTGATACAGAAACCTCTTCGAACATTTCAGAGCAATCCGAGATCGTATACGGAAGTTAGGGACATTAAATCTTACAGAAGTTCTCGAACCAGAATAAACATATCAGAATGCTCTTATCAGGATACTGATTTCGGAATTCTCATATCAGGATACTTATATCGGAATACTTATATCAGCATACTTACATCAGAATACTTATATCAAAATACTCATATCAACACACTTATATCAGAAGACTGATATCAAAATGCTTATATCAAGACACTTATATCAAAATACTTATATCAGAATACTTATATCAAAATACGTATATCAGAATACTTGTACCAAAATACTTATATCAAAATACTTATATCAAATACCTATATCAAGGGATGAACTAGGATCACAAGCTCAGGTCAAGAAGTGAATTAGAATCATAATCAGACTCAGCATCACAGAACAGAGTTACCCCAAGGCAGCATATCACATTATACCTTACTTGGCTCTAGGACATGCCAAAGAAAGAAAGGGTAAGCCTTACATACCTGCGCCGTGACCAACTAGTTACGCTTGTGCCTCCAACTTGTTAATCTACATTCAAGAGGATTCATCCATTCATTAGATTCGTTGTCACATACTTGCCCTAATCTTTTCAAACACATTCTCTTATATTCTGCCGGAATTTCGGCAGCATCTCCCCTGTAAATGTACCAACCCCGAGAATATGGCTCGGCCCAATTCAACAATAACCCAACCAACAACCAAGCTATGGCATCAATAATCAATTCAAGAATACATTCTAACATTAGTAACTCTTTTCTACATAGTTCATCAACATACCATTCACTAGATGTCTCAAGCTAATTCCAATGCTCATACATTCATTACTAACTCAAGATCAACCAAACACCATTCAAAAGCATTTTATACCATTCTACAACATATACAAATTTTCCACCAAGACCACAATCCATCCGAAACCCCCAAATTTTTAGCATATACTTTCACAACACATTTGCATCTTCCAAATTCATAAACCACATTAGCAACTAGCATATTAACTACATCATTTGCACAAATACAAGAAATGACACTATAATCTCATTAGCTTCCAAATCAGTCCATAATCATTCCAACATCAATTTAAACCACCAAGTTCCCATTCCCATCATAGAATACATATCAACAACAATCAAATTGCTACATAGAAATTTATTCATTTTTCCTACACAACACACATACCACACGGCCAAGACTCCAACACCTATAACCTAATGAGTTTCATCCACTTTCATTGTCAACATAGAACATCCAACAACTAAAACACCAAACAAAATAATTACACCATTATTCCTACATACCACATGCATGCACGGCCAACACCCAATTTCCATGCTTTCATGAATTTCATCCATTCCTATATACAACAACATACACAAGCCTCCTATAACATACAAAAGAACATGAATTCTTACCTTTTCCTCCCAACTTCTTTACTCAACCAAAGTGCGGAAAACAATGAAACGGATGACCTATCTTCCGAAACAATTACACCACGATGTAGAGGGCCCTTGAATTAGTAGGAATACATGAAGAAAATAATTTTTGGAATTAAAATTGAAGATTTGGATTTCCATGGTCATGGCCGAAACCATGGCCTTCTTGCTCTCTTATTTCTTTCTTGAATTGTCTAGAATGCAAGTGATAGATTTTTGTCTTCTTTTTCAAGACTTTAGTCCTATATATACATATAGTTTTAGTGGCATGTGAGGGGCACATGCCCCTCTCTAGAATTTTCTTGAAATTCCATAAAAAGAAGACTAATTTGTCATCCTTTTTAATTCTTTTTCTTTTTCATTTCATATATATATTTTTTGTCACATGGCCAATATGGCCCTTTTTAAATTCTCATGAACCTTTTGGTGAAATTCCCGTTTTGCCCCTATTCTTTCCGCAATATTTTCATAAGCCATTTTGCGAATTTCTCTTCTTGCCCTTAGCCTCTTACCATATTTCCATACTAATAATAGTCACAAATAATATTCATGACAACTTGTGCATTAATATAACTTTTGAAAATGGTTTCGCCCTTAACTTTCCACGACGACTTTAGAATTTCCAAACGTACAATATACGGGCTATAACAGTCCAGTTATTCCGTCAAACCTGTCTTGCCAATTTGTTTTGGCTCATATGTAAAAAGCGTATCATAATTCATAATTATCTTTTATTTGGTCTATTGATTTGAGATTCACCATTTAAGTTACAGTCCTCAGTTTGTTATGCTATCTATTTAAACTTATTATTTTCAATTTAGCTTCTTTAAATTGTTGATGACAAATGTCATTTATTCACTCTGTATTAAAAAGAGTGAGCAAGCACATGCAATGCTTGCAAATTATATATACAACATATTATTTTAAAACTAACTTACAGCTTAATACTGCTTTTTTTAAGCAGGTGGTACCAATAGGCTATTTGTTTCTTTGAATTTTGGTCTTTATTTTTCCTTTCAATTATGGACTTTTATAAGTTAAAATCGGTATGTCTAAATATGCACTTTCGAAATTTGGTACACATTATTTCAGTCATTGTTTTCCATATATTGGAAAACATATACCTCATTTATTGGAAGACCTTTTCTTTGGTAGAATAATATAAGACGTTCTATCTCTTATAAGTAATAGATCTTATCAATTAAAGAACGTTTTCGCCTCTGAGTTAGTTTTTCCTGGTGAAAGTAATTATTAGATTTAACTATCCAAAAAATGATATCAATACTTAATATCAAAAAGAATATCTGACTATTATAACATATTAACATGTAATTGTCTTTTGCCATGTATGCATATTGTCAAATTCATTTTGTCATTTATGTTTCGTCTATTCTCTTGCTTTTGAGAATCAATGTTGGATTGTATTTACCACAACATGTTGAATTATATCTACCATAACATGTACATTTACACGATCAGTTTCATGTTGCACTTTCAAGACAGATACTAATGTCGACAACAAAAGTCGTTCAAGTCTTAGCAGAGCACCGAATCAAATGAAAAGAACAGGTACACCAGGAAATCGTCTATAAGAAAGTATTAGGTGAGATACGCTTCATTACATGTTTTTACCTAAAAATTCACATATATCTAATTAAACTTTGATTGGTCATCTTCGTTGATTCAGATGATACCTAATCATCTTGACACTGACAAATAAATCCCTATCCGATGATCCACATAGATCGTCCACTAAAACTTGTTAATTCTTTCATGTATTATTTATTCACTCAATATTTAGTTTTTATAACATTGCTATTATTTTACATATATGTACTACATGACTCGATATACACGTGCAACGCGCACGTGTCGAGAAACTAGTTTAAATAAATGTTTAGAGTCATTACCTTGATGAGTTGGGTGGAAAACCTCTATATTTCTCTTCTCTTTTCCTCTCCTTTTCTCCCCTTCTTTTCTTTTCTAATATTTCCTCGGTGCCTGCTTCTGTTTCTTGGTGATATCTCATGTGTATTGTCTCTATGCCAATGGACTTTAATTACTTTTTCCTTTTGGGCTTGACCACCCTCTTTGGACTTTAATAATTTTAGGAAAAAGGACCTGATTTTTTCAACTACTCTCTCTTCATTCACGGTATTTCAGTTATAATGACCCGCTAGGTCATTTTATGCCTTTTTACTCATTTTCCATGAAAAATCCATCCTGTAGCTTCATCATGGTATTTATGACTTGGGGGGATAGGTGGTGCAATATCTGAGGTAATTTGATGAGTTTTGGATTAGATTTAGCAAATTTAAAAGTCCTTAAGTTAAGAATACGAGAAAGTTTGACCAAAGTCAACATCAGGGATAAATGGGTCCGTATTGAAGTTTTGTCGATTTCATTAGGTCCGAAACGTGTAAAACTTATTCGGGTAGTTGGTTCGGGCCCCGAGAGGCTAGGGTATGATTTGGGCTTTTGGTTGGAAACTAGCAAATTCAAAGTTAAGAATTGACCACGGTCAACATCATGCCAAGACGATCCCGCGTTGTTTTGAGTGTGTGCACAGGTTCGTAGCGTGTTTTATGACTGAAATACAAAATTGGTTTGTGTTCGGGACGTCCGCATGAGTTTCGGGGGTTGAATCGAAGTTCTGGACTATTTTTGAGATTAAAAGTTTTTGGTGCCCGTAATCCCTTTTTGCGATCGCAGCTAGGTCATCGCGTTGGCGAAAACGAATGTAGGGTGGGGCTGCGATCGTTGGAGGTGGGCCGCATTCGCGAAGAAGAGAAGTGGGGATGGGCCGGGTCACCCCTAGGCATTATGAATGTGATGCCCTTGTTGCGTTCGTGATGTTTGAGCTGGGCCAGGGTCGCTATTACGAGCCCTCTCTCCCGGTCACGTAGAAGGGTTGGGCAGAACAGTGATTTAAGTTCCCAACTTCAAAAAAATCTTCCCATTTCCATATTTAAGTTCTAAAGCTCAGTTTAGAATGATTTCAAAGGCAATTGGATCGTTTATGCTCGGGGGTAAGATTCTAACTCTAATTTCAATGTCTCCACTTGAATTCTTACGTTAATTTGGGACTTATTCCTTGGTTTGGCTTAGGAGATTGGGGCCTTTAAGCTTAAGTTGAAATTAAGTTTTTCTTGAAATTGGAGGTCAATCCATATAGTTTTGGGTGATTTTCTGGGTTTAGATTATTTAGGCTATGGAGAAACTATTTCTGAAATAAAATTCCAATTTTTCCCTTGGAGCTCGGGTTTGACTATTTTGGGTTCGTTTTTGGGTTTCGAGTATATAGAAATATGGGTGTCTACAAACTCGTTGTCACGACCTAACCGGAGGGCCATGACGGGTGTCACGACCCAAACTGGAGGGCTGCGACTCACACCTAAGACCGTACTCGGCGGAGTGCCATACTACCATTCAATCCATGAGTCATAACTTTTTGTGGACCTTTAATCTATGAAATGACGCTTCTGTCAGGTAAAAAAACTTTTCAATAAAACTCTTTCGTCAAATCAGGGACTTCTCCCTTATCGTTAATTAAAAAAAAACCTTTTAGACACAATAAAATCTTTAAAAATAAAGCATAAAAACACATCGACCTATATGGTCGCTTTACAAAACTGTCGACATCTCGACGCATTATTCACAGGACACTGTCTGCAAAAGTCTTTAACATACATGAGATACCATGACATAAATACTTTGACTCGGCAACACTCCGAACTGAGATGGAGATCACCAATCTAGCTGATAGCCTGGGAACACCCTATAGCCAATGTCTTCTACTCATCTGTATACACCTGCGTGGCATGAAACGCAACGCCCCCAGGCAAAGGGACGTCAGTACAAATAATGTACCGAGTATGTAAGGCAGAACTAAAACAATATATCTCAACTCGAATGATAAAAGAGTAATAGACTCAATCTGTACCTTTGACCAACACTACAAATATTATGGATATCACTACGTTTCACACTTTTCATAGATCATGCCAAAATGATAGAAATGACAACCTTAACATACCTTCTTGGTCTTCTTAACTACTTATGTTTATCCTCCCAAGCTCGCAAGTCTACATTTGAGATAATTCATACTATCGTTAGACTGATCGTCATATACTTATATCAAACTTTCAAATTAAACTACTTCATATCCTGTCGAAAATCGGGCAGCATCTCCCATGTTCATATGCCTAGCCCGAAATCGTAATCCAACAACCAACAACAACAATACCAACATCAACAACAACATCATCAATACCAATATGCTCCATAAAACATCCCTCATGATGTTTTTCCTATTTTTCAATTCATAAATTCGTTATGCGATCGTTTAATAACTTTTTCTCCGTAAATAAGCTTAATTTGATGTTAATAAGGAATGATTCATACCTTTCACCTGCTAGAACCACAATATCTTCACTTTCAATTTGAGTTCAAGCCAAGACTCGCCACAATACGATTTTATAACCGCAACTATACGCTGTCGGAACCAAAATCCGGAGATTAAACTTGATTTGGGCTAAAATTTGGTGTTTGGGAGTTGGGGGAAAGTTTCCAGAAATTTTGGGGATTTTTCTGGGTGTATGGATAAAGAAATGGGGCTAAGCCTCCCTTATAAAGAGTTCCAAAATCTGCCTGCACCGCCTCAAAATTTGCCGAGCACAATCGCATGGGTATTGGGCGCGTTCGCGCAGGCTTATTTTTTTCTGCCTGCGCGTTCATTCAGTAAAAGAGTCATAAACCTTGATCTCGAAAATGTATGAGGGCCCACGAATTGTTGTTGGAAAGCTCTTTCAATTATCTACAACTTTAATTTGTGGTGTGTTTCCAAATTCCAAACTTATAATAGCATTTTGGCCTCTTCAAGTAAGATCATCGGAAAACGTATCCTTAAATCATCCTTTTGGAGGGCTTATGCCCATATATGGCTTAAGGGTCCTTCTTAAGACTTGCTCAACTTCTCATATAACTTTTCATATGTCCTTTATAAAACCCTAGCATGTGGGCCCCACCTTAACTTACGGTTACGAGGGCTATTCATCAAGTAACGTATTAACTGATTTACACCATATATATATATATATATATATATATATATATATATATATATATATATATATATATATATATATATATATATATATGTATATATTTGTATTCTTATACTCAGATCATATAATATTCATCCCTAGCCCGAGCCTAAAATTTGCTCAGCGCGTTCGCGCCCCATGGCCGCGCGTTCGCGCCCCGCGTTCGTGCCCCATGGCGGCGCGTTCGCGCAGGCTATTTTCGTGGCCTGGTACCCAACTTGTAACGTCTATATCTCCTTACCCAATGTCATATTGAGGAGCGATTTGTTGCGTTGGAAACTGGACTTCATGAAATTTACTCTGGGCTTTTGCTTTTTCTCAAAATTCATCATGTTCCAAAGGACATCCTACCTCCAAGTCGGACCATCAACCCTAGTTTTTGAAATTCACCTGCTTTCCAATCGTCTCGTGGCTTATTACCTGAACTAAACCTTCATGATCATAAATTAAATGCATGAAACCATACATACCCTTGAAGGTAACTCTAAAATCCACACTTAGGGCAACCGACACTTACGAATTTCAATGTATAGAACTACAGTGTCACGCCCCAATTCTGATAGGGCACAATGGGCACCCGACCCGTACTTAGAGCCGAGCAAACCCACTGGTTCTCGTTATACTCATAATCTCACTGGGCTCTTAATCATGAAATGATATGCATAATGAAAGCTTTTCAAAACAATCTTTTCGTCTTTCTTAAATCAAGTAAAATCTGTAATAATATGAATCCGTAAAGTAATGCAAAATGATATGTCAGCTTACATAGCCGCTTACAAGGCTGACATATTGTATATATGACCCTGTCTGCAAAAGTCTCTAATGTAGAACATGATATCAGAACATAATTTGGGACAGGGCCCCAACATACCCATAATTCTTCTGACTCAAATCATAAAGAAATACTTTGACTCGGCCATACTCCGAATGAAATGGAGTTTACCAATCCAGCTGACAGCCTGAGAATACCCTACAATCAGTTTCCTGTATAATCTTTCCTGCAAAACAATCTGGGGCTGCGTGGCATGAACACAGTGCCCCCAGGCAAAGGGACGTCAGTACGAACAATGTACCGAGTATGTAAAGGCAAAAGAACATTAAGTACAGATGAATCATGAAAACCAGTCTCAATATTTGAATGCATTTGTGGCTAACAACTGAGAATATCTGCGTAACTCCATATGACTGAAACTGACTCTATGGCGTATGATAGGCATAGGTTATAACATAACTGATAGTGCTGTGGAACGTACAGCTCGATCCATATATAATATAATAGTGCCGAGGAACGTACGACCCGATCCATATATAATATAATAGTGCTGAGGAACGTACGGCCCGATCCATATATATAATATAATAGTGCCGAGGAACGTACGGCCCAATCCATATATAATATAATAATGCTGAGGAACGTACGGCCCGATCCATATATATAATATAATAGTGCCGAGGAACATACAGCCCGATCCATATATATAATATAATAGTGCCGAGGAACGTACAGCCCGATCCAAATATATATAATATAATATATATAAATGCATGTAAGACATGGAAAAGGATGCTCTGAACTCCTCTGGTGACATAAGAAGGAAGTATGATAAGTCTCTGGGAGTTATGGACATAAAACATAGGAGGCCAAGGATAGAAATATCTCTACACTATCTAAGAATAGCGTCTTTGGAACTCGCTTGCTCACTGTGTTCGTTCATATGATAAGGATCATGCCAAAATGAAAGAAAGGGATAGCCTTAACATACCTTGTCCGCTTCTTAAGCTAATCCAAACTTAAGTCTCGGGTTTCCCAAGATCTACAACAACGTCAGTAGATACCAAACATTAGCTATAGGTACTTAGGAATCCAAACCTAAGCTAGCACGTTATTTATAGAAATTCGGACAGTATTCCTTTATAAATTCAACAAACCCTGAGAATTCAACTCGGCCAAATCATCAACAACAATATCAACAACCATATTAACAACATCAACAATTAATCCCATTGATCCGGCCCCTCAATAATATAAAAATAGTGTCAATAATTCAAACAATAATGCGACGAGCGGCAAGCTCAGCTTGGCAATTAAACAATAGTTTTAAACCCCATCTCCATTTTGAAAATTTCCCAACAATATTAACAACAACAAAACACCTCCAGGTTATTCAATTAATTTCCAGTCATATAATTTCATAAGAACAACCTCCCAAAACAGTCCACCGAACTACAACACCAATTTATCCGATTTCCAATATAATTTTCGTATTTCTTTCATCTAGCCATGTAGATACGACTTGGATAAATCAAATACATCTAGGACAGAGGATTTCTTACCTTATATGAAAAGAAGTACTCTTCTTCCACCTTACTTTACTTTGAAGAAAGCCCGGATTCAACAATACGACAAAATGGAATAACGAGATAAAAGCACTATGCAAAAACTCCATGTCATTCTTTGTATTTCTGTTGCTCCCATGATAGCAATTTGACACTTTTTGCTGCCACATGTATATTTTTCCCAGTACAGGAGGTGCATATATTTTATACATCTCAAGTAAAGAGGCTGTTATAAATATGTTTAGTTGCTACACATTTCACTCCTTAATAGCCTTTTTCCAAATAAAGTGGGATATGTACACATATATAAAAACGTGCAGCCCTTGTTTCTCAAGATAGCAAGTCAACATAAGGGTGTATAAGTGTTTTAAGGGGGCCTTCCACTATTTACATGTGTCATTTGTTGAGCACCCCTTTCATTTGTCATCAAATATCATTTCATACGTGTAGTCCATGTAGCTACAAATTATTTTTATCATATTTCACTCTTTTGTGAATGTATAACTCACTTGTTGCCACTTGTCAACGATTTACATGATTTTGTCCATATAATATTTATTCAATAATCATAATTAATTTATTGTCTTCCACTACAATCCAAGACTTAATCAAGTACACACATAATTAATTTTTTGATCTCAATTCACTTAAATAGTACACATTTTTAATGCGCTTCATATACTCATTACCACAATCATAAGATATAGCATTAGCCCATAGTCTCTTTTGGCACACACAAAATATTATTTGCAATCATCATCGTTACACTTTTCCATCTTAAATCATTTCGGGACTTCTTTCCTTGTATACACCAAGTTCTTGGTTTTCATGCTTGACTATAACCAAATCCTACGGCCTCGGTAAAATCGCTCATGTTGGATGGTTCAATTTCTTGGTCCAAAAATACGGGATGTAACATCCTTCCCCCCTTTAGAACATTCATCCTCGAATGTTAAACTTGTCTTGTATAAGTATAATAGTTATGGCGATCTTATGACAAATCAATTACTCTTCTATCATGCTATGCCTCTCCTTGCCTGACTTAATATGGTTCTCCACCTGACATCAGTTATTATTGAATTTCCAAAGAAAGTGGCCATAATTTAGCTGCCTCCGTAATTTACTGCAACTTACTATATTCATCTACGTTTGAAGCTTAGGTCGAGTTTTTCTTGTTTTGGAGTCATCTTTCCAGTAATACTGTAGAATAGGAGTTGTCTTTCCCTTAGGTAGGTTTACCATCGCATATTGGTTCCTCTTGTTCTCTCTTCTAATTCTTATAGGTCTACATCCACTCTCTATTTAGGTCGCATAGTCTGCAGCGTACCTCTTTCTTGGTGTCATCATTCTAATCCTCTAACATGCACTATCTATAATATTCCCTTTGAATAGTTGAAAACGAGTTTCCTTCTTAGTAATGACTCGTGGTTGCAATATTCCCTCGATTCCTTAGGAATATCCTTTGAAGAGATATAAGTGCGTCACTTTCTGATATGATCCTCCTTGATACTCGGACTCGTCGATCCTTTTTCTTGCTCAATAATGATATTAAGTCTGACATGGTTTGCAAATCTCTCCCACTTCCTTTCTTCCATATGACCATGATAATGGTTTTGATTTACATCTGCAGTGTCTAGATAAATTCAATCTGAGATGTCCTGTCATAGGTATCCCTCGTCGACTCATTAAAGGCGTCATAATTTTCGAGAATTTCATAATCCTCTGGTAAACTGTTGGAAATTCGATATAACCACAATGATACAAAAATGAAAGTTCCAAGGCGTAATATTCTTCTGGTAAAACCCCCTTCATTCGATGATCCTATCAAGTTCGTACATAATCTAACACACCCAGGGCTATCGTAGGAAACATATAACATATACTTATATCATATTCAGAGTAATGGTCCTATTTACCATAGTTTCCCCCAACTGATCCGGAGTATCACTAACACACTATTCAAGCTTACCTCTTACTCCTCTTTTTAAGTACCCAGTTAGTTTCATTCTCGACGTGTAAATACTTGCAGGTTACATAACCGTTCTTGTGTGATTCGTGTATGAACATCTAATCTTATTCGTAAACTTTCCTTCCTTCGGTTCGTTCTACTTTACGTATCTCATACATACCAAAACTCTTTTGTCTATCTGTTATGACTTATTTCATCATACTCTTTTCTTTTGTTTATTTGTCCCTTGATTATCACATCTTATATTTCTACTATAGAAAACTTTATGTCCCTTCTTATTTGTCACTTATAAATTGTAATATCATTAGCAAACGACTCTACTGTCAATTCCTTTGCCTCTATTCTAGTATAGCATCGCTATCCTTTACAATATTCCTTGAGCTATTTGCTCTCAATGTCATGTTGTTCAAGATCTTCATGAATGATTTTCAGTACAGTCTCAGATACCGGCTCGATTCTTATTCATTTATTTACTAGCTATTAGATTTATTTCTGCATAGCTCTCACTTTTTATTTTAGAGTCTATATCTGTGACATCTTAGGATTCATCGTTTCAATATCTACACTTGTATTTTCCTTACTCGCTTCCCCCCTTTAAGGGTCTTACTTATACCATTCTAAAATCCATTTCCTCACTTCCAATCTTGAATTCATGTATCCCTTTCCTCAATTTCCTTATTATACTGAGTCATATTCATGCCATTTCCCATAATTTATAGCTATAGTAATTCATTTGTGAAGTATTAACATACTCATTATGAAATTTTGTGATCAAGTAATATAACCAACATAGCAATCCAAACAAGGATGTATTTTACTTAGCTCAACCATAAGTTATGAGTCAATGTCTACATCCTCTCCAATTAACAACTTCTGTCCTATAGGGATACTCGAAATAGTAGTATGTCTAGCTATCCGCACCATCCATGTAACGTCACTTATCCAATTCTTCGATACTCAGAGTTCACTTATAGCGTCATATTTCCTTTTCTTCCCATCTCAAGTTATTCCTCTCTTTCCCGTAATCGACTTATAGTAGCCGTAAATGCATTTTCCCTTAAACCCGCCATCTTTGTTTTCAAGGATCTAAGTCTCATGCGCAACTAATACTGTCACGACCCAACCCCGTAGGCCGTGACTAGTGTCCGTGCTGGACACCCATACGTACCCAATAACCCCAAACTAGCATATTAGCAGAATATATCAATATAAGAGTCAATTTGGCGTTACTAGATATCGCATATGCACAGATATAGCACGTGGAAGCCGATAAGGCCATCACAGATCATAACAATCCCAGAAACATATACAGAACCCACATGCATGTCTACAGACCTCTACAGAACAAAACAGAATCATAAGACGGGACAGGGCCCCGTCGTACCCCTGAATGGCATACATATATACAATGGCAGAAGACTGTACCCAAAGATAGGCTCCGGACAAAAGAGCGCCTCAAAATAGCAGAATAAAGTCCTATGCGGGCGGATCAGCAAACCTGTCGTCTGTACCTGCGTGGCATGAAAACGCAGCCCCCGAAGCAAGGGGGTCAGTACGGAATATGTACTTAATATGTAAAGCCTGAGGTACAGAAACAAGATCATACCCGGAAACAGAATGAACAGAAAAAGAATGCAAAATCCAGAATATCAAATGCATATTTTCAAAACATATGAAGTGTGTACAGAGAGATATGCCATATCATATCCGGCCCCCGCCAAGGGACTCGGTAGACAGAATCAGAATAGGGGATAACCCCATAACATAGCATAACATATCCGATGGCCATATCAGATCATATCATATCACAATAGTGTACATGGCACAACATACTCCACAACCCATGTACATGTTATACCTGCCCCCTCACATCGAGGCACGACGAACAATGCCGTGGAAATCGCTTGAGAACATATCCTGGCCCGGGCTCAGTGTGGGAAACATTGAGGCATCCACGAATGGAGTAGTGAGAGACTAAATGCAATAAAATACCTTATATATTTCCAGAGACTCAATGAGGCATACCGAATGACAAATCAAAGCAATGAAATCGGACGGAATCATAGTAAGTGAATTTCGGATGTCATAATGGGTTACGGAGGTATAATCTTTCCGAGATCGTTTCCAAGATCCAAAACGATTTATAAGACGTAATGGAGTATTAAAAATGACTTTTATTTAGAAGTTAAAACCTTTCCTTTAAAGCCGCTCAAAGACAAGTCATAAACACAAAAGGGTAAAATCGGAAATAGTGGGTCCACCTCGGGACAACCGAAGCGGTGGGCTCAAATTACATATTTTAAGCTTATGGGGTCACCTATAGAGGTACTAGGGACATTTCATAACATTCTAAACAATTTGTGAAAGTTTGCCTAATTCTTCCAACAAAGCATTCCTAAAGGGTTCAATTCTATTGAACGAAAAAGTGACAATTTCAAACGCGGATTCCGATGGACAGAATATATTCCGAGACTCAAATCCGATCCTAGTACACCTAGGACATGCCAAAAGAAGAATCGGGATAGCTTTACATACCTTATATGGTCTTTACGCCTTTCCGAATTCAATTCCCGTTTCGCCCGAAATCTACAAATGGTCACGTTTACCAATTGTTAGCCATAAGACTTAAGACCTAAATCTTAAGTCAACATTTTCTACAAAAATTTGGGCAGCATCTCCCCTATACATATAGCGCCCCCGAGAATTCAACTCGGCCAAAACAATCAACAACGACCCAACAACAACACCAACAACAACAATAATCACTACAAAACACAATATAACATAATTATTCATCTTTCCAACATCATGTCGTAACCTTCATTCCAACTTCGTATTTTCAAATCAATATCGACATTTTCATATTCATTACTAATCAAGATCATTACAACACAATTCGGAAGCATTTCATATCATTTCCACAAAATATTCACAAGATATACAAAATATACAAACTTTCCACCAAAGTCATAATTCATCCAAAACTTCTAATATTCAACCTACATATCCATAACATATTTCCATCTTCCAATTTCATCAACCATAATCATAATTCACATCTTAACAACTTCATTTCCATAATATCACAAAATCATTCTAAGGTGACATAATCTTCTACATTCCAACTTCAACCAAAATTCATTCAACTTTCATTCCCAATATAATTTTCGCCCTAACCACAACTAGAATACAACTCACCATATGTATACAACATATATACACTCACGGCTACATATATATATATATATATATATATATATATATATATATATATATATATATATATTCACTTTGTAAACTTCCATATTTCCATAGTTTCTACTCATTTCCATATACTACAACACAAACAAACCTTCATAACATAATAAAAAGGTATGAATTCTTACCTTTTTCTCCAATCTTCTTCACTTGTCCAAAGTGTGAGATTGATGAAACTAATGCTCAATCTTCCAAAACAACTACACCAAGTTGTAGAGGGACCTTGAATTAGTAGGAATTCAACAAGAAAATAATTTTAGAGGCAAGATTTTGAGGGATGATTTTTCTATGGCCAAACCCGAAATGGCTCTTATGTTGTTGCTCTTGTTTTTCTTCTTTTCTTTCTCTTGAAAGTTCTAGGGGATTTAATGAATAATTGCCCCTTTTATCCTTTAGCACATGAAAATTAATTAAAATCATGGGCTTGGGCCATGGCATGGCCGGCCACCCCTCTCCAAGTTGGGCCAATTTTTTTCTTTTCATTTTTTTGGGCCAACTCGGTTGGTCCCGAGTTGGGCCTAGACCACTGACCTTTCGGCCTTAAAACGTTCATATCTCCTTGTACCGACGTCACCTGGGAACCCACGAACTATGGATGGAAAGCTAATTCAATTATCTACAACTTCTATTTCTTGGTATGTTTCCAAATTCCAAACTTATAATACCGTTTTTGCCCCTCAAAGTCAGGTCACCCGAAAACATTTTCTTAAAAATATTCGTTTGGAGGGCTTCCACTTTGATTTGGCCCAAGGGTACTTCATGAGTTGTGTTTAACTTTACATATGTGATTCATATGACATTTCAGATGTTCCAAAAAAAAATCTTGGTGTGTGGGCCCCACCCCAGCAGATACTCCGAGGTTCAAAAATACGGGATATAACAAATACCCCTTATGCCTCATACCCTTTTACTCTTGTGTTGCACTCAACATTGATTTCAAAACCAATCATAATCATATCATATTTGTCGTTGATGACACCCTTGCTTTATCGCTTTATCGTCGTACGGTAAGCTCATAACTCATGGCCATATTTTTCTTTCCAAGTTATTCCTTTATATACTTTACTCATTCTGTCTTGGTATAGGATATTCGTAGGAGATGCATCTTCATTTTCTCATAATACAACTACTTCTTAAGCGCACATGCTTCGCATATTTCCTTTTCTTTCTATACCCATACTTATTCCTTTACGTTCTTTCCTCCTCAATTTATCTTATTACCTCCCGTTTTGTAATCAATCTTTTATTCCTCGCACAAGGAACCCTATTCTTAACTCAGTACCGCTTTGTCCTTTAGTGTCACGACCCGTCTAGGGGGCCGCGACGGCGCCTGGTGCAAGCCCACCCGGGCACCCCTTGGCTTGCACTTACACTTACCTCTAGGTGAGCCACATAATTAAACATACATTTCTATTCATCAGTCATACTAGTCCCATTGGACAACAATGCCTTTATATCATCATTGGCATCTATACCACGTCAATGTACATAAGCTGACAAGGCTAACAAAATTATATACAAAATATAGGCCGACAAGGCCAAACACATCTAACCACGTACACATGTCTACGAGCCTCTAAGGAGAGTACAACATATCACATAAGCGGGACAGGACCTCGCTATGCCTATAATTATATACACAAAAGAATAAGTACCCAAAGCTATAGCTCCGAATGAAATGGAGCTCCGCTATGTAGTCCTTGAGAATGTAGCTATAGATCAAGCCTGTCTCCCTGTGCACCTGCGGGCATGACGCAGCGTCCACAAAGAAAAGGACGTCAGTACGAAGAATTGACTGAGTATGTAAAGCATAATCAATAACAATAGAGAAGAATAATGAACAACATGAGGAATAACACAAGATGAGAGACGGTAATATCATCGTCATAGGCACTTACTTGCCTTTCATAGGAACTTTCCATTTCTAATGCGTATTGTGTACATACATCCATATCCATATCCATAATCGTATCCGTTCCATATTTGTACCTGTATTCGTATACATACCCTTGTTCACATTCATATCGTATCATATTCATATTCGTATTCGTACTCGTATATATATTATATACATAGCATTTACATAGCATACCCGACCATGCAGGATCGGTGTTTCATACATACTTGGCCAGCCAAGGCTCAAGGTTACACATACCTGGCCCTACCAAGGCGTCAGGGTTACATCTACCTGGCCCTACCAAGGCATCAGGGTTATATCTACCTGGCCCTACCAAGGCGTGTCAGGGTTATACCCACCTGGCCCTACCAAGGCGTCAGGGTTATCCGTACCATCTGCAGAGGTGCGCGCGCATTGCATGATCATATACATATTTATTTACATATCCTACCTGGCCTCATAAGCTCGGGGTTCCATAATAGTCATACATAGATATATATACATTATAGCACATAAGCGTCTTTCATATCATTGTCACTATTATCGTCATTCATCACATCTATCTTTAGAGGCTTACTCGTCATACGAGGAACTTAGCACAATCGTGGCATATCAAGAATCGTGAGCTTACAAGCTCGGAAGATCAAATCATTTGAAAGATATCATAGTCTTATAGAAGATTTGGACGTTTGGCCAAAGAACCATGCCTTATGAAAGAAGGGTTAGCCTTACATACCTTTCCGTTGAACTATTCTACACTTGCACGTTCTCCTCCGAAGCTCGCGTCTCTACCTTCATTAAAGTCATACTATCATTAGAATCGATAGCTAGCATACATGACTAAACTAGAGAAAATCGGGCAACGTCTCCTCTATTTATACGACATTCCTCTATAGCGTATATCAACTCTCAAAGGTCAATAATACATTCACAATACTATAATGATAGTCATTATTCATCCACATTATCCATGGCCATAACACACGACGACGTCCATTCTCATACACTGCTCATATCATGTTCTCAACATCATTTATAACATATTTACATCACAACACATCAAGAAGCGTAACTCAAGTTAAGCTATTTCTCAAAATGGCACTATTCCACATTCATGACCCATTTTTCTATACCCTTCTACAATCCAAGTATTTCAACTGTCAAATACCTTACACAACATAGAAATATCATAAATCTTACCTTAGATGTCGTAGGAACAAGCCTTGGTTGATAATACTCCACTTGAGAAAAAACCCTAGTTCATCTCCAATGAGATTTCTTGACTTGTATGATCTTTAATGGGTTTTCTTACTCTTGATTCACTTGATTTATGTTGTTGATCACTAATAATCCTTGAATTTTTGTGGAATAAATGTAGAGAGATGTTTTAGAGAGAAGGGGTGAAGTGTGGAAATGAAATAATAAACTTGGTCCACTTTTTAATAACCCAAAATCTGATCTGGAATGAACAGTCGTTGAAAGTACAACAGTGGTCGTAAACTCAGTTTACGGTCCGTATTCCAATTTACGAGCCGTATTTCATGGACGTATTTAATCATAACCGAACCAGAAAGTCAGGCTAAGACATGGTGATTTACGAACACAGTTTACGGGCCGTATTTCAGTTTACGATCCGTATTTCATGTCGTCTTTAACCATTCAAGCATTTGACAGAAAGTTGAAGTTTTGGAAGTTGAAATACGACATGGCAGTTTACAGCCTGTAAACTACTTTACGGTCCGTATTTCATTTTACGATCAACTGGCCAAAGTGCAAATCTGCAACTTTCCACATTTTCAGAACCTATAGTTAGTCATTATGTAGCATAACCTATCTCTTATTGCAATTGCCTTTGAAATCTTACTTAGGGTCGTCAAACGTCGTTCCCTTCTTATTGAAACATCGTACACGCTATGCCCTTTGTTAGCCTATCCACTGTACGTTCGCGGGGAAATTTTCAAGGTGTAACATTCTCCCCCCCCCCCCCCCCCCCCCCCCCCTTTTGGAACATTCGTCCTCGAATGCTAAACACTCGGGATCCTGCGAAAATTTCGCCAGAGTTTCCCCTGTAATTTGGCACTACCAACCTGTCACAACAACCCATAATATCATCGCCACACAGGGCTACCTCACAATATCAACATATCTATGGCCACACACGACCAAAAGCATGAAAAGTAAGTATATATACCTTATATAGTTAGTGTTTCATCTTGAATCTCTTCTGGGGGTTGGAATAAATGCGGGTATCTGGATCGCATACTTTCTTCCGCTTCCCATGTCATTTCTTCTCGTTTACTGCTTCTCCATAGAACCTTAACTGAGGTCACCTCTTTGTTTCTAAGCCTCCATACTTACCTATCTAGTATGGGAATGGGTACTTCCTCATAAGTCAACTTTTCTGTCACCTGCACATCACTTATTGGCACGACCTTAGTAGGGTCTCCAACACATTTCCGAAGCATCGAGACATGAAAAACTGGATGGACTGACTCCAAATCCGGAGGTAGCTCTAGCTCATAGGCCACTTTGCCTATCTTTCATACAATCTCATAGGGCCCAATGAATCGGGGACTAAGCTTCCCCTTTTTGCCAAATCTCATGACGCCCTTCGTTGGCGACACTTTCAAGAATACCCAATCTTTCACTGGGAACTCTAAGTCTCTTCGACGATTATCTGCATAGGACTTTTGACGACTTTGGGCTGCTAACAACCGATCTTGTATGAGTTTGACTTTCTCTATAGCTTGTTGGACCAAGTGTGGCCCTATCAACTGTTATGTCCCGTATTTTCGTATAACGGGAAATCAAGAGATAAATAAGACTTGTGTGTATTGAGGAAATAATTTTGGTTTAAGTCGCTATGCTCGTGTTGATTATGAAACTATTAATGTCAAGACCTCGGGGAAGGCCGAGGGTGAATTTGGAATTTTAGAAATTAGTTTCGGGAATTACAAAACGGGACATTTTATGCATTGGGCTAAGAAAATGGAATACAAAAATTGAGGCCCAAAGGAAGGAAAGTGGCCGGCCAAAGGGGGGGGCAAGCCCAAGCCCATTCCATTAAGGTCATGTGCTATGCACATGACCTATAAGTGGATATATATCACATTGTAATGGATAATTATCTAGAACAAAAGAAAAAAATTCAAGAACAAGAAAAAAATGGCTCTCGGCCGAAGGGTATAGGGAAAGAAAAAAACAATTTGCTAGCTTTGTGGTGATCCAAAAATCCTTGTCCTTAACGTATTATGAAGTACTCGAGCCCCTCTTCAACGGGGTACAATTAGTTTGGCGTAAGGTGCTCGTTTGCGGCAAATCGGGATCTTAAGATTAAGGTAAGATTTCAATGTTTTTATGTTATGAAATGGGTACATATGTGTTAGTGATTGAATTAGCATGAAGATTTTGGAATGGTGTTGTGTTTGTGCTTGGCATGTGTGTGCAAAAAGAGTGTGTTTGGCCGTGAGCTTTATAAGGTTTAAGGCATAAGAATTTGATCTTGTTTAGCTTGAATGATGTGTTGTTGTGGTCATTATGTTGTAAAGGATTGATTAAGGAATTGAGTTGGTGTTAGAAAATAATTTTGGACGTTATCGGAAAGTGTATATCCTTGGTATATATGTGTATGTCATAGTATATATATGATACTAAAGACTTTAAATATGATTTATGGTTGATGATAATGAGTTTGGAATGAAACGACGCAAGTTAGAACGTTCGTCGTAACTTTTGGTGTTTTGAATGAAAATTGGAAAGTAGTGAATTTTGGGGATGTTTGTATGTTGTTTGGAACTTGTTTGTTATGTAGTGGAATAATCTTGAATGAATGAATACAATAATGTGGATATGAGTTGAAATTGTGAAGTTTGGAAATAGGATTACCAACTTATGAAATAAAGTGCAATTGTGAAGTTAGTGTGTTTGATTGTGATTCGTATTGTGTAATGATGTTTGGGCTGTTGATGTTGTTATATTTTGAGCCGAGCTAAGTCTCGGGGTGTTAGATTTATAGGGGAAGTGCTGCCGAAATTTCGGTAGCCAAATATAGCCCAAAGACGAAAATGTTAATCCTCATGAATAGTAACTGGTAAAAGTGACCATTTGCAGTTTCTGGACGAAACGGGAATTGCGATTTGAGGAGCGTAAGGCGCCAACCAGGTATGTAAAGCCTACCTATCATTCTTTTTGGCATGTCCTAGTCCTACTAGGTTAAGATCGGCCCCTCGGGAATAATCCTACTCTTGGAAATCGAAGCTCAAGTTCGAGCACTATTCACTCAGCGCAATTGACCTCTTTTGTTGCATTTGGTTAAAAGAAAGTTCGTACCCCCATAACTTGTGCTGTTGTGTCCGAAACTCTTCGAAACTTTCGTAGATGGCTCTATGGAGCCGAGAGTCTGTGATTTGTGTCCGCCGCCTCAATTTGACTCGAGGTGGGCCCGCGAGCCCCGAGGCTCCCCTTATTCGGTTTGTTTGATTCGTTTGTGTCCGTTATGATCCGCAACCGTCTGTTTATGACCCAAAGATGTGTTTGAAACTTCCTATGCCATTAATGTACGTTCTGTACTTTGAATGATGTGAGATTTTTGGAAAATGACTTATGAACAGTTTTTCTTGCGAATTTGGCAGTTTGGAACTTCGTAACTTTTATACGCATACTTTGATCAGTCTGATTCCTACTCCGAGCCTTCGGGCGTCAGTATATACCTCTACGTAAACTATATGTTGAGTCCGACAAATTATTTTTGATATGCATATGGTTTCTGCACTACTCTATTCGTGCTGTCTGCTATGACTTCGTTCGTCGGTACCCGGGCCGACTTTGTGATCGTGCGCGCTATAATATATTCGGGAGTTATGATGTGTTACGGTTTCCGAGGCCTCGCCATAGGGCCGGTTACCGTTTATGGAGTTATGATGTGATATGGCATTTGATATGTTCTGATGATATGATGTGTGTGTGATACGATGTGTCTGGAGATTGTACGGGGATTTGTAAACTTCTGGAGTTATGATGTGTTGTGGCACCAGCGTCGGGGGGTGACCACGTTCCTAAACCCTATACATGATTTGATTTGCATTTGTACATTCGTCTCCCGCACAGGGTTGCTTTGTTTGCGATGTTGGTGTGTTTGTTCTTTCTGACTCCAGCTGTGTTTGTGATTTCTGTACCTTCTGCTTTGCATACTCAGTACTTCTCCCGTACTGACCCCCGTTTCTTCGGGGGCTGTGTTTCATGCCCGCAGGTACAGAAGCTCGTTTGGGTGGTCCTCCAGTTTAGGCTACTCATTCTGCTGTGTTGAAGAGCTCCCCTTGATCCGGAGCCTACTTTCGGTACATATCTTTTGGTTGTGTCTGTATTCTGTATATTTGGATGCGTGGGTACGGCGGGGCCCTGTCCCGTCCTATGTTCTTGTGTTCTGTTTTGTTTAGAGGCCTGTAGTCAAATTTGTGGGTCGTGGGTCCGGTGTGTTTGCATGTGAGTCTGTTTTGCGATCTTAAGCGGCCCGTACGCTACTATGGCCAAGTCGGCCTCTGAGTTTGTATGTGTGTGTATGCATTTGGGGGCGATGTATATTCCGCCACCCTTCTGATGTGTGTGTGAAATCTGGCGATGTACATTCCGCCTCCTTTCTGATTTGTGATTTGTCTGATCTGTACGGGCGACTGCTTAGGATAAGTGCTCGGTAGATGTCCGATTACGATGTTGAGTTCGAATAACGTACGTTGAGTTTGGACGAGTCTGATTACGATAGTCTGGGTGTGAGTTCGTTTGGGGTGTCCCAGAAGGACACCAGTCGCGGCCCACGGGGCTGGGTCGTGACATCAACTTAGTCTCTCCTGGTTCAAACCACCCAATTGGGGATCTACACTTCCGCCCATATAGGGCTTCATACGGTGTCATTTGACCAAGAGTTCCCAGTGAAAGATTGGGTATTACCTTGAAGATCATTCTTTGTAAGACTTCTAAAGATTGGTTCATTCAGGAAACTTGAGACAATGGCAAACAAAGGTCAACATCAAGGCAAGGAGATAGCAGCTACATCTGAAGGAACATGGAGGAATTCTACTCCATCCTGGAAGCCTGAATATGTATTCATTTTGACTTTGAACCATAGCACCTGGTGAGAGCTTGTAGGTGTTTGAGATGGTATCAAGGCAAGGCCAGAGGATCTGCAGTAGATTAGCTTCCGTACAGTCTTTGGATGTAGTTTACATTTCAGTCCTTTTTTTATTTTTTTCTAGGATTGTTTTCATTTGTTTTTTCTTTTCTTTTTCTTTCTTTACACTATTGTACAGAAAACTTACTATTTTTAATAAAACACTGCCAAACTTGGTTTGGTGGTTTTAAAAAAAAGTATGTTCGTCGTTCGCTCACTTTATGTAGTTCATGCCATAAAGAAAGAAGGGATAGCTTTACATACACTTTGGAGCCTTTAGGAGTAGAGTCATCATCAATGAGTAAAATTGAGAAAATCTAGAAGTAGCTCCACATTCTCACATTCGCTTTGAAATTGTAAACTTGAGTTCTTAAAATACAAAATCATCATTATCGTTGTCACCATCATGAAATCATTCTTATCCTCCACATCATGAGAAGCTTTAAGAACCATGGACTTTTATTTTTTGAAAACAAGAAACGGAAACATTTATGAAATCATACCATAGGGATCATGCCTTTGAAAGAAAGGGACGAGCCTTAACATACCTGTTCAGCCACCAACTACCTACGCTTATCCGTCCGAGCCCGCAAGTCTACATATAAGGCCATTCATACTATGATTAGGCCCATTATCATATACTTATCCTAAGCCTTAAATTAATTCTTCCTAAAATCTATCAAAATTTCGACAGCATCTCTTCTGTTTATATGCCTAGCCAAGAATCGTAATTCAGCAACCACCAACAACAACATCAATACCAACATCAATAATATCATTTCCAACACCAATATGTACCATAAAACAGCCCACACACTATTTTCCAACTTCCATAACTGACCAACTTACTACATAATTATTTAACGACTTTGTCTCCGAGAATAAACCTTAAATAATACCAAAAGAGAAAGATTCATACCTTCTTTCTCGTTAAGACCGCAATATCCTCAGTATCCACGCAAAAATCCACCACAAAACAGCATTAGAATCACAACCATGCGTTGGCTGGACCTAAACCACTACTCCGCTACTTGAAAATTGCTTACTTTTTGATTCCCTCTCTCTATCTCTTAAAATTTATGGAATTTTCTAGGGCAAACCTGATGAAAAAAAGGGGTTCTTACCCTTTTTATTCGGGTCAAATTCGGGTCGGATACTGTAGCAGGTAGGTACTGTAGCAGTACTGTAGCTCGCGTTTCTGCTCTGTCAGCTGAACTTGTAACGTCCATACTTCTCTATTCGGATGTTCTATCGACAATCAGTTTGTTGAGTTAGAAACTAGACTCGACGAACTTCATCTTAGGCTTTTGTTTCACCTTAAAACACTTCGTATGCTAAGAGATAATCGTCCACCAAGTTGGACAAAAAATTTCACACAAAACATTACCCATCCTTTTTCCAAAGTCGTACTACTCGATTTCTTCCACTCATTTCCTTATAAAACCTTCTGGTATACCTTATATACATCATTCCTCATTAAATATACTTAATTATTCTTCCTCTTCATATTCCAAAGTGGTTTTACTTAATCGTAACTCAACGTACTTATGTTTCAAATTCGATAAGTACTTCTTCGAAGATACGGGGTGTAATAGTCGGCTTACATAGCCGCTTACAATACTGACATACTGTATGCATGACTCTATCTGCAAAAGTCTCTAATGTAGAACATGATATCAGAACATCATTTGGGACAGGGCCCTAACATACCCATAATGCATCTGACTCAAATCATAAAGAAATACTCTGACTCCGCCATACTCCGAATGAAATGGAGTTTACCAATCCAGCTGACAGCCTGGGAATACCCTACAGTCAATCTCCTGTATAATCTTTCCTGCAAAACAATCTGGGGCTGCGTGGCATGAACACAGCGCCCCCAGGCAAAGGGACGTCAGTACGAACAATGTACCGAGTATGTAAGGCATAAGAACATTAAGTACAGATGAATCAGGAAAACCAGTCTCAATATTTGAATGCATCTGTGGCTAATATCTGAGAATACCTGCGTAACTCCATATGACTGAAACTGACTCTGTGGCATATGATAGGCATAGGTTATAATATAATTGATAGTGCTGTGGAAGGTACAACTCTCAATCCATATATAATATAATAGTGTCAAGGAACGTACGGCCCGATCCATATATAATATAATAGTGCCGAGGAACGTACGGCCCGATCCATATATATAATATAATAGTGCCGAGGAACGTACGACCTAATCCATATACATAATATAATATATATAAATGCATGTAAGACACGGAAAATGATACTTTGAACTCCTCTGGTGACATAAGAAGCTAGTATGATAAGTCTCTGGAAGTTATGGACATAAAACATAGGAGACCAAGGATACAAATATCTCTACGCTATCTAAGAATAGCGTCTTTGGAACTCGCTTGCTCACTATGTTCGTTCATATGATAAGGATCATGCCAAAATGAAAGAGAGGGATAGCCTTAATATACCTTGTCCGCTTCTTAAGCTAATCCAAACTTAAGTCTCGGGTTTCCCAAGATCTACAACAACGTCAGTAGATACCAAACATTAGCTATAGGTACTTAGGAATCCAAACCTAAGCTAGCACGTTATTTATAGAAATTCGGACAGTATTTCCTTTAAAAATTCAACAAACCCTGAGAATTCAACTTGGCCAAATCATCCACAACCCTATTAACAACATCAACTATTAATCCCATTGATCCGGCCCCTCAACAATATAAAAATAGTTTCAATAATTCAAACAATAATGCGAAGAGCGGCAAGCTTAGCTTGTCAATTAAACAATAGTTTTAAACTCCATCTCCATTTTGAAAATTTTCCAAAAATATTAACAACAACAAAAACACCTCCAGGTTATTCAATTAATTGCCAATCATATAATTTCATAAGAACAACCTCCCAAAACAGTCCACTGAACTACAATACCAATTTATTCGATTTCCGATATAATTTTCATATTTCTTCATCTAGCCATGTAGATACGACTTGGATAAATCAAATACATCTAGGACAGAGGATTTCTTACCTTATATGAAAAGAAGTACTCTTCTTCCACCTTACTTCACTTTGAAGAAAGTCCGGATTCAACAACACGACAAAATGGAATAACGAGATAAAAGCACTATGCAAAAATTCCATGTCGTTCTTTGTATTTCTGTTGCTCCTATGATAGCAATTTGACACTTTTTGCTGCCACATGTATATTTTTCCCAGTACAGGAGGTGTATATCTTTTATACATCTCAAGTAAAGAGGTTATTATAAATATGTTTAGTTGCTGCACATTTCACTCCTTAATAGCCTTTTTCCAAATAAAGTGGGATATGTACACATATATAAAAACGTGCAGCCCTTGTTTCTCAAGATAGCAAGTCAACATAAGGGTGTATAAGTGTTTTAAGGGGGCCCTCCACTATTTACACGTGTCATTTGTTGAGCACCCCTTTCATTTTTCATCAAATATCATTTCATACGTGTAGTCCATGTAGCTACACATTATTTTTATCATATTTCACTCTTTTGTGCATGTATAACTCACTTGTTGCCACTTGTCAATGATTTACATGATTTTGTCCATATAATATTTATCCAATAATCATAATTAATTTCTTGTCTTCCACTACAATCCAAGACTTAATTAAGTACACACATAATTAATTTCTTGATCTCAATTCGCTTAAGTAGTACTCATTTTTAATGGACTTCATATACTCAATACCACAATCATAAGATATAGCATTAGCCCATAGTCTCTTTTGGCACACACAAAATATTATTTGCAATCATCGTCATTACACTTTTCCATCTTAAATCATTTCGGGACTTCTTTCCTTGTATACACCGAGTTCTTGATTTTCATGCTTGAATATAACCAAATCCCACGGCCTCGGTAAAATCGCTCATGTTGGACGGTTCAGTTTCTTTGTCCAAAAATACGGGATGTAACATACGTGGTGTAAGAACGGGCACCCGAAGCTAATCTACCGAGCCCCTCAGAACATACATACATCTCATAGTCATACCTGAGTGGGCCATTATGCTAACTCATGGATATCATAAGTTGTAAGGGACACAAGCCCAAAAGGTGTATATAAATATATACATACAAACATCATCAAGCTAAACCCAAAATATACAAGCCGACAAGGCTGTCAAAGTAATTATACAACAGAATAAAGACCAAGAAGGTCATAGGACATTTGACTGTGCATATCTGACTACGAGCCTCTACTAGAATGCTTAACATAATAAGGATGGGACATGACCCCACCATGCCCAAATGTACACAAAAGAATCATACCAAGCTGAACTGCAACTCCGGAACACGTGGAGTGCTCCTGTACAAGCGCTGAGAAGGCAGTCTAAAGGTCTGTACCGTCTCCCTGTCTACCTGCAGGCATGAACGCAGCGTCCACAAACAAAAGGACGTTAGTACAGATAATGTACCGAGTATGTAATGCATGGAAAAAACATAATAAAGATATGGAAGTAACATGAGATAAGAGATGACATGCATGCTTTCCTTTTTAAAATGTTTTTTCATACACATATATATATATATATACACACACATATATATATATCATAATACCGTACCCGGCCATGATAGGCTCGATGTTATGCGTACCCAACTGCAGTGGTGTGCACAATAGGTGCCATACCCATCCTACTATAATGAGGGTCGATGTCAAAAAATAGCTACATATATATATTAAGCATGCATGAGAGCTCAAAGAAACGTTATGACTCCATTGGAGTGATGTAAGGTCGGTAACCTCCGATTTCCATTATGGAACTATCCTCGTCGGCTCATCTCACCTTGGAGGAATCAATGACCATAAGATGGGATCAACAACAATAAACTAGATCATTAACCATAAGATAAGATCAATAATCATGAGGAAAAGATCAATAATATCATAAGAACAACAAGAACATATGCTCCTAACATTCTAATAGTGAAAGTCATCATGGATATCATTTGAGTATGTTCGTATCAATATTATCATGCCTTAAGAAAGAAAGAGACTGCCTTAACATACCTCGTTGTCCACTTAACCAATTAACGTCTATCCTCCCGAGCTAGCAAATATACATTCCAGTTGATTCACACTAAGGTTAAGTGTTGAAACGCTTATAAAATCAAACTAAACTATTAAGTGAGCTAACAAAATTTGGGCTGCATTTCCCCTATATCACCTACTTCCACTAAACTCCAAAACAACTCCCAAACATCAATAACTATGAAAAATACCATAACCAAAATATTACACCCAAATTATACTCAAATAAGTCCAAAACTTCCTTTCAAATTCCATCCATAACCAATACTTCAACTTAATACTTTATGACCTTTTCTACCATGATTCTCCCTACCTTTAAGATTTATTATGCCTCCGAATCAACTCAACATAAGTAATAGAGTGAAGAACATACCTTATACTTGAAGAACTTATACTCACACAACCTGCTTCAAGACCAAATTCACCACATCTCCAAGTGTAACCAAGAATAATTGCCTTCTATGCACTAATTGATTTATACTCACAACCTGCTTTAGAGCTTGATTTTCTCTTGTATTGGGTTGGAATGATTTGGGAGCGTTTGAGAGAGCTTCTAGGGTCAATAAGGATCTGTTTTGAGGAAAAATTGAGCCCCAAGTCATGGCCCTTTAATTTATAACAAAAGGGAAAAATTCCACCGCCTCAATTTCACGGCCCACTTTCACGGACCGTGAATTATTTCACTGGCCGTGAAATCATTCTAGTGGCTGCCACCCACTGCCACCATTTCAAGGTGTCCGACCACCACTTTCATGGCCCATGAAATTATTCATGGTCCGTGGAAGTGGCCATGAAAATGCCTTAGTCCAATTTTTCGGTGAAATGTTTTCGTTTGACGTGTAACCTTTGTACTCTTGTCCAAACATGTTTAAGGGCTCATATATCTTTGAGATGCACCCATAGTCCTCATACACAACTTCCCAAATTATTTCCAATATGAAATTATGACAACCAACTTAAAACGAAACTTTAACGTATGCGAAAGGCGAGGTGTAACATTCTCTTCCCTTAAGAATTTCGACAGAGTATCCCCTGTAACTGTACCCCTACCAACCTGTCACAACGACCCAAAATATACAATACCACACAGGGCCACAATAAACAATAACAATAATGGCCTCACACGATTGAAAATCATAAGAAATGAAACAATATGCACCCTGTCTCAGTCTGGACCTCTTCTGGGAGTGGAAACAAGTGCGGATACGTGAATCTCATATATTTCTCAACTTCCCAACTCATTTCTTCAACATTCCGGTTCCTCCAAAGGACTTTCACAGAAGCTACATCTTTAGTCCTCAATCTTAGAACTTGTCTATCTAGTATAGTAATGGGAACCTCTTCATACGATAGTTGCTCGGTAACCTGAACATCATCAAAGGATACAATTTTGGAAGGATCTCCGATATACTTACGAAGCATCGATACATGAATGACCGGATGAACTGACTATAAGTATAGTTGTAGGTATAACTCATAGGCCACATAGCCTACTTTACATACAATCCTGTAAGGCCCAATGTACCGAGGACTAAGTTTACCTTTCTTACCAAATCTCACAACGTCTTTCATAGGCGATACCTTCAAGAATGCCTAGTCACCAACCTGGAATTCTAAGTCTCGTCGGCGGTTGTCTGCATAAGACTTCTGATAACTCTGGGCTGCCAACAATCGTTCATGTATAAGCTTGACCTACTCCACCTCTTGCTGGATCAAATCTGGCCCTACTAACTTAGTTTACCCCACTTCGAATCATCCAATAAGTGACCTACACTTTCGCACATATAAAGCTTCATACGTGGCTATCTGGATATTTGAATGATAGCAATTATTATATGCGAACTCAATAACCGACAAATGATCATCCCAACTACCTGTGAAGTACACTATCTCCTTAATGTAAAGCTTCTCGTAATCCTCGGCTGAGTAAATAGTCTTGACAGGCAGAAAATGGGCTGATTTTGTAAGTCTATCAACAATTGCCTATATGGAATCAAACTTAAGCTAGGAATGAGGAAAGCTTGTAATGAAATCCATATTAATCACCTCCTATTTCCAAGTCAAAATCTCAATAGGCTGCAATAATCCGCCGGGCTTCTAATGCTCAATCTTCATCTGCTGACAGTTAGGACACGGGGCTACGAACTGTGTTATGCCTTTCTTTATTCCGTCCCACCAGTAAACTTCCTTGATTTCATGATACATCTTCGTCGTCCCTGGATGAATAGAATAACGAGAGTAATGAGCTTCTCCCAAAATCTGACGACGTAACCCTGCAACATCTGAGAACTCCATCTGCAGAAATCCCAAATGGTGACTTTTTCTTCTTCTGAGGGGTTGTGTCTCTACAATGAGCTAACATAGGAACTTCGTACTGGCGTTCCTTAACCTCAGCTACTAAAGATGAGACTGCCGAATTCTTGATAGTAACCCTTGTATCGCTTGAGTCTAATAGTCAAACTCCTAGGCTAGCTAACTGCTGAAGCTCACGAAATAGCTCCCTTTTCTCTGGATGAACATAAGATAAACTACCCATGGATTTGTGGCTAAGGGCATCGGCCACTACGTTCATATTTTCGGGATGATACAACATACTAACATCACAATTACTCCAACCATCACCTCTGACGCAAATTCAACTCCTTTTACTTGAAAATATACTAAAGGCTCTTATGGTCCATATAGATATCAACATGCATGCAATATAGGTAGTGCCTCCACATCTTTAATGTATGAATCACTGCGGCAATTTCTAAATGATGAGTCGGGTAATTCTGTTTATGCTTCCGCAACTGCCTTGAAGCATAAGCTATAACTTTACCGTACTGCATCAACACACAACCTAGCCCAATGCCTGAAGCATCACAACAAATAACATAACCCTCTGATCCTTTTGGAAGTGTCAGAACTGGAGCCGAAGTCAATCTGTTGTTCAGCTCCTCAAAACTACTCTTACAAGCTTCTGTCCACTGGAACATAGTTGATTTCTGAGTCAGCTCCGTCTGTGGTGCAGAAATGGAAGAAAAACCCTCTACAAATCTCATATAATAACTTGCCAAGCCTAGAAAACTACGAACCTTCGTGGGTGTTTTAGGTCTCGGCCAAGTCTTCACAACTTCAATATTCTGCGTATCCATCCTAATACCTTCATCTGAAATAATATGCCCTAGAAAAGTCACAGAGTTCAACCAAATCTCACATTTACAGAATTTTACATACAACTTCCGGGCATAAAGAACTTTAAGGACAACACGTAAATGATCTACATGCTATGCCTCTAATAGAGAGTATACCAAAATATTATCGATAAACACAATGATGAGCAGATCTAGGAAAGGCATGGATACACTATTCATCAAATCCATAAATATCGCCGATGCATTGGTCAACCCAGATGACATTACACGAAAATCAAAGTTACTATATCTAGTTCTGAAAGCTATTTTCGAGATATCTTTCTCTCTAACCCTCACCTGGTAATACCCTGATCTCAAATCTATCGTTAAGAACCATCTAGCACCCTGCAACTGATCAAATAAGTCATTAATCCTTGGGAGTGGATACTTGTTCGTTATTGTCACCTTGTTCAGCTGCCTATAATGAATGCACATCCGCAAGGAGCCATCTTTCTTCCTTACAAATAATATTGGTGCTCCCCAGGGTGACGTATTAGGCCTGATAAAGCCTTTCTCAAGCAAGTCCTTTAGTTGCTCCTTCAATTCTCTCAATTCAGCAGGCGCCATCCTATAAGGAGGAATAGATATTGGCTGAGTATCTAGTAATACGTTAATGGAAAAATAAATCTCCTGCTGTCACGACCCAGATAGGGGCCATGGCGGGTACCCGGAGCTAACCTGCCGAGCACCACTCATCATGCTCATTACCATAATCAACCTAGATCAGCATAGCTCTCAGGTAAAGCTTACTATGAAACGATCTTCAATTACTCCTCAAAATATACGTATATGTACAAGCCCACGAGGCTATAAAATGATATACAAGATATACACTATGAAGATCATGAGATATCTACTACCCATACATATGTATGTATGAGCCTCTAACTGGAGTATGGAAATCATAAGGACAGGACAGGACCCCGTCATGCCCTAAATATGTACACAAAAGAATATACCAATAAACTACAACTCTGAAATAGTGGAGTGCTCCTGTAAATCTGCTGATGAGCTCCTAAGTGTCTGTGCCGTCTCCCTGTCTACCTATGGGCATGAATGCAGATTCCATAAAAGAAAGGACGTCAGTACGAACAATGTACTGAGTACATAAGGCATGTATGAAAACATAATAGAAAAATAAGAGAGCATAAGATGAAGAGATACCTTGTAACCGATCGCCCCTTAAGGCGAGTCATGCATGCTAACTTTTTTATTTAAAACATCAACATATGATATATACATATGTAAACTTCCGGCCATATAGGTACGGTATGATCATCATTAGCCCGTGTCCGGGCCTCCCGCATCCGGGGTAACCATCTCATGCCGCCCACTAGTGGTGTCTTTCCGGCCAACTAGGCAAGGTGTAATTATTATCATAGCTGCCCACTACGCCCATCATAGTGGTGTCTGCCCGACCAACTAGGCACAGTGTAATCATACATATACATAACATAGAGCATGCATGATAACTCAAGTAAAAGCTATAACTCTATCGGAGTGGCGTAAGGTCGGTATCCTCCGATTATATTATGGACAATCATCGTCACTATGTCTCACCTTGAAGGAACTAGTATCATGAGGTGAGATGGCCAACAATGAATAACATCAAAAAAATTATTATATAAGGTCATTAAGCTCATAATAGTATCAATTCATACGCTTTGGAATCTATAGAAATAGGATCATCATCATCATCATTATCATAAGACACATCTAAATTCCTTCTCATAAGAAGCTCTTAAGAATCTTTAACTTTCAACTTTTTGGGAAGTAAAAAGGACATGGAAATGTAGAGAGGAAATCATAATATAGAAATCATGCCTTTGAAAGAAAGGGACCATCCTTTACATACCTTTACGTCTTCTTAATGACTAAACGTTCTCCTTCCAAGCCCACAACTCTACATTTAAGAGAATTCATACTAAATTAGATTATTTAGAACATGCTTAAGTCTAAGCTAAAGCGATTAAGAGTTACCGAAAATTGGGCAGCATTTCCTTTGTTTTAACAACTTTCTCCATATAATAAACAACTCCTAAACATCAATAGCAACACCCATAATATCATAATCAATAGACTTCTATAAGTTAAACATTGTTCAACCCTTAAAACTCCTTTTCAAAGTCATTTATAACCATAGCTACAACATGATACCATATTCGTTCTCACATAATACTTCTTCAACGTCATTAGTATAATCCACAACAAAATTATACCCATGACATACCAAGAACTATGACTCAAGTCAAGTTACGATTCAAGAATATCATTAAATCCATGTTTGAGCTTCATATTCTTCTTCCTTCCTTCATTCAAGTTATTCAACAACCAAATACCCTTAATAACATGAAATAGAGGTAAAACTCACCTTTGATCATATAAGGATGAACTTTGGATGGATATACTTCACTTGAGACAAACCCCAACTTCAATACCAAGGGAATTCTTGGCTTCTACCAACCTTAGTGAGCTTTTCTACACATGATTCTCTTGATTTTGGTATTTAATCCTTGATTTCTATTTGGTTTGTGTTGATATGGTGTGTGGAATATTCTAGAGCTCTCAAGAATTGTGGAGAAGATGGGAATTGAAAATTAGAACTTGGGTCATCTTTTTATATATAAAAAAAAAGCTGTCTGATGCGATTATAGAAACACTTATACGGTCCGCATAATATCACCAGTGGTGAAACTTCACTGTAACAGTTATACGGACTCTTATACAGACCATATAAAGTTATACGGACCGTATAAGTGGTCGTATAACTCACCTTTTCCAAAACTGTTTTCGTCGATTCGTTTGATCTCAAATCCTTATCGAGTCTTCTTGACACTTGTTTCACACTTCATTAACCATATAAAGATCCCTATAACTCCTTCCAAAGACATGACTAAATAATCATTAACTCGATAATTGCAAAAAACCTCCCCAAACATGACTTATACTTTACTTCCTTCGACGAACTTAGTTTCACCGATTCATATAACTTCAAAATCTTGTCGTATGCACTTTAAATCTAAGTACTCTCCTTATTGTCATACAAACTTCATTTTCACGTTAATCTTGCGTTAGTCTATTCACAGCCCAACGATATGAAACGTCCGAGGTGTAACATTATCCCCCCCTCCCTTAAGAACATCCGTCCTCGAATGTTAGGTTCTCGGGGATGCTATAAAAGTTTCGCCAGAGTTTCCCTTGTAATATGGCACTACCACCCTTTCACAGCAACCCAAAATAACATCTCCCCACAGGGCTACAATACAACAGCAAGAAACATGGCCACACACGACCCAAAAGCGTTAAAAAAAATCACATACCCGGGGACAATGGCGTCTCGTCTTGAACCTCTTATGGGAATGGAAATAAGTGAGGATACCTAGTCTTCATATCTTCTTCAGCTTTCCAAGTCACCTATTCTCTATTATTGTTTCTCCACAAGACCTTAACTGAAGCTACGTCTTTAGTTTTGAGTTTCCACACTTACCTATCTAGTATGGCAATAGGTACTTCTTCATAAGCCAACTTCTCGGTAACTTAAACACCATCTACAGGCACGATTTTGGAAGGATCTCCAAAACACTTACGGAGCATCGACACATAAAAAAATGGATGAACTGATTCAAGCTCTGGAGGTAGATCTAGCTCATAAGCCCCTTGGATCGCCTTGCACACAATTTTATAAGGTCCAATATATTGAGGACTAAACTTGCCCTTCTTGCCGAATCTCATTACACCTTTCATTTGCCACACTATTAGGAATACCCAATCATTAACTTGGAATTCTAAATCTCATCGACGATTGTCCGCATAAGATTTCTAATGACTCTAGGCTGTTAACAACCGATCTCGAATAAGCTTGATCTTTTCCACTGCTTGTTGGATCATTTCTGGACCTATTAATTGTGTCTCTCCTACTTCAAACCACCCAATTGGCGATCTACACTTCCTTCCGTATAGAGCTTCATACAGGGCCATCTGGATACTGGAATGATAACTGTTGTTATATGCAAATTCAATAAGCGGCAAATGATCATCCCAATTACTTCCGAAATCTAATACTGTCACACCCTCATCTTGATAGGGCATGATGGGCACCCGACTCTCTTCAGAGTCGAGCGAACCCTTAAACATTCGCTTTACCAAAACCTGTCATTTCAAAAACTTTTAAAACATGGAACTTTTCCAAATAGAGGTCATTATCTTTATACAGATTATGAAAAACTTTCAATCAATTACGAACTTTAAACCAACTGAAGTCATCTGAAAATACATACTCTTTTAACATCTACAAATGATTCGCACTTCTCGACGCCTTATCCGAAGGACACTGTTTGCAAAGTCTCTAACAAATACAAAATACCATGACATAAGTGCTTTGATCCGGCAACACTCCGAACTGAGATGGAGCTCGCCAATCCCGCTGGAACACCTTTAGCAAAGTCTTCTACCCACCTGGGTATACCTGCGTGGCATGAAACGCAGCCCCCGAAGAAAGGGGGTCAGTACGGAATATGTACTGAATATGTGAAGCATCACTGAATCATAAACAAGGAGAGGTGTAATAGTAAACCAATTTAGAGGCAACCCGGAGTAACCTGGAACAACATTATGAACCGTGCCATGTAGTGCCTTACACCACTTCCAGCATACACAATATAATATGCATACACAAATTCTAGAATACTCAATCTAAATTTAGTATCACCATAGTCTCATCGGATAGCCGCTTCCGGCTTAATAAAAATGATGGCCCCTTCGGGCATGCTGCTTCCGGCATAATAATACTAGTCCTGACACCTTCGGGCATGCCGCTTTTAGCATAATAATAATGATGATGGCCCCTTCGGGCATGCCGCTTGCAACATAATAATACTAGTCATGGCCCCTTCGGGCATGCCGCTTGCGACATTAACAATAATGATGGCCCCTTCGGGCATGCCGGTTCCGACATAATACTACCCTGGCCCCTTCGGGCATGTCGGTCCCGACATAATAATAATGATGCCATGGAATCTAAACATGAGTCGTATATGGAATGAAATAGTACAACCTCGCACCCCCTTCGGAGTGGTTTTGAAATCCCTTCAGAGTGGTTTTGAAAATTTAATTAGTAAATCTCACTTTATGTTTCCTTTAGTATAAAACTAATTTTTCTTGAAATCATTAGTAAAATCATATGCATATAAATCAATTTTAAGACTCGATGGACAAGTATACTTACCGACACCTGAAGGCTCAGAAACAAGTTTCGGGTCAATCCGATTTAGTATAAGAAAGTTATGAGCGTTTGAAGTACAGAACCTTCTATTAACGTTTTAGAAGCTATTTTTGGAAAATTAAAGCAACAATCATACCAAGTACCTTTCATATATCGTTATGGACATAATTCATTATAGAACCCCCCATGAACGTTTCTAAAACAATCCGAGTTCGCTTATGAAATTTTTGAACGTTATTCGTTATAGAAACCTCTACGAGCATTTCCAAAACAATCCGAGTTAGCACATGAATGTTATGAACGTTATTCATTATAGGAACCTCTACGACCATTTTCAAGCAATCCGAGACCGTCTACGAAAATTAGGGACAATACTACTTACAGAACTCTTTAGACTTTTCTTGTTATTCAATCATACTATAAGCTCAGCTATACTAAGTATACTCACATCAAGAAGTGAATAATAATCATTAACAAGCTCGGAATCAAGAATAGAGTTACCCTAAGATAAGTATCATAGCTTACTTAGCTCTAGGACATGCCAAACGAAAGAAAAGGTAAGCTTTACATACCTGTTCCACGTCCTATTAGCTAAGCTTGTTTGTCCAAGCTCGCTATCGCTAGTCTACATTCAAGAAGATTTACATAATCATTAGATTCATCATCATATACTTGTCTTAGTCCTTCAAATGAATTCACTTATAAACTGTCGAAATTTCGGCAGCATTTCCCCTGTAAATACACCATCCCCGAGAATCTAACTCGGCCAAAATTACAACAACAAATCCGAGAATTTAACTCGGCAAAAATATCAACAACAATACCAACAATTATTCTAACAATATCCACAATCGATTCAAAACGCATACTAACATTAGCACTTCTTTCTACAACTTCAACGGCGTTTCACTTATATTCAATTCATATTTGCTCACACATTCAAGTATTAATCTGAAGCCATTCAAACAATATTCAAGAACGCTTCAAATAATCAGCACAACATTCACAATACTCCAACCAATATGCCATTCCATCCGAAACTTTCCAAATTCAACAAGAACAATAACAACACATTTCTTCCTTTCAAATTCATGAACTACACCAACAATTCACACACTAACAACATCATTTTTCCATATATACAAGAAATGGTTTTTAACGTCACATTAGCTTTCATACAACTTTCCAACACTTACAACTTCAACTAGAATCATCAAACTTTTATTTTTATCATAGATTCCATTACAACAACCAAAATACTAGATAAAATTTGTTCCTCATCCCTACACAATACAACACATACACGACCACACATAGCACATACACGGCCAAAAACCAACACCCATATTTTCATAAATTTCATCCGTTTCTAATTACTACAACATACACAACCATCCATAACATATAAAAGAAGATTAATTCTTACCTTTTTCCTTTAACTTCTCACTTGACTAGAATTTGTAGCTTGCAAGAATGGATGCTCTACTTTCTCCAATGACTACTTCACTTTGCTAGGGACCTTCCAATTAGTAGGAATGCTAGGAGGAAATATTTTTTTGATCAAGATTTTTCAAGGTTCTTATTTGGTTGAACATGGCCGGATGGCCTTTCTTTTTTGTTTTTCTCCAAAGTTCTTGAATTTTCTAAGGGGTGAAGTTGAAGAATATGACTAATTAGTCATCTTTTGTTCACTTATATTAAACTTCCATATGGGCCTTGGCCCATACCCATTTGGACGGCCACTTTGGCCCTTTTGTTTCAAGCCCACTTTTTTTTTTGTTTTGTTTTGTTTTACACTTCATGAAAATTTATTTTCCAAATTCCAAATTTGCCCTTAGCCTTCCTCCATATTTCCATGAGTCATCTTACGAATTTCCCTTTCTACCCCTAGCCATTCTTAATATTTCCACATCAAAAATTTTATGAACAACTTATGCTCCAAACAAGATCAAAATTATAGCCTTGCTCTTGACTTCCCGCAATTATCTTGGAGTATCCGAATACGCAAAATATGGGATATAACAAATACACATGCCCGCTATATATTTTCCAAGGTCTGAATAGTGCTTTCAGCTTGTCCGTCAGTTTGTGGATGAAATGCGGTGCTAAGTCTCACTTGAGTACCCAAACCTTCTTGAAAGGACTTCCAAAATTTGACTGTGAATTATGCTCCTCTATCAGTAATGATGGACACAGGGACTCCATGAAGTCACACTATTTCTTTAAGATACAACTTCGCATAATCTTCTGTTGAGTATGTAGTTCTGACTGGTAGAAAATGAGCTGATTTCGTGAGCATATCAACAATCACCCATATGGAGTCATACTTACGCCGGGAACGAGGTAAACCCACAATAAAATCCATGTTCATCACTTCCCATTTCTAGGTTGGAATTTCCATAGCTTGCAACAATCCTCCCGGCTTTTGATGCTCAATTTTCACTTTTTGACGATTTGGGCACTGAGCTACAAACTCTGCTATATCCTTCTTCATTCCATCCCACCAATACATTGACTTGAGATCATGGTACATATTTATCGCTCCTGGATGGACAGAATAACGGGAGTAATGAGCTTTTTCTAAAATCTGATGGCATAATCCCGCAACATCCAGAACACATAACCTGCTTCGATACTTGAGAACCCCATTTGCAGAAATCTCAAATGGTGACTTCTCCTTCTGGGGGAAGTGTATCTCTGTAATAACGCAACTTGGAATCTTCATATTAGCGTCCTTTCATCTCCATGTCTAGGGATGAAACAACTGTATTGTGAACAACAACTCCTATATTGCCCGAGTCTATTAGGCGGACTCCTAGGCTAGCTAGCTGTTGGAGCTCATGAACTAATTCTTTCTTCTCCGGCTGAACATCACATAGACTACCGATGGATTTACTGCTAAGAGCATCGGCCACCATATTTGCCTTTCTAAGATGATATAAAATACTTACATTATAGTCTTTCAGTAGATCTAACCACCGCCTCGGTCGTAGATTCAACTCCTTCTGCTTGAAAATATACTGGAGTCTCTTGTGATCCATATAAATATCAACATGAACACCATACAAATAGTGTCTCCATATCTTTAGTGCATGCATAACCGCAGCTAATTCAAGATCATGGGTCGGATAATCCTTCTCATGTTTCCGCAACTGCCTGGAAGCATAGGCAATAACCTTACCGTGATGTATTAACACACAGCCCAACCCGACACCGAAGGCATCACAATAAACAACATAGCCTTCTGATCCTTCTGGAAGTGTTAGGACTGGGGCTGAAGTTAACCTATCCTTCAATTCTTGGAAACTGTGCTCACAAGCATCGGTCCATTGAAATTTTGTTGATTTCTGAGTTAGCTTCATCAATGGTGCGGAAATAGAAGAAAATTCTTCTACAAATCTTCTGTAATAACCTGCTAATCCCATAAAGCTATGGACCTCTATCGGTGTTGTAAGCCTTGGCCAAATCTTCACAGCCTCAATCTTCTGAGTATCTACCCGTATACCATCGACTGAAATAATATTGCCCAGAAAAGTTACAGAATTCAGCCCGAACTCGCTTTTTGAAAATTTGGCATATAATTCACGAGTCCGAAGAATCCCAAGGACAGTGCGTAAATGTTCTGCATGCTCTGCTTCTGATCGAGAGTACACCAGAATGTCATCAATGAACATAATTACGAATAGATCTAGGAAAGGCCGGAATACATTATTCATCAAATTCATAAACACTACTTGGGCGTTAGTCAAGCCAAACGACATTACCCAAAATTCATAATGACCATATCTAGTTATGAAAGCCGTTTTTGGAATGTCTTCTTCCTTGACACTCACTTGGTGATATCCTGATCTTAGATCCATCTTTGAAAACCACTTAGCACCCTGTAATTGATCAAACAAATCGTTGATTCTTTGAAACGGATATTTATTTTTTATTGTCACCTTGTTCAACTGCCTATAGTCAATGCACATTCGTAAGGACCCATTTTCTTTCTTATGAAGAAGACAGGTGCTCCCCATGGCGATGAACTGGCTCTAATAAATCCCTTCTCAAGCAAATGCTTCAGTTATGCCTTTAGCTCTTTCAATTCTGCAGGAGCCATTCTGTAAGGAGGAATAGATATAGGTTTAGTGTCCAGTAGCACATTAACAATAAAATCAATCTCCCGTTCTGGTGGAAGACCTGGAAGTTCATCTGGAAATACATCCACAAACTCATTTACTATCATGACGGATTGAAGAGTCGGCAGCTTTGCTTCGGTGTCATGAACCCGGACCAAGTGATAAATATATCCTTTTGCAATCATCTTCCTTGCTTTGAGATAGGAAATAAACCTACCTCTTAGAGACGCTGTGCTACCTTTCAAGTCAAGCACTGGTTCTCCCGATAATTGGAACCGAACCATTTTTGTTCTACAGTCCACATTAGCATAACAAGAAGCCAACCGATCCATGCCCATAGTAACATCAAAGTCTAATATTTCAAACTCAATAAAATCGGCTACGGTGTAACTATTACACACCATAATCACACAATTTCTATATACTTGTCTAGCTATTACTGGGTCACCAACAGGAGTAGACACCTTAAAAGGCTTGATTGGCTCGGGTTTCACCCCAATATGACCAGCAACATAAGGGGTGATATATGACAAAGTAGAACCCAGATCAATCAATGCATAAAAATCATAGGAGAATATTGATAATATACCTGTGACAACGTCAGGGGAGGACTCAAGATCCTGTCGCCCGGCCAATGCATAAATACGGGACTGAGGGCCACTCGAACTAGATACTACACCTCTGCCCCTTTCACGGCCTGTTGAAGTCTGGGGAGTCTGCCCTATAGGGCGCACGAATGAAGAAGAACCGACTACTGATCCTGTAGGCAGGGCCCCAACTCTACCACTCATCGATGGACAAATTACGCATCATATGACCAGTCTGACCACAAGCATAACAAGCATCTGAGCCTCGATGACACTAACCACCATGTAATCTACCACACTGGCTGCATCACGGTACCGATGTTCTCCGCTGACTAGGATCATCTCCAAATTGGAAACCCGAAACTCTGACTCGATCCAGAATAAATAGGGTGGTCAAATCCCCTTCCCGCAACCCAAGGAGGTGCACTAGCCGTGGACTGGCCTGAATATCTGGAATACGGTTGCCTTTGCCCCCTCTATACTCACTACTAGCACCGGCAGTTCTGGTCTTGTTACTCTGTCCTCTATCAATATCACTCTCACCCCTGTGCAGAAGCTGTCGCTCTTCTAAATTCTGAGTATAGGCCTGAATACGGGAAATATCCATCCTTTCCTAGAGTGAAGCTGTCAAGCAGTCTTTGATAAAGTGTGGCCCTAAGCCACTTACGAACCAATGCACCCGGTCCCCCATATCGGCTACCACGGCCGGAGCATACCTAGCCAATGAATTAAAATGGAGACTATACTCCCGGGCACACATATTTTCTTTCTTTAGATTCAAGAACCTATCAGCTCGAGCCCGACGGACCTCAGGTGGCAAATAATTGCGAATAAAGGCATCTACGAATTCCTACCACACCGGGGGAGGAACATTTTCCCCTCTCGAAGAAATCAAGTTATTGTACCATAGAACGACTACATCCCGCAATCTATAGGACGCTAGCTCTGCTGACTCAATATCAGACGCATGTATTATTCTCAGTGTCCTCAACATCCCATCTATAAAACCCTGCGGGTCTTTATCCGGCTTTGACCCAAATATTTTTGGAGGATTCAAACTCACAAAATCATAGGCCCTTTGTCACGACCCGACTAGGGGCCGTGACGGGTACCCGGGGCTAACCACCGAGCACCACTCATTCTATTACTCATCATACTCAAATCATAAGAAAATCATTTTTCATTTGAGAACATAAATATTTTTATATACATAAGCCTTTCGGCTATCAAAATGATAATATATATATATATATATATATATACAATGGTAACATCGTGAGACCATATAACCCACACCTACGTATCTACGAGCCTCTACTAGAGTACTAGACATATGGACGGGACAGGACCCCGTCGTGCCCAAAATATACATATGTACACAAAAGAATAATCTAAGGCACCTCCGGAACAATGGAGTGCTCTCAAATCAGCTAACAGCTCCTACGAGTCTGGATCAAGCTCACCTCCCTGTCTACCTGTGGGCATGAACACAGCGCCCAAAGAAAATGGACGTCAGTACGAACATTGTACTGAGTATGAGAGGCATAAGTAATAATAATACGTCAATGAGATAAAGGAAGCATCAAATAAGCAGCAATTGTATCTGACTGTCACTTATAAAAGAAATAATACATACTGGCTTAATTCATAATCGTCATCATATCATATATGCATAAATGTATAAGGTGCCCGTCCATATAGGTACGGTGTGATAATCATTAGCCTGCGTCCAGGCCTCCCGTGTCCGGGGTACCATCTCATGCCTCCCGTTCCTACGCATTCAAAGGTGAGTTTCATGATTATTCCATGACACGGGAGGCCTGGACCCTGGACACGGGAGGCGTTCAGGCCTTCCGTTCCTAGCAACTCCAAGGAGCTTCCTTGCACTCTATTCACTTGAATTTGTGGTATTAACCTTTGATTTCCCCTTGTATTCTTGAAAATGATATGTATGGAATATTATAGAAGTTTGGAGAGGAGTGGAGAAGTGGAAAAGAATGAGAAAATAAAGTGGGAACATGTATTCATTGTTGCAACTTAATCAGTCCGTCGGGACTTATACGGACCACTTATACGGTCCGTCTTACATTATACGGTTCATATAACATTATACAGTCCGTATAAGTGTTCGTGGTTCACGACCATGAAAAACATTGTTGCTGCTGGGTTATACGGACCATTATACGGTCCGTATAAAATTCGACGGGCCGTATAATGTGGTCGTGTAACTCACAGTTTTTCTGAAGTTGTCCTCGTCGTTTCGTTTGATCTCCAATCCTTATACAACCTTCTTAACACTTGTTTAGTACTTCATTAATAATCTAAACATCCCTATAACTCGTCCTCAAGATCTTACCAAACAATCCTTAATACAAAAATTTACGAAACCTTTCCTAAACCCCACTTATACTCCACTTATCCTTATCAAATCCTTATTTCATCAATCATATTATTTCAAAATCTTAACGTATGCATCCTAGGACTTACTAAATATCCATCTTATAGCCTTAAGAACTTCCTGTCATCCTTAAGCTCACCTTGGTCCATTCACTACACGACGACATGAAATTTCCAAGGTGTAACACTCTTCCCCCTTTTTGGAACATTCATCCTCGAATGTTAAGCACTCGGGAATTCTACGAAAATTTTGCCAGAGTTTCCCCTGTAATATGGCACTACCATCCTGTCACAACAACCCATAATAATATTGCCTCACAGGGCCACAACACAATAGCACTATAAATTGGCCACACACGACCAAAAGCATGAAAAGAAAGTATACATACCTCATAACGTTAGTGTTTCATCTTTAATCTCTCCTGGGGGTTGGAATAAGTGCGGATATGTGGATTTTATTTTCTCTTCCGCTTCCCAAGTCATTTATTCTGGGTTGTTATTTCGGCACAAGATTCTGACTGAAGCTACTTCCTTATTTCGAAGTCTTCGTACTTACCTGAATAATATGGCAATGGGCACTTCTTCGTATGCTAGCTTTTCTTTCACTTGAACATCATCTTTTGGGACAATCCTCGTAGGATCTCCAACACACTTGCGGAGCATTGAGACATAGAAGACTGGATGGACTAATTCAAGCTCTGAAGGCAAGTCCAATTCGTAGGCTACATGACCCACCTTGCAGATAATTTTATAGGGTCCAATGTATCGAGGACTTAATTTTCCTTTCTTGCCAAATCTCATCACCCCTTTCATTGGCGACACCTTCAAAAATACCCAGTCGTCAATTTGAAATTCTAAGTCTCGCCGGCGGTTGTCCGCATAAGATTTTTGGCGACTTTGGGCTGTCAACAATCAATCTCGGATCACCTTGACTTTTTCTACTGCTTGCTGAATCAATTCAGGGCCTATCAGCTGTACTTCTCCTTTTCAAACCATCCAACTGGGGATCTACACTTCCTTCCATATAAAGCTTCATACGGAGCCATTTGGATACTGGAATGGTAGTTATTGTTGTATGCGAACTCAATCAGAGGTAAGTGATCATCCCAACTACTACAAAAATCTAGAACACATGCCCTCAGCATATCCTCCAAGGTCTGAATAGTACGTTCGGCTTGTCCATCGGTCTGCGGATGAAATGTCGTGCTAAGCTTCACTTGAGTACCTAGACCTTCTTGAAAATACTTTCAGAACTTGGCTGTAAATTGCGCTCCTCTATCTGTGATAATGGATAGTGGAATACCATGGAGTTGCACAATCTCTTTGAGATACAACCTCGCATAATTTTCTGCTGAGTATGTGGTCCTGACTGGAAGAAAATGACCTACTTTCGTGAGTCTGTCCATGATCACCCATATGGAATCATACTTGCCTCGAGAACGAGGTAACCCCACAATAAAATCCATGTTGATCACTTCCCATTTCCAAGTAGGGATTTCCATTGCTTGCAATAATCCTCCAGGCTTTTGATGTTCAATTTTTACTTGCTGGCAATTTGGACATTGGACTACAAATTCTGCTATGTCTCTCTTCATGCCATCCGACCAATATATCAATTTGAGATCGTGATACATCTTTGTTGCACCTGGGTGAATAGAATACCAAGAATAATGGGCTTCTTCTAGAATTCGACGGCGCAATTCTGCGACATTTGACACACATAGCCTGCCGCGGTATCTAAGAATTCCATCTGGGGAGATTTCGAATGGAGACTTCTCTTTTTCATGAAATACGTCTCTATAATGGCTCAACTGAGGATCTTCATATTGTCGCTCTTTCACTTCCATATTCAGGGACGAAACTGTGGGATCATTAATACCAATCCCTGTACTACCCGAATAAATTACACGTACTCCAAGATTAGCTAGTTAGTGGAGCTCATGAATCATCTCTTTCTTTTTTGGAGGAACTTCACATAGGCTGCCCATTGATCGGCGGCTAAGCATATCAGCTACTACATTTGCTTTTTTGGGGTGGTATAAAATGCTCACATCATAATCTTTCAATAGTTCTAACTACCGCCTCTGCCGCAGATTCAACTCCTTTTGTTTGATAATGTAATGAAGACTCTTGTGATCTGTATAAATGTTGACATGCACTCCATACAAGTAATGTCTCCACATTTTTAATGCATGAATGACTGCGGCCAATTCGAGATCATGAGTTGGATAGTTCTTTTCATGTTTCCGCAGTTGTCTCGAAGCATAAGCAATGACTCTACCGTGCTGCATTATCACACATCCTAACCCAACACCAGAAGCATCACAGTGCACAACATAACCATCTGGCCCTTCTGGAAGTGTTAAGACTGGAGCTGAGGTTAATTTGTCCTTCAATTCTTGGAAACTTCGCTCACAAGCATCATTCCACTGAAATTTAACAGATTTCTGGGTTAGCTTCGTCAATGGGGTTGAAATAGAGGAAAATCCCTCCACAAACCTTCTATCGTAACCTGCCAATCCCAGAAAACTACGGACTTCTGTAGGCGTCGTAGGCCTTGGCTAAGTCTTTACAGCTTCAATTTTCTGAGTGTCGACTCGAATGCCATCATTTGAAATAACATGACCCAAAAATGTCACAGAATTCAGCCAAAACTCACACTTTGAAAATTTTGCATACCATTCTCGGGTTCGAAGAATTCCAAGAACAATACGTAAGTGATCGGCATGTTCTGATTCTGTGCGAGAGTACACAAGAATATCATCAATATATACTATCACGAATAAATCCAAGAGAGGCCTGAATACGTTGTTCATCAAATTCATGAACACTGCCGGAGCATTGGTCAACCCAAACGACATCACCCGAAACTCATAATGGCCATATCTCGTTCTGAAAGCTGTTTTAGGAATATCCGCTTCTCGAACTCTCACTTGATGATAACTCGACCTCAAGTCTATTTTAGAAAACCACTTGGCACCCTGTAGTTGATCAAACAAATCATCAATCCTTGGGAGAGGATATTTTTTCTTTATCGTCACCTTGTTCAACTACCTATAATCGATGCACATTCGTAGGGAACCATCTTTCTTTCTCACGAACAAGAGTGGTGCTCCCCACGGTGATGAACTGGGTTTAATAAACCCCTTCTCAAACAAATCTTTCAACTGTGCCTTTAGCTCTTTCAATTCTGCCGGAGCCATTCGATAAGGAGGAATGGAAATAGGCTTGGTGTCCGGCAACACATCGATAGTGAAATCAATCTCTCTTTCTGGAGGAAGGCCTGGAAGTTCATCTGGAAATACATCCGGAAATTCATTCACTACCGAAACTGATTGGAAAGTTGGCAACTTTGCTTCGGTGTCATGTACTCGGACTAAGTGATAAATATAGCCCTTAGCTATCATTTTTCTTGCCTTAAGGTAGGAAATAAACCTACCTTTTGGAGATGCTGTATTACCCTTCCATTCAAGCACGGGCTCTCCCGAAAATTAGAATCGAACTGTTTTCATCCGGCAATCAACATTAGCATAACATGAGGCCAACCAATCCATACCCATAATCACATCAATATCTAGCATTTCCAGCTCAATTAAATTAGCTTTGGTCTGGCGATTGCATATCACAAGTACACAATTTTTATACACCTATCTAGCTATCACGGGATCACCAACTGGAGTACATACCTCAAAAGGTTTAATTGGCTCAGATTTCACCCCAATACAACAGCAACATACGGGGTAATATAAGACAAGGTAGAACCCGGATCTATCAATGCATATACATCATGGGAAAATATGGATAATGTACCTGTAACAACATCCGGGGAGGACTCAAGATCCTGTCGTCCGGCTAAAGCGTACACACAGGGCTGAGTGGCACATGAAGTAGATACTCCCCCTCTACCTCTACCCCGACCTGCTGAAATCTGAGGAGTCTGCCCTACCGGGCGCACTGAAGATGAACCAGCCACTGATCGTGGGGGCTGAGTCCCAACTCTACCACTCACTGACGGGCAATCACGTATCATATGCCTAACCTGGCCGCAGACATAGCAATCATCCGAACCTTGGTGACACTGTCTGGAATATAATCTACCGCACTGGCTACATCGCAGTACTGGGGGTCTTCTCTGGCTATAATCTCCCCCAAACTTAGAATCTGAGGCCCTCGAACTCTGACCTTCTCCTAAATTAAAGGAGCGATCAAATCTCCTACCTACAGACCGTGGAGGTGCACTAGTCACCGACTGGACAGAGTGTCTAGAATGTATCAACCTTGATCCCCCTTTATAATCATTTCCTGCCCCTATAGATCTGGCCCTCTTGCTTCGCCTTCTATCGATATCACGATCACCCCTTTGCGTAGGTTGTTATCCTTCTAAATTCTGAGCATGGGCTTGTATTCAGGAAATATCCATCCCATCTTGTAACGAAGCGGTCAAACAATCCTTAAATAAATGTGGCCCTAAGCCACTCACAAATTGGTGTACCCTATCTCCCATATCGGCCACCATAGTCGGGGCATACCTAGCCAACGAATTAAACTGAAGGCTATATTCCCGGGCACTCATATTTCCTTGCTTTAGATTTAAGATCCTATCCGCTCTAGCTCGGCGGACCTCGGGTGGCAAATATTGGCAGATGAAAGCATCTACAAATTCTTGCCACACGGGAGAAGGCACATTTTCTTTTCTTGATGCTAGCCAATTATTGTACCACAATACCGCCACATCTCGGAGTCTATAAGATGCCAACTCCACAGATTCAATTTCGGAGGCATGAATAATCATCAATGCTCTCAGCATCTCATCAATAAAACCTTATGGGTTTTCATCCGGCTTTGACCCAAAAAACTCCGGAGGATTCAAACTCATAAAATCGTGGGCTCTAGTACTACCTGACCTATCACCCGGACCCACATTCTGCCGCTATGCCTGGGCGGCAACTAACTGTGTCAATAGATGGATGACCTCGGTCACTTGTTGACCAGAAGCGACCGGTGGAGGAACTGGAGTTGAAGCTCCTCCTTGTTCTTCTACATTTGGCGGGGTGGAGGAAGTATTAGATAGACCCTCACTATGTGACTCGCCCTCTTCTACATTCATTGGCGACTCTCTTTCTACCCGCCTTTTCATCGTAGTCTTGCCCTTTTGGGCGGCTGTAGCTTTTCCCTTTGGCGGCATTTCTGAAATCATAGTACACTATTAGGGAGGAGAAAATCTTATAACACAGCTCTATCGCACGATCTCTTAAGATGAAAGATGGTCATATTTCCTAAATGCCCTGTAGCCTCCTGTTTATTAGTGTGGCGCGCAACACACCATAAACAAGACTCTACTAGACACGGCTCGTCGAAACTTCCTTGGACTGAACTGCTCTGATACCACTTTTGTCACGACTCGACTAGGGGCCATGACGGGTACCCGGGGCTAACCACCGAGCACCCCTAATTCTATTACTCATCATACTCAAATCATAAGAAAATCATTTTTCATTGGAGAATATAAATACTTTTATATACAATGGCAACATCGTGAGACCATATAACCCACACCTGCGCATCTACGAGCCTCTACTAGAGACATATGGACGAGACAGGACCCCGTCGTGCCCAAAATATACATATGTACACAAAAGAATAATCAAAGGTACCTCCGAAACAATGCAGTGCTCTCAAATCAGCTAACAGCTCCTACGAGTCTGGATCAAGCTCACCTCCCTGTCTACCTGTGGGCATGAACACAGCGTCCAAAGAAAACGGACGTCAGTACGAACATTTGACTGAGTATGAGAGACATAAGTAATAATAATACGTCAATGAGATAAAGGAATCATCAAATAAGGAGCAACTGGGACTACTAGTCATGAGAGGTAGAAGTTAAAAGACAATAAAGAAGGCATTTGAATTGTATTAAATATGTATAAGCATTTTGATTTGATACAAGAACTCAACTAGCAAAAAGGAAAACAAGTTAAACCATGAGATGAAAAGAACTCCGGCGTTATATGGAATACAGGAGTTGAAGGATCGCTAAGGTCGGCCAGATGACTATGAAAGACGGTTAACACTCAAAGGTTACGTACGGTATATGAGAACATCCTTTAAAATGTGGGAAGAACAAATTCAGTTCTAAGATGAGCTACAATATTTCAAAGCTCAAGAGAGGGAAATACATTGGATTGAAGGAGTCAAATTTTGAGATGAACCGATATGTCAAGAATGTGATAAAGAAAAGTGAGAATGGATTAAATGCAGGTATATCATGAGACAAATCTAGGAAGGAGAATGAGTTTCGTCAATGCGACATGTTATGTCTCCAGACTATGGGTCGAATCGCTCATACCGGAGAAATTTTTGTTACATTTAAGTGTGCAGTAGCGTACTCCGAGAGGTAACGAAAGGAGTAAGAAGGGTCTGTAAGCTGACCAGGGAGTAAGTATAAAGGACAATCTGGATGACAAAAAGGGAAATCTTAGCACTAGAAGAGATGAAAGTTTTAATAAGAGGACTACGTGGCCGAATGCGGATAACGTTAATGTGTATGAGCAGATACGATATTATGATACATGTATGATACAATGATGTATGCGCTATGATGATACATGTACTGTGACTATATATGATATAGGCATGAAAGGTATCCTTCCTTAAAAGTTGGGTAGGTAGTATCTTCACCTTATGACTTATGATTTCTCTATCATGTTCATTTCATTCATGCCTTACATGCTCAATACAATATTCGTAATGACGTTAATTTTCTTTGGACGATGTGTTCATGCCCACAGGTAAGCAGGAGGAGACCCAGATTTGTAGAAGTCGATAAGCAGAGTTTTGAAAGCACTCTATTATTCCGGAGGTGCCATTGAGCTACTATTTTATGTACATGTATGTTTTGGGCACGACGGGGTCCTGTCCCGTCCATATGTCTAATACCCTAGTAGAGGCTCGTAGATATGTATGTGTGGGTAGTATGGTCTCATGATTTTTTTCACGTGTATAAATGCATTATGTGGATAGCCGAAGTGCTTATGTATATATAGATATATATATGAAAAGTAATTATGTTTCCAAATGAGAAATGATTTTCTTATGATATGAGTATGATAAGTAAGAGAATGAGTGGTGCTCGGTTGTTAGCCCCGGGTACCCGTCACGGCCCCTAGTCGGGTCGTGACAAAAGTGGTATCAGAGCAGTTCAGTCCCTGGAAGTGTCTACGAGCCGTGTCTAGTAGAGTCTTATTTATGGTGTGTTGCACGCCACATCTATAAACAAGAGGCTACATGGCATTTAGGATGGTTACACTTCTTTCATCTCTAAGATCGTGCGATAGAGCTAAGCCATAGGAAATGAGATTCCTTATACTAACCCCCGATTGCAGCAGAATAATGGTAATGACAGAAAAAAGTGATTGATGACATTGAATGTTACGGAGGTAAGCCCCTTCGTTAAGGCTACGTTATTGAAATATTTAATTATATGATGCTGAATTGATTGTCATGGAGGTAAGTCAGTGCTCATATGACAGAGAAATTGATTAAATGTGTCTCTTGATGATAAGTTCAGCTATAAGTTGAGAACTAAGCAAATTGAATGAATCAGAATAAAGGTAAGCGACGGTACGAAAAATGTGCGTCGAATAAATTAAGAATATTGAGATATGATTGAAATGTAAGGCTGAAGGATGAAAGGGAAAGTAAATAGGAAAGGATAACTGGGCAGATTGCTAATGGATCAGGTATATCTCGAAGCGTGATATATGAGGTAAGTTTTGACATCTTTGAGTTTTTACTTGAAAGTGGGAGCCCTGTGTGGCTGAGATATGTCGTATATATATATTGGCCCTGTGAGGCATTGTTGGTATTTGCTGCGTGCAGGTTTTGAGATAGTAAGAAATATAGAGGAAACTCTGCCGAAATTTTCCTAGGATCTAAAAGAGATAAGACATAAGCTTGTAATATGTCCCAACGGGAAAAATATGTTGTGCAAAGAGTAATGGCAAGAAAAGATTAAGTTAGGAGTATCATTGAGGATTACAAGAGATAAGCTAGACGTTGTTGAATTGATAGTAACAGTAGTTATAAGATCGACATTGATACGGTAAATAAAAATGCTTGGTAGTGCTAAAATATGACATAGAAGAGAAAAGGTAACTCTAATAGAGTGTGATACGGGAGTATTAATTGGATGGATAAGCACGAGTAAAATACGACAAGTCTATTAGCAAAATAAAGTAACAACATGACTGAGGCAGGGGTATGACGAATGTGAATCCAGTGGTAAAACAATTTGTATGGTAAGTGTAAGAGGGCTGACTAGAAAGGGTAACAGGTTGAGTATGCTTACTCCGTAAGGTTTATTTTATTTTAAGAGCAGGCTTGCAAACGAGGTAAAGAAGTATCACTCTATAGTGTTGATTATGATCAAGCAATAATGAGAGCGTGGCAAGAACTGTAATACAAAGTATAGCGAAAAAACGACTAAAGATGTGACATGTTCTATATGAATAAAGAGTGAATGCAAGTGTGAAACCAAAAAGCGAGCCATGAGGCAGTAGATGAGAAAGCTTATAAGACCTTGTTAGGGGAAAGTCCAGCATAGAGGTTCCTCGATGACAGAAATGCTAGCAACCGAAAGGGGGAAAATCAACTTGAAAAAAAAGGGGAATCAGAGAAAAGTGATATGGCAAAGTAGTGGTAGTCGGGATTGGTATAATCAAGAGTATGAGTAATATCTTTAGCTGGATACAGAAAGATGAATAACGAAATAGGACGATCGTTAGAAAAAGGATCAACACAATAAGGATGAGAGGGGATGATAAGGATGAACAGAATAAGTTTTTGAAGCAAAGAATGGATTGTACAAAGGTAGTATATTCTAAAGGACAAAGCGGTACTAAGTTAAGGATAGGGTTCCTCATTCGAAGAATAAAGGACTGATTATAAAACGGGAGGAAATAAGATAAACCGAGGAGGAAGGAATGTAAAGGAATAGGAATGGGAATAGGAATGGGAATAGGAAGAGAAGGAAATGCGCTGCAAAGTACGCGCTTAAGAAGTAGTCGTGTTATGATTAAAGGAAGATGCATCTCCTATGAATATCCTATACCAAGTTAGAACGAGTTGTGTATATGAAGTAATAAGTTGAAAAGAAAGATGATCGTGAGTTATGAGTTTACCGTATGATGATAAAACGATAGAATAAAGCTATCACCAACGACAAACGCAATATGATTATGATTGGTTTTGAAATCAATGTTGAGTGCAAAACAAGAGTAAAAGAGTATGAGGCATAAGGAGTATTAGTTGCGCATGAGACTTAGGTCCTGGAAAACAAAGATGACGTTACAAGTGAACTTTGAGTACCGAAGAAGAGGGCAAGTGACATTATATGTATGGTGTGGATAACTAGACCTACTACTATTGTGAGCATCCCTATGGGGCAAAAAGTTGTGAATTGGAGCGGATTTACACATTGACTTATAACTACCAAATGAGCTGAGTAAAATACATTCTTTTCCGGATTGCTATGCCGGCTGTATTTCTTGATTACAAACTGCAAGATGAGTATTTTAAGACCTTCCACATGAATTATCGTAGTTATAAATTATGGGAAATAGCATAAATGAGATGTAGTATAGTAAGGGATATATGAATTCAAGATTTGAAGGTGAGGCAACAGATTTGAGAATGGTACAAGTAAAAACCTTAAAGGGGGGAAGCAAGTAAAGAGAATACAAGTGTAGAGATTGAAATGATGGACCCCAAAATGTGACAGATACAGACTCTAGAACAAGGACTGAGAGTTACATAGAAATGAGTCTAATAACGAGTAAATAAACGAACACGAATTGAGCAAGCATCTGAGGCTGTACTGGAAATCATCCGTGAAGTCCTTGAACTACGTGACATTGAGAACAAATAACTCAAGGGGTATTGTAAAAGATGGCGATGTGATACTAGAATGGAGGCAAAGGCACTAACGGTAGAGTCGTTGTTAATGATATTGCTAATTATAAGTGATAATGAAGAAAGAGACCCAATGTTTTCTATAGTAGAACACAAGATATGATAATCAAGGGAAAAATAAAGTAAGGAAGAGGGCATCCGTATAAATTTTACGGACTGTATGTGTGTCCATATAAATGAGTCGAGACAGATTTGTGTATTTAATAAGGGTTCAAGCTTCATTTCATTTCATTTTTCCTTCACACCCCTTCTCTCTAAAACATCTCTCTACAATTCTCCCACAAGAATTTAAGGGATATTACTGATCAACTACATCAAACCAAGGAAATCAAGTGTAAGAAACCCATTAAAGTTCATCCAAGGCAAGGAATCCAAGTGAAGGTGAAACTACGGTTTTGCTCAAGTGAAGTGTTTGCACTCAAGGTTCATTCCTACACCATCTAAGGTAATTTTTATGGTATTTACATGTTATTTAAGGTATTTTAAAGTTGAAACACTTGGATTGTAGAAGGATATAGGAAATGGGTCATAAACATGAGAATAATGAGATTTTGAGTAGTAGTTTGGAATGAGTTATGAATTTTGATATGTTATGATTATAAGTATGTTATAAATGATATTGAGGACACGGGATAGGTATTATATGCAAGAAAACGTAGTAGTATACCATGACCATGATTATGGATGAATTGAAGTGGAATTGTGAAATGAGGGTAATGTAGATGAATGAACATTGTTGGTTATGATATTGTGAACGTTATTATAAATGTTTGGGAGTTGATATACAATATGGGAAAAGTTGTATAAACAAAGTAAGCACGTTCATGTAATCGATTAGCTAATGTGGCTGCGAATTCTCTTGATGGTAGAAACGTGAGCATTGAAGGAGAACAATCTAGCGATGGAATTATTAAACGAAAGAGGTATGTAAGGCTGGTCCTTTCTTTCTAAGGCATGACTCATATGACATGAATCCTCCTATATTTCCATGATTTTTCTACATAACGGGAATGACGAGTCTACGAGTATAAAGGACTTCGTACAAGATTAAGAAAAGAGATACGTTACGAACATGACAATACCGATGATGAATCTAAGTCTAGAAGTCATAAAGCCCATGATATGATATTCCTACGAAGCTAATGATCCCTATATGATTCCTATAATATTATTTCCTTACCTCTCCATGACTTTCCTACCTTCCCGAAAACTAAGAGCCTATGTTCGTGAATAGCCATATGGGATAAGATAAGAGGTATGTTACAAATGCGGTAATGATGATGATGAGTCTAAGTATAAAGATTCTAAGGCCTATAATATTATGGTTCTACAAGGCTAATGATCCATATTATGATCCATTGATGTTGTTCATTGAATACACTCACCTTATATATGCTAATTCCTTCAAGGTGAGGCAGAATGCTTATGAATGCTCCATAATGGAATTGGGGATTCTCGACCTGATGTCACTCCGACATTGTTATAGATTGTCTATAAGCTCAAATGCATGTCCTACGACCAATGTTCCGAAAAATTACGATTCTATGTTCATAGAGGACTTCATATGAGATAAAGGTAAGCGATATGCTATAGAAACGATAATGGTAATGATGAGCCTAAGTCTCGAGATTATAAATTCTATCATGCGATATTATTACGAAGTTCATGCTACGAATACGATGCGATTCTCATAGATTTTCTTTAAATCCAAATGTATGCTCTATGAAAGGCTATGATAAGTTTATGAGATGTATATGATGACGATGTTGATAGTGATGATGATAATGATGACGTTGATAATAGTGATGACGCTAAAGATATTTATGGGATTTTATGTATATATATGTGCCTATGTATGACTATTATGAAACCTCAAGCTTATATGGTCGGGTAGAAAGTATATGAATATGTATATATTTATGTAACGTGTGCGCACCTCTGAAGTTGGATACGGATAACCCTGAAGCCTTTGTAGGGCCAGGTATGTATAACCCTGAAGCCTTGGTAAGGCTAGGTATATATCACCCTGAAGCCTCGGTAGGGCCAGGTATGTGTGACCCTGAAGCCTTGATTGGCCAGGTATGTATATGATATAGATTTGTGTGTGATATAAATATGTATATGATATGGATATGTACATGATTTGTATATGTATATGATATATGTATGAAATGCCCAGAAAATAAGTATGTGATATTGTCGAGCCACTACGTGGCCGAATGTGGATAACGTTAATGTGTATGAGCAGATACGATATTATGATACATGTATGATACAATGATGTATGCGCTATGATGATACATGTGATGTGACTATATATGATATAGGCATGAAAGGTATCCTTCCTTAGAAGTTAGGTAGGTAGTATCTTCACCTTATGACTTATGATTTCTCTATCATGTTCATTTCATTCATTCCTTACATGCTCAATACAATATTCGTACTTATTTCAATTTTCTTTGGACGCTATGTTCATGCCCACAGGTAAGCAGGGAGGAGACCCAGATTTGTAGAAGTCGATAAGCAGAGTTTTGAAAGCACTCCATTATTCCGGAGGTGCCATTGAGCTACTATTTTTTGTACATGTATTTTTTGGGCACGACGGGGTCCTGTCCCGTCCATATGTCTAGTACTCTAGTAGAGGCTCATAGATACGTATGTGTGGGTAGTATGGTCTCACGATGTTTTTTCACGTGTATAAATGCATTATGTGGATAGCCGAAGTGCTTATGTATATATAGATATATATATATATATATATATATATATATATATATATATATATATATATATATATATATATATATATATGAAAAGTAATATGTTTCCAAATGAGAAATGATTTTCTTATGATATGAGTATGATAAGTAAGAGAATGAGTGGTGCTCGGTGGTTAGCCCCGGGTACCCGTCACGGCCCCTAGTCGGGTCGTGACAGTTTTCTATAATGTCCTTGTTTCCAAAAGCTAGAGATTCATTATTTTTAGAGTTCTTATGATGCTAAAGACAAGTATGTTTTATGATGATAATGTTGATGATGATGATCCTATTTCTCGAAATTCCAAAGTTATGAATTTAATGCTATCATGAGATTTTTGAGTATATTTCATGATTTCCTTGATTTTACTCATTGTTGTTGAACTCACCTCATGATAATTGTTCCTTCGAGGTTAGATATAGCGACGATGATTGTTCCATAATATAAAATGGAGGTTAGCGATCTTACGTCACTCCGATAGAGTGGTAGCTTTTATTTTGGCTCTCATGCATGCTACTTGTATTATATATGTATATGATATGTATATGAATATAGGGGATATGGGGAAAGATAAGGCTTTATATAAGCATAACCACCTGATCAGTTGGTATATTATGATATCGTCCTGGACGCGAGATGCTCGGACGCGAGATATATGGATAAATTGATCAGACCGTTCGTTCCGCGGCAATATATATATTTACATATAATGATGATATGAAATGTGGATCGGGCTGCAGGTTCCGCAGCAATATAAAATATTTATGGATCGGGCAGCACGTTCCGCAACACAATTATATATATATATATATATATATATATATATATATATATATATATATATATATATATATATATATATATATGTGGAATGTTTTTTCTAAAAGAAAGCTAAGCATGCATGGCATCCGCCTTATGAGGCAATCAGATGTACAGGTTATCTTTATCTCATGTTATGTTCTATATTTCTTATTATGTTGTTATTCATGCCTTACATACTCAGTACATTATTTGTACTAACGTCCTTTCTTGTGGATGCTATGTTCATGCCCGCAGGTAGACAGGTACACGGATTTCACTCGTAGGTGATTTATCAGCGGATTCTCAGGAGCACTCCACTTACTTCGGAGCTCCAATCTATTGGTATTATTCCTTATGGTCACTTGTATTCTATGTAGAGGCTCGTAGACATGTGTGTATAGTTAGACATTTCATAATCCTACCGGTCCATATCATTGCATAACATTTTAGTAGCCTTGTCGGCTGGTGATGATGGACATAACTGTTGAAGATTGTATAGACATGTGCCGTTATATTGTGATATATGTCCTTACAGATCATGATATCCAGGAGCTATCATTATGGTCCACCCATAAATGTTTATGAGATGTATGTTTAGAGGTGCTCGGTGTGTTAGCTCCGGGTACCCGTCATGGCCCTCTGGTTGGGTTGTGATATAAACATCCATAAATGAGCAATCCAATATGAACTCAATGGAAAATATTTCAATTAGCAACTAATAAATCACACTTAGTCAACCAAACAAACTGTATTAATCTCTACTTACCACTCAAAACTCACAACTTTTTATCAATATTCAAGGTGAGTTGAAATAAAGACTAAGTAGTTTATTTATACTAAGCCTATTACAACAAAGGTCCAAAAGTGTCCTTTGCGGAAATAACCCACATGGTACCTTCAACCTTGACACGCCCAATGCCTTGCAATTATAGCCTCGAATTGCACCCTTAGCCTTGAATTGTATTCTTATCCATGAGTTGCAACCTTTAGCCATAAATTGCACTTCTAGCCCTCTTGCGCTCCTAGCCACCTTATGTAGTAGCCTCCTCAATCTCTTCTCAAGCTATCTCCCAAATGTTGTACACTCGAGAGACCTTCTCTTTATGCTCCTCCAACGCTCCTCTCTTCAGGAATAAGGCTTGTAGCTCTTGGACTTCCCTTGCTTGACTCCAAGTGAATGGTCTTGAGCTTATTGGGATCATATCATCATGTTCCCGTCGGCACGAGTAGCAAAAATCTGGATGATATTATGGCACATGTCATAGGGGAGCATCAGATCTCCATTACTAAAGAGGGATTACCTAAAGAAAGAACGACACACAATAAGGAGCTTCACATAATTGTTAAGTATCGAAACAAGATTGTGGTACAAGTGCTGGTTGCCAATGGAGCTAGCCTTAATATCCGCCCTGAATCTACGCTCAGTCAGCTGGGTTATGACGTCGGCAAGATCCACCAAAATCCGCACAAAGGCAAGAGCCTTTGATGAAGGCTAACGCGATATTGTTGTAGAAGTTGATCTTTGTATCCGAATGGGACCTGCTAAATTCCAAGTCATAGCAATCACCGCCAAATATAATCAGTTGTTGGGAAAGCCATGGATCCACATAGTTAGAGACGTGCCATCATCTCTCTACCAAATAATTCTACACTAGTGATCGAAGAAGTGCCCAAAGACACAGACGTCCATATAGTGGAACTGGTGGGGGTCGACCACAAAGAAGACACTGTGCAAACTCCTATGCCAGCGGTGTATAAAATTATTACATCCACGATGCTCCAGAATGGGTTTGAACCAAAATGAGGTTTGGAAAATGATTTACATGGCATAATGGAGTCAATCCCAATTCCTTATGATAACTTTCGTTTTGGTGTGGGGTATGTTCCCGATGCTGATGAGGCCTTTGAAGCAAATAAAAAGAGGAGAAGTCCTCTGAGCTGGCGCAAACGAATTTCAAAATTTTCACGGTCATTTCTAGTCCGAATGCCAATGCCTGATCATGGAGATGTTGAGTAAGGGTTAAGGATGCTATTCTGAGAGGAAGATTGCCTAGTGATATTGGAAGAATGCAATGAAGTGCCCACCACCCGCGATGCTTATCCGGGCGAGAAACTATCCAACTGGACCTCTACCGGCTCTTGGCCCTTCGGTAGAGATGATGAATTTAAATCTTTTTGAAATATGTGTGAATAGGTCGAGGCCCGATTACTCACCATTTGCACTTTAAATAACTCATGATGTTTAAAATTGGAAGTACCTCGATGTTGATCCGAGTAAAGACCACAGTGTGTACCTCTTTTATTAGATTAATGAAGCCTTGATTTATGAGAAAAACAACTCTTTTCTTTTAAATACGCATATGGTTTATTCGAACCGCGCTTTGTCTTGCTTTTTTAGTAATAATATTAAAAACAATGAATGTCATGACATATCGCAAAACAAGTGAGTTAAGTAACATAGATGAAGAAGAATAAAAAAAGTACAATGAGGAAACAAAGTTACCTGAAGGTCTCGTCGAAGAGGTACAACAATTTGCAAATGAGAAAAAACCCAACCTAGATGAAACCGAAGCGATTAATCTACGAGATGACAGTAAGGAAACCAGGATAAGCGCGCATTTATAAGTACCCCATATGGAAAAATTAATAGAACGAATAAGAGAGTATGTTGACATTTTTGCCTGGTCATACATTCACGTGGGTGGGCTAAGCACTAACATAGTGGTCCACAAGTTGCCCATCAACATAGGTTTTTCTACGGTTAAACAGAAAATCAGGCAGTTTAAGCTAGACCTGAGCATCCGAATTAAGGAGAAAGTTGAAAAACATATCAAATCCGGAGTAGTAAATGAAACTTCGTACCCGACATGGTTGGCCAACATCGTGCCGGTACCAAAGAAAAATGGAAAATCTGAATTTGTGTGGACTACCATGATCTCAACAAAGCTAGTCCCCAGGATAAGTTCCCACTCCCAAATATCCATATACTTATAGACAATTTTGCGAAGCACGAGTTACAATCATTTTTTGGATTGCTTCGCGGGATACCATCAGATCCTGATGAGTGAGAAGCCGTAGAGAAAACAACTTTCATCACTCCATGAGGAGTGTACCATTACCAGGTAATGCCGTTCGGCCTCAAGAATGCTAGCGCCACTTACATGAGGGCTATGACTACTATCTTCCACAACATGATCCATAAGGAAATTGAAGTATACGTGGACGAAGTTATTATCAAGTCAATAGAAAGCTTAGAGCATACTACACACCTACAAAAGTTCTTTGACAGACTCCGGAAGTTCAATTTGAAGCTAAACCCGGCCAAGTGCTTATTTGGAGTGCCTGACAAAAAACTGCTTGGGGCTTTAGTCAGCCAAAAAGGCATAGAACTAGACCCGTCAAAAATCAAAGCTATCCTAGAGCTGCCTCCTCCAAATACCAAGAAAGAGGTCACGAGTTTTCTGGGAAGGTTAAATTACGTTGGTGCTTCATAGCCCAGTCCACCATAATTGTTGAGCCCATACTCAAACTGCTGAAAAAGGACGCACCAACATAATGGACTGAAGAGTGTCATAAGACATTCAACACCATCAAATAATACCTTTTCGACCCACTGGTCTTGGTTCCCCAGATCAGGAGCCTAATGATTCATTCCAACCACTATTCATCCATGATACTATTCATACATTTATGACCCACTTTCTACACTCTTCTACAATCCAAGTGTTTCAGCCTATCAATACTTCAAAAATCATGAAAATACCATAAAACTTACTTTAGATGTTGTAGGAACAAGCCGTGAGTAGCAATACTCTTCTTGCACCAAAAACCCTAACTCACTCCCTTTGAATTTTCTTGGCTTAGATGACTTTATTGAGTTTCTTACTCTTGATTCTTGTTGGTTTGATGAAGTTGATCATCAATTTCCTTTGAATTCTTGTGGATGAAATATATGGAGCCTTTTAGAGGTCTTGAGAGATGAAGAAGTGTGAAATGAAAGGAAAATGAAGTGAAATGAGAAGGGTCCCTTATATTAAATCATAATAGCTGTCCCGACCAACTTATACGGACCAATCTAAGGGACGTCATTAATCGTCTCTAAGACTTCATTAGAACGTCATTAACGTAATGCTTGTAATTCTTGTCTGACACACAACCTATGATTTGCTTTCCTTAACAACTTTCTTTCCTTGCCTTATATGCCTTCGAAATCTCGTTTAGGGTCATCAAATACTATTTATCACTCATCAAAACATCGTATACGCTATGCCCTTCGTTAGCCTATCCACTGTATGTTCACGGGGAAATTTTTCCTGAGGTGTAATAATTTCCCTTTGGCGGCATTTCTGAAATCATAGCACACTATTAGGGAGGAGATAATCTTATAACACAGCTCTATCGCATGATCTCTTAAGATAAAAGATTGTCATTTTTCCTAAATGCCCTATAGCCTCCTGTTTATTAGTGTGGAGCGCAACACACCATAAACAAGACTCTACAAGACACGGCTCGTAGACACTTCGTAGGACTGAACAGCTCTGATACCACTTTTGTCACGACCCGACTAGGGGCCATGATGGGTACCCGGGGTTAACCACCGAGCACCACTCATTCTATTACTTATCATACCCATTAAACGTTTCTTCATTATTCCTGTGCTCATAATCATAGGAAAACTATTTTCATTTGAAACATGCTTACCTTTATATACATAAGCCCTTCGGCTATTAAAATAATATATATACATACGAGGAGAAACCGTGAGACCATACTACCCACACATATGTATCTACGAGCCTCTACTAGAGTGCTAGAAATAGGGACGGGATAGGACCTCGTCGTGCCCAAAATACATATGTAGATACACAAAAGACTAAGTCAATGGCACCTCCGGGACAATGGAGTGCTCTCAAATAAACTAGTAGCTCCTACGAGTCTGGATCACCTCCCTGTCTACCTGTGGGCCTGAACACAGCGTCCAAAGAAAATGGACGTCAGTACGAACATTGTACTGAGTATGTAAGGCATGAATGAAATGAACATATTAGAGAAATCATAAGACATAAGATAAGGATGTAACCTGCGTAACCTTTAAGGATGGATACATTTCATACATATATAATATATAATCGTAGTACATGTACCATCGTAGCGCATACATCATCGTATCATATATATATCAGCATCGTTAACCCGCGTCCGGGTAACCATCACATGCTGCCCACTAGTGGTGTCATGCCCGGCCCTCTAGGCTCGGTGTAAACATAGCAGCCCGCCTTAGCGGTCACATGCCCGACCATTTAGGCATAGTGGAATCGTATGCAGCCCGCCTTCGCGGTGACATGCCCGGCCAACTAGGCACGGTGGGATCGTATCGTCATATAGTCAACATAACTTATCATTATTATACAACTCATAGGTATATCATGACCTTATCATAACTTAGCATCATTATACATTTATCATCAAAACATACATTAGAGCTTGAAGGAATCTATGGCTATGTCGGGGTGACATAAGGTCGTGAACCCCCGATTATATTATTGAGTGGTCATAATCATCATATCTCACCTTGAAGGGACTAACATTTTAAGGTGAGTGTACACAAGAAAAAGCATCGATGGAACCATACATAGGATCGTTAATCTCATGGACATCGTATGTTAATGTAGGATTCTTTATACTTACTCATCGTCATCATTATCATCATATTCATGACATATTTCTCATCTTTATCTCATAAGAAGCTCTTTATCAACGTTGACTCATAATTCCCAGAACGTAAGAATGTCATGGAGAGGTAGGGAAACTAATATCATAGGAATCATACAAGGATCATTAGCTTCGTAGGAATGTCATATCATGAGCTTTAGGACTTCTAGACTTAGATTCATCATTCATCATTAACATGCTCGTATCGTATCCCTTTTCTTTATCATGTGCGTAAGTAGCTCCTTATAGTCATGGACTCGTAATTTTTGTTATTTAGGAAGAATATGGAAAATTAGGAAGATTCATGCCTTAGAAGGAAAGGATTAGCCTTACATACCTCTTTCGCTTAGCTACTCTATCGTTTGATCATACTTTTTCGTTGCTCGCGTTTCTACCTTCAAGAAAGTTTGTAGTAACATTAGCTAATCGATTATAAGAACATGCTTACTAAGGCTAGAGAAAATTAGGCAGCATTTCCTTTGTTTATATAACTTTTCTCATTTTACATATCAACTCCCAAACATCCATCACAACATTCACAATATTATAAACAACAATCATCATTCATCTACATTACCCACCTTTCACAATTTCACTTCAATTCCTCCATCATCGTGGTCATAGTTCACTATTGCGTTTTCTCACATATAATGCCTTATCCCATATTCTAAATGTCACTTATAGCATACTTATAATCACAACATATCAATATTCATGATTCACTCCAAACTACTTACTAAAAAATGACACTATTCCCACATTCATAACCCATTTTCTATATCCTTCTACAATCCAAGTGTTTCAACTTTTCAATACCATAAAAAAATGGAATAATCATAAAACTCACCTTAGATAATGGAAGAATAAGCCTTGAATGGAAATACTCTTCTTGCACCAAAACCCTAGTTCACTTCCATTGGAATTTCTTGGCTTAGATGAACTTTAATGTGTTTCATACGCTTGATTTTGTGGGTTTGATGCAGTCGATCATAGATTTCTCTTGGGTTCTTGTGGATGAAGAGTGGAGAGGGTTCTAGAGAATTCTTGAAGTGTGAAGTGAGGAAATGAAATGAATTAAATGAGAGAGGTCCTTGTATCAACTTTTAAAACTTGTCCCGACATGAACATACGGACCAACATACGGTCCGTATAAATTATACTGACCGTATGTTTGGTCGTACTTTTGGTCCAGTGAGGGGTGCCAATCTGGGCTGATTATACAGCCAAACATACGGCCACTATGTTGGGCCGTATGATGCCCAGTTCTTCCGAACTCATTCTCGTCGACTCGTTTGATCTCCAATCCTTATGGAGCCTTCTTAACACTTGTTTATCATCTCATTAATAATCTAAGGGACATTATACTTCTTCTCCAAGACACCATTATGTCATTATTAACTCATTACTCATAAATCGTCTTCCGATACATAGCATATACCTTGCCTTTCTTGGCAACTTCCGTCTCCTTCCTCGAATGTCTTTGAAACCTCATTTAAAGTCATCAAATGTTATTTCTTACTCATCAAAACATCGTATACGTCGTTCCCTTCGTTAGTCTATTCACTGTACTCTAATGGGAAATTTTTGGGGTGTAACAATTTAAACCATCTGGACCACAAGCACTATCCCCTGATAATTCAAAAACTGCCTTCTTCACCTCCTCCAAAGTAGGTACTGCACAAAGCATTTCATTTTCTTCCTGAAAAACCAGTAATGGAATATGATTAAACAAAGGTGAATCAGTTTAATCAGCTTTATGTGTGAACTGTTTTTGATAAAAGGAAACAACTTTTACAGCAATCTGTTCCACATTTGTCAACAATGATCCATCATCATTTTTAATCTTATTTATAAGAGTCCTCTTCCTTCTTCCCTTAAGCAGACTATGGGAAAATCTAGAATTTCTATCCCCGTGTGCAAAATGTTCAAAACCATCTTTTTGCCTAAAAAGTTGCTCCTCGTAATGTAAGTACCTTTTCAATTCAGCCTGAGATCTTTGCAATACCATTCTATTACCTTCTGATGTCACTTCTTCAAGAAGCTTCTCTTTCACCTTGACAATATCCTCTGTTATACTAATTTGTTGAAATATATCACCAAAGGACTGTTTACTCCAAATTGATAAAGCTTTTTTTTTTACTTGCTTCATCTTCTGCTTGAAAGAAATAAAAACATTTTGTGTGTCCTTAGATATCCAGTTCTGCCTCACCACCTCCTTATAATCCTCATGTTCAGTCCAAAACTTCAGAAATTTGAAAGGCCTTACAAGATGCTGAGTTTGATCATTGCAAGAAAGGAACATAGGTGCATGATTTGAGCCAGTTCTGGACAAATGCTTCACCTTTAGATGTCCAAACCAATTCTGCAAGAAGTCATTAGAAAGCATCTTGTCTAAGCTTTTGAAGATGTAATCCCTATCTGCTCTCCCATTCCACCAGGTAAAATGACTGCCTTTAAAACTTATCTCAGTAAGCTCACAGGAATTGATACAAAATGCAAAATCTTCATACTCTTGTGGTGGGATAGGCAATCCACCAATTTTCTCCTCCTCATTCAAAATGACATTAAAATCACCCCCAATGAGCCAAGGATCTGTAATACAATCAGCCAAGCAATATAAACTGTCCCAAAGAGTCAGTCTTTCCAATTGCATATTGGAGATTCTCCCTAATGATCATCTGTTCAATTTCAGATTCATCCCATTGGAATCTTTGTTCTCCATAAAGATAGCTGACATATTTTATTGGAAGAGGAGGGAGTGGGATCTTTTGTTGTGTGGGATGAGAGTGGTGGCGTAGGTTGTTTTTGGTGGCTGGACAGCCTCCGGCAGAGGCCGCCCACTGGATGTGACGACCATGGTTGTCGGCGGTGAGGTTTTGGATATTAGGGATTGCGGCTAAGGTTTTAGTTAGAGAGCATTTTTTTTATTCTTTCATATTAACACTAATTTTACACTACTTTTTGAACCCGATAGATATGTCCTGGTGTGTTCATATTATCACTTTTTTTGTTATTTTAATTATGTCTTTCCTTTTACACAACATTTCATGACCTTAGTTTTCTCCCGTAATGCTAGCTATGAAAGATGTTGTAGTTGGTGCAACGTATCACACCCTAAACCGGAGGGGTAAGACTGGCACCCGGGCCTTACTTACCGAGCACCAACATGACGCATATCATTTACCATACTAGCATGTATAAGTGAGCCGGAAGGGCCATAAAACAATAACCTGATGAATCATGTGAGACAACTTGACAATAAACAACCCAAAACGATATACATACATATATGTGTATATATATATATATATACACACACATGAGAGTACGGCCGACAAGGCCGTCATGATTATCTGTACACAAAACATCTGTCTACAAGCCTATAAAAGAGTACATAAATGCAATAAGGTCAGGATAGGGCCTCTCCATACCCATAATATGTATACAAAATCATACCAAATAAGATAGCAACTCCAGAACAAGGGGAGTGCTCCAATACCATCGTTGGGTAAGATAGCCTGCTGATGATGACCGTCAACCTGTCTATCAGGACCTGCAGGCATGAAATACAACATCCCAGGCAAAGGGACATCAGTACGAATAAAGTACCCAGTATATAAGGCAAAGAGCAACATAAATAAAGGCATCAAAGTAACATGGGATAAGGAAGTCAACCCGAACTCTGAATTGCCACTGAGGGACGCTTAGAGCCACACACGGACTCATAATCTCATAATATCATGTATGTGTCTATGCATAAGAGGGCTAAGCAAACATTCTGACCCTATCAGAGTGACATAATGTCATGCCCCGAACCTGGGCCTAGACATAACAAGGCACCCTGTGCCTGACTACATGTGACTAAGTAAACCAACGAGCTGGCTGAATCAACATGTGATATCAAAATATACTGAATGCGGAAATAAAACTTACACATGCTAATATACATAAAGTCTGACTGTATAAATCACTAAATCCAGAAATACTGAGTAAAGTTTTAACATAACAAAGTTTCCAATCATGGCTAACATAAAAAGTAAGCGACTCTGATTGACTACTACTCTAGTCTATGAAGCCTCTGAAGAGTACTGAAAATACTGCCTGTTTATCAGGATAAGGCCCCCGACATACCTGTCTGTCTAAAACGGTAAAAACATGACTGTAACAAGGATAACGCCCCGAAAGAACCGGGGCTCACCAAGCAGCTAATACGAGAATCCTAGCGTGCTGACCCGTCGTCCAGTAAATCAATACCTGCATTGTAAAATGCAGGCCCCAGGTAAAAGGGACGTCAGTACATTTGAGTTGTACTGGTATGTAAAGCAACTGAAATAAAGAATTGTAAGTGCTGAAATTAAAACTTAACTAATAACTGAAGTGAACGAAAGAAGTAAAAATATAAATACTTCATGTTTTGAGTGAAGAATCACATGTTTAACTGAAATCATAGTATGTGGCCTCAGGCCCAATATATGTGCACAAATCCGTGGCCTCGGGCCCAAGTATAAGTAAACATAATTATGGACTTAGGCCCAAAACACGTGTGTTCACTATCAAACTGTAACGACCCTTCCGGTCGTTATGGGAATTTAGGACTCCATTGGGAATTCCAAGGTCGCAGGTGGATTCGTAAGGCGTTTTTTTGTATGTGTGCATGTTTTGTTCTGTGTTTTGAGGCCTTGGATGAAATTTGGGGTGATAGGGGGAAAAATGGACAGAAATCCGACCTCACTGCCCAAAATGGACCGCTGCAGCGGTGGTATTACCGCTGCGGCGGTACCGCTATAGCGGTGGTATTACCGCTGCGGCGGTACCGCTATAGCGGTGCCTCGACCGCTGCAAGCGGCCATCCTTTTCTTTAGTGGCCGATGTGGCGGAACGTGGACCGCTATGGAGGTACCGCTATAGCGGTGAACCGATCGCCATAGCGGTCATGCGGGAACATTGGGGACCGCTATAGCGGTCACTTGACCACTATAGCGGGACGGTTGCAGCGGCGTAGTGAACGCCACAGCGGTCGACGGGAGGCAGTAGCCGGGTTTTTAATGCCTTAGTTTTATTTTTCTGATTCATAACACCCTAACTTACTTCCAAACAAACACTTAGAGAGAATTTTCAAGCTAGGTCATGACAACCTTGCGAGGTAAGTTCCATTGCTTTTCATTCTATCATTCCTTTCCCCTTCATTATTGTAATCATCTCCATGGGTTTTTAATGGTAAATTTGAAATAGAAACCCTAGAATATTAATAAACCATCTAAACTTGATGGGTTATGGTCATTATCGCTTAGTTATCATCTAAATGCATTGGTTAGTTGCTCTTGATCATAAATTGAATAGTTAGAGACATAAACTAAGTGATTGGAGACCTAGGGTTCTGTAAAAATGGTGTCTTTGCCATAGAAAACTATTATAATGGGAATGTTTGATAGAATGTGGTAGAAATTGATGGTTTATCAATATTAGGGGCTTTTGATAGGTTGTCTATCACCTAGAAAATCATCCACCCTTAGAAGGGGGAGAGGGAAGGGTACTTCTTGCCTTGGTATTTGCAAATTAAGCAATGTGACTCATTGAGTGTTCTATTTCTAGACCATGAACGTATGGGGGCTTTGAGGAAAGGAAAGGGTGTGGCAGAGTGAGGTACTGTTCCAGGTCTACTCTGAGGTAGGTTACGGTTTACTTGAGTTAGACTTTGGTTGGTTGAATGTTTGTTTGTGATTTCATTAGGAGAAAGCATGTCTAGTATTCATTACATGATATTGTGTGGTTAAGCTCCTATGTGTTTGTGATTGAATGTTGTGTAGGCTTCATGCCATTATTCCTGTGTGATTTAATCTGCAGCGGTTGTATTGTGATGAGAAGTTAATATAGTCTTCTCGAGGGTACTGTGACATGAAATGATAAGGTGAATATGGATATTGAGAAGGTAAGAAGTACTGTTCTGTGAAAGGTTTGACAAGGGACATATGTAGCCTAGATTATGGGCTCGTGGTCCGAGGATAGTTCCAAAAATGAGAGGTTTATGGTTATATCCCGCATTCGAGGTTCGTTCCAAAGCAGAGGTTGTGCTCGGGTCCAAGGAATGTTTTCGGAACGAGTGGTACATGGACACCATGGGTCCCGTGCAGGTCATGACTACTGGGCTATGGCATCAGATAGCATGTGTTTATAGAGAGTGGGGGTAAAGTGGTAAATTTATCTCTGTTGTAGTTGTCGTGTTTGTGATTCCTGGCAATTTGGTGATTTGTTGTGTTTGTCTATGGTTGAATTGTTGTGATGTATTGATATTCGTGTATGATTGATTGGCTTGTTTATTTTAGTGATTTCATAAGATATGCATGATACTAATCTTAGTCGGCCAATGATGCTTACCGGTACGTAGTGTTTGCACCGATACTACCTTGCTGTATTCTTTGAGTGCAGATCTTGATATAGAGACCGCTACTAGTCCTCACATATAGCGTGGAGGATATTTGCTGACAGATTTTGGGGTGATCTCCTTCTCATACCAGGCCGCCCGAAGACCTTCTACTTGTGATGTCTTTTCTTATTCTGGACATTATGGATATTTATTAGACAGATTTCAGTTCTTAGACATGTTTTTGGCTTAGAGTCCTGTACGATGACTTTCAGATTTTGGGGAATTTGTAATAGTTAGACTTCCGCACTTTTTTCAGTATTTTATGGCATGACTTATTTAGTTTATTTGATGTGTGAATGAGTATAATCGTTTGACTGGTTTAATATAAAATCAGACTTGAATGAATAGAGATTTTGTGTGTTGGTTCGCCCACTAGGATTTAGTTGGGTGTCAGTCATGGCAGGTTGGGTCGTGACACAAACAATCTATATAAAAGAACTAATTATCATGCTGAAAAGTACAACACTGACATACTGAACAATGACTTACTGAGACATGTATTCATGAACTGATTATGAGACATGAAGCTTTAACCATTATAAACATGCTGAGTATTCTAGACTGAGACTCATTGGTATCAACACAAGTCTATATTGATTACGTACTGAGTTCACAATATTCAAAATGATAATCATGAACAACTACAAAACTATATTCTCAAAGGATAGAAGTTCTGAACTTTTCATGAACTAGGGCATAATCTCTATTTCTGATGAAATTCATAATAATCATGAAGAACGAGGCGTGGGAAAGATCAATAACATTACCACACGTAGATAGCTAGCCTTACAGACCTGTAATCACTGTAGTCTAACGAACTTAAGTGCTTCTCTAACGAAGAACACCAAAACCTAGGTTTTGCGATCTTGGGAAGGATTTACCTTGGAAATCCTATGTTTTGGTTGAAGAATCATAAACTAATGTCAGAATTACTTAGGAATCATTAAAGTGATCTTACCTTGACGTGGGAGGATGAGCAGAGGAGAAAAACGGTTGCTTGGGGCTTTAGAACGAAGTTGGAATCTTAAATAAATGAAATTTCAAGTTAAGTGTTGAATTTATTGGATGGGCCATTTTAGACCCCCTGGCTCGCTGAGCTTAGCATATGGCATGCCTATGTTGTGCTACGAGTTGAGCTCAGTGAGCTCTTAGGTCCATTTCACACTTTGCCAAAATTTAACGTTTTTCTACTTTGCCGACCAAGTTCAGTAAAACGGGCATAACTCCTAGCATAGAGCTTTGTTTGAGCTACACCATATATCGTTGGCAAGGTATTTCAAAGGGATACAACTTTCATGCTATAAGTTTTCTCAAATTCCCAAAATATTTTCACAAAATTAGGCTGGAAGACAAACCTATCGAAAACTTAGTCGATTCTATCGAATCTTAAGCAGATCACTATTCGTCCCGATTTTAAAACAACTATTTCCATCCAAACTCATCCTGATAGAACTTTACATATCTAAAATGCCACATTAATACTTATTTAACACATCCACACCTATTCTGAATTTACGGAGTGTTACACATAAGGTCGTTGCACCTCCGATTAACATAATGGAACTAACATTGTCAACGTATATTTCATTGGAAGCCAAGATGAATGCAATATGGATCAAAATTACATCATGAAAGACAAGGATATAAGCTTCTATAACTATTGAGAGTAGAGCCATTAGAGTATTGTTCATTTAAGTTTCATCCGTTAGGAATCATGCCAAAAGAAGGATAGAAAGTGCCTTAACATACCTTGGCTAACTTGTTTTCTGTAATACAACCTAAGCAGTTCATAACACACTTCAATCTACACAATAACAAGTACACAACATCACCAACAATACTACTATTCAACACGACGAGCGGCAACCTCAGTTTGAAACCATCTTTAAACCCTCTACCCTTCCTAAACCATTATTTCAACATAACAACTTATCCAGCACAACAAAAAACATGTTTAGATCATTTCCAACCTTATACCCATCACAAAATAACAAGAAACAGTCCACACAACTCAACAACAACAACAATAACATGATATACCATCTCTACATGCTATCTTATAGTTTCTCCATCCAACAACTTGACAACACCTAAATAAACTTAAGCGCAAGAAAAAAAAGGTTAAACTTACCTTAAACAACAGACAACCTTTCACCAAAGCTTGCTTCAATTCACAAGAGCCCTCAACAACACCACAACACCATAGAAGCACTCTTTTGTAGTTTGCAACACTTTAAGGTTAGATTTGAGTAGATTTTCTTGGGATTAGCTCTTGGACCTTAGAGAAGGGTTAGGGAAATCATAAGAAAGTGTAGGAGTTGGGTTTGGGTGAAAAATGACCAAAAATGACATTCTCAACAAATTTAAAACAATCAATGTCGGCCACCGCCTTGGATTTCGTGAATGGTCACTGTGAAATGGCCCAACAATTTCTAAGTTTCAGGAGCAATTTTATGGTGGCACCACCACTATTTATCGGCCATGATTTATTTCGTGATCCGTGAAATGGTACCATTTTTTTGACTTTTCGTCGAGCTTGTTTCTTTTGATTCGTTTGACCTTGAAACCTTATGGTACACGCTTAGCACTTATTTAAGACCTTTCTTGACCTTATGGGGTTTCCATGGCCTCTCCAGGCTTACATTAGTTTACTTACGATGCAAAAAACGCGAAATGTATGAGGTGTAACATCCATCAACCCCCTCCCCCCCCACCCCCGAGGAACATTTGTCCTTGAATGTAATGGTATATAGGGGCACAACTAACTCTTAGAGGAATTCGAAATTTTTTGACAGTCTCTCTAGAATTATGACTATCCAAGTCCTGTCAACAAGCAGAAAAGTCCCAATTTCACCTCGCAAGGCCACATAATATAACACATCAAGTCATTTAATCTCATACGAATATCGAACATCAATTATAACAACTTAAACACGCACTCACCTTATATGTAGGAAAATCGTTCAATCATGTCATGTTCTCTGTTAGTGAGTCTCAACTAAGTATGAAACAAGAGGTTAGTACTATTCCGTAACATATTAAAATAAACACATAACCGAGTCATAGTCATATAGAACCTTGGGCCTGGAATAGAAGAGGATACTTAGACTTTATTTTTCCTCTGCCTCCCATGTGACCTTTTCCACATTCTTATTGCGCCATAGAACTTTCACGGAGGCTACTTATTTAGTCCTTAGCTTACGGACTTGCTGGTCTAATATAGGTACTGGAATCTCCTCATATGATAAGTCCTTCATAACTTGTACATCATCTACCGGTACTACCTGAGAAGGGTCTCCAATGCACTTCCTCAACATACAAACATGGAAGACGGGATAAACAGATTCTAACTCCGGAGGAAACTCTAATTCATAAGCTAGTTGGCCTATTCTTTGAATAATACGATATGGTCTAATGTACCTCGGGCTAAGCTTGCCCTTTTCCCAAATCTCATCACGCTCTTCATAGGTGAAATCTTTAAAAAGCCCCAATAATCGACTTGGAACTTTAAGTCTCGTCATTGTACATCAGCATATGAATTTTGACAACTCTGGGCAGTCAACAAATGTTCATGAATAAGCTTGACCTTCTCTATAGCTTAATGTACCAAGTCAAGCCCGAATAGCTCTTTTTCACCGACCTCGAACCACCCTATATGAGATCTAAACCTCTTCCCGTATAGAGCCTCATAAAGGTTTGATGCTGACATGATAGCTATTTTTATACGCAAATTCAATAAGTGGTAGGTGATCATCCCAACTCCCATTAAAGTCCAGCATACAAGCTCGCAACATATCTTCGAGCGTCTGAATTGTGCGCTCTGCTTACCCGTCCATTTGTTGATGAAAAGATATGCTAAGATTAACGTGCATACCCAGACTCTTTTAAAAGGACTTTCAAAAGTTAGCAGCGAACTGAGCACCTCTATCAGATATTATAGATACGGGAATACCGTGTAATTAAACAATCTCTTTAATATAAAGCTTTTGCATAGTCCTCAGCCGTATATATAGTCTTGACCGATAAAAAGTGAGCTGATTTTGTCAACCTATCCACGATCACCCATATAGAATAAAATTTATGATAAGAACGATCCAAACCTATAACGAAGTCCATATTAATCATCTGCCACTTCCACATCGGAATCTCTATATTTTGCACCAATCTGCCGGGTTTTTAATGCTCTATCATTGCTTGTTGGCAATAAAGGACATTGAGTTATGAATTCTACAATATTTCTCTACATATAATTCCACCAATACGGTTCTTTGATATCATGATACAATTTCATTGCTCCAGGATGGATAGAATTACGCGAATAATGAACCTCTGTCATAATCTTGTCTCGTAACCTCGTTTTATCCAGAAAACAAATTCGACCTTGATATCTTAAGATCCCTCTATCATCAAGCTCAAAGCTGTAGTCTTCTTCTACTAAATACCTTCTCTGATTTTCCCTAGAATGGGATCTTCGTGCTGATGTTCTTTCACTGCGGCTTAAAGGGATGACACTGCTATATTCTGAAACACAACGCCCCTGTCACCAGAGTGCATCAGCCGAACTCCCAAGATAGCTAACTGGTATAGTTCTTTAGTCAATTCCTTCCCCTCCGCCTTCTTATCTACCCAAATGCCCATAGACTTGTGGCTAAGCGCAGCTGCCACGACATTTGCTTTGCTAGGGTCAATATAGAATGTCCACTTCATAATTTTTCAACAATTCGAGCCATGTTCTTTGCCTCAGATTTAACTCTTTTTATTTAAATATGTACTACAGGCTCTTATGAAATGTGAATATACCTACATGAAAGTCACGACCCAGCCCCGTGGGCCGCGACTAGTGCCTTATTTGGACACCCAAACATACTTACGTACCAGATCGACATATCAAAAGCTTAATCAAACTTAGCATACGTTAATTTAAACAGTTACTGGAAACAAATATCGTCTTAAGCGGTCGCCCGTACAGAAACATCATATCAAATCCTGTAGGCTGGCGGAATAAACATCGCCCAGATATACACACATATACAAACAGATGGGCCGTTTTGGCCATAATAACGAACGGGACCGCATGAAGACGCAGATCATAATCACAAACGAACAAACATGACCCATGACCAACATATATGACTACAGGCCTCTACAAATCATGACAGAACATATGACGGGACAGGGCCCCGCCGTACCCATATAGTCATATATACAGAATATGTATAACAGAATATATGTACCAAATATGAGCTCCGGATCAAAAGGAGTAATCCAAGTGGCAGAATATGTATCCTATACCGGAGGATCATCAAAACGAACGTCCGTACCTGCGGGCATGAAACGCAGCCCCCGAAGAAAGGGGGTCAGTACGAAATATGTACTGAGTATGCAAAGCATGAAATACAGAAATACGAATCATAACCGAAGTGAGGAGTACCGAAAATGGATACAGAATGAGTATATCAAAATTTGTGCCGAATATATATATATATATATATATATATATATATATATATATATATATATATATATATATATATATATATATCATGCAAATAAAAATCATGCATAAGGCTCAGGAACGTGGCCGCCACTCCGACGCTGGCGCCACAACACATCATACTCCAGAAGGTTTCATATCTCCGTACAATCCCCGAACATATCGTATCATCGTACCTATCACAACACCAGAACATATCATATGCCATATCACATCATAACTGTTATATCCCGCATTTTTTGCGTATTTGGATAATTTAAGGTAATGGTGGAAGGTCAAGAGCAAGACTATAATTTTGATCTTGATTGGCATACAAGTTGTTTATGAAAATTTTGAAGTGGGAATATTAAGAAAGGTCAAGGGCATAAAGGAAAATTCGCAATATGACTCGTGGAAATATGGAGGAAGGCGAGGGGTAAATTTGGAATTTAAAAACAAAATAAGAATTCATGTGTTACAAGACCAAGAGAGCTAAATATGGGCTTGGAATTAAAAAGGGGCCACTTGGGCCATCCACATGGATGGGCTAGGCCCAACTAAAGCTTAAGGGGTCAAAAATAAAAAGGATGACCAAGTCATCTTTTCCACTTCAACTTCTAGAAATTTCAAGAGCCTAAGAACACTAGAGAAGAAGGAGAAAAAAGTCTCCAAGGCCATTTTCGGCCAAGTTCAAGACCAAAAAAAAAAAAAAAAAAAATTCTTCAAAAATAATTTTCTACCAATTGAAGGGTCCTAAACAAAGTGGAGTGGTCATTGAAGCAAGAAAAACACATATTCATACAAGTTGTGAATTCTAGCTAAGTGGAGGATTAAAGGAACAAGGTAAGAAGTCATCCTTCCTTATATGTTATGAATGTTTATGGATGTTTATGCATGTGGTAGTGTACAAAAATGGATGAAATTCATAAGGAAAAAGAATATGGTGGTGTGGCCGTGAGGTAGCATGTGTGGGTGTAGAAATCATGTTGTAATTATTTTATCTAGTAATTGGTTGTTATTGTTGTGAATGTTATGTTGATAATGGAAGTTGAATGATTTTGGAGAGGTTGTAGTTGTATAGGCATGATGTATAGCCATGTATATTTGGTGAATCATGAAGGAATGTGAGCAAGTTTTATTTGGTATGTTGGTTGTTGTGTTGTGGATTTTATATTGCAAATAAAAGCCTAATGAGCTTTGTGAAGTATTAGTAGTTGGAGGCTTGTCTTGGAAGATTATGTAAATTGAATATTATGTTCTTACATGTATGGAAGATAATGATATTAGTATGGTGTTGTTGGAATATACATTATAAGGTTGTTATTGTTTTTATTGGAGTTGGAAGGTTTTGAAAGAAATAGTAAATTGATTAAGTTGTTATAATGTATCTTGGATTGAATATGGAAATTGTTAGTGTGGTTGTTGAAATTATGTTGATAGTTTGGCCGGGTTGAATTCCCGGGATTGTTGTTGATTGGAATTGGCCAAGTTGAACTTGGTGGGATGGAGTATTTACAGGGGAAGTGCTGCCGAATTTTAGGTAGCCAAGTATTATCTTAAGATTCCAATTCTAAATGCTCTAACCAAAGTTTGGTAAATGTGACCAATTTGTAGATTTTGGCGGATTTGCAACTTGAATTTGGAATAGCATAAGGAGCGGAAAGAGGTATGTAAGGCTTCACCCTTCCTTCTATGGCATGTCTTAGGCATACTAGGTTGGATACGAGCCTCGGGGACAACTCTATTCTCCGGAATCCGCACCTAAAGTTTCCCCTTTTTCTTTCAGTAGAATTGAACTAAAAAGTGTGCAAAATGTTGGAAAAACTTCTTAAACCTCTAGAACTTGCATAAATATGACCCGACTACTTCAAAACCCCCCCAAGTGACGTCATGAAATATAATGTACATAAATTTGGTACGCCGCCTCATTTGACCCGAGGTGGGCCCATTGTTTCCGGATTTTCCCTATTTCTTCGTTTGACTTATTTTGAAGTAGAATTCAAAGGAAACTTTTGATCCTTGTTCCGATTATCAAACGATAAGTACTGTACTACTCTAATGGAAATATGTATATGACGACCATGATAACGATGATGCTAAGGAAGAGAATACGTCTACGATAAGTATGACAAGAATGATTCAATGACTAAGAGTCTTAAGCTAAGAACCCAATATGAATATGAATATGAATATGAAAGTATCAAACTAGTTCTTGAATTTAATTTTATTCCTTGGGTATGATACTATCTTCTAAAGGCTCCAAAGCAGATGAATTGATTTCTATGACATCCATGATTTCATTCTATGTTTCTTTTAACACTATTCTCCGTTGGTAGTCTCGCCTTAAAATACTCGTTCCTTCAAGGTGAGACAAATCGATCACGATTGTTCCATAACGTAATCGGAGGTCACCGACCTTACATCACTCCGATGGCTACATGATTTTCCTTGGACTCTCCTACATGCTTATATGACATATGTATTTGCAAAATGAATATGTATCTAGGGTGGGGGAAGTGATATATGGGGAATGGGGAGGGAAACATGTTTCATTGCCACCTGATCAGCTGGCTTATCATCCTGGACGCGGGATGCCCGGACGCGGGATATATGGGCGAGCCGATGTATTTCGGTGCTATGTGGGCGAGCCGACATTGTTCGGTGCTATGGTATGACCTGATATACTATGACCTGATATGCTATGACATGATATGATATGATAAGGTATGATATAATATAAGTTCTATTTTCTATGCCTATGAAAAAGAAATGTTTTCCAAAGACAGACAAGCATGCATGGTATCCGGCCTGAAAAAGGTATTCCGATGTACAGGTTACTTTCTCGTCTCATTATATGTCCTATGACCCTATGATATTGATAATCATGCTTTATGTTTCCGTTGTATTATCTTCCATGCTTTACATACTCGGTACACTATTTGTACTGACGTCCCTTCTTGTGGACGCTGCGTTTCATGCCGCGCAGGTCAGCAGGTAGACGGACCTGATTCCTAGGAGATTTTATCAGCAGTAAGTGGCAGCGCTCCAGTTGTCCCGGAGCCTCAGTCCCTTGGTACTATTTTGTGTATATATTCGGGCACGACAGTACTCGGCCCTTCCTACGTATATGTGTACTATGTTTAGAGGCTCGTAGATAGATATGTACTGTTAGGTGTTTTGTACTTTCGATGGTCCTCGTCGTTGTATAATATGTTAGCAAAGTCTATTAGCCTATGTCTATGATTATGCTGCTAATGTTAATGTCAAGTGAAAAAAAAAATATATGGATTAGTTCATATGGCCCACTCAATAATAGAGATAAAATGATAGATAAGGGGTACTCGGTACAAGTATCGTGTACTCGTCGCGGCCCCTAGTTGGGTCGTGACAATAACGTCGTATATAAGCGGTACACGGCCCTATGGAGAGGTCTCGGGAACCGTAACACATCATACCGCCGAATATCACATAGTGTACACGAACACAAAACCGGCCCGGGATCCGGCGAACGATACCATAGTAGTAAGCACGAGCGGAGTAGTGCGGAAACCATATGCATATACATATTTAAATGAATTCCAAGACTCGACGAATAAATACATATACATACTGATATTAGAAGGCTCAAGGTAAGCATCGAGTCCATCGGAATTAGTATACAAAAGTTACGAACTTTCGAATTACAAAACTTTCGAAAAACACATCATAGGTTATTTTCTAAAAATTTAGTATCATTCATATTGAGGAACTTTCAAATAAAATTATAGGGTACTTCAACGGAGCATTAGAATCATATATATATATATCCGAAATATACATATCAAAACATAGGCCATATCAAATATTTTTCAAACCACATCCGGAAACGTATCGACTAATGCTTCAAACATCATAGGCATGTGACTAGTCATATGGAATAGTTTATGGAAATCAAAGACATAGGCCATCCTAGTGGCTCTAGAAGTAGAATTTTTCTTTAGAGCATACATATATGTCATTCGTTTATTTAATAAAGGTCATGCCAAAAGAAAGAACGGTAAGCTTTACATACCTCGATCGCTCACTACCAAATCTCGATCTCTCGCCAAACAAATCCCGACTCAAGTCTCGGGCTCTCCAATATCTACAATAATATTATCAATTACCCAAAAATTAGCTACAAGTACTTAGAATTTTAATTCTAATTAGTATTCGTCTACCGAAATTTCGGCAGCATCTCCCCTGTAAATTCAACATCCCCGAGAATTAAACTCGGCCAAATTCATCAACAACCATACCAACAACACCAACAACCATACCAATAACATCAATAATCGATTCACAACACATTCTAACATTAGTAATTTTCCTTCCAACATAATTCATCAACATTCAATTTAACTACGAATTTTCAAGCCGATATCGACACTTACATATTCACTACCAATTCAAGATCATTCAAGTGCCATTCAAAAGCATTTCATACCATTCTACAAAATATACAAAAATCCCACCAAGACTAGAATTCATCCGAAATCTCCAACCTTCGACACAACATTCACAACACATTTCTCATATTCCCATTTCATCAACAACAACCACAATTTACACCTTAACAATTCCATTTTCATAATTACATAAATTTACAATAAAATCACAAAATTTCCTATAAAAACTTAACAACAATTTTCATGCCAACTTAAACTAGAATTCTTCCATTTGCATAAAAAGGCCATTACAACACAATTAACATAATAAATAAAATTTGATCATTCCTCTCCATCAACACCCATTTTCGGCCACACACACACATACCCATGACACAAAATTTTCATACTCTACATTCATTCCCACATACTACAACATATATATAAAAATTCTTCCAAGCTAAAAAGAATAGAATCCTTACCTTTTCCCAATCCTCCACTTTGTAAAAAAAAGTACTTCCTTGCCTCCAAATTTGTATCACATTGAAGAGGGTTCCGGGCTTAGTAGGAATTCAAAAGAGATGAGTTTTGAATCAAAGATTTGAGCTCCAAATGTTTTTTTCACTATTCGGCCGAATGGCCTTTTGTTGGTTTCTCTCTCCTTTTATTTTGTTCTTGAAGATTCTAAGGTGAATGGCAATTTACAATGGCCCTTTACTAATTTATTTGTTCCAATTCTAATGGGCACATGGGCTTGGCCCATATTTCTCCACTCATGGCCGGCCAACACCCCTTGGGCCTCTTCTTCTACTAAAATTGTTTTTGAGCCCGATTAGATATAGGTCGTATTTTGTAATTCCCGAAGCAAATTTCTAAAATTCCCCATTTTGCCCTTGACCTTCTTCCATATTTTCGCGTCAATATTTTTCATGAACAACATATATATATTAAATAAAATCAACATGTGGCCTTAATTCTTACAAGTCACAACTATTTCGATTTTTTCTGAATGTGTAAAATTACGGGTTATAACATCCTCCCCCCCTTTAGAACATTCGTCCTCGAATGTTAAATTAGCCTTATATGACTTACAAGCATTTTTGGGGGAGGTTCTTCCTATGGATGGCACATATAAATCATTCAATTATCAACATAACCAATTATGAAATTTAGATTACCTGAAGGCATAGGAAACAAGTGAGGGTACTTCTTCTTCATCTCGTCCTCCGCTTCCCAGGTCATTTCTTCCCTATTATTGTTTCGCCACAGGACCTTAACAGAGGGTACATCTTTGGTGCGTAGTCTCCTCACCTGACGATCCAGAATAGTTACAGGTTGTTCTTTATAAGATAATTCCTCTGTTACCTGAATATCTTCTATAGGGGATACTCTGGAAGGATCACCAATACATTTACGGAGCATTGACACATGAAATACCGGATGTACTGCCTCCAGATCGGATGGTAACTCTAGCTCGTTGGCGACCTCGCCTATCTTCCGAATAATCTGATAAAGCCCAATATATCGCGGACTGAGATTTCCTTTTCTGCCAAATCGCATCACACCTTTCATAGGCGACACTTTCAGAAATACCCAGTCACCAATCTGGAACTCTAATGGTCGACGTCGTTTATCTGCATATGATTTCTGTCGACTCTGAGCTGCTAATAACCGTTCCCGAATGAGTTTTACCTTATCGACTGCTTGCTGAATCACATCTGGCCCAATCAATTTAGTTTCACCCACATCGAACCAACCAATTGGTGACCTGTATTTTCTACCATATAAGGCTTCATACGGTGCCATCTGGATGCTGGAATGATAACTATTATTATAAGAAAATTCAATAAGCGGCAAATGATCATCCCAACTACATCTGAAATAAATAACACAGGCCCGTAGCATATCTTCCAGCGTCTGAATAGTATGCTCGGCCTGTCCGTCGGACTGAGGATGGAATGTTGTGCTAAGACTCACCTGAGTCCCCAATCCCTCCTGAAATGACCTCCAGAAATTTGCTGTAAACTGAGCACCTCTGTCAGTTATAATAGATATAGGAACTCCGTTGAGCCTAACTATTTCTTTAATATACAATCGGGCATAATCCTCAGCCGAATAAGTAGTCCTGACCGGAAGAAAATGGGCTGATTTCGTCAGTCTATCAACAATAACCCATGTAGATTCATACCTGCGTGGAGTGCGCGGTAAATCCATATTAATTATTTCCCATTTCTAAGCTGGGATTTTCATTTCCTGTAACAATCCGCCAGGCTTTTGATGCTCGATCTTAACTTGCTGGCAATTCAGGCACTGAGCAATGAACTCTGCAATATCTCTCTTCATACCATCCCACCAATATAAGCATCTGAGATCGTGGTACATTTTAGTGGATCCAGGATGAACAAAATACCGAGCATAGTGTGCCTCTCCCATAATCTGTCGTCGCAGTCCTGCAACGTCAGGCACACATGACCTGCCACTATATAGCAATACCCCGTCAGGTGACATCTCGAATTGGGTCTTTTCTTTATTAAGGGCCACATACCTGTACTGTACCAAAATAGGATCCTCGAATTGATGTCGTTTTACCTCTTCTGTTATTGATGATTCGGCAACCTCTCAGACAGAAACCCCAATATCTCCAGAATCGGCCAAACGGACTCCAAGGCTGGCTAACTGATGAATTTCACGAACTAATTCCTTCTTCTCTGGCAGCACGTCGGTCACACTGCCCATAGATTTGCAACTAAGTGCATCTGCTACAACATTAGCCTTTCCAGGATGATACAAAATATCGACATCATAATCTTTCAATAATTCAAGCCATCTTCTTTGCCGCAAATTCAGCTCCTTTTGCTTAAAAATATACTGAAGGCTTTTGTGGTCCGTATATATATCAACATGGACCCCATATAAATAATGCCGCCATATCTTCAAAGCATGAATCACCGCGGCTAATTCCAGATCATGGGTGGGATAATTTCTCTCGTGCGGTTTGAGCTGCCAGGAAGCATAGGCTATAACTCGATCGTGCTGCATTAATATACAACCTATCCCAATACCAGAAGCATCACAATAAATAACATACCCATCTGATCCCTCTGGAAGAGTTAGAACTGGAGCTGCAATTAATTTTTCCTTCAGCAACTGGAAGCTGTGCTCACAAGCATCGGTCCACTGAAATTTGGTTGCCTTCTGAGTTAACTTTGTTAATGGTGCCACAATAGAAGCAAAATTTTCCACAAACCTCCTGTAATATCCAGCCAATCCCAGAAAACTGCGTACCTCAGTCGGTGTCGTGGGCCTAGGATAATTCTGTACAACCTCGATCTTCTGTGTATCGACCCGAATACCATCTGCTCCAACGATATGCCCCAAGAATTCCACTGAAGTTAACCAGAATTCACATTTAGAGAATTTTGCATATAATTTCTGTTGCCGCAGTGTGCCAAGTACGGTCCTCAGATGATCTGAATGTTCCTCTGTTGATCGCGAATAAACCAGAATATCATCAATAAACACATTCACGAACATGTCGAGGAACGACCTGAATACCCGATTCATCAAATCCATAAATACTGCTGGAGCATTAGTTAGCCCAAAAGACATCACTCTGAACTCATAATGCCCGTATCGGGTCCTGAAGGCAGTCTTTGGAATATCTCCCTCTCGTACCCACACCTGATGATAGCCCGAACGCAAATCTATCTTCGAAAAATATTTAGCACCCTGCAACTAATTAAATAAATCATCAATCCGGGGAAGGGGATATTTATTCTTGATAGTCACCTTATTCAACTGTCTGTAATCAATACACATCTGCAGCGATCCATCTTTCTTTCTCACAAATAATACCGGCGCTCCCCAGGGAGACGTACTGGGTCTGATGAAGCCTTTCTCTAATAGATCCTTCAGCCGCTCTTTCAATTCTGCAGGTGCCATTCTGTAAGGAGGAATAAATATAGGCTGAGTATCTGGTAGTACATCTATCGTGATATCGATCTCCCGTTCAGGTGGGAGACCTGGAAGCTCGTCCGGAAATACATCTGGAAATTCATTAACAACCGGAACTGACTGGAGAGTAGGTGTTTCTGCTTTAGTATCATGCACTCGAACCAAATGATAGATATACCCTTTATGGATCATCTTCTTAGCCTTGAGGTATGAAATAAACTTACCTCTCGGCGATGCTGTATTTCCTGCCCATTCTATAACTGGTTCCCCTGGAAACTAGAAACGAACCACCTTTTTCTGGCAATCTACATTAGCATAACAGGAGGCTAACCAGTCCATACCCATAATAACATCAAATTCCATCATATCTAATTCTACCAAATCAGCCTTAGTGCAACGGCCACATATAATCACAAAATAGTCTTTATATACCTGCCTCGCTATAATAAAATCCCCAACCGACGTAGCTACCTCGAACGGTTCTATAGGTTCAGGTGTTATCCCAATTTTACTAGCAACGAGGGGAGAAATATAGGATAAAGTAGAACCTGGATCAATCAATGCATATACAGCTCGGGAGAAGACCAATAATGTACCTGTGACCACATTTGGCGACGCCTCCTGATCCTGTCGGCTAGCCAATGCATAAATGCGGTTCGAAGGACCGCTAGAATCAGAAACCCCGCCACGGCCTCTACCGCGGCTCGCTGGTGCTGGCATACCTCGCCCCGCAGGGCGTATAGCTGAAGGAGTAGAAGACGAACCAGCGGCTGATCCCATCGACTGAGTTGCACCACCAGAACCACCCGCCAACGGACAGTCTCTCATAATATGGCCCTGGCGGCCACAAGAAAAACAGGCACCTGTAGCTCTATAGCACTCTCCTGGGTGTGACCTCCCACAATAAGAACACCGGGGCATGGGTGGCCTAAACTGACTGGAACCTCGGCTCGTCTGAGAACCTGAGGCTCTGGAACTCTGGCCTGCTCCAGACTACCCCGCACCGCCAAACCGTCTACCTGTAGACTGTGTACTCCGGCCTGATGGAGGAGGATATCTACTGGACCGCTGCTTCTGAGGCTGCCTGCCTCGAGACTTTCCAGAATACCCAGCTGACCTAGCTCGCTTGGGCGGCCTCCTATCACGATCTCTGCCCGACTGATCCTCTCTGTGCCGGTCTTCCATCCCTTGCGCATAAGCCTGTAACCGGGCAATGTCCATATCGGTCTGCGATGCCATCGCCATACATCTGTCAACCAAGTAGCGATCCAACCCTATCATGTACCGATTGTCACGACCCAACCCCGTGGGCCGTGACTAGTACCCGATCTGGGCACCCAAACACATATATCCAATGCTATCTCAACTGTTATCAAACGCATTCAAGTATAAAGCAGAAGCCGTCAAGACTATATTTCAAATTTAGATAATTTCCAGAAAAATTTTGGCAGAGTTTCCTTTGTTTTACAGACTATCCAAAATAACCTTGCGCACAGAAAATACAAACAAAGGCCACACCGGCCAACAAAGCAACATATAAACATATGCGGACCGGCCGCCGCGGCGAATGGGGTCGCCCCAAACACAACATATACACACATCCATACAGAAAGACCCTAACCCACAAACATATCTACATGCCTCTAACAGACTTACAGAGTCATATGACGGGACAGGGCCCCGCCGTACCCGGAGTTGCCATACATACAGAATATACAGAAGACATAAGGTATATACCAAAAGTACACGCTCCGGACCAAAGAAGCTCTTCAAAATAGCAGTATCTGAGCCCTAGACTGGCGGCGTATCTTCAGGTGCGTCTGTACCTGCGGGCATGTAGCGCAGCCCCCGAAGAACCGGGGGTCAGTACGAAAAATGTACCGAGTATGTAAAGCAGAAATAACAAACATAATCATAGCATGAACCGGAAGCACAGAAGTATAACGGACAGAACCATAAATCAAATGGACGGACAGAATTATGGTCCAGACGGACGGGCAGAATCACAATCCATACGGACAGGCGGAATCACAATCCATATCAGACAGACAAAATCAGAATCCAATCAGACAGACAGAATCATAATAGGGCACAAGAACGTGGTCGCCACTCCTGCCTCTGGCGCCACAACATATCATATTTCAGAAGATTTCATATCTTCGAACATCTCCGTCACATAACACATCATATCATAACCACGGTAACCCCGGGGACAGATCACACGCCGGGAAACCGGACACATCATACTTCGTAACATATACACGGTAACCGGGAACGACATATACCACAGTACCCCGAAACCGGACACATCATACTTCGGAATTCATACATGGGACCCGGCCCCCGACAAGGGACTCGGCGGCCCATCCGCACGATATAAACCGGCCTGGGATCCGGTGAAAGGAAGCATTGAGACATCCGCGAACAGATTAATGAGAATCCACATACATACAGATCGTTATGCCGACTCAATCAAACTGAAGTAGGCCAAATGGCGAGCCAAATCAGGGTATTCGGATAGCGTTCATAATATGCGCCTATATCCTGCTTGGGAAGGCACGACGGATTATTACCAGAATCAGATTTTCAGATGTCAAAGCCATTTTGTAAATTTTATATAAAACGTAGTCATATCATGATCAGAATAATAGTCCAGATGTTGTCTGAGAAAGTCGGACAGAAACAAAGTGGTTAAAGTTATACAGAAAGTATCGGGCCTTGAGGGCCCACCTCGGGCCAACCCGAGGAGACGTATGTAAATTACAGATAGTAGACCTTATGAGGTCGTCCATAATCATTTGGAAGTATTCCGACTCCATTTAGGAAGGTTGCATACCGAAATTTCGGCAGCATTTCCCCTATACATATAGCCTCCCCGAGATTCAACTCGGCTCAACACAACCAACAACAACCCAACAACAACATCAACAACATCAAGAATTTTCATAATTCACAATATACGCAATTAGTCTACTTTACGACATAATGCAATAATCCTCATTTCGACTTCACACTTCCAAATCAATACCAACATATGCCGTAAAACAGCCCGCACATTATTTTCCAAATTTTCCCAACCAACCAATTCGCGATATAACTATTTAATAATTTCGCAAAGAGGTCAAAATTAACACTAACAACATCAATAACAACATCCTCCACATTTTACAAGTTAAATACATTTGTTTTCATCCAAAATTTTCTTCAAACCCCATTCTACAATTCAGCCATACCAACAAACGAATTTATCACGTTATTTCTTCGTTCTAATCCGTTAAAACTCTAAATAAACTTGTTAACAATAAAAAAAGCCTTATTCGTACCTTAAGTGCACAACCACCACGTCCACCCTCTTATTTGTAGTTGATTTTTAGCTCAAATCGAAGGCAACGCGACGTAGAACACTTTTCTCTTCATGGGCTTCGGGATTCGGGGCTCCGATTTTGGTCAAAAATTGTTTTTTTTTCTCTAGGCTCTCCTCTCTCTTTTTCTCTAGAGTTTTCCAGGTTTCTTGATCTGAAAATGAGGGAGAGAAACTGATTTTTTTCTATTAAAAGCGTGGGTAATGGGCCTGACCCGAATTGGAATCGGGTTGGGCCCATTTCACTGCCCAGCTTGACCTTTCGACCTTAAAACGTCCATATCTCCTTGTACCGACGTCGCCTGGGAGCCCACGACCTACCGTTGTAAAGCTATTTCAATTATCTACAACGTTTATTTCTGGGCGTTTTCCCAAATTCCAAACTTATAATGCCGTTTGTGCCCCTCCAAGTCAGGTCATCCGAAAACGTTTTCTTAAAAATTTTCATTTGGAGGGCTTCCACTTTGATTTGGCCCCAGGGCCTTTCACGGGTTGTGTTTAACTTTACATATACGATTCCAAATCAGGGTATTCGGATAGCGTTCATAATATGCGCCTATATCCTGCTTGGGAAGGCACGACGGATTATTACCAGAATCAGATTTTCAGATGTCAAAGCCATTTTGTAAATTTTATATAAAACGTAGTCATATCATGATCAGAATAATAGTCCAGATGTTGTCTGAGAAAGTCAGACAAAAACAAAGTAGTTAAAGTTATACAGAAAGTATCGGGCCTTGAGGGCCCACCTCGGGCCAACCCGAGGAGACGTACGTAAATTACAGATAGTAGACCTTATGAGGTCGTCCATAATCATTTGGAAGTATTCCGACTCCGTTTAGGAAGGTTGCATACTTAAAGCTCACTTTGAAGACAAGTTATAAGGAAAATGATTCGATCTCACTGAAGGAATTGGGGCGGATTTCCATCTCGAATTCCGAGGAACAGAGTCGTATCTAAGGCTCGCGGCCGAGCCTATTATGTTCAAAACATGCCTAAGAATGAAGGGTTAAGCTTTACAGACCTCGATTGCGCCTTATGCTCGCTTAGCTTCACTTCCAATTTCGTCCAAAATCTACAAATGGTCATGTTTACTAATTGTCAAATTCAAGCCTTTAAGAATCCAAATTTTATTAATTGCATACCGAAATTTCGGCAGCATTTCCCCTATACATATAGCCTCCCCGAGATTCAACTCGGCTCAACACAACCAACAACAACCCAACAACAACATCAACAACATCAAGAATTTTCATAATTCACAATATACGCAATTAGTCTACTTTACGACATAATGCAATAATCCTCATTTCGACTTCACACTTCCAAATCAATACCAACATATGCCGTAAAACAGCCCGCACATTATTTTCCAAATTTTCCCAACCAACCAATTCGCGATATAACTATTTAATAATTTCGCAAAGAGGTCAAAATTAACACTAACAACATCAATAACAACATCCTCCACATTTTACAAGTTAAATACATTTGTTTTCATCCAAAATTTTCTTCAAACCCCATTCTACAATTCAGCCATACCAACAAACGAATTTATCACGTTATTTCTTCGTTCTAATCCGTTAAAACTCTAAATAAACTTGTTAACAATAAAAAAAGCCTTATTCGTACCTTAAGTGCACAGCCACCACGTCCACCCTCTTATTTGTAGTTGATTTTTAGCTCAAATCGAAGGCAACGCGACGTAGAACACTTTTCTCTTCATGGGCTTCGGGATTCGGGGCTCCGATTTTGGTCAAAAATTGATTTTTTTTTCTCTAGGCTCTCCTCTCTCTTTTTCTCTAGAGTTTTCCAGGTTTCTTGATCTGAAAATGAGGGAGAGAAACTGATTTTTTTCTATTAAAAGCGTGGGTAATGGGCCTGACCCGAATTGGAATCGGGTTGGGCCCATTTCACTGCCCAGCTTGACCTTTCGACTTTAAAACGTCCATATCTCCTTGTACCGACGTCTCCTGGGAGCCCACGACCTACCGTTGGAAAGCTATTTCAATAATCTACAACTTTTATTTCTGGGCGTTTTCCCAAATTCCAAACTTATAATGCAGTGTTTGCCCCTCCAAGTCAGGTCATCCGAAAACGTTTTCTTAAAAATATTCGTTTGGAGGGCTTCCACTTTGATTTGGCCCCAGGGCCCTTCACGGGTTGTGTTTAACTTTACATATACGATTCATATAACTTTTCACATGTCCCAAAAAAATCTTGATGTGTGGGCCCCACCTCAGCTTACAAATAATTCGACGTTCGAAAATGCAGGATATAACACCGATGCATCCGATCAGGCATCTCAGCTACTATGGCAGGTGCATATCTAGCCAGAGAATCAAACTGCAAGCTGTACTCTCGGACACTCCTGCCCCCGCCGCGACTCTAGGGGCAAAAGGTGGCTGAGAAAGGCGGCTACAAACTCGTCCCATACGGCCGGTGGAGCATCCTCGCCTCTGGACAGCTCCCAAGACTCGTACCAATTAATGGCAACATCTCGTAATCTGTGTGAAGCTAACTCGACAGACTCGGTCTCAGAAGCCCTGACCAGTCTCAATGAGCGCTGCATCTGTCGAATGAAATCCTGAGGGTCCTCTTCGGGCTTAGACCCGTAAAACTCTGGGGGACCACAAGTCAAGAACTGAACAACCTCTCTCATCGCCCTGTCCTCCACCCCTGGCTGAGGAGCTGGAGACTCGGGCGCTGGAGCCTCTGAAGCCACTGGGGGAGCCGCTCCAGGCTCCTCCGATGATGATGGTGTAGCAGAACCCTCTGACTGGGGCACAACATCGGGCATAATCTGAGCACGAGCCCGAGTAACTCTCTGTATCTGACTCGTCTCTCCTGCCACTACTTTGCCCTTCTAGGCAGCCGTCGCCTTCTTCGGAGGCATCACTGAAAACATAACGGTCGGTCAGAAAAGAGTCATCCTAATAGCACAGCTCTATCGCACGATCTAAGATTCAAAGAAAGGTAACACCCTAAATGTCCTGTAGCCTCCTATTTATAGATGTGGTGCACAACACACCGATAAACAAGACTCTACTAGACACGGCCTGTAGACATTCCGAAGAAAAACCGCTCTGATACCACTTCTGTCACGACCCAGCCCCGTGGGCCGCGACTGGTGCCCTATTTGGACACCCAAACATACTTACGTACCAGATCGACATATCAAAAGCTTAATCAAACTTAACATACGTTAATTTAAACAGATACTGGAAGAAAATATCATCTTAAGCGGTCGTCCGTACAGAAACATCATATCAAATCCTGTAGGCTGGCGGAATAAACATAGCCCAGATATACACACATATACAAACAGATGGGCCGTTTTGGCCATAATAACAAACGGGACCGCATTAAGACGCAGATCATAATCACAAACGAACAAACATGACCCATGACCCACATATATGACTACAGACCTCTACAAATAATGACAGAACATATGATGGGACAGGGCCCCGCCGTACCCAAATAGTCATATATACAAAATATGTATAACAGAAGATATGTACCAAAATATGAGCTCCGGATCAAAAAGAGTAATCCAAGTGGCAGAATATGTATCTTATATCGGAGGGTCACCAAAACGAACGTCCGTACCTGCGGGCATGAAATGCAGCCCCCGAAGAAAGGGGGTCAGTCCGAAAAATGTACTGAGTATGCAAAGCATGAAATACAGAAATCTGAATCATAACTGAAGTGAGGAGTACCGAAAATGGATACAGAATGAGTATATCAAAATTTGTGCCGAAAATATATATATATATATATATATCATGCAAATAAAAATCATGCATAAGGCTCAGGAACGTGGCCGCCACTCCGACGCTGGCGCCACAACACATCATACTCCAGAAGGTTTCATATCTCCGTACAATCCCCGAACATATCGTATCATCGTACATATCACAACACCAGAACATATCATATGCCATATCACATCATAACGCCGTATATAAGCAGTACCCGGCCCTATGGAGAGGTCTCGGGAACCGTAACACATCATACCGCCGATTATCACATAGTGCGCACGAACACAAAACCGGCCAGGGATCCGGCGAACGATACCATAGTAGTAAGCACGAGCGGAGTAGTGCGGAAACCATATGCATATACATATTTAAATGAATTCCTAGACTCGACGAATAAATACATATACATACTGATATTAGAAGACTCAAGGTATGCATCGAGTCCATCGGAATTAGTATACAAAAGTTACGAACTTTCAAATTACAAAACTTTCGAAAAACACATCATAGGTTATTTTCTGAAAATTTAGTATCATTCATATTGAGGAACTTTCAAATAACATTACAGGGTACTTCAACGGAGCATTAGAATAATATATATATATATATATATATGTATATCCGTAATATACGTATCCAAACTTAGGCCATATCAAATATTTTTCAAACCACATCCGGAAACGTATCGACTAATGCTTCAAACATCATAGGCATGTGACTAGTCATATGGAATAGTTTATGGAAATCAAAGACATAGGCCATCCTAGTGGCTCTAGGAGTAGAATTTTTCTTTAGAGCATACATATATGTCATTCGTTTATTTCATAAAGGTCATGCCAAAAGAAAGAACGGTAAGCTTTACATACCTCGATCGCTCACTACCAAATCTCGATCTCTCGCCAAACAAATCCCGACTCAAGTCTCGGGCTCTCCAATATCTACAATAATATTATCAATTACCCAAAAATTAGCTACAAGTACTTAGAATTTTAATTCTAATTAGTATTCGTCTACCGAAAATTCGGCAGCATCTCCCCTGTAAATTCAACATCCCCGAGAATTAAACTCGGCCAAATTCATCAACAACCATACCAACAACACCAACAACCATACCAATAACATCAATAATCGATTCACAACACATTCTAACATTAATAATTTTCCTTCCAACATAATTCATCAACATTCAATTTAACTACAAATTTTCAAGCCGATATCGACACTTACATATTCACTACCAATTCAAGATCATTCAAGTGTCATTCATAAGCATTTCATACCATTCTACAAAATATACAAAAATCCCACCAAGACTAGAATTCATCCGAAATCTCCAACCTTCGACACAACATTCACAACACATTTCTCATCTTCCCATTTCATCAACAACAACCACAATTTACACCTTAACAATTCCATTTCCATAATTACATAAATTTACAATAAAATCACAAAATTTCCTATAACAACTTAACAACAATTTTCATGCCAACTTAAACTAGAATTCTTCCATTTGCATAAAAAGGCCATTACAACACAATTAACATAATAAATAAAATTTGATCATTCATCTCCATCAACACCCATTTTCGGCCACACACACACATACCCATGACACAAAATTTTCATACTCTACATTCATTCCCACATACTACAACATATATATATATAAATTCTTCCAAGCTAAAAAGAGTAGAATCCTTACCTTTTCCAAATCCTCCACTTTGTAAAAAAAGTACTTTCTTGCCTCCAAATTTGTATCACATTGAAGAGGGTTCCGGGCTTCGTAGGAATTAAAAAGAGATGAGTTTTGAATCAAAGATTTGAGCTCCAAATTGTTTTTCACTATTCGGCCGAATGGCCTTTTGTTGGTTTCTCTCTCCTTTTGTTTTGTTCTTGAAGATTCTAAGGTGAATGGCAATTTACAATGGCCCTTTACTAATTTATTTGTTCCAATTCTAATGGGCACATGGGCTTGGCCCATATTTCTCCACTCATGGCCGGCCAATACCCCTTGGGCCTCTTCTTCTACTAAAACCTTTTTTGAGCCCGATTAGATATAGGTCGTATTTTGTAATTCCTGAAACAAATTTCTAAAATTCCCCATTTTGCCCTTGACCTTCCTCCATATTTCCGCGTAATATTTTTCATGAACAACATATATATATTAAATAAAATCAACATGTGGCTTTATTTCTTACAAGTCACAACTATTTCGAATTTTTCCGAATGTGTAAAATTACGGGTTATAACAATGAACACCATACAAGTAATGCCGCCAAATCTTTAAAGGGTATTCCATGACTGCTAACTCCAAGTCATGTGTCTGATAGTTCTTTTTGTGCTTCCTAAGTTGTCTTGAAGCATAAGCAATTACTTTGCCGTGTTGCATCAATACACACCCAAGCCTGTACCTGAAGCATCACAATAAACCACATAACCTTCTGCGCTTTCCGAAAGAGTAAGAACAGGTGATGTCATCAATCTATTCTTTAACTCTTGGAAACTTCGTTCGCAAGCATCTGACCAATGAAACTTAGGCCCCTTCTGTGTCAACTTCATCAATGGCACTAATATAGTAGCAAAACCTTCTACGAACTGTCTGTAATAACCTGCCAAGCCCCGAAAGCTACGAATCTCTGATGGAGTTATGGGTCTTGGCCAACTCATCACAGCTTCTATCTTCTGAGTATCAACCCGAATACCTTTGTCAGAAATTATATAACCGATAAATGCCATGAAATTAAGCTAGAAGTCACAATTGGAGAATTTAGCATACAACTTCCGATCTTAGAGCGTCTATAATACCTTTCGTAAATGAATCGCATGCTCAGCTTCCCAGCGAGAATAAACTAGAATGTCATCGATAAATATAATCACGAATACGTCCAAGAAGGGACAGAAAACACTATTCATCATATCCATAAATTATGCTGGTGCGTTCGCTGGCGCAAATGACATTACTAAGAACTCGAAGTGCCCATATCTCATTCTGAAGGCCGTCTTCAAGATATCCTTCTTCTTAACCCTTAATTGATGATAACACGAACTTAAGTCGATCTTTGAGAAACACTTAGCGCCTTGTAACTGATCAAATAAATCATCAATTCGGGGAAGGGGATGCTTTTTCTTGATAGTGACCTTATTCAGTTGCCAAATACATGCGCAACGACCCATCTTTCTTTCGCACAAATAATACCGGCGCACCCCAAGGTGAAGTGCTGGGCCTAACACAACCCTTTTCCAATAATTCCTTCAATTGCTCCTTCAATTCTTTCAATTCTGCAGGAGCCATTTTATAAAGGGGAAATTGATATCAGCTGAGTATCTGGCAACACATTTATACCAAACTCGATCTATCTTTCAAGAGAAAGGTTTGGAAGCTCATCTGGGAATACATTAGCAAACTCATTTACCACCGGGACTCATTAAAGAGTTGGTGGCTCAACATCAACATCTCTGACACAAACAAGATGGTATATACAATCTCTAAAATTTATCTTCCTTGCCTTTAGGTAGGAAATAAACCTACCTTTCGACATTGCAACATTATCTTTCCATTCAAGGACTGGCTCGTCTGGAAACTGAAATCTAACGATTTTTGTTTGACAATCAACATAAGCATAATAAGAAGCTAACCAGCCCATAATAATATCAAAGTAACGATTTCTAACTTAATTAAATCCTCTACGGTATGGCGGATACAAATTACCACTGCACAATCCCGACACAACCATCTTGCAATCACAAGATCACTAACCAGTGTAGACACCTCAAATGGTTTAATCAACTTAGGATCTATCCCAAATTACCTAACAACAAAAGGAGTAACATACGATAAAATAGAGCCTAGATCTATCAATACATATACATCATGAGAAGAGACTCATAATATACCAGTGATGACATCAGTTGATGACTTTAGATCCTGCCGACCAGCCAATGTAAAGATACGGTTCTGATGACCGCCCGATCTAGATGCTCTACCTTTACCTCTACCCTGACAAGCTGAAATCTGAGAACCTTTCCCAGGAGGGTACACTGATGATGAAGAAGTGGCTACTGACCCAGTCGACTGAGCCAGGCTACCTCCACCTCTCGTCGGACACTCTCGTATAATATGATTGGGATATCCACAAGTATAGCACATATTCGAGCCCTGACGATAAGGCCCGGTATGCATTTTGCCATACTGGTCACACCGTGGAAAAGGCAGCCTCATCTGACTAGATTCCCCTATATATTGAGAACTAAGAGCCCGAGAACTCTGACCTAGTCGGGAATAAGTAGATCGATCCAATCTCGGACCCAAAAACTGTTACACCTCAGAAAAATTTTCCGTTGGTACGTAAGTGAACGAATTAGTGATAAGTATAAGTGCATGAGGTCCATGACCAAGAAATGACGTTTGATGACCTTAGGCGAGATTTCGAAGGTATCCGATGTGAGATGAGAAAGTTGGATAAGTTAAGATGAGATATAACGTGAGGAATGCATGTGCATGGACGTGGGTGATTAAAATGAGAAGTCTAAGAGATATGAAAAGTTACAGATTTGAAATTTGCCCAGTGGTCGTAAAGTGCCAAATACGGACCGTAAATTGGTATACGGTCCGTAAACTGGCAGTCGTAAACTACCATGCAAGACTTCGACTTTCTGCCCAGTTGAGAAATGGTAAAATACGACCAGGAGGACGGACCGTAAAGTGATTTACGGCCCGTAAACCATGGTCGTAAATCACCATGCATGCAGCCAAAGTTTCTGGTTCTGGAAATGGTTAAAGACGACCACGAGGGACGGTCCGTAAAGTGGAATACGGACCATAAACCTCCATGGACGACCACTGTTCACCCAGCACAAATTTTTGCAATTCATTAAATAAGGGAACCAACACTTGTTTTATTTCATTACAACATTTCACCACTTCTTGTTATATCCCGTAATTTTGCACATTCGGAAAATTTGAAATAATTGTGACAAGTCAGAGGCAAGGCCATATTTTGATCTTATTCAATATATAAGATGTTCATGAAAAATATTGATGCGGAAGTAGTGAGGGAGGCTAAGGGTAAAATTAGAAATTTTGAAAATTAGTTTCGTGAATTACGAAATATGAACCAAAAGAAATTGGGCTAAAAAAAAAGAAGAGAAAAAAAGGCCCAAGTCTAAGGGGTGGCCGGCCAAGCCTTGGCCCAAGCCCATGGAGGAATTAATCCATGTGATTAATAATAAAAAGAGCTACAAGTCTTCATTTTGAAGAAGTTTCAAGACTAACCAAGAAAACAAATGAAAGAAGGAGAAAAACAATGGCCTATTCGGCCATGAAGGAGAAAAAAAGGACCCTTTGAAATCTTGTCCCAAAAATTATTTTCTTCATGTATTCCTACTAATTCAACGGCCCTCTACAACGTGGTGTAGTTATTTCGGAAGATAGGACGCTTGTTTCATCAATTTAGCACTTTGGTCAAGTGAAGAAGTTAGGAGGAAAAGGTAAGAATTAATACCTTTTTATTATGTTATGAAGGCTTGTTTATGTTGTTGTATGTAGAAATGGGTGGAACTTATGGAAATATGGAAGTTTGCATAATGGGTGTGTATGTGTGTATATGGCCGTGTGTGAGTATTGTGGTATAGGTAAGATTAGTTGAATTTCATGTAGCATTCTAGTTGTGGTTATTGTGGACTTCATATTGGAAATGAAAGTTGAATGAATTTTGTTGAAGTTGGAAATATGGAGTAGGGCCGTGTGGTGTAGGATGATGAGATGAAAATGAATTAAATTTTGTTTAATATTCTAGTTGTGTTGTTGTAACCCTTACAATGTAAATGTAGGTTAAATGGTTTAAGTTGGCATTGAAATTGATTGTAGGAAATTATGTCACTTTAGATGATCTTATGATATTATGGAAATGAAGTTGTCAAAGTGTGGATTGTTGTTGTTGATTATGAATTTGAAAGTAGAAAATGCGTCGTGGTAGTTTTGTTGCATATGTAGAGATTTCGGGTGGAATGTGGAATTGGTGGAATTGTTCGAATATTGTATAGATCGCTTGGAATGTTCTTGACCTATGTTTGAATGATCTTAAATTAGTGCATGAATATGAAAATGTTGATATTGACGTGAAAATGTGAAGTTGGAATGGAAGATATTGCACTATGTAGAAAAGAAGACTATTTATGTTAGAATGTGTTTTGTATTGATTGTTGGTGTTGTTGGTATTGCTGTGGGTGTTGTTGTTGACATTTGGCCGAGTTAAATTCTCGGGGACGTTAAATGTATAGGGGAGATGCTGCCCAAATTTCTGTAGACAGGTGTACTTAAGATTGAATACCTAAATACTCATGGTTAATGTTTGGTATTTGTGACCAATTGTAGATTTTGGGAAGTTCGGAATTTGAGTGTGGATTAGCGTAAGGAGCGAGTAAGGTATGTAAAGCTCTACCTTTCTTTCTTTTGGCATGTCTTAGTTACAATAGGCTATGATGCAAGCCTCGGGGGAAACTCTATTCTTAGGAATCCGAGCATAATTATGACCCTCATTCATTTCAACGTAATTGAATTATAAATCCTATGCTTTGATGAAAAAGGGTTTAAACACTTTTTACTTCTAAAAGAGTCTTGTGCCATGAAATGTCCGTAACTTTTACAAATAGAATCAGATTACCTTGAAACGTTCGTAGTTGGCTTCGTAAGGCCTAATGTTCGTAAATTCATGTATGCCACCTCAACTTGACCTGAGGTGGGCCCACAATTCCCGAAACCTTTTTGTATTGCTCTATTTGATCTATTTCCGTACGATAATTAAAAGAAACCTTTGGTTATTACTCCGACTACTAAATGATAATTGTTTTAACAATTCTATTAAATCCTATGATATATTTTGATATGTACAAACAATCTCAGAAGTTCTTCTTTGACATAATCCGTCGTACCATCCGAAAGGTACGTACTATGACTATCGTCTGATTCTTTTTCTAAATGACCTATCGTTCGGATTACTTTGTCGAGTCCTTTCAAATGTTTTATGATGCATATATTTTCTCACTACTCTACTCGTGGATGCCTCAATGCTTCCTTCACTGAGCCCGGGCCAGGATATGTTATCAAGCGTATTCCATTGCATTGTTCGTCGTGCCTCGATGTGAGGGGGCAGGTATGACATGTACATGGGTCCGGAGTATGATGTGCCATGTACATCTATGTTCTGATGTGTGATGATATGATATGATATGGCCATCTGATATGTTATGATATGTTACAGAGCTATTCCCTTCTCTGGAGTACGATGTGTTGTGGCGCCAGTGACGGGGTGGCGACCACGTTTTGTTCACCGAGTCCCATAATGGGGCCGGATATGGCATATGTTTCTGCATGCATTATTTATGGTTGTAAATATGCATTTTGACATTTTGGACATTACACTCATTTTTCTGTACTTTCTGTTCCGGTTACGATTTTGTTTACTGTACTCACTCTGGTCCTGTTTGTTCGGTAATGGTTCTGTTTTCTGTATTTTATGCTTTACATACTCAGTACATATTCCGTACTGACCCCCTTTCTTCGGGGGCTGCGTTTCATGCCGCGCAGGTACACCCAGATGAGTTGAAGTTACCACAGGAGGTGTTCCAGCAGAGTTGGAAGGCTCCACTTGTCCCTGGGGTGCTGCCGAGTCAGAGTGTTATGTTATGATGTTTTGTTCAAAGTTAGAGACTTTGCAGACAGAGTCGTGGGTATAGTATGTCAGTTGTGTAAGCGGCTTCATCAGCCGATATGTCGTTCTGTATTATGTATTAAATTCCATATGATCACAGGTTCTGTTTGATTTGGAAAGCATCGAAAAGAATATTTTGAGAGGTTATTATGTATTTTATCTTTATTTGATTTAAAAGTCTAATAAGATTCTGTGTGTCCCAAAGGTCTGTGGGTTCGCTCAGTTCCGGATGTGGGGTCGGGTGCCCATCACACCCTAGTGGAATTAGGGTGTGACACTTCTCTCTAAAACCTCTCTCTACATTTATTATACATGTTTTCAAGGATATTTGAGGATCAACAACATAAAACAAGGTGAATCAAGAGTAAGGACATCATCAAAGATCATCTAGGTCGAGAAATCCAAATGGAGAAAAACTAGAGTTCCTACAACTTCTAAGGTAAGATTCATGATTTTACATGATGTTTAAGGTATTGAAGAGTTGAAATACATGGATTGTAGAAAATATGGTCAAGTAGGTCATGAATGATGAATAGTGACATTTTGAGGAATAGTTTGAATTGAATCATAAATGTTGTTGTGTTGTGATATGAATGTATTATAAATGGCACTAAGATCATGAACTAGACACTTTAGACGAATGGACGAAGTTGGATGTTATGACCATGAATATAGGTGAATTAGAGGCAAATTAAGGAATCTAGATAATGTGGATAATGTGAATGACTAATGGCTATTGTTATGATATTAATGAAGGTATAGACGCTAGCATTGGGAGGAAATCTGCAAGTGTAGGATAGTCTGACGAAAAGGTATGTAAGGCTAACCCTTCTTTCATAAGGCATGGTTCCTTGGCCAAACTCTTAAATCCTCTATATGAGTATGTTGTATTCAAATGATTGACATTCCGAGCTCATAAGCTCACGATCCTCGATATGTACTACGATTGTACTACTCACCCCATATGACGAGTAAGCATAAGATATAGATGTAGCGAAAATGATAATAATAATGATGTTAAAAGGTGCCTACGGGCTAGCATGCTTATATGTGCCTATGAAGGGCTATAATTAAGCCCCGATCCTATGGTGCCGGGTAGAGTATATGATTATATATATGTATGTATATATACGATTACGAAACGCGTGTACACCTCTATAGATGGTACGGATAACGCTGAAGCCTTGGTAGGGCCAGGTATGAGTAACCTTGAGCCTTGGTTGGCCAAGTATGTATAAAACACCGATCCTATGAGGTCGGGTATGCTATATAAATGCTATATATATGAAATGACTATGTATATAATATGAATATGAATGTGATAAGACTATGTATAAGAATACGAATTAGGACATGTATACGAATGTGAGCACAAGTATGGTACGAGTACTATTATGGAATACGGATGATGACGTAGGTGTACAAATATGTATGAAAAATGGAAAGTCCTACGAAAGGCAGGTAAGTGCTATGACGATGATATTATTGTCTCCCCCCTCCTATGCTATTTTATGTTGTTCATGATGCTTATTTATTGATGTTGCTCATGCTTTACATACTCAGTACATTCTTCGTACTGACGTCCTTTTGTTGTGGACGCTGCGGCATGCCCGCAGGTGCACAGGGAGACAGACTTGATCCATAGCTGCCTATTCGGAGATTACATAGAGAGCTCCATTTCCTTCGGAGCCATATGTTTTGGGTACTCATTCTTTTGTGTATATAATTATGGGCATAGCGGGGTCCTGTCCCGCTAATGTGATATGTTATACTCTTAGAGGCTCATAGACATGTGTGTGTGGGGGTAGATGTGTTTGGCCTTGTCGGCCTATGTTTTGTATATCATTTTGTCGGCCACGTTGGCCCATGTACATTGATGTGGCATAGATGCCTATGATGATATAAATGTGTTGTTGTCCAAATGGGACTAGTTGACGAATGAGAAATGCATGTATAATTATGTGGCTCACCTAGATGTAAGCATAAGAGTAAGCTAAGAGGGTGCCCGGGTGGGCTAGCACCGGGTGCTCGTTGCGACCCCGAGTCGGGTCGTGACAAAAACTGTGAGGGTGCACTAGCTGCTGGATAAACTAGGCGCCTAGTAAACTGTTGCTTGAAACCACCCTGAGACTCTCCAAAAGAATCTACAGATCTAGCCCTCTTAATCTGACCCCTATCACGATATCTATCTGCCCATTGTTGCTGCTTGCGCCCCTCTAGACCCTGAGCATATGCTTGAATATAGGAAATATCACTACCCTTATGTAACGAGCCCGTCATGAACTCACTAATTAAGTGCGGTCCAAGTCCAATCACAAACCGATGTACCTGGTCACTCATCTTAGCCACAATCGAGGAAGCATACCTGGCTAGAGAATCAAATCAAATATTGCACTTTCATACACTCATATTCCATTGTTTCAACGCCAAGAACTTATCGACTCGAGACCTTCGTGTCTCCACCGGAAGATAATGACGCTAAGTCCTCTACACAGCTCCCAAGTCTCATACCACTGAACCATAGTATCCCGCAATCTATAAGAGGCTAACTCCACTGCCTGGTGTTAGAAGCATGCATCACTCTCAACATTCTCTGCATCCGATCTATAAAATTTTGCGGGCCCTCATCCGGCTCTGATCCTGTAACTACCGGAGGATCCAGGTTAATAAAATCTCCATCCTTCACACTAATTGCCATCTCAGCAATTCCAACACCCGTACCCTGACACTGGGCTTGAGCGGCAACTGATCAGGTCAATAACTGCACTGCATCTCGTATCTCCTAGTCAGATGCATCAGGTGGAGGAATTGAGGGTACTACAATCCCTCTGATCTCCTCTGGAGCGGGTGGAGTCTGAGAAGTCCGAGATGCGGCCTCACTATGCGACTCACTCTAGCACACATTAGCTGGTGGACCATGACTGGTACCTCTCCTACAGCCACACCTATTCTATTCCCTGTTCTTTCTCGTAGTCGTAGGCATAGCTGTAATTAGAAACACAATATTAGAAGATGAACTCTTACAATGCGGCTCTATCGCACGATTTAGAACAAGAAGGAAAAATAACCATACTAAATTCCCCGCAGCCTCCTGTTTATAAGTGTGGTGCATAACACACCTTTAAGCTTGTAGACTCTCTTGGACAAACCTACTCTGATACAAAGTTTGTCACAACCCAAACTGAAGGGTTAGGACTGGCACCCGGGCTTTATTTACCGAGTACCAACATGACTCACATCATTTAACATACTAACATGTATAAGTGAGTCGGAAGGGCCATCAAACAATAACCAGATGAATCATATGAGAAAACTCAACAATAAATAACCTAAAACGATAAACATATATATACACATAAGAGTACGGCCGACAAGGCCATCATGATCATTGTACACAAAACATTTGTCTACAAGCCTCTAAAAGAGTATATAAACATCATAAGGTCGGGGCAGGGCCCCGCCCTACCCATAATGTGTATATAAATCATACCAAAATAAGACAGCAACTCTAAAACAAGGGGAGTGCTCCAATACCACCGCTGAGTAAGATAGCATACTGATGAGGACCGTCAACATGTCTATCGGGACCTGCAGGCATGAAATACAACTTTCCCAGGCAAAGAGACGTCAGTACGAATAACGTACCGAGTATGTAAGGTAGAGAGCAACATAAATAAAGACATCAAAGTAACATGGAATAAGGAAGTCAACCCGAACTCTGAATTGCCACTAAGGGCCATGATATGCATAAGTGCAATATATAAGCGTATATAACGTCATCGTAAAATATATGTGTATATAACGCCATCAAGCCTCTGTGGGCATCATCATCATAATAACCAATTGATCAGTGGCGCATATACAACGCCGTCGTACACACACACACACACATACACACACATATATATATATATATATATATATATATATATATATATATATATATATATATATATATACATATATTACACTTAGAGCCATACACACACTCATAATATCTTAATATCATGTATGTGTATATGCATAAGAGTGATAAGGAAATTTTAGGAGCCTATCGGAGTGACATAAGATCATTGCACCTCCGATTAACGTGATGGAACTAACATCGTTAACATAAATTTTATTGGAAGCCAAAGATCAATGCAATATGGATCACCTAATGAAAGACGAGGACATAAGCTTTTATAACCACTGAGAGTTGAGCCATTATGAGTATCGTTCGTTTACGTTTCGTTCGTTCGAAATCATGCCAAAAGAATGATAGAAAGTGCCTTAACATACCTAGGCTAACTTGTTTCTGATACCAAGTTTGTCACGTCCCAAATCTAAAGAGGCATGGCCTGTACTTGGTGCCATACTCGGCTCGAGCGAGCCACTCTGAAATTGTAACTCTGGAGAGGTGATCCCTCAACATTGGCTGACAGGGCCTACTTGCAAATAGACAATACCAACCAGCTGATTAGGCCACACTCTGAATATATATAAAACTGGCTATCTATTTTGAAAGGGACCCGCACCTCCAAAAAATATGTATATAACGGAGCGAGCTGACGAGGCTTCTATGAACGTACAAAACCAACAATGCCAAAAAAGACATATACAAGGCTGGCAAGGCTACAACACTGGCACACTGTATACAAAATTGGTCTACAAGCCTCTAAGGAAAGCGTAACTGTATCATGGTCGGGACAGGACCCCGGCCTACCTATCATATCCGTAACACAAGGAGACTCCAAAAACTAGACTTGGCAACTCCGGATAAATGGAGCTCACCAATCAGCTGATGTCTAGTCCCACCTACTAGGGAAGTCTATCTGTCTATCTATCTGTACCTCCAGGCATGAATGCAGTGCCCCCGGCAAAAGAGACGTCAGTACGAAATAATAGACAAAGTATGTATGATAACAGAATAACTGAAACTGAAACTAAACTATCATAATCTGGAGGCTAAGGAATGCCCTGAATATCTCACCCGATCTGTCTCGTATGCAATGTAATATAATAATATCATATATCTCACTGACCAAGTAACCAGGTAACTGTAAAATCTCACTAACCATAAGGCCAGGCAATCTGTCTCACTAACCCGTCGGGTAGGCAATCTGTCTCACTAACCCGTTGGCCAGGCATATCTGTCTTAACCTGTATGCCAGGCATATCTGTCTCACTGACCCGTCGGCTAGGCAATCTATCTCACTGACCCATCGACTAGGCAATCTATCTCACCAACCTATAGGCCAGGCATATCTGTCTCACTGACCTATAGGCAAGGCATATCTGTCTCACCGACCAAGTGGCCAGGCTAGAGATAATGTCTCACTGATCAAGTGCCAAGCTAAAGAAAACATATGTACATCATGCATATGCTGAGAAATATTGATACTGTAACATGTCTCTTTTTTCTCTCTATAAACTGAAGGACATAGTGAGGGGATATGGGCCGTCAGAAAGACTAACATAACACTCGGAAGCTATGCAACAATATGACAAGCTCTAGTTTGACAAATCTCTAGTCACAAGGTTCATTGCGCTCTTACTATATATGGAAACATGCCAAGAAAATAAGGAACAACCTTAACATACCTCGAGTCATCAATAAAATCCAACAACGAACTCGTCGTAACTAGCACGCCAATTCTATAACAAAGGTATACATGTATAAACTTAGGCAACGCTAGTATATCACGTATAACAAATGATAATTCGGTTCTAAAATTAAACGGACAACATTTCCCCTATTTCACGAACATCACAATACAACAAACAAGACCAACAAATGCAACCACAACCTCTTCAAATATTCCTTAGACTCAAATCACCAACAACACAAAGATATACCCGAACCAGCCCAATATATACCTATATATAAGAACACTATACACTTTCGTACTTCATATACATTGCCTCTATACCTCCTCTTCTTCCATATACATGGGAGTAACAATAACAACATCCCAACAACAACAACAACAACTATGAAAATACAAGATAAATCCATCAACAACACATCAATAAGATGCTCTAAAACATTCCACAAGTTCATTACAAGTCTAAGCACAACTTTGAGTTTTTCTTTCACAATTTCCAACTCCAACTAGTTGATTAAGGACCAAACAATCTCATGTCACTCTTATATTTCCAGCCCCTAAATCCTTATTAGAGCAGCCTCACAACACCATATAGCACCAACAAAAACAATAACAACTCTCAACTATCAATCTCTACATGTAAACACCAACCTATACTTTCATAGCAACTAAAACACATATCGAACTGAAATCAACCTATAAACATGAAGAAGAAGAAGATGGTTCATACCTTAGCTTCACTTTACTTCGCTACGAAGTAACCACTGATTTGTTTTGGAATTCTTGAGCAAGAAATCGTGAAAAGTAAAACTTAATTTGAGTTGTAGCACTTTTATTTGTTTCAAATAAATAAAGAAAGAGAGAATCCCCTCCCAAAACCCGTTTACGTTGCTGCTCCTAGAAGATTTATGAAGGGACAATATATTGACCTTATCTTAACATAGAGGAATAATACAACATTAATGATAAGTAACTATTTTACATATTGTTTTTGTTAACAAATATAAAAAAAAATCAAAATATCAAGGATGACTAATCATGTAACATAGCGCAATCTGACCACCTAGCTTTGTTTGGTCGTGGAACCCATTATTTGGATAATTATGAACTTTGCAATATTCTAATTCTTGTCATTTAACCTCATATAAGATACTTTAATACTTCAATAATTCCAATATATAGCTAGACTTAGAAATATCCCATAAAATATTAATAAATCTAGATATACACTAACACATCATAAAATTATAATATTTTAGAGAATATATTTTATCAAATTCTAATTCTCCAATCTAATCTCAAGAGTACAAATGTTTGTACTATTTATTCTCAAAACGGGAAAAGATAACACTTCTTATGAGAAAATAATTTTCATTCTCATAATAAATAAAATCTCATCTAAAAGAGAATAAATACCACCTCAAAAATATACATATACTTATTTATAGTTTTTAATTATCCAAACTTAAGGGGTCTTAGATAACCTCATGAACGGCCTTAATCCCTTCGAGCTCATATGGATTTACTACGATGCATCCTAACACTACGGTACGAGGTGTTACACCATTTTTTTGACTTTTCGACGAACTTGTTTCCTTTGATTCGTTTGACCTCGACACCTTATAGTACATACTTAACCCTTGTTTAATACCTTCCTTGACCTTATGGGGGTTTCATGGCCTCTCCGGGCTTACGTTAGTTTACTTACGACGCAAGCGACGCGAAAAGTATGAGGTGTAACACAACTTTTACTCATAAAGTGATTAAGAAGGATGCTCAATATGAAGAACGAGTGAATTGCTTTGAGGAGGCTCATTTAGTGTATATAGAGAAGTAGTAATTTTAATTAGACATAGTGTATATAGAGATGTATTAGAATTTTGCTTTTCATTTCTAACCTTCTTAGGCATGAAGGTATGAGAATCTGATAACTTATGATATTGCTTTATATTAACATGTTTACAATTCTATCAAATATTGATTTTTTTTATATTAGAAGTACTTTCATATGATTTATTATAATAATTATGACTGTCTATGGATTTAATTATTACATTATATAATACATATGTAATTTGTAGCCTAATAATAGATAATATAAAAGAATATCTTGCCGAACATTGTGGAGATTATGACCCCAGTAAAATGAAACACAAATACTGTCGGACAAACCCTCGCAAAATGAAATAACAACATTGTCAGACAAATTGGGGAGTTAGAAACCCCCGCAATTTGTTGTTACGATGGTTCTCTAAAAACCTCCTCAAATTGATTGCGGCAATTATAATTATAGGGGTTTTAAAAACCGCCAAGACAGCAAATTGCGGGAATTTCTAACCTCCGCAACTTGAGCATTTATTGTACTGATATATGTACTCATGATACGCCTAAATTCGAGGGCCGACTCAATAATGTTGTTTAACTTATAATGATATATTGATGATTTGACTAACAAAGTATCCAAAGACAATCAAGTAGAAGGGAGATATAAGGAAGGCATTGAAGAACCAGAAGTCCAAATAGATCTCCAAAAGATTCACTGAAACTGTCACAACATCAAAGGAACTGCTCAAAGGAACTGATCCTTATCGAGGTACACTGGAGACTATCGAGAAGTTATTTCATATCAACTGGGAGAACTGGAATATTGACTCATTCCTATTCAATGAAAGGTTGGATTTCAAGTTATGAAAATATTACATGCATTAATAGAAGCAACTAAGGAGCAAAAATTAGAGCTGAATATAGCCGACTTCTCATCCTATTGAAAGAGAGTGCTTGAGACAGATCTAAGTGGAGTAATATCTTACTCAGTCTTATAGCTTTAGTGGTATGCACATATGGCATGGATAATCGAGCGCAGACAACATATACAAGGAGAAAACTAGTCAAAGAACCTGGTTTTTACGATTATCATGTATGCACCTCCTTTCCAATTGAAAGTTGCTTAAATATGTCTATACTACCAATCCATCCTAGTTAGCCACAAAAATCCCCTCCATAAAGAAACCAACTTGAGTTATCTTACACCAATACTCAAGCTCCCAAATCCCCTCCTTTGTTTGCAAGTCCATATCTATTGGTCAGTAGATACCTCAACACACATCATATGATCACCAATAGAAAAATCTCAAAGTTACATATGCTAAGGAATTGAAATATCTGTTACAATAGAACACAAGCAGTGACCTAGGGGAACTGATAAAAGTTAGAGTTTGAAAAAAGAAGTGTTACACCTCGAAAATTTTTGTGCCATTTGTGTCATAAGTAAACTAGCGTAAGCCCGGAGAGGTCATGGAACCCCCATAAGGTTAAGAAAGACTTTTAACAATTGTTAAGAATGTGCCATAAGATTTCAGGGCTAAGCGAATTAGTGTTATAATCCGCACTTTTGGGGTTAAACTAAGAGTGCTTAATGTACTAAGGAGGTCATGTTTTAAGGTACTTTAATTAAATAATATTCGTATCTTAAGTTTTGAAGTCAAGCAAGTTGTAAAATAAAAGTCGGCGAAAAGTATCGCAAGTTACGTTCATAAATTTTACTGAAATTTTGGTCTAATGATACTGAGCTTTCTCCCAATATACGTGGAGTTATGGGGTGATCCATCTATCACATTGAAGGTCTACTTAGGCGGTGGGATGCACTTAGGCGGTGGCCAACCTTTGGTTACATTAAATTCATTTCCAGCTTCATTTTTCTTCATTCTTCACCACAAATTCGTCCTAAGTCTCCACACAACCTTCCCCAATAGTTCTCAACGATTCAAGAGCCAAACATAAAGATTTAATACAAGTTTTACCTTGGGAGTTAGCTAAAGTGAAAGCAAATCACTTTTATTGCATTGTATCGTTGTTAAAGGTGAATACAAGCTAGGAGATAGTTGCAACTAGACTTAACACTACTGTATAAGGTAATTATATATTGTTCTTGGTTGTGCTTATAATTATTTTGATGTTGGCTGTGGAGAATTGATGAAATAAACAAGAACTTGCGAATAGAATCGTCAGTATGAAAGAGTTGAGTTTGTGGGTTTTTTTCTTGTTATAATCATATGGTATGGCTGGAATTTGTAGTAAATGAATTCCTTATAATGTTGAGAATGTCATTAAGTTAAGAAAGGAACATACAAGAAGTGATATAGGTGTTACAGATCCTAATTCGAGTTTGTCACTTGTTATAATGTATTATGAAGTTGTTATGGATATATATGTTGTGTTGTTGAGATTTTTGTTGTTGTTTGGGCTGTTGTTGTGATATATGGAATTGGAAGATACTAGTGATATAGGGGAGATGCTTCCCAATTCATTTTAGGATCAAGTTATCAAATTATATACACGATATACGAAAGCCCTCTAAAGGCATATATGTATTTCATTGATTATAGGTTTGGCATATTAATTGTGAAAAGTTCGTGGTTGAATTTCTTGGACGATGTGAGGTATGTTAAGGTTGTTCCTTCTTTTCTTGGCATGATTCCATAAGTAGTAAGAGTATAATGAACCTTATGACTAGTGATTTGTCAAAGTAGAGCTTGTCATATTATTGCATAGTTTCCGAGTATTATGTTATCATTTCTGAGGGTCCATACCCCCTCCCTAAGTCCTTGAGTTTATAGAGAGATAGGAGAGACATGTTACAGTATCAGTATTTTTCAGCATATGCATGATATGCTGCATTATATACATATATTTTCTTTAGCCTGGTCACTTGGTCAGTGAGACATTTTCTTTAGCCTGGCCACTTGGTGAGTGAGATACTTTCTTTTGCATGGCCACTGGGTCAGTGAAACAGATATGCCAGGCCTATGGGTGAGTTAGACAGATTTCCCGGCCGACGGGTCGGTGAGACAGATTGCCTGGCCACTTGGTTAGTGAGATTTTATAGTTGCCTGGCCACTTGGTCAGTGAGATATATGATAGTATTATATTGTATTTCATATGAGACAGGTCAGGTGAGATATTCAGGGCATTCTTTGGCCTCCAGATTATTACCTTTTCAGTTCAGTTTTAGTTTTAGTTATCTATTGCCTTACATACTCGATATATTGTTTCGTACTGACGTCCTTTTTGGGAGGGGGGGGGGGGGGACTGCATTTATTCTTGCAGGCACAGATAGACAGACTGGTAGACCACCCCACTAGGCAGGACCTGATATCAACTGATTGGTGAGCTCCCTTTGTTCGGAGTTGCAAGATCTTTTGGAGTCTTTCTTTGTGACTACAGATTACATGGGTAGGCCGGGGCCCTGTCTCGACGATGATACAATTATGATTTCTTTAGAGGCTTGTAGACGAGTCCTGTCTATAATGTGTCAGTGTGATAGCCTTGCCGACTTGTATATGTCTATTTTGGTACTGTTGGCTCTGTACGGTTGTAGTAGCCTCGTCGGCTTGCTCAGTTCATATGTATGTTTTGGGTGTATGTGCCCAGTTCAGACAAGATAGCCAGTGTTTATATATATCCAGTTTGTAGCCTTGTCGGCTTGTTGGTATTGTCTGTGTGCAGGTAGGCCCTATCGGCCTAAGTTGAGGACTACCCCTTTAGAGTTATAGATTCAAAGCGGTTTGTTCAGGCCGAGTGTGGCACCAGGTGCCGACCACAACTCTCCAGATGTGAGGCATGACAAACTTGGTATCAGAGTAGTTCTGTCCTAGGGTTGTCTACAAGCCATGTCTAGTAGAGTGTTGTTTATGGGTGTGGTATGTGCCACACTTATAAACAGGAGGCTGCAGGACATTCAGGTTAGTTACCTTCTTTTTCTATTTTAGATCGTGCGATAGAGCCAAGTTGTAGGATATGAGATTCTTAATCCTAACCCTGATTGTTTTGTAGTTGGGAGATGGCTTTTACGGGAATGAAGACTGATGGTTCAGAGGCTCCCAGGGTGAGTTATTCGTATAATACGGATCCATTTAAGGACGTGCCCTCTATTGAGACAGATCCATCTGAAGTCGTGTCTTCTAAGGTGTCACGACCCGGCTAAGGGGCCGCGACGAGCACCCGGTGCTACCCCAACCGAGTACCCCCTTATCGTACATAACATAACATCTAGGTGAACCATAAGTCAATTCATGCTTTTCTTATCGTTAATCATATTGATCCCATTAGACGACCATCATCAATTAACATATCATAGGCATCTGTGCCACATCATAAGTACAAGGCCGACGTGGCTAACAAAAGGCATACAAAACATGGGCCAACATGGCTGAACATCTCTACCCACATACACATGACTACGAGTCTCTAAGAGTATGACATATCGTATGAGCGGGACAGGACCCCGCTATGCCCATAATTATATACACAAAAGAATAAGTACCCAAAAGCTACGGCTCCGAAAGAAATGGAGCTCTGTTATGCAATCTCTGAATAAGCAGCTATGGATCAAGTCTGTCTCCCTGTGCACCTGCGGGCATGACGCAGCGTCCACAAACAAAGGACGTCAGTACGAAGAATGTACTGAGTATGTAAAGCATGATCAACATCAATATAGAAGCATAATAGATATCATATGAAAATAGTATAAGAGGGGAGACAGTAATATCATCATCATCATGTCGCTTACTTGCATACATCGTCGTTCGTATCCCATAATAATACTCGTACCATACTTGTGCTCATATTCGTATACATGTCCTTATTCGTATTCTTATACATAGTCTTATCACATTCATATTCATATTATATACATAGTCATTTCATATACATAGCATACCCGACCTCATAGGATCGGTGTCTTATACATGTTTGGCCAACCGAGGCTCAAGGTCATACATACCTGGCCCTACCAAGGCATCAGGGGTATCCGTACCATCTGCAGAGGTGTGCGCGCGTTTCGTAATCGTATACATACTTTATACATAGTCATATACATATAGTCTTACCTGGCATCATAAGCTCGGGGTCTTATCATAGCCCTTCAAAGGCATACATATACATATATCGTAGCTCGTAAGCATCTCTAGTCTCATTTTACTCTCATCATCATTACTATCCTCATCATTATCATTACATTTACATTATAGACTTACTCGTCATACGAGGAACATAGTATAATCATAGTACATATCAAGGGTCGTGAGCTTATGAGCTCGGAATGTCAACCATGTGAAGACAACATACTCATATAGAGGAATTAGGAATTTGGCCAAGAACCATGCCTTATTAAAGAAGGGTTAGCCTTACATACCTTTCCGTCAAACTATTTTACACTTGCACGTTCCCTTCCAATGCTAGCGTTTATACCTTCATTAATATCATAACGATGGCCATTAGTCATTCACATTATCTAGATTCCTCAATTTGCCTCTAATTCACCCACATTCATGGTCATAACACCCATCTTCGTCCATTCGTCTAAAGTGTTTAGTTCATGATCTTAATACCATTTATGACACATTCATATCATAACACAACAACATTCATAACTCAATTCAAACTATTTCTCAAAATGTCACTATTCATCATTCATGACCTAGTTGACCACATTTTCTACAATCCATGTATTTTAATTCTCCAATACCTTAAACATCTTGTAAAAATCATGAATCTTACCTTAGAAGTTGTAGGAACAAGCTTTGGTTGATACTACTCCTCTTTGAGCAAAACCCTAGTTTTTCTCCATTTGCATTTCTTGACTTGAATGTTCCTTGATGATTCCCTTATCCTTGATTCACTTGTCTTAACGTTATTGATGGCTTATAATCCTTGAAAACTCATATAATAAATGTAGAGAGAAGTTTTAGAGAGAAGTGGTGTAATGTTGTAATGAAATATAATAAGGCTTGATCCTCATATTTAATGAATTGGAAAATCTGTGCTGGGTGAACAGTGGTCGTCCATGGAGTTTTACGGTCCGTATTTCAGTTTACGGACCGTCCCTCATGGTCGTCTTTAAGCTTAAGCAGGACCAGAAACTTTGGCCTGCATGCATGGCGATTTACGACCATGGTTTACGGGCCGTAAATCACTTTACGGTCCGTCCACCAGGTCGTGTTTAGCCATTTCCTCGGCTGGCAGAAAGTTGAAGTTTGGCATGCCAGTTTACGACTTCATGTTTACGGACTGTATTGCACTTTACGGTCCGTATTTTGCACTATACGACCACTGGGCAATTTTTCCAACTTTTAATTTTTCTCATTTCTCGACTTTTCATTCTAATCATCCACATCCCTTTACATACATTTCCCATGAAACATTATACACTCGCACCTCTCGCACACATCATTAGTTCATTTACTTGCGTACCAACGCGAAATTTTCCGAGGTGTAACATAAGGAGACAGACCCATTAGAGGTTTCGGAAGGATCGACAGGTATGGCGGGAAATTCAAATAACCTAAGCTTGATGTTATCTGCGAAACAAGATTCAAATGAAAATAACGGTAAGTCAGGAAAAATATGTATAGTTGGTACGTCTGTAGAAGGTATGGGTGTCATGGAACAGCTTGTAGAAGGACAACAAGAGGGAGAACTTCCCCAACTACTGTTAGATCGATTTGTACCAGATTAGAGTTCTAGAATAAGACCAAGGTAAGGATTTCGATCGTTGAAATTTCTGGATTTGGGTTAATAAAATAAGAAAATGAAGCTTTCGGCTTAATTGAATGTTAAGAGTACTACAGGTAAGTATAAAATGTTTGTGTTGGCATCAGCGGTGAAATGCATAATCTATTGTTAATAATTTTAGAGAGGAAGTAAGGGAATATCTACATAAGAGACGGTTTGCGAGCATATAAGCCTCTATGTAAAAGGATTGGTTGGAGTTTAGTGAACTGATGTTCAAATGCGATACATGAAATGAGAATTATTACTTCATATTCTTTCTATATTTATCAGCCCTGTGTGGTTGAGTTGCATATTATATGTGTTTCTATATTTGGCCCTGTGAGGCACGAAATGCATTTTCTGGGCTGTGTGCAGGTTTGGGATTTGTAATAATTATAGAGGAAACTCTGCTGAATTTTTTTTGAGACATAAAGGAAACTATTGAGTAAGTACGCAACCTTCGAGTAAGATTGTTACAAGGGATAGGGTTTAGTAATAAATAACTAGCGGTGAAATTGGTAGTCAATTGTGGAATAGATTTAATACATAACCTTAGGTCTGAAAGAGTGAATAGTGGGATAAGTAAATGAGAATAGGATATAAGGGTACAAAAAAAAAGTGATATATCTCTTTAAACCAGAAATTCGAGAAGGAGTTGAATGCTTATATAATGAGGAAGCCAAAAGAGACGAGTCGCTCCAAAGGGAATTATGCATTGAGGAATAGTTGACCGATCCTTCTGTAATTTTCATAAGATTGAGATATGAGACAGACTTCTTTTTATATATATACATATATATATACACACACACACACACACACACATATATATGCAGAATGGATATGAGTTGGCCAGTCAGAGCTTGACCCATAGTTGTGAGTGAAAACATATAGGTTACTACAGACCAGCCAACCAGACCTTTAGTAGCGTTACGAGACAAGAAATGGAAAAAGAGGCTTCATGGGATTTAAAATTTACTAAGGTTGACTACGTGACAAAGGTCCATTGCTATTGATACAAAAAGAGAATAATAACCAAGGAAAGGAAAAGGTATAATAATATGATCGTTGGAAGCAAGAGAAGAAGAATCAGTAAGTTAGAAAGGAATGACGAACAGCGAGTATTGGATACACAGAAAGTATGTGACCAGAAGAAAAAGGATATATTGTGAATAGATGAAGAGAGGTTCGAGCAATAGAGGAACAACAAAATGTTCGCCCATTATGACGACTTCGATAAGACAAATATGGAAGCAATACACCCTTTATGGGTACTTTGACGATAAGTAAGGATTTTAATGGACATTTTAGAGTAATGGGATTGTTATAGTATCATAAGGATATGTGATAAGTGGTTATTTCAATCGAAACATGAGACAATACGATTACTTTTCGAGTACTTTACTTTGCAGATGTTAAGGATAACGCTACACCTACTCTAAGTTCATTCGACTGTTCCACTGGACTTCTAAGAGATCCCTAAAAGGACTGTTCTTCGTCACATTAATAACACACCAGAATAGCAGAGAATTATACGTCTACGGTATTAGGAGCTGATTAAGGGAAATTGTGGAATGACTCAACCCCAAATTTTATGTCAGAGCTGGAAGGTGAATGTGGTAGTGCCTAAAGTTATCATACTGCTAATGGGGTCCCTTAGGGAAAAGAAGAAGATGAAGCAAAACACGAAAATGGACGAGGTATTGTTTTAGTGTTTATTGGACCAACTTAAGTATTCGTAAGGGGCAGTATAAATGGAAATCATGTTTCAAGTAAGTTATGTTGCGATGTCTTAAGAGGAAATCATTAAAAGGGAATGGAATTAGAGGCTCGAATGCGAGTGTGGCAGGTAAGATAGCATAGTTGCGGAAGCGGCTATAAAGAATTATAGAATAATTATGGGCTATTTCGGACAAAATGACTTATGCGTGAAGTAATTTATATGTTGAAAACCCTCGGAATTTGAAATTGTAGCGAGAAATATTATAATAAAAGGGATCTACTATGTGATTTGATAACCATTAGATCTTAGATAATAAGGTAAAGATTAACCTCGACTTTATAAAGCAACGTCAGCATGTTGAGACACGAGAATGAATTGACAAAAGGTATAGATCGAAGGGCGAAAGCGACAACATGAAATCCCTAAGCAGTGGAAAGATAGAACTACATATGAGATATAGTTACGTGATAGATGGGGGATGAAAGTGACACATTAGTATCAATGTAAGAATGGACAGTGTGCAAGAGTTAATTATACAATGAATGTTGGTCCGATGTGGTAAGGAACGTGTACTTATAAGTACTTACTAATTATGGCGAGAGACTTGCCAGATTGACTTAGTAAATGATTGGAAGGACGACGAATAAATCAGAAAGGATAAAAGGTAAAGTTATTGAAAGGATACCTAAAGGACGTCAAGAAGTGGCCAACAAGGATCGACGAGTTGTAATATCAAGAAGAGAAAGGGAAGTAAATGGCTATTGATTCGTCTTTCACGTTATTGAAAGGATACCTAAAGGACGTCAAGAAGTGGCCAACAAGGGACAGTTAAAATCTTGCAGACCACGATAAGACTCGGCAAATGACAAATTACGGATGATGCTTCATGAGAATGAACATGTAAATAAGCATGCCCTATGAAGAGCTTTGATGAATAGTGAATATGACTTGTGTAAATAACAAGGAAATAGACATCAAATGATCAGTCCAGTAGGATTGTAAGTCATGAAGACATGAATACGACTTATGCGCAGTCAATAGAAAATGAGAAATGTTCAAGTTAATTAAAGGCGTAAACAGGGAAGGAAACCAAAGGTAGCAATATCGAGTTATTAGAAGAAGGAACACAACTTTAGATTATGTTCGAACCAAGCTAATATTTGCGGTGAATATACAGTTCTTTTGATCGTCTCTTGACAAGTACCTACAGTAGCATTCAAGTAATGCTATTTCAACCTGTGCTTTATAAATTGTAAGAGGAACTATACAGACTGAGGAAGCGATATGGTGCAGCAAAGTATAAAATAATGGAGAATTCGATTAAGACTTTCATATGAAAAGGACATCCCTCGAATGAAACATCCAAAGGAGGTTGCTAGTCGATTTGGTGAGCAAAAAGGTGAGGTTACATTGATGAAAGTGCTAAGTTCAGCAAGAAAAATTATAAAAGGAAATAAAGTACTAGGAAACTCCAGCATAGAGTCGTAAGAAGAAGGCAAAATGAAATAAGCTAACGAAAGGAAGTGACTAAGTTAGCAACAAGGGTTCTGGTAGCGAAGAAGAGAAGGATTACAAGAAGAATGCGAGGAAGGATAGCAAAACACTACTGGGAGTCGCGATAAGAAAAACTAAGACACCTTCGATAAAACATTGATACCTCCTGGGTATCAAGAGCTTAAGATGTGCAGATCGACATAGTAAGTTGAAAGGCATTTGATGAGGTTATGTGTGAGCGAAAAGACATTGACGATTAAAACGATGGTAACTCTACTTTAACATTCGAGGACGAATGTTCCTAAGGGGGGAAGGATGTTACATCTCATAAATTTTTGTGCCATTTGTGTCATAAGCAAACTAATGTAAGCTCGGATAAGCCATGGAACCCCTATAAGGTTAAGAAATACTTTTAACAATTGTTAAGCATATGCCATAAGGTTTTGGGGTTAAGCCAATCAGTGTTATAATTCGTACTTTCAAGGTTAAACTAGGAGTGCTAAATGTACTAAGTGTTACATCCCGTACTTTTGTACGTTGGATTTTTCGTAAGTTAATCGACATAAGTTCAAGGACAAGATTATTTTTGAGGTTATAAGTATTTATGCTATGTTTAAGAAGTGATAAGTAAGTGTGTGAAGAATAGAGGTTGAGCGAATAAGAGAATATAAGTTTCATTGATGTAATACCTCGGGATTTCGGGTTATGGCTTGAGCCACTCGACGTATGTGAGTAGACTCCGAGAATTTCAGTCATACTCGAGTATGGGAATAAAACGCTCGTCGTATAAAGAAAATGAAGTTCCATTCGAGGACGAATATTCCAAAGGGCGAGATAATGTCAGACCCCACAGGCATGACAAATCATGGTACCATATATATCGTTTTCACATCGCATATATTTTATTTTAAGTGAAACCTTTTAGTAAAAATTTGATGAGAATGATTTTATATAATTGCCACTACTACTTTTCGGATATGCTTTAAATTATATATATGACATGAGGAGATTTATAAATTTGATTTTTATTATAAGAATACAAATTATTTTCTCATAAAAAATATATATATTTCCCCGCTTTGAGAATTAATAGTACAAAAAAGAAAAATGTACTTTTGATATTAGGTTGTCGATGTTAATATCTACCCTTTACTAGATAAGTGTCTATGTATTGTATTAGTCCTATGAATAGATAAGTTTTAGTATTGATTTGAATAGAATGTATTATCTTTCAAATGGATAAATTTTGTCTAAAAGGACTTTTGGTTATACATGTTATATTTATGGCCAACACGTGTTTTATAAAAAGATGAGGACTAAGGGACAAGTGCTTAGATATCCACTACCATTGTTATTAATAAAAGGGAGTAGCAACATTTAAATAAAGGTGGGCAAACCATTTCATTTCCACAGAATTCAAAGATCCACAACTTTGGAAACAAGATATACTCTGTACGGTGAAGTGCACATTTATTTGAACTAAGCTATGTGTGTACTATTTCTGGAATTCAGTTACCAAATCGGGTAGGCTAGTAGATCTGTAGCAACATATTGGCAGCAAAACATCATTATCAAGTGCAAACGTCCTAGTAACATTTCCCCTCTTGGGATAGCTCATGTTGGAGAGCAAGACATTCCATCAATTCCATTTCGTTTAAGTTGTTGTTCTTTTTAGTTCAGGGATTACTTCGAAGTGAAGTAAGGTGGAAGAATAGTAGTTCTTGGCATACAAGGTAATAAATCCTCTCTTCTAGCTGTATTTGATTTATCCAAGTCGTATCTACATTGCTAGATGAAAGAAATACAAAAATTATATCGGAAATCGAATAAATTGGTGTTGTAGTTCGGTGGACTGTTTTGGGAGGTTGTTCTTATGAAATTGTATGACTGAAAATTTATTTGAATAACCTGGAAGTGTTATTGTTGTTGTTAATATTGCTGAGAAATTTCGGAATGAAGACGGGGTTTAAAACTATTGTTTAATTTACAAGCCGAGCTTGCCGCTTGTCGCATTATTGTTTGAATTATTGAAACTATCTTTATATTGTTGAGGGGCTGAATCGATGGGATTAATTATTCATGTCGTTAATATGGTTGTTGGTATTGTTTTTGATGATTTGGCCGAGTTGCATTCTCGGGGTTTGTTGAATTTATAAAGGAAATGTCGTCCGAATTTCTATAAATGATGTGATAGCTTAAAGGTTACATTCCTAAGTACCTATAGCTAATGTTTGGTATCTACTGACGTTGTTGTAGATCTGGGGATGCCTGAGACTTAGGTTTGGATTAGCTTAAGAAGCGGACAAGGTATGTTAAGGCTATCCCTTCTTTCTTTTTTTGGTATGGTCTATATGAAACAAACAGACTACGAACGTATAAACTCCAAATAAGCTCCTATTCTTAGAGATACTAGAATGGCTAATGTTCTTGATTTCCAGAAGCTATTTCATTATGTCCTAATACGTGTCTATGATTCCCGAAGTCCTATTTTGATATAATCCATAGTGACATTCGAGGGTGCTTCTAGGTTATTCAAAGGGTTCAGAAATAATTTTATGAGTCTCGCTTGTATTATGACTCCAATGAATTATAGTTCTCAGTGGTACTTGACGTGACTGTTGTCTTTGATTCTCAAGTGTTAGTTCACGCTAATTATCCTATTGAGTCTCAAATGATGATTTAGTTTGCATATGGTTGCTCATAATATTTTTCTCGTGCATGCCATTAATATATCATTCACCGAGTCCCGGGCCGGGTATGTATTCCTGCATAGTTTCACTGCATTGTTCACCGACTCCCTCACAAGAGGGCCGGGTATATATATTATATGAATTTTACCGAGTCCCCTTATTAAAGGGCCGGGTATGGTATATGTATGATTATCTCACCGAGTCCTTTATTAAAGGGCCGAGTATGGTATATATTTATATTTCACCGAGTCCCTTACTAAAGGGCCGGGTATGGCATATATTTACATTTTTAGTCATTTCCTTCAGGGCTATTCATATTACAGGTGGTTTCTCATACTCTCATTATAGCTTATATCTCATTCTTTATGATTACTGCTGCCTTACATACTCGGTACATTGTTCGTACTGACGTCCCTTTGCCTGGGGGCGCTGTGTTCATGCCACACAGTCCCATATTATTTTGCAGGAAAAAGTATTTAGCTAAGACGGATGGCTATCAGCTGGGATTGGCAAACTCCATTTTCTTCCTGGAGAAGTGCCGAGTCATTATGATTACATATGTGTGTACGGGTATGTCGGGGCCCTGTCCCGACTCATATGGTTCAGGTGTTTACTCTTAGAGACTTTGCAGTCAGTGTCCTATGGTTAGTATGCTAAGATGTCATGCATTGAGTAAAGCGACCATGTAGGTCGATATGTCAGCTTGTCTTACTCAGTTTTTGATTAATTGAGTATTGTTCGCAAATTTCTATGGTTTGACTGAAAGTACTTTATTATATGTCCAGTTTCATATATGAATGCAGAGGGTTCGCTCAGCTCTAAGTAAGAGTTGGGTGCCCATCATGCCCTGATGAGATTGGGGTGTGACAAAGTGGTATCAGAGCAGTTTGTCCTAGGAGTTGTCTGCAAAGTCGTGTCTAGTAGAGTCTTGTTTATGGTGTGTTGCATGCCACATTTATAAATAGGAGGCTACAGGGCATTTAGGATGGTTACTCTTCTTTCATATCTAAGATCGTGCGATAGAGCCAAGCTATAGGAAATGAGATTCCTTATACTAACCCTTGATTTCAGCAGAAGAATGGTATCGACAGAAGAAAATGGGTGATGATATTGGAAGTTACAGAGGTAAGTTACTTCGTTGAGGCTACGTTATCAGAATATGTATTTTAATGGATTGGCTGTCATAGAGTTAGTCAGTATAAGTATAACAGAGGAATTGATTAAATGTATCTCTTGATGATAAGTTCAGTTATAAGTTTATGAACTAAACAAATTGAATGAATCAGTACACAGGTAAGCAACGGTACGAAAGATGCATGTCGGGTAAGGTAAGAATATTGGGGTATGATTGAAATATAAAGCTGAAGAATGAAAGGGAAAGTAAATAGGAAGGTATAACAGGACATATCACTAAAGGATCAGGTACATCTCAAGGAAAGTTCCAACATATTTGTACCTTTACTTGAAATTGGGAGCCCTATGTTGCTGAGATATGTCGTATATATACATTGGCCCTGTGAGGCATTGTTGGTATTTGCTGGGTGCAGGTTTTGGATAGTAAGAAATATAGAGGAAACTCTGCCGAAATTTTCCTAGAATTTAAAGGAGATAAGATATAAGCTTGTAATATGTCCTAACGGGATAAGATGTTGTCCAAAAAGTAATGGCAGGACAGGATTAAGTTAGGAATATCATTGACAAGAGATGAGTTAAATGTTGTTGAATTGATAGTAATGGTAATTATAAGATCGACATTGATATGGTAAAGAGGAATGCTAGAGTAAATTAGGGAGACTGGTAGTACTAAAACATGACACCAGAGATAAGGTAACTCCAATAGAGTGCGATACTGAAGTAATTGATTGGATGGATAAGCAAAAGTAAAATACGACAAGTTTATTAGCAAAATAAAGTAACAGCATGACTGAGACAGGGGTACGAAATGCGAAGGGTTATAACGAATGTGAATACATTGGTAAGACAACTTAGGTGGTAAATGTAATAGGGCTGATCAGAAAGAGTAGCAGGTTAAGTATGCTTATTTCACGAGGTTTATTCTATTTTATAAGCAGGCTTGCGAATGATATCAAGAAACGGCACTCTATAGAGTTGATTATGATCAGGATATAATGAGAACGTAGCAAGAACTGTAACACCAAGTAAGTAACCTATAGCGAGGAAACGACTAAAGAGGTGACATGTTCTATGTGAATAAAGAGTGAATGCAAGTGTGAAATCAATAAGCGAGCCGTAGGGCAGTAGATAAGAAAGCTTATAAGACCTCGTTAGGGGAAAGTCCACCATAGAGGTTTCACAATGATAGAGATGATAGCAAGCAAAAGGAAAAAGAAAGTCGACTTGAAATAGGAATCAGAGAAAAGTGATATGGCAAAGTAGTAACAGTTTGTGATTTGTATAATCGAGATCACGAGTGATATCTTTGGTTGGATGTAAACGACCAAGACTACGGAAAGATGAATAACGAAATAGAACAATTGTTAGGAAAAGGATTAGCATAATAAGGATGATAAGGGGTGATCAGAATGAACATAATAAGTTTTGAAAGCGAAGAATTGATTGTATAGAAGTAATATATTCTAAAGGACAAGGCGGTATTGAGTTAAAAATAGGGTTCCTTGCGCGAGAAATGAAGGATTGATTATAAAACGGGAGATAATATGATAATTTGAGGATGAAAGAATGTAAAGGAATAAGTATGGGTACAGAAAGAAAAGGAAATATGCGAAGTATGTGCGCTGAAGAAGTAGTCGTATTATGAGAAAATGAAGATGTATCTCCTACGAATATCCTATACCAAGATAGAACGAGTGAAATATTTAAAGGAAAATGTTGAAAGGAAAAATGTGGCCATGATTTATGGGTTTACCGTACGCTGATAAAGCGATAAAGCAAGGCTATCATCAACGACAAGTACAATATGATTATGATTCATTTCCAGCTTCATTTTTCTTCATTATTCACCCAAAATTCTTCCTAAGGCTCCTCATAACCCTCCCCAACAGTTCTCAACCATTCAAGAGCCAAACACAAAGATTTAATACAAGTTTTACCTTGAGAGTTAGCTAAAGTTAAAGCAAATCACTTCTATTGAGTTGCATCGTTGTTAAGGGTGAATACAAGCTAGGAGATGGTTCGAATTCGACTTAAGGCTACTGTATAAGGTAATTATATATTGTTCTTGGTTGTGCTCATAATTATTTGATGTTGGCAATGGAGAATTGAGGAAATAAACACGAACGTGCGAAAATAATCGTCATTTGAAAAGAGTTAAGTTTGTGGATTATTTTCTTGTTATAATCATATCGTATAAGAATGGAATTTGTATTAAATGAATTCCTTATCATGTTAATAATCTTATTAAGTTAAGAAAGTAACATATAAGAGGTGATTTGGGTTGTACAGATCCTAATTCGAGCTTGTCAGTCGTTATAAAGTATTATGAAGTTGTTATGGATATATATGTTGTGTTGTTGAGATTTATTTTGTTTTTGGGCTGCTGTTGTGATATATGGAATTGGGAGATACTAAAGATATAGGGGAGATGTTGCCCGTTTCATTTTAGGATCAAGTTATCAATTGATACACACGATATACGTGTTAGACCTTGGAAAATTCCCCATTAACGTACAGTGAATAGGCTAGCGAAGGGCACGACGTATACGATGTTGTGATACGAAATAAATAGCATTTGATGATTCTAAATGAGATTTCAAAGACATTCGAAGTAAGAGAAGAAAGTTCTCAAGGAAAGCAAAGGATATGTTGCGTGTCGGGTAAAAATTATGAGCGACGAATTAATGATGGCATAATGATGTCTTAGAGAAGAGTGATAATGTCCGTTAGATTGGTATTGAGGTGTTAATCAAGTGTCAAGAAGGTTCCATAAGGATTGGAGATCAAACGAGTCGACGAGAATGAAATCGGAACAGCTGGGCATTATACGACCCAACATACTGGCTGCATAAATTGTATTGGCCGTATGTTAGGCCGTATATTTAGCCAAGATGGGCAACGTACTGGACCAAACATACAGCCATACATATGGCCTGTATAAAAGATATGAACCGTATGTTGGTCCGTATATCCTTGACGGGTTAGATTTTGTGTATTAATAAGGGACCTAAGTTCATTTTATTTCATTTCCCATTTCAATCCCCTTCTCTCTAGAACACTCTAGAATTCTCTCCACTCTTCAACTACAAGAATCCAAGAGAAATCCACGATCAACTACATCAAACCCACAAAACCAAGTGTATGAAACCTAATAAAAGTTCATCTACACCAAGAAATCCCAAGGGAAGTGAGCTAGGGTTTTTGGTGCAAGAAGAGAAGTTCCACTCAAGGCTTATTCTCCCATCATCTAAGGTGAGTTTTATGATCATTTCATGTTTTTTAAGGTATTGGAAGGCTAAGACACTTGAATTGTAGAAAGATATAGAAAATGGGTCATTAAGGTGGGAATAGTGACATTGTTGAGTAAAGGTTTGGATTGAGTCATGATTATCAATATGTTATGATTGTAAATATGTTATGAATGATATTTAGAACGTGGGATAAGTATTATATGTGAGAAAATGCAATAATGAATGATGACCATGATTATGGAGAAATTGGAGGAAAATGGTGAAATGTGGTTAATGTAGATGAATGATGATTGTTGTTTGAGATATTGTGAATGTTGTTATGAATGTTTGGGAGTTAATATAGAATATGGGAAAAGTTCTATAAACAAAGGAAGTGCTGCCCAGTTTTCTTTAGCTTTAGTAAGTACGTTTAAGTAATCGATTAGCTAATGTTCACGCGAATTTTCTTGAAGGTAGAAACGGAGGCATCGAAGGAGGACAAGCAAGCGATAGATTAGTTAAACGAAAAAGGTATCTGAGGCTAGTCCTTTATTTCTATGGCATGAATCCTATGGAATGATTTTTCCTTATTTTCCATGAATCCTCTACATCCTGGAAAGCTAAGAGTCTATGTTTATGAATAGCTACATGAGATAAGAGATATATTACGAGCCCAATAATGATGATGATGAGATTAAGTCTAAAGATTCTAGAGTTCATGATATGATGTTCTTATATAGTTAATGATATTGTTTATTGTATACACTCACCTTATATACTATTTCCTTCAAGGTGAGGCAGAATACTTATAAATGCTCCATAATGGAATCGGGGGTTCACGACTTTATGTCACCCCGACATAGCCATAGTTGCCTTCAAGTTCTAATGTATGTTTTTAATGATAAATGTATAATTATGCTAAGTTATGATATGTCTATGAGATGATCAATAATGTAAGTTATAATATGCCTATGCCATGTATGAAAATGTTGAGTTACGATGGGTATATGACGATATGATTCCAACTTGCCTAAATGGCCAGACATGTCACCGCTAAGCCGGGCTGCTTATGATTCCACCGTGCCTAAATGGCTGGACATGTCACCGCTAAAGCGGGCTGCTTATGATTCCACCGTGCCTAAATGGCCAGACATGTCACCGCTAAGGCGGGCAGCTTATGATTCCACCGCGCCAAGAAGGCCGGACATGATCACCACTAGTGGGCGGCATGAGATGGTACCCCGGACGCGGGAGGCCTAGACGCAGGCTAATGATTATCACACCGTACCTGTCTGGACGGGCAGCTTATACATTTATGCATACATGATATGATAAGGATTATGAAGTAAGCCAGCATACATTATTTCTGTTATAATTAACAGTCAGATACATCTGCTCCTTATTTGATGCTTCCTTTACATCATTGACGTATTATTATCATTTATGCCTCTCATACTCAGTACAATGTTCATACTGACGTCTGTTTTCTTTGGACGCTGTGTTCATGCCCACAGGTAGACAGGGAGACGGTGCAGATCCATAGGAGCTATCAGCAGATTTACAAGAGCACTCCATTATTCCGGAGGTGCTAGTTGATTTATTATTTTGTGTACATTTTTGGGCACGACGGGGTCTTGTCCCGTCCATATGTCTAGTACTCTAGTAGAGGCTCGTAGATACGCAGATGTGGGTTACATGGTCTCACGAGGTTGCTATTATACTTATGTATATATTACTTTGATAGCCGAAAGGCTTACGTATATAAAAGTATTTATGTTCTCAAATGAACAATGATTTTCTTATGATTTGAGTATGAATTCGATAAAGAAAGCTTAAGGGGTTTGATGAGTAGTAGAATGAATTGTGCTCGGTGGTTAGCCCCGGGTACCCGTCACGGCCCCTAGTTGGGTCATGACAAAAGTGGTATCAGAGCAGTTCAGTCCTTGGAAGTGTCTACGAGCCGTGTCTAGTAGAGTCTTGTTTATGGTGTGTTGCGCGCCATACTATCTTTCATCTTAACAGATCGTGCAATTGTCACGACCCGACTCGGGGCCGCGACGAGCACCCGGTGCGAACCCACCCGAGCACCCTCTTAGCTTACTCTTATACTTACATCTAGGTAAGCCACATAATTATACATACATTTCCATTCATTCGTCAACTAGTCCCATTTGGACAACGGTACATTTATATCACCATAGGCATCTATGCCACATGTACGTGGGCCAACGTGGCCGACAAAATGATATAAAAAACATAGGCCGACAAGGCCAGACATGTCTAACCATATACACATGACTACGAGCCTCTAGGAAGAGTATAATACATCATATGAGCGGGACAGGACCCCGCTGTGCCCATAATTATACACAAAAGAATAAGTACCCAAAAGCTATGGCTCCGAAGGAAATGGAGCTCCGCTATGTAATCTCTGAATAAGCAGCTATGGATCAAGTCTGTCTCCCTGTGTACCTGCGGGTATGACGCAGCGTCCACAAACAAAAGGACGTCAGTACGAAGAATGTACTGAGTATGAAAAACATGATCAACATCAATGTAGAAGCATCATAGACAATATATGAAGTGGCATAGGAGGGAAGACAATAATATCATCATCATGGCACTTACCTACCTTTCATAGGAACTTTCCATTGCTCATGCGTATTCCATAATAGGGCTCGTATTCGTATACATAGTCTATTCACATTCATATTCATATTATATACATAGCCATACACTTATATACACACATAGCGTACCCGACCATAAGGTTCGGTGTTTCATACGTACTTGGCCAACCAAGGCTCAATGTTATTTCTACCTAGCCCTACCAAGGCTTCAGGGTTATCCGTACCATCTGCAGATGTGTGCGCGCGTTACGTAATCATATACATACATATATATATATATATATACATCCATATACATATATTCTACCCGGCATTATAAACTCGGGGTGTCATTATAGCCCTTCATAGGCACATGTGAATATAATAGCCCGTAGGCACCTTTAGCATCATTATTATCATCATTGTCATCACTATCATCATCATTTTCGCTACATCTCTATCTTATGCTTACTCGTCAATGGGGTGCGTAGTACATTCGTAACACGTATCGAGGGTCATGAGCTTATGAGCTCGGAGTGTCAGTCACTTGAATACAACATACTCATATAGAGGATTTAAGAGTTTGGCCAAGGAACCATGCCTTATGAAATAAGGGTTAGCCTTACATACCTTTTCGTCGAACTATTCTACACTTGCACGCTTCCTTCCAATGCTAGCGTTTATACCTTCATTAGTATCATAACATGGCCATTAGTCATTCACGTTATCCACATTATTTAGACTCCTTAATTTGCCTCTAATTCACCCATATTCATGGTCATAATATCCAACTTCGTCCATTCGTCTAAAGTGTCTAGTTCATGATCTTAGTAACATTTATAATGCATTCATATCACAACACAACAACATTCATGATTCAATTCAAACTATTCCTCAAAATGCCACTATTCATCATTCCTGACCTACTTGACCATATTTTCTACAATCCATGTATTTCAACTCTTCAATACCTTAAACATCATGTAAAAATCATGAATGAAGTTGTAGGAACAAGATTTGGTTAATAATACTCCACTTTGAGCAAAACCCTAGTTTTTCTCCATTTGCATTTCTTGACTTGAATGGTATTTAATGGCTTGCTTACACTTGATTCACTTGTTTATGTTGTTGGTGGCTTATAGTCCTTGAAAACTTATGAAATAAATGTAGAGAGATGATGCTAGAGAGAAGTGGTGTAGTGTAGAAATGAAATAAAACAAGTCTTGGTCCTTATATTTAATGAACTGAAAATCTGTGCTGGGGTGAACAGTGGTCGTCCACGGAGGTTTACGGTCCGTATTTCAGTTTACGGACCGTCCCTCATGGTCGTCGTTAACCTTAAGCAGCACCAGAAACTTTAAGCTGCATGCATGGTGATTTACGACCATGGTTTACGTAAATCACTTTATGGTCCGTCCTCCTGGTCATATTTTACCATTTCTCCACTGTGAAGAAAGTCGAAGCCTTGCATGGCGGTTTACGACCTTCCAGTTTATGGACCGTATACCAGTTTACGGTCCGTATTTTGCACTTTACGACCACTGGGTAGTTTTGCCAACTTTCAACTTTTCAAATTGCTCGACTTTTCATTCTAATCATTCTCGTCCATTTACGCACATTGCTCATGAAACATTATACTCTCGCACTCCTCGCACACATCACTAGTTCGTTCACTTGCGTATCAACGGGAAATTTTCCAGAGTGTAACATTCTACCCCCCCCCCCCCCCCTTAGGAACATTCGTCCTCGAATGTTAACGGCTTGGGGAATTCTATAAAAATTTCGCCAGAGTTTCCTCTGTAATGTGGCACTACCACCCTGTCACAGCAACCCACAATAACAATGCCTCACAGGGCAATAATACAACAACACTAGAAATTTGGCCACACACGACCTGAATGTATAAAAGGGAATCATACATACCTCATGATCTCGACGTCTCATCTTGGACTTCTCCCAATGGCTGAAATAAATGTGGGTATTTGGATCGCATATTCTCTTCCGCTTCCTATGTCATTTCCTCTCGATTGTTATTTCTCCACAGAACTTTAATTGAGGCCACTTCTTTGTTTCTAAGCCTCCGTACTTGCCTATCTAATATGTCAATAGGTATTTCATCATAAGTTAACTTTTCTGTCACTTGAATATCATTCACTGGGACGATCCTCGTAGGATCTCCAACACACTTCCGAAGCATCGAGACATGAAATACTGGATGGACTGACTCCAAATCTGGAGGTAGATCAAGCTTATAGGCCACTTTGCCTATTTTGCGCACAATCTCATAGGGTCCGATATACCGGGGACTGAGCTTCCCCTTTCAGAGATAATACATACTGGAACACTGTGGAGTCTCACTATCTCTTTAAGATAAAGCTTTGCGTAATCTTCAGCCACATAGGTCGTCCTGACCGGTAAGAAATGAGCTGATTTAGTGAGTCTATCCACGATCACCCATATGGAATCATATTTACGTCGAGAACGGGGTAAGCCTGAAATGAAATCCATATTAATCACTCCCCACTTCCACATCGGGATTTCTATAGCTTGCAATAATCCACCCGGCTTTTGGTGCTCTATTTTCACCTGTTGACAATTAGGACATTGAGCCACGAATTCCGCTATATCTTTCTTCATACCGTTCGACCAATATACAGACTTAAGATCATGATACATTTTCGTCACTCCAGGGTGAATGGAGTAACGGGAACAATGAGCTTCTCTCAAAATCTGGTGGCGTAGACCTGCCAGATCGGGAACACATAATCTGCCCCGGCATCGGAGAACTCCGTCTCCTGAAATATCAAACGATGACTCTTCTTTCTGAGGGAGTGCATCTCTGTACTGCATTAGCGTGGGATCCTCATACTGTCGCTATTTTACTTCCGCTACTAGCGATGAAACTGCTGAATTATGAATAGCAGCTCCGCTGCTACTTGAGTCCACCACTCGGACTCCTAGACTAGCTAACTGCTGAAGATCACGGGCCATCTCTTTCTTTTCTGGTCGTACATCACATAGACTTCCCATCGACCTACGGCTAAGAGCATCAGCCACAATATTTTCCTTTTCGGGGTGGTACAGGATTTCAACATCATAGACTTTTAGCAACTCTAGCCATCGTCGTTGCCGCAAATTCAACTCTTTCTGCTTGAAGATGTACTGGAGACTCTTATGATCTGTATAAATATCTACGTGGACACCATATAAGTAATGTCTCCATATGTTTAATGCATGGACCACCGCGGCCAATTCTAAGTCATGGGTAGGATAATTCTGCTCATGTTTCCGTAACTGCCTGGAAGCATACGCAACCACCTTGCCATGTTGCATCAATACACAGCCTAGCCTAACACCTGAAGCATCGCAATAAACAACGTATCCTTCCAATCCCTCTGGAAGTGTCAGAACTGGGGCAGAAGTCAATCGACCCTTTAACTCTTGGAAACTACGTTCGCAAGCGTCTGTCCATTGAAACTTGGCTGACTTCTGAGTCAACTTTGTAAGCAGTGCAGAAATAGAAGATAAACCCTCAACAAATCTTCTGTAATAACCTGCTAAGCCCAAAAAGCGACGAACTTCCGTAGGGGTCATGGGCCTTGGCCAAGTCTTCACTGCCTCAATCTTTTGGCTATCCACTCGAATACCGTCAGCTGCAACAATGTGGCCCAGAAATGCCACTGAGTTCAACCAAAACTCGCATTTGGAAAACTTCGCGAATAACTCTCGAGTTCGAAGAACTCCAAGGATAATACGCAAGTGATCTGCATGTTCTGCCTCGGATCTAGAATACACTAGGATATCATCGATGAATACAATCACGAATAGATCCAGAAAAGGCCTGAATACATTGTTCATTAAGTCCATAAACACTGCCGGTGCATTAGTTAACCCAAACGACATCACTCGGCACTCAAAATGACCGTATCTTGTTCTGAAAGCTGTCTTAGGGATATCTTTCTCCCTAACTCTTACTTGGTGATACCCGGACCTCAAATCGATCTTTGAAAGCCACTTGGCACCTTGCGATTGATCAAATAGATCATCAATCCTCGGAAGAGGATATTTGTTCTTAATCGTCACCTTATTTAATTGTCGATAATCAATGCACATTCTCAAGGAGCCATCCTTCTTTCGGACAAACAATACAGGGGCTCCCCACGGGGATGAACTGGGCCTAATGAAGCCTTTATCAAGCAAGTCTTTCAATTTCTCCTTCAACTCTTTCAGTTCTGCGGGCGCTATTCTATAGGGAGGAATAGATATGGGTTTAGTGTCTGGCAACACATCAATCGCAAAATCAATCTCCCGCTCGGGAGGATGGCCTGGAAGCTCTTCCGGGAACACATCCGGAAATTCATTCACTAATGGAACTGACTGAAGAGTCGGCGATTCAGCTTCAACATCTTGAACTCGCACCAAGTGATAGATACACCCATTCATGATCATCTTCCTTGCTTTCAGATAGGAAATAAACCTACCTTTTGGTGACGTCGTATTTCCTTTCCATTCTAAAACTGGTTCTCCCGGAAACTGGAAGCGAACCATTTTCATTCTACAATCGACACTGGCGTAGCAAGAAGCCAACCAATCCATGCCCATAATGACATCAAAATCTACCATCTTCAGTTCATGCAAGTCAGCTATAGTACGACGGTCACATATCACGACTACACAATCTCTATACACTCGGCTAGCTATCACCGATTCGCCAACGGGCGTAGACACTTCAAAAGGTTTGATCGACTCCGGCTCGACTATAAATCGACCCGCAATATATGGAGTAACATATGATAATGTGGAGCCCGGATCAATCAAAACATATACATCATGAGAGAGTACCGATAATATACCTGTCACCACATCAGGAGAAGACTGAAGATCTTGGCGTCCAGCCAAAGCATAAATACGGTGCTGAGGACCGCTAGTACTGGGAGCTCTGCCTCTACCTCTACCATGGCCGACTAGCGCATGTGAACCTGGCCCCGTAGGGCGTACAGATGCTGATGATCCGGCTACCGACCCTGCTGGCTGGGTCCTACCTCTACCCTGTACTGAGGGGCAATCACGTATGATATGGCCTGGTTGACCACATGAATAGCAACCATCCGAGCCCAATCGGCATCGACCCCAATGCAACTTCCCACTCTGGGAACATCATGGTACAAGTGGCCTTCACTGGCCTGAATCATCTCTAAACTGAGACCCCGAGTAACCCTGACTCAGCTCGGAATGAGTAGATTTGTCAATTCTCTGCCCCGTAAACTGTGGAGGTGTACTGGTCGTAGGATAGCCTGAATTCCTGGGGAACTGTTGTCTGTGCCCGCCCCTGGACTCACTTATCGAACCTGAAGGTCTAGCCCTCTTGCTATGTCCCTGTCTTGCTCACGTTAATTTCTCCGCTGCTGTAGGTGTTCCTATAATTCCTGAGCATGTGCCTGAATGCGTGCAATATCCATGCCATCCTGAAGGGACACAGTCAAGCATTTATCCATTAAGTGTGGCCCTAGGCCTTTCATGAACCGGTGCACCCGATCGCCCATATCCGCTACCTTGGCCGAAGCATACCTGGCCAAGGATTTGAAGCGGAGACTATACTCTGTAGCACTCATGCTACCTTGCCTCAAATTCAAGAATTTATCGGCCCTTGCTCGCCGAACTTCTGGAGGCATATAGTGACGGAGAAAAGCATCAACAAACTCTTGCCATACCGGGGGAGGTGAATTGGCTCCCCGTGAAGCCATCCAAACCGTATACCACTGGATTGAGACATCCCTCAACCTATACGACGCTAGGTCTACCGACTCAGTGTCTGAAGCATGTATGAATTGGAGCGTCCTCAACATACCGTCTATGAAGTCCTGAGGATCCTCCTCCGGTCTCGACCCAAAGAATTCCGGGGGTTTCAAAGTAACGAAGTCACGAGCCCTTGCACGAACAGCCCTGTCGCCTTGCCCCGAGCTTTGCCTCTGAGTCTGGGCCGCAACCAACTGAGTCAACAAATTAATGGCCTCTCTCACATCTTGGCCCGAAGCATCTGGTGGAGGAGCCGGAGGTGCTGGAGCTGGGGCTGAGGCTCCCTCACGGTCCTCAATAATAGGCACTGTGTGGGAGGACTGAGATTGAGCCGCACTTTGGGACTCACTTTCCTCTACTACCGGTGGCGGTGCTCTTTTAGCCCGCTTTTCTGCCAGCGTCTTACCCTTTTGGGCTGCTGTAGCCTTTTTCTTTTTCGGCATCTCTGAAATACACAACACATGATTTAGGAGCAAGAATTTCCTACATCATAGCTCTATCGCACGATTCTTATGAAGAAAGAAGGTCATATATTCCTAAAATGTCCGCAACTCCTTGTTTATAAGTGTGGCGCGCAACACACCCGTAACCAAGACTCTACTAGACACGGCTCGTAGACACACCCTAGGACTGAACTGCTCTGATACCACTTTTGTCACGACCCGACTCGGGGTCGCGACGAGCACCCGGTGTTAACCCACCCGAGCACCCTCTTAGCTTACTCTTATACTTACATCTAGGTGAGCCACACAATTATACATACATTTCCATTCATTCGTCAACTAGTCCCATTTGGAAAACGGTACATTTATATCACCATAGGCATCTATGCCACATCAATGTACGTGGGCCAACGTGGCCGACAAAATGATATACAAAACATAGGCCGACAAGGCCAGACATGTCTAACTATATACACATGACTACGAGCCTCTAGGAAGAGTATAACACATCACATGAGCGGAACAGGACCCCGCTATGCCTATAATTATACACAAAAGAATAAGTACCCAAAAGCTATGGCTCCGAAGGAAATGGAGCTCCGCTATGTAATCTCTGAATAAGCAGCTATGGATCAAGTCTATCTCCCTGTGCACCTGCGGGCATAACGCAGCGTCCACAAACAAAAGGACGTCAGTACGAAGAATGTACTGAGTATGAAAAACATGATCAACATCAATGTAGAAGCATCATAGACAATATATGAAGTGGCATAGGAGGGAAGACAATAATATCACCATCATGGCACTTACCTTCCTTTCATAGGAACTTTCCATTGCTCATGCGTATTTCATAATAGGGCTCGTATTCATATACATAGTCTTTTCACATTCATATTCATATTATATACATAGCTATACACTTATATACATACATTGCGTACCCGACCATAAGGTTCGATGTTTCATACGTACTTGGCCAACCAAGGCTCAATGTTATTTCTACCTGGACCTACCAAGGCTTCAGGGTTATCCGTACCATCTGCAGATGTGTGCGCGCGTTACGTAATCATATACATACATATATATATACATCCATATACATATATTCTACCCGGCATTATAAGGATGCGTAGTACATTCGTAACACGTATCGAGGGTCGTCAGCTTATGAGCCCGGGTGTCAGTCACTTGAATACAACATACTCATATAGAGGATTTAAGAGTTTGGCCAAGGAACCATGCCTTATGAAAGAAGGGTTAGCCTTACATACCTTTTCGTCGGACTATTCTACACTTGCACGCTTCCTTCCAATGCTAGCGTCTATACCTTCATTAGTATCATAACAATGGCCATTAGTCATTCACGTTATCCACATTATTTAGACTCCTTAATTTGCCTCTAATTCACCCATATTCATGGTCATAACATCCAACTTCGTCTATTCGTCTAAAGTGTCTAGTTCATGATCTTAGTAACATTTATAATGCATTCATATCACAACACAACAACATTCATGATTCAATTCAAACTATTCCTCAAAATGCCACTATTTATCATTCATGACCTACTTGACCATATTTTCTACAATCCATGTATTTCAACTGTTCAATACCTTAAACATCATGTAAAAATCATGAATGAAGTTGTAGGAACAAGCTTTGGTTAATAATACTCCACTTTGAGAAAAACCCTAGTTTTTCTCCATTTGCATTTCTTGACTTGAATGGTATTTAATGGCTTGCTTACACTTGATTCACTCATTTATGTTGTTGGTGGCTTATAGTCCTTGAAAACTTATGAAATAAATGTGGAGAGATGATTCTAGAGAGAAGTGGTGTAGTGTAGAAATGAAATAAAACAAGTCTTGGTCCTTCTATTTAATGAACTGAAAATTTGTGTTGGGGTGAACAGTGGTCGTCCATGGAGTTTTACGGTCCGTATTTCAGTTTACGGACCGTCCCTCGTGGTCGTCTTTCACCTTAAGCAGCGCCAGAAACTTTAGGATGCATGCATGGTGATTTACGACCATGGTTTACGGGCCGTAAATCACTTTACGGTCCGTCCTCCTGGTCATATTTTACCATTTCTCCATTGGGCAGAAAGTCGAAGCCTTGCATGGCAGTTTACGACCTTCCAGTTTACGGACCGTATACCAGTTTACGGTCCATATTTTGCACCTTACGACCACTGGGCAGTTTTACCAACTTTCAACTTTTCAAATTGCTCGACTTTTCATTCTAATCATTCTCGTCCATTTACGCACATTGCTCATGAAACATTATACTCTCGCACTCCTCGCACACATCACTAGTTCGTTCACTTGCGTATCAACGGGAAATTTTCCGGGGTGTAACAGCAATAGAGCTGTATTATAAGATTATCCCCTCCCTAATTGTGCGTTAAAATTTCAGCAAGTCTGATGAAAGGAAAAGCTACGGCAGCCCAGAAGGGCAAGATGGTGGTGGAAGAAGGGCTTGAATGAGAGCCGTGTATAGATATTGAGGATGGCGAACCCCAGAATAAGGCCCACCTCGGTTTTGCCATACTTCGCCCACTTTCGAGGATCAGAAGGGAGCCTCAACTTTAGCTCCAGCACCCCCCCCCCCCCCCCGTCCCCGTTCCTCCACCAGACGCCTCGAGCCAAGAGATGAGATAGGCCATTCTTCTACTAACTCAATTGGTAGCCGCTCAAGTTCAGCCGCAGGATGTGGGCCACGATAACAGGGGTTGGAGAAAGAGAGTTAGTTCTTCAGGGTTTGATCATGAGTGTAGGGGTGCTCCGAGGCAACGAATCTCGTGGCACTCAGTTCGTTCAATAAAGTGGTGCTCCGTCGCAGTTTCCTAGACCCAAATTTGATGGATCTACTTACTCTAGGTCACCCCAGAGTCTCAGAGTTGCCAGTTCTCGAATTCGGAATGGTTCTAGTCAGATGAGATCCTCGGTACCATGATGTACTCAGTGTCGCGGGTTACATTGGGGATCGTGCCGCTTAGGCTCGGATGTTTGTTATACCTGTGCTCGGCCAGGCCATATCATGCGCGACTGCCCATGGAGGCGTGGTAAAGGAAAGGTTCAGACTACGGGAGTGGTAGCTGGCTCTTCGTCGTCGATACACCCTCCAAGGCCAAGGCCACAGATGTTAGTAGGTGGCGATAGAGACCAAAGAGGAACGCCCAGTCCAAGTGGATCCCAGCATCATATCCATGCGTTAGCTGAGCGACAGGATCTTGAGTCTTCCCCCTATATTGTCCCAGGTATATTGTCCGTATCCTCTTATGATATGTGTGCATCGATTAATTCGGATCCTATGCTGTCATGTATCACTCCCGTTGTGATGATTGTGTTGAGGTGAATAATCTGAGCCAATCCGACAATTTGAGATGACTATATTTGTTAGTAACCTAGTGATAGCCAGAATCGTGATTTACGAGTAAGTTGATTGACAGTGAGTGAATATAAATTATATGTGTATGTATATAGATATTGGAATTCTAGACCGAGTGTGCAGGCACAACTTATGAGACGAGCTTTATTACTTACATCCTTTTATGGTAAATAGTTTTGTGGTGCTGAGTTGCATATTATATGTGGTTCGATATGTGTCCTATTAAGGCAGAAGATGTGCTCTCTGGGCTATGTCCATGTTGGGATTGTTATGTTTACAAGAGAAACTCTGCCGAATTTTCCTAGAATCTAATGGAGATAAGATATAAGCTTGTAATATGCCCTGACGAGAAAAGATGTTGTGCAACAAGGTAATGGCGGGACGAGATTAAGTTAGGATTATCATTAACAACTACACAAGATGAGTTAAATACTATTTGATTGATAGTAACAGTCATTATAAGAGCGACATTGATACGGTAAAGGGTAATTTTTGATAGTACTAAAACATGACATGGAAGAGAACGGGTAACTCCAATAGAGTGTGATACTGAAGTATTTATTGGAGGGATAAGTTTGAGTAAGATACGATAAGTCTACTAGCAAATAAAGTAACAACCCCCGGAGACAGAGGTACAAATATGAAGGGTTATAATGAATGTGAATACATTGGTGAGATAACTTATGTAGTAAGTGTAATAGAACTGATTAGAAAGAACAACAGGTTGAGTGTGCTTACTTCGCAAGGTTTATTCTACTTTACGAGCAGGCTTGCGAATGAGATCGAGAAGTGGCACTCTATAGAGTTGATTGTGATCAGGGTATAATGAGAACGTAACAAGAACTGTAAGTAAAGTATAGCGAGGAAACCAACTAAGGATGTGACATGTTCTATACGAATAAAGAGTAAATGCATGTGTGAATCCAACAAGCAAGCCACGGGGCTGCAGATGAGAAATATTATAAGACTTTGTTAAGGGAGAGTCCAACATAGAGGTTCATCAATGACAGAAATGATAGTAAGCAAAAGGGGGAAGTCAACTTGAAAAAGAAATCAGAGAAAAGGAAAAGTAGTAGTAGTAGTTGGTGACTGGTATAATCAAGAGTAGGAGTGATATCTTTAACTGGATGTAAAAGACCAAGATTACAGAAAGATGAATAACGAAATAGGACAATTATTAGGAAGAGGATCAACACAATAAGGATGAGAGGGGATGATCAGAATGAACAGAATAAGTTTTGGAAGCGAAGAATAGATTGTACAAAGGTAGTATATCCTAAAGGACGAAGCGGTACTAAGTTGAGGATAGGGTTCCTCATACGAAGAATAAAGGATTGATTATATAAACGGGAGAAAAAAAGATAAATTGAGGAGGAAGGAATGTAAAGGAATAAGAATGGGAATCGGAATAGAAGGAAATGTGCCGCAAAGTACGCGCACTTAAGAAGTAGTCGTGTTATGATTAAAGGAAGTTGCATCTCCTACGAATATCCTATACCAACTTAAAGCGAGTAGAGTATATGAAGTAATAAGTTGAAAAGAAAAGATAATCATGAGTTATGAGTTTACCGTACGACGATAAAGTGGTAGAGTAAAGCTATCATCAACGACAAATACAATACGATTATGATTGGTTTTGAAATCAGTGTTGAGTGCAAAACAAGAATAAAAAATATGAGGTATAAGGGGTATTAGTTGCGCATGAGACTTAGGCCCTGGAAAACAAAGATGACGTTACACGTGAACTTTGAGTGCCGAAAAAGAGGGCAAGTGACATTAAATGGATGGTATGGATAACTAGACCTACTACTATTGTGAGCATCCCTATGGGACAAAAGTTGTTAATTGGAGCAGATTTAGACATTGACTCATAACTACTAGATGAGCTAAGTAAAAATACATTCTTGTTCGGATTACTATATCGGTTGTATTATTTGGTTACAAGACTGCAAGGTGAGTATGTTAAGACTTCACATATGAATTATTGTAGCTATAGATTATGGGAAACGGTATGAATAAGATGTAGTATAGTAAGGGCTACATGAATTCAAAATTGGAAGTGAGGTATCAGATTTTAGAATGGTATAAGTAAGACCCTTAAAAGGGGGAAGCGGGTAAGGACAATACAAGTGTAGATATTGAAACGATGAATCCTATGATGTGACAGATATAGACTCTAAAACAAAGAGTGAGAGTTATGCAGATATGAGTCTAATGACTAGTAAATAAACGAACACGAATTGAGAAGGCATCTAAGACTGTACGGGAAACCATTCGCGAAGACCTTGAACCACGTGACATTGAGAGCAAATAACTTAAGGGATATTATAAAATATAGCGATGCTATACTGGAATGGAGACAAAGGCACTAATGGTAGAGTCGTTATTAATGATATTGCTATTTATGAGTGACAATTAAGAAAGGGACCAAAGGTTTTCTACAGTAGAACATAACATATGATATAATCAAGGGAAAAATATAAAGGAACAAAGAGAGCACGACGAGATAAGTCACTATAGATAGACAAAAGACTTTTGGTATGAATGACACCAAACCTTGTCGTGGCCGGATATGCGAAAACCACCGAACCTTCAAAGTCGGGTGTGCTATGTATATGAACATGGACACAAATATGTATACGGATATGGACATATGTATATGTACAGATGTGTATGTACACGAACTACGCAAGAACGACTATGTAACTTGCAAGTATTTATACGTCGCCAATTCAATCAAGTGGGTACTTAAAAAGAGGAGTAGGAGGTAAACAAGGATAGTGTAGTCACGATACTTCGGGTCAGTTGAAGGAAAATATATGGTAAATTGAGTTGAAATGTTGAGTCGTGGTTATCGTTAGGAATAAATAGGACAATTACTTGGAATATGACATAAGTACATGCTATACGCTTCCTACGGTAGCCTTGGGGTGTGACAACTTACGAATGCAATAAGATCACTGAATGAAGGGGGAGCTTAGTCCCCGATACATTAGGCCTTATGAGGTGGTGCGCCAATAGGAAAGGTGGCTTATGAATTAGATCTACCTCTTGGTTTGGAGTCAGTTCACCCAGTTTTACATGTCTCGATGCGTCATAAATATGTTGGAAATCCTACTAGGATCATGCCAGTAAATGATGTTCAAGTGACAGAAAAGTTTATTTATGAAGAGGTACCCATTGCCATATTAGATAGTCAAGTACGGAGACTTCGAAATGAAGAAGTGGCCTTAGTTAAGGTGTCATGGCAAAATAACAACCGAGAAGAATGACTCAGGAAGCGTAAGAAAATATGAAATCCAAGTGTCCGCACTTATTTCAGCCCGGAAGACATTTAAGACAAAACATAAAGATTACGAGGTATGTATGCTTTCTTTTCATGTTTTTGGTCGTGTGTGGCCAATTTATAGTGCTATTGTGTTGTGGCCCTGTGAGACAATGTTATTATGGGTTGTTGTGATAGGATGGTAGTGCCATATTACAGGGGAAACTCTGGCGAAATTTTTGTTGAATCCCCGAGTGTTTAACATTCGAGGACGAATGTTCCAAAAGGAGGGAAGAATGTTACACCTTGGAAAATTCCCCATTAATGTACAGTGAATAGGATAGCGAAGAGAACGACGTATAAAATGTTGTGATACGAAAGAAATAGCATTTGATGATTCTAAATGAGATTTCAAAGATATTCGAAGTAAGAGAAGAAGGTTGTCAAGGAAACCAAAGGATATGTTGCGTGTCGGGTAAAAATTATGAGCGACGAATTAATGATGGCGTAATGATGTCTTGGAGAAGAGTGATAATGTCCCTTAGATTGGTATTGAGGTGTTAATCAAGTGTCAAGAAGATTCCATACGGATTGGAGATCAAACGAGTCGACGAGAACGAAATCGGAACAGCTGGGCATTATACGGCCCAACATACTGGCCGTATAAATTATACTAGCTGTATGTTAGGCCGTATATTTAGCTAAGATGGGAAACGTTCACTGGACCAAACATACGGCCATACATACGGCCCGTATGTTGGTCCGTATATCCTTGACGGGTCAAATTTTGTGTATTAATAAGGGACCCAAGTTCGATTTATTTCATTTCCCATTTTACTCCCCTTCTCTCTAGAACACTCTAGAATTATCTCCACTCTTCAACTACAAGAATCCAAGATAAATCGATGATCAACTACAGCAAACCCACAAAATCAAGTGTATGAAACCCAATAAAAGTTCATCTACACCAAGAAATCCCAAGGGAAGTGAGCTAGGGTTTTTGGTGCAAGAAGTGAAGTTCCACTCAAGGCGTATTCTACCATCATATAAGGTGAGTTTTATGATCATTCCATGTTGTTTAAGGTATTGGAAGGCTAAGACACTTGAATTGTAGAAAGATATAGAAAATGGGTCATAAAGGTGGGAATAGTGACATTGTTGAGTAAAGGTTTGGATTGAGTCATGATTATCGATATGTTGTGATTGTAAATATGTTATGAATGACATTTAGAATGTGGGATAATTATTATATGTGAGAAAATGCAATAATGAATGATGACCATGATTATGGGGAAATTGGAGTGAAATGGTGAAATGTGGTTAATGTAGATGAATGATGATTGTTGTTTGCGATATTGTGAATATTGTTATGAATGTTTGGGAGTTGATATAGAATATGGGAAAATTTGTATAAACAAAGGAAGTGCGGCCCAATTTTCTTTAGCTTTAGTAAGTACGTTTAAGTAATCAATTAGCTAATGTTCACGCGAATTCTCTTGAAGGTAGAAAGGGGGGCATCGAAGGAGGACAAGCAAGCGATAGATTAGTTAAACGAAAAAGGTATGTGAGGCTAGTCCTTTATTTCTATGGCATGAATCCTATGGCATGTTTTTTCCTTCTTTTCTATGAATCTTGTACATCCCGGAAAGGTAAGAGTCTATGTTCATGAATAGCTACATGAGATAAGAGATACATTACGAGCCCAATAATGATGATGATGAGATTAAGTCTAAAGATTCTAGAGTTCATGATATGATGTTCTTATATAGTTAATGATATTGTTTATTGTATACACTCACCTTATATACTATTTCCTTCAAGGTGAGGCAGAATACTTATAAATGCTCCATAATGGAATCGGGGGTTCACGACCTTATGTCACCCCGACATAGCCATAGTTGCCTTCAAGTTCTAATGTATGTTTTTAATGATAAATGTATAATGATTCTATGTTATGACATGTCTATGAGATGATCAATAATGTAAGTTATAATATGCCTATGCCATGTATGAAATGTTGAGTTATGATGGGTATATGACGATATGATTCCACCGTGTCTAAATAGCTGGACATGTCACCGCTAAGGCGGGCTGCTTATGATTCCACCGTGCCTAAATGGCTGAACATGTCACCGCTAAGGCGGGCTGCTTATGATTCCACAGTGCCTAAATTGCCGGACATGTCACCGCTAAGGCAGGCTGCTTATGATTCCACCACGCCTAGAAGGATAGACATGATCACCACTAGTGGGCGATATGAGATGGTACCCTGGATGCGGGAGGCCTGGATGTAAGCTAATGATTATCATACCGTACCTATATGGACGGGCAGCTTATACATATAAGCATACATGATATGATAATGATTATAAAGTAAGCCAGCAGAGATTATTTCTTTTATAATTGACAGTCAGATACAGTTGCTTCTTATTTGATGCTTCCTTTACCTCATTAACGTATTATTATCATTTATGCCTCTCATACTCAGTACAATATTCGTACTGACGTCCGTTTTCTTTGGACGCTGTGTTCATGCCCACAGGTAGATAGGGAGACGGTGCAGATCCGTAGGAGCTATCAGCATATTTACAGGAGCACTCCATTATTCCGGAGGTGCTAGTTGATTTATTATTTTGTATACATATTTGGGAACGACGGGGTGTTGTCCCATCCATATGTCTAGTACTCTAGTTGAAGCTCATAGATACACAGGTGTGGGTTATATGGTCTCACGAGGTTGCTATTATACTTATATATATATTACTTTGATAGCCGAAAGGCTTACGTATATAAAAGTATTTATGTTCTCAAATGAAAAATGATTTTCTTATGATTTGAGTATGAATTCGATAAAAAAACGCTTAAGGAGTTTGATGAGTAGTATAATGAATGGTACTCGGTGGTTAGCCCCGGGTACCCGTCACGGCCCCTAGTTGGGTCGTGACATTACGAAAGCCATCTAAAGTCATATACGTATTTCATTGATTATAGGTTTGGCATATTAATTGTGAAAAGTTCATAGTTGAGTTGCTTTGACGTCGTGAGGTATGTTAAGGCTGTTCCTTCTCTTCTTGGCTCCATATGTAGTAAGCGTGTAACGAACCTTATGACTAGAGAGTTGTCAAAGTAGAGATTATCATATTATTGCATAGTTTCTGAGTGTTATGTTATTCTTTCTGAGGGTCCATATCGCCTCCCTATGTCCTTGAGTTTATAGAGAGATAGGAGAGACATGTTACAGTATCAGTATTTTTCAGCATATGCATGATATACTGCATTATATACATATATTTTCTTTAGCCTTGCCACTTGGTCAGTGCGAAATTTTCTTTAGCCTGGCCACTTGGTCAGTGAGACATTTCTTTAGCCTGGCCACTTGGTCAGTGAGACAGATATGCCTGGCCTACGGGTCAATGAGACAGATTGCCTAGCCGACGGGTCAGTGAGACAAATTGCCTGGCCACTTGGTCAGTGAGATTTTACAGTTGCCTGGAAACTTAGTCAGTGAGATATATGATAGTATTATATTTCATTTCATATGAGAAAAGTCAGGTGAGATATTCAGGGCATTCTTTGGCCTCCAGATTATTACGTTTTTAGTTCAGTTTCAGTTATCTATCCCCTTACATACTCGGTATATTATTTTGTACTAACATCCCTTTTGCGGGGGGCACTGTATTCATGCCTACAGGTACAGATAGACAGACTGGTAGACCTCCCAGTAGGCAGGACCTGATATCAACTGATTAGTGAGCTCCCTTTGTTCGGAGTTTCCAGGTCTTTTGGAGTCTTTCTTTGTGACTACAAATTAGATGGATAGGCCGGGGTCCTGTCCCGACCATGATACAATTATGATTTCTTTGGAGGCTTGTAGACTAGTCCTGTATATAGTGTGTTATTGTGGTAGCCTCGCCGGCTTGTATATGTCTATTTTGGTATTGTTGGCTCTCTACGATCGTACTAGCTTCGTCGGCATACTCTCAGTTGTATGTGTATGTTTTGAGTGTGTGTGCCCAGTTCAGACGAGATAGCCAGTGTTTATATATATCCAATTTGTAGCCTTACCGGCTTGTTGGTATTGTCTGTGTGCAGGTAGGCCCCATCGGCCTATGTTGAGGACTACCCCTCTAGAGTTGCAGATTCATAGTGGTTCGCTCGAGCCGAGTGTAGCACCAGGTGCCTGCCACACCTTTCCAGATTTGGGGCATGACAAGAAGAGAGAGAAACTGAACATGGAGAAACATTTGAAGAGTTAGTGTGTAGGAGGTAAAGGGATAAACAAGAAGGAACGTTTCAATCTGGATATAAAAAAAAAGTTGGCTCCAAATAAAGAAGGTATTTGTGAAGAAAGAAAAGGACAATGATGATTGAGAGAGTGAACTACATTGAATAATAAGAGTACCAAAGGTGCATATATGTACTCACTAACATAGAGACTTACTAACCAAATTGAGCCTAAGAGAACATGGTCCTTATCCCTTCACACTTTATACCAAGCCTAAATCAGACCAAATATCGACCTAAATTCCATATCTTCCCTGGCAGTGTATATTGATATGTAACAACCCTTTGGTTTGGGTCTTATGACTTAAAGTGGTGCATGTCAATATTCCTCTTAAGGGTTTAACTATATTACATTATTAGAGCTTTTTGTACATATCCATGATCATGCAGTGTAACACTCCGCAAATCTGGGTTAGCTGTGAATACGTAAAATGAGTATTAATGTGACCTTTTATCAATATGAAGTAGGATGAGGTTGGGTGGAAATAATTATTTTAAGATCAAGACGAATAGTGGGGTGCATGAGCTTTGATAGAATCGACTAAGTTTATGAAAGGGAGTTTGGCACCTTGGGACTATCATTAGCTCACCCTAACTCCAAGAAGCGCTCCAAAGCTCTACGAACCTTGTCATCCGGTCATCTTCGGATCTAATCCTGCACACAAAATGCATCAAGTGTAGAGTGTGTACGGAAAGCACGTGTACCTAGCAGCATCATTGAACGACCCTAAACTATTGTGATGACGTGGGTTGGTACTTCCAATACTCCTCTTCTTGCTTAGTTAGTCTCAAATTCACAGTTTATAAGAATAAAAAAGTAGTTAAGAGTCACATTACCATCAAATCATAAAGTCCATTCCTTTCTAGAATAATCGTGAAGTTTCAACCTTTCCATCTTTTTGAGTCAAGAATAAGTGTAAAGATCCCATATTTATATCAATTATGTCAAGAATGAGCATAAAGATCACATCATTATATCCTTTAACACACAGATGGTATGAAATAAAGTCAACAAGCATACGTAGTATGAGATGTAAATAATGCATGCAATGCAAGTGAACAGTATGCAATGCAATGGTCATATGCACCGATATACACACGCTCCTACAGTAGGTTTCGTGTGACCAATGGGGAACTCATGAGGTCCATATAACCACCCAAAATACTAGATCTCCCAGATCACATATAGTCTCAGCCGTTTGGGTAAATCATCATAATCACTCCTTTTATGTAGCATATCCAATATCTGGCATCCCAGGCCCCTTTCTTGTCTTTCATGAATCAAATGCCAATAATATCATGAAAATATGAATGGATCTACGTACCCCATGCAAATGCACATTGTCAAGTATATATGTCCTTTCATAGTTTAGACGAGATGTGGAGTGATGAATGCAAATCAAGTCAATAATCACAATACTCGATAATAGTGGCCAACATATCCCAAATAAGCAGCAATCATACCAACCAAAATAGATTTAACCACCATTCCTCATGGCCCGAAGGCTAAACACATAATCCCTGTCACTTAACATATTTATTTCATGCTTTAGCTTCCCATATAGTTACACTGGTACCCGCACAAGTGCTCATCACCTCATGAGTACGGGACCCCTAATTCCCTATTACGCCCCTTAATTATTAACCAACACATAACACTACATATAAGGTCTAGTTTGTCTCAACTTGCCTGAATCCGAAGCCAAAGAGTCACTCCATGGCCTTCCCTTTCCTCTGAGCTTCTGAACGAGCCCAATCTGTTCAAATATAGTATCTACATAAGAATATGAGTCTAACCGTACCTATATTACCATATAAAGGATTCGGGTCCGAAAAGTCAACCTAAAAACCCGTCCCAAATCTCAAAGGTCAAAACAGTAATTTGATTGTGAAATCGAGTTCAACATAGGCAAAATAGTATTCTATGAGGTCACACAAATCCAACAATACTTATATTGCTATACTATAGTCCAGAACCCAAAAATGAACCTAAGAAGGTAACCCCGAGCCCACAAGGGTAAAATTAGAATTTAACCATAAATTCATCTTAGTTATAGTCTAGATAGTTCATATCTTAAAAATCATAAAGTTCTATTGACAAATGAATCCTCAATTTCATAATCTCAATAAAACCCACTTCCATGGAAACCCTTATTTCACTATTTAGAAATCATAGAATCATAAATTAATGGAAGAAATCATTTGTAATCTCTTAGATTAAGGTTTAGGACTTACCCCAATGAAGAAACTTGCAAACAGCACTTGAAATCACCTTAATCCGAGCTTTATAGCTTCTAATATGGGTTTAGGTGGGTGAATACAAAATGGAGGTTTTATTTTTGCCCAGTCACGCACTTCTTCTCGAGCGCGTTTGTGGACCACTTACCCGACCCGACCCAACTTTTCCTTTTCGCCATTGCGACCTAGGCCACCGCGATCATGACCCGCTTTCCCTTCCTTCATCGCGGTCGTATGACCCTTATCGCGATGAAGGAAACCAGATGACAGCTGAAGTCAATTTTCTAGCTTTCCCAAAATCCCGATCCAACACCCGAAACTAATTTCGAATCCCCCAGACATAAATCAAATATGCATTTATATCATAAAACATGCTATGAACTCGCTCGTGCACTCAAATTTCCCAAAAGAGGTCGTCTTGACCCGGTGTTGACCAAGGTAAACTCCAAAACATCAAAATCCCATGTTTCCAACCAAAGACCCAAAACACACTCGAACACCTCGGGATCCAAACCAAAAGCTCGAATTACTTAAAAAAATCACATTCCAGACCTAATGGAATCGACAAAACTTCAAAAATTACGCATCTACCCCCGATGTTGACTTTGGTCAAACATCTCCATTTTCTTAACTTAGAAGACTCAAATTTCACTTACACCAAACCAAAACCGACCTGATTGCCTCGAAAAGCACGTCACCCATCCCTAAAAGTCACAAATACCAAGATGAAACTACATAAAAGGTCTTTTGGGAAAAATAAAGTGAAAACCTCAAAATGACTAAGCGAGTGGTTATATCTAGTGAGCCAGGAGGGCTTCATCCCAGGCCTATAAATATGACCTTTAAACGATTTTATGTTATCTTCACCTTCAAGACATTGTTCTAAAGCCCTAAGTAGTCGATTTCTCCTCTCCTTATCCTCCCACATCGAGGTAAAATTGTTATAATGATTCCTAAGCATCTCTAATAGTAATTCATGATTAGTAATATTATTCTTCAACCAAAACATAAGATTTCCAAGATAAATCCTTCCCAAGAGCTCAAAGCTAGGGTATTGATGTTCTTCATCTGAGAAATAGTTTAGCTCGTTAGGTTGGAGCTATTATAGGTATTTAAGGCTAACTCTCTACGTGTAGGAACATTGTTGTTCTTCCCCACACCATGTTCTTCCATGGTTCTTATGAATTCATATCAATAGTAGAGTTATGCCCTAGTTTCCCAAGTAGGGGGAGATAGGTGGGATTAGATTAAAGTTCTAATCTTTATGTTACATCCGGCATTTTTGAATCTTCGGAAAATACGAAATAATTTTGAATTATAAGGAATAAGGTCAAATGGTGATTTGAATTAATATATGTGTGTGTTGTTTATGAAAATATTGATGTGGAAATACGAGAGGAGGCCAAGGGCAAAAATTGGAATTTTGGAAATTTGTTTCGGAAATTTGTTTCGGAAATTACAAACAAGAATTTTTTTCATTGGGCCAAATAAATGAAAAGAAAAATGAGGCCCAATATTTGGAAGGGTGGCCGACCACATAGTGGCCCAAGCCCATGATTTTATTACTTATTCATGTGCAAATTAATTATAAAAGGATCCTTGGCCTTAGAAGTTTCAAGAAGATAAAGGAAAAATCAAGAAAAAAAAAGAGGAGCAATCGGCTCCAAGAGAAAAACAAAAAAAAAAAAAAAAAAGAAGAAAATTTCCTAGCCTTCAATCTTCACCCAAAAATCTTGTTCTTCTTAAATTAGTAACAAGCTCAAGGTGCTCTCCAAGTTGGTATAATTTTCAAGGCAAGAAAGTGCTCCTTTTGGCAAGTGGAAAGAAAGTGGAAAAGGTAAGATTCTTACTTTTTATGTTGGAGGAATTATGTATATGTTGTAGCATATGTAGAGTATATGAGAATTATGGGAGTGTTGCATGCATGTGGTGGCCGTGTGGTGTGTGTTTGTGTTGTAACCGTGGGGAGTAGTTGGATGGAGGGAAATGGTTAAACTTGTTAGTATGTTGATTATGTTGTTATGGCCTTATGAAATCAATGAAAAGTATGAAGACTTTGTGTGTTGTGAGTGTGTGTGGGTGTGACCGTGAGCTATGTGAGGGAAGGAAGAAGTGAATTAAATTTTAGTTAGTTGTTAATAGCATCGTTGTGACCTTTGTGATGCAAATAAAGGTTTAATGACTTGAATTGGTATTGGAAGTGCTTGTATGTAATCATGAGAAATTATGTTAATTTTATATGATTTTTATATAAGTATGGGATTGAGGTTTTAAATGTGAATTATGATTGTTGTTAGTAAGCTTGGAAGGAAAATAATGTGATTTGGAAGTTTAGGAGAATTATAGTGTTGGTGGAAGGTTTGTATATTTTTGTATATCTTGTGTATATATTATAGATATGTTATGAAACGTGTCCGAATGATATTGTAATGATCTTGATTAGTAATGAATATGATCATGTTGGTATTGATTTGAAAATGCGAAGTCGGAATGAAAACTGTTGCATTATGTTGGAAAGTAGACTAGTTGCGTTGTATTGTGTCTTGTTGCGATTGTTGAGGTTGTTGATGTTATTGTTGGGTTGTTGTCGATTGTTTTGAGCCGAGTTGAATCTCGGGGGCGCTATACGTATAGGGGAGATGCTGCCCAAATTTTTATAGACAAGTGTTGGCTAAGATTGAAATTTTTAAGTCTCATGAATAGTAATTGGTAAAAGTGACCATTTGCAGTTTTTAGACGAAACGGGAATTGAGACTGAACGAGCGTAAGGCACGACTAATGTATGTAAAGCCTACCCTTCCTTCTTTTGGCATGTCCTAGTTACACCAGGTTAAGATCGGACCCTCGGGGATAATTCTGCTCTTGGGAATCCGAGTTTAATTTTGGGTACTATTCATTCAGCGCAATTGAAACATATTCTTTATATTTGGTTGAAAGAATGCTCAAACCTTCATAACTTTTGCTACTGTGTCCGAATCTCTCCGAAACTTTCATAGATGGCTTTATGGAGCCTAAAGTATGTGATTTGTGTCCGCCGCCTCGATTTGATTGGAGGTGGGCCCGCAAGCCCCGAGGCTTCCCTTATTTGATTTGTTTGACTTATTTCCGTCCGATATGAAAAGTAATCGTTTGCCTATGATCCTAAGGTCCTTTGAAATGTCCTATACCGTTATTGAACGTTTTGCGCTATGAGTGATACTAAATTTTCAGAAAATGACCTGTGAATTGTTTTTCGAAGGTTTTGTAGTTTGAAAGTTCGTAACTTCTATATATTAATTCTGATTGACTTGACACCTACTTCGAGCCTTCTGATGTCGGTATATGCATATATGTAATTATGTGTCGAGTCCTGTAATTTACTTTTGATATGCATATGGTTTCTGCACTACTCCGTTCGTGCCATTCATTATGATTTCGTCCGTCGGTACCCGGGCCGGCTTTGTGATCGTGCGCACTATACCATATTCGGAAGTATGATGTGTTATGGTTTCCGAGGCCTCGCCATAGGGCCGGTTACCGTCTATGGAGTTATGATGTGATATGGCATTTGATATGTTCTGATGATGTGAGATGTGTGTGATACGATTTGTTCGGAGTATGTACGGAGATTTGAAAACTTCTGGAGTATGATGTGTTGTGGCACCAGCGTCGGGGGTGGCCACGTTCCTAAGCCCTATGCATGATCTTATTTGCATTTTGTACATTTATCTTCCGCACAGGTTTGATCTGCTACTTTGATATTTGTTTTTGTGCCTTCTGACTCCAGCCACGATTGGGATTTCTGTACCTTCTGCTTTACATACTCAGTACTTCTTCCGTACTGACCCCCTGTTCTTCGGGGGCTGCGTTTCATGCCCGCAGGTACAGACGCTCATTTGGGTGATCCTCCGGTTTAGGCTACTCATTCTGCTATTTTGGAGAGCTCCCCTTGATCCAGAGCTTATCTTTTGGTATATATTTCCCGCTATGCATATTCTGTACATTTGTGACTGTTTGGGTACGGCGGGGCCCTGTCCCGTCATATGTTCGTATGTTCGGTTATGTTTGTAGAGGCCTGTAGTCATATTTGTGGGTCGTGGGTCCGGTGTGTTCATATGCGGTTCTGTTTTGCGTTCTTAAGCGGCCCATATGTTTGTATGTGTGTGTGTGCATTTGGGCGATGTATATTCCGCCACTCTTCTGATTTTGATATGACTATTCTGCACGGGCGACCGCTTAAGATAAATGTTCGTTCAATACTTGTACGACGTCTGCTATTAGTTTTTAGTTCGAACAACTTATGTTAAGTCTGAATGAGTCTTAATATGATGATCTGGTTTGTAAGTCTGTTTGGGGTGCCTAAGTAGGGCGCCAGTCGCGGCTCACGGGGCTGGGTCGTGACACTTTATCATCCGAATAGATTGTAGAGCTATTGTGCAACCTCAAGAATTCCATTTAAAGGGTGCTTGTAGTGGAATTTGAGGTATGTCTACTTTTTGAATATGTTTCGATGTATGTCTACAATTTTAAAATCCTCTTTTGAAGCTCATCTACTTTTGAAAATGTGTTTGAGCATGATTGTGTGTTAAAAACCTGTAACGACCCATTTGGTCTTTTAGGCTTTTTGACAATCTTACCCCTGTTAACCCTTGCCTTAGATCCAATAGAGCATGTTTGACTATAGGGACGGGTAGCATGGTTCCCTAGGAATTTCAGATTAGTCTTGAGGGAATTAGTGTCTTAAAGCGAAAAATCATTGACCAATAGTTGACTTTTGCGTAAACTAATATTTTTGGGAATTTTGTCGATTCCATGAGGTTCAGAGAGTCGTTTATAACTTGATGGGGTGATTGGTTTGATTCTCGAGGCACTCAAGAGCATTTTGGGTCCTTGGTTGGAAACCTAACTTTGGGGTTTGGGGAGTTAACCGGTTCAAAATGACCTTCGTTGGTAATTTTGATGGAACGGGTGCATTCGTAGCGTATTTTTATATTGGTAAGCATATCTGGTTTGTATCCAAGAGGTCTCTGATGAGTGTCAAGTTTTGGGTTGAACTTGGTGAAAAATTAGATTTTTGTTGCTGTCTGATGTCCCTCTTCTGCAGGTATGTGTGTGCATTTGCAGGTCCGCCTATGCAGGACTTGGCCCGTAGGTGCAAAGAACTTGCACACAAATCCGAGCTAGGGAGTTCATGGACTTTTCATCAGGTCATTACTTTGGATGCTTGGAGGGTGCATGGGATCACAATTCACAAAGCATTATCATGAAGATGGAGTCTTTGAAGATCATGGGAGGTCAACATAGGACAACCTTCAAGATTTGGGAGATAGCTTGGATGGAAGGCTTCAAGACCATCACATTCAAGATATGGAAGATAGTTTGTGAGTCTACTTGTCACGACCCAACCGGAGGGCCGCGACGGGCACCCGGTGCTAGCCCACCCGGGCTCCTCTTATCATACCTTTAAATTTACATCTAGGTGAACCACATACTAAATCGTACATTTCCGTTCATCAATCATACTAGTCCCATTGGACAACAATACCTTCATATCATCATTGGCATTTATTCCCATATCAATGTACATAAGCCGATGAGGCTAACAAAATGAAATCCAAAATATAGGCCGACAAAGCCAAACACATCTAACCATATACACATGTCTACGAGCCTCTAAGGAGAGTATGTCATATCATATAGGCGGGACAGGACCCTGCTATGCCCATAAATATGTACACAAAAGAATAAGTACAAAAAGTTATAGCTCCGAATGAAATGGATCTCCGCTAGAAATGTGGCTATGGGCCAAGTCTGTCTCCCTGGGCACCTGCGGGCATGACGCAGCATCCACAAACAAAAGGACGTCAGTACGAAGAATGTACTGAGTATGTAAAGCATGATCAATATCAATATAGAAGCATAACAAGCGACACGAGAAATAGCATTAGATGGGAGATAGTAGAATCAACGTCATAAGTACTTACTTTCTTTTCATAGAGACTTTCCATTTCTAATGCGTGGTTGTGTACATACATTCGAATTCGTATCTGTTTTCATATCCGTACTCATTTCCATTTCGTATCCATACTCGTATCCATATACATATCCTTATTCACAGTCATACCATATACATATTCTTATTCATATTCGTATCATGTTCGTATTCATACTTATATCTATATCATAGACATAACCATAGCATATACATAGCATTTACATAGCATGCCCGACCAAGAAGGTTCGGTGTTTCACGTACCCGACCATGGCTAGGCTCGGTTATCATACATACTTGGCAAACCAAGGCTCAAGGTTACACATACCTATCCCTACCAAGGCTTCAGGGTTATCTGTACCAACTGCAGTGGTGTGCGCGCGTTACATAAATATATACATATTCTACCCAGCCTTATAAGCTCGGGGTTCCATAATAGTCATACATAGATACACATACATAATAGCTCATAAGAATCTTTACTATTATCATCACTATCATTATCATCATTGTCACAACCCAGCTAGGGGTCGCGATGGGTACCCGGGGCTAGCCGCCGAGCACCACTCGTTCTACTACTCATCTTACTCATTTAATGCTCTTTTATCAATTTATACTCAAGACATAAGAAAATCATCTTTTCATTTGAGAACATAAAATACTTTTATATGCATAAGCCTCTCGGCCATCAAAATATATATATATATATATATATATATATATACATAGTAAAAATCTCGTGAGACCATCTAACCCACACAGCGTATCTATGAGCCTCTACTGGAATGCTAAACATGAAGATGGCACAAGACCCCGTCATGCCCAAAAATACATATACATGACTATATACACAAAAGAATAATCATAAGCACCTCCGGAACAATGGACTGCTCTCAAATCAGCTGACAGCTACTACGAATCTGGGTCAAGCTCTCCTCTCTGTCTCCCTGTGGGCATGAACACAGCGTCCAAAGAAAACGGACGTCAGTACGAATATTGTACTGAGTACGAGAGGCATAAATAATGAAATAAGACAATGATAAAAAGGAAATATCAATATGAAACATCTGCATCTGACTGTCAAATATAAAAGAAGTAATGCATACTGTCTTACTCATACTCATCGTCATATCATATACGCATAAATGAATAAGTTGCCCGCCCATATAGATGCGGTGTGATAGTGTATAAACTGCCCGTCCATATCGGATCGGTGTGATAATCATAACATTAGCCTGCGTCTAGGCCTCCCACGTCCGGGGTATCATCTCATGCCGCCCACTAGTGGTGTTTGCCCATGCCCTTTGGCCATGGTGTATACGCTGCCCGCCTTAGCGGTGATTGCCCGGCCAAATAGGCGCGGTGTTATATCATCATCATACATACTCATCATAGTATGCTTATCATAATATACTTATCATAGTACGTGCATAGGGCTCAGTAACAACTACACTATATCGGGGTGACGTAAGGTCGTGATCCCCCGATTTCATTGTGGAACATTCTTTGACATTCTGCCTCACCTTGAAGGAACTAACATTTAAGGTGAGTGTGAGCAATAAATAACATCATTATCATTATAGGATCATCATATCATACATTTTCGAATCCTTATACTTTAACTCATCACCATCATTATAGGGCTCATAACATGTCTGTTATCTTATAAAGCTATTCATAGACATAGGCTTTTAGCTTTCTGGAATATAGGAACTCATGAAGAGGAAAGAGAGTCATGCTATAGGATTCATGCCATTAGAAAGAAAGGACTAGCCTCACATACCATTTCCGTTTACTAATCTATCGCTTGCTTGTTCTCCTTTAGTGCGTACGTTCTACCTTCAAGGGAATTTTTATCGACATTAGCTAGCGATTATAAAAACAGCTTACTAACGCTAGAGAAAATTGGACGACATTTACTTTCATTTATGCAACTCTTCCCCTATTCTATATCAACTCTCAAGCGTTCATAACAACATTCTCAATATGATAGACAACACTCGTCATTCATTTACAATATCCGTATTTCACAATTTGTCTTCAATTTCTCCATAATCATGGCCATGGTTCATTGTTGCATTTTCTCACATAGGATACTTATTCCATGTTCTAAATGTCATTCATAACAATTTTATAATCACAAATTATCAATGATCATGGCTCAATTCAAACCTTTACTCAACAATGCTACTATTCATACTTTCATGACCCATTTCTTACATCCTTCTATAATCCAAGTGTTTCAACTCTTCCATACCCTAAATAACATGTAAATCCCGTAAAACTTACCTTAGATGTTGTAGGAACAAGTCTTGAGTGGTATTACTCTTCTTGCACCAAAACCCTAGTTTGCTTCTCTTGAAATTTCTTAACTTGGATGAACTTTGATGAGTTTCATACACTTGATTCACTTGGATTCTTAATATTGATCTTTGATTTCCTTTGTTTTCTTGTAGATGAAGAATGGAGAATATTCTAGAGGTTTCTAGAGAGAAGTAACGTGGAAATGAAATGAATTAATGAGCTTGGGTCTCCTTTTTAATGACTTAAAATCTGATTCGAAATGAACAGTAGTTGAAGTGCACAGTGGTCGTAAACCCAGTTTACGGTCCGTATTTCGGTTTACGACCCGTATTCTGTGGACGTATTAAAGCATAACAGAACCATAAAGTCAGGCTGAGGACATGGTGCTTTACGACTCAGTTTACGGGCCGTATTTCAGTTTACGGTCCGTATTTCAAGTCGTATTTAACCATTCAAGCATTTGACAGAAAGTTGAAGTTTTGGAAGTTGAAATACGACATGGCAGTTTACGGCGCGTAAACTACTTTACGGTCCGTATTTCATTTTACGATCGACTGGGCCGAAGTGAAAATCTGCAACTTTCACGTCTTCAGAACCTATAATTAGTCATTGTGGAGCATAACCTATCTCTTATTGCAATTGCCTTTGAAATCTTACTTAAGGTCGTCAAACGCCATTCCCTTCTGATTAAAACATCGTATACTCGTATTCTACGTTAGTCTATTCACTGTGCTAGATTGGAAATTTCCGAGGTGTAACATTCTTCCCCCCCTTTTGGAACATTCGTCCTCGAATGTTAAGTCATCGGGGATTCTAAAAAAAATTCGCCAGAGTTTCGCCTATAATATAGCACTACCATCCTATCATATCAACCCATAATATCATCGCCTCACAGGGCTACATCACAATATCAACATATCTATGGCCACACACGACCAAAAGCATGAAAAGTAAGCATATATACCTTATATCGTTGGTGTTGCATCTTGAATCTCTCCTGAGGGTTGAAATAAATTCGGGTACGTGGATTTTATCTTCTCTTCCGCCTCCCAAGTCATTTCTTCCCGGTTATTATCTCGCCACAAGACTTTAACCGAAGCTACCTCTTTATTTCGAAGTCTTTGCACTGTCTAGAATAGCAATAGGCACTTCTTCATAGGTTAGCTTTTCTGTTACTTGCACGTCATCTATCAGGACAATCTTTGTGGGATCTCCAACACACTTGCGGAGCATCGAAACATGGAAGACTGGATGGACTAGTTCGAGCTCCGAAGGCAAGTCCAATTCATAGGCGACATGACCCACCTTGCGGATAATTTATAGGGTCCAATATATCTAGGACTTAACTTCCCTCTCTTGCCAAATCTCATCACCCCTTTCATTGGCGACACTTTCAAAAATACCCAATCATCAACCTAGAATTCCAAGTCTCGTCGGCGATTGTCCGCATAAGACTTTTGGCGACTTTGAGCTGTCAACAATCGATCTCAGATCACCTTAACTTTTTCCACCACTTGCTGAATCAATTCGGGGCCTACTAGCTGTACTTCTCCTATTTCAAACCATCCGATTGGGAATCTACACTTTCTTCCATATAGGGCTTCATACGGAGCCATTTGGATACTGGAATGGTAGCTATTGCTGTATGCGAATTCGATTTGCGGCAAATGGTCAGCCCAACTACCACCGAAATCTAGCACACATGCTCGTAGCATATCTTCCAAGGTCTGAATAGTACGCTCGGCCTGTCCATCGGTTTGCGGATGAAATGCCGTGCTAAGCTTCATTTGAGTGCCTAGACCTTCTTGGATGGACTTCCAGAACTTGGCTGTAAACTGCGTTCCTCTATCTGTGATAATGGATAATGGAATACCATGAAGTCGCACAATTTCTTTGAGATACAACCTCGCATAGTCTTCTGCTGAGCAGGTGGTTCTAACTGGAACAAAATGGGTTGCTTTCGTCAATCTATCCCCGATCACCCATATAGAATCATACTTGCCACGGGAACGGGGTAACCCCGCAATAAAATCCATGTTGATTACTTCCCATTTCTAAGTAGGTATTTCAATTGCTTGCAATAAGCCTCCTGGCTTTTGATGTTCAATCTTTACTTGTTGGCAATTTGGACACTATGCTACAAATTCTGCTATATCTCTCTTCATGTCGTCCCACCAATATATTTGCTTAAGGTCATGATACATCTTGGTTACACCTGGGTGAATAGAATATCGGGAACAATGTGCTTCTTCTAGAATTCGTCGGCGTAATTCTGCCACATTCGGCACACATAGCCTGCTTCGGTATTTAAGAATTCCATCCATAGAAACTTCAAATGCAGACTTCTCTTTTCCATGAGATATGTCTCTGTAATGGCACAGTTTAGGATCCTCATACTGGTGCTCTTTCACTTCCATGTTCAAGGATGAGACTGTGGGATCATTAATACTAATCCCTGCATTACCCGAATCAATTACACGTACTCCAAGATTAGCTAGTTGATGGAGCTCATGAACTATCTCTTTCTTTTCTGGAGGGATTTCGCATAAATTGCCCATTGATCGGCGGCTAAGCGCATCGGCTACTACATTCGCTTTTCCTGGGTGGTATAAAATGCTAACATCATAATCTTTCAGTAATTCTAACCACTGCCTTTGCCACAGGTTCAACTCCTTTTGCTTGAAAATATATTGAAGACTCTTGTGATCGGTGTAAATGTCAACATGCACACCATACAAGTAATGTATCCATATTTTAAGGCATGCATAACCGTAGCCAATTCGAGGTCATGAGTTGGATAGTTCTTTTCATGTTTCCGCAATTGTCTTGCAGCATATGCAATAACTCTACCGTGCTGCATTAAGACACACCCTAATCCAACACCGGAAGCGTCACAATACACAACATAGCCATCTGACCCTTCTGGAAGTGTTAAGACCGGAGCTGAGGTTAATCTGTCTTTGAACTCTTGAAATATGCGCTCACAAGCATCATTCCACTGAAATTTAGCTGACTTCTGGGTTAGCTTCGTCAATGGGGCCGAAAGAGATGAGAATCCCTCTACGAACCTTCTATAATAACCCGCCAACCCTAGAAAACTACGAACTTCTGTAGGCGTCGTAGGCCTTGGCCAAGCCTTCACAACTTCAATTTTCTGAGTGTCGACTCGGATGCCATCATCTGAAATAACATGGCCCAGAAATGTTACAGAATTCAGCCAAAACTTGCACTTTGAAAATTTTGCATACCATTCTCGGGCTCGAAGAATGCCAAGAACAATACGTAAATGATCTGCATGTTCTGATTCTGTGCGAGAGTATACCAAGATATCATCGATGAACACTATCACGAATAAATCCAAGAGTGTCCTGAATACATTATTCATCAAATTCATAAACATGGCCGGAGCATTAGTTAATCCAAACGACATCACCCGGAACTCATAGTGGCCATATCTCATTCTGAATGTTGTTTTGGGAATATCCGCTTCTTTAACTCTCACTTGATGATAACCCAATCTCAAGTCTATTTTTGAAAACCATTTGGCACCCTGTAGCTGATCAAATAAATCATCAATCCTCGGAAGAGGATATTTGTTCTTTATCGTCACCTTGTTCAATTGCCTATAATCAATGCACATTCGTAGGGATCCGTCTTTCTTTCTCATGAACAAGACTGGGGCTCCCCATGGTGATGAACTGGGTCTAATAAACCCCTTTTCAAGCAAATCTTTCAGCTGTGCCTTTAGCTCTTTCAATTCTACCGGATCCATTCGATACGGAGGAATATAAATAGGCTTGGTGTCCGGCAACACATCAATAAAGTGAAATACGGACCGTAAAGTGGTATACGGCCCATAAATTGCCATGTCGTATTTCAACCTCCAAAACTTCAACTTTCTGTCAAATGTCCAAATGGTTAAATACGACTTGGAATACGGACCGTAAATTGAAATACGGCCCGTAAACCGTGATCGTAAATCACCATGACCCCCAGCATACCTTTCTGGTTCTGTTATGCTTAAATACGACCACAAAATATGGCCCGTAAACTAGAATACGGACCGTAAACTGGGTTTACGACCACTGTGCACTTTCGACGACTGTTCATTTCAGATCAGATTTTGGGTTATTAAAAAAGGGGACCAAGTTTATTATTTCATTTCATTTCACTTCTACATGACACCCCTTCTCTCTAAAACATCTCTCTACATTTATTTCACACAAATTCAAGGATTATTAGTGATCAACAACACAAACTAAGTAAATCAAGTATAAGAAAACCCATTAATGGTCATTCAAGTCAAGAAATCTCATTGGAGGTAAACTAGGGTTTTTGCTCAAGTGGAGTATTATTAACCAAGGCTTGTTCCTGCGACATCTAAGGTAAGATTCATGATGTTTCTATGTTGTTTAAGGTATTTAAGAGTTGAAATACATGGATTGTAGAAAGGTATGGCAAAATGGGTCATGAATGTGGAATAGTACCATTTTGAGAAATAGTTTGAATTGAGTTATGAGTCTTGATGTATTGTGATGTAAATATGCTATAAATGATGCTGAGAACATGAGATGAGCAATGTACGTGAATGGACATAGTCGTGTGTTATAGCCATGGATATGAGTAATTGAAAGCAAATTAAGAAATGTGGATAATGCGGATGAATAATGGCTATTGCTATGGTGTTGTGAATGTATTATTGACGTCTGGGAGTTGATATACATTATGGAGGAATGTCGTATAAATAAAGGAGATGCTGTCCGATTTTTTCTAGCTTTGGTCATATATGCTAGCTATCGATTCTAATGATAGTATGACTTTAATGAAGGTAGAAATGCTAGCATTGGAGGAGAACGCGCAAGTGTAGAATAGTTGAACGGAAAAGGTATGTAAGGCTAACCCTTCTTTCATAAGGCATGGTTCTTTGGCCAAATATCTAAATCTTCTATGAGACTATGATGTCCTTCAAATGACTTGATCTTCCGAGCTAGTAAGCTCATGATTCTTGATACGCCACGATTGTACAAAATCCCTCGTATGACGAGTAAGCCTATAAAGATAAGTGTGATGAATGAAGATAATAGTATAATGATGTTGATGACGATTATGAAAATGATGTAAATAGTAAAGATGCTTATGAGCTATTATGTATTTGCTTCGCAATTGGGAAAACTGGTAGCAAGTTTTGTGATCCTTTCTTACTTATCTCGCAACAGAATAACTCAAAAGAAAAAGCATGAAATCCAAATGACAAAAGAAAAATAAAAGATAAAGATGAAAAGAGGTTAACAAAAGGATGTCCCCTCCGAGAAAGAAAAGAACGGGGAAAACTTATCTGAATGTTGTAGCCAGCTCCAATGATTATGACATGCATTTGGCTTAATCAGTCTGTTTTGTCAATCCTAATTATTCATAAACTCTTACTAACCTTTTGAATTCGAAACCGAATGTCTACACCCAACAACTGCGTCAAAATCAAGGCCTTCATACAACTAGTGGCGCCCGAAGGTTTTTTACCAACAAGTCTCACTCGTTTTCAATTCTCTCAAATCACTATCGCCTTACGGTGCCCGTGGGGGTTTTCACTAGTAAGACTCTCTCATTTTTATTTTTCATCTCACCATCGCCTTATGATGCCCGTGAGGATTTTCACCAATAAGACTTTCTCATTTTCATCATCATTTTTTTTATTTCCCTTATGCTGATGCCACAAGTGATGCCCACGATGCGAATGCCTTATACTCATAGTTTGTTCAGCCTTGACATTCTTAATGATTGATCTGAAGGTCTTTTGTTTGGTGGCTTTTGGATAGGGTTGGAAATAAAGGATGGCATGGAGGCTCAAAGACAATACAAAAGTAATAAGGGATGAGACTTACAACGTTTGGAATCGACTCAAAAGAAAACAATAACTTCTGTCCCAGTTTCTTCGAAACGGGAAATTTGGATTTTCTTTGGTTGGACCAAACCCCAGAATAGGGTTGCCTATGTATATTGTCGAGACAAGAATCAGGTCAGACGTAGTTCCAAAATGTTTTTATTTTTTAATTTATTTCCCTTATGCTGATGCCACAAGTGATGCCCACGATGCGAATGCCTTATACTCATAGCTTGTTCAGCCTTGACATTCTTAATGATTGATCTGAAGGTATTTTGTTTGGTGGCTTTTGGATAGGGTTGGAAATAAAGGATGGCATGGAGGCTCAAAGACAATACAAAAAGTAATAAGGGATGAGACTTACAACGTTTGGAATCGACTCAAAAGAAAACAATAACTTCTGTCCCAGTTTCTTCGAAACGGGAAATTTGGATTTTCTTTGGTTGGACCAAACCCCAGAATAGGGTTGCCTACGTATCTTGTCGAGACAAGAATCAGGTCAGACGTAGTTCCAAACTGTTTTTATTTTTTAATTTATTTCCCTTATGCTGATGCCACAAGTGATGCCCACGATGCGAATGCCTTATACTCATAGCTTGTTCAGCCTTGACATTCTTAATGATTGATCTGAAGGTCTTTTATTTGGTGGCTTTTGGATAGGGTTGGAAATAAATGATGGCATGGAGGCTCAAAGACAATACAAAAGTAATAAGGGATGAGACTTACAACGTTTGGAATCGACTCAAAAGAAAACAATAACTTCTGTCCCAGTTTCTTCGAAACGGGAAATTTGGATTTTCTTTGGTTGGACCGAACCCCAGAATAGGGTTGCCTACGTATCTTGTCGAGACAAGAATCAGGTCAGACGTAGTTCCAATATTTTTTTTCTTGTTGTTTTTTTTTGGGTTTTTTCGTTTTTGTTTTTTTAATATTTATGAAAAGCTTGATTCCAGACGAGGGTTGCGAAAGAAAAATAAACTATGGCTCAAAAGGGGTACCAAGGGATGACATAATGTATAGGTAGCAGAATAGAATGCCTTCATCGTATCAACCCTTAAAAAATATCAAGCACCAAACAAGTAATCCAAAGATAGGGAGATGAAAATCATATATAATATCTTTTCACTGCATCTGCATTGATGGCAGTTTCAGACATTTTTCCTTCTATGTCTGTCAGATACAAAGCACCATTGGGCAAAACCTTCTTCACCATGAATGGCCCCTGCCAATTTGGGATGAACTTTCCTTTGGCCTCGACCTGATGTGGAAGAATCCGCTTTAACACTAATTAACCCACTTCGAAATGTCTGGGACGTACCTTTTTGTTGTGTGCTCGTGCTATCCTTCTTTGATACAAATGACCATGACATACCGATGTTAATCTCTTTTCGTCAATCAGACTCAATTGCTCTAAATGGGTTTTGACCCACTCATCATCATCAATTCCAGCTTCCTCAATGATTCGAAGGGACTGGATTTCAACTTCTGCAAGTATAACCGCTTCGGTCCATATACCAACAAATAAGGAGTTTCACCTACTGAAATGCGAACAGTTGTGCGATAACCCAATAAAGCCAAAGGAAAATTTTCATGCCATTGTCTCAAACCTTGCACCATTTTGCGGAGTATCTTTTTAATATTCTTATTAGCAACTTCCACAGCCCCATTTGCCTTCGGACGATATGGAGTTGAATTTCGATGTGTAATCTTAAACTGCTGACATACCTCATGCATCAAATGACTGTTGAGATTCGCCGCATTATTTGTAATCATTGTCCTCGGGATCCCGAACCTGCAAATGATGTTGGAATGAACGAAATCCACCACGGATTTTTTAGTCACCGACTTGAGAGTTACTGCTTCCACCCACTTTGTAAAGTAATCGATGGCCACCAAAATGAACCTATGCCCATTGGACGCTTTCGGCTCAATTGGCACGATCACATCCATCCCCCAAGTTGCAAAAGGCCATGGAGCAGACATTGTGTATAATTCTGAAGGAGGAGAATGTATCAAGTCGCCATGTACCTGGCATTGATGACACCTACAAACGAAACGGATGGAATCCCGCTCCATGGTGAGCCAATAATAGCCTGCTCGAAGAATTTTATTTGCCAAAACATACCCGTGCATGTGCGGTCCACAAACTCCTAAATGTATCTCAGTCATCATAGTTGAAGCCTCTTTAGCATCTACACACCTCAAAAGTCCTAAATCTAGAGTCTTTTTATACAAAATTCCTCCACTTAAGAAAAATCTGCTTGCCAGTCGTCGAATAGTTCTCTTCTGGTCACTAGTGGCATGTGCTGGATATTTCCCCGACTCGATGTATTCTTTAATATCATGGAACCAAGGCTCACCGTCAAGTTCCTCTTCGACTGTATTGCAATAAGCATGTTGATTGCGAGTTTGTATGTGTAAAGGGTCAATGTGAGCCTTATCGGGGTGCTGGAGCATTGAAGACAAGGTGGCCAAAGCATCAACAATCTCATTATGAATCCTAGGAATGTGCTTAAACTTTACTGTTATGAACCGTATGCAAAGAGCTCTTGCAAACACTATCAATATAGTATAAGCTTCAAATCACAGGTTTCCCACTCTCCTTGAACTTGGTGGACTAGCAAGTCTGAATCCCCCAATACCAATAATTCTTGAATCCCCATGTCGATAGTTAACCTTAAACCCAAAATGCAAGCTTCATACTCCGTCATGTTGTTGGTACAATAAAATCGAAGCTGGGCTGTTAGAGGGTAATATTGTCCTGATTCCGAGATAATAACGGCCCTACCCCAACTCCCTTCATGTTAACAGCCCCATCAAAAAACAACTTCTAACCCGGATCGTTATCCGAAATTACCTCCTCGAGGCATGACACTTCTTCATCAGGAAAGTACGTTTTCAATGGCTCATATTCTTCATCCACTGGGTTCTCCGCCAAATGGTCTGCCAAGGCTTGGGCCTTCATCGCGGTCCGAGTCACATACGAAATGTCAAACTCCGTGAATAATATCTACCATTTTGCAAGCCTGCCCGTGGGCATGGGTTTCTGAAATATATACTTCAAAGGATCCAAGCGGGAGATAAGATAAGTAGTGTAGGACGAAAGATAATGTTTCAACCTTTGTGCAACCCAAGTCAAAGCGCAACACGTCCTTTCTAGATGAGTGTACTTCTTGCTGAGATAATAGATTGCATGTTCCTTCTTTCCTGTAACATCATGTTGACCCAATACGCAACCAAAATAATTGTCCAGAACCGATAGGTACAATATTAAAGGTCTCCCAGGCTCGGGAGGAACCAATACAGGTGGATTCGATAGATACCTCTTGATTTTGTCAAACGCTTCTTGGCATTCGTCAGTCCATTCAATTGCAGCATTCTTCTTTAACAACTTGAAAATGGGCTCGCAAGTTGTTGTGAGTTGAGCAATAAATTGACTAATGTAATTCAACCTCCCAAGTAGGCTCATTACCTCGGTTTTGTTCTTTGGCGGTGGTAACTCCTGAATAGCTTTGATCTTTACAGGATCCAATTCAATACCATGCCGACTGACTACAAACCCCAAAAGTTTCCCTGACGGGACTCCAAATATACATTTCGCTGGATTGAGCTTAAGATTGTACCTGCGAAACCTTTCGAAATATTTCACCAAATCCTTGACATGGTCAGACTGCTTTCTTGATTTAATGATCACATCATCCACATATACTTCAATTTCTTTATGCATCATATCGTGAAATATGGTGGTCATCGCCCTCATATATGTTGCCCCAGCATTCTTCAACCCAAACGACATGACTAGATAACAATATGTACCTCATTCTGTGATGAAGGATGTCTTCTCTGCATCATCATCATCCATAACGATCTGGTGATACCCTGCGTAGCAATCTACAAAAAACGTAATCTCATGCTTAGCACAGTTGTCTAACAAAATATGGATATTGGGCAATGGAAAGTCGTTCTTCGAGCTTGCTTTGTTTAGATCATGATAATCCACACACACACGCGTTTTGCCATCCTTCTTCGGAACGGGGACAACATTGGATAACCAAGTAGGGTATCGAGCGACTCGAATGACTTTTGGCCTCAATTTGCTTTTCGATTTCTTCTTTAACCTTCACACTCATGTATGATTTTAGTTTCCTTAATTTCTGCTTTATAGGAGGGAATGTGGGGTTGGAAATTTGTGAACCACCAATTTAGTGCTTAAACCCGGCATACCATCATAAGACTATGCAAAAACATCCTTATATTTTAAAAAAGCCTGGATTAATTCTTTATTGGAATATGGTTGAACATGCACACTTAGCTTAGTTTCCCTGACATTATCTTGATCTCCTAGATTGATTGCTTCGGTTTCATTGAAATTAGGGTTCGTTTTATCTTCGAAGTGTTTCAAATCCCTGCTTATTTCCTTAAATACGTCTTCTTCATCACATTCAGCTTCTTGGTTCATTGTTTCATGGTTAGGTCAGATTTTAAGATCATGCTGAGAATTCCGCATGCATGTCATATCATTAGAACCAGCACAAACAGAATTATACAAAAGAAAATAAACAAACACATTAGAATTTACGGAAAAGACAAATTGCATTTCATTCAAAGGAAGGATAGAAGGGTTTGAACAAGCGAAAAATAAAAATCTGAATGACAACCCTGGAATAACTCGGATAACGGAAAGGAAAACAAAACAGACTACCAAAAGTCCTTCCTGGTTGGGAGAGGAGTGACTTCCCAATTGCTGAGTTGGACATCAGGGCCAATGAATTTCACATCCGTGTTACTGGGACCCCCTCCAATTTCAACCACATCAGCTTCAACAAACAAGTTCTGGAAACACCCAATCAACCCAAAATCCACGTCCAGTACTGGCTGGGAAAAACTGATGGTGTTCTTGACGAAGGACTTGTAGATCGGTGGCACATGCTTAGTAAGTGACCATGCTTCTTTTTTCCGCTTTTTAACCCTTTTTTTTATCTTCAGCCGTTGGTTTGAACCCCAGACCAAATGGACCTGGACTCTCACGTGGACACACTGGATAAACCATACCTTGTAGAGAGGCCCCCAAGCCTTTTCCTGGCTCAAAACCATGTTTCAACATTTCATTTACCACCATAACAGATGTTGGAGGCAATTGCGGTCTCAGAATGGGTTTCCCTTCAGGGATCTGCGCAGCTACCACTATCTCAGAAGCTTGATACACCAGTGTTTCATTAGCATTATCCACTTCAATAAAGGGAACAATGGAGTCTTTATAAATGGACAAATCCCCTTCACGGTGAACGATCACTTCCTGCCTATCATATTCAAACTTGATCATCTGATGCAATGTGGATGGGATTGCCCCAGTCATATGTACCCACGGTCTTCCAACAACATATTATAGGAGGCATTGATGTTCAATACTTGAAAATCTATGGTAAAATCAGCAGGCCCTATTGTAAGCACAAGATTTATCTCACCGATAGAATCAGTCTTCACTCCATCAAAAGCTTTAACACACACATTGTTTGGTCGAATTCTTTCAGTACTTACATTTAGTTTTTGTAAGGTTGACAGAGGACAAATTTTTGCACCAGAGCCCCCATCAATCAAAACTCTAGTGACATAGGAATACTCACATTTTACAGTAATATGAAGGCTTCGGTTATATCCAGTACCTTCAACGGGTAGTTCATTACCTGAGAAGGTAATCCTATTTACCTCAAAGATCCTCCCAGCAATTTTCTCCAATTTATTAACTGTAATCTCAGTAGGGACATGGGCTTCATTCAGAATCTTAAACAAAGCTTTGCGGTGTTCATCTGAGTGTATTAATAAAGACAACAAAGAGATTTGAGCAGGGGTTTTCCTTAATTGCTCCACAATGGAATAGTCTGGCAATTTCATCTCTTTCAAGAACTCTTCAGCTTCTTCCTCTGTTACTAGTTTCTTAACGGGTATTTGGCCCTCCCTCACCTGGTTGGTTTTCCTTAACTCTTCCGGAGCGAAGCATCTTCCTGAACGAGTCAGGCCCCCAACTTCGTCTACCACTTCGATGATTTCCTTCCCTTGGTAAGTCACCATAGGCTGATTATAATTCCAGGGAACCACCTTAGCATCAACTATTGGCAGTTGTGTCACTGGCTTAATAATGATAGGGGTGGTGAACGCCCCTTTGACAGTTAAAATAGGACTGCTCGACACCCTTGGCACGATCAACTTTGGTTTTCCCTAACTTTCCCCAACCTTCTCTGGAGCTTCTTTCACAATCAATAAGGGTTTTATCGCGTCTGACTGGATTGGCCTCTTTGTAACCTCATTTAACCCCAAAGATGTCGTTTTTGCGGAATCTGCCACATTTACTGATTTCTCCACGCCTGCTTCAATCTTCATGATAGGATTGTACGGAACATCAGACCATCACTACCATAGATCAACTCCAACATGTTTGTTTCTTTATGATTTGGTAGTGGGTTTTGATTGATATTCAGTATGTCTGCATTTTGCACCATAATTTGTTGCGTATCAATCAAATCTTGGATTGCTTTCTTCAAATACAAACATTTCTCTATATTGTGTCCCGGGGTATTAGAGCAATAAGCACATCTTTGAGAGTAATCAAGATTTTTCGGAGGCGGGTTTGGGATCCTTCCTTCAATTGGGCTTAAAACATTTAATGCCCTCAGCTTCTGAAACAAATCAGCATATGATTCCCCAATGGGAGTAAAGTTATCCTTGACCGCATTTGCCTTTTTGTACTCTAGCCTGGGCTAAAATTTGGATCTGGGAGGGCCTTGGTAAGTGTGTGGAGGTGGAGGACGGACTTGCGGGGTCGGTGCGCGCCATTGTGGGTAACAAGGGGGCTGGACATATGGTTGCGCACTGTATATGGGGAACTGAGGGGACGGAATGGAATATTGTGTGTTTTGGGGAGGGAAGTAGTGTTGTGGGTAATTATATGGATCTTGGGTATAGTTTTGGGGTTGGGGTTGAGTGTATTGGCGAGGCGGGCCCCTCGGGTTTCGCCGTGGCCCAGGCGCAACTATAGCTACATCTTCCTTTTTCTTCTTTCCAGCAAAACTCCCTGAACCATTTTGAATGGCTTGGGTTGTTGCTTTCAACGTGGTAAAGCCGACAATGCCTCCTGTTTTGATTCCTTCTTCTATTATTTCTCCCATTTTAATGGCCTCAATGAACGGTTTTCCTAGAGACGAAATCATGTGTTGATAATATGTCTTATCTTGTGCCTGGAGAAAAGTCTCCACCATCTCTCCTTCTCTCATTGGTGGCTTTACCCTTGCAGCTTGTTCACGCCAACGAATCGCAAACTCCCTAAAACTTTCGGTAACTTTCTTCTTCAGGTTGGTTAGAGACTTTTTATCAGGAACCAGATCAATATTGTACTGAAATTGTTGCACGAACTCATTTGCCATATCATCCCACGTATGCCATTTCACAATGTCCTGATCAATAAACCATTCTGAAGCTAAACCAGTCAGACTCTCCCCATAGTAAGCCATGAGCAATTCCTGATTACCCCCAGCTCCTCTCAATTGGTTGCAGTATCTCCTCAAATGAGCTATGGGATCACCGTGCCCATCGTACTTGTCAAACTTTGGTGTCTTAAACCCCGGAGGTAAGTGAACACTCGGGAACATACACAAATCACTGTATGAAACGCTATTATAGCTTCTTGATCCCTGCAAGTTCTTCATAGCTTGTTCTAGACTTTTCATCTTCCTAACCATTTCGTCATGCTCTACATTCTTAGTAGCAACCCCATACTCAGCGCCAAGATGCGTAACCACATTCTTAGCAGGACCTCCATATTCATGGCCAAGATGCGTAACCGCATTCTTAGCAGGTCCTTCAGAATCGATTGGAGGACTAAAATGTAGAGTTTGATGATAAGGATCAGGGGCCCCAAATGCAAAATCGGGTGCAAAATGCTGCTCTTGACGGATGTCAGATGGTGGCTCAGAGTTTGACCTTTGATTAACCGCAGGTTGCGGTATTGTGTAAATAGGCCTTACATTTGCAACATGCTTAGGGTTAGACAGTGGGTATGTGTAGGCAGGCCCAGTGGTTGCGATCCCGAAATGATCGGTCTTAATTGGTACCCTTGGAGGACGACCTACAGAAGTTTCCGCCGTATTGGGAAAATTGGTGTAATGATCGAACCCAGGTAGGTATAACGGGTCTTCTGCAGTAGATAACGGTGCTTGTGAGTATGCCTGTGCGGCAGAAGTGATGTCGGGGAACCTAGCGATGGCAGATTCTTGTTGAGCCACCCGTTCTGTTTCATCCCCCGTGTTGATCATCGGTAGCGAAGTCCCTTCCGTCATTCCGTTACTGCCCTTTGACCTTGTGAAATAATGATGCGTTGCCAGTATGGCCACAAACCAACCACTTTTACCTTAACTCTTCTCTGTAAAACAGCCAATGTTAGGGTTAAGTAATTCATTCATATGCATGTATCAATTCTACCATGGCAGGCCCTATGTCTCATCCCGTCTTATCTAGGTGCAACCTCGCTCTTTTTTTTTTTTTTTTTTTTTTTTTTTTATGACAGCAGTCTACTGTGACCCAGATAGCAAAACTCAACAAATTTGCCCAACATTGGACTTGAAAAACCAAAGCTAGAGTGAATTGTCTAAATGCCCTGTCACCGATTCGTGGGTACATTTAATTTATGAAAAGGACTCTGCGAAGTGACTTAGTATCTTTATTGTTGTGACAACTAACCTGGCACAAATGGACAAAAGGACTACACAAATGACACAAATGAACCTCTCAAACCTGAGAAGGTGGGGCCGAACTCGAGGAGAGTTGCCTACGTATCTCACGGACGGTGAGAATCAGGCTCGCGTAGTTCGTATAAACTCAAAAAAAATGGCGATGATATTTGACTTTTTTTCAAAAAGGGTAGGGCCAAACAGGTTTTTTTTTTTAAATGGCCCAAAAGTCAGTGATATTTATCTCTCTCGAACCCCCTTGGTTATCCTAAAGCCGGTCAACAATCAGGCACCTTCCAAGTATATTACAATTAGCATATTGGATGCACATGTTGGTCTGATAAAAGTTCGCCTGTCCTAGTCAGACCCGGCCCCTGTGCCGAGTCCCACTAAGTCAAATGCACGAGATGCAGATAAGCGTAGCCTACTAGGGATACCAGTTCTGCGTTTTCAGTTCTGCTAGGTTTAAGACATAATTGCAAAGGTGTCTAGACTGAGTCACCCGAGCGGACAACTCGAGCCGGGGAGGGGCAATACTGTCGGTAGCAGTGTTATTCCGACTTTATTGCTTAGCCTATCCCGCCTAACATGTGTGACTAAAATCCTCCACCGGGCGCCAAGACGCTCCGGCTTTATCTTGACAGAAAGTTAGGAGGATGCATAACTGCATTCCTGTGCCCGTGTGTGAAGTGTTTCAGAGACTCAGAAGGGTGCGTGAGAGAAGACTTTTTATAATACAGTTCAACAACATCAAAGCGGTAAATGAGTGGCAATTAGCACATTAGGCCAAAAACATAATATAAATCCAAATATTAATAATAAAAGCCAAGTATAAGGCAATATCACAAAGCTCGAATTCTGGTTAGTCCCCAGCGGAGTCGCCAGAGTTTTCACACCCCTTTTTTGCGCCCCCGCGCTATAAACGCACAAGTTTTTATTATTAAAGGGTTTTTCCATTTGAAGTGACAGTTTTGAAAAGGGATTATTTTATTTACAGAGTCGCCACTTGGAATTGAGTTTTGGTGTTCCAAGTCACCTTATGAATCCCTAATCAAAAGGAAATCACTCGTTTATTATGGTCCGCGAAAACAAAAGACAGGGTAAGGAATTCTGTTGACTGGGGAGAAGGTGTTAGGCATTCCCCGAGTCCCGTGGTTCTAGCACGGTCGTTTTATCTACTTATACTTAGCTTAAATCATTTTTGGATATATTATGTATCTGAGCTTTGATTTGCTCGTACGTTTATTTATTGAAATTTTTACCTTTTTTGGTCTTAATTCGGATGCGTAACCGCATTCCGGATCTTTTAAGTGTCTCAAAATAAGATGCATAACTGCATTCTTACTAGAATAAATTAATTATTTAAAAAAAAAAAGTTCGGCCAAGGTACGTAACTGCATCCTTGAGTTATTAGGGTGTCTCGGAATAAGAAGCGTAGCCACATTCTTAATCGAAACAAACATCTTAAAACACGCCTAAAGCTCATCTAGCGTTAAATGCAATTATTTGTCTCTGAAATTCGAGACTTATTATTCGGTTATTATTAATTCGTTTTTAGTCATTTTCACTCTTCGACAACGAATTTTGAATAAATGCGCAATCCATCTCGCTCCCTTACAATTGGTTTTTCCACTCTTTATTTCATACCTGACAACGGGGTTTGAAATGATTCGTACCCCATCTCGCTCATCTCACAATTAATTAATTAATATGGCCTTAACCGTTAGACTTGGCCTGATTCTTTTGTTTAAGAAATATATTGAGCAACTGTATGACCGAATAATTAAATTAACAAGACCTCCATTAATTACAACAAAGCAGAATATCCAAACAGAGAAGAGTATAAAGAAAACGACATTACCCTGAATTTTATCACAGTAACCGAGGCCTCCATTTTTTACATTTTGTTTTCTTCCGGGACATCCCACCCGGGAAATGAATACACGATATTGAAAACTAGTAACAAAAACACAGAAGCAATCAAAAAACCTAAAATTTGCCTACCCAATATGTCGACGAACCTAGATATCACTAGTGAACCAGGTAATAAAAAAAATGAAATTAATAACGAGATTTAAATTCATTTACCCTTAAATTACATTTAGTCCAAATTCAACTTCTTGAGTACGCCCTAAACTTATTTCATTATAACTTACACCGGACAATTAGTTTCCTTAGCAACGCAGACTTATACGATTCTAACACATCGAGAGTATTAAAATAAAAACAGTGCAATTACTCAAAAGCCAATTTTAGAATATTTCATAACCCAATTAATAATTGATGAAGCAAAATAACATGCTAATCACTTCAATCTTGGGACAGGGAACATAATCCATAGCGAGAAGATTCAAGACATTGTAATCATTGCATATGAATGCCTTCAATTCAACTATCATAACACGACAAATTGACCCAGATATTTATTAAATCTATCAAATATGAGATAAAGAGAGAAATGGACCTCAAATGAAACTTCTCGTAAGTCTTCTTGAATATAAAAGTATGTGTTCTGGAACAGAACGCCTCAAACCAAAACCTTGCCAGTGACCTCGACTCGCCGGAAAACGACCAAAACAACAATTTGTTACCCTTTTTCCGTTCAGATCCGAATCAAACGGACTCAAATTCAACTCGAAAAATTTCAACTAGACTCCATTAATGAAAATTTGCTTACGAGAAAATGGGTGTTGAAGTGATTTAACGATGGGTGTGGATTAGTGAGCTACGGTGGTGTTTGGCTGTGGTTGGGTTATTGAGTAGAAAAATGGGTGAAGAAGAAAATGGAAATGGGTCTCTTTTTATGTATTCTATATTTATATTTTTTTTTCGATCTGTGTATGATATATATTTATGTGCTGGTGGTTTGTGGTGGAGAAGAGGGAAGAGGGAGGCGGTGATGGATGGTTTTCGGTGGGAACAAGAAATGGAGAAGATGATGAAAATGCCCTTCCTCTTTTTTTCTCTCTCTCTGTCTGTGTCTCTATCTCTTTCTCTATCTATATCTTCAATGCCTTTTTTTTTTAATTACATAATATATGTGCCCCCCTCCCCAAGAAAATGAATGACCCCTTTTTGTTATCCTCCCTTTCCGTGTCCATGTGGTCCCCTTTTTCTTTTTCTTTTTCTTATTTTTGTTTTTCTTTATGTGTGGGCCTCACCTATTTCCTTGTCTAAAAATAATAAATCTCCACCTTCTCATCCGATGTGCATTCTTTTTTTATCAAAATGATTATGGGGACCACCCCAAAATAATATTTCTCCTCTCCTTTGTCACATGTTCCCTCCCATTAAATATCTGTTTTTCTATTTTGTCTTTTTGTGTGATGTGTGTGTATTTTTGTGGAAGAGTGGAGTGGTGAGCAAGAATTATTCTAGGTGAGGTGTCAAAATGGGAGTGGTATCATGTGTGAGTTGGTTAGGGAAAAAGACAAGAGTAATGAGATATTTCATGAATTATCTAAAAGAAAATATCACCCAAAATATTGAAACGAAATCAAAATGACAAGAAAATAATTCTCCCAACTAAATAACACTATTACAGTAGCTTAAAACTATTTTATAAAACTCAAAAGTTGTGAGAACTTTAGAAACTAAGAAAACATATTTTTTGGGAAATTTTCTTTCTTTTGTTGCAAATTAAAACATACCTTATATTCTAAAAATAGAAAATATTTTTTGTTCTTTTTTATTTTCGCAAATAAGCCTACTAAATAAAAATAGAATACAATCGACACGTCAAAAATTAAAATTAAAAGAAATATTTAAACACTATAAAGTGAAACACAGGGGGAGGGTCAAAATTACGTGTCTACAATGTATACGTGTCTATGTATGACTATTATGGAACCCCGAGCTCATGAGGCCGGGTAAGATATGTAAATAAGTATGGATATGATTACGTAACGCGCGCACACCTCTGCAGATGGTACGGATAACCCTGACGCCTTGGTAGGGCCAGGTAGATGTAACCCTGAAGCCTTGGTAGGGCCAGGTATGAGTAACCTTGAGCCTTGGTTGGCCAAGTATGTATGAAACACCAATCCTGCGTGGTCGGGAATGTTATGTAAATGCTATGTATATGATATGGATACGAATATGAATACGAACATGATATGATATGAATGCGAATAAGGGTATGTATGCGAACATGAGTACAGATGTGGAACGGATACGAATATGGATGTATGTATGTAGAAACGGAAAGATCCTATGTAAGGCAAGTAAGTACCTATGACGATGATAACTTCGCCTCCCATCTTGTGCTATTTCTTTTATTGCTTATTATGCTTCTATATTGATATTGATCATGCTTTACATACTCAGTAAATTCTTCGTACTAACATCCTTTTGTTTTTTGACGCTGCATCATGCCCGCAGGTGCACAGGGAGACAGGTGTTACACCTCGGAAATTTTTTGTGAGCCAACAATGAATTGACCAACGAAGGGCATGAGTGTGCGATGTTTTATTAAGTAGGGAATGACTATTTATGAACTTTGGAATTAAGAAAGTTGCAGAATTTCATTTCAGCCCAGTGGTCGTAAAATGGAATACGGCCCGTAAAGTGATTTACGGACCGTAAAGTGCCATCGTCCTTCAACATTTCAAAAATTTCAACTTTCTGTCAAATGCTTCGAATGGTTAAAAACAACTTGGAATACGAACCGTAAATTGAAATACGGCCCGTAAACTGAGTCGTAAACCGCCATGATCTTCAGCCAACCTTTCTGTTTCTGATATGCTTAAATACGGCCGTGGGGGACGGACCGTAAACCAGTATACAGCCCGTAAAGTGGGGTTTACGACCACTGTGCATTTCGACCACTGTTCATAAAAATCAGATTTTAGCTATTAAAAAGGAGGGACCCAAGTTCATTTTCTTATTTCATCTTCACGAAATTTCTCCCTAGAAATCTCTAGAACACTCCAAACACTTCAACCACAAGAATACCAAGGAAATCAATGATCATCAACACCAAATCTAGGAAACAAAGTGTGTGAAACCTAATTTGAAGTGATCTCCTTCAAGAAATTCCAAAAGAGGTGAAGAAGGGTTTTGGTGCTAAAGGAGTGATTCCACTCTAGGCTTGTTCCACCATCATCTAAGGTATGTTTCATGACTTTATCATGTTATTTAAGGTATTGGAAAGATAAGATGCTTGAGATGTAGAAGAACATAGAAAATGGGCCATTACTGAGTGAATAGTGTCACAATTGAATGATAGTTGAATGGAATCATGAACGTTGATATGTTGTGATGATGAATACGTTATAAATGGCGTATAGACCATGGAATAGGTGTGAAGTAAGAAAAATTATGATGATGAGCTAAAACCATTAAATGTGGAGAAATTGGAGAAAAATGGTGGATTTTGCTAAATATAGATAAGTGATGAATGATTGATACGATATTGTGAGTGTTGTTGTAAATGTTTGGGAGTTGAAATAGAACATGAGAAAAGTAGTAGAAAAAAAAGGAAACACTGCCCAATTTTCTCTAGAAATAACGATGCGTTCTTATGGTCGATTGACTAACTATAATGCGTATTCTCTCGTGAAGGTAGCAACGTGATATTAAAGGTGAACAAGTGAACGATAGCTTAACTAAGTGACAAAGGTATGTGAGGCTAACCCTTTTCTTTCTATGGCATGAATCCCATGATATGATTCTTCTTCCTCTCCATGATCCTCTTATATTCCGGAAAGCCAAGAGCTTAAGATCATGAATAGCTATATGAGTCAAGAGATATGATATGACATTCATATAAAGTAAATGATGTCGTCTATTTTATACACTCACCTTACATACTAATCCTTTCAAGGTGAGGCAGAATGTTCATGAATGCCCATAATGGAATCGAGGGTTCACGACCTTACGTCACCTCGATAAAATACACTTGTTCTAGAGTCCCTATGCATGCACAATGATGAGCATATTTTGATAAGCATATTATTATAAGTATTTCATAATGAGCATGTCATAATCATATTACACCGGGCCTAGTTGACCCGGCAGTCACCGCGAAAGCGGGCAGCTATACGATACACCATGGCCAGTTGGCATGGGCAGACACCACTAGTGGGCCGCATGAGATGGTACCCCGGACGCAGGAGGCCTGGATGCGGGCTAATGTTACTGATTATCACACCGCACCTATATGGTCGGGCAGTTTATATATATATATATATATATATGATATGCATACATGAGATGATAATAAGCATAAAAGTAAGTCAGCATTATGTAAAAATCCATGTATTTCAACTCTTCAATACCTTAAACATTATGTAAAAATCATGAATCTTACCTTAGAAGTTGTAGGAACAAGCTTTGGTTAATAATACTCCACTTTGGGCAAAACCCTAGTTTTTCTCCATTTGGATTTCTTGACTTGGATGATCTTTGATGATGTTCTTACTCTTGATTCACCTTGTTTTATGTTGTTGATCCTCAAATATCCTTGAAAACTTGTATAAAGAATGTAGAGAGAGGTTTTATAGAGAGGTGGTGTAATGTTGTAATGAAATAAAATAAGTGTTGGTTCCCTTATTTAATGAATTGCAAAAATCTGTGCTGGGTGAACAGTGGTCGTCCATGGAGGTTTACGGTACGGACCGTCCCTCGTGGTCGTCTTTAACCATTTCCAGAACCAGAAACTTTGGCTGCATGCATGGTGATTTACGACCATGGTTTGCGAGCCGTAAATCACTTTACGGTCCATCCTCCTGGTCGTATTTTACCATTTCTCAACTGGGCAGAAAGTCGAAGTCTTGCATGGTAATTTACGACTGCCAGTTTACGGACCGTATACCAATTTATGGTCCGTATTTTGCACTTTACGACCACTGGGCAGATTTCAAATCTGGAACTTTTCATATCTCTTAGACTTCTCATTTTAATCACCCACGTCCATGCACATGCATTGCTCACCTTATATCTCATCTTAACTTAGCCAACTTTCTCATCTCACATCGGATACCTTCGAAATCTCGCCTAAGGTTATCAAACGTCATTTCTTGCTCATAGACCTCATGCACTCATACTTATCACTAGTTCGTTCACTTACGTACCAACGAAAAAATTTTCTGACGTGTAACAGCCACCATAGTCGGGGCATACCTAGCCAATGAATTAAATTGAAGGCTATATTCCCGGGCACTCATGTTTCCTTGCTTCAAATTTAGGAACCTATCCGCCCTAGCTCGGCGGACCTCGGGTGGCAAATAGTGACGAATAAAAGCATCCACGAATTCTTGCCAAACCGGAGGAGGTGCATTTTCTCCTCTCGATAATACCCAGTTATTATACCATAAAACTGCCACGTCCCGGAGTCTATAATATGCCAACTCCACGGATTCAGTTTCGGAGGCATGGACAATCCTCAATGTTCTCAATATCTCGTCAATGAAACCTCGCGGGTCTTCATCTGGCTTTGACCCGAAAAAATCCTGAGGATTTAGACTCATAAAATCACGGGCTCTGGTACTGGCCTATCGATCACTTGGGCCCTTATTTTTGCCGTTGTGCCTGAGCGGCAACCAACTGTGTCAATGGATGTATGGCCTCGGTCATTTGTTGACCCGAAGTAACCGGTGGAGGGATTGGAGCTGGAGCTCCTCCTTGCTCTTCCACATTAGGCGGGGTGGAGGAAGTATTAGATAGGACCTCATTATGTGACTCGCCTTCTTCTACATTCATCGGAGGCTCTCTTTCCACCCGCCTCTTTGTCGTAGTCTTGCCCTTCTGGGCGGCTATAACCTTTCCCTTTGGCGGCATTCTGAAATCACAACACACTATTAGGGAGGAAAAAATCTTATACATGGCTCTATCGCACGATCTCAGAGGAAGAAAGATGGTCATTTTTCCTAAATTTCCTGTAGCCTCTTGTTTATTGATGTGGCACGCAACACACCATAAACAAGATTCTACTAGACACGGCTCGTAGACACTTCCTAGGACTGAACTGCTCTGATACCACTTTTGTCACGACCCAGCTAGGAGCTGCGATGGGTACCCGGTGCTAGCCGCCGAGCACCACTCGTTCTACTACTCATCTTACTCATTTAATGCTCTTTTATCAATTTATACTCAAGACATAAGAAAATCATATTTTCATTTGAGAACATAAAATACTTTTATATGCATAAGCCTCTCGGCCATCAAAATAATATATATATATATATATACATAGTAACAATCTCGTGAGACCATCTAACCCACACTGCGTATCTACGAGCCTCTACTGGAATGCTAAACATGAAGACGGGACAAGACCCCGTCATGCCCAAAAATACATATACATGACTATATACACAAAAGAATAATCATAAGCACCTCCGGAACAATGGACTGCTCTCAAATCAGCTGACAACTACTACGAATCTGGGTCAAGCTCTCCTCCCTGTCTCCCTGTGGGCATGAACATAACGTCCAAAGAAAACGGACGTTAGTACGAATATTGTACTGAGTATGAGAGGTATAAACAATGAAATAAGACAATGATTCAAAGGAAATATCAATATGAAACATCTGCATCTGACTGTCAAATATAAAAGAAGTAATGCATACTGTCTTACTCATACTCATCGTCATATCATATATGCATAAATGTATAAGCTGCCCGCCCATATAGGTGCGGTGTGATAGTGTATAAACTGCCCGTCCATATCGGATCGGTGTGATAATCATAACATTAGCCTGCGTCCAGGCCTCCCGCGTCCGGGGTATCATCTCATGCCGCCCACTAGTGGTGTCTGCCCATTCCCTTTGGCCATGGTGTATACGCTGCCCGCCTTAGCGGTGATTGCCCGGCCAAATAGGTGCGGTGTTATATCATCATCATACATGCTCAGCATAGTATGCTTATCATAATATACTTATCATAGTACGTGTATAAGGCTCACGAACAACTACACTATATCGGGGTGCCGTAAGGTCGTGATCCCCCGATTTCATTATGGAACATTCTTTGACATTCTGCCTCACCTTGAAGGAACTAACATATAAGGTGAGTGTGAGAAATAAATAACATCATTATCATTATAGGATCACCATATCATACATTTTAGAATCCTTATACTTTAACTCATCACCATCATTATAGGGCTCATAACATGTCTCTTATCTTATATAGCTATTTATAGACATAGGCTTTTAGCATTTTGGAATATAGGAACTCATGAAGAGGAAAGAGATTCATGCTATAGGATTCATGCCATTAGAAATAAAGGACTATCCTCACATACCTTTGTCGTTTACTAATCTATCGCTTGCTTGTTCTCCTTTAGTGCGTACGTTCTACCTTCAAGAGAATTTGTATCGATATTAGCTAGCGATTATAAAAACAGCTTACTAACGCTAGAGAAAATTGGACAACATTTCCTTTCGTTTATGCAACTCTTCCCCTATTCTATATCAACTCTCAAGCGTTCATAACAACATTCTCAATATGATAGACAACACTCATCATTCATTTACAATATCTGTATTTCACAATTTGTCTTCAATTTCTCCATAATCATGGCCATGGTTCATTGTTGCATTTTCTCACATAGGATACTTATTCCATGTTCTAAATGTCATTCATAACAATTTTATAATCACAAATTATCAATGATCATGGCTCAATTCAAACCTTTACTCAACAATGCTACTATTCACACTTTCATGACCCATTCCTTACATCCTTCTATAATCCATGTGTTTCAACTCTTCCATGCCCTAAATAACATGTAAATGCCATAAAACTTACCTTAGATGTTGTAGGAACAAGTATTGAGTGGCATTACTCTTCTTGCACCAAAACCTTAGTTTGTTTCTCTTGAAATTTCTTAACTTGGATGAACTTTGATGAGTTTCATACACTTGATTCAGTTGGATTCTTGATATTGATCTTTGATTTCCTTTGTTTTCTTGTAGATGAAGAGTGGAGAATATTCTAGAGGTTTCTAGAGAGAAGTAACGTGGAAATGAAATGAATTAATGAGCTTGGGTCTCCTTTTTAATGACTTAAAATATGATCCGAAATGAACAGTAGTTGAAGTGCACAGTGCCCGTAAACCTAGTTTACGGTCTGTATTTCGGTTTACGGCCCATATTATGTGGACGTATTAAATCATAATAGAACCAAAAAGTCAGGCTGAGGACATGGTGCTTTACGACTCTGTTTACGGGCCGTATTTCAGTTTACGGCCCGTATTTCAAGTCGTATTTAACCATTCAAGCATTTGACAGAAAGTTGAAGATTTGGAAGTTGAAATACGACATGGCAGTTTACGGCGCATAAACTACTTTACGGTCTGTATTTCATTTTACGATCGACTGGGCCGAAGTGCAAATCTGCAACTTTCACGTCTTCAGAACCTATAATTAGTCATTGTGGAGCATAACCTATCTCTTATTGCAATTGCCTTTGAAATCTTACTTAAGGTCGTCAAACGCCATTCCCTTCTGAATAAAACATCGTATACTCGTATTTTACGTTAGTCTATTCACTGTAAGAGATTGGAAATTCCGAGGTGTAACAGTCATCATTATCGTCATCGCTATTATCGTCGTTATCGTATTGTTATCACTATCATCGTCGTTCATTACGTCTATCCTTAAAGGATTACTCGTCATATGAGGAACTTAATCAATCGTAACATATCGAGAATCATAAGCTTAATAGCATTTGAAGATAATGTCATTTGGAGGACATCATAGACTTATAAAAGATTTAGAAGATTGACCAAAGAACCATGCCTTATGAAAGAAGGGTTAGCCTTACATACCTTTCTGTTCAACTATTTTACCACTTGCACGTTCTCCTTCAACGCTCACGTTTCTACCTTTTATCGAAGTTATACTATCATTAGAAATCGATAGCTAGCATATACGACTAAAGCTAGAGAAAATTGGACAGCATCTCCTTTATTTATACAACATTCCTTCATATCGTATATCAACTCCCAAACGTCAATAATACATTCACAATATCATAACAATAACCTTTATTCATCCACATTATCTATATTTCTCAATTCACTTCCAATCACCCATATCCATGGTCATAACACACGACTAGGTTCATTCATATACATTGCCTATCCCATATTCTTAACATCATTTATAACATATCAATGTCACAACACATCAAGAATCATGGCTCAATTCAAGCTATTACTCAAAATGGCACTATTCTACATTCATGACCCATTTTTCTACATCCTTCTACAATCCAAGTATTTCAACTTTAAAATACCTTAAAAAACATGGGAATACCATAAATCTTACCTTAGATGTTGTAGGAATAAGCTTTGGGTGGAAATACTTCACTTGAGCCAAAACCCTAGTTCATCTCCAATGAGATTTCTTGACTTAGATGATCTTTTAATGGGTTTCTTACACTTGATTCGCTTAGTTTATGTTGTTGATCACTAATACCTCTTGAATTCTTGTGGAATAAATGTAGAGAGATGTTTTAGAGAGAGAGGGGTGTGATATGGAAATGAAATGAAATAAGACTTGGTCCCTCATTAAATACACCAATTTGTTCCCGACCAGTTCTACGGACCAACATACGGTCCGTATAAATTATACAGACCGTATGTCTGGCCGTAGAATTGGTCTTGAGAATGGTGAGTATCTGGGCTGATTGTACGGTCCAACATACAATCCGTATGTTTGGCCGTATAATCCCCAGTTTCCCGAAGTTCATTCTCGTCGACTCGTTTGATCTCCAATCTTTATGGAACCTTCTTAGCCATTGTTTACCACCTTATTAACAATCTAAGGGAAGTTATAACTCTCCTCCAAAGCATTATTAAATCCTCGTTAACTTGTTACTCGTAATTCCTTTTCGATACCTATCGTATGCCTTGCCTTCTCTTGGCAACTTTCTCCCCCTTTCTTGAATATCTTTGAAATCTGTATTAGGTTCATCAAATGTCATTCCTTACTTATCGAAATACCGTATACTTCTTGCTCTTCGTTAGTCTATTCACTGTGTATCAACGGAAAATTTTCCGAGGTGTAACATTATCCCCCCCCCCCCCCCCCAAGAACATTCGTCCTCGAATGTTAAGTCGTCGGGGATTCTATAAAAATTTCGCTAGTGTTTCCCGGATAATATGGCACTACCATCCTGTCACAACATCCCATAATAACAATGCCTCACAGGGCCACAACATAATAGCAATAGAATTTTGCCACACACGACCCACAAGCATAAAAGGAAAAACATACATACCTTATGATCTTGATATCTCATCTTGGATTTCTTCTAAGGGATGAAATAAATGCGGGTACTTGGATCGCATAATTTCTTCCGCTTCCCATGTCATTTCTTCTCGTTTATTGCTTCTCCACAAAACCTTAACTGAGGCCACCTCTTTGTTTCTAAGCCTCCGTACTTGCCTATCTAGTATGGCAATGGGTACCTCTTCATAAGTCAGCTTTTCCATCACTTGAACATCATTTACTACCTGTATATGCACAGCCCCGAAGGAAAACATATATGTATAGGCCTGAAGGAAACTATATAGGCATAGCTCTGAAGGCAACTGTATATGCATAGCTCCGAAGGAAACTATATATGCATAGCCCCGAAGGCAACTGTATATGCATAGCCCCGAAGGCAACTGTATATACATAGCCCCAAAGGTAACTGTATATGTATAGCCCCAAAGGCAGCTGTATATGCATAGCCCCGAAGGCAGCTGTACATGTATAGCCCGAAGGAAAATGTATATGTATAGCCTCGAAGGCAACTGTATATGCATAGCCCCAAAGGTAACTGTATATGTATAGCTCGAAGGCAACTGCATAACTGTATGCCTATGCGTTTCATAGTCTGTCCATAAGGCATACCATCTCTGAACATGCAATGAACGTGATGTAATGCAATGCATTAACTTCTTATTTCACATGCATAATATATATACATGTTAATAAGGCGTGGCACAGGTATGTAAGGCTTACCCTTTCTTTCTTTTGGCATGGTCTTTATGAAACAAATAAATGACGTGTATGTCTGATTTCAGAGAAATTCCTATTCTTAGAGCCACTAGAATGACTAACGTTCTTGATTTCCATAAGCTACTTCATAAGGTTTGACACGTACCCATGATTTCCGAAGCTATATGTGATATGTTTTCGAGTCTGTCTATGATCCTCATTTGCCTAATGATATGAGCACACTTAGTATGGTTGAGTTTATGGCATGACTGGATAAAGAGCCAAGTATAAGAGTTCCTATTCTTAAAATGATTTTGTAAGTATTAATGTTTCTAATTTCTGCATACAGTCTTGGATCGGGCCGAACGTTCCTCGGCAGTAATATACTATATCTGTGGATCGGGCTGCACGTTCCACAACAATACACTGTATGATGTTCTATGATTATGCATGCATGAATCTGTTACACGTATATATGATTTGATCCATAACAGTATTCGAAAGATAATCGATATGACTAAAGTCTTGATTTTTCAAATGCTAGCACGCCCGACTATTCCATCGAGTCTTTAATATACTTTGATATGTACATATGATTCTAAGAAAGATACTTGATATGATTATTGCTTCGGTTTTCCAAAAATGGCTTCCGAAACGCTTGTAGAACGTTCTGTATTCAAACGCTCATAACGTTCTGATACTAAGTCGGATTGACCCGAAACTGGTTTCTGAGCCTTCATGTGTCGGTAAGTATACTGGTCTGTCGAGTCCCGAATTATGTGCATATGGTTTCACATTATTCTGTTCGTGCAAGCATCAGTTTGGATTTCACTGAGCCCGGGCCAGGATATGTTCTCATGCGTATTTCACTGCATTGTTCACCGCGTTCCTCTCACTTGCGGGCCGGGGCATCTTATGTATTTGATATGATGACATTGTGATGTGATGACGGGGTGGTGGCCAGGATGGCACATGATTTATTCACCGCGTCCCGCAAAAGAGGGCCGGAGCACGTTACATGCATACATGATACATGACATTGACCTACATGATACATGATTCACCGCGTCCCTCACCGAGGGCCGGGGCACGTTATATGCATACATGATATATGATTCACCGCGTCCCTCACCGAGGGCCGGGGCACGTTATATGCTTACATAATATATGATTTACCGCGTCCCTCACGGGAGGGCCGGGGCACGTTATATGCATATATGATATATGATTTTGTCATGCATGATTTGTTTTTGGAAAGTAAGCATTTTGGCCTTCGGTACCTTCTGTACTTCTTCTGACATAAGATATCGGCATACACGATCTGTGTCTGGAAAAAACAAACATTCTGATACTCTGGATCTGCACCATTTCTGACATATGACCTCTGCATACACGATTTGCGATTGGAAAATAAGCGCTTTGGTAATCTGGATAATGTACACACTCTCGTACTGCTTACTTCGGATATGGTTCTGTTTTCTGTGTTTCATACTTTACATACTCAGTACATATTTCGTACTGACACCCAGATGAGTTGAAGTTATTATAGAAGATGTCCCAGTGGAGATGGCACGCACCATTTGCTCCTGGAGTGTTGCCGAGTCAGAGTTTGTATGATATGCTTTCTGGATTGATGTTAGAGGCTTTGCAGACAGAGTCGTGGGTATAGAATGTCAATTTTGTAAGCGGTTCCATTAGCCGATGTGTCATTTGGTGTTATGTGATAAGTTCCATATGATTATAGATTCTGTTTGAATTGAGAATACGAAAACGAATATTTCTGAAAGCTTCACTATGTATTTCATTCTTATTTGATTTAAAAGTCCAAAAAGACTATGTGTGTACTAAGGGTCAGAGGGTTCGCTCGGCCCTAAGTAAGGGTCGGGTGCCCATCACACCCTAGTAAGGTTAGGGTGTGACAAAGTGGTATCAGAGCAGGTCTGTCCTAGGGGTTGTCTGCAAAGTCGTGTCCAGTAGAGTCCTGTTTATGGTGTGAAGCGCGCCACATTTATAAACAGGAGGCTACGGGGCATCTAGGGATTGTTGACCTTCTTTTTGTCATAGATCGTGCGATAGAGCCAAGTCATAGTAAAATGAAACTCTCTATGTGAGCCTTACATACGACGGAAGAAGGCAAATGACGATATGGAAAGGTCATAAGGGTAAGTCTGGATATATTTGTTCTGTTACCTGAAACAGAAAGCTCTGGATGGTTGGAATGTGATATATAGCCGTATGTTCTGTGAGATATTGTCGATATTTGCTATGCACAGATTCTGAATAGTAGGAATGGTAAAGGAGACCCGGTCAGAAAGCTTTTCAAAATCAGGATATTTGATCTGGAACACCTAACAGGAAGAGCGTGGAAAGGAAATAATGTAAATAGACGATAAGTGGGAAGTGATATTTTAGAAAAGCTACGAATTTGGGCATGGCGTGAAAAATGATTGTGAGAAAGATGAGTAGCAGTCTGAAGGATTAAAATGGATGACGTTCGAGGCCTAGTAGGACCAAGATCCGTTAGAGGATTCAGGGAAAGTCGACAATTAGTTTTGTTGTAGAATACTATGTAAGGATGGTGAGTAGAAGTCCGAACTGGCAAATAGTCGAGTATGCATAAGTAACGGCGACGAAGGTATGTTCGCTGCCATCGGAAATCCGGAAGTTCAGGACAAGAAATAATCATACACATAAGTGAAAAGTGAACATTGGGAATTGAAAAGGGTAAAACAGTAATTGTACAAAGAAGGACGTGTTACGAGAATGTCTTGGAATCTGTAAGACCTCGACTAGCCCCAAATCATGTAATAAAGGTCATGCGAGGAAGCGGACGCGATTATATCAGCACTAAGGCACCGAATTTCACCAAAGTTTCGAGGTTAAGTGTGCTAAGGTGGGAGCAATTTTAGGATGGGTGACCCCCTGGGAAGTATGCAAGGAATCCTAAAGATTTAGCCATAAGAGGACAAATGAAAAGCTAGAGTAACCTAAAGGGAAATTAGAGTATACGGGAGGGTTGGAGATTATAAGAAGCCACATAGCACGTGACAGGCTAGATTAGAGAAGAAACAGAAAGTACGCCACAAATTTGGAATTAGGATAGACTTGAATGACGTTTGGAAGTATTTTGTGGGCTAGTTGATAATAATTATATGTATATATATGAATGTGTATGACATCTCATCTGTGATTGTATCAGTGGACACGTGTGTCCCAGCTACCGGTGCTACGATATGGAAGGCACCAATTGAATAAGGATACCGAACTCCAAGTAACAACAAAGATAAATGGTGCAAATGTTATAAGGTAAGCTGCTGTTATTTTCTCTACTTGTTAGGATTGGAAAGTTCTAGTACAATGACACTTGGAAAAGAAAGAGAGTAAGTAAATGAAAGGCAAGAAGATCAAACATCGGAAAGAAGTGAAAGGTAAGAAACGTGATCGAGCAAAACCTCCAGAAAAGAAACGACTAGTAAACCACGGGACTATTTGGATAAACCTGCAAGCATAGGTACGTGAAAAGGATAAAGTGTGGTAATATGAAACAAGGGAAAAGTGTGTGAGGTTCGAAAACCGATTTAAACAAGTGGAGCCAAAAGAATAGTGACCACAACAAGGAATGTGAAGTAAGAAAAGGAATGATAAAGCTTTGTGACAATGTTAGGAGATTTAGACTCCCGAAAGGTATATAAAGAAATAAATGCGTAGTTGCAACACAAGAGCATGGATAAGAAGAATCACGAGTAAGTGAGCCAAATGAGTGAAAAGATTAATAGTGGATGGAAGGATACGGAAATACTGATAAGAATGATAATGTAGACAAGAAGTAAAAGGAAACTTATGGTAAGAAGTTTCGATATATTGTGCATAGAGTTGGAAAGAAAGATGAAGAGTAAGGTATAAACGAAGACTTCACAAATGGACTGTTGGCATATGAGGAGCCCCTTAAAGGAGGGGGAGACCATATTCTATTAGACCTAAAAAGGAGTCACAACATTTTCAAGTACCAAGAAAGGGAATCTATTAGCTCGAGGCCGGAGCTCAAATATATCGGCATATCAATAGAATACATGGAATAAGTAGAAACGAATTGACAATGAATGTACCGTGAGGCCGACATAATAAAGGAAATAGGGTGAGAGATAAGGATTGGGCAGGAAGAAAAAGGACAACTATAAGAGGGACCCTCCCGAAGTATTATAACACCCCATGAGGTCAGTTGAACATTCGAGGACGAATGTTCTAAAGGGGGGGAGGATGTTATAGCCCGTACTTTGTACGTTCGGATATTTTGAGAAAGTCGTGGCAAGTTGAGGGCAAGACCATCTTCCAAAATTATTTTACTGTACAAGTTGGTTATGGATATTATTTATGAACATTATTAGTATGGAAATATCGAGAAAGGCTAAGGGTAAAAAGGAAAATTCACAAGAGGATTCGTGGTAATATTGTGGAAAGGCTAGGGGCAAAATGGGAATTTCAAAAAAATTGTTTTGAAGATTCTAGACCAAGCCAAGGCTTGTCCGTGTGATGTGTGTGTGTATGTGTGTATGTGTGGGTCCCACTCTTTTATGGCCGTGTGATTATATATATATGGGTCAAAGCTTGCATGGCAAGACTTAATTATTCATCTTATTTAAAGAAGTTTCAAGAAAAAGGGAGAAGACCCATGTGTCCATAACTTTTATTTGAGGGACTTAAATATAAATAAGGATGAATGGTTGAAAAAGAAGGATAAATAAGACATATTTCAAATCTTCCACCCCTTAGAAAATTCAAGAACTTTGGAAAGGAGACAAGAGAGGCCATTCGGCCATGGCCTTGGCCGAGCACCTCTATGGAGAAATTAACCAAGAAAAATTATTTTCTTTTAGCTTTTCTACTAATTGGAAGGTCCTTAACAACATGGAATTGTTGTTGGAGAAAGCCAAGCATCCATTTGGGTGATTTGCAAACCTTAGTCAAGTGAGAAGACAAGTGGAGGAAGGTAAGATTTAATCTCCTTTCCTATGTGTTAGAGATGATTTGTGAATGTTGTGGTATGTAGAAATGGATGAAATTCATGAAATATGTGTGTGTAGGGAGGTGGCCGTGTGAGTGGTCATTTGTGTAGCAATGATGAATTAATTTTACTTAGTATATTGATTGTTATAGTTGTGGATTCCATGATGTGAAATGAGAATTTAACGGCTTGAAATGAAGTTGTAATTTTTTGTGGATTATGGAAGAAATTAATGTGATGTTAGTATGGTTCCTTATGATTACAAGAGTGAATGATATTGCTAGAGTATAGATTGTTGATGTAGTCTATGATTTTGGAAGAAAGGAAATGTGTTGTAATTGTTCTTATTGAATTTGGAGGAATTCGGGTAGTGTATGTGTTGGTTGGGCCGTTTGAAATGTTGTGCGGGTTGTTGAAGTGCTCATGCATATTGTTGAATGGTTTCGGATTAGTATTTGAATATGTGAACAAGTATGAATTAAATGTAAAGGAAATGTTATTGAATTATTTAAAGGAGCTACTAATGTTGGAGTGTATTTTGAATTAATTGTTGAAGTTGGAAGATATGATTGTTGGTATTGTTATTGATAATTTGGCCGAGTTGTATTCTCGGGTTTGTTGTTGTTAAATTGGCCGAGTTAGATTCTCGGGGATGTTGTATTTACAGGGGAAATGCTGCCGAAATTTCGGTAGAATATAAGTGAATTCATTTGAAAGACTAAGGCTATTGAATGACAATGAATCTAATGATTATGTCAATTATTTTGTATGTAGACTAACAAGTTTGGACGAATAAGCGTAGCTAATAAGGCGTGACACAGGTATGTAAGGCTTACCCTTTCTTTCTTTTGGCATGGTCTTTATGAAACAAATAAATGACGTGTATGTATGATTTCAGAGAAATTCCTATTCTTAGAGACACTAGGATGGCTAACGTTCTTGATTTCCATAAGCTACTTCATAAGGTTTGACACGTACCCATGATTTCCGAAGCTATATGTGATATCTTTCCGAGTCTGTCTACGATCCTCATTTGCCTAATGATATGAGCACACTTAGTATGGTTGAGTTTATGGCATGATTGGATAAAGAGCCAAGTATAAGAGTTCCTATTCTTAAAATGATTCTGTAAGTGTTAATGTTTCTAATTTCGGCATACAGTCTTGGATCGGACCGAACGTTCCTCGGCAGTAATATACTATATCTGTGGATCGGGCTGCACGTTCCGCAGCAATACACTGTATGATGTTCTATGAGTTTGCATGCACGAATCGGTTACACGTATATATGATATATGACGTCGGAATAATGATTTGATCCATAACGGTATTCGAAAGATAATCGATATGACTAAAGTCTTGATTTTTCAAATGCTAGCACGCCCGACTATTCCATCGAGTCTTTAATATACTTTGATATGTACATATGATTCTAAGAAAGATACATGATATGATTATTGCTTCGGTTTTCCAAAAATGGCTTCCGAAACGCTTGTAGAACGTTCTGTATTTCAAACGCTCATAACTTTCTGATACTAAGTCGGATTGACCCGAAACTGGTTTCTGAGCCTTCATGTGTCGGTAAGTATACTGGTCTGTCGAGTCCCGAATTATGTGCATATGGTTTCGCATTATTCTGTTCGTGCAAGCCTGAGTTTGGATTTCACTGAGCCCGAGCCAGGATATGTTGTCGTGCGTATTTCTCTGCGTTGTTCACCGCGTCCCTCTCACTTGCGGGCCGGGGCATGTTATGTATTTGATACTATGACATTATGATGTGATGACGGGGTGGTGGCCAGGATGGCACATGATTTATTCACCGCGTCCCGCAAAAGAGGGCCGGGGCACGTTACATGCATACATGATACATGACATTGACCTACATGATACATGATTCACCGCGTCCCTCACCGAGGGCCGGGGCACATTATATGCATACATGATATATGATTCACCGCGTCCCTCACCGAGGGCCGGGGCACGTTATATGCTTACATAATATATGATTACCGCGTCCCTCACGGGAGGGCCGGGGCACGTTATATGCATATATGATATATGATTTTGTCATGCATGATTTGTGTTTGGAAAGTAAGCATTTTGGCCTTCGGTACCTTCTGTACTTCTTCTGACATAAGATATTGGCATACATGATCTGTGTCTGGAAAACAAACATTCTGATACTCTGGATCTGCACCATTTCTGACATATGACCTCTGCATACACGATTTGTGATTGGAAAATAAGCGCTTTGGTAATCTGGATAATGTACTCACTCTCGTACTGTTTGCTTTGGATATGGTTCTATTTTCTGTGTTTCATGCTTTACATACTCAGTACATATTCCGTACTGACCCCCTTTCTTCGGGGGCTGCGTTTCATGCCGCGTAGGTACTCTCAGATGAGTTGAAGCTATTATAGAAGATGTCCCAGTGGAGATGCCAAGCTCCATTTGCTCCTGGAGTGTTGCCGAGTCAGAGTTTGTATGATATGCTTTCTGGATTGATGTTAGAGGCTTTGCAGACAGAGTCGTTGGTATAGAATGTCAGTTTTGTAACCGGCTCCATTAGCCGATGTGTCATTCAGTGTTATGTGATAAGTTCCATATGATTACAGATTCTGTTTGAATTGGGAAAACGAAAAAGAATATTTCTGAAAGCTTCACTATGTATTTCATTCTTATTTGATTTAAAAGTCCAAAAGGATTATGTGTGTACTAAGGGTCAGAGGGTTCGCTAGGCCCTAGGTAAGGGTCAGGTGCCCACCACACCCTAGTAAGGTTAGGGTGTGACATGCCCAAAGGGGCCATCTTTACTATTATGCCGGAAGAGGCAATCCCGAAGGGGCCATCATTATTATTGAGCCGGAAGCGGCCGTCCGAAGGGACTATTGTGATACTATATTTATATTGTGTATTCTAGAATTTACGTATGCTGTATTTATATTGTGCATGCTGGAATTTGGGTGAAGGCCACAGGACTTGGTTCAGAATGCTGTTTCAGGTTACTTACAGTTTGACTTCTAAACTTGTTCTCTGTTGCACCTTCCTTGTGCTATGATTCAGTAATGCTTTACATATTCAGTACATATTCCGTACTGACCCCCTTTCTTTGGGGGCTGCGTTTCATGCCACGCAGGTACACCCAGATGAGTAGAAGACTTTGCTAGAAGGTGTTTTCGCGGGATTGGCGAGCTCCATCTCAGTTCGGAGTGTTGCCGGGTCAGAGTACTTATGTCATGTTATTTTGTATATGTTAGAGACTTTGCAGATAGTGTCCTGTGGATAGGGCGTCGATAAGTGCGAATCATTTGTAGATGTTAAAAGAGTATGTATTTTCAGATGATTTCAGTTGGTTTAAAGTGCTTAATGGATTGAAAGTTTTCATCATCTGTAAAAAGATAATGATCTCTATGTGAAGAAGTTTCATGTTTTTAAAAGTTTTTGAAATGACAGGTTTTGATAGAGCGAACGTTTAAGGGTTCGCTCGACTCTGATGAGAGTTGGGTGCCCATCATGCCCTATCAAGATGAGGGTGTGACAAAGTGGTATCAGAGCAGGTCGCCCTAGGGGTTGTCTGCAAAGTCGTGTCTAGTAGAGTCTTGTTTATCGGTGTGTTGTGCACCACATCTATAAACAGGAGGCTACGTGACATTAATAGGGTGTAATTCTTTCTTTCATATCTAAGATCGTGCAGTAGAGCCCAGTCGTAGGAAATGAAGTCCCTTGTATTAACCTTTGATTTCAGCTAAAGGACGACATCGACGGAAGAAAGCGACCAGTGACATTCGCAGTTACAAAGTAAAGTGGTAAGTAACGATGCGGAAGAGGCATGTTGGATAAGGAAAGAATATTGAAATATGATTGAAATGTAAAGTTGGGGAATGAAAGTGAAAGTGAATATTGAGGATTGAAAAGGGTAAAATAGTAATTGCAAAAGGGAAGGACGTATTACGAAAATGTCTCGAAATCTGTAAGACTTCGACTTGCTCCAGATCATGTAATGAAGGCCATGCGGTGAGGTGGATGCGATTATATTGGCATTAATGCACTGAATTTCATCGAAGTTTCGAGGTTAAGCGTGCTAAGTTGAGAGAAATATTAGGATGGGTGACCCCCTAGGAAGTGTGCAAGAAATCCTATAGATTTAAACATAAGAGACAAATGGGAAGCTAGAGTAGCCTAAGGGAAATTAGAGTATACGGAATGGCTGGAAACCTTAAGAGGTCGCATAGGATGGAGCAAACATGAAAATAAAGGAGTAGCTTATAGCCACACTGGATCGTCAAGTGAAGATTGCGTACCAAAGACGTGGCTTCTGTTAAGATACCGTGGAGAAACAATAATAGAGAGGAAATGACCTAGAAAGCCGAAGAAAAGATGAAGAAGAGGTACCCCCACTTATTCCCTATGCCTACAGGTAATCTGAATTTCCAAAGCGGATATGTGGATTGAAGAATGAGCTGTATACGATAGCTATAAAAGAGATCTCCCCGGAGTGTTATAAGACCCCATAAGATCAGTTGAACATTCGAGGACGAATGTTCTAAAGGGGGGGGGGGGATGTTATATCCCGCATTTTGTACATTCGGATATGTCAATACAATTGCAAGAAGTTAAGGACAAGGCTATATTTTGATCTTGTTTGACACACAAGTTGTTTATGAAAATTTTTGATGTGGAAATATTAAGAAAGGCTAGGGGTAAAAAGGGAAATTCACAAGGTGGGCCATGGAAATATTAAGGAAAAATTTGGGGTTAAAAGTTAATTTTGGAAAATTAGTATTTCATGAAATAAAGGCCAAGTGGCCGTGCATGTGGTGTGGGCTATGGCCCAAATGGATTCATAAAATAGGTGAATAAAAGATGAAAAATTAGTTATATTTATCATCTTCATCCTTTAGAACCTTGGAGAAACTTAGAGAAAGGAAAGAAAGAGAGGAGCTATTCGGCTATGGTAGCAAAAATTTAGGTCCAAAAATCTTGATCAAAAAAATTATTTCTTCTAGCAATCCCACCAATTGGAAGGTCCTCTTTAACGTGGAGTAGTTGTTGGGGAAAGTAAACCATTCATTCTTGCAAGGAGCAACTTTAGCCAAGAAAGAAGATAAGTGGAAAAGGTAAGGTTTAATCCTCTTTTCATGTGTTATGGATGGTTTATACATGTTGTAGTATGTAGAAATGGATGGAATTTATGAAAATATGGATTTTGTGTTGTGGCCGTACATGCCTAGGTGTTGTGTAGAAGTGACGAATTAATTTTACGTAGTATTTTGGTTGTTGTTGTCATGAATTCTATGATGAAAATGAGAGTTTAATGATTCAAGTTGAAGTTGAAATTGTTGTGTGCTGTTTTAGAAGCCAATGTGATTTGAATGTAGTTTCTTGTATTTATGGAAAATAATGTTATTAGTGTGTGAATTGTTGGTGTGGTTCATGAATTGGAAAGAAGAAAATCTGTTGTTATTGTTCTTGTTGCATTCGGAAGGTTTCGGGTGGAGTGGAATATTGGTTAGATTATTTTGAACATTGTGCAGATTGTTTGAAGTATTCTTGAATATTGTTTGAAAGGTTTCGGATTAGTACTTGGATATGTGAGCAATTATGAATTGAACATAAATGAAACGCCGTTGAAGTTTGTAGAAACAATGTTGCTAACGTTGGAATGCGTTTTGAATTGACTGTTGGTATTGTTGTTGATACTTTGGCCGAGTTGAATTCTCGGATTTGTTGTTGAGGATTTGGCCGAGTTGAATTCTCGGGGTTGTTGTGTTTACAGGGGAAACGCTGCCGAAATTTCTGTAAATAAAGTGTTGGTTGAAGATTGAACTTCTAAGTATCTATAGCTAATGTTTGGTATACACTAATATTGTTGTAGATCTTGCTAAGTCAAAGACTTAAGTTCGGGTTAGCATAGGAAACAGACAAGGTATGTAAGGCTTACCCTTTCTTTCTTTTGGCATGTCCTAGAGCTAAGTAAGCTATGATACGTATCTTGGGGTAACTCTATTCTTGATTTTGAGCTTGTTAATGATTCTTATTCACTTCTTGATGTGAGTATGCTTAGTATAGTCGAGATTTTACTATTTAGTTTTTCAAAACCACTCCGAAGGGGGTGCGAGATTTTACTATTTATATTTTCAAAACCACTCCGAAGGGGGTGCGAGATTTTACTATTTAGATTTTCAAAACCACTCCGAAAGGGGTGCGAGATTTTCAAGCCTAAGCTACTTGATGATTTCATGACGTGACTAAGTGTGCTATATAATATATGGCCTCAGCTTATTCCTGAGTGTGCTACGCCCTCAGCCTATACCTGAGTGTGCTATGGCCTCAGCTTATGCCTGAGTGTGCTACGGCCTTAGCCTATACCTGAGTGTGCTATGGCCTCAACTTATGCCTGAGTGTGCTACGGCCTCAGCCTATACCTGAGTGTGCTATGGCCTCAGTTTATGCCTGAGTGTGCTATGGCCTCAGCTTATACCTTAGTGTGCTATGGCCTCAGCTTATGTCTGAGTGTGCTATTTTTAAAACCACTCCGAATGGGGTGCGAGGTTTTACCACTTCATTTCATACGATTTATGTTTACTTCCATATCATTATTATTATGCCGGAACCGGCATGCCCGAAGGGTTCATCATCATTATTATGCCGGAAGCGGCATGCCAGAAGGGGCCATCTTTACTATTATGCCGGAAGCGGCAAGCTCGAAGAGGCCATCATCATTATTATGCCGGAAGAGGCTGTCCGAAGGGACTATTGTGATACTAGCCGGAAGCGGCTGCCCGAAGGGGCCATCATTATTATGCCAGAAGCGGCTACCCGAAGGGGCCATCATCATTATTATGCCGGAAGCGGCATGCCCGAAGGGGCCATCTTTACTATTATGCCGGAAGCAGCAAGCCCGAAGGGGCCATCATTATTATTGGGCCGAAAGCGGCCGTCCGAAGGAACTATTGTGATACTATATTTATATTGTGTATTCTAGAATTTGCGTATGCTGTATTTATATTGTGCATGCTGGAATTTGGGTAAAGGACACAAGACTTGGTTCAGAATGCTGTTTCAGGTTACTTACAGTTTGACTTCTAAACTTGTTCTCTGCTGCACCTTCCCTGTGCTATGATTCAGTAATGCTTTACATATTCAGTACATATTCCGTACTGACCCCCTTTCTTCGGGGGCTGCGTTTCATGCCACGCAGGTACACCCAGATGAGTAGAAGACTTTGCTAGAAGGTGTTTCCGCGGGATTGGCGAGCTCCATCTCAGTTAGGAGTGTTGCCGGGTCAGAGTACTTATGTCATGGTATATTGTATATGTTAGAGACTTTGCAGACAGTGTCCTGTGGATAGGGCGTCGAGAAGTGCGAATCATTTGTAGATGTTAAAAGAGTATGTATTTTCAGATGATTTCAGTTGGTTTAAAGTGCGTAATTGATTGAAATTTTTCCTCATCTGTATAAAGATAATGATATCTATGTGAAGAAGTTTCATGTTTTTAAAAGTTTTCGAAATGACAGGTTTTGATAGAGCGAACGTTTAAGGGTTCGCTCGACTCTGATGAGAGTCGGGTGCCCATCATGCCCTATCAAGATGAGGGTGTGACAGTTAGCACACACATATAAAGGAAACTCCACTGGACACGGCTTCATAAACTCCCAAGGACACTTGAACCCAATCTCTCTGATACCAATCTTTGTGTAACGACCCGTTTGGTCGTTATAGTGTTTCCATGCCATTTACCCGTACCCGTGTTGACCTTTTTCCGAGCCCTGTTAGTTTGATTTTGACCTGCGGGGATGGGGGGCATGATTCCGGAGGTAGTTGGGTGAATTTTATGATGACATATGTGAAATAGAGCCTTAAAGTGAAAAATAGATGACTGATAGTTGATTTTTGGGTCAACGGACTTTTTTAAAAAATCTATTGATTTCGAGAGGTTCGGATGGTAAATTATGACTTAGTGGGATGTTCAGTTCGATTCCCGAGGCACTCGGTTGCGTTTTGAGTTACTGATTCGAAAGTTGGTCTTTGGCCATTGGGTGTTGACCGGGTCAAATGGACCTCCGTTGGGAATTCCGAGCCCATGAATGAGTCCGTAGCTCATTCTTATGTATGGTTACATGTCTAGTTTGTTTCTGGGAGGTCTCGGGTGATTGTCGGGTTTTAGGTTTGAGTTGGTGAAAAACTAGTAAAATTTCTGGTGTCTAGTCCCTGTCGTAGCGGTACCCCCTTCGTTGTAGCATATCGGCCTCGGTGAGGCCTGGTCCACTATAGCGAGTTTGTTTAAATCATAGCGAGGCGTTACAACGGACATGGATCAGCTGTAGCGGACTCGCGGTAGCGGGAGTAGAGCCGCTGGCTTGGTTCCGCTGTAGCGGACACCCGACGGCTGCAGTGAACAACATGGACCAGAAAACTATTTAATGCCTAGTTAAAACCCTTCAATTTCTATCCCTACATTTTTTTGGTTTCTAAGAGTCATTAAGGCCAATTGAAGAGGTTTCAACAAGATTTCTCTTGAGGGTAAGTTCTCTAACCTTGATTTCATTCATTTACCTTTTCTACGCATGAATCTATGGTATAAAATCTTGAGAACTTAGGGAAGAAAAGGGGGTTTTGACCTTTACTTTATTATTTAATATTTAGTCTTCCAAAATGAGATTTGTTGATGGATTTAACTAATCTAAGCATGGAATTTGATGAATTAGTGAACCATAAGTTTTAATCTTTCATTATAATAGAAGAATTGAATGATTGAAAGTTAGGGTTTATACCCAAGGTTTTGACTTGAATGATAAAATTGATCTAATCTTGAGTTAATTTAGCAATTGAGGAGTAGAATTGAACTTCTAGAAAGTTGGGTTACCTATTTCATCTTTGAAATACTTGTTTTACCTTGTGGGCCCTCCCCCCCCCCCCTTTTGCTTAGTAGTTTTTTATTCGAATGATAGTATATCAATATGGTATCGTTGTTCATCTTTTCTAACTTACAATTCGATAATGGATAGACTTTGATTACTCGGAAGCTCTTCGAAAAGTCAAGGATAAGGTTTGATTGTTCGTGGCTCCAGTTCTGCAGCCAGGTAGGTTACGACTTACCTTTTTGTTAGACTCCAGATAGCCAAACATATGTATAAGTTAGTTATTAATGGAGAAATCATGTTAATCCTTCAGGTATGATGTTGGGATGGATATTCTTAGAATTGGTATTGTTGACTGATTTGTGGGCTTGTTGCCTCTCTATGGTTTATTGGCTTGTTGTCATGTGTGTGATATTGGACATGTACTTAGTTGCCATATTGTGATTATGATATGATTGTCTCTCACTTATCTTGTCGCTCACCTATTGGCTTGTTATTATGCTTATTCACCCTCATGATTATTGTTGAAATTGGCATTCACCAATGCATTTCATTCTACATTTCTCATGACACTTTGATATGAACAATGATTGATACTAATGGTGATGAATATTAAAAAAACATCTGGACTATAGAAGAATGGGACATAGTAGCCATCTCTGGGCTGTGTGCGGAATAACAATATGTATGGAGGCTGGAGTGGCCTGGGTGGTGTATTCATCTTTGTGTTGTGTATGAAGTGACTGTTACGTGGATTTTGCGGGTCCCCCGTAGGTCATGACTATCGAGACGTGGAGGTATTCCGTCCGTAGCATATGTGTACGATTTGTGACAGTTGGCAATCTGTTATATTACATGGTGCATTTTAGCCTTGATTCCTTGGTTGTTGATTTATTTGAGATGTTACGTGCCTGATGGATTCGGGGGCTAGTGGTTCCGCTCAGGGTATGACTATAGACAACTGAGATCTAGTGTGGTTCACATTATTGCAAAACTTATGTGGATGTGCGTAGTGACTTACGTTTATGTGCTTAGTGACTGCATTTGGACTGCTTAACTGCCTATCTTCCAGTTTCTTTCTTTTATGTATGTTAGCTAATTGTTGTCGGCTTATGATGCCTACCACTACGTGTTGTTTGTTCTGATACTACTCCTGCTACATCCTTTTCAAGGTGTAGAGTTGTTCCAGGTACTTGAGCGAGATTCAGTTGCATTCAAGGATCTCATGGAGTTCATCTAGACTTTTCTGTTAAATTATCATTCTAAACAGAAGTTGTATTCAAATGGCGGTTGTAACTTTTATTCAAGTTGTATAGTTAGAAGCTCTTGTACTATTCCGACCGGATTCCTTAGGTACTTTATGTATTTACACAATTATTACTTTTATACGATATTTGAGACTTATTAGCATTTATATTATTCTTCCGCATTGATAGATTATATGTTGGGTAAGGGAAGGGTTCGCCCACGAGGGGAATTGTGTGGGTTTCTACTCGACCCTCGTTTTGGGTCGTGACAAGTTGGTATCAGAGCCCTAGGTTACCTGGTCTATAAGTACAAGAGCATGTCTAGTAGAGTTTTGCAGATTGGTACGATGAGATTCGTATCTATCTGCGAGAGGCTATAGGACATTTAGGAAACTTTCAATTCTTTCATTCCTTCATGCTACTTAATTTGAATTGGTAACTAGTCGATTCCAATTGGCATCTGAATATGCTTGTCTTATTCTCCCATGGAAGGTGGAAACTCGTCCTTAAATTCTTATGGGATCGGTTTGTTTTTGAAGTGTTATGCTATGGTAGGAGATGTGTCATCCTAATTCGGATGCGTGACCAAGTTCAGTTTCTAACTATAGCTTGAGGTTTTAGTTGTGTGGGATCGTGGTTAGACTCGTTTATTATGGAGGGTTTCCTTAGAAATGAGGAAGATGGTACAGAGTGTTACACCTCGTAGTTTCGTCCGTTGTGATTCGTTAGGCGTTAGTTGTCCTAATTGTGGAAACAAAAGTTACCTTAGGATATATGAGATTACATGTTCCCATATTATGGTTATGGGGGTTTAATCCCATGAAATGAGCTATGGAAGGATTTAAGAACAAACCAATAAAGAAATGGAGTTTGTGGGAACTTTGCTAAAACTTTGCAAAATTTTCGGACAGGATTTTTGTCCAGATTGGGGGAGGCATATCTCCTATAATATGAGGAGTTTTGGTGTGTTTATTCTATCCAAACCGAAGTTCAGCGAGTCTAGTTTCCAACGCAACAAACTGTTCGTCAATGTGACGTTTGAGTAAAACGTTATGGATGTTTTACGACAGACTGTGTGAGCAGAAAATTTCTGCGGACCATTTGACGGCTTGCAGGAATTTTGACGCCCCGCAGAAAATTCTGCAGTCCATCAAATTGCACCAGCCCAGTGTCAAATGGTCACAGTGAACCATATTTGACTGGCCAGTTTTGCGGACCATTTTGACGGTCCGTAGGAATTTTTGCGGCCCATCAAAATGAGCGCAGAATTGCCCGACGGGATTTTAAGTTCCGCTTTATATAGTTTACTCCACTTCATTTGGACGTTTCATTTTACCAAATCAGATCCAAAAGCTCTCCAAAAACCCTATCTTCCACTCCATAAACTAATCCAAGCCAAAATCCAAGGGAGATTAAATATCAAGAGGCAAGAATCAAGATACCCATGTGTTAGATGCCTTGCTAGGGTTATTAGACTCCAAGAATTCTTTGGATATTGAAGCTAGGGTTTTCATATAAGTTGATAGCTTGCTCCAAAGCTCATTCTTATGAGATAAAAAGGTTAGTTTTCATACTTATTACATGTTATCAAGAATGTTTAGTTGTTGAACAACTTGGGTAGAAGGAGAAAGTAAAATATGAGTTCTAAATGTAGTTTTTATGATGTTTTTGAGTAGTAAGCTAACTTGAGTTATGATTCTTAGTATGATATGGATATAATCTTGCTATGGAAGGTAATAATGGTTATGAGGAAGCATTATTATGAAAATGTGCTAAAACGGGTATGAAGTTGCTAGCATAAGTTAAGCATAAGGATGAATTTTGAAGGCTAAGTCGAATGTGTATACTTGATTATGATATTGTGGATATTATGGTGGTTGTTGGGAGTTGTTTTGTGATATAGTGGAAGTTGAAAAAATAGGGGAAATGCTGCCCAATTTTCACTAGAACATGAATTATCCTAGTTTGACTTGAAGAGTATCATTAAGGCTTAACCATGGTATGAATCCTTCTAAATGTAGATTATTCAAGCTTCAACGGTGAATGCTAAATAGTTAAGAAGTTGAAGAGGTATGTAAGGCTAACCCTTCTTTCATTAAGGAATGGTTCCCTTGCTATATATCTATATATATCCTTTCATGAGTTCCATAATGATTTATAAATGACTCTACCTCTAAGAGTACCAAAGCTCATGATTCTCGATACTTTCACGATTCTAGTACTTCCTTTATATGATAGTTGATCCTATCAGGATAGATGTAATGAAAACGATCATGGCAATGATGTTGATGATACTTATGGACTTTTATGTACACGTGTCTAAGTATATATGACTATTATGTAACACCAAGCTTATATGGCCGGGTATGATATCTATTGCGCGCACACCACTACAGTTGGGTACGGATAACACTGAGCCTTGGTAGGGCCAGGTATGTACGTCACCGAGCCTTGTCATGGCTGGGTATGTAAAACCACCGAACCTTCATGGTCGGGTATGCTATGGATGCGAATATGTATATGAATACGGATACGAATATGGATATGATATGGATATTTGTATATGTATATATGTATGTACACAACCACGCACTAGAAATGGAAGGTCCCTATGAAAGACAAGTAAGTAATTAGATGATGGCTACTATCTCCCGATTCTCCCATCTTATACTATTTCTTATGCTACTATTATGATGTTGATTATGCTTTACATACTCAGTACATTATTCGTACTGACGTCCTTTTGTTTGTGGACGCTGCGTCATGCCCGTAGGTGGATAGGGAGACAGACTTGATCCATAGATATCTTGTTCAGGGACTGTATAGAGGAGCTCCATTTCATCGGGACCTACAGCTTTTGGTAATTATTCTTTTGTGTACATACCTATGGGTATGGCGGGGTCCTGTCCCGTCTATATGATGTGGCATACTCTTCTTAGAGGCTCGTAGACAGTTGTGTAGGGTTAGATGTCTTGTAGCCTTGTCGGCTTATATTTTGTATATCATTTTGATAGCCTCGTCGGCTTGTATATATGGATATGGGCATTGTTATTGATGATGATATAAATGTGTTATTGCCCAATGAGATTAGCACTATTGATGCATATAAACTATGAGTAAGCCATGTGGCTCACCTAGAAGTGAATATGAGAGTACGATAAGAGGTACCTGGGTGGGTTAGCACCTGGTGCCCGTCTTGGCCCTCCGGTTGGGTCGTGACAAAAGTGGTATCAGAGTAGTTCTGTCCTAGGTGTGTCTACGAGCCGTGTCCAGTAGAGTCTTGTTTACGAGTGTGTTGCGCGCCACACTTATAAACAGGAGGCTGCTGCATTTTAGGAATGAATGACCTTCTTTCTTCATAAGATCGTGCGATAGAGCTATGATATAAGGATTTATTTTTCCTTAACTGTGAATTATGTATTTCAGAAATGCCTGTAAAGAGAAAAGCTACGGCAGCCCAAAAGGGCACTACAGTGGCAGGAAAGCGGGCTGAAAGAACACCGCCAATGGTTGTAGAGGAAAGTGAGTCCCATAATGCGGCTGAATCTCAGTCCTCTCACTCAGTACCTATTTCTGAGGAGCATGAGGGAGCCTCAGCCCCAGCTCTAGCACCTCTAGCTCCTCCACCGGATGCGTCGGGCCAAGATGTAAAATAGGCCATTGATTTACTTACTCAGTTGGTTGCCGCCCAGACTCAGCGGCAAGGTACAGGGCAAGGTGATAGGGCTGTTAGTGCAAGGGCCCGTGATTTTATTAGCTTGAACCCTCCGAAATTCTTCGGGTCGAAGCCGGATGAGGACCCCCAGAATTTTATTGATGGGATATTGAGGACACTTTTGTTATTGCATGCTTCGGACATTGAATCGGTGGAGTTAGCATCCTATAGATTGAGGGATGTCGTGGTACATTGGTACACAGTTTGGATGGCTTCACGGGGAGTCAATGCACCTCCCCTGGTATGGCAAGAATTTGTAGATGCCTTCCTCCGACACTACTTGCCTCCAGAAGTTCGGCGAGCTAGAGCCGATAAGTTCTTAAATCTTAGGCAAGGAAGTATGAGTGCTTTAGAGTATAGTCTCCGCTTCAACTCTTTGGCTAGTGTTATATCCCGTGTTTTCGCATAATTGGAAATCGTGAAAATAATTAAGACTTGTATGTTATAAGGAAATAATTTGATTTTAGTTAACATGACTTTGTTGGTTGCGAAATTGTTGGTGTAAATACATTGGGGAAGGCCGAGGGTAAGTTTGGAATTTCGGAAATTAGTTTCGGGAATTACAAAACGAGCCTTCAACGAATTGGGCCAAGAGAAATTGGAACAAAAATTTAGGCCCAAAGATCATGGGGTGGCCGGCCACAAGGCTTGGCCCAAGCCTCTTATTAAGTGGTCATGTGATTTTCACATGACCCTTAGTTGGATATATATCAAAGTTGCCTTTGGAATTATCAAGATAAAAATCATAACTCCACTTTGAGCTAAAAGCTCCATTCGGCCGAGAACCCCATTTCCCAACCAAAAAAATTCTCTAGCCCTTGTGTTTGATCCAAAAATCTTGGTTTTCCCATATTTGTAGGGTACTCAAGACGCTCTTCAACGTGATATAATTTATTTGGCGGAAGAATCACGTTTGCGACAAGTCGGAATTTCAAGAAAAGGTAAGAATTTTACCCTTTTAATGTTATGGAATTGGTATGAATATGATAAGGATTGAGAATAGACGAGAACCTCGTAGTTTTGATGTATGTATGAAACCGCGGGTGTGTGTGTGTGTAGTGAAGTGGTCGTGAGCCACAAGGTGTGTAAGGCAAGGTGAAATTGATTTTGTTTAAGTTGATTAGTTGCCTCGTTGTGACATTTAGGACGTAAATGAGTGTTTAACGAATTGAGTTGGTGTTGAAAATGATTGCGGATTATTCTGGGAAAGTATATAATTTCGGTATATTTGTGTATATCATTGTATAATTATGATATTAAGGCTTTAAATATGACTTATGGTTGTTGTTAATGAATTCGGAATGAAATAATGCAAGTTAGTATGTTCGTCGGAATTGTTGACGTTTTGAAAGGAATATGGAAAGTGACGAACTTCTTGAATTTATGTATAATGTTGGAACATAATTGGGATGTGATTGAATAATCTTGAATGATTGAATGAATACAATAATGTGGACATAAGTTTGGAATTGTGAAGTTTGAATGAAAGTTGCCAACTTTTATAGTAAAGAAGAATATTGAAGTTAGAATGATTTAGTTGTGGTTTATGTTGTTTGTGACGTTTGGGTTGTTGTTGTTGATGTTTATTGAGCCGAGCTAAGTCTCGGGGGTGTTAGATATATAGGGGAAGTGCTGCCGAAATTTCGGTAGGCAGAAATGAAGTTAATGGAATTTTTAAGCTTAAGAATCTCTAATAGGTAACTTTGACCATTTGCAGATTCTGGACGAAACGGGATTTGATTTTGGGGTGAGCATAAGACGTTTCTAAGGTATGTAAAGCTTCCCACTTCTTCCTTTGGCATGTCTTAGTATGTTAGGTTGATATCGGAACCCCGGGAGCAATTCTGCTCCTCGAAATCCGATCTAGAAAATGGCTACTATTCATTCAATTCAATTGAAGCCTAATGTTCCTATTTTGGCTAGAAAGCAATCAAACGTCCAAAGCTTATGCAAATGCAATCAGATTACTTTGAAATCTTTATGTATGATCGTATAGACCCGAAATGTTCATAAATTATGTTCGCCACCTCGACTTGACCCGGGGTGGGCCCCTAACCCCGAGATGCCTTATTTGTCCTACTAGGCTCTTTTTTTGGATAAGCTTCGACAAAGAATCTTCGATTTTGAAATTGTCCTCTATGAAATAATGTTCGGAACACTATGATGTAACAAACTATGTTTTGAGCCATACGTACCACTTTGGAAACATTTTGTGAAATGAACTTTCGTACCAACTAACTATTTGACTATTTTGGTTAATGAACTGACTTATGAAGTAATCAAGTTTTGAAAGGCTATTTTGATATACAAACTGCATTGTTTGCTCACGACTCCGCTCGTGCCTTATTATGACTTCGTTCACCGGTTCCCGGGCCGGTTATGATTCGTGCGCTCTATGATGATTCGGCCGTATGCTGTGTTACGGTTCCCCGAGGCCTCGCCATAGGGCCGGGTTCCGTTTGGAGTTATGCTGTGATATGGCTGTGATGTGATACGCTCATATGTGTGTGTTCGGGGATGTACGGAGATTTGAACCTTCTGGTGTTATGCTGTGTGTGGCACCAGCGTCGGAGTGGTGACCACGTTCCTGAGCTTTGCATGATTTTGTTTGCATTATGTATATATGATTTTGATAAACATTTTGATATACTGTTCGGCATTTCTCTCTTTGGTATTCTGTTCGCTTTCAGTTGCGGCCTATATTTTTGTACTCCATGCTTTACATGCTCAATACATCTTTCGTACTGACCCCCTTCCTTCGGGGGGCTGCGTTTCATGCCCGCAGGTGCAGACGCCGGTGATCCACCACTGTAGGCTCCACTTCTGCTATTTCGGAGTACTCCCTTGATTCGGAGTCCACTTTTGGTATATATATATCTTCTGCCATGTATATATTTCTGCATATCTGACTATTTGGGTACGGCGGGGCCCTGTCCCGTCATATGATTCTGTCGGTCAGTTTAGAGGTCTGTGGACATGTCTGTGGGTTATGGTCAGTCTGTATGCTTATGTGTATATGTTGTTTGGGCGATCCCATACGCCGAGGCGGCCGGTCCGCATATGTTTGTGCATTGCTTTGATTAGCCCTGTGTGGCCTCTGTTGGTGTTTGTTGTGTACAGGGTTATTCTGGTTAGTCCGAAAAACAAAGGAAACTCTGCCGAAATTTTTCTGGAAATTATCTGTATTTGGAATATAGCCTTGTCGGCTTCTGCTATACATTTGAATACGTTTGATAGATGGGTTTGGGTGCCCAGATCGGGCACTAGTCACGGCCTACGGGGTTGGGTCGTGACAGCTAGGTATGCTCTGGCTATAGTAGCGGATATGGGTGACCGAGTGCACCGATTTGTGAGAGGCCTAGGGCCACATTTGATGGATAGGTGTTTGACTGCGTCCCTTCAGGAAAACATGAATATTTCACGCATTCAAGCCAATGCCCAGAATTTGGAAGAAAGCCAATAACAGCAAAGATGTGAGCGTGAGCATGATAGAGGGTATAACAAGAGGGCTAGATCTTCAGGTCCAATAAGTGAGTTTAGAGGCGGGCCAAGACAGCAACTTTCTAGGCATTCAGGCCATTCTATGACTAGTGCGCCTCCACGGTTTACAGGCCAGAGATTCGATAGATCTATTCATTCCGAGCCGAGTCAGAGTTTTAGGGCTTCGGGTTCTCAGTTCTGGGGTGATTCGCGTCAAGCTAGGCCACCTGTGCCATGGTGTTCCCAGTGTGGGAAGTTACATTGGGGCCAGTGTTGGCTAGGTTTAGAGGTTTGCTATACATGCGGTCGGCCAGGCCACATCATGCGTTATTGCCTCTCGGTTGGTGGTAGGGGTAGAGTGAAGTCTTCAGGATCGGCAGCCGGGTCTTCATCATTGATACGCCCTATGGGGAAAGGTTCACAGGTGTCGGTCAACCATGGTAGAGGTAGAGGGAGAGCTCCTAGTTCTAGTGGTCCTCAGCACCGTATTTATGCTTTGGCTGGACGCCAAGATCTTGAGTCTTCCCCCGATGTCGTCATAGGTATATTATCAGTATTTTCTCATGATGTATATGCTTTGATAGATCCGAGCTCCATATTGTCATATGTTACTCCATATATTGCGGGTCGGTTTGGGGTCAAACCTTTTGAGGTATTTACACCCGTTGGTGAACCGGTGATAGCTAGCCGAGTATATAGAAATTGTGTGGTCGTGATTTGTGACCATCGTACTATGGTTGATTTACATGAGTTAAAAATGGTAGACTTTGATGTTATCATGGGCATGGATTGGTTTAGAAGGTGTGAAATAAAGGTTAGTAGAATTAGAATATCTTCTTGATTCAGAGTGGGCTATGATTGTGTGACGACCCAACTAGGGGCCATGACGGGTACCCGGAGCTGACTACCGAGCGCCACTCATTGTGCTAATCATCATACCCAACCTTAACGTATATAATCTCTAAGGCGATGCATAAATATACATAAGCCCTCTCGGCTGCAAAATAGATATAAAAAAATATACACTAATGTATCCAGGAGATAACTACTACCCATACATAAGTATCTATGAGTCTCTACTGGAGTACTGAGACATAAGGCAGGACAGGACCCCGTCGTGCCCAAATATATACGCAAAATAATACATCAATAACTGGCACCTCCGGAATAGTGGAGTACTCAGGTGTAGCTGCAAATAGACTCCTATGAATCTGGGCCACCTCCCTGTCTACCTGTGGGCATGAACACAGCGTCCAAGAAGAAAGGAAGTCAGTACGAACATTGTACTGAGTATCTAAGGAATGAACAATAATGCATATCGAAGAAATAAAGGAACATCAAGTCGGGAAACAACCTGTAACTTAATGTCACTTAAGACGGGATAATGCATGCTATCTTACATCATAAACAACATCATATCAAGTATGTATAAATAAGCTGCCCAAACATATAGGTACGGTGTGATCATCATTAGCCCGTGTCCGGGGTAAACATCTCATGCCGCCTAGACATGATGTCTGCCCATGCCATCTAGAAATGATGTATATGCTGACTGCCTTAGCGGTCTCTGCCCGGCCATTTAGGCACGACGTAATCTCATTATCATATACTCTTCATAAAGCATGCATAAGAACTCAAAGATAAACAATAACTCTTTCGGGGTGATGTAAGTTCGAGAACCCCCGATTCCATTATAGAGTAATCATGATCATCATGCCTCCCCTTGAACGAACTAAAATTATAAGGTGAGTCTAGCAACAATGAATAACATCAAAAAATCATATAAGGATCATTAGCTTCATAGAAATATAATATCATGAGCTTTAGAATATCTAGACTTAGACTCATCATCATCGTTATCATATTCGTAACATATCTCTTATCTAAATCTCAAGAGAAGCTCTTTATAAACATTGACTCATAGTTTCCGGAGTGTAAGAAGGTAATGGAAAGACAAAGGAAGTCATGTCATAGGAATCATGCTTTAAGAAAAGAAGGGACTAGCCTTACATAACTTGATGTCGCTCTAACTTATCAATTTAAGCGCTTTCCTCCAATGTTCACGATTCTACATTCAAGAGAATTCGTACTAGAATTAGATGATCGGAAACATACTTAAGCTAGAGCTAAAGCTAATGAAAATTGGGCAACATTTCCTTTGTTTCTATAACTTTCTCCATATGATATAACGGCTCCCAACATCAATTACAACATTCATAATATCATAATCCATAACTTTGACAAGTTCAACATTATCCAATCCCCTAAATTCCCTCTCCAAGTCATTCACAACCATAGACATAATATAGCACCACTTTCATCCTCATATAATGCTTCTCCAATTTTCTTAATACCATTTTTAACAAGATTATACTCATAACATCTCAAGAATTATGGTTCATATCACACTACTATTCAAGAATACCATTATTTTCACATTTGAGCTCCATATTCTACTTTCTTCCTCAATCCAATTTATTCAACCATTCGATATTCTTAATAACATGAAATTATTATAAAACTCACCTTTGGTTGTGTAGGCATGGGTTTTGGAAGGAGTTGCCACACTGGGAGAAAACCCTAACTTCAATTCAAAGAGATTTCTTGACTCTAAGCAACCCTAGAGAGCTTCTTTACACTTGATTTCCTTGAATTGATGAAGTTGATCCTTGATTTCCCTTGAATTCTTGTAAGTGAAGGGTGTGGAATGGTCTAGAGGTTTAGAGAGAAGTGGAGAAGTTGGAAGAATGAAAATTTAGAAGTGGGAAGACATTTATATACTTGGATAATACTCAGCCCGTCGGGTGTTATACGGACCATTATATGGTCCGTATAAGTGACTGTATTTCACCATCAGGGAAATCCCTTCTTCTATTGGGTTATACAGACCGTATAAGTGGTCGTATAACTCCACTTTTCTGAAATGATTTTCGTCATTTCGTTTGATCTCCAATCCTTATGGAACCTTCTTAGCACTTGTTTAGTACTTTATTAACAACCTAAGGAGTGTTATATCTTTTCCTCAAGACATTATTAAGTCAATATTAGCTCGGTACTTTGCAAACCCTTTTCAACACACAACTTATACTTTACCTTCTTCAACGAACTTTCTTCTCTTGCCTCAAACGTGTTTGGAATCTTAATTAGAACCATTAAGAACTACTTCTTACTTGTAGAAACATCATATACTTATCACCCTGCCTTAGTCTATCTACCATACAACAACATGAAATTTTCCGAGGTGTAACACTCTTCCCCCCTTTAAAAACATTTATCCTCGAATGTTAAATTCTCGGGAATTCTACAAAAGTTTCGCCAGAGTTTCCCCTATAATATGGCTCAACCATCCTGTCACAACAGCCTATAATAACAACGCCTCACAGGGCTACAACACAATAGCAAGAAATTATGGCCACACACGATCAAAAGCATAAAAAGAAAACATACGTACCTCGTAATGTTGATGTCTCATCTTGAATCTATTCCGGGGGTGAAAACAAGTGTGGGTACTTGGACTTCATGTTTTCTTCCGCTTTCCAAGTCATTTCCTCTCGATTATTGTTTCTCCACAAGACCTTAACTGAGGCTACCTCTTTATTTCTAAGTTTCTACACTTGCCTATCTAGTATAGCAATAGGTACCTCTTCATAAGCCAACCTTTCCATAACTTGAACATCATCTACAGGAACAATTCTAGTAGGATCTCCGACACACTTACGGAGCATCGATACTGTTACACCTTGGAAATTTCCCCGCGAACATACAATGAAAAGTTGCAGGTTGAAACTTTGATCCAGTTGGTCGTAAAGTGGAATATGGCCCGTAAAGTGATTTACGGACCCTAAACTACTATCGTCCTCCAACCTTTCAAAAAATTTAACTTTCTGTCAAATGGTTAAAAATGACTTGGAATACGGACCGTAAATTGAAATACGGCCCGTAAACTGAGTCGTAAACTGCCATGATCTCCAGCATGCCTTTCTGGTTTTGATATGCTTAAATACGGTCGCAAATGACGGACTGTAAACCGGAATATGGCCCGTAAAGTGGGGTTTACGACCACTGTGCATCCCGACTACTGTTCATAAAAAATCAGATTTTGTGATTACTATAAGGGAACCTTTTCATTCATTTCATTTCATTATCTCATCTACACCACTCAAGAACTCTCTAGAAAATTCTCCAAACACTTCAACCATAAGAATAACAAGGAAATCAATGATCGACAACATTAAATCCATGAAACAAAGTGTGTGAAACTCAAGTGAAGTTCATCCAAACCAAGAAGTTCCAAAAAGGAGTGAAGTAGGGTTTTGGTGCTAGAGGAGTAAATCCATTCAAAGCTTGTTCAACCATCATCTAAGGTAAGTTTCATGACCATTTCATGTTGTTTAAGGTATTGGAAGGTTAAGACACCCGAATTGTAGAAAAGCATAGCAAATGGGTCATAAATGAGTGAATAGTGCCATGAGTGAATAGTGGTTGTATTGAATCATGAATGTTAGCATGTTGTGAGTATGAATACGTTATAAATGATATGTAAACCATGAGATAAGTGTGATACGTGAGAAAATACGATAGTGAACCCAAAACCATAAATGTGGGAAAAATGAAGAGAAATGGTGGATCGTGGTCATTGTATATGAATGATGATTGTTGATTGCTATATTGTAATTGTTGTTGTAGGTGTTGGAAGTTGACATGAAATATGGTAAAAGTAGTGTAAACAAAGGAAGTGCTGCCCAATTGTGTCTAGAAATTGTAGTGCGTTCTTATAGTCGATTAACTAACGTAAATGCGAATCCTCTTTTGAAGGTAGAAACGCGATATCGAAGGAGAACAAGCGAGTGATAGTTTAGTTAAACCTCAAAGGTATGTGAGGCTAGTCCCTTCTTTCTAATGGCATGAATCCTATAGCGTAACTTGTTTCTTATCCATGAGCCTATGTCTATAATTAGCTACACAAGGTAATGAGTTAAAGTATAGAAAGTCTAATGATGTTTTTTATCGCTTACACTCACCTTATATGCTAATTCCTTCAAGGTGAGGCAGAATGTCCATGATTGTTTCGTAATGCAATCGGGGCATCACGACCTTACGTCACCCCAATAGAGTATGTATTATGATAAGCTAAGCATATTGTGATGAGCATATGATGATATTACTATTACACCGCGCCTATTTGGCCGGGTAGTCACCGCCAAGGCGGGCAGCTATGCGATACACCATGGCCAGATGGCATGGGCAGACACCACTAGTGGGCAGCATAAGATGTTAGCCCCGACGCGGGAGGCCTGGACACAGGCTCATGTTATGATTATCACACCGATCCGATATGGACGGGCAGTTTATACATTGTTACATCCGACATTTTCGCTTATTCGAAAAATTCAAGATAAATTGACTTGTGATGAATAAGGCCACAATTGACCCCTTACTTGGTATGAAGGTGTAGGTTGTGAATACAATGGTGTGGAATTACGAAAGGTGTCCAAGGGCAAAATTGAAATTTTGGAAACTTGCCTTATGAATTGCAAAATATAGCCAAAGTGGGCTCAACAAAATAAAATAAAAAATGAGGCCCAAGTGGGATAGGCCCAACCGGCCACCACACATCCAAGATCATGGATTAAATAAATTCCATGGGAAATTATATAAAATGGATAAGTATTGAGAAGCTTCAAGAAAAAGGAAATAGGAACAAACAAAAGAGAGAGAGGGAGCATTCGGGTTTGAGGAGAAAAGAAAAGAGAAAAGAAAGAAAAATTTTGGGAGCCAAATCTTTGATTTAAAAATCCAAGTCTTGTGAGATTAGTACTAAGCTCAAGGTCCTCTACAAGTTAATATAAGTATTGTGGCAAGAAAACAATTTTAACCTCCACGTGAAGAACTTGAAGAAAGGTAAGGATTTCATGCTTTTGCTATGTTACGAATGGTATATGTATGTTGTAGTATGTGTGAATGAGTGAAAAACATGGAAATTTTGTGAGTTGAAAATCATGCATGTTGGCCGAATTTATGCATGAATTGTATGTTTAAGATGGCTTGAATTCATGTTGTAATTTAGTTGTAGCATGATGGAAATTGTGTTAGAAATGAAAGTGGAATGGATTAGTGAAAATCGGAAAATATAGGAGGTGGCCGTGTGGTGCTATGTTGAGTATGGAATATGAATTTGATCTTGTTTTCATGCTAAGTGTGCTATGGTGAAGTGAATGGAAAGATGACGATCTTTATTATCTTGGAAAAAAAATGGTTATTAAGTTGTTGTAGGAGAATATGCAACTTTGTTAGGATTTATGTAAAAATGGAAATGGAAGTATCAAGAGGCAAATTATGATCATTGTTGATGAATTTGGAAGATGGAATTGTATAATGAACTTGTATGTGGAAGGTTAGGAAAAATTGGGAAAGTAGTGACTTAACGGAAAGTTTGAATGTTTGTGTATCTTATGAATATTGTGTGAAAATGGTATGGATGCCTCCGATGTATGTCGTAATGAATTTGATGGATGATGAATATGAAAATAATGAGTTTGGTTTGGAAATGTAAGTTTGAAACGAAAGACGTTCCGTTATGTCGAAAGATGGCTAATGATGCCATAGTGTATGTTTTAATGTCTATTGATGTTTCGATGTCATTTCTGGGTTGTTGTGTTGATGAATTGAGCCGAGCTAAGTCTCGGGGATGTCTTATATACAGAGGAAATGCTGCCGAAATTTCGGTAGGCAAATATGTGTAAAGTTGGAATATTGAAAGTTTGAAACTAACAAATGGTAAACTTGACCATTTCCAGATTTTGGACGAAATTTGGATTGACGCCAAGCGAGCATAAGGCGCCATCGAGGTATGTGAAGCATTTCCCTTTGTTCCTAGGCATGTTCTGGATGTGATAGGCTCGTCCACGAGCCGTAAGTACGACTCCGTTCCCCGGAATTCGAGACGGAAAACCGCTCCAATTCCTTCAATCCAATTGAAGCTATTTTCTTACAAATTGCCTTTAAAGTGAATTTTTGTACAAAACTTCCCTAAACGGAGTCGGAACACTTCCAAACGACTATGGATGACCTCATAAGGTCTATTAGCAATAATTTACCTATGTAGCCTCGAGTTGGTCCGAGGCGGGCCCACAAGGCCCGGTAGCTTCTGTATAATTGTAAATACTTCCGTTTTGGTCCGATTTTCTCTAAAAACCTCTGGACTATTTTTTTGTGCATGATATGACCATTTTTATGCAACTTTTACAAAATGATTTCTGAACATCTGAGAATCTGATTCTGATAATAATCTGTCGTGCCTTCCCAACTAGGATATAGGCGCGTACTATGCATACTATCTGGATACTCTGATTTTGGCTCGCCGTTTGGCACCCTTCAGTTTGATTGAGTCTGTATGTAAGTAGTTTCTCATTTATCAGTTCGTGTCTGTCTCAATGCATTCTTTCACTACGTCCCGGGCCAGGTTCTGTTATCGTGCATATTTCTCTGCATTGTTCACCGCGTCCCTCAGCGTGCGGGCCGGGATCTGTATGTCGGTATGATATTATGATCTGTGTATGGGGATGGCGGCCAAGATGGCATATCATCTGATCTGATTCTGTCTGTCCACCGCGTCCCGTACTAAGAGGGCCGGGTTCTGTTACCGCGCCCCCAGACAGGGCCGGGATCTGTATGAATGTATGCGTGTGCCATCTGTATTTATATAAGCACATGCCTCTGTATGATTCTGTATGACTCTGTACTACTCTGCATGCATAATTCTGTCCGACATACTTCTGTCTGTCCGTCTGAATTACGACTATGTCTGTATGTTCGTATGGATTCTGATTCTGTATGTCCGTATGGATTTTTATTCGGTACGCCCGTATGAATTCCGATTCTGTACGTCTGTATGGATACTGATTCTGCTCGTCTGTCCGTATTATGATTCCGTCTGTCTGTCCGAACCATGATTCTGTTTATCTGTATGGAACACGATTCTGTATGTCTGTCTAGATCATGACTCTGTCCGTCAGTCTGATTTATGGTTCTGTCCGTTATATTTCTGTGACTCCGGTTCGGACTATGATTATATCTGTTATATTTATGCTTTACATACTCGGTACATTTTTTGTACTGACCCCCGTTCTTCGGGGGCTGCGCTACATGCCCGCAGGTACAGACGCACCAGGTGATACGCCGCCAGCGTAGGTTTCTGACTCTGCTGTTTGAAGAGCTCCTTCGATCCGGAGCATATACTTTTGGTATATATCTTCTGTTCTTCCGTATGTTCTGTATGTATGGAAATTCTGGGTACGGCGGGGCCCTGTCCCGTCATATGATTTTGTATGTCTGTAGAGGCCGGTAGATAGATGTGTGGGTTACGGGTTTCATCTGTATGTTAGCCTTATCGGCTTACCTGTAAATGTCTGCATGTTTAGCTATATATATGTTTGCGCGCGTGCCGTATCTGTATCAGCCTACTTCGGTAACTTCTGTTTTCACACAAAAAAAAAAAAGATCTGTATGATTCGAATTCGATCAGGTAGGTACGTACGGGTACCCAGTTAGGGTACCAGTCGCGGCCCACGGGGTTGGGTCGTGACATACATGATGCATATATGATATGATATGATGATGAACATGAGTAAGACATCATGATTTGTTTTCTTATACTTGGCAGGTAGATTCCGATGTTCCATATGAGTATCTTCTTTATATCATTGTTTTACTTCATTGTTTTTGCCTCTCATACTCAGTACAATATTCGTACTGACGTCAGTTTTCTTTGGATGCTGTGTTGATGCCCACAGGTAGACAGGGAGGAGAGCTCGATTCAGATCCGTAGAAGCTGTCAGCGGATTAGAAGCCCTCCATTGTCCCGGAGGTGCTTATGGATATTCTTTTCTGTATATATATAGCCTTGTATATGTATTTTGGGAACGACGGGGTCTTGTCCCGTCCCTATGTTCAGTTCCCCAATAGAGGCTCATAGATACGCAGTGCGGGTTAGATGGTCTCACGAGATCGTTGCTGTAAATCTATACATATATATATTATTTTTCTAGCCCAAGGGCACATGTACATGAAAGTATTTTATGTTTCAATACGAGATATGATTTTTTTCCTACGCTATGAGTATAAAGATGCTAAAAAGGGTATAAAATGAGTAAAATGAGCGATAGAACGAGCGGTGCTTGGTGGTTAGCCCCGGGTACCCGTCGCGGCCCCTAGCTGGGTCGTGACAAAAGTGGTATCAGAGCAGGTTCGGTCCTAGGAAGTGTCTACGAGCAATGTCTAGTAGAGTCTTGTTTATGGTCTGTTGCGCGCCACATCAATAAATAATAGGCTACAGGGCATTTAGGAAAATTGACCATCTTTCTTCTTGTGAGATCGTACGGTAGAGCCGCGTGAAAGATTTTATCCTCCCTAATAGTTTGTTGTGATTTCAGAAAGCCGCCAAAGGGGAAGGCTACAGTCACCCAGAAGGGCAAGACTACGACAAAGAGACGGGTAGAAAGAGAGCCTCCGCTGAATATCGAAGAAGGCGAATCACATAATGAGGCCTTATCTAATACCTCTTCTACCCCGCCTAATGTGGAAGGGCAAGGAGGAGCTCCAGCTCCAATTCCACCACCGGTTGCTTCGGGTCAACAATGACCGAGGCCATTCAGCTATTGACACAATTGGTTGCCGCACAGGCCCAACGGGAGAACGTGGGTTCAAGCGATCAGGTAGCGAGTACAAAGGCCCTTGATTTTATGAGTTTAAATCCTCCATAATTCTTCGGGTCAAAGCCGGATGAAGATCCGCAAAGTTTCGTAGATGAGATGTTAAGGACATTGAAGATTGTCCATGCCTCTGAGATCGAATCCGTGGAGTTGGTATCTTATAGACTCCGGGATGTGGCAGTTTTATGGTATAAAACTGGGTACTATCAAGAGGAGAGAATGCGTCTCCTCCGGTTTGGAAAGAGTTCGTAGATGCTTTTGTTCGTCATTACTTGCCACCCGAGGTCTGCCGAGCTAGAGCGGAAAGGTTTTTAAATCTGAGGCAAGGAAGTATGAGTGCCCGGGAGTATAGTATGCAATTTAATTCTTTGGCTAGATATGCCCCGGCTATGGTGGCCGACATGGGAGACCGGGTGCATAGATTTGTGAGTGGCCTAGGGCCACATTTATTCAGAGATTGCTTGACGGCGTCCTTGCAAGACGGGATGGATATTTCCCAAATACAGGCCCATGCCCCAAATACAGGCCCATGCTCAGAATTTGGAGAGGCGACAACAACAACAAAGGGGTGATCGCGACAGTGATAGAAGACAAAGCAAAAGGGCTAGGTCTATGGGCACAGGCAGTGATTATAGAGGGGGATAAAGGCAGACATATTCTGGGTACTCAGGCCAGTCAGTGACGAGTGCACCTCCTCGATTCGCAGGTAGGAGACTTGATCGCTCTTTCCGTTCAGGTCAAGGCCAGAGTTCGAGGGCTTCAGGTTCCCAGTTCAGGGACGATTATAGTCAAGGGACACCCCCAGTGCCGCGATGCAACCAATGCGGCAGATTACATTCTGGGCAGTGTCATCATGGTTCAGATGCCTGTTATACTTGTGGTCAGGTGGGGCATATGATGAGGGATTGCCCGTCGATGAGTGGCAGAGTTGGAGTTCAGCCTACCGGTTCCGCAGCTGGCTCTTAATCAGCACGCCCGGTAGGGCAGACCCCCCAGATGACAGCAGGCCGAGGTAGAGGCCGAGGGGCAGCATCTACTTCAGGTGCCACTCAGCCTCGCGCGTATATGCTTTAGCCGGACGACAGGATCTCGAGTCCTCTTCGGATGTAGTTACAGGTATATTGTCTATATTCTCTCGTGATGTGTATGCATTGATAGATCCGGGTTCTACATTCTCTTATATTACCCCATATGTTGCTGGTTGTATTGGGCTGAAACCTGAGTCAATTAAACCCTTTGAGGTACTCACTCCGGTTGGTGATCCCGTGATAACAAAACAAGTGTACAAAAATTGTGTTGTCGTGATATGTGATCGTCAGACCAAAGATGATTTGATTGAGCTGAAAATGGTAGATTTCGATGTAATCATGGGTATGGATTGGTTGGTGTCGTGCTATGCTAATGTTGATTGCCGCACAAAAGTGGTTCGATTCCAATTTTCGGGAGAGCCCGTGCTCGAATGGAAAGGTAATGCAGCATCACCAAATGGTAGGTTTATTTCATATCTCAAGGCAAGGAAGATGATAGCCAAGGGTTATATTTATCACATAGTTCGGGTTCATGACACAGAGGCAAAGCCACCAACTTTCCAGTCAGTTCCGGTAGTGAATGAATTCCCAGATGTGTTTCCGGCCGAACTTCCAGGTCTTCCACCAGAAAGAGAGATTGACTTCGCCATAGATGTGTTGCCGGACACCAAGCCCATTTCTATTCCTCCTTATCGAATGGTCCCGGTGGAATTGAAAGAGCTAAAAGCACAACTGAAAGATCTGCTTGACGAGGGGTTTATCAGACCTAGCTCATCGCCGTGTGGAGCACCAGTCTTTTTCGTGAGAAAGAAGGACGGATCCTTACGAATGTGTATCGACTACAGACAATTGAACAAAGTGACGATAAAGAACAAATATCATCTTCCAAGGATTGACGACTTATTCGACCAATTGCAAGGTGCCAAGTTGTTTTCTAAAATAGACTTGAGGTCGGGTTATCATCAAGTGAGGGTTAGAGAATCGGATATTCCCAAAATTTCCTTGAGAACGAGATATGGCCACTATGAATTCCGAGTGATGTCGTTTGGGCTAACTAACGCTCCGGCCGTGTTCATGAATCTGATGAATAAAGTATTCAGGCCGCTCTTGGATTTGTTTGTCATAGTATTTATTGATGACATTCTAGTATATTCTCGCACAGAATCAGAACATGCAGGTCATTTGAGAATTGTACTTGGCATTCTTCGAGCCCGAGAATTGTATGCAAAATTTTCAAAGTGCGAGTTTTGGCTAGATTCTGTAACATTTCTGGGCCATGTTATTTCCAATGATGGCATTCGAGTCGACACTCAGAAAATTGAAGCGGTGAAGACTTGGCCAAGGCCTACAACGCCCACAGAAGTTCGTAGTTTTCTGGGTTTTGGCAAGATACTAGAGAAGATTCGTATAGGGCTTCTCGTCTATTTCGGCCCCATTGACGAAGCTAACCCAGAAGTCAGCAAAATTTCAGTGGGATGGTGCCTGCGAGCGCAATTTCCAAGAGTTGAAAGACAGGTTGACCTCAGCTCCGATCTTAACACTTCCAGAAGGGTCAGATGGCTACGTGGTATATTGTGATGCTTCCGGTGTTGGACTAGGATGCGTATTGATGTAGCACGGGAAAGTTATTTCATATGCTTCGAGGCAATTGTGGAAACATGAAAGGAATTATCCAATTCATGATCTCGAACTAGCTGCGGTTATTCATGCCCTAAAAATATGGAGGCATTATTTATACGGGGTGCACGTTGATATCTATACAGATCATAAGAGTCTTCAGTACATTTTTAAACAGAATGAGCTGAATTTACGGCAGAGGCGGTGGTTAGAATTATTAAAAGATTATGATGTTAACATTTTATACCACCCCGGGAAGGCGAATGTAGTAGTCGATGCACTTAGCCGCCAATCAATGTGCAGCTTATGTGAAATCCCTCCGGAAAGGAAAGAGATGGTTCAAGAACTTCACCGATTAGCAAATTTGGGAGTGCGTATAATTGATTCGGCCGATGTTGGAATTAGTATAAATGATTCCACAATTTCATCCTTGGACATGGAAGTGAAAGAACGACAATATGGAGATCCTGAATTGTGTCATTACAGAGACACGTCTCATGGAATGGAAAAGTCTCTGTTTGAAGTCTCTATGGATGGAATTCTTAGACACCGAGGCAAGTTATGTGTGCCGAATGTAGCAGAATTGCGCCGACAAATTCTAGAAGAAGCACATTGTTCTCGGTATTCTATACACCCAGGTGCAACCAAAATGAATCGTGATCTCAAGACGATGTATTGGTGGGATAGCATGAATAAAGACATAGCCGAGTTTGTGGCACAGTGTCCAAATTGCCAACAAGTAAAAGCTGAACATCAGAAGCCAAGGGGCTTGTTACAGGAAATAGAAATCCCTACTTGGAAATGGGAAGTGATAAACATGGATTTTATAGTGGGATTACCTCGTTCCCGTGGCAAGTATGATTCCATATAGGTGATCGTGGACAGATGACGAAGGCAGCCCATTTTCTCCCAGTTAGGACTACATACTCAGTGGATGATTATGCAAGGCTGTATCACAAGGAGATTGTGCGACTTCATGGTGTTCCATTATCCATCATCACAGACAGAAGAGCACAACTTACAACCAAGTTTTGAAAATCCTTTCAAGAAGGTCTAGGCACTCAAGTGAAGCTTAGCACGGCGTTTCATCCGCAGACGGATGGGCATGCCGAGCGTACCATTCAAACCTTGGAAGATAAGTTACGAGCATGTGTGCTGGATTTTGGTGGAAGTTGGGACGATCATGTTATATCCTGCAATTTGTACATTCAGATAATTTAAGATAATTGCAAGAAGTTAAGGACAAGACCATATTTTGATCTTGTTTAATACACAAGTTTCTTATGAAAATTTTTGATGTGGAAAAATTGGGGAAGGCTAAGGGCAAATTTGGAATTAGGAAAATTTATTTTTCATGAATTGCAATACAAAACAAAAAAAAGAAAGAATAGTCTTGAATAAAAAGCCCAAGTGGGCCGTTTGTATGGAGTGGGCTTGGCCCATATGGAATTTAATACATAATTATAAAAGATGACAAGATCATCATATTTTTCATCTTCAACCTAGAAAGTTCAAGAAACTTGAGGAGAAAGAAAAAAAGAGAAGGCCTATTCGGCCAAGGAGAAAAAAATTGGGGTTGAAAAAATGATCAAGGAAAAATTATTTTCTTCTTGTATTCCAACGAATTGGAAGGTCCTCTTTAACATGGAGTGGTTGTTGGAGAAATAAAACCATTTACTTGTGCAAGTTCACAACCATAGCCAAGTCAAGGAGTTGAGTGAAAAAGGTATGTATTCAATCCTCCCTTTCATATGTTATGGATGATTTGTGCATGTTGTGGTATGTGGAAATGAATGAAATCCATGAAACTATGGTGTGGAAGTTGTAGCCGTGCCTATGTTGTGTTGTGTAGGAGTGGAGAACTAATTTTATTTAGTAGTTTGATTGTTGTGTTGTGGATTCCATGATGTAAAATGAGGATTTAATGGCTTGAAATGAAGTTGTAACCGTTGTGGTGTCGTTGTGGAAGCTAATGTGACACTAGCATGAATTCTTATGTTTGTATAAATGAAGTTGTTAATGTAAAATGTTGGTGGAATTCATGAATTTGGAAGTGAGACATTTGTTTGGAAGATTGTAAGTTGGGTTGTTGTGATTGAATTTGAAAGAAGGAAATAGGTTGTTATTGTTCTTGTTGGAATTGGAAGGTTTTGGGTGAAGTAGTATGTTGATTGAGTCATTTTGAATGTTATGTGAATTGAATTGAATATAAATGAATTGTCGTTAAATTGTATGACAAAGGTTGTTAATGTTAGAATGCGTCTTTAATTGATTGTTGATGTTGTTGGTATGATTGATGGTATTGTTGTTGATAGTTTAGCCGAGTTGAATTCTCGGATTGTTGATTGATGATTTGGGCCGAGTTAGATTCTCAGGGATGGTGTATTTACAGGGGAGATGCTGCCGAAATATCGGCAAGTCATAAGTGAATTTATTTGAAAGACTAAGACAAGTGTGTGTGACGATGAACCTAATGATTTCGTCAATCTTCTTGAATGTAGACTAGCGATAACGAGCTTGGATAATTAAGCGTAGCTAATAGGACGTGGAACAGGTATGTTAAGGCTCGTCCCTTTCTTTCAAAGGCATGATTCCTACGTTACGAAATTTATAAATGTTTCCATATCTTCCTTGTCTTCAAAAGTTAGAAGTCTATGGTCCCAAGGCAATGATTGTATTCCCGATAACCCGTCAATGTTTTCCAAAATGTCCGTATCTTTTCAAAACAAAGGTTTATGGTATTGTAAGCTTTTATGACAAAAACGATGGATATGTTTTACAATGACATTGATGATGTCGAGCATGAGAATATTTCTATGATGACTATGATAAGAATGATTTCATGTTCGAAAGGTACTTGATGTTATTATTGCTTTGATTTTCCAAAAATAGCTTCTGAAACGTTCGTAGAAGGTTCTGTACTTCAAACGCTCATAACTTTCTTCTACTAAATCGGATCGACCCGAAACTTGTTTCTGAGCCTTCATGTGTCGATTTATGTACGTACCCATCGAGTCTTAACGCTGCTATCCGTTGCTAGTCTCACCTTATAATAATTGTTCCTTCAAGGTGAGACAAAGTCATGATGATTATTCCATAATATAATCGGAGATTATCGACCTTACGTCACTCCGATAGATACATGACTTTCTTTGGGCTCTCCTGCATGCTGCTTATATGATATATATGTATATGGGGAAGATGGGTAAAAGGGACATATGTTGCGCTATAGACGCATTGCCACCTGGTCAGCTTGCATAATTTATCATCCTGGACGCGGGATGCCCGGACGCGGGACATATGTGGGGGATCCGACGTCGTTCGGCGCTATGACATGTTCTATTTTCCATGTATATGAAAAAGAAATGTTTTCAAAGGAAAGATAAGCATGCATGGCATCCGCCCTAAGAGGCACTCATATGTACAGGTTACTCTTCTACCTCATGGTATGCTCTACATTTCCATTCTGTTATTATTCATATTTATATCCCTTACTATGTTAGTATTCATGCCTTACATACTCAGTGCATTGCTCGTACTGACCCCCTTTCCTCGGAGGCTGCGTTTCATGCGGCGCAGGTACACCCAGATGAGTAGAAGCTATTATAGAAGATGTTCCAGTGGAGTTGGCAAGCTCCATTTGCTCTGGAGTTTTGCCGGGTCAGAGTACTATGCTATGATGTCTTTGTTCGAAGTTAGAGACTTTGCAGACAGAGTCGTGGGTGTAGAGTGTCGGTATTGTAAATGGCTCCACCAGCCGATGTGTCATCTTATGTTATGTTATAAAGTCCATCTGATTACAGATTCCATTTGATTTGAGTACGAGGGAAAAGAAAGATTCTGAAAGCTTACTATGTATTTCATTCTTATTCGATTTAAGAGTCCAAAGATATTATGCATGTAATAAGAGTCAGCGGGTTCGCCCGGCTCCGAACATAGGGTCGGGTGCCCATCACACCCTGCAAGATCGGGGTGTGACAGATCATTTGCCGCTAATTGAATTTGCATATAACAACAGCTATCATTCTAGTATTCAAATGGCTCCATATGAAACTTTATACGGAAGGAAATGTAGATCTCCAATTGGATGGTCAAAATAGGAGAAGTACAGCTAGTAGGCCCCGATTTGATCCAACAAGCAATAGAAAAAGTCAAGGTGATCCAAGATCGGTTGTTGACAGCCCAAAGTCGCTAAAGGTCCTATGCGAACAACTGCTGACGAGACTTGGAATTTCAAGTCGGTGATTGGGTGTTCTTGAAAGTGTCGCCAATGAAAGGGGTGATGAGATTTGGTAAGAAAGGGAAGCTAAGTCCCAGATACATTGGACCCTACAAAATCATCCGCAAGGTGGTTCAGGTAACCTATGAATTGGATTTGCCTTCGGATCTTGAATCAGTCCATCCAGTCTTCCACGTTTCGATACTCCGCAAGTGTATTGGAGACCCTACTAAGATTGTCCCGATAGATGATGTGCAAGTGACAGAACAGCTTACCTATGAAGAGGTGCCTATTGCTATTTTAGATAGGCAGGTGCGGAGACTCCGAAATAAAGAGGTAGTTTCATTCAATGTCTTATGGCGAAACGATAACTGGGAAGAAATGACTTGGGAAGCAGAAGATAACATGAAGTCCAAGTACCACACTTATTCCAACACCCGGGAGAGATCCAAGACGAAACGCCAACGATATAAGGTATGTACGCTTTATTTTTATGCTTTTGGTCGTGTGTGGCCACGGATATGTTGATATTGTGATGTAGCCCTGTAAGGCGATGATATAATGGGTTGTTATGACAGGTTGGTAGTGTCAAATTATAGGGGAAACTCTAGCGAAATTTTCGTAGAATCCGGAGTGTTTAACATTCGAGGACGAATGTTCAAAAATGGGGGGAAGAGTGTTACACCTCAGAAATTTGCCCGCGAACGTACAATGAAAAGTTGCAGGTTGGCACTTTGATCCAGTTGGTCGTAAAGTGGAATATGGTCCGTAAAGTGGGTTTACGACCACTATGCATCCCGACTACTGTTCATAAAAAATCAGATTTTCTGATTACTATAAGGGAACCTTTTCATTCATTTCATTTCATTTTCTCGTCTACACCACTCAAGAACTCTCTAGAAAATTCTCCAAACACTTCAACCATAAGAATAACAAGGAAATCAATGATCGACAACATTAAATCCATGAAACAAAGTGTGTGAAACTCAAGTGAAGTTCATCCAAACCAAGAAGTTCCAAAAAGGAGTGAAGTAGGGTTTTGGTGCTAGAGGAGTAAATCCATTCAAAGCTTGTTCAACTATCATCTAAGGTAAGTTTCATGACCATTTCATGTTGTTTAAGGTATTGGAAGGTTAAGACACCCGAATTGTAGAAAAGCATAGAAAATGGGTCATAAATGAGTGAATGGTAGTTGTATCGAATCATGAATGTTAGCGTGTTGTGAGTATGAATACGTTATAAATGACATGTAAACTATGAGATATGTGTGATACATGAGAAAATACGATAGTGAACCCAAAACCATAAATGTGGGGAAAATGAAGATAAATGGTGGATCATGGTCATTGTATATGAATGATGATTGTTAATTGCTATATTGTAATTGTTGTTGTGGGTGTTGGATGTTGACATGAAATATGGGAAAAGTAGTGTAAACAAAGGAAGTGCTACCCAATTGTCTCTAGAAATAGTAGTGCGTTCTTATAGTTGATTAACTAACGTAAATGCGAATCCTCTTTTGAAGGTAGAAACGCGATATCGAAGGAGAACAAGCGAGCGATAGTTTAGTTAAACGTCAAAGGTATGTGAGGCTAGTCCCTTCTTTCTATTGGCATGAATCCTATAGCGTAACTTGTTTCTTATCCACGAGCCTATGTCTATAATTATCTACACAAGGTAATGAGTTAAAGTATAGAAAGTCTAATGATGTTATTTATCGCTTACACTCACCTTATATGCTAATTCCTTCAAGGTGTGGCAAAATGTCCAGGATTGTTCCATAATGCAATCGGGGGATCACGACCTTACGTCACCCCAATAGAGTACGTATTGTGATAAGCTAAGCATATTGTTATGAGCATATGATGATATTACTATTACACCACGCCTATTTGGCCGAGCAGTCACCGCCAAGGCGGGCAGCTATGCGATACACCATGGCCAGATGGCATGGGCAAACACCACTAGTGGGCGGCATGAGATGTTACACCGGACGCGGGAGGCCTGGACGCGGGCTCATGTTATGATTATCACACCGATCCGATATGGACGGGCAGTTTATACATGATGCATATATGATATGATATGATGATGAACATAAGTAAGACAACATGATTTGTTTTCTTATACTTGGCAGTTAGATTTCGATGTTCCATATGAATATCTTCTTTATATCATTGTTTTACTTCATTGTTTTTGCCTCTCATACTTAGTACAATATTCGTACTGACGTCCGTTTTCTTTGGACGCTGTGTTCATGCCCACAGGTAGACAGAGAGGACAGCTCGATCCAGATCCGTAGTAACTGTCAGCGGATTGGAAGCCCTCCATTGTCCCGGAGGTGCTTATGGCTATTCTTTTGTGTATATATATTGCCTTGTATATGTATTTTGTGCACGACGAGGTCTTGTCCCGTCCCTATGTTCAGTTCCCCAGTAGAGGCTCGTAGATACGTAGTGCGGGTTAGATGGTCTCACGAGATCGCTGCTGTATATCTATACCTATATATATTATTTTGCTAGCCCAAGGGCACATGTACATAAAAGTATTTTATGTTTCCATATGAGATATGATTTTTTTCCTATGCTATGAGTATAAAGATGATAAAAAGGGTATAAAATGAGTAAAATGAGCGACAGAACGAGCGCTTCTCAGTGGTTAGCCCCGTGTACCCGTCGCGGCCCTTAGCTGGGTCGTGACAGATACATGGAAAACTGGTTGGACTGATTCGAGTTCTGGAGGTAACTCAAGTTCATAAGCTACTTGGCGTACCTTGCGTATAATCTTATAAGGTCCAATGTATCAAGGACTTAATTTTCCCTTCTTGCCAAATCTCATCACACCTTTAATCGGTGATACCTTCAGAAATACCCAATCATCAATTTGGAATTCCAAATCTCACCGGCGGTTGTCCGCATAAGATTTCTGGCGACTTTGGGCTGTCAATAATCGGTCTCGAATAACCTTGATCTTTTCCACTGCTTGCTGAATCAATTCTGGGCCTATTAGTTGTATCTCTCCTACTTCAAACCACGCAATTGGGGATCTACACTTTCTTTTATATAAAACTTCTTACGAAGCCATTTGGATGCTGGAATGGTAGCTATTATTATACGCAAACTCAATAAGCGGCAAGTGATCATCCCAACTATTCATAGGCCACTTTGCCTATTTTGCGCACAATCTCATATGGCCCAATGTATCGGGGACTAAGCTTCCCCTTTTTGCCAAATCTCATTACACCCTTCATTGGTGACACTTTCAAGAATACCCAATCTTTCACATGGAACTCTAAGTCCCTTCGACGATTATCCGCATAGGACTTTTGATGACTTTGGGCTGCTAATAACCTATCTTTTATGAGCTTGACTTTCTCTATGGCTTGCTGGACCAAGTCTGGCCCTATCAATTTTGTCTCTCCTGCCTCGAACCACCCAATTGGGTTCTACACTTTCGCCCATATAAAGCCTCATACGGTGCTATTTGAATGCTAGAATGATAACTTTTGTTATAAGCAAATTCTATGAGTGGCAAGTGATCATCCCAATTACCTCCAAAATCTATCATACATGCCCGTAACATATCTTCAAGAGTCTGAATGGTATGTTCAACTTGTCCATCAGTCTGCGGATGAAATGTCGTGCTAAGGCTCACTTGGGTCCCTAAACCCTCTTGGAAGGACTTCCAAAAATTAGCTGTAAACTGAGTCCCTCTATCAGAGATAATAGATGCTGGGACACCATGGAGTCACACTATCTCTCTAACATAAAGCATTGTATAATATTTTGCCACATATGTCGTTCTGACTGGTAAGAAATGAGCTGACTTCGTGACTCTATCCACAATCACCCATATAGAATCATACTTACGTCGAGAATGGGGTAAGCCTGTAATGAAATCCATGTTAATCACTTCCCACTTCCAAGTTGGAATTTCTATAACTTGCAACAATCCGCCCGGCTTTTGATGCTCTATTTTCACTTGGTGATAGTTGGGACATTAAGCTGCTAATTTTGCTATATCTTTCTTCATCCCATTCCACCAATATATATATCTAAGATCATGGTACATTTTCGTCGCTCCAGGATGAACAGAATAACAGGAGCAATGAGCTTCTCTCAATATTTGGTGGCGTAAACCTGCCACATCGGGAACACATAATCTGCCTTGGCATCGAAGAACTCCGTCTTATGAAATCTCAAATGATGACTCCTCCTTCTGAGGGAGTGTATCCTTGTAATGCATTAGCATGGAATCTTCGTATTTCGCTCTTTCACTTCCGCTACTAGCGATGAGACCGCTGAATTCTGAATGGTAGTTCCCCTTCTACCTGAGTCCACTACTCGAACTCCTAGGCTGGCTAACCGCTGGAGCTCACGAGCCATTTCTATCTTCTCTGGTCGTACATCATGTAAACTTCCCATAGATCTGCGGCTAAGAGCGTCAGCCACGACATTTGCCTTTCCGGGGTGATATACAATATCAACATCATAATCCTTTAGCAATTCCAACCATCGCCGTTGCCGCAAATTCAACTCTTTCTGCTTGAAGATATACTGAAGACTTTTATGATCTGTATAAATATCCACATGGACACCATATAAATAATGTCTCCATATCTTTAATGCATGAACATAATTTTTCTCATGTTTCCGTAATTGGCTTGAAGCATACGCAGTCACCTTACCATGTTGCATCAAGACACAGCCTAGCCTAATGCCTGAAGCATCGCAATAAACAACATATCCGTCCAATCCCTCTGGAAGTGTCAGGACTAGAGCAGAAGTCAATCTGTCTTTTAACTCTTGGAAACTACGTTCACAAGCATCTGTCTATTGAAACTTTGCTGATTTCTGGGTCAACTTTGTGAGTGGTGCAGAAATAGAAGAAAAACCCTCAACAAATCTCTTATAATAACCTGCTAAGCCCAGAAAGCTATGAACCTCCGTAGGAGTTGTGGGCCTTGGCCAAGTCTTCACGGCCTCAATCTTTTGACTATCTACCCGAATACCATCGGCTGCAACAATGTGCCCAAGAAATGTCACAGAGTTCAACCAAAACTCACACTTAGAAAATTTTGCAAACTCTCGAGCTTGAAGAACTCTAAGGACAGTACGCAAATGATACGCATGTTCTACCTCGGATCTAGAATACACCAAGATATCGTCGATGAATACGATCACAAATAGATCTATGAAGGGCCTGAACACGTTGTTCATCAAATCCATAAATACTGCCGGTGCATTAGTTAGCCCAAATGACATTACCCGGAACTCAAAATGACCATATCTTGTTCGGAAGGAAGTCTTAGGGATATCTTCCTCCCTAACTCTCACTTGATGATACCCGGACCTCAAATCGATCTTTGAAAACCATTTGGCACCTTGCATTTGATCAAATAAGTCATCAATCCTTGGAAGAGGATATTTGTTCTTAATCATCACCTTATTCAATTGCCGATAGTCAATGCACATTCTCAAGGAGCCATCTTTCTTTCGGACAAACAACACGGGTGCTCCCCACGGGGATGAACTAGGCCTAATAAAGCCTTTCTCAAGCAAGTCTTTCAATTTCTCCTTCAACTGTTTCAATTCTGCGGGTGCCATTCTATAAGGAGGAATAGATATAGGCTTAGTGTCTGGCAACACACCAATAGCAAAATCGATCTCCCACTCAGGAGGGAGGCCTGGAAGCTCTTCCAGGAACACATCTGGAAACTCATTCACCACGGGAACTGACTGCAGAGTTGGTGATTCAGCTTCTACATCTTGAACCCGAACTAGATGATAAATGCATCCTTTCGTGATCATTTTCCTTGCCCTTAGATAGGAAATAAACCTACCTTTTGGTGACTCAGTATTCCCTTTCCACTCTAAAACTGGTTCTCCCGGAAATTGAACACGAACCATTTTCATTCTACAATCAACATTGGCATAGCAAGAAGCCAACCAATCCATGCCCATAATAACATCAAAGTGTACCATTTTTATCTCATGAAAATCAATCATAGTACGACGGTCACAAACCACAACTATACAGTTTCTATATACTCGACTAGCTATTTACCGATTCACCAACGGGTGTAGACACCTCAAAAGGTTTGATCGACTCCGGTTCGACTCTAAATTGACCCGCAATATACGAAGTAACATATGACAATGTGGAGCCCGGATCAATCAAAGAATATACATCATGAGAAAATACCGATAATATACCTGTGACCACATCAGGAGAAGACTCAAGATCTTGGCGTCCAGCTAAAGCATAAATACGGTGCTGAGGACCGCTAGAATTGGGGACTCTCCCTCTGCCTCTACCATGGCCGACTAGCGCATGTGAACTTGGCCCCATATGGCGTAAAGATTCTGAAGATCCGGCTACTGACCCTGAAGGCTGGGTCCTACCTCTACCATGAACTGAGGGGCAATCATGCATAATATGGTCTGGTCGACCACATGAATAGCAAACCTCTAAACCCAATTGGCATGGACCCTAATGCAACTTCCCACACTGGGAACATCGTGGCACGTGTGACCCCGCCAAACCCGAATCACCCCTAAACTAAGATCCCGAAAAGCTCGGACTCTGCCCAGAATGAGTGGATCTATCAAATCTCTGGCCTGAAAACCGTGGAGTCGCACTAGTCATAGAATAGCCTGAATGCCTAGAAAACTGCTGTCTGTACCCGCCTCTAAACTCACTCATCAAACCCGAAGATCTAGTTCTCTTGCTATGTCCCCTATCATGCTCACGTTCACTTGTTTGCTGTTGTAGACTTTCTTCTAAATTTTGAGCATGGGCCTGAATGCAAGAAATATCCATATTGTCCTAAAGGGACGCAGTCAAGCACCTATCCATCAAATGTGGCCCTAGGCCTTTCACAAATCGGTGTACCCGGTCACCCATATCTACTACCATGGCCGAATCATACCTAGCCAAAGAATTGAAGCGGAGACTATACTCTAACGCACTCATGCTACCTTGCTTCAAATTCAAGAATTTAGCGGCTCTAGCTCGCCGAACTTCTGGAGGCATATAATGTCAGAGAAAAGTATCAACCAATTCTTTCCATACCGAGGGAGGTGCATTGGCTCCCCGTGAAGCCATCCAAACCGTTTACCAATGGATCGAGACATCTCTCAATCTATATGACGCTAACTCCACTGATTCGGTGTCCGAAGCATGTATCAATCGAAGCGTCCTCAACATTCCATCAATAAAATTCTGAGGGTCCTCATCCGGCTTTGATCCAAAGAATTTCGGAGGGTTTAAGCTAATGAAATCACGAGCCCTTGCACTAACAGCCCTATCACCTTGCCCTGCACTTTGCTGCTGAGTCTGAGCGGCAACCAATTAAGTAAGCAAATGAATGGCCTCTTTTACATCTTGGCCCATCCAGTGGAGGAGTCGGAGGTGCTGGAGCTGAAGCTGAGGCTCCCTCACGTTCCTCAAAAATAGGCACTGTCTGGGAGGACTGAGATGGAGCCGCATTCTGGGACTCACTTTCCTCTACAACTGCTGGCGGTGCTCTTTTAGCCTGCTTTTCTGCAAATGTCTTGCCCTTTTGGGCTGCTGTAGCCTTTCTCTCTACAGACATCTTTGAAATACACAATACACGGTTAAGGAGAAGCAAGTTATTATATCATAGCTCTATCGCACGATGTTATGAAGAAAGAAGGTCAATCACTCCTAAAATGCCCACAGCCTCTTTTTTATAAGTGTGGCGCGCAACACACCCATAACCAAGACTCTGCTGGACACGGCTCGTAGACACACCCTAGGACAGAACTGCTCTGATACCACTTTTGTCACGACCCAATCGGAGGGCCGCGACGGGCACCTAGTGCTAGCCCACCCGGGCCCCTCTTATCATACCTTTACATTTACATCTAGGTGAGCCACATACTAAATCGAACATTTCCGTTCATCAATCATACTAGTCCCATTGGACAACAATACCTTTATATCATCATTGGCATCTATGCCCATATCAATGTACATAAGTCAACGAGGCTAACAAAATGAAATCCAAAATATAGGCCGACAAGGCCAACACATCTAACCATATACACATGTCTACAAGCCTCTAAGGAGAGTATGTCATATCATATAGGCGGGACAGGACCCCGCTATGCCCATAAATATGTACACAAAAGAATAAGTACCAAAAGTTATAGCTCCGAATGAAATGGAGCTCCGCTAGAAATGTAGCTATGGGCCAAGTCTATCTCCCTGGGCACCTGCGGGCATGACGCAGAGTCCACAAACAAAAGGACGTCAGTACGAAGAATGTACTGAGTATGTAAAGCATGATCAATATCAATATAGAAGCATAACAAGCGACACGAGAAATAGCATTAGATGGGAGATAGTAGAATCATCGTCATAAGCACTTACTTGTTTTTCATAGGGACTTTCCATTTCTAATGCGTGGTTGTGTATATACATCCGAATTCGTATCCGTTTTCATATCTGTACTCATTTACATTTCGTATCCATACTCATATATACATATCTTTATTCACATTCATACCATATATATTTTCTTATTCATATTCGTATTATGTCCGTATTCATACTCATATCTATATCATATACATAACCATAGCATTTACATAGCATGCCTGACCAAGAAGGTTCGGTGTTTCACGTACCCAACCATGGCTAGGCTCGGTTATCATACATACTTAGCCAACCAAGGCTCAAGGTTACACATACCTGGCCCTACCAAGGCTTCAGGGTTATCCATACCAACTGCAGAGGTGTGCGCGCATTACATAAATATATACATATTCTACCCGGCCTTATAAGCTCGGGGTTCCATAATAGTCATACATAGATACATATACATAAGAGCTCATAAGCATCTTTACTATTATCATCACTATCATTATCGTCATCGCTATTATCTTCGTTATCGTATTGTTATCATTATCATCGTTGTTCATTACGTCTATCCTTATAGGATTACTCGTCATATGAGGAACTTTGTAAAATCGCAACATATCGAGAATCATAAGCTTAATTGCTTTTGAAGATAGAGTATTTTGGAGGACATCATACACTTATAAAAGATTTAGAAGATTGGCCAAAGAACCATGCCTTATGAAAGAAGGGTTAGCCTTACATACCTTTCCGTTCAACTATTTTACCACTTGCACGTTCTCCTTCAACGCACACGTTTCTTCCTTCATTGATGTTATACTATCATTAGAAATCAATAGCTAGCATACACGACTAAAGCTAGAGAAAATTGGATAGCATCTCCTTTATTTATACAACATTCCTTCATATCGTATATCAACTCCCAAACGTCAATAATACATTCACAATATCATAACAATAGCCTTTATTCATCCACATTATCTATATTTCTCAATTCACTTCCAATCACCCATATCCATGGTCATAACACACGACTACGTTCATTCATATACATTGCCTATCCCATGTTCTTAACAACATTTATAACATATCAATATCACAACACATCAATAATCATGACTCAATTCAAGCTATTACTCAAAATGGCACTATTCCACATTCATGACCCATTTTTCTACATCCTTCTACAATCCAAGTATTTCAACTTTTAAATATCTTAAACAACATGGGAATACCATAAATATTACCTTATATGTTGTAGGAATAAGCTTTGGGTGGAAATACTTCACTTGAGCCAAAACCCTAGTTCATCTCCAATGAGATTTCTTAACTTGGATGATCTTTTAATGGGTTTCTTACACTTGATTCACTTAGTTTATGTTGTTGATCACTAATACCTCTTGAATTCTTGTGGAATAAATATAGAGAGATGTTTTAGAGAGAGAGGGGTGTGATATGGAAATGAAATGAAATAAGACTTAGTCCCTCATTAAATACACCAATCTGTTCCCGACCAGTTCTACGGACCAACATACGGTCCGTATAAATTATACTGACCGTATGTCTGGCCGTAGAATTGGTCCAGAGAATGGTGACACTCTGGGATGATTGTACGGTCCAACATACGGTCCGTATGTTTTATACGGCCAGTATGTTTGGCCGTATAATCCCTAGTTTCCCGAAGTTCGTTCTCGTCGACTCGTTTGGTCTCCAATCCTTATGGAACCTTCTTAGCACTTTTTTACCACCTTATTAACAATCTAAGGGACATTATAACTCTCCTCCAAAGCATTATTTAATCCTCATTAACTTGTTACTCGTAATTCCTTTTCAATACCTATCGTATGCCTTGCCTTCTCTTGGCGATTTCTCCCCCTTTCTCGAATATCTTTGAAATCTTAATTAGGGTCATCAAATGTCATTCCTTACTTATCAAAATACCGTATACTTCGTGCTCTTCGTTAGTCTATTCACTGTGCATCAACGAAATTTTTTTTGAGGTGTAACACTACTTGTGCAATGAGGCTATTTATGCCAAAAGGGGGCTATTCCATAAAATCAAGCCTTTCATCCATTGATAAGACTACTAAACAAGGACCTTGTTTCATTAAGGGTATTATTGTAATAGCTATAGTAGTCTTCTTTACTTAGTTAGTATATATACTACTTTAGTTTATTTCATTTGGGAGTTTTTGATGAATTATGAATATTGATGTTGGTCTCTAGAGAGACAAACTTATGAGAGGCTTATGGAACGCTCTTGTTGAATCTTATTTTGTTGATAGAATTGATTGCTTGGGAGCTTAGATTCCCTTGAGGTCATCCTAAGAGAATTGTTGCTTGATTGTATGTTAATTTGGAGGTTTTAGCTATTAAAGAGCTTTAGTTGCCAATTAGTGTCTTTTCTTGTGTCATTCTATCTATTCTTTAATTTTCTTGTTGTTTTCTTGCTTTCCCATATCTGTTATTATATCAATTGGTATCAAAGCCACTAATAGGTTTGCCCTAACAAATATAGTCTTGGGATTTGATTCCTTTAAAGAAAATCCAAAAATCTAAAAAAAAATATGAAATTTGAAAATTCAAAATCGTGCTTGATCCATCCTGGTTGTTGTTTTTGACACTATATTTGAGTTCCCTAGTGTTATTTGAGTACAGATGTTAAGTTTCAAGCTATTTGGAGTCATATTGAGTCATCCCCCATTGTTGAAGCTTGAAGGTTGAAAAACTTGAAAGTCGGTTTTGTGAATAAGAGCTTAGATCTAAAATTGGAGCTTGAAACTTAGTGGGCTTTGTTCTCTACATCAATGAGAGCTTAGATCTAAAATTTGATTTGAAGGTGATTGGAAATTTTTGGTGTTCTTGAAGACGTTTCATAGCTTCATAGGAAGAAGGCGACCAAAAAGGATGGGTTTGATCCAAATAAATTGTGGGGTACAAGTCAAAACGTGTTTTTCTACCCTAAAAGAGCAAATACTTGGTTGTGTGGGGCCAAAAAAAGTATACAAAAGTCAAAAAAAATTGGTGGACCATGCAGCCCTGTCAGCCACGTGGCCCCCGTAGCCAGCCACGTAGCTGGAGGCCAAACAATTAGCTACTGGTTTTGTCCACGTAAATATATGTCGCCCACGTACCAAATAGTTCTCGGCCACGTAGGGTCTTTATCCACGTAGGCAGCCCAGTAGCCACTCCATCTAGGCCATGTCCCCACCCACGTACCCCAATAGCCCCACCCACGTACCCAAAAAAAAAAAAACTCCATCCACGTACCTCCCAAATGCCACCCACATAGCTCCAAACTCCACCTACGTAGCTCCCAAATGCTACCCACATAGATCCAAACGCTACCCACGTTGCCCCAAAACGCCACCCACGTTGCTTCAAAATGCCACCCACACAAGGGTTGTTTTGAATTCAATTACTTGTCGTTCTCTTTTCTCAATTTCTTTGATTCTTTAAACTAATTAACAATGATTAATCATTCTTACTTGATTATTAACTAGTTCTTGAGTCCCATTTGCTTTCGTACCAATTTTTTTTCTTTTCTAGTTGTTAATTTCTTCGGTCAAGTTCGTAAGTTAGTATCGAGTCGTCTGTTCTTCATTTAACAAGAATCCATTCTGACCTTGAGTAGTAATTGTGCACCTTGCGAACCACTGAAATGAAATACGATTCAACAATTTCCAACCAATCGAGTGGCAAAAGGCAAGACAGTGTGAGTTTAATTGAGTGGTGCTAGCCAAGCACAAAGGTGTGTAAATAGGAGTGATTGTGAGGATATTTTACTACTAACGTTCTTTGCTTGTTTTTGTTGAGTGTTTTAAATAGATACTCTACACGGATTCCGATTTATGTGATGGTGACTTTGATGGCTATGGCTATAACAATGATGGATATGGCTATGATGGTGAGGACTACGGGTACAATAAAGAGTGTGACGCTTAGGATAAGAGTTGTGAATACGATTATGGCTATTACAATGAAACAAATGAGGTAAGGAGTACTCATGGATCCTATGTTGAAGCTAATGACCCAGAAGATCAATATGATGACCCTCATGACTATGAAGGTACTTCAGGGTAAAACTCTTACTCTTCTTATGATGAACATACTGATAGAGGTAGTGACCCTGAGTATGAAAATAGTGAAGTATCAAGTACTTAGACAAAAATGAATCTTGAGGTCATGACGAGTCCACTTATAGTTGTCTTACATTTGCAAGTGGTGTTGGATTTTCTAGACCCCCACCCATCGAAAAGTGTACTTGTCTAATGCATATGAGGTCATCCCAAACTAAAACTACCGAAATTGTTGTGAGTAGAGTGAAGCCTAACGTCAAGACAAAAATTGAGCTTAAAGAGAGATTTCAATCAATGTTAGTGAGAGTGTTTGGTCATGATGGATTTTGCCTTGAAATTGATGATTACTTTCGTGATTGTTACATTACTCGTCAAGCGGTAGAATGGATAGGATTGTCTTGTGTTAGGAAAAGAAACCCTTACCGTGATACAAAGGGATATTGGGTTGACAAGGTGGTAAAGGTATCCTTCTCTTGTGAGGATTATCAAGAGGAAGTATGGTGTGAACTGCTTCCTATGGATACATGTGACTTGTGTTTGGGATTTGCTTGGTTTGAAATACATAAGATTTCGTATGAGCAAGATTGGCATCAGTATGTAGTGGATAAAAGGGGGGAAACTTCTCTTTACATGTATATTTCCTAAAAAGAATTCGAGTGTAAAGGTACAAAACCCTAATTTGAAATGGCATTCCTTGTTCATGGAAGCTAGTGGAGAAGAATATGAGAAATGGGAATTCATGAAGGATGAAATCTTTGCCAGTTACAACTATTCCCAAGGAAAGAAGATGAAATTGGCTCTTAAAACTTTTAAAAAGATGCTTGCAAACTATTGGGAGTACAAGATGTGAAGCCCCATTACTACTTGGGATGCATTAAAAGAGAACTTGAGGTGCCATTATCTCGAACCACATGAAAAGAGGTATAGGACCAAAGCCATTTCCCAAAAGAAGAGGCCAAAAGAAAGGAAGAAAAGTGCCTCTTGTGTGGAGTGATGTGAGAGAGTTGCCACAAAATCAATCTAACCTTTCTATTTCTTCGTCTTGTTGTGAAGACTCTTTTGTAGGTACTCAAAGATATGAATCGTTGAAGGTTACCTCTTTTGAAGAATCCCCATGCTTGAAATAAATAATTGACCAATTCAATTGGTCAAATGAGCTTACTATTGGTAGCTCAAGGTAAAGAAGATCCTTTGAATAAACATCAAGGTAAAATAGCTTATCCTAATACTCCTACTTCTTTGAGTGATCTTAATGTCGATTTGAGTATGAGAGATAGTTTGCCGTGCATTGAGCTTAATGATTCTTTACCATGTGTTGGTAATATAATTGTTTGCTCATACACTAGTTAATCCTTTTGATGACCGAATGGATTTTTCTTGCAAGATCAATTTCTGTCCACCTAGTTTTGACACTTATGGTTTGAATGATAGTACATTGTCATATGATAGGGATGATCAAAGAGTAGTTGACTTTAATTGTGGTAATCATGTTGGTAAACCTTGTGAGCTTGACATGCTACCAACTAGTGTTGATATTTGTGTTGATCAACCTTCTTGTAATGTTAAGCCACTAATTGAGGAATCTTGTGATGTGCTTAATGAGTCTCCAATTAGTGATGATTTTGACGTAGTTGGTCATTTGAGTGAATGTGACACCCCACCCTTGTGTATTTCATATCAAAATGAATCTCTCGATCTTGCTTTAGTGTCATGTGATAAGACTCAAGATCGTGATGGTGATGTGTTCCATGTGGATAGTCTTGTTTATGAAAGTGATTTGAAAGATGACATTTGCATTTTTTATAATGAAATAACATGCTTTGACTCTTCATTGTTCATGGATTACTCTCTCTTTAAAGATAATGACTTATTTGATGATAACATGACTTTGAAAGTGAAGTGCCTGGTGGGATGTATTGTAATTTTGAAAGTGTAGCCACTTTGGGGAACTACATGGTATTTGAAAATCCACTATGGAATGATTACGATGTTCCCTATGATAGAGATCGTCCCTTGGAAAATGATAATACACTTGTGGGGAAGGAGTGTTTTGGAAAGGAAGGTGAAACTTATTTGCAAATTGTTACCTCTTCCTTGTGTGTTCTAAATCTCAATAGCATGATAGATCTTGTTCTTTAACCTAATAGTAAGACTACATTTGAGGGCACCATAGATGAAGTTGTTTTGCATGACACCTTTCTATACTATCTATTTGCATATGATGACACGCATGCTTGTTTTGGGGTGCATCTTATGCTGAGAGAGGACCTAATGGCGTAGATCGTTGTTTTCCTAGTCAAGATGTGTGGAAATTCTTCCCATTTGACCCCGGTGAAGTTTTAAATATGTGTGATTGGTCTTGTTTGGAAATAGAGGATCGGTTGTACTTTATGTCCACAAGAACTAACGTGACATTGTGTAACAACCCATTTGGTTGTTATGGTGCTCTTGACCCATTTACTCCTATTGACCCTTCTTGAGCCCTTTAAGTGTGATTCTGACCCGCGAGACTAGTGGCACGATTCCCGAGGTAGTCAGGCGAGTTTATGATGACTATAGAGCCTTAAAGCGAAAAATGATTGATTGATAGTTGACTTTTGGATAAATGGACCTTTTTCAAAATTCTGTCAATTTTGAGATGTCCAGATGGTCGATTATGACTTGTTGGGATTTTCAGTTCGGTTCCCGAGGCACTCGACAACATTTTGGGTTATTACTTGGAATGTTGGTGTTTGGCCATTGGGTGTTGATCCGGTGAAATAGCACTTCGTTGGGAATTCAGAGACCACGAGTGAGTCTATGGCACATTTTTATGTATAGTTGTATTTTTGGTTTGTATCTGGGAGGCGTCGGTTGATTATCGGGTTTTGGGAATGAGTTAATGAAAAACTAGTATTTTCGAGAGTCTGGTGCCCGCTGTGGCGGCACCTTGTACGCTGTAGCGGACCTGCCTCGTAAGGCCTGATATGCTTTGGCGAGATATGTGGAATCGTAGTGAGACGCTACAGCAGACAGGGCTCCGCTGTAGCGTACTCTCTGTGGCGGGAGGAGAGCCGTAGGGCGGTTCCGCTGTGGTGGACCCTAGATCGCTGCGGCGGGTGACATGGACTAGAACCCTATTTAATGCTAAGTCAAACCCTTCATTTCCTATCCCCACATTTATTGTTCCTAAGTGTCTTTGAGGCAAATTGAAGAGATTCTAAGCAGATTTCTCTTAAGGGTAGGTTCTCTAACCTTAATCTAATTCATTTACCTTTCTTAAGAATGAATCCATGATAGAAAATCTATAGAAACTTAAGGAAGAAGATGGGTTTTGACACTTACTTCATTATTTAATGTTTAGTCTTTCAATATGAGATTTGTTGATAGATTTGACTAACCTAAGCATGGAATTTGATGAATTAGTGACCAATAGGCTTGAATCTTCCATTATAGTTGATGATTTGAAAGATTTAAAGTTAGGGTTTATACCCAAAATGAGGGTTTTGACTTGAATGATGAAATTAACCTATTCTTGAGTTAATTTAGCAATTGAGTAGTAGAATTGAGCTTCTAGAATGTTGGGTTACCTATTCCACCTATAAAATACCTATTTTTACTCTAATGGGTTCATTTCCCCCTTTTTCATAGTTGTTTTTTATTCGAACAATAGTATAGCAATATGGGTATCGTTGTTCCTTATTTCTAACTTAGAATTCGATAATGGATAGACTTTGAGTACTTGGAGGTTCTCCAGAAAGGCAAGGCAAAGGTTTGATTGTTCCTGGCACCAGCTCGGCTTTCAGGTAGGTTATAACTTACCTCCTGGTTAGACTTTGGTTAGCAAAGAATATGTAGAGTTAGTGATTATCGGAGAAAGCATGTTACGCCTTTGGGTATGAATCTGGGATGGATTACTTAGGTTTGGTGTTATTGACTGATTTGCGGGCTTGTCACCTCTTTGTGATTTGTTGACTCGTCACCATGAGTGTGATATTGTTCTTGCACTTAGTTGTCATATTGTGATTATGATACGGTTGTCTCTCACTTATCTTGACATTATCATAGATAGAGGAAAGGACTTGACTTGATATTGATATTGTGATATATGTCCATGTGTGGCACAATTGGGATTGACATGATACACTTGATATTGTTATTGTAAATTGCATTCATCCTCATTTCCGTGATACTTTGATATTTCCTGTGATTGGTGTTGATGATGATAAGTTATAAGGGAACATCCATGATTCTTGGAACATATTTGATAGCGTAACCATCTATGGGCTGTGTGCGGAGTGGCTAGTACATGACTTGCGGGTCCCCCATGGGTCATGACTATCGAGATGTGAAGGTATTCCATCCTTAGCATGTATGTACGGAGATTACATTTTGCCAGTGCATTGCATATCTTCACATCTCACTTGCATTGCATTCTTATCATTGCATGGTACATTTCCTCTTGATTCCTTGGCTGATGATTCATTAAGTTGCTGCATAAGGTGTTTACTTAGAAATATGATGGACTCGAGGATTAGAGACTTCACCTAGGCTATGACTTGATACTACTATACTTGAGTTTTTGTTCTCGGACTGTGTTGTGTTTGTACCTGATCGCGAGCATGTCTATTCTACAGTTTCTTCCTTTATATATGTTAGCTAACTGTTGTCTGCCTATGATACCTACCAGTACATAGTGTTTGTACTGATACTACCTTCCTGCATTCTTTTCTGAGTGTAGAGTACGTGACAGGTTCCTCATCCACTCCTCGCGACTGATTTGATGCTTTGCTGTTGAGTGTCTTGGATGATCATGCTTGATGGATCCGCAGCCCAGAGAATCCTCATTTATACTTGTCTTTTCTTGCATTATGGGATAGTATTCGTATTTTGAGACTTTGTATTATTCCAGAATTATAGTCGATTCGTAGTGGCTCTTATACTGTATTAAGACCAGTTCCTTGGGGATTGTCTTAGTATGGTATTCTACACTTATTATTATTTACGTTTGAGACTTATATTTCTACTAGTCTATTTAAATTATTTGGATTTGAATTTATGATTGAGGGATGGGTTCGCGGCCGGGCTAAAGCGCCAGCTAGAGCGTCAGCTAGAGCGCCAGCCTACGCGAGAGCATGCAGCTAGGGGAGGGATGGGGCCAGCCCAGAATCACCCCGAAGTTATGTCTGACCTAGTATTTCAGGACACCATGGCCCGTTTCCTTCTATACCTTGATAGTCTATATGTTGTGGGTGGTGCCACTACTCCAGGTGAATCATAGACCAAAGCAGGAGCAGACACTCCTGAGCAGGGACAGACACTGGAGTTGCAGCCAGCTGCTGTCATGGCCCCGCGCATTGATGGTTTTCCATCCCCCTACAACTTATCCTAGGCTTGTACCAGGCCAAGTCTTGACACTTGGGGATCAAGACCTTGTTAGCAAATTCTTGAAGATGGAGGGGCCCAAATTCTTTGGTACGCCTAATGAGGACGCATACGAGTTCATAAGTATATGCATGAGAGATTGTACAATTGTAGAGTCGTATGGTGTGGATTATGTGTCTTTCTAGCTTGGCGGGGATGCGAAGAGTTGGTGGAGGTCGTTCATTAATTGCTGGACCGTTGGTTCGCCTCCACTCTCTTGGGTATTGTTTCACCAGGCCTTCTTAGAGATGTACGTACCCTGTACTTTGAGAGATCAGTGGAGGGATGATTTCATCCACTTACATCAGAGGGGTATGTCAGTGGCCGAGTATAAGGCTCAATTTCTGTTCTTAGCACGCTATGCGACGCAATTGATTCTGACCGAGTAAGAGAGGGTTAGGAAGTTTGTGAGTGGACTGGTGCTTCCACATCATGTTTCTTGTCTTCAGCTTATAGTCTTGGGGTCTTCCTTCGAGGCTGTAGTGGATCATGCAGCAGGTGTTGAGCCGGCTAGGGCCCGATCTCTTAGTAGGGCTAGTGAGAAGAAGCCTCATCAGTACGGTGGATACAGTGGGTCCAGTTCTAGAGGTGGTGGCCAATCCTCCAATATCTATCAACCACAGTTTAGCCGCCCTATTCAGTCAGTGTTTTAGGCATCTTGAAGTGGCTTTTCTAGACAGAGTGCTTATGGTTCAGGGCAGGCTTCCGGAGGCTCATTTTCTCGACCAGCAGACCAAGGTGGTTATTCCAATTCCTCAGCTTCAGTGTTTCATCCTTATTCATCTAGAGCTTGCTTTGTTTGTGGTGATCCTGGGCACATTGCAAGAGAGTGCACCCGATAACAGGGTTCCAGATTCCAGACCCCTAGGACTCCGGCATCTTCTGGTAGCTGAAGTGGTTCTTCAGCTAGAGGCGGTGCTTCTACAGGCCGTGGTGGTTTGCATGTTTCTAGGGGTAGTTATCAGTCGGGTATAGGTGGTTCTCAGGGATCCAAGGAAGGAGCTCAGTTCGGCCAGAGTGGTCGTGGTAGTGCTCATTGTTACGCCTTTCCTGATAGGCCAGAGGCCGAGGCATCTGATGCTGCGATCTCAGGTACTATTTCTGTTCGTCATCGGGCAGCACGAGTCTTATTTGATCCAGGGTCTACTTTCTGTTATGTGTCTGTTTATCATTCTGTTGGTTGGGATTTGACTTGTGACCATCTTGATATACCTATTCATATGTCTACTCCAGTTGGAGATTCGGTAGTAGTTGATCGAGTCTATCAATTTTGTTTAGTTACTTTTATGGGGTATGACACATGGGTAGACTAGGTGATATTGGATATGGTAGATTTAAACATTATTTTGGGTATGAGTTAGCTGTCCCCTTACCATGCGATCTTGGACTGTCACGCCAAGACAGTCACCCTAGATATGCTAGGTATTCCTAGACTTGAGTGGAGAGGTACTCCTAGTCCCGCCCCGAAGAAGATTATTTCCTATCTCCACGCAAAGAAGTTAGTTGATAAAGGGTCCTTGGCCTATCTTGCCCTTGTTCGTGATACTAGTGTTGATTCTCCGTTGCTTAAGTCTGTGCCTATGTTGTGTGAGTTCGCGGAGGTATTCTCTTCTTATTTGCTGGGTATGCCACCTGATCACAATATCAACTTCTACAGCAATCTAAAGCCGAGAACTCACCCTATTTCCATTCAACCATATAGTATGGCACCTGCCTAGTTGAGAGAGTTAAAGGAATAATTATAGGATCTTTTGAGTAATGGTTTCATCAGACTGAGCATCTCCACTTGGGGCGCTCCCATGCTATTTGTGAAGAATAAAGATGGGATGATGCGGATGTGTATTGATTATCGCTAGTTGAACAAGGTCACAATTCGAAATAAGTATCCTATTCCCCTCATTGATGACTTGTTCGACCAGCTTCAGGGTGCTTCTGTGTTTTCGAAGATTGATTTGAGGTCAGGCTACACTAGCTGAAGATTCGGGATGAGGATATTTCAAAGACGGTCTTTAGGATTCGTTATGGTCATTACAAGTTCCTTTTTATGTCTTTTGGGCTTATGAATGCCTCGGCAGCTTTCATGGATTTGATGAATGGAATTTTCAAGCCATAATTGGATTCCTTCGTCATAGTATTCATTGATGATATCTTGGTGTATTCGAAGATTAAGGAAGAGCATGAGGGCCATTTGAGGATTGTCCTTGGGTTATTGAAAGAAAAGGAGCTTTATGCCAAGTTTTCTAACTTTGAGTTCTGGCTTGATTCAGTAGCATTCTTAGGCCACGTGGTGTTAAAGAACAGGATTATGGGTGATCCCAAGTAGATCGAGACTGTTAAGGATTGGGCAAGGCCCACTTTACTCATCGAGATTCGTAGCTTCGTAGGTTTGGCTAGTTACTACCATCAACTTGTGAAAGGGTTTGCTTCGATTGCTTCTCACCTGAGCCGATTGACTTAAAATAAGGTTCCTTTCCAATGATATGATGCTTGTGAAGAGAATTCCAAAATCATTAGACCTTGTTGGCTGCACCCTAATCTTGGCATTACCTGTGGAGGGTAAGTCTAGGTGATGCGTGATTGGCACCAGGCACCTTACTAGGGCCGAACGAACTAAATTGCAACTCGTATCCTCTAAGTCTCGGAACACGAATAAGGTCCAGGAGGCCAACCTATAAACATAATATCATATTTGAGTCGACGAGGCCTCATGCTGTAACATCTGTACTTTAGACTAACTCAACAAGATGGGACCATCCCAATGCATACATGAATAGCTACCTGGCCGACTAGGCCAGTATACATCTCAAGCAGTAATAACCCATAATAGACATATACAAGAGCCAACAAGGCCTCCATACTGACATTCTAAACTGACAACACAAGTCTACAAGCCTCTATAGAAGTGTAACTACAACATGTTCGAGACAGGGCCCCGGCCTACCCATACTGCATATACGCAACACTCTGACCCTGGTAACTCTGAAAAACATGGAGCTTACCACGCTAGCTGGTACTCGAAAAATCCTACTGGTGCAATCCTCTTGAGAACCTATCTGAACTTGTGGGCATGAACGCAGCATCCCCAGGCAGAGGGACGTCAGTACGAAATAATGTACCGAGTATGTAAGGCAAAAATGAAACATAACAATAACATACTGTAAATAAAAGGGATAAGAATCAACTTGTAACCTGACTTGCCGCTGAGGGCCATAACATGAATTACTGCAATCTCGTATGCATGTCCATAAATATCTACTATGCTAAGGTACTGACTACCTCATCATCATGACGCTGACTGCCCACTGATTAGTGGTAACTGCCCATCCGGCCATAGGCCGGTGGGTAACTGCATAACTGCCCAGCCGGCCGTAGACCAGTGGTGAATTCATATGACTTATTTGCCCGGCCGACCATAGCTCGGTGGTAAACACATAACTGCCGATTCGACCATCGCTCGGTGGTAAATACATGTCTACCCATCCGGCTATAATCTGATGGTAATGTGCGTTTGCCCAACCAGCTATGACTCGATGGTAACTGGAGATACATACCTGCCTATACGTACTATGTATATCTTCATATCACCTCACATCCTACTCTTACGAAAGTACATAAGGATTAGGGAACCATTTTCAAATCCTTAGAACTTCCTTCGAAGTGACGTAAGGTCGTTACACCTCCGATTACATCTTGAATACTAACATTATTACCATGGGAGTTGTTATACCCCGTATCTTCGAAGAAGCACTTATCAAATTTAAAACATAAGTACGTTGAGTTAGGGTTAAGTAAAACCACTTTGGAATATAATGAGCAAGCATTATTAAGTATATTTAAGGAGTAAAGGATGTATATAAGGTATACCGGATGGTTTTATAAGGAAATGAGCGGAAGAAATGGAGTAGTACGACTCTGGAGAAAGGATGGGTAAAGTTTCGTGTGAAACTTTTGGTCCAACTTGAAGACAGAATATCTCCTAGCATATGAAGTGTTTTAAGGTATTTCAAAAGCCTAAAATGAAGTTCGTCGAGTCTAGTTTTCAACGCAACAAATCTCTCGTCGATAGGACATTGGAGTAGACAATTATGGACTTACAAGTTAGGCAGACAGAACAGAAACGCGTGCTACACTAATTGCTACAGTAATCGACCTGCTACAGTACTGCTACGGTATTGCTACAGTGACCCGACCCGAATTTGAACCAATATAAAAGGGGCTTGCCCCCTCTTTTTTCAGCCAAACCTCTTCCAAACTACTCCAAAATCCTCTAGAAAGTTCCCCAACTCCCAAACCCAAATTTCAAGCTTAAATCAGCTATAATTCTCGAATTTTGGTGCAGGCAACGTATAGTTGCGAGTATAGAATCGTATAGCGACGCGTGTGGTTCAAGTTTAAGGTGAAAAAAAGTGAAGATATAGCGATATTATCAGGAGTAAGTTATGAATCTCCTATTATTAATGTTAATTTTGATTTATTTACGGAGATAGAGCCGTTAAATAGTTGTATAATAATTCTATTGGTGGAGATGTAAATAAATATAATATGGGAGGTTTTATGGATTATTTGGTATTGAGAATAACATGGTTGATGTTGGTCTTACTGTTGATGTTGTTGGTTACTGAATTGTAATTTCGGGCAAGGCATACAAACAGGGGAGATGTTGCCCGAATTCTGGCAGAATTTGAAAGGGATTAATTTAAGGGCTTAAGGTAAGCGTATGATAACGGTCCTAACAGTGGTATTAATTTTCTTAAATATAGATTGACGATCTTGGAAAGACAAGCGGGCAGTAGTTAGAGTTAAGGCGACCGGAAAGGTATGTTAAGGCTTTCCCTTTCTTTCTTTTTGGCATGATCCTATGATATGAGCGAACGACTAAACGAGCTTCCATATTACTCTACTCTTAGAAGCACTTGGAGTACTTCAGTCTTTGATGTTCCTGTACCCCTATTATGATTATTCCTTCTGTTCATGGGTCCTAAACTTTGTATCATGATAATGTTAGTTTATCTTTATGCATTGCATTAATTTACATATATGCATATTGGCCCGTGACCAGAAGGCGTTATAGACGCGTATATTATATGTCTGTGGGGTATGGGGAAAGGGCGAGGCGTTATATACGCATTACCACCTGACCAGCTGGTGCACAGTGATGATGATTATGATGCCCGAAGGGGCCTATATGATGATTATGATGCCCGAAGGGGCTGCCCGAAGGGGCCAACATTGGATAGGGATCGAGCTGAACGTTCATCAGCACTATGACCAATGAATATTATACGCCCTCAGAGGTATTTTCAGTAATCAGAGATATACAGACATGTTAAAGTAGCCATATATATATATATATATATATATACACATGCATTCATACGGATATGTTCAGAAAGCCAGACATACAGATGCACTCAGTCAGTCATATAGCTTATGATTTCCAGATTTTCTTCATGACTCCTTTGTATAAGTTACTCTTATGCCTTACTGTCATGACCCAACCCGATGAGCCGTGACGAGAGTTTGACCTCTACCGACCAAACACCCCTAAACGCTTATCTGAAACATGCTGAACATCAATAGCCCATAAATGGCACAAACTAATCTCATAAAGAGGAAACATCTAATCTCTGTACAACCTGCATATATATATATACACAACATGCAGAAGAACAGTGCAAGCCGGCTAGGCTGCTATATATACTGTACACAAAATAATATAAGCCGACAAGGCTACAACGTCTAACTACTACATACAACTGTCAACAGACCTCTACTGGAATGGAAGCTATAGAAAGGACAAGACAGGGCCCCATCGTACCAATCTATATACATCTCAAAAGAACGGCCTACCAAAATACTGCAACTCTGGATCGAATGGAGTGCACTGATTTCTCTTAGTACTTATAAGAATGGAGTAATATGGAAACTCTTATACTCGTTTATCGATTCATATCATAGGATCATGCCAAAAAAATGGAATAACCTTAACACACCTTGACGTATATCAAATCGCCCAACTTCTACTTCTTGAACTTGTAAATCTACAATTAAGATAACATAAGCCTTAATTAGGCTACTTGCTTTGCTTACTAATCATCCCCAAGCAAGTATAAAGCTTAACGAATCATAGATGACCATCTCCTTTATAAGCTTACAATGATAGCGCCAATATATATCCAAATACACGTAAATCCATCCCTAATCATTTCTTTAAAATAGTCTCATGCCACTACCTTACCCTTCATCAATCTATCACTTCCACAAATACCCTTTTTCACCTAAAATCACTAAAGCTCTTGATAGCAAACTCAAATACATGGGTTGGAATAATTTACATATCTTGAGGGGCCAAGAATCCCAAGAATCACTTTAACTTCAACTCCCTAAGCTTCCCATTCTTGGAGAATGTTACACCTTGAAAATTTCCTCGCGAGCGTACAGTGGATAGGCTAACAAGGGGCATAGCGTATACGATGCTTTAATAAGAAGGGAACGACATTTGACGAACCTAAGTAAGATTTCAAAGGAAATTGCAATAAGAGATAGGTTATGCTCCATAATGACTAACTATAGGTTCTAAAAATGAGGAAAGTTGCAGATTTGCACTTTGGCCAGTTGATCGTAAAATGCAATACGGACCGTAAAGTAGTTTACGGGCCGTAAACTACCATGTCGTATTTCAACTTACAAAACTTCAACTTTCTGTCAAATGCTTGAATGGTTAAAGATGACTTGAAATACGGACCGTAAACTGAAATACGGCCCGTAAACTATATTCATAAATCACCATGTCTCATCCTGGCTTTCTAGTTCTGCTATGATTAAATACGGCCCATAAACTGGAATACGGACCTTAAACTGAGTTTACGACCACTGTTGTACTTTCAACGACTGTTCATTCCAGATCAGATTTTGGGTTATTATAACGGGGACCAAGTTTTGTTATTTCATTTCCACATTTCAACCCTTCTCTCTAAAACCTCTCTCTACATTTATTCTACAAGAATTCAAGGATTATTAGTGATCAACAACATAAACCAAGTGAAACAAGTGTAAGAAAACCCATTAAAGATCATACAAGTCAAGGAATCTCATTGGAGATGAACTAGGGTTTTTGCTCAAGTGGAGTATTATCAACCAAGGCTTGTTCCTACGACATCTAATGTAGAAACGCGAGCGTTGAAGGAGAACGTGCAAGTGGTAAATAGTTCAACAGAAACGTATGTAAGGCTAACCCTTCTTTCATAAAACATGGTTCTTTGGCCAAACATATAAATCTTCTATAAGACTATTATATCTTTCAAATTATTTGATCTTCCGAGCTTGTAAGTTCATGATTCTTGATACGCCATGATTGTGCTAAGTTCCTCGTATGACGAGTAAGCCTATAAAGATAGATGTGATGAATGACGATAATAGTGACGATGATATGGAAGATGACTATGGGGGTAATAGCGATGACGATAACGATGCCGACGATGATAGTAACTATAATAGTAAAGAAGCTTATGAGCTATTATGTATATGTATCTATGTATGACTATTATGGAACCCCGAGCTTATGAGGTCGGGTAGGATATGTAAATAAGTATGTATATGATTATGTAACGCGCGCACACCTCTGCAGATGGTACGGATAACCCTAACGCCTTGGTAGGGCCAGGTAGATATAACCCTGACGCCTTGGTAGGGCCAGGTAGATGTAACCCTGACGCCTTGGTAGGGCCAGGTATCTATAACCTTGAGCCTTGGCTGAAGTATGTATGAAACACCGATCCTGCATGGTCGGGTATGCTATGTAAATGCTATGTATATGATATGATTGTGTATATGATATAGATATGAATACGAATATGATACGATATGAATGCAAATAAGGGTATGTATACGAATATGAGTACAAATATGGAATGAATACGATTATGGATATGGATATGGATATATGTACACAAATACGCATTAGAATGGAAAGTCCTATGAAAGGCAAGTAAGTGCTTATGACGATGATATTACTATCTCCCATCCTGTGCTATTTTTCATGTTGCATATTATGCTTCTACATTGATATTGATCATGCTTTACCTACTTAGTACATTCTTCATACTAACGTCCTTTTGTTTATGGACGTTGCGTCATGCCCGCAGGTGCACAGAGAGACAGGATTGACCCATAGCTACATTCTCAGGGACTACATAGCGGAGCTCCATTTCATTCGGAGCTATAGTTTTTGGGTACTTATTCTTTTGTGTACATAATTATGGGCATATCATTTTGTTAGCCTTGTCGGCTCATGTACATTGATGTGGCATAGATGCCTATGATGATATAAAAGATGTTGTTGTCCAAGGGGACGATTATGACGGATGAATAGAAATGTATGTTTAATTTTGTGGCTCACCTAGATGAAGACTAAGTGTATGTCTAGGGGTGCCCGGGTGGGCTAGCACAGGGTGCTCGTCGCGGGCCCCTTAGACGGGTCGTGACAAAAGTGGTATAAGAGCAGTTCAGTCCTAGGGTGCGTCTACGAGCCGTGTCTAGTAGAATCTTGGTTATAGGTGTGTTGCGCGCCACACTTATAAACAAGAAGGTGCGGGCATTTTAGGAATGATTAACCTTCTTTCCTCGTAAGAATCGTGCGATAGAGATATGATATAAGAAATTCTTGTTCCTTAATCGTGTGTTGTATATTTCAGAAATGCCTGTAAGTAGAAAGGCTACAACAGCCCAGAAGGGCAAGACGGTGGCAGAAAAGCGGGCTGAAAGAGCACCGCCACCGATAGTAGAGGAAAGTGAGTCCCAGAGTGCGGCTCAATCTCAGTTCTCTCATTCAGTACCTATATTAGAGGAGCGTGAGGGAGCCTCAGCCCCAGCTCCAGCACCTCCGGCTCCTCCACCGGATGCTTCAGGCTCAGATGTGAAAGAGGCCATACGTTTGCTTACTCAATTAGTTGCTGCTCAGACTCAGCGGCAAAGTGCAGGGCAAGGTGATAGGGTTGTTAGTGCGAGAGCCCGCGACTTTATTACTTTGAACCCTCCAGAATTCTTTAGATCAAAGCCGGAGGAGGACCCTCAAGATTTTATTGATGGTATGTTGAGGACGCTTCGACTGATACATGCTTCAGACACCGAATCGGTGGAGTTGGCGTCATATAGATTGAGAGATGTCTCGATCCAATGGTACACGGTTTGGATGGCTTCACGGGGAGCCAATGCACCGCCCCCGGTATGGCAAGAGTTTGTAGATGCTTTCCTCCGACACTATATGCCTCCAGAAGTTTGGCGAGCTAGAGCCGATAAGTTCTTAAATTTGAGACAAGGTAGCATGAGTGCTTTAGAGTATAGTCTCGCTTCAACTCCTTGGCTAGGTATGCTTCGGCCATGGTAGCGGATATGGGTGACCGAGCGCACCGATTTGTGAAAGGCCTAGGGCCGCATTTTATGGATAGGTGATTGACTGCGTCCCTTCAGGACAATATGGATATTGCACGCATTCAGGCTCATGATCAGAACTTAGAAGAAAGTTTACAACAGCAGAGAAGTGAACGCGAGCAGGATAGGGGTCATAGCAAGAGGGCCAGATCCTCAGGTCCGATGAATGAGTTTAGAGGTGGGCACAAACAGCAAATTTCTAGGCACTCGGGCTATTCTATGACTAGTGCACCTCCACGATTTTCCGGCCAGAGATTCGATAGATCTATTCATTCCGGGACGAGTCAGAGTTATTCGGGGTCTCAGTTTAGAGATGATTCAAGTCAGGCAAGGCCACCCACACTACAATGTTCCCAGTGTGGGAAGTTGCATTGGGGTCGATGCCGATTGGGTTCAGATGTTTTTATTCATGTGATCGACCAGGCCATATCATGCGCGATTGCCCCTCAGTTCATAGTAGAGGTAGGACCCAGCCTTGAAGGTCAACAGCTGGGTCGTCAGCATCTGTTCGCACTATGGGGCCAGGTTCACATGCGCCAGTCGACCATGGTAGAGGCAGAGGGAGAATTCCTAGTTCTAGCGGTCCTCAACATCGTGTTTATGCTTTGGCTGGACGCCAAGATCTTGAGTCTTCTCCTGATGTGGTCACAGGTATATTATCGGTATTCTCTCATGATGTATATGCTTTGATTGATCCGGGTTCCACGTTATCATATGTTACTCCGTATATTGCGGGTCGATTTAGAGTCGAACCGGAGTCGATCAAACCTTTTGAGGTGTCTACACCCGTTGGTGAATCGGTAATAGCTATCCGAGTATATAGAAATTGTGTAGTTGTGATTTGTGATCATCGTACCATGATTGATTTGCATGAGTTAGAAATGGTGGATTTTGATGTTATTATGGGCATGGATTTGTTGGCTTCTTGCTACGCCAACGTTGATGGTAGAATGAAAATGGTTCATTTCCAATTTCCGGGAGAACTAGTTTTAGAATGGAAAGGAAATACGGCGTCACCAAAAGGTAGGTTTATTTCCTATCTAACGGCAAGGAAAATGATCACGGAAGGTTGCATTTACCATCTAGTTCAGGTTTAAGATGTAGAAGCTGAATCACCGACTCTTCAGTCAGTTCCTGTAGTAAATGAATTTTCGGATGTGTTCCCGAAAGAGCTTCCAGGCCTTCCTCCCGAGCGGGAGATTGATTTTCCTATTGATGTGTTGCCAGGCACTAAGTCTATATCTATTCCTCCCTCTAGAATGGCACCCGTAGAATTGAAAGAGTTGAAGGAGCAGTTGAAAGACTTGCTTGAGAAAGGCTTTATTAGGCCTAGTTCATCCCCGTGGGGAGCACCCGTATTGTTTTTCCGAAAGAAAGATGGCTCCTTGAGAATGTGCATTGATTATCGGCAATTGAATAAGGTGACGATGAAGAATAAATACCCTCTCCCAAGGATTGATGACTTATTTGATCAATTGCAAGGCGCCAAATGGTTTTCGAAGATAGATTTGAGATCTGGATATCACCAAGTGAGAGTTAGGGAGAAAGATATCCCTAAGACAGCTTTCCGAACAAGGTATGGTCATTTTGAGTTCCGGGTAATGTCATTTGGGCTAACTAATGCATCGGCAGTGTTTATGGATTTGATGAACAATGTGTTCAAGCCCTTTCTGGATTTATTTGTGATTGTATTCATCGATGATATCTTGGTGTATTCTAGATCCGAGGCAGAACATGCAGATCATTTGCGTACTGTCCTTGGAGTTCTTCGAACTCGAGAGTTGTTTGCAAAATTCTCTAAGTGTGAGTTTTGGTTGAAATCAGTGGCATTTCTGGGGCACATTGTTGCCGCAGATGGTATTCGAGTGGATAGTCAAAAGATTCAGGCCGTGAAGACTTGGCCAAGGCCCACAACTCCTACGGAGGTTCGTAGCTTTTTGGGCTTAGCAGGTTATTATAGGAGATTTGTTGAAGGTTTTTCTTCTATTTCTGCCCCGCTCATAAAGTTGACCCAGAAATCAGCAAAGTTTCAATGGACAGATGCCCATGAACGTAGCTTCCAAAAATTGAAAGGTAGATTGACTTCCGCCCCAGTCTTGAAACTTCCAGAGGGATTGGAAGGATATGTTGTTTATTGCGATGCTTCAGGTGTTAGGATAGGCTATGTATTGATGCAACATGGTAAGGTGATTGCGTATGCTTCAAGGCAATTGCGAAAACTTGAGCAGAATTACCCAACCCATGATCTAGAATTGGCCGCAGTGGTTCATGCATTAAAGATATGGAGACATTATTTATATGGTGTCCATGTGGACATTTATACAGATCATAAGAGTCTTCAGTATATCTTCAAACAGAAAGAGTTAAATTTGCGGCAACGACGATGGTTGGAATTGTTAAAAGACTACGATGTCGATATCATGTATCACCCCAGAAAGGCAAATGTTGTGGCTGATGCCCTTAGCCGCAGATCTATGGGAAGTTTATGTGATGTACGACCAGAGAAAAGAGAAATCGCTCGTGAGCTCCAGCAACTAGCTAGTCTAGGAGTTCGAGTAGTAGACTCAGGTAGCAAGGGAACTATTATTCAGAATTCAGCAGTCTCGTCGGTAGTAGCAGTAGTGAAGAAGCGACAATACGAAGATTCCATGCTAATGCATTATAGGGATACACTCCCTCAGAAAGAGGAGTCATCATTTGAGCTTTCAGGAGACGGAGTTCTCCGATGTCGAGGTAGATTATGCGTTCCCAATGTGGCAGAGTTACGCCACCAAATATTGAGAGAAGCTCATTGTTCCCGTTATTCTGTTCACCCCGGTGCGACCAAAATGTATCATGATCTTAAGTATATATATTGGTGGAATGGAATGAAGAAAGATATAGCGGGATTCGTAGCTTAATGTCCCAACTATCAGCAAGTGAAAATCGAGCACCAAAAGTCGGGTGGATTGTTGCAAGCCATAGAAATTCCAACTTGGAAATGGGAAGTAATTAACATGGACTTCATTGCGGGCTTACCCCATTCTCGACGTAAGTATGATTCTATATGGGATTGTGGATAGGCTCACAAAGTCAGCTCATTTCTTACCGGTCAGAACGACCTATGTGGCAGAAGATTATGCAAGGCTCTATATTAAAGAGATAGTGAGACTCCATGGTATTCCAGCATCTATTATCTCTGATAGAGGGACTCAGTTTACAGCAAATTTTTGGAAGTTCTTCCAAGAGGGTTTAGGGAACCAAGTGAGCCTTAGCACGGCATTTCACCCGCAGACCGATGGGCAAGCTGAGCGCACCATTCAGACTCTTGAAGAGATGTTACGGGCATGTATGCTAGATTTTGGAGGTAATTGGGATGACCATTTGCCGCTCACTGAATTTGCTTACAATAATAGCTATCACTCTAGCATTCAAATGGCACCGTATGAAGCCCTATATGGGCGGAAGTGTAGATCCCCAATTGGGTGGTTTCAACTAGGAGAGACTAAGCTGATAGGGCCAGACTTAGTCCAGCAAGCTATAGAGAAAGTCAAGCTCATACAAGATCGGTTGTTAGCAGCCCAAAGTCGTCAAAAGTCCTATGCGGATAATCGTCGAAGAGACTTAGAGTTTCAAGTGAAAGATTGGGTATTCTTGAAAGTATCGCCAATGAAGGGCGTCATGAGATTTGGCAAAAAGGGGAAGCTTAGTCCCAGATACGTTGGGCCTTATGAGATTGTGCGCAAAGTGGGCAAAGTGGCCTACGAATTAGATTTACCTCCTGATTTGGAGTCAGTCCATCCAGTTTTTCATGTTTCGATGCTTCGGAAATGTGTTGGAGACCCTACTAAGATCGTGCCAATAAGTGATGTACGGGTGACAGGAAAGTTGACTTATGAAGAAGTACCCATTGCGATACTAGATAGGCAAGTATGAAGGCTTAGAAGCAAAAAGGTGACCTCAGTTGAGGTTCTATGGAGGAGTAGTAAACGAGAGGAAATGACATGGGAAGCGGAAGAAAGTATGCGATCCAGATACCCGCATTTACTCCAACCCCAGAAGAGATTCAAGATGAAACACTAACGATATAAGGTATATATACTTACTTTTCATGCTTTTGGTCGTGTGTGGCCATAGATATGTTGAGATTATGATGTAGCCCTGTGAGGCGATGATATTAAGGGTTGTTGTGGCAGGTTGGTAGTGTAAAATTATAGGGGAAACTCTGGCGAAATTTTCGCAGGATCCCGAGTGTTTAACATTCGAGGACGAATGTTCCAAAAGGGGGGGGGGGGGAGAATGTTACACCTTGAAAATTTCCCCATGAGCGTACAGTGGAAAGGCTAACAAGGGGCATAGCGTATACGATGTTTTAATAAGAAGGGAACGACGTTTGACGACCCTAAGTAAGATTTCAAATGCAATTGCAATAAGAGATAGGTTATGCTCCATAATGACTAACTATAGGTTCTAAAAATGGGGAATGTTGCAGATTTGCACTTTGGCCAGTTGATCGTAAAATGAAATACGGACCGTAAAGTAGTTTACGGGCCGTAAACTGCCATGTCGTATTTCAACTTCCAAAACTTCAACTTTCTGTCAAATGCTTGAATGGTTAATGACGACTTGAAATATGGACCGTAAACTGAAATATGGCCCGTAAACTGTGTTCGTAAATCACCATGTCTCAGCCTGACTTTCTGGTTCTATTATGATTAAATACGTCCACGAAATACGGCCCGTAAAATGGAATACGGACCGTAAACTGATTTTACGACCACTGTTGTACTTTCGACGACTGTTCATTCCAAATCAGATTTTGGGTTATTAAAAGGGGACCAAGTTTATTATTTCATTTCCACATTTCACCCCTTCTCTCTAAAACATCTCTCTACATTTATTCAACAAGAATTCAAGTATTATTAGTGATCAACAACATAAACCAAGTGAATCAAGTGTAAGTAAACCCATTAAAGATCATACAAGTCAAGAAATCTCATTGGAAATGAACTAGGGTTTTTGCTCTAGTGGAGTATTATCAACCAAGGCTTTCTCCTGCGACATCTAAGGTAGAAATGCGAGCGTTGAAGGAGAACGTGCAAGTGGTAAATAGTTCAATGGAAAGGTATGTAAGGCTAACCCTTCTTTCATAAGGCATGGTTCTTTGGCCAAACGTCTAAATCTTCTATAAGACTATGATATATTTCAAATGATTTGATCTTCCGAGCTTGTAAGCTCACGATACTTGATACGCCACGATTGTGCTAAGTTCCTCGTATGACGAGTAAGCCCAAAAATATAGATGTGATAAATGATGACAATAGTGACGATGATATGGAAGACGACTATGGTGGTAATAGCGATGACGATAACGATGCCGACGATGATAGTAACTATAATAGTAAAGAGGCTTATGAGTTATTATGTATATGTATCTATGTTTGACTATTATGGAACCCCGAGCTTATGAGGCCGGGTAGGATATGTAAATAAGTATGTATATGATTATGTAACGCGTGCACACCTCTGCAGATGGTACGGATAACCCTGACGCCTTGGTAGGGCCAGGTAGATATAACCCTGACGCCTTGGTAGGGCCAGGTAGATATAACCCTAACGCCTTGGTAGGGGCAGGTAGATTTAACCCTGACGCCTTGGTAGGGCCAGGTATGTGTAACCTTAAGCCTTGGCTGGCCAAGTATGTATGAAACACCAATCCTGCATGGTCGGGTATGCTATGTAAATGCTATGTATACGATATGATTGTGTATATGATATAGATACGAGTACGAATACGAATACGATACGATATGAATGCAAATAAGGGTATGTATACGAATATGAGTACAAATATGGAACGGATACGATTATGGATACGGATATGGATATATGTACACAAATACGCATTAGAATGGAAAGTCCTATGAAAGGCAAGTAAGGGCTTATGACGATGATATTACTATCTCCCATCCTGTGCTATTTTTCATGTTGCTTATTATGCTTCTACATTGATATTGATCATGCTTTACATACTTAGTACATTCTTCGTACTGACGTCCTTTTGTTTGTGGACGTTGCGTCATGCCCGTAGGTGCACAAGGAGACAAGATTGACCAATAGCTACATTCTCAAGGACTACATAGAGGAGCTCCATTTCATTCGGAGCTATAGTTTTTGGGTACTTATTCTTTTGTGTACATAATTATGGGCATAGCGGGGTCCTGTCCCGCTTATGTGATATGACATACTCTCCTTAGAGGCTCATAGGCATGTGTACGTGGTTAGATGTATTCGGCCTTGTCGACCTATATTTTGTATATCATTTTGTTAGCCTTGTTGGCTCATGTACATTGATGTGGCATAGATGCCTATGATGATATAAAAGATGTTGTTGTCCAAGGGGACTAGTATGACGGATGAATAGAAATGTATGTTTAATTATGTGGCTCACCTAGATGTAAGAGTAAGTGTAAGTCTAGGGGTGCCCGGGTGGGCTAGCACCGCGTGCTCGTCGCGGACCCCTTAGACGGGTCATGACAGAGAAACCCTAGAAACAACCTTCTTCTTCACAAGCTCGGGTTTACAGGGTTCGGGTCTTGTCAAATCTTCACTACTATGCAATAAATGTTACGGGAGCAAACTATTAGGGTTTTCTAATCTGGGATTGAGAGAAATAAGACATAAAGTCGTGGACCACGTATTTATACTCGGAGAATTAAATGCTTCAGTGGTCCGGTTTGACGAGCGGGTCGATGATCCGTCGACATGCTCGTCGACCTGCGCCTGCAGAATACAAGGCTGCAGAACCCTGTTGACTCCGCACAACGACGGCCCGTCGATCTTGACTGGTGTCTGCAGACTTTTCCAATTCGATTCAGATCGCTTCGATTCGATTCGTTCAACTTCTAACCCCGTAGTTCACCAGGAATTCCTGCTGGTACCATTGCACACGGGGTAGGACACTTTCTATCTCCAAAACTTGGGATCGGGTCTCAATTCCCAAGGCATACCCAACTAGGAAATCATAAGTTCTACCACTACGAAGACGAGGGGTGTAACATTCTTTCCCCCTTAGGAACATTCGTCCTCGAATGTTCGAACAATCTTGGGTTATGAAAATTTCAGGATAGTTTCCCCTGTACTTATATCAATCCGTCCTATACACAGCAACCCAAAATAATGCCTCACAGGGACACATACTATAACATACAATACTATGGCCCCACACTACCAATCACGATAACTGAAATGAAATAATACCTGAGAAAAGTGATGCCTCTGGCTGCACCTCCTGTACTGCTGGGAACAAATGTGGGTGCTTAATCTTCATCGCTTCTTCCGCTTGCCAAGTCATTTCTTCAACATTCTTATTCCTCCACAGACTTTAACGGAGGCTACATCCTTGGTTCGCAACCGACGGACCTGTCTGTCCAATATAGCCATTGGAGTCTCTTCGTACGATAACTGCTCAGTCACCTGGATATCATTCATTGGCACAACTCTTGAAGGGTCTCCGACACACTTACGAAGCATAGATACATGAAATACCGAATGCACCGACTCTAACTCCGAAGCCAATTCCAGCTCATATGCTACTGTACCCACTATACGAATGATCTTATATGGTCCAATATATCGAGGGCTCAACTTACCCTTCTTACCAAACCTCATCACTCCCTTCATAGGCAAAACTTTCAGGAACACCCAGTCGCCCATCTAGAACTCTAGCTTACGTCGTCGATTATCCGCATAGGATTTCTGTCGACTCTGAGCTATTAGCAATCTCTCCCTAATCACCTTCACCTTATCAACCGCTTGCTGAATTAATTATGGGCCTACTAGCTGATTCTCCCCAACATCAAACCATCCTATGGGCGATCTACACCTCCGCCCATATAAGGCTTCCTAGGGAGCCATTTGAATACTGGAATGATAACTGTTGTTATTTGCGAACCCAATAAGAGGAAAATGATCCTCCCAATTGCCCTGAAAGTGAAGCACAAAAGCTCTAAGCATATCCTCAAGGGTCTGTATAGCATGCTCTGCTTGCCCATCTGTCTGCGGGTGGAATGCGGTGTTAAGACTCACCTGAGTCCCTAATTCCTACTGGAAAGACTTCTAGAATCTGGCTGTGAACTGTGCTCCCCTATCTGAAATAATGGCGTAAGGAATACCATGGATTCGTACAATCTCCCTAAGATAAAGCCTCACATAATCCTCAGCTGCATAAATAGTCCTGACAGGCAGAAATGAGCTGACTTTGTAAGCCTATCAACTATGACCCATATCGCATCACACTTCCACTGAGTACGGGGTAACCCTGTAATAAAGTCCATATTAATTACCTTCCACTTCCATGTCGGAATCTCCATAGCCTGCAATAGACTTCCAGGCTTCTGGTGCTCTATTTTGACTTGTTGACAATTTGGACACTGAGCGACAAATTCCGCTATATCTCTTTTCATACCACCCCACCAATAAAATTCCTTGAGATCATGGTACATCCTTGTTGAGCCTGGATGAATAGAATAGCGGGACTAATGTGCCTCTCCCATAATCTGCTGACGGAGTCCTGCAACATTAGGGACACATAATCTACCTCGATATCTGAGTAACCCATCACCTGTGGTCACAAAGGGTGTCTTTTCTTTCTGAGGTGTTGTATCCCGGTAATGAACTAGAACAGGGTCTTCATACTGTCGCTTATTTATCTCAGCTACCAAGGATGATACCGCTGTCTTAAACAGTAACTCCTGCATCACCTGAGTCTAGCAATCAAACTCCGAGGCTAGCCAATCGATGAACCACACGGACCATTTCTCTTCTCTCTGGCGATACGTGAGACAAGCTACCCATAGATTTACGACTGAGGGCATCGGCTACCACATTAGCCTTCCCGGGATAATACAGAATATCCACATCATAATCTTTTAACCTCTCTAACCAGCGTGTCTGATGCAAGTTCAAATCCTTCAACGTAAAAATGTACTTGAGGCTTTTATGATCTATATAGATATAACCATGGACACCATACAAGTAGTGCCTCCATATCTTCAAGGCATGAATCACTGCTGCCAACTCAAGATCGTGGGTTGGATAATTCTTCTCATGCTTCTTCAACTGCCTAGAAGCATAGGCGACAACCTTAAAGTGTTGTATCAATACACATCCCAATCAAACACCTGAAGCATCGCAATATACCACATAGCCATATGCTTCTTCTGGAAGAGTCAAAACTAGTGCTGAAGTTAGCTTATCCTTCAACGTCTGAAAGCTCTGCTCACAAGCGTCTGTCCAATGGAACTTAACTTTTTTCTAAGTCAATTTGGTAAATGGGGCTGAAAGAGAGGAAAATCCTTCTACAAACCTTCTATAGTAACCTGCCAAGCCCAAGAAACTACGTATCTCTGTTGGTGCCATGGGCCTTGGTCAATTCTTCACAGCCTCAATCTTCTGAGCATCCACTCTAACGCCTTCTTCTGAAATAATGTGACCCAGAAAATCCACAGAGTTCAACCAGAGCTCATACTTAGAAATCTTGGCATTCCACTCTTTACCTCGAAGAATCCCAAGCACTGTCCACAGATGTTCTGCATGGTCGGCCTCTGACGGCGAATAAACCAGAATATCATCTATGAACACAATCACGAATAAATCTAGAAAGGGCCTGAATACACCATTCATCAAATCCATGAATACGGCTGGGGCATTAGTTAGCCCGAACGACATAACACGGAACTCATAGTGGCCATATCTAGTCCGGAATGCCGTCTTCGGGATGTCTTCTTCCTTGACCTTAACCTGGTGATATCCTGATCTCAAGTCTATCTTCGAGAAATATTTGACCCTTGCAACTGATCAAATAAATCATCAATCTTCAGGAGCGGATACTTATTCTTTACAGTCACTTTATTCAATTGCCTATAATCAATACACATTCGCAAAGAGCCATCCTTCTTTCTCACAAATAACATCGGTGCTCCCCATGGTGACGTACTAGGCCTGATAAAGCCCTTCTCGAGCAAATCTTTCAACTGTTCCTTCAACTCCTTCAACTCCGCAGGTGCCATCCTATAAGGAGGAATATATATTGGCTGAGTGTCTGGCAATAGGTCAATAGCATAGTCAATCTCCCTCTCTGGGGGAATGCCTGGAAGCTCATCTGGAAACACTTCGAGGAACTCATTAACCACAGGGACAGATTGAAGAGTCGGCGACTCTGCTTGCACACCTTGAACTCGAACTAGGTGAAAAATATACCCTTTTCTGATCATCTTCTCTGCCTTAAGGTAGGAAATAAACCTACGTCTAGGCGAAGCAGCATTACCCTTCCACTCTAGGATTGGCTCGCCGGGAAACTAAAATCGAACCATCTTTGCTCTACAATCAACATTAGCATAACAAGAAGCTAACTAGTCCATGCCCATAATAACATCAAAATCAATCATATCTAACTCAATCAAATCCACTACGGTGTGGCGGTCACAAACGATAACGACACAACCCCGATATACTCGCCTAGCTATGACCGGATCGCCAACTGGCGTACACACCTCAAATGGTTTAATCGACTCGGGCTCTATCCCAAACTTACTAGCGACAAATGGAGTAACATGTGATAAAGTAGATCCTGGATCGATCAATACATACACATCATAGGAGGAAACTGATAATATACCTGTGAACACATCAGGATACAACTCACGATCCTGCCTACCAGCTACTGCATATACGCGGTGCTCAGGACCGCTCGAGCTAGATGCTCCACTCCTCCCCAAATCTCGTCCTGTAGGTGACTGAAAAGCTTACCCCGAAAGGCGCACTACAGAAGAAGAAGAAGAAGAAGAAGAAGAAGAAGAAGAAGAAGAAGAAGAAGAAGAAGAACCAGCTATAGACCCTATAGGCTGAACAGTGCCCATGCCACCTCGTAACGAACAATTCCTCATCATATGACCTGGTCAGCCACAAGAAAAACAGGCATTCGATCCCAATCGGCACTGCCTGATATGTAACCTACCATACTGGGCACACTGTGGTAAGGGTGGCCTCATGTGTCCTGACTCTAGTCTGTACTGGGAGCCTGATGCTCCAGAACTCTGGGCCGCTCCGGAATAAGAAGACCGATCAACCCTCGGGCCTGAAAACCGCGAAAGTGCACTCCCTACCGAGTGATATGAATACTAGGAATGTTGCTGCCTCTGTCCTCCCCTGGACTCACTTCCAATGTCGAAAGATCTAGCCCTCTTACCATGGCCTCGGTCACGGTCACGCTCTGCCCCCCTCTGACGCTTGCGATCTTCCAGATTCTGTGCATATGCCTGTATACGGGAGATATTCATGCCTGGCTATAAGGCAGCAGTCATACAAGCATCTATCAAATGTGGCCCTAAACTAGCCACAAAGCGATGAACTCTGTCCTCCATCTCAGCCACCATGGCTGGGGCATATCTAGCCATAGAATCAAAATACACACAATACTTTTGGACAATCATGCTGCCCTGCTCAATACGTAGAAATTTGTCTACTCGGGCTCGCCTGACCTCAGGAGGAAAATAATGGCGGATAAAAGCATCTGTGAACTCTCGCCAAATAGCTGGAGGAGCATTCTCACCCCTAGATAACTCCCAAGTCTGGTACCACTGTACTGCAATATCATGAAGTCTATACAAAGCTAACTCCACCGACTCAACCTCACTTGCATGCATAACCCTCAAAGTCCTCTGCATACCATCAATGAAATCTTGGGGATCCATATTCTGCTTTATCACTGAAAATTCTGGAAGATCTAACTCAAGGAAAGTCTTAACCCTCGAACTACCAGCTCCCTGTTGCTGAGCCTGAGCTGCTACTAATCTGGTCAATAACTGTACAGCATCCTGTACATCCTGGCCAGCGTATGGGGAAAGGGCGAGGTGTTATATACGCATTACCACTTGACCAGCTGGTGCACAGTTATGATGATTATGATGCCCGAAGGGGCCTACATGGGATAGGGATCGAGCCGAATGTTCCTCAGCACTATGACCTATGAATATTATACGCCCTCAGAGGCATTTTCAGTAATCAGAGATATACAGACATGTTCAGGTAGCCATACATATATACACATGCATTCATACGGATATGTTCAGAAAGCCAGACATATAGATGCACTCAGTCAGTCAGTATAGCTTATGATTTCCAGATTTTCTTCATGACTACTTTGTATATGTTACTCTTATGCCTTACTGTCACGACCCAACCCGATGAGCCGTGACGGGAGTCTGACCTCCAGCGACCAAACACCCATAAACGCTTATCTAAAACATGTTGAACATCAATAGCCCATAAATGGCACAAAATAATCTCATAAAGAGGAAACATCCTATCTCTATACAACCTGTATATATATATATATATATATAAACACAACATGCAGAAAAACAGTGCAAGCCGGCTAGGCTGCTATATATACTGCACGTAAAAGAAGATAAGCCGACAAGGCTACAACGTCTGACTACTACATACAACTGTTTACAGACCTCTTCTGGAATGGAAGCTTTAGAAAGGACGGAACAGGGCCCCGTTGTACCCATCTAATTACATCTCAAAAGAATGACCTACCTAAATAGACTACAACTACGGATCGAATGGAGTGCACTAATCGCTGCTGGATAAAGGTCCTACTAAGCTGGACCACCTCCCTGTCTACTTGTACCTACAGGCATGAACGCATCCCCCCGAGCAATGGGGAGTCAGTACGGATAATGTACTGAATATGTAAAGCATAAAGACAACATGTATATATATATGTATAGAAATCATGAATAAGATCTGATCTTATAAGCTGAAATGACTATCTGCATAAGTCTGTATGAACTCGTATATGTCTGCATCTGACTGAATCTGTATATCGGGGAGTATGGACATGCACACACACACACATATATATGTATATATATATATATATATATATATATATATATATATATATATATATATATATATATATATAGTAGGTACACACCTCATTGTCACATCATGGGCCACACCTTCACCCCCTGTCAAGTGTGCCTTTCTCATGTAAGTACTCCAACATCATAGGCCACTCATGGACCACTCATAGGCCACACCTTCACCCCCTGCCAAGTGTGCCTTTCTCACGTAGAATGTAATATCATAGGTCACACCTTTACCCCCTGTCAAGTGCGCCTTTCACTCATACCCCTGAGAATTAGAAGTAAATGTGTAGTACAAGTAAAATGGAACGACAGGATTCTCAAACAATAAAATGATGGTTTTCCTCTCATGGGCCATACTGAACTCATACTACTAGGACAAGAAATCATAAGATCTGTATATGGGGAAAATACCATAGCCGGGGTACAGGAATATCAAAACTGTATTTCTCTTTGTACTTATAAGAATAGAGTAATATGGAAACTCTCTTACTTGTTTATCGGTTCATATCATAAGATCATGCCAAAAAAAAAAGGAATAACCTTAACATACCTTGAAGTATATCAAATCGCCCAACTTCTACTTCTTGAACTTGTAAATCTACAATTAAGATAACATAAGCCTTAATTAGGCTACTTGCTTTGCTTACTAATCATCCCCAAGCACGTATAAAGCTTAAAGAATCATAGACGACCATTTCCTTTATAAGCTTACAATGATAACGCCTATATCTATCCAAATACACATAAATCCATCCCTAATCATTTCTTTAAAATAGTCTCATGCCACTACTGTTACACCTCGGAAATTTCTTCGTGAACGTACAATGAATAGACCAATGAAGAATATGAGGGTACAATGTTTTACTAAGAAGGGAATGACTACTTATGAGTTTTGAAAATGCGAAAGTTGCAGATTTACACTTTGGCCCAGTTAGTCGTAAAATAGAATATGGCCCATAAAGTAGTTTACGGACCGTAAACTGCCATCGTCCTTCAACATTCCAAAAATTTCAAATTTTTGCAAAATGTTTAAATGGTTAAATACGACTCAGAATACGGACCGTAAATTGAAATACGGCCCGTAAACTGCAACCGTAAACCACCATAACTCCAATATACCTTTCTGGGTCTGTTATGCTTAAATACGGTCGTGAAGGACAGACCGTAAACCAGAATACAGCCCGTAAACTTGGTTTACGGCCACTGTACACTTCGACTACTGTTCATAAAAATCAGATTTTAAGTTAAGTATAAGGGACCCTTTTTCAGTCCATTCATTCCATTTTCACTCCACACTTCAAGAAACATCTAGAACACTCTCTAATATTCATCCACAAGAGAAGCAAAGGAAAATCAAGATCAAAAACACTAAAACCACGAAATCAAGAGTGTGAGACTCATCAAAGTTCATCTACACCATGAAATTGCAAAGGAAGTGAAGTAGGGTTTTTGGCATAGAAGAGTATTGCTACTCAAGGCTCATTCCTACCACATCTAAGGTAAGTTTTATAACTTTCTCATGATGATTGAAGTATTTATACGTTGAAACACTTGGATTATAGAAGAGTGTAGTAAATGGGTCATAAAATGTGAATAGTGTCATAGTTGAATGATAGTTGGATTGAATCATGAATGTTGATGAGTTGGGAGTATAAATATGTTATAAATGATGTGTAGACCATAAGATAGGTGTGAGGTATGAGAAAATGTGATGATGAGCTAAAAACCATAAATGTGGAGAAATTGGAGAAAAATGATGGAATGTGGTAAATGTAGATAAATGACGATTGTTGATACGATATTGTGAGTGTTGTTGTGAATGTTTGGTAGTTGAAATGAAACATGGGAAAAGTAGTAGAAACAAAGGAAATGCTGCCCAATTTTCCCTAGAAAATAGTCACGTGTTCTTATAGTCGATTAACTGACGTTGATGCAAATTCTCTTGAAGGTAAAGACGCGAATATTGTAGAGGAACGATCAAGCGGTAGAATAGATAAAGGAAAAGGTATGTAAGACTAGTCCTTTCTTTCCAAGGCATGAATCCTATGATATGATATTATTTCCCTACATTTCCATGGCTTCCTTATATTCCGGAACCAAGAGCCTATGTTCATGGATAGCCACATGAGATAAGGATGAGAGACATGTTATGAGCACGATAACGGCGATGATAAGCTTAAGGCTAAAGATTCTAGAGTTCATGGTATAATGTTTAAACAAAGCTAAATACATTAACTACGATCTATTGGTAATGCTTGATGTAGAAACTCACCTTATATACTAATTCCTTCAAGGTGAGGCAGAATACCTATGAATGCTCCATAATATAATCGGGGGCTCTCGACCTTACGTCACCCCGACATTGTTATAGATTGTTCATAAGCCTCAATGCATGTCCTATGACCAATGTTTCGAGAAATTACGAGT